>NC_069675.1:31519262-36319262 GCF_023699985.2 Odocoileus virginianus | reverse complement strand
TCCACCAAAGATCAAACCTGCAGTGGAGTCACCAGGTCTTAACCGCTGGACTGCCAGGGAAGTAGCAATTCTGTATCATTTTTAAAGGAAGTTGACTTTGTTCGGAATTTAAATAATTTCTATATGTAACTTTAATTCATTGTTATTAAATGTTATTTATGGATGTACTGGAAATGAACATCAAAGTGAACATCAAACCTAGGACAGTTTGTAAATTAAGCCCGACAGTACGAGAGAGGCACCACAACAGGGAGAGAGAGCATTTTAGGAACAATTTTTAAATGAATAGACATAGTCATAGGGCACATGTATTTAGTATTCTGCTTTTTGTTGCTCAATTTTTTCATTTCTGCTTTTATGTTTAATATTTCCCTTTTTGTGCTTTTAAAATGTTACCTATTTCCTTTTCTAGATTTGTTGTGTTAATTTGTGGCATTTTTTTCCCCTTATTACTATTTATAGCTGCAGTATCATTTCAGGCACTTATACTTTGTTTTAGTAGCCTCTTAATTTGAGGTCCTGATGGAGTTTAAATGTGAGTTTCAAATTATGTTTATTATAACTCAGTTAGCTTTTCTAGGTACTGACAGCAAAAAATGTTTGACAGTTATACTGTGTATGCCTTCACTAGTTTATATTGTGGAACAAATCATCTCCCTAATCCTTGTGGCTTACAACGTGCATGCTTGCTCAGTCGCTTCAGTTGTGTCCGACTCTGCAACTGTGTGGACTGTAGCCCACCAGGTTCCTCAGTCCATGGGATTCTCCAGGCAAGACTACTGGAGTGGGTTGCCATTTCCCTCCTCCAGGGGATCTTCCTGACCCAGGGATTGAACCTGGGTCTCCTGTATTCTAGGCGATTCTTCACCACGGAGTCACCGGGCAGTCCCTGGCTTACAACAGCAGTGGTCTCGTGCTCCTCTACTGCACCTGTTTGCTACAGCTCTGTTCCAGGATCTTTATTCCAGGATGTAACGGAAGGAACAGCCCTACGTGAGACATGCTGGTCCATGGCTGAATCACAAGATGTCTCTCAAAGCATCTGCTCAGATGTGGAGCATCCCTCACTTCTGCGTGCATTCCTTAGGTTCATGCAAGTCATAAGGCTAAACCTGATGGCATAATCCTCTCATAGACAGGGCAGTAAGTAATAGGGAAACAATAGTAGAATCTACCCTCATGTTATCCCCTCTAATGCTGCAACACAAAAGCTTTATCCATGCATCTCTGTCAGTTCAAAACTCTATTTAATTGTTGGATTATATCTGAGATTTACTATTAAAGCATTTACATTTACATTTTCAGATGTATCTTTAATCATGATAAAATACTATTTGTCTCCCTTAATGCTTTTGCTATAAAATTAGCTATGCTCATCATGTTTTTACAGGCCATGCCAGGCTGTGGCTACTATGAGTTATAATAACATTAGGAAAGCAGCATTTTTCTACCTTAACCTATACCCACAGCAATGCCAGACCTGATTGCTCAAAATTCACCAGCTATTGCATGAGCTTTTTCAAGGAGCCCTGTGATTCCCAGGAGGATCCTTCTTGGTACCTCTCTAGACTGGGTCCCCAGTATGCCAAGAGATGAGCAATATTTCCTCTATAAACCTCCATACGTCTCTCTGCGGAGCAGTGTTTGCACATCTCGCACCTTCAGAGGTTCTGGGGAGTTGACTCTTCCTAAATTAATAGTCATCTTTCCCCAGAGCTTTGGCTCAAGTTCCTAAGATAAAACTGGATAGTGAATGATATGATTAATATACTGTACCATACTCAAAATTACCCCAAACCTTTCATTTCAGTTCAATTACAGCCAAATCTTTCATTTCAGTAAGCTGATTTCCCTCTCCCTCCGTCCTCCCTGCTTTCCTCCCTGCTTCCCCTCCCCATCTCCAGCATCCCTTCTCCCCTCTCCCTCTACATGAGGCTCCTCTGCTGTTCCTGCTAGTGTAACCTATAATAAACCAATCCCACCCTGGAATCTTTGTGAAACTAATATAATTTAAACACCAGGTTTTTATTGTGCTTGTACAGACAGGCACTATGAATTGTAGGCCATTCTTGCTTTATTGCTATGCTTAGTCGCTCAGTCGTGTCTGACTCTGCGACCCCATAGACTGTAGTCTGCCAGGTTCCTCTGTCCATGGGGATTCTCCAGGCAACAATACTGGAATGGGTTGTCATGCCCTCCTCCAGGGGATCTTCCTGACTCAGGGATCGAACCCAGGTCTCCTGCATTACAGGCAGATTCTTTGCTGTCTGAGCCACTTGCTTTATTAAAATATTATTTAAGAACATTTTTTATCATAGTAATCACATATGGAAAAAGCAATGTACTAGGGCTTATGATGAAACCATAGTCTACTGCCCTATCTCCCCTTCCCCTAATTCAATTTCCCAGGAGGAATCACTTTTGTTTCTGTTTCAAGGATTTTTGATGGTTATTTCCCTAATTCTAAAAAATGAGCCTTTACTACTATTTCTTGATTTACTGGTAAATCACTGTATTGAAATTGTTCCCCTCTTCTTCCATGTGTTCTCAGTTTCTTCCTCCTGCTTTCTGTACTTGTACCTTTACTTTTAAATTACAAAGGTTGGCATTTTCTCTGAAGTGAAGTGAAAGTCACTCCGTTGTGTCTGACTCTTTGCTACCCTATGGACTGTGGTCCCCATGGAATTCTTCAGGCCAGAATACTGGAGTGGGTAACCTTTCCTTTCTCCAGGTGACCTTCCCAACCCAGGGATTGAACCCAGGTCTCCCGTAATACAGGGAGATTCTTTACCATCTGAGCCACAAGGAAAGCCCATATTTTCTCTAGTACCATAATTAGCTTTTCCCTGAACTAATTCATAGGCTGCTTCTAAAAATTGAAAACTGCTGACACCATTGACAGAACTGTGTAAGTATTGTTGATAGGAAAATTAGATAGTAAGTTTTCATTTTCCTCTCTACAGGGGCTCTACAGATCATATAACAGACTGTTCAGATTTAAGATTACAAAGTTTTCACTAGGCTGATTTGATTTTCTATTTCCATCTCTTTTTACTTATGCTGAAATTTCTTGGTTCTGATGACAATACATATTAGTATTTAAAGGGTTATGTTACTCTTTACCTCACAAAGTTTTATTTTTTAAAATATCAACTAGAAAAAGTTGAAAGAATAGTATAATAAATACCTGTTTACCATTGATCTAGTTTCACAGATGATTAGATTTTTTGCCACATTCGCTTTCTCTTTTTTGTTTTTGCTGAGTCATTTGGAAACAAGTTACAGACAGCATGGCTATTCATCATTTGCATGTTTCTCCTGGAACAAGGACATTTTCTTATAAAACCACAATCCTATGATCAGACCCAAGAAATTTAATATTGATTCTATAATACCTATGACTTAACCCATATCCAAATTTCCCCCATTATCACCCAAAATATCCTTTATAGCTTTTCTTCTAGCCAAATTTCAATCAGGGCTCACTCATTATACATAATAGAAATATGTCTTTAGTCTTCTTGATTGTCCTTTAGTTTTCATTTGTTTGGTCTTTCATGACATTTGACAATTTTTTTCTTAATGATTTAATTTATTTATTGGCTGCACTGGATCTTTGTTGCTGTGCAGACTCCTCTAGTTGTGGTAACAGGAGCTACTCTAGTTGCGGTGCGTGGGCTTCTCATTGCTGTAGCTTCTCTTGTCACAGAGCACAGGCTGTAGGGCACACAGACTTCAGTATCTGTGGCTCCTGGGCTCTAGAGCACAGGCTCAATATTTGTGGCACAAGGGTTTGGTTGTTCCTCGGCATGTGAGATCTTCCTGGATCAGGGATGGAACCTGTGTCTCCTGCATTGGCAGGTGGATCTTTATCACTGAGTCACCAGGGAAACCCTGACACTGACAATTTTGAAGAGCCCAGAAAATTACTTTGTAGAATGTCCTACATTCTAAATTTATTCCACTGCTTCATCATGATTAGATTCAGGTTAAACATTGTTTTTAAAAATGTCATAGGAAAAGTGTGCCCTTCCCATCACATCACATCATGATTCTAGTTTGTCTCACTCTTAATGATGCTAAAAACTTTTTGACAGAGATGGTGTCAGATTTCTCCAATGCAAAGGTACCGCTCCCTTTTTATTTTATTTTTTTCCCCATTCCCCTTTTAATTAGTAATCTGTGGGATGATTTTTCAAGACAAATCAGCTATTTCCTAATCACCTTCCACTCAATAGTTTTGACATCCACTGATGCCTATTTTCATACTGTTCCTGGGGTTCTCAAGGCAAGAATACTGAAGTGGCTTGCCATTCCCTTCTCCAGGGGACCACGTTTTGTCAGAACTCTCCACCATGACCCGTCTGACTTGGGTGGCCCTACAGGGCATGGCTCATAGTTTCATTGAGTTAGACAAGGCTGTGGTTCATGTGAATGGGAAAGACTAGAGATCTCTTCAAGAAAATTAGAGATACCAACGGAACATTTCATGCAAAGATGGGCACAATAAAGGACAGAAATGGTATGGACCTAACAGAAGCAGAAGATATTAAGAAGAGGTGGCAAGAATACACAGAACTGTACAAAAAAGATCTTCATGATCCAGATAATCAACGATGGTGTGATCAGTCACCTAGAACCAGATATCCTGGAATACGAAGTCAAGTGGGCCTCAGGAAGCATCACTACGAACAAAGCTACTGGAGGTGATGGAATTCCGGTTGAGCTATTTCAAATCCTGAAAGATGACACTGTGAAAGTGCTGCACTCAGTATGCCAACAAATTTGGAAAACTCAGCAGTGGCCACAGGACTGGAAAAGATCAGTTTTCATTTCAATCCCAAAGAAAGGCAATGCCAAAGAATGCTCAAACTACCGCACAATTTGCACTCATGTCACACGCTAGCAAAGTAATGTTCAAAATTCTCCAAGCCAGGCTTCAACAATACGTGAACCGTGAACTTCCAGATGTTCAAACTGGTTTTAGAAAAAGCAGGGGAGCCAGAGATCAAGTTCCAAACATTCGCTGGATCATCGAAAAAGCAAGAGAGTTCCAGAAAAACATCTTCCGCTTTATTGACTATTCCAAAGCCTTTGACTGTGTGGATCACAACAAACTGTGGAAAATTCTGAAAGAGACGAGAATACCAGACCATCAGAACTGCCTCTTGAGAAACCTGTATGCAGGTTAGGAAACAACAGTTAGAACCGGACATGAAACAACAGACTGGTTCCAAATAGGAAAAGGAGCACATCAAGGCTGTCTATTGTCACCCTGCTTATTTAACTTATATGCAGAGTACATCATGAGAAATGCTGGGCTGGATGAAGCACAAGCTGGAATCAAGATTGCTGGGAGAAATATCAATAACCTCAGATATGCAGATGACACCGCCCTTATGGCAGAAAGCGAAGAAGAACTAAAGGGCCTCTTGATGAAAGAGGAGAGTGAAAACTCTGGCTTAAAACTCAACATTCAAAAAACTAAGATCATGGCATCTGGTTCCATCACTTCATGGCAAATAGATGGAGAAACAGTGGAAACAGTAATAGACTTTATATTTTGGAGTCCAAAATTACTGCAGATGGTGACTGCAGCCATGAAATTAAAAAACACTTGCTCCTTGGAGGGAAAGTTATGACCAACCTAGACAGCATATTAAAAAGCAGAGACATTACTTTGCCAACAAAGGTCTGTCTAGTCAAAGCTATGGTTTTTCCAGTAGTCATGTATGGATGTGAGAGTTGGACTGTAAAGAAAGCTGAGCACTGAATAATTGATGCTTTTGAACTGTGGTGTTGAAGACGCTTGAGAGTCCCTTGGACTGCAAGGTGGTCCAACCAGTCCATCCTAAAGGAAATCAGTCATGAATATTCATTGGAAGGACTGATGCTGAAGCTGAAACTCCAATACTTTGGCCACCTAATGCAAAGAACTGAATCATTTGAAAAGATGCTGGGAAAGATTGAAGGCAGGAGGACAAGGCAACGACAGAGGATGAGATGGTTGGATGGCATCACCGACTCAATGGACATGAGTTCGAGTAGACTTCGGGAGTTGGTGATGGACAGGGAGGCCTGGCATGCTGCAGTCCACGGGGTCGCAAAGAGTCGGACATGACTGAGAGATTGAAATGAACTGAACTTATGCCTCTTGCCTAAATCAGTTACACTGAGGTTTTTAAATGGTGGTTTTCTAAGTCATTCTTTTGTAATGGCTGCATAGTATACCAGCCTTTAGAGTTGTATCATAATTTATTCATTAAGTTCCCTGTCAGTGGATTTAGATTGTTTTCAGTCTTTTGCTGTTATAAACAATACTGCACAGCTATAGCTGTTAGATGAATCCCAGGGAGTAAAATTGCTATGTCAAAAGCATTTAACATTTTGATAGTTATGTCAAGATTGCCTCCCAAAAGAGATAATACCAATTTGCATCCCCACTATCAGAACATAAAACTGCCTATTTACCCAATTCCCTTATTTTTTTGATCACGTATTTTGGCTTTGTGTCTACCACCGCCTCCTGTTTCCCAGCTTTCTCCTGCTATACCTTGACTCCCACAGTTCTTCCACTCCTTCTGAAACGTAAAGGTCACAGTCTCCTTTTCACTGCTCATTATTCCCCCTCATTTTGTCTAGTTTCTACTTACCCAGCTTAAATCCTATGATTCATCATTATAGTTACTCTTTTGCATACACCCTCAAATCCCTTACTCTGATCTCCCTCCACTGTACTTTCTGTCCAAACTCCAGCCCCACTTAAAACCAACTCACTTCCTGTGTCACACCCAGCAGCTAAATGTGACTGTAGAAAAACCAACAACTACTCATTGCAAATTCATGGCCCCAACCTCAAACAGGCCTTTAATGAATTCCCACTATGTTCCCTAATCCATTGGCTCTCTGGATTTCCTAGAGAGTGATTTCATTCCTTTTCCTCTCTCCTCAACTCTTCAACGTCTCCTGACCCCTCTGGTAACGATTTTGCTTCCTACTTTGCAGAGAAGAGAACATCCACAGCTACCACCACAGCTACTGGCCTGCCAGCACCAGTGCTCAAATATCTGTTTCCTTTCTTGGAACTCTGAATATATTGTTGGTCCTCCTGTAGCTCAGATGGTGAAGAATCTGCCTGCAATGCAGGAGACTCAGGTTTGATCCCTGGGTCAGGAAGATCCCTTGGAGAAGGGAATGGCAACCCACTCCAGTATACTTGCCTGGAGAATCCCATGGACAGAGGAGCCTGGCATGCTGCTGTCTGTGGGTTGCAGAGTTGAACACAACTGAGCAACTAACACACCGACCCACACACACATACACCCCTCCTGTCTAAAGCCACCCCCTGAAGTTGTGCACTGGATTGCTTCCCCGTCCATGTACTCAAGGTCCTCCAGCAATTTTCTTTTTCTCTCCTGCATTATTTCTCCCCAGTAATCATTCCCATTAGTATCAAACATACTATAACATCTCCCATTTGGGAAAAAAAAAATCATCACCTCCAGTATTCTTGCCTGGAGAATCCCCATGGACAGAGGAGCCTGGTGGGCTGCAGTCCATAGGGTTGCAAAGAGTCAGACACAACTGAGCATACACACAGGCCACAAAAGCAGCTTTGGTCAAAGTCCCTGGTGACCTCCGTGTTACCATATCCAAAGATCAGTTCTCAGTCTTCACCTTGCATTTAACCTATATACAGTATGTGACATAGTTGGTCATTTCTTGCTTAAAACACTTTATTCTAAACTCAAATGTTACTTCATCAGAGAGCCCTTTCCTGAGCACTCTGAATTAAATAGCCAGCCAACTAACTAGCCCTTTCTACTCTGTATTATTTACCCCCTACTCTGCAGTATTAATTACCACCTGACATATTTTATATTTGTTTATTGACTTTATCCTTTATTTCAACCCCAACTTGAGCAAAGTAGCTGTAAAACGGTATCTTTATGACAACTAGGGATTTTTTAATATAGACCAATTATCAAATGATATTAAACAATAATTTTGTTAGGCATGGTGGTAATTTGGGGGAAAATATTTATCAGTTAGAGGATGTATAATGAAGTATCTGTGAGTTAATTGACATAATGTCCAAACTTTTTCTTTAAAGTACTCAAGAATGAGTTCAAGATTTCTGGGTTGAGCAACTGGGAAGTGAGGCTGTTATTTGCTGCGATATTTGAAGACTGCAGGTGAAGGCAGTTTTGCAGGGGGAATGGGGCTTGATTTGACACTGCCAAGTTTAAGATATGTGTTGCTAACTAACTAGTGTATAGATAATCAAGTAGAGATGTTGACCGTCTAGATGGACCAGTATCTAAATGTACCAGTCAGGAGTTCAGGGAAATAGATGAGGCTGGAGATACATATCTGTGAATCATCGAAGTCTACATGGTATTTAAAGTCATGAGTCTGGATGGAAATATTTAGGAAATGATAATCATATTTTTTTCAAAAAAGGAATAAAAGAGGTCTGAGAACTAAGCCCTACAGCATTAGAAAATTCTCAGGCTAGATATGAGAAGTCATCAGAGGAGACCAGAAAGGAGAGGCCAGTGAGGAGAACAGATCAGTAGCCTGAGAGGCAAATGGCTAGTGTCCCGCAACCCAGGGTTCCAAAACTGACAGTGCCACTAAAGTTTTAACAAGTGAGTGTAACACAATACTTATAACACAGTAGTTTATTTCAGCATGTCCACTGACTGAATGCCAGAACTTTCATAGTACCGTGATACTCCATTAGAATTTTTAAATAGCCATTATTGTGCAAATTATGGATTAAAGTTTAGCTAAACCTAAAGTGTTATTCGCTCAGTTGTGTCCTACTCTGCGATCCCATGGACTGTAGTCCACCAGGCTTCTCTGTCTGAGGGGATTCTCCAGGCAAGAATACTGGAGTGGGTAGCCATTCCCTTCTCCAGGGGATTTTCCCAACGCAGGGATCGAAACTGGGTCTCCCACATTGCAGGCAGATTATTTACTGTCTGATCCACCAGGGAAGCCCAAAGATTAGCTAAGTGTCACTAATAATCTCAACACTTAATTCTGTTTAATACCACACTGCATTGTGCTGAATACTGTTGTGCTCCAACCAGAGCTCTTCAGGGCCGGCACTCTCACCCCCGAGCTGCTGGGCGTATGGACTATAGTTGGTCACTGCCACCTCTCTGGCTGGGAACCCCTGTTGGCTGCAGGGACCTGCCTCTCCCAAAGTTATACCCCTAATAGGAGGCAGCCTGTATCAAATGAATGTTAAGTCTGGCCCCTTGTCTCAATTTGGGACAACTCTGAAGGGTGGATGACTGAGGCCTCAGCTGAAACCTCACTGGGGTCAGCTTCTCCACTGTTCAGCCCTGCCTTCCTTACCAGACCTTACCAGAGGTCTCTATCTAATAAATTTCTGCATACAGCTCTCCACCCTCGAACCTTCATATAGGGAACTCACCCTGAAACCATGTCTACCGGAGGTGCCATTGTCCTCTAACGTAATTGTGCCATTTACAATGTGTGGTAGTTACACAGTTTGTTATTTGTTGAAAAATCCAAGTCATTTGTTCCGTAGAATTTTCCATGTTCTAGATTTGGCTGATAGTATCCCTATGAGTAGTTTTATTCTGATACTTTCTGTGAATCATTAGTAATACTAAAGGCTCAAGTTCAACTCCATCCATTTAAACATGGTATTCTGAAACCTTTTTTAACTTCTCTTTTTCTGCCCTGTGAAATGTAAACATTGCTTATCTGATGCTAAGAAGAGATGAAAATCAAAGCTCCCCAGGATCAGGAGAGCTCATTTATAATTGTATCTCCTTCCCCTAACCCCACATCGCCACACACTTGGTGTATACAACATAAAGGCCTTTCAGATGCTAAAACCCAAAGACTGGAGAATGTTTACTTAGGTTTAAGGCCTTAAACAATAAATACCTTCCTCCCAAAGCAGAGTCTGATTATCTTATTCTCTTCTAGGAAGAGAACCAAAGACAGCAACACCATCTCTGAACTATTTGCATGTAGAATTCCACATTGTTACTAATTTTAAAAGCCATCCTGGCTTTCTTCTGTCAAATGGTTTGATTGTGGATCACTTTCTTTCACCGACAGCTGGTGTATTCTAAGTCAATTAATCAACATGCATTTATCAAGCACCTGCTGTGTGATCAACGTAATTCTTAGAGAATTCGTGCTGATTAAATTCTCTGTAAAACAATTAGAAGGCTGTATCTTGTTCCTGCTCTGCCCCATCCCCACCCCCAGTTCACACAAATGCATTCCAAAATCAAATAGATGCTCTTTTTGTATCAATTTACTGTTTTGAATTTTCTACATCCTGCTCCGTTCTGTTGAGAGTTGATAACATCCTGGACAATTATGATTTTTCTGAGGTATTCAAAGCAGTTTTGCATAAATGTATACCCTTCTGTACTCTTATGCATCTCCTTTTAAAGAAATTTGTTATGAGTTTTGTTCATTTTATTTTTTTATTAATGTCATTACAAGTAATAGAAACCAGCCTGAGCTGACTCAAGGGAAAATAAAAACTTATTGGTAATAATATATTAGACTCTCTCACAGAATCCAAAGAACTGAACCACCAGTTCAGTTCCTTCTGGCCTCTGGAAGGGCAGAAGACAGGGAACCTCTGGGGGCCCTAACAACAGCTGCTCACAAACGTGCCTCTTGGAATTCTGCCATTAACATGACTCAGAGCCAAACTTCTGTCTCTGTTTCTCAGTTCAAAACTCAAAATTCTTGGGAGTGAGAATCCGATTGGCTGAACTGTGGTAAGAAGGCTGCTGATGCTCCAATCAAGTATGACCAAGAGACTGGGTCACGTGTCCAATATATCCACACTGTCACATATCCACACTGTCTAGTACAGAAGCTACTGGCCACCACGTGGCTGTGGAGCACTTGAAATGTGGCTAGTACTTTGAGGAACTGAATTTTGATTTTATTTGTTATTAACTTAAATTTTAAAACTGAAGCAATGTAAAATATTTTCCCATTACTTACAACTCTATTATTTTGGTAGAGCTTCATTTCAATTTAACTGTTAAAATTTACAATCTGAATTGAGATATGCTGCCAGCATAAAATATTCATTGAATTTTGAAAGTGAAAGTGAAGTCGCTCAGTCGTGTCCGACTCTTTGCCACCCCATGGACTGTAGCCTACCACACTTTATATATATAAAATAACTGCATACTACTATTTTTAAGCACTTACTGTATATCATTTACCTGTGACCATCTGTATTAGTTTGCTAGGGCTGCTGTAACTATATACCACAGACTGAATGGCTTGAGCAGAAATTAATTTCCTCACAGTTTGGGAGGATAGCAGTCCAAGATCAAGGTGTCAGCAGGTTTGGTTTCTTTTGAGGCCTGTCTGGTTGTCTTGCAGATGGTGGCCTTCTTATTCTGTCTTCATGTGGTTTTTCCTCTGTGCACACTCAGCCCCGGTGTCTCTTCGTGTCTCCATATTTCTTCTTCTTCTAAGGATACCAGTCAGATTGGATTAGGGTCCACCCCAATGACCTTGTTCTAGCTCAATCACCTCTTTAAAGACTTCCATCTCAGAATACAGTCACCTTCTGAGGTCCACTTCATGGGAAATAGATGGGGAAACAGTGGAAACAGTGGCTGACTTTGTTTTTTGGGCTCCAAAATCACTGCAGATGGTGACTGCAGCCATGAAATTAAAAGACCCTTACTCCTTGGAAGGAAAGTTATGACCAACCTAGATAGCATATTAAAAAGCAGGGACATTACTTTGCCAACAAAGGTCCATCTAGTCAAGGCTATGGTTTTTCCAGTGGTCATGTATGGATGTGAGAGTTGGACTGTGAAGAAAGCTGAGCGCCGAAGAATTGATGCTTTTGAACTGTGGTGTTGGAGAAGACTCTTGAGAGTCCCTTGGACTGCAAGGAGATCCAACCAGTCCATCCTAAGGGAGATCAGTCCAGGGTGTGCTTTGGAATGACTGATGCTGAAGCTGAAACCCAAATACTTTGGCCACCTGATGCGAAGAGTTGACTCATTGGAAAAGACCCTGATGCTGGAAGGAATTGGGGGCAGGAGGAGAAGGGGACGACAGAGGATGAGATGGCTGGATGGCATCACTGACTCGATGGACATAGGTTTGAGTAAACTCCGGGAGTTGGTGATGGACAGGGAGGCCTAGCGTGCTGCAATTCATGGGGATGCAAAGAGTTGGACACGAATGAGCAACAACTGAACTGAACTGAGGTCCAGGGGGTTCGGGTTTCAACATATTCATCCTAGGAGGATGCAGTTCAGCCCATAACACTGCCATTTACCTATGAAGAAAAAAAGTTGAATTAGATGCTGTTCCTAAAAGTGGGACATTGTGAGAAGTGCTATCGTAGAATTATGTAAAAGTAAGACCACAGAGGAAAGAATGCAGATTCTTCCTTGATGCCGGGGCTGGGAGCAATTGGAAGACTTCACAGAGGAGGTCATATGTGAGGTGGTGTCAGAGGACAATTAAACATTGCCTACTTTGTGTCAGCATCTGTGGCAGCTGTGCCTAAAATATAAAGACACCAATAAATTATTCAGTATTCTATGGGTGAGCAAGTGATTGGGAAGCAGTAAGGCACTATTTCAGCTTTCCTTTTTAAAAAATTAATTAGCAATATTACTATATCCCTTATCCCTGCAGAAAACAAGTTGATCAGTAAAAATCTAAATACTTAATATCTTCATTAGCTTTCTTCATTTATAGAATAATACTTGGCAAAATAATTTTGTTGTTTCTGGATTTTTTTTCATGTGTCTTCGCTTAGATAAGTCTTAAATTTTTTTTCTGGGGTAGAGGAAACTTCTACAGAAATTTTATGTGTCATCCTGTAATTGATGACAGCATCTGAAGCTATTAACTGTGGTAGGAGCAAGATGGAATAACACTTAGCAAAATTCTATGTTTCTTTTGGATTGAAGAAGTCCTTGAACTGACTTCAAGTAGAATTCTTTATAGCTCTTTGTTATAATACCCACAAATCTCTTATAATGAAAGACACATAGTCTTAAAAAAAAATTTTAATGAGTCTTTTTTTCTTTTAGTCACACCATGTGGCATTCGAGATCTTAGTTCCCTAACCAGGGATCAAACCCATGCCCCCTTCAGTGGAAGTGCAGAATCCTAACCCTTAGAGCACCAGGGAATTTCCTGTAATTTTTTAAAAACAAACCCTGCATCAAGATAACTTCTATTGATCTAAAAACAGCTTTATTTAAAAATGCAAGGAATTCCAGTGGTTAGGACTGCACTTCCATTGCAGGGAGCACAGTTTTGATCCCTGATCAGGGAATTAAGATCCCACAAGCCACTTGGGACTGGTTGGAGGGAGGGAGCGGTAGGTGGGAAGCCAGGTAACCTTCAGATTCCCCCAAATTACTCCAGATATTTCTCCTAAAGAGAGCTTTCTTTTCCTAGAGAGAACTTTTGGGTTGTTGGCAAGTATTTGTCCTCCTAAAGAAGTTGATTTGGCAAGAATCTCGACCTGTGGTCTTTTGCGGTTTCTGTGGCTTAGACTGTGATGATTGGATCAGACCTGTAATGTTTTCATAAATTATACTCCCACTACCTTTACAGCATGTCACTGGAATAAAATTCAAACTCTATTAATTACATTAGGAAGAATGAAACTGTTTTCTCCTAGAAGTTAGAATGCTTCGAATTTTCGTGTACTTCTCTTACCTCTCACTGCTGTGGAAACTAGAGAATGTATGAAACTGTGTATAGCTAAAACATGCCAAACAAATAGAGACTCTTTACTAGAGGATCTCATAATCACAGCACAAGTGACATCTTGACAACTTGTGTTGTTTTGCTAATGGATAGTTTATCTTAAATATTAAAATGCCACATTCTTCACAATTGTCACAGCTTAACTGGAAATGACTTGGAAAAGAATTCATTTTAAAAGTTAGCAGATTAAATGCAATGTGCTTCTCCTGGATTGGATCCTGGAATAGAAAAGAACATTAGTGGGAAACTGATGAAATCCATATACATTCTGGGGTTTAATGAATAATAATGTATCAATGTTAATTTCCCAGTTTTGACAAATATATGCTGGCTAGGGAAGATGTTAATGTTAAGAAACAGTGGATGAAGCATATAAAGGAACTCTCAGTTCTTCTTTTCAACTTTGCTCTAAGTCTAAAGTTACTCTGAAATTTAAAGATTTGTTGTTGTTTTTTTTAAAGTTAGCAGAGTGTTGAAGTTATATTTTCCAGTCTGTCTCCATGAGTAAAGGGGCCAGCTCCAATTCCAGGGATCTGGATTGGACTTGAGGCTACTGGGGAAGACAAGACAGAACCAAGATGCAAAACCAAAAAGGATGGAACAAGAAGAGCTTCTGGGTGAGGAGATTCAAAACTGGTAAAAGGAGAGGAAATCTCCAGGTGGCCACTAAATGTTAACATTAATCTAGAAATGAGATTTTAATAACAGTGTAATAAAATCAAAACATGTATGTAGATTAGAAGGATGGACAGAATACTCACTGATGCACCTTTTAAAAGTACTTCTGAAATTTAAACTCTACCTGTCAAAAATTTGGAAGCTGCCAGTTGACAAAAGCTAAGGAAACTGCTGAATATTTACAGGATTGGCTCTTGCATTTCTGATGGTGTGAAGACAAGACTGGGTGACACTGTGTTCTTTGTTTTTGTTGTTCTCTGTTTCTGACTCCTTCTCATTCTGTTTGAGATCACCTTGCAATTTTTAAGCATGAGGGTGTGATCCTAAGAAACTTTCCTCCTCATATATTTTCAGTTTTAGATTTCATGATTTTCATATGAAGCCCTAAATTCCGTTAGGAATTTTAAAGATACAAGGTAACTGGTAGTCTACCTCAGCATTCCCATTTCTTTTCCCTTTTTCCAGGAGACCCCATCTAGTTGGACGTGGACACATGACCCAGGCCCAATCAAACTTGGTACCCCATTTATCTGGATGTACTGACAAACTGGGATGATGCCAAAGTGGAGATGCTAGAAGAATCCTGTTAAGCAAAGAGGAAAGGATGAGCTTGAATTCAAGCTCACTTACCTGAAAGCAGAAAGGCAAAAACATATTGGGAGGCCCTTTCTGCCTCTGACCAGCAATCCAGGACCACTAATGGTCAAATGATAATTTTTCTTACTGATTTGAAAAAGCTGAAATCTATGCTCCAATCTAAAAGTGTTGCAAAGAAAGGAGGCAGGAATCACACCAGAAACACGGTGAAAATTAGAAAACCCTGTTTCCCTTGTCTCTTTCTCTTAAACAACTGTGCTGTTCCCTGCCAAATATAATTAATAATCATGCTCATGGGAAAACACTACCCACCGTGTTACAGCCCAGGGACAGGGTGCCATAATGGGAGACAGTTGAAAATCCATAAGATGTGCAAAGCTGAGATCTGTTGCTAAGAGTAACTGCAAGGGCAGGATACGATTTCTGGTGTTGGTGCCTAGCTTATGGAATCCCCAGGTATAAAATTGGCAAAACACCAGCTGAGATCTGAAGGGAGTTGTACTGCCAGAAAAACCCAACTTGGAAACAAGCCTGTGAATGTTCAAAGCCTAAGGCAATGCACAGGCTCCATAATGAGGTCAGTAGGTAGTTGGCGGCTGAAGTAGTGCCATCCAGGAACATGTTGGTTGAGGGAGACTAGCTTCTCATAGGGGAGACTCAAGGGCAGCAAGATTGGATCACTAAAGAACTCCTCCAGATCTTCCCTGGTGGTCCAGTGGCTAAGACTCCAAGCTCCCGATTCAGGGGGCCCAGATTTGATCCTTGCTCAGGGAACTAGATCCCACTTGCCACGGCTAAGAATTTGAATGCCGCAGTGGAGATAGAAGATCCCTGCCTGATATCTTTCTGAATTTTGGCTGGCCATCACACAATCTCTCCCAATACTAGGACATCTCTTCTGGAACAGACATGAGCATACATCACCAGCCCACCCAATCTTAGTACCCCATTCCCCAGACATCATGATTATATAGGGGTGGGCATGCAGCCCAAGCAGGCCTATAAGAGTTCTCTGGAACTGATATGTAGATGTTGGGGGAGAGAGGTCTCTTTCCACCGAGACTCCTAAAGGAGATGATGTAAGCTGAGAGCTGTGGGCAACCTAATTCTCTGGCAACTTGGAATGTGGAAGAAAATGAGGTCACCACACAGAGGAGGCTGGGCTGAGCAATTAGGAGGAGGGAGGAAGAGAGAGACCTGATGATATCATTTCCATGCGGGCCTGAAGCCAAGTCCTTCCACTGAACTTCTCTTTCCATATTTCTCACCCTCCCCTCAACTCCTCTCCCTCTTTAGTTTAATTGGAGTTGTGTTTCTGTCCATTTCTACTGAAATAGTTTCTATTTTGAATATTTTTCTAAATATAACTGTAATATGTACTCACTGTAAAAGAAATTTGAAAAATATAGATAAGTAGAAAGAAAAAAGAAAATGATCTATTCTTTCAGGCTTCAAGTATAATGAGGTTAGCATTTTAGATTTCTTGCAGTACAAAAATGTTTTTTTTTACATAGTTGTGATCATAATAAATATTCAAGCTTAATCTACTCCTTTTCCTATGTAACATATTCCTATATTCTTTAAACACCTCTGGTGGCTCATACAGTGAAGAATCTGCCTGCATTGCAGGAGACCAGGTTCAATCCCTGAGTTGGAAAGATCCCCTGGAGAAAGGGAATGGCAACCCACTCCAGTATTCTTGCCTTCAGAATTCCATGGACAGAGGAGCCTGTTTGGGGCTACAGTCCATGGGGTTGAAATGAGTCAGACATGATTGAACAACTAACACTTATATTCTTAAAACAGCTTGTAAACATAAACTAATACTCTTAAATATTCTCTACTATTGAGTAATTTTGCAGTATTATAACCATTTGGTTTATAGCATTTATTTTCAGAAATATAATTACTAGCCCCAAATATTAGGACATTTTAAAGTCTCATTTTATGTTTGAGATATTATTCCTTATTTAAATACATGCAAATAAGAACTTTGTCCTTCATGGACAATCAGGATTAAATGAATCAAATATATTAATATAAGGTTAAGTAAGAAAAAAAAACTGAAAGATCATTAGGCTTTCAATGAATAATTCTTTTTAGAGACAGAACGATCCTGAATTAATCCGGTTCAAAACTTAAGCCACATCCAATTACAGGCATTAAGAGAAATAAAAATACTGATATTCAACCATGATGTCAGATATGCTTTCTCCCTAACTGACAGTCCTTTAAACATATTATTTTAGCTTTTTTCCACTTTGAAAATAATATGTAAAGAACACATGATACTATTGATGCATTTTTTTAAATGATAATGGCTGTTGTTGAAGATGTAGATGTAATGCTGAGAAGGTTGAGAATTAATATAAACCTTTAGAGACAATTGACAGCAATTTAATTTTTGTGCAAATGAATAAATAACCAGTCATTTAAATTGTTCTATGATACTCAATTACATGCATATATTTACTTAACCAATACTCTATTTTAAAACATGTAGATTGCCTCCAGTGGTTTACTATTACAGTAATACTATATTGTATTATTTTATAATAAGTCTTGAGGAAAAACGTTCCTCTCACTTCCTTGGGAGAGTCAAGGGGTAAGCATGTGACCTAACTAGAACAACTGTACTCTCTGTCATAGAACTTTTTTAAAAAGAATTTAATAAACTTTATTCCAGCATACACAAAAGTAAAAGGGATGGTATAATGAATCTCCTTGAACTCACACTCATTCTCAACCATGACCAATTCATGGCCAATCTGAACTGTGTATACATTTCTCCATTTCCTCCAGTCCCCAGGTTTTATTGAATCTAATCTTAGAGATATAATATCAAGAAATATTTTTTCCAGTATTACTAATATACGCCATTAGACTCCTTTAAGTTAGTTTGATAAAAGTATTGCTTTGTGCTGTAAATGATGCTTTCTTAGAGTCCTTTCAGAGCCCAGTACTGAAACTGACAAGGCCTGAAAAAAAATATTTTCCTCATTGGAAGTATGAAGAAATGTCAGGGTCTCATCATCTTCTGTTTTTCTGACTTTTTGTCAACCTATCTTTGTTACCTCCAAAGTAAAACACAGTTGTATCAACTTTATTTAACTTGAAAACATTTGTTTACTTCCATATATTATCATGTGTCATTTAATCCCTAGAAAGATTTATGCTTCATTGCTCTAAAATTGCCTTCCTGAAAATTTTCAGTATTTGACTGTATTCAGACTATTTTTTATTTTTTGTTTATTGTGGGAAAATATATATAACATAAAATTTGCCATTTTAACTATTTTTTAGTGCACAACTCAGTGGCATAATGTACATTCACAATGTCATGCAATCAGGAACTTAGTATACTGAGCAGTGTGACCTAAGGAAAGAAGGAAAGTGTTCACTCCTTGAAGCATGAATATCCAAACAAGACCAACCAGGGATCCCTACTACTGAAACCTTCAGGAACTGTTTCATTCCAAGCTGGGTGTTCAGCCTCCTTTCTATCCTAAAGGCTCCTGCAGCCCCGTTAAAATGATCAGCGTCAACTGTTTCTCTACCAGAGAACCCTAAATGACACAGAATGTGAAAGATTTGAAGCAAAAAAGTGACATGATCAGCTCAACTGATAGAGAAAAAAAAACCCTTTGACGAAATCCAACACCCTTTCACTATAAAAACGCTGAATAAACTAAAAGTAGAAGGGAACTGGAGCTTCCCTGGTGGCTCAGTGGTGATGAATCCACCTGCCGATGAAGGAGATGCGGGTTCGATCCCTGGGTTGGGAAGATCTCCTGGAGAAGGAAATGGCAACCCACTTCAGTGTTCTTGCCTGGGAAATCCCATGGATAGAGGAGCCTGGTGGGCTATAGTCCACGGGGTCACAAACGAGTTGGTCATGACTTATCAACTAAACAACAACAACATAAAAGGGAACTTCCTTGACAAGCTAAAGAGCATTTAAGAAAAACTCTCAGCTAATATCATACTCGGTGATGAAAGATTGAAGTCTTTTTCCTTACATCAGGATCAAAACAAGGATGCCCACCCTTGCCACTTCAATTCAACATTGTACTGAAAAGGTCTAGGCAGAGAAATTAGGCAAAAAAGGCTGGGGGTAGGGATGGGGGAATCCAAACAGGAAAGGTTTGCAGCTTTGTGTTTTGGGAAAGTCACTTGGACTGTGGTATAGAAGTTGTTATGGACTGAATTGTGTCCCCGCCAAATTTCAGTGTTGAAGTTCTAACCCTCAAGATGACAGAATTCGGAGATAAGGCTTTTAGGGAAGGAATTAAGGTTAAATGAGGTCATAGAGTGGAACTTTAATCCTTTAGGACTGGTGTAACTGTCCAGAGAACTGATAGTAACTCTATTTTTAGTTTCTTAAGGAACCTCCATTCTGTTCTCCATAGTTGCTTGTACAATATATTTTGAATAACACTCATTTCACTATTTTAAAAAATCTGTTATCTGGCTGTTAATGTTAAATCATTGTCCCTTGGATATAGATTAATGTACACACACATATACATCAAACTAGAGTATTTTCAAGCAAATTCCAGACAAAATATCACATACCTTTCAGTTCAGCTCAGTCGCTCAGTCGTGTCTGACTCTTTGCGACCCCATGAATTGCAGCACGCCAGGCCTCCCTGTCCATCACCAACTCCCAGAGTTTACTCAAACCCATGTCCATCGTGTCGGTGATGCCATCCAACCATCTCATCCTCTGTCATCCCCTTCTCCTCCTGCCCTCAATCCATCCCAGCATCAGGGTCTTTTCCAATGAGTCAACTCTTCTCATGAGGTGGCCAAAGTATTGGAGTTTCAGCTTCAGCATCAGTCCTTCCAATGAACACCCAGGACTGATCTCCTTTAGGGTTAGTTGAACAGTGTTTAAAATGAATTTTGTTTCCCACAGTTTTTTTTTCTCCTCGGGGTGAAAGTGACATTAATTTTAAAAATAATTGCCATGACTCAGATGCAGTGTAATATGCCTTACTATTAGTCAAGGGGCAGAAATCCTACTCAAATTGATTTAAACAAAGAATTTAGTGGATCATGGTCCTGGTGAGAATGGAGAAGGATCTGACCATAGACACTCTGGACTTAGGGACTGAAAAGGATATTGAAAACTCTTCTCACTCTTTGTCTCTCTTTCTTTTCCTTGGCTTTGGGTTTCTTCCTTGCAGGTCTTTTCCTCTATTTTAGCTTCTTTTCTATTTCTGATAAGACTTTACACCAGGCACTTGACTTTCCACCAGGTACTTGA
Organism: Odocoileus virginianus; assembly: GCF_023699985.2. NCBI lineage: Eukaryota > Metazoa > Chordata > Mammalia > Artiodactyla > Cervidae > Odocoileus > Odocoileus virginianus. The sequence continues at coordinate 36,298,939 of NC_069675.1, read as the reverse complement.
CTTTGGTCTAGGTCCGTTAATTGAAGGAGAGTTTGGAGACCATTTCTCCTGTGGGCCTGGATCCTTGGTAAGGGTGCAAAAGAGAATCTAAGGTCTTACTCATTGCAAGAAAGTATATTAGCAATAAGGAAAGACAGATCACAAAGAGTTGGGTGCAACTGAGCACACACAAAGAAAGAACAGAGACAACACCTCAAGAGAGAGGTGGGCCACACCAAGGGAGGCACATGGCCCTGGAAGGCTAGGGTACAGAGTTTTTAAGGCAAGGTCATTTGCATAATCCAGGGGGGTCATTGATTGACAGTCTTAATTGATAACTGCAGGTTATATTACAAGATGCTCTGCCATGCATGTCCTTCCCATAATTCAGTCTGTTGTAATTAGATGTATGCATTAATGAAATATTTATGAGCAGATAATGAGTCCAATATGCGCCAAAAGTTAGTTTAGTATAGCACAGTGTGAGGTATTCACATGTGCTAGAGGATGGAGAGTCCCACCAGTCTGCAGGTGGGGGATTTTTGTGGCCCCCCTGACTATTTTTGGAGCACTAGTGGGAGTTTGGGGTGGGGCTCGTAAATTCCTTGGTGGGATTGGGTGGCTATCGGACAGCCGGGCAGGGGCCACCTCTCTTTGCTCTCAGCTAACTTCCTGCCTATCAGCGTCAAGCCCCTTTAGCACCCAGTGGAGAAAGCCTTGGATTATCTCCATTGCTGTCACCTTTCACCTGGATAAATCTCTGGTGGGAGGTTGGGGTGCTCTAAGTCTGGGGGGCTTGCCCTGTGCTTTGTGGGTGGGAGAAGACAGCAAAAGAAGAGGTTGAGCCAAATTGCCCCAAACTACAGAGGCCATGCCTCCCCCACCCTCCCTTTTGCCCTATCCCTATTTTTCTTTGGCTCCTCTGTGTTAAAATGGATGTTATGAAAAACAAGAAGAATTAAAACTTTCCATGTCTTAAGATTTTTGAAGCATGTAAACTTTGATCCACTTCCTATTTTCAGTAGGAAAGACCATGTAGAACTGGCTTAAGAACTTTCTGGGATTTACTGCCGCCGCCCCCCCAACACCTCCACCACCACCACCACCAAGTGATACCATTAAAATTGAAATCTAAAAGTTTTTATAAGCAGATGTGGGCTAACATTGATCTGAAAAAAAAAAAAGTGCCAATGTGCCCTAGCAGTGAATATCATAACCAAAATTAATTTCCTTAATCATTGAAATTAATTGAATGTGGGACTAGAAAAAACAGCCTGTTTACACATTTAATCATTGTCTATAGGTAAGAAGCTCCTGGACTTTCCAGGTAAATGATGCTCCTGATAAATATTTCTCTGTCTTGTGGACAATGAAGTGACTCAACAAATGCCATATGTAGTGTTTAGCTCTCAAGGAGACCTGCAGCCTAGTTGGAACACATCCTATTTACTGTGCCTACTGGAGGGTGGAATGAACAGATTGCTGGTAATAGCTCACTCCACATACTGTCTGTCAGACATAAAGTGCCAGGTCAACAACTGACCACATGCAATGTGGACACCATTATTTTTCCATTTCTCTCAGTTACTAAGAAGCTTCAAAAAGGAAAAAAGAGAACAAGTTGTGAGAACACTCTCCAGACAACAAATGGTGATATGATTATCTGACCATTGTATTGTAATCGGTTTATAACATTGTTGATTAAAAATGGACAAATAGTACCAGTTCTGATTTTAAGTTTTAACAGAAACACTTTGATGTAATGATTAGCAACTTTCTGGCATGAAATTTTATTATTGAATATAGTCTGAAGGGGAGTGCCATTGTAGCAAAAACCATATTACCATTAATATTTATATATGGAAGATAGTACCCTCATGTAGATGAATAAGACCAAAATAAAGATGAAAGAGTGAATGATAATGTCTAAGCTCTGCTATTTAGGACCTAGTTGTTTGCTGAGAATTACACTGCGGATACTGAAAATACATACTGTTGCAAGTACATGACTAATATATTATTAATGCCTTAATCCTTATACTGTGGTATATGGACATGCAGCATCAGCATCACCTGGGATCTTCTTTAAAATGCAAATTATTTGGCTATACCCTAGACCTACTGATTCAGAAATTCTGGGAGTTGAGCCAGCTGTCTGTGTTTTACAAGCCCTCCACATGCTTCTGGGGCACCCTAACTTTTGAGAAGTACCACCTTCTCCTGGTGGCTTGTGCCAAGCCCCAGGGATAGGACTTGACAGCATGGATGAATGTCATACACAGGTCTCTTTTTCAGCAGTTAAACCAACTTAGTAGACCTCCAGTGTTGCAATGAATTCTTTCACCTAATCCTCAAACCCACACATTAGGTAGGTTGAAAGTTTCAATTTTTTAAGGTCATCAACAGGAACTTTTCAGGTTACTTTTACTTCTAGAGTTCTATCTTCTGTTGTCTTTAATCAATGCCATGTAATATACCAATACTGTGTTAATAGTCAACACAACTAAGACATTTCGTCTCTTTAACATACATTCTTTAAACACTTATTTTTCCTTTTAACTATTTTTTTTTCCACAAGACTGGAAGGCTTGAATTTTCTTATGTCACTTTGTACTAGGATAAACTCCTTTCATGCGTGTGTACTAGCCAAAGCAGCATAATTCACTCCTTACTATTCATATATTAATTACAAATTAAATTGTAAAAAGATACTTTTGGAACAAGTGGTCAATCAGCATCAACAAATATTTATATTATGTATATTTTTACAGTCAATATGTTTTCTAAGAGCAGATGTGTGTGTGTGTAAGATATATAGTTGGTCTAAGACACCATCATCATTTAACATCTGGTTAAGAAAAAAACTTGAAAATGTTAGTGACAATATCACATGATGATATAAGAGATATATCTAGGCCTTTTATGATTAATTGTAAAATAAATGGAAAAATCAGTAAAAAGGAAGAGATCACTGGGTCAAACCTGTCTGAGATGACTTCACTCAAGTTTCCCTCATGAACCCAGGTTGAGGAACTACTTGTTCCAAGAAGGGCCTTGTGCAGGTGCTGGAAAGGATATGGAACCTGAGATAAGTTTCTGGGAAAAGCAATCCAAATGACAGGAACAGCACAAGCATACGTACGGTGTGAGGAGTTAATGCAGTAGGTCTGGTGACCTCTCCTCGCATATCCCCAAGGAAGCCCGGACCACGACTGACCATTGCCCATACCTGGGCATGTGGTCCTTCGAAGGCTATGTTAATTGGGGTTATTCTGTTCTATTTACTTGGAGCAATGGGCCATGATTTACCTGCTTGTCGCATTGCTTTGCATAATCATTAAGATGGCTGAGGGAATTCCCTGGTGGTCCAGTGGTTAGGACTCCGCGCTTCTACAGCCAAGACCAGGGTTTAATCCCTGGTCAGGGAAATAAGATCCCGCAAGAGTCATACAGAATTGTGAGAGCCCTGAGTTTCAGTTGGCATGAATTGGTCATGTATCAGAATATGCCTATGCAACCAGACCTGCATAAAAGCCTTGGACCCTAAGACTCGAACTAACTCCCTTAAATGGAGACATTCCGCATATGTCCTAGGCCTACAGAGAGAGTGTGTCTTATATGAGCCTTGCTGGGGAGGGACTTGAGAGCCTGTCTCTGACCTCTCTGGATTCTGCGCCGTGTCTGTCTTTCTTTGCCAGCTGTTTTTGCTCTGCACTCTTTGCTGTAACAAACTGCAGCCATGAGTATAACCTGATTTGAGTCCTAGAAATCCTCTAGCACATCACCAAACTTGAAGCAGTCACGGTACCCCTGAAACACACGGCATTCAACAAGATCCAAAATGCATGTAAATGCCTTTGGATAGAGACGATAAAAATTTAGATCTGGTGGGAAAATCCAACTGTTGATTGCTGAACATAGATAAAGGGTATGTGGGTATTTGGAGACTTCCCAGGTGGCTCAGTGGTAAAGAATCCACCTCCTGATGCAGGAGAAGCAGGAGATGTAGGTTCGATCCATGGGTCTGGAGAATTCCCTTGAGGAGGAAATGACAACTAACTCCAGTGTTCTTGCCTGGAAAATCCCATGGACAGAGGAGCCTGGCAGGCTACAGTCCATGGGGTCACAAAGAGTCTGACACGACTGAGTGAACTGAACATACACACGCACAAATATGGGTGTTCTGTGTACTATTTTTTAAAGTTTCCTGTCTGTTTTAAACATTTCAAAATATAAACTTGTAAAAAAAATCAATAGTATTGAGCAAACATTAGTACTTATATTAGTAGAAATGTAAGCAATTGAAAACCTTAATTATACATGTGTATACAGAATCATAGAATTATACGTTGTCTTGAATAATAGACGTTTTACATGTCACTATTCAGATCTAATCATCTTTGCTTGTTTATTCATATATGTATTTTCCATTACTTTTGGTCTAATCTCCTGTCTTGGACAGATGGGGGCCTGAGAGGCATGGGAGAGCCCTGAGTTCCTGGGCTGGAAGTGGGCATGAGGCTGTGGCAAGTGGAGCCAAGAGGATAATTACCAGGTCAGTTTCCTATGGAGTTACTGGGTTAGGTGTGCCAAGACCAATAGTCTAGGGTCAGGATGCCAAATTCAGACAGGACAATAAAAAGAGGAAGCTTTAATTTTGCCTGTCTGACAGAGAATGCAGTACAAAAGGAGTTCAAGCAGAGAGGAAAGCAGACAAGCCAAGAATGATCCCTGAGAAAAAATACATAGAGCTACAAATTCTTTTTTAACCTGGTTCCTGCCACAGCCAAATGAGGGGGTATATCCTGAAGTGACTGATACAACTGGGTGCTGGGAACTTGTGAGGTCACAGAATTCTATCTCATCCAAGTACTGGATAAATATTCATTTACATTTTCTTCTTTTTTTATTTGAGATTTTTACATGTGATATTTTAATTGCTATGTTAGATTGTTGTATCCATACATATGAATGAGATTGGTTTATATTGTGCTAACTTCCTCAGGTTTTATAAGTAAGATATGCATAGCTGTCAAAAACATGAATTCTAGAGTTAATCCCTTGGGTCTAAATCTTTGCTGTAACACCTAATAAATAATTAGCAATATTACTTATTTCTTGATATTGCATTCTCTCCTTCTATAAAATTCAGGTAAAAATATTACCTACCACAGGATTGTCATGAACATTAAATGAGGTATTTATATAAGGCATTCAGCACAGTTCTAATAGAAGTACTCAGTATGTTTTTAGTATTTTATTAGTATTTGCAGTATCAAAGAAGGAATAATGTATAAGAAAAGGAGGAAGGCTAGAATGACTTCTATGATGTTGGAATGGAATGAAAGCACCAGGGAAAGATGGTAGAAAAGGAGTTTTCTACCATCATTCTACCACAAAACATCAACTTTGGCAATCACCCACAGATGAGGGTACCCTTGTAGGAGTCCGTGAGTCCAGGGGAGAAGTTCCAGCACATTTTGAGGCAAAAAAATCTGAGAACAGACACAATGAAGAGCATAGTAACAGTTTCGCTTTACTTGCAGAAGTTCTGGGGATCTATTGTACAGCACAGTGACTATAATTAATAAAATTGTATTGCATACTTGAAATTTGCTAAGTGAGTAAGCATTCTCATGATACATACACAAAAGAGGTAATGTATGTGTTAACTGGTGTAATTGTGGTAATCATTTCACAGTGTAAACATACACTAATCCATGTTGTACACTTTAAATATACACAGCTTTTTCAGTGACACTTCAGTAAAACTGGGGGGAAAGTACCAATATGATCTATTGGTTTTGGATAAACATAGAAATATAGAAACAGAGGTGTGCGCATATGTATATATACATATAGATAGATATTAATTTATGTATATATACATGTATTCCCCAGCTCTATCTGATAAGAGGGCCTATAAGAAATGACACCCTAGTAGCAACAACCTCACTCAGTGCCCAGATTTTGTTCTGTAAGTATAATTTTCAAAAAAAGGAAAAAGATAAAGTTCCTTAGAGAGATGGTTACCTCCAAGGTTGGAACAGGGAGAGACCAAGAAGAGCCTGGAACATTTTGCAGTGCCAAAAGTAAGTGATGAAAAAATGATGAGAGTGGGACTGCCCTGACCATTCTGTGGTTAAGGCCCTGTGCTCCCAGTGCAGGGGGCATGTGTTCAATCCCTGGTCAGGGAACTAAGGTCCCACATGCTCCAAGGTGCAGCCAAAAAAAAATAATAATAATAATAGGGGCATGTTGAAAGAACATTATAACCAATGTGATGGGTTCCCAGTAGCCAAATTTGGGACAGTTTAAGCAACCAAATAAATGAGAGTAGCATATTATAATCCAATAATAAAATCAGTGTCCACAAGACCATATGATAAAAAATCAAATCAATCAAAAAATCAAATAATCAGTGGGATAGGGAAAGCTCTCTGGAACAGCAGAATTTCAAGCATTAGATGTTGAAGAAGTGATAGAAATAGGAAATCACCATTTGCCCAAGAGTATAGTAAGAATTGTTTTAGGAGAGAATCATTAGATCTAAAATTGTTGGAACAAAAATGGAAAAATGTAATTTTTTACATAAAGTCAAAGTATCCCCCCAGAAGATACTTAGTCATGGGAAAGAGAAAAAGTATCAAGGTCTCAAAAGACAAAGGAAGATTGAGAAACTGTCCCAGATTAAAGATTAAAGAAACAAACTAAATACATTGTGTAATCCTGGATTGTTCCATCCTGGTCCAGGAAAAGTATGACATTTAGTGGATCAGTTGGCAGAATTTGAATATGGCCAATAGATTAATTAGTGGCATTTATTGGTGGTACTTTCTCGATTTTGGCCATTTTAATGAGGGTTATGTTACATTCAACATTTGGGGAAATTGAGTTAAGGGCATACAAAAATTCTTTATACTATTTTTACAACTCTTTTGTAAGTCTGAAATTATATCATAATGAAAATTTAAAAATTAAAAAGTTTTTTTGACATATAGCTGACTCATTTTGTTGTACAGTAGAAACTAACACAACAATTAAAGGCAACTATACTCCAATAAAAATTAATTTTAAAAGTGAATAAATAAAAAATATTTTTCCTACTCACTGATGTCTTTCTTGACTTTTCTAACATAACTGTTAGCAACAAACACATATTTGTGTATAGATACTTTTGTTCTATTTTACTGAAATGAGATTGCATTATACATGGCTCTTTTTGGTTTCCACTCAGCAATTATATTAAGTTCTTTTGGGGTACTGGCTTATCTTATAATGACCTAGATAACTTCATTCTCCACACTATGGGCCCCAGACAACCCTATTTCTGTTTACATGACTTCATTCCTTGGTCACAGATGATGAGACCATGGGTAGAGTTCTTACTTAAACTGAGATCATCAGATTCTTTCTACTAGGAAATTGAAATTGGGACCATAATATTCTTATTTAGACTGAGCTACTATTTTGAGTGAAGGAAATTTTAAAGCATTGAAGCTGGGATACAGGTCAACCTGGCGTGTGAACTGAGTAGCAGAAACAGTTGCTAGGCAGAACAATGAAAATTAAACAGAGAAACAGGACAAGACACTAGAAGGCATTTCCTGGGTTCCTGGTTGCTAACCATTGTACTATCCCATGCTCTTTCTGAGATACTACTGCCCTTAGATTCCACAAAGCCTTACCAGTAATACAAACAGCTAACTAACACACAGTTGTATATGACATGTATACCTATTGATTTTATGCATTCATGACATACCTTTGGATTGATTTTTTTGGGTAGTTCTATGCTGTGCGGTTCATCTGTGCAGCTTTCAGTTTGTCGCAGCTCTCAAAAAAAACTGATGATGTATTTACTGAAAAAATCTCCATACAGGTGGACCAGTGCAGTTCAGAGCTGTGTTGTTCAAGAGTCAACTGTATAGGCCAAATACTGTTGTTCAAAGTTCCCTAGGTTAGTTTTTGACTTTCCCCTTTCAGTAAGATTATGTCATTCATTTGTAATATAGTACTTAAGTTCATTTGTTACTATATTTAATTCCATTTTGGGTGTCTCTTGCAAAGTGGTTGAATTAAATTACTCCTTTTTGAGTATGTGAAACATTAATATTGTTCTAAAAGTCAGGACTATGCCTAAAAATTTACTGTCGAAAGTATCAGTATCCTCTCAATTCTTCTATCCTGATCCCACTCCTCCATTCTTTCCACTTTACTCCTACCCACCCACTGTAGGTGCCAGCATCATTAGTTTCTGGGTTCTTCCCATTAGTTTCTGGGTTCACCATTCTTCCCTCCTGACTTTCCTCTCCCCTGCCCTTCCTTCCCTTCCCCTCCACCCTCACCTTCTCTTCATTTCTTTTCTGTCCCTGTTCCTCCTCCCCCTCCTCCTCCTCCTCCTCCTCCTTTTTATCCCACAAATAAGCAGATATAGATATATTTTATTTTCCCTTTGTTTTTACATAAACATAAATATTATTTTTCATTTTCCTTTTAACACTTAGAAATGTATCCTGAAATAGTCCACACTAGTTTATAGTCCACACTAGTTCCTCAAGCTTTAATACAACTGTACAATAAGCCTTTGTACTGCTGTATAATAATTTATTCAATTATCCTAGTGGGAGTTATTTTTATTACAAAAAATTATTTTTAAAAAACATTTTTTTAGAAATAGACACAGCTCAATGGTTTTTCACACACTGAACACACAAGAGTAACCTGTACCAGGTCAAGAAACAGATCATTGTTAGTACCCCAAAAGCCCCCCTGTGCTTCCTTCCTGCTACTGTCCATCCCTCCCCTGTTCCTATGGTAACTAACCACTATCCTACTTCTAAGAGTAAAGATTAGTTTCACCTATTTTTGTTCTTAATATCAATGAAATTTTTTTATACATTATTCATTCAGTTCTGTCTGCCTCTCACTCAACATTATATTGTGAGAATCATCTATGTTGTTCTGTGTACACCATGCTTATTGATATATAGTATTCTATTTATTTATTCATTTTACTCTTGATGTGCAATTGAGTAGTTCCCAGTTTGGGACTATTATAGACAGTGTTGCAAGAACATTCCAACACATGTCTTTGTTATACACAGACATACATTTCTGTTGGATATTTACTTATGAGTGAAATTACTGTATTAATAGGAGATATATATATATTTGGTTTTAGTATGTGTTACCATTTCTCCAAAATATCAGTTTATGTTCTCACCAGAAAATTATGAGCTCCAATTGTTCACATCCTCACCCACACTTGGTAATTTCATTTTAGCCTTTCAGGTGGGTGTGTAGTGATATACCACTGTGATTTCATTTTGGATTCCCCTGGTGACTAATGAAGTGGATTACTTTTCATATGTTATTGATCATTTGTATTTGCTCTTTTATGGAATATCTGCTCAATATCTGCTTTTATTTCTTATTAGATAGCTTGCATTTTCTTATTTTTTGAAGAGGTTCTTTTTTTCTTAATATTCTGGATACAAGTTGTTTCTTGATGTCTTAGTTTGGGTTCCCCAGAAGGAAGTCCTGAGGATAGTTTTCTAGTCAAGTGATTTATTGATACAGTGCTCCCTGGAAAAAGTAATAAGGGAGTGTGAGAATCAGCATGAGGAAGAGGAAGAAGTTAAGCAAAGGTGTGAGTTCAGGTAAAGTCCTGCTGAGGGTAGTTTCAGCCTTATGCCTTATGCCTCTGTGATGTTCTTATACCTTAGACTTTGTCCCAGATTGAGAAAAGGAAGCTTGATTTTCATATTCCTGATACATAATTCTGATAGCTGCTACAACATGGATAAACTTCAAAGACATTATGCTCAGTGAAACAAGTCAGAACAAAGGGACAAATGTTGTATGATTCCATTTATATGAGGTACCTAGACTAGTCAACTTCATAGAGACAGGAAGTAGAATAGTGGTTACCTGTGGCCAGGGTAGGTGGGACTGAGATTTATTACATAATGAGTACAGAGTTTCCATTTGGGATGATGAGAAAGTTCTGGAGATGGATGATGGGACTGTTGTACAACAGTCTGAATGTACTTAATGCCACTGAACTGTACACTTAAAAATGAATTAATTGGTGTGTGTGTGTATGTGTGTTTTAGTTGCTCAGTCATGTCTGACTATTTGCGACCCCATGGACAGTAGCCCACCAGGCTCCTCTGTCCATGGAATTCTCCAGGCAAGAATATTGGAATGGGTTGCCATTTCCTTCTGCAGGGGACCTTCCTGACCCAGGGATTGAACCTGGGTCTTCTGCATTGCAGGCAGATTCTTTACCATCTGAACTACTGAATATAGAAATAAATATAGAAAATGCATTCCTCAAAATTCAACATTTTTTAGTGACAAAACTGTCAACAAATTAGGTGTAGAGGGAACACCCTCAATATAATAATGGCTTTGTAAGACAGACTGCAACTAACACCATACTAAATGGTGAAAGGTTGAAAGCTTTTCTGGAAGATAAGGATGCTCCACTCTCATCACTTTTATTCAACATAGTACTAGAGGTTTTAGTCAGAGCAGTTAGGCAAGAAAAACAAATAAAAAGCATTGAAATCACAAAGGAAGAAATAAAATTTGTCTCTATTTGAAAGGGTTTCCCTGATAGCTCAGTTGGTAAAGAATTGCCTGCAATACAGGAGGCCCCGGTTTGATTCCTTTGTCAGGAAGATCTGCTGAAGAAGGGACAGGCTACCTACTCCAGTATTCTTGGGCTTCCTTTGTGGCTCAACTGGTAAAGAATCTTGCTGCAATGTGGGAGACCTGGGTTTGATCCCTGGGTTAGGAAGATTCCTGAAGAAGGGAAAGGCTGTTTGAAAACCCTGAAAACTCCACCAAAAACCCTTTACAACTAATAAACAAATTCAGTAAAGTCATAGGATACAAAATAAACATAAAATTTAGCTGTCCTATACACTAAAAAAAAAGTGGTCTTCCCTGGTGCCTCAGATGGTAAAGCATCTGCCTACAATGCAGGAGACCCGGGTTCGATCCCTGGGTGAGGAAGATCCCCTGGAGAAGGAAATAGCAACCCACTCCAGTACTCTTGCCTGGAAAATCCCATGGATGGAGGAGCACAGTAGGCTACAGTCCATGAGGTTGCAAAGAGAAACTTTCCAAGGAAGACATACAAATAGTTAACAGGTACATGAAAGAGTGCTCAACACCACTAATTATCAGGGAAATGCAAATCAAAATCACAATGATAGATCCCCTTAAAACTCTTTGGACGGCTATTCTTAAAAATACAAGCTATAAGTGTTAATGGGGCTATAAAGAAAAGGGACTCCTTGTGCACTCTTAGTGGGAATGTAAATTGGTACAGCCAATGGAAAACAGTATGGAGATTCCCTAGAAAATAAAAAATAAAACTGCCATATGATCTGGCAATCCCTCTGCTGGGTACAGGAATGAAATCAGGATCTTAAAAAGAAATATCTGCACTTCCATGTTCACTGCAGCATTCAAATTATTTAAGCTCATGGAAACAACCTAAGTGTCCATCAACAACACATTAATTTTAAAAAGTGTGATACACACAAACACATGCACACTGAAAGATTATCAAGCCATAAAAACCCAGAAATCTTGTCTTTTTTGACAACATGAATGGATGTTAGGGAAATTATGCTAAATGAGAAAAGTCGAACAAAAAAAGATATATCATGTGTTCTCACTTATATGTGGAATTTAAAAATCTCTTGGAAATAGATAGAATTGGTGGTTGCCAAGGGCTGGTGGCTGGGGGAAATGAAGAGATTTTTTGATCAAGGGATAGAGACTTCTGGCTATAAGATGGATAAGTTCTAGGGATCTAATGTACAGCAGAGTGAGGGAATAGAGGTATTATCTAACCTCACTGTAAATCATTTTGTTATTTACATATGTATCAAAGCAACACATTGTATACCTTTAACTTACATATAAGTCAGTAATATCTGAAAACAGGAAAAAAATTTAATTTTTTTTCTGCTTCAAATTATATTCTAAAAAGTTTTTATTGATGTGTAAATATCATCTTGGTGTATTGTTAAGTGGGGAAAAAAGAGTACTATACATTGTCTATTGTTTGATCCCACAGGTGTGTGATTATGTGTGTGTGTGTGAGTGTGTGTATGACCATTTGAAAGCATCTAAGTAGATGGGATTATGGGTGGAATTTTTCCAATTTCTTTCTTTTATTTTTCTTTTCTCATTTTTATCTTTTTTATATTTATCTATAAGATCTGATTTTTCTACAGTGAAGACATACTCTACAGGTCAACTTATATAAATATGAGTTATAGATTTTATTACTGTGATTAATGCTGAATATATTAAGATATATAATTATAATAGTATTCAGGACACAGATATGAATTACCTGTATTTATCATAGAGCATTTTGTATAATATATATTCTTACTATACATTTAGATCACCACATTAGTGGTATCTTAATTTTATTTCTATTATCATGTTATGAACATCCTGAGATTCTTTTTTGTATCCTTTATTCTTAGCACGGTTAACTGGCACTTGGTTGCAATGAAATTCATGAATAACTTGAATTTCAAAGAAGGAGAAATCTTGTTTGTAGTTGTGGTTTAATAGTGTATGGAGGATGATTCAAAACCTCAATGATAGCATACACATATATTTGTAATGTAATGCTGGCATTTTTTTATTGTGGTATAGTCAATTTATGGTATATAAATTTGAAGTGTACAAACAGTGATTCACAATTTTTAAAGATTATACTCCATTTACAGTTACTATAAAATATTGGCTATATTCTCTTGCTGTGCAATATATCCTTTTAGCTTATTTATTTTATACATAATTTGTGCCTCTTAGTCCCCAACCATATCTTGCTCCTCTTCCCTTCCCTCTTCCCATGGTTCTTTGTATCTGTGTGTATCTTCCCATGTTCATTGTATCTGTGAGTCTGTTTCTTTTTTGTTATATTCACTAGTTTGTTCTACTTTTTAGATTCGACATAAAAGTGAAAACTTACAGTATTTGTCCTCCTCTGTCTTACTTCACTAAACATAATGCTCTCCATATCCATTCATGTTGTTGCAAATGGAAATTTTTCATATTTTTATGGTTGAGTGGTATTCCATCGTGTGTGTGCCTGTGTGTGTGTGTTTGTATCTCATCTTGTTTATCCATTCCACTGTTGTTTTATCCATTCAACTGTTGATGGACACTTAGGTTGCTTTCATAATCTTGGCTATTGTAAATATCGCTGCTATAAACATTGCAGTACGTGCATCTTTTCGAATTAGTGTTTTTATTTTCTTCAGATATATACCCTGGAGTGGCATGTATTTTTATACCACCAAACAGAACAAACATTATTTCAGGGAAATCTAAATTCCACCAGCAAATGAATCTGAAACAATGCCCCAGGCAGTAATTTCTCTTCCTTTCTGCCAAGAGGGCAATAAGAACAAGCTGCTTGATGGGTGGTAGTGTTCATAGCCTCCTGTCTGTCGGCAAAGGTCAAGACAGTCAGTGTTGAACTTGCAACAAATGAAAGCAGTGTGTATTGAATCTATAAAACTTTAGTAGGAGGAATTCCTGTCTGGTTCCTCTGCCTGCAGCCTCACCTCTTTCCAATCCCCCCACTATCGTACTACTAGAATTTTCTTTTTAAAAAAGAAATCTGATACCATTCACTTTTTTTTTTAAGCTTTAATTGACCAATTCTTGAGTCAATTGACTCAAAAAGTCAATTGACCAGTTCTTGAGTATGATATTTTGGTTTCTTCACAGTATGACTTCAACTTTCATTTCCCACTCGTCTCCACCCCTGGGAAACTACGTTCTTGCTCTACAGAAAGCTATTCATGACGCCCAAACACACCATGCTCTCTGGTACTTTGATATGTTGCTTCTGTTTTTCTTCTACCTGAAATGCCCCGGACTTTCCCTTCCCACTGAACATCTACTTTTCATTTGAGGCCTGGATAAAAGGTCATCTCTCTGTGCAGCCTTTCTTTGCTTTCCACTAAAACTGAACCTTGTTTCTTCCTCAAATACTACCCATCACACATTGCACTGTTTAAGAATAATCAGTTTGTATTTCCTAGCTGACTGTAAGGTCCGTGAGGGTTCATGTGTCATAAGGAAACATCTTATTCACCTCTGTATCCTCACTGCTGGCTCATAATAATTACTGAAAATGCACGTTCACTGAATAGACAAAAGAAAAGGGACTGAAAAGAAAGTTCTCATAGTGGACAAAACCTGTTGGACAAAATTTTAGACTGACATTATAGCTGAGGCATGTGGGTGGTGCTTTCCGTGAGTTCAGGAAGCATCTGATGTTACTAAAAGATTATTTTTGAAATATACAGGGATTTTTTGGTGAATTTTAATTTCTCCACCGCTTCTTAGTGGCCAGTTTCTTGTTTTGTTATTTTGTTTGTGGTATTTGTCCAGGTGGGGGTCCTTTAGTGTAGAAATACAGGGATATTGTGTTACAGTTTGGAGAAACCCTGGAAGCATCAGGTCACTTGATTTCTAGACCAGGTGGAATTCTACTTTTTTGCTTCTCAGGAGCCAAGGGTGATCTACAATCTGTGTGTACTTTGCCGACTCAGTCACTGATTTCGGTCTCATTGACGCCTTGATGCTGAGATCAGCATTCAGGAGTGCAATGAAGGGAAAGCAAGCATTCCTTTCGTGGTTCTACCTCAGACTTGAGCACCAGAGTATGTTAAAAAACACATGATATATATACTGGTAAGTAGACACAGATGATGTTTTGTAGAGGTGGTCATTGCTATACCATCTGCCAGGTCCTGCAGTTGGTTAAAAAAAAAAGAAAAGAAATTAGTTTGGCAGGATTTGCTCTTCACAAAATCATGTTGAGTTTTGCCAATTCTATGTAATTTGATATGCTCTTGCAAAATGAGTAACAGCAAAGTGTTTTCACATCGAGCTACAGGAAAAATATGGCCATTGTTCTTATGACCTTAGTTTAAAAAAATTTAAGTATGAGTAAGACAGGGCCATGGTAAATAAAAGATAAAATGAAGGAGAAGCAGACAGATGGGTAACTAATTCAGAACTACCAAAACTCAAAAATTGTCCGTAGCTGTAATGTAATTGATATACTTTTACCATGTCTCAAACTAAAAAGAAGGGGCATGAAATCTAAAGCCTTCTGGGATCAAAATATGCTCAATTCAGGACTAGAAAATTTATTTTTCCAGACTTACATTAGTAAATTTCTACAGAACATGTATATGAATTTGTGAAAAGTAATAGTTGCATACAAATAATTTCTTCCTAATTTAGAGTCAAAGACTTCATAGGATTAATGTATTAACTATAGGAACTCTAGTTGGTATTATCTACTAACATTATTTCAGTCATTACCATGTTGATTTCACAAAGAATTTGGAAGATGCTAATTAAACTTTGTCAGATATGAGTAAAGGGTATAACTCTGATTTGTTGTTATCCATTTTGCTCTTATTAAACAGAATGATGACTAAATGATTTCAAATGAGGATTCATTCTAAATGTTGAATGTATAGGTTTTAGTGCAAGTTGGTCTGTGTGTGTGTAGTACTTCTGCTTCTTACTGTGAGTAAAGGGCGAAGATAAGAGAAACACCAGTGCCAGCACCCCATTGTCACATTAATCTTGCTATTTTCTTTTAAAATAACATCTCCTAATAAATTACATTTCCTGCTACATAAAAGTCAAGTTCTTTATATGAAAGTTATGAAAAATTAATTATCTTAACAAATTTATTCATCCAACTAATATAAAGTACATACTATGCGCAAGACACTGCAGGACACTGATACTATATATTTGTTAGTCTAAAAAAAGAGATTCGGTTTATACTTTGCATTAACAGATCTTATATATCGAATGACATGCCACACATTTTATGGCATTTTATTCTTAACATCTTAACGTATTTATTCACTCCTCGTGTTTCATCATGGCATGGCACCAAAGATTCAAGCTTATTTTCATTTGATAAGAATTGCCAACTTGTATGGCTATCAAAGAATCTAAAGACACGGTTCCAGGTGTTATCCACATTTTCCACATGCAGCTCTATGCCAGAGCCATATCACCTGGGTTCTCTTGCTTTTTGCTTCTTGTGGGGTTCAGCAGTGGGGATCATTGGCCAGCAACATAAGTGAGAAAGACAGAGGTTGGGATATTCTTTCCCATTTCCTCTTCTGCAGCGTGATGATGTCAGTAGCTCCATTCTCTATGGACACAGTTCTTGTCCAGCGGTTCCTCTTCCAAGACGACAGTCTTTCGGGGTTCCAGAAGCACAATTTCCTCCTCCCCAAGCCCTTTGGCGGAGGGATAGAAGCCCTCCTGGTACTCCTCTTCCCTCAGTGCTTCTCCATCCTCTGGTGGCTCACTTAACTCTCCACACCCTCCAAGCCGTCCCTTCATTAAATTCCCCTTTCAGCCACTTCAAGGGTAACTCCTCTTTCCTGTTGAGACTCAAGAGAATGCCCCCCAAATATTTTTATATCCAGGGGATTGGTTTCCAGTGGTAACATGATGAGAGATAGAAAACCGTTTGAACTATATCTGAGGCACTAGAATAATGGAATTCTGTTTCCAAGCAACTTGTAGACAAACTCTTCCACACTTCCAGAATATATATGCAATAGAGTTGATTATTTAGAAAGTTAATGACTTGACTGAAGAAATTCAACCCTGTTTTTTGTTTTCTTTGCATCCAATATAAATACAGTGACTGCTAGTTTAGAGGTGACAAACTATGGCCTGACAAAACCAAGCCTTTATTTTCCACAAATAAAGTTTTACTACAGTGCAGCAACACTTATTTCTTTTCCATAGTCTATAAGTGCTTTGTGCAGCCGTGGCAGTGGGGGATCTTGCAACAGAGACCTTATGGCCCACAAAGCCTAGGATATTTACTATCTGGCCTTTTACAGAAAAACTTTGCTGACCTTTGAACTAATTGATTGAATGATATGTTTATCATTTTATTTATTTTGGCCTCATTTGGATACTTCTCTGAATCTTATAGTCTATATGCTATCTCACACATACAGTAGCTCAATCCATGTTGATTAAAAAAGAAAGTTAGAATGCACTGACCAATATAGAACTCAATCTCAGTTTGGCTTTAAACCCAAATAATTCATTTTTATTCTTTTACAAGATTTATTAGCCAAGTTTTAGATATGGTTATGGAAATTTGGGGGTTGATGTTTTAAAAATTGGTAACCTGGTAGTTTTATACACTTAACACATGGTGAATATCATTATTAAAAATTTGTTTGAATTCCATTTATTGAATAATTTAAACTGAGATGCATGTTCAGATTTTGATCATAGTTATATTTCCTAGTGGTGTTTTGAGAGTGGTACCGTTTTTTAAAATAATATGAATTATATGCAGAAATGTATTAACTTCTGAGTGGTAGAATTATAGGCTTGGTTTTTTTTTTTTGTTTCATTTTTGTGTGTTGTTGATTTTTCCAAATAGGACAATGAAATGTATTATTGATAATTTTTAAATATGGAATATGTTTAGTTTCACATAACTGAATATTTCATACTGCTCTTTTGGTTTGAGAAACAAAAAATCTTTGCAAAATTCATGGAATAAAATTAACTCTGATTTTCAACCTAGATGCCCAACAGCAGATGAATGGATAAGGAAGCTGTGGTACATATACACTATGGAATATTACTCAGCCATTAAAAAGAATTCATTTGAATCAGTTCTAATGAGATGGATGAAACTGGAACCCATTATACAGAGTGAAGTAAGCCAGAAAGATAAAGACCAATACAGTATACTAATGCATATATATGGAATTTAAAAAGATGGCAACGATAACCCTATATGCAAAACAGAAAAAGAGACACAGATGTACAGAACAGACTTTTAGACTCTGTGGGAGAAGGCGAGGGTGGGATGTTCTGAGAGAACAGCATTGAAACAAGTATACTATCAAGGGTGAAACAGATCACCAGTCCAGGTTGGATGCATGAGACAAGTGCTCAGGGCTGGTGCACTGGGAAGACCCAGAGGGATGGGATGGAGAGGGAGGCGGGAGGGGGGTTCAGGATGGGGAACACATGTAAATCCATGGCTGATTCATGTCAATGTATGGCAAAAACCACTACAATATTGTAAAGTAATTAGCCTCCAACTAATAAAAATAAATGGAAAAAAAAGAGAAAATATTCAACTGGCATATCTCAATTGAAAATTAGAAAATAAAAATATTCACATTAAAATTTTTAAAAGTTTTGCATGATTTTAACTTTAAGCAGAACATAAAATACATAGTCCCTTATATTTGCATATGCATTTTTAACACATCTTCCCACTGTCATTTGACAGAAGGAAATAAAATGCTTTCATATTTCCTCATTTGCAATGTTCATCATTTGTAATTCATATTTTTATATGAAAACAGACCTACATTTTTTCTATGATTAGAAGTATTTGTTTTAGCCCTCATTTATTTTCAGTGGCCTCAGAGCACCACTGGTACCTTGTGTAGAACTGACTTGCTGATTTACCCCAAAGGGAATGCTCTGTGACAAATTCAAATGATTCCCTAAAATGGTATTATTATACCCAAGAATAGCCAGTTTGTGTTTCTTTTATCAGAAGGTCTTGAGCTTTTGTGTCACGGTATATAATTTATCAGTTGTATTTCTGTGTTCTTCCTTCACTGTGAGGGTACTTCCTGCCACATGGAAGTTTTGTCTGTTTTATTAATGCTCCATCATTTGCTCTGACATAGATAAGTTCTTTCTTAACTAGGCATTGTTAATGTTTGCCTCTAAGATCATAAAGGTTTACCGTCAGAATATGAGAGTGATTTTTTACCACCTTTTAAAAGTCCATTTTTATAAAATTTGTCCTTTTCTATACATGCT
This sequence comes from Odocoileus virginianus, assembly GCF_023699985.2. Classification (NCBI taxonomy): domain Eukaryota; kingdom Metazoa; phylum Chordata; class Mammalia; order Artiodactyla; family Cervidae; genus Odocoileus; species Odocoileus virginianus. The sequence continues at coordinate 36,280,039 of NC_069675.1, read as the reverse complement.
TTTATTTTCTCCTCTATTTATCAAGTTTCTATTTGTTTGCCGTCTTTCCATCAGCAGCGTCTCAAGAAGGAATGAGTCATCACCAACTATAGCACAGATTTAAGGAATTAAGGGATGGGGAGGAAATCATACAAATAAAAGGAACTGAACACATGATATGACAGCCATACCCTGGAAATACCTGACAACTGACCATTAACTTAGAAGATTATTTCATGTCAGACCACAGCCAAAACATTACACACTTCTTTTAGGCACATCACAAATTCATAGACTTTACTCATAGGAGAGTCCATCAGGTTCTCACTCAAAAATTATTACTTCTTTCAGACTGTTTTCACAATCTGTGAATTTCCTGCAGATAAAAAATTAGTAGCTGCAGATTTGAATGGGGACACTTGATAGATTCTCAGCAACAAAAATGAAGAGCCAGGAGAGAAGATAAGAAAACTCTCCAAAGTAAAAACTCAAAACATAGTTGTCCGGGACCTGTGAGGACAGGTCAAACACCCTCACACTTCTAAAGAGCCTCTGAATATATTATTATATTAAAAGTATAACACAATCTTTTAGGTCAATTGCAGTGACATATTTCTTTAATGACGTGTCCATTTCTGTTCAATAAAGCTTAGACAATAATAACACCTTTCTACAAGATTTCATAAAATAATAACAAATGGAAAACAGTTTGGGTATTGAAGACATGTCATCGTATGCTGTCTGAGAAATGAAAGATTACATCATATTTATGTATACCTCTATGCTTTTCCTTGAGGGAAAAAAATTATAGACTTTGGCAAAATCTGTCTTGAAAGCCATGTGTTTTATAATCTGTGTCTTTTTAGTTCTTCACATTCACTGGCAAGTGGTATCTTCAGCTAATGCTTCCTCTAGGTCATTAGTTAACTAGAATAGTTCTTGGAAGTTGCTCATCTGTGATCTCTTGGCAATTGTCAGGAATTTAAACTGGTCACCATGGTTGAAGGAAGACTCTAGCACACTGACCAAGAGTTCCCATAAGAGCAAGGCACAGTGCTAAATGCCAGGGATACACAGATTAATAAAATGAGGTCACTCTTCAGGATTTCCCCATCTATCCAGAATAACATGTCAGCAAATACATGCCATTCAGGGTATGTTATAGAAACAAATGGAGATTAGAACATCTGCAGGCACCACTTATCCCGTGGAAGAGGAATGCTTCAGAGAAAATGACCCTGGAATCCTGAAGGTTGGGAATTCATTTTGTTAGAAATGAGGACTCAGCATTTCAGGGGATGGTCACGTGGAATTAAAAGATGCTTGCACCTTGGAAGAAAAGCTATGACAAACGTAGATGACATATCAAAAAGTAGAGACATTACTTTGCCAACAAAAGCCCATATAGTCAAAGCTATGGTTTTTGTAGTAGTTATGTATGGATTTGAGAGTTTGACCATAAAGAAGGCTGAGCACCGAAGAACTGATGCTTTCCAACTGTAATGTTGGAGAAGACTCTTGAGAGTCCCTTGGACTGCAAGGAGATCAAACCAGTCAATCCTAAAGGAAATCAATCCTGAATATTCATTGGAAAGACTGATGCTGAAGCTCCAATACTTGTGGCCACCTGATACGAAGAGCTGACTCACTGGAAAAGACCCTGATGCTGGGGAAGATTGAAGGCAGGAGGAGAATGGGACAACAGAGGGTGAGATGGTTGGATGGCATCACCGACTAGATGGACATGAGTTTGAGCAAGCTCTGGGAGATGGTGAAGGACAGGGAAGCCTGGCGAGCTGTAGTCCATGGAGTTGCAGAGTCAGACGTGACTGAACAGCAACAAGCGTGGAACGTAATGATGAATTTGTGATGGTTCACCTTGTTCAGAATACAGCATTAGGGCACTTGAGAGGAATCATTGTAGAAAGGGCGTCCCTTGTGGCTCAGCTGGTAAAGAATGCATCTGCAATATGGGAGACCTGGGTTCGATACCTAGGTTGGGAAGATCCCCTGGAGAAGGGAAAGGCTACCTACTCCAGTATTCTGGCCTGGAGAATTCCACAGACTGTATAGTTCATGAGGTCACAAAGAGTCGAACATGAGTGAGCGACTTTCACTTTACTGATGACCAGGCTAACAGGATTCCTTTCTCTGCTCTGTCAACTCTTCCAACTTTACTTTCCTCTGCCCATTTGAGATATAGAACAGAACTACAAGTGCACTAATTAGATGTCCTTAGGGAATGAAACCACTATCCCATTTTACAGCTGAGGAAATACATGCTCAAAGAAATTAGGTAAAATAACTTCTCTTTGTCATCGTATTATGTTTCTCTTAAAACTATGCTTGATAATTAAAACATATATCTTCTATATTCTAAGGTGAATTTAAAATCTTACTCTTTACATCAAGAGGACTTAGAGACCCTTTTGAGAAATCTTTGAGAGATCGGATTTCTTGATGACCTGGCATTCCTTTTTAAATATTCATGAAGCAATGATGCCATTCCCTTTTTTAAGAACTAATTGAAAATTCAGCCATTTTAGGTGTCCAATTCAGTGATTATTGTATATTCACAGTATTGTGTATCCATCACAACAGTCATTGAGTATTTTCTCAAAAAGAAACCCACACCCCTAAATCATGAATCCCATTTCCTCCCAACCACTCCAGACCTAAACAAACACAAATCTACTTTCTGTCTCTATACACTTGTTTCTTCTGGACATTTCATATAAATGGTATCATACAATATGTGACAGGCCTTTGTGACAGACTTCTTTAGCTTAGCATAATGTTTTCAAGGTTCATCCATACTGTAGCATGTGTTAATACTTCATTGTTTTTTATTGCCAAATAATACTCCATTTTATAGATATACCACATTTAATTTATTCAATTATCAGCCAGTGGGCATTTGGGTTATTTTCATTTTCAGCTATTTTAAACAACAGTGCCATTCTGCTACTGTATTTATGTCATTTATTATACTAGCTTATGGATGTGATTAGTTTTGCAAATATTTGTCACCAAGGAGCCTGGTTCCAAGTGAGTTTATCACTTCCTGTAGTGTAAATCAAGATGGAAGTAAACATGGGTGCTTTTAGTACACAGGTCGTGTTATGTATGTGTAACCTGCAGGGGAAGCCTCAATTATAATACACAGAAAGAATCTTTCTCTAGTGATTCCTAAATTGATCCTAGTCCATTCCAATCATTTAATTTCTGACTAGAAGAGGGTGGAGCTTTAGACCCTAGCCAGATGGATATGATTTTTCCGAAGTCCTTTCCTGGGGATTTAATGTTCTAAGAGGGAATGAATTCAGGACACATAGTTACAAAGCACACACAAAAAAATACCTTGAAGAAATCTTGAGAAATCTCTTCCTAAGCGAAAGGAGGATAGGGAGAACTTTTGGATTTATTCTTACAGGATGTTGCAATTCAAAGACCATTAAGTTGTATATAATGTGCAATCCTCTTTTGCCAGACAGAGAAGTTTCCTGATTGTACTCTTGAGATATTATAAAGCATTTCTAAGGCTGCTGTTAAACTAGAGAATTGTGAATTGGTAGGTTTTCAAATAAGTTACTCCAGACCTCCGTCTGGTCTAAAGCTTCCTGCTTTTACAATTAACTCCTCATGTTTCTTTGTTGCGTGTGTGTGTGTGTGTTAAACCTAAAGACAGACCAGGAAGCATCTGGGGCCATCTGGTTCTAAAGGGGAATCCAGATTTCTATAAGGGCTAGGTACTAACTGTAAAGAGGATAAACAATTCTATCTTAATTTTCAACTTCTGTGCTAACCTTCAGTCATTACCATCCAAAATGCCCTTAACTCAGCACTGGTGTTAAACTTCATGGTGTTTTCCTTTATGAATGAAGCAGGTTGGTCTGTCTTAACACAAACCACAGTACAGGCATGAACACTTCCATGTTGTTTTTAGCCAGGCTTCTGAGAGATTACAAAGAAAAGTGGACAAGTTAGGCAAAGGGCAATTCTTCCTTCTTGGTGTCTGTTCACTCTTGGTCTGTGTTTCCAAATAAAGGATTGTGATTAAGAAAGAGTCATCAAGAGCAAAGGGAAAAGATTGCTAACAACCGGGATGACCCAGGGCTTGTGTACTGGCCAGGGCAATGCAAGATTCCACTCTGTATATCACTTAGCAAAGTGCCACATGAATGCATCCTAATTTTAATTAAGATAATTTGGGAGGTGCATTTCTCTGCTCTTCAAAGCAAGATTCTTTCTCTTGCAACTGAAGTAAGGCAGGTTACATTTCATTTTTTCCCTCAAGATTCTTAATTTGAGAGGAATAATAATGAAAACAACACCAGTAATATGTATAAAGCCCTTACTCTAGGTTGCCATTTAACTCTATTAAGTTAACCCTGTTTAACACGTGAAGAAAGTAAAGTGCAGAGAGGTTCAGAGACTTGCCTAGGCTTACACAGCTGGTAAGTATTACAGCCTGGATTTGAATTCGGCAGAAGACTCTAGAACCCAGGCTCTCAACAACCTAAATAAGAAATTGTGCTGTTCTTAATTCAGTGTTATGACAAAAACATTTTTACTGCTAATTAAAAATATCATGTAAGTACTCAAAGTAGATATTTATGTAAATGTAAACACACACTGAAGAACTATACTACTATATTTTCTAAAAAAAATGTTTTTGCATGCCATTTTGTCCCAGGGAAAAGCCTTATTTTCCTACAAAATGAAGAGGAATAACATTTGATTTTGTGGGGGAACTGTTAAAATTACTTTGATGGTTCCAGTCGTGCACAGCATTAAGCTTTATGACAAATATGTAATCTGGTTATTTGTCACCCAACTTGGATGACTTCCAAATGTTTCCTCTTAGTAGCTCTTGATTTTTGTTTGGATTTTTTTCAATCACCAAATAGTCAAACAACAATGTCTGAATCACGTTTGCTCCAGTTAGAAAATACCAGCATGTTGAAAGGCAGCTTTGGTTATTTAAAACCCTACTATATTCACGTGCAACTTTGAAGAGCATGCATGCTTTCATGGACTGGATTTTTAAAGAAGAAGCAAAAAGAGGAAAAAACCCCTAAAACAAACAAGTTTGCGGCTCAAGTCTCTTCTTTGCTATTTACTGCAGTGAATTTTCCTACTCCGTTTTGCTGGCGAAAGCACGCTCAACAGATCAAACTGTCCGAAAAAGGCCGTCTGCATCCCTCATGTTTAGAAGAGAGGGATTTCGTACTCTTTCCTTCACACATCAAAGAAAGCACTCGGGGAGGAAATAAACCATAATTAGGCATGAGCAAGCGAGCAGAGCGACCCCTTCCTCTCCCTTCCCCATCCCCGCCCCCCAGGCCCTGGCAACCATCCTGGGCGCGAGCGAGGAACCGGCCACCGCAGCAGCTGCAGCGAGCGCGCGTCCACGCCGCGCCCGCCGCTAGGATCTGGGCGGCGGCGGGGCCGGCCCGGGGTCGCGCGTTCTCGGGAGCGCGCTCATGCAGCGGTTTTCTTCTCCCACAATCCAGAGGCTTGCGGCGCGGGAGGGGCGGGGAGTCGGCGGAAGGATATGGCCGCGGAGGGAGCTGCACGCTCCCTTTGACGGCTGGCTGGAGGCTCTAGTTGAGCGGCGAGGAGCGGGGTGTGATGCGGCACTGCGGTTCTGAGGCCGTTACTCCGGCTCCTCTAGAGAGGGCGGAGGAAGAGGCTGGAGCGCGGCGGTGATTTTGTGCCAGGGCTTCCCAGAGGCGCACTGAAAAGGCTGGCGGGGCTAGGGAAGCTGGGGGGTTAGAGACACTCATTCAAGCCCCCACACCCCGGGAGGGGAAGGGGGCAGGCGGCGAGGCTCGAAGGCGGCTGAGAGATGGTGTGTGCTCGGGGGGAAGGAGCGAGCGCTGCCTGTCGTTGGTGAGGGGCTGCAGGCAGGGAAAGCTCCGCGGGTCAAAGCTGCTCCATGCCCACTGGTGGGTGGAACGTGTTGAGCGGAACACTGAGGTCTAGCCTGGTGGCCGCTCGGAGCCCTTAACGTGGTTTCTAACGTGGGATTTCATTTAGCCCACGGTGGGATTAATTCGTTGGGGGCAGCCTCGCTGGTCTGGCTCCTCCAGGAGCTGGGCAACCTTGACGGGCTTTTTGTCTTGCTGCTCCAGCCCCTTCTCCCTTCCTCCTCCTCCAGATGCCTTTTCTCTGCCCCTCCTCGCCCGGTACAGACATTTCCAGCGCAGGCTGCCGCTCGTGGCTGCTGTCGAAGCCACTTTTCGGGATTTCGATTCGTTTCCCTCTAGGGTGTTTTTTGAGGAGGGAGAGTTTTTCTCCCCTCCACGATGGGATTTTCTTCCCGTGCCAAAATGGACTTTCATTGATTTCTACTTACTTCTTCAACGTTTAGTGACCAATTCTCTAGGCGTTTTTTTTTTTTTTTTTTTTTTGTGGTAGTTCCTTTTTTTTTTTTTTTTTTTCAAGTACATTCTCTGTAAAATGGAGAACGAGGTTTTTACTCCCCTTCTGGAGCAGTTCATGACCAGCCCCTTGGTCACTTGGGTAAGTGGGGTGTTATTTGTTGCATATTTTGCTGCATTATTTGTGGCTGCAGAGATGGAGGTGGGCGTTCGTGTCGTAATGATCATTCTGTTCTAGGTTAAAACGTTTGGACCTCTGGCTGCAGGAAATGGGACCAACCTGGATGAATATGTGGCTTTGGTGGATGGGGTATTCTTGAACCAAGTCATGCTTCAAATGTAAGTGCTCTGTTTTTTCTTTCTAGGCAGCTTTTTTTTTTTTTTTTCCCCAAATTGCATACTGTGAACTTAGAGACTATGTTTTAAGATCTTTGGTCAGAAAAATTCAGGTGGTTTAAGAACTGCACCTTGAAAGGTGATAATCTTACATGCCAACCCCATTTATCATAAGCCAGTAATTTTACCTGTTAAAATTGTGAAACTTTAATTTTTCATTCTGCAAATCATGTATTGTCACTTACTGTCTTCAGTGCTGAAATCCAAACCACATTGTGTCCTTTTTGATAATTTGGTAAAATGAGGAGGTGAATTACAATAGTTTCCTGAGGTGGGAGGTTAGGGGGGGAGTGTTTACTGTAAAGTTATGTGCATTTGGTACAGAATGTTTCTTATTAACCTTTGTGTCTAAAAATAAATGGCTCAAATTTTCAAACTGGTGAAGTAATAACAGATTTCAGAGAAAAGAATTTCAAACAGCAGTTCTGATTGGTGAAGACTGTTGCTGTAGGAAGTAATTTAAATGCATATAATAACTAAAGTCTGATTAGATGATTGTGTGAATTATTTGATTAATATTTGGGGAATCATTTTAAGGTGTTCTTAGAGCTTATTTTGAAATGCAAGTGATTGAAATCTTGATGACAATTAGATAATGATTTAGTAGGCAGATCTTTGTCTTTTATGTTTATAATGTTGGCTTTAAGTAGAAAAGTTTTTTTGAGGTGGCAGTTGAATATTGAAACCACATTGGTAGCTGGATCAATGAAATAAAAACTGTTTTTATCATAGGTATTGTAGCATTAGGTGCATTCTTAGCACATCAGTGTACTGAGTGTTACAGCTGTGCTCAAAATTGTGTATTAGCCTTATTTCTCTTGAATACTACCCGATTACAAGAGTCGTTTGAAACTTTCCATTTTAAGATATTCTTTGTGTTACATATGTGGGAATTTAGTGCATTATTAGTAAATGTTACCAGGGAATAAGTCTACTGTTAATAGACTAATACCCTAACATAAAAATGATCAATTCTGTATATTTTGGGTATTAGTTTTTTCTTTAGATTTTTCTACTTAAAAGAAGGTATAGTAAAATCCATAAATAACTGTTCCACTTGTAACTTCAGTCTGTGTCCTCAGAGTCTTGTAGTCTGTATGCTCAAAGAGACTTTTGTGCTCTTTTTCATATATGTGTTGATCCTACAGCAAAGTATTATACTACTACGTGTTTCCAAAAGTGTTGTTTTTTTTTTTTGTATAGGCACCCAAAGAAATATGTTATCTGAAATGTATTTTTTTTCTCTTAAGAAAGGAAAAGGGAATGTGTACCTTAATTATTTCCGGGGATAATAAATATATTTGGGGCAGCTTTCCCAAGGAAGTATCTTTAATCTTGGAAATTTCCCTCTATTTCCCAAGCAAAATGGTAGAATAATTAAACCAACTTCTATTTTAGGGAACACAAATGACAGGAAGGGTAGCCATTACAGTAGATACTTAGAACTTGTTCCCCTATGTCTCTTTTATTATTTGTTTTTAGACAGAAGATTTTGAGTTTGTATGTTGGGCCCTAAAAAAAAGGTGGGCTCATAAATATAGGAAAATACATTAGTTTTCCCCTTTAATGGTTTTTATTTGAATGATTCTTTTTCCAAAAAATATTTAGTACATTTTTTTTGAAGCCAGAATAGTTAGCTGAGGTGCTAAAAACAGACACTTTAGCTTGTTTCCACTTTGGGTACAGTTTTATACTTAAAATATATATGTGTGTGTATATTTTGAAAGTAATGGTGTTCCAAAATAGTGGTTGCCAGGTTGTTTTTTTGGGAAGACTAGCTCCATTCCAAACCTCAAATCTGCTTCTGTTTTTAATTCCACCTTTTAGTTTCTTTAAAAGTTTTTTCAGTGTCCTAATTCTGTTCTGAATGACCTGTGTAAATTAAAGGAAAATAAAATTAAGGAAAAAAGAAAGACATATGTTTTAGTTTTTTAAAAAGTGTCTTATGAGATCAACACAAATTTATTGTAATTTATTACCTAATTATTTACCTAATAGGGCAACAAAATACACATTGTTTCAAAAGCTATATTTTGCTAATTTTGAAATCATTAAGATTTCTACTGAGCACTTTGCTCAAATTAACTTTTGATTTATTATATTAAATTGTCAGTTGAAATTGTACCTAGTAAGTTAACCTAAAAATAATTTCTAGATTAAGTTTGGTTATAGAATTTGTGGGTGAGAACCCTTTGTAAATGCAGCATATGGATTTTTTTTCTTTTGTCACATTTCTTGTGCTTGGAGTTCATTGAGCTTCCTGGATCTGTGGTTTTATAGTTTTTATCAAATTTGGAAAAAATCTGGCCATTATTTCTTAAGTATATATGTATATATGTCTTTTCTTTGCTCCCTTTCCTCCTCTTGGAAGTCCAGTTACATGTATATCAGGCTACTTGATGTTTGTTGATACACTATTTAGTTTTCTTCTCAGTCTTTTTCTCTGTTTCACTTTGGATAATCTTGCTAAATTCATTAATCCTTTTTTTCTGTGATGTTTTAATCTGCTGTTATTCCCATCCAGTGTGTTTTTCATTTTAGATACTGTATTTCCATCTCTAAAAATTCAGTCTTTTTTATATCTTCCATGTCTATAGATTTCATGTTTTGTCTTTTCTGTAGCTTCTTGAACATAGAGAATACAGTAATAACTGGCTTAATGTTCATGTCTTCTAATAACTGTCTGTGCCGTTTCTTGGTTGGTTTTGATTGATTTTTCTTCTCACTCTGGATTGTGCTTCCTTGCTTTTTGCATACCTGGTAATTTTTTATTAGATGCCAGACATTTGAAATTTTACTTTGTTGTTGGGTGCGGGATTTTTTTGCATCTCATTAAAAATATTTTTGAGCTTTGTTTTGGAATGCAGTGAAGTTACTTGGAAACAGTGGTCTTTTCAGATCTTGCTTTTAAGTTGTGTTAGGCAGTACCACTTTGCTTTGTTGCACTGTTGAGGCAAAACCCTTTTGAGTACTCTGGCGGTGGGAACGGGAACTGTTCTGGACTTCTGTGTGCTCTGGGTGGTGTCCCTCTAATCCTTTTTGGTGGTTCTTCCACTGTCCGTGGATGGTTTTCTTCACACATATGTAGTGCTAAGTACTCAGCTAAAGACTCTCGGGATACCCTCTGCAGGTCTCTGGATCTTTCTGAGCGGCTCTCTCTTAAGTGCTCTGCTGTGTATATGAAGGTCACCTTGCCGTCCCCAGACTAAGTTCTGTCTCCTGGATTCAGGGAGACCACTGTGCTCCGCCTCCGTTCCCCATTCCTGTTCTGTGGCCTAGAAACTCTTTCAGGGCAATAAACTGGTACAGAGGAGGGCTTATTTTGTATGTTTCCCATCTATGAAGGATCTACTGTTCTTTGTTGCCTGATGTCCATTGTTTCGAAAAATGCTTCGTATGTTTTGTGTCCTTCCCGATCCCCCTCAGTTGTTTCAGGCAGGAGGGTAAATTTGGTTCCTTTAATTTCATCTCGGCCAGATGTGAAAATCTGTTTATATACTTAAAACCTGTCTTGTATTCCCGCTTTCAGATGTGACAGAATTTTGTTACAGGATCCTTATGGTAGAATTTCTTTTTCATCTAAAGAGTAAGAATATTAATTAATTTAGTGACTTCTGGATTTGCCATTTTTGACCCAGAATTTGAAAGTAAAGAGTGGACCTCTGCATTCTAGTTTATGACTCTGCCTTATAATTTTGGAGTCTGTTCTCTGATTTGGGATTCACTGTATTCAGAGATGAATCCTGAATTTCATTGAGTAGCTCGTTGAATCAAAGAATCTCTGTAAGAGCCTGTGACAAGGCATCAGTCCTCTAACTAATGGGAAGAGGAAGCTATTTAGAGATCTGTAATGATGGCCAGCTCTTCTGCATGCTGCAGGGCATTTTCCTACTTCAACCAGATGAAATCTTTTTTTCTTCAGTGCTAGTTATCAGACACAGGGCTTGGTGACAGTGAAGTGGAAATAATCATTTTCCTGTTTGAGATGGCATGCAGTTTTGCAACCAATTTAGGATATTACTTGCTGTGAATTTTTAAGGTATTTGTGACGTTGTAGTTGATTTCATAATTTTAGTCATACTACCTAAGCAGTTGAAAATATGGTTATGTTAGGGTTTTAAGTACTGAAAAGTTGTTAATAGTATCAAAACCATATTTGGAAATTCTGTGATTCAACCCCATTAGATAGACCCCTACAGAAATCTGTTCTTGAATTATGTAGTAATTATGATATACTTGTTTATGGCATTTCTTCTTTTAGAAATCTTGAATTTTAAGGGATTTTAGAAATCATCTACCATGAAAATCATTCTTACATGACACATGGTCATCCAACTTCTGCTTAAGTATTTCCCGAGAAGCAGCTTCATGAAGTATACCTAAAGAAGGCATTTAATAGAGGAAGTTGACTGAGAAATCTTCCTTCATTCTACTAGTGCTTAAGATTCAAAACTACACTGTGCTAACTTCATGACTAAGTAACTGTCAAATGTCTAATAAAATGTTTTCTTACCAAGTATGACATTGACACTGAATTTTGGTATGGTCCCTCATACGGCTTTTGTTCAGCTTTGTTTTTGTTTTGACTTCTTTAAGAACACACTCATGATACAGTCAGAGTTGTTGTCTTACTACCTGGTTTTTGGTTTACCCCCCCAATGTTTCTCAGATGTGTCCCTGACTCGGGTTAATGAAATAGCCCCTGACTGGTTTTCTTACCTTTGGCTTGCCCCCCTTCAAGTTGTCTCCTCATCTGTAATCATGGGAAATTTTTCAACAGGCAGATTTTATCATGTTACTCCTCTCTTTTAAGATGGTTCAGCAGCCTCCTCCTGCCTTCAGAGTAAACATAATACTTGAATGTCTAGACTGCTTTGAGATCTGGCTGCTGCCCGATTCTCTGTTTTCATCTTTGCATAGTACTGGTCCTCAGTGCATACCCTGAGACTGAGCAGACTTAGAGTTCCCAAAGACAAGCTGTGTACTCATAAGTCTCTGTGCCTTTCGATACACATTTCCCTTCCTTAGAACACGCTCCACCTCCTTACTAATGCTTTCTTTAACTTTGCAGCCATTCCTTGGCCCATCTGAGGCTTAGCACTCCTTGTGCTTCCGTAGGACCCTATATATACCTTGGTGATAGCAGTTTTTGAGATGCTAGACTCTACTGACTAACCTATGTGTGTCTTGGTACCAAAGACTATATCTTTTATATCTTTGTTCCTAACACAGTGCTTTGATACACAGTAGGTTCTTGATACACTTATCTTGAATGAATGAGTAACAGAGAGGCTCTGTGGTAAAGTGGAGTGAATTTGGGCTTTGCATCAGATGGACTTGGTTTCCTGTCACCATGCCTGCCTGTTCATGTTTCCTCAAACAAGTCATGATCTTTCACAGCTCGGTTTTGTATGATCTCTATTGGTGTCATGTCCCTCAACTTCTCAGTTTTCTCATTTATAAACAGCATAAAAAGAGAATCATAGTGTTATTATGAGAATCAAATAGGATGGTTTGTGCACAATGCTTAGCATATAGCGAGTGGTCAGTAAATGTTAGCTACTGAAATCTTTTATTTTTATTATAATAATACCTGTCTTCTAGACTTCCTCCCCCGCCCCCTTTTTTGTGCCAGCAAATTCCTAGTCGTCCTTTTAACACGCTGAGAAGCCCCTTGGCAGAGCTAATTGCCCTCTCCTGTATGATTCCTCAGCTACCTTAACTAAATTGTTAAATTGTTGTTACTACTAGAGAGTTAGCATTTGGAGGCTAGAGATTTAGTGTTACAAATCACCAGCACTTAGCATCATGCCTGGCATGTATCACCAGCATGTAGCATAGATTGGTACATCTAAGTTTTCAGTGAATGTCAAGGGAATGAATGCACATTTTGTAATTTTATTAATTTTCAAAATTTTGAGGACGCTCTCTAGTTTTAGTGTTGTACAATTTTGTTTTACTTTTTAGTTTGTCTCCCTTTTTCCCCTAAATTAAAAAAAAAAAAAATTGTTTTTGGCCATGCTAGGTCTTCATCGCTGCACTGGTTTTTCTTGAGTTGTGGAGAGTGGGGGCTAGTCTTTAGTTGTGGTGCATGGGCTTCTTACTGCAGTGTTTCTCTTCTGGCAGAGCACAGACTCTAGGGTATGCCAGCTTCAGTAGTCGCGGTTCCTGGGCTCTTGAGCACAGGCTCAGTAGTCGTGCTTCCCCAATTCTTTACCACTGAGTCACCAGGAAAGCCCTTTAGTTTGGCTTCCGTTTCTCCTTGCTTTTGTTTTCCCTCTGTCCCTTTACTTATTTCAATTACCTTTATTGGAGCTTTTCCCCACCTATGTTATGTCTTGCTGCGGTGAGGTGGTAAGAACAAGTCATAGTTGGTGGTTTTGTATGGTATTAGAACACATAGAGCCTTCAGTTTGCATTCTAGTGACTTTCTTGTTGATGTTCAACATACTGAGATTTTTTTGTCCACAGCCCAACAGTAAAAATTCAAATTAATAACTTGTGGAATTTAGAATTCATAAACTCACACTTTTGTATCTGAAGAGGTGAATCCCAACCTCCTGTCACTATCCCTGACTCTGGCACCACAAAGAGGTCTTCTGTGCATGCCTGTGGACATCTTGCTTGTACCTGAGGTCCAGGCTCTCGTACTCCCTCTTCCAAACAGCTACTCCTTGGCCCAAGGATGTACACATCTGTAGCATTGAACACATCCTCAGAGCAGATTGGAAAAGAGGCCTGTGCAGGTGCTGAAATTGGGTTCGAGGTATTTTAATAATAAATTCCACAGTTCCAGATAAGTAGAGTGTCATCAAGAAGTGGTAGTGTAGGGGTTTGTCCTCTTGTTTTCATGGACTTCTTGCCCAATGGTGAGGGGCGTGTCCTGAGGAGGGCCAGAGTGCCACTCTGGACAGAGACCTCTTTCACCAGGATCTATAAAATAGTACTTAGCAAGATAAAAGGGATGGTTCATTCCGAGATCAGTTCATTCATTTAATAGCAAAGTCTGTATTACAAACTGTCTGATAGGTGTTCGGGATGTGATGCTGAGTAAGATAAGTCTTTTGCCCACTAGTAACGGAGGCGACATGTAAACAAATTGCAGTGTGGCATACGTGCTATGTAGTGGAATTACGTTCTTGGTAGTGTGTTGGCACAGAAATGTAATCATTTACACTGAGTAGGAGCAGTCAAGTGAATAGAAGTCACAAATAGTGGCAGTAGGAGGGAGGACGTTTTAAGTAAAGAAAATAACATGAAAAGAAACATGAAAATGTGACGAAACATGGTGGAATTGGGGAACTGTAGGATATTTTATGTGGCCAGAGCAGAGATTGTATGCTTCTTGCACATGGGAAATGAATTTGAAGAGGTGGAGAGTGGCAAGCTTTAAGAAACCTTAAGGAACCACATTGAGAAGATCGAGTTTTTTCCTGGAGAGATGAATATTTGTTCAGGTCCTCTCCAGAGAAACGGAACTGACAAGACTGTATCTGTGTGAGTGTGTCTGTGTGTGTATGTGTGTACATGGGTGTGGAGAGAGAGAAAGAGATGTATGAATAGATTTATTTTAAAAGAATTGGCTCAGGAAATTGTGGAGGCTTAGTCTGAAATCTAATGGAATGGGCCTGCGTGAACTCAGGGAAGAAATGCACTGAGTTCAAAGGCAGTTTTCTAGCAGGAAGTTCTGTTTGTTCCATTAAGGTCTTCAAATGGTTGGACAATGCCCATCCACATTATGGAGGATAATCTGCTCTACTTAAAATTGGTTGACTTAACATGTTAATCTTGTCCAGAAAACACCCTCACAAAACATGCAGAATATTTGGCCAAATATCTGGGCACTATGTGTTCCAGCCAAGTTAACATGTATAATTAGCCATCGTAACTAGTGTTTCTTTAACTGGGTCCACAGGTATTCTTGGGAATCTTTAGAAATTCTAACTTTTTTGTTTTCATGTCAGTAATTTAAATTATTTTTCAAGTGGTAATAATAAAACATTTCTTTTGCAGTAGTAATTCCCTATTGAAAGTTTTTTTTTTTTTTAATCATAGATTTAAAATTAGTTTCTTAAGCGACTTTTTTCAGACAGGCGCCTTGGACTCTTAGGATGTCTGTGGACAGATCCTCAGAGATTCTTGATAATTTGCTTCTTTAAAATGTGTCACTCACTACTTTACTCCATCTTGAAAAGCATTAATATAAACTAAAGAACATTGGAGTAATTAAGCAGATAGCATTTGCATTTTAGAAGGACTGAGTCTGAGGCCAGAACAGAGATAGGAACCATGTTGATGTAGAAATGATATGGAAGAGAGAGAATGCTGATGTGATGGGACTGGGCTACCAATTTGGTCTGGAGAATGAGAAAGGGATGTGTTTTAAGATGATTATCAAGTTTTTTACTTGGGTGGAGAATGGATGGTAGAGGGACTTCCCTGGTGGTCCTGTGTTAAGAATTCGTCTTGCAGTGCAGGGAATGTGGGTTTGACCCAGAGATCCAAGATCTCATATGCAACTAAGTCTACATGCCATAATAAGACCCGATGCAGCTATATAGATAGATATTTTTTTAAAAACAGAATGGATGATAGTGGTAGTGCCTTTTGTAAGTAAGGCATTATGAAAAGTTAAGGGGAGGGGAAGTGTGGAAAATAATTTTATTTTGGAATGTCTGGTGAACTGTGAGAAATATCTTATAGGCAGATGGATATACATAGGTTTGTGCTCAGGAGAAAGGCTTAGAATAGAGATAGAAATACGGGAATTAGCTTTTAAGTTTGTAATAGAAATTAAGGACATGAATGTCAAAAAATAAAAGGGCCAATGACATATCCTAGGAAGCAGCAACATTAAAAGGCTGGAAGTTAGAGGAAAGTGGAAAATTTCACAAGGCTACTGGGAGGAAATCACAAAGGGAGTCAGTTAAAAATGAATACAAGTATTGTCTTGCAGGGTTGATGGCTTATTTGATATTTGGAAACCACACATTTTAGCAGAGCCAGTCAGCATGGTTGAGTTCAGTGATGCCTAGCACTCAGAAACTGACCAAGATCTGTGGAGTTTATTCAAAATTAGGGATTGATTCAGAGATGTGGAGTGGGAACATTTTCTGGTGAGAAGTGAAATGAATAGAATGTGAACATCAAAGTGAGGAGGGAAGTGTCATCAGGGGAGGGTGATAGACTAGAGTTTGCAGTAATGAGTTGGTTTAGAAGGAGTGAAGAAATGAGACAGAGTGGTGTGTAATGTTGAGGTCAGAGGGGACTTGGAATTTGAGATTTTGGAGGTTGCAATTCTGAGTGGTCATTTAGAGCCAAACTTACACCATGGTAATGGGTGAATAAAAATAAAATAGAGTGAAGGTAACTAAAGTTGAGAAGAAAAAAAAAATAAAGTTGAGAAGGAACTTATTTCCTTATTCTTTATGAAGTGTTGGTCTCTTGATCACCGTTAGAGGTAGGCAAAAGTATTTTGAATTAAAAAGGAAAGCTGGATAATAAATAGCTCATTTTAACGATGTTATAATTAAAATTTTAATAGTAGGGAAAGAAGGCCAGTAACTGGAACTTTTTATTGGCATAATCCTTGTATTAAAAATCAAACTTAGCTATTCCACAAATAGTTTTTTGGGAAGTTTTTTTAAAATGATGTATTCTTAATGTGACTTACTTTCCTAGTGATAGCCAGAAAAAAAATTGAACTTCACATTACCATTGACAACATGACTGTTGCCTTTCCCTAGCGTGGTAAAGGACCAAGGATGATGGCTTAAGTTTTAGGTGTTGGGTTTTAGTCCTTGAGTAAGACGTGGATTATTTATAACAAAGTGGTAGTGGATAAGAAGTGAAGAAAGACCAGTGGAGGCAATACACCAATCCTTCTTTTTTTTTTGGTAAGATTAAGCAAAATTTTATTTTCCATTATTTCTGAAAGTGTATTTTTTTAAGTATAATTGATTAACATTATATTAGTTTCAGGTATGCAGTGTAATGATTCAGTATTTGCATATACTGTAAAATGATCACAGAAGTCCAATGAACATTTATCACCATTCCAGTCCATTTTTGCTGAGACTGGTTATGAAAGGGTAAATCACAGTAAAATCCTAGTTGATGTGAATGTTCAGTGAAAATGGAGTGTTGTTTACTTATAATTGCTAATTTCATTTTCTCCAACTCTTTGTTTAAAATCTTTGCAAAGGAAATAAACTGTATTTCTACCTCTGTAAATGTATTTTATATGTGATGATTCAGAGTCTTGCAGTATCTCATTTTATTGTTTTAAAGTTAAGTATTTGTGTTAAGTATTGAATGTATATAACTGACCTAGATGAATGATCCCAAGCATGTATTTGAAAACAAATCTCTGAATAGTAGCTTTTCTTTTTTTCTTTAGTTTTCATGAGTTTTATGTTTCTTTTCAGTGAGAGAGTGTGTGTGTCGGGGTGTGTGTGTGTGTGTGTGTGTGTGTGTGTGTGTGTGTGTGTGTGTGTATTAGCAGGTTTGGATTAGGAACAAACCTAAAAGAGTAGGGAACCCTGCTGTTTCTATAAGTTAGAAGTTTGGTTTAGCATCTTGGGTTATGGATAGTCAGGGAAACCTAAATAGGGAGAAAGCTAGATTTGATTCACATCAAATTCAGAATGATTGGACTTGATAGCCATAGATGAGAGGAGGGTGTCTTAAAGTAGGGAAGCAGCTTGAGGGAAAAGTATATTATGTATATTTATTAATTGGGAGATGGTGAGGGGACTAGCCTTAGCAGAGAATCCAATTTGGGGAACCATAGTAGGCCAGATTATAGAAAACCTGAAAGTTCACTAATTATGAGTTAGACTGCATATACAGGCATTGGAGAACCATTTAAAATTCCTCATTAGGGGATTAAAAGTAATATATTAGGAAAATCACTTTGGCATTAATTGGCAGCACAGATTGAGGAAGGAATTCATTTGTTTATTCAGTTTATTGAGCATATACTATTTATAGTATTACAAGTACTGAGAATTAACACCAGTGAATTAATGGAACTTAACATTCTATTAATAATAGTGTTTGAGGAATAGGTAAGGAAGATAGATGGGTAGTAATGATGTCATTTATGCTTTTTTTGTTTGTTTGTTTTGGGGGGGTTATTTTTTTTTTTCCATTTATTTTTATTAGTTGGAGTCTAATTTCATTTATGCTTTTGGTGTTGAAGTCCTTGACCAGGGTGAGGTGTATGACTGGAGAAGAAGGAGCAAATTCAAGAATTACTGCAAAAGAATTAATGGAATCCTAGATACATACAGTGTGTGTAAAGGAAGAATGAAAGATAATGCCAAGATTAAAGTTGAGCAGACAGACTATATTTAAAATTATGTGCTTATAAGAAAAATGATGTGAAGTTTGAATACTAAATTTTGCTGAAGAAATAAAGATATTTTCTTTTTATTTTTCATAGCTTGCAACTACATTTAAATGTGTGAGATAGCTGTGTGTTTTGACAGTGAGGCCTAATTTTGTATGAGAAATATTTCAATTGCTATGTGTCTGTGCTCTTGTTTAAATTCTCATTACTATCATTTAGTGCTTATTTTGTTTATGAATTTATTTTGTAAAATATTTTTAGGATGTGTTGTTACAGTTCTGTGGGTTTTTTTTCAGTTGTGCTGTGCACCTTTCATGACCAAGAAACTCTCCTCTTGCAGTTTAACTATTTAGAATTTAGCTATCTTTATGGTATACATCTGGTAATTGTAAGGATTTAAAGTTTTGTCTGTGCTAATAGAGGTTAAAACAGTGTTTCAGAGTTTAGGTAATGCTGTCTTCAAATTTTTCTGTTATCTGAGAATATTCATATATTACACATTATTCTGAAGACATAGGCTATTACATAGTTATTTACTCTGGTCTTCTTTGCATAGTTCTCCGGAGGGTTTTTGTTCTTTTTTTTTTTTTTTAGGTTTTTTGTTCTTAATTCTATTTTAAAAATGAAATTCTTAAATTTATAGAGAAATTAAATTCAGTATTTATTGAATATTGCATGTTTTTCCTCTGAACATCCCGTTATCCATCAACTTTGCTGTTCCCAGGCACTTTTAAAATATTCTGAAATCTTACATCATATGTTCCTCTATTAAAAACTAGTGATCCATGTTTATGAAATTGGAGGTCCCTGGAACAGTTCACTCCTCCCATTTGTAGACCATCTCACCTACTAATACTTTCTTGCCTCCTTATTTGTGCTTTTCTTCTTACTTGGTTTTCAATTGATCACATCTTCTTCAGTACTACACTTGTTATATGTGTGGCTATTTTTTCCCCTTCTGTTTTCCTTTTTACTGTATTTTTTCTTTCATTTCAGTCTGTCCTTACCAGTGCCTTTTTGATAGACATCTATTGTTTTGCCTTTAATTGGTGGACTTATAATGAAGTTAGCTTGTGATTCTTTTGGATCACTTTTATGGTATACTGAAAAGGGCATATTAAACCAGTATCATTTAATAGAATTCTGCTCTTAATAGAATTCATATTCTTAGAGTTATCCCTAGAGTTATGGGAACTATTTTTGTTTAATATTAGATGATGAAAAAGCATTTTCTTATCAAATTTGAAAACTTCTTACTTGAGACAAGTTTCTCTGACTGTGTATTTTAGTTCATTAAGTAGAATAGATTGTACTTTGGAAAATACTTTTAAAAGTTTTTCCTTATTTTAGAGGGCTTTATTCTCAAAAATGACAATGATACATGTCATTGATAATTAATCAAATGAACTATTTAAATTACTGTAGGAGGATTTATGGACTTCAGCTTAAGTATCTTCAGTGAATTGATAGTGTGGGAGTGAAAGCCATTCTAGTTAATAAGTTGGTCACTGATTGAGGAAAATACCTAACTACACGTCAACTCAGTTTGAGATTTCTTGAGTCTCTAGGGTAACTGGATCTGGAGCATATACTACCCTAGAATACTGATTTAGACAGACTTCTGTGACCCTTTCTTAAGGCTTAAGGGCAGTGGATGAAAGTTCCACCACTGGTTGGTGATGCCCCTTGGTACTATATAAACGGTTTTTGTTTCAGTGACTTGCCATGTGGTTGATCACTGAGTACATGAAGATTCTGTTACTTTATGAAGACACTGATTAGCATAATACTAAGTCCTCAGCGTTCCGCAGTCAAGAACAGGAGTTGATTAGCCTAACACAGTGGTCTCAAAGTGAGACCAGCAGATAGCTGGCAGTCTGTCTGATTGTCTCTCAAGTCAGAATTATTTTCATAATATTAAGATGTCATTTGCCTTTCTTGCCTGTGTTGCAAAAGCAATAATGGTAGAAGAGCAAAAGTGGGTAAAACTGCTCACATCTTAGCATAAATAGTGGAGTAGCACCAGATTGTACTGGTAGTCTTTGTATTTTTCACACTATATGCTTATATATAGACTTATATTCTTCACACTATGTTCTTGCAGTTAAAAAGAAATCCAGCTTTACTTTAAGATGTCTTCATAAAGTAAAATTTACCTTGTTTAGTCTTGACTCTTGAGTGTGTGTCTTTTTTACACTCTGAAGGACAAAATGGGAAGTATGCCTAAAACACTTCTGTTATATAATGGGGTATGATGATTATCTCAAGAAAAAATACTCATGATTTTTTGAGTTGCAAGGTGGAGCAAGTCTCTATTTTGTGGAACACTGTTTTTACTTGAGAGAACGACTAATGGGCAAACTATAGTTATTCAAGCTTGAGTTCTTTGCAGACACTTTCCTAAAAATGAATAAAGTGAGCCTATCACATCCAGGAAGATAACTGATACTATGTGTTGTCGGTGATAAGACTGAATTACAGAAATCATGAACTTGGTAGCTTCTCAATATTTAAAGGCTTTTCTGGTGAGATTGGAGGTGATAATAATGTAATTTTAAAATACTGAATAATAAAATGTGCAATGTTTGGAAGATCTGTGTAACTCAGTGAAACAGTATTTTCAAAATGACCAGTGCTTGGTAAGAAATCATGCATATGTAAATGATCCATTCAACGTGTCAGATAAACCAGTAGATTTTAGTGTTATAACAGCAAGACAAGTTCACTGATAAGGGCTTCGAATTCCAGATTGTGTTCAACCTTTAAAAAAAAAAAGTGGCTCACTTCAGCCTCCGGCCTTCTATCTCTTTGAGACCTAATACCATGCCTTCAATTAAGCTGCAGAGTTCTGATGGAGAGATATTTGAAGTTGATGTTGAAATTGCAAAACAGTCTGTGACCATCAAGACTATGTTGGAAGATTTAGGAATGGATGATGAAGGAGATGATGATCCAGTCCCCTTGCCAATGTTAATGCAGCAATATTGAAAAAGGTCATTCAGTGGTGCACCCACCACAAGGATGATCCTCTTCTTTCCGAGGATGATGAGAACAAAGAAAAACGAACAGATGATATACCTGTTTGGGATCAAGAATTTCTGAAAGTTGACCAAGGGACACTCTTTGAGCTTATATTGGCAGCAAACTACTTAGACATCAAAGGTTTGCTTGATGTTACCTGCAAGACTGTTGCTAATATGATCAAGGGGAAAACTCCTGAGGAGATTCGAAAGACATTCAATATCAAAAATTATTTTACTGAGGAAGAGGAAGCCCAGGTACGCAAAGAGAACCAGTGGTGTGAGGAGAAGTGAAATTTCGTGTCTAACGCTGTAACACTGTAAGGATTATTCCAAATACTAGTTGCACTGCTTTGTTTATAATTGTTAATATTAGAAAAACAGTCAACAAATGCAGCAGCAAGTCAATTGTATTAGCAGAATGTTGTCCTCATTGCATGTGTAGTTTCAGTACAGTTCCCAAACTTAACGGCCCGGTTTCTTCTAGTATGATTGAAAGTTTCTCTTCTTTGCTCTGAATAAAATTGAACTGTGGGTTCCCTATAGAAAGTGGCATTTTGGACTTTCCCTTTTTGTAAAGCAATTTCTGCCTAGTTTATTGTCCACTTAATTTTAGTTCAGTGACTTTTAAAGTTGGCATTGTAAATAAAGCAACTTGCAAAAATCCTTCTGAAAAAAAAAAAGTGCATTTCACTGAGTTTTGATAGTATCAAAGAAGAATAGCAGTAATTATCTGAAAGGGCTATTAAAGTACTCTTCCTTTTTCTGATTGCATGTTTGTGTAAGGTCAACTTTTTTCATATACTTAGAGCAAAATAATATATCACAACACATTGAATGTACAAGTGGATTTAAGAATTCAGATGTCTTCTACTAAGCCAAATATTAAAGAGATTTGAAATTTACAAAGTTATGAAAGAATGTCATTCCTACTAAAATTTTTTTTACTGTTTTTTAAAGAATAACTACTTGTCATAAAAATGCTCTTTATGATAGCATACAGTGAGTTTGTTATTTTTAGATAGACTAACAAATTATTTTTTACTTCTTAATTTTAATGTCTAATATAGTAAAATATAGATAGATATAACACGTAAATAAAAGCTCCTTAGAGTTATCAGTAATTTTTAGGAGTGGAAAAGAAGTCTTCAGACCGAAAAGTTAGAAAACTGCTAACCTAATATTTGAAGAGCTTATGTTGTCTCCTTCTAATAAGTAAAGGCTGTATCTTTAGTCATTTTATCCAATTCAGATAAAACCAGAGTTAAGTGTATTGTAGTTTTATTCTCTTTGGGTCCATTTGCAATTTTTAAATCAGAGCAGTAATTCTGTTTGTTAAGGGAAGATTGTGCTGTACTTCTAGCTCAGTCTTGGGCTAATTAGAAAATGTCAGATATTTCTTCAGCTTTTGAATCTTAAATTCTCTTATCTTAAATGATGAGTGTTTTAACACATGAAGATGGCTGGGGCTGTGTCCATAATCTCAGTGAGGTAATTGTGTGTCATATACCTCTCCAAGAATGACTGTTTAGTCATTGTGAAGATCAAATTAGTTAAAAGGTGAAAATTTTTTTATAGATATATAAAAGATTACATTAATGCTATATTTTATTATTGGCCATAATGCATTATGATTGAGTTTGTGAGAAGGGGGAGATGCTAAGGTGAAGGGATACTTTTTGTTTAAAACCACTTAGTTCACTGATACCTTACTACTTGGATAACCCTAAATGTAATGATATTTTTCCAGTTAATATTTCATAAAGCTATCATTCTGGTATATGTACATTTGAAATTAGATATGCAAATTAGCTATTCCAGAATGTTTCAAGATGACATGTAAATACTATTCATTTATGTTTTATGTGCAATATCTCAAAATTTAAAAAAAAGAAAGCCTTGTGTACAACTAGCTTTAAATTAGAATGGCATTGTCAAAAACATGAGCACATGTAGTTGTTAGGCACCAGCACTAAACAGATGGTCCAAGAGGATGCATAACAGGTTTGCAGTCTGCGTAGAAGAGCATAAAGCCATTAAAACTATCAGATTTCTCTTTTTCATAGATATTAGTCAATGAATAAATAAAGATAAAATCCTTCATTACATAAAGACCAAATCTTAGAATATTAGTTGCAGAATTGTTAACTTTTCCTTCCTCTTTTACTCTAATTTAAAAATTACTGTATGCAGTGACAGATAATACTATAGCCTATTTACTAAAATTAATGTATCTTGTCATAAGTAGGTCATTTATAAATGTGAAATTGCTTGAGGCAGTCTTTTACTGCCATGTTGCATTTAACTTGTGGCTGGACAGATTTGAGCTATATTTATATTGCTAGGCTATTTGCCTCTCTCAATTTTCATCTTATAAGAAGAAATGGACTGTTTGAAATTATGTTGACTTAGAGATAGCTGTGTATGGTTAGAAAGGTACTTCCTCACATATTATGTGTGTATCATTCAATAGCTCATCTTTTATTTTAGAAAAAGGTTTTTTCAAAGATAGTCTTTTTTTTTTAAGGTGTGCCTTCAAAAACTTAAAACTTCATTAATTATGACTTTTTCTGAATTAATCTTTGTTTAGTATTTTAAGTATTAAACATGAAAGAAAAATAGGATTTTAGAATACTGAATAGACTCCAGTTTCTTTTTAGAGATTTCTGGACTTAATACTAAGTATGTTTAAATTGCTACACTGTATCCTGTAAAGAAATAAACCTTAAAATATACAGTGGGAGTGGAGTCCTTTCTGTCTTTCATAGAATGCATACTTTTTACAGAAGAAATGTTTTATATTGTTTTATTCTCTAATGTTTATGCATAGTATCACACATCTTGTGACTCTGAATCTCTAGCATTGAGTGCCATATCTATGACCTCATATTTTTTCCTAAAAGTAAATAAACACGCTTCATGAAACAGCATTTTTTTTGTGTCTTTTCCCTCTTTAAAAGAGTGTTCTACATGGTTAAAAGAATTAGTTAATACCAAAAGGTTCACAGTGAAAAACTACAATCTCTGCCCTAACTTAGTCACATTTAATTTCTGTTCCCCAGAATAAAACTTTTAATTTTTTTAAAAAAGTAGTTTCCTTTGTCGCTTAACCCCAGATGTAGTAAGAATATACTTACTCTAGTATTTCTCTTTATTTTACTTTTTACCCTAGTATTTCTTGATTTATCCCTTTCAGACATTATCTACTAACTTCCTGATAATGGTAGGTGAGATTTTAGCTTTTTTTAATGTCCCATCTGTTTATTTTCTTACACTATCCTTCTAATTTATGCAAGTTAAATCAGTAATCAATATTCATATGTAATGTTTCCTTCAGAACCAGGTAGCATATCCTTATTATATTTTTCTTTTTTTAAAAAAATAACTACTTTTCCTAAAGTTACTGATTTTCTTAAATTGCATTATTTTCAGTAGATCCATCCTTAAATGTTCAATAGCTTTTCACGAGAATTGAGATTAAGACTTTTCAGGCAGTTTCACCTAAGAGAAGTCCTCTCACATAAAGAGTTGACGTTCTTGGGGTCAAAAGGCCTGTTTTCAGGGTCCTAACATATGTCAGTATGACCCTAATTCAAATTAAGCATGAATCAAATGGGAAACCCAAGCCTTGTAATTGAAAGTTTATTGCTTTCACTCCATGCCTAGAGTGCTTAGCAGTTACCTCCGTCTCCAGTTCAGAACGTTATGGGTGGACTGTGATGCAATATCCAATGATTCTAAATCAGTAGGAACTTGATTGATTACTAAAACAACTCCCCAGAGGTATAGTGTAGACTAGAAACTGAAATTGAGGTCTTGGGTACCTAGGTATCAGCCAGTTCTTACCAAAGAATTGCACTATTCTATTGAAATTGCTCATGAGTCAACTAGATCTACTTATTCTAGTATCTTGTAGGATCTACTAATTGTCTAGAAACCTCCTCAGATCCCATGTTAATCATAGCAAATATCTATAAACATAAAGCCACTAGAAAACTTTCATTCCCCTGTCTTTTAAGACCCCTGTTGAAAGTGAGGTTAACTTTAGGTTTTGAAGTACTTTCTGTAAATTTTTCAAAATACTCTCTCTAACATATCTTAATTGCATATTTCCTATTTTCCTAGATTTCTAAAATAGTTTCATTTTCTATACTTAGTGTATAAAAAATGGGCAGTTCCTGTTCTTTATATTCAGAATTGTTTTAATTGTTATAACACAGTCTTTCTCAGAAGCTGAAGAAATGATACAGAACTTCCATATTTTTTTCTGCAAAAATTTATTAAACAAATTTGAGCAAACCAAAATTCTAAATTCTTAAAACTTGCTAATTCTTAGAGAAGAGCTTTATGCAAAGGAGACTATAGGCCTTACTGGTAGTTTACTAAATTTTGAAATATCATATGAGTAATGTTGGACATAAAATTTTAACACAGACTTTAAGACTTAAGTTTAAAAAGCACTTTAAGAATACAGAGAAACTTGGTAACAACTCTGTGAAGGCAAAGATAATATTTATATTATAAAATTAGTTAAAGTGGGAATGAAATCACATGTGTTTATTGGAATATTATGCATCTATTCCACAGTACAATCTGAATTGTGTATTGTCATGTAACAGTGGGCTTGTACTGTAAATTTGTGGGATTTTTGGTTTACATACCTCTTCAGTAGTACTGCTGCTGCTGCTAAGTCGCTTCAGTCGTGTCCGACTCTGTGCGACCCCAGAGACAGCAACCCACCAGGCTCCCCCATCCCTGGGATTCTCCAGGTAAGAACACTGGAGTCGGTTGCCACTTCCTTCTCCAGTGCATGAAGGTGAAAAGTGAAAGTGAAGTCGCTCAGTCATGTCTGACTCTTAGCGACCCCATGGACTACAGCCTACCAGGCTCCTTCGTCCATGGGATTTTCCAGGCAAGAGTACTGGAGTGGGTTGCCATTGCCTTCTCCCTTCAGTAGTACTAGTAAAATAAAATTTCTGAAATATTTTTCATCTGAATTAAATACCTAGGTTTTTAAATAAAATAGTACTGTAATGAACTGGAGAGGGGAAGGAAATGAATCTTCTTTAGTTAATCACTATGAAAACAATTAGGAATATTCACAAACAAAAAAAGCAATGATTTATTGTACACATGGATTTTATAGATGACATTGCCAAAACCATCTTCTATTGGTATTGTCTTTGTTTTCTTGAATAAGAGAAAAGATTGAAAGAGAGTAAAGGGAAGAATCTGTGAGCGCCTAGGCAAATTACTACTTTGGACTTCAATTTTCTGATTTATAGTGAAACTAGATAATCTCTAAAGTATTTTTTGGGTCTAAATGTTATCATTTAGGACATAAAGTGAGAGGTAATTTAATAGAATTCAAATACAGAATAAGGAAAACAGAAGTAAAACATGGAAGAAGACTAGAGAGAAAAGGTTCTTATTGAATGTCTGTGATTACAAAGGAAATTTGTGTATCTGTAGTATACCTAACATTTTTACTAGAGTTATTCCTACTGTCTTTTCCCAATTACAAATGTACTTTTCTCCACAGTGATAGCTTGACTAAACTAAGCTCTTATATAGCTACAGTATGTATGTACAGTATGTAACTTACTGACAGAAAGGATACCAAGTTAGTTGCATAAAACAGGAATTTCCCTTCAGCTGTCTGAATTTTTTTTGACCTGACCTTACTGCTGTTTATCTTTTGTCTGCCGTGATACGTGATCTGACTTCTGATATATAGTCTCCTTATTTTTGTGGGTGAGTAGTTCTGGTTGGTACCTTTACCTAAGAGACGTACTTTTCCACTTATACACCCATTTGCTTTGGGCTATTCATTGTTCATTATTTGCTTTAAGTATAAGTCAGTCACAAGTCAGATTTAACTTAGGTTTCTATTATTCTTGCTTGTTCTATGTCTCAAATTGTGGTTTAGAACTCTGTTATTCAACTGATCTTTGGGACACAAACCTTAGTAGGGAGTGTCTACTTGAGTCTGCCAAATGACTTTAGCTTGGAGAATGTCATCTCATAACTCTTTAATAGTAAGCAACAATTTTTAAAACTCTTTGCTTGGTCTCAGATCATTTATTCTTTTTATCTACTCAAACATTTGCTTCGGATGTATGCTGATTTTAGAGAATAATAAGATAAGGTCCCTACTGTCAGGGAGCTTACATTCTGGTGAGAGAGTGAAAGGCACAAAGGCGATTAGTATTGGAAGGCCTGTGAGAGAATGATGTACCAACACAGGAATAGTAGTTACATATGGGGGGCTGAAGGAGTAATAGTCTGGGGTTGTGAGGACAGTTCAGTGTTAAAGATGTAACAATGTAATATTCACTACATTAACACATTAAATGAGAAGAATCACATGGGAGTAGATGTTTGAGAAATTCACCAATTAAGATATTAAATAGGATTAGGAGGGAACTTAACTTGAAGGAGGAGGTTGATCAGAAAATTACAGTGAACATTATGTAGTTATGGCAAAACATTAAAAGCAGTCTCATGAAATTTGAGAACAAAATAAGGATTGCTCTTATCTCCATTATTATTTTTTAATACAGTAAGTAAAAAACAAATGAGATGTATGATTGGAAAGGAGATAAATTGTCATTTACTTCATTTTTTCACCTAGAAAATCCAAGAAAATGAACTGAATAAACTAACTTTTAAAAGGTGGTTAAGCAGAAGTGTAATATACAAAAACTACAGTTTTCCTATTACACACTAGCAGTAACCAAGAAGATGGTGTGATAGAAAACAAATCCATTTCACAAAAAACCCAAGGAAAAAAATAAAGCCTACTTAAATGTAAATACCATTGTGCATAGATTTTAAAATTTTACTAATGTGAATGTATCAAATTAGTTTTATCAAATTAGTTTATTAATAAAATCCTCATAAATCTCAACAAGTATTTTCATAGAATCTTAATAAATATCCTAAAACTCACAGAAAAGAGCAGCAAGTGTGACCAAGCAGGACAATTTACGAAACAAAAGCAAAGGAGAAGGACTTGCTCTAATAGAAGCAAGATCGCAGTAAAGCCATAGTGATATTTAAAGGGTTTTAATGACACAGGAATAGACAGATGGGTTAAAGAAACAGAATAGATGCCAAAAGTATAGCCACACTTACATGCACAGTTATATGGAAATCTGGTATAATCATAGAGATCAGTGGAAAACAATAAACTCTTTAGTAATTGGTGTTGGGATAATTGATTATGGAAAAACTATAAATTACATTCTAGAGAACCTGTAAGAGCACCAACAAACAGGATTTCTAAAGATAAGAGAAATAAACAAAAATTGACTGTATTTACTTAGTAGTAATCTACTAGCAAATATATTTTAAAAAATTACATTCACACTAACAGCAAAAACTGGAAGGAATTTGAATATAGCTAATAAAAGCCCTTCCTAGAGAAAAAAAGTGGTTTTGTAGTAAAAGTTTTTAGTAAAAATTAAAAGTGGATCATATCAATGGATATGATCCCCAAGCACAGCAACAAAAGCAAAAATAGGCAATTAGGACTACATTAAGCTAAAAAATTTATGCGCAATTAAAGAAACAGTCAAGAAAATGGAAAGGCAATCTATGATAGTTATAAAATAAATTATATATTAATAGATTATGATCACTGATAATTATGAGGAATCATAAGTGTATACTGATGTAAACAAATACATAAATTGAAGATAGATGTAAATCAGATTATTGACATAGTTTCAAAGTATGTCTTCACAAAATAATTTCAAAAGGAAAATAGTGACTGTCATGGAGAAAACTGGCAGATACCAATTTAATCAAGTGATAAACGTGAATATTATCAGTAATGGGATAAAGTGAAATCATGTACCTCCTCTTAGCGTGCACTGAGAAGATCAGAGCATCTCTTCTATATTTCCCCTGTCAAAGATATGTAACCTGAACTTAATTACGAGCAGTATACAATTTAATCAGAGAAACCCAGTTGAAGGACATCCTATAAAAAATTGGCCTATGACTGGCCTATAACCTTTTAAAGTACATAGGTCATGAATTTCAAGGAAAGATAGAAACTCTTCCAACTGAAAGAGACTAAAGATTGTAATTCAGAATACTGAATGCAAAGTGTGGTTTTGAGCTAGATCCTTTTCCTATAAATCCATTCATTAATTGGAGCAAACTTGAATGGATTCTAAAGATTGGATGATAGTAATTATATGATTGTTAATTTCCCAATTTTGATAGTTACATGTGTTTGTACAAGGTAAGTACTAAAGTATGCGTGGACTCTTGGGTATGAGGTCAGCAGTTTATTCTCAAGTGGTTTAGGAAAAAAACTGTACTGTCCATGCAACTTTTTTGTTAATCTGTTGGCCTTAGCTCCTTTAGTCTCCTTTGTTCATTTCAGGTGTTTGTTTTTTTTTTTCCCTGTGTTTTTTGAGATTTTTTTTTTTCTGTATCTTCAAATTCACTGATCTTTTGTAATAGTTTCTTATATCTTCTATTACACACATGTAATAAATTTTTCATTCCAGATATTATATTTTTTAGCCTTAGAAGTTTCATTTGAGTTTTTAAAAAGTTAACTTTTTTTCACATAATGTTTATTTTTTAAAAGTTCTTTAGTATATTCATAGTAGCTCTTTTGAAATCCTTGTTTGCTGTTTCCTTGGTCTCTTAATTTCTGGGTCTGTTTCTGTTAACTGTTTCCATTTTCTTTCCTGTTCACAAATCACATTATTTATTTATTTGTTTTGCTTCCTTGCATGTCTAGTAATTTTTTACTTTATGTTGGACATTGTGATTATTAATGGTGGTGTCTAGATCTTGTTCTTTAAACAGTGATGAAGTTTGTTTTGGCAGATTTTCAAGTTACTTGCAATCAACTTGATCCTTTCTTTTCTCTTCTTTTTCTTGCCACACCACATGGCATGCGGGATCTGAGTTCCCTAACCAGGGTTCAGTCCTTTGTCCCCTGTAGTGGAAGTGCAGATTCCTAACCACTGGACTGCCAGAGAATTCCCAGCTTGAGCCTTTCAATGCTTGTTTGCAAAGCTTTCTAAGGAGCTTCTGGAATAGCTTTTACTCAACTGCTAGTTTAGTTGCAAGAGATGATTCTCCTAAGGACTCTACTGATGCTCTAGGTATTTATTCTGACTGGTCAGAACTTAAATTTGTCTTTGCACTCTGTGAGCTTTTGGTGTTATCTAGGTTCCAGCTTTGCTGTACTTGTCCTCTGTTCAGCCTCCTGGAGTTTTAGGGTACATATGTACAACTTAGTATTTAGTCAAAATCTTAAGGGCATATTTTGGGAGCTCTTTGTTTGTATAGCTTCCTTGTCTCTGGTTTTCTTTTCTGAAAATGTCAGTTTTTTAATTCCCTTAAACTCCAAACTTTGTCTCCTCGAGTTCAGTGAGACGTGGGCTACCCTTCCTTATGTCTCATTCTGGAAGGTACTTACTGTTTCATTAGAGCTTTGCTAGAGGTTATAGTCTTGTATTATTTGCTGTTCAAAGTCTGAAATTAGTTATTTTGTATGTTTTGTCCAGTTTCTAATTCTTGGCCTAATTTCTATGGCAGAGGGCAGGTTCGGTGCTAACGGTTCCTCCCTGTATGATGTTTTACCTGAGTGTTGGTTCTGTTATTTTCTCACCTAGTACTATGGGCAGTCTCAGTGTGCACAGCTGAGCTGATCCAGTATCAGGGATTGACAGTGTGAGTGTGATCCAAGAACAGAAGGATTAGTGTTGAGAGTGCTGGCAAGAGAATAGTTGAAGTAAAGCAGTAGTTCTCACAGTGGTGTTTGAGGGTCCTTTCAGAGAGTCCATAGGCTCTGTCTACTTTTAATTAAATGTCTGTGTGAGGCTGATTTCTTTATATATATATATTTTTTTTTAATTGATTTATTTTTGGCTGTGCTGGGTCTTTGGTGCTGCTTGGACTTTTCTCTAGTTGCAGTGAGCAACTGCAACTCGTGGTGTGTGGGCTTCTTACTGTCTCGGTTCCTCTTGTTGCAGAGCATGGGCTCTAGGCGCACGAGCTCAGTAGTTGCAATTCCAGGGCTCTAGAGTACAAGCTCAGTAGTTGTGGCACATGGGCTTAGTTGCTTTGCAGCATGTGGGATCTTCCCATACCAGGGATCGAACCCATGTCTGCTGCTTTGACAGGTGAATTCTTTACCACTGAGCCACTGGGGAAGCCCCTTATTTCTTCATATAAATGAACCAAAATAACACAAACAGTAGATGGAATGCAGAAGCGAAGATGAACATCAGCCCTCCCCTTTTTTTAACGTTAAGCTAGGTATTAAAGAGATTTGTAAAAATAGTAAAACAGTGCCAGTCTTCTCAATAAATTTTTTTTGGTTTGCTGTTTATAAGTATATAATCAGTTTATTATTTTTTTAATGAGTCAATAAGTAAACAAATGTGAAATTTTGTTTTATTTTCTGATATGGTAAATATTGATAAATGTAACCCACAAAAGAATTGCTGAAATAAAGCACCATAGAATGCTGCCTAGGGAAGGAACTGAAGGCATCAGGAGTACAACAGTCTGTTAAAAAGGGAGGGATTAAGGAGTGAGAAGTGTCCGTTCAGTTCCTGTTCTCTGTCAGGTAAGCGTCAGTCTTCTCTGCATTCTCGTGTGGAGGTGCCTGCACTTCGTCTGTAATCATGGGTTAGTACTCTGTCCCAGCAGCTTGTTAGATTCCTGCTTTATGATGATACTCAGCCCTTGCATAGGGACATTTCACCTGGCAATGTCTTTTTCTAGCTTGACCTCCTTGTCCTAATGAGGAACTAGATCTTCGCTAATGTTCCGGCATTAACTTACACCCTTCCATTCTAATGTCACCCCTTTTACTTAAATTTCCTATTCTTTAAAAAAAAACAACTGTAATTAAAAATTTTTATTTTCTTCACCTTTATTGACATATAGTTGACAAAATTATAATTATTTAAAGTGTTATGTATATGTACATGTGAATGGATTCCCACCATCTAATTAATTAATACATCCCTCACCTCACATTTTTAACTGTGTGTCAGAACATTTAAGTTTTAACTGTGTGTCAGAACATTTAAGTTCCACACTCTTAGCAAATTTCAATTATTTAATACAGTGGTTACCATGTTTTTCATTACATCTTCAGGCCTTATTCATCTTATAGCTGAAATTTTATACCCTTTTACCAGCCTCTCCCTCTTTATACCCAATTCTCCCATCCCCAGATGCTGGCAAGTGTTTTTCTACTGTTTCTATGAATTTGACATTCTTTTAAAAATTATTTATTTTAATTGGAGGATAATTACTTTACAGTATTGTGAAGGTTTTTGCCACACATCGACATGGGTAAGCCACGGTGTACACGTGTCCCCCCATCCTGAACCCTGCTCGAGCCTCCCTCCCCGCCCTGTCCCTGCAGGTTTTCCCAGAGCACTGGCTTGGGTGCCCTGCTTCATGCATCGAACTTGGCACTGGTCATCTATTTTACATATGGTAATATACACATTCCAGTGTTACCCTCTCAAATCATCCCGCCCTCGCCTTCTCCCACAGAGTCCAAAAGTCTGTTCTTTACATCTGTGTCTCTTTTGCTGCCCGGCATGTAGGATCATTGTTACTGTCTTTCTAAATTTCATATATATGTCGATTTGTGTTTCTCTTTCTGACTTACTTCACTCTGTATGAGTTTGACTTTTTTTTAATATTTAACATATAAAGAAGAATATACAGTATTTTTCTGTCTCTTTCTAGGTTATTTCACTTAGCATGGCCCCCTCAGGTTTCATCCATATTTTCACAAATGGCAGGATTTCCTTCTTTCTCATGTCTGAATAATATGCTATCTGTGTGCATGCGAAGTCACCTCAGTCTCGTCCGATTCTTTTCGACCACGTGGACCATAGTCCGCCAGGCTCCTCTGTCCATGGGATTCTCCTGGCAAGAATACTGGAGTGGGATGCCGTGTCCTCCTCCAGGGGATCTTCCTGACCCATGGATTGAACCTGTGTCTCTTAAGTCTCCTGCATTGGCAGGGAGGCTCTTTACCACTAGTACCACCTGGGAAGTCCCTCTATCTGTGTATGTACCTGTGTGTGTCTGGGTGTGTATTTCATATGTTTTTAATCCACTTATCTGTTGTAGGATGTTTGGGTTGTTTCTGTATCTTGGCTATTGTAAATAATGCTGCAGTGAATATGGGAGCACCATTATCTCTTTGAGATCTTGTTTTTATTCCTTTGGTTTTTATACGCAAAAATGGGATTGCTGGATCATATGGTAGTTCTGTTTTTAAGTTTTTGAGGAACTTTCATAGTGGTTGCACCAATGTATTCGCAACAGCAGTGCACAAGGGGTCATTTTCTCCACATCCTCACCTACCCTTATCGCTTGTCTTTTAGGGACTGTGATTCCAACAGGTATGAGGTAATACTTCTTTGTAGTTCTAATTTGCATTTTCCTGATTCTTGTGATGTTGAGCACCTTTTCATATAGCCATTGACCATCTGTATGGTGTTTGTTTTTTTTTTTTTGAAAAATGCCTATTCAGTTCCTCTACCTATTTTAAAATCATTTTCACTAGTGAGGTGTATGAGTACTTTGTATATTTTGAACATTAACCCCATTAAATAAATGATTTGTACATATTTTCTCCCATTCAGTTATTTACCTTATCATTTTTTACTGTATCCTTTACTGTCCAGAAGCGTTTTAGTATGATGTAGTCACGCCTGTTTATTTTTGCTTTTATTGCCTTTGCTTTTGGTGTCATTGAATTTCTTTCTTAACCATGTCCTACCTTTTATTCTTTTTCAGCTTATGCTACTTCACAATCTTTCAATCCTTTGCTTTTATTAAATCTACAAAGTTTATCCAAGATGAAAGTGATATCTTGTGTCCTCACTTCACTCTTTAATTTCTCTGGGACATTGCCCGCTCAAGTATAGTCCTCATTTTCCAGTGAGAAGATACAACATTTATTGATTATTAGTCCAAATTTAGATTATTGATTTAAATAGATTTATATTGGGTGGTGGAAGTATATATATTCAAAGGAAATAAAATGTTATTCATTTCAGGAAAGATGAAGAGACAAAATGAGAATGAAGTGCAACATCTGACATATTTTACCACTGTCTGTGAAATATCAGATGCTTTTATATTAATTAAAACCACAAAATACATGTCAAAATAATCCTGTGTCCTTTTGGATCATCTGCCAATGAAGATGAATACACAGTTTGTTTATAGAAAAAATGTATTATATGATTATTTTTTGTTGTCTATAAATTGATAGGTATATTTCAATATAATTTTTAAAGTATTCCTTTTTTTATTTCTTACAGTAATCCTAAATCAGAGAGTCAGAGAGTAAATAAAAAAGTCAACAATGATGCTTCACTTAGAATTCATAATCTGTCCATTTTGGTGAGACAGATAAAATTTTATTACCAGGTGAGTAGTTCTTTTTTTAATCTAATATTTTAATAACTGCTTGCATATTCACATTTTTGTGTTGTTTAGTATTAGTCACCTAATATATACTAAAGGCTTATTATATGCCAGGTGTTGGTCTATTTGTTGGAGGTAGAGTAGTCATAACACAGTTTGTTTCTTATGCGGTGTTAAAGATACAAACATGTACTTCATAATTATCAAATTTACAAATAATTATTGTTTTATGATTTTTTAAATTTCCTGATAATTTGTATAATGAAACACTTCAGCTGCAAATGAGTTTAGCATTGTTTCATAATTCTGGAGAAATTATACCATTTATAATTGTTTCTACATGTTTTTCTGTCTACTGGTTTAAAATTTTTCACCCTACTTCGGTTTTTTGGGGAAACTGCTCTTGAAATTGTACCTTTTATTCTTCTCAGAGCAAAGGCCAAAAGTAATCAGTAGCTTACTCTTTTTATGCAATAGTATTATGACCGTAGTTCAGTTCAGTTCAGTAGCTCAGTTGTGTCCGATTCTTTGCAACTCCCTGAACCGAAGCATGCCAGGCCTCCCTGTCCATCACCAACTCCCCAAGTCCACCCAAACCCATATCCATTGACTTCGGTGATGAAATCCAACCATCTCATCCTCTGTCGTCCCCTTCTCCTCCTGCCCTCAATCTTTCCCAACATCAGGGTCTTTTCAAATGAGTCAGCTCTTCGCATCAGGTGGCCAAAGTATTGGAGTTTCAGCTTCAACATCAGTCCTTCCAATGAATATTCAGAACTGATCTCCTTTAGGATGGACTGGTTGGGTCTCCTTGCAGTCCAAGGGACTCTCAGGAGTCTTCTCCAACACCACAGTTAAAAAGCATCAATTCTTCGGTGCTCAGCTTTCCTCACAGTCCAACTCTCACATCCATAGCCTTCATGAGACAGACCTTTGTGGACAAAGTAATGTCTCTGCTTTTTAATATGCTGTCTAGGTTGGTCATAACTTTTCTTCCCAGGAGTAAGCGTCTTTTAATTTCATGGCTGCAGTCATCATCTGCAGTGATTTTGGAGCCCCCCAAAATAAAGTCAGACACTGTTTCCACTGTTTCCTCGTCTATTTGCCATGAAGTGATGGGACCGTATGCCATGATCTTAGTTTTCCGAATGTTGAGCTTTACGCCAGCTTTTTCACTCTCCTCTTTGACTTTCATCAAGAGGCTCTATAGTTCTTCTTCACTTTCTGCCATAAGGGTGGTGTCATCTGCACATCTGAGGTTATTGATATTTCTCCCGGCAATCTTGATTCCAGCTTGTGCTTCCTCCAGCCCAGTGTTTCTCATGATGCACTCTACATATAAGTTAAACAAGCAGAGTGACAATCTACAGCCTTGATGTATTCCTTTTCCTATTTGGAACCAGTCTGTTGTTCCATGTCCAGTTCTAACTGTTGCTTCCTGACCTGCATACAGGTTTCTCAAGAGGCAGGTCAGGTGGTCTGATATTCCCATCTCTTTCAGAATTTTCCAGTTTATTGTGATCCACACAGTCAAATGCTTTGGCATAGTCAGCAAAGCAGAAATAGATGTTTTTCTGGAACTCTCTTGCTTTTTCGATGATCCAGCAGATGTTGGCAATTTAATCTCTGGTTCCTCTGCCTTTTCTAAAACCAGTTTGAACATCTGGAAGTTCACGGTTCATGTATTGCTGAAGCCTGGCTTGGAGAATTTTGAGCATTACTTTACTAACATGTGAGATGAGTGCAATTGTGCGGTAGTTTGAGCATCCTTTGGCATTGCCTTTCTTTGGGATTGGAATGAAAACTCACCTTTTTTCACTCCTGTGGCCACTGCTGAGTTTTCCAAATTTGCTGGCATATTGAGTGCAACACTTGCACAGCGTCATCTTTCAGGATTTGAAATAGCTCAACTGGAATTCCATCACCTCCACTAGCTTTGTTTGTACTGATTCTTTCTAAGGCCCACTTGACTTCACATTCCATGATGTCTTGCTCTAGATGAGTGATCACACCATCGTGACTATCTGGGTCGTGAAGATCTTTTTTGTACAGTTTCTGTGTATTCTCTTCTTAATATCTTCTGTTAGGTCCCTGCCATTTCTGTCCTTAATTGAGCCCATCTTTGCATGAAATGTTCCCTTGGTATCTCTAATTTTCTTGAAGAGATCTCTAGTCTTGCCTTTTCTGTTGTTTTCCTCTCTTTCTTTGCATTGATCACTGAGGAAGGCTTTCTTATCTCTACTTGCTATTCTTTGGAACTCTGCATTCAAATGGGTATATCTTTCCTTTTCTTCTTTGCTTTTTGCGTCTCTTTTCACAGCTATTTGTCAGGCCTCCTCAGACAGCCATTTTGCTTCTTTGCATTTCTTTTTCTTGGGGTTGGTCTTGATCCCTATCTCCTGTACGAAGTCATGAACCTCCATCCATAGTTCATCAGGCTCTCTGTCTATCAGATCTAGTCCCTTAAATCTATTTCTCACTTCCACTGTATAGTCATAAGGGATTTGATTTAGGTCATACCTGAATGGTCTAGTGGTTTTCCTCACTTTATTCAATTTAAGTCTGAATTTGGCAATAAGGAGTTCATGATCTGAGCCACAGTCTGCTCCCGGTCTTGTTTTAGCTGACTGTATAGAGCTTCTCCATATTTGGCTGCAAAGAACATAATCAGTCTGATTTTGATGTTGACCATTTGGTGATGTCCATGTGTAGAGTCTTCTCTTGTGTTGCTGGAAGAGGGTGTTTGCTTTGACCAGTGCGTTCTCTTGGCAGAACTCTATTAGCCTTATCCCTGATTCATTCTGTACTCCAAGGCCAAATTTGCCTGTTACTCCAGGTGTTTTCTTGACTTCCTACTTTTGCATTCCAGTCCCCTGTAATGAAAAGGACAGTCTTTTTTGGGTGTTACTTTTAGAAGATCTTGTCGGTCTTCATAAAACCATTCAACTTCAGCTTTTCAGTGTTACTGGTCAGGGCATAGACTTGGATTACCGTGATATTGAATGGTTTGCCTTGGAAATGAGCAAAGATCATTTCTGTCGTTTTTGAGATTGCATCCAAGTACTGCATTGCAGACTCTTTTGATGACTGTAATGGCTACCCCATTTCTTCTAAGGGATTCCTGCCCACAGTAGTAGATATAATGGTCATCTGAGTTAAATTCACCCATTCCAGTCCATCTTAGTTCGCTGATTCCTAGAATGTCGGTGTTCCGTCTTGCCATCTCCTGTTTGACCACTTCCAATTTGCCTTATTTTAGCCATTCCCTGTTAGTTTTTTTTTTTCCTGTTACAGTTTTTAAGCTCTTCTTGTCTTGTATTTTAGTTCTCTTTTTAAGCCCCATTAATTAAATATTGAGCATACTGTTAAATAAATCAGTGTTCTTGTAGATCAAGTCCCGTATTTTCCTTTTTTTCCTCTACATGGTTTTCTGTTGTATCTCAGATCTGCCTTTGATACTACTTTCTTACTGAAGTACATCCTTTAGTTGTTTTGTGCGGAAAAGGCTTGTTGATAGTAATGTTTATCAGTGTTTGTCTGAAAATGCCTTTATTTCATCCTTGTTCTTAAAAGATAGTTTTGCTGGGTATGTAGTTATAGGTTAATGATTACTTTTCTCTCAGTGTTTTGCAGATTTTTACCTTCTCTCTCTAAAAGAACAAAAAGGATTCTAGAACTACATACTCAACAAAATCATAAAAAATGAGATAAAAATGAGAACAAGGAAACTAAAAATTACAATTAATTTGACATTTATTAAAGTTCATTTAGCTGTTACATACTTGGCTGTAGCATATTTTATCTTGAAATACCTTGCTTTTAACTTGAAAATTCACTTATTAAATATTCCCAAACTCAGTATCATCTGTTGGAGTAAGTGATTGTAGCAGTTTTTGACACTTATTTTTAATATTATTAACAATATTTACATAATATTTTTAACTGTATTCTTTATTGTGTTCAGCATATGCTAAATGTTTACCTTTCTTTAAATGTGTGCATGTTTTTGGTGTTAGTTTTTTTAAGAACTAGTGAATATAGTACTGAAGAACATTTTTTATAACTTTCTAATACATATCTGTAACAAATTATAGATAAAAGATCAATTCTAACTAGCCTCTGGGATCATGCTATTCTCCCGCTATAAGAAAACACGTGTAGATTTAGAATCGCACAGTTTTTTAAAATCAATACAGGTTAGGTTTTCATGGTTATTTGCTTGTTTGTCGTAGTGTTAAAGTAAAGAATGATTCAGAAAGGAATAACAAAAAATTATTCCTTAGCAGCTAGTATGTCTGAAGGTGTAGTGAAAGCCCAATAGTTAAGCACTTATTAACATTTAATATTGCAGAGATCCAGTGTTACCACATTACAGTGATCGATCTGTAGTCTCTTTCTTCCAGGCCCTTTGTACTGTGTCATTGTTGGTGCTTATAATGATAGACATGGTGTGTTCCTTCATGTGCTCAAAGAACAGAAGATGCCTCCTGGGTGTATAAATAAAATGAGTTGTTGGGAAGCATTCAGTTCTTTCTGAATCATTCTCTGCCATAAAAATTTGTATATATTCTTGTCACAAAAGGTTTGACAGAAGTCAAAGGGAGTGAAACGTCTGTTTTTCATAGGAGATAAATAATGATTCACTGAGGAAGAATCATTCACTTTTATGAAAATGATCGTAAGATAGAATTTTTAATGAACTAACTAGCTTTCTTAATTTTACTATCGGTTGATTTTTTTAGTTCTCTTAGAAGTAGTGAAAAACAAAACAACAAAAAGCATACATACTTGAATTTCTATTGAAGAAGCTTGTTTAGTTATCTAATACCTAAAGTTCAGTTCAACTTGGACATCTTTGTTTTATGGACATCTTATACTTTTAGTTATTTAAGTCATTAACTTATCGTTACAAAAGATTTAAGACTTTGGTTACCTTTTTTTCACATTTTGTAAGCTTTTCAATTGCAGTATACCAGTGTAGGTATCGGAGAAGGCAATGGCAAACCACTCCAGTGCTCTTGCCAGGAAAATCCCATGGACAGAGGAGCCTGGTAGGCTGCAGTCCATGGGGTCGCTAAGAGTCGGACGCATCTGAGCAGCTTCACTTTCACTTTTCACTTTCATGCATTGGAGAAGGAAATGGCACAATACTCCAGTGTTCTTGCTTGGAGAATCCCAGGGATGGGGAGCCTGGTGGGCTGCCGTCTCTGGGGTCACACAGAGTCGGACACGACTGAAGCGACTTAGCAGCAGCAGTGTAGGTATAGCATGCCTAAGAGATGTGCAAATAGTAAGTTATAGCTTGTTGAGTAATTACCCTGTCAGCTTACCCATACAGCAATCTTTGTGTATCTTTTTATAGGAGACTTTGCAGCAGTTGGTCATGATGTCATTGCCAAATGTCTTAATCATTGGCAAAAATCCCTTTTCTGGTAAGTATTAGCATACTTTGATAATAAATATAATATCATCTTTATGTAATATCGTAATGCTTACTAAGATCTTGTTTATTTCCATTAACACACTACGTTTTTCGTCAGTCTGTAGGGAAAGTTGGAGGTGATAATCCATTCTATAGAGAAAATGAACAGAATATTTGTAAGTTGTAGCGGAATCAGACAAACATCACTAAGTCCAGTGTTTTTCTGAGTCTACCAAATTTTTACTTTTCTGTGATGATTTTTAGTGCCTTAAAGATAAGTATGGAAGATAAGTACAGTAGTTAAAAGCTTAGAAAAATGGAAGCTTTGAAAAGAAGTGATTTTGAAATGACTTCTAGGATTCTGTTCACTCTGTTCAGGTGTTTGCTTTGGGCTTCCCAGGTGGCGTTGGTGGTAAGGAACATGCCTGTCAATGCTGGAGATGTAAGAGATGAGGGTTTAATCACTGGGTGGGAAAGATGCCCTGGAGAAGGAAAGGTAGCACACACTGATATTCTTGTCTGGAGGATCCCATGGACAGAGGAGCCTGGTGGACTACAGTCCATAGAGTTGCAAAGTTGAATGGGACTTATTAGCACACATGCACCGTTGCCAGAGTTGTTTGAATCTAAGGTTTTACTGATTGATTCCCAAGTGGTGCTGGTAGTAAAGAATCCACCTGCCGAAGCAAGAGAACAGTTCTATCCCTGGGTTGGGAAGGTCCCCTGGAAGAGGAAATGGTAACCCACTCCAGTATTCTTGCCTGGAAAATCCCATGGACAGAGGAGCCTGGCAGGCTATAGTCCACGGGGCCACAAAGAGTTGGACATGACTGAGCATGCACACACATTTTCTAGTTTAATTAAACTACTTTTGAGTGGAAAAAAGATGAGAAATAGTTTCTTAGATCATTTAAATTATTTTCTTCAAAGTTTCTGCCCTTTACCAGATTTAATTGTGATATGTTCAGGGTTTTAAGTTTTGAACAATTGGGAAAATTAATAGCTACCTAACAGTTTCAACAAAGGATCTAATTCTTACAGGCTACATGTAACCCAAATCAAGTACATCTTCTCCAATTCCCACCTTTAGTCAAAACAAAGATAAAACCAAAATAAAAACTAAATCCAAGCAGCTGGTTTTGTTGAGGAAACTCCCAACTACATGGGGTTGAATTAGGAGGTTAGGTGCTTTTTCGAGACATTCTGGAATGTTTGAATATACAAATAAAAAATGAAAAAGTGTTGTGTATAGAGTGGAATTGTTTTCAATTCCATATATATTTAGGATTTACTTACCAAGTTAGAGGGACCAGGAATATAAAGAAAATGGTTTATATTCTGGAGGATCTTGTGTTTTGGTGGGTGATAAACAGATTACTGGGTCATGTA
Source organism: Odocoileus virginianus (assembly GCF_023699985.2). Taxonomy (NCBI): domain Eukaryota; kingdom Metazoa; phylum Chordata; class Mammalia; order Artiodactyla; family Cervidae; genus Odocoileus; species Odocoileus virginianus. Next base: position 36,238,648 of record NC_069675.1, on the reverse strand, counting down.
ATAATTAATGCAAAATAGATGTAAAAATGTTAAAGCTTATAAAATATGGAGCTATTGATTAAAGTTGGCAAATTAGTGAGGGCTGGAGACCACTGGTATTTGGGTCAAGGAAGACTATACAGAGATGTAAGAGCTGTGCATATTATTGTGATTAGATTAGTAAGTAGTTCATCAGAGGAAAGAGGGGTAGCAAAGAAGGACAGACAGAGCAGGTAACAGAAGTTATGGCAGTGGCATGTGTATGTATGTATATTTGGGGAAAGGTGATCAGTGTAGCTAGGAAGGTTTCATGGAGAGTAGGAGGAATTATTTGAAAAGAGAATTTGGACTTATTTGAAGACAGATTGGCTTGATGGTGAATTTCTGGAGTGACTCTTGTTTTAAGAACATTTGGATTGAATACTATTGAACAGTGCATATACTTTCCAGCTCTGTTACAGACCATTAATTTTATCCTGCTTGTTATATACCTTTATTTCACCAGCCTCACTGTAACTGACATTTAAACTTTTGATTCTTATGACTCTACATAGTGGAAAGCCATTTGAATTTTATAGGTAGATGAATCATGTAAGATATGTGTTTTAGAAAAAAAAACACCAATAGGCCTAAAAGAAGCTGGACTTATTCGGGACCATTTTGGCTGACTCTGGCATGTCTCTATAGCAGCAGTTCTTAATTTGGTATCCTGTTGTAATATAATGATTTATGGAGAAGTGGTGGATTTATAGTTAGCATCCTTTATCACATAGAGCTTTGAAAGCTATTTTATCTGTACTACAGCCTTTCAAAATTGAGATCCTTGCACATTTCTTCTGCTGTTACCACATTGTGCACATAAAGAGCTGCTCTTTTGAATTCACTGTACTTAGAAACTTAATTCCTTGGTCAAGTTGTGAATACCATCTCTAGAGTTCTACCACTATCACAGTTGAACTAAAGTAAAATGTTGTACCTAGTAGTAATTCTTTTTATTTCAGAACAAGGCACAGAAGAAGTTAAAAAGTTGCTTTTGCTTTTACTGGGTTGTGCAGTTCAGGTAAGTTAAAATACTTCATATTTTTATTTTAATAAATTTTTGTAAATTTTTGAGGCTCTAGTTTCTGAAAGACTTAAAAGGATGGGCCTTTGCTGTTCAGAGTCCATGTTAGAAATTTTAACATAGCTGTATAACCTAAGGAGATTCTGAAGAAAAACACTTTTTTTTTTCATTTATTTTTATTAGTTGGAGGCTAATTACTTTACAATATTGTAGTGGTTTTTGTCATACATTGACCTGAATCAGCCATGGATTTACATGTATTCCCCATCCCGATCCCCCCTCCCACCTTCCTCTCCGCCCGATCCCTCTGGCTCTTCCCAGTGCACTAGGTCCGAGCACTTGTCTCATGCATCCAACCTGGGCTGGTGATCTGTTTCACCCTAGATAATATACATGTTTCGATGCTGTTCTCTTGAAACATCCCACCCTCGCCTTCTCCCACAGAGTCCACAAGTCTGTTCTATACAACTGTGTCTCTTTTTCTGTTTTGCACATAGGGTTATCGTTACCATCTTTCTAAATTCCATATATATGTGTTAGTATACTGTAATGGTCTTTATCTTTCTGGCTTACTTCACTCTGTATAATGGGCTCCTGTTTCATCCATCTCATTAGAACTGATTCAAATGAATTCTTTTTAATGGCTGAGTAATATTCCATGGTGTATATGTACCACAGCTTCCTTATCCATTGGTCTGCTGATGGGCATCTAGGTTGCTTCCATGTCCTGGCTATTATAAACAGTGCTGCGATGAACATTGGGGTGCACGTGTCTCTTTCAGATCTGGTTTCCTCGGTGTGTATGCCCAGAAGTGGGATTGCTGGGTCATATGGCAGTTCTATTTCCAGTTTTTTAAAGAAATCTCCACACTGTTTTCCATAGCGGCTGTACTAGTTTGCGTTCCCACCAACAGTGTAAGAGGAGAAAAACACTTTTTGTTATTTTGTTTCAGTTGTTTATGTTAATTTAATTCTTTTTAATTTAGTTAAAATTAATTCTTTTTTTAAAAAATACTGAGGCTTTTAAAGACCCCAAGCTTTTCAAGTTCCCTAGAGGTACCCTGAAAACCTCTCCCAAAATATCCGTATGACTTACGTGTGTATGTGTTATTGAAGGGAAGAGGAATGATGATAAAAAGGCAGAAATTATGAAGTCTCAATCATCTGCTGGCTTAGAAGTCAGTTACTGTAATAGAATTAGAAATCTCTTCAGTGCCCATAACACTTTAAGAACTGTATATAAAGATAAAAGAGCTTAATTTTAAGTGGAAAAAGTTTTCTAATGCTTATTTAGTCTTCATTTGAGTCTTTATAATTGGAAGTAAAACTATTTGTAGTTCTGTTTTTAACACCAGACTGTCGTTATGCTCTAGAGCTGGACTGTCAATAGAATAGCCACTAGCCACATATTGCTGTTTAAGCTTAAATTAATTACAATTAAATAAAATTATAATCTCAGTTGCTCATTTGCACTAGTTACATTTCAATACTCAGCCATAGGTAACTTCTGAGTACTGTGTAGGAAAACACTGATATTCTGATTTTTCAATTTCAAAATTTGTGTCTTCTCATTCTCTTTCCATCTTGGTACTCTCTCTTTTCTAGCCTTCAAGAACCTATCAACTTTATTCTGTGTTCTTTAAGAAAGTCTAGCCTGTTTATTCTTTAAGAAAGTCTAGCCTTCTTAAAACTTCTAAAGTTTGAATAGAGGTGAGATTTAGTACAAATTGTAGGTATTTGAAGGGTAAAGGAAGAATTCTCATTGATTTGTGTTGAGATTATGTTAAAGGGTGAGCTTTTAAAGATAGTGTAAATATAAACAGTGGCTCAAGGACTTAGAAAAGGGAACTGTAGTATATGTTTAATTTAAACCAAAGGTATGGCAGTTGAATTATCACTCTTCGTTGAGTCATAGTTATTAATAACCCTGCCATTTAATGTATGTTCATTGGTTCAAACTATTTCTTGGGCAGCACTTTTGGAAGCATAAAATTTAAAAATTGGGATTACCATACCTAAAAAGTTATTTTATATATGCTACAAAGGTTCCCTCACTATGCCTGTTAATTGTTCTCACTATGCCTGTCAGATACGCCTGTCAGTAGACCAAAAATCTTGGTTTTAAGCCTGGTAACTTTTATCACATATTCCCCAAAACTCTGACTTCCTCGTTAAAACTGAAAACTTTATGTTTCTTGTAATTTAATTTTAAATATTTTTGTATTATCCTAATAATTTTGTTTTTATAGGATGAGGAACTTTCTGCACTGATAGAAATGTGCTTATTTAAGTTAAATTGTGTGACAGTAGAAATAGAATATTATAATGTAGAGTATAAATCATAACCTTACTAAGTTTCTTATTGACCAAAGATCCAATTTTTCTTTTTTGAGTTTAGTGCCTTCACTAGGAGTTCAGTAATTGGCCCAAAAGATGCAACTAAGCTAGTAAGGCAGTGCTGTCTATTTTGTATGCACTTCTCATTTGATAGCTGTAAAAATACAGTTATACAAGCAGTTGGATTGCAGTATAAGAGATGTAGGGGGAAGACAGAGTAAAACAGTAAGATGCATGTTAAGCTCTTATTCAGTACTGACTGGAAAGGAAAAGATAAGGTTTGCATTGTAACATTTTTAGTTTATATCAAGTTTTTTTTAATGTACACAATGAAGAATTGCTGCCTTTATTCCACTTGCTATATGTGTACTTGTATATACATTCTTAAATTTTGCCCATGGTAACTTTGTGTTAGAAACAAATCAAATATTTATTGTATTATCTTATATGTGTTGAACTGGGCCACAAAAAGAGATTTCTTTCATTGAGATTGATAGGATAAAGATGTGAGAATGAATTGTAAGCTTGAAGTAAAAATTGCTTAGAATTTTTTTTTCCAAGAAGAAAGGCTGTGTTGTTTGATGACAGCCAAAGACTGACTGAGCATTTTGGCTATATTCCGAATTCTGCCACTGACTCACTGTGTTTTTTGGCAAGTAACTTATCCTCCCTGAAACAAGTTCTTGATTCTTTACTTCTCTGTTTGTAAAGTTAGCATAATAATATTGTACTGACCTCACATGAATTGTGTAATGATTACCTGCTTTAGAACTTTTCAGCATACAAGTAATATGAATTTTCAGTATCTTACTTTTTAAATAAATATTTCTAAATTTTAATCTTTTTATTAGGTGAGTATATTAGAGGGATCATTTAAATGCAAAACAAAACCCTCATTGTGCTGTTTAAACCCTAATTATAGCCAAGCTTTTTAGCCTAATGAGTTTTTACTTATTTACAACATATTAACAACTATACCCTATAAAGTATGAGTGATTGTTCTATTCATTTCCCTTAGTGCCAGAAAAAAGAAGAATTTATTGAAAGAATTCAAGGTTTAGATTTTGATACGAAAGCAGCAGTTGCCGCACATATTCAAGAGGTAATAATCTGTATAAAATGTTTATGTGTTTTTTATGAAACTCGTCATACATTATATTTGTATATCTCCCCAAATACTTAAAGTCATAACTTAAGCAAGAATAAATAAAAGTTAAATATAGATGCACTCTGCTTTTAGGCAAATCGTCCTCTTTTCTTTAGACATAGCTTCTTAAGTGAATCATCTGTAATGTCACAGTGCTGACTACAGATGTACTGTTGACTTTATCCATAGGGATATAAGCAGAAAGTGCTATCTGAGGAATGTATATTTCTTTGTTAGCATAGCATGCATGATATAGTGAATGGAAACAGCATAAAGTGGATCACTGCCTGTAATTCAAATTAAAGTGAGCTAAGGTAATGTATTATGTCACTCCAGTGATTTTGTTTTAATGAATGGGCACAGCAGAATGTCTGTTGAAGACATTGCTTGAATTATAAATACATTAGTGATTTGTAACATCCATGTAAAACCTAAATATAGGGCAAAATGTGCAATGTCAAATAATTGAAGTTAATATTTGTTAAGTTTTTTTTAAAAGCTGCCATTTCTGCATCTGTCTAGTCTTGGGCTTTTAATCTTGTGTACTTATTAGTTTTTAGAACTACAGTGTGTTAAATTTTACACAGTGATTGGAGAGAACTAAGGAAACGGAAGGGGGAAGAGCTGTATTTAAATATTCTCTATTTAAATCACTTTGTGTTCCATATGTCATCTTTTCTGTTAGTTAATGTTCATAGAGCTCTGCTTTCTTGTCAGTAATATTGTCAACAGTAGGCATATTAGTATGCAACAAGATAGAGTTTTGTTGGTAGTTTCCACTTATATGTATGTTTCCATTAGCTTTGTGATTTATATTTTATTTTTAATAAATCTTAAGTTACTGAATTTGCCACCATTCTTGAAAGTGTTATTTTTCTGTTTATTGTGAAAGTTAAAGCAAAATATCAGAATCACAGTGAGAAATGGAAAACGAGAAATAAGTATTTCACTTATATAACTTCTCCATTCTTTTGCAAATTTTTATTAGGAGTCCTTTTCTCCTAAGGTGCTGTGATAGTGTCACCTCAGAATCTGTAAAAACTTTGCTTTTCGAGAATGAAAGTGCAATGGGATTAGAAAAAACTTTTGCTTTTGATTTCAGTTACAATTAATTTAGTCTTATCTAAGGAAATGATCAATTGATTCTATTAAAGCAGTTGTCAGAAATAACAGTATTACCTTTCCTTAGGAATGCCTTGAATTAAATCTTATTTTTTAGTTAGAAGATAAAAATAAATTCATTTAGATTATATTTAGCGAAAATAATTTTTAGTAGAAGCTTTTTCAGCATTCATTAATTTCAAATGTTCTTTAGACATATTTACTTTTCATATTTTTATTATATGGAATACATAATATTTAACTTAATGCACTAAAATTTATTTTTAAATACTAGCTATTTATTTATTTTGGTTTCTTTCTAAAGGTAACCCATAATCAGGAAAATGTGTTTGATCTACAATGGATGGAAGTGACTGATATGTCTCAGGAGGAAATAGAACCACTCTTGAAAAATATGGTATTGCATCTAAAAAGGCTTATAGATGAGAGAGATGAACATTCAGAGGTTTGTAAATTTCTTTTAGTATATTATGAAAATTTCCTTTCCAAAAAACTTAAGAGAGTTTTGAGAATTGATAGTTTGTTTCTTAGGGACAGTTAATATGGTACTATGTGTTTTGTGTAACACAGGAACCAGAAAGGATGCATAAGAGCCCCAAAGTAAACATATTGCAATTTGATTTTCTTTTCCCCTTCCTTTTAAATTACTCTGATTTTGTTCTGTGTTTTTTAAAAAACTCATCCCTATAGTTCTGGCAACAAGTATAAAACCAGAGTTCTGGCAACAGTATAAAACTAAAAATATCATTGATGTAAGTGGAAAAACCATTGCTTTTTCAAGGTTTAAGAATTTGATTAAGGTTAATTTTGCAGTTTCATTGCCACATTTTGAGACTGTAAAAAATGTGTTAATAAAAGGAGAATAACAGGTGTTCTGAATAAAATGTCCCACAAAAGGTCTCAAATTTTTGTAGCAGTATAATGAGGTGTGATTTTTAAAAAAGAATTATTATAAGCTCTTTTAAGAAAGCACTTTGCTTTTAAAAGGAGTAAAATTGCACCAGACTTTTTGGTTGCATTCTTTGAGAGCAGTTTATAATTTTTAGAGAAGTCTAGACGTTAGTGCATGTGGTGGTGAGTAATATTTTCTTAATAGCAGACCAAAATACTGTGTCATTCTGGAGATTGTGAAACTTCGATCAGTTGTTCAATTTACATGAGAGAGACAGATTTGAGTTTATTTATGGAGAATTTGATTAGTCTTGGGACTAATGAAAGACTATATAGGAGAAATTTCTAGAGATGTTTTTGGAATAAAAAGCTTTCTCATTGCTCTATAAAATATATTCATTTCTGATGGGAATTTTTAGCTTTTCTTATGGTTTTAAAAGAGAAGAACATATAGGAAATAAAGAAATGTTTTTTAAAGCAACAGCTAAATTTTTTAAAAATTTAAAACAGTGAGACCAAAGGAAGAAAAGAATGAGTTTCAAAACATTCCTAGTATATATGAAACCTACCCTGAGATACTCAGATCACTTCATTTTCAGTCAGTCTTGAACCATATGCTGTATCTACATTTTTATATTAGTATCTTTTTACTGTTTTAGTAAAAACACTTTCAAGTATGTATCCTGGCGGGCAGTAGTACTCACACTGGGAGTTCAAGTGGGTATCCTAGCACTCAAATCCTCCATTTGTTGGCATGGCCAGAATTGGGCAGCCAGAGGCTATCCACAGGGGGTGCTTCCCCTTGTCAGAACAGAGAGCCCTTTTCTCTGTTTTTATTGATCTTTTGTCATCATTGTTTCACTTTGATCTAGAAAGTATAATTTGGTCACATTGTTTTTAATTATACTTTTTTTTTTTTCTTAATGCTATGAAACAAGAATCTCTTCCTTCAGTCATCTCCTTTTGAAAGTAAAAGTGGCTCAGTCATGTCAGACTCTGTAATTTTATGGACTGTAGCCTGCCAGGCTCCTCTGTCCATGGAATTCTCCAGACCAGAATACTGGAGTGGGTAGCTGTTCCCTTCTCCAAGGGATATTCCCAACCCAGGGTTTGAACCTGGGTCACCTGCATTGCAGGCGGATTCTTTACCATCTGAGCCTCCAGGGAAGCCCAAGAACACTGGAGTGGGTAGCATGTTCTCCAGCAGGATCTTCCCAGGCCAGGATCTTTTACTAAATTCCAGCAGGATGTTCTCCTTTTACTAAAAACTAAATATTTATTGTCACTGTTTAGGCCAAGCCTTGTTTTTAAATTTATTGTGTACTTAATTTTAGTACATCTGCACAATAAACTCATTTTATAGATGAAGATTCTAAAGTTCAGAGAAGTTAGGTGACTTGCCCATTCTAACTCCAACACTTGTGATCCTAACCTTTATAATACCTTTGCCTAAATCTCTGCTGTGAAACTTTTCCTTAATGATGAATTCTGAAATTATTGTCACCTGGAATTTTTAGCCTTGTTGTATCATATGTTCATTCTTCAACATATATTGATAAATATCTGCTTTTTGTAAGAACTTTTACTAGAGTATGTGAGAGCAACAGACTTTCAAAGAACCAAAGATGGTTACAATCTAATAGGGAAATTATTTTAATAAGTGAGTTAACTGTAATAAAAGTTGGTGACAAGTACCAAAAAAAGAGACATGTATCTAAATGTTGTATTATATTTGTGAGTTAGTTGCTCAGTTGTGTCCAACTCTTTTCGACCCCATGGACTGTATCCCGTCAGGCTTCTCTGTCCATTGAATTCTCCAGGCAAGAATTCTAGAGTGGGTTGCCATTTCCTTCTCTGAAATGCTGTACTATAGGAATTCGAAGAAGAAAGATTTACTTGCAACTGATAGTGGAATACCTAAGATTGGAATGATCAGAGAAAGCTTTTCAGAAATTAAAAGTATGCCTTAATAACATTTCCTATCAGACTTTTTGAAAATGTTTGGAGTTCTTGAGCTCAAGAAACTACCATTATTAGAGAAAAGGCAAAATGGAAAGTACCTCTGGGTACTCTCTTAATTCTTAATACTAGGTTTCTTTCTTTTTATTTTATTTTTTTACTCTGTTTATTTTAGTTGGAGGCTAATTACTTTACAATATTGTAGTGGTTTTTGCCATACATTGATATGAATCAGCCATGGGTTTACATGTGTTCCCCATCTTGAATCCCCCTTCGATCTCCCTCCCCATGGTTTCTTTCTTTTTAAAAAATATTTTGCATCCATAGATCTTTTGTGCTGTTTGTTTACAACTGGAAATTGTTGATATACTTTAAGTTTACCACCTGCTAATTTCAAATGTAATATGTATCTTCAGTACTTTTCTTGAGTTTTCTGTTTTGTGAATAATTCAGTTAAATATTTTTGAGCAGCTTTTTGTGTTCACTACTATGCTGGATAACATCAGGGGTACAAAGGAAGTATAAGGAAGGTTGTATCTGATTTATTTTCATAAAGCACATTGTAAATGAAAAATAAGATGGCATGTAATTAAGTTCTAGTTTGTGTGTGAAACAGATATTTAGTAATACTATATGCAGGTACTGATGGTTCACAGGTAAAGAATTTGCCTGCAAATGCTGGAGACACAGGAGACGCAAGTTCAGTCACTGGGTCAGAAAGATCCCCTGGAGGAGGAAATGGCAACCCACTCCAGTATTCTTGACTGAAAAATCCCATGAACAGAGGAGCCTAGCAAGCTACAGTCCAAAGAGTCATAAAGAATCAGACATGACTGAGCACAGGCACACACACATGTATGCAGGTGCTTTTGTTAAAGACAAGAGATGTTACAAGGCAATATTAAAGATAATTGAGACAGTAAGAAAAGAGGCAAATAAAAGCTAACTCGTGAAGTTTGAGCTTGGGCTGCTGTGGAAATTAGTAACGCTGTTCACAGAGACAGTGGAGTTGGACTGGACATACTAAGTAGATAGACAAGATGAAGTAGTGTCAGTGAGAAAGCCATCCTTCAAAATGTAACATTGAGGGAGAAATAGAAGGATAAGAAAGGGGAAAATGTGATTCTCCCCCACCCCCAGATAGTAGAAACTTGTATGTCTTTGAAGAACAAGGAGAAAAAAGCAATAGGAAGAGAGAAACTGAAAATGTTATAGAAGTAAGGAATATGTTTTGGGAATAAGAGATACATAAAAATGGAGGAATTTATTGCAGGTAGTTCTGTTTCTTTGACAAATTGAAGGAGAGTTCATTTGTTGGAAATCATGATAGCAGTTTGTAGTTGGGGGCTTATGTAGAGGAAAGGGAATATATTTACATCTGCCTTTATGGGAAAATTTTGCCAGGAAATCATCAAGATTTTCAGTGAAAGAATTGATGGGCATTGGAAAGAGCTTATTTAAAAGTGGATGACAACTTCTGTAGTAGGGCTGTATTTTATTTGTTTTGTATTTTTTAGAGTTCTTTATCACCTTAGAACAGGAATAGAAAAATTGATGGTAGGTAAGGGAAATGACATGGCATTTTAAGTCAGACTTTAATTTGTGTTATATTCGTGTGTGACTTTAAGTTATTTAATCTATATGTGCCTCAGTTTCTTTATGTATAAAATAGATTAAAGCCTTTATTGCCAATTATAGTATTGGATGGGATCTTGTTGGAAAATTCTCTAGCTAGGAGTTCTATAAATATTTGTTTCCTTTTGTTTTTTCCCGAAGAGTGAATGAACCATAGTCAAAGAATGACATAGTAGTGTTAAATTAGAAAGTAAGGGTGACATTTAACAGGCTAATTGCAGTTTCAGGCCAAGTAGGAACTCTAGGATAGTCAAGAATAATCCATTTGACTGGGCAGAAGGGGAGAGTTGAGTGATTGGAGGTTCAGGCATACGAATGGTGATATAGGAGTAATACTCTAGTAAAGGAGGCTAAGGAACTGTTATTTTTAATTTTTTAAACTTGAAATTAGCCTCTTGTGCTATTGGTTACTGTGTTGGACAGAACAGTTACAGACATACTAATCTTAATTCCTTTACTGTGTCAACAAATCTTCTATGCCTTTCCAACAGTTGCTATTTGTTCTATGTATTTTACCACAATTTATTAATTTTTGTTAAAACAATGGGAAAGGAAAAAAATATTGTCTTGTTCTTGTGTTATCTACTAAATAACTCAACCATGTACTGTTGAATGAAATTTTTAAAAAAATGACAGCTAAATCTGTCAAAGTTAAGGGACTTACCTGGCGGTGCTGTCTTTAAATCACCATGCAAGGGGTGTGGGTTTGATCCCTGGTTGGGGAACTAAGATCCCACATGCTGTGTGGCAGTAAAAAAACAAAAAGTTCACCATTAGTGATAAAGATATTAAATAAATAAGACATTTTTGAGCAATGGATTCTTTCTGATATTGTGGTATAATACTTAGACTTAGTGACTAGTGTTGTATATTTGATTCTCTGATACGTAAAATACTAAAAGTGCTTCTGTGATTTCTGTTTCCTTAGACTATTGTAGAACTCTCCGAAGAGCGGGATGGTCTTCATTTTCTACCCCATGCCTCTTCATCTGCACAGTCACCTTGTGGTTCTCCAGGCATGAAGCGAACAGAAAGTCGACAACATCTGTCAGTGGAGCTGGCAGATGCTAAGGCCAAGATAAGAAGGCTTAGGCAGGAATTGTAAGTTGCTGCTTTTCAAGGCTCATTGAATTTATATGGTTGCAAAAGTGACCTAAATGCAGTGTTTTTAGGCTTATGAAATATAGATGCGTGGTTCCCAATTGCTAGGCTGTGTCAGTTTTCAGCATTTGTCAAAATGAAGACACTATCATAAAGTTTTCTTAATGCTAAGTCTTATCAACTTAAAGGATGCCCTTTATCCTGTATCTGTGTACTTCCTATTCTTCTAGTGTTAGGATGTCCTTTCTTTTATAAAATAATGTTTTTCCTTGGCAAACTGAGGTCTGCTTAATTTTTTTATTTTTTCATTCCATGAAATCCAAAATACTGACAACCACTGATACAGATTGTTAAGTTTAGCTTTTTTAAAATTAATGTAAAATGAATTTTGGTGTACAGTATTACAGAAAAATAATTTTGTGTATCTTCTGCATGGAGTAATTGAAATGCCTGAGTCATATACTTAAAAATGGTAAATATTCAGATTGGTTAGTGCTGATAAAATTAATATTTATTTAACTTTCAAAAACCATTACAGGAAAATCAATATAAATGTCACATTGGTGAATAACTTGTAAAGACACAACCAGTCTCTGCTGGAGATTTTTTTATATTGCACTTTAAAAAACAAAGAAGTTGTGTGTTATAGGCTTTTTCTTTCCTTTTTTCCCCCCTTTTTTGGGGGGGGTTGTTTTCTTGGAATTTAGGCTTTGGGGTATAGATTTTAAATTTAAAACCACCATATAGCAATTAAGTTTATTTATTGATTGTTTAAAGCAGTTAGTTTTAAGAAAGTGGTTGAATGTGCAAGGTAGAAAAAATATACAGTCCATAGGAAAATTTGAAAACAAGAAAATACAGCTTTCATTGTGAATGTCTGCAGTATTATGTATCTGTTGAAGTGAATACGCCCAAGATATTCTATAAACAGCTGCACCATGAAAATTAGGGAAGAGATTGCTGTTATTAGTTTGACTGGCAGTTAATGGATAGCCTAAACAGTGAACACTAGTTCGTTCCATATAATTTAGCACAATCTTCTTCAGTCTTTAGATAAAGCATGCAATTAGAACTGCAGTGATGGCTGTGAATTCATTTAACATTTTGCACTATATTAGAATTTGATTTTAAAATAAAATTTACTTGAGCATAGTGTTATTAAAATTCCAGACAACTTAAAGAGATTAGTAAAATTTGGTCTTAATGCTGACTGGAAAATATAAATGAATATTTTTAATGAATAAATAAATATGCCAGACATAGCAAGTTTTCTCAGTAACTAACATTACATCAAATACTATCTATATCTTTTGTTGTCCTTTGAAAATGTGTTCCTTCATGGGTTTCTTCTGTTAACATCTGTTTTAAGTGTTTTTTGTTGGGATAGATCTTTACCAAAGTGATGGAAGTGTGGAATGACTAGATAGATAAAAATAGTTTAGGTTGCCTTATACCTAATGGAAATAAATAATTGTAATAAGAACATGCAGACTGATAGCATACTTGTGGGTGGTACATCATGATATAATTGCTTTCAATTTATTGACATACAGAGTAAAAGTGTAATTTGCAGTTTGGATGCAGGAAGTAATTCCTTATAAATTTCACTTTTATGCAATAGTTAACACTATCAAATGCTTCCTTTAATAATTCTCTTTGTCTCCATGGATCCCATGGTTCCAAAGAGTTTTTCTCTCACGCAAAATTTTTTTTTTTAGGGAAAAAAAAGGTTTTATTGAAATATAATTCATATATCAGAAAATCGAACCTTTTAAAGTGTGCAATTCAGTGATTTTTAGTTTATTCTTAGAGTTTTGCAATCATCCCATGCCATCTAATATGAAGACATTTTCATCACCCCAGAAAGAAACTGCATACCCGTCAACAGTCACTGCATCACCTTTGGTCTTTGGCTCCTCAAAACCACTAATATACTTCCTATTTCTATAGATTTGTGTATTCTAGACATTTCATATATATAAATGGAATCATACATTATGTGACCTTTTATTTCTGGCTTCTTTCACTTACCATAATGTTGTCAAGATTCGTGCATGTTGTACCATACAGCAGTACTTCGTTCTTTTTGATGGTTGAATAATACTCTCTTTTATGGACATTCTACATTTTGATGCTCATTTATGAGTTGATGGACGTTTGGATTGTGTTCTACTTTTTGGCTATTTATTTATTTTACTTTTTGGCTATTTAAATAATGCTCCTATGAACATTCATGTGTGTATTTTTGTATAGAAATATATTTTCATTTCTCTTGGGTATTTACTGAATTGTGGAAATTCTGGGTCATATAGTAACTCTGTGTTTAACCTTTTGAGGAACTGTCAAACTGGGCTGTACCATTTTACATCACCACCAGCATAGTATGAGGCCTCTAGTGTCTCTGCATCCTCAGCAATACCTGTTCTTATACACCCTTTTATTAGAACTATAGATTTGACTTGCATTTCTGTCATGACTAATAATGTTGAGTCTCTTTTCATGTGCTTACTGGCCATTTGTATATCTTCTTCGGAGAAATGTTTATTCAGTTCCTTTGACCATTTTTAAGTTGAATTTTGAGACAAACTTTTGATCAGTTCAGTTCAGTCACTCAGTCATGTCCGACTCTTTGCGACCCCATGGACCACAACACACCAGACCTCCCTGTCCGTCATGAAATTACATGAAAACTGGAGGTGTGTTAGAAATCTTTGTACCCCCACAGTTGAGAGTAAGTGAATTTTATTCACTTTTGACTTGGGGAAGAAAAGGGAGTGGTGTCAGGAAGAGTTCATAGAGATAGTAATATTTCACCTGATGTTAGGCAATTAAGTAAGTTAAGGCTCAGATGGGTATTATAAGCAGAAGAAACAGCAGCAATAGAACATAAAGAGGGACATGGGGAAATGAAGTTGAAAATGATGGAGTGGATAAGTAGAATGTCATGTATGCAATGCTGAGAAATTTGAATATTAAACAGTGGAGGCCAACTGAAGATTTTTATTTTGTATAGGAGAGCAGTTTAAAAACAGATTTCTGTTTTAATAAAGAGGTATCAACCTAGTAGCTGACCTTTAGTGAGTATTCAAATTGGAAAAATAAGTTCTGGTGTCATTGTAAAGATAGATTGAAGGACAGTCCAGGCAAGAAGTGGTGTAGGCCTGATCCAGGGTTTTAATGATGAGGTTGAAGGGGAGATGTTAAGGAAGAAAGTAGGGTCTTCAGAATAATTCCTAGTTTCCTAGAAGTAGTGTCTGTCTGGATGGTGATGCCGTTCGTTCAGACAGGGAACATAAGAGAGGAATACTATTAAGGTAAAAGACAAGTTTAGTTTTGACATATTTCGTTTGAGGTGCCTTTGAAATATTTCTGTGGCGATGATCAATTGGATAGTTGACTATCTGGCCCATGATGCAGAGTAGAGATTTCGGATCATTATATACTCATGCAGAATAATAATATATGCAGCAGCATGTAAGTCGTAAATGAAACCTTTGGAATGGATCAGACTGCCCATGAGCATGAAGAATGTGAAGGATATAATCTGAAGAATACAAAGATTAGAAAGGTGTTTAGGTGGTTAAAGGTAGATGTGCCACCATTTATTACCCACATTACTCAGTTTCTTCATATACAAAATGACAGGTAGAGCAAATAATTAAGTGCATGAGCTTTAGAGGCAATCTAAAATGTGAATCCTGACTCTCAACACTTCCTAACTGAGTGACTGTGGCCAAGTTACTGAAACTCTAAGGCTATTCAGTTTCCTAGACTGTTAAATGGGAATAATATTAGTGCTTGCTTGTAGGGTTGTTGTGTGAGGTAAATATGTAAGTAAACAGTGTGTATTACATAAGCGGTCAACAAATGTAAGCTGCAGTCATGAGCTACTACTTCATTAGAGTTCTTGTGAGGATTAAATGCTTGGCAGAGTGTAAAATGCATAGCACAAGTGTGTGGCACAGATAATGAGAACTTGATAATTGTTAGCCAAAAGATAGGCACAAAACACGAGATCAGCAAAAGAATCAGAGAATTAATATATTGAGAGCTAGAAAATCCTAAGAGTGTAGAGTCATGGAAACCAAAGGAGAAGCATATTAAGAAGAGTGGCATGAACTACATTAAGTTTCTCAAAGATCTGAAAATAATGTGTTGGATTCGGCAATAAGTGACTGACTGACTGTGATAAATAGTGTCAGTGGGAAGATGTGAATGGAAGCCTCATCACTGTAGATAGAATGGTCAAATGGGTGCAAAAAGGGATTATTTTGTCAGTAAGTGTAGATCCTCCTGGGTAACTCTTTCGGAAATTCCAGTAATTAAATTCATACTTCACATACGCCAAAGTGAATTTCAAGTGGATTAAAGAGCTAAATGTAAAAAAAACAAAATCATGATGAAGAAACTAGTCTAGATGCTGCTGCTGCTGCTAAGTCACTTCAGTCGTGTCCAACTCTGTGTGACCCCATAGACAGCAGCCCACCAGGCTCCCCCGTCCCTGGGATTCTCCAGGCAAGAACACTGGAGTGGGTTGCCATTTCTTTCTCCAATGCATGAAACTGAAAAGTGAAAGTGAAGTCGCTCAGTTGTGTCCGACTCTTAGCGACCCCATGGACTGCAGGCCACCAGGCTCCTCCGTCCATGGGATTTTCCAGGCAAGAGTACTGGAGTGGGGTGCCATTGCCTTCTCCGAGTTTAGATGAGTATGTGTTAATATACTCTTGGTGGGGAAGAATTTTGCACAAAAGTGGTTGCTCTGTTTGTATTTAAAAAATATTAAATATGTAAACATACAGAAAAAAATAAGTGTATTAAAAGTGTTAGAATATTCCTCAAAAAGTTAAATATAGAATTTTTATATAATCTAGCAGTTCCACACATATGTATATCCCACTAAAATTGAAAACAGGAACTCAAACATATACTGGCATGCCATTGTTCACTGAAGCGTTATTCTCAACAGCTAAAGAGTAGAAACAACCCGATGGCCGTGAACAAATGTGCTTGTGGGCACACAGTGGATTATTATTCAACCATAAAAAATGAAATTTTCATATGCTGCTGCAACATGAATGAGCCATGGAATGAGCCATGAGATGAGCCATCTCAGCTTGCTAAGTGAGATAAGCCAGATAAAAGGATAAATTTTAATAATTACACTTAAATATCTTTTATGGGCAAATTGAGAGAGATAGAAAATAAATTGGAGAGTTATTGCTTAAAGAGTGTAAAATTTCTCAACAGGGTGACGAAAAAGTTTTGGGAGTATGTAGTGGTGATAGTTTAACATTATAAATGTAATTAGTACTTCTGAAATGTACATTTAAAATTAACCATTTTAAAATGGTTAAAATTTCAATTTTATGTTACATATATATATATGTCACCACAATAAAAAAATTGTTTTTAATTTTTAAAAAAGCATTTAACAGGGAATTTCCTGCCAGTCCAGTGGTTAGGACTCCACGCTTTCACTCCTTAGGGCCTGGGTTCAGTCTCTGTTCAGGGAACTAAGATCCCACAGGCCATGAGGTGCAGTCCCCCACCCTCAAAAAAAGGCATTTAGCTTTTTGCAAAGAAGTATCTGTAAGAGTATACTAACACATATATATGGAATTTAGAAAGATGGTAACGATAACCCTATATGCAAAACAGAAAAAGAGACTCAGATGTATAGAACAGACTTGTGGACTCTGGGGGAGAAGGCGAGGGTGGGATGTTCCAAGAGAACAGCATCGAAACATGTATATTATCTAGGATGAAACAGATCACCAGCCCAGGTTGGATGCATGAGACAAGTGCTCGGGCCTGGTGCACTGGGAAGACCCAGAGGGATCGGGTGAAGAGGGAGGTGGGAGGGGGGACCGGGATGGGGAATACATGTAAATCCATGGCTAATTCATTTCAATGTATGACAAAAACCACTGCAATGTTGTAAAGTAATTAGCCTCCAACTAATAAAAATAAATGGAAAAAAAAAGTATCTGTAAGAAATATCTTATATATTACAAAATTGTAGTAACTTTTCATCAGAAGAAATTTTAATGGCACAATAAGAAAACTAGCCTTTCATAATATTCAAATAAATTTAAATTAGAACAATAATGGCATTTTTCAGTTGTTAAATTGTTTCACATACAGTCACTTTTATCCTCTGCTAGTTGCATTATGAATTGATAGTGACCTGTCTGCAGGACAATTTGACAGTAAATATCAAGAACCTTTAAACATGTAATACTTTTAGAAATCTATCCTAAAATATACAGGGTTTTATTTATAATGATTTTATTTGCCAAAACATCATTCATTACAGTGAAAATTGGAATCCATTTAATGAGTAAATTATGATTCCTCTGTCAATGGGAGTATTCTTCCATTAAAAATGGGTTTCTAAAAAAAAAAAAAAAATAAGCCAGGGCTTCCCTGGGGGCTCATTGGTAAAGAATCCACATGCCAGTGCAGAAGACACAGGTTTGGTCTGTGATCCAGGAGCATCCCACATGCTGTGGAGCAACTAAGCGCATGTACCACAACTACGCAGAGCCTGTGCTCTAGAGCCCGGGAGCTGCAACTCCCAAGCCCATGTGTTGCCACTGCTGAAGCCCGAGTGCCCTAGAGCCCGTGCTTCACAGGAGAAGCCACTGCAACGAGAGCTTGCGCATCTCAACTGAAGAGTAGTGCCTGCAGCTGAAGAGCTCCTGCCCGTGGCTGCTAGCGGAAAAAAGCCTGTGCAGCAGCAGAGACCCAGCGCAGCCGAAAATAAATGAGTAAATAGATAATAACAACAGAAGTAAGCATGTGCATGTGTCTTTTCAAATTAGTGTTTTGCTTTTTTTTTTTTTCCCAGATATATACCCAGGAGTGGAATTGGCTAGGTCATATGGTAGTTCTGATTTTAGTTTTTTGAAAAACTGCCATGCTGTTTTCCACAGTAGCTATACCAATTTACATTCCAACGAAGACTGTACAAGGATTCCCTATTCTCCACATCCTCACCAGTGTTTGTTATTTGTGTTCTTTTTGATGACAGTCCTTTGACTCCTGTAAGGTGATATATTAATGTGTTTTTGACTTTCATTTCCCTGATGATTAGTGATTTTGAGCATCTTTTCATGTGCCTTTTGGTCATCTGCATATCCTCTTTGGGAAAAATGTCTACTCAGATCTGCTCATTTTTTAATTGGGTTGTGTGTTTTTTTGATATTGAGTTATATGAACTGTTTATATATGTTGGATATTAACTCCTTATCAGTCATATCATTTGCAAATATTTTCTCCCTTTCAGTAAGTTATCTTTTCCTTTTTGCTGTGCAAACACTTTTAAGTTTAATTAGATACCGTTTGTTTATTTTTGCTTTTATTTCCTTCTCTTTAGAAGACTGATCCCAAAAGAATATTGCTGCAATTTATGTCAAAAAGTATCTGCCTGCATTTTCTTCTGGGAGTTTTATGGTTTCCAGTCTTGAATTTAGGTCTTTAATCCATTTTGAGTTTATTTTTGTATATGTTGTTAGAGAATGTTCTTATTTCATTCTGTTACATGTAGCTGTCCACAGTTTTTCCATTATCACTTATTAAAGAGACTGTCTTTCTTAATGAAGAAAGACATATTCTTGCCTCCTTTGTTGTAGATTAATTGAGCTTAAGTGCATGGGCTTTTTTCTGGGCTTCCTATTGTGTTCCACTGATCTATGTGTCTGTTTCTAGGCCAGTACCATACTGTATTTGATGACTGGAGCTTTGTAGTACAACCTCAACGATATGATTGAAGCACATGATTCCTTCATCTCTGTTCTTCTTTCTCACAAATGTCTTGGCTGTTTGGATCTTTTGTGTTTCCATACAAGTTTTAAGATTATTTGTTCTAGTTCTGTGAAAAATGCCATTGGTATTTTGATAGGGTTTGCATTGAATCTGTAGATTGCCTTGGATAGTATGGCCATTTTAACAGTATGAATTCTTCTAATCCAAGAACACGGTGTATCTTTTCTTCTGTTTGTGTCATTGTCAGTTTCTTTCATCAGCATATTATAGTTTTCTGAGTATAGGTCCTTTGCCTGTTTAGGTAGATTTATTCCTTGGTATCTTATTCTTTTTAATGTGAAGATAAATAGGATTATTCCCTTAATTTCTCTTCTAATAGTTCATTGTTAGTGTGTAGAAATGCAACAGATTTTTCTGTATGTTGATTTAGTATCCTTCAGCTTTACCAAATTTGTTGATGAACTCCAACAATAGTTTTCTGGTTGCATCTTTTGGATTTTCTGTCTTTGTTGCTGAGCTTAGGTTTGATGCTCAAAAGTCAATACTTAGAGAGAACTATTGCTTGGAAAAGAAAGGTTGCTTTATTTAGGAGGCCAGCAACCTAGAGGGAAGGCGGACTTGTGTCCAAAAACCAACTCTGAAGCTGTGCTTCAGGCTGAGCACATTCTTCGAGCACCATTCTCCACCTCAGTTGGAGGCCTTAGTTCCTGCAGAAAAGCTCAAAGATATTGTTACATATATTCCTTGAGGAAGAACCAGTACCCTGCTTTATTGCTGGACTGTTGTTCCTCAGCTACTCCTCCTTTGTTTTTGGCATTCCCTTCCTTCTGTGAGTAGCAGCTGTTTGAATCTGCCCTTTAAATCTCAGGGAGTCAGAATGCTGAATGAAGTCTATTTCTTACAAACAAGAAATGGGGGACAAAAAAGATTTGTACCTGGAAGGACCTGACAGAGTCTTGCTCAGTTGCATCATCTGTAGTATGTCATCTGCAGATAGTGACAGTTTTTATTCCTCCTTCAAATTTGGATTCCTTTTTTTTTTCTTGTCTAATTGCTGTGGCTGGGACTATGTTGAATAAAAGTGGCAGGAGTGGGCATTGTTTTTTGTTCCTGATCTTAATGGAAATGTGTTCAGCTTTTCACTGTTGAGTCTGATGTTAGTTCTGGGTTTGTCATATATAGAGTTTATTATTCTCTGTGCCCACTTTCTGCAGAGTTTTTTTTTTTTTTTAATCATAAACAGGTATTGAGTTTTGTAAAAAGCTTTTTCTGCACCTACTGAGATGATCATATGGTTTTTATTCATCAGTTTGTTAATGTGGTGTTCAGAAAGATGCATGTACCTCAGTGTTTATGGTAGCATTATTTATACTTGCCATGATATGGAAGCAACCTAAGTGTCCATCAACAGATGATTAGATTAAGAAGATGTATAGAGAATATATATATATGTGTGTGTATATATATATATATATAGAGAGAGAGAGAGAGAGAATGGTATGCTACTCAGTCATAAAAAGGATAAAATTTGCTATTTTAAAAACATGGGACTTCCCTGGTGGTCCAGTTGTTAAGAATCTACCTTGAAATCTAGAGGACACAGGTTTGATCCCTGGTTGGGGAACTAAGATCCCACATGCCACAGAGCAGCTAAGCCCGTGCACTGCAGAGCCCTCAGGCCACAACTGGAGAGCCTGCGTGATGGAATGAAGATCCCCCGTGCAGCAACCAAGACTCGACACAGCCAAATAAATAAAACAACATCGATGGACTGGGAGGGTGTTACCCTGGGTAAAATAAGTCAAAGACAAAGACAAATGCTGTATGATGCCAATTATATGTGGAATCTAAAAAATAAAACTAGTGAATGTAACAAGAAAAACAGATTTATAGATACAGGAAGCAGGTGATTACTGGTGGGAAGAGGGAGTGGAGAGGGGCAATATAGACGTAGGGGATTAAAGGTACAAACTTATGTATAAAATAAACTACAAGGATATATTGTACAATGCAAGGAATATAGCTAATATTTCATGGAGTATAAGTTTTAAAAATTGTGAATCACAGTAACTTGTAGCTTATATAACATTGTGTATCAGCTATACTTCAATAAAAATTTTCTCTGGTGAAAAAACTTAAATATAAGCACATATGAGATGTCAAAAGCAGATTGTTCTACATAATGAACATTTATTTTTTATTATTTAAGAACAGAAGGTGGATAGTAGAGACAATGAGTGGAGACTTAATTTGAGGAGCTTGGCTCTAAAGGAGAGATAGAAAATGGGAGTTAGAAAGAACACAGTGTAAAAAGAAAAAAGTGTATTAGGAGAAATACAGAAGTGTCCAGACTTCAAGGTAGAAATGAATAGAGATTCAAAGATTTTACATATCTGTGTGGCACTGCATTATTTTCTTTAGGTCATTGTAAATACCGAAAATAGTTTGGAGACCCTTAAAGTCTCAGACCCAGCTAGTATTGCCTTGCTTAAGAACTCTTCTAGCTAATTTGTCTGTGACTGTACAGAGAGACAGAGAGTAAGGAGATGGGAATCAGGAAATGACAGAAGAAATGAAGAAAAAGAAACTACATTATGAACTATGAGGACATTAGTCATTGAGGTTATTAGCATTTGGAGAACTTTAAGGGTGAGTCTGATGACATCCAACCATATAAATTCCTAATACCAATTTCTTTGTCTTTTTCCCCAGCTTGAGGTCATGACCAATATTATGTTAAATTAGATATTTAATAATGATAATATTCAGATGATCATAGTTTTCAAAGCACAAAGTTTTTTATTTAATAAATTTTTTTTCCATTTAAGGGAGGAAAAGACTGAACAATTGTTGGACTGTAAACAAGAACTAGAGCAAATGGAAATAGAGCTAAAAAGGCTGCAGCAAGAGGTTTGTACCTGGAACTTTCATTATATAAGATCAATTGGAAATTGAGTTTTCTTATAATTTACAACATTTGCTTTACTGCTTACTGAGGTTTAATGAAATGTAATGACTTTTTCAGTGTTTCTGTCTTCAGAAATGCCAGAGCCAAACTAGAAATCAAAGCTGGAAAGAACTTTGGAGTTTTCTTTTTTCTCTATCAGTGTGCTATTCAAACCTTGCTAAGATTCCAGGGAACCTCTTAGGACTAGGACAGTTCCAGGTTTCCCTTTTTTATGTATTGGCTTCTGTGGACTTGACAGCTGGAACACCTCTACTGCTAAACTGTGCTGCTTATGTATATTTCCCTCGATCTCTGCTCTCTTATTGTGCTTTATGTTAACTTCCATAGAATAGAATGCATTTTAATTTTTCACTTTTTCTACCATGTAGGTTCAGAGTTTATACTTTTTAAAATGTCTTTATTTTTTCTGAAGCTTTGTGTTTTTTCATCATGAACTAAGACTGTTTAAGAATTCGCTTCTTTTAATTACTCTGTAATGTTTTGTTTTCATTTGAAGGTAGTGCAAGAGGTCTTCTTTAAGCCATAAATGATGAAGATTGGGATAAGGCTGGAAAATTTCTTTCTTCTTACTTTCCCTAACCTGCCATTTTAAATTCCAGGGTTGCTTCACTTGTGGGATCATAAATCTGGGACCTTCCTAGGTGAATGAATCTAGAGATCATAGCCTTTAGCTTTAGATATGCTGTGGCTGCTGTCCCGCTGCTCGGTAGCAGGGTTGTTTGTGTTCCATCTAAAACAGTGATTCTCAATCTTCTTTTGTCTCAGGACCCTTCTTTACTCTTAAAAATTAATGAGGATTATTTAATGTGAATTCCCTTTACTGGAATTTACTATATTTGAAATTTAAACTAGTAATTTAAGAATATTTATTAATTCATTTGAAAATAATACTCAACTCATTCCATGTTAACATAAAAATTATATGGTTTCTAAATAACCATTATTTTCCAAAAAAACAAAAAAATTAGAATAATAGTAATCTTTTATATTTTTGCAAATCTCTTTATTTAATGCCTGCCTTAATTGAAGACTACCAGATTCTCATTTCTGTTTCTGCATTCAGTCTGTTAAGTTAATAACATGTCATCTGTGTAGCCTCTGGAAAGTTCCACTGTATTCTCATGAGAGGATGAGAGTGAAAACAGCAACTACTGTCTTATTATTAATTATGAAAATAGTTTTGAGCTGATGAACTCCCCAGAAGACTTTCAGGGACCCACACGTGTCTCTGGATCATGCTTTCAATTACTGTTATTCAAAGGATTGCAGGAGGACTTTTTAAAGTTCAAACTTTAACATTTATTTCAAATGATGTAGAGACGTATACTAATTACATGCAAGTTATCATTCATGTGGAAGTATTAAAAAACTCGGCAGGATTTTGGTGACATATCTGGATAGAAACATTTCTCTAACTAATGATCAACTTTTGTAGTAGTTTGCCTCATCTGTATTTTTACTATCTTGTATTTTGAAGTTAGCTTTTTACCTTAAATTCATTGCAAACAGTTATGTTAAGAGATTTACTTATTTTAAAATGTCCTGAATATTTTTTACAATCTTAGTAGTGAACATTATACATAAAAACTTGTATGTATGCATGTGTTTTTATATTTGTATAGAAGTGTATATTTTAAAAATACTTCTTACTCTTGGTTTAAAAAAAAAAGACTTTATATATCCCCATTAAAACAATTACTTAAGGTATAATATTTATAACAGAAAATTCACACTTTTAGCAGTCTGTCACCTTAATCACTCAGCTTCCTCGTCCCACAAAAATTCACACTTTAAAGTACAGAAGTCATTGGGGTTTTTTTGTAAATTCATCAGATTGCACAACCTAAGCATTATCAATTTGAAAATAGAGAGTAATATTTTAAATATTAGTATGTGTTTATATTTAGAACATGAATTTGCTTTCGGATGCTCGTTCTGCAAGAATGTATCGAGATGAATTAGATGCACTTCGGGAGAAGGCCGTCAGAGTTGATAAGCTTGAAAGTGAAGTCAGCAGATATAAAGAGAGACTACATGATATTGAATTTTATAAGGCAAGAGTTGAGGTATGTTGCATAATTTAAACAATTCACAAATTTTTTCTTTAAAAGTGTTACAATATTTTCAAAATGCATTTAAAATGCACCTTAATAAATGTAAAGAACTCTTGAAACATTGCGCAAACTGTAATACCATCAGGTGTTTATTTTATGGTAGATCAGCATATTGTTTAGACTTGTAAAAAGGGATTTTCGGACGCTATTCGTTGGAGGTTTTATTTCATTCCTTTGTTTAATTATAGGTAGGGAAGACTTTGAAGTTAAAGTATATATGCCTCTCCTAATTTTAAACCCATGCCTAGAAGTGAATGCAAAGCATACTTCTGATTACTGCTCAACTCAGAATACTCAATTAGGATCAATGAAAGCAAAATCAGTATCTGTCTTCCTCTTCTCCTCTCTCTTCCTTCACCTCCCCAATGCCATTTATCTCTTTATATAAACAAGTTAGAAGAAAACAAATTTTTCTTTTTTAATGGTCACAATTCTATGTTACATAAAGTTGAGTTTGATAGCAAGAATTTGAAAATCTTTGCTTCTTGCATTCTTTTTTCGTTTCTCAGTGATTTCTTCTTTGTCTGTAAATAGAGATTTTCATCAGTTTCAGTATGGGATAAGAAAGAAGTTTTACAATATCAAGTGAAAACATTGTAAGAGAAGGTTAAAACTTAGCCTGAATGTTACCAGAAAATAGACCCAATAGAGTGCAAGGATAAGCTGCTTGTTAATTCTTTTATACTTTTTTTTTTTTCATTTATTTTTATTAGTTGGAGGCTAATTACTTTACAGCATTTCAGTGGGTTTTGTCATACATTGACATGAATCAGCTATGGAGTTACATGTATTCCCCATCCTGATCCCCCCTCCCACCTCCCTCTCCACCCGATTCCTCTGGGTCTTCCCAGTGCACCAGGCCCGAGCACTTGTCTCATGCCTCCCACCTGGGCTGGTGATCTGTTTCACTATAGATAATATACATGCTGTTCTCTCGAAACATCCCACCCTTGCCTTCTGCCACAGAGTCCAAAAGTCTGTTCTGTACATCTGTGTCTCTTTTTCTGTTTTGCATATAGGGTTATCATTACCATCTTTCTAAATTCCATATATATGTGTTAGTATGCTGTAATGATCTTTATATTTCTGGCTTACTTCACTCTGTATAATGGGCTCCAGTTTCATCCACTTAATGTATCTTAAATATAGAAGCCTACTTATACTGAGTTCCTTATCCTTGTGATTTAGGAATTTAAATATACCCTGACAATTTCATGTGAAATTATAGTAGTATTACTCATCCTAATATAAGTAATGAGTATTTGTTTACATAATTTTTAAAATTAATTTATTTTTTATTGAAGGATAATTGCTTTACAGAATTTTGCTGTTTTCTGTCAAACCTCAACATGAATCAGCCATAGGTATACATATATCCCCTCCCTTTTGAAACTCCCTCCCATATCCCTTCACTGTTTACATAATAATTTAAATTCTGGGAAATAAAATAAAACCAACTGAGTTGGACTATAAAGAAAGCTGAGCACCGAAGAATTGATGCTTTTGAACTGTGATGTTGGAGAAGACTCTTGAGAGTCTCTTGACTGCAAGGAGATCTAGCCAGTCCATCCTAAAGGAGATCAGTCCTGAATGTTCATTGGAAGGACTGATGTTGAAGCTGAAACTCTAGTACTTTGGCCACCTAATGCAAAGAGCTGACTCATTTGAAATAAGACCCTGATGCTGGGAAAGGTTGAGGGCAGGAGGAGAAGGGGACGACAGAGGTTGAGATGGTTGGATGGCATCACCAACTTGATGGACATGGGTTTGGGTGGACTCCAGGAGTTGGTGATGGACAGGGAGGCCTAGCGTGCTGCGGTTCATGGAGTTGCAAAGAGTTGGACACGACTGAGCGACTGAACTGAACTGATCTATATTTGTTACTCAATACCTTTACTCTTGCATAGACCTGTTGATAAAGATAGCTTAATGTCTTATTTTTCAACAAAGAATTTTTGTGTTTCAGAACTTTACAAATTATCATATTAACATATTTGTGACCAATAAAGCTTACTTGAAATGTTTATAGGAATTAAAAGAAGACAATCAAGTCTTACTGGAAACAAAAACCATGTTGGAAGACCAATTAGAAGGAACTCGAGCTCGTTCTGATAAATTACATGAATTAGAAAAAGAGAATTTACAACTGAAGGCTAAACTGCATGATATGGAAATGGTAAGTGTATACGGTAGATCCATTACGTAGCTTCTCAGTAGGAATTCTAGGATTCATGTGATTTCCCTGTAGTGATAAGGATGGCTAGTGTCCTTAAGGTCTTTTTTTTTTTAATTTTCTTTTTTTTTTTTTCCATTTATTTTTATTAGCTGGAGGCTAATTACTTTACATCATTGCAGTGGTTTTTGTCATACATTGAAATGAATTAGCCATGGATTTACATGTATTCCCCATCCCGTTCCCCCCTCCCACCTCCCTCTCCACCTGATCCCTCAGGGTCTTCCCAGTGCACCAGGCCCGAGCACTTGTCTCATGCGCCCAGTCTGGGCTGGTGATCTGTTTCACCCTAGATAATATACATGTTTCGATGCTGTTCTCTTGAAACATCCCACCCTCGCCTTCTCCCAGATGCAAAACAGAGAAAGAGACTCAGATGTATAGAACAGACTTGTGGACTCCTTAAGGTCTTAACAGAAAAGTGAGAACTAAATAAATTAGATGCTCCTGATTTTATGTAAGTTCAGGAGTAGTAGAAATTTCTGCCTTTATTACAAAGGGGTGTTATTTATTAATTTTCTATTTCTTTTCAGAAAACCCTAATAAGCTATTGTGTAAACATTTCTTTAGACTGTAGAAATACAACTATTTCTAAAATTTAGCGTTGGATCAGAAGTCATTTGTTATGTGACTAAAACAATATAATGACTATGAAGAAGTGTTTTCAGTGTCCCCAGAAATCACTTTAGAAGTAGGTCAGACAGCTGATCAGTTTAATGACCAGCAGTAATAATTATAATTGATTATTATCAAGACCTTCAAATTGTGAAAATTTTAAGGAACTCAAAATTTAACTCATACAGTTTCTGATAATTGAAAGTTATAAAGTAATATGATATGAGCTTGAAATTGTACTGTTTCTTAGCTTTCTTTTCTCTCCCTACTCTGCTAATAAAAAAGGAACGTGATATGGATAGAAAAAAGATTGAAGAATTAATGGAAGAAAATATGACTTTGGAAATGGCACAGAAGCAAAGTATGGACGAATCATTACATCTTGGCTGGGAACTGGAACAAATATCCAGAACTAGTGAACTTTCTGAAGGTATTTCTGGTACTGTTTTATTTAAATGATTGAATGAATAAATGACATTGTATTTATGCTTACATTTCTGGATATTTTCATACTGTTCTTTATTTTCCTTGACTGGAAATGTCTCAAAGGCCAGATATCTCCCTAGATAGGATTTCACAGAAGAATATATTAATTTCCACAATCCTGGGTTCGATCCTTATCTCTTTGTCTTACAGCTCAACTTTGAGTGCAGTAAGATATTCGACCCATTGTTTAGGCACTATTTCATGTTAATATCCCAAGAAGCGGGGGTATCAGTTTACTCATGTATTTTGAGAGATATAACCATCTATTAAATAGAACAGAAAAGTCATATTTACTGGTCAACATGTTCTTTGACTGTAGACAAACCTAAATAGGACATCAGAATGTAATGGGAATATTCTTTGGTGAATATGTAGCTAGAATAAAGCAACTTAAGGATCTTTATGGTTACTTTCATCCATATGTGTCATCGCCATTTTAGGATTATACCTAAAATACCTAAAAATGTAGCTCAAGTCCACTTATACCTGGGAGGTAACAAAAGACCTCAGATAAAGATTTAACTTTTGGCTCTATGTCTCTGCCTCCACATTAACTTGTCCTCTTTATTAAAGCTGGACACACACATGCAATGTGGCCTTTTGTGTTAAAACTTTGAGTTTGCTAATACTGATATACTTTATTGAAATTATACCTCAATTACATTTATTTGAATTAGACTGGTTCCCTAATTCCTCAGTTACCAAGTATTTATATTATTATACCTGTTTTCTTCCTTCAGCAGATACTTATTAAGCACCTATCATGTGTAAAACATTGTATCGGGCTCTGAGGGTATAGTGATAAGGTAGACATAAGCTCTAAAAGAGCTTACAGCCTGGTGCTTAAAAAATGGTAACTTCTGCAGATGACTTGTCATATTTATTACTATTAGGCTTTTGCTAATTTTACACTTGGGAACCTAATTCCAAGTTCTGGGACCTCATGTAAATTGACTTCATAGTAAGTGATGATATTCAGCCAATGAACTTGCCAAGAGGTGTTACATAAAACATTTGTGGAACTTTTTAATTGTATTCCATGTGAATTGAGTTACAAAGAAAACAATTCAAATTTAAATGTTTTCTACTACTGAAGTAGTTAAAATTACACTGTTAGGAGTTTTCTCAGCTGTTAGGTGGGGACAGTAACAGTAATAGTAAGGACTATCTGGTAGGGTTGTTGTGAGGGTTGATTTTGTTAATGAGGCTCTTTAGAACACCTTGTAAATAGCATTTGAGTGTTTTATTATTATTATTATATCAGTTGTTTTGCTGGAGTCATAGAACAGAGTATTAGTATAATTAGTTTTTTTAACTATACAAGGACCTTTCTAGAAAATTTGTTGAGTGTGAAAAATACAAAGAAGGAAATCAAAGTCACTGATAATTTTTTGCATTTTACATTTCACAAAATTTGCTTCTAGAATTTTTCTACACACACATTTATTTTATATATCATCGTCACTGTGTATATATAATCAGGGTTCCTTTATTTCATCCAAAATATAACACAGACATTCTTCCATGTTAAAAATGTGTGGTATGCATTCTATTAAATTCATTGTAGGCTGGCTTGAAGTTTCTCTGAAGCACATAGTATTGAAAGTTTTGTTAAGGCATATCATGTTTTGTAGCCTAATCTTGTTTAATTGAAATGAGTTTTACTTAAGAAGACATGGACAACTAATAAAATTTATGAAGTCAGTGACTATCTATGATACCAGCTTTTAATAAAAGACTCAGTGTGCTGACTAGAACAAAAACTTGAAATAAGAATTGAGGCTTTCTTAAAACCTAGGAGATAGTTTACTCTACCTGATTTTTAAAAAAGAACGTATGACTTGTGGGGATACGTGGTTTGTGTGTGTGTGTGTGTGTGTGTGTGTGTGTGTTTGGTTTTTATGATGGAGGATTTCAAACATACACAAAGTAGACAGACCTAGAAATGCCCTCCTGTATTTCTGTTCATTTCCTTTCCTGAAATCTAGGATTTCAAAATAAATTCTAAGTGTCACATTTCATTTGTGAATCCTAATATTTTTATATCTTCAAAATATTTAATGAGTCTGTTATACAGTTATTAGAAAATAATTATTTTTGGCTTACTGGAAAACATTTCTAGGAGTTGAAACTGAGTTTTCTTATTTTAAAAAATATAATTCAAAAAAAATAAAAAATATAATTCCAAAAGCTGCTTAGAAAGATGATTTCCATTGGCAAAATGGACTGCATGTTGCTCTTTATACTTAATTAGCTAGATTCTTCATTTAGAGAAAGACTTTTTTGAAGTGACCTATCTTGCCTTTCTCAGAATCAGATTAGGATTTTTTCCCCCTTCAGACTGTTTTTCTTTTTTAATCTTTGAAGGTATGGCATAGAATATGCTTTATACTATTTATTTGAGTCACACAGTGACTCTGTTAGATACACAGGGTAGTAGCTATATTTTGTCCACGTAACCTAAGATTTATTGAGGTTAAAGTTGCTTTCTCATGGAATTAGGACTAAAAGTCTAGTTACTTCAGTCTAAATTTTGTACTTTTTTTCCCACTAGAATGCTTGTGGATATGTACATGTGTGTGTGTGCTAAGTCGCTTCAGTTGTGTCTGAGTCTTTGCGACCCTATGGACTGTAGCCAGGCTCCTCTGTTCATGGGATTCTCCAGGCAAGAATACTGGAGTGGGTTGCCATTTCCTTCTCCAGGGCATCTTCCCGACCCAGGGATTGAACCCTCATCTCCTGCAGCTCCTGCATTGCAGGCGGGTTCTTTACCACTGAGCCACCAGGAAAATACCTGCTTGTGAATGCATTAGAATTGAAAGATTTGCCTGTATTTTATCTCTCTTTTTTTATTGTGTCTATCTTGTATAACTTCATTAATTTTTTATAAAGTTAAGGATCAGATGATTTAGTGTATTTACACTAAATATTTTAAATAGTGAAGAGTAAGCATAGTCTTACCAGTGTCATATTTTTCAATATTACAGCACCACAGAAATCCTTGGGCCATGAGGTGAATGAATTGACATCAAGTAGATTGTTGAAGTTGGAGATGGAAAATCAGAGTTTGACAAAAACTGTAGAAGAGCTTCGGAGTACAATGGATTCTGCTGAAGGCACCACCTCCAAAATCCTGAAAATTGAAAAAGAAAATCAAAGACTAAGTAAGAAGGTATAAAAATTAATGTTTAAGATAATACAAAGAAGGTACATGTAAAAGTATAAATATATAGTGTTTAGATAGAACATTTATTTTCCAACTTTTTTGTACCCTCAGTTTTATTTTTACTGATTATATAGATTTCAAACTTATATAAATAGAAGTGAATGCACTCTTGGACTCATTCAGCTTCAACAGTTATTAACTTACAACCAGTCTTACTTCTGTCCTTGATACTGTCCACGCAACCACCAGATAATTTTGAAGTAAGTCCTAGACATGGTAATGTTTTACCAATAAATACTCAGTATAAATCTCTAAACAGTAAGGAATTTAAAAAAAGAACAGTGATGATATCACACTTAAAAAATTATAGTTTTTGATCAGCATTTCAGTTTCTGAAATCTATTATGATTTTTTTAAAAAAATACATATTTTTGAATATAAGTATATTCAAATATTTTTTTAATATAAATCCAAATAAGATTGGTATGTTTAATCAGTTGATGTGTCCCTTAAGTCTTTTTTAGTCTGTAGATTTACTCTTCTTTCCTAGTAGTTTTTCTGTTGAAGAAACTTAAAACAGGTGGTACATGTCTGGTTGTCTCTCTCTGTGAATTTGTAGTCATGGAAAATCATTGGTTTAGATCCCTTAATTAATCAGAGGGTGCAAAATCCTGATATTATATCATCCGTTCTTAATTTGGAAGCTAGAGTGTTTCTGTAAGGAAAACCTTAAAAAAAAAATACTGGGTTAAGATATAAACCACTGTTAGTTACTCTGAGGAACAACTCTTAGGGTGGGTAAAGTAGGATGAATGTTTGATTCTTGTCCTTTATTTACCGGTTTCCTAGTAATAAATTGGTTCTCTCATATCCTCCTGAGATAATTATTGAGTTTGTTGTGGTGTCATAATAAACTCACGTATTTTAAAGTACTTGAAGTATTTGAGTACACTGTTTTTCTTACCCTCTCAACTCTTTTAAGCTGCTACCTGAATCCTAATGACGACCTAAGCACTCCTGGAGAGCTTCCTTGCTTTCTGCTGTGACAGAGTGTTCTAGGTTCCGCTGAAACATTTCCTGCTTGAGACCTGGACACAGCCATTTCTCTAAAAAGCCCTTCTTTTCTTTTAGTGGACAATGGTATTTCGAGGCCACAGTTTAGGGATTATGAAACCTGAATTTAAGTAGACTCTGAAAAGAAATAAAAAGCATCCCTTATTTTATTGCATAGTACTTGATTGTACTTCACAGATGATTGCTGCTGCTGCTACTGTTTTTTCTTTCAACTTGAAAGTTTGAGGCAACCCTGCTTCAAACAAGTCTCTCAGCACTATTTTTCTAATAGCATTTGCTTACTTCGTGTCTCTGTGTCACATTTTGGTGATTCTCACAATGTTTCAAACTCTTTCATTGTTACTGTATTTGTTATGGTGACCTCTGTCAGTGATTGTTGATGTTCGTATTGTAATTGTGTTGGGGTGGCATAGACTGCACCCATATAAGATAGTGAACTTAATCAAGTGATGTGGTGTTCCAGCTTCTCCACTGGCTGGTGATTTCCCCTCCTCTCAGCCTCTCCGTGTACCTCCCTATCCCCTGAGACACTACAGTATTGAAATTAGGCAACTAATAACCCTAGAGCGGCCTGTATGTGTTCAACTGAAAGTAAGAGCTGCACATCTGTCTCTCTCACAGTCAAGTCAAAAGCTAGAAATGATTCAGAATAGTGAGGAACGAGTGTTGAAAGCTGAGATAGACTAAAAGGTAGGTCTCCTACAAGTTAGCCCAAGATGTGCATGCAAGGAAGTTCTTGAATTAAAAGTACTTTCAGTGAACTTTGAATGATAAGAAAGTGAAAGCATTATTGCTGACATGGAGAAAGTCTTAGTGGTTTGGATAGAATACATGCCAGCCACAACATTCCTTTAAGCCAAAGCCTAATCCAGAGCTGTGAAGGCTGAGAGAGGTGAGGAAGCTTAGAAGAAAACTTAATCTTTAGAGGTTGGTTTGTGAGGTTGAAGGAGAGATGTTTCCGTAACATAAAAGTACAACATGTACTAATGTAGAAGCTGTATTTAGTTTTCCAGAAGATATAATTAATCTACACTAAACTAGATTTTTGGTGTAGACAAACAACCTTCTATTGGAACAAGATTCCATCTAGGACTTCAATAGCTGAAAGAGTTTAATTAATGCCTAGGATCGAAGCTTCAAAGGACAGGTTTCTTCCCTGGCGGTCCCAGTGGCTAAGACTCCACACTACCAATGCAGGGGGCCTAGACTTGATCCCTGGTCAGGGAACTAGATCCCACATGTCACAACTAAAGATCCTGCATGCCACAACTAAGACCTGGCGCAGCCAAATGAATAATTTTTTTTTTTTTCAAGGACAGGCTGACTCTCTTGTTAGAGGCTAATGAAGCATGTCACAACTAAGACCTGGCGCAGCCAAATAAATAATTTTTTTTTTCCAAGGACAGGCTGACTCTCTTATTAGAGGCTAATGAAGCTGGTGACTTGAAGTCAGTGCTCATTTACAATTTCAAAAATCCTAGGGCCCTTAAGAATTCTGCATAATCTGTTCTCTCTGTACTTATTTTCCCTGTACTTTCTTGATGGAACAACAAAGCCTGGATGACAGCATATCTGTTTACAGTGTGGTTTACTGACTATTCTAAGCCCACTTTTGAGATCTACTGCTCAAACAAAAATTTCTTTCAAAATATGACTGCTCATTGACAGTGCACCTGATCCCCAAGAGCTTTGTTAGAGACTTAGGATTGAGATTCATGTTGTTTCCATGCTTACTAACACAGTATCCATTCTGCGGCCCATAGATCAAAGACTAAGTTGACTTTGAAGTCTTACTCTTTATTTTGTAAGGCTATAGCTGCCATCAAAAGTGATTCCTCTGATGGATCTGGCAAAGTCAATTAAAAACCTTCTGGAAAGAACTTACCAGTCTAGATGCCATTAAGAACATTCGTGATTCATGGGAAGAGGTAAAAATAACGTTAACCAGGGGTTTGGAAGAAGTTGATTGTACCCCTCATGGATGACTTAGAGGTTTCAATGGAGGAAGTAATTGCAGATATGGAGGAATTAGCAAGAGAACCAGAATTAGAATTGGAGCCTGAAGATGTGATTGATTTGTTGCAATCTCATGATACAGCTATAATGGATTAGGAGTTACTTCTTATGCATGAGTAAAGAAAGTTTCTTGAGACAGAGCCTGCTGTTGAAGATGTTGTGAAGTTGGTTGAAATATCAACAGAGGACTTAGAATATTACATAAAGTTGATAAAACAGTGGCTGTGTTTGAGAAGTGACTCCAATTTTGAAAAAAAAGTTTTTGTAGCTTTGCATGCTACAGAAACATTGTTCATGAAAGGAACGGTCAACTGACAGAGCAGACTTTATTGTTTTATTTTAAGAAATTACATAGCCACCCCAACCTTCAGCAGCCACTACCCTGATCAGTCAGCAGCCATCAGCATCTAGGCAAGACACTTCCCCAGCACGATTAAAACTTGCTGAAGGCTCAGATGATGGTTAACATTTTTAGCAGTAAAGTATTGTTTAATGAAGGTATGTACATTGTTTTTTTAGACATAATGGTATGGTACACTTAATAGTCCACAGTGTGGGGTAAACGTAGCTTTTAGAATATTCACTTGACTCATTTAATTGCGATACTTTATTGCAGTGGTCTGGATCCAAACTGGCAATATCTCTGAGATACTCTGTTTTCCTGTTGTGGGACAGTTAGACCAAGTAATTTATTTGTGCATATCTTTGTGCCTACACAACCATACACCACAGTATACTTAAATAGAAATCGTATTATCAAGATGTTCATGATATTTTTATCATGAATACCCTCCATCATGTATACCCTTCAAAATGTGCTTTCACTTTTGTTTCCAGTTCTTGGTCACTGAAAAATATACTGTAATAAATATTCTTCTACATGTGTCAGCTATGTCTAGTTTTTCTTCTGGATACTCGGTTTCTAGTTTGGTTATGAAAATCTGCCTAGTTTTTAGACCAATAGCTTTGAATAGGTAGGTATCCATCACAGTAACCTTCAGCACTTGTTAAGATATGGATTGCTGAGCCGCATGCCTAGAGTTTCTAATGTGGTAGGGCTGGGGTGCGATAAGAATTCTCACTTCCAAGAAGTTCCTAGGTGAGGAGACTCATCCTGCTATTGTGGAACCATGCCATGAGAACCAGTGCCTTAGATGATGCAGATAGACACTTTGATATTCTTGAAAGATTTTTTCCCTTTTAAAACATTATTTGCATCATCATTAATTCGTTAACCAAATAAGCATTTCACAATAAATATAGTGTTAAAATAGAAGTGGCCATTTAGAACTTGGAATGGTTTTATTTTTGTTGCCACTATAAATCTGGAATTTTGATTTTAAAGTTAACTTTAAAGTCTAATTAGTAAATTAGTGATTCCAGCAATTTTTGATTAATTCTTTGCATATCTTTTGTAAACTGAATGTTTCACTTGAATTCCATTAATACAGCAAATGAGTTTAAATAAATACTTCCCATATATTTCAGTATTTAATGTGAGAACCAGATTAGTTATTAATAGCTTAAAGGTTCCTGATTGTGTAAACTTAATGTGAATTATTGAATAAGATTTGCAGCTTTATGCTTTTGAGCTATTAATATTACTTCTTAGAGTTTCTTACTGTTGTTACAAGGATTTAGGTAATATTTAAATGTGAAGTGGAATATTTTATATGCCTAAATTTTTTTTTGGGTTACCGGGTTTGAATATGTTATATAATAATGGGGAAATCACTAGTTTGGCATGTTTTGAAGTTGAATTTGCTTTTTCATACTTGTTAACCTCATACTTTTCTAGAGTTTTGCCCAAATCTTTTTTTCTCTAGTAGTCTCCTTTTTTTCTCTTTTTAATCCAAGTTCCTTCTTGTCTCCTCATTTTCTCATCTTTTCCTCCTTGTGCCCTAAATTCCGTGACGAATTAAATTTTCATTTTACAAATCCATTCAAGCCAAGAGAGTTTTTTTTAGTAAGTTTTGTGTATTCTTCATGTGGCATGTGTGTAGTATGCAGTTGTGTTTGTGTTTAGAAGTGGAAATTTGCCTTCAAAGATGCAGAGGACAAGAAAGATAATCATGTCTGTGTATTTTAGATAGCTGCTAAAAGTACCTTGAAATACTATGAATGAATTTTTCTATGAAATTCTTAAATTGCACTATTTGAGTATTAAAACTGTCTTCTATCCTTTATTCAGTGATTAGTTTTTGTTTTTACATGCTTCCACTATTTTGAAATACTAATGATATATTGTTTTGTAATTTCATTTTCACCAGGTTGAAATCCTTGAAAATGAGATTATTCAAGAAAAGCAAAGTCTTCAGAATTGTCAGAATTTAAGCAAGGATCTAATGAAGGAAAAAGCTCAGCTTGAAAAAACAATTGAAACACTTCGAGAAAATTCAGAGAGACAGGTTTCATAAATTTTTTTATTAAGCAACATATCTTAAAACTTATTAACAAAAGTTATTTTAAAGTTTGTGCAAGTAAAATCTTCATAATAACATTAAATGAAATATTTTAGAAATTTTTAGATTTTAAAATAACTATAGTTTTACCTCATTTTCTATCCCATGCATTTTTGAAAAGTTGAAGAGAAAACTTAGAATTTTTTTAATTGACAGTGTCCCTAATAATTATCAGATATAAAATTTCATGGTACCTGTGCATGAATTGCTTTTCAAGTGTCAGTGGAATGAGATGGCAGATACTGAAGGCCCCGAATGAAATTGGGATGAAGTGCAGCTCTACTCTGTTCCCACTGAAGTGGTAGCAGCAACTGTTCTGTATATTTTCATACTTACTCTCTCAAGTTTTATTGGTCATTCACATGTTATGCTTGAAGAAACGGAGAATCAAATAGATTAAATAACTGGCTGTTTTAAAATTTCTAATTTTTAGAAGTAAAATGATTTGTATTATCGAGCTATAGTCCTCAAAATGAAAGTGTTAGTTGCTCAGTCACGTCCAACTCTTTGTGACCCCGTAGACTGTAGCCTGCCAGGTTCCTCCGTCCATGGGATTTTCCAGGCAAGAATACTGGAGTGGGTTGCCATTTACCTCTCCAGGGAATCTTCCTGACCCAGGGATTGAATCATGTCTCCTGCATTACAGGGGAGACTCTTTACCATCTGAACCACCAGGGTTAGTCCTTAGGTCACCTGTAAAAATACGCATTTCTATGGAACTGTGGAACCAAAATTCTGGAGCTAAGCATGAATCTCTGTTTTTACAAGTTTCTCAGGAAATTGATTGTTTAACACACTGAATTTTAAGAACCATTACCATCATAGTAGACCATACTATAAATTGGATGTTTTTGTTTTTAAATGTACCAGGGATATTGTTATTTAGATGTTTCCAAATTAGAATTCTTTTAGGAAATGAGTACACACAAATACACACATACCCATACACACACACACACACACATCTATGCATGTAATAGAGCAAATACTGTATTTACTGAGGTCTTCCTGTATATATGCATTGTGAAATTTTTTAAATGAATGTAAAAGCATGTATCTTCAAGAAGATATGTGTATACATTTCATCTAGACTCATATTTGAATTTGAAACATATCACCAGTATATAATCTGAAGATCATTTTGGTTAATATTCATCTCTCTTAACCATTCCTGTATATTTCGGAGTCCCTAAAGATATGAAATTTAAAGATCTGGCAGTACATGTACATGGTGATCTTTCTGTGAATATTTGTCAGAATTAAAATTAAAATAGACAATTTTAGCACCTTTTTATGATCTGATTTCCCTGCTAATTTTTGGAGGAGGAAAACTGGAATTTTAGTTCATGTTCCATTAAGTTTTAAATTTTCTCCCTTTTTTTTTTTTTTACTAAATTAGATTAAAATATTAGAACAGGAAAATGAACATCTGAATCAAACCGTGTCCTCCTTAAGGCAGCGCTCCCAGATAAGTGCTGAAGCAAGGGTGAAAGACATTGAAAAAGAAAACAAAATTCTCCATGAATCTATCAAAGAAACAAGTAGCAAGCTAAGCAAGATTGAATTTGAAAAAAGGCAAATCAGAAAAGAATTGGAACATTATAAAGAAAAAGGAGAAAGAGCAGAAGAACTTGAAAATGAGTTGCATCATCTTGAGAAAGAAAATGAATTGTTACAGAAAAAGATAACCAATTTAAAAATTACTTGTGAAAAAATTGAGGCCTTAGAACAAGAAAATTCAGAGCTAGAAAGAGAAAATAGGAAGTTTAAAAAAACATTGGATAGCTTTAAAAACCTCACTTTTCAGTTAGAATCCCTGGAAAAAGAGAATTCCCAGCTTGATGAGGAAAACTTAGAACTTCGAAGGAGTGTGGAATCTTTGAAGTGTGCAAGCATGAAGATGGCTCAGCTACAACTAGAGAATAAAGAACTGGAAAGTGAAAAAGAACAACTTAAGAAAGGTTTAGAGCTCATGAAAGCATCTTTCAAGAAAACAGAACGCTTAGAAGTTAGTTATCAGGGTTTAGATACAGAAAATCAAAGGCTACAGAAAGCTCTTGAAAACAGCAATAAAAAAATCCAACAATTGGAAAGTGAACTACAGGACTTAGAGATGGAAAATCAAACATTGCAGAAAAACCTAGAAGAGTTAAAAATATCTAGCAAAAGACTAGAACAGCTGGAAAAAGAAAATAAATCATTAGAGCAAGAGACTTCTCAACTGGAAAAGGATAAAAAACAACTGGAGAAGGAAAATAAGAGACTCCGGCAACAAGCAGAAATAAAAGATACCACATTAGAAGAAAATAATGTTAAAATTGGAAATTTGGAAAAAGAAAACAAAACCCTTTTCAAAGAGATTGGTATTTATAAAGAATCCTGCATTCGTCTGAAAGAATTAGAGAAAGAAAATAAAGAGCTTGTGAAAAGAGCAACTATTGATATAAAAACTTTGGTTACATTACGAGAAGTAAGTATAGTTTACTTAAATTTCACACAAATTTTTAAATTTTTTTAACTTAGAACTTCTTTAAGCTTTATTATGGTAATTTCTATCATCTATTTATGGTTCAAAGTAGAAATTTAGAATTAAAAAGTTTCCAGCTTCTGTTAAACTAAGAAGTGAGTGCAAATTGTATTTTTTAAGAAATTATAGTAATAAGTTATCCATGTAGTATCTGACTTATTTCTTATAATTTTACACTTTTGTTTCAAAGTAATATTAAAATATATGATCAAAACTTACTGAATGTGATGACTACTAGTTACTGAATACTAGCTATGTGCCAAATACTAGATAATTTTTACAACCAATCCTTTATTTCTGTTATATCCATTAGATTAGAAAACTGAGGTTCAGAGACATTAAGTAACTTATTTAAGAACAAAATGGTAGATTTGGATTTCTGGATTCAAATCTTAGATCTTTCAGATTCCAAAGTCCCTTGAATTTTGACTGAGAGAATATAAGCAAGAGAATGCAAATCATGTCAACACCAAACAATTGGTAGTTGGTTGGATGTGTGTATCATGAAAAATGCTAAAATTTATAGGAGTAGATTGGCAATAGATGGTCGGTGTAGCTCAGAAGAAAGCAAATAGTGTTTATTTGCTATCCCTATGCTCTACTATATATGATAACCTTTTAAGTTCAGTTAAAAAAAAACAGCATTCTGGCAGATGCTTGCACTGGGAAATCTGCCTTTCTGCTAAAGAGACATTGAAAAGGGATCACTATTATCCTTTTTCTTTTTCCTTTCTGTTGTTCTATAATCTTACACACATGGACAATAGGTTCCTGGTCCCTGCATCTCTAAGAATTCCCCTTAGTTATTCAGATCAATGTCTTAGGCCTCTTCCACTGGGAGAGGGGTGCTTGTATTGGGAGAAGGGTGTTGTATCCAACATGAAAGAAATATGCACTGAAGTTCTAGTTCAGGATGAAAAGTTAATGGATATGTTTTGTTTCCCCCACACTTTTCAAACCTAAGGTGTGTAATCACAAGTACGATTTTCTCCTTTTAGTTTTTAACATTAAAAAGTTAAAAAGTATTAGCAAAATAGAAGAAGGAAAACATTACTCTTTGAACTAGGTTATAATTTTTTTTTGCTTAACTGTTTTTTTATTGATAAAAAGTTCAGCAACAGCCTGTCTTTACTGGTTTAAATTATGTGTATTCCTGGATGAAATCTTGGCTGAATTTCTTTTATGTTTATGTTCACAACACTTATGTGAGTTTTGCATTACTTTTAAAATAAGGATTTGGTGAGTGAAAAATTGAAGACTCAACAAATGAATAATGATCTTGAAAAATTAACTCATGAGCTTGAGAAGATAGGGTTAAATAAAGAGCGACTGTTACATGATGAGCAAAGTACTGATGACCGGTGAGTATTAAGTCTATCTGAGAAACAGTGGAAATCATTTATTTTGCTGAAGCATTAATTTTGAGACTGCGGAGCAATTAAGGCAGAAAAATAATGTAGAAAACTAGGACTTAACAAACAGAATAAAAAATTAACTTATATACACTTTAATTTGAAAATATTCAGTACAGGTTTGAAGAGAATTTCTATTCTCCCATGGTAAATACAGTCTATCAGTTAATTAGATTTTCAAGTAGTCTGCTGTTTAGCATTCAGTTGGCCACATGATTCCAGCTGGAATAGAAGTGTGTATTGTTAAGAATATTGTTATACACTAGATTTTATTTCATTAGAATTTTCGTAATTATATAATTTGAATTTTGTTGCCTATCCATCATTACTGTTCTAGTAAGTATTTATATTTTATAATAAATAAATGTATGTGGGAAAAATTAATGCAGACTGTATTTATTGGCAAGAATTTATTCTTACCATTGTGGAATACATAGTCTAATTGTGGAATTGAATATATCAATGTAGCAAAGTGAATTTAGTGGTAGAGCTGAAAACAGTGCCATGTAATCACTCTTGTCTTTCTCTTTTCAACAGTTCTTTGTTCTATGCCTTCTCTTTCAATATAGTTTCCTAGAGTTAGGTTCTTAGGCCTCTTATCCATTCCACAACCATTCTATCCATCATCTCAGCTGACATGCATATTATTCCCTGCTTACTGAACATCTCTACCTGGACAGTCAAAACTCAGGCATCACAAATTTAATACATTCAGAGTCATACACATTACATGCTTTAAAATTGTTCATTGATTGAAGCCAATATCAAAGTGAGATTTTTTTTCTCTTTTGTCAATGAACTTAAAATCTAATTGGGCAGAAAATACATGCACACAAATTAATTACAATAAGAGGCAGAGTATGATAGAATTTCTCATATTCATACTAAAGGTTTTTATTTGGTTTAGTCATCAAGGTTCTCAGGTGTAAGAAATAGTTTAATCTGTAATTCCTAGTCTGTGGTTCCCTCTCAGAGTATGTTCATGGATGTCCTTTTTATAAAGAAAAAAAATCTTTAAATATTCATGAACCCATCAATCAGAAAGATAACTGAAATATTAACACTCAAGCCTATCTGCCCCTTCCTGTTCTATTACCAGTATCTTGGCTCTTTACTATGTTGTCCCCCCTCTTTATTTTTAATATTCTGAAAGTTCTCTATGCCCTGAAGGTAGTCTTCAGGGTGCTTTAAGTCTTAGCTATTCATATGTACTTGTGTGAATATATTATATATTAATATCATAGACAAATGCTTAATAATGTGATTAATCCATCCACTTACTCTTCCTGTAGATTCTGTTCTTATGAAACTAAAAGAAATATTTTGAGACTTAAGATCTTCCAGATACCTTTTTTTAGCATTAATTTTTGCTTTTGACAGCCTAGACTATAATCTGGAGCTGTATACTCAGGGCTTTTTTGTTGTTTTCTCATTACCAGGCATAGTTAAAAAGGGAGAGTAGGCAGGAAGAACAGAATAATTTGCTGCTTTTTTAAAAAGACCATTTTATAAGGCTTATTTATGTATCAGTATCTAATCATAAATTATCTTTAAAATAATTTTCTGACCTCCAGTAATGAACTATATTCTTTTTATACTTGGATAATAGATATAAACTTTTGGAATCAAAATTAGAATCGACTCTAAAGAAGTCCCTTGAAATAAAAGAAGAAAAAATTGCTGCTTTAGAAGCTCGACTAGAAGAGTCCACAAATTACAACCAGCAGTTGCGCCAAGAACTAAAAACAGTAAGTGATTTTCTTGGAAAGAATTCTGATTGTCAACTTTTTCTCTTTTTTGCACTGCTCAGCTTGTGGGATCTTAGTTTACTGACCAGGGATTGAACCTGGGACCCATCAGTGAAAGCACCGAGTCCTAACCACTGTACTGCCAGGGAATTCCTTGTCAGATATTTGGACAGAAAAGTATAAAGTAGAAAATGAAACATAAATTTTTATTACTGTTTTGTCAATTTCTTTTTCTTAAACTTGAGATTATTCTTAAACAGATCTTTGTTATGTAGTTTATAACAAACTATCTTGTCTATACACTATAATTTATTCAATCTTATTTTGTGTATGAATGTCCCTCAATATGTACGAAGACACATACTGGAATTGTGAGAGTGGAATGGGGAAGAGGCAGACTTATTTCATTAGGAAAAGCTCTCAATGTGATTTTGACACTTCACTGTCACTCTTTGCCTATTGAGAGTCCAGGTAAAAGTTTGATTAAAAAAAACATATGGGTGTGAGGATAGCAAGTAGAGGGAAGCAGTATGTGTGATATAAGAGAGCCCTTGATCTCAAAAATTTGAGGTCTTTTCTAAATATTTTTATTGTGTTACTTGGAATTATTCCGTGAAATATGTGAGGTAGGGACTACTGTCTGTTTTCCCTATGTGAATGAATTGAAATTGAAAGGACTTGTCCATTCTATAGGGTTAGTGTTTGGTAGATTGGTAGAATCATGTTCTGCCTTTTATTCCCTTTTATTAGCTCTATAGTCATACATGGAGTGGTTTTACAGTCAACCAAACATTCAGGCTGACAAGCTTATTATAGGCCACATTTAGAACTGTTCAGTTCAGAGCACTATAGGAAGTATAAGCTAATAATAGGGCACAATCTGGTGTTCCTCTTCACACATTTGTCTGAGAGTCATCTTCTCACTAGATGATAGTTCAGATGCAAGAAGACAAGATTCACATTGAGTATGTGTGAAAGTTGCTCTGGCTTTGGGACGTCATGCTTAATACCAGTCATCATCTCTTGCAACATCTCCAAATGCATGGATTTAAGATCTTCACAGTCTTCAGATTTAAGAGTTCCTACACTCAGAGAAGTGCAAAGATGTAGCTTCTTATTAGGTATTTGGAGTTCTTGTAGTACAAATACAATTTACCAATCAGAAGTCATTTTTCTTGGTAACATGGAACATTGTAGTTTTATCAGGTTTCCAGAGAAAGTTACCCAAAAATTGATTTCCCATACAGGAGAGGAAAAGGACTGGTTCCTCATTTGCCCA
This sequence comes from Odocoileus virginianus, assembly GCF_023699985.2. Taxonomy (NCBI): domain Eukaryota; kingdom Metazoa; phylum Chordata; class Mammalia; order Artiodactyla; family Cervidae; genus Odocoileus; species Odocoileus virginianus. The sequence continues at coordinate 36,195,547 of NC_069675.1, read as the reverse complement.
TACCATCATTGCTGGTGTTTGTCTCAGACATTAACACAGAACGTTTTTTGTTACAGAAGAAATTTTAGAACTTTGTTTAGTCAGCATAAAGTGTTGTCCAAAAAAATGAAGTAAAACTTGTTACCACATTTGATTAATCATCTTTCTTTTTCTGAATTTTTGCCCTTTATGCAGTATTACTATATTGCAAATAAAGTCAATTTCATGAAGCTACTAAGCCAGAAAATAATGGGTTTGAGCATGGGTTGGTATATTATGTGTTTCAAGTCTAAAAGTTAGAGATTGTCTTCCACTTTCAGCCATTTGTAAGTGCAAGATTTCCAAATTATTATTATTGGACTAGTTTTCTGCCATAAACATGCATTCAACTGAAATTATGCTGTTCTAGTTTTTAATATATGATTGATTAATTATACCATGCTAGTTTTTTCATAGTTAAAATAGACTATGAAAGCTAAATATGAGTAATAAGTATAAAGTAACCACTAAAATAGTATGACAAAGAAATAAAACTAAAATGCCAGCAAAGGAGATTACATAGAATAAAAAAATCCAAACAAAGGCAGAAAAAGAACAAACTTCAGATTGGACAAATGGAAAATAAATAGCAACATAGCAATTTTAAACCAAACCATGTCAGTCATCACATTAAATGTAAATGGTCTGTACATCCCAATTAAAAGACATTTAATTTATTTAAATTAATAAATTAGATAAGAAGGCAGCACCCACTTGTACACTGCCTCTGAAAAACCCTGATGGAAAATGTCGTTTTCAATATGAACATAAATAAATGATTTTCATTAATGATACAGACAGTAAAGGATCATTTTTGAAACTTACAGAACAGTGGACTGAAAGTGAGAAGTTCTGAGTTTTATTCTCATGTCCCCTTCTTAATAATGACATATGTCCATAGCTCTTACAAGCCTTGAAAAAAGAGCCTGTGAGAAATTAATATAAAATAGGCTGGAAATTATGTTATCCATCTATATTATTTAGGATGTCAGAAAGTATTTTTTTAAAAAGTGGAAAATCAGGATCTTAGAACATCTGTTTGATCATTTGCCAAGATTTAAGTGACACTCTATCTTGGCATCTTATTTTCTATAATCTCACATCATTGTCTAACTCCATAGTAATAGCAAAGTTTGAGCCATAAAGCTTTCTTGAGGTTGCATTAGACATTGAATTATTTTAAAGATCTGTATCCTTGTCTTATGGAAAGTTTGGGTTTAAGTTAGAAATTTATGATAATCATTTCCTAGGAGAAACTAGTAATTTAGTATAACAATAATTTAAATTGAAGAGACAATTTAGTTTATCATTAATTTTGGATGATGACCAAATTGTTAGTTTTGAGTTTGCTCTGTTAAAGTAGGATTTGGTTATAATCATACCAGAAAACCCTGGATAAGATATATCCTTGGATTGCTCACTCCTTATAAATTGAATAATAGTAATTTTATGTGGGTCAGTATCCATATAAAGAAGTCATTTATTTAGTAACAGGTCATTCTGGGCAACATAATCCTTTTTAAAAGACCATACATAAATAGATACTTCCTCAGCTTCAGTTATTCTTTTTAAGGGGACTTAACACATGTGTCAAGTTTTTGTTCTTGACATGGGGATCTCTGAAATCTCTAAACCAATTATAAATGGCTCTAAAAACAATTGTTAGTACTTCGCAACAAGTCTGTATTCATCTGTTATTCTTCAGTGATATTTTCATCATAAGCAACAGGATCTGAAATTACAAAATAATCGCAACATGACACTTATGCAGGGTATATTAATATTTCTAGAGGAAACATTTGCACTTCACAATGCATAAATTGTGATCATGATAATAATGGTAATTGTATATATTATTATATTTTTAAATAAACTGTCTCTCACATTCACCAGGCTGTTGTGGAGTTTAATTATGATAAATATAATCTTGGTGGTATGTTTTCTCCCTTTTTAAATAAATGAAAACAATATTATAAATCAACTATACTTCAATTTTAAAAGATATTTTAAAATAAAATTTTAGGTGAAAAAGAATTATGAGGCTCTCAAACAGAGACAGGATGAGGAAAGAATGGTTCAGAGCTCTCCTCCAGCTGCTGGTGAAGACAACAAATGGGAGCGAGAAAGTCAAGAAACAACTAGAGAACTTCTGAAAGTTAAAGACAGATTAATTGAAGTTGAAAGAAATGTAAGTATTTTAGAAGGAATAAAGTTTTTTAGAAGTAAAGGATCACTGAATATATAACACTAATATATAAAACTAATCTGGTTTTGTAGTTTTGTTCACTTTCTACTTTCTTGATCAGTTTATCATATTAAGACAAGAACCATTTAATATTCTTTTCTTCATCATCGTCATGTAAGCCCATCAGCAAGCTTTGTCAACTCTGTCATGTAAATAGAATGCAAACTCATGTATTTCTCTGTCTCTGGTGCTAACACTGTAGCCTAAGTTACCCTTATGCCTCATCTGGACTGTTATAAGTGTCATCCTAACCGGCCTGTCCCTTTAACTTGTCACCCAAACTGCCCCATTCTCAGTGTAGTAACCTAGAGTTCTTCTAATAATTTGTGAGGTTTTTTATTTATTTATTTTTGGCCGCACTAGATCTTTGTTGCTGCTCATGGGCTTTCTCTAGTTGCAGAGTGGGAGCTGCTCTCTCGATGCGGTATGTGTGCTTCTCACTGCAGTGGAGTCCCTTGTGGAGCATGGGCTCCAGGGCTTGCAGGCTTCAGCAGTTGCTGCACGTGGGCTTGGTAGCTGCAGCTCTTGGGCTTAGTTGCCCCATGGCGTGTGGGAACTTCCCAAACCAGGGATCAAACCAGTGTCCCCTGCGTTGCAAGGTGGACTTTTAACCACTGGACCACCAAGGAAACCCTAGAGTTATTTTTAAAACATAATCCAGGTCATGTCATTTTCCTGCTTAAAATCTTCAGTGGTTTCCCATTTTGTTAATAATGAAATCCCTGGTGACTCAGAGGTAAAGAATCGGCCTGCAGTACAGGAGACGTGGGTTCAATCCCTGGGTTGGGAAGATCCCCTGGGGAAGGGAAATGACTACCAACTTCATGGACAGAGGAGCCTGGCAGGCTCCATACAATCCATGGGATCTCGAAGTTGGACACAAATGAACTAACACTTACTCTTTCACTTCCATACTTTTTACTATATCCATAAGATCCTATTTGACATTGCCCTGCCTGTATCTCTGGCCTTATGCCATATTAGTCTTCTACCTACTTTATTTATTAATCTGAGGATAATATTAGTATCTGTTAATATGTGGAAAACAGAACAGTGACTGGCACTTAATAAGCAAATTAATTCTAGTCATATTGGCGTTTTCTGTTTATTCCTCTTTCAGGGCCTGTTTGCTTGCCCTAGCTGGAACACGTGACAGGCTTCTGTCACCATTCAGGTCTCACATCACATGTCATCTATAGGGGGTTTTTCCTAACCCCTTCTCCACTGAAGCAGTTGTTCCCAGCCTAAAACCATTTACTTTCACACCACTGCCTTGCTTAGTTTCTTCATGGAACTTTTTACCAATTAATTTTTTTTATTCATTGATTTACTATTTGACTACTATAAAAAAGCTCCCTGAAAGCAGGTAACTTGTCTTTCTTTTACATCACTGTGCCTTCTCTGTTTAAAACAATGCTTGGTAGATAGCAGATTCTTAGTAAATATGCACTGAGTGAGTTTATTAAATATTTACTGTAGAAAATAATTCAGCAGGCATTTATTTTTCAAAGATGAATGAGCCTAAAGAACTTAACATGCTAACAAGTAAAAGAGTTGTGGTTCAGTTCAGTTCAGTCACTCAGTTGTGTCCGACTCTTCACCGCATGGCCCACAGCACGCCAGGCCTCCCTGTCCATCACCAACTCCTGGAGTTTACTCAAACCCATGTCCATGGAGTCGGTGATGCCATCCAACCATCTCAACCTCTGTCGTCCCCTTCTCCTCCTGCCTTCAATCTGTCCCAGCATCAGGGTCTTTTCCAATGAGTCAGCTCTTCGCATCAGGTGGCCAAAGTATTGGAGTTTCAGCTTCAACATCAGTCCTTCTGATGAACACTCAGGACTGATCTCCTTTAGGATGGACTGATTGGATCTCCTTGCAGTCCAGGGGACTCTCAAGAGTCTTCTCCAACACCACAGTTCAAAAGCTTCAATTCTTCTGCACTCAGCTTTCTTTATAGTCCAACTCTCACATCCATACATAACTACTGGAAAAACCATAGCCTTGAGTAGCTGGACTTTGTTGACAGAGTAATGTCTCTGCTTTTTAATATGCTGTCTAGGTTGGTCATAACTTTCCTTCCAAGGAGTAAGCGTCTTTTAATTTCATGGCTGCAGTCACCATCTGCAGTGATTTTGGAGAAAAAAAGTCTTCCACTGTTTCCCCGTCTATTTGCCATGAAGTGATGGGACCAGATGCCATGATTTTAGTTTTCTGAATGTTGAGCTTTAAGCCAACTTTGGTTTTATTGTTTTCTAATTTGTTTGTTGAAAACTAAGCCATGAAGACAGAAGTTAATCTCTTACACTACTGATTTCTACTTTTTCATCCAAAAATAGTCACTGAAAACTGTTTTATATTTCCAGAAAAATGTTTGTGAGGTATCTGTTTATAGTTTTATTTCTTTTACATATTTACATTTTTGAGACCTTATTTCCATTTTGGAATTATTTTAGCTTAGATCTATTTTAGCACATACGGAGCTATATCATTTTATTTAATGACCACATACTATTCCATTGTGTATATATTACCATAATTTATTTAAATAAGTTCCACATCAGTGGATATTTAAGTTATTTTTCAGATTTTGGTGCTGTGAAAATCCATGTTATAACATGTTTCTGCATCCTGATTTTCTTCTATTGTGTCCAACTCTTTGCAACCCTATGGACCGTATCCTGCCGAATACTGGAGTGGGTTGTCATTTCCTCCTTCAGGGGAGTCCCTTGCTGATCCAGGGATTGAATCCGCATCTCTTAAGTCTCCTACATTGGCAGGCGGTTTCTTTACCACTGGCTCCACCTGGAAAGCCCTAATGTGTTATGCATGCTAAGTTGCTTCAGCTGAGTCTGACTTTGCGACCCTATGGACTACAGCCCTCCAGGCTCCTCTGTCTGTTGGATTCACCAGGCAAGAATACTGGAGGGGGTTGCCATTCCCTCCTTCAGAGGATCTTCCGGACCAAGGGATCAAACCCGAGTCTCTTAATATATCTCTTGCATTGGCAGGCGGGTTCTTTACCACTGCCACCACCTTGGAAACCCTAACTTTTTTGGACCCACAGCATGTAAGGTCTTAGTTCCCCAACCAGGGATCGAACATGCACCCCCCTACATTGGGCTGGCAGAGTCTTAACCACTGGACCACCAGGGAAGTTCCTAGGGTAGTAAATTACTGACAGTAGAACTGATAGGCCAAAGAGCATATATATAGAGATATTTCTGTATGTGTATTTAACTTTAATTGATACTGTTGTAAAAGCTTTTCAAAAAAGTGAATTTTCAGTTCCACTAATAGAATATCTGTTATTCCAGATTGACATTGGATATTAGCAACCTTGTAATTTCTATTTAAGTGATAGGAGAAAATATTTTAATTTGTGTGTTTTAAATTATTAGTGAACTCTTTTATATTTTTTAATGTATTTTTCAGCTACATATGAAAATTCATGTTTCATTATTTAGTCATATATAATTATATATCAATCACCTGAATTAAAAATTACATTTCAGAAAACTTGGTGTGTTATATTCTATAAGATGAATCTCTTTTCCCACTTATTTCATCTATAAATTTCCATTGGGGAGGAATTGGTTGACATATTTCACTCATTTAGATGAGGGTTTATAAAGATGGCTACCCTATATTAGACTGGTAATTTTTGCTGATTTGCTAGTACATATGTTTGTTAACTTCATCCTTTTCCATTGTAAACCTTTTCTTGTTCTGATATACCTTGTCTACTCTCAGTTATCTCTTCTATTCATTATAGACTGTAGGAGTTTTTCTTATTAAGGATACCCAGACTCGTTAGAGCTTTACATTTTGGTTTCTGAAGAGCTGAACTGTAACAGTATAAGTGAATAAACGTATATATCTCACATATATAAGTGGAAAATGGTGCACCTTTTTGTTATATCAGGATCGTATATAAAGATATTAGTATTCCATATTATTTTTCTAGTGTAAATTTTTTTTACCCTTTGTGATCAGATGAACAAAAGAAAAGTACAATGTCAACATTCATTTTAAAGCATTTTTCTTTCTCACCTTTGGTTTTATAGTATAATATCAGTTAAATCATGATTTAACTTTTATACTGTGACATGTAGTATATATAGCTTGAAAGCCTATAAAGTGAATGTTGGCATTGTCCACTAATATAAAATAATGATAAAGATGATCTGTTGTGATTCAGTTGTAACCTTTTTTTGCATGTTGCAATTATATATAAATTTTGGCCTTGTATATTAAAGTTTTATTTTGATTTTCTAGAGGATTCTTTATACTTTTTTTTTTCCTTTGTACTTTTGGATGCTCATTTTTAAATGAGTTTTTACTTAGAAATAATCCTGAAAATATAATATTTATAACAAACATCACATTTTAAATATAATGATTTGCATGGTAATTCAACCATTTAATTATAAAATTGAAATATGATCCTATATATTAGAAAGATTGAAAGTAGTATGTTTTATTTGGATTCATTCCAGAAGTCATATAGCTAAAATAGTTGTAGTAAAATGTGTTATACCATGAAAAAAAAACACTGGAGAAAAATATGTAACATCTGTTAGGTCTATTATGTACTAAACTTTTTTTAAACAGATGGTTAAGATTGTTCCTGCTTCTCTTCTAAATAAATAAAATACTTAATTTTGCTGCTACCCCAGGGACCACTACATATATCTATATGTGTATATGGGTATTTGCCTCTGCGGAATTAGAAAAAGGTACATTGTCTCTTGGCTAGACACAGCCCTATGTGCTCTGGGCCCTTTTGAATAGCATAAAAATCACAGAACTGACAATTTCATTCTAGTTTGTTATGTTAATAAATTTATAATGGAATATGTTGTTCTTTGGACATTTATAAAACAGGCAGAACACAGACACAATAGTATTAAGGTTTTAGTATTGCTTTCTTTCCTAGATTAAGTATCTTTTTTACAGTTTGGGTTACAGGGGAAATGTTTTGTCTTTTTCTCTTTTAAGGTTGTTGAGATTTTTTGGATTATCATGGTAATGAACTCTTGTATAACATTCTAGTATCTGTTAAACAGAAATATGTTTGATGCTGCTTTTATTTTTAATATGTATTTTCTTTATTCAGAATGCTACACTGCAAGCAGAGAAGCAAGCATTGAAAACTCAACTGAAGCAACTTGAAACACAGAACAATAATTTGCAGGCTCAGATTCTTGCACTTCAGAGGCAGACAGTATCATTACAGGAGCAGAATACCACTCTTCAAACACAGAATGCCAAGCTTCAGGTTGTAATGTAATATTGTGGGGATATGCAACAAAACTCTTGAATTATGCTTTAAAATAAGGATGAATAGACATAAATAACATTGTTTCTTAGTGAGTGAATTTAACAATTAGTTGAAGATAAAGTATTTTTATATAGTACTATGCCAAATTATATCAGCATTTTTAAAATGTCAGAGTGTGTAAACTAATTCTATTTACATTGACTTTATGGCCTTTCACTCATTTCAACTAGTTAATTATAATTAATCAGGTAGAAACCCTTGTTTTAAAGTATTATTGCAACATATCAGTTAGGTTATTGGAAAATAACAACATGAGAATTTTGTCTTTAGACTTACCCTTAATTCAGAGGATCCATCTTGCAATTAATACTACCAATGTCTTTTCAAATAGAGCAGTCAGGTGGGGGAAAGTACAACTTTCTGAAACCTCTTAAAAAGTGGAGTTGTCCCCCTCTGAATCCAAAAGTTCTTTCTATAACTTTTCCAAATGAAAAAGAAAATACTGGTTTGATTTAGTTTTTCAGTTGCTAAGTCGTGTGTGACTCTTTGTGACCCCCACGGACTGTAGCCTACCAGGCGCCTCTGTCCATGGGCAAGAATGCTGCGGTGGGTTGCCATTTCCTTTTCCAAGGGATCTACTGAACACAGGGAGTGAACCCATGTCTCCTGCATCTCTTACGTTGGCAGGTGGATACTTTACCACTGAGCCACCTGGAAAGCCCCGGTTTAATTTAGACTTGAGAAAATTACCAGTTGAGTTTCACAAGTAGTTTTTCAGCTCTATCAACTGTCAACTTCTAGAAAATGATAAACTGGCATTTTAATTTTTTTACTTTTATGGAATTGTTGCTAATCACCTTCATTTAAAATAATTCAACTCAAAAAATATGTGTGATACATACCTCATAATATGTAACACCTACCAAAAATAAAAATTAAATGGTAGCTACTTTTTGGGCTCTAAAATCCAAATTTTCTTGGTATAATATGAATATATCTGTTGTGATTTATTTAGTGCTTCCTAAAGTTAACATTCTTTTATTTTAAAAGAATTATAAATAAAATAAACTATTTTTCTGATGTCTGATACAGTATACATTCTTGTAGGTTGAAAATTCCACCCTTAATTCCCAAAGTACCTCACTTATGAACCAGAATGCACAACTCCTAATCCAGCAGTCTTCTTTAGAAAATGAAAATGAATCTGTAATCAAAGAGCGAGAAGATCTGAAATCTCTCTATGATTCTCTGGTCAAAGATCATGAAAAGCTGGAACTTCTACATGAACGGCAGGCTTCAGAGTATGAGACTCTCATTGCTAAACATGGAACTCTAAAGTCTGCCCACAAAAATCTTGAGGTGGAACATAAAGACCTTGAAGATCGGTAATTTATAATCTTTTCTTGTGTTGTTACCTTAAAACCAATTTAAGAAAACAATTTGAATGGAATAATGTAATAAATTTTACATGTTAAACAGATCTGAGATAATTTATATAGGAAGTGTTTATAAACTTACATGCTTTATGTGATATTTATTAAATTAACTCATTTCCATTATTTCTAAATCATTTTTTCCTGAGGAAATATTATAAACCAAATGCATAACATTTTTTTTTCCAGTTACAATCAGTTACTAAAGCAGAAAGGACAGTTGGAAGATTTGGAAAAAACATTGAAAGTAGAACAAGAAAAAATGCTGCTTAAAAACAAAAACCATGAGACTGTAGCTGCAGAATTCAAGAAGCTTTGTGGTGAAAATGATAGGTAATAAATATGTATATATATATAATTATGTATTTATTCATTATATCCAACGGGTATGTTACCCCTTTACAGTACTACCTATAATTTAGAATTTTTAAAAAAGACCCCAGGGTAATACGTAAATTACCCAACAGCATCATTTAGCTAGTTATACGAGTGATTCAGACAAGAACGTGGGTCTTGAACTTTCTATGATTGTTTCTCTTGATTTATTCAACTACTTAAGTTTTTAAGCCACAACATATAACAAAATTTCTGTATGTTGATTGCATTTGCATACTTGATTGAGACAGAATGTAGCAAAACCTGATTCTTTATATCTTTCTTTCTACTAGTCTGGTATCACAATTCTTGTCTTTCAGAGTTGCTACAAGTGAGTGGCCTTGTCATTTTCTGGCTAACTGGTTTTGTAGTCTTATTTTTGACTGTCTTACATATTAATGGGCTCATATTACCATGGGGCAATTTTTTAATTTGAAGCCTTGGCAAAATCAAAACTTGTCAACTGGTAATCAGCCTACTTCATAAGGGTACATTTTCAAAAAATTTTTAGAAGCCTTTGAAAAATTTAAACTATCTGAACATTTGTTTATTGTATTTACATTACCCTAGTGAAAGTGCTAAAAGCACACATAATTCAAATGGGGATCATTCAGTATTTATCCTATTATGAATTTAATGCAGTTGATTTTTAAAATTAAACATCTGTTTCGTTTCTTTTATTAAAAAAAAATCCCTAAGCTTCTGGAGCCATTTTCATACTCAGTAGTTTTTAATTTAGTTGTTAACAAAGAGAAATTCTGTACTGATGGATTTTAACTTTAATAATCTTAACACCAAGCTAGAATCAAGGAGCATGTATTTGTACAGTATAAACAGTGGAAGACCAAATTGTGACAAGTTATAGGACACAAGGACACAGTTGTTGTTATTACATGTAGAACACTGGGGAATGCATTTACTGTGGAAATCCCATCTTGAACCTAACCTTTTTACTTGTTGGAATTCAAACCAAACTGGGGCAGTTTGTGAACTTGAGTAGACCTTCCAGAATCTAATCATATACATAAATGATGAGTCTCCAGAGAAAGAAATCAACCTAACTGATAAGAAGAAATTGAGCTTGATGAACTTGATTGCAGTTCACCCAGTATGCAGTCTTGGAGGGGAAGAGTGGGCCTGAGTAGAGTATTTTCTGTCTCTCAGTACTTTGGTTTCTTACCCAGCTTTTGTGCACTCATGCCTGTGTTCTCAGGAAAGAAAATGCTTTAAGTAAAACCTGGAAGAATTCTTTCACAAATAAAAGATATTTGTGGAGACTTAATCTAAAGAACAATAGTTTATTCATTTCTCTAAATCACCTAAGTTTTAATCTTAGATAATGCTAAGACAAGAAAGCTGCTTACACATACTAGGTTATCTTGGCGTCTTTGGAATTATGTTCTCTGAATTGCATTTCAGTGTTAATGTTCTCAGCTTTGAGAGACAGTGTAAAAAAAACTCTCTTCAAGAGCTGATTTTAGTATCTGCCTTTGGGATGATATTCAGGACACTGTATATTGTCTTTATATCTCTGCCTCCTTAAAGCATTAAGTAGTCATCTGTATGCCTCTGTGAGGTTTACACAGCTGTTACACACATGGTATGCATTCATACATGGATTCAGCCTGCTGATGGAGTGTTTATTGGATGTTTCTGGTGTTGCCATTTTACTTTTTTACCAAGTTTTTTTTTTATGTATTATTTTGTTATTTGTAATTATTATAAATGGACTCAAATCCTTTAGGAAATGAGTTGAAATAAATTATTAGATGGTTGTGAGCAAATATCTTGGTGAGCAAAAGTTTGTTTTGTTTGGCTTTCTCTACCTTGTATGAGTTCCAGATCTTAATGCCATAAGATCAAGGTTGGTAAACTACAGCTAACTTAGCAGGCCATATCTAGCTTGCAGCCTGCTTTGTACAGCTCCCAAACAAAGAACACTCTTTAACACCTTAAAATGTGATGGGGAACAAAAAAGAAGAGCATGCTATAGATAGCATGCAACCCATAAAGCCTAAGGTATTTATTACTCTGTGGTCCTTTACAGAAAGAATTTGCTGATCTCTCTTTTAGAGGTCAGTGGACCTTGTTCTAAAGGTGTAATAGTAGAAAGGACAGATAAGGCTATAGTTTGATTTTTTTAAAAAATCCCAAATTTGTCATTAGTAATTGAGGACTGCATAATTATGAATAATTTGCAGAAATAATAACTAGAATTTTGATTTTAGTATGTATATCTTAGTAATCTGGCAATAGATTGATAGGTTACCATGTCTCGTACTGGATTGATTATTCGTTTGATCTGATTTTTCTTTATTTTTCATATTGAATTATAAAATCTTTTAATTCTCTAGGTTAATTAATACTGGATTGGTTATTTTCTCCTTTGTCCTTTAAGTGAAATATTTTCTGATTAATGATTAAAAATTTTTTAATTTAGTTTTTACAGACTTGGAACTGATTCTAGATGAGTTTAGTCACTGGCAAGAGAATCTTTTCTGTTCTTTAAAGTATGTCTAAATGCGATTTATAGCAGTTTCACATTGTGTAAATTATAATGAAAGCTATGGAGAGAATCTGTTTCTATCATTTCCAATTATAGGTTGAATCATACATATAATCAGCTTTTAAAAGAGACTGAAGTTTTGCAAACTGACCATAAAAACTTGAAAAGTCTTTTAAATAATTCGAAACTGGAACAAACAAGATTAGAAGCGGAATTTTCAAAGTTAAAAGAACAATACCAACAATTGGACATCACATCCACCAAGCTAAATAACCAGTGTGAGGTGAGTTTAACAAATTTAATTGCTGTTTCCTTTCTTTAGGCATTAAGACTTGCCTAAAAAGGTAAACCATCATAATGACAATAGCAGTATGTTTAATGTTTCATGAGGTATTTCTAAAAAATTTGGTCAGGGATTACTTAAATTCACAAATAATTCAGAAAAACCTCCTTCTTCTTTAATTTCAACAATTTTTACATCTTAGTTTAAACTTAGATGTTCAGATACTTTGAGAAATTAAACCCTTGTTTAATGAAAAAATGTTTACTGACCACTTGGCATGTATTAGTAACCCAAAAAGGGAAAAATCTCTTCCTTTGTGGAATTTATATTCTGGTGGAAGGAAGTAGACAATAAATATAATACACAGTGAAAATATATAGTGTTTCAGTGTTTTGTTACATATGGCTATATAACAATTTACTCGAAAATACAGTAGTGTAAAACAGTCATTTATTATCTCTCATAGCCTGTGGGTCAGCATTTGGACAGGGACAATGGGGCCAGTTTGTCTCCTCCACTTACATGTGGGCCCTCAGCTGAAAGATTTGAAAGGCTAATTGCATGTTTGGTGGTTGATGCTGGCCATCAGCTGAAAGTGTCAGTCTCCTCCTCTTGTGATCTCTCCCCATGGACTGGTTTGGGCTTTCCCACACTGTGGTGAGAACCAGACCGAAGGCATCTGTGTATTAATGATCGGGCCCCAGAAGACGTGCAGCATCATTTCCCCTGCATTCTAGTCACTGAGGCAGAGTCCCACCCAGGTTCAAGGGAAAGAGAGACTCAGCCTCTTGATGGTGAATGGCAAGATTCTGGAAGAGCACCTGGACTGGAAATACTGCTGTAACCATTCTGAAAATTAATCTGCAACACATATAGTATGTTACAAGATAAAAGTTATGTACAAGTAAAAATGGAGAGAGGTAACCGGGGATAAGGACTGCCAGAGTAGATGAGGAATACAAATTGAAACTTGAGATTAGTGTGTTGTTATGTGGATATTGAGGAAGGAACCTTCCAGGCAGTCAGCCCACACAGTTAATCTAGGCCAGAAGAATCCTGGTATGTTTGAGGAACACTCAAAAGAAGCTAGTGTGGCTGGAGCGGAATGAGCAAATGAGAAGAGTGGTAGGAGATGAGCTCGGAGATTGCCTGGGCCAGATACGTTGCCTTATGTGTGTGGTGCTCTCAGTTTTGTCCAACTCTTTGCAACCCCTTGGACTGTAGCCCACCAGTCTCCTTTACCTGTGAAATTTTCCATGCAAGAATACTGGGGTGGGTTGCCATCTCCTACTCCAAGGGATATTCCTGACCCAGGGATCATACCTGCATCTCTTGCATCCCCTACATAGGCAGGCAGATTCTTTACCACCACTGCACCACAGGGGAAGCCCATGTTGCCTTGTAGGCCATTGTAAAATACTTTTCTGAATAAAACAGGGGAGCTATTGGGAAGTTTAGAACAGAAGTGACATCTGCCTTATGTATACAGTTGTGCTTTTAACATGATTCTCTGCTTCTTCCCATGATGAGTTGATAATGTGATAGAAGTTTTGAAATAGAAAAAAGAATGCTGAAAGCCTTAAATATTACAATTCTTATATTTTGTGATTGGTCTTTAAATCGTTAAAAGTTGAGTATAGCTTACCATCTGAATTTCTTGAAACTTAGAAAATCAGCACTTAAGCAAAACCCTTAAATGAAATTAGGAATCAGTTCAGTTCAGTCGCTCAGTCATGTCCAACTCTTTGCGACCCCATGAATCGCAGCACGCCAGGCCTCCCTGTCCATCACCAACTCCTGGAGTTTACTCAAACTCATGCCCATCGAGTCGGTGATGCCATCCAGCCATCTCATCCTCTGTCATCCCCTTCTCCTTCTGCCCTCAATGCCTGCCAGCATCAGGGTCTTTTCCAATGAGTCAACTCTTCACATGAGGTGGCCAAAGTGTTGGAGTTTCAGCTTCAGCATCAGTCGTAAAAAGGGAGAGACTGTAGCAGAAGGTAATACTTAAAAGCTTTTTGTCTGAAATCACAAACTAATGGAAGGAAAAATTAGTTTGATATCATATATATTTAATTATGCAACAAAGTTCAGAAATTATGGAACCTTCATTCTGCTTGTCATTTATAAATCTAAATAAAATATAATAGAGGTAATAGACTTACAGAAAGTGAAATGAAGTCACTCAGTCGTATCCAACTCTTTGCGGCCCCATGGACTGTATCTTACCAGGCTCCTCCGTCCATGGGATTTTTCCAGGCAGAGCACTGGAGTGGGTTGCCTTTTCCTTCTTCAGGGGATCTTCCCAACCCAGAATCAAACCCGGGTCTCCCACATTGTAGGCAGATGCTTTACCATCTGAGCCACCAGGGAAGTCCAGACTTACAGAAGAACATGACAAATGAGGACTGAGATCCTGCATGCTGCACAACATGGCCAGAAAGAAAAAAGGAACATGACAAGTCAACTTTCCTGGAAACAACAGAATTGGAAAAAAATATAAAACAACCACTTTTAGGACTCTGAGACATACAACAAATTGAGAAGAATTAAAGAAAAACTTCTCAGCTTTTGGTAGGAATTACAGTTTATTATGTGACTTCTCCCATTCTGAGTCTCCTCCTCCCCTTTCTCCATAACTGGGAGTTCAGTCAAGAGGCATGCCGTGAAACCAGCAGCTTTGCTACTGGAGGGTTGTCAAAGGTAGCCTGAAACACTGGACAGGGCAAATCACAGAAGAACAAACTACTCAGAAATTTAACATGGGAGATCCAGAGAATGAGACAGCTAGCCATAATTGGTCTTGGTAAGATCCTGCATCTCACTGGTGGTCTCAAAGACTGCTCAAGAAAAATCAGAAAAGGGCCCTGACTACCTTAATGATTGTCCCAACAATCAGCCCGCCCTTGGCTAGGGATTAAGTCATATAATAACGTGTTTGAAGGGAATGGAAAAATGAATCCATAGTGTTGGAGACTTCTCTGTGGGAAGTGTGCTAATTGGAAGAGCACTCAACAGATGTTTCTGGAATACAGTTGATGTGCTGTTTCTTGATCTGAGTACTGGTTCGCTCATGAGTTCACTTTATGACCATTCACTGAGTTGTATGTACACTTAAAAATTTGTTCTTTTTTCTGTATATGTTTTATGAGTTGTCTGCTAATGCAGTAATGCTGTGTAAGAAACACAGAACCTCAGTGGTAAGGGACTGTAAACATTTACTTTTGCCCTTGAGTGTGTGGATCAGCTGAGCAGATGTGCTGATCTGCACTGATGTGTGGACCAAGATGAGTAGACCTTAGTAGGACTTGCTCGGGCATCTGCAGTTAGCCAGCATGCACCCTGCGAGCTGGCTGGTCTAAGGTGGCCCCAGCTGGTGTAGCTTTTCTGTGCCGTGTGGACTCTTATCCTTCAAGGGGATTCCAGGAACCTGAGTGGAAACACATAAGCCTCTTGAGGCCTGGGCTTGGAACTCTCACACCATCGCTTCTGCCTCCTTCCCTTAGCCAAAGGGATTCCCAGGTCAAGAAGAGAGGAAGTAGTAATAGATTCCGCTTCTTGATAGGAAAAGTGAGAAGTCACAGCACAAGAGGGCACAGGGATGAAAACTGCATTCAGTTTTGCAGTGAATCTCTCACATGTGTTACGTTTCAGTTTAACAGCATATAAATAAATAAAACATACAGCACAGTATTGACAGTTGTTACATCTAGATGGCTAGTTATGCATATTCATAGTACTATACTATTTGCTTTTTTACCTTCTGAGCAAGTTTTTGTCTTTTTTTTTTTTGAGAAGGGGTTGTTGTTGGCTTAAAAAAAAAAAAGTACAGAACTCTAAAAAAAAAATCCAAACTTGCTGAATTCTAATGCTGGAACCCAGAAATCTTTATTTTAAAAATGTATTCTACAAGTGATATTAAATTTTGACAGTCAGTGCTTTGGGCTTTCTGACTTCTGCTGGAACCTCTGGCCTAACTGAAGCATATTTCTAGTTTCTGCTAACAACAGAGAAGCAGCTGAAATCATGCTGGCAGCCTAACTGCCAGTAATAATCAGTAATATGACCACCAATTTACAGTATTACCTGATTCCCTTGGTTCAAGCCAAAAAATTATACACAAACTTTTGAGGTTTCTTGACAACAATGGTTAGAGGAAGAATGAGGTATATAAAGTACCTACTGTGTGCCATAGGCATGACACCAGCTACTTTACATATATTATTTAATCCTTGCAACAGTCTTGGGGGATGAGAGTTGTGATCTTCAGTTTATAGATGGGTGGAGTCGTTAAGATTTAGAGAATTACTAATTTGTTTAGCATTTTATAGCTATTTAAACAGAAGGCCAGAGATATATATCTAGCTTTGAACTCTAAGTCAAAACGGTTGAAAGACAGCAGTGGTTTTGGAAGTAGATAGCTTAGTATATGTTAAACCCAGTGTTTCTGAGAATTAAGAAAACATAAATGTCTTGCACATAACCCAGTAGTTTAGATGTCATTATTACTAAAATAATCACTAATTCTAATCAAAGGACAACCATCTGATTGTTTACTGGCAGAAGATAGAAACTTTGTGAAATACTTTATATTTTTCATATGCTTTAGGGGATTTGTGTCAAATGTAAATGTTGATATTTTAAAAATAAATGTTTGTGTTTAAAACAGTTACTGAGCCAACTGAAAGGAAATTTAGAAGAAGAAAATCGACATCTACTAGATCAAATTCAGACATTAATGCTACAGAACAGAACACTATTGGAGCAGAATATGGAAAGCAAGGATCTTTTCCATGTTGAACAAAGACAGTACATGTAGGTACCAAAAAACTTTTCACTCTGAAATATTACTCTGGTGGCAGAGAAAATGCAATGCTAATTTTTCCTAATTTTCAATGTTATTTCAGTATTTTTTTTAATGGTTATGTTCTGGGCAGTATGCTAATAACTAGAAATACTAAAATGAAAACATATAGATCCAGCTCTTAATGATCTATTAATATAAAACAAGAAGTAAAAATAATTTCTATAATGAAGGTATGTTATAGGAAGTCATAGAAATACAGCAAATAGAGGGGCAGAAGTACCTTAGCTTACAAGAGAAGCTGGACTTTAAAGATGATTGAGCTGAGACTTGCCTGAGGAGGCGTAACAGGCCAAGAGAGCAGCAAATGCGGAGACAAAGAGGTGTAATGAAACTGTATTATGATTATGATATATGGTCTAAAAATTAATTGCTCATACTGGAGCAAAATTGTGGAAGGAGGCATAGCAGAGAAGTGACTAAACACTCAGGAGCCACTTCACAAAAGTTTTTCTTTGCTGTACAGAGAACTTGCTGAAAAATTTGAGCAGGGCAGTAATATGATCAGATTCGTGCTGTTTGTTTAAATCACTGATGACATTATAGATTGGAGGTTCTAAGAATTAGAGACAAGGAATAAGTTTTAAGATTGTTGCAATAATCTAGTGAAAAGTAATTCACAAGCAGTGGTAGTTAAGATCAAGTACAAGAGAGATGTGAAAGATAGAATCGACAGCTTGATTATTAGTAAATTGTGGTGAATCTAGTGTATTTATGCATATAATGTTGTTTAATAACTGTAGAAAGATGTTGAGAGAATTCTTTTGTCATGATAATGTTGTAATATAGGCGATTTCCTTCAGACAAATCCTGTTGAAAATTGAGATTCTAAGTCCTATGTCATTTTATTTAAGTAAGTTGTAAATTAAAAGACAACGAAAAACTTGAAAACAGTTCTGTTGTTACTGCCTATTAAATTCTTAGTTGTCAACTATGGTATTTGTATTTCTTTGTGTTTTGGGGAGAAGTTAGATTTTAGAATCCAAATAATATTCATAACTGTACAAAATATGACGTCCTAAATGTAACTTTATTTTTATAGTGATAAGTTAAATGAATTAAGACGACAAAAGGAGAAATTAGAAGAGAAAATTATGGATCAATACAAATTTTATGACCCATCTCCTCCTAGAAGGTACTATTATCCAGTTGGGGTTTTTTTTTTTTTTTTCATTTTTATTTTGGGGAAAAAAAGATTTTGAGGGGGATTTGTATGCTGAATTTTAAACTGATAAGACTTTTAAAAATTATGTTATTAGGAGAGGCAACTGGATTACTCTAAAAATGAGAAAATTGATAAAGTCTAAGAAAGACGTTAATCGGGAACGCCAGAAATCACTAACTTTAACACCAACCCGCTCAGACTCCAGTGAAGGATTTCTTCAACTCCCCCATCAAGATAGTCAAGATAGTTCTTCAGTAGGTTCAAACTCTTTAGAAGATGGCCAAACTTTGGGGACCAAGAAAAGCAGCAGTGAGTGCTTAAACTCTTTAAACATTTGTGATCTCTAGAATTGATTTAGTTCCTTACTAAAGATTTCTTTTAAATAGCTTCCACAGTCCTTTGGGATAATGTCTGATGAATGCATTTCTTTTTAACTCCATATGATTTTAAAATTGATTGCATACTGCAGTACTGCATAGCCATGTGATTTTCTTTATTGTGTATTTAGAGAATTACAAAGAGATACCATCATTTGACCAGGAAGGTAAAATAGTATAGAAAGAACAGTGAAATGAGAGCCAGAATACCTCTGCCACTTGCTAGTTCTGTTAATATGGGCAAGACGTTTACTTTTGCATCCTACTTCACAGGGAGATTATGAGGAGCAATTGAGAAATATTTATAAGATGTCATTTTCATAATTATTTGTAACTAAATAGAGTAATAAGTCTTTTTAGAATGAGGTTTTAATCATACTTTGATGGTATCAAATTGGAAAAAAGTTATATTGAGGGGGAGGAAGCAAAGAAAAATTGCTATGAATTGGAAGAGAATGTCTTTCAATGATTTAGAAATAATTGAAGGTTATAAAAGTTATTGAGGGATTGCTTGGTAAAGGTTCAGTTAGATTTGGAGATACAAGTTTTTGTACAAACTTGTGATTTAATTTTTTAAATTTCAAATGCTGAAGTGTAATATCATAATGTGACCTCTACAGTTAACTCTCTTGATTTCATTACTAGTGTGCTTAGCTAAACATTAAGAGCAAAGTAAAAGCCTAAGGAAGAATATTTTAAGAGAAAGAAAAGAATCTGGTGGTAGGCCTTTTGAAGTTATAGGAGAATGTGACTACTAGCAATGTTCTTATAACATATGTAAACAGGATAGTTTGAATCCACTCACACCCTCACCAGAATCACTAAATTTAAAAGCATATATAGTGTGTATGTTTATACATAAGACATAGGTACAAGATAGATACTATATATATGTGTGCATTTGTATGTATTAATATATACATTTCAATATTAGTCTTTAGAAGTAAATAGCAGGCAAAAGCAGCCACTACTTCCCCCAGGGATAGACTTTGTATGGGCAGCTCTAAAAACACTCAAAAAACTGTATAGACATGGTTTTGTCCTCAGGGGAATTATCTCTGAAAAGACAGTGTTTTAGAGTGTAAGAGATTAGACATTCATTATAGGCTATATTTAAGAATGCAACTGTAGCACCCTAAGAACTAGAATCCACAAGTAAGCAACAAAAAAAAATCAGATACACGCACATGAGTACCATATTCATATATACACACATACGAGTATGTTTGTGTATAAGAAGGTGGTTTAGTTCTATCTGTTCTCATAAGGTTAGTCTTGTTAGCCAGACCTACATGAAACCTCCAAGTATTGTAGAGAGATTATCAAGTTTTCCTTAAAAAGGTGCCAGATGATTCAATTTTATCTACTATCTTTGGATATAAAATATCTGGCATCTGATTTAATGAGAAATGGTCATGGGTAGATATAATTTTTTCAATTAAAGGAAGATAATTCAAGTAGGAAAATAACACAAGAAAGGTACAACAGTCTTTTTTAAGGTCATCTTGTTTTAAATTGTCAGTCTATCATTCCTTCATACTCTGTGCTGGAAAGATCCAGAGTAAAAATCAGAAGGAAGTAATACTCTTCTTCCCAGCAGTTATTCAGCTTTAGAATTTTAAAAATAAGCAGAAAACCCTACCATTCTAATATTCCCATAATTTCAATATAGTTTGGGAAGCAAACATTGTATGTCTACAAACTAATTGCCATAAGAACGATCACTTTCCACCAGTGGCAAATATAAAACTCCTTTTATCCTTTCCATTTTGGAAGAATGTCTGTCTGTCAGTAAAGCAGTCTATGGAAAACAGTTGAAAACAGAAAAAGTATCTAAACAAGACATGTGCATGCTGCAACCATTCAGCTTTGTTTTAGCTAAGTGTCCATTTTTACATTGCTTTCAGTTCATTTCTTTTTAATCATTGAAAACAGCTGTGTTTTCCGACCTAGAAACAAAAAGTTTAAATGAGTCATGACTATTCTTAATAGCAATCAAATAAGTAAGTTAAAAAGCTGTATGCCTTTGCATTCTCCTTAATGAGTGATACTTGTCAGTTTGTGAAAAGAGCTTTTTATTATTTATAAGATAAGAGCAAACCCTAAGAAAGAGCATAGCTATTAAGGCTGTATGCAATACGCTTTTAAATCTCAATGTGAGTTTTTTCCCTGCCTCTTAAATTGCATCTCCAAAGAGGTATAATAATATAATTTCCATTAAAATCTTATTAAAGTATAGCTTAAGAATGTTACTCTAAGTGAACACTTAAATTTTTATGTTAATGACTCCCACTGTAGTTATAATCCTAATTTTCATTCATATATTGATAATTTCCCTGTGTCATGCTGTGATTTTTTAAATAAACTGACTCCCAAAGCCCTTCAAAATATCTAAAAATGTTATAAATACATAATTTTCTATCATTTTTGCTTGCTTTTTAGGATGCCTCCTTATTTTTTAGGCTTATCAGAGCTTAAAAGCTTCTATCAAAATACTTTTGTTTTTTCTTCCAGCCAACCTTTTGCAGAATGAAATTAACATAGTTGCTCATGCCATCTTTTGAAAGACTTGTCTTAGAAGAACATATATTTCTGTGGTGCATCTAAATAATGCATCAGATTTCTTTAGGTTATTTTAAACATCCTGGAACACGTTAGTTTTTGTTGAGGTATTTTACTAAAATACAGGATGTACATTTTCCTAAATTATTTTTTTCTAAAATAAAACCTTATAATTTAAAAAGTTAAGGAAAATAGGGACTTCCTGGTGGTCCAGTGGTTAAGCCTCCATGTGCTTCCACTGTAGGTGGCACAGGTGCAGTCCCTGGTTGGGGAATGAAGATCCCACATGCCACTTGGCATGACAAAAACAAAGTTAAAACAGAGGAGTGAAGAGCCCTCTACATTTTTGTCACGTACGCTCCCTGGTCCACCAAGAGTGGCCCTAGTGATATAGGTCTATCTATCTTTACAGCTTTACTAGAAAAATTATTCCTTCAGTAAGTAGTTCTTATCATTTCCTGTATTTATAGGACTTTAGTTAGTCCAGGTTTTCTAAGTATATGTTTTTCATCATTGTCTTCAGTGCTTCTCCAAGTATTTTAAAGTATCAAAGTACATACTTCATATTTCATAATCACTTGGCAGCACGAGAATAATAGCCTTAGTGTAGCTTACATAGCTGAAACTCAGACATTCATTTCTGTCCTTAATTTCAACATTTAACTCCCATCTGTTCTTCTCCCTTTCTTCTTTCATTTTTCTGTTTCTGTTTTTTCTCATGCTCTGACATTAAAGTGGTTGCACTGAAAAGACTGCCCTTTTTGAGGAACAGACCGAAGGATAAAGACAAAATGAAGGCCTGCTACCGTCGTTCCATGTGTAAGACTTTATGACAGTTCAGCTTCTTTCAAATGACTACACTGGCTTCCATTACTAATTTTCACTAACCATTCTCTGGACTGTGCCAATTTTCTTATTTTGCAAAGTGCAGTCTTCCTGTAACCCATGGAGCTGGAAGAATTTTTTTTTTCCAAAACTGGCACTGAATCTGCATTATATGTATGTTCATTTATACATATACATGCATATGTTTAGTCATACATGTAATATACTTACAAATTTCCAGTGCTTTCTAAAAGTTGGCAGAAAAAAAACTTTAATTTTATATGCCATAAAGATTTTTTCCCAAGGAAATTTGCTTAAAGAAAATATAACAAAACCTTTAGCATTAGGTATTTATTTTCTTAATGAACTAGGATTAAATAAATAAATAAAATGGCCTGTAATCCTTGAAAATGTTTGTCATTCTTTATATACTGATACTCTGGTTTTTCTTTTTTTAAGTGGAATGGGTAATTGATCACATTAAATGTCTGTCACTGGATATCCTCTCTTTCAGGTTTTTATTGAGTGGTATACTTATTTGATTCATAAAATGAATAATTTCTCCAGTAACCTGCTCTGACCAAGGACTCTTTATCATTTTCAATAGTGATGTTGTAAAAAAACTGCTCTCCATCTTACCTTTATTCATTCCATTTTTGTCACCACAAAACCACATTTTGAAGGCTTCTAATTATATTGCACATCACTGCTCAAAAGGCAGTTGTACAGAGTAAAATTCCTTTTCCTACCTTTAAAGGGGGTGGAGGGTGATAAAATTATTTACTGAAGTTTATCAAGCTTTGGCCTCCTCATTTCATACAGCTAAATGCATGTCATAATTCAAATGACCTTGTGGTTAGTTTTTTATTTCACTTGCATTAATCCATAGACAATAATCAGAACCTTTATAATACAAAATAGAAATAAGAGCAAGTACATTAACCATGCTGATTCATTTGCTTTCATTTGCATCCCAGCCATGAATGACCTGGTGCAGTCCATGGTCCTAGCAGGAGGACAGTGGACAGGTAGTACTGAGAATTTGGAGGTTCCTGATGATATTTCAACGGGTAAAAGGAGAAAAGAATTGGGAGCTATGGCCTTCTCTACTACAGCCATCAACTTTTCAACTGTCAACTCTTCTACAGGCTTCAGATCCAAGCAGTTGGTTAATAATAAAGGTATAGGCCGTCTGCTATTTGCACTGTGGTGTAACTGTTGGCAACAGGAATTTTTATTTGACTTTTCAGTGTTTACTTTTTTTGACAGCAGCAACCTGAAATAATTATCAAAACAATCTGGATTTAATCTGAGAGCATTTTCAAATCATTTCAAAAAGTTAAAACATCATACAGATAACTACATCTTTCCTAGGTCTTCCATAATAAACAGCTAATGAACTAACAAGAAATGGAAAAGTAAACCAAGTAAAAGACAGAAAAGGAGAGAGTGATAGAAGCTTTAAAAAAACAAACAAACAAAAACCTAGGAACACGCCATCAGAGAACCACATAGAACAGCCCAGGCTTTGCTTTGCTTCGTGGGGTCACAGGGAGATGGTTTCACTGCTTCTGGTATTTTCCTTAAGCAAGTCAACTCACATCAGAGTTATTCTGTTTTTTACTCCTGTTCCAGCTTCTGATTGAGTGTATGAAATATGTTAAAACAAGATGTACTGTACGTGATTAAAAAAGAATTTCCATATTCTGCATAAATAAGATTTTATCTTTTTTTTTGTTTGTTTTTGTTTAAAAATTTTTATATCCATTCTACTATTTTACATAGATACTACATCCTTTGAAGACGTAAGTCCACAAGGTATTAGTGATGATTCTAGTACGGGATCAAGAGTTCATGGTAAGATATGAACTTTATTTAGCAAGTACATATTACATACAGAATGAGAATGCTAAGACTCTTGCATTGACCTCATGAATGTGGCATTGCCAGCAGGCATGTTTTCTCTAACCTGCATCTCATAGCTACTTCTGCCATTTCTTCAAACCTAATACTCCCTTTTTTCCTTTTATAAGGTTATTACTTCATCTAAATAGTCCTTAGTCAAGGTCATATATAAAGTATGTCTGCACAATGCTTAAGGCTAATTTTGTTGCCATTTTGGCATAAAGTTATTAGAGATACATTTCATATTTGGTTTTAAAAATAACTCTGGTAAAGAACAAACTCTAAGAAACCACATTTTCTGCAGTGTTGAGCATTTCAGTTTTTAGTTTCTGACTGGAAAGTCTTCTCTTACCAAACTAAATTATTAACAAAAAAAAAAAAATGGAAAAGGAATGAGTTCAATATGTAAAGGAATACATTAAAGAAATTTCATATGTGCGCAGGATTTTAGGAAGCAGGGTGGGGGCATGTTAACAGTGCAGTTGTTTCCCTTGTATGGATAGGAATACAGGACATTAACTCTGCAGATGCTCATATTCCTCCTGTTCGTGGCATCTCTGCAATGTGCAGGGTTCCTTGTCTGATCTTTTGTGACCTAATCACTAGCTTTTTTTTTTTCTTTTGGGCACATGTCATTCTGTTCAACTACAACAGTCCTGGTATCCATCTAGAAATCCATTTCCAAATCTGATTATTCACTTTCTTTTGTTTGAATCTCAGCTGTTGTCTCAGAAGTGTCCTGTTTTCAATTGTTTAACTGAACAATCTGGAAATGCCTTTTCTTGCTAATCTATAAGACTCAACTCTCTGTGGGCATGCTCAGTCTGTGAAAGTATGCATGATTGCTTCCTCAAAGCATTCTGTAATCAGAATGTAAAGTTCAGTGTCTTCAGCTGCAAGTTTTATCACTGTCTCCTGATTTTTTCATTTAGCTTCGAGACCAGCCAGCCTTGATAGTGGCAGAACATCCACTAGCAATAGCAATAATAATGCTTCACTCCATGAAGTCAAAGGTATGCTGTAGGTAAATTTACTAATATGCTCCATCCATTTCCAGATTTGTGAAAAAATGGGAAATTAAGTTTCTGGGGTAAAATGAAATCCAAATCATCTGTGTTTGGAACATAGTTCCTTGGAATATTTTATGCTTTTCACATTGTAATACAAATGTATTTCAATGTGTACAAATGTAAAAACAGGAGCAGTTATTTTAGTTTCCATTTTTCATCTTCACAGGTAAAATCTTTTTCTTGTTATCTTTCTATTTCGAAAGTATCTGTAAGTTCTTATTTTCTTACATTCTGTCCTTGTCATGAAAATGGTTGGCCTTAATTTTCTCATGATACATGTACACTGAACTCATAGAAAGTGTTTTAGAAATACTTCTAGCTTTGTTTATCCACGAAATGAGGAATATATTTTTTTAATTTGAGAAGACAGTTGTGTTTGTGTAACAAGTGCCAAATGGATGCATATATCTATATAAAGAATTAGTTCAAGATACCTTTTTCCTCAGTTTATTAATGTGGATTCTAAGCTGAAATTTTATGTGAATGTCTGGAAGTATCAACTGATACCTTTTTTCTTAAAGGTACACTGCCTACTCAAATTCTGGAATTATTTAATAGATTATAAAAGTTTGTTAAAGTAGTTATTTTCTACAGAACAGAATTGTTAAATTATAATGAGTGCATTTGTTCTCCTGCTTTTCTGTATTATAGAATAATTTTGTCTCGGTTATAATTTTAGTATTTGTTGCACTGATCTGAAAAATCTGATTTCGAGTGATTGTTTTTTCATGTTTATAATCATGTTCTTATATCCTTTAGAAAAATATTACCTGAAGTGTGAAGAATCCTTTTCTGATTTGAAATTTTAAGAAAATCTTTTTCCTACAAAATGTTACATAGTTTGAGCCAAAATCTTTCATGACCCACTTTATTCTCTGTGATTAGGAAACCATGGAAAGTTGCATTTTCCATTTTGATGCTTCTACACAGTTTGCGATGATTAAAATGAATAAGCACTCTTAAGGAATAGCATAAAATTTGGGGAGCTTTTTTCCAGATCTAGTAATTTGCATTCTTTATCATTGTTCAGCCTCAACTGAGTCTTTTAAAACCTATCATACTGACAGTTGAAAGCAGGGAGAATCAGATTGTTCAGACATTAAATAAAGAATGAAATACTACATACTTGATTTTTACTGGAATTTTCTAAGTTAATTATATCATGTCTCCATTTGACTTTCCTTAGATGCTTGCTATGTAAATTTTTTAAAAATTTCTTAAGATTATTTCTTTTACTTATTTTTTATTTATTGTTAATTGGAGGGTAATTGCTTTACAGTGTTGTGTTGGTTTCTGCCACACATCAGCATGAATCAGCCCTAGACAGACATATGTTCCCTTCCTCTTGAACCTCCCTTCCACCTTCCACCCCTCTAGGTTATCACACCCTTTTTTTTTTTACATCAGTATTTAATCAAAATAATTTCCTTTTGACTTTTTTTTCCATTTATTTTTATTAGTTGGAGGCTAATTACTTTACAGTATTGTAGTGGTTTTTGCCATACATTGACATGAATCAGCCATGGATTTACATGTGTTCCCCATCCTGATCCCCCCTCCCGCCTCCCTTCCCATCCCATCCCTCTGGGTCTTCCCAGTGCACCAGCCCTGAGCACTTGTCTCATGCATCCCTCTAGGTTATCACACTCTTTAAGGTTATTTGTTTAGGATGAACAGAGAAGCCTTCAAATAAGGAACATAGACTTCATAGAAAGTCAAAGAATTAGAATTATTGGAGTGTTTGGTTTTAACATTCTCAATTTAAAATTCATATAATCATATTTTGGGCTTCCCTGGTGGCTCAGTGGTAAAGAATCCGCCTGCCAATACAGGAGATCTAAGAGTCAGGAAGATCCCCTAGAGAAGGAAATGGCAGCCCACTTCAGAATTATTGCCTGGGAAACCCCATGGAGAGACGAACCTGGTGGGCTACAGTCCATGGGGTCACAAAAGAGTCAGACATGACTTCGTGACTAAAACAACAACAAATTTTTTTTTTAATTATAAGGTATTTTATAGTTTTTTAACCTGAGTTTTTAATAATGTATTATTTCCTTGTTTATTCATTCATTTACTCATCAAATGTATTGAGTGCCTGATGTATATGTTGAGGTTCTGGGTCTGATGGTGAAGGCAAGTGTTTGCCCTTTGGAGCTTACAGTATTTGTCATACTGACAAATAAGGAAGCATGCTATGGTAGACAGTTATTAGACTGATGAAAGATTAACATGGTTTATTTACTAAGTATTTCTGAATAAAGCTTTGAAAGTCAGTTTGGCTATTCATAAGAATCCAGTCAATAAATTGTCAGTACTTACATAGTGTTAATCTTCTGTCTATTATTGACCTTTTAACACACCATTTACTCCTAAAGCAGGTGCAGTTAATATCCAGAGCAGGCCACAAAGCCACAGCAGTGGAGAATTTAGCCTGCTTCATGAGCATGAGGCGTGGTCCAGCAGTGGTAGCAGTCCAATCCAGTACTTGAAAAGACAGACCAGATCAAGTCCAGTGCTCCAGCACAGAACACTAGAGAGTCGGGCACATCACAAGATCAAAACTGGTTCCCCTGGAAGTGAAGTTGTTACTCTACAACAGTTTTTGGAAGAAAGCAACAAGCTTACCTCAATGCAGGTTGGTTTTATCTATGGTTACCTTAACTTAGATGGACACTATAAGTTAAATTTCTATGGTTGAACTTTAGAGCCTTTTCTTTTCTTTTTTAAGTTAAGGAGTGTTTAGAGACATTAGCAATTTTTTATAGTCTACCATTATCAGGAAAGCAAAAGTATGGCTGTATTCACTAATCTGCTTTGAATTTTTTTTTTTTTTTTAAACAGCTAAAGCCCTCAAGTCAAGAGAATCTTTTAGATGAAGTAATGAAAAGTTTGTCGGTCTCTTCTGACTTTTTGGGAAAAAACAAACCAGTTAGCTGTGGTCTGGCCAGGTCAGTAAGTGGAAAAACTCCAGGAGACTTCCATGATAGACGGACAACTAAGCCTGAACAGTTTGTGAGACCTGGTCCTCAAAAGGCTGAAGATACCTGTTTCATGAGTTCTTCAGGAAAGCCTACACGAGGCACTCAAGGAAAGATAAAATTAATAAAAGAAACTTCTCTGTCACGACAATCAAAAGATAGTAATCCCTATGCCACTTTACCTCGTGCAAGCAGTGTTATCTCTACTGCCGAAGGAACTACTCGAAGGACAAGCATCCATGATTTTTTGACCAAGGACAGTAGACTACCTATGTCAGTTGATTCACCACCAGCTACTGCTGATAGCAGCGTCCCTGCGACATCTAGTGAGTACTGTTTACACCAGTGGTCCTCTCATACACTTCATAATAGTCCAACATCTGCTCTAGGTTCTCAAGCACAAAATGACTTAGCTACAGACAAGCCCCAGTCTCCACATACCCAGGCCAGAAACTCAAGAACTGAAAGGTCACATTTTCTAAATCAAACTTTTGCCATGATTCATATGTCTAATGATGCATTTGGAAGATCAGCTACAGATAGCTTAGAGTCCTTTACTGTGGCTCATCTAGCCCAGCCATTTTTATCCCTGAATACAGAATTAGTTAGTAACATAAGTGGGTTACCTCCCAGACCAGTCACCAGAGTAACTGACCAGGCTTCTGCTTCTTTGGAAAAAACTGCTCAGAAAGATAATGAGCAGTTTTCTGGCCGTCAGAGCCACAGTAGCATTAATCCACAGTCCTCTGTAGATAATAATCTCACCACTCCTGCATGCCTCTATCCTGATGACACAGAAGCTGCATTGTTGGTTTCTGAGGATAATCAAACGGTTTGGTATGAATATGGTTGTGTATGATCAAAACTGCACAATATAATACTGATGTCATTTGATACACACTATGCTTCTCTAATCTGATTTGAAGAGCTGTTGAAAAGAATCATTTGACTAGGTTTATATTTTTATTTTTAAGTTGTGGCATAGTGTTCAAGTGTACATTGTGGCATGTATATAAACATGATTATGTAACAACAGCAAAGCCTGCATGAACTGTTATTAACTGCATTGTACATTTTCTGCATGACTTCAAGAACCTTAACAATACATTCTCCTCTTTCACATTTTATATAAGAGATTGTTACTTTGATACCTGGAAGCATGTTAAAATGGTTGCATGCTATAATTACTAAGAAGGCATTTCCAAGTCATATTTGTTGATTCCAAAAAAGAATGCTCATTGTCCCTTTTGCTCCCCTTTCCCTCTCTCCCTACCTCTTGTCCTTTCCTTTTTTTCCCCAAAATGTGCACTTCATATTGCACATGTACAGTATTAGTAAGGAAAATATGTTAAAAAGATGTCATTTTCTTTTGCCATTTAATTTTGCCTTCTGCCCTGCTGTTTTATTTTCAAATAGTTTATAAGTCAACACCTTACATAGTAAATATTAACTACTGCCCATATTTATAAAATTGTTCAGATTTAAAATGCTGTAATACTCATAAATTTAGTGTAATTAAAAAAAAACATTGAATTTAAATGTGACTTATACAGTGACTAGGAGCACTTATATTCTATTTCTTCCCTGCACTTTTCTTCACTTGACAAACATAAGAGTTCAAGTACTATCTTTCTTTCAGGATGACTTTTTTTACTTGGAATCAGTTAACACAGTAGTTTTTTCAGGGTTTTTTAAAATGTAGAATCAAAGAGAAATAAAGCAAATCATACTCAGTGTGTGGGAAATTTGCATTTTTACTTCTCTTTTAAAAGGGTAGCAAGTTTACTGAATGGTGAAGATTGTTACTTAAATAATTCTATAATTTATTGCTAAGTTACATATGTCCTAAAAACGTAATTTTCTAAAATGAGTATTGTGCTAAAATAAAATGTAAAATTAGTGTTTATAACCATATAAACAAACAGACATGTTTCTAGTAGAACAAATTTTAAAACTAAGAATAATTGGAACCTCTTAGCTAAAAGATAATCATCAAAGAGAGAGAAAATATTTGCTAACTCTGATTCATGTCATAAACTTTAAAATTATCATCCTGTGGTCATAGCATTTTAAAACAGAATCAGCCAAAATTGAGTTTCTAACTTCCAGAATAAAACAACAAGAAAGCAAGCCCCAAGGAAACCCATGACCCTGACTCACTCACTCCTGGACAAGTATACCTTAGCTCTATCTCTGAAATGTTTTTGCTGTTTTGATTCAGCCTAAATATCACAATGCAGCCTGGCATCTAGAAGAAATGATTTGAAATGTAACTTGATAAACAAGGAGGAAGTTATTATTTTACATGTGTTGTTATAGTAAATTATTATTGTTATTCATTGGGCCAGAGAAAACAAAATTTCTAAAGAATCTTTGCTTAGTGAAATGTGTGACCTGGGAATTCACTGGCAGTCCAGTGGTTAGGACTCTGCAGTTTCGCTGCTGAGGGCCTGTGTTCGATCCCTGGTCACAGAACTAAGATCCTGCAAGCCACACAGCACGGGCAAAAATTTAAAAAAAAACAAAAAAAGGAAACAAAAAGAACGAAATTTGTATTCCTTTGTAAATTACCCTATTCTCTTTTACTTACACAAGATCATTTCAAGCCTAGGCCCCTTCTGTTTATATCTTTGACCATACTTCTTTTCTCATAGCCAGCTCTTACTAAAAATGCTCCCAATGTGTTGGTTTCACTTCAGATTGAATAAATCTTCTGCCTTTTACTTAAAAAAAAAAAAATGCTTCCAGTGTAGGTCATCAAACAATCAGAAATTTTCTTATTTTTAGTACCACTTAATATATTTTATCTACATGAAAACATCAATCCATTTGTCACTTATTTCACAATTAGTCCTAAATGTTTTTGGTGTCCCTTTTCTTTCTTCATAACCTGTAGTTTAAGATTAAATTTATTTATTAAAATACATTGAGAAATCATATGCTACTATATGGTAAACACTGTTATTTTTACAATGTTGTAAACACTGTTATTTTTACAATGTTAGACTTACAGGAAATAAGCATTTCTAACCCAGATGACTATAGTACCATACACTGCATGTTTTCCAAAAGAACGTACACATTGTGCATGTAAGACAGAAAGATACATACCATGTCCATGTGTCTTGAGGACTGTCAGAGAATTTAGGTGATATTTCCTCCAGAAACTGTCACCGGCTGTAAGGTCATAAAATTCCCTTAAAACTATTTTACCAGTGTTTCTTGATAGCACTTGAAATCACATTTTTAGCAGTGATAAGAGCCTTAGAAATCGTACAGAGCTAGTGTTTCCCAAACTCTTAAAAAAAAATCAACGTAATACCTTCTATAAATGAAATCTTACAAGATGCCCCAATTTTAAAAAAACAATTATTTTCTGATCAAAGTGAAGCAGCTCTGACTTAGTTGAATAACTGTGCTTTTTTTGAGACATCTCCATAAATATTCTACAACTTCACAGAGGATTACAGGCATACCTCGTTTTATTGTGCTTTCTTGTACTTCACAAATACTGTGGGGTTTTTTCCCAACAGACTGAAGGTTTCTGGCAATTCTCTGTCAGACAAGCCTATCAGTGCCATTATTCCAACAGCATTTGCTCACTTCATGTCTGTCACATTTTGGGAGTTCTCAGAGTATTTCTAACTTTCTCATCACTGTTAATATTTGTTGTGATCGGTGATCCATGATCTTTGATGTTACTATTGCAAAAAAAAAAGTATGACTCGCTAAAGCCTCAGATAATGGATAGCTCTTTTTAGCAATAAAGTATTTTTTAATTAAGATATGTACATTGTTATTTACATGCATTGGGAAACTAAAAATTCATGTGACTCGCTTTATTGCAAAATTCACTTTAATATAGTGGTCTGGAACCAAACCTGCAATTATCTCCGAGGTATGCCTGTATTAGTACTCTAATTTTAGATGAAATTGAATAGCTTTCATATTCCTGGCTTAGGTTTCTAGAAATGATACCTTTATTATTTGTGGTAAATTCATGTTAGGCTTTCAGTCCCCTGTGACCAAAGTAGTTTTAACTGTAACAGTGTAAGCAGATATATTTTCCTACGAAGTAAGCCTCAAGGCCTGGTTTTCTTAGTAAACAATACAAATATTTCATTGTGGATGTTTCTGCTGCTGCATGCAAGATTATTTTTTATTTTAAAACTATATGTGACCATATAGTAAATAAACATAATAAACCTATCAGACACCAAGAGGACATTATTATTTATAGCTTTTAAAACATGTAAATCAGTCTTTAAGTAGAGATGTCTATCAGATTAATAACATTTCCAGAGTTAGATTCCTTCTCTTTGCCCAACACAGTGAGAGCTCTATAGTTTCTTATCTTCATGAATTGTATTATGTTTAGCTTTTCATTAAATAACATGAAATGCTTTTCTCCTGCAGATGTGGACAAAGTACAAGAAAACAGAAATTCAAAAAGCAGGTCTAGGGAGCAACAAAGCTCCTAATTCTATAACCCCACTACATGACATGTGGGCCAAGTGGTGAGTTTCTTGCTTAAAATGTAAATGAGATTAATCTCATTTATACACACTAACTGCATTAATTATAAGAACAAGTGCACATTGCATTAACAGATGTAAATACTGCTTGCTTTACTCATGATTTCTGTCTGTCTGATTAGTAAGTCAAAATCACCTGATTCCTCAAAGCTTTTGGCCGTCAGTGCACGCTCAGTCGTGTCCGACTATTTGCGACCCCATGGACTGTAGCCCACCAGGCTACTCTGTCCATGGAATTTTCCACGCAAGAATACTGGAGTGGGTTGCCATGCCCTTCTCCAGGGGATCGTCCCAACATAGGGATCAAACCCGGGTCTCCCGCATTGCAGGCAGATTCTTTACCATTTGAGCTACCTGGGAAGCCCCTTAGTGCAGGAAAACAATCCTTAAAAATATTTTTTCCCTTCAATTTAAATTTGATTTTACTAATGAATAATGTTTTAGAAATTACTTTTTCAGTTTAAAATCTTTCTGGTAGGAATATAACTTCTGTGCAATGTTCTTGGTAATTGAGAATAAATTAGATGTCTTTTCTACGAAGAGCTGCTTAGACAAATTCTGACTCTCTCTCACTCTTATCCCTGTAAAAGTACCTGGTGCATGCTGTTCTTTTAGTGGTTGCTCTGTATTTTATATCTCTTATCTTCAAACTTTTCTTATATTTTCTTTCTTTCTACTTTCCAACTAAATACAGAGAGAAAAGTGTCCTTCAGTTTCTCAGTGTGAAGCCTTTATTTCTGAAGTAACAAGACACCCAACTATAGGAATCACTTTTTAAAATCTTTAAGGAGACTTAACAATCCTTCGTGACTAGAGCAGGAAAGAAATACAAACCTTCATTCCTTCCTTGAATC
Source organism: Odocoileus virginianus (assembly GCF_023699985.2). Lineage (NCBI taxonomy): Eukaryota > Metazoa > Chordata > Mammalia > Artiodactyla > Cervidae > Odocoileus > Odocoileus virginianus. Next base: position 36,162,268 of record NC_069675.1, on the reverse strand, counting down.
AAGGAGCACTACTGGAGTCAACTGCCAAAATTTTTAGAAGGTTTTTGTGACTTATTATGTACATTGTACTGTTAAGATCTACTGAATAAAGCATGTTCTCTCGCTAAGGACCAAGTGTTTTAAGGGTTCAAGAAGTACTCCAAGAACAATATACTTCTTTCATCATTTGTTTATGAATTTATCCATGTTTGCTTAATGCTTCTGCTAAGTATTAGCCTAAGTCTAGCCACTTATATTTAGTTGTGTAAACCTAAATTAAATGCTGTAGTATGCTGTGGAATGTACTATATATCAAGATACAGAGAACATTGTTTAGGCATGTCAGAGCCTTATTTGGTTAGCAGACTGCATGTGTTGGTATTCTCTTATTTTTAAGCCAATTATTTTGATGCACTGCAAAAGAAACTCAGTTTATGAAATAACTGAAAAATCCATGATAGGAGTTATAAAAAAAATCTACAGTGATATTAATATTTCCATATTCCCTGCTAAGGAACACTAAGTAATTCATTCACACATGGATCCAAGGTAATTAGAATGTGTTTTTCTGAAATGTTTTTTTTAGTAAGGTGGTTTTCTAGAAAAAGACATTCCCAAGATAAAGCTATTGTGTTTGAACTCATTTCCCTTCTTTAGTGTTGGGTTATGTATGTATGTTTTTTTTAACTTGAGAGCTGACTGTTGCTTAAGAAGTTTTCTTATGGCAAAAATAATGTAAATAATTTACTATGATCCGCATTTTGCCAGGAACTCATTTATTATTAAGGTTATCACTTATTAATAAGAATTTTTGGTTTTGTCCTTTATAAGACTACATTAAAGTTGGTAACTGTTATCAGTACTTTTGAAATATTTGTATGCATTTGTTTTACATTTGAAAGAAGCACAAAAAAGTAAATTTAGTTAACCCAGGGAAACATCAATTTTTTTGTAGTTCCAATTTTCTATCACAGTTTTATTTTCTTATGAAATCAAAAATTGCATTGATACATATTAATGCAAATTCATTATTTAACATAAATATATGAATAATCTTAAAGGTCTGAAATGAGAAAGATACTGACTTTTTAATTTTAACAATGTACTTCTTAGGCTCTCACTACCAGCTCTAAAAATCTTTTTGGAATAATTCCATAGTGTGTGGTTTATGAACTGTGTGTTTCATCACTAACCTAGTAGCCATGAGAAATGTGTCTCTCTCCCTCCCTCCTTCCTCATGCCCTTCTCTTTTTTTCCCCTCTCTTTTTGATAGGCCAGTAAGAGTGTTGTGTTCATAGTCTACTTTCAGAAAGACCATTAATGAAAAGAAATACGGCCATGTATAGTTGGAAAGAAACTGAAATGGAAGTTAGGTTTTGCCACCAAATAATGCTGTAAAGTTAAATCACTTTTAAAATCTTGGATGAAAGGTGCTATGTAAATATAAATACAAAGGATTCTTACTAAGATACAAATATTGCACAACAGACATATTTAAAACCTATTCTCTAGACTGTGAAACATGTCTCCATCATGATTTCCTAGATTGAAGTATCAGATTGATAATGGGCATCATGGCAGTCTAGAGACGTCTGCATGTAAAAACTGTAAATTCATTTTTAGGTGGATAAATTGAGAGTAAATATAGAAATTATGTTTTAGCTAAATACAATAAGTGGGTAACTTAGATTTATATTAACTAGCATCTAATTTGCACAACTAGGACACATCCCAGGACATTTGCTTCAAGTTGAAATTTAATGAGTAGGAGGTAGTCCAGCGAGGGTGTGTGATACCACAGCTTGATCTCTCCAGGACACTAATATCCTAAAACAGAGACCCTGCTGACTGAAGCAACACATTATTGCTTCAATTAGAAAATGCTTAAGGGTAGCCTGTAAAGGGCTGACTCTGAGGAAATGCAGCAAGACAACCAAGAGAAAGAGACTGCAAAAAGTAGGCATATTCTCAAATCACATTCATCACCTTTTTCATACCATTTCAAGAAAGGACTAGATAACCACATGAGTATTTTACCATTTCCAAAAGGTAGCATCAGAAGCAAACTTAGTAGGAAGTCATGCTTTTCCCTTAGATAAACTACTTCTGCCAAACAAAACTGTGTTACCAACTAGAAAGTACAATAGCTGGGGCCACTTTCCTGACTGGCGCCTGACATGATTTTAATTATCCGGCTCTACTCCCCCTTGGAAACTAAAGAATTTATATACAGGGTAATAGCTTCGGCCCAGAGCTCCGATTAAGTGCTTCAGATCTGGCAATGTGGAAATGTTCGGTCCAAGTTTTTGAACTGGTGGTTACCAAAGAGTTCACGGAACAGGTTTGTATGTAGCACCTTTCATGCAAGGCATGGTAAGAGCCTATTTAAAAATCACTGTGCATATTACAGAATTGCAGCCACCTCACAAATGAAGTATTACAGCCTGTACTGTCTTAACAGTTTATGTCAGGAAGTGAAAAAGATATTGTACCAAATCTGGAATTACAATGAGGAGTAATAATGTATGCTAAATAACTTTTGTACTTTAAGTTACTTTTTATGAGAAAAGTGAAGTTTTGTGTTTTTTTTTCTGCTACTCTTAGTCCTGAGATATGTTTTTTTCCTTAAGCCTTGAATGAATAATACAGACGGAGCCCATTTTATAATATAAACCTTGATGTACAAGTTATTTGGACAACAGTGAAAATGCCTTAAAAGGAATGCTTATGGATAAAGTTGCACTTATAACACCCTTTAACAAAACCTGATTTTAAATTGTCTTTCTTTTCTAAGGGTTCTCTCTTTCAATGTTTGCCATTGTACTTATAACTGTTATTAAATACCAAATCAAATAATACAAGAGCTGTAACATTTCCTTTAAATTAATGCTACTGAGAAATCTGGAGTTAAATGGCAAAATGTTTGTTACTTGGCTATATTAAAGCCACAGTTGATAACAAAAAATCCAGTTCATAACAAAAAAGACACCATCATTTGGCTGATCTTTTTTCAAAAACATTTTTCATTTTAGTTTTTAACTTTTATTTCTCCTAAAAAAATTAAGTTGGTTTAACATTCACTTGTCAAACTGTTATGATTTTTATAATAAGTGGTTAGCAATCATAACATATAATTTAACCAAGTATTATTCTTTCCTTTCTCTGCCCTAGAAAACCAGTTTTCAGACATAATCTTGTTTATCTCTGTTCTAATCACTTTGGGATGAGTATTAGAGGTTTTGGGAGAAAGAGAAGAGTCTATTAGTTTTGTCAATCCCAGAAGTGTCATTACAATAAAATAGATTATACACATCAGTCTCTTTTCATTTTCACATAGACTTTGGGAGGCATAATGTTAAGAGATGGCAACTTGCCTTGTGTCATTGGGCAGGTCAGTCTTTCTGGGCCTATTTTCACTCTAAGGTGAGGACAGTTAGACCAGTTTCCTGATGTCCTCAGTGTCTTTGATTCTATTCAGTAAACCTTCATTTTATATTCAAAGCAACCTAAATTTCCTTTCTTAGAGACATAGTACCAAGTAGGCAAAAACCAGTGTAGCATCTCAGAATGTTATCACTGATGGAAGATATTTCTTACTGACTCACCTAACTTACTCATCTATATTTTATAAAAATTCTGCCATCAGTAGACTTGTAGTCTCTAACCACATATATTGAAAAATGACAAGTTTTTACCTTTGCCTTTCAGTAATGCAGATTGGTACAAATTAAATACAATTTCTCTATCAGAAGAAATTATTGCGTGTTCAACCTTAGGAAAAAACGCTTCTCTCTCAAATACCCGATTGTACTAGCGGAAATGATAATTTTCCTAAGTCCTCTAGGCTGTTTTGTAGCCTACTCAGACCCTCAATTAGGGTCTTATTTGAGTTTAAGAGCGGTGAAAAAGTATATTAATTTTCCTGTCTTTGAACTAGCTTCTCTATGGCAACTGACAATACCTAATCCTGGCTTCTTACACATTTTTGTTTATATGTGTATAAAATTTATCTTCCTTTTTAGATGCATAGTTGAAAAATGAGTAAATTTAATATAGCGTAGAAGACAGAAGAAACTTGTTCAAGCATGTTCAAATTTCTAACCTCTGAACAAAGACTAAACAAATCCTTCTTAATGGCCTCTGTATGTTCTGCTCCTGAGTTTTAAAATGTAATTTCATTAGTATAATGATTATGGCATATTTTCTACCCCTACTTTGAGGGTTTTTCTAGATTAAGATATTCCAAAGATAGAATTTTATTTAAAAAATTAGCTTATTTTTCACTGGGGGGAAAAAAAGCATTGGTTTAAAAACAAACAGTAACAGAAAGGTTTTCCCTTGCCCCCTTGTTTAATTATACTGTTGGAAATTCTTATTCCTTAATCCTCATTCCCTCGGGATAACCACTATTTACAATTTAATGTCTTCCCATATTATTTTTCCCCCATATGTACACTATCATATGTATAATTTTACATATGCTATTTTAGAAACTTGCAAGTATAATAAATAAGATGTAAGACAGTTAATCTTAGATAAATAATCTTAGTTTTGATGTGAATTTTTTTTTGGCCACCCTGCAGCGTGCAGGCATCTCAGTTCCCGTGACCAGGCACTGAACCTGGGCCAGGCAGTGAATCCCTGATTCCTAACCAGAAGGCAACCAGGGAACTCCTGATGTTAATGAAGGCATTCTTGTAACAAGTAATCATCATGGGGATGGGGACGGTGGAACCTCTGACCTGACTAAAGCTACCTCAATAGATCTTAAAAAAAAAAAAAAAAAACTTTAAGATGAAATAGTCTTTCTCAAATAGTTCAGGTCACCAAACTGAGTGCTAGATACATCTTCCCATTTTTAATGCTTTTTATAATTACAAGTAAGAAAAACAGCTTTCAGAAATAAATACTCTGAACTTAAGCCCTATTAGTTTTTATCAAAGTTTAGTATTATGGGATCATGTCCTGTGTTCTTCACAAATGTGAGAAAGTCTTCAGGGCTCAGTCCCATGGTTGCAGCATTGGTCATTGGATGAAAGTACACCTTTTCATATCCACCTTCCAAAAAGGCAGAATCCAGGACAAACTTCACATCTCCATCATCACAGAAGAGTGCCAATGGTGTGGCACAACCTTGGCCAACTTTCAGTTTTTCTAGCATGGCTGCTTCATCAGCAAACCGCAGGTTTCCACTCCCGACACCTAACTGCTTGGCGAGATCATTTAAATTAATTTGTCTATCATGAAGAACTGTCACCAGCCAATAGCCTTTTTTCTTTTTGTCCTTAAGAAATAAGTTCTTACTGTGTGCGCCTTTCAAATGCTGGATATGAGGCATCATTTCTTCAACTGTAAACACCTGTAAAATACCACATGAGAAGTTTAAAAATAACATGCATGTACACTGCAAACATACAGTTATATATACGTTGCTTGCTGGGTCTAAACTGTGAGGTTAGGGAGTACTTGGTACCCTGGATTTCACTGGTAGTAACCCATTCCCACCCTGTTATCAAATAATTATATTTCAGGACCTCAAGTAGTTTCTCTTGGGCCAGTTCTCCATTCCGATATGCTGGCTAAGCCTTCACATTTCTAAAGTGCTATTTTTGTCTTTCCTTTAGACTTTTTGTCGCGTTTATAGCAGCCCTCACAACACTGTAAATCAACTATACTCAAATAAAAATGGGGGAAAAAGGTTTACAGCAGCCCAGAATCCTATTCCTTGGCATTCCATCCAGACTATAATACAACCCTCACTCTATAAAACGTAACTACAGAGGGAGTGAAGGCAGGGAATGAGAGCCTGGGCTAATATAAAAAGAACAGAAAAGCTGGCAATATGCCCAGTAAAAAGGGGGAGAGTATCAACTATAAGGAGGCAAAAGGGTCAAAGAAAATACTAGTTTTGATGAATTTCTCTACCCTTTGAAGATTATCACTGTATCGAGCTAGTTATCACGAGCTGTTACTCAAGCGTTAGGCAAAAACTATGTCCTCGCAACACCCAGGTTATATACTGGCTTATATATAATGGTGAGATACTTGCAAAAACAAAAAATCTTTCCATCAATCAACTGAATCATGTTAAAAAATACCAAACTCTAACCTTGGTGTCCCGCATGCATCATAGCCTCTGCAGAAACGTTTTACTGCTTGGCAACTTACATACCCAGGCCAGTTTGAGATGCACAAGTTCTCAATATGTTACGCTAGTTCCCAAAACTAAAAAAAAAAAATCACTCCAAAAGGAAAACAGGTTTTTTCACAATAACAGCAAGAGTCCCAAGAGGAGATGCACTCGGTGGTGCAGTCAGATCCCTCTCTACTCTGGATTCCGGGAAATGCCTTAGAACGGACTTTTTCTGTGGTACAGTGACCCCCCCACCACCACTCCGGGAAGTCTACTTTCAGTGGCTTCCCCTCGCAGACGCTGCAGTAGAGCCCACTCCCTCCCGGGGTAGTACTAGCGGGAGCGTCTCACCTCCGGGTGCTCCACGACCTCTGTGCGAATGGCCAGGGCGGCGAGCCGCTGCTCCAGCGCCGCCCGCAACTCAGAGCCTGCCATGCTGTCCTCGTGGCGGCGGCTACAGAGCCGGTCGAGGGACGGGGCGTGGCTTCCCGCGGGCCGCCCACTGCAGGCTGAGGCGGAAGTTCCTAGAGGGACAGGGGCGGTGCCGGAAGTCCAGAGCCGGCGTTTGCCGGAGGTGGCGTCGGACCTTGTTCGCTCGACATCCACCGTTTGTTCCTGAGGTTCGTTCGAGTCCTCAAGGACATCCTTCCCCAGACATGCAGTGTCCTTAACCCGCGTCCCATGGGTGGGAGGCGCCTGCATTCTCACAGCCCTTTCCTATCCTGCCACAGGTTTCCTAGATCCAGCATGTCTTCCATTTAAATAGATTTAAACCTAGCAACTCAACTTAAGGAATGTTGAGGGAGTGATTCATTGTATGTGGTCTCGGGTTTACCCAGGAAGCAGACTGAGGCAGAGTCTCCTTATCCCTTCTGCCCTTGGAATGTACATTCTATCCACTGTTCCTAAGCTAGGTGCTGCTTGAAGGATGCAGCCTGAGAGAGTAATGTGTCATTGAAACCTTGATTTTTTAGGTAAGGGAGCCCCCCCTCTCCCCATAAGGTCTCTATATAAATTAAGATGCTGGCAAGTGGGTGCCCAATACAAACCACCAGTGTAAGTTCCTTTGATTACTAATTTTTAAAACTGCCACCTACCAATGAGGAATGCCCTGCCTCTTCAGTCTTTCCTTGCCCTTCTGGGTTGGGAGGTGGGGTCTCTGGGTGTGCGCGCGCGCGCGCGGTTTCACCTGGGGAACTTCACGAGGTTGTGGACCAACAAGGAGAAAAGGGCCACAATCTCTACCCTATTGACAACCTTTTCCAGAGGCATTTTTGCTGCCTCTTGGTGGGGTGTTTTCCACTACCCTGCAAAACCCTCACTCTCCACCTTGAATGAGGCCTGAAATTCCACTAGAGTTTCATTTAGTTTAGATTAAGCTTCCAATTGTTACCAAAACTGTTGCCCCAGTCGGGGAGTTTGGAATGGACATGTACACACTGCTGTGTTTAAAATGGATAACCAATAAGGACCTACTGTATAGCACAGGGAACTCTGCTGGGTGTTGTGTGGCAGCCTAGGTGAGGGGAGTTTGGGTGATAATGGGTACATGTATATGTATGTCTGAGTCCCTTTACCTTTCGCCTGAAATTATCATAACATTGTTTGTTAATCGGCTATACCCCAATACAAAATAAAGTTTTTTAAAAAAAATATGCTGTTGCTGCTGCCAAGTCACTTCAGTCGTATCCAACTCTTTGCAACCCCATATTCGGTAGCCCACCAGGCTCCCCCGTCCCTGGGATTCTCCAGGCAAGAACACTGGAGTGGGTTGCCATTTCCTTCTCCAATGTGTAAGTGAAGTCGCTCAGTCGAGTCTGACCCTCAGCAACCCCATGGACCGCAGCCTTCCAGGCTCCTCCATCCATAGGATTTTCTAGGCAAGAGTACTGGAGTGGGGTGCCATTGCCTTCTCCAAAAGAAATATGAGTCATGTACAAAAGTAAGGAAACAATTAACCAAGAATAAGGTCTGCATGACAGCTACAAAAGAGAAACTCAAAGAGGAAATGATAATGCCATCCAGCACATTGTCTAGGCAAGGAGGGTGTTCTGACCTGGAAATCTCTTTAGAAATGAACTGCCATCCATCAGTTAGGCAAGGTGTGAAGCCCTCCCCCCACCCCACTGACAGTCCATCATAATTCAGTTTCTTAAATCCTACTCTAACCTCTTCCATCACTCTAACCTAAACTACTATCATCTCTCCTGGTCTACACTAATGTTCTCTTAATTATAGTCTGTGCTGTGTGCTGTGCTTAGTCACTCAGTGATGTCTGACTCTTGGCAACCCCATGGGCTGTAGCCCGCCAGGCTCCTCTGTTCATGAGATTTTTCCAGGCAAGAATACTGGGATAGATTGCAATACCCTTCTCCAGGGAATCGAACCCAGGTCTTCTGCATTGCAGACAGATTCTTTACTGTCTGAACCAGCGGGGAAGCCCTAATTACAGTCTACTTGTGGTGTGATGACTAGGTATCCTGCTCCAAACAAGTCTTACAACCAAAGATCTTTATTATAAAATTGAGTTAAATCTGTCTATGGTAAAAGAACCTTATATCACTGTTTAGAAACTATCTTGACCCAAGTTCATGCATATTTATTTGTCAAACATACATGTCAGCATTGTATTAAATAGAAAAGAAATGCTATCCTTTGCATGGTCTCTTGTTCTTAAAGCAAATACAGTCTCAAATTTACATTGGAAAGAACATGAGACATTAAAATTATCAACATGAACTTGAGCTAGATGTCTAGTCAGAGAACTTGAATATTAAATGTCATGATGCTGGGAGAGGGGTGTAGTCGCTAAGTCGTGTCCAACTTTTTGTGACCCCATGGACTGTAGCCTGCCAGGGTCCTCTGTTCATGGGATTTTCCAGGCAAGAATACTGGAGTGGGTTGCCATTTCCTTCTCCAGGGGATCTTCCCAACCCAGGGATCAAACCCATGGCTGCTGCATTGGCAGGTGGATTCTTTGCCATTGAGCCACCAGGGAAGCCCAGGAGAGGGTAGCATCTGATAAATGCAGGTGACTGAATTATTTTACAAACAGGGAAAAATTTATAAAGAATTCTTTTTAGGGAACTCCCTGGTGATCCAGTGGTTGGGACTCAGCTTTCACTGCAGGGGCATTGGGTTTGATCCGTGGCTTGGAAGCTAAGATCCCGCAAGTTGAGTGTCACAACCGAAAATTTTTCAAAATTGTTTTTTCAAATAAATTTTAATTTGCAAAGATAGTAGGTAGTTCCTGAATGTCCTTCACTCAGTTTCCTCTAATGTTAACATATTATTGTGATAAGTTTGTGAGAATTAAGCAGTTAACACTGGGGTATTACAATTAACTAAACTACAGATTTTATTTAGATTTCACAAGTTTTTCCACTAGTGTGCTTTTGTGTTCCTGGACTCTATACAGGATCCCACATTGTATTCAGTCATCATGTTTCCTTATTCTTCAGATCTGTGGTAGTTTCCTTGTCTTTTGTTGTTTTTCATGACCTTGACAACTTTGAAATTTTCTGCTCAGATATTTTGTAGAATGCTCTTTAATTTGGGTTGTCTGATGTTTCCCCCATGATTGTAATAGGGTTGTGGGTTTTGGGGGCAAATATTACAGAGATGTAATGTCCTTATCACATCATTTCAGGGGGTTATTGATGTCAACATGACATTACTGGTGTTTTCCTTGATAGGTTGGTTAAGGTGGTGTCTGCCAGATTTCTCCGTTATGAAGGTACTATTTTTCCCTTTCCATATTTCTGTTCTTTGGAAGCAAGTCATTAAGTCCAGTCCACACCCAAGGGATTGGAGGTGGGGACTCAGCTTTAACTCAGAGTAGAAGTTAATAAACATTTATTATGTGTAATTATTCTATAAGGAGGATTTCTCCCTGTCCCTCATTTGTTATTTTGAATTATTATCTAACACTCCATTATTTTGTTGTTCAGAAGTTTCCAGCTTTGACTTTTTCAAGTTGGTGCCTATTTAACTGCCCTCATTCTATTTCCTTCCTTACTTCCTTCCTTGCTCCCTCCACTTTCTATGTTTTGGTGTATTGCTTGAATTTTCCACATTAGTATGTGTATCTTCATGATCAGAAATGTATTGGTTATTTTCACTTTAATATTGGGGAGAATGGTATGACCATTACTTTGATGGTCTACAATCAATTTCTGCTTCTTAACTATTTGGCAAAGCAGAGAGAGCAAAGAATTTCTCACAGAAATTCAGTGAGTGTGAAAAGTAAGTAAAATGATAGCAAACTGAAACGCTTCAGTAGTTTTCCATTTCAGTTGAAACTTCAGTAGTTTTCAAGAGTGTTAGGTTCATTAAAAAGATTTCCTGGACAGAGGTTTCCAATCATTCAGCAACACTGCCTACACATCTTTGTGGTGACACTGGGGAGACAAACATGAAAAAAGGGGATGGGGCATGAGTTAGGAGTCCACACTAGGGAGGGAGAAAGCAGATAACAGTAAGAAACTCTTCATTAGCCTAGGGTAGTGTTAGACCTTGAGGACAGAAATAAAACAATACTTAAGACTCCTGAGAATAGTGGCGGTTGAGGGCAAGGTGACAAGCCAGAAGACAACGTCCAATCAAGATGTGGAAATGTTCTGGGAGGACGCTAATAATAACAACAGCAAACCCTTATGAACCAGCTACTTTATGAACTTTGCTGCTACTGCTATCCTATTAAGCAGCTACTATTATTTCAGAGGAGCCTGGCAGGCTACAGTCCGTGGGGTTGCAAGAGTTGGACACGACTCAGGGACAAAACCACTACCATAACCAGGGCTTCCCTGGTGGCTTAGTCGGTAAAGAATCTGTCTGCAATGCAGGAGACCCAGGTTCGATCTCTGGGTCAGAAAGATCCCTTTAAGGAGGGAATGGATGGCTACCCACTGCAGTATTATTACCATATTGCACAACTGCAGCACAGGGAGTTTACATAAGGTCCCTGAATAGACAACTGGGAATGAGCTGGGATTGGAACCCACTCGAGCTTTACTACTTCAAATGCCACCCACAGGAGGCGACTTTTAAAAGAGAAAGCGCTCCTCCCTCATCACTACTATCACTGCGTTCCCTTGCATTTCTCCCTTTTTGGAAGTATGTGTTTTAGGGACTTATTTCTCCCACATTTCCCCATTTAACTTTCCCTTGAGCTTATGCATGGAGGCCACTCACGGCCCCAGAGCAGCAGTAATTTACTTTCTAGGAAGGGAAGGGATCTGTAAAAGCGATTATTCATCCACGCACAGCAACACGAGTACAGCGTCAACAAAGGTTACAGCTCCTGTTCCGAAGTAAGGACTTCCGAATTCCGGGTAGAGCCGCTTCCGGCGGCAACGGAAGCCGGAGAGGGACCGTTTCGGGGACGGACTGGCTGATTGTCCTGTCGGTCCGGAAGGTGATGTCCGCCCCCGTCAGAATCCTGAAGTCCTGGGTCCTAGGTAGGAGCTAGGTGAGGGGCCAGGGGGTGGGTCCCTTAGCCGGGTCTTCCTGGGTGGTGTGTATTGTATTCTTTGTCCTAAAGTGTCAGCGGCACAGATGATAAACATTGCACATTCAGGAGCATTTCCATGATGCACCTAATCCGTACGTGCTCCTGCTTTAGGCATGATGACGGAGTTATCCAGCCGGAAGCAGCGGGCTGCTTCCTTTCCCTGAGCCCCGCGGCAGGTGGTCCCGCGTCCCCCGCCTCCGCTATATTCAAGGCTTATTGGACTCGGGTTCCAGGTGAAGCTAACTTAGATCTGTCATTCTTGTATAGTGACTTCTTTTTACCTTACACATAACTTCCAAGGTTTTCAATTGTTTCACTCAGATGTTTGAACCAACGCAACTACATTATTTCCAACATCTTTTTTTTTTTTCAGGTTCCATAATAAGAATATCCTAGTGGCAAAGGAACACCGGAGTTGGGAGTCAGAAAGCCTGGGTTCTAATCCTGACTGTCAGTAACTAGCAGTATAACTTTGGAGAAGGCTTTTTGAGCTCTCTGGACTCCATTTTCCTTTTGTATAAAACGAGAGGCTTGGAATAAGTGGCAAGTTTTCCTTCCAGTTTGGGTATTTGGTTTATTGCCCCCCTCCCCATGTGTTTTTTCGAATATCTGCCTCAGTGAAATATCTGTGCTTTGGTTAATCTCCATGAAGGACTTTTCCTACCACTGCATTAGTTCGTGTCCTTGTTAAATCTGGTTTTAAACGCATTAAAAAAAGAATCCCTCCCCCGCAAGGAATTCTCTGCTTCCTGAGGACTCTACTTCATCCTTCAGGGAAATGTACCCAAATAAGATTGTTTAAATGTGCCATTCTTGAGGTGTTTTAAGAATCATTATACTGGAACATTTTAGAGATGGTGAACTCCAAAGGAAGTAACTGTGGCTTATTAAACTTTGAATCAACAACCTCAAATGCAGTCCCTTGAAGATGGTGCTAAGGAAATGTTTGCCAAGGAGAAAAGTAGTACTTCTTGTGTTCTTTTAGTTGCTCCTTCCTTTAAACACTGAAAAGCAAAGCTGTAGAACTGCAGTCTTGTGATCAGAAGAGATAGAAGACTCAAGGAGGAAAAGACTCTACTACTGAGTTCTGAGCTATCCTGTTGAGTTCTATTGTGAGTTTCTCAATAAACTCTTCTTTCTTCTGAAGAGTAATATTCAGGGGCTTCCTTGTTGGTTTTGTGGTTAAGAATCCTACTGCCACTGCAGGAGACACAGGTTTGATCCCAGGTCCGGGAAGATTCCACATGCCAAGGAGCAGCTAGGCCCATGCATTACAACTACTGGGCCAGTGTTCTAGAGCTCTCTAGTCACAACTATAGATCTCACGTGGTGCAGCTACTGAAACCCTTGTGCCTAGAGGCTGTGCTCTGCAATAAGAGAACCTATCAACAATGAGAAGCCTGTGCACCTCAACTAGAGAGTAGCCCCCACTCACTACAGCTAGAGACAGCCCATGAGCAGCAACTAAGGCCAGCACAGGCAGAAATAAATAAATCTTAAAACAAGAGTAATCAAAAAATGTTATTCAATGGGTATTTATTGGGTGCCTTCTTCCCACTCTTACATCCTTTTTTGGGAAAAAGCTGTGGAAAAAGGGCAAATGTTAGGGTTGAAAGACACTTCCAAGTAGAGGAAGCATATGCAAAGGCTCAAAGATTAGATGACGACCATCAGAGATTATATGTGGGACAGAGCAACAAAAATATGGGAGGTAGGCATGAGGGAACTATAAGATTGTAAGAGATGAAGTGAGAGATTGACAGAAGACAGATAATGAGCCTTATATAGCATGTTTTGAAGTTGTATATTAAACTAGGGATAATCCCCTTCTAGCTGCCACAAAGGATGTTTAGCAAAGAGTTGATGAGTTCAAATTTGTGTTAAATATCACTCTAGTTGTGATTTGGTCAGTTGATGTTTCAAGAAAAAAGAGCCCTTATAAGGTATTGTATGTCAGAATCGTAGGAACATTAACAACAGTAATAGTTAATATCTAGAGAATACTTGGTATGACATCCCATCTCTGTGACTGGACTGTGAGCTCTCTCACGGTGGAAACCCAGTTTTACTCATTGTTGAAACACTAGCTACACTTTTCATGCGGTACATATCCTATTAATGTTTCCTAACTTGATTTCTGGAGAAGGAAATGGCAACCCACTCCAGTGTTCTTGCCTGGAGAATCCCAGGGACAGGGGAGCCTGGTGGGCTGCCGTCTATGGGGTTGCACAGAGTCGGACACGACTCAAGCGACTTGGCAGCAGCAGCAGCAACTTGATTTCAATATTGACCACAATATTTTTTAAAACTTTGTTTCCTAGGAGAAACATGAACCGGAAGGTACTGAAGTTGGAGAACTTGCTACGATTTCACACTATCTGTAGGCAGCTGCACAGCCTGTGTCAGAGAAGAATGTTGGCACAGTGGAGGCCTGTGTTTTCAGCTGCTTATGCAGCGCAGACAGCTCAGCTGTACACCCGGCCCTGGCAGACAGATGCACTCATTAGGACTGCATTATCTCAACGTAGGCTTCTGGTGACAAAGAAGGTACTTAGAGATTTCTCTGTTATTTGGTCTGAGATGAAAGTTCCTAGACTGATGAGTAGAAGTCCATTTTGAGTATTTTGTCATTTATGAAATCTTTATGCCTTAATGCTTTACTCCAGGCAATAAGTCTTTGTGAGGAAGGGAGGTTCTAGTTAGTTGTGTGGTAATATTGATGAATGTGATGACTTATATCAGTATATAACAGTGAATTAAGAATGCAAGATTTTAAATTTTAGTCTTGAGGTTTAACTACTTATGGGAGAGTTGGTAGAAATAGGAGCCATGACTGTGGTATATATACCAGAATAAATCTCAAAGTTTTTTCTTCCTTATTTATGCATTCTGAATATTTAATAGGAAAAAAGATCACAGAAATCTCCATTACCTTCAACAAAATCTAAAAAGGAGGTGGAGGTGTGGCTTGGAATGACTGTTGAGGAGTTGGCCAGAGCAATGGAAAAAGACATAGGTGAGCCAGATAATTTTATAATGAAAAGTAGGGAAACATTTTCCTATAAATATGGAATACCTGGTATTTTATTTGCAGTGAGATTGAGGTATTTAAGGATGAAAATTAGACTGGTGGTTTAAAAAGATGTTAAGTAATTTCAATATTTTTCACTTTAGGTGACAGTTCCTAATTAGTTTCTTGGCTCTTTGGCAAATATAGTTCTCCAAGATTTTGTTTTAATAAAAGTGGGAAAGATTTTTTTTAAATTTGAATGAAACTTTCTCAGAAGTCTTGTGGGCTATTAGAATAAATCCAAAGGATGTTTTTGGACTGAGACTGTGTTTCTATTCATTTACTTTCCCTTTGTTTACCTGTAATTCTCAAATTTTCTTCTTGCACTCATTTTGACAATATTTGTAGTGTAGTGCAGGCAAAAAAATATTTGTAGTCATGACTATAGAATACAATAACAATTACAATACAGTGTAGTAACAGTGCAGTTTAAAAAAAAAATTATTTATTTGGCTGCTCCAGGTCTTGGTTATGGCATGCAGGATCTTTAGTTGCAGCATCTGGGATTTTTTTTTTTTTAGTTGTGTTTAATTCATGATCCTAAAAGGTTTTATCTTGTTTCACCTAGACTCTGTATATGAATCTTTAATGAACACTGCTATTGACATAGATTCACTAGAAACACACTCACATTTAGATGAAGTCTGGATCAAAGAAGTGATAAAGAAGTCAGGAATGAAGTTAAAGTGGAGCAAATTAAAACAAGACAAAGTCAGGGAAAATAAAGATGCTGTAAAAAGGTAAAATTTTATTGTGTAAATTGGGGGAAGGAGACAACATTGGTTTTTTGTTTTTTTTTTCCCCTGATACTTTTTAATGGAAAGATTTGACTTAAAATTTCTTTTGCAATTAAAATGATCTGTGAGTATATGTTAAACTTTTCTTCAAAGTACTTAAAGCATCAAAAAGTGTATTTTCAGGTTATTATAAACCTCTAAGGGTTATTTTTCTTAGTTTGCTGATTTGTGTATACTGATCCTAAATTTTAAAATTTCATTCAGTTCTGCTCATTGTTATTAAGATGCCAACAGCAGTGGGCAGTCATTGTATATATCATCGTAAGTCACTGGTATGCATAGAAGAGGAAAATAGTCATATCTAATCAGAGCTGAATTTTGGGTTTTGTTGTTAAAGGTAGTGCACAGAGGTAACTGCAGATCAGTTCATAGGCTATAAAGTGTTTCTGATATTTAAGAAATGAAACTCCTTTGCTGTTAATTGTAGGCCCCAGGCAGATCCAGCTTTATTAATCCCAAGGTCCCCAGTTGTTACTATAATGGGCCATGTTGATCATGGGAAAACGACGTTACTTGACAAACTGCGAAAAACTCAAGTGGCAGCAATGGAAGCTGGAGGCATCACTCAGCACATTGGTGCCTTTCTTGGTATGAACACAAATCACCTTACAATGTGCTTGGGAACCCCACATATTATTTTCTTAAACCAGGTGTCATAGTATGAGTATACAAATTTAAAGTAAAAGAAAGGTTAAAGCTTAAAGCCATTAGATCAAATGTAAAGCAGGTGGCTGGTAAAGGTTATTTTGTATGTAGTTTAAGACAAAATTATACCTTTTTTATTCTAGCCCATTCTTAGTTTGGTTCAGTGAGCCTAAGACTCTTCAATACTAGGTTGTGATAGTGTTACCATTCGTAATTAAATAACAGCTGTCATTTGCTGAACACCTAGCATGTGCCCATCTCTATTCTGAGAACGTTGTATGCTTTATCTTTTTTATCTTCACAGCAGCATCATGAGGTAGGTATTAGTAGTCCTATATACATGTAAAGAGGCTGAGACTTGTTTAGGTTAAGCTACTTGCTTCAAAGTACACAGCTAGTAAGTGGCAAAGCCAGGATTTAAACCCCACGCTATTGGACTCAAATCCTGAGCTTCTAACTGTGTACTAAATTGCATTTGTTGCTCACAGCAGTTGTGCAGCTGGTGTTTGCTAATGTGGGAGTGGCTGCCTATACAACTATCAGTCTGCTTTTTCCTCTAGATTTCAATTGGTATTTTATTATAATATATACATTTATATGTATACTGTTGTACGTTTATATTATAGTCTAGAAATAGGAAAAATTTTAGTTTGAAATGATTACATAAAAAGAAACTGTAAAGGTCTCACTGGTATGTTATCACTTCATTGTGGATTGATGATCTATATTGTTCTAATTCAGATTAATGGAAAGAATAAAATTATTTTGAAGAATTATTAATTGTGTTGATAAGGTGATGTGTGTTCTTGTTTGAGTCCTTAGTGATCTTGTATTTCTGTTTCTACAGTCTCTTTGCCCTCTGGGGAAAAGATAACCTTTCTTGATACTCCAGGACATGCTGCTTTTTCAGCAATGCGAGCCAGAGGCGCTCGGGTCACTGACATTGTTATATTGGTGGTAGCTGCAGATGATGGAGTGATGAAACAAACTGTGGAATCCATTCAGCATGCCAAAGATGCTCACGGTACTGTGTGGCTGACTTCCATGTATCAAGAAGGAAGTTGCTTTTTTCTTTAAAGGATCTACTAAATAGAGTTACTGTTTTTACATGTTGCTCATTTAATTTTCCTGGGAACCCCAGGATTATTATACCTGTTTAACAGGTAAAGCTCAAAGAAAGTTGAATTGTTTGCTAAAGACATTATCTACTAAGAAGAGTGTAGCAGGATTCAACTTGGGACTTGTGACCACAGATATAGTCCTTGCTCTACTGTTTACTTGGCATGGTGTAACAATTTTAACAGTTTCAAATGACTTGAAAACATTTTTATCAATGAAATTTAAAACAGATGTAAAAAATAAGCCTAGAATAATGAACCCCTATGTACCCATTGCCTAAATTCATTAGGAGTTCCAAAGCAGTGATATTCTAATTGTTACTCCTTATTCGTTTATTATCTAGAATTCTTCTCTAAAAAGAGACTTTTCCTTCATCTCCTTTAAATAAGTTTTTATTTGGTCAAAGGTATAAAATTGAAACTTTCGGAAATCACTTGGCTAACTTCTTTTTTTTCTCTTGCTTTTTCTCCATTTAAAAATTGTAATGTGGAGAAGGAAATGGCAGCCCACTCCAGTATTGTTGCCTGGAGAATCCCAGGGACAGGGGAGCCTGGTGCGCTGCCGTCTGCGGGGTCGCACAGAGTCGGACACGACTGAAGCGACGCAGCAGCAGCAGCAGCACCTCTTGCTGGAAGCCTGGGATGCTGGAATCAGGCCACTTCCTGTCTGTCTTTACATTTATAATAAATAAAAAAAAATTGTAATGGTAAACACTACACGTATATTTTGTACATTCATTCTTTTTCTGATATGACCTTACACTCACTGAGAAAATACTGTTGTCTTGAGAAAATGTAACTGACGGAGTACGTCATGTTCCCTTAGGTTTGTTGGCAAGTTAAAAAAGAAAGGTTGACAGTTCTTTGATCTAGTCCAGTGTTTTTTTTTTTTTAATCTCATAAACAGGAAAACTAAGACCTAGACAGTAGTAGGAATGTCCCCCAATTACAGTTAATTTGCAGCATGTCTGTGTTTGGAATCCAGTCTTCTGGCTTCTGTGTTCCTCTCTTTAATTTTTAATTTCTCAAAGTTGCCTTTGTGGAATGGGCTATGTTCTTAATGATCCTAAGGAATATAACAAATATGAGTGAGAAATCTGTCAGGGATCCTGTAACAAAGCAGTTGGTTGAGACAAGATAAACTCCTTATACCAGGCTTCCTGTACCTGTTCTCTTGGTGTCTGTTAAGTAACAGCTTGTCGATATAGAATGTACTTTTTCCTAAAGTAGGTTGTGGATTGCATAGCTCTTTTGTGTCTGATTTCAATATCTGTTCCTTTGATACCTGAGAACATTGTAGACTTGGTGAAACCTAACTAGAGAATTATCTGTATTTTGTGTGAGTTCTCTGAGAGAGTATGTTTGGTAATGACAAGTAGATGATAAGATTATTTGATTCATTCATTAAGTACATGTTTATTGAGACTCTATTATATGTGTCAGTCTCTGAGCTAAGTGCATGAAGAAGGAGTTGCTGTAAATCCTAAAAGGAAGTTTACAGTAATGACACTTAGCCCTTGGTGAGATGCTGGGTTTTAACAGTGAGTTCAAAGCTTCTGAAAAGAAGAGGCAGATGATCTCGTGGTGGTGGTGGTTGTTTGCCAAGTTGTATTCAACTCTTTGCGACCCCATAGACTAGCATGCCAGGACTCCCTGTTCCTCACCATTTCCCAGAGTTTGTCCAAGTTCATGTCCCTTGAATCAGTGATGCCATCCAACCATCTCATCCTCTGTCGCCCTCTTCTGTCTTCAGTCTTCCCTAGCATCAGGGTCTTTTCCAATGAGTTGGCCGTTTGTATCAGTTGGCCAAAGTATTGGAGCTTCAGCTTCAGCATTAGTCCTTCCAGTGAGTATTCAGGGTTGATTTCCTTTAGGATTGACTGGTTGGATCTCCTTGCTGTCCAAGGGACTCTCAAGAGTCTTCTCCAGCAGCACAGTTCAAAAGCGTCAGTTCTTCGGCACTCTGCTGTCTTTATGGTCCGACTCTCACATCCATACATGACCACTGGAAAGACCATTGTCTTGACTATACAGAGCTCTGTTGGTAAAGTGCTATCTTTACTTTTTAATACACTGTGTAGGTTTGTGATAGCTTTCCTGCCAAGAAGCAATCATTTTCTAACTTCATAGCTGCAGTCACCATCTGCAGTGACTTTAGAGCCTACGAAGAGGAAATCTCACTGCATCCACATTTTCCCCTTTCTATTTGCCATGAAGTGATGGGACTGGATGACATTATTTTAGTTTTTTGAATGTTGAGTTTTAAACCAGCTTTTTCACTTGCTTCTTTCAACTTCATTAAGACATCTTCACTTTCTGCCATTAGGATGGTATCATCTGCATGTCTGAGGCTGTTGATACTTCTAGCAATCTTGATTCCAGCTTGTAACTCATCCAGCTCGGCATTTCTCATGATGTACTCTGCATACAAGTTAAATAAACAGGGTGGCAATATACAGCCATATACTTCTTTCTCAATTTTGAACCAGTCAGTTGTTCCAAATAAGGTTCTAACGGTTGCTCCCTGACCCGCATACAGTTTTCTCAGAAGACAGGTCAAGTGTGTGTTAGTCACTCAGTCATGTCCTATTCTTTGTGACCCCATGGACTGTAGCCCACCAGTCTCCTGTCCATGGACTTCTCCAGGCAAGAATACTGGAGTGGCTTGCCATTTCCTTCTCCAGAGATAGGTAAGGTGGTCTGTTATTCCCATCTCCTTAAGAGTTTTCCATAGTTTGTTGTGATCCACACTGTCAGAGGCTTTAGCATAGTCAATGAAACAAAGGTAGATGTTTTTCTGGAATTCCCTTGCTTTCTATGATCCAGCAAATGTTGGTAATTTGATCTCTGGTTCCTCTGCCTTTTCTAAACCCACCTTGAACATCTGGAAGTTCTTGGTTCACATACTGCTGAAACATAGCTTGAAGGGTTTCGAGCATAACCTTACCAGCATGGGAGATGTGTACAATTGTCCGATGGTTTGAACATTCTTTGGTGCTGCCCTTCTTGGGAACTGGGATGAACATTGACCTTTTCCAGTTGTGTGGCTATTGCTGGGTTTTCCAAATTTGCTAACATTTTGAGTGCAGCACCTTAATAGCATCATCTTTAGGATTTGAAATGGCTTTGCTGAAATTCCATCACCTCCACTAGCTTTATTGGCAGCAGTGCTTCCTAAGGCCCACTTGACTTCACACTCCAGAATGTCTGGCTCTGGGTGAGTGACCACACCATCTTGGTTATCCAGTTCATTAAGAACTTTTGTACAGTTCTGTGTATTCTTGCCATCTCTTCTTGATCTCTTCTGCTTCTATTAGGTCTTTACCATTTCTGTCCTTTCTTATACCCATCTTGGATGAAATGTTCCTTTGATATTTCCAATTTTCTTGAAGAGATCTCTAGTCTTTCCCCTTCTCTTGTTTTCCTCTTGTTTCTTTGCATTGTTCACTGAAGAAGCCCTTTGTCTATCCTTGTTATTTTTTGAAACTGTGCATTTAATTGGGTGTACCTTTCCCTTTCTCTCTCGCTTTTTGCTTATTTCCTCAACTATTTGTAATGCCTCCTCAGACAATCACTTTGCCTCCTTGCATTTCTTTTCCTTTGGAATGGTTTTGTTCACTGCCTCCTGTACAGTATTGCAAACCTTTGTCCATAGTTCTTCAGGCACTCTCGTTACTAGATCTAATCCCTTGAATCTATTCATTACCTCCACTATATATTCACAGAAGATTTGATTTAGGTTTTACTTGACTGGCCTAGTGGTTTTCCCTGCTTTCTTTAGTTTAAGTCTGAATTTTGCTCTGAGGAGCTGATGATCTGAGCCACAGTCAGGTCCAGGTCTTGTTTTGCTGACTGTTTAAAGCTTCTCTGTCTTCATCTACAAAGAATGTCATCAGTCTGATTTCCGTACTGACCATTTACTGATGTCTGTATGTAAAGACGTCTCTAGTGTTGTTGAAAAAGAATGTTTGTTATAACCAGTGCATTCTTTTGTTAGAATTCTGTTAGCCTTTCCCCTGGTTCATTTTGTACTCCAAGGCCAAACTTGCCTGTTACTCCAGGTGTCTGTTGACAGCCTACTTTTGCATTACAATTTTTATGATAAATAAGACACCTTTTTTTGGTGTTAGTTCTAGGAGATCTTGTAGGTCTTCATAGAACTGCTCAACTTCAGCTCTTTTGGCATAGGTGGTTGGGGCCTAGATTTGGATTACTGTGATGTTGACTGGTTTGCCTCAGAAATAAAACAAGATCATTCTGTCATTTTTGAGATTGCACCCAAGTACTGCATTTCAGATTCTTGTTGATTATGAGGGCTACTCCATTTCTTCTATGGGCTTCTTGCCCACAGTAGTAGATTTAATGGTCATCTGAATTAAATTGTTCATTCCCGTCCATTTTAGTTCACTGATTCCTCAGACACCAGTGTTTACTCTTACCATCTCCTGCTTGACCACCTCCAATTTACCTTGATTCATGGACCTAACATTCCAGGTTCCTATGCAGTACTGTTCTTTACAGCATCAGATTTTACTTTTATCGCCAGACACATCCATAACTGAGAGTTATTTCTGCTCTGGCCCAGCCGCTTCATTCTTTCTGGAGTAATTGTCCTCCGCTCTTCCTCAGTAGCACATTGGGCACCTTCTGTTCTGGGAGCGCACTTTCGGTGTCATATCCTTTTGCCTTTTCATACTGTTCATGGGGTTCTCTAGGCAAGAATACTGCAGTGGTTTTCCATTCCCTCCTCCAGTGGACCATGTTTTGTCGGCACACTCCACTGTGACCTGTCCATCTTGGGTGGCCCTGCATAGCTTCATTGAGTTACACAAGATGGTGACCAATGAAAGGGTGATCTAGTGGTATTAGAGTTGAATTAGAGTCTTCTCTTGATCTTTTTTTCTGGAAATTATCTTTAGTATAGTTTCTGATCCTGCTTTCAGGTTAAGGATAGGCCTTTCTCTGCCCTCAACACTGTTGTGGTTTTGTTTTTTAATCATCATAATTGTCTAGTCTTAATTCAGAATCTTATACTTGCTGTTTTGACATCTCTTATCTGGAATCCTCCATGTGTAGAAAGTAGGGTAGGGTGGGTCTAAAGTGGGTCTTTTGTTAGATAAACACAGTCACTGAGTTAAGAGAAAGCCAGAAAATTTTGCGTTTTGTTGTGAATACCTGGAGTTGAAGTGCCATCATTTGCACTCTTAACCCTGTTTCTTTCAGTTCCTATTGTCCTTGCCATAAACAAATGTGACAAAGCTGAGGCGGATCCTGAGAAAGTGAAGAAAGAACTGCTAGCCTATGATGTGGTGTGTGAGGATTATGGAGGCGACGTTCAAGCAGTGCACGTCTCTGCACTCACGGTAAGTACAGGTGTGTTCAGATAAGAGTGCTGCATGAAAGGCACAGGGTGCCTTGTAGCTCCAGAACATTTTGACCCACAGAATTTCTGTCCCCATTTAAAAATTCTCTCAGTACTCAGCAAAGCTGGTATCTTTATCCTGGTTTGGCAGATTAGAAATTAGTCTCAGAAAGGTCAGTCACCAGTCCAGGAGAATCAGGTTTAAACTGTGCTTTACTTACTATGAGATACTTAGAATGAGGAGGATAAGTAATAAATGTCGTAGGGATAGATAGGATAATAGTAGGCTAAAGACTATTTTAAGCAGAAATGAAATTTGGTTGGTAGTAAAAAGTGCCTGTTTTTAAGTGAAAAGCTGTAGAATAGGTCTTAGGGCACCTAAGACAGATTTAAACAAATAAAACTTTTTACTAATACGGTGTTGTAACATTTGGGTTCTTTCTGTTATTGATTGACCCAATGCTTCTGTGAAACTTAAATTACTATAAGTTTTACAGTGTTATTTGTGATGAATTCCATTTTCTTTTCATTACCTATTCTTTTTAAAATAGTTTTATTTACCTGTTTATTGTATTTTTGCTGCGCTGGGTCTTCGTTGCTGCTCATGCCTTTCTCTAGTTTTGGCAAGCGGAGGTTGCTCTCTAGTTGCGATGTGAAGGCTTCTCACTGCAGTGACTTCTCTAGTTGCTGTTCCCGGGCTCTGGAGCACAGGTTCAGTAGTTAGGACGCGTGGGTTTAGTTGCTTCTTGGCGTGTGAGATCTTCCTGATCAGATATCGAACCCCTGTCTCCTGCATTGGCAGGCAGATACTTTACCAATGAGCCACCAGGGAAGCCCATTAAATTACCAGTTATTCTTTTCTGGATAAAAAACACCAAAGAAACTCATTACCTGTTTTGTGACAGCACTTTCCAATTCTCTTGTCCTCTGCAGGTAGCTTACTAAATAACAATTTCATTTTTGTTCATTCTGACCATATTCCATGGTTTACTCATAATATGGACTTTTTTTCCTTCTGATCATTCACTAGAGAAATTTTACTTTATTTGGCCACCTTCCTCCAATTAAGTCTCATTTTATCTTTACTTTTCCTAAATTTGTTCCTCCAAGATGATTAGAAGTTTTGCCTCCATTAATAATAAAACTCTGCCTCTTTTTTTCTGAAACTCATAATATGCCACCTTACTTTTTTATCTTTCTATTGTACCTTGATTTTTACTACACTCTGAAAACTGGATGGCAAGAGTAGAACATTTGAAGACATGACTGCTTTTTCTGCCTAGATACCATCAGATGAGTGCATAGATAGATGTGATTCTGCTTACATAAATTTGAAGGCATGGCAGATATGATTCCTGGGGAGTAGAGGTAAGAGAGTAGCAGGGAAGTAAGATGAGGCCTTCTTTTCCAAGAAGGAATCGGGGACTTTACATGCAAAGAAACAACCCCAACTCTGCTTTTCAGAGCAGTATTTTGTAAATTGAAATAAATACTAGGGATTAAGTAGATGGGTAAGCAGAGTGTTTAGTTAGTTTTGTTAAGGTTGTCTCTATTGTTTTATACTTTGTAACAACTGTGAGCAGTCTCAGCTAACATGGACAATGGAAAACTCTCTTGCTCATCAATTCCAGTTGCATCACGAGTTAATCAGCTACGTGATCTTGGAGCCTTAGAAAGCACAATAAACAGAGATCATTAAAGGTGAAAGAGTCATCTAATCTAGCTCCTTCAGTTTACAGTTGAGGAAAGGAAATTCAGAGAGTGGAGGAGGAAATGTACACCCACTCCAGTGTTCTTGCCTGGAGTATCCCATGGACAGAGGAGCCTGGTGGGCTGCAGTCCATAGGGTCACAAAGAATTGGACACGAATGCATGACTGAACAACAACAACGAATGCAGAGAGGTGAAGTGATTTTCCAAGATTGCACAGCTGAGTAGTTAGAGTGTAGCTTATAGCCTGGGTCTAGTCAGTGCTTTGTCTCCTCATTTATTTAATGAGAATAGTAGTATTTCATTGAATTCTTGAGTGATCAAAATGAAATCAGTGAAAGCTTATTTAATTGGCTAGAACTTCAAATGTAAAGTAGCATTGTAAAGAAAGTGAGGGGAAAAAAACTCATCTATAGAAACACATTAAGGAATGAGGGTGAAAGAAGCATATGTTTATAAAAGGGTATTGACAAGCACTAGTACCTATTCTTTGAAAAATAATACAGGCACTGTTCCTTGCAAGATCTGTCCCAGGGTCAGATTTTTCTTGCTTCTCTCTTTTCTTCCTTCCTTTCCTCCCTCCCTCCCTTCCATCCTTCTTATAGGTTATTTCCTGTTTTTTATGCTTAAAGAGGAAAGTATTGCTGTCAAGGGTTGTTTGACTTTCTAATCCTGGTATTTACATTTACCGATAATATTTATTAATGTATATTAACAACTCTTTTTTTGTTTGTTTTTAAGGGTGAAAACATGATGGGTTTGGCAGAGGCAACTATTGCTCTTGCAGAAATGTTGGAATTGAAAGCAGACCCTACTGGTGCAGTTGAAGGAACAGTAATAGAATCTTTCACAGACAAAGGAAGAGGGTAGGTCTGTTAAAATGCATATTTTCTAATAATTTTATTTCATTGTTTTTGTGACCTGATTATATAACCATATATTATATGTATTACATATTATTGTTAACACATGAACAGTATTTTCAAAGCATTTGTTTTTAAAAGTTTTTTATTTAAAAAAAAAGTTTTTTATTGCACTGGCACACAGAACCCAACATGCAGTTATCAAGAGACCATAGCAACTATGTGTATACATTTAATAGTCCTGTTTAGGTGACTTAGTAGTTCAGTTTGTTTGATTTTTGTTTTTTTCCCCACTGATTTAGCTGAATTGGTAAAATCTTATAGGCTAACATAAATTAGAATGAAATAGCAATTGTTGCATTTTTGGGTTTCTAAATCCTTTATGTCCTTACCCATTAATATATGGTAAGATTGTTGGAATAGTGTTCTTATCTTTAATTTCCCTCCTTATTAGCAGAAGAGGTCTTTTCACTGCTTAACCTATTAGTTATAGAAAGAGGATTAGGATTTTGTCAAAATACTCAACTATCTGCACCCTTCACCACCATAACCTTACAAGAAATATTTTTTGTGTGTTTTCTTCTTTTTTTAAATTGTGGTAAAAGATACATAATATTAAATCACCATCTTAACTATTTTTAAACATACAGTTCAGTAGTCTTAAGTATATTCATATTGTTGTGCAACAGATCTCTAGAACTTTTTCATCTTGCAAAACAAACTATTCCCATAAAGTGTTAATTTCCCCTTTCCCTCCCCCCACCTGTTGGCAACATCTTTCAGTAGTGTTTCTGTGATTTTCAGTGCTTCAGATACTTTGTATGAGTGGAATCATATAATATTGTCCTTTTTGACTAACTTATTTCACTTAGTATAATGTTCATTTAGGAGGTTCATCCATATTCTAGCATGTGACAGGATTTTTTTTCTTTTTTAAGATTATATAATACTGCATTATATGTATATATTGCATGTTCTTTATTGATTCTTCCATTAATGGACACTTAGGTTACAGTTATGAAAAATGTTTTTATAGTATGAAAATTGAATAGATTGAAGGCAGGAGGAGAAGGGAACGACAAGGATGAGATGGTTGGGTGGCATCACTGACTCAGTGGACATGAGCTTGAGGAAACTGGGAGATGGTGAAGGAAGGGGAAGCCTGGCGTGCTGCAATCCATGGGGTCGAAAAGAGTTGGACACGAATGAGCAACTGAACAGCAAATAGTATGAAAAATTATTTGAGAAGTTAAGAAGTGGTGGAATTAACCTTGTTTGTTCATATTAATAAATATTTTGTAATCTCTTAAAGGTATCTTTACTTGAGAAAGTGCTATTACATCCTGATTATGACATTAAAAAAATATGCTTTTATTTTCATATTAGTCCTGTTACTACAGCTATAATTCAAAGAGGAACTTTGAGAAAAGGCTCCATTCTGGTTGCTGGGAAGAGTTGGGCAAAAGTACGCTCAATGTTTGATGAAAATGGCAGAGCAGTCGATGAGGCCTATCCTAGCATGCCAGTGGGAATCATAGGCTGGAGAGACCTCCCTTCTGCAGGAGATGAAATTCTTGAAGTAGAATCTGAGGTATATTAAGCTTAATTCCTATAACATAGAATATGATATAGTGATTTAAAATATCAGTTTATAATGTTACAATACAAAATAAGTAATGTTAATAAATAATCCAGTACTATAACATGTGTGAGTGGCCAGTGATGTCATTTTAGAGTTTGGCTGTAGAATTTTTAGCAATTTGAGATTGGATTTTTAAATAATTTCAAATTTACACACAGCCTCCATATTAAAGTTTTAATTAGTGATTTCGCATATGAGTTAAACTTATTTTACAGTGGAGGAAAAAAACAGCATTTATTGGTTTCTGTTAAGTAATTCCCTTTCTCCTCCTATAAAGCCAAGGGCACGTGAAGTTGTTGACTGGAGAAAGTATGAGCAAGAACAGGAGAAAAATAAAGAGGATTTAAAATTAATAGAAGAAAAGCGAAAGGAACACCAAGAAGCACATCGGAAAGACCGCGAGAAGTATGGCACTTTGCACTGGAAGGAGAGATCATATATAAAGTACAAAGAGAAAAGACAGCAGCAACCCTTAAAGCTGAAAGAAAAACTAGAAAGAGATTCAAATGTACTTCCAATAATTGTTAAAGGTGACTTTTAAAAGATTTTACTTTACAACTCATTTTTTGGTCATTTTTTCATATTTTGTCATTCTCACATTAATTTGGGCCGTAAGCTGAAATGATTTCAGTGTTTTGGAAGGGAATTTTTAAAAGTTGAGATATAATTGACATGTAACATTTTCATAATGATTCAGTATTTGTATATATGGTGAAATGACTACCATAGTAAATCTAGTTAGCATCTCTCACTAACACAGAGTTATAAAATTTTTCTTGAACACTTTTAAGATTTGCTCTGTTAGCAGCTTTCAAATAAGCAATGCAGTATTATTAACTATAGTCACTATGCTGTATATTACATCCCCATTACATATTTATTTTATAGCTAGAATTTTATACCTTTTGACCCTCTTTACCCTTTTTGCCCACCTCCACTGGGGGAGATTTCTTTAAACAATTTTCTTGTGAGTTTTGCTGTAAATGTATATCTGGTTCATTATACTTTGTTCGGCTAAGAAGGTGTTTATCATGCTAAACCTAAATAAGAATATATTCCGTGATAAATGCCATTCTTATTACTTCTTTAAATAGATTATTATAATTTTTGAGTCTGTTAATTCCTAACTCCTAACATCAATACTTTTAAACTTTTGCTGCATTTAGGTGATGTTGATGGTTCTGTTGAAGCCATTTTGAACATTATGGATACCTATGATGCTTCACATGAGTGTGAACTAGAATTGGTACATTTTGGTGTGGGTGATATTAGTGAAAATGATGTCAACCTTGCTGAAACATTTCATGGTAAGTTTTCCATTTCCTATTTAACTGTGTTCCCTAGACGACACTCTGAACCTTTCACTTTTGTCTTTTGTTGCTGGGCTGCTGACACCTGACATTTACTCCCCATCTGCATTCCCCTTCCTGTTGGCAGTCTAGTCCCAGCTAGCGATTGCATACTGCACAGGATGTGCAGTATTGCAGGCTCAGCCCCACTTGTCATTGTTGTACTGAAATCTTGGGGAACTATTTCAAGCCACAGTAGTGTTTCTTGATTTTTTTTTCCCAGTGTACCGTTACTGCCACCTCATCTTGCCCAGATCCTGAACCAAACCCAAGCTTGGTTCTCTCTTTCACTTAGACTTTTGAATGCCCCTATCTGCAGTTAGCCTATTCAGTGTTTTCTTTTGTCTTTTGCTTTTGACTGCCTACTTTTGTTCACTTATAATTTTATAAATTATATTTTTCTTAGATCAAAAGCTCCTTTTAGCTTTAAATACCTCGAAGGCAAGGGGACTGTTTATAAGTCAAACTTAACGTTACACAGAACGGGGACTCATCACTGCTTGACCGTCACTTTGACTGGGTTTAACAGCTAGGCAAAGCACTAATTTTATTGAATTAGTGAATCATTTAGGAAGGAGGTACTTCATGACCTAACTTGATTAGAATTAGTTGTTACCTCTACCACAGAGATGCTGTCTTCCGTAATGCTGGGCATTTCAGAGTACTTTATGGACACTGACTGTACTGTTAATGTGGATAGTGTGGTGTGTTGAACGATTTCTTAATGACAAGATTTTCAAGGTGGTTATGTTTTTCTCCTGACTAAGCCATTTGCTTTAATTTTTTCACTTGTTTAAGGAAAGTGTTTTGCTTTTGCTTCCCCCATTTGTTCTTTGTTAAAATGGTCAGCTCCATGGTACTTCTTTCATTTCTTAAATAACTCTCGAACTTATCTAATTAAGTAACTACAGTTGATACTTGAACAGCATGGTTTTGAACTGTGGGTCCACTTACACATGGATTTTTTTCAGTAGTAAGTATTATAGTACTACAAGATCTGAGGTTGGCTTACTCCTTGGATGTGGAGGAATCACATATGGAGGGCCAACTATAAGTTACTCTTGAATTTTCAACTGTCTGGAGGATCAGCATCCCTAACACCTGTGTTGCTCAAGGGTCATGTGTTTTTGAACATCTTTTGGTCAGCTGAATACTTCAGAGCAAACCACAAAAGTTGTAGGCTATAAGATTGCAATTAATAACAATTATTAAAATAATGTAATATTTTAGCTATAATCATTTTTTTTTCTTATTTCCCTGGTGTAAAAATTAACATTTACCATATCACCCTGCACATTTTGGGCACTTAAAATGTTTCCTAAATGAACATTAAACATCATAAAGAACACTTAAAAATCAAAGAAATTTTCCTTTTTTAGTAAGCCATAACAGAATTTATAAAATATTTTTATTAATTTGAAAACTGACTTTCATGAGAAAATGTTACAGAATTTATCTCTCCTACTTGCTTTTAACTTACATAGAAGCAAAAACTTTAGATTTGAATTTTTGCTTGAAAGACTGTTTAATGCAATATTTGTGCTACTTTATTCTATTTGTGCTTTCCAGGTGTTATATACGGCTTCAATGTGAATGCAGGCAATGTTATCCAGCAGTTGGCTGCAAAAAAGGGAGTAAAAATTAAACTTCACAAAGTCATTTACCGTCTCATTGAAGATTTGCAGGAAGAACTGAGCAGCAGATTGCCCTGCATTGTGGAAGAGCACCCAGTAGGTGAGTGTTCACTGAATGGTACTCTAAACATTCATACCTTACCTGCTGTGAGTAACACTTGAAAGCAAAGTTTAAGGGGAAATGTATTTCACTGTTTAAATGTGTTCACTGTTCCAACACATATCCTGTGTTCTAGAAAAAATGACTACTCTAGATAAGGGTTCAGCATAATTTGATCTGAATTATAAATACCTGGCCTCTGTAAGGTTTTATGCTTTGGCTGTGAGGCTATTAAGGCAGTAAGGCAGTAAGAACGTTTCCTCTAGTTAGACATAAACAACTCATTATAATACAAAGTAGACTGGATGGAGGCATAAATGCTATTAACAGTGTTGTGGAAGGAGCCATTGATTGTGTCCTGCAACTGGCAGAGAAATCCACCATAAGAAAACTCACATTAAAAATTCAACATTTAAAATTATTTTTTCTAACATATCCTTTGGCCAGATTAAAGGCTAAATTTATTTAAGATGGACTGAATCATCTCGTTTTTTCCTCCCCACATCCAGATTTTCTTGGTTAACTTTTAATTTTGATGATAGTTTTAAGTTTCCTGAAAATTTACTGGAAAAGTGTAAGGAACTCACTTCCAGTTTACCAGTTGTTTACATTTTGCCCCATTTGCTTTAGCCCACCCCCTTCCTCCATACACACACACAGTTTGTTTTTTTTTTTTTCTGGGCTTACTTAATTGTAAATTTGAGGTATTGTGTTCATTTGCCCCTAAATACCAGGTTGACCAAAAGTTCGTATGTAAAAATACCAATGAACATTTTGGCCTACCCAATATTTGTATTTTCTAAACACAAGGATGTTCTTTTATAAAACCACAGAATATAAAAATTAGGAAACTGAACATTAATACTCTAACAGTCCATGTTCATTATTTCTATAATGTACTTTTATTTTTCCCTTGATCCAGGATGACAGATTGTTTTTTTAAAAAAAATACTTATTTGGCTGCACCAGGTCTTAGTTGCAGCATGCAGGATCTAGCTCCCCGACCAAGGATTATACTGAGCCCCTGGCATTGGGAGCATGGGAGTCTTAGCCACTGGACCACCAGGGAAGTCCCTGTTCTTGTCTTTTTTGACCTTGACATTTTTGAAGTGCTACAGGCCAGTGACTTTGTTGAATGTACTTTGTTTCCTCATGATGAGACTCAGTATTTGCATTTTTGGTCCACAATGCGGATTTATTTTATTCTGATCTGCTAAACATGATCATAGAGATTTGTTATGTTCTTGTGCTAAGAGCAATTTGGAAAAGTCATATGAGGATTTCTAGGAGTAAGTGAACACCAAATAGCACTAACCCTAGAAAACTAGTACATTCTAGTGTGTGATACCATGTTGTATTGGAATGTTTCAAATTTCAGTCAGTAAAAAAATTGAGGAGTCAGAGATTTAGTACCTTAAGTGTGTATAATCTACCAGAGGTGAGCTTAATATGATCCAGTTGAGAAACTATTGAAGGATGACTGAGAACTAGCTTTTCATGAAGTAGACAGAAATTATGCTCATTTTACAATCAGCTATTAGCATCTTCTACTGCATTTTATTCAGCCAAAACAGTAAACATGTTTCTTTTGTTCTTTCTTTTGGTAAGTACATTTCCAAGAATACCCAAGGATTTTTATGCTTTTATTTCTAACACTGGCCAGGAAAATAGAGTGGTGGAGTCAGAGAAAATCAGGACTTCTTTACCAGAGTTTGTATTTTTTCCTCATGCCTTTAATTTTTGCTGTGCGGAATGTCAGAAACTATGTATTTGTCAGAATTTGTTTTCAGTATAATGTTCTCTTCTTCCTAAAGGTGAGGCTTCTATACTAGCTACCTTCTTTATAACAGAAGGGAAGAAAAAAGTTCCTGTGGCTGGCTGCAGAGTCCAAAAGGGACAGATAGAAAAGCAAAAAAAATTTAAGTTAATCCGCAATGGACATGTTATTTGGAAGGGTAAGCAACATAAAACTGTTCTATCATATCCAGTCACTAAAAACCTGATTGTGGGTTACTATCTGAGGTATAGCCTTAGCTCAGGTCACCTCTTGCTAACTCCTTATCTGGCCTCCAGGCCCAGTGATTCCCATAGGATTGTTAGTTCCCCAGTCTGATTTTCTAAGGTTCTAAAAATTGACCCCAAACTACCTTTCCAGCGTGTGCTAAGTTGCTTCAGTTTGTGTCGGGCTCTTTGTGGCCCTGCAGACTAAGGCCCACCAGGCTCTGTCCAGCTTTTCAGCAAGAATACTCGAGTGGGTTGCCATGCCCCTCTCCAGGGGATCTTCTAGACCCAGGGACTGAACCCGTGTCTTGTATCCTGCACCAGGCAAGCAGGTTCTTTACCACTAGGGCCACCTGGGAAGCACTTGCCAGCCGTCTCCTTATTTCCATCCTCCAACCACCTTTGCCTGCACCGTCACCCTGGTTTAGCTCATCCAAGTCCTGAGAACCATCCCATCCCTTGCAGTGTTAACCTTTAAAAAGGAAGATCACTACAACCACGTAACTTTCTTCCCTTTCCTTGGTATTTAGCCCCATCATGTAACATGGAAGAAGTGTGAAACCTGTAACAATCTCGGTGTAATTTTCCTTGTAGTCTGCTGTTGTAGCAGACACCAGCACTTGCTGGACACTTATCTGTTGACTATATGAACCCTGTATTTTCTTTTTCCCCTAAAGGCTCGTTAATCTCACTGAAACACCATAAAGATGATACTTCAGTTGTCAAAACTGGAATGGACTGTGGTCTTAGTTTGGATGAAGAAAAGATAGAATTTAAAGTGGGAGATGCTGTTGTTTGTTACGAAGAAAAACAAGTTCCAGCCAAGACTTCTTGGGATCCAGGATTTTAAAATTATTTAAAAAAATATAAATGATTAAATGTTTTTGTCTTATTATAGAGCAACTAGTTTTGTTTTACTACTGGTGTAAAAGCTCTACCAAGCTTTAACTGGTATTTAACTGTTAAAAATACTACAGTCCTAGGAAACCTTATTTAAGGATGCCTACAACTAGAAATCCTGGTATGGGAAAATAAGGCTAAAGAAAACTATTATTGGTATATCACTGAATCTTAATCATCAGTTTAAAACATTTCAGGTGCTTTAGTTCAGTGATCCTGAACTGTGCTCTAGAGGCAAAACTATGAAACCATGTTTTTTAACATCAACACTACCAGTAAGTAAACATTAGAATTTACACACATAGCATTGAATAGCAGCATTTACCCTTTGTATTGCAAACAGCAAATTTTGAGACAAACCATCCAGACTTGGGATGAATTAATTGGCAACTCAGGAGCTCAGCCTTTAAACTTCATTTGTAGGAAACAAGTATATTGTAGCTTTTTAAGGCAAGGTTGTAATACCAATTCACACAAACCAGTGTTTCCCAATCTGCAGGGGTGAGGAAGGGCATAGTTCTTCACCACCCTGAGGGGTCATCTGGCAATGTCTAGATACTTTTGGCTGTGGGGAGGGAATAGAATAGTATGCTCATGGCATCAAGTGGGCAGAGGCCAGGAATGCTGTTCATTATCCTTCTGATGCACAGGAAGGCCCCTATAACCAAGAATTATCAGTCTAAATGTCAATACTGCTGAGGTCAAAATTAACTGGCTTAAATCTAAACAATTGATACTAAATATAACATAATTCTGTGAAGTACAGGTTACTTTAGAAAATTTGATGCTTAAAGTCCACTTTTAAAAGCAGTGGAATAAAACCCAACATTTAAATGTTAGCTCATATCTTTATTAGCCAATATACAATTACTTGTCTTCTGGTTTGTTGAAACAATAGGTCAGACAACATTTGCCACAGTAATGTCTGTCGAAGTGACTGGCCATAAAAACTCCAGCACCACATTCATCTGAGGGACACTCCCGGCGAAGGCGACTGATTTTGCCATTCTCATCCACCTAAAAAGCAGAAACTTGCTATTAAGATAATCTTGCAACATATTCTGAGATCTGGTTTATAAGTGACTCAAAATATTTACCCTTTAAATTACACAACGATAGTTTTTAGTATTTACAAACCAAAGCATCCCAAATTCTCACCAGTAATTAGTACAAGAAGTTGAGTTTTTAAAGTCCAGCCATGCAAGTGATGGACAGAGTTAAGACCTGAACCCAAACTGACATTAGAATCCCAAGCTTAGCTGAAATGAAATAGCTACAGGTAATCCCCATTACATAAAGCCCAAACACCAAAACAGGAAGAAAAAAAAAAAAAAAAAAAAAACACCAAACTTCTTTAATAAAAGAGTTTGAAACCAGAAATGCAAACAAAATTATTAATCTATAGACAAAAAACTTATTTGGCCCACCTTATAGTATTTCAGAACAGCCAATTTAACCTTCTTTCTCTTATGCTTGTTCTTCTTGGGAGTGGTGTAAGACTTCTTCTTCCTTTTCTTAGCACCACCACGAAGTCTCAACACTAGATGAAGAGTGGACTCCTGTTATTGAACAGAGAATGAAACAGGCTTTAAAAATGGCTACATTAATGCTAGTGTCCAGAGAATGGACAACCAGCATCATGCACCTTCTAACTGGATGTCAAGCACACCCACAGATGATGGAATGTTGGGGGGCAGGGTGGGGATCTCAGTCTTATATAAACTACTATAGAAAGGTTAAAGAACATCATGGGATGCAATGTGCAAAATCCAAAATTTAGGGGACTGTAGCAGCACTTCTCAAATGCTGATAAAGGAATCACCTGGGATACTATTGCTAATTGAATGCTATTCTCCCTACTTTTGAATACTGGTCAAAATTCCCAGTTGTGACATATATTTATACTTAAAGGGCTGCTTTCCTCCAAACAGACCTTTTGAATGTTGTAGTCAGACAAGGTACGTCCATCTTCCAGTTGCTTGCCAGCAAAGATCAGTCTTTGCTGGTCAGGAGGAATTCCTAATGGGAAACAAGTTGAATACATAAGTTAAGTGATGGTAAATTAAGCATATCTGCTCATGATTTACAATCCTGAATCAAGTAAATGGTACTGACAGTCATCAGTGAGTTCTCACTATAGGCAAGGTGTAACTGTAAATGTTTACGCATTTTAATCTCATTTACTCTTAATATACATTAACATAGCCACTTGACAGAAGACGTTGAGTTTAAATTAGCTAGCTCCTTCGAATTCACAGACATGAAACCTAACTGTAGTTTGGCTCCATGCTGATAAACGTTTGCCTACTCTGTTATTCCAAAAGCATTTTCGTAAAACTCGTTTCATTCAGACCTTTTCCCACCCCACAGAGCGAGCAGGTATGTCTAGCGCCTGACAAGAGCCTCTACAGATCAGTTTTTCTGAATCAGAAAATACCAACTTGCCTTCCTTATCCTGGATCTTGGCCTTTACATTTTCTATTGTATCCGAGGGTTCGACCTATGAGTTTTAAAACGCAAACATATCGGTAACAGAGTAAGAACTTGAAAGTTACCAAGGAACCGAGCCGGTGGGGGCCGAAACCCACCTAGGAGAGCCCCAGACGGCGCGGCCGGGCCACACGTGCTCGCGCCCACCTACAAGAGCACCTCCCTCCCACCGCGCGACGCCGGCTCCGGCTACCCTGTCGGAACGCCTAGAAGTGACACACTCGGACTTCAGGCATAGAAAACGCGCCCTAGGCCACGGCTCAACAAACAACGCTTATTTCAAGGTCAGATTTTAGAAGTCCGGCTCACAAACGCGTTGTACGGCGGAAAGCAGCGCCAGTGCCGAGACCCGCCTCAGGCCCTCCCTCCATCAGGCCGCGGCTTCTCCCCGGCCTGGCCCGTACCTCGAGAGTGATGGTCTTCCCCGTCAGGGTCTTCACGAAAATCTGCATCTTGGCGGCGGTTCCACCTGAGGGTGAGGAAAAGGAGGAGACAGATGAGACCCGGAAAAACAGGAGGTGCGATGGCAGGTTACGGGACAGAGCTCGGCCGCATGCACACACTCACCGCAGATGGCGGATCCGAAAGGAAGGCCCCACCCTGGTCCACGAGCTTTCCGGGCGCTCCTGGAGGCCCCGCCTCCTAGGCGGCCACACCAAGTGCCTGAGCACTGTCTCAGCGGCTGTCCAGCCACATGCCAGACCAGGTCGTGACCTCATTTCTCCTCCCTCTAGCTTAGCTTATTTCTTACTTTATCCTCCAGAACTTTCTGGAAATAATAGATTTAAGCAACTTAAAAATGTCTTTAAAAGGCTTTACCCCTGTAGTTGACGTGGCTAAGAGATCCTTTGGGGGTGGGGGGGTGGGGGGTGGAGTTAAAGGGCCTTCATGAGAAAAAGAGAGGAAACGGCAGTGTCTTCTGGGAATTGTAGTTTCCACTGCTTTCTTTTGGCAGGACTACTTGTCCCAAGATGCAGTTCCATACCTCACGGCTCCCTAGTTACTATCGCCTAGCGGTGGGTTTCGAGAAAGGCATTAAGGTGAGGAGGAAGAGGCAAGCGCAGTAATGGTTTCTGGGAGATGGAAACGGGTCAGAAGTGACTAGGAGGGAAGGTTAAGAGGCTGGAGAAGAGCAGGGGGAACCAAAAGTGTCGTCACCCACTAACAGAGGCGGTGAGGGGCTGAGAATCAGCGATCTACTACCAGAAGCTCCCAGGGCCTTCAAGGGAAGGGCCAGCTCCAGGCAACCGGAATAATAGGTGGTGTCCTCAACCCCTTGGGCTCTCCTGGTTTGAGGAAGAGCCTGTATTGTATGTCACTACGCAGTGTGAAAAGGTTTAATATGTTAAAAAGCCTCAGGAGTTTTCAGATTTTCAAATGAAGTCTTATGGGAAAGAAACCCGATGGAAGTTTATTTACTGCAGAATTAACAAGTTTGGACGTTGGGAGTTGTGAAAATCCTAAGAGGATGTTTTTGGAGTATGTGTAGGGTGCTCTCCTGGCAAGGCAGGCGGGTGAGCGAGCTAAACCTTTGCTATGCGTTTGTGTTTAGTCCTGTCCCGGCTCTTTGCGACCCCATATGCTAAGCCGGCCAGGGCCGTCTAACCATGGAATTTTTCAGGTCAAAAATACTAGAATGGGTTGCCATTTCCTTCTCCAGGGGATCTTCCCACCCAGGGATCAAACCCAGGTCTCCTGCAGTGCAGGTAATTTCTTTACCTGCTGAGCCACATGGGAAGCCATGGCCTTTTGCCATATGTACCCTACTAATGTCTTTATCTCTCTGCCGTTCTCTGCTTCCCCATCCCCAAATTCAGGCTTCTTAATTTTCTCTGTCTCCAGTCGTCTGCTAACCCACCTTCACTTTTGCCGCCAAAGTATTCTAAAAAGTAAAAATGATTATGTCATTATGCTATTTCACCTTCAAGATAAAACCCAAATTCCTTAGCGTGATAGTGAACCTCTGCCTTCCTTAGAGCCTAATCTGCCGAAGCCATTTCTCGCTTTGCACTTTATTAACATTGAACTAATTGAAGTTCCTGACATGTCTTTCCTACTTTGGCACTTCTGAAGAATCCATTTCTTCTCTCTGGTACACTCTTCATCCCATATTCTGCCAATTAATCTCCACTTTTACGACAAAACTCCTTGAAAGTTGTTTATACTCATTGTCCCTTTGATTCTTTTCCTTCCATTGACTGAACCCACTTCTGGGGACAGGCTTTTTGTCTCCCCTCCTATTCCAACTGAATAACTGTGGGAATAACCTCCGTGTTGCTAAATTCAATATCCACTTAATCTTCTTTGACCTGTCAGCAGCGTTTGACACAGTGGATCATGCCTTTCCTCTTTGAAGCACTTTCTTCACCTGATTGACTTCCATCCCCGTAGACCCTCTTTTCCAGGCTGTTTTGCTGCTTCCTTCTTATCTACCAGACCTCTAAGCTTTGAAGTGCCCCCAAGGCCCCATCCTTGGATATCTGCTTTGCTTACATTTCCCAGATCTTTTTCCATTCTGTCTCATAACTTTTAAATATCATTTATATGCAGATGACTTATAAACTTCTTTCTCACTTGGACTACTCACTTGAATTCCAGCTTCACAAACTGTCGATTCATCATCTCTAATAGGTGGGCCCAAATGCCTGATTTTATGAAATTGATTGTCCCATCTCATAGAAGGCAATTCCATCTTTTCAGTTGCTGAAGCCAGAAACTTTATGGTCATCCTTGATTATTTTCTCATACCCACATCGCATCCCTCAACAAATCTTTTTGGTTTTATTTTTGATGTATGTGCCGAACACTTCTCACAGCTCTGCTGTTACCACTATTTCAAGCCACCATTATCTTATGCCTGGGCTCTTGTCGTAGCTTCCCAGTAATTCTGTCTTCAACCCTTGTCTTCACGGGGCAGCAGGAGCAATTCTTTGAAAATGTAAGTCAGCTGTCAGTCTTCTGCACACAGTCCTCCAGTAGCTTCCTGTCTCAGTCAGAGTTAAGCCTAAGTTCCTATAAACAAGGCTATCACTCCCACACCAGAATGACTGGAGGCCACAATATTTGACCTTGTTTGTTTTATCAGGATACTTTCAAACTAGTTTTCCCACATGAAGCAAACTAAATGCTAATTAAACTTCTGTTAGAAAATATTAAGTTAAACAAACCATTCGATCTTAAGATACAATTGCTTCTTTAGTAAGAAAAGAGCTTTTTATTGTCTGGTGTTTGGTATTTCTATCCCAGAGGTATAGTATAGCACATGACAGTAGAATTAATTAGACCTGTTCACTCATAGGTCGAAATATTTATGTCATGAGATCCATGAGAGTTTTTTTTTCTGAAACATTTTATTTAGATCCATATTTGACCTAATTTATGTAACGCTTTAGGTTAATTGATTTTTTTTTTCTTTCAGGCTTATCAAAGTTTTGGCTTTGTTGCAAAAGCAAATCAAGACTTAAATTTTCTCTGGCGAACAAGTGTATAGATTGTGACGTATGTCCGTCCAAGAAATAAATAAGCATGCAGTTCTCCCTCCTATCATTAGTAGAAGTGACAAGGAATTTTTGGAAAGAATGCAAAGATACATAATTACAGAAACTGAAAGAGTGTGCTGTAATGAGGAAGGACCTGCTGATGAATATTACATCATATACCGAAATGTTTTTGATAAGGTATCGTAATCCTCTAAGACAGTGGAGTTTTTATGTGGTAGAAATGGTTCATCCTGACAATAATATTCATACCTTAGTAACACCACTGCTTGTTTGACTACTTCATTTATCGGTTTTGGAAAGTTTGTCCAATTTATCAGAAAGGGATGAATGTGAAAAATGCTATGCTGGATTTATATTACTAGACAGTTAACGAGTGTTTTAGTTATCATAGCTTAAGTGCAGGCTATCAGTTTTTGAGCTACAACCTACCTGTGCCTTCAAACATCATTTTGACCTTCCATCTTAAATTATTATCCAATTTGTTAGGAATTGGGCTGTAGCCAGAACCTGGTGATTCTTCTTCGTTTGGGGGTGGTTTGCGGTGTCATTAAAATCTTGGTTTCAATTTGATCTATAATATTGGATTGAGACCCCTCGTGGATTAGAGGTCTAGATAGGGCAGTAAGCAGGCGGCTGGTGCATGCAGGCTCAGTTGCTTCACTCGTGTCCAACTCTTGGTGACCCCGTGGACTGTAGTCCGACAGGCTGCTCTGTCTACAGAATTATCCT
Source organism: Odocoileus virginianus (assembly GCF_023699985.2). Taxonomy (NCBI): domain Eukaryota; kingdom Metazoa; phylum Chordata; class Mammalia; order Artiodactyla; family Cervidae; genus Odocoileus; species Odocoileus virginianus. The sequence goes on along the minus strand of NC_069675.1, from coordinate 36,122,734 downwards.
GGCAAGAATACTGGAGTGGGTTGCCATTTCCTCCCCCAGAGGATCTTCCAGACCTGAAAAACAGAGGTCAGAAAATGCTGCAGTTTTAGCTTTTGATTTTGCTTTTTAAGATTTTAGAAAAACCATCTTTTCTTTATAAACGATTGCATTATGGCCACCGATCCTCATTTTTTTTAACCTCACTTTTTCTTTTTCACCTATCTTTGAAGATGCCCTGACAGTAAAATAGTGAAATTAGCATCCTTTCCTCCTTACCTGGAAGAAATAATTACTTATGTTAAGACTTCTGTAAACTATTTGTCTCTGAGTTAAACAGCCTTAGGCAAAATAGAACTCTGTTTTTTTTTTTTTTAATTTTTAAGCATTATAACACTGAGTCTTGTTTCTCCTCTAAAATAAAAATAAAATGCCTCACTCTAAGGAAAAATGAGCATAAAGTAGTCATAGATACCTAAGAGTGGAATTAAGAAAATTGATGCCTATCCACTGGGCTTCCCCAATAGCTCAGTTGGTAAAGAATCTGCTTGCGATGCAGGAGACCCTGGTTAGATTCCTGGGTTGGGAAGATTCGTTGGGGGATGGGCTACCTAATCCAGTATTCCTGGGCTTCCCTTGTGGCTCAGCTTAGTCCGTGGGGTCACAAAGAGTCGGACACAACTGAGCGACTTTTACCTCACTTCACTTCACTTCACTTACATATCCATAAAAGTATAAAATGGAAAAGAGAGTCTTTTCTTCCTTTAAAGTCATATAGAAAATCTGTCTTTTAAGAACTGGTACATTGGCAGGTTAGCTTCATTTTATAAGTTGTTATGATCAATGAAATTGTTTTGGTGTTTTAGTCATTAAGGAATGTATTAGGTGAATGTTTAAAGGTAGTGTATTGAATAGATTTTATAAATATCAGAAATCATGCTGAGACTCTACGTGCGTGAAATCAACAAGGGACAGTTATAACTAACATACTTATTTTTGCATATCCAAATGCTAACACTTGTCACAAGTTTTTACACATGAAGAGCTCTCTGCTTTAAATTAGTATAGTTATGGTGAAGTCATTTTGGAGGAGGTGTTGGTAAAATTAATTCAAAGAAAAAAGACAGGAGATTAAATAAAAGGTGATTTCTGTATCTTTAGCCCTTTTCTCCCTACCCCCCCAAGATTTCCATTCGAACTATTTGTACATTATACAGTTATACATTGTATATTGTGAAGAATCCTATTCTTCAAAAGTAAGAGGGGATCTGAAATAGAAATCCTGTGGTATTTAGAGAAACCTTTCTTCTAGCTTCTCAATAAAATAATCTGCATTTCCATTTTCATGTTATTCTAGCACATTTGGTTGTTAATAAACTATTAATGTCTGCCTTCTCTAATCTTCCCTCTCTCTTGGAAGGGTCTAGTTTGGCAAAAGATGAAAGTACCAACTTGCATCTCTGAGTGCTTAGCACCAGAGAACAAGTACCAAATTCCGTTTAAAATCAGAGGTAGAGGATTTGGCTTAGACAACCATGCCTGAATCAAAGCAAGGAGACCTGAGGCTTGTGTAACAAGAATTGAGGGTAGGTTGCAGAGAGAGCCGAGGACTTAATACGCAAAGAAGATCAAGGCTAGGAAGAGTGCGTTTCAGGAGATATGGGTGAATTCTCGAGGCAGCTGGACTCTGGAAAGTGACTGGCCTTTTGTGTTCCTCATGTGTTTTGTGCAAATAGTGTATGTCCCGTGTGTAGGAGCTGAGGTGGAGTGAGTGCTGTTCCTTTTCTCCCTCATGGCTCTGTACCTGGGAAATACGGCACTGTTTTGAAGGAGTTAAGGGAAGCCATAATATGGAGACTGAAACTTGAATGCCTACAGGTCAGGAAGGTCATATGAGAGTTAAGTGGATTGGCTTTAAGAGAATAAGAAAAAAAAAAAAGAGAGAATAAGGAATCATGGGGACTGTGGTGAAATGAAGAAAGAATCCAATTTAAAGCGCCAGCTGACTACTGTCATTAAAGGAATGGGAGTTCCATGTTGGTAGATTCTTCAGAGTTTTCAGGAGAAGCTAAAAATATGGGCTTTGGGTGAAATTTCCTAAATTTTAAAATATTTTGCTGGTCAACCAAAACTATTCTACCTCTAGCATACCAGCTTGCCTCCTTTACTCTAATTCATTTTCTATGCATTCTTAAAAATTCATGAGTGTCTTTCTGAAATCAGTTTCTTCTAGTAAACCCATGGGAGCTGATCATGATGTTATAACAAGTCTGTTTTCGATCCATTAAGATATCTGAGTTGTCTTGGATTGTTGCAGCACATCATAGAGGCTTGTGGAGTGGAGGATAGCAGGGAACAGTGAAATGTTTAGTTTGAAAGACCAGAAATTAATGGTCTCCATTTTACTGAAAATTGCTGGGCAGCAGTCTTGATTTTGGTGGATAGGTAGTTTGGTCATGTCAGAAAGATGACCAGTATCTCCCACTCAGAAATCCTTTAATGGTGCTTGGCATTGATCAATTATCTCCTTATACCAAATTTTTTTTTTTTGCCATACCAGTTTTTTTGCGATCTCAGTTCCCCTCCCCAGAACTGAACCTGGGCCACAGCAGTGAAAGCACAAGTCCTAACCACTGAGCCAGTGGGGAACTCCCCTCCTTATACCATTTCTTGATAGACAGATGTCTTTCTGCATTATTTTTTTCTAGGTATTTTCTAGCTATAGTGGAGTATACTATAAGCTAGATATGTAGCAGGGGTAGAAAGCATAATTGTATCTTTCAGAGGAAATTGTGGATTGGTCACATTTATTCCTTACATCATTTGACACCTTCTGAAATTCTCATGAGTTGGCAACCATAGATTATTTTTAATGTTTTTGTTTTTTAACCTTTTTAAAGTGTTTATTAGTTATTATTGCTTTTTCATTTGGGTAATGCCTACACAAGGTTAACCAGAGAAAAAGAAAGAAAAATAAAGTAAAAAACCAATAAGCAGAGTATACAATGAAGTCAGGTCCTTCTCATTTTAGAATCTACTTACCCTTTCTTTCTCCATAGTTTTCTTCTTCCCTCCTCTGTAGGTTTCTATTTTCTTCCATTATTGTTCCAGAGATATTATGTACATAAACGTCATTTTAAACCATGAATATAAGATGTGAAGGGTTTTCTACAATTGTACTTGACATCTTGGGGATAGAAATGCAGTTTGGTAATTGAGATTATTGATCAACAGGAGCAGATGGGTTAGAACAGGGAGATGAAGGGAGTCCAGGATTTTAAGGTCTGAATGAAGTCAGAGACTAGATTTGGAGATAGTGAGGGATGATATGTAATTGTATTTAAGAGATCCAGAGTTGGGATAGTTAGACCTGGTATTGGTTTTAACTGACTTCATATAATGTATGTGTTAATTCCTGAGTAGAGCAAAAAAAATTTTTTCTCATATTTAAGCTCACAGAATTGTAATGGCTCACAAAGATCATATATTCAGTAACCGTGAACTGTCTTTAATATCCAGGCAATATTACATGTAAGTGCAAGCTCAAATTGTCTAATTGCCCATCATTTCATTAAAAAAAATTATAATGCTATTTGCAAGGCTTTTGATCTATATAGTCTTCTAGAAAAAAATTCAGTACCATAGACAGAAAAAATCATGTTTCAGGTAATAGAATATGTCACTGCATACAAATCCATTCTTACTTCAATCAAAAAAGAATATGACACGTTTATTGAGACAATAAAGAAAGGCCAAAGAACTGCATTTTATCTTCATGGAAAACTTAGAGTTTTGGCAGGAGAGCCCACAGCATTGGTATATCACAGGAAGAGAATAGCCCAACTTCAAGCAAAGTAAGTATATTCGTAAGTAGCCCTAAAGGTGATAACTGCTACTTGGTTTTATTAACTAGCCATTGTAACTATAACCAGTGATTCTTAGTCATCTTCAACTTTGATTTTATTTTAAAGCCATGTTTTTATGTTACCCTTTCTATTGAAGTTACTGTCTTTTTACTTGAAAAATAGTATTAATTCAGTTTGAGAATTTTATAATGTCTCAGGATAATTGGAGGCACATTGTAGTTTTGTAAAATGAAGGATGCAGATAATTGCTCCAGGTAATTTCTTTCGTGGAAGGTTTAATAGTATAATTCCATGATTACCATCTGAAATAGATCACTTACTCTTGTGATGCACAAAAGTAAGTAACCTACTGGGAGAGGATAAAACTCACTCTCGATGAACAGTCTCAGACTTTCAGTGTTCCATTTGGTGATTGATGGGTAAATTATTCTTATAGATAATTTCAAGTCAGCCAGGAAAATTATGTGAAATTTGACCTCCATTTTTGGTTATGTAGCTGGCAAGAGGTTGGGATCACTTCTTGTTGGGACAAAATGCTACATAAAATAGTAAAATAAATTTTTTTTTTTTTGCAAAAGGGACAGGAGGCTGATAAGATAGTAACAGAAATATTAGGGCAAAATCAGAAAACGAAAGATAGAGGAGCACTAAAGCTTCTTTAACCCTGAAAGCATTTATTAAAACTTGTGACCATGAGCTTTAGTTTTTACTGTGGCACAGAGGTATAAAAGATAGAGCCTGGCATCTGTCTGCCCAATGGATGTAGTCTACTGGGAAGTCTTCCCCATGTAAAGCTGAGATGATTAAGGGCTACACCCTGAAGAGTGAACAAGAGGTAAATTGCTCCACTTTTGGGGACTGCATGGAAAATTGCCTTCTGCTTATCAGACTGCTAACAGATTCAGGGCCTATTTTTGGAGTGATGAAGTGTTCAGGAACTAAAAATGGTAGTATTTTCACAGCACTTTGAATATGCTAAAATTTACTGAATTGAACACTTTAAAAGGATGAATTTTAAGGTATACAAACTATATATCAATAAAGCTACTATAAAAAAAGTCTTGGAGGATAGAGTGAGAAAGTTATTATGTCTAATCATAACTCAAAGAGGAGAATATGAGACAGACACTGTTTGAAAAAAAAAATGGCTGAGAGTTTTCTAGATTTAGTGAAAGATACCAATTCACAGATTCTGGAAGACCAAAGAATCCCATTGTAAGTAATAAATACTCAGCTAGATTAATTGTACTGAAATTGTCAAGGATAAGGAGATCATAAAAGTAGCTATGGAAAGGAAAACTGGGTACCTTCTAATCTGTGTTATAGCATGTATTGGAGCTTAATTCCTTTTTATGGCTGAATAATATTCCACTGTATGTATATACCATATTTCATCTACTTATCTGTTGATGGGTACTTGAATTTTTTCCACCATAGGCTATTGTGACTTGTGCCACCATGAGCATTCTTGTACAAGAGTCTGTTGAGTCCCTGCTTTCAATTTTTTTGAAAGTCCATTGACTTTTAACATGTCTTTCTTACTAAAGCACAACTATTAATATTTGGATGAAAACCAGGGACATTTTATCTCCACAGCCCCTCTTTCATAAATACTTCAGGCTCTTACTCTGAGCTGTCTGTAGTTACCAAGAATTCTGTATAATACTGAGACTGGATAGCAGTTATCTACTGACAAACTTGTTTTTATTGTATGAGCAACCAGGGAAGCCCTGACAAACTTGTTTTTAATTGCCAAAAACCCTGTAACACTTATGTATCTAGCCGATTTTAATCTATTATTTCTTTCCTGGGCCAAAGTATTGGTGATAAACCAGGAAGTAAATTTCAAATAATGGTTTAAAGAAGTTTTTATCTATTTCCTGGTTTTTAAAATTACCATTTGTGGATGAACTCAGTTTTATCTCAGAGTGCTGTCATTCCTCTAGCTCTAGGATCAAAATTAATGGAGTAGGCTAAATAATGGTCCCCAAAGAAATAGGTTCTAGTCCTGAGAACCTGGACATGTTACTTTATTTATAAAAAGGGTCTTTGCAGATATGATTACATTATGATTACATTAATGTAATTAAGGATTACATCAAGGATCTTGCCCCAAGGAAATTATATTGGATTAGCCGGGTGGACCCTAAATCCCATCGCAGGTGTCCTTATAACAGAGTGGTAAGAGGGAGCATTGTCACAGACACACTTGGGGAGAAGGTGTCATGACCTCGGAGGTAGAGACTGAAGTATGCAGCCACTGAAGGCCGGTTGCCTGCCCTCAAAAGTTGGAAGAGGCAAAGAATTGATTCTCCCCTAGAGCTTCTAGAGGAAGCATGAACTCAAAATAACAAATTTTGACCCAGTAATACTATTAAAAGTGAAAGTGAAGTCACTCAGTCATGTCTGACTCTTTGCGACCCCATGGACTGTAGCCCACCAGGCTCCTCCGTCCATGGGATTCTCCAGGCAAAAATACTGGAGTGGGTTGCCATTTCCTTCTCTAGGGATCTTCCTGACCCAGGGATCGAACCCAGGTCTCCCGCATTGCAGGCAAACACTTTACCCTCTGAGCCACCATTAGGTTGGTGCAAAAGTAACTGTTGTTTTTGCATTGTTGAAATTTGCTGTTTGATATTGGAATACATTCTTAAATAAATGTGGTTATGTTACACATCATTTTAATGTGCATTTCTCACTTTGTGTTTTTTTGCTAATGACATTGCTTGCTGTTTATTTTATATTTATTTTAGACTATGGAAAGCTAATGACATTGCTTGCTGTTTATTTTATATTTATTTTAGACTATGGAAATGATTTTAGACTAAAAATTCAGGTGATTTTCTTACTTGAGTTCAAAATTGGCTGTAAAACAGTGCAGACAACTCACAGCATCAACAGTGCTTTTGGCCCAGGATGTACTAACAAACATACAGTGCAGTGGTGGTTCAAGAAGTTTTTGCAAAGGAAATGAGAGCCTTGAAGGTGAGGAGCATGGTGGCCGGCCATTGGAAGTTGACCAGGATCACTTGAGAGCCTTCTTTAAAGCTGACCACATGAACAGCTGCATGAGAAGTTGCCAAAGAACTCAACGTTGACCATTCTATGGTTGTTGGGCATTTGAAGCAAATTGGAAAGGTGAAAAAACTTGATAAGTGGGTGCCTCATGAGCTGACCGTAAATCAAAAAAATTGTCGTTTTGAAGTGTCTTCTTTTATTTTCTACTACAACAATGGACCATTTTTTGATTGGATTGTGATGTGTGACAAAAAGTGGATTTTACTAATATACGACACGTGGCAATGACCAGCTCAGTGGTCGGACGAGAAACTCCAAAGCACTTGCCAAAGCCAAACTTGCACCAAAAAATGTCATGATCACTGGTGGTCTGCTGCCTGTCAGACCCACTACAGCTTTCTGAATCCCAGCGAAACCATTACATCTGAGAAGTATGCTCAGTAAATTCATGAGATGCACCAAGAACGGCTGAAGCCAGCATTGGTCAACAGAAAAGGACTGATTCTTCTCCACAACCATGTCTGACTGTACATCACACAACCAGCACTTCAAAAGTTAAAGGAATTGGGCTACAAAATTTTGCCTCATCCGCCATATTCACCTGACCTCTCACCAACCAACTACCACTTCTTTAAGCATCTCAACAACCTTTTGCAGGGAAAATGCTTCCACAACCAGTAGGATGCAGAAAATGCTTTCCAAAAGTTCATTGAATCCCAAAACACAGATTTTTACACTACAGAAATAAACGAACATTTCTCATTGACAAAAATGTGTTGATTGTAATTGGTTCCTATTTTGATTAAGAAATGTGTTTGAGCCTAGTTGTAATGATTTAAAATTCATGGTCTGAAACAGCAATTACATTTGCACCAACCTAATAATATTGGACTTCTGGGCTCCAGAACTATGAAAGAACAGATTTCTGTTGTTTTAAGCCACCAAGTTTGTGGTATTTTGTGATAGCAGCCACAGGAAACTAATATGATTACTTAACAAAAATGATTTTTAAATTGCAAAGGTAATTTTTAACTAAATGGAATGGACTTAGTACTTTGTGGCCAGATTATTCTATTTAACATTTACAAATTTCCAGTGAGGTTACAAATCATGGTCAGTATAAGATTTTATTGATGCTTTGAAAGAGAATGGTTTCTCACTTATGAAGTTAGTTAACTTCTTAGGCATTGTTTTGTAAACTTTCACCCACATTGATAATGGTACAAAATGATAATTAGCTAAATTAAAGTAATAATTTAACCTGTTTTACTTTGAATGGTATAATTAAATAGTTGAAAGAAACATATTAAAAAAGCCTTTCTGATTTTCAGGATGGGACTTATTGAAAATAATTCCTCAAAGATTCAATTGCAGATAAATGAAATGAAACAAGTCAGGGCAAAGTATGACACAAAAGAAGAACAACATTGTACTTGCTACAAAGAGCCTTTAAAACCTATCCCAGGTACAGTATTTTGTTTAAAATATTTGTGAGAAATTCCAGTTGTTAGCATGTGGAATCTTCCCAGACCAGAGATCAAACCTGTGTCCCCTACATTTGCTGGCAGATTCTTAACCATTGGACCACCAGCAAAGTCCCTTCATTAAGTCTTCAGTGATGATTTGTTTAAAACTTCCAGCCATTTAGAAATGTGTGCTAATGTTCAGTAATCTACAAGTTCGTGCTGCCATTTAATTATTTCTTAACACAGACAACCATCTGACCTGTTTTATTAATACTAAGACTTGCCCTTTGAGCACAGGCGTCCTGCATACGGCTTGTCTTGTTTGATTTGTTCCCTTTCCCTTAGGCATGACTCTCCAAGAATCCGTCAGTTTGGATGCTCTCACTAAATACTTGAAACATCTTGAAGGTAAATACGCAGAAATTGAAGAACTTATGTCCAAAAAATATGTACCCATTCAGAGGAAGGCAGATTTAGATGAGGAAATGACTGTGGTATTAGAACGGCGAGATTCAACTGAAAATTTGAACAATGAATTACAGTTTAGGTATGAAAGTTGCATCTATGTTTTAAAAGTTTGAAGCTTTTATTTGTGTTGATTTTAATATTCCACTATTTGATTTTAGGTTCAGTATGTCATTAATGTTTTTTTTATCTTTATAGTCATCAAAGACTGCAGGTTATTTCACAAGCACTTACTTTGTGGGTAAAATCTGATAGGAGCAGATCATTTCAAGACATCGTGGAGAACATTCAGAAAAGTAAAGATTTACACGGTAGATGATCTGTATTTTTTAAGTATCATAAATAATGGAAAACATTTTGTTTCCCCTTGAAAACTGAAGAATGGGGATTTTCCTAGGCTGAGTTTTAAAAATGTACTTACTTTTGTTAGGGCTCTGTTACCCTATGGGCTTCTTCCTTCAGCAGTTGGCAGATAATCTGTAAAGAGTAAACTTGGTTAGCCAGGGAGAGAATATCTGAAAATCTACCTGAAAATAAGGAAGCAAGAGATGGGGAGGCCATTCAGTTTAGGAAGAGGTTGATACTGTTAGAACTATAGCATTAGATTGTTGGTATTAAACATTTATGTTTGTTGTTTTTATTGATTGATAACCTTAAGTATCATGATGCTGTTAATATTTACAGATAAACAAGGCATTGTTGAAGAACTACTTGAAGAAGACCCAAGCAAGGCAAAAGAAACTGAAATTTTGCTGTACTTCATTGAAAGGCAAATATTTTAAAAGCTTTGATCTTCCTTAAGCTATTATAGCATTTATTTAATACTTAAATGCTTACTCAATATTTAGCATTTTTTAGCATCTTTTTGAGCTGTAGTCTCTAGTTTTTGTATTTTTTAAATGCAACTCTAGTAGACAAATTAGAAAATAAACTAGAATTTTTAGAATATAGATTCTTTATGAAAATATATACCAGATTGATGGTCTCAGATTTTATGGGAGGTACAGCTGGACTATAGTGTTAAGTTTTATTTATGTTTTTCTTGTATTCCCTAACCATTGACCTGATCTTACAGAATGTTTTTGAGAGCATCTTCTTCTATTTGTCTGTTTATTTCTGCCTGCATCAGTTGGGTGTTTGTCGCCGTGTGTGGGCTTCCTCTAGTTGCAGAGAGCTGGGGCTGCTCTTCGTCGTGGTGCGTGGGCTTCTCATTCCCGTGGCTTCTCCTGCTGTGCAGACAGGCCCTAGGGCACGTGGGCTTTGCGCACTCGCACTGCAGCAGTTGTGGTGTGTGGGCCTCGTTGGCCCTCGACATGTTGGATCCTCCTAGATCAGGGATCGAACTCATGTCCCCTGCGTTAACAGGTGGATTCTTAACCACTGGACCACCAGGGAAGCCCAGGAACATCTTCTTGAATCAGATTATCCAAGCCAATTTAATCCTTCTTTTCCTCATTTGTATCCTATGACATATTAGGAAGGCATATTTCTCTCTAATATGTGTTAAATTATTATATAGTGTATAGTAAATGCTTAAAGAGGTCTGACTTTATTCTTTTTAAAAAATTTTTTAAATTGGAGGATAATTGCTTTACAATGTTGTGTTGGTTTCTGCCATAAAACAGCATGAATCAGCCATAAATATATGTTTGTCCCCTCCCTCTTGAATCTCCTTCCCACCCCCATAAGTCTTTAAGAGGTTAATTCATAGGCTATGAGGCCAATCTGTAATGAATATATGTAAAATTCCTAGTCTTCTATGTTAAACAGTTTTCTCTTGTTGATTTGCCTGTTGATATGATATAAAGACGGGGTAAAGATCATTTTGAGGGGCCCCAAAGCCTGGATTGTTTTCTCATGCTCTATGCTTCTCTAAGTCTCCCAGCTTCAGATGTGAGAGAAAAACCCCGAGGATAAAAGTTTTATGTATTTTGCTTAATATTACTTTGGTGTTTTTCCTCTTCTGAGGTTCCACATTCATTTGCAACACTCTTTAAATCCTATTTGGCATAATTTTATTAATAGTCAGGTAAGGGTTGAGCTGGAGACATTTTGCCCTAGGAAGAGGAGTAGAAGCTTAAGCTCTCTGAACTATTATCTTTTCTTCTTTCATTCAGTCTCACATTCAGTCAGGAGTCTGATTACTGGTGGAACAACTTATGCTTCTGAATACCAAGGACTCCTCTTGATTTTCCGCTTTGGCAGCCTTTAAATTCAATTAATATTTACTCTACATTGAGCCTCTAAGCAGATTGCCCTTCTTTCCCCTGGTTCCCCTCTTCTGGAGATGATATGAGAGGAAAAAAAAAAATCTGAGCTCATTATAAATTCAGTGAAGTTCTTTCCATTTCCTATGGATTGTTCTAAGTACTATAAGAATAAGGTACATAATCAGGTTCAAGTCACCTGGCAGGTAAGAATCTTCTTCTGAAGCTACAAAAAATAATATTAGGGAAGGGAGTGAAAGAATATCTTATAGAGTAAATGGATCTAGTTGTAGTTTATCAGAGGTGCTTTTTTTGTATTACTATACTACTATGTTTAATTTGTATCAGACATTTCTAATCAGTTTTCTTTACTTTTTTTGTATACTATTATATAATGAAATGCATGACTGTAGGTTCAATGAATTAATCTCACTTGGGGAATATGAAAAGGCAGTTTATTTTGCAGTGAATGGTCCTAGAAGAATTCTTCACAACATTGGGACAGTGAATAAATTTAAGGGTAAGCATTTCTCTCTGAATCTTACATATATATGCTAATTATATTTTTTTTCCCCCTGATAGAATGGTATGAGTATTGAACTGGGAAATAAGATGTAGGCTCCAGCCCTATATCTATCATTTATTCAGTTTCCTTACCTATAACATTAAGGAGTTTGATTAGATTTTCCAAATTAAGTTATGAAATGTTTCAAGTGTACAGAAAAGTATGAATAACAGCAAGGATTGAGGGCAAGAGGAGAAGAGGGCAGCAGAGGGTGAGATGGTTGGATGGCATCACCGACTCAATGGACATGAGTTTGAGCAAACTCTCGGGAATAGCGAAGGACAGGGAAGCCTGGTGTGCTGCAGTTCATGGGGTCCCAAAGAGTCAGAAACAGCTTAACAACTGAACAATAACAATTCACTATCAAGCTTAAAAATGTTAATATTTTGTCAGGTTTGCTCCACTTCCTTTAAAAGCAGCTTTGTTGTACCGAGTCAACATACATTCAATAAATTGTACATTGTTAAAGTGTACAGTTTGTTAGCTTTTGACATATGTATCCTCCAGAAGTTCCCTCTTTGTCCTCAGTGATCCCTCTCTAAATCATATCCCTTAACGATTATACAGTGGAAGTGACAAATATATTCAAGGGATTAGATATGATAGAGTGCCTGTAGAAGTATGGATGGAGGTTCGTGACATTGTACAGGAGGCAGTGATCAAGATCATCCCCAAGAAAAGAAACGCAAAAAAGCAAAATGGTTGTCTGAGGAGGCCTTACAAATAGCTGAGAAAAGAAGAGAAGCTAAAGGCAAAGGAGAAAAGGAAAGATATACCCATTTGAATGCAGAGTTCCAAAGAATAGCAAGGAGAGATAAGAAAGCCTTCCTCAGCAATCAATGCAAATAGAGGAAAACAATAGAATGGGAAAGACTAGAGATCTCTTCAAGAAAATTAGAGATACCAAGGGAACATTTCATGCAAAGATGGGCACAATAAAGGACAGAAGTGTTATGGACCTAACAGAAGCAGAAGATATTAAGAAGAGGTGACAAGAATACACAGAAGAGCTATACAAAAAAGATCACACTCACCTAGAGCCAGACATCCTGGAATGTGAAGTCAAGTGGGCCTTAGGAAGCATCACTACGAACAAAGCTAGTGGAGGTGATGTAATCCTATTTCAAATCCTAAAAGATGATGCTGTTGAAAGTGTTGCACTCAATATGCCAGCAAATTTGGAAAACTCAGCAGTGGCCACAGGACTGGAAAAGGTCAGTTTTCATTCCAATCCCTAAGAAAGGCAATGACAAAGAATGTTCAAACTACCGCACAATTGCACTCATCTCACACACACTAGCAAAGTAATGCTCAAAATTCTCCAAGCCAGGCTTTAACAGTACGTGAACCATGAGTTTCCAGATGTTCAAGCTGGATTTGGAAAAGGCAGAGGAACCAGAGATCAAATTCCCAACATCCATTGGATCATTGAAAAAGCAAGAGAGTTCCAGAAAAACACCTACTTCTGCCTTATTGACTATGCCAAAACCTTTGACTGTGTGGATCACAATAAACTGCGGAAAATTCTCAAAGAGATGGGAATACCAGACCACCTGACCTGCCTCCTGAGAAATCTGTATGCAGGTCAAGAAGCAACAGTTAGAACTGGACATGGAACAACAGACTGATTCCAAATTGGGAAAGGGGTAGGTCAAGGCTGTATATTGTCATCCTGCTTATTTAACTTATGTGCAGAGTACATCGTGGGAAATGCCGGGCTGGATGAAGTAAAAGCTGGAAACAAGATTGCCGGGAGAAATATCAATAACCTCAAGTATGCAGATGACACCACCCTTATGGCAGAAAGTGAAGAAGAACTAAAGAGCCTCTTGATGAAAGAGGAGAGTGAAAAATCTGGCCTAAAACTCAGCATTCAAAAAACTAAGATCATGGCATCTGGTCCCATCACTTCATGGCAAATCAATGGGGAGACAATGGAAACAGTGAGAAACATTATTTTTGGGGGCTCCAAAATCACTGCAGATGGTGACCACAGCCATGAAATTAAAAGACACTTGCTCTTTGGAAGAAAAGTTATGACCAACTTAGATAGCATGTTAAAAAGCAGAGACATTACTTTGCCAACAAAGGTCCATCTAGTCAAAGCTTTGGTTTGTCCAGTGGCCCTGTGTGGATGTGAGAGTTGGACCATAAAGAAAGGTAAGCATCGAAGAAATGAACTGTGGTGTTGGAGAAGACTCTTGAGAATCCCTTGGACTACAAGGAGATCCAACCAGTCCATCCTAAAAGAAATCAGTCCTGAATATTCATTGGAAGGACTGATGCTGAAGCTGAAATTCCAATACTTTGGTCACCTGTTGCAAAAAACTGACTCACTGGAAAAAACCCTGAAGCTGGGAAAGATTGAAGGCGAGAGGAGAAGGGGATGACAGAGGATGAGGTGGTTGGATGGCATCACCGACTCAATGGACATGAGTTTGAGCAAGCTCCAGGAGTTGGTGAAGGACAGGGAAGCATGGTGTGCTGCAGTCCATGGGGTTGCGAAGAGTTGGACATGACTGAGCAACTGAACTGAACTGAACTGATACCTCTTTCCCACTACTCCCCTCCCCGTCACTGGTCTCTCTCACATGGCTTCTCTCCAGTCCCCAGGCAACTACTTATCTGCTATCAATCACCAAAGATTAGTTTGCATTTTCTAGAATTTCATATAAATGAGTTATAATGTAGGTATCCTTTTTTTTTTTTAATCTACTAAACTCCACAAACAGGAACTGCTTATCTAACTGGAATAACCAGTCTTAGTTCAGTTCTTTACAACAGACTTCTAATATTCCTAGAAATAAGATGTTCTAATGATCAATTTTAAAATTACTTATTACACAGTATACCACAAACCATAATCTGAAATCACAGAGCAACATAAAAATAAAGACTGAAAAACAAAAAAACAAAACAAAAAAGTTTAGGTGTAAAATTCTTTTGTTTATATTTTCTAGTTTATTTCAGAAACAGTAAGAAAATTAATTTCTGTTGTTTTTTTAAAGGCACCCAGTATGTGGTGATTTGTTACAGGAAGTCTAGGAAACTAATACAGTGTATGTATGTGCAGTGTGTATGTGTGTATGGGGGGTGCATGTAGCTTCCACAGATGCTTCCAGAGATATTCATCTTGCTCTTTTCACTCCACACTTGGGACCTTTCCTGCATAAGTATGCAGTTATCTTTGGAGATGGCTATTGTAATAGTATTCATGCACTCTCCAGATTCAATTGAAAATAGAGGCTACAAATTTACTGTTCCCTTGGGCAGGAGAAATTGTCTTGAAATTATTGACAGCCTTTTTAGGGCGGTGGTCCACTATCGTTTTTCTTCACTTTTGCCCTATTCTATAAGACAGCCAAATGCACTACAAGAAATTTAGTAGGTATGCTTTTTTGACTGATTTCTTTTTTTTTCCATTTATTTTTATTAGTTGGAGGCTAATTACTTTACAGTATTGTAGTGGTTTTTGCCATACACTGACATGAATCAGCCATGGATTTACATGTGTTCCCCATCCTGAACCCCCCTCTCACCTCCCTCTCCATCCCATCCCCCTGGTTCATCCCAGTGCACCAGCCCCTAGCACTTGTCTCATGCTTGACTGATTTCTTGCACTGAGCATAATTATTTTGGAATTCATCCATGTTATTGCATCTATCAATAATTTATTCTTTTTCATTGCTGAGTAGTGTTCTATTCCGTGAATAGAAATGCTTTATCAGATATTTTCTACCAATTTGTGGCTTGTCATTTTCTTAACAGTGTCTTTCTTAGAGTAGAAGTTGTTCATTATGTTGAAATCTAATTTATGATTTTTTTTTTACGGATTAAGAATTTAGTGTAGCACCTAAGAAATCTATGTCTACTCTGCAGGGATTTTTCTTCTATTTTTCCCCCTAAGGATTTTATAATTTTAGGTTTACATTTAGGTCTATGATCCAGTTTGCGTTAAGTTTTATGTATGATGAGAGGTATGGGTTAAAGTTTTTTTTTCAAAGTTTATTTTTTTGCTGATAGCTATCTAGTTATTCCGGGATAATTTATTTAAAAAGACTTTCTCTGCTCATTTACCTTTGTACCTTTGTGACAATCAACTGATTGTCTATTCTGTTTCATTGATCTGTTTATCTTGAAGCTTGTACTACACTGTCTTGATTAATGTAACTTTATAGTAAGTCTGGAAATTAGATTGTGTTAGTCTTCAAACTCTATTCTTCTTTATCAAATTTGGTTTGGCTATTTTAGGTCTTTTATATATTTCTGTTTAAATTTTTGAAGTCAGCTTGTAAATTTCTAAGAAAAAAAAATCTACTAGAAATTGCATTGAATCTATAGTTCAACATGGGGAGAATAGACAGTGAACAATACTGAATTTTATGACCCAGTGAATCCATAAACATGGTCTATCTCTCCATTTTTGTTTTTAGGTTTTTAAAAAAATTTAACAGTGTTTTATAGGTTTTAGTGTTTTGTTTTTTTTTTAACATTGAAATGTTCAATTTTTACTCAGAAATTTTGAGACATCTTACAAGTAACTAGGAACACTTTCTTTGGATGTGCTCTCAACTTAGTATAAGTTAAAAGTGATAAAATTTTTAAGTGATATTGGTATATTCCTGAGTTTCTTTCTCTTCTCCCTTTGTCTTGGTCTACTCAAATTATAGATTGCAAGTTTCAGTAAAAATCAGTGCTTGCAATTAATGCTTAAATAGTATAATTACCAGTGAAATTGAAAAACAGCCAACTTTTACTCATTTACTAGGTATGTGGATCTTACTCTAAGAAATTCACCAAAACTAGATTGGTGATAACTTACTGAGTGTTTCGTAGAATCACAAAATATTAAGTAAGACATTAAGTGAGATCCTAGTTCCCTGACCAGGGATTGAACCTGGGCCCACAGCAGTGAGAGCACTGAGACCTAACCACTGGACCACTAGGGAATTCCCATCTCTCACCTCCTTCTGGAGGCTCTGAATAGATTTCCATTCCATGCTGCTCTCATAACTTTTAAGTCAGCAATCTTTGGCATTCCTTGACTTGTAGACCCATCTCTCTAATCTCTGCCTTGGTTTTCACATAGCATATGCTATTTAGTTGTTGTTGTTGTTTTTCAGTTGCTAAGTCATATCCAACTCTTTGTAACCCCATGGACTGCAGCACACCTGACTTCCCTGTCCATTTTCCAAAATATAAAGTTTAATCCACAAGCATTAGTTAAAAATTACAAATGTTAATATATAACTTTAGATTAAAATTTTTAGAAAATGATATGAGATGAAAATAAGAATGTGAAGTAAGAAAAGTAAATTATTACTTAAAAGTATTTGACTGAAAACCTTTTCTTCTCTTTGTAGCTATTGGAAAAATTAGAGGAAAACCTTCCCCGTTACTCTTATTTTTTGAGTCTGTCTTTAGCATAAGTCATGCTTTTAGACATCCTGTTGATGCAGTGCTAACTCTGGAAGGAATCAAGTGTGGATTGTCTGAAAAACGTTTAGACTTAGTCATCAACTGGGTCACCCAGGAAAGGTAAGCAAAGTTATGCTTTTAACTTAATTTTGAAATTTGCTTGATAAAGCATTTATCAAGCATTTGCTTGATAAAGCATAAAAAGTTCTCAAAATTTTAATGGTTTTCTTATCAGTACATTATTTGAACATTTATTTCAGATCTCTATTGCAATTTATCGAAAAGTATTTACTAAGCATTCATGGATGGAGTAATAAGGCCTAGTCACAATGAGCTCAGGCCAGGAGTTGCCTCAGGGCAATTGACAAGATGATTTGTGACCAGTTATTGGAGTATGGAAGTTGATCAGTAAGGATAGAAAAGGGTTGATCATATCATGCTGCCCAGAGGGATAACTTTATTTCAGACAGGCTGTGGATACATGTAAAGGATAAGCCCAAGAGAAAACTTACAAGCAGGAGGGATGTGAACCAAGGTAACATTTGAAAGAACATACAGCAAGCACAGGCAGGAGGTAGCTTGGAGTTGAGTCTTGGCACAAATTGGCAGACTTGTACCAGGGTTCCCTTGGATTGGGTTCCCTGGAACCAAAGCCTAAGACAGGAATTTGGGTGTTTGTGAAGGATGACTTCTCAAGAAAAACCTGTAAGGGACTGAGTGAAGCAGAATAGGGAAATGCAAAGAGCCAAGCAAGGATGTGACCTCAGGCAAGTATTGAGCTCATTGTGGAGGGATGCCTCTGAAGCATCAAGCACATCACAGAGCTGTTCTCACTTGCGGGAAGGGGCCAGGCTTCCCTGCTTCTCCATCAGTTAGTCAAGGGCTGTGGACTGCCTGGATAGCGTGAGAATACATAACTTTCTGGGCATGGTGGCTCCCACTAGCCCTGGGTAATCCCTTATGGAAGGCAAGCACCTGTGAGCCACTGGCAGCCAATACCCAGAGCAGCTGGGGAAGGATATGCTGACTCAGTAAGGAGGATTTGGGCAGGACACCAAAACAGCATCTGCCTTAGTCAACCATTTGTATAATACAGATCTATTTGCTTTTCACATTAAGTTTGCTCCATCCAGGCACAGCTCCTCTAGGATTCTGTGCTGATAATTCTTGGGGAAACTTATAAGAGGAGGGTGAGCAGGATGAATTATAGCCCTTGTTATTAGTTCCTAGGGCTGTAATTTGCATTTTTACAGCTTTATTGAGATATAGTTTATATATAATAACCTATATGTATTTAAAGTGTACAATTTGATGAGTTGTTTAAAAACAGCATTATGGAGATATAATTGATACACAGTAGGCTGCTCATGTTTAAGGTGGGTAATTTGACAAGTATTGACATACGTATTGTTGTTGTTGTTTAGTCACTCATTCGTGTCTGACTTTGTGATTTCATAGACTGTAGCCCGCCAGGCTCCTCTGTCCATGGGATTTCCCAGGCAAGAATACTAGAGTGAGTTGCCATTTTCTTCTCTAGGGGATCTTCCCAACTTAGGGATCAAACCTGAGTCTCCTGCATTGCAGGCAGATTCTTTACTGCTGAGCCACCAGAGAAACCCTGTTTTGTCATATGCATGCATGCTTGAAATTATCAGCACAATCAAGATACTAAATATATCCACGACTCTCAAATGTTTCCTTTTGTCCCTTTGTAATGCCTCTTCTTTCCTTCTACCACATCATTTTACCCTCCTTCCCATCTCTAGATAACCACTGATCTACTTTATATTATCCTAGTTTTGTTTTCATTTCCTAAAATTATATATATATATATATATACATACATATATATATATATATATTTTGAAATCACACATTGTATATTCTTTTTTTCCCTTGGTCTGGCTTCTTTCACTTATAATTACTTTGAGATTCATCCATATTAATTGATACTGGTTATTTTTCTTCTCTATCACCCATTTTAGAGTCTTCTTACTTGTATTTCTTTTGGTCTTGATGGCTTGTCTGGTAGAGTGACTGTGGTTACATGCCTTTATCAAACTATGTTTTTTTTAATTATTTTATGTTGGAGTACAACTGATTAACAATGTTGTGTTAGTTTCAGGTGTACAGCAAAGTGATTCAGCTATACATATACATGAATCTATTCTTTTTCAAATTGTTTTCTCGTTTAGAAACCATAGTTCTTGATTTACCCTCTAACTGTGTTCAGTTGGCATGGGACTACCCAGAGATATAATAGTAGATCACCTGTCACTTGTAACAGACAACATTTGTATAACAAATGTATAGCATTTGAAAAACAGCTATTGGGTTCTGCTAAAGATGGAGTATTTACCCATGGAGTATCAAAGACTGTAACTAGAAATGCTCATCATGAAACTGTATTCTGACAGACTCACCAAGTCACAAGGTCAGATGGGCTCAGAAGAGTCCATCCAAAATCAAGTATGACCAAGATCGTGCTCAGTCAGGCCCAGAGCACCCAAGTAAGCTTCATGAATAAGTGGCCCAGGCCCATGTCAATTCCCACCGTCTTATGGGTACTGATACTGCTTCTACAGCTTGTGACTAAGGGCTCATGCAAGGGTGGGGTTACCTAAGACAGCAGAAAGGAGAAGGAAAAAAACCCAAACTTTGTTCCTGGAAGGTTAAGATGGTGTCTAGGTGATGCCCCAGGTAAATAGCAGGGAGGGAACACAGCTCCACCCATCAAGATAAAATTGGATTAAAGATTTACTGAGCATGGCCCTGCCCATCAGAACAAGACCCAGTATCCCCCTCAGTCAGTCTATCCCTTCAGGAAGCTTTCATAAGCCTCTTATCCTTTTCCATCAGAGGGCAGACAGAATGAAAACCACAATCACAGAAAACCAATCTAATCACATGGACCACAGCCTTGTCTAACTCAGTGAAACTAAGAGCCATGCCATGTAGGGCCACCTAAGATGGACATGTCATGGTGGAGAGTTCTAACTCCAAAATGTGGTCCACTGGAGAAGGGAATGGCAAACCATTTTAGTATTCCTGCCTTGAGAACCCCATGAACAGTATGAAAAGGCAAAAAGATAGGACACTGAAAGATGAACTCCCCAGATCAGTAGGTGCCCAATATGCTACTAGAGATCAGTGGAGAAATGACTCCAGAAAGAGTGAAGAGATGGAGCCAAAACAAATGTGACTGGTGATGGAAGCAAGGTCTGATGCTTTAGGAGCAATACTGCATAGGAACATGGAATGTCAGGTAAATGAATCAAGTAAATTGGAAGTGGTCAAACAGGAGATGGCAAGAGTGAACATCGACATTTTAGGAATCAGCAAACTAAAATGGACTGGAATGGGTGAATTTAACTCAGATGACCATTATATCTACTACTGTGCACAAGAATCCCTTAGAAGAAATGGAGTAGCCATCATAGTCAACAGAAGAGTCTGGAATGTAGTACTTGGGTGCAATCTCAAAAACTACAGAATGATCTCTGTTTGTTTCCAAGGCAAACCATTCAATATCAGTAATCCAAGTCTATGCCCTGACCAGTAATGCTGAAGAAACTGAAGTTGAATTGGTCTATGAAGACCTACAAGACCTTCTAGAAGTAATACCAAAAAAGATGTCCTTTTCATTATAGGGAACTGGAATGCAAAAGAAGGAAGTCAAGAAACACCTGGAGTAACAGGCAAATTTGGCCTTGGAGTATGGAATGAAGCAGGGCAAAGGCTAATAGAGTTCTGCCAAGAGAATGTACTGGTCATAGCAAACACCCTATTCCAACAACACAAGAGAAGACTCTACACATGGACATCACCAGATGGTCCACACCAAAAAGAGATCGATTATATTCTTTGCAGCCAAAGATGGAGAAGCTCTATACAGTCAGCAAAAACAAGACCAGAGGCTGACTATGGCTCAGATCATGAATTCCTTCTTGCCAAATTCAGACTTAAGTTGAAGAAAGTAGGGAAAAACCACTAGACCATTCAGGTATGACATAAATCAAATCTCTAATGATTATACAGTGGAAGTGAGAAATAGATTTAAGGGACTAGATCTGATAGACAGAGTGCCTGAAGAACTATGGATGGAGGTTCGTGACATTTTACAGGAGACAGTGATCAAGACCATCCCCAAGAAAAATGCAAAAAGGCAAAATGGCTGTCTGAGGAGGCCTTACAAATAGCTGTGAAAAGAGAATCGAAAAGCAAAGGAGAAAAGGAAAGATATACCCATTTGAATGCAGAGTTCCAAAGAATAGCAAGGAGAGATAAGAAAGCCTTCCTCAGCAATCCGTGCAAAGAAATAGAGGAAAACAATAGAATGGGAAAGACTAGAGATCTCTTCAAGAAAATTAGAGATACCAAGGGAACATTTCATGCAAAGATTTTGGCACAATAAAGGACAGAAATATTATGGACCTAACAGAAACAGAAGATATTAAGAAAAGGTGGCAAGAATACACAGAATAACTGTACAAAAAAGATCTTCATGACCCAGATAATCACGGTGGTGTGATCACTCACACTCACCTAGAGCCAGACATCCTGGAATGTGAAGTCAAGTGGGCCTTAGGAAGCATCACTACGAACAAAGCTAGTGGAGGTGATGGAATTCCACTTGAGCTATTTCAAATCCGGAAAGATGACGCTGTGAAAGTGCTGCACTCAATATGCCAGCAAATTTGGAAAACTCAGCAGTGGCCACAGGACTGGAAAAGGTCAGTTTTCATTCCAATCCCTAAGAAAGGCAATGACAAAGAATGTTCAAACTACCACACAATTGCAGTCGTCTCACACCCTAGCAAAGTAATGCTCAAAATTCTCCAAGCCAGACTTTAACAGTACGTGAACCGTGAACTTCCAGATGTTCAAGCTGGATTTGGAAAAGGCAGAGGAACCAGAGGTCAAATTCCCAACATCCATTGGATCATCAAAAAGCAAGAGAGTTCTAGAAAAACACCTACTTCTGCTCTGTTGACTATGCCGAAACCTTTGACTCTGTGGATCACAACAAACTGTGGAAAACTCTCAAAGAGATGGGAATACCAGACCATCTGACCTGCCTCCTGAGAAATCTGTATGCAGGTCAAGAAGCAACAGTTAGAACTGGACATGGAACAACGGACTGGTTCCAGATTGGGGAAGGGTGTAGGTCAAGGCTGTATATTGTCACCCTGCTTATTTAACTTATATGCAGAGTACATTGTGGGAAATGCCGGGCTGGATGAAGCACAAGCTGGAAACAAGATTGCCGGGAGAAATATCATTAACCTCAGATATGCAGATGACACCACCCTTATGGCAGAAAGTGAAAAAGAACTAAAGAGCCTCTTGATGAAAGAGGAGAGTGAAAAATCTGGCTTAAAAAAAAAATCCGGCTTAAAACTCAACATTCAAGAAACTAAGATCATGGCATCTGGTCCCATCACTTCATGGCAAATCGATGGAGAAACAATGGAAACAGTGAGAAACTTTATTTTTGGGGGCTCCAAAATCACTGCAGATGGTGACTGTAGTCATGAAATTAAAAGATGCTTGCTCCTTGGAAGAAAAGCTATGACCAACCTAGATAGCATATTAAAAAGCAGAGACATTACTTTGCCGACAAAGGTCCATCTAGGCAAAGCTATGATTTTTCCAGTAGTCATGTATGGATGTGAGAGTTGGACTATAAAGAAAGCTGAGTGCCAAAGAATAGATGATTTTGAACTGTGGAGTTGGAGAAGACTCTTGAGAGTCCCTTGGAGTGCAAGGAGATCCAACCAGCCCATCCTAAAGGAAATCAACCCTGAATGTTCATTGGAAGGAATGATGTTGAAGCTAAAACTCCAATACTTTGGCCACCTGATGTGAAGAGCTGACTCATTGAAAAAGACCCTGATGCTGGGAAAAATTGAAGGCAAGGGGAGAAGGGGATGACAGAGGATGAGATGGTTGGATGGCATCACCGACTCAATGGACATGAGTTTGAGTAAACTCTGGGAAATGGTGATGGACAGGGCAGCCTGGCGTGCTGTAGTCCATGGGGTCGCAAAGAGGCGGACACGACTGAGCGACTGAACTGAACTGATGTGATGCCAACTTATCTCGTCATCTTTCAGCATGATGGGTGCTCTTTAAACTAATGATCATTATATGGTACTATATTCTCAATAGGTAGAATACTTGGATCTGGGAAATAAAGAGTGGCCCTAATCAACTATCACTCCCAGGAGCCTGCTTGGAGAGTGTGTTAGTCAGGGTTCTCCAGAAACACAGAAAGTATAAGATAAGAAATGGACTCATGATTGTGGAGGCTGAGAAGTCCCCACATCTGCAGTTGTCCATCTGGAGACCGAAGATGATCAGTGGTTTAAGTTCCAATCTGAAAACTGGCAACCTTGAGACCCAAAGGCAGGAGAAGACGGTTTCCCAGCTAGTCAGGCAGGAAGAGTTCCCTTTTACCTGAGTGGGAGTCATCCTTTTTGTACAATTCAGACCTTCAACTGAATAGTTGAGGGCCTCCCACATTGTGGAGAGCAATCTGCTTTACTCAGACTGCCAATTAATGTGTTACTCTCTTTAAATACATTCTCACAGACACACCCCAAATAATATTTGACCAAATACCTGGGCCCTCTGTGTCCCAGTCAACTTGACACATAAAATTAGCCTTCAGCACAGGGAGTTTGTGCTTCCCATGCCTGCAGCTTTAGGCTCTGTGAGTCTGGAAGTCCTAATTGATTATCGTGAGAAGGTAGGACTGTTGCTGGACAACAGGGAAAAGGGGAATAGGCTTGGCAGTCAGGCTCTGTATGCCCTTGAAGAGAGCATGATATCTCGATTTGGGTGTGTCATTTACTACATGGGAAATTTTTTTAAAACTTTTAATTTCGTGTTAGAGTCTGGCTGATTAACCATGTTGTGGTAGTTTAGATGGACAGCAAAGGGACTCAGCCAGACATACACAACTACGTGGGGCATTTGTAAGAAAAGGAGTGAGATACGATAGGGAAGGGGAAGGACCAAGCAAGGATGTGAACTCAGGTAAAGTCTAGGATTAGCCAGTATTGTAGGGATAGAGCTATGGAGCACAAGGCATAATGCAAAGCTGACTATTGGACTGGCTTTTTGTGTCCTTTACTGGTCAGTCATCAGCTTTAGATTACAGGGTGTTGAAAAACAGGCTAATTTTCTGGGTCAGGTGGTTCCAGTTTTGAAGGCAATTTGGAGAAGGAGGCAGCTATGAGCTGTCAATAGTCAGCTGGAGACGAGGCACTGACACAATAAAGGGGGCCTGAGTGAGGCACCAAAACTGTGTCCACCAGTTTATGAAGATCAGTCTGGAAATAGATACCAGCTCCTTTTGTGGTGTCTGTGTGGGCAGGGCTTGAGCTGTGAGTATTGAAAGGGAGAATGACAAAAGGTCTCCCTGTCATCTCTCTAGGAGCCATAGCCTGCTTATTTTGCAGCCTAGGGGCTATGCTTTCTTGGCTCTAAATGCATAGGGGCAGAATACATATTGGAGAGTAGTTATAATTCTTTTATTTAAGAAGGATATAATAAGGGAGTAGATGGACACATGTAAGCCCTCCCTAAATAACAAATCCATGACTTAGAAATGTCCCAAACATAAAAAATGGCAAGTTTGCATATTACTACCTACTGCTACCTGTTTCAAATTCACATGTCCCTGCACAACTGTGGACAGTCATAAATCTGTCCTGGATTGATCACACTATTGTTTCCCATTGCGAAGTACCTTCTTCTCACCCCATCATATTATGCCTTCAGTTACTTTTCAGATAATAATTATTCACATAATAACTATGTTCACATAATCCCTGTTTTAGAAGTCTTCTTCATACATGTACGCTTCTTTGCCTTTTTTCTTTGTTTGCCTGGTTACACTTCTGCATTCTCCAGAAAAAGTGCTTGTCGGGGAGCGCTGGTGCAGGTGCATCAAACAGTGCGTGTTCCAGATGTACAGAACAGACTTGTGGACTCTGTGGGAGAAGGCGAGGGTGGGATGTTTCGAGAGAACAGCATTGAAACATGTATATTATCTATGGTAAAACAGATCACCAGCCCAGGTTGGATGCATGAGACAAGTGCTCGGGCCTGGTGCACTGGGAAGAACCAGAGGGATCGGGTGGAGAGGGAGGTGGGAGGGGGGATCGGGATGGGGAACACATGTAAATCCATGGCTGATTCATGTCAATGCGTGACAAAAACCACTACAATATTGTAAAGTAATTAGCCTCCAACTAATAAAAATAAATGGAAAAAAAAAAGAATGAGCATATAGCTCAATAAGAGAATTTTAAAAAACAAGTGCGTGTTCATTTCTCACATCTGTCACCTGGTGCAGAGACACTTCCGACAGGACTGGTTTCCTTACATGTACTTGGCCCACTCTCCCTCTTAGTTGTAAGAACTTAAACTCTTATGCAGTTCCCTGAGTCCATAAAGTGGGAAAATACCACTACTTTTTTTCCCCAAAGTATTCATATTTATATTTCTGTATTTTCTGGGCATACTATTGAGCATAAATGTCTTTATTCTAAATAGGACAATTTGATTTAACTCTAGAGCACTCAACTCTAGAGCACTTATAAGCTAATTAACATTGTTTGGATTTTCCATGTTTGGGGTTTCTTCTATTTAGATACCTTAGTTTAGACACTATAAAAATCATTACAACTTTACTTCATACCATATATGGATATGAGAGTTGGACTATAAAGAAAGCTGAGTGCAGAAGAATTGATGCTTTTGAACTGTGGTGTTGAAGACGCTTGAGAGTCCCTTGGACTGCAAGGAGATCCAACCAGTCCATCCTAAAGGAGATCAGTCCTGGGTGTTCATTGGAAGGACTGATGTTGAAGCTGAAACTCCAATACTTTGGCCACCTGATGTGGAGAGCTGATTCATTTGAAAAGACCCTGATGCTGGAAAAGATTGAGGGCAGGAGGAGAAGGGGACGACAGAGGATAAGATGGTTGGATGGCATCACCAACACAACGGACATGGGTTTGGGTGGACTCCGGCAGTTGGTGATGGACAGGGAAGCCTGGTATACTGTGGTTCATGGGGTCACAAAGAGTCAGACGTGACTGAGTGACTGAACTGAACTGATATTCGCAACAATTGATTTTAAAATGTTAGATTTCGGTCTTCTGGCAGTATTTTTATTTTTTCTTAAGCTTTGATGGAACTATGTGGTAAAAGTATGCACTAAAATTAGAAGACTGTGGATAACTATGGATTAAACCTATTCATACATTCCAAGTCTCCATTATGAACTCATAGAAACAAAAATCTGAACTTTTTCCCAAAAAATGATTGGATGAATTACTACTGAAAATATGCTACAAATTGAAAATAAGGCAAAACCTTTTAAGAGTATGAACTCAATATACTAGTTTATAGAAAAAGCCTTTAGATTATTTATAAAGCATCATAAATGATGTACATACTTATGAAACATACTATATAGAAAGAAGGATTCCCAATGATTTTTAATGAATTAATCATTAAAAATGTGTGAAGATAAGCTGCACTTTATTTAATCTACATTTTTTCTTAATCTCTATTTAGATAGAATACTGTTTTTTATATATTAGAATGTTTCCTTTTTCCTTTTTTTTTTTTTTTTTGGATCCAGAGATGATAGAAAAGAATACTCAAGGCAAATCACACTTTTTATTCTTACCCTCTGTCCTCTGATCTCTGACTCTGATGACCTGGCCTTTACCACACAGCTGCCTTTAAAAGTGCTTCATTTCTTTTCCTGAAGCTCAGCACAGAGCCAGCCCTAGAGCAACCTAGGTTATAGACTAAACTTGGCTCTCTTAGTCATTCCTACTGGGAAAAGTCTAATCACTTGACCCACAAAGCCTAAATTTAAGAAATGGTTCTTTGTTGGTGTTAATGTCTCCGAATTGCAGATGTTGCCCCTGGAAAGGAAAAATACCTCTAAAATACTAACTTTACAAACCCAATCCTGTAAGATAACAATAAATGAATATCATGCATAGATTTGGTGATTATATATTACCTTTATTTTGACTTCTGAAAAATTTACAGCACTGGAGTGGGTAGTCTCTCCCTTCTCCAGGGGATCTTCCTGACCCAGGAATCAAACCAGGGCCTTCTGCATTGCAGGTGGATTCTTTACCAACAGAGTTATCAGGGAAGCCCACAGTCTGGCTTATAATAAGTATACCTTAGTTTACCTGTGGAGTTAAACATATATTATTTATTAGTCATTTGTATTCCCCAGAGCTAGTCTGGTTTCAGGTCCACTTTCAGAAGTCTTTGAAAGAGGCACCTTTAGAGTTGGAAGCTGAGGTTGGAAGAGCCAAGAAGGGGCTTTGTGTTAGTTGCTCTGTCATGTCTGACTCTTTGCAGCCCTTTGGACTGCAGCCTGTCAGGCTCCTCTGTCCACGGGATTTTTCAGGCAAGAATACTGAAGTGGGTTGTCACGATGAGGTAATTAGGGGGAGAAGAGGGGGAGGGAGGTTCCCAGGCTCATTTCTCAGCCTGGTCCAGGGTGCCTCTCTTACCCCCAGGGCTAGCATCCTTACTTTTCTTCCCCTCCTTTTCCTTCAGGGCCAATCCCATTCTTTTGGGGCTTGATCCTCCTCCTCCTCCCTTTGGATAATTTTCTTTTTAATCATGCTCTTTGCTTCTCATCATCCTTTTGGAAAGTGACAAGCGAAGACAGAACAGTCTTAGTCTCAACTCTGGCCTTCTCTCAGGTGGGACAGCATCGTGAGGGTGACCACTGGAAATAATGTAATAATAGTATTAATAAGAGAAATAAATACTAAAGTACTTATATTTTCATGTTGCTTCAGTAATGTAGTCACTAAAAACAACTGAAATAATGACTTGTTCAGCCTCAGGAAATGCTGTGACTGTAGCTACCAAAACCCGTATTTTGGTATTGAAATGTGGAAGTCGGGGAATTCCTTACTACGTGATTAATTTGTACTCAGAACCTGCCTTTGGATTTTAGACCCACCTCTCTGCTGTCCCCACCAGCAAACACAGAGGGCTTTATCTATTTAATTTTCAATAAAGAGACATTTTGTAGGGGTTTCAGAATTTCCTTTTATTATTATTGGTGTTTTATTACATATATGCAGACACTAATATTATGTGATTAATATTATATGATATTCTGTAGCTATTAAATAAAAATTTAATTAAAGCACAATTTCAGTACAGCCAGTAATTAGAAGTGGTTTCTTTAGTCATGTCCAAATCTTTTTTGGCTTATGCTTATAGTTTCTATCTTCCCTGGTGGCTTAGATGATAAAGAATCTGCCTGCAACTCAGGAGACCCGGGTTCGATCCCTGGGTCAGGAAGATCCCCTGGAGAAGGAAATGACAGCCCACTCCAGTGTTCTTGCCTGGAGTTACTGTGTAGTACATATGATTTTCTTTAGTTGTGTATGAAGATGGTGCACTATAATTGATGGAAAGTGAAATCTATTTAGTCGAACCATCTCAAAAGAACTGCTTTTTTAGTCTCTCCTAATAGACACAGTTACGTTCATTTATGCCCCTCCACATTGTTCCTCCAAATCTATAACAATAAAAAACAAAACACTGCTGTCATACTTTCTATTTCGCTTTTAGTACTATATAGCGCTTGCAAGATGTGATGCTAATTTCAAGCTAAAAACTTTGTCACTGTCTTTAACCAACACTTAATAAGTTCTTACATTCTACAGGGTTTTGGAAACTATATAACAGCTAAGAACATTGAGAGCCTCAATTAGGAGAGAATTTTTGTTTACCTTGAAAATTTAAACCCCACCAGTCTTTTCAGGAGAGTTTTAACCTTGTTTATAGATTTTTTTAAAAGTTGAGCTCAATTTCACCAAAATGACTTCCCCCAAAGGAAGACATGCTGATTGTTTTTGTTCTTGTGATTACATCTTAAATATGTTTAATTCTATCAATTGCCTAACTTGGGATTCTTACAGACCATAGAAAATCCAGTTCTGCTGTGCTGAATTTTCAAATATTTCATTCTCATCCATTCATTAAGAACTCACTAATGTGTGCCCTATTGATCTGCTTGCTCTAGGCTGACATTTTCTGAGGAGGCTGGGGATGTGATTTTTGATTATGGGGAGCAGGATACTTATAACAAGGCCAAATGTCTGGCTTTAGCTCAGATTATCTACAGTGAATGTGGCTTGCACAAGAAGGCTCTTCTTTGCCTATGTAAACAGGGTCAGATTCATGGGGCCATGGAATACATACAACAATTCAAGGATTTTACTTCTGGTAAGTGAAAAAGCCTATTATTTGTATATGTTCAGATTCTGGACTTCAATTGTAAGATCACCCACGATATTAGGCAATATTTTGGACTTACATATATACTGGTAAGTAGATTTTTTTAGTAATTTTTAGTGAAAACAGATAAGCTGGAACTGATTGAGTTTGATGCCAGACTTTCAGATACATTATATATTTCCTCAATACATAGACATTTAGTAAACTTTAGATATTTGGACCATGCTATTTAAGAATTTAAAAAAACTTATAATTTCTGAACTATAATATAAGCATTAGAATTAGTGAAATAATGTTGATTTTTAAAAGTTTAAAACACCTAGGTTGCAGCTAAACAATGATCTGAGAGAATTGAGGACCTTAGAGTGACCCTAGTTGAATGAGCTGACCTCTTACTATAGTCTAGTTCAGCATTAACCTTAATGTACAGGCAGTCCTGAGAAATCCCCATACCCCAGGCCTGTGTCAATCCTGATTTTGCAAGCTGTTTACTCCAGTTCTAAGAAATCACAAAATGGAACAAAATATAGCACTTTTAGGTTACATTTTTTCCAGGCAAACAATCTTTTATGGTTGTTGAATCTAATCATTTTTTAAGAAAAAATTAACTTTTACTTAGGTTTTTAAAGTTATTAGTTTTTTTCATGCATTATGTAACAGCATGCCTGATACAGTTAGTGTAATAATAGCTTAGTCCACCTTTTTACACCCCTGTCTCACTTAAGCCTTATGTTAACTCTATGAACTAGGTTTTGTTATTACCCCTATTTTATAGATGAAAAATAACTCTGTGTTCACAGAGAGGCTAAGGCACAGAGAGGTAAGTAATTCGCCTGTATACATGCAGCAACGGATCAGAATCTAGCAAGAGTAGTTATGACATAATATTTGTTGAATGAGTAATTATTTTACTATTTAAATTATACAGATTCAGTTTCTGTTTTATTGTTTTTCCTTAGAATTATTTTAGTCAAGTTTTAAACATGGAATGTAAGTTTTCATTACTCTTGGAATTTTTATTGAATGAAACGTGAAGCTTCTTTTTTTGCTTGCAAAATTTGCCTCACATGAGTACATAGAAATGCGATTGACTCACTATCATATTATCCTGTTCTTCTAGTAACACATTACACTAGAAAATAATTAAATTCACAGTCAGCTCTCCATATTCATGGGTTTCACATCTGTGGATTCAAAGAACTCTAGATTGAAAATATTTGAGGGGAAAAAAATTCTAGAAAGTTCCACAAAGCAGAACTTGTATTTGCCGTGCATCAGCAATTATTTACATAACATTTACATTGTATTTACAACTATTTATGTAGTATTTACTTTGTGTTAGGTAACCCAGAGATGATTTAAAGTATGTGGAAGGATGTGTGTAGGTTATATGCAAATACTATGCCGTTTTGTATAAGAGACTTTTTATATGAGACTTGAGTGTCTTCAGATTTTGGTATCTGTAAGGGGTCCTGCAACCAATACCCCATGGACACCAAGGGACAACTGTATATTGTACTAATTTAAGAAATAATAATACTCCTATATAATTAGAATCTTGATACTTATCCTCAGAATTTATTTAGCACAGCATCATAAGATAATAATAACCTGAGGAAAATTAAGCTTAGAAGGTAGAAACAATGTTTGAAAGATTACTTTGCTTATTTTACATTTTAGTGACAAACAGCCACAGCTTTCCAAAGTATCATCCTTGGCCTTTGGGGCATTTGTTGCTGTTGTTCAGTCACTCAGTCATGTCCAACTCTTTGCGACCTCGTGGACTGCAGCACGCCAGGCTTCCCTGTCCATCACCAGCTCCTAGAGCTTGCTCAAACTCATGTCCATTCAGTTGGTGATGCTATCTAACCATCTCATCCTCTGTCCTCCCCTTCTCCTCCTGCCTTCAGTCTTCCCCAGCATCAGGGTCTTTTCTAATAAGTCGGCTCTTCGCATCTTGGCCAAAGTAATGGAGCTTCGCCTTCAGCATCAGTTCCCCCAATGAACATTCAGAACTGATTTCCTTTAGGATTGACTGGTTTGGTCTTGCAGTCCGAGGGACTCTAAAGAGTCTTCTCAAATACCACAATTCAAAAGGATCAATTCTTCGCCTAACCCTAACCCTTCTTTATGGTCCAACTCTCACATCCATACATACTACTGGAAAAACTATAGCTGTGACTATATGGACCTTTGTCAGCAAAACAGTGTCTCTGCTTTTTAATATGCTGTCTAGGTTTGTTATAACTTTTCTTCCAAGGAGCAAGCTTCTTTTAATTTCAAGGCTGCAGTCACCATCTGCAGTAATTTTGGAGCCCCAAATAATAGTCTGTCACTGTTTCCATTGTTTCCCCATCTATCTATTTGCCAAAAAGTGATGGAACCAGATGCCATGATCTTAGTTTTTTGAATGTTGAGTTTTAAGCCAGCTTTTTCCACTCTCCTCTTTCACCTTTGTCTAGAGTCTCTTTAGTTCTTTTTCACTTTCTGTCATAAGGGGACATTCTCAGTTTGTTAATACTTTCTGGTTTGAGAAGAAAAATGGTCTCTCTCAGATTTAGACTGTCAGCTTTCCATTTACATTTACAAATCAAAGAAAACAAAAGCAATAGTTACAAAAAAAAGTCTTTTCTTCCAAAAGGGAAATCTGACTCATAGTGCATCTGTTTTAGAAGGAAAAATTCTTTTTGTCCTGCTCCTCTACCCACTTCCCATCAATGATTTCTAGAATAAAACTGAGATCCAAAAGATTTAAGTGACTGATCAAGCTATGATTAAAATTCAGGTTTCTTGATTGTCAACCTGGTCTTTTTTTTAATACCACATTTCTTTTCATGACAATTTTTTGATAAATTTTTGCTTGTACTCTTTGTTTAGGTAGTTTTCCTTTGTTTTTTCTATACTGAGTAGGATTTTTTTTTTTTTATTGGAAATAGTAATGTTGAATTCATTGAGAGCTTTGGAAGGATTGGAAACTGAAGAGTTGATTGGCAAAGATAAACATTAACTAGTCCCACATCATATTAGGATATTGAGATACAGTTTTTCATTTTGCTTTTAGATGACCTGAAGCAGCTAATAAAGTTATGTCCCAACATTGAATTGATTCAGTGTCTCACTAAAGAATGGAATGGGAAACCACCATATTTATCTTTTGGTCTTGCTGTACTTCACCTGTTCTCTGTAGACATGAAAAAAGTTGGGATTAAGCTACTTCAAGAAATAAGTAAAGGTGGGAAAGGTAAGTGAAGTAAAATTTTGTTGTAGAAGAAATAGTAGTGAGTTATTTAAGGAAAGGTTCAAGATTATTATGTTTGAGTTAACTCTGTCTTCCTCAGAGTTCTTTCTTGGCATGTTGCTGCTGCTGCTGCTAAGTCACTTCAGTCGTGTCTGACTCTGTGTGACCCCATAGACGGCAGCCCACCAGGCTCCGCTGTCCCTGGGATTCTCCAGGCAAGAGCACTGGAGTGGGCTGCCATTTCCTTCTCCAATGCATGAAAGGGAGAAGTGAAAGTGAAGCCACTCAGTCGTGTCTGACTCTTAGTGACCCCATGGACCGCAGCCCACCAGGCTCCTCCGTCCATGGGGTTTTCCAGGCAAGAGGACTGGAGTGGGGTGCCAGTGCCTTCTCCGTCTTGGCACGTTAGGTGTTTATAAAGATTACCACGTCAATAATACTCTGTTGGCAATAGTGTATATTTATTGAGAGGATTAGAATGAAGAGAGATTCTTTATGAAGCTTGAGGAGAACATCATAATAATTATAAGTGCTATGACTACTCTAAAAACTTTATATATGTTAACATGCATATATTTAATAATTTTTATATATATTTTAGATGTTATTTAGACAAACTGTTTCTTATTCCCAAACTAAATATATATGGAAACATTATTTACATATATCATTTACTTTGAATCTCACTCTGCAGTGCAATCAAGAATAATTAGATCTCAATTTTTTTCTTTCCTTTCTCTAATTTAATATAGAAATTTGAGCAGATACCTTGATTTTAAATTATTACGTGGGGCCAAAGAATGAAGAGTAAATTACATGAAAACATATTTGGGGAGATAATTTAGAAATTATCATTATAGATATCACCTAAAATATTTTGTTTGATAGAAAAATAGTAATCATGGTAGGAATAAAATAACAGTGATTACAATATCCTGAATAGAAATCCTCATTCATCAAACATCATAAGTAATGAAGGTAATAGATGAATGAGTTCCATAAATAGTCCCAAAGAGGGTGACTATAAATGATTTTTAAAAGTAATTATGAAAATAATTTCTTTTTTTATAAATAATATCATTAGTTTTCCTTAATAAACTAAATCCTTCTTTTATTTCCTTTAGAAAAGCATTTGTTATAGAAGCCTCATCATTAAAAGGTCTCTGTCTAGAGGCTGGATGGAGGTTTTACCAGAGATTTTTTTTTTAAATCCTTAGGTTAGCACTATTAGGGCATTTATGAAAGTGAAGGATCATGAAAAGTTGACCATCAGATTTGTTAGCTAGTTCCTAGTGCTACCTTAGAGACTGTGAATGAGGCTGGTCCCACAGTCTTCACTTTCTGAGTTCCCTCCATCTCAACCTTCAGCATCTGCTGACATTACCAAGAAGGAGATGAGTGGAAGAATAGGGAATGTGAGAAATGGTGGAGGATTGAATTGAGGCATAGAAAGTTAATGAAAAAGGAGGAGAAAGAACTAACACTTGGGTACTTACTATGAGCTCAACTGGAAACTCCACATGACACTTAAAGGAATTGGATCTAACAGGAATGGAGTTGAAATGATATTTCTTTATTTTTGAAGAATTGTTAAGTATAAATTATAATATGAGTGCTGTACTATAATATTGGATTTTATTTCCTCAGATGCAGTTGAACATCTTATGATAAATGATCCGTTTTGCTCCCTAGAAAAGTGGCAAGAAGTAGCAAATGTATGTTTACAGAATGGCTTTGACCAATTATCTAATGACATCATGTCTGTTCTTCGATCTCAAGCTGGGGTTACAGAAATTTCTGAAGAGGATGATACAGTCAACTTAATGCAGCATGTTTTTTGGTAGTTCTACATCTTAGCCAGTTGAGGGAGCCTGTATAACATTTTATGTATATTGGTTGGGCAAACTGGTTTTGATATAACTTGTAAATAAATCTGGAGTGTGAAGGTCTCAGAAATAAATCATGCTTCTTTTATTATGATGATGTTTAGATTTGTCCTTGAAATATTTATACCTTTGCTTTCTTTTTTTAATATGGTCCTTTTGTATATTGAATCTTTTTAAAAAATTCCTATTTTTTCCTTTAAAAATGTTTTAATTTTTATTTTCTATTGAAGTATAGTTGATTTACATCATTGTGTTAGTTTCAAGTATACAGCAAAGTGATTCACTTATACATGTATCTATTCTTTTTCAGATTCTTTTCCCATATAGGTTATTATAGAATATTGAGTATAATCCCCTGTGCTATATAGTATGTTCTTATTGATTATTTTATATATAATAGTGGATATATGCTAGTGTCAAACTCCTAATTTATCCCTCTCATATATTGACTGGATAAAAATCTAAGAGCATAAGTCTATAAATCTCGGTTTAGGTATTACTAAGGGCCTAAGTTAATATCTAAACTCCATTCTGGTGATCTGATTTAACATCAAGAACTGAGGAAGGTGTGAGGAGTATCTGGTCTGTAGGTGATTTCCCAAATATTAAATGCATAAGCCTGACTTTAAAGGCAGGATGTCAATTCAAGGTTTTCACTGTTGAAAACCTCGAATATAGTAATTTTGTACTACTGACTCAAAGATGTGCTTCAAGCTCTGGTGTTTATAAATGGCAATGTTAAGCTTCTACTATAAAATGAGAGTTTCAGCATGTCTTATTTAGAGAAAGAATAGCCAAATTTTGCAAATAGATAGACCTGGGATACCTGTAGGCATGGAAAATGGCATTCAAAGCAGTTTTGGGTAATTTCAAGTCTCTAAGTATTTGATTGAAAACTCAGAGTTCTGTGTCTTGGACAGGTGTTGATATTCAAAATATTTCATGATCAGCATGGCTTAGGCATCAGTCAAAACAGAACGGATACCTAACTATTGAGAAGAGCTTTCAGCGCTTATGCCATACCGGAGCATAATAGCTGAATGTCAGCCTTGATCATGGAACATGGTAAACGTGAGCTGCTATTAGATAGAATAAAAGAGCATAAGTATTTCCCTCCTAAATTATTGAATGTATACATTTTATTTTATGGGCTTCCCTGGTGGCTCAGATGGTAAAAAAAAAAAAAATCAGCCTGTAATGCAGGAGACCTGGGTTCGATCTCTGGGTTGGGAAGACCTCCTGGAAAAGGGAATGGCAAACTTGAAATCAGATAGCTTCATACTCAAGTTTTTCCTCTTCCTCTTTGTAAAATATGGGCTATTTACCTCCCCTAAAGGTTTAGTGACATGTATGTGTAGTATATTATGTAGTAAAAGAATCAGTAGAAGATAACCCTTGATGTAATAGATCCCAGAAACACATATTCCTCTGGTTTATACTTACTAAATCCCACATACCTGTCCATTTATACTTGTATGATTATCCCTCTTTGGAGTATTTTATATAACACACCTTACTGCCTATACTAAGCTATCTGTTTACACTAATATGAAGGTTGTTGGGCTTACCTTATAAATCCAGAAGAGTATTGACTGAGTTCTCAATTTTCCATACATTGGTAAGCACAGTACTGGAGAATTATAATTCAGTTTTCTAAAATGTAATATTTTTAAAAGTAATACATATGCACAATTTAAAAACCAACATAAGTGCTAAAAGAATAATAATGTCTAATAATATTTTTATTTCTGTCCTTCATGTTAGCTATGATTTTTGAAAATAAAACATGAAGGATGGAAAAAAGGAAGGGGAGGAGAGAGGGTATTTCAGCAGCATTGATTCTTTATATACTATGGCTTCACACCTTTTTTTCTTTGAGGCATATATGATTGATGGAAAGGTACTATGTATTCATTGACAGACTTGGGAAAAAATGTATACATGAAAGCCAGTAGCATGGATTAGGTACAGAAATCTGGAAAAAACTTGAAAGAGCAACCGTTGTTGTTATTACTGTTAATTTTCTTTGATTTTAACCAACATATTTTTCCTCCACTCATTCTTCTTCTTCTTTGTTAGCATTACTTTTGGCAGTTTTCCCAAGGAAAGTGAAATTTGTCAAGTGAATCTAAATTAAAACACCTAGAGATGGAGCTAGGTGGAAGAACAAGAATATAAAGTCAAGTGGGGGAAGGACAAAGAGTTGAGCTGTGAACTGTAAAGGACTGGAAGCTGTGGGACCCTCCCTATAAGCTGAACTGGAAGAGGTATAACATGAATCTCATGGCATAGGAGCCCACGTTGTAGACCGGCTCTGCCATGATCTAGCTTTGTGTCATTTTCCTCCTGAATTTATTTTGACTAGATAATTCCTTTTGTCATTTACAACTCAAAACTTCAGTCATTCCATAAAGGAGTAATGATTTTCCTGTGCTTTTGACCTGCCTAAATTGTAAGTATCAAGAGTCAACATCACTATCAATAACACATTCTGAATACCTATTTTATGTATGGTCTCTGTTGTCAAGATTACAGCCTCAGTGGGAAGAGACAGCACATTGTAAAAATAGCAATAATTCCTTAGTATTATCTAATATCCAGTCTATATTCAGATTTTACCAGTTGCTTAATGTGACAGTTGAGCTGTTCCAATTAGGATCTAAACAAGGTTCATGCATTCTATTGTTGCGTCTCTGCATATATTCTTCCTCCCTCTCTTTTTTCCTCTCTTGCCATTGACTGATTAGACTGGCTTGTTTGTCATTGGCAATGTTCCACATTCTAGATTTGTCTGATTACTTCCTTTTGGTATTATTTAACTTGATTTTCTTTTTCCCATATTTCATATAAATGGAAGTTAGCTGTAAAGACTTAACTAGATTTAGGTTCAGTTACATTGGCAAGGATGCTTCATAGGTGATGCTGCTAGTGCTAGTGCTATAGTGCTTTCAGTCGTGTCCGACTCTTCGCGACCCCATGGACTGTAGCCCACCAGGCTCCTATATCCATGGGATTCTCCAGGCAAGAACACTGGAGTGGGTTGCGATTTCCTTCTCCAGGGGATCTTCCTGACCTGGGAATTGAACCCGTGGCTCTTACGTCTCCTGCATTGGCAGGCGGGTTCTTTACCACGCCACCTGGGAAGCCCTCCAGGCTCCTCTGCCCATGGGATTCTCCAGGCAAGAATGCTGGCGTGGGTTGCCATTCTGTTCTCCAGGGGATCTTCCCAACCCAGGGATAGAACCCAGGTCTTCTGCATTGTGCGCGGATTCTTTTACCGTCTGAGCCACCGGGGAATCCTGTTCTTGTAAGGGGCTTGAAAATGTGCTGCTGCTTCTACCTGGAAGGCTCATCCCTTTCTTTTCTACCTAGTTAAGAATTTCTTTTAATTCAGGTCTTACCTTGGTTAAAAATTCCTCAGGGAAGCCTTTTATGACTTCCTTAATTATGCCATGTTTCTTTTTTCTAGGCTGTCCTTTATTGCCATTATCATGGTTACAGTCAGGGATAGTACTTTTTATTGATGGCAAGGACAGTGCATTTTGAGGGTGTGGAAAATGGGGGAAGGATACTGTATTAGTTTTCTAGAGTTGCTGAAACAAAGTACCATGAACTGAATGACTTAACCACACAGATTTATTGCTCACAGTACTGGAGGCCAGAAGTCTGGGATAAGGTGTTGGCAGGGTTGGTTCCTTTAGAGGACTGTAAGGGAATGATTGGCCCTAGGACTTTGCCTCTCTCTGTGGCTTATAGGTGACCACCTTCTCTATATTTCTAATGTCATCTTCCCTCTGTGTCCAAATTTCCTTATATATACACCAGTCATATGAGATTAGGGCCCACCCTAATGACCTCATTTTAACTCTGTAAAGACCCTATCTCCAAATAAGGTCACATCTTAAGGTACTGGGATTAAGGCTGCAACATAATTTTGGGAGGACACATATGATTCAACCCATAACAGTTACCATTATATCACCAAATCAAACACAGTATTGGGTACAAAGAAAATTTCAATAAGTAGTTCAATGAATAAATTTCAGGCTGGACCTGGAATCTTTCATATTTAATGCCAATCTTGTGAATTAGTTTTACTCTTGCTTTATTTTATTGGTAAATTTGATTGATAAATAAATAAAAAGTGCACAGTTATGACTGTAGAGCACAGTGATTTTTCCTGAAGTCGGCACATTTGTGTTGCCAACTCCCAGATGAAGAAGCAGCTCTCCTGGAATCCTCGGAGCCCCCTTTCCGTCACTACTGTCTGCCTCCCAGAGACAGCCATACCTGACTTCTCATGCCTCAGATGAGTTTTGCCTGTTATTGACTATTAGGTAAGTGAAATCAAAGTGTATTTATTTTTATGGTATTCATTCATGTCATATAAATTTGTTTATTCTCATCGCTCTTTATTATTCCATTATATAAGTATACCACAGTTCTACCTAGATGGGCATTTACATTGTTTTTAGTATGGGACATACACATAGTACTTTCATAAACATTTTTGTACATGTCTTGTACATGAACACATGTGTGCATTTATGTTGGATTCCTGCTTTGTTTTTTAGGTTGTGTATTAATAGGTATTAGGTCATATTAGTAGCTATAGTTTTTTGGGTCAGCACTGCATTAATGTTAGATTTATGACATTGTTCTCTGACAGCTGTAGTGAAATAGCTATAATAGAAATTCTTCATTGGGTTAGAAATAGCCAAAATCCGTCATATTTTTCTAAACACATGACTTTAAAAAGTAGATTTTATTTTTTTTGCAGTTGTAGGTTCAGAGCAATATTGAGCAGAACATATAGAGATTTCCCATATACTCCCTTTCCCTACATATGAACAGCCTCTCTTGTTATCAATACCCCCTCATACCAGAGTGGTACATTTGTTACAATTGATGAGCCTGCATTTCTATATCATTATCACCCAAACTCCATAGTTTACATTAGGGTTCACTCTTGGTGTTGTACATACTGTGGGTTTGGACAAGTTTATAATGACATGTATCTACCATTATAGTATCAAACACAATAGTTTCACTGCCCTAAATTTCCTCTTTGCTTTACCTATTCACCTCCCATGGCATTTTAATTTTTATCCAAGGCATCTCTGCCTACCGTGTTTGAAGAGAAATATTTTTAACGTGTTCTCTGTGTGCCAGACACTGTGCTAGTAACAAATTCCATCCACTCTCATTTATGTGAGAATGTCTTAGTTTCTCCCTCACTGTATTTTAATTTCTTCCTCACTCTTGAAGGACAGTTTTTCTGGATCTAGAATTCTTGCTTGACAGTTTTTGTTTGTTTGTTTGTTTGTTTTAGCATTTTGAATAGCACTGCCTCTGAGCTCCAATGCTTGTTTCTGATGAGAAATCTTATAATCAAATTGAAGTTCCCTTATATTTGATGAATCACTTCTTTCTTGCTGTTTTCAAGATTTTTTGTTTTTGTCTTTTGAAATTTTGATTATAATGTCTCAGTGTGTGTTTCTTTGAATTCATTTGTTTGGAGGTCTTTAGCTTTTTGGATGTTTATTTCATGTCTTTCATCAAATTTGGGGAGTTTTCAACCATTATTTCATCTGATGTTCTCTCTGCTCTTTTCTCTCTCTCTTCTTTTGGGACTTCCACAATGCATATTTTGGTCCCCTTAATGGTGTCCCATAGGTCCCATTGGCTCTGTTTTTTCCTTCTTTGGTTTTTTTTTCTTTCTTTCTTTTTCTCAGATTCAGTATTTCCATTGTTCTATCTGCAGCTAAAATCTGCCTTTGAATCCTTTTAGTGAATTTTTCATTTCAATTATTGTACTTTTCAGCTCCAGAATTTATTTTTGGTTTATTTTTAGGTTTTCTCTTTATTGGCATTTTCGTTTTGCTCAGCCATCATTTTCTTGTCTTTCTTTACCTCTCCCTTTAGTGCTTTTTGCACATTTAAGACAGTTGTTTTAAAGTTTTTGTCTATTAGATATAATATCAGTTCTTTTTCAAGGGTAGTTTCTCTTGACTTTTTTCTTCCTTTGAATGGGCAATACTTTTCTATTTCTTTTATATACCTTGTGGGGCTTTTTTTTGAAAACTGGATATTAGAATCTAATAATTTGGTGGCTTGAAATCAGCTTCTCTCTGGTCCCCAGGGTTTTCTGTTTTAATTGTAGTCCATCTCTGTGCCAGAGATCTGTTTGAAGTGTAAACTTACAGTCTTCTCACATCTTTTCTGAGCCCATGCTTTCCTCTAAGTGTGCACAATGACTTCCTAACTTCCATTATATATGGAGTTGCTTTTGAATGTCCCACTCTTTTGTAACTGTCCTTCAAAAAAGGAAAAAGAAAAAAATGGAAGGAGGAAAAGAATGAGTTTTGGGCCTTTAAATCCCCTGGAAGTCCCTTCAGCTGGAGCAGGGAGGGACTTGCAACAATGGAGGGAGGTGAAACAATAATAGTCAAAGGCCTCTTTGTTGAGCTTAATTAGTGAGCAGCAATCAGAGTTCAGAGCACCCTGTATTTGGAAGACAGGATCCTTCTTGCCCACCCTGGCTTCTGCAAGCTATCTGCAGGTGCTCCAGGAACAGGTGCACAGCTGCCTGCCATGGGGCCAGGAGTGTGGGATGGGTAGCTGCTACTGTACTAAGAGCTAAAATTGACTGAAATCAATTGCACTTTACTGTCCAAGCCTTCCCCTGGAAATTGTAAGCCTTCAGTAGACTCCAGAGTCCCAGAATAGTTATGTCAGACAGGTTCTGCAATTGTCATCTAGGTGGGGAGACAGAATCCTCGTGTTTCCTGGTCAGTCAGCTTTCCAGAAGCCTCCTTGAGGACTGTTCTCAGGGCATTCGTATTCTTAAGGAGATGGCCTTTTAAAAAAAATTCATTCTACATTAAAATGTTTTAAATTCTAGCACTTTTTCTCTTTTGAACTTTTCAGTTGAAGTAGGGATGAGAGTGGGATGAGTGGGGTGAGTTCGGGCCTGGAGTTGAGGGCTTTATTTTCTAGACATAAGATTGCTTTTCAAGGCATTTCAAAGGCAGTATTGTAGTGGGATCCTGCCCATCATGCAGTGATCCCACACTGTCATATGCCTGACCAGGCCCTTCTAGCCTGGCTGGCTTTCCTGTTTCTGCTTTTGCATGTTGAAGCACAGGCTGCTTGCAGAGTTGTTGCTTATACCATAATTTTAGCTTTGAAAAATTCTGGCATACTAGTCTTTTCTTCAGAAAAGTAAGAAATGTATATGCAAAAATATCCCAGGCTGGTCAATTTACTACCAGATTGTAGAAAGTCTGTTTTCTTAAAATCACTGAAGTGGTTTCAAAACCAACTGAAGAGAGTACCTGGCTATTCTGCTTACACCATATTCAATCCTTGATTCAGAGTCTGGGGATGAGATTATGACAGA
The DNA here is from genome assembly GCF_023699985.2 of Odocoileus virginianus. Taxonomy (NCBI): domain Eukaryota; kingdom Metazoa; phylum Chordata; class Mammalia; order Artiodactyla; family Cervidae; genus Odocoileus; species Odocoileus virginianus. The sequence continues at coordinate 36,080,915 of NC_069675.1, read as the reverse complement.
GTTGAAAACAAGAGGCATGTCTTTGTGCCAGTAAACAAAACCCTGATCTAGGCAGTAATTATAAGAACTCCTTGTTATTTTCTTATCAGCCCTCCTGCTCATGTGTGCTGTGCTGTGCTGCACTCAGTCACTCAGTCGTGTCCGACTCTTTGCGACCCTTTGGACTGTAGCCCACCAGGCTCCTCTGTTCATGGGATTCTCCAGGCGAGATTACTGAAATGGCCATGCCCTCCTCCAGGGGATCTTCTGACCCAGGGATCAAACCCGCATTTCTTACATCTCCTGCATTGGCAGGTGGGTTCTTCACCACTAGCTCCAGTCCTTCTGCTTACAGATTCCCACACATAAAGTATATAATTGCTTTTGAAGGGAACCCATGAACCAAGGTCAGCTTGCTTTCACTTCACATTTGGATTTCACTTGTCTTTGTTCCTCAGCTCTGTCTCCATCAAAAATAAGACAGTGCATTGTCAGTCAAGCAGCTTGTAATTTCCCCAGGCCCACTGAGTATGAAGAGTAGGAAAATCAGCAATGCTTGAAGCTTCCTGAAGACGTGAGTACATGGACATGAAATTATTTGTAAGTCAGACTTTCTCAATCGCAGCACTGTAACATTTTGGGCAAGTGCTTCCCTGTGGCTCAGTGGTAAAGAATCCACCTGCCAATGCATTAGACTTGGGTTCAATCCCTGGTCTGGGAAGATCCTACATACCACGGAGCAGGTAAGCCTTAGCACCACAACTACTTGGCCCACAAACTAGCGTCTGTGCTCTGCAACAGGAGAAGCCACCGCAGTGAGAAGCCCGTGCACCACAACTAGAGAATAACCTCCCGCTCACCACAACCAGAGAAAAGCCTGTGCAGCTATGAAAACCCAGCACAGCCCAAACCAAACCAAAAAACATTTTAGACAGATAATTCTTTGTTGTGTGAGGCTGCCCTTGCCCTGTAGGGTGCTTAGCGGCATTCTGGCCTTTATCCACTAGATGGCGGTAGCGCGCCCTGCTCCCCCAACCCCCCGCACCACAACTAGCGGGGTTAAGCAGACATGTCTCCGGGCCTTGCCACGTCATTAGAACCACTGTTGTAAATTTTCTTAATTAGTGTAAAAACCCTACCAATCCACAGTTAAACATAATAATTATTCTGTGGGTCAAAGATAGCCAAATAATTGAATGTGCTTCCTTTATTTCTCTCCCCTACTTAAATCGTTATTTTACCACACAGATCCAGGAAACATCCTGAGATAAGTGCAGGAAAACGAGCAAATAAAATAGGGCTTATCTCACTTTCAGTTCATAACTCAGAAATATAAATATTTCAAGGATTCTTGGCAAGAAATAACTGATGTGCCTAGATTTCTCTCAGAGGCAGAAGCATATAACCTGAGCTGCCTGCCTCTGGCAAGTTCTGCAGAATACCACCCTACTTCAGTTATGGGGGGGGGGGGGGCGCACAGTAGCTTCTCTGTTCTTGGGAATTGTGCAGCCTGAAGTTTATCTATTTTGTTTCCCACCTCTTCAGTTAGAAGCCCTGTTATATTTTCAGGCTGTGGGAATGCTGACTTTGAAGCGTAGAAACCAAGGACAGTGCCCTTGTTGACTTGTTGATGGTGCCTTATTATTTTGCTGTTTGCCATGCAGGATGATAAAGCTAACTCTAATAGAAGAGAAATGGACAAAACCATTGAATTGACCAAGATTTGAGAGAGATTTCTTTATGACTGTTAGCGAAAGCCACAGACATGATGACAGGATGGAAAGTATAACCATTTGCAAAAAGAAAAAAATGTGGGAATGGGATTGTTCACCTTGAAGAAGAGATTGAAGATGAATCATGAATTGTCACTAAACAAGCTTATGTTTTCTACCTCTGCCTAAGAGAGCAAAAAGAAATCAAAACCTACAGGGTGTGAGGAATTTAAATTTATTGTAGGGGAACATTTCTGATAGTTAATTAAGGTTTCTCAGCTTTACATGGGGTGCCAGCTCCAAGAGTGGTTTTGGAATCTTCTTTAAAGGTGTTTAAGAATTGCCTGAACTTGATTCTGTCTGGTTGGCTCAGGTAGGGTGTGGCCATGCAAGGGACGGAACAGCCTGTTCTGTCTTACTGCTCTGGCATTTGAATGGTGGTGAAGTGACAACCACAAGCCCTGAAAATATAACCAGGGCTTCCCTGGTGGCTCAGACGGTAAAGCATCTGCCTGCAATGTGGGAGACCTGGGTTCGATCCTTGGGTCGGGAAGATCCCCTGGACAAGGAAATGGCAACCCACTCCAGTACTCTTGCCTGGAAAATTCCATGGATGGAGGAGCCTGGTAGGCTACAGTCCATGGGATTGCAAAGAGTCAGACACAACTGAGCAACTTCACTGACTGACTGACTGACAGGTGACAACTTGTCACCTAGACAGCCTTAACTGCATCTCCAAATCCACATGCTTTCACAGGTGGGAGTTACTTAGCCAACTTCACAGAGTTTTATCTCTGCCTTCAGTGGAACCCTGTGTGTTTTACTTAGATATGCAGCGTTGCCATTTGGGTTCCCTCAGGTTGATTCTGGGGGCTTCTCTAGTGCCTCAGATGGTAAAGAGTCTGCCTGCAATGTAGGAGCTGCACGAGGGGTGGGTTCAATCCCTGGGTCGGGAGGATCCCCTGGAGAAGGAAATGGCAATCCACTCCAGTATTGCCTGGAAAATCCCATGGACAGAGAGGAGCCTGGCAGGCTACAGTCCATGGGGTCACAAAGAGTGGGATATGACTCAGCTACTTAGCATACAAGCTGATTCTGAGATGAAGATTTGTGTGCAGGCTGTTTTCTAGAGGGCGCTCTTGGTATCAGTGCTGTGGAAGGGAAGGGGGGAAAGTAGGATCAGGCTGAGGGAGAAGGTAAGCTTTCGAAGCAACCCCAACAGAGAACTCAGCTGACCACATGGAAAGCTCTGAGGTTGCGCTGGCCCCTCTCAGGTGTCTCCAGTCGGGGCAAGAGGGTTGGGCCACTGAAGAAGTGGCAGCCACTGAAGGAAAAACATGACCTTGGGCAGAGCAGCTTCCTTTAGCTCAGGCATTCCCCAAAGGAGGCTGACAGCTGGGGGTCTCCTTCCAGCAGCATTCCCGCCACATGAGGGAATAAACCCTCCATTCAGGAAAGGGGACCTAGGGGTGCATCCCCATGTTAACCACAGGCAGCTTTCCCTACCTTCTACTCACATTTAAGATTCCTTTTGCCCTTTACTTATTATATAAGAAGCATTTTCCCTCCTGCAGGAACATATTTCCCTTACTCTTGTTCCTATCCAACCCTTGTCACCCTAGTTAGTACACAGAGTCACAGATTCTGTTGATTCTGAAATGTATTCTTTCCTCTCTCCACCCCTCCCTCCTTCCTGCTCTTCCTCACTTCCCTCCTTCAGCTCTCATCAGGCAGATCCACCTGCTTCCAATTTGAGCCTCGTGACAGCCAGCTTGGATGACAAGCTGAGTATCAGCTGATTTCTTCCTCCTCGGAGTTTTTCCATTATTCCCCTAATGGCCACACATTCTACCTCTACCCTCTGCCAATACCTTGTGCGTGAATTCCCAGGGCAGTAGTGCAGCTGGCCTGGAGCCTGGGTCAGCTCAGCCCTTAGCTTGTGGGACTTTGATCACAGCCTGTTTTCTCGATTAGCTGTCTGAAATGAGGACAGACCACTGGACCAAGTGATCCCCATCTTTTTTCACGTCCAACATTCAATGACTTCTTGATTTGAAGGGTTTTTCACAAAGGAAAAGGGATTACTAGATTCCCTAGTCTTCACTTCCTATCCCACCCACATAGAAGACTGGTGCCTCCTTTCCCAAATAAATGCAAGATGTGTGATTAGTTATGGCATAACCTGAAGTGTCTGGGAGAGTAAAAGCTTAGAATCCCCAGATAATTTTGGAAAGCAGCCTGAACTGAAACCAGAAAATTCTTAGCAGCCCCTCTTCTGGCCGTCCTTAACCTCTGTGAGGCTCTCCTGTGAGGCCAGTGAAGGTGAATCAGGACTTGAGTTGCATCTGAAATGCTCAGGGAGTCCACATTTTACTCTACTGTTTCCCAACCCCTCCCCACACTGCCCCTTACCCTTTTCTTAATCTTAGTGGAGTCGATATTTTCTGCAGTCTTTGTCTTTTGTTGGTTTTTTTGCATGAGACTGGGCCAGAGTAACTACTGGCCCCTGAAGGGAACCCAGGCACCTGGGGGCCAGGTAAAGGCCCTTCAAATCGTCCTTTCTTTTTGAGGTTGGCTGTCTCATTCAGTAATGAGAGACTGTGATAAATGGGTTGCATAGCGTAAGTAACAGCACAGAATGTGGAAGCTGGAGAGAAAAGGCTAGTGGAAATGTGAACCTGGCTGTTCAAGAGCAGAGCTGAGCTTATTTGCATAGTAGCAGGTGTGGTTACTTATTTATGAAGCACATTTCCTCTGAGGTGTGGAAAATGGGCTAGCTGTAAACCTGATCCCGGCCCTAGAACGCTCACAGTGAGGCGGCAGAGCCCAGTCTGACCCCCGCAGCTCTCCCCCTCTGGTGCTCCTGGTAATTCCCCGAGCCTCCCTTGTCTTCCCTCTTGCTAGACTAAGAGGTCCTGGAGGGCAGGGACAGTGTTTGGTCACCATTGTTTTCCTGTGCCCAGAGTCTCCCTGCCTATAGGCCGGCCTTCAGCAAATACATATATCATGAGTGAATTTGGCAGACAAGCTTGCAACTACCCGGAAGTTGGAGGGAGGTAAATACAGAAGAGGAGGCGAGGCCTTGGGGCTCCCAAACTAGACACCCACCCTGAAACAAGAGGAGGAAGTAATGTTAGAAACAGATGGACAGAAGAAGCACCATCTGAAGAAAGGGTCAGCTGTGGACCTCCTGTAGGATAAAATCCCAAAACAAACTTGACATTCCCCCAAGTGCGTGATTTGACTCCTCCATTACAAGAAAAACAAAACAACCCTACGTAATCCACCCCTCCCCCCAATAAAAACGCCTACCCCAAACAGCAATTGCTCCAGACTCATAGTGGTGCCCTAGTTACACAGCGGAAAGAACAAAGAAGTGATTTAAGCATGATTTAAGTTGAAATAGCAATTGCCAAACACCAGAGGATCAGCAGAATCATTAGATTCCAGAAAATGCAGAACCTCTGAGGCCTTTGTATTCTTCCATTCTGATGTCAGATTACTGGCAGCCCACGCTGAGCTGCCTTATAAGAAAGTGCAGCTAGGCCACTAGAAAGAAGCAGAGGAAGGAGGGGCCAGCTGGCCTTGCTGGGTGTTTGGAAGCTCTGCGCTGCGGATTCTGTTAACCAACACTGGACGCTGCCTTCCCCTACCCTCAGTGACCAGTGAGGCCAAGGCGGGCCATTTCAGCTGACTAGACACAGATGTAGATGTCTCTAAGTTTATCAGTCAGGGGCCTGCCAGGAAAACAGAATTTATCCCAGGTGGTTCAAATAGAAAGACTAATAAAAGGATCAACAGCAGTGGGCATGAGGGGAACAGATAGGGAGTATTGCGGTACCTGAAGACTTGCATCAGGGGGCGCCATTACTTCTGTAAGGGCAAAGAGCAGGAGGAAGTCTCGGCGCCTGACCTAGCAGGACTGCGGGCTACGCAGAAGGGCTTTCAGAGACAGGGCCCCAGAACAGGGAGGGAGTGGGGAAGAAATCCCTGCCCATTTCTCCTGCTTCCTGTTGGCAAAACCAGAAGCCAGCCAGCGGGGGTGCTCACAATGGCACCTTCCTCAAGGGTCAGCTCTTGGGGCTGAGAATACGTGGAGGTGAGTCAAATGGAAAAAACCTAGCACAATGACAACTAACCTGGTTACCACCTGGCTATGTTACCTGTAGTTTCTTACATGTTATCTCACTTCATCTTCAAAATTACTCTAAAGCAGGCAGAGCCTGGGGCTCTTCAGAATACCAGGACTTGTGGGCACAGTACACTTGCATGCCCGATGGCACGTCTGGGCTGGTGAGCCAACAGGAGGGAAGCAGGTTGACGCCCATCAGGAGCTTGAAGCCAAAGAGATTCTCAAGGTCAATTAGGAAGGAATCCCTGGGACAGTGCCTGTGAACAATCTTCCCTCCTTCTTCAGACTTTGTAACCTATGTTTTTTACCCTGAATGTTTCCCAACAATAAGAAGGTTGTATTCTCACTAGGCAGCCCTTTCGGGGAGAGGATCTTGTGGGTTGCTGCAGGCAGCGCGAGTGATTTGCAGAAAGGTCAGGCCAATTCCAAGAGAGGAAAAGGAAAGGCCAGAACTGGCAGGTCTTAAGCGGGTGGGTGTCCAGGGTCCAGAGGTGCAAGGCCTGCGCTCTGTCTCTTACTCCTCAGAGCCAGGAATCTTCCTCCTAGTGGTTCTGCCTCCCTGCCAGAGGGTTGAGGTGGGGAGCAATTCTCCGTGCAAGCTGGAGTGGGTGACCTTCCAGCACATGGGGGCAGCAGACACTGACACTGTGTCTACTTTAAGGTAATCTGGCTGTGTGGCGCTAGAGCGACTTTGTGGAGATACCCCATATCCAAGGGCAAAGAAGAAGCCCCAGCAAGAGGGTAGGAGGGGCTAAATCACATTTGGAATCAAACCCCATACCCACTAGAGATGCTCAGAGTGCTCAAACAAACCTTGTGCACACCAGGACCTAGAGACCCCACAGAGACTGAGACAGAACTGTGTTTGAGTTTCTCCTGCAGAGGTACAGGTCAGCAGTGGACTGCTGCAGGGGCAGGGACTCTTGGTGCAGTAGGCCTGGGTATGACTAAGCCCTCTTAGAGGAGGTTGCTGTTAACCAACGATAGAGCTGCCAGAACTTACACAGGACTGGGAAACAGACTCTTGGAGGGCACAAACAAAACCTCGTGTGCACCAGGATCCAGGAGAAAGGAGCAGTGACCCCACAAGAGACTGACCCAGACTTGCCCACGAGTGTCCAGGAGTCTCCAGAAGTGGCGGCATGAGTCAGCAGTGGCCTGCTGCAGGGTTGGGGGGTTGAGTGTAGCAGTGCATGCATGGGACCTTTTGAAGGAGATTGCCATTATCTTCATTACCTCCACCATAGTTTGGCCTCAGGTCAAATAACAGGGAGGGAACACAGCCACACCCATCAACAGAAAATTGGATTAAAGATATATGGAGCATGGCCCCACCCATCAGAACAAGATCCAGTTTCCCCCTCAGTCAGTCTCTCCCATCAGGAAGCTTCCATAAGCCTCTTATCCTTCTCCATCAGAGGGCAGACATAATGAAAACCACAATCACAGAAAACTAACCAAACTGATTACATGGACCACAGCCTTGTCTAACTCAGTGAAACTATGAGCCATGCCATGTAGGGCCACCCAATGGTAGGTCCTGGAGAGGTCTGACAAAAACGTGGTCCACTGGAGAAACAAGGTCCACTTCAGTATTCTTGCCTTGAGAACCCCATGAACAGTATGAAAAGGCAAAAAGATAGGACACTGAAAGATGAACTCCCCAGGTTGGTAGGTGCCCAATATGCTACTGGAGATCAGTGGAGAAATCACTCCAGAAAGAGTGAAGAGATGGAGCCAAAGCAAAAACAACACCCAGTTGTGGATGTGACTGGTGATGGAAGCAAGGTCTGATGCTTTAGGAGCAATACTGCATAGGAACATGGAATGTTAGGTAAATGAATCAGGTAAACTGGAAGTGGTCAAACAGGAGATGGCAAGAGTGAACATCGACATTTTAGGAATCAGCAAACTAAAATGGACTGGAATGGGTGAATTTAACTCAGATGACCATTATATCTACTACTGTGTGCAAGAATTCCTTAGAAGAAATGGAGTAGCCATCATAGTCAACAGAAGAGTCTGAAACGCAGTACTTGGATGCAATCTCAATGACAGAATGATCTCGTTCGTTTCCAAGGCAAACCATTCAGTATCACAGTAATCCAAATCTATGTCCTGACCAGTAATGCTGAAGAAGTTGAACGGGTCTATGAAGACCTACAAGACCTTCTAGAACTAATACCCCAAAAAGATGTCCTTTTCATTATAGGGGACTGGAATGCAAAAGATGGAAGTCAGGAAACACCTGGAGTAACAGGCAAATTTGGCCTAGGAGTACAGAATGAAGCAGTGCAAAGGCTAATAGGGTTCTGCTAAGAAAATGTACTGGTCATAGCAAACACCCTATTCCAACAACACGAGAAGACTCTACACATGGACATCACCAGATGGTCAATACCAAAATCAGATTGATTATATTCTTTGAAGCCAAATATGGAGATGCTCTATACAGTCAGCAAAAACAAGACTGGAGGCTGATTGTGTCTCAGATCATGAACTCCTTATTGCCAAATTCAGGCTTAAATTGAAGAATGTAGGGAAAACCGCTAGACCATTCAGGTATAACCTAAATCAAATCCCTTACGATTATACAGTGGAAGTGACAAATAGTTTCAAGGGATTAGATCTGATAGAGTGCCTGAAGAACTATGGATGGAGGTTCATGACATTGTACAGGAGGCAGTGATCAAGACCATCCCCAAGAAAAAGAAATGCAAAAAGGCAAAATGGTTGTCTGAGGAGGCCTTACAAATAGCTGAGAAAGAAGAGAAGCTGAAGGCAAAGGAGAAAGGGAAAGATATACCCATTTGAGCACACAGTTCCAAAGAATAGCAAGGAGAGATAAGAAAGCCTTCCTCAGCAATCAATGCAAATAGAGGAAAACAATAGAATGGGAAAGACTAGAGATCTCTTCAAGAAAATTAGAGATACCAAGGGAACATTTCATGCAAAGATGGTCACAGTAAAGGACAGAAATGGTATGGACCTAACAGAAGCAGAAGATATTAAGAAGAGGTGGCAAGAATGCACAGAAGAGCTATACAAAAAAGAAATTCACAACCCAGATAATCACGATGGTGTGATCAACAACCTAGAGCCAGACATCCTGTAATGCACAGTCAAGTCAGCCTTAGGAAGCATCACTATGAACAAAGCTAGTGGAGGTGATGGAATTCCAGTTGAGCTATTTCAAATCCTAAAAGATGATGCTGTGAAAGTGCTACACTCAATATGCCAGCAAATTTGGAAAACTCAGCAGTGGCCACAGGACTGGAAAAGGTCAGTTTTCATTCCAATCCCAAAGAAAGGCAATGCCAAAGAATGTTCAAACTGCCACGCAGTTGCACTCATCTTGCACGCTAGCGAAGTAATGCTCAAAATTCTCCAAGCCAGGCTTCAACAGTATGTGAACTGTGAACTTTCAGATGTCCAAGCTGGTTTTAGAAAAGGCAGAGGAAGCAGAGATCAAATTCCCAATATCTGTTGGATCATTGAAAAAGCAAGAGAGTTCCAGAAAAACATCTACTTTTGCTTTATTGACTATGCCAAAGCTTTTGACTCTGTGGATCACAACAAACTGTGGAAAATTCTCAAAGAGATGGGAATACCAGACCATCTGACCTGCCTCCTGAGAAATCTGTATGCAGGTCAAGAAGCAACAGTTAGAACTGGACATGGTTCCAAATTGGGAAAGGAATACGTCAAGACTGTATATTGTCACCATGCTTTTAACTTATATGCAGAGTACATCGTGAGAAATGCTCGACTGGATGAAGCACAAGCTTTAATCAAGATTACTGGGAGCAAGATCAATAACCTCAGATGTGCAGATGACACCACCCTTATGGCAGAAAGTGAAGAAGAACTAAAGAGCCTCTTGATGAAAGTGGAAGAGGAGAGTGAAAAAGTTGGCTTAAAGCTCAACATTCAGAAAACAAAGATCATGGCATCCAGTTCCATCCCTTCATGACAAATAGATGGGTAAACAATGGAAACAGTGAAAAACTTTATTTTTTGGGGCTCCAAAATCACTGCAGATGGTGACTGCAGCCATGAAATTAAGACACTTGCCCCTTGGAAGAAAAGTTATGGCCAACCTAGACAGCATATTGAAAAGCAGAGACATTACTTTGCCAACAAAGGTCCATCTAGGCAAAGGTATGATTTTTCCAGTAGTCATGTATGGATGTGAGAGTTGGACTATAAAGAATGCTGACTGCTGAAGAATTAATGCTTTTGAGCTGTGGTGTTGGAGAAGACTCTTGAGAGTCCCTTGGACTGCAAGGAGATCCAACCAGTCCATCCTAAAGGAAATCAGTCCTAAATGTTCATTGGAAGGACTGATGCTGAAGCTGAAACTCCAGTACTGTGGCCACCTGATGCAAAGAACTGACTCATGAAAAGACCCTGATGCTGGGAAAGATTGAAGGTGGGAGGATAAGGGGATGACAGAGGATGAGATGTTTGCATGGCATCGATGGACATGAGTTTAAGTAATCTCCAGGAGTTGGTGATGGACAGGGAAGCCTGGCATACTGCAGTCCATGTGGTCATAAAGAGTTGGACATGACTAAGAAACTGAACTGAACGCAGGCAAGAGTCGCCATTTGATATGAAGGGCATGGTCCTATCACCAAATAAATATTTCATTGTTTGAGGCCCCAGGGAGTGGAGGCATGGACTCCATGGAGGCATGAAGGAGGGCTTTGGGCACACCTGAGTCCCCAGCAGCCCCTCAGGTGTTCAGTGGCTCCTGCTGGGGCCAGGGATGGGGAAGGGCCTGTGGCTGAGACTTTACAGGAGGTGGGAGAGGGCTTCCCCTCCAAGACCTCCGCCCGAGTGCTGAGTTGCTCAGCCAGGGAAACTCTCCATGCCTTCCTTTTCTCAACTGCAAAATGGAAATCATTTCTCAGCCCAGTTCTAGTGCCATTTCTTGTTGTAGAGACCAAGTGTGATAACACAGGAAAGCATTTTGGAAGGCAGAAAATGACACATCAAGCACACCAATTATTAATATCAACCATGTCTTTTCAGAAAGTGGCCCTTAAGAGGCCTATGCCATACTCGAGCTGCTTGTATTTGTTCTTTTATACATTAAACAGATATTTAGAGTTCCCAGGGGCTTGTTTTCTGTCTTACGGATTGGCAGGTGCCTTGTATGCTCATCTCCTTTCACCGGTCCTGCCCTCTAGAACTTTTATTTTAACCCCTAGTGACCAGGGTTGATAGGGTGTATAGAAGTCGAATGCTTGGTGGGGTTGACTGAAATGAGATTTCAATGGCTCTGCTCATTATCTTAAGGGCATTCTGCCTTTTTGCCTAAGGAGCTGCAGGCTGGGTGTGAGGGAGCAGCTGAGTGGCCCTCCAGGGCACCATGGCAACCACAAGGGACTGCCACCAGGGCAGCTTTAATGTCATGTTTTGCCTTGAGACTCAACAGCTGTGGGCTCAGCCAAAAAGAAACCTTTCCTCATTCTGGGAGGTAGAGAAAAGGGAAAGAGAGGCAGGTGTGATGGAGGGCGATGTCAGCATCTGATGAGTGTGATGATATTCATCTGAGGGATTTTTTTCACTTTCAGAGGAAACTCTGCTTGCTGGGAACTCGGGAGGCCAGGCCCCAGCATGGGGAAAGGCACAAATGGAGCTTGGTTAGTAAATCCTGGGATGTCTTCTAGGACATTAGCCTCTGAGCAAGAAGCATGGGGGTGGGGTAGAGATAAATTAACTTGCAATTAACATAAATACTACTATATATAAAATAGGTAAACAACAAGGACCTACTCTACAGCACAGGAACTCTACTCAGTATCTTGTTGTTGTTCAGTTGCTCAGTTGTGTCTAACTCTTTGCAACTCCACAGACTGCGACACACCAGGCTTCCCTGTCCTTCACCATCTCCCAGAGTTTGCTCAAACTCATGTCCACTCATGTCAGTGATGCCATCCAACCATCTCATCCTCTGTTGACCCATTCTGCTCCTGCCCTCAATCTTTTCCAGCATTAGGGTTTTTTCCAATGAGTCAGCTCTTTGAATCAGGTGGCCAAAGTACTGGAGCTTCAGCATCGGTCCTTCCAATGAATATTCAGGACTTACTTCCTTTAGGATGGACTGGTTGGATCTCCTTGCAGTCCAAGAGTCTCTCAAGAGTATTCTCCAGCACCACAGTTCAAAGGCTATGGTGCTCAGCCCTTTTTATTGTCCAACTCTCATATCCATACATGACCTGGAAAAACCATAGCTTTTGACTATACGAACCTTTGTTGGCAAAGTAATATCTCTAGTTTTTAATATGCTGTCTAGTTTGGTCATAGCTTTTCTTCCAAGGAGCAAATGTCTTTTAATTTCATGGCTGCAGTCACTGTCCACAGTGATTTTGGAACCCAAGAAAGGAAAGTCTGTCACTGTTTCCACTGTTACCTCATCTGTTTGCCATGAGATGATGGGATCTGATGTCATGATTTTTGTTTTTTGAATGTTGAGTTTTAAGACAGCTTTTTCACTCTCCTCTTTCACCGTCATCAAGAGGCTCTTTAGTTGCTCTTCATTTTCTGCCATAAGGGTGGTGTCATCTGCGTATCTGGGGTTACTGATATTTCTCCTGGCAATCTTGATTCCAGTTTGTGTTTCACCCAGCCTGGCATTTCACATAATGTACTCTGCATACAATAAGCAGGGTGACACTATACAATATACAGCTCTTAGAATATCTTGTAATATCCTATAATGGAAAATAATCTGAAAATATATATGTATAACTGAATCACTTTGTATATTTGAAACTAACACATTATAAATTAACTTTCAATAAATAAAATTCCTAGAAAAAAATAAAGAAGCATAGGAGTAGAGGGGCTCCCACATGCTGGTGAAGTTCAGGATTCACTGTCTGTCTTAAGGTGAATCCTTCTGAGTTAGCCCTGCCTCCCTGTCCGGGGGGCCCACTGCCTCTGGGTGTATGGTATTTTGCTGTTCCTTTGTTTACTTAATGCATCAACCCTCTTACACCATTCATTTCCTAGTAGGACATGTTGGTGGGCACTCTGTAGATGCCTGAATTATCTGGTAAAACCATCCTTTGTTCAGAAGAAAACTGTCTTCAAAGTCTCACGAAGCAAGCACAAAATACTGTTCTTGTTGAACTAGGAAAGGAAATAAATGTGGGACAGAGTCTTGGGAACTTGGTGCCCCTTGGTACTTTAAAAAATCTGCTGTAATTCAAAGATCCTGGTGTTGGTAGGGAACAGGTGAGAAAGACCTTGCCTTGGTCTACCCATCCACTCATGTTTCTGGCAGCATCAGCTGAGTCTCAAATAGTTGGTAGTAGGCTTTGTCTGCTAGGAATTTGTGCTTCTGTCTCTCTCTTTATCTTGCTTTCTTGTTGTCCCCACACTGACCTCTTTAAGCAAATTTAGCCTCCTCTTTTTGCCTCATCAAACCTGCAGGCAGGTCCAGAGACTGAGCAGGAGCTGATTCCAGTGGTGAAGGTGGGCCTTGATGAGGAGGGGAAGAAGGGGAGGAGAAAGATGAGGGGGGAGGAGGGGGAGAAGGATGGGAGAGGGAAAAGATGATGGTGAGGATGAGGAGATGGTGAGGAGGATGGGGGAGGGAGAAGATGATGGTGATGATGGTGGTGATGATGAAGGGGATGATGGTGAGGAGGATGAGGGGGATGACACCGCCTCCTCGTCACTATCATGAGTTAATAGGAGCATAATGATGATGGGGGGGCGGGGAATGACAGCCCTTCAGCAGGTTTGTCTTATTTTAGTTTCTCTTTGCAGAGGTGCTTTAGGCCTTTATAAAATACCCTTCCCTGAGCTTTGGCATTTGTCTTTCATTGTTTCTCAAACCCAGGATACTATTTTGGTTTAAAAAGTTCTCCTGTTTGTGCTGCCCCAGGTAGCAGCTGCCATCTCTCGGGAGGAGAAGACCTAACGGTTGTCTGTTTTCAGAGGCGCTGCATTGGCTGCCTGTTTAAGATTGATTTTTTATATTGTTCCCTGTAATCATGCTGCATTATGCTGCCCTGGCCCAGGGCCTGTGCAGAGGTTTTGACTTGAAATGTCTTGCTTTGTTCTCTGGAAGCTGCTGACATTCACTCCTCCAGCTGCGGCCCTCACCTAGTCACTGATGTCCTCCATAGCGAGCCGAGAGGCCTGAGAGGAGAGAGCGTCCACGCTCTGCATTTGCTGGCCAAGCAGTTTAGCTTCTGCTCTTGATGTTGCTTCAGTCCTGGAATGTCTGGTAGGAGAGGCTGAGCCAAAAGAAGTTCTTAAAGAAAGATAACACATTAACATCAGAAATCTGCAGAATAAGAATTTGAAAACACCCTGAGAGAAGACATACACTCTATTCAGAAGTGGAGACAAGGGTTAGCCTACCAAATTTTTCTTTGCAAAATTAGCACTTCTTGTGTGCTGTTGGGAGCATTAGGTGGAAAGCCCAATTTAGGTGATGATTAAGGAAAGGGGTTGCCCTGAAGTGCTGTTCCTCTTACCACATAAGCCCAAACAACGTGTGGTTCTTCCCTTTGTGCTCCTCCCCAGTGCAACTTGTGCCGGCATCTTGAGAAACAGATTTGTTAAGGTCTCAGAAAGTTCTGGGTCTGTAGTGAATGTGATATACCTGCTTGGCAGATAAAATATCCGATAGAACTAAGGGCTAGAAATGCTGGAAAGACACACATGAATACGCAGCTGGGGTAGAGTGAAATGTTTTGGGCTTCAGGGAGAAATGTATCTGATACAGAACAAGATATTTGAGGGGCTGAGGCCACGGGATTCAGAATATTTGCTGGTAGAAGGGGACAATGGCTGCTAGTCAAGTGCCAATCCAGGGTGCTGGATTCTTCACCCACAGTTACCATAGTATTCTATGGTGGTGTTGCTGTCACTCTTTTCCAGATGAGGAAATTGCCCAGGGTCACACAGCAAGGGACTGCTTTTTCCTTTCAGGGGTAGAGGACACACGTGGGCCTCTTGGCCTCTGGACACTTTGCTAAGGGAAGGGGCACAGCCTCAACCCACATGCTTCCCCAGTGGCCTCAGGCCAGGCTGTGGGAAGTGGAGCCTCTTTCCCATGGAGGTGGAAGAGGGGCCAGGCCCATGATCCTGCTGTAGCCTGAGCTCAGGGACTGAGACCACCCCCTCACTGGAGCCCAGGAGTCCCCAAAGTGGGGACACCAGTTCTCTACAGCTGCCTCCAACTCATTCTTCCTCCCTCCAGGGACCTGTTGGCTCAAGGCCCAGGCTCTACTGATGGAGAACTGATTTCCTAAAATAGGAAGCCCTGTCACTCACCTGTTTTCTCCCTTTGGCTAGCCGGGTGGGGCCTCCTGAGGAGAAATCTCTTTATAGATGTGTTTTAGTAGAAGCAGCTTTGGCATAAAGGAGTAAGGCTGATCTCATGCCTTTGGTGGAGGGCCAGTTCATGGCCACCAAAAGTCTGTTGAGCCCAGGGGCTGCACTGGAATAATAGGGCTGGCTGGGAGCTGGCCAGAAGTCTGTGCTCTCACTTCCTGTTTAGAAGGGGTGAAAAAAGCCCAAGGGACCTCACCAACTACTCAGCTGAGTTCCTTCCCTTCCAGCACAGGCCCCAGGGCCCCCCAGCCTGTGCAGGGAGCTCTAAACTTGGCATTAGAACAGCCAAATTCAAGTTCTGGTTATCTTATTTTTCTTTTAGAAGACCTGGAACAAATCTTTCTGGGACTTGGTTTTCTCATCTATGTAATAATGAATTCCGCAGCCCCTGTGCTCCCTACCCACGGGGTTCTAGTCCCAATCCTGAGCAGTCTCCATGTGCATCAAGTGCTGGGTCAGCACTGTCCCCCGATAAGAGACCAGCTTGTGTTTGCTCAGAGATAACGCCCAGGGCCCGGAACAGGAAAGGTGAGTCCCAAACACCTGTCTGCTCAGGGAGCTGCTTCTCTGAGGCTGTGACCCAGTTCACCTCTCTTTTCCGTAGTCCTGCCTCTTTCTTGTTGGTTATGAAAATAACCACGCGCCTCCCCCATTTTGCCGTTTGGGTTTTGCTTGGCTGCTTTAAGTCACTCTTTTGTAACATGGGCTTTTTTCTCTTTCTAGACTCAGTTGATTTGAAATCAGGTTTCACTGAATGGAGCAGAACTTTCCATTCATTTATTTATAAGGGATTTGGATCTTGTTTTTACTGCTCGGAATTCCCCTGATACACTTAGTTTTCCAACTTTGCATGTGGTTAGAGGGAGAGGCGTCATGATACTAAAATTTCCCATAGGTGATTCTGTCTTGAAAAACAGTAAGGAGAGAGATGGGGCAGGCCCAGGCTCAATTATGCTCAGACCATGTCCATTCTTGGTGCACTTGGCAGTGGAAAGTTAGGGAGGACTTGGGTGGGGCCATAAACATGGACCTGGGGTGATTCTGCTAATGACTGTGAGAAGGATCATGAGGAGACAGTCCCCTACCTTCAATGCTAATAGAGGTCTGGGGAAAGCCCTATTGGAGGCAGATGGGGTAGTGGGGGACTGCTCCCCTCTTGGCATAGCTGTCTTTGTGTGTTTTGGGTAGGATGGAGAATGAGGCAACTGTGGGAAACTAAGCAAAGGCAGAGTGTCTGAACTCACAAGGGTGTCCCAGCCGCCCTTGCTTAACTGGAGCAGAGTCTTGCCCAGAGCCCCCTGTGAGCAGTGCAGTGAGACCCCACGCTTGAGGCTGGAACTAGCACCTGTTTCCTCAGAGATAGGAATCTCTTTTTCCACAGAGATTGTGTTTGCTCAGAGATAACACAGGGTCTGGAACAGGAAAGGTGAATTCCAGCCACCTGGGATAGATACAAAAAAGAGAGTTGAAGTCCCTGCGCTTGAGAAAGTCAAAACCTTCCAAAGAGATTAAAGCAATCCCCCAAGCATGAAAGAAGTGGCAGTTATTAAAGACAAGTGGATGTAAGGGTGGTGGATACCTGGGCTCGCTCTGGCCTTCTGAACTGGCCGAGGGGAGTGGACCAACAATCCGCTTGTCTTCCTTCTGCCCTCTCTGCTTCCTTTCCTTCCTGCTGTGTGTATAGCACTGTGCTAGATCCCAGGTGAGGATGGAAATATTCTAATAAGGGATCAGCAGTTCCTACTGGGCAGTGTCAGTGTGGAGGACTGGGGAGGACTGCTTTAAGGGCCAGGTCATCCTGCCTGAAGGGGCAGGACCTGGACTTTCAACATCAGTATCATGGCCGACAAGCCTTGTCCTAGGGCATCCTTCTGGACAGACCACATCCTAACCTCAGCTTCTGTACCCATTCTGTTCCTTCACTTTTGCCTTTGAGTCTGAGTCACTTGCATAGATTCCACCTCCAGGTAAGCATCTTTCATTTGCTATCCCAGTGTCTGATTTGGAAAGACCCCAGACATCACCCCTGAGGCAAACGTTTGGCCCTGGACCCCCTTTCTCACCTGGTTTTGGTTCTAGAAAATTGCTTCAGTCCAGATGGAGCTTACAGGACTTCAGATTAACTGTGGAGACAACTCGTAGATCCAAAATAATTGGGGGGAAAAAGTGCTACGTTAATTATGAGATTTCAGAGGGCTTGATTTCGGTCCCTAGGGACAGTCAGAATTTGCATAAATGGGAAAGAGTAGAGAGTGCATTCTTGGCAGGAGGCAAGGCTTCATCGAGAGCTCAGAGATGGGAATGTGCTGCAGGGAGCAATGAACAGACCAGTTTGCTGAAAATACTTATCAAGTGCCTCCTGTGTGTGAGGCACGGAGAAGACACAAAGGAAGGGTGACGAGTGACCCCTGTCCTCAAGGATTCTGCAGGGTTCGGATTCTGAAATGCCCCATCAGAGCAGAAAGGCCTGGGGAAAAGCTGAGGAGTGAAGGCAGAGGCGGGAACTGAGGGTGCAGGAAGGCATCGGCTCTCTTAGCACAGATACAGATGACGAAAAAATGTGTGCTCAGGACATAATCTTAGTAAAGCTGCAGATTACGTTTAAAACAAACATTTACAAAGAGGATTGGCAGGAGGAATGTTGGGGGAGAGGGAGCAGTTCCGTGTCTCAGAGCTTCTGAACTACTGCCATAAATTTAGCAAAAGTGGAGGGAGGATACCAGGGGCTGAGCCCAGATGGATTTTAACAGCAAGCTCTCCAGCCAGCTGATGCCCTGATGTTTGTTATGTTGCTATTGTGTCGGTGACTGTGGCAGCAAAGTCGTCCAGGCCTGTGGAGAGACCTTCCTAGGTTGTGAGCTTCTTTGGCTTTTTGAACTTGTGGCAAGAAGTTGCTTTGGTTTCCTCTCCCTGACTACAGAGGAATGCCTGTGGTCTCTGAAGTATAGTAATAGAGGACGGAACTCTGTGTCAAATCAGCAGAAAAATTTACTGATCAGATAGGTGACTGGATCCTTGCATTTGCTCTTCTGAATCTAGCTACATTCCAATGGTTCTAAAGGAACTTAATTTGAATATCATTTCTAAAGGACTGGTACATCATCACTTCAGATACAGTTAAAAATAGCAAGATACGAAATAAGAGTATAGGTTAACAAGAAAAGGAACATTCATTCATTCAGCAGACATTTTTGTCCGGTATTATAGTTAAGTCACTTTGCTACATGCAAAGCCAGTTGCCTATTTATAAGTGCCTCCCTTGTACTATGCTCTTAAATGCATAAGGTCAGGACACTACCCAACTAAGTGAACAGAGAATTCCAGATTCAAGTTCTTCCAGTGGAAAACCATCTAATAGAGGGAGATGAGAGAAGGGATTTCTTCTTGGTCTCTCGTAGCCATTTGGTCTCACCCTCTCTGAACTTTGTGAGGCTACCAAGTTTCATAAGGAAAGGCCCTTGTCCAGGGCTGTGTATGCAGGAGGCCATTAGACCATGAGAGGTGGGAGAATAATCTAACTAGCAGGAAAAAAAAACGCAAGGCCAAATCCTGCAGAGTGGTGGAAGCGGACTCCCCTGATGAAGCTGGTTCCTTATACAACAGCAAGCAGGGGCCCTGCAGGGTCTCAGCTCAGGCTCAGTGAACTGAGTCCGAATTAGCCTACTGGGTGGAAAGGTGTGTGCTCAAGAACTGGCCAGGGGAGCCTGAAAGCCAAAATCTGAGGATAGGCAGGTGCCCAGCATGGACATGGTCTTGTGGTTGACTCCAGAAGGCCCTCGGGAGGAGGTGTGCTGTGGGTTCTCTGTCTCTAATCCTGCTCAACTCCTTTGAGAACCAGACACAATCAAGAGAGGAAGAGTTGGCACAGAATGGGGTTGGAGCCCAGCCTGGGGCTTCTGCATGTGAACTTCCTGGTGGCTTCAAACATGGTGCTCTCCATTGTAGGACTAATCTTTTTTTTTTTTTTAATTGGGATTTCTACCAAGATGAATCGTTCATTAGAACAGTTCAGGTCCAGAAAGAGTGTGCACTGGGATGCCCCTGGGTTTCTGTTTGGGTAGTGCTTCTGACTCAGAGAATCGGGTCATCTTGCGTACCTCAGTTTCTCCTACCCACGTAAACAGGATGCAACTTGCCAGCTGCAGATCACAAGGCTGTGGGAAACTTACTTAATGAAAGTAAAGAGTGTGTTCATACTTGTGATACCTTTGAGGGGGGCAGGGTTTCTATAGGAGAGATGCATGGCAGTCTGAAAAGTCTTCTTTACAAATGAAGCCCATTTCATTGTTTGTGTCAACGTCTCTTTTCTCCCCTCCCCACTTCAAATCATCCCCGTGTAGTCATACACTCCCAAGGATAATATATTAGTAATAATAATAGCTATTATTTATTGACCATAAGGGCTTCCCTTGTGGCTCAGCTGGTAAAGAATCCACCTGCAAGTGGGAGACCTGGGTTCAATCCCTGGGTTGGGAAGATCCCCTGGAGAAGGGAAAGGCTACCCACTCCAGTATTCTGGCCTGGAGAATTGCATGCACTGTACTGCCCATGGAGTCACAAAGAGTCAGACATGACTAAGCGACTTTCATTTTCATTGACCAACTCTGTGCCATCACTTTGCTATATGTTATCTTGAATTCTTAAAACAGACATGAAAGATAAGTATTATTAACCCCGCTTTATATTTGTGGAAGCTGAGGCCTAGGGAGGTGAATGGAAAGGGAAGAAGTGTCCCAGCAATTACGTAAGTAGTGAGCCAGGATTGCGACTCAGGTTCACCCAGCTCCAAGGCCATACACTCTCCACGACACCCCACCAGCTCCGAGCCACCCTTCTCAAATTGCTGAGGGCAGATGAATGGAATCTGCGCAGAGGAGGCAGCTCCTAGTAGAAAGGCGACCGCAGAGTACACAGTGTCCAGCACAACGTCGGCAGTGCCCACACTCAACCCGCGGATGAAGCCGAGGCTGCTGGTGGTGGCCCCAGTGCAGTGTCTTTTCCTTGGTCTTTGGCAGAAATGCCATCTGAGACTGATCCCATCCTTTCTTGTGTAAAAGCCTGCATGTTCCTAGTTCCCGGCTGTGTGGAGGAGCTCAGGAAAGGAATGAATTATTTCCTGGGTCAGGCTCATCCCACATCCAGGTCCCCCCACCTTCCAGTACTTTGGGGATCCAGCAAGCCCCCTACATGCCCACCTGATTGTTTGTTCAGAGAGAGGAAGGCAGGTTGGTGACATAGGGCACCAGGGATTGGGCCTCTGTCCTGCTGCTTCTTGAAGGCCCAGCTTTCTGGCACTGTAGCTTACCTGGAAGTTGTTAACTCTGCCCTAGTTCATTTTATTGCAAGCGTATTTATCCTTTCTGTGATGGCTTTCAGACAATAGGCGTGGTGGCTGATGTGTTGAAACCCGTCTGAATTATGCACCGAAGCAGACTTAAGAAGTGTTATTACTTGCTTAATGATAACAGCTTGCAAAACAGTTTCCAAGGCTCTCAGCATAGCCAGGCCCTAATGGACATACATCTGCTCCTGAAAGGGATTTGCCATTTGGAAATGCAAGTACTTGGCTCTGACAAATGGCACCCTGACACAATCATTCGAGTGCTCAATGTCCTCTGATTGTCTTTGTCTAATGATTGGTATTGATTTTGGTAGCTCTTTCAGAGGCTGGGCTGTCAGCAACCCCTGTGGGGGGGTGATCATAGCCTTTGATTCCTGGGGAGTTGCTGCTGGTTTTATTGATGCTTTGTTAGAACCAGAATTCCCTAGGGTCTATCATTAGCTCTCCAGGGGAGTTTTTATATACACCAGCCAGAATACTTGTGAAATTTCTATACTATGTAATCACCATCAATGTTGTATAAGACTTTCTTTTTCCTACTTGCACTGATCACCAACTTAATACTTAGTTACTTAGGTAAGGATGCATGAAAAGGCAGAAATTTAGAGCTCATTCTTATATACAAGTAATATTCTATTTTTCCAACTTTCTAGCCTTCTCCTGCAATGATGTATTCCAAATAACATTGTTTCTTTCCTGGTATCTTAAATTTACCTCTTTAAGTAAAAAAATTAATTTTTAAACGTTTAAAAATTAGCTGTTAAGCTTTTATAGTCTTGGTTTCTTAAATATTACATATTTAATGTAATTTTTAATTGAGTGACTGGAGACATTCACTGCCAGAGATTGTGCAGTACTCCTGTCAGTCAATGATAGTCTGAGGGCAACTGAAACACGTGGGGTTGGCCCTTTGTTCCCCGATAGTCAGAGTGTCTGAGCTCTTGTTTCTCTGAATCTTTCTCCTCTTCCACTCTCATTTCTCCCTGCTGCCACACGTTCTGTTGCTTATAATCCACAGCCTCATTTCTCAGACAGGAGCCAGGACTCGGCAATAGCTCTTCTCTCCTGGAGGAGTTCAGCAAATGGGCTTTGTGACTGCAGCCTCCTGCTCACAGGTTCTCTGCCTTTATTTCAGAATTCACAGCTTTGCTGTTGATGGAGGGGGCGCAGGGTAGGAGGAGGCCGAGCCCAGCTCTCCAGTGGCCTCAACACTGAGCAGAGCTGCCGTTTGGGGAAATGCATCCCAGCCTGTCTGGGGACCTGACAGGTTAGAGATCCATGGTATGATTGGCCATGTGGATTTATTTTCTGGCCTGACTTTGACAGAGCCAGTGCTCTCATTTCTGTTGGTCTCACAGCTGATGGTTCGTGGAGCAATGTAAGCTTTCCCCCTCCAGTCTCTATTTTGGCCCTTGTATGCCACCCCTTGGATGGGTGGTAGATGCCAGTATCATAGCAAAGAACTGGCTGCCCAACTTCTGAGCACTTCTGAGGACCCTTTGTTAACCCAGTCTCTGAACTTCCGTCTGTCATTTAAAAAAAAAAAAATTTTTTTTAAATTTATTTATTTGGCTGCACCAGGTCTTAGTTGCAGTTTTCAGAATCTTCCATCTTTGTTGCAGCATGCAGGATCTTTTTAGTGGCATGCGAACTCT
This sequence comes from Odocoileus virginianus, assembly GCF_023699985.2. NCBI lineage: Eukaryota > Metazoa > Chordata > Mammalia > Artiodactyla > Cervidae > Odocoileus > Odocoileus virginianus. The sequence continues at coordinate 36,058,733 of NC_069675.1, read as the reverse complement.
TAGTTGTGGCATGCAGTTGCAGCAAGCACTTGGGGCATGTGGAATCTAGTTACTTGACTAGGATTCGAACCTGGGTCCCCTGAATTGGGAGCTGAGTCTTAGCCACTGGACCACCAGGGAAGTCCCGTCTTGCCTGTCTTTAGAGGACAGAATCATCTATCTGTACAGTATCCACCTCATTTTCTAACTTGTTTACACTGCCATTTCTCTCTTTTCACACTGGGAGTTTTTTCTGTGAGATAGCTGTAGGCTGGGCCAGATAGGTATGTGATATCTGCCCACTTTGATTGCCTCTTTTCCACTCTCGTTTTTTCACACTGTTGTTTTCCTCTTCAGCCAAGTGTTTCAGTTTTCTTCACATGCACTTTCCTGCCTTCCCAGTTCCCAGGCCTCCATCTCCTTTCCCTTCCACACACCCCACTGCCTGTCTGAACATGTATGGCCCAGGCAAGAGTCTGTTCACCTTCCCTACTACTCACCTTTTCCTGCATACTGACTACCCCATGGTCATTCACTTGTGAGCTTTGCATTTTCCAAGAGGAGAGTGAATTATTTGATACATGTATTTGCTTGTCAAACATGTACCTTCTATGAGCAAAGTGTTGTGAAAGGCACCACAGAGGAGTAATATTTTGAAGATACACCTTTCCAGAAACTCAGAACAGACTGTTGGCAGTTATTTTTTTCTGAGAATCTCCTGAAACTTTCTGGGGAAAAAAAATAGAAGAATTTTGGGACTTAAATTGAGCTCTTATATTGTGAGCAACTCACTTATGTTCATAATTATAAATTAAGAGAGGAGACATCTCATGGGCAATCCTAACACCCTTAGGTGGAGAAGGAACTTACTGAGGGATAGGAGAAAAGTTACATTCTTATCCACCCTGACATTGGACTTTAGCTCTTGGTTGGTAGGAGTGATGCATGGGAGGTAGCATTCAACACTCTCTTGTCTACCTCTGGGAATGCTTTGCTTACCCGCAGATGGAACTGTATATGAAGAATATCAGGTTTCCTTGGGAGGTGGGAGGAGTCTTATAGGAAAGAGCAACTGTTATCACTGGTGAAGAAAGGAGCTTTCCCTTCTGCGAAGAGAGCCAGGAGAAAAAACCGTGAGAGCAGACCCGTGGTGAGCACTGGCCCAGGCAGGGGCAGGGCCCTGGTCTCCTGCTGCCAGTGGCGGTGAGCCCCAGGCCTCCTCCTCCACCCATGGTGGCAGTGAAGGGTTACAGAGAAGGGCCATTGTCCTGGTGGGCCGTGGAGTCAAGGGGCATGTTTGGGAATGGTGGGAACCCATGGGGATCTTAGACTCCCAGCAGCAGGTGGAGAATCAGGACTTAAAGGCATTACAGTTGTGCCCTTAATTGTTTTCCGAGTCATGGTGAATAGAGAAAACTACAATTAGGTAAAGAAGAACAAACTATGTCACTGGTCCTCAAAGAGAATGACTCTGTGTTGGGTGGTTAGGGAAACAGACACATTCACACACAATATAGGGGACTGGACAGAGCTGGGGTGATGGGGTTGATGAGCTGAGTGTGGGGTTGGCCAACCTTTGTGATCTGAATGGGAAGAGCCATGTTGAGGCTTCCTTGGAAATCCCTTAAAGTGATCAATAGTGTTTGTTCCTCTTCGTGACATAAATGCTTTCGATACTGCTGATGAGGAGATGAGGATTGAACCTTCCTCATTCACTCTAGCCAGATGAGATCATTAGTATCCTAGAGTATTTTCTTGCTAGTTAATATGGAAACGTTCCCATCTGGTTTTCTCTGGCCAGCACAGAGATAAATGCTAATGACACCAGGGACTTAAACTTAGCAGGGTTCAGGTAAAACCAGCTGTCTGGGGGGACAGTGCCGTGACCACTAGTCAGGGTGCTCTCATTCCATATAATTGGCATCTGCTAGGTGGTACAGAGTCTAGAAGACCAGTGACGGTGGGGATTATACAGATAACCAGATATGACTTCCATTCTCTCTCACATGAAGAATTTGAGGTCTAGTGAAGATAAAGTGAAAGTGTTAGTAGTTCAGTTGTATCTGACTCTTTGCAACCCCATGGACTGTAGCTTACCAGGCTCCTCTGTCCATGGAATTCCCCAGACAAGAATACTGGTGTGGGTTGCCATTCCTTTCTCCAGGGGATCTTCCCAACACAGGGATCAAACCTGGGTTTCCTGCATTGCAGGCAGATTCTTAACCATAAAATCTTGCACAAAGTCAGGGTTGCAGAACCAAGGAAAAAACTTAGGTCCTACAGTTCCTGGGTCACTTTTTCACCTCTACTGCGGCGTAGCCTTAGAATACAATGTTCCACAGTTAGACTGGGCTATAGCGCTTGACTCAAGTGGAGCCTTGATAGAATATAGAATGAAGTCATGCATTCAGCTTCAATCATCAATAATACTTTAGAGCAGAGAGTGATAGCTTTCTCTTACATCAACCAGGCATAGGATAGGGTTTAAGACTAACTTGCTCCCACCCCTCCTACTGGTAGAAAACCTTCCCCCTTCTTTCCTCCTGCTCTGCCCTAAAGCACATGCCCACCTTGGTTAGGGCAGCATCTTTTTTAGTGTTGAGCCTAGAAGAACACTGTGCTAATGCTCCTCTTTGGACCATGTCGGGATTTCCTAAACAAGACATGTCTTTGAGCCTTTTCTGTATTTTTCTAATTGCCATTTCTGTGATGGAAGTGAAACTCAAGATGTTTCAGATTAAATCTCATAATCCCTTATTTCTCTTCATACCTAAGAAATCAAGAATAGAGAGGGAAAAACTATAATGTATTCCTCTGCCAGCTAATGGGGTCACTATGACTAACATGGTCAGTGTCTCCAGAAAAATGCATTTGGACAAGTCCTACCCTATAGCACAGGGAACTATATACAATATCCTAAAATAAGCTGTAATGGAAAAGAATATAAAAAAGAATATATATATATATATGTATAACTAAATCACTTTGCTGTATAACAGAAATGATCACAACATGGTAAATCAACTATGTTGTTGTTCAGTTGCTCATGTCCAACTCTTTGAGACCCCACAGACTGCAGCTTACCAGGCTTCCCTGTCCTTCACTATCTCTCAGAGTTTGTGCAAACTCATGTCCATTGAGTCGGTGATGCCATCCAACCATCTCATCCTCTGTCGTCCCCTTCTTCTCCTGCCTTCAATCTTTGCCAGCATCAGAGTCTTTTCCAGTGAGTCAACTCTTCACATCAGGCAGCCAAAGTATTGGAGCTTCATCACCAGTCCTTCCAATAAATATTCAAGGTTGATTCCCTTTAGGAATGACTGGTTTGATCTCCTTGCTGCTTAAAAAAAAAAAAAAGAAAATGAATTTGAGAAGTTAAAAACTCCATGCTAGAGCTTTATAAATGATATGGTTTATCTGGTAACTTAAAGAACTTTTGATGTTCCTTTGTTCTCCTGTGAGGAACACAGGTCATGTGGTTCATCCTCCTTAGTCCCTGTTGCCAGATGGGTGAAAAATGAGATGCTTTGAATCAGATCTCACCACTGAACATATATTCACTCCTTAAGCCAATTCCTTTTCCCACAAATTCCTTCCCTTACACATCTTCTCACAGAATTATTGGCTCTTCAAACTGGTCAAAAAAGGCAGTAAGCACACAGCTCTGATCACCTCACTTCCCCATTCAAAGCAGTTATCAGCTGCTGTTGACTATAGCAGTTGTTCCCAAAGAGTGGTCCCTGGATCAGCAGCATCAGCATTGGCATCAGCTGGGAGCTTGTTAGAAATGCAGTCTTGGGCCCACCACAGACCCACTGAGTCAGGAACTCTGCAGAGGGGACCGGAAAGCTGAGCTTTAACAAGCCCTCCAGCTGATTTTGATACACATCTGACAAGCACTGGACCCCAGCATGAAGTGTTCCCTGGAGCTTGCTGTCAGCGGGACACCCTATTATGGCCCCCAGGCCAACTGTTCAGCCTCCTGTGTGTGCGCCCCTGTGCGCACTCTGTTACAGAGAAGAGGCTCTTCGTTTTCATGCCTTCCTGGCTTTACTCAGGTGGCTCCTTTGCCTGGAATGTTCTCCCCTGCCTTACGCTGTATCTCCCTACCCGGTGCTTTACCTAAATGCTTTGCCTGGCTTAAATACTGGAAGGCGTGTTTCTGATGAGGGATGTTCTTTGTTTTTAGAAGCAAAGATGGTCATCTCCAGTTATTCCCAGGCCTTTAATTACTCTAATAGAACCCCAGCAACACGGAGGGTTTTTCCAGGTGACAGTGCGTGCACATCCTCTAATCCTCACACAGGTTAGCTAACATGTGCACATTGTTTTCCTTCCAGAAGCCTCCACAGGTATTGTGACAGAAGAGGGGGTGATTCAGTCCAGACCCGATGGGCATACAGGATACAAAATCCAGTGCTGCCAATGGGAGCTGTGAATGATAATGACAACCTGTGTGTAGATGGCATGAGCCTTAATAATCATCTCTTGCAGTGTCTAGCCTCCTAATCTGAATGTGTCCTCAGGATGTGAAACTCATCCTGATAACTGAAACACTGGCAAACGCTGGTAGTTTTGTAAAAATTATATGCTGTAAATACATGATGTTCTGAGCAATGCACTCACTTCTGCCATGTTTTGTGTGCCAAAATGGCTACGTCCATTACAAAAATCGTGAACAAATTTTAATAGATAACCCTGAACTCTTAGCTAGTCTCTGTAGGACATGGATCAAAACGGTATCTATCAAGGTGATCCCTCCTGTCTTGGAGTGTCACTCAGTAGGTCTGTTGCCATCTGGGGAACCGGGCAACCTCTTCCTATACCAATGTCTGATAATGACTAGCATGTGTAACAGGGTTGTTGTGAAGATTAACTGGATCATAGATTTCCCTGTAAATGGCAAAGTTAGTGTAAATATTAGCTAATATTATTATTTTGACCCCCCCACTCACTCCCTGCTGCCTCCTCCAAAACCAGAGATCTTACAATTTCACTTCGCAAACTAAAAAGTCATTGTTATAGTTATGTCATAAATATTCAGTTAGTCCTGGACTATGACCATAGGTGACTAGGGCTTGGTTGGAAAGAGCCACTAGCTCTTAGTGAGATGTTGTGATTAGGATGTGGATAGAGTTAGAGCATTAATATTTGGTGCAAAGTGCTGATTTTCCTATGTGATCTCAGGCTGATCTCTTTGCTCACAGAATTGTGGGCTCTTTGAATTGGAGGGTGCTGTGGAGGTGAGCTAGTTTAACATTCATACTTTTCAGAAATCCATGCCAGAGCATCCCTGCTGTCATTTGCTCTTGCTTGGAGCAAGAAGTGAGTGGGCTCATTATCTCGAAAGTCCCTTCCTTTGTTAGATTCCAGTTGTTGGAACTTTCTTTCAACCTTTGAACCAAAATTGGCTTTCATTTTACTTCTATTGTTATACATTCTTAAGTCTGGCAGAACACACAGAATGCTGCTCTCCTCAATATGGCAGGGCTTTTTGAATATAATGCGCAGCTAGCCATCTTCTTTTCTTTGAACTAAGCACCACCTGGTCTTGTAAATTTCCTTTATTGTTGATGTAGTTGCCAGAACTGCCTCACAATTCTGGTTCCCTTGTCTGGATGAGGAGCGTACATTTTTATAATGTACGCTGGGGTAATAATAGCCTGGCAGGAAGCAACTGTCTTTGATGGTCTTACAATAAGTCAAACTTTCCCCTTTACCCGCATCTTTACTGCAGTACACAACTATAGGAATTCAAAAAGAACCCAATGGTAACTGACTCTCCAATCTTCCAAGTCTCTAAGGGCCCAAACAGTGCATTGGCCTATCAGGCAGCCTGATACTACCAGTTACGTGGATTCAATTGTGGTGGTTCCTATTGATCATCTCTTTATCCAAAGTTATAAAATTCTCCTCAGTAATCCTATGGAAATGTTTAAGCAGCAGACAGAGCAGGAAGCTGGATATAGTGATTTCATGCATACGCAGACAGATCTACTTTCAAATAGGGCTCTTCTACTTCAGCAATTTACATCTCTGAGCCTCTGTTTTCTCATGTGTAAAATCAGGATGATTATTCCTACCTCATAAAGTGAAGGCTAAATGTATTGATATTTATAAAACAGTGCCTGGCTCAAAGGAGGGGCTTCTGTGTACACTCTGATGTTCTTAGCACATGGACATCTCTTGAGGTTTTGATCCTCCTCCCTCCAAAGCATCCCAGGTAAAAATGTTTAAAGATATTCTGGTGTAGTGCTAAGAGTGCCGATAACTCTGAAGCAAGGGGTGGCAAAATTCTCTTTGTGAAAGCCCAGATTCCCAGGTGGCTCAGTTGGTAAAGAATCTGCCTGCATTGCAGGAGACTTATGTTTGATCCCTGGTTCGGAAAGACCCCCTGGAGAAGGAAATGGCTACCCACTCCAGTATTCTTTGCTGGGAAATGCCATGGACAGAGGAGGAGGTGGGCTACAGTCCACAGGGTCACAAAATGTCAGACATGACTGAGCGAGTAAACCACTGCCACCAGAAGTAATTAGTTTAAATTTGCATTTAAATAGTCACATGTGTCCAGTGACCAGTAGCAAGCTAGAAGCTTGTGAATTAGAATTGTGGCAAAAAGAAAAGGCTAAGCCGTCAGTGGATTGAGGGACAGATTAATGAGCAGGACAGAAAAGATTCAAGTTTTCCTGTAGGAGAATAGCAAGAACAGAAATGTGGAGAATCTGAAGACAGCCAACAGCTGAACCCTTGTACACGGTGGTCATTTTAGCCTTTGTAGGTCATGCACCCTCTGGTACAGCCACTCAGCTCTGCTGCTGTGGTGCCAATGAACCACAGATAATGTGTAAATGAAATGTGGCTGGGATGCAACAAAGCTTTATGTACAGAAACAGGTGGCAGGCTGGGTTTGACTGTAGGCCACAGGTGGTCAACTCCTGATCTAAAGTTCTATCTTTCTCTTCTGTTTCCTCTCCTTCCGTGTTATTTCCTTTCCTTTTCTTTTCCTCTTCTTTAATTTCTATCTTCCTTCCTTTCTGTCTCTCTGTAAGAACATTTAGCATAAGATCTACCCTCTTTAACAAACTGTGAAGTGCGCAGCACAGTCCTGTCAACTATAGTCACAGTGTTGAACATCAGATCTCTACAACTTTGCAAGTTATGCATCTTGCATAACTGAAAGTTTATACCTGTAGAACAGCAACTCCGTTTCTCCCTCCTCCTAGCCCCTGGCAGCCACCATACGACTCTCTTCTCTGAATCTGGCTATTTTATGTATCTCATTTAACTGGAATCATGCAATATTTGTTCTGTGACCATCTTATTTCTCTTAATATAATGTCTTCAAGGTTTATCCATGTTGTCAACAACTGAAAGTCAAGTTTTTCTTTTGGCATATAGCAGGATTTCCTTCTTTTTGGAGGCGGAAAAATATTCCATTGTATGTACCACATTTTCTTTTTCTTTTTTTTTTTTTTTTTTTACAGTGTTAGAAGAATTTATAGCTGTCCCAGGAGCAGATTGGAAAAGCCTGTAAGTCTTTTTTTTTTTTTTTCCATTTATTTTTATTAGTTGGAGGCTAATTACTTTACATCATTACAGTAGTTTTTGTCATACATTGAAATGAATTAGCCATGGATTTACATGTATTCCCCATCCCGGTCCCCCCTCCCACCTCCCTCTCCACCCAATCCCTCTGGGTCTTCCCAGTGCACCAGGCCCAAGCACTTGTCTCATGCACCCAACCTGGGCTGGTGATCTGTTTCACCCTAGATAATATACATGTTTCAATGCTGTTCTCTTGAAACATCCCACCCTCGCCTTCTCCCAGAGTCCACAAGTCTGTTCTATACATCTGAGTCTCTTTTTCTGTTTTGCATATAGGGTTATCGTTACCATCTTTCTAAATTCCATATATATGTGTTAGTATACTGTAATGGTCTTTATCTTTCTGGCTTACTTCGCTCTGTATAATGGGCTCCAGTTTCATCCATCTCATTAGAACTGATTCAAATGAATTCTTTTTAATGGCTGAGTAATATTCCATGGTGTATATGTACCACAGCTTCCTCATCCATTCGGTCTGCTGATGGGCATCTAGGTTGCTTCCATGTCCTGGCTATTATAAACAGTGCTGCGATGAACATTGGGGTGCACGTGTCTCTTTCAGATCTGGTTTCCTCGGTGTGTATGCCCAGAAGTGGGATTGCTGGGTCATATGGCAGTTCTATTTCCAGCTTTTTAAGAAATCTCCACACTGTTTTCCATAGTGACTGTACTAATTTGCATTCCCACCAACAGTGTAAGAGGGTTCCCTTTTCTCCACACCCTCTCCAGCATTTATTGCTTGTAGACTTTTGGATAGCAGCCATCCTGACTGGCGTGTAATGGTACCTCATTGGTACCACATTTTCTTTATGCAGTCATCCATTGGTGGTTATTTCCATAACCATAACCATAAAGATATGGTTATTTCCATATCTTTAGCATAATGCTGCAGTGAACGTGGAAGTACAAACCTCTCTCTGAGATCCTGACTTTGATGCTTTTGTATGAATACCCAGAGGTGGAATTGCTGGATCATATGGTGGTTCTATTTGTAATTTTGTGGGGAAGCTCCTATATTGTTTTATATTTTATACCATTTTATATTCCCTCCAAAAATGTGCAAGAGTTCCAGTTTCTTCACATCCTTGCCAACATTTGTTCTTTTGCTTTTTTGGTAATAGACTCTAGGTGGTTAGAGTCTTATTTTCTCATCTCAGCTCCTGGGACCTGTTTCTATTGCTTTCATCTTTCCAAGGACATCCCTCTCCTGTCCTCTGGGCCTCTAGGATTCCCTTTGGGCTTACTGGGCATACACTTTCACAACCTGTTGGAAGATGTGCTTCAAATACTTGTAAGTCCTAGAGGGGCAAGGATCTCTATCCTTGAGAAAGGAGAGGGAGTATATATAAAACCTTCAGAGTAGACTCGTTGGACATTTCATCATCACTGGGGGCAAAGTACCTATTTCCTTTATTTCCATCCATATCATCTCTTAGGTATGCAAGTGCCTTGTGTATGATTCCTCAACAGTCCATGCTCTTGCTTTGTACCACTTAGCTCAACTACAATTACTTGTGTGATAGTCAGTTTACCATCTCCTCTCCTCCATCTCTATAAAGGAAGGGCCATGTCTGAATTTCTGTCCCTGCTATATCCTTGATACCCAATAGAGTGACCCATACAAGGTACACACTCAACAAATACCTACCCCTCAACCGATCCATAGACCTTTTTCAGACCACATTTGCCAGACTTCCTCTTCCTAGCACTGTAGAGAAAAGTTGGGCTTTCAACTGTTAATTTATAAATGAACTCCAAGCCTAAAAATAAGATCTAAAGACATGTTATTGGAGAAGGAAATGGCAACCCACTCCAGTATTCTTGCTTGGAGAATTCCCATTGACAGAGGAGCCTGTGGGCTACAGTCCACAGGGTAACAAAGAGTCGGACACGACCTAAGTGACTTAACATGCACACACACATGCAAGGATGTGTTATAGGCGTGGCCTTGACTAAAGGCCTGCCATCTCAGACTCAGACGCTTTATTGGTAGCTATCACTGACACATCTTCTCTATCTATTTACACACTGTAGGGATTTCTTGGAGGGAAACTTAAGGAACTGTTCCTTTGAAACTTGGGTATGATGGTTCACTCAGTATTTTCTTCCTGGGAGAAAGGATCTTTTAGAATTTTTGTACATGGTGTACCTTTTTCTGGTCCTTAAATTGGGGTTTTGTGCTCTAAGTTTTGGAGGGCTTTTCCTTTGGTAAACATGAACAGCAGCAGAAGACAGTTAGGTGCTAAATCTGTGCTCACAAACTGGGCATGAAAGTGTGGTCATCTGAGCAGCCTCTCGGTGTGTGACAGAGCCGACTGACTTTCACAAGGAAGGCAGGCAAAGTTCATTAACAGGCTTCTTGGAAAGTTTCCAGAGCTCAGCCCAGGATGCCACCCTGCTTAAACCCCCAGGGAAGTAAAAAGATTCATAGGTTACCCAGTGGGGGGTAAGTGAAGCAGGAGGAAGAGGGTGGGTAAGTGGGAGCAAGGGATGGACAAGGAGGTTCTTTGCCAGTTACTCTGTTGTTTTGGCCTCAGTGGAGGGCACCCTTCTTCCCTAGTGCAGCCATGCTGGACGTCCATTCAGTACTCCACAGCCCTTTTTACCATAATTTAGCTGAATAACACCCCTCCCTACTTTGCCCCATGAATTCTTGCAGGTTTCCACAGAGGTTCATTGTGGGTTCCTCCTCGTCTCCCTTTCCCTTTGTTTAGGTGCTCATCTGCCTTTCCCTTTGTCATGGATTGAATAGGGGTCACCCCCAAAGATGTGTCCCTGAAGCCTGCAGAGTTGACTTCATTGGAAAAAAGATCTTTGCAGATACAAAGATCCACGATCATTTTGGACTTAGAGTGGGTGCTAGGTCCACTGACAGGTGTCCTCAAAAGAGAGGAGGACACAGACTCAAGAAGGAAAAGCTTGTATGGACTCAGAGGCAGGAATTAGAGCCATAGAGCCCCAAGTCAAGCAGTGCCATCGAGTGCCCCCGGTGGAGACGAGGAATGGATTTTCCTCCAGAGCCTCCAGCAGGAACCAACCCTCTCCACACCTTGACTTTGAATTCTGGCCTCCACAAGTGTGAGATAATACATTTCTGTAGTTTTAAGCCACCCAGGTTGTGGTAATTTGTTATGCGCCCTAGGAAGCTCTCACAAGTAATGATGCGAGTGTGGTTTGGAAAAGACCTGAACATATCAACCCCACCTTGTTATCTTTTCAGCAGCATTGTCCAGGGCAGCCAGGGCTTAGAAGTGTTGAGGAAAATAGTGCTGGGTCATGTGCTATTACCCACCAGTGCTACGGCTGTCCTCTCCTAAAGCTGGGGGTGTCTGTGGCAGATAGCACCTCCCTTATCCTTATCAACTGGAAAAATGAGAAAATAACTATAGAGCTGTGTGACCACCCAGCTGGCTGGGGAAGGTAGGAAGGGCAGTCTGGTCATGAGCCTTTCATATCTCTCTCTGTTCCTCCTTTGCTTCTTCGGATATAAGTGGGAAAAACACAAGGCCCCCATCCACAGCAGCTGCCCTCACTGAAACTGCAAGCACAGTTCATTTTCTAAATGATGGACTTCTCCATAAAGGGGCAAAGTAAAGCAACACCCAGAGTTAGAGAAAAAAAGTTCTCTCATCCTCAGCACTGTTTGGTCTTTGCCTCTCCCAGGCACCAGCCCTTTGGCCCGACGTCAGATCAGTGTGACTAGAAGCATAAACTGGGCGAAGGAGAGTGAGTACCAGGCACGTGCTACTGAGATAATCTGGGGAACCACAAAGGGGCCGAGGTAGGGGATGGCTTGCTTTGGCTTTCCATCATTTAAAAATGTCGGGAGTTCCTTCTGACGTTGATGTGCAAGAATTTTCATTTGTCCTACTGGCTAAAAAAAGAAGTCTCATTTAACAAAATATTTTTGGTAGTCACTAAATGATCTAGTGCTGTCGCCTCAACTAAGGCATTTCTATGTAACTATAAATATTTATGCCATTTATAGTTACTTTCACGTTCATTTCATTTGAGTCTCCCATTAGCCCAGGAGATGAGTAGAGCAAGGATTATTGAGAAAACATGAGGTTCATGCGGTGGAGATGATATAGAAGGACAGCGAGGGAATAGTAAGGAATTCCAAGGCTGGGGAGGAGTGTGGGTGGGGGGATGAGTGTGAAGGGACCTGAGCTGTGAAGACATCTTCCTGGCTGCAGAGTAGGACATGTGGACGAATGACACAGCTGAAGGCACTGCCACTAGAAGACGCTTCTGGCATGGCCTGGGTGATTAGAAATACCAACCAAGTGGGGAAAAAAGTCAGGGAGGCCTGTAGTTTATGAGCAGAGATCCCCTCTGGAGCTTGAATGTTCAACAAGTGGTGGATTTTGGTAAGACTGTTTCCTCACCCCAGCTGGTGATTCCCCAGCTTAAAGAGTTTCATGATAATACAACCCATGAACTCTGTCCTCTGCAATATACAGGAGAGGCTGCCACAGTGGTGAGTGGTTGCACGCTGTGTCTGGCTGTTAAATGGGTCCTCTTGCATGAGGTGGCATTTGGGCAAGTTGGCTCTTTCAGGAACTGGGAGGTCTGGCTGGTTCATGTGACCATTGGGTTGTTATCCGGCTGGGCCCAACCTTGAGAGGAGGGACTTGGCACCTCCACGATCCCCAGCAGGAGGCCCATCCTCAGCTAGTCTGACACATCACATTTGCTTTTTGATTTACACACATAAAATGAATCTCCCCAATGACCCTCTCCCCAGAGCCTCATCAATTAGAACTGCTTTTGTCCTTAACCTCCTTTTGTTGATCAGCTTGGAAATTCGTTAGGAGGGAAAAGAAAGAGAAGTTGTCTTTGTGGGCAGTGGTGCTGGAGAGCTGGTTTCTAATGAAGGAGCCCTGAATGGTGCAATTGTGTGGCTGTTTATATAGTTTTTATTTTAATTTGCATCCGTACCAGGCTCGGATCCCGAGAGCCACTTGGCTGTGTTTGGAGCTTTTATCTCCTCCCATAGAGCCAGACCTGCCAGCTTATCATTTGCCTCAAGGAAATTAATGTGGGTCCCCCCTCCCCTTGCTTTTATCATGTGCTGTGGAATTGTTTATACATTCGCGGAGAGAAAGAAAGGCTGTGCAGAACCGTAGAAGGTTTCTTTCCTCATGTTCATGGATCATCTGAGACTTGAAAGGCTTCTAAAGCCAAAAGACTCAGGGAGCAGGCCTGGATTGAGGCAAAGAGATGGAGGATAGTGGGTGGGAATGTAGCATCAAGGAGCTGACCTGAGTGTCTTAAAGTAAGAAGTGAGAGGAACCGTGCTCTATTTGACCTCATCCTCTGTGTGGATATACATATCCTTACAGTAAGGATATTCCTTACTTTTCCCTCTACTTTTCCTGAATGTGTCAGCTAAATATGACTCAAGAACCAACTCCAGCTCAGTTTCCCCTTTTGAATTAAATTGCAGCTCTTGAGTGTGGCATTTAAGACTCCACATAACTCAGTCCTATGCCGTTCCTGCCACTGGCTATTGAGAATTTTCACTTCCAGCCTATGGACTTCCTGTGCCAGGGTTCTCTCCTGTTGTGAGCTTGCCTCTGTCCCACGTCCCTGTTCAGGCTGCCCTCCCCGGATGCCCTCCTGCTTCGTCCAGTCCCCCTCTCCTTCAGTTCTGTGGGTGGAGCCTTCCCGGCTCACGTGGTTCTCTTCATTACTAAGGTCCTGGCTGTTCAAAGTGGGGCCCAGACCCACAGCTGGGGCCTCCGCTGGGAACCTGTGAGAAAGGCAGCATCTTGAGCCCCAGAACTACTGGATCAGAATCTGCTTTTGGGAATTGCAAATGCACAGAAAAGTTTGGAAGCCCTGTTCAGACACCTGTGACATTGATTTACTGGGCCTCCTCACCTGGGGATGGGTTGATCCTCAAATGTCCTCCTGAGTGTGGACCTTGCTTCCTAGTATGAGTGATAATATTTGGAGACAAGGGCGGACAACTTAGGTTCACTTGTGGCATCATTTACAGCTTGAGGACGACCTGATGACATTGTAGGAGCTCAATAAATATTCAGTTAATTTCACGCAGACTTGACCTGTAAATCACATTGTTTGTTGCTCTTTTTAAAACAGTGGATATCCAATGTTTCGTTGTCCTTTCTACGTATGCTTATTCTATCATAGTCACCTTAATTACTAACGTGTTAATGGCAGGGACCTCTGGTTGTCTTTTCTTGTCTCCATACAAGTTTTTCCCCTTTGACAAAATAAGCCTTCCCAGGACTTTGCAGAGTAGAGAATGGAGAGATGGCCTCTGACCCTCTTTCCATGTTGTGTTGGGTCAGAAATTCTGTTGCCTGGAGTGTTGCCTTGGGGCTCTGCCCTCATCTCTGCTTTCCCAAGGCAATTACTGCCAGCACCAGGTTATTCTCATATCTGTTTCCAGCAAGCCAGTTCCAGAAACAAAAGATTTAGACATTGCCCTCAAGAAGTGAGTTTAGTGAGCATGAAAGAGGTTAGAGCTGCACAGTGTGCCTTGGATCCAGGGGTCGGGAGGCCTCAGGATAAGGAGCCTAAACCCTACCTGGAAGGAGGAGGGTTTTGTGTTCAGTCTGGGGTGAAGTCATGTGACAAGGCCCTCACGCCAAGAGATCTTGGAGATGGAAAGCCGGGGCTCTGTTGTAGTGTGCGGGTGTGTGTGAGTACGTATATGTGTGTGTACACGAACATGTGTGTACATATGTGTATTTGTGCATGTGGGTAGGTGGGCCCAGCTTGCCCAGGGCTTCATGAACATTTAAGGAAGTGAGATTTCATCTTACAGGTGGTAGAAAGCCACAAGGGGAACTGCTAGGAGACAGTTGTGGAGTTTAAATCTCTCTGTACCAGCAGTGGGGTGGGTGGTCTCGACAGGGTGAGAGGGACACCTTTGGGGAGCGCTGTAGCAGAATCTAGGCAGGAGAGGATGGTTTCCACCCCAGAGCCCAGCTGCAGGGGACCCCAGGGTGGTGCTTTTCTGCGGGCCTCACATTGGGCTAGTTGCTAATTCGTGTTCAATCAGCTTCTGAACTCTCCAGAACTTGGTCCTTGTTGTCTGTTCCCACTGGCACTGCCCAAGTAGTCATCACTCCTGCTTTCTTCCCCCACCCTGGGGTTTTTCTAAATTGCCTTCTGGCCTAGCTGTCTTCCCTAGCTTGTGAGTATCACTGCCTGGAGGACAAGGAGCAGCCCCTCCCCATGGCAGAGCAGACCCTTCATTCTGACTGCCAACCCCTCTCCTGCCTGTGCTCTCACCACCTTCATCTCATGCCCTCCTCTCTGTCCAGGGTTCCCAGTCCATGGCACTGGCCCTGCTCCGGGGAATTTCAGAGCTTTCTCTTGTACTTAGAAACTCCTCCCCCTACTCTGGTTCATGAATTCTCTCCCTCCAAGACCTGGTGCCAGTGTCATCTCCTGGGGAAACCTTCCCAGACTCCCCAGACACAGGTGCCTCCTCCTCTGCATCACCCGAGCCTTTATGCAGCTCTTTCTGGCTTCCAGTGTTGAATCCAAGGTGACCATTTATGCATCTGCTTCCCTACTCCATGCCCCATCGCCAGTGCCTTGAGGCAGTCCCTGCAAAGGCTGGGAGGGCACAGAGCAGTGATGTATTCAGGGTCCCCCTCTCCCTGGGCCCATCACCTCTCTGCTCTGGCTCCACACCTGGCCCAGGGCCCCAGTTGGTTGAATTAAATACAATTAAGCAAGCAGTTGGCCCAAGCCAGGAAAACAGAGGGCTGAGAAGAGAATCTAGGTGTGCCCTGTCCAATAGAAATACAACATGAGCACATTTTACATTTCGTAGTTGATGTATTTAAAAAAAGTAAAAGTTAAAAACATAAACAAATGGTCGGTAGCTACTTTATCTGCGCTGTGCTCAGTCACTCGGTTATGTCAGACTCTTTGTGGCCCTATGGATTGTAGCCTGCCAGGTTCCTCTGCCCATGGAATTTTCCAGGCAAGAATATTGGAATGGGTGCCATTTCCTACTCCAGGGGAACTTTCCAACCCAGGAATCGAACCCTAGTCTCTAGTGTCTCCTGAATTGGCAGGTGGATTCTTTACCACTAGCACCACCTGGGAAGACCACTTTATCTGGAATAGCACCCAATTAGAACCAACCCCAATGTCCAACAGGCGAATGGATAAAGAAACAAACAAAAAACTATGATAGATTTATATAACGAAATACTACTTAGCAATGTGAAAAAATGAACTCCTGATATATGCAACAATGTGAATGAATCTCACAATAATTATGCTGAGTGAAAGCAGTAAAAAATTCTGTATGTTATCTGGTTCCACTTACATAAAATTCTAGAAAATGCAAACTATCCTATAGAGACAGAATGAATATCAGTAATTATCTTAGGATGAGGGGTGGGAAGGCAGGACAACAAAGGGGCATGAGAAAACCTTTCGGGGGGTGATGGACATGTTCATTATATTGATGTAATGATGGCTTCCCAGTGTATACATGTCAAATTGGACTCTTTAAATAACACTTTAAATACATGTAGTTGATTGTATGCCAGGTATGTTTCAGTAAAGTGATAGAAATGAAACAGAATAACTTACATAATATGTTTTAACCCCATATATCCAAAATACTGAAATGGCAACCCATTCCAGTATTCTTGTCTGGAGAATTCCATGGACAAAGGAGCCTGGCAGGCTACTTTCCATGGAGTCATAGAGTTGGACATGACTGAGCAACAGTCACTCATCATTTTAACATATCAACATAAAAATTATTAATGAGATCTTTTTACATTCTTATTTTTGTACCATTTTTTAAATCTGGTGTGCATTTTACAGTGACTGACATCTTACTCGGGACTGGATATTTCAAGTGTTCAGTTGCCACGTGTGACCTGTGCTGGACAACACAGATCTAGACCCTCCAGTGAAACCCCCTCCCCTCGGCTCAGATTGGGTGAATTCTGGATCAACAGCTCAAATCTGCAGCTGAATAGTTTTGAGCTGGCCCTTTTGTGGCCCTGAAGATCTTGGGTCCTGTGGGGCTCTGGGTCTGAGAATGGATCTCATGAATCTAGATCATAAACCTAGGATTTTGTGTGAATTCCCATCTGCCATCCCACCCTCTGTTTAAGCCTGGTAAGTAGCATAAGTGTTTGCTTTAAGAGAACACATTCTTACTTTCCCTTTTGCGTGAAATTGCAAATTTACTTCACTGACTGCATGCAGGGGGTGGATGTGGGGTAGGAAGAGGGGCTGTGGGAGCTAAGGAGAGCACCCACTGGGTGGGCATCAGCCCCTGAGAGATGGAGTGAGTATGGGGCTGCAGCTGGGGAGAGAGCTGGTGCAGAGTGGCCTTGCAGCTCACCCAGGCCGTCTCTCAGTCTGGGATCTGCCCTCTCATGCCCCCAGCTTCTGTCCAGAAGTCAGAAGGGTGGGGGGAATGGGCAGTGCTGTGACAGAAACAATGGGGGCTTCCCCAGCCCTGTGGTTGGGCTTGGGTAACTCCTTGAAAGTTACCCAGCAAAGTTTGCCTTAAAGATTGTGAGAGATTTTTATAATTTTGCCACTAACTAGCTCAGGGATACTGACCAATTTACCTTCTCCTCAGGGTGTCAGTTTTCCCATCTGTACAATGAAGGAATCAGAGTAGGCAGCTTCAAAGGTCTCTTCTGGGCTCGTGTGAGGAACAATGATTCTAACCGCATTAAATGGAGCACATACCAGTGCTGGGCAGTGTCCTGCATAGGGAAGTTTTGTTGTCTGGGATTAGTTGCTCAGTCCCGTCTGATTCTTTGCGAGCCCATGGACTGTACCCCATCAGGCTTCTCTGTCCATGGGATTCTCCAGGCAAGAATACTGGAGTGGGTTGCCATTTCCTTCTCCAGGGGATCTTCCAGGCCCAGGGATTGAACCCACATCTCCTGCATTGGAAGGCAGATTCTTTACCACTGAGCCACCAGGAAGGTGACAAGAAACACATGACATAGTTCTTACTTGTATTAATGAAAAGTGGATTTACAGTGCTTGTATTGCTTGACATTTTTATAAGAATATATTACTTTTGTAAGTGAAAAAAGGCAGAAAAAGGAAAACAAAAAAGATATCTATGTGTGGTGAGAAACTAAAGATCTCAGTTTTAAATTTTTTAAAGTCTTCAAACATACCCAAAAGTGTAGGATAATGAGACCCATGTACCCACCACCTGGCTTCAACAATGAACATACTGACATTTTTGTTTCATTCCCTCCTCCCACCACTACTTTGTTTTGTTGGCGGTTTTTAAAGCAAATTCCTAATGTCATATCATTCTATGGCTAAATATTAAATAAGTATTTCTAACAGGTAAAGACTTCTGAAAGAACAAAATAATACCATTAGCATACCCAACACAATTAACAGTAGCTTAAAAAATATTAGATAATGATGTGTTCAGTTTTCCTGATTGATTTAATCTTTTTTTCCATTGGTTTGTTTGAATCAGTAAAAGAATAGTTGGAGCTATACAAAATATTTTAAAAAACACTTTAAAAACTGCTGTCTTGATTGTGGTCTGTGAGCTGTCTGCTTGCAGGTTATTTCCTGTTGTCCTGCATGGCGCTCACTGGCTTGTGGGCGACTGGTGGATGCTGGGCCAGATGCCACAAGTGACAGTGTGGTTCCCAGCCAGTTTCCCTGAGGGGCCCACACAGGAACCCAGAGGCCCCAAGGAGCCAAGGGAATTGGTGTCCCCAACACTCCAGATTCTTACGGGAATGGGCTGCTTCAGACATCCAGGTGTCACTGGGCTTTTACTCCTCAAGAGCAGTGTGGGGTGTGCTCTTCACCTCTAGTTTCTGCACCCCGTTCTCCACTGTCCCTCATGCAGGAACACTACCTCGAGCACTTCTGCCATGCAATCCTAAGAGGAGGAAGCTGGGTCATCTGTAGCCCAGGAGAGCTAGGGATGCGCTTAGGGATTAGAGGAGACCCTGGGCAGCTGGTGAGGCAGGTGGAGCCTGTATATTTGAAGACGAGAAATCTAATGTTCTGTGCCCTGCGCAGGGGCAGACTGTGATAGAAGGGCTATGGATCACATGCATCAGGGTGTGTGGGTGAGGGGAAGCATTGGCTTCCTGTGTGAAAACCTGCAGACTGAAGAACAAGACCTGTCAATCCAGTGTGTACATTGCACGTCAATCCTGTGTGTGTTTTTATCCTATTTCCATAAAAGATCCAGGTGGGTAATAGGTACGTCTTTAGAATGGGTTAAAGACTTGACACATGGGCCATCCTTTGCACACACTCAGCAGGATTTCTCAACATATATGTCTATGTTAAAGGATCTACACATTTATTAATATGTACCTCCTACTTTTAAGTCATATAACACCTCAAATTAGAGTAAGGATTAAAATAAACAAACACCAAGTACAAGTTTAAATAATGTGCTTAGCTATTATAAGCTTTCTTATCTGAATACTTTCCTTTTGGAGAAACAATTTTATGAACTGTTTCACAATCCAAAAGGTATTAAATTGTCCTTTCTACCTTTTGTAGAGACAATTATATAATAAATATTGTTGTACTGCTCACCCAGCTTAAGAATTAGTATGGTATGAATACACATGGAAGCCTTTTAAACGGCTTCTCATCCAGCCCCCTTCCCTCCACGGGTGTTTCTCTCCTGCATGTCTTTATACTTGTTTGTATTAAAAAGTAATATATATCAATAACAAATAATAGTAAATATTAATAATAAATAGTAAATATTTGCATGTTTTGAAACATGCTAAATTTAGCACCATACAATATGTAGAGAATTAAATACTTGATTTTCTTTATACAATGAAGGAGCCCAGGACTTTTGTGTGGCACCTGGACATCTTTTTCAACCTGCTATTCCGAAGAATGGCATTAATTACCTTCTTGACACCTCTCAGTTGTTGCTCTTATTTTTCTCTGTCCTGGCTGAGTGTTTTGAGTCTTTGTAAACCACCTCCCCTCTTGGTGGCTCTGGAATCTGCCGGACCTAGATTGAAACCTTTCTGTGTTACTTGACAGCTCTATAACCTTTGGCAAATTACTTGACCTCTCTGAGCTTTCAAGTTCCTCTGCATTGTACAATTTTTGTATAATATCTTCAATTTCATCTATAAACCAACTTATATTGGTACTTGTAAAACAGAATATTGGTACTCACCCCAGACTTGTGAGGTTTAAAGAAGACAGTGCGGGTTAGGCGCTTAGCGCTGGTGCTAGGTCTATCTGAATTATTTCCTCATTTTTGCAACCTGACATCTTTGAAGGAATCAGCATTGAGATGAATGCTCACTTAGCTCCAGATTCCCCAAGACATGGTGTACTTCCCAGACTCCCCTTTAGAACTGAGGTGTTCATTCCTCCAGCTGCTGCCCATAGCTGGCTCTCTCCCAGAATTGGCCCCTCAGCTGAAGTGGGCTGCTTTTGCCAAAGTTGCACTTCTTCCCAGAGGCAGCCCACGTCCAGTGACTGGTCTGTGAAGAAGGAGGTGCAAAGGCCCAGCCCCCTTCCTCCATGCTGGGACACCTCTGAAGAGCCCTCTGGCTCCAGAGCTCCTTCTGGGTCTGCTCAGGCCTTTGTTGTGACTTCATCACAGCCCAGCCTCTCCCTCTGCTCAGTCCTGTCTTCTTTCCCAGGGGTGTAGTTCCCAAGAGCTCTTCTCAGTAAACCTCTTGCATGCAGATGTCTCAGAGTCTGTTTCTCAAGGGACCTGACCTGAGACACAGTGGAAAGTAGAATCACCAAGTCGGGGGACTCACTGGCACGTGGGTGGGGCTGGCACTGCCTTTCTCTACTCCACCCCCATCTCCAGACCCTGGTCAGGCTATGTGGACCCCCAGAGGGAAGGCCGACCTAATGGATTTTATAGGTCTGCTCTTCAGCAACCCTGGGCCTATGCTAGTTCCTTTCTATTTTAAAATTGCAAGAGTAATATATGAATACATACTTTTTTGTAAAAATGTCAACCAGCAGAACAGCCAGAGCAAGAGCCTCTCCACTGGGCTATCCAGAGACAAACCCACTCTGCTCCCTAGAGACAACTTTCCAGATGTATTTCTATCCATTGATGCAGACATGTATGAAATATAAAAATGGGTGTTTCACAGGGTCACGTGTTTAAAATAGAAATAGATTACACCATGCATATTGATAAGCAGCTCACTGTTTTCACTTCCTGTGTCTTGGAAACCTTTCCACGTCAGTGCTCAGCATATCATCTTCATTTATCCTTTCTAATGGCTGTGTGACATTCCCTGCAATGACTATCCCCTGCCTTATTAGGCCACGCCTTTACTAGAGGACATTTAGGTTATTCCCAGTGGTATGCTTTAATAAACAGTGTTGTGATTAACATTTCTGTCTGTGCTTCTCTATTTGTAAGTGCATACATTTCTCTAGGTTAACTGTTAGAATGCTGAGTCAAGGAGCACAGCATATTTTAAAATTTGAAGCGACATAACTGCCCTCCTAAGTCCCAATACTGGAAATTTTCTTTCTCTTTTCTTCTGTTTTTATTGAGATATAATTGATGTATAATATTCTGTAAGTTTAAGGTATACAAATGATGATCTGATACACAAAGATTGTGAAATTGTTATCACAGTAAGGTTAGTTAGCACAACTATCACCTCACATAATTACTATTTTGTTATTGTTGTTATGGTGAGAACATCTAAGATTTACTCTTAGCAACTTACAAGTATGTAATACAGTATTGTTAACTATGGTCACCATGCTGTACATTAGAGCCCCAGAATTTAGTCCTCTTATAACTGATAGTTTATACTCTGACCAAAATCTCCTCATTTTCCCCCTCTGTAAGCCCCTGGAACCACCAATCTACTTTGTTTCAATGAGTTTGGCTTTTTTAGGTTCCACATGTAAGTGAGATAATATATTATTTGTCTTATCACCTGTCTTTTTGACCATTCTAACAGATGTAAATGATATCTCACAGTAGTTTTGATTTGCATTTCCCTAATGATTGACTACATTTTCATGTACTACTTGGCCATTTATATATCTTCTTTGGAATTCTATTCAGGTCAATTATTTGGGAGAGTTTGAGAAGGACTGGAATTCACCAGTGGAGCCATCTAGTCCTGAACTTTTCTTTGTTGGGAAGTTTTAAATTATTGATTTAATTTCCTTATTCATTATTGGCCAGTTCAGATTTTCTAATTCTTCATGAGTCAGTGTTGATAGGTTGTATATTTATCAATTTATTCCAGGTTGTCCAATTTGCTGGGCTATAATGTGGCGCTGTGGTAAAGAGACTGCCTGCCAATGCAAGAGACGTGGTCTCGATCTCTGGGTTGGGAAGATCCCCTGGAATAGGAAATGGCAACCTGTTCCAGTATTCTTGCCTGGGAAATTCCATGGACAGAGAAGCCTGGTAGGCTACAGTCCATGGGCCACAAAGAGCCAGACATGACTGAGCGACTGAACATAGCACAGCTGTTCATAGTAGTCTCTTTGGATCCTTTGTATTTCTGTGGTATCAGTTGTAATGTCTCCTCTTTCCTTCATAATTTTATTTATTTGAGTCCTCTCTCTTCTTTTTTTCTTGGTAGGTCAAATTGAAATTCCAACACTGGATATTATCTGTATATATATATATATATTTTTAATCTGTCTTTTTAATGTTTGCTAATTTGATGAATGATAACATTTTAGTATTTTAATTGTATTTTTGTTTACAGTGAGAAATGGAATAGTTTCTTTTGCTGTTTTCCATTTCTATTTCTTTTGCTATGAAGCACCTCTTTATATTCTTTCCCCATTTTTATTAAATGGTTTGCTTTATTAATGAATTGTAAGAATTGTTGACATACTGAATATTAGCCCTAGCCTGTTTTACACGCTGCAGACATTTAAATGTTATTTTAACTTTGTGATTTTTTTATGGCTCCAAATTTTGGATGGTTATGTGGCCCAGGTTTTTAATCTTTTTTCTTTGTGGCTTTGGTGTTTTTGTACCTTCAGTAGGCCTTCCTCACCCCATGGCTATAAACAAATGAAAACATTTGTTAAAGTTGCAGTGAGCTGTAGGCCAGCATTTCCTTGGGTGTAGACACTTAGGAGAGAAGCCCAGGTGGGATTGGCCCTGCCTGGAGTCCAACAGTTCCACACTTCCTTCATCCAGGGCAAAGAAAAGAGGCCACGGCTTGTGCATGGTCACCACCACCATGAGGCAAGTCTAGACAGAGCTCTTCAAGCTGCTGCTGCTGTCCACTCCATCCTGGGAGGGTGCAGAAAGTTTGAGGCCACTGGGAAGACTGAGTCATGGAGAGTGCCATCCCTTTCTGCACAAAGCCCCTGACATGCTCAGCAGTCCCAGAACAGTGCAGGCGAGTTTAACAAGAGAGGTACTTTGAGGATGCGCTGTCATTTAGTAGAAAAAGCCGACACAGAGTTGTGGTTCTGATGCTAAATGTGAATATAACATCTGTTGTCACAAGGTCTCACTCAAGCATCCACATTTTTTTTTTAATTTTTATCATTTAATAGCATTTTAAAAAATTTATTTATTTTAATTGGAAGCTAATTACTTTACAATATTGTAGCAGTTTTTGCCATACATTGACATGAATCAGCCATGGGTGTATATATGTTCCCCATCCCGAACCCCCCTCCCACCTCCTTCGCCATCCCATCCCTCTGGGTCATCCCAGTGCACCAGCCCTGAACACTTGTCTCATTCATTGAACCTGGACTGGTGATCTATTTCACATACAATAATATACATGTTTCAATGTTCTTCTCTCAAATCATCCCACCCTCACCTTCTCCCACAGAGTCCAACAGTCTGTTCTTTACATTTGTGTCTCTTTCACTGTATCACATATAGGGTCATCATTACCATCTTTCTAAATTCCATATATGTGGGTTAATATACTGTATTGATGTTTTTCTTTCTGATTTACTCCCCTCTGTATAATAGGCTCCAGTTTCATCCACCTCATCAGAACTGATTCAAATGCACTCTTTTTAATAGCTGAGTGATATTCCATGGTGTATATGTACCACAGCTTTCTTATCCATTCGTCTGCTGATGGGCATCTAGGTTGCTTCCATGTCCTGGCTATTATAAACAGTGCTGCGATGAACATTGGGGTACATGTGTCTCTTTCAATTCTGGTTTCCTCAGTGTGTATGCCCAGCAGTGGGTTTGCTGGGTCATTTGGCAGTTCTATTTCCAGTTTTTTTAGGAATCTCCACACTGTTCTCCGAAGTGGCTGTACTAGTTTGCAGTCCCACCAACGTGTAAGAGGGTTCCTTTTTCTCCACACCCTCTCCAGCATTTATTGTTTGTAGACTTTTTGATAGCATCCATTCTGACTGGCATGAGATGATACCTCATTGTGGTTTTGATTTGCATTTCTCTGATAATGACTGATGTTGAGCATCTTTTCATGTGTTTGTTATCCATCTGTGTGTCTTCTTCGGAGAAATGTCTGTTTAGTTCTTTGGCCCATTTTTTTGATTGGGTCGCTTATTTTTCTGGAATTGAGCAGCAGGAGTTGCTTGTCTATTTTTGAAATTAATTCTTTGTCATTAAGCATCCACATTTGTAATGCACTGTGCTAGACAGTGTGCAGAAGGAGTGAGCCTACCCTGGTAGAGATGGCCCCCTCCCCAAAGGTGCTGTGATCAGAGCCATTCAGGTCTGTGACTAGGCTCTTTAGCAGCTGTGGAGCTATGGGCAAACCAGTGACCTTCTAGGGTCTTGATCATCTCCTCTGTAAAATGGGCATTATCCTGGCTTGGGGGGCAGTAAGTGCTGTGAGGGTTGATGAGTTAATAGGTGAGAAAGTGAATTGTTAGTGTTCTAGAAACAACAGCATTGTTTTTATACGTGGAGCCTCAGGGACACGTGAAGGAGATGACATGGTCTCTGTCCTCAAGGAGCTTGTGATGAACAAGCTCCTTGGAAACAGAAACAGAAAACAGCTCAGGGCAGGAAATGATTAAGTTTCGAAACTGTACAGTAGTAGAAATTTGAGAAGGATTCAGGGGGCCTGAGTAACAATCCTGTGTGTGGTTGTGTTGTTAACGAAAGTTGCCAGAGTGGTTTGTATGAAGTGAAATGAAGCAATCCAAAGGTGATCACCTTGTTAGTAGAATCTTGTTGTCCCACCTTGTTCCAAAGGACAGTGGAGCATCACCCGGGGCAGCTTCTGTCCCAGACTCCTCCCCACTCGTAGGATGACAGTCTTTTCCTTTGACTCAGCCTCAAGTGCCTGCAGGGCTTTCCTCCACTGCCAGGACTCCGCTGACAGTCTTGGTGAAGTGACGCTGTGTCAGCTTCTGTGTATCTAACAGGAATAACCGAATAGGATTTAGAGGGAAAGGCTGAGAAACTGGCTGTTGGGGTCTGAATAATGAAAAGGTTACATATCCCATGCTGAGTCTTCTCAGTGGAACTTCAGTCTTACTTCACGGTGTGTCCCCAGAGAAATGCAGATATTCATCAGAGAAGGACAAAACACTGAAGGAGAGGGAGGCTGGGGCGATGCTTTCAGTCATAGCTAGCTGCAGAGCTTGTGTATGAGGGCTGGCGATTCTACCGTGGTAACAGAGAAGAGGCCTATGACTGGCCTGTGCGTTATCTTGCTTTTGCTCAGCTGTGGGCTTGTGTAATCAGCACACAAGGTCCCCAGTCCATCTCTAAATGGGCCATTTTGCTTCCCGAGACCAGCTGCCTAAGAGCTAGTAAATTGGTCTTCTCTACAAAGGGTGGTGGTGGCTGGATCACCTCTAGAAAATGATCCAGGGTAGGGCTGGCTACATAATTTGCAGGACCCAGTGCAAAATGAAAATGTGAGACCCTTGTCTAAAAAGTAGGGAAGAAAAGTGCTATTAAAGGTACTAAAATATAAAACTTTTTCTTTTAAAAGGATCTTGTTACTTATAAACATAATAGGCATAATAATGTCACATAAATAACAGAATAAAAACCTACAAATGCAAAAATACACTTTTAGTGTCATATAATACAGTAAATAACATTTTATAATGCAATAACTTGATCATATACTTTACTGGTTTGCTTTTTTGCAAATTCATCTCTTAGGTCATCAAAAGTTGTACTTTTAGCAACTTCATTTTCAATTGATATAATTGAAGGTGACCTTAGTCACTCTTGGCAAATGCAAGATATTAAATAAATTTTAATAATTGCTAGTTTTGAGAAGGATCCTTCTCATGGTACAACTGTTACTGGAAAGGTTAGGTGTATTTTAGAGATTGAAACAACACAATAAATTATTACAAAGAAGAAATTTTAGTACATCTAGAGCTGAAGGTCAGCTTCATGTTAAGTCTGAATTTAGTTTTAAATATAAATTTATACAATGGCATTTTAATGTCTCTCTAGTATTTCTGGTAATTTGCAGAGGTTGTACAAGAAATTAAAAGCAGTTTCATGATTTGTATATGATTTAAAATGCTTATTTATGCATTCTATTGCTTTATCTTCCATTATAATAAAAATTCTAAGTTGTCTTTCTTGTTAATAATTGGCTAATCTGAAGCATTGTATGAAAATAATGTCCTTTCTGTTGAATGCAGTGGTCTTTAAATTTACTTTCTAAGTCTGTGGATATTTGCTTTGTAGTGCCGTTATATTTTTTAAAACTAGAGATCCTGAACTATTTAAAGAACTCTAATAACTTCCTGATAGGTTTTATTGCAATGTCCATGTGCACAATTTTATTTCGTAATAATTTACTGTCATAGTTTGTTGCTTGAGCAATGGAACTTCCCATCCCAGAGCTCAGACTGAATGGGCTCTAGGGGTGGTGGTTTCACTAGATTCCCACTGCTCCCACGAGGAGCTTCTCCCTTTTCTGGGGCTGTGGCCAGTGCCACCATCAACGCTTCTGCTATTGCCACCACCACTGTCACTAACCTGAGCTTAGATCTGGGCCTGGCTGTCCCTTCAGCACATTGCCTGCTATGTCCACAGACTGGACTGTGTGTGTGCGTGCGTGTGTGTGCACTCTGCTGCTAGAGTCATCAGACTTTGCTTACAAAACACAAATTCAAAGATAACTTTATGAGATATTTCAAGAGAGTAGCCACAACCAAATCTGAGAGTCGGGCCCTCTATGACTGCACAACTCACACACCCACGGAGTCAGCCCTGATTCAGGGGATGGGAGCAAACCCTGGTGGAGAAGCAAGCCAGAAAGCACTCCAAGTTGGGAACCCATAAATACCAGGACTGTGTTCTAAAAATGGAGACCCAGCACATCCCAAGTTGTAAAGTAGGGCTTCCATACTGATAATCAGCTTGAAAGACTTACTTTCCAAAGGAGAGAGGAAACCACAATAAGCGATTGATGGTACTTACTCTCCCCACCCCTCCCCCAAGAGCTGGTGGCCTAGGTCTAGTGAGAGGCCTTAAGTGTCCTAAGGCCTTGCCCAGCCTGGGAGGAGAATGTTCACTGGATGCAGAAACAAGGGACAGAAACAGACATGGTCTTATGTCTAGGCAAGAAGACTGGTACTTGTTTTGAGCCAGTGTAAGTGCTTTCTTCAGGATGATACTCAAGTTATCCAAAGATGGAAGTGGGATTTCACTCTTCATCCAGGATTCTCCAAATAAGACATGTTCAATAGTGAAGCTGGTACCTTAGAAAGTTTTTGCAACTTTATTTTCTTTTTAAAGATTTTTATTTTTTGAGTGAACTATAGTTGACTTACATTGTTAATTTCTGTTGTACAGAAAAGTGATTCTGTTATACATATACATTCAGTTATATAATATGTACATTCTTTTTAAAAATATTCTTTACCATTATGGTTTGTCATAGGGTTTTTTATATATACAATTTTATTTATTTATCTTTGACTGTGCTGGTCTTCATTGCTGTGGGTGCTTTCTCTATCTGTGGTGAGCGGGGGCTACTCTCTAGTTGTGATACACAGGCTTCTCATTGCCGTGGCTCCTCTTATTGTGGAGCACAAACTCTAGGATGTGCAGGCTTCAATAGTTGCTTAGTTTCCCCCCAGCATGTGGGATGTTCCCAGATCAGGGATCCAACCTGTGTCTCCTACCTTGGCAGGTGGATTCTTTACCACTGAGCCACCAGGGCAGCCCTAAATTTTTGAATTATAGTTTTATCTGAATATATGCCCAGGAGTGGGATTGCTGGATTATGTGGTAATTCTGATTTTAGTTTTCTGAGGGACCTCTACACTGTTTTCCACAGTGTACACTGCTTTCCACTGCATCAGCCTACATTCCCACCAACAGTGTAGGAGGGTTCCCTTGTCTCCACACCCTCTCCAGCATTTGTTTTTTGTACAGTTTTTAATGATGGCCATCCTGACTGGTGTGATGGGAATGACACTCATTGTAGTTTTTTATTTTGTTTTATTTTTTATTTTGTTTTATTTTTAATGACCTTGTCTGTTGTAGTTTTGATTTGCATTTCTCTAATAAATAGCAGTGCTGAGCATCTTTTCATGTGCCTGTAGGTCATTTGTATTTCCTAGCGAAGTTGACTAACTTTACCTAAATTTAGTGGCCATTTAAATTTCTTCTTTTGTGAATTGCCTTTCTGTTTCCTTTTCTTCTCTTTCTACTGGGACTTACTTTTTATTAATGTGGAAATTATTATGTATTCCGTGTTCTAATATTTTGTGAAGCTAGTATGTTACAAATCTCTTACCCTAATTTGGTTTTTTATTTTATTTTAAAATTTCTTTTGCTGTTTATGGTGTCATTTGATATATAGAAGTTTTAATTTTTATTGTAGTTAAATGTGTGAATCTTTTTTAAAATATGGCTTGTGCTTTTTACTTATCTAGGAAAATTTCCCCTAGTTTGAAATCATAAATATAAGACTCCTATATTATGATTTGAAAGTTTGAAGGTTTCACTTTTTATACCTTTTTATACACCAGCTTCCTTGGTGGCTCAGAGATTAAAGAATCTGCCTGCAGTGCAGGAGACCCAGGTTCAATCCCTGGATTGGGAAGATCCCCTGGAGAAGGGAATGGCCCCTCACTCCAGTATTCTTGCCTAGAGATTTCCATGGAGAGAGGAGCCTGGTGAGCTACAGTTTATGGGGTTGCAATGAGTCAGACATGACTGAGAGACTAACACACTTTTAATCCATCTGGAATTTGCTTGGTGTGTGGTGCAAGGTAAGAACTGAATTTATTATTTTCTATCCAGAACACCAAGTCCAACACCATTTACTACAAGTTTTTCCTTTCCCAATTGATTTATCATTAATTAATTAAGTAATCCATTCATGCATTCAATGAATATTTGTTGAGGTTCTGCTACATGCCAGGCACTTGAAAACAGTAGGGGGAAAAAAAACGGGGCGGGGGGGGGGGGGGAATAAACCTCTGTCCTAAAGAGGTATACATTCTTGCAGAGGAGACAGACAATAAACAAAGTATACAGTGTGCCAGAGAGTGGTACCATCTGTGAAGAAAAATGAAGCAGAGCAGGAGGACAAGGATTGTGGAGGAAGCATTGGTACTGCAAATGGAGTGGCTGGGGAAGGCCGCTTACAAACTGGTATTGTTAACACCTGAGCAGAGACTTGAAGGAAGTGAGAGAGTGAGGATGTGAATATATGAAGGAAGAAAGTGCCAGGCAGAGAGAGTGATGAGTACAAAGAGTGTGCTTCGTGTGTTCAGGAAGACAACCAGGAGACATGTGGTTGACACAGAGATTAGCCGGAGAGGAAGTCAGAGAGGTAATGAGGAGCTGAATCGCAGAGGGCCTTGAGGGCATCATCGGGACTTCAGCTTTTAGTCCGAGGAAGCTGGGGAACATCACCGGGTTTTGAACAGGAGAGGACATCATCTGACTTACACTTTATTTTTTAAAGATTTTTTTTAATGTGGATCATTTAAATTTTATTTATAAAATTTATTGCTTTTTGATGTGGACCATATTTAAAGTCTTTATTGAATTTGTTACAATATTGCTTCTGCTTCTTATGTTTTGTTTTTTTGGCCCGGAGGCATCTGGAATCTTAGCTTCCTGATCAGGGATCGAGCCCGCACCCCCTGCATTGGAAGGCAAAGTCTTAACCACTGGACAACCAGGGAAGCCCTGAAGTTACATTTTAAAAGGTTCACCCTGGTTGCTGTGGCAGAGGAAGTTGATGAAACTTCTTA
Organism: Odocoileus virginianus; assembly: GCF_023699985.2. NCBI lineage: Eukaryota > Metazoa > Chordata > Mammalia > Artiodactyla > Cervidae > Odocoileus > Odocoileus virginianus. The sequence goes on along the minus strand of NC_069675.1, from coordinate 36,028,982 downwards.
TCACCTCATTTTTTCTGTCTGTGTTTGAGGATGTCTTAATGGATCCTCTGCTCTTAGTTGATATGAGGCTGCTTATGTGTTGCTGCAAAGGGCTGGACCTTCCTTGGGGGAAGGCCCCTGGTGGTTAGTATTGTCAGGGAAGGAGGGAGTATAATGGAACATGATAATAGCATGGTGACTATAATGACCTCAGTGGATAAAGGGTTCTGTCGTGCTTCCCCGGAGAATTCTGGATACTTGGATGGATACTGTATGATTATAATTATTTATTCCCAAAGCTTTATGTTCAAGTGACTGGCAATGAGATAGAACAGGCGCCAGATGGGTAGATATGAGCCAAAAGTTTAATTAGCTGAAGAAAGCGAGAAAGCAGTGACAGCCTTAGGCTGACATCTCTTGAGACCTTAATAGCTAGAACTTCACAGTATCTCTTAGTGACAGCTTCCTCATCAAGGCAATTGTGGTCAATTTACATTCCCCTACTGTTGTGCTCTTGGCTCCTTGAAGCTCCTCTATCAAAACACTCATCACATAATGACCAGCTTAATTGCAGACCATAAACTTTGGTTTCTTCCAGACTGTAAACTCTGTTGCCTTGTCCCCACTCTACTCCTTGTTCCATGTACAGTATCTACTAGAGAAGGTGCCCAATAAGTAGTTGGTGAATGAATGAGAAACTGTCTTGGGATACGGAGCTATTATGTGGGATTTGCAGCTAGTTCTGGGGTCCTGCATTTCGTCAGCTAAGGAAGGTGCCACATGTTGCACTTTTCCAGTGGGGGTGTTCAGCTGGGTTGCCCCACAGGAATTCTCCCAGCTGTCCTAGTTGGCCTCCTGGGTTTTCTTGTTGGTTGAATCATCCTTGAGTGGAGACCCTGGGGGCCCCTGCAGTTGGATGCTGTGTCTGGAGCAGCCACTGCTTCAGCCACGTGGGTGTGAGCTGGAGACCAAGCTCCTCTTAATCTCTGCATCAAGCTGCTGACAATAAACAAGCTTTCCACCCAGCAGCTGCTGACAGTCACCTCCCACACAGCCCACCAGAGCCCTGCCCTGAGGTGGCATGCCTCCCTCCCAGTTGGTCTAATAATAACAACACTGTATTCTTAGCCAGGGCCACAGGCTTTCACTCACACAGACACTTTTCACTTGTCTTAGAATGGGAGTCAGAGGAACATAGAAATACAGGGAAGTCATTTGGACATTTGTTTAGCCATCTACAACTTAATCTGTTTGGGTTCAGGTTCTCTGACTCCCTTGCTCCTCTCCTGGCTCTGGACAGCGGGGAGGGGACAAGCAGAGCTGAGGAACAATGAGAGGCTGGTTTTTGGTCAGTTCCAGGCCATGGGGAGGGCCCCTGGGGAGACCTGGTCCTAGGCTCTTGTTCCCCGCGGGCTGCCAGGGGCCTGGCGGCAGTTTGCGCCTGTGTGTGCCTGGGTCCTGAACCTGGGACGGGGACGGCCTATTAGGAGCAGCAGCCTCTGAGGACAAGAAGGCTTGCTCTCCTTCTAAGAACCTTCTGTTTGCTTCTGCCTGGGCCTCTGCTCTTCAGAGAGGCGCGGTGGTGCTGCAGCCCTGCTCACGTGCTGCCGGGCCCGGGCAGGCGCCCAGAATGGGTGTGGGACTCGTCCGTCACCCCGCTCTCAGCCGCCTGGCCTGGACGTAGACACACAGCCCATGGCCGTGGGCTTGCATTTGCCCGCACTGCGCTGACCGCATGTTTTCCAGCTCCTGAGAAGCCAGGGGAGAGGCACTGCCGGAATCGCATCCATGTCCTTCCGCCTCTCAGGCTAGCCAGCGGCTGAGAGGAGGAGAAATACGAAGCCAACTAGTCAATGGACCAATTCCTCCGCCCCTGTATAATTATGGGTTGGCCACAAGTTCCGTCTCATTTTCTCAAACAGCCCTTTGACAGGAGGGAGGAGGAGACAGCTGATGAAACCATAAGCCCTGGATCTTAGTAGGGTTCCACCTGCCTAGGAGCAAGGCTGCCCTGGGACATCCCTGGGAAGGTATTTACTTCTCTCCTTAGTTTTGTTTTTGTTTTTGTTTTTTTTTTGCTCCCTGTAATACTTCCAAAATTTCCGCTATAGCATTCCAAGGTGATCTGGTCACTGCACAGAGAATATGGTATTACACTGTAACTAGGAAATGCCTGAGGTCCTGTGAAGGAAAATGTCCTGTACATCCAAGGCATCATTGTATTTATTTTCACTTTAAGGTTTTTATACTCACATCTGGTGAGCCTGGGCCCCTTAGCTGAGGGATGAAGGCTTCAGCTATCACATGTTCTTGAATAGACTCAAGGCTTTGCTCTAAGCTTTTCAGATAGATTCATTTAAAACTGCAGCTTGAAAAAAATAAATAAATAAAAATAAAACTGCAGCTTGCCTATCACTTTAAGAAATTCCTCATATCCACCTGCAGCCTGATACTATTGAATATATTACTATTATGCATGGAGTCACAAATGATAGCTTCCAGAGTAGAAACTAAAACTCTGTATTGGATAATCGCAGAAAACTTGACTGCAATTCACTAAGAATGTGTTTTGGTGAATAAGGAGACAACATTTTGAAAAGTAGGTCAGGGAGTTTTTAGGGAACCCAAAAAAGCCTCAAGGATTCTCTGCAGGTGCGATAATTGGGGGGACCAGCAGCTTCCCGCCTCCGTCCCCCTTCCCTTGTATTTCTTTTCCGGACCTTGTATTTCTTTTCTGTGACAGCTCAGGAAGGGGCCCCAGGCAGCCGTCCTCCGAATCCTTCCCTCCGACATCTCCTCTCTGCCTTCTCCCCACACACACCGGCCGCACTAGCACCTCAGCTTCCAATTTTAGCTTCTGTTTTGCATTTTCATAGCAGACAAGGAAATATAATGCAGAATGTAGATAGGAGAGAAGTCAGGCTGTTTTCTTCCTGATAAATTGGCCGCCATCCATATTTGATGGCTGCTGGCTGATAGCGGTCGGTAGGATAGGGAACAGGTTGTGCCCTTGCTGTGTCAGAGAGCAGTCTCTTCTCAGGATCCCAGGAGCTAGAACCTTTCTGTCCGTTTTCCTTGGCACTCATGGCTGGTTGCACAGCTTCAAACACCACTACACTTACTTTTGGAGAAGTTCAAATGGACACAGAGCATTGATTGTGTTGAGAGTGAAAGAGAGAGTGTGTGTGTGTACTGGGGGCAGATTACTTCCATTAAGAACACTGAATTAGGTTCAATAATCTGTCAAGACTAGAAGCTACACTGATCTGCATTAACGATCAGGTAGAGGACTGTATCTTACAGCCTGCATCACGAGGACTGTCTCCTTGGGTGTCTTCTAAAGGATGGGCCAAACCTTGGGTACAGACTAGGTGAGTGCTGTTCAGAGTGCTACATCGGCATCATCTGGAAGCTCGTTAGGAATTCAGAATCTTGGGCCTAAGACTCCGTACCTGCTGAATCCTGATCCCTGGAGGGTGAAGCCCAGGTATCTAGGTTTTAACTTGCTGTCTAGGCAACTCTTACGCATGCTAAAGTTTAAAAATTAATGAGCTAGAGTATCTTTTAAAGTCTCTCCCGTCCAACTAGAAGTTAATTGTTCCTATAGCTTTTTCTATGTTTACTCAGGTGGGGTTGATGCAAATTTCGTTAGTGAAACTAAACCAAACCTAACCTTTGTTACTGCCAAATAACACACAGCAAAGTGCAGAGATGAACTATATCAAGGGAACTCTGTAAAACTAGATGAATTATTGTAAAAGTAGCCCTCAGTTACTTCACCTTGGTCAGGAAATAGAACCTTGCTAGAATCCTAAAAGGCTCCTTCTCAGGAGAATTCCAAACCCTTTCTCCACTCCAAAAGGAGCCACTCTCCTGACTTCTGTGGTAATCACTTCTCTCCTTCATATTTTTACAATCTAAAACTGTAGCCCAAAATAGCACAGAGTAGTCTCGCCTATTTTTGACCTTTATCTAAATGGAATTACAAAGTACCTACTCCTGGGTGTCTGGTTTCTTTTGTTCAACATTTGTCTGTGAAATTTCATTAAGTTTTCAACACAGTGATTTTTGTCTTTTGTAAAGCTGCCGCACCTTCTCATTGTTTGAATCCAGGGCAGCATCTTGGAGATGCGCAGCTTTTCCTTTAAAATCACAGCACATTAACATTAACTTGGTTAGTGAGAATTTCACGGTGCTCCTTGAGCCAGTCCTGGATTCCCCAGGATGCTGCTGAATGAGGGTGGGATTACTGCTCCAGGGCTCCTGCTGTGTCTTCTCTGTGCCAGGGAGAGGACCGAGGAGGTGGTTAGGAGGCCCTTCAGGGAGGGGGCACTCCACCTCCAGAGAAAGGAAATGCTCGGAGCTCCCAGGAGCCTCGAAACCCAACATTCAACCAGTGTGTGACATTGGACTGGGTACGGGATGACCCAGGACTATTTCAAGGCAACACACATCTGTCTTCCTGCTCACTTCATCAAGTTTTCTGATCTATCACACACAACACCTGTACTTAGAGCACATGCTGGAAAGAGTTGAAGAGACGAGATACCTGAGGCATGGTTACTGTCAGCTTTCCCCCCAAGCTCTTCTCCCCACAGAGGTTTAGAACAAGGCCTTTGAGTCAGACCAACCTGAGTTCTGATCCTGGCTCTGCTCAGGTGACCAAGTAGGTGACCTTGGCTCATCTTCATCTTAAAAATGCAGATTATAATAATAGTACATATCTCATGGGGCTATTTTGGTGATTAATTAGGAAATCTTAAAAATACCCTTAGCATAGCGTCTGGTTAATAATAATTACAACTAATAGTGAATGCTTCCAGGGTGCCAGCTTCTGCAAACCTATATGATTAGTTCTGTTATTACCCTTAGTTTCAGATGAAGACACTGAGGCCCAGAGAGGTTAAGAAACTTGCCCAGGATCCCACAGATAGTAAGTGGCGGAGAGAGCCTAACACCAGAGCCTTTGCTCTTAACCACTGTGTGTATGGTTCAGTAAGTCTTAGTTATTTTTATCATCTAATTGGTACTCTTGGTGTATTTTTCTCATTGTCTGTTTCACACCTCTCATGTGATCTCTAGCACAACCAGGGTCCTGTCAGCTGCCTGTCCACATCAACCTCATGAAACAAACAAGCCCAGCTTTGTATTTTGAGGATAGTCCATCTCCTTGTTATGTGGTCCTCTTTTGAGGGTTGTCTCTCACGACAGAAGCTGGTGATGACAATGGTAGCCGTGGTAGATGCATCCCAGAAGGTCTCAGCTATCCCTTTTAGAAGCACTAGCTTGCCCCAAAGCATCATGCCTCATTGAACTGGGATTCTGCAAGCAATGAGCTGTCAAAATGGGTCAAAGGTTGGAAAATGGTCCTGAAAGGACAGCTTAAATGAATTGGCGGTCATTTGGTAGATTCATATTGGTGACTCTAACTTTGAACAAGATATGAAAGTTGACAGTTTCCCCTGCCCACATGTAGTGAGAGGACAAGCAACTGCTGAAAGGCATGAGCTTGGCAGAATGTTCTCTTTCTGTTGATGACAAAGTCTCAGTGCCCTGGAGTGGACTGTTGAGGGCTGCTGGGAACAAGCTGCCTTCCTAGGCAGTAACATTGGTGGCTCGAGACAGTGGGGAGAACTTCTTCCCTTCTTTTCCCACAGTTTTGTGCTTAAGGACATTTTTCCCTTTATTCTCAAATTTCTAGAGACTGTCCACAGTATTGTAGGTAGAATCATACCCTCTGCCCACCCCAAATATGTCCATAGGCCAATCCCTGGACGCTGTTTGTATGGGTGGGTCCCCAAGTTTCTTCTAAGAAGAGGGAGCGGGAAAACCAGTTTTAGGGAGATGTGCTGTGAGAAAGACTCAAGCAGCCATTGATGGCTTTTTAAAAAAATAATTGTTATTAATTTATTTGTTTTTGGCTGTGCTGGGTCTTCATTGCTGTGCAGACTTTTATCTAGTTGCGGTGAGCAGGGGCTACCCTCTAGCTGCAGTGAGTGGGCTTCTCATTGCAGTGGCTTCTCTTTTTGTGGAGCACAGGCTCTAGGGTGTTTGGACTTAATAACTGTGGCACGTGGGCTTCAGTAGTTGTGGCTGTGGGGCTCCAGAGCACAGGCTCAATAGTTGTGGCTCATGAGCTTAGCTGCTCCATGGTGTGTGGGATCTTCCTGGACCAGGGATTGAACCCACGCTTCCTGCACTGGCAGATAGATTCTTTACCACTGAGCCGCCAGGGCAGCCCCCACTGATGGCTTTGAAGAGGAAAGAGAGGACCGTGAGTTAAGGAATGTGGAAAAGGCAAGGAAGTCCTCTTCCTTGTCCTCTGAAGCTCCCAGAAGGGAACATGGAACTGCCAGCATCTTGACTTTAGCCCAGTGAGACCTCTGTCAGGTTTCTGACCTACAGATTTGTAAGATAATAAATGTATGTTCTTTCACATCACTTATGTTTGTGGTAGGTTGTTACATAAGCTGTAGAAAACAAATGCACACAGTTTAACCATGTGGCAAGAGTATAAGTGGTGGATGGAGGGGGGAATTTTTAATTTTCTCTCACAATCCTGGCTTCTATATCCCAAGTTCATGACACTCATAGGCCCAGATGGAAGTGTTAGTGCTGTAACAGTAACAGTATGTACCTCTATTTTTCAAGCTATCTTTAATGGCACCTGTCAGCTGATATACCTTCTGGTGTTCCCTGCTATTGACATGGAGAGGAGATGGGGACTGCTATTCTCTATGTTCTCACCACCCCTGATTATCGTACCCAGAGAAGCTTCAGAGGAGGGCACAGTAGGACCACTTGTCAAAGGCAGCATGATGGGTGCGGGACCTTCTCTGGAGTTACTTGTCAATCATAGCATCTCTGTGACCTGGTTTGGAGCTTCCTGTCCCCTTCCAGCTCCAGCCCCTGCTTGGAGAAGGGACTTTTCTCCCTGTGCTGACTCATGTCTCAGGCTGCACCATGGAACTGCAGACTCATTCACGGCAGCAGCAGGAAGAACAAACCAGGATCAATAAGAGCAAAAGATACTCCAGGCTCCAGAATGAAGAAGTGACATCACGAAATGTTCCAACTGCGCCTGCCATATTATAGATTCATGGAAGGATAATCGATTCCAAACTGCTGACTGGGAAAAATAGAAGCCTAGCTTGATTTTTCTATAAATGGAATATTGAGCATTTTAAAAGGAAAGCAAATGTCAACAAATACAAAGAAAATCAAGTTTTAAGTCAAATGTGGTTTCCCGAAGCAAGTTTTGTAAGGCCATTGCAGGGACCAAGAGGCAAACATAAAAGTGTTTCTTTCCCAACCCGGCCTACTTGATGTTCTGGTTTTGGCTGGGGAGAAGTGACCAAGAATGCTCCCAGGCAGAGAAGTTCCTGCATTGGGCACCAGACTGTTGGGCCTGGGGCTCCTTGGCTTCTGGTCCCCTGTCACTTTGGACTGGAGGTCACCTCTCCCTCATCTTCCTACAAGGGCAGTAAGTGTTTCTGCAACCCCTACGTGCATGGGGTTGGGAGGCCATATGCAGGAGGAAACCAAGCTGATGAGCTTGTTACCACAGGCTGGGTGAGAGGTCACCTGATGAAGGGAAGTCTGTATATTGTCCAATTGCAACAAGGGCCATTGCGGCAGCCTCTCCCTCTCAGAGCAGCTGCCACCATCACCCTGTCTCCTCTCCCTGCTGTGGATGGACTGACAGAAGGTTCCTAGGAGGGCTGAGCAGCGAGATGCTATTGAGGAGGAAGGCAGCCACAGCCCCGCCTGAGGTCCTACTCATCAGTCAGGGGATATCCGTGAGCCTTGAGTTCACTTCCGTACTGGCCTGTGTGTCCCCGGACTGTAGAAACCCCAACAGTGGAACTCTGGGGGGTCCTCTTCTGTAGGTAGGCGGTGCCCCCCTCCAACAAGGACAGGAACACACCTTCCTCCATCCTAGGGAGCCATGGCCCAGCCCCTTCCCCTCCTCCCAGAAGAAAGGGGGAGTCTCTTGGTCCTGAGTCTTTCTATTTTTCTGGCAGCAGCACAGGACAGACCTTTCCCTCCCTGTTGGGTCGCCGTCTTCCTCCTCCTCATGCCAGCCCTGGGTTTTCACCTGGCCCAGGAATCACAGTGTGACCCGGCCTGCTCTCTCTGGACCTTCCTCTGTGCTCCTGTCTGCTCATGTTCTGGTCACATGCTTTTATTCTACAGTGTGTTCTTCAGAAAGCAAATTCCCCATCTTTGTAAGCACCAGAGTCTTGCCACTTCCCCTTTCCCTTCTCACTCTGAGCTATTTTGTGGCCCCACAAACTCCAGTGGAATGGAGGGTTTGCGGAAGAAATCAAACAAGGAAGCCAGAGTCATGAGCGGCTCTGATGAAACCTGTAGCAGAGGAGAACCCTGATTCTAGGGTTAGATGAGGGTTGGAGGTCATCTGTTATAATTATCCTTGCCCCATCAACACCTACCTACTCTGTTATAGGAGTGCAGGCCTTCCCCGAAACTTCAGCGTTTATCCATTTGGAAACCTGTTTTCATGAGACAGCACCCAACCTGTAAGGCTGGGCTGGGAGCCAGTAACAGCAGGGATGCCGTGCCCTGCAGGGTCAGGCTCCAGAGGAGCCTCTGAGAGCCTCTGCAGACAAAGCAGAGGCAGCCTGGCTCCACGTTCACTGAGGGCGCAGTGCCTGGGAGGTGCTACTCTGTATAAAGCTCACAGGCCAATTGGGGGTTCCTAGCCTCCCTCTGGCTGTGCTTACTTAGGTTTAGGGGTGGATAGTGTAGCTTCTGGAAAATCAGGAGTGTTGATGGTGTTGGGAGCCTGGACTCCTAACCCCCAGGTCTGGGCTCCAGTCCTGCTTAATCACCGGTTGACTGTAAGCTCTGTGACCCCAGTTTGCATCTGTAAAATGAGGATTTTGCTATCTACCTTCCAAGGTTGCTATGAGGGGTAAATGAGGCTATGCCAAATGTTTAGCAAACAATATGCACTCAGCCTGTAGCACATTTATTAGTAGTGCTGTATGTCGTCATCATGGTCATCAGCATCACCCAATATCGTGAGCTGGAGAGGCAGGCCAGGTATAGTCCTAAGCAAGCTCGTCCACAGGAGCCTCTGAGCACTCCCCAAGGCTCAGGTGCCCATCCCCTGATGTCAGCAGTGCTGAATTGGAAGGTTCTGCCTGAGAGCCCGCTTCCTTTTGATTGTTATCCTTGGAGCAGCGTCCCCAGAGGCCCATGGCAGTCAGCTGCCTCGTAGTTACAGCAGTTTTTAGAGCTGAGCGTGCCCGCAAGGCAGACTTCAGCTCGCTGAGTCATGCTGCAGGGTCTGCCCCAGCCAGCCACCAAGTCAAAAGGCAGCAGCAGTCGGGAAGACAAATGACCATGGTGCACACAGCAGTTTTCACAGGGGTTTTAGTAAATACTTCTTTTTAATGTGTCTGGATGAAGGACGGGGGTGGGTAGATGATATTATTTATTAAACACTTACCACCCACCAGGCCCCCACAACTGAATTTTGCTTTCATTGAGCTTGACCCAAACTGCCCAGTGGGGACTCTCTCCTCTCACACAGCCTGCCACCCTCCTGAGTGAGGGGTCCCTGGGGTCTAGACCCTGACACCCAGCAGAGGGTGGGAGGTAGCTGTGATGGGAAAATCACTAGCATGGTCCTGGAGTGGGGACAATACTCTGCTCCCCTTGCTCCATCCATACACACAGCCTTTGAAATAGGGTTTTGGGGACAAGAGAGGAAAGCACTGATTTCCCTCTGAGGTCATCACAAAAGGAGGTGACTTGCAATTCGGACTATGAATTCTACAGTTGCTGTGGATATTTAGTTGTTTCTGTTGATACCACTGTTTATTTGGGCCTAGGATATGAGGATGTCTCTAAAAAATGCTTTGTCACTGTCCCTATACTTACTCTACTTTCTGTTTGGAAATAACAAGAGAGTGAGGTTAAAATGAAGTGGCTTGTTTCCTGTAGGTATTCCAATGTTCTCTCAGAAATTACTGAAAAATAAAAAACAACTTTGTAACTAGCAGATTTTCCAAGTTTTGCAAGCAAATGAGTAAAAAGAAAGACAATGTATTATTTTTTATAACCTGTATTTTTTTCTGATTTGAGTTTGACTTTTATTTCTGGAGCAAGCACATTTGTTACTTAAAGGAGACCAAAAAAAAAAAAAAAGATCCAATGGATATATTTTTCTCTTAAGATAGTTTGACACTGGTCTGCATTATTGATAAAGAATCAGGAAAGGCTGTTTGGGAACATTTGTTTTCTTCATCAGCAAGAATTTTTCCAACTTTTATTGGCTCTGATATATCACAAGGTATTCTTTTTTTTTTTTTTAAACATAATCCTCTTTTTTTTTCTTTTTTATTGGAAGATAATTGCTTTACAGAATTTTGTTGATATTTGCCAAACATCAACATGAATCACCCATAGGTATACATATGTATGTAGTCTTGATTGTTTTGCTTCTTTTAAAAAAATTTTTTATTGAAGTATTTTTATTTATCTATTTATTTATTTTTTATTGAGGTATTTTTGTTTTTTTGATGTGCCACACAGCATGTGGGATCTTATTCGTTCCCTGACCAGGGACTGAACCTGTTCTCCCTGCCATAGAAGCGCAGAGTCCTAACCACAGGACCACCAGGGGATTCCAAGCTTCTTTTGATTTTACTATAACCTTGAATAAATATCCATCATCATGAGAAAATGGAAGGTGAGAAGGGGTTCTGAGGGATCATCTGGTCTGTTCCCCTGCTTCATTTACAGCCACAATTATACTTCCTACTGATAAGGGAGACCCTCTGAAATTGAGATTCCAGAACTTTCTTTTGATAATTTGTTCCACTATTTAACATTCCCTCTTTACCCAAAATTTTCTCTTCCTGCTTTTGAGTCTAAGCCAAATGTCTCACTCTTCAGTGTAGAGGCAAACTGTTGTTCCCTGGGGAGTAAATAATACCCCCCACAGGTCTGAGGATTTATTTGACTGAGTCCTCAGTCTCCTCTTGCCTTAACTGAGTGATTCTCCTTCTCAAATAGAGGCTATTTACTCTGCCTGAAGATGCCGCATGCTGCAGGGCACCAAGGCCATCCCATGCTCTGAGTCACTGTGGCTTTTTCCCTGACGAACCCCTGACAGGGTGCTTACACAATGACACCCTCTTGCTCGAGGGCATAAGAGCAAATATCCATTCTGCTCAAGTTTTCTTTTCTAGAAGGTATTTCAGCAGAAAGATTGGTGAATAGGAAGTAAATATCCATAATGAAAAATTTCAAGAGTCAGAAATCCCGGGGACGAATATTCTCAGTAAAGCTGTGTATCCCTTTTCTAGGGCTTCGCAGGTGGTGCAGTAGTAAAGAATCTGCCTGCCAGTGCAGGAGAGCCAAGAGACAAGGGTTCGATCTCTGGGTCAGGAAGATCCCCTAGAGAAGGGAATGGCTACCCACTCCAGTATTCTTGCCTGGAGAATTCCATGGACAGAGGAGCTGGGCAGGCTACAGTCCGTGGGGTTGCAGACAGTTGGACATGACTGAGCATGCACACATCCCTTTTCTATTCAGGACCCACCTAACTAACGTGGCACTGTCTGTTTGATCCTTCTGTAGCACAGGGGAAATAAAAGCACTTGTCTTTTGTAAGCACAGATAATACCAAAAGTGACACTAACTGTTGGTCCTTCTGTAGCACAAAAGAAATAAAAAGGACTTGTCTTTTGTAAGCACAGATAATACTAGGAGTGATCAGTAATACCAAGAGTGATTAATAGTTGTGTTGGAATCACCCTTAGTGGTTAATCATTAGTGTTGATACCTGCTCAACTTTGCTTCTATTATTGAAGGGCTCAGGCTGTTTGGAGACCTTCTCCCATACAGGCATTCACTTGTCAGACTCTGCATTATGGCTTTTGATTTTGGATATTTGCTGCATTTTTAAAAGAATTCAGCATTCTTTTCATATATAGCTGGGTTTTTTTAAAATTAAATTTCAGGATTTTAGGAGTTTATGGTTTATCAATCTTTGAAGAGTTGTGACTGAAACATTTCACATGTGGGTGCGTTTAAAAATAATAGCTCAATCTGTAGATTTAAAATAGCTCTGCTTCTTATTTTTCAGAAATGGTACTTGGAGCAGTTGCCAGCTGAGCCTGAGGTCACTAGAAAAGGCAGAGGACTTGAAAAACTTCCGGCCTTGACCTTCTCTTTGCCATTTTCTTAGCTCCTGGAATTATTCTCTAGGAATAGAATTGTTAAGAGTCCTTGTAGAGCCTCCGCTCTTACTATTTTCTGGATTTTAGTCATAGGATTTGTTCTCCTATTTATTTCTTTGGGGTGATCAGAGTAATAAGAGAGGAGAGGTAAGTAAGAATAGAAGCAAGGCCTAGTGGTTTTTTATTTCCAAATCCAGCATGGTTGATTTTTATTAGTATCCCTTCCCCAGTTTCTCCACTGGAGCCACTCTTGCTGACTCTTCCCATCAAAATACAGTGAAAACAACAAAAGAAACAACAAAAAACTCCCACCCATTCTTGTATGGCCAGGGACTCCTGCTCCTAATAAATCCTGGTTCTCTATATCTACCTTCCTCCCCAACTCTCTCTTTCTCCCACCGCCCCCCCCACCCCTGCTCCCTCCCTCTCTCCTTCTCTCTCTCTCTCTCTCTCTCTCTCTCTCTGTCACACACGTACACCCCCCTACCTTCCACAAAACACATAAAACACCCGTGGAATTCCAGGCCCATCCTCCACCCTGGAGCCCCTCCACCTGTTCCCTTCCCACCCTGGCAGGAAATAGGCACTCAAGTTGCTGAGTGCTTTGAAATAGCTTAGAATTTGTAGAATTACAATGGAAATAGTCCAATATTTTAGAATGCTTAATCATACTTCCCTAAAGCTATATATGGGTGTGTGTGTGTGCGTGTGTGTGTATTAAAAAAAAAAACAAACTGAATTTAATAGGATAAGAAAAGTGACATATAGTTAAGTCCTGTCTCTAAGATTGCAGAGGGTATGGTGCAATTTTTCAGAATCTAGGCTACGTTGATTTCCATGCCTGGCACACGGCCTTTCCTGAGTCATCCTCAGTATCTCCCAATCTCTGCTTTCGTAATTATACTTGGTCAAGGGTGAAAAATCCTGTCTCGGGGTCCCTGTTTGTCCGGGAGTGGCAGGAACATTCTTGATGCTCACAGGTACGAGGTCTCTGGGTACCCAGAGGGCTTCCATCTACCCAGAGCCTGACTGACAGTTCTGCTCCCTTTTGTATCTGCTGAGCCCAGAGTGCGAGACCTTGTTCTATAAATACCAGCCTTGTTTAACTAAGAGCTGCCTTGGACCTGTGGCCCCCACAAAGCCCCCAGATGCACCAGGCGGGCAGCTCCCTCCTGGCTGTGAGCTTTGATCCGCCCTTCCTCAGAGAGGGGGCTGAGGCGCAGGGACAGGGCCTCTAGCTGCCATCACTCACCTTTCTTTCCTCCATCGTGGGAGGCCCTGGTGAGGCCTTTGGGGGATACAAAGATGAATGCAACTCAGTCTCAGCTCTCCAGGAGCTCACAGCGTGGTGCGATAGGAGAGAGCTGTGCAGATAATTATAATAGAGAGAGAAGAACCATGGGGAGGAGGGGGGAAGGGGGTGCAGGAACTGAGGGGAGAGTGACTCTCTCCCAGGTGGGGGATCCCCAAAGCCTTTCTGCATGTGCGTTTGAGCTGAGATTGAAGGCTCGGCAGGATTTGAATATAGGAAAATAGGGAGCTATTTAGAAAAGTATTACTTTGGATCCCTAGCTTACACATCAAACTAAATTCCAAGTCCTAACAGTGTAATAAGAAATGAAACTCCTGGGAATTCCCTGGTGAGCCAGTGGTTGGGACTCCATGCTCTCACAGGCAAGAGCCCAGATTGAACTCTTGATTGGGGAGCTAAGATTCTGTAAGCTTCACACTGCTGCCAAAAAGGAAAAAAAAAGCAACTCTCCAAATGGTAGGAAATATAATCAAAGGTTTATGTGATCTTGAAATGGTGAAGTTTATTTTAAGCATTAAAAAAAATGAAAGACTGGTGACTCAGATGGTAAAGAATTTGCCTGCAGTGCAGGAGACCCGCGTTCAATCCTTGGGTCGGGAAGATGCCCTGGAGAAGGGAATGGCTACCCATTCCAGTATTCTTGCCTGGAGAATTCCATGGACAGAAGAGCCTAGAGGGCTACAGTCCATGGGGTCGGAGGTAGTATTCCATTGTATTTATACCGCATATTCTTTATCCAGTCATCTGTTGATGGACATTTAGGCTGCCTCAATGCCTTGGCTATTGTAAATAGTGTTTCTATGAACATCAGGATGCATGTATCTGTTGGATTTAGAGCTTTATCTGGATATATGCCCAGGAGTGGGATTGCTGGATCATATGGTAACTCTGTTTTTAGTTTTTAAGGAAACTCCATACTGTTTTCCACGGTGGCTACACCAATCTACATTCCTATCAACAGTGTAGGAAAGCTCCCTTTTCTCCACACCCTCTCCAGCATTAATTATTCATAGACTTTTTAATGGTAGCCATCATGACTGGTGTGAGGTGATAGCTCATTGTAGCTTTGATTTGCATTTCTCTAATAATTTTGAGCATCTTTTCACGTGCCTGTTAGCCGTTTTATGCTTCTTTGGAGAAATTTTTGAGGTCTATTTAGGTCTTCTACCCCCCACCCCCCTTTTTTGATTGGGTTATTGATTTGATTTTATTTGATTATTGTATGATAATTTTGTATATTTTGGAAATTAAGCTCTTGCTGGTTGCATCATTTACAAATATTTTCCCCCAGTCTGTAGATTGTGAAAAGACTGCTTTTGAATAAAAAGATGAACTATCATAAATACCCTACAGTAAAGAAGAAAGCTAGGGAGAATGGGGAAGTATTTGTTACCAATAGTAGTAGGTAAAGAGTTCATGTGAATATAAACAGCTTGCATAAACTAAATTAGAAAAATAAATATCTTAACAGAAAAATGGGTAGAAGACAATGAGCAATTCACCAGAAAAGAAAAATAAATGGCATATGAACATGGAAAAATATCATATGAGTAGTAATCAAAAAGACATAAATGAAAACAACAGAGAGCTGCTATTTCTCACCTATTAATACAACCAGAGTTTCATTTTTTGTTTATAACCATTATTCTCCAATGTCCAGCAAGAACACCAGCAAAGAATGGATAGCTCTTTCGTTCAGAGATGCCTTTAAAAACTGTTTCTTTAAATGTTTTCTTAAGTTGGCTTCAAAATGTACTTCATGTTAGTAAATTCTTAGATTAATAAAGAGGCTTAAAGTTACTTTTAATAAAGTAATAATATGAAGTTTTGTTTTACACATTTCTTGTATTCCTTCCACTACTTCCCACCCCACCTCCCCATTTCCCCCGTGGATTCCAGGAAAGAGAAGTAGCAGGTTCTAAGCATCAAATGCTGGCCTGGAGTGAAGGCCAGTAACCTATAGCCATGGGTCTAGCCATTCACCCCAGAGATAATCCCTATTAACAATTTGGGCTATCCTTCTTCAAATTTTTTTCTATGCATATGCCAACATGTATAATAATTATTGTTTTACTAAAATATGACTCACCTATACAGTTTTGAAACTGTTTTTATTTTCCTCTCAGAAATACATTTCTGTGTCAACACCTAAAGATCTACTTTATTATTTTATTATTTTTAGTGACAATAGTTTCCATTATATAAATCTATCATCATTTATCCACAGATAAATGGACACTTCATCTGTTGACACTTCCCTGTTGACAAATATTTGAATTACAGTGGTTGTTTTTAAAGTGCTTTAAATGCTATATCATCTTGATGACAAATAGCTACTTAAAAAATCCTGAGTTCTGTCAACACACACACACACACCAAAACAAAGAGTAAAACGAGTAAATTTTTATTTAAACAGTGATAGACCTTGGTGTATCCTGGGAATTTCTGGCCAGAGTCTTGCAGACAACATGGTAGCTTGCAGACAACTTTAGGTAGCTGATGCAATGACAGTGCAATTATATGTCAGTGATGCAAGGAGGTAAAATTGCAAGCAAATGCCTTTGTTGAAGGAGCCATGCATGGCATGAGCATTTTAGACACTGTCCATGTTAGGGCTTTCTCTGGCTTTCAGTGGAGAGAGGTGGTTGGAACCTTTGTTGGGAACTAGTGGACCACCAGGGAAACAACCTCTGGGCTGCTGCTTCTCTTGGCAGCAGTCCTGAATCTTTTAACCCCTCAAACCTGAAGAAAGAGCTGTGTTGCAAACAGTTGAATGGATAGATATTTGATAATATGGATGGGCTTCCAGACAGGACCAGTGTTAGGGTTTATGTGACCTGAGTATGTCTTACAACTCCACCAGTTTGATTAGAAACGGAGCTGGAGGCCTTTGGGGAATGCCACCCCTCATGGCTCCCTGCGCTGCATTAGAAGAGACCAGACAGATGTGGCTTGGCAGTGACCCAGTGCAAAATAAGACCTTATCTCCCTGGTTGGGCCACTCCCAGCCAGGCTCCTGACAATTTACGCCTTTACAGGTGAGTTGGGTACATGAGACAAGTGCTCGGGCCTGGTGCACTGGGAAGACCCAGAGGGATCGGATGGAGAGGGAGGTGGGAGGGGGGACTGGGATGGGGAGTACATGTAAATCCATGGCTAATTCATATCAATGTATAACAAAAACTACTGTAATGATGTAAAGTAATTAGCCTCCAACTAATAAAAATTAAAAAAAAAAAAGCAGGAAGTATGCTGGTGCTTGGGGGCTGTATGAATGCTATTAGCTTTGTTGAATTTGGATTCCCTTAACAGAAATGTTCTAATACGTGTGAGTGTTACATCATTTAGAGCTGCACTTGTGGGATAAAGGTTGCTGATGGAGCTTTAGAATCCTTAAAAAAAAAATCAATGCGTCAATAGTTATGAATAAAGTCTGTGTCACGTACCAGATGACCCACCGTGGGAGCAGGCCACAATGACAAGGCTAAAAAGAGAATATAACAATATTAATAGCCAACCCTTATACAAGTCCTGTGTGTCAGCTTAATTCTAAGCACTTTACAGGAATTACCACATTTAAATCTCACCAGGATCTTATGAATCTCACCAGGATCTTCCTTATTTTATAACTGAGGGAGCTAAACTACAGATAAGTTGATAAACTGGACCAATGTCACACACCTAATAAGTGGTAGAGCAGTGATTCAAACCCAGGAGCCTCTGATGCCTGTCTGTCTATCTCTGGAGCCTGCACTGTTAGCTACTGGCATGTCTGAGAAATTTAAAACTCTGAAGTCAATGTCAAGTCAACCTAAGGGCAGTGAGCACCCCCAGAGCCTGGATGGAGGTCCGGAAATACCCTCTTCCATTTAAAGGAGCAAGGATGTAAAAATAATTAAAAAATAAAAATAAATGTAGAAAGTAAAAAATTAAAAAACAAAGCAAATGGCAAAAATAAAAAAGGAGCCAGGCTGATTCAAAGTGAACAAGAGAAACTTGAAGCATCTTGTCATATAAATGACAAGGAAGATTTTGAAGACCACTAGCATCATTCCAAAAGGACTCCAGAGCCAACCTAAAGAGTTTCCCATTAGCCAAAGATGTGAGAATTTTTGCAGCAATAGGAATAGCAACAGCAGAAGATCGAAGCAGCTGAATATGTTTAAATATGTTTAATTATGAGTTCCTTAGTGATGCTCAAAAAATTCATCACATTTGAATGATAATTGAGAAGCAATTTATTAGCATTTCACCTTTCTGAAACTCCTAAACAGCTAATGGATCCAGACATTGAGCATTACTGATTACTGTGCTTAGTTACTCAGTTGTGTCCGACTCTTTGCGACCCCATGGACTGTAGCCCGCCAGGCTTCTCTGTCCATGGGGATTCTCCAGGCAAGAACACTAGAGTGGATTGCCATGCCCTCCTCCAGGGGATCCTCCCAACCCAGGAATCGAAGCCATGTCTCCCGCATTACAGGTAGATTCTTCACAGTCTGAGACACCAGAGACGCCCCCTAACATAACATAAAGAGAGACAACCAAATATTATTTACCTCTTGGTGGAAGAAGGAAGAAGATACCACTACCCCATGAAAAAGTCCTGTCCCAAAATCTGAATCTCAGCAAGTTTCTCATTCCAACTACCAATTTCAGAAGATACAGAGGACAGAGAAGCATTTATACTACACTGTGGAAATACCAACAGCAGAGACTCAGAAATGCTACAGAGACTAGGAAATGCTACAGGACAAATGACTTGATTTTGTCAGTAAATAAATAAGTGGAGTTACTCAGTCATGTCTGACTCTTTGCGACCCCATGGACTGTAGCCTACCAGGCTCTTCCGTCCATGGGATTTTCCAGGTAAGAGTACTGGAGTGGGGTGCCATTTTCTTCTCCATGTCAATAAATAATTTACAAGAAAAAATAAGAGAGGGGGAAGCTTACAGGTTAAAAGAGACTTAAAGGGCATATCAACCATTTGCAATGTGTGGACCTTATTTATTTATTTATTTTTAATTGTAAAAAATTCTGTTTATGATGAATTGATAATTCAAATAATGACTGAATATTTGATGTTAAGGAAATATTGTTGATTATTTTAGGTGTAATAATGATATTACAACTGTATTTTAAAAAGTCTTCTCTTTTACTGATGAAGAATATGTTCTATGAAATTTGCTTCAAAATAACATGCAAGGAAATGGGGGGTACACACTATTTCTGATCAAAGAATGCGTGAGTAATTTGGCCCAAAACAATTTAGATACTAATATGAAATGAAACTTATCGCTTGTGATTTTAATGTGTGCCCCTTCTATGCAATGCAGTGGTATGAAAAAGATAAATTTGAGTAACTCATGGTAAAATAAAACGTGAGAACTCTGAGCTAGAAATAGGAAGACAAAAACCAGATGGTAGTGTGTCAAGACATATCAAAGGCAATAATGTATAATGGTTTCGTAGCTGTCATTTCAGTAGACTCATTTACAACTCAACACTAGAATTTTAGGTCCAAATTAATGAACTCTCCCTAAATCTTTACCACAATGTCACCAACAGATATTGAGCACCTACTCTGTGCTAGATACTTGGAACTGACAGGCTTTTGCCTCTAACAGGAAGAAAAGGGAAATAGGACATTGCCAGCCCTAATCCAAAATGACTGGAGATATGACACTTAGTATAGTGCTGGGGTCCACTCTGTCTGGGGTGGTGAGAGCTGGAGAGACAGTCTTTGGTGCGATTCCATTAGGCAGAGAAAGGGATTGGGAGAAGGGCTGTCTCACAGAAGGAAAGGACTGGAGACTGAGGATGATAGGGAGAGCCCTGAGTGCTGGAGGCCCCGCCCCTGTGTGGTCCTTGGTTCCACAGACCCCACCCCTTCCCTAGGGAATCTCATTTTTCAAGTTCTAATCTACATGCTAATGATTCAGAAATTCTTGTGTCCAGCTTTGACCTTTCTCCTGAACGATATATCCAAATGCCTGCTCTTCTTTATGGATTTCACCTCAAATTCAACACGTCCAAAAATTGAACTCATTACCTTTCTCCCCAAACATACCCTCCCTCTCCTACTCCTGATGACTGTGCAGGTGTCCAAGATACAAACGTTCCAGACTCAGGTGCCCTCACGTCCTACACCTCCACCTTCTAAAGGTCTCCTGAAGCCACCACCTCCTCCTTTTCCCACTACACTTGCCTCGGTTCAAGCCTAGCGTCTCTTGGACAATAGCAAATGTCTTCTAACTGCTCCTTCTATCCAGTTTCTTCTCATTCAGATCCATTTTCCATCCTGCGATCAGAGTATCAGTGTTTCAAGCTTCCCTCATCAGGAATAGTCAAAGTGCTTGTTACAAATGCAGATTACCAGGCCTTTGTTTGGACATCCTGGGTCTGTGGGTCTGGGTTGAGGCCTAGGAATCTGTTTTTATAACATGGGCCCTTAATTAGTATTATCACTGGGGAAATTTGAGCACACATCGCTGTTACCATACTTGTAACAGTACCATGCTTGTATCTATAGCAGTGTTTTAAAGAACTTACTTAAAGGTGATTTTCAGTAAGAAGTAGAGTTTATGTGGCAAACCAGCACATGCAAATATTTGTGTGCAGTCAGAGAAACTCAATGTCCAAAAAACTAGTTTTTTTCCTCCTCTATTCTCTTTCACTCTAAAATAATGATAGTCAGGGCACACTAAATGGATTTTAAGATCCACAGCTTGAAAACAGTGTCCTGTGGATTAATATCCAAGTTCTTTAGCTTGTTTTGTCACCATCTAGCTCTTATTCATGTTTTGCAAATACTTGCATGTTGCTTCACAGTCGTGGCTTCCTCTGCCTAGAACTTCTCCTGACCTCTTGGTGAACTTTTCTTGCTTCCAGTCTCTGCGCTGGTACCCCTTCCCCTGTGTAGTCTCCCCTGGAGACACTGAGGAACTTTGGCTTAGATGCTCCCTTTGCAATTTGTACACATCCAAGTTAACACCTAGCACATCTACCCCACAGGCCTGCAATTACCTGTTTCCAAGGCTTATCACTCTAACCTCCCTACACTTCGTGAGTGTAGGAAACACTTTCTCAGCAGTTTCTGTATTCCAGGGCCAAGAGGGATGACCATTACAGGACAGAAACTTGGTTAACAGTAACCCACACAGCATTCACGAAGGGATGAGCACGGTGTGAGTGATGAGTGCTGGCACCAAACCCAGAGCTCAAGAAGTTGAAATAAAAAAGTAGCTTATGACCAGTAGCCTACATGTGATGTGGGAAAACTTGGACTTTATTTTCCAATGAAAACAAAGAGCTTTTTTTTGTTTTGGGTTTTTGTTTTTTTCTCCTAAGTGAGATTATTTGACTAGAGAAACGCTATGACTAGAGCTTGTCTTAGAAAGACAGCTTTGATGGTGTGATGGAGAATGCTGAGGAGGAATTAGACTGGGACTTGAGGCTGTAGGGCTGATGTGAATGAGAAGTTGGGTCTGGGACTATATTAGGTGAAACCCAATGGCTGGTAGGATGCCAGGGGTGAGAGAGTGAATAATCAAAAATGACTGGGAACTTCAGCCAAGGCATAGAAGTCAACATCAGTGATGAGTCACATTGGTCATATGTCCCTTTTTTATGGTGTGATAAGAACAGCACTTTCCCTCAGTGGTCTTTTATCCAATAACTCATCACTTTAGTCTAATTATGAGAAAAACATCAGATGAATCCCAATGGAGAGACATTCTACAAGACACCTGGCAGTCCTCAAAACTGTCAAGGTCATTAAAAACAAGGAGTGCTTCAGAAACTGTTACTGCCAAGAGGAGGAGTCCAAGGAGACATGACTGAGTGCAATGTGATACCCTGGATCGGATTCTAGAACAGAAAAATGACATGATAAATCTGAATAAAGTATTGACTTTATTTAATAATATCACATCATTGGTTTGTTAACTGTAACAGATGTACCCCCACTAATCTAATAAAACTGACTTGGAGGTGGGTAATGCTGTAATTAACATCATGATATTGCATGGCTGTTACATATTATGGATGGTGGGTGAGGTGTAGGAAATATGGGGGAGGAGTCTTGTGGAGTAGCAGGTAATTCTAAGACCATTGTTGTTTCACTGATATTCAAAATCTGAAGTTTCTTATGTAAATATTCTTACCATGTATCTCTTACTGCCACTTCTGGATAGTAATACTCAAGTCTATCTCAAGTCTGCTTCATTCTTTGCCTGTCCTAACTCAGTTAACTCTAAGGTCATACATACATCAGTCCAGTGCTAACATATTGTTTTCCTGTCACTGGAACTGTATTCCAGCAGACTGTCTAGTGGCTGGCTCTTCCTTATCATTCAGCTCAAATGGTCCCTCCCCAGAAAGCCTCCTTTGACTATCTGATCTCAAGAAGCCCCGCCCCAGTCATTCTGCTTTGCATTGCCCTGCTGTGTTTTCTTCACAGCTCTTACCACTACCTAAGATTTTCTTGTTTGTTTTGTTTATTGTTGGTGGTAGATCTCCCCACTGGAATCCAAGTCCCACCAAGAAGGCAGAACCTCATCTGCTTTGTCGTTGCTCTGTCCACAGCAATACCTGGACCTGGAGATGCTCAGAAAATATCTGCTAAATGAATTCATGTAAATCACTGTTTTAGCTCAGGCTGCCATGACAAACCCCCATAGACTGGGTGGCTTAAACAACAGATTCTTCTGCCTCACAGTTCTGAATACTGGGCAGGTCCAAGATCAAGGTGCTAGCAGATTTGGTTCCTGGTGAAAACTCTCTTCTTGGCTTGCAGATGGTTTTCTTCTTGCTGTGTCCTCACATGGCAGAGAGAGAGAGGAAGATTATAGAGCCATTCATTATGGCTCCATCTCCCCTGCCACACAGGTACATTAATGTAGGACGCTGGTGACTGCAGGAAAACTGGCTCTTGTATTTCCAAGTCCTGCTCATACTCCCTTTTTAAAAAGACTGAATAGAAGAAAATGTTTCTCTTTATAATTTCTTCTCCAATTCTTTTTCTCTTTAGACAAAGCAAAGCATGCAGATAGCAGAAGCATATTTAAATGAAATGTACCTTTTCCTTGGCACATCTTAGAGGGGAATTAAGTAAAGGACCCTGCTGGGATCAGGGGACAGCAGAATTGGCCACATTTACCCTATTACCCTTTTCTTCTTACCACATTTTCTTTCCCTCCTTCTTTCTTTATCTTTGATTCTCTTCTAATTCCCCTGGTCTGCTGGGGGTGAGTTGTGGGTGTGCTTGCACGCTCCAGTGAGATACAGGCCTTGCTCAGGGAGAAACGTCTCCTTTAAGGTGGGCTGGGGTACCCTTTAGGGGTTATGGGGCCAGGACCTCCCTCAAGTACAAGAAATACCTTTCTGGCCTAGCAGGAGAAAGAAAAACACTTTCTTCAGGCCCAGGATCTTATTGCTTAATTTATATGTAAATATTTGGGGCTTACCCAGTGACGCAGGTACAGGAGATGCAGGTTCAATCCCAGGTCAGGAAGGTCCCCTGGAGGAGGAAATGGCAACCCACTCCAGTACTCTTGCCTGCGAAATCCCATGGACAGAGGAGCCTGGTGGGCTACAGTCCATGGTGTCACAAAGAGTTGGATACAACTTAATGACTAAACAACAAATATATATATATATATATAACATTAAATTTGTACCTGTGTTTTCAGCCACTTAGAAGTTGATGGAAGTCCAAATGTATTTTTGAGTACTTCAGCCACAGAATCTGTTGAACTAGGTTGTTTACAGGTATTTACTAAGAACAAATAAAAATTTTGTATTACATAAAAAAAAAATGAGCCTGTGTAAACTTCATTCACTACAATAGCTGTTACTATAATCTGTAGCCTCATGAATGTGCATCATCAACCCTCAGAAGCCCTTTCAGCCAACCAGAACAAGGCAAGTCCCCCATCATGTGCAGTTTACACACTCACATGCTCATACACAGGCACACGATTATTTATGTTAGTTTTCAGGATCCTGTGGAGAAGGAAATGGCAACCCACTCCAGTATTCTTGCCTGGAGAATCCCATGGACAGGGGAGCCTGGCAGGCTACAGCCCATGGGGTCACAAAGAGTTGGACATGACTGAGCGACTAAGTACACATCAGGATCCTATGCAACATTGAATGATAAGTAAAAAAGTGAATTTTTTTAGACATTAACTGTGGTTAGTGACTAAGAGTCAAACACATATGTTTTGCCCTTTGAGAAAAGGTCTGAAGAAAAATGTAGTGGCAAGAGTAGAACATTTCAACAAAGTTACAGAAAGAGACAAAGCAAGTACTTGGAAAGAAAGAAGTTTTCTTTGTGTGGGAATTTTCCTCCCACCCCTGCTAGCTCTAGCAAGGCCTTTCCCAGGGGAGCCCCCAGAGCATCCACAGGTAGCTGTGGTCCATTTCATCTGACAGGGAAACAGTTAAATGACAAAACTTAGATGAGTGAGGCCGTTAGCAGATGCCACAGTTTAGGATGGCTTTTGGTGGAGGGAAAGCAGACAAAAAGTGTAACTGAGATGTGTTCTTTCGCACATGGAGGCTGTTCTGTGCCTGGTGCTATTCTAGGAGTTGGAGGTAAGAATCTCTCCCTTCAGCCGGCTCATATTCTCCTTAATGGGGAGAGAAAGATGAAAAATATGTAGTCAAACAACAAATATGTGTCATCAGGAAATAAAACAAGGTAAAAGGTAGAGTGACAAGTGAGCAGGTTTGGGGATTGCGGCAGCTAAGCAAGAATTTATGGGAAAAGCATTCTAGGCAGAAGAATAACAAGTACAAGGCTCCAAGGGAAGAAGCACCCGTGTGTGTGTGTGTCTGTGTGTCTGTGTCTGTGTCTGTGTCTCTGCTTCCTTTCTGCCTTTCACCAAATCCAAGTGGTCATTTTTAACCTGTTTTGCTTACCAGGCCCTTTTGCGGAAAGCTGTAAACCTCACCCAAGAAAAATGTGTGTAAAACAGTAATTGTCAAGGTTCCTAAACTCTATCCACAGAGCCCAGGTTAAGGACTCTCCCCTGAGGGGCGATGAGATGGTTGAAAAAAGTGGGGAGGGAGTTAGGAGCTCGGGATTATGATTGTGAACTATTGCTTCTTTGGAGAAGGAGATGGCAACCTTTTCCAGTATTCTTGCCTGGGAAATCCCATGGACCGGATAGCCTGGCAGGCTACATGGGGTCACAAAGAGTCGAACATGGCTGAGCCACTGAGCACCATTGCTCCTTCGGCGGAGCAGTGGCCCTGCTGTGGGAAGGCATGGTCTGGCCTCACTGCAGAGTCCTGGCAACCCTACTGTAAACATGGCAAGCCTTCCTGTTCCCTCTTCCGTAAAATGAGGTGTCTGGGTGAAATGATTTCTGTAGGTACTTTCTGACTTCAATTCCTTGTTTGTCTCTCCCCGCCAGCCCCATATCATGTGCTATTAGTTATTAGATCCAAGGAGTGCCCTGCTCAGAACATGTTCCAATATATATTCCTCCTGAGAGAATATATGAGAAAATAATGTATAATAAAAGGTTTTGATGTGCCATTAGTCCAAGTCAAAAGCTATTTATATTAAAGAGTATTACCAAGTCACCTGACAGCTAATCCAAAAGAATGCATGTGTGGTTTGCATTTTGATTTGTTTTTTATTTTTAAAAATTTACTTATTATTTTTGGCTGCACGGATTCTTCGTGGCCGTGCACAGGCTTTCTCTAGGGACAGCGAGTGGGGTTTCTGTCTAGTTGCAGTACTCCCTAGCTTCTCATTGCGCTGGCTTCTCTTGTTGTAGAGCACGGGCTCTAGGTGCATGTGGTTAGTTACTCCACAGCATGTGGGCTCTTCCCGGACCAGGGATCTAACCCATGTCCCCTGCATTGGCAGGCAGGTTCTTAATCACTGGACCACCAGGGAAGTCTAGCATTTTAAAATTAACTTTACATGTTCCCCACAGACTCTAAGCTGTGATGAAGACCAAGCAGGGAAAAAGTGGTCATTTCCACGTTCCCTTCCTTTCCCTATGTCCTTGAACATGGATCAAGTCCCCTCTGTGGACTGGGCCCTCGGGATGCCAAACTGTTCCTAGAGTTGGTCTCTGCCTCCCAGCAGCTCATAGTGCAGCTCATAGCTGGACGAAGATAACATAAACCACTAAGTGCATTGAGAGAACTGCTCTAGCTGGACACAAGAAGCCAAGAGGGAACATTCCCCAACCTAGGCTCTTGAGACATCTGCTTGTACCGTCAGGCAGATTCCTGGGCCCTACTTAGATGAAGAGCCCTGAGGTTTTAGAACCACAGCTCTGGGGGCACGGAGAGGGGGAATGAGGCTGTCTTTTTCTTTGTGAGTGTTCATACGTGCATGCGTGCATGCTAAGTTGCTTCAGTCATGTCCGACTCTTTGCGACCCCATGGACTGTAGCCCACCAGGCTCCTCTGTCCATGGGAGTCTCCAGGCAAGAATACTGGAGTGGGTTGCCATGCCCTTCTCCATTTGTAAGTGTATGTATTTATAAATTATTTGGAAAATTTAAGAGAGCTATTAAGAATATTACATACCCATCTTTTTGACAAACGTTTAAAAACCTGACCATACAAATGATCTGCAGCAAGGACACACTTGAAATCAGCTGGTAGCAGTATAAGTTGACTACTTTAGAAAACAATTTTGGCAATATCTGGTATAATTGGAGACATGCATATACCATAATTCAACCATTTCTCTCTAGAGAAATTCTCGTGTAAAGGTACAAAGATACATACACGAGTAAGAACAGTCTTTGCATCATTTATCATTGTGGGAAAATGGGAGCAATCACATCAACAGAATTCAGATTTGTAAAATCAGAATGTTTTATAGCAGTGAAATAAAATATATTGGACTATTTTTTATCAAATAAGTAAATCTCAAAAACTAACTTGTATTTTCAGCATACCATTTATAGGAACTTTTTATAAATGGAAACCAAAGTTATGTATTGTAGATCCATATGTTGTAAAATTAGAATGTTGAGAAGATAACCATAGCAGATGCTAATGAGTATGTGGGACATCTGGAAGGAAACCTCATCAGTTGCTAGTGGTGTGTAGACTAGTACAACCACTGCTGTTTGGCAGTTTCCAGTCAAATCGAATACGTGCAGATGTGTGCAGAAATTTCACCTCTGGGTATATACTAAACAGAAATACATAGATGGGCCATGAATCATGCGTAAGAATGTTCACAGCAGCACTGTTCACAGCATTCCCAAACTGGAAAAAAAAAAACACCAAATTGTCGCCTGGATGAACAAATTGTGTTACATTTATACAATGAAATACATAACAGCAACAGGACTAAACAAAGTGGTGGATTAATCTCACAGACATAATGTAGAGTAGAGGAGGCCAGACACAAAAAAGCACATTCAGTAGGACTCCATTTATATAAAGGTGCAAACCAGGCAAAATTGGTTGATGGAGATAGACATCTGGATGGTGGTAGCCTTCGGGGGAAAGGTGGTGGCTGCAAAGGCTCCCTACGGGGCTTCAGAGATGCCAGTTAATTCCGTTTCTTGGTTTCAGTAGCAGTTACATGGGAGTATTCATTTTGTGAAAATTTGTTGAGCTGTAAATTTATAATTTGGGTAGCATGTTATATGTTAATCTAAATTACAACAAAAACAAGCTCACATGTGTTTGTAGACAGTCAATTCCTGAACTTGGTCTACAGCTTTATATTCCTGTCCTGTCTAATAAGACAGGCACCTTAATCTTTGTTTCCAATTTTGATGAATGGGAAATTGAATTCAATTAAAATAGCTGCTGTCCTTGAGGGCCAATGACACTTCTGTGTGTGGCATGTATTTGGTAGCAAGGGCTTGAAGTTGGAAGTCTTGACTTTTCTGAATTCTGTCATCTATTAACTCTGCAATCTTGGACATGTCATAATATTCTCTCTAGCATTAGGTTTGACTCAATGAGGACTACAATAATGGCTTATTGTGAAGATCACACAAGATATATCTATGAATATATGTTTTAAACCTTAGAGCTACAAATTTGATTTATTATGATCCAAAAAATGTATAGTGAGATGATACTCATGTCCCATAAGGTCTGACGTCAGACAGAAGCTGGGGTCTTTAATGATGTGCATCTAAGGATGAAATAAGCCTGGACAGGATCTGAAACACAAATTCATCTTTTTCTATGTAGATGGGGGAATGATCATGCAATGGTTAATTTTATAATGTCAGCTTGGTTGAGTGTGGTGCCTAGTTGCTTGATCAAACATGTCTATGAGGTATTTTTTTAGATGAGACTAACATCTCTATCAGTAGATTTTGAGTAAAGCAGATTAGCCTTTGTTATATGAATACACATTGCCAGTCAGTGGAAGGCCTTAAGAGAAAATACTAAGACATCTTCATGAGGAAGAAATTCTGCCTCCATGTAGCCTTCAGATCAAAGGCTGCCAGGTCAGCTTCCTGCCAGGCATATTTCTTTCTTGCCAACCCCACAATTGCATGAGCCATTTCTTTAGATTAAATCTCTATATATTTCTCTCTATATATATATCCTTTGACTTTGTTTCTATGGAGAATCCTGACTAACACAAGTTAGGTGAGGAAAGGTTGACCATGGGTTAAGAGGGAAATTTTTATGGCTGTTAGAGAAAAGAAGATCCAAAGCCCTTTTAAAAAGTGAATTCTGTAGGCTGGGGTGAACTGTTTTCTCTGGATTACTTTTGAAAGTGCAGTGTTTTCTCTTACAATTCTCCTTAATTTTGTATTATTTGAGTGAACATTTCTGGGTGTGTGCTTCATCTCTCAGTTGTTTCTGATTGTTTGCGATCCCGTGGACTGTAGCCCATCAGGCTCCTCTGCCCATGGGATTTCCAGGCAAGAATACTGGAGTGAGTTGCCATTTCTTTCTTCAGGGGATCTTACTGACCCAGGGATTGAACCTGTGTCTCCTAGGCCTCCTGCATTGCGGTCGATTCTTTACCCACTGAGCCAGCGGGGAAGGTTTCCCTATTTTAAAAAAACAAGTATTTTTCCTTCTAATATATATGTGTTTTTATGTGTGTGTGTGTCTTTAAACATAGTTTAGATCATTCTGTGTGTACACATTCACATCCTGCTTTCTCTTGTTCTTTAGTCACCAAGTTGTGTCTGAATTTTTTGCGACCCCATGGACTGTAGGCCACCAGGTTCCTCTGTCTATGGGATTTCCCAGGTAAGAATACTGGCTGCTGCTGCTGCTAAGTCGCTTCAGTCATGTCCAACTCTGTGCGACCCCATAGACAGCAGTCTACAAGGCTCCTCTGTCCCTGGGATTCTCCAGGCAAGAACACTGGAGTCGGTTGCCATTTCCTTCCCCAATGCATGAAAGTGAAAGTGAAGTCGCTCAGTCGTGTCTGACTCTTCGGAACCCCACGGACTGCAGCCTACCAGGCTCCTCTGTCCATGGGATTTTCTGGGCAAGAGTACTGGAGTGGGTTGCATTTCCTTCTCTAGGGGGATCTTCTGACCCAGGGATCAAACCTGTCTCTTCTGCATTGGCAGGCTGATTCTTTACCACTGAGCCACCAGAGAAGTCCCCATCCTGCTTTTACATTATGTAAATGCTTAAATGTGAGCATTTTTGTGTGTGTGACAAACTGTCAAAAGTATCGCTTTTAATGACTGCATATCCTACTTAATGTTACTAATTATTCATTCAGTACCTTTGGTTATTGATGCATTGATTATTGTTACTACTGTTTTAAATCATAATGCAGCAAAGTTTAGTGGGTAAAGCACAAACTTTGGAGACTTTAAACCTGAGCCTGAATTTCAGAAATGCTACTTAGCTGTATAATTCAGGGCAAGTTACTCAACTGTTTCAGTGTGAGATGAGGCTGCTACTACTTTACTTTATAATGATTAGCTGAGAAAACATGTAAGATGCCTAGTGAAATACCTGGCACATGGTAGGCATTCAGTAAATGATAAATATAAAATTTCCCGTCAACGGTAAAGTCCCCAAGAGCAAGCAATGATTTTATTATTTCCAACACCTAATCTGGTTTATGGTACATCATACTCAGTACAATATGTATTTGTTGAACTATTGACTGCTTTAGTGAGCTTTGCAGATATGTAGGATTATTTTCTTAAGTGGAATTACTAGGTCAAAGGAAGGCCTTTTAAACATATTATAGATTGATCTCCTAAAAGGTTTGACTCAATTTAAGTGCTGTTATACAAACAGGAAATGTATTTATGAGTGAAAGCAGCAGGCCTCATCTGCTATGAGTCATGACCGTAGTCACAACCAGGGGCTTGGCTTTGAGTCCCACTGCCACAAAGTTTCCTGTCCTCTAGGGAAGGGAACAAACCAGGGCCACCAGGCCATGGGCAGGTAAAACTGGCTAGTCACCATGATTGGCTTGCTAGAGCAACCTACCATGGGATTGCCTGTTTTAGGAACTTATTTGGGAGTGTGGTGGTGTAGTTCTGGGGGCTGCTTCTGATCTGGGTGTTCTTGAGTCCTTGATATGGAGGGGCTAAATGCATCTCCAGTAACATTTTAGTTGTGACATAAGTTCTGACTGTGTAGAAAACAATGATGAGGTGATTATTTACTGTTGCTTTTATGGAAAACCAAAATATCAGGTGAACGAGCCTTGGTTCCTATATTAACAAGCACCCTGGACACAGCTCAGTCAGCCTGATCTGAGCTCCAATCCAGGACATGATACAGCCAGTAAGAAACAGTCTCTATAGTTTCAGAAATTACAATCTTAATGGAGACAGTTTGCATATTTATGCCTAGAGATTGCATCAAAGACTGAAATTCACTTTGGGCCTTCTACTAAGAAAAATGCCCACCTGCTGGGAAGAATAGAATTGCAGTAGTATTACAAGTCAGCATGAGGATAAGGAATAGAATTTTTCTGTGTTCAGGCCTCCTTTCCCCCACACTTGGTAAGAATGAATTAACAATCTTGATAAGCAGAAAGGAAGGACATTCCATTTTTTTCTATCACTAAGATGAAATAAGCTCTTTGGATTTGCAATTAGTGCAATAATCAAAAACGTTTAATATTCAAAATGTTCATTTATACACATATAATTCTGTGTTGCAAATAGACAAAGAATGAGTTTGGGGTTCCTCTTCTTGTGGGTAAGTATCTTAAGAGAAGGGGAAGGCCATGTACCCTTTTGAGAGATCTAAATGTGGAAAAAAAAAAAAGTATCACTTCACCACTCCCTTTTGAAAGAAATTTTTTTCTTTTTCATTTTTAAGACCAAAAGATTTTTTAAAGATAAAGCATATCTATTCTCTACCCAGTGTAAAGTAAATTATTTAAAATCAATTTAATTAAATCTCACTAAAGAGATATCATCAAAAGCATAGTTTGTGCTATGCATCATGCATATAAATGTGCAAAAACACTGTAGTTTATTGGATACAAATAAAAGAGAAAGGACCATGTGCCCTATGCATTAGGAAAGCTAGAATACTTTAAAAGATGGAAACTCTTCTTAGTAGAAAGGTGGTTTCAATCTACTCAATTTTTCCTATCCTTTCTTCAGTTCCCTTTGCTTTCAGTAGAGATTTGTCATTGAAATTCTCTCAAAGAAGAGTTTGAAGCATAACCATGTTTGAAATGAAACAAGTTCTATTCTCGATATGAGTAACTGAGGAATGTGGTACTAAGGCCTTAAAAGAGGATGTGAAAGTTATGAGTCTGACACAGGATGTGGAGAGAAATACCATGATGGAGATGAAATATGACAACAGAATCATGGTAACTGATATGAATGTGCTCTTTGTCACTCAGATACAAGGATTCACGTTTCTTTTTTTATATAAAATTAAATTTGACTCAGTACCTCCACCCAACCAGGATAATTGGAAATCCACTCAGTGTGGAACCACTCCCTACACTCATAAGTTAGGGCCCCTTCATTTTCCCTTGAAATTAAACAAAAATATGGTTGTCCTTTAGTATCCACAGGAGATTTCAGAACCCCCAGTGGATATCAAATTCTGTGAATTTTCACCTCCCTTGGCCAGCCGGCCGTATGCATGGGATCCACATCTGTTGATAGGGAAGGCCGACTCTAATTTAAGCTACATAGAACTCACCCTGTACCAGGCCTTGTTCTAACATACTAATTCATTTTAGTATCACAACTCTCTAAGGCATGGCATACTCACTTTTTAATTGAATAAACTCTGGTTTAGAGAGTAGCCTGCATTAGATCACCTGGCTAGTAAGGGGCCAGGATTTGGACTGAGGCAATCTGTGACTTGGGAATCTGTTCTCTTAATGATGATACCAATTTCAGAGCTTATGCATTTCAGGAACATTGGGACAGGACTCTTTGTCCCTTTAATCCTAGGTACTATCTTTCTGTAGGAGAGTTCAGGTCTGTTGGTCCATGATCTGACGCCCAAAGTCAGAAAACTGGCGGCCTGAGATCAGATCTGACAGCAGACAAGTTTTGTTCAATGAGTGTAGTACCTTTCAACACTCTGAATTAATTACCAACATTCAAAATATAGAGAATTCATTACAAAGTCAAAATTT
Source organism: Odocoileus virginianus (assembly GCF_023699985.2). Classification (NCBI taxonomy): domain Eukaryota; kingdom Metazoa; phylum Chordata; class Mammalia; order Artiodactyla; family Cervidae; genus Odocoileus; species Odocoileus virginianus. The sequence continues at coordinate 35,996,914 of NC_069675.1, read as the reverse complement.
CTAGCTTTTATTGAAAGATCACAAAGTCTGGCCGTACCGCCAACGTTCACACTGGAACAGAGGCTGGAACTCACTGTCTTCTGCCTGTTTACACAAGAACTTGTGACCTACTTGGTCTTCCTGGTTTTATCCTCAGCTTCTTTGTTCATCTAGCTTACCTGACAGATTCAGTAGTTCAGACTTGGAAAACAAAACAAAACCAAACCTTACCTACCCCTCCTTTGAGACAAGGAAGCTTTACCTCCAGGACACAAAGATATGTCTGCCCTCCCAAGAGGAGAGAGAAGAAATATGACTTGTTCCTTCATGATACGTCAACCACCCAGACACAATTCATTTCTTACTAGCACTGGTATAATTTGTTGCTTTTATAAAGGCCAAGAGCCTTTGGGTTTCCCCACCATCTTTCCAGGCACTGAGATTTGAAATCTTGGCAACCTTTTTGGTTGTTCCCTTGTTTTTGCCTAAAAGATCAATCAGTTGCCAAACCCCAGATTCCACCACAAAAACTTTTGTGTCCACAGCGTCCTCTATATTTTCTTTACCCTCCTTCAAGATGCCAGCTTAACAAAGGCTCTCCTACCCTATGCCTGGACCATCATAATCCATAACCTCTTGCTGGTCTACAGGCTCCAGTTTATCTTTTTTACTTTATTTCCATTTCTCAATGCTCATCCTTGTCCCGAGTGCTCAGATGAACTCAACCTCTTTTTTTCCCAGTACCTGCCCTGGGTTTTTCTACTTCTGCTATCATTCCATTCTTTCAATCTAAAAAGTCCCTTCTTCCCCTTCTGTTTATTCAAATTCAACTCTCCTCTACCCACTCCAATGTTCTTGCCTGGAGAATCCCAGGGATGGGGGAGCCTGGTGGGCTGCCAACTATGGGGTCACACAGAGTCGGACACGACTGAAGCGACTTAGCAGCAGCAGCATAGCCTTAAATTTTACTTTCTCCTTGAATGTTAGTGTGATCTTACCTGGAAGTAATTACTGCCCCCCACCCAAATTCCCACAGCACTTTACATGCACCCCTTCTAAAGTACTCCCACTTTCACCCTGTATTTCCAAAGGGTCCCTACTTGACGGGAAAGCTTTTGAAAGTATAGTTCTTTTTTTTTTTTAACCATTCAGAATGCTCATTTTGTTTTATATTGCCCACAACTCCAAGAATGGTATCTTATAAATATTTTCAGAAGGTTTTCAATATTTGTTGATGTAAGGGAAAAAAAGTAAGGGAGGCTAATGTTTCCTACAAAGCAAAGAAGTATTTAGTAATAGGAAATTGTTTATTTTTTGCTACTGTTCCTTCGCCTCTACAATATTAAAGAAGAATTGGAATATCATTATCTATTTGGCTTAAGAATAATATGGTAAAACTATTATTTCTAGCTTGATGTTTCCTTATTTTATGACACTCCTGTATGAGCTAGCTTTAGAGTTACTATCAACTTCTACAACATCCTGCAAAGCAGGTGAATTACTGAAGCACATCACCTTCATGAATGTGAGTGTCTGAGAGAAGACTGGAAACTGATGTCAAGGATGGATTGTGTTAATATCACCAGCTAATTTCATTGATTGGATTAGGCATGTGAGTAGCTTTGGGGGTATACTGTAGCTTTGACTTAGACTTACAAATGTAACCTGGTGATGCGACTGGGGCAGGTGGCCCTAAGAGAATGTGGGAGACTGGGGCTCAGGTCCTGGCACTGTCACTTACCAATGAGTGATCCAGACAAGTTTATCACTCTCTTTCTTGGCCTTGAAGTGAAGAAAGTTGTGCTTTCCCTCTAAAGTCCTTTTTCGTTCTCAATATCTGTGAATCACACAGTGAGATTGTGATTTTCAGTAAGTGAATCAGCAAATTTTTTCAGAAAGCCATTGATGTGAGCAGTCTGGAAATTCTAGAGATTGTATTTTTAAGTGGTACCTAATAGCTCCCTGCAATTTTTGTATACATTGACACCAAGATACAGCTACATATAGATGTTACATGTTAGAATTTTGTTGTAATTCCCCAAATTCTTCCCAGAAGATGTTGGGGCAGTCATTAACCCATAATTTGCTGTCCTATTCCCCTTTCTCCTTTGCTCTTAGCCCTGTAGACAGCACGTGAGAATTGAACTACTGCAACTGTTTCTTCTAATGATCACGACTAAAAGTTATGCTACTGCATATTTATGTTTTATATAAAGTTGTTCTTGGACAATGCCATTAACAGTAAACTATGATGAGATGCACACTGGATTATGAAACTGATACCCTTGGTTATTTGATATTTGTGGAGAGAAATGAATAATGAGATTGAGCTAAAGGTTATCCCCAGTTGGAAAGATAAAGGTCATCTAGGTGCATGTGTAGCAAGTAAGTCCATTTAAAAGTGGTTTCTTTGGGAAATAGGACGAGTTAGAATTGTCTTGTTTTTCTGTTGTATGGTGTGTACTATAAAACTTTTCTCTATGATTTATTTTAAAATATGTGAAGTCCAGCCTAATCTCTTAATAGCATTGCCCAATGAAACTGCAGAAATAGATAATTATATTGGGGGATGGAAACTAGAAGAGGCAATTGAATAACAGAAAAGATGATGAAGCACAGCAAATAAAAAAGCTCGTTTCAGGGGGTAGATTTACAGAAAGAACACCAACAATATATCTTTTGATTCTTTGAATGAAATATGGCACATTTAAGGAAGTATAAAGCACAAATGGTAACTCTGAAAAAGACAAATAACAGCTATATTTGTGATCTTTATATTTAGAGATTTCCAAATTTGAAGATCATATAAACTTTCCTTTGGACAATTTCAAAATTAGAATGACTATCAAGTCTCATTAGGCATGTGCTCAAGTGCTAAGTGGTGGACATATATCTAGAACACCAAGATGGCACCATGATAATTAAAGAAAAGAACTTCCTCAGAAAACTTATTCTCAGAAATGAAAGCTTTAAAAATTTGTGCGCCCTTTGATCCAGAAACTTCATGATCAAGCATGCATCCCAATCCCTTTTGGATTCTAAAGTCCTTAAACTAACTCACTGTAACACTGCTATGTCACAGTTATTTATGTTTATCTCTCCTGACTGTTATGATTCTCCCCTTCCTTCAGTAATACATCCACAGAATCTCTCAAAAGATTTTGTGGTCTTGTTTGTTTGGCTCTTTCATTACAACTGCAGCATGGCTGCAATGCTGGGATTATGATAAAGGCTTGAGTTACTGTTTGCTAAGAAGAGATGATCTAGAAATTCAGCATTTGAAGTCAGTGAGTGCCTGGAGTATTTTTCATAGAATCAGACCACATTTGTTCTCTGCACAGTAGTAGCAAATGACTGATATTTTTAGTGGCAAACAGTCCCACTCCTACAGGGGTAAGACCAAGCATATGCAGTTAAAAGAAGAAAAGGTCACGAAACAGTTTGAGGCTGCTTGTCCTTAATGGGTTTCAGTTTTTGCAAAGAACATGACTTAATTACATATGAGTATATTTTCCCTTAACTTTTTGAAGCACTTTTACATCTCCTATCATCATATCCTTATAATCTCCTGTACAGAAGGTAGGTGATGTACTATTGCAGCCATATGTGAAATGATGAAACCAAGACACAGGGATTTAATTTTAGAGCAGTAGTAGAGGACCCAAGGTGACTGACTCTGAGCAGGACATTTTCTCTTGTAGAATACCCTGGGAACCAGTAAATTATTACTATAGAAGCGAGGTAGGTTGTGAAACTGTTCCCAGGGACCCAGCTTGGGCTTACAGTTCTGTAGTTACATTAAAAAAAAAAAAAATCAGAGCAGCTGTTTGCCCTTGAAAGGAATGAAGGGTTTTCTCTGCTGAGGTAATGATACATCTAGACCAGTGGTTTTTAACCCGGGACCATGTTGTTTCCTCCTCACAACCTCTCCCCAAGGACATGTAGCAGTGCCTGGAGACATTTTCCGTTGTCTTAACTGGGAGGAAGTATTACTGGCATCTCGTGGGTAGCAGCTAGGCCTCCTGCTAAATATCCTACAAGACGCAGGACAGTCGCACAGCAAAGAGTTATCCTATTTGTAACGTAACCAGTGCTGAGACTTGCGGAACTCTGCTCTAGATGTCTCTTTGCTTTGGTTGATGGTGATCGGCATGCTCTCCATTAGTCGCATGTTCAGTCTCTGCCATCAGAATTATATAAACTAATGATAGGCAAAACTTTTAAATAGAGAGTTCAGAAATGTGTTCTCTTTCCACTCCATATGGTGCTTCCTCTTAATTCTTCACCCCCTCTCTCAGTTCTTGCTCCCCAGTAGTCATCCTCCCCACCTCCCCAGCTTAATACATATTTCCTTGTTTCTCCCTATGCTTCTCCTCTTTGACATCAAACTGATGTGGGACCACTCTGCTCTCACCGCTTTCACTTGCTCTCTGAGTGAGCACATGGTCTGGGAAGAGACTAGGTAATGGGTGAAACGTCAGGCCCTTGGAGGCATCACCAGGAATGTTGACTGGCCTCTCTGGGAACTGCCTATCTCAGAGCTTCTGCTATTATTTTTGAAAGAATGGTTGGGTGAGGGAGTGCCTTAAAGAAAACCCACAGGCTAACTTTCCTAAAAGTAGAATAAACTTTTATGCTTCTCTTGGGACGAGGGTAAACAGCTCCATTCCACACTCCACTGCACATTGTAACCCCATCTGCTTAATATTAGTGAACCATGTATACATAGGTAGTCTCTGGCTATTCAAATATTTGTATCTGGCTCTTAGACAATGGCAGAATTGAATGTACTAGGTAAGAGGAGCGATTGGAGTATTAAAGAGAGTTTCTGATGTGGGGGAGGGAAGGAGATAATTATTTTGGTATTTTATTTTCCAAAAGAATGCTGACATGGATGAGAAACATTATCCACATTTCGGTAATAAAGATTAGAACTACATATCCTAAAGAATTGATTTCTTGAACATGATTGGAATACCATGACTATTTTAATTAGTCTCAACAGGGTCACCTCTGAACCAGGTGAAATGTGTCGATTTCTTCAGTTGAACTTTTACCTAGCTCAGCAGTTCTCAAAATGTGACCTCCACATCCCTGGGGCCTCATGAGATTCTTTCAGAGTCAGAAAGGTCCGACAGTTTTTCATAATTATATTAAGAAGCAATTTGCTTTTCTTTTTTCTGTACCACTCTTCTCACTCATGTTGCAAAGGAAGGGTGATGAGAACCTGCAACCTAACCCTCACCCAGCCCTGGTGCCTTGGCACAAGTCAAAGCGGTGGCTCTCAAGTGTACTAGTTGCCACCGTCTTCCTCACCTCCATGCACTCACAGTAAAAGGAAAATTCAGTTTCACTAAAGACTTTACTTAACATCCCGTTGAAGCAGTAGAAATTGTTAATTTTGTCAAATCCTGATGCTTGAATATCATATTTTTAACGTTCTGGGTGACAAAGTGGGAAGTATGCATGAAACACTGTGGCTTCATACTGAAATACAAAAGCGCAGTGATTGTCTTGAGAAGAAGTCTCACGCAATTGTTCGTGTTGCAAGCTGAACTAGCCACTTTTTTCCATGGCACATCATGTTTACTTGGAAGAACTACTGAAATATAAATTATGGTTATTCGAACTTGGGTGTTTGGCAGGACGTTTCAGAAAAATAAATGGGGTGGATTCATCATTTCAAGGGAAAAAATAACCCAAACAATAATATTTTCTAAAGTTAAAATTTGAGTTTTTAAGCAAAAATCAGAATGTTTGAAAACTTGTCTCCACCACTGTGAGTTTGACAGTTTCTGAATATTTAAAGACTTCTAATGAAATGAGTGGTGATATTAATTAATGTGATTATTTAGTATTGTATAAGGAAATATGTCAACACTGGGAAGACCTGAATAAATATGTGTACTGATATATTTTTGATTTGACCAATGAATAATGTTACCAAATCATGCGTGGGTGGAAGATTCATTCAAAGTGCAACATAGATCAGTGAATTTTAATGTAACAGAGTAGAAGTTCATTGTTGTGAACTTCTAAGATAATTAATTTTTGACCATGCTGGGTCTTGGCAATGGCACCCCAGTCCAGTCCTCTTGCCTGGAAAATCCCATGGACGGAGGAGCCTGGTGGGCTGCAGTCCACGGGGTCGCTAAGAGTCGGACACGACTGAGCGACTTCACTTTCACTTTTCACTCTCATGCATTGGAGAAGGAAATGGCAACCCACTCCAGTGTTCTTGCCTGGAGAATCCCAGGGATGGGGGAGCCTGGTGGGCTGCCGTCTGTGGGGTCGCACAGGGTCGGACACGACTGGAGCGACTTAGCAGCAGCAGCAGCAGGGTCTTGGTTGCTGTGTGTGGGCTTTCTCTAGCTGTGGCAGGTATGGGCTGCGCCTGTTGCCCTGCGCGAGCATCTCATTGTGGAGGCGTCTGCCGTAGAGCGCTAATTCTGGAGCGTGGGCTCAGCGGTTGTGGTGCACGGGTTTAGCTGCTCCATAGCACGTGGGATCTTCCTGGACCAGGGATCGAACCCACGTCTCCCGCACTGGCAGGCGGATTCTCTACTACTGAACCACCAGGCCTATCCCTGTTGTGAACAACTTTTTGTTCACAAAAAAGCAATGAACCAAACTTGTGGGTTTCAGATGCAGATTGCAAATAACCTTTAAAAAAAACACCAAAAAATAAAATAAAATAAAATAAAAAACCACCACTTACTGGGTTTTGATATGGTATAAAAGTCATACTAACAATTGTCTGAAAAGGCTATTAATATAGTCATTTTTTTGGTCCAATGATGTATCTATGAAAGGCCAAGTTTTCTTCATGTACTTCAACCAAAACATGTTGCAACAGATGGGATGCAGAAGTAGATGTGAGAATCCAACTGTCTTGTATTAAGCTATATATGAAAGAACTCTGCAAAATGTAAAATAGTATCTCTCTTCTCACTAATTATTTTTTGTTTTAGAGAAAAATAGCTCTTTCTCACAAAACTTAGTTAACATGTAACGAATGGGTGTATTAATCTTATTTTAAAATAACTATTTAAAACTTTCTGTTTCAGTTTACAGTAAATGTAGATAGCTAAAATCCACATCACAAAGAGTATAAAGGGGTCCTGAGAATAAAGACTTGGGAACCACTGATCTAAGCTACCATAAATTGCAGTATGGGCACTGCAAACTTCATCTCTTCAAAGCAAATATGGACTATATCTTTCCTCATTTAAAACAATAATGATTAAATTTGAATTTTTTTTGTACTTTTAAAGTGCTTTTATATGGATCAACAAATTACCCTTTTGAGTAATTTTATAGGTGAGGCATTGTTTTCTCTATATATGAGACTGACGTGCTGCCTACTGCGCTAAGGAGGCAGATGTTTGTTTTCTCTATATATGAAAAAAAAAAAATAGGTCCAAAGCAATCCAGCAGCTTACCTTAGGTCAGAGAGCCAGGTAAAGAATAAGATATGACCCCAGATTTTCCAATTTCCAATCTCATCATATCTCTGAAATACTACCATATTGGTTCAGAAATGGTTGGAAATTATTAGTATGTGAACAATTCCAATTATAATCAATTTGAAAAAAGTGGTTATTAAATTACGTTCAGGTGACCAGTATTAAACTCAAATATATATTCAAATCATATCAGGTTTGAGTTATGCTCTTTATGTTGATATTCAAATTATTTCAGATTCTGAATTAGTAATATCTAAATGAATGTTTTTTATAACCTCTTTATAGAGGTTTGTGGTATGAGATTTGTGAGAAACTGTTGATATTTTCATTTTTTGACTTATAAAAATGACTTCATGTGGCTCAACTTAATGCAATTTTGAAAACACAGAAGATTTATGAAATCTTTGACATAAGGTTAAAAATATAAAAAATATCAAAAAGTATTGGGAAGAAAAAAAAACAGTCTACTTGAAAACCCTAACTCCTAGTTCCACACCCCAACATTCTGAGATAACTACTGGCAACAATTTCCTGTATATCCTTTTACAAATTGTCCATGTATATACAATCATACACGCACAAATGGAATCATACTGAACAAACTACTCAGCATGTTGCTTTTTTTGCTTGATATGTTTGGATATCATTTCATTTGATTCATATAGTTCTATTCCTTTTTAAAGTTCTGCTAGTATATTGGATGATGTACAATAATTGACTACTGAATTTAAAAAATAACAATATCCACATACTAAAATGTACTAATCTTAAGGTTTATTTTCTATTTGTACAGTCTCTACATGTGTATGTATACCTGTGTAACCACCATCTAGATAAAAGTATAGAATATTCCCAACATTCCAGAAAGCTCCATCAAGTTGTTTTTGTTGGGAAGGAAGAAATGTTCCCCTATCCTTCTAGGTTCATCTGGATGACCTAAAAATTAAATTAACATGAAACAAATTAACAGGAGAAAAATCACAAAAAAGTTTAATAACATGTTTACAAGGGAGAGACCCAGAAAAACAGCGTAACTCTCCAAAATGGCTGAAGCCCTCATTTTAAATACCATCTTCAGCTAAAGACAAAAGAGGATGTTGGAAGCAGTTGTTTGTGACTTCAAGGGGGTAGCATGCGAAGTATAGCAAGATGGAAAAGCAGATGTCTGGTAAATAAATGTTTGCTGGGCCATACAGAGACAATGGGACACAGAGAGAAGTTCTGACAAGCAGATTTTTCTGAGTTCCTCCTATCTACACTAGGGCTTCTCTTAGTTCATAATATAGTTATCTATGGTGATTGATCCCTTCCTAGAATAGGTCCTCTATCTATATTCTTTTAGGCAACTGGGGGAAGGTCAAAGTTTCTTCCTGAGTCTTTTGGGCCTCGATTGTTTTCAACTCAAAATAATCCACATGCTGGGGACATTGTGGGGTGGCACCTTTGATCCCCAGCAGTTCCCAGCCAGTAACATCACCCCAACCCCAACCCCCATTGTTCTGATTTTTACCAACATATGTTGATTTTGTCTGTTCTTAAACTTCATATAAATAATCATATTATATATTCTTGGTTTATGAATGCCTGGTTTCTTTTACTCAACATCAGTTCTCAGACTGATCCACATTATTGTGTGTAGCAGTAGTTTATTTTTATTGCTATACAGTTATTCCATTGCATGAATTTTTTTCATTAGACAGACATCTAGTTTTTTATTTTTAAAGTTTTAGATATTATTAATAAAACTTTCATGAGTATTCTTTATATGTCTTTTAGTGGACATGTCTATTCATTTTATTTTGGTATGTTTTACAAAACGATAGATTATAGCAAATAGAATATTCTATAATTAACATTTAAAATATTTAAAAGGTTGACACTGAAGTTCTTAAATCATCAAAGAATTCAGTTTATTCTTTGATTTAGGAACTTTTGTGTTAATCTTTAGATATTAATGATTTTTGCAAAAGTGCTACAGATTGACTAAACTTGGGATGACTCTGGAAATTTCTTTAAAAAATTTTTGCTATCATGTGTTTTCGTAACATTTGAAAGCTTAAATTAATTTTTTTAAATCAATATTTTACCTAATTCAGATCTTTTAAATAAAATATTATTACTTCAGCAGCATGTCATAAGCAAAACAAACAAAAATTAAGAGTACTACTTCACTTCATTTTTACCAAAATGACACTAAATAGTAATTTTTAGCAAATTATTATTTTGGTTTAGTTTTTTTAATTTATTTTTTAATTGAAGGATAATTGCTTTACAAAATTTTGTTGGTTTCTGCCAAACGTCAACAGGAATCAGCCATATGTATATATATGTCCCCTCCTCTTGAGCCTCCCTCCCATCTCCCTCCACATCCTACCTTCTAGGTTGTTACAGAGCCCCTTCTTGAGTTCCCTGAGTCATAAGCAAATTCCTGTTGGCTGTCTATTTTACCTATGTAATGTGACTTTCCATGTTACTCTTTCCATACATCTCACCCTCTCCTTCCTCCCCTCTCCCCATGTCCATAAGTCTGTTCTCTATGTCTATGTCTCCATCGTTGCCCTGCAGATAATTTCATCAGTACCATCTTTCTAGATTCCATATATATATGTGTTAGCATACGATATTTCTCTCTCTCTTTCTGACTTCCTTCACTCTGTATAATAGGTTCTAGGTTCATCCACTTCATTAGAACTGACTCAAATGCATTTCTTTTTATGACTGAGTAATATTCCATTGTACATGTGTACCACAGCTTCTTTATTCATTCATCTGTTGATGGACATCTCTGTTTGGGGTTAGTTTATTATTACTGTTTATTTGTTTTCTTTTGGGCTGTGCAGAATCTTTGTTTCTGTTGTGCAGGCTTTCTCTTGTTGAAGCAATTAGGGGCTACTCTTTGTTGTGGTGTGCTGGCTTTTGTAGCAGGGCACAGGCTCTGAGCAGGCAGGCTTCAGTAGGTGCAACCCACGGGCTCAACAGTTACAGTGTGGAGGCTTAGTTGCCCCTCCGCATGTGGAATCTTCCCAGACCAGGAACTGAATCCATGTCCCCTGCATTGATAGGCAGATTCTTAACCACCAGACCACCAGGGAAGCCCTGTTTTGGTGTAATTTTTTTAAAAAACTGCAGTAGAATATGTTCTTAACACTTAGAACAATGTGTTCCTAAACATTAACATGGTTCTGGTTATTCACTGCTTAAAACCACTATTATTAATAAATTATTATTACTGTAAATAGATTTATTAGTATGGCTTCTTTCTTTTGATTAAATCCTGAGCAACCAAAGTATATTTTAAAAATAAAGTATCATCTATGGTAATTTATGGATGGGGAGTTTTTAAAAACACTGGAAACCATACATTTCTCTCATGCTCTAGATGTTTAAATTGTCTACTTGTCACCTATGCTTCATTATCTGGAATTCAACATGTCTAAAATGGAATCCTGACTGCCTACCCCTTTCGAATGTGCTTTACATTTCACCCATCAGTGAGTTCTGACATTTCTCCCTTATAACCATCTCTCACTTGTTCTCTCCTTCCCTTCCTCAGTGCAGCCACAGAAACCCAAGCCTCTAGCTCGTCTTGCCCAGACCTCCATAACAGCTTCTTTTCTGTTGATGGTGCTTTCACTTTTGACATCCTCTGTCTGTTCCACACAGAGCAGTCAGGATAATTTTTAACAACATAAATCAGTTTTGTTCTCCTGCTTACAACTCTTATCATTGCACTTGGGAAAAACTTCAACTCATTCCCATGGCCTACTAGTCCAGAGTAATGCGGCACCTACTCACTTGTCCCACCCCATCTGGTGCCTTTAAGCTCTAGCTAAAGGACCTCCTTTTAATTACTTAAGCTTGCCAGACAAGTCCTTTCCCACGTCGTCACTATCTACATGTAGGTTCCTCTTCTTAGGATGCTGCCTACCATCTCGCATGGTTTGCTCCTTCTCAACATTTCACTCTCAACTTAAATGTTACCTCCTTGTAGTGGCCCTTCCTCATCACCTGATCTAAATAGCCCAGAATCTTCTATTCTTCCTACTCTCTTTTTAAGGTAGATTTACCAAAAATTTAAAACAAATGTATATGTTTTCTTATTTATTGTCTTCTTTGTTGCATCAGATAAGATTTAGTTCAACTGCTAAAAACCAAAGTACAATGGCTGGAAAAGACAGCAGTTCATTTTTCTCTCATATAAACAAAGTTTAGAGGTATACAGATGAATATTGGTATGATAGCTCTATGATCCTTAGAGACCTGGGCTCCTTCTATCTAGCTGCTTCACTAAATTCATCATGTGGCTTCCACCTCACAGCTAAGAGTGGTTACTCACTTTTATTCCATCCATCAGGAATCAGGAAGGTAAATTTGGTCTTTATTCAAAGTGTGTAAAAATCGTTAGCTCTTATTTAAAATATTTATTTACCACAACTCTTAGTTGTGGCGTGCAGTATCTTCAGTCTTTGTTGCAGCATGTGGGATCTTTAGTTGTGGCATGCGAACTCTTAGTTGCGGCATGTGGGATCCAGTTCCCCAATCAGGGATCAAACCTGGGCCCCCTGCATTAGGAGTTCAGAGTCTTAGCCGCTGGACCACCAGGGAAGTCCCTAACTTCCAGTTTTATAGGAACTACACGGAAAAGAGAAAGATACCAAATGACACCCTGAGGAAGCAATCTGATAGACTGAGAACTTGGGACAGTTGTCACTGTCTCTTTTTAATATTTCAGTATCATGAATATAGGGACTGACTTGTTTTAAGGAGGCTAAGGGAATATAACAACCAGATGTGATGTGTGTTTCTCAATTGGATCCTAGTTTGGACTAACTATCTGTACAGGGCATTGTGTAGACAACTGGAGAAGTGTCAGTATGAATGAGTATTAAAATGACATACTGTTAAGGAATTATTAATATTGTCAGCTGTGATTATGTTATTTTGGCTATACAGGAAAATGTTCTCAGTTTAAAGGATGCATATTAAAATTTAGGGAAAGAATGATGACTGTTATTACAATTCTTCAACATAAATTTGAGTTCTATTTTTCAAGAAGAAGAGATAATGGATACTGGGGGCCCACAAGAAGTCTTTGGCATACTCCACCCCTAGACTGTAAGCCGTATGAGAGAAGGGGCTATGCCCACTTTGCTTCCCACTCCATAACCAGTGCCTAACATATGGCCCAGTATGGAGGCCCTTCAGATATCTTTGTTAATTGAAGAAGTAAATGAATATGGGATAGAAATGTAGAAATTACTCATGACTTCTACTGACACTGACAATTCAGCAGACATCATTTAAGAGATCATGGTACTTGAAAATAAGTACAACTGAAACATTAACCATGTGCTAAAATTGTGATTAAAAAGATAAGAAAAACTATGAAGAAAATGAAAACCCCAAATGTAGAAAACATTGAAATAGTAAAATAATGAGCAGGATACTATTAATTTTCCTGCCCTGTAACTATTTCTTTCAGAGTCTAGAACATTGAACTGGCATTTTGTAATAAAAGAAAACTAGCTTAATATGCTCAAACTACCGCACAATTGCACTCATCTCACACACTAGCAAAATAATGCTCAAAATTCTCCAAGCCAGGCTTCAACAGTACATGAACTGCAAACTTCCAGATATTCAAGCTGGATTTAAAAAGGCAGAGGAACCAGAAATCAAATTGCCAATATTCATTGGATCATCAAAAAAGCAAGAGAGAGAGTTCCAGAAAAACATCTACTTCTGTTTTACTGACTATGCCAAAGCCTTTGACTGTGGATCACAACAAACTGTGAAAAATTCTTAAAGAGATGGGAATTCTAGACCACCTGAACTGTCTCCTGAGAAATCTGTATGCAGGTCAGGAAGCAAGAGTTAGAACTGGACATGGAACAACAGACTGGTTCCAAATCGGGAAAGGAGTATGTCAAGGCTGTAAAGTTGTCACCCTGCTTATTTAACTTATATGCAGAGTACATCATGAGAAATACTGGACTGGATGAAGCACAAGCTGGAATCAAGACTGCCAGGAGAAATATCAATAACCTCAGCTATGCAGATGACACCACCCTTATGGCAGAAAGTGAAGAACAACTAAAGAGCCTCTTGATGAAAGTGAAAGAGGAGAGTGAAAAAGTTGGCTTAAAACTCAACATTCAGAAAACTAAGATCACGGAATCCAGTCCCATCACTTCATGGCAAATAGATGGGGAAACAATGGAAACGGTAAGAGACTATTTTTGGGGGCTCCAAAATCACTGCAGATGGTGACTGCAGACATGAAATTAAGAGATACTTTCTCCTTGGAAGAAAAGCTATGAAAAACCTAGATAGCATATTAAAAAGCAGAGACATTACTTTGCCAACAAAGGTCCATCTAGTCAAAGCTCTGGTTTTTCCAGTAGTCATGAATGGATGTGAGAGTTGGACTATAAAGAAAGCTGAGCGCCAAAGAATTGGTGCTTTTCAACTGTGGTGTTGGAGGAGACTGTTGAGAGTCCCTTGGATAGCAATGAGATCCAACCAGTCAGTTCTAAGGGAAATCAACCCTGAATATTCATTGGCAGGACTGATGTTGAAGCTAAAACTCCAATACTTCGGCCACCTGATGCGAAGAGCTGACTCATTTGAAAAGACCCTGATGCTGGGGAAGATTGAAGGCAGGAGGAGAAGGAGACGACAGAGGATGAGATGGTTGGATGGCATGACCGACTCAATGGACATGAGTTTGAGTAAACGCCGGGAGTTGGTAATGGACAGGGAGGCCTGGCGTGCTGCAGTCGATGGGGTCACAAAGAGTCAGACACGACTGAGTGACTGAACTGAACTGAACAGAACTGACTGAGCCAAATATGAAAAATTAAATTCCATGTGTTATACAGAAGATTGTTAGAAATTCAAGTATATATATTTTTCTCCTACTTGCTCCCCAGCTTCTCTCTTCCTCCCAAGCCTGCAATAGTAAGATAGTTAGACATCCATTGAAACTGAGCAAGACCCTTCAGGGTCTTCCAGGGGCCCCTGTTTCCCCTGCCTCTTGTTTGTAAAAAAAGCTTTAGGTGTCCTAGGCCTTCCCTGAATTCCAAATAGCAGATTTAATCAAGGAAGTTCAAAAAAAGAAAGAAACAAAAACCAGCAAACACCTGCAGAAACAAAGGAAAACAGTCAAGCAAGACAAAATAATAATAGTTTAGCCATAAAATGAAGTCAAGAATCCTTAGTTCCTCCTCAGGGGCTATATACATAACATCCTGAGCCATACCCTTGAGTCGTTTTGCAGGTACTGAAACCCCCAGCAGGTGTAGGAATCTAACTGTACGGTGACTATGAGCGTGTAGTCCCTAGATACTGGAGCCTGAAAGTTGATAACACTGACCCTGTAACGTCACCTTGTTACCTCACCATCAGCCCACCAGAAGAATGTCCACAAGCTGATCAGGCACTCCATGACCCTCTTCCTCGCCTTGCCTTTAAAAATCCTTCCTGGAGAGCCTTTGGGGAGTTTTGAGCAGTAGTCACCAATTTCCCTCGCTTGGCCTTGCAGTAAACTGCACTTTCCTTTACCACAACCTGATATCAGTAGATATGCTTTACTGGGCTTTGGGCTGGTGGACCCAGTTTGGTTCAGTAATTCCGTTTGCTGGCTGTACCTTCTACTGATTAGCCAACTGCATTAGAGGAGAGTTTTTTCCTTGCCAGCATCTTTAATTGAAAAGTAATAATTAAATTTTTACTATGTTTGAATAAATTTTTTAAAAAAGAAGAATAAAGTGTAAGTCTAAATCACATATCTTATTCCTGGGGAGTCAGGATCAACACAGGGAAAACAAAAGTAAAAAAACTCCAAAAATATTTTTCCCTGGTGCTTTATATTCACCAAGAGCTTTGATAATAATATTCTATTTTTTCCTGAAATGATACCTTACTGCAGGCTAAGTCAAAAGAGATTAGTTGACTTGCTCAAGGTCCTCTCTGTAGTTAGAGGTAAATCTGATATCAGAAGCCTTGTCATCTGACTCTTGTCCCATATCCTTGAGCATGGCATTACCTTCTGAAAGCCAGAACTTGAGACCAGCATTGCATCTTTAACTCTGCAGTGTGCCAAGGATAACTAATGGAACTATCTAATGACTGAAGTACATTTGGACTTAAAGGTGATTTCTAAAACTCTGTCCATTCTGTGGGATTTCACCCCCCCCCCCACTCATTCTTTTTAGCAACCAAGAAAATACCACTTTATCTTCCCTCTTCTCCCTGCTGAGCTCCTGTAGCTGCACCCAATCCCATCATCCAGAGACTACTGTGAATTGTGCTTTACCCAATAAGAAAACATTGTGCATTCTACTAGAACTTCGGCTAAAATTTCATCCACACAGCAAAGCTGTGAAATGCATACCAGCTGAAAGTGGCTGTTAGTTGGCATGTATGCCATAGTAATCTCTTAGGAGTAAAAAAGAATCTGTGATTTTGAGTGCTGCATTTAACATTATCACCACCTACACATTCAGTTAAAAGCTGTTCATGGCTGAGGAGAAACCCCTGATTCCCTCCTACATCGTATCTCAGCTTCATTTTGGTGTGAGCTGTGGGTGGCTTCATCAGGAATGTTTGTACCCTTTACCAGAACAAACATTCCCGTAGTGCAACACTTGTAGGATCCATAAAATAGAAAATCAATTTAGTAATATTTAATAATAAGTAAATAATACAAAAATTCCCCTTCATGGATCACAGCCTTGTCGTAAAGAGGCTTGTGTAACTCAATGGGGCAGGGTCATGCTCTGCAGGGCCACCCAAGACAGACTGGTCATAGTGTAGAGTTCTGACAAAACACAGTCCCCTGGAGGAGGAAAGAGCAACCCACTCCAGTATTCTTGCCGTGAGAACCCCATTAACAGGATGAAAAGGCAAACATATATGACACCAGAAGATGAGCCCCCCAGGTCAGAGGGTGTTCAGTATGCTACTGGGGAGGGGTGGAGGGCAATTACCAATAGCTGCAGAAGGGGAGAGGCAGCTGGGCCAAAGCAGAAATGACGCTCAGCTGTGGATGTGTCCGGCGACGAAAGTAAAGTCTGAGGCTGTAAAGAACAATATTGCATAGGAACCTGGAATGTCAGCTCTGTGAATCAGGTAAATTGGAGGTGGTCAAGCAGGAGATGGCAAGAGTGAACATCGATATCTTAGGAATCATGAACCAAAATGGACAGGAAAGGGCAGATCTAATTCAGATGACCATTTTATCTACTACCGAGGGCAAGAATCCCTTAGAAGAAATGGAGTAGCTCTCATAGTCAACAGAAGAGTCTGAAATGCAGTATTTGGGTACAACCTCAAACATGACAGAATGATCTCAGTTGCTTTCCAAGGCAAATTATTCAACATCACAGTATTCCAAGCCTGTGCCCCAACCACTAATGCCGAAGAAGCGGAAGTTGACCAGTTCAATGAAGAGCTATAGGACCTTCTAGAACTAACACCAAACAAGTTCTTTTCCAGCTCAAACATACAATAACTTGTAAAGTCTGAGCTGCTCTGACATTCCAGGTCCTCTAGAATATGGTCTCACCTTATCTAGTGATCTTACCTTGCTCTCCAAATAATATTAATGACAATAATTGCTATTAACTAGTACACAAATCCCAGGCTGTGTGGGAGGTGCTGTCCACTTCCAGTTTTCTAACGCAAACTCTTGTTCCAGCCGGTCCTGTGTCTTTATGTTTCCCATGTAGGCTTTGCTTCTTTTCTATACTACTCTCTATTTCTATATATTCTATGTCCCCAAATTCTACTAATAATTTGATACTGAGATAACTTTTTCAGCTCCTCTAAAAACCCCCTCAAATTATTCAGCACTATTGATCTTTTCCAGTCTACTTTTTCATACTCTTTCTATACCACACACTAAGATGTTTAATGCCACTGTATGATTATTTAGTCATTTCAGGGATGTAAATTTACCTCCAGTTAAATTGTCATCTATTGGCAGCCACTGATGGGCTGTAAAGGGTGCATGAGCCATTTAAGATGATATTTTTAAAATATTTATCTATGTTTGGCTGTGCCGGGTCTTTGTCGCTGCACTGGCTTTTCTCTAGTTGTGGCGAGTGGGGGCTGTCCTCTTGTTGAGGAGCACTGGCTTGTCTTTTCAGTGGCTTCTCTTGTGGAGCACAGGCTATAGGCTTGTGGGTTTCGGTAGTTGTGGCTGTCAGGCTTGAGAGCACAGGCTCCGTCGTCCTGGTGCACAGGTGGCGTGTGGGATCCTCCCGGATAAGGGATCGAACCTTTGTTCCCTGCACTGGGCTGGAGGATTCTTTACCACTGGGCCACCAGGGCAGCCGAAAGTAGTATATTTTGCACTTGTGCATTTTTCCTAGGTCAGGAGATCCCACAGCATCCCAGAGAGGTCCATGAAGAGGGTTGAGTTACTCTGGATACCAATTCATGCTTTTAGTCATTCCTACTTAAACAGAGGAAATGCATTTCTTATTGCATACCCTCTGATTCTCCATTGTAGAAAAGTTTCTAGCTGAGGTACATGGGCCTGAGTCTTAAAATTCTGATCTTTTTTTTTTTCTGTACTAAATGAGATGTCCTGAATTTTAATGTCGATGCTATTATCACTATATGCACAACTTATTTCAACAATAATTTTTAAATTAAATATTTTTTGAATTGGTAATACAGTTAGACAATTTGAAGGTCAAAACTACATAAAAAGGCTAACCAGAGAAGTCTACTCCCATCTGTCTTTTATTGATAATTATCATTAAAAATATTTTAATACCATAGATAGTACAATAATGTCTGTGGCTTCATTCATCAAGGCTCTTTTGGTTGCACGTAACAGAAATTTATTCCATACCAATGTAAACAACAACAATAAAAGAAATTTCTTTCAAGAATGGAATATCTCAAGGAAGGCATAAAATACAGCCAGGTTTCAGGAATGATTGGAACCAGGACTTGGCAATCCATCAGAAACACAGCAGCCAATTTCTCTCTGATTTATTATGCTCATTGTCTTCAGTTATCTCTCTTTTTCAAATTGACTTGGTTGCTTTGGTTGCATGGAGAAGGCAATGGCACCCCACTCCAGTACTCTTGCCTGGAAAATCCCAGTGGATGGAGGAGCCTGGTGGGCTGCCGTCCATGGGGTCGCTAAGAGTCAGACATGACTGAGCGACTTCACTTTCACTTTTCACTTTCATGCACTGGGGAGGGAAATGGCAGCCCACTCCAGTGTTCTTGCCTGGAGAATCCCTGGGACGGGGGAGCCTGGTGGGCTGAGTCACACAGAGTTGGACAGACTGAAGCGACTTAGCAGCAGCAGCAGCTTTGGCTGCATAAGGCCAAACATAGCCACCCCCTTGTTCCTGAGTATACTTAGCCTCAGTTCAAGTGACCAGCCCAGCCTCTTATCTCTTAGGGCTCATTCTTAGACAGACAGAGACAGAGATATTGAGGTGACCAGGGTCATGTGCATGTCCTTGATTGATCAGCTCTGGACATGGGAGCAGGGAAACAGTACAAGCATGGATGCCAGGGATTCAGCCCCGGGTAAGGAAGTCCTTAAAGCAAAGAGGTGTGGACCAGCCTAATATCCCCCGCGGTGCCCTAAAGCGGGCTTGCTGACTGTAGTCAACTAGCTATTAATTTTTATGGCCCTGAGGCCACCTTTGTTCCAGGTAGGTGCCCAGTGCTGATGATCTTTTTTCCTTTCAGTGGGAAAAAACCCAGAGTGTGAATAACATACTCTCCTGAGACCTGGAGAACTGCTTATCCTATTTTTATTTAAAGTTGTTAAAAGTTTCCCTGGGTCAGTCTATGTCAACTACTCTTCTCCCAACCTAAAGATCGAACTGGATCTCTTGCCCTGGAGGCAGATTCTTTACCGGCTGCTACTGCTACTGCTAAGTCACTTCAGTCTGACTCTGTGTGACCCCGTCCCTGGGATTCTCCAGGCAAGAACACTGGAGTGGGTTGCCATTTCCTTCTCCAATGCATGAAAGTGAAAAGTGAACATGAAGTCACTCAGTCGTGTCCGACTCTTCGCGACCCCATGGACTGCAGCCTACCAGGCTCCTCCGTCCATGGGATTTTCCAGGCAAGAGTACTGGAGTGGAGTGCCATTGCCTTCTCCATTCTCTCACTAGCTGATGCTTATCACCTCTGGTTACCTCCTGGATATCTCCTAGTCAGGAACAAGGACCACTGCCTATTACCAAGTATAACAGAGCAGAGAAAGGTGTTGCTCATACCAGATCCTTCCTTCCATCTCTGTTTTGAATGCTTCTAGGAAAAACAAGTATTGCTTAAGTAACAATAGCAAATTTTAATATATAAAGAATATGGCTCTAATGCATTTACATTTCATAATGGTGCTAAAGGAACTTCATGGATGTTATATCTTATCGACACTCTACTTATCCACGAACTGATCCATGGTATTAGTAGAAGCTATTTGAGAAAAGCAAAAGAGATAGTGTCTTTTTAGGTGAGATTTTCCAGCAGAACAAATATTCGTCTTCCATTGATCTTTCCTCCCTTCCATCCTTCCGACCTTCCTTCTAAATATAGCAGCATCTTCTCAGAACTTCCTAAGATTTGGATTGTATGAAAATTTTTCACACTCTATAAAATAACCAGGCTCCTCCGGCCATGGGATTCTCCAGGCAAGAATACTGGAGTGGGTTGCCATTTCCTTCTCCAGGGGATCTTCCCGACCCAGGGATTGAACCCAGGTCTCCCACACTACGGGCAGACACTTTAACCTCTGAGCCACCAGGTGTGTCTAATATAAAATAACCTAAGTAGTGTTTATGAATAAAAACTAAACTGAATAGTGTACTTCTGTGTGCCAGCCACTGTTAGAAGTATTTTATGATTAGTTAACTAATCCTTGAAACCACTCTATGAGTTGGCCATGATTATTATCCCTATTTTTCAGATGACGAATGAGGCACAGAGAAAACAATTGCTCAAAATCACAAACCTAGTAACAGTGGACATGGAAAAAAAAACAAACCTATCACACCCTTGTTCAATATTTTCATAAAAAGTTGTCTTATGAAAATATTCTATTAGAAAATTTCATCATAAAACTATGAAATAAATGATTGCTGCTCTCAAGTTCTTCCTTTGAGACTCAAATGGCTTAGTAACAACAAATGCTGTAACTTGGCTACCAATTTAGAAATAGTTCCCTGTAGCTGTTTTCTGAGTTTTTATCACTTGAGTAGGCTGTCTTGCCTCTCTCAAAGATATTGTGTTATTTCTTCTTGGAAAAATATGCCTTTTTCTTATCAGCTTCTTTTCCCTTTTGTTGTTTTTCAGTCACTAAGTTGTGTCCAACTCTTTGTGACTCCATGGACTGTAGGCCGCCAGGCCCCTCTGTCCTTGGGATTTCCAGGCAAGAATACTGGAGAGGGTTGCCATTTCCTTCTCCAGCGGATCTTCCCAACCCAGGGATTGAACCCTCATCGCCTGCACTGGCAAGCAGATTCTTTATTCTTTATTGATGAGCCACCAGGGAAGCCCCCTTAGTTTCCTTACATAACACAACATTTAAAAAGCAATGTTTCAAAGAGCTTTATGTAAAGATTATAAGGCTTCATGCATTATTTTAACTAATTACTCAAGTTCACACTGATTATATTAGATTTTTTGAAATCCAATAATTTGTCAAAAATAAGGGTTGTCTTTTTGTGTGTGCCCACTTGCGTGCACACATAAAACATTTGTCTATATGTTTGTGTTCGTTTCCTAGGGCTGCTGTAACCACACACCACAAACTGGAAGGTTTGGAACAATAGAAATGTATTCTCTCTCTGTTGTACTAGATGTAGAAAGTTAACGTGTTGACTACGCCATGCTCCCTCCAAAGCCTCTAGGATCCTTCTTTGCCTCTCCCAGATTCTGGAAGCTTCCTTGGCTTCTGCCTGTCTTCACGTGGCTGTCTACCCTATGCCTCTCTGTCTTCTACTTTTCTTAAGAGGACACCAGTCTTTTTGGATTAAGGGTCTACACTAGTCCAATATGACCTCATCTTTACTAACTATATATGCGATGACTGTATTTTCAAATAAAGTCTAGTCTAAAGTACTGGGGTTTGGACTTCAATATATCTTTCAGGAGGACATGATTCAACCCACAGTAATATATAGTTTCTAAGAAATCCATTGTAAGCTCTTTAGGAATGTGGGTATATTCATTTAAAAGCATAATGTCAACTTTGCTGTTTGAAATGGAGAAGAGAAACAAATGAAGGAATATACTATTAAAATATTCAGTGATAAAATTTTGAATGTTGACCAGGCTTTTATGGAAAATCTTCATTTTTCACTTGAACAGAAGCTCTTTAGGCAATATTTTTAATATTTTTGATTAAGCTATTTGGCTGAATCACTGACTTTAATACAGTTTTCTTGAATGTATTTCTAAGCCTATTCTGTTTTCTACATAGTTTTCATATTTGCTTTTAGAAACGAGAAAGATAAAGTTAGAAGCTCACCTAAGATAAACACACTATGTGACTATCCTCTTTATCTTCTTATTTTGAAACATATAAAGGGAAAACTGTCTTCTTTCAAAAAAGGCTAGAAAGAATCTTGCTTTAATTCAGACCATTGTTGCAGCTTTCCTATCATAAAATGCATCTTTCTGAGCGGCTTATCCCAATATTTGACATTGGCACTAGACAGAAATTAAAGGTTAAAATTAAGCAATAAAAAATGATCTTGAATGTAGATCAGAGTGAGGGAGTTGTTAGGTGTGATCCTCTGATTCACAGATGAGGGTACTGGGACCCAGAGATTCCTGAAGGTCACCAAGCTGGGGCTGGCAAAGCTAGATCCAGAATCATGCTTTACTGCATCCCATTGCCTTTTCTTCCATATCTTACTCAAAACTTGTACAAAAGGTAAGGAATAGCTGGCACTGAGTTGTACACTTTAAATGCATAAATTGTATGGTACAGGAATTGTATCTCAGTAAAACTGTTTAAAAAGAGATGAATGGCTGGATTTCAGAGGTACAGCAATGAAAATACAAATACACTTAGGAAATATTCATTTTAAATAATAGTTTCTTTTTTAAAAATTGCACAGTAGAGTCAGCTGAAAACAGCAACTAGCCCCAATTTTAAGATTTAAATAACAACTTAAGCTAGACTTGGTTTTATTTACAGCACTAATTTCATAGAGATAGAAGGCAACGTAGAGAAGGAAAGTTGTATAACATATAGTCTTAAGACATTTACTGATGCAGCCCAAAGACTGTGCACATTTATAAGGTTAAGTTAAAATGAAAACTCAAAAAATGCTCAGTCATGGAGTTTGAAAAACCATATTGCAGGTTCACCTTTCTAGAGGACAAATTGGATTAACGGGACACTTTGTGTTTTTTTGTTCTTTCCTTCTGGATCTCTTATTAGTGATTCATAGGCCTCCCAAATTTATCTTCTAGCTTTTTTATCCTTTGTCTTCTGTATTGTATCTTTGTCTTTTTAAAGAAAAATAATCAGCTTTACTGCAATATAATTTTTATACAAAATACATTTATTTTAATCATACAGTTCAATGAGTTCTGACAATGCATATAGTTGTGTAACCATCAACACTGTCACTTCAAGAAGTTCCCTTGTCCTCTCTTTGATAACTCCCTCCCCTCCCCCTGCCCCTGGCCGTTTTGCCTTCTCAGGAATCACATAAACAGAATTATAGGTTATGGAGGCTTTTGTGTCTTGCTTCTTTCACTTAATATAATCCTTTTCAGTTTCCTCCATGCTGTTTCTATCAATAGTTTGTTCTTTTCTGATTGCTGAGTAGGATTCCAATATGCTTGTCCATTCATTAGTTGATGGATATTTGGATTATTTCCAGCTTTCATTTCTTTTGGATAAATATCTAGGAGTAAAGTTGCTAAGTCATATCCTTAGGTATGTTTAACCTTGTGAGAAATTACCAAATCATTTTCCAAAATGGTATTACCATTTTATACTTCCAACAGCATTCATTATGTAGTCTTGCCACATTTTAGTTTTGACTTTTCTATTTATGTCTAGGTTCATTTTGGATTATTTATTTTTGGCACATGGATATCCAATTGTTCCAGCACAATTTGTTGAAAAAGATTATGTTTTCTCCATTGAAATATTAATACTTTGACACCTGTGTGTAAAAAATTGACTATATGTATGTGGGTCTATGAGTCTTTTTGGACTCCATTCTGTTCCACTGATCTACTTGTCCACTTTTATGCCATTACCACATTGTCTTAATTATTGAGCTTTAAATCTTCAAATCAAGTTGAAGTCCTAGTTTCTTTAATTTCTCTAGCAATGTTGACAATGTTATGGTCTTGGGAACATTTTGTTAAATCCATCATTAAATAATTCATGTAAATTCATGTAAAATTAGGAAATAATAATTTTAAAAATTAACTTATTGCCATTTATTTACTTATTTATTTATTTTTGGTTGCACTAGGTCTTTGTTGTTGCACATGGGCTTTCTTTAGTTCCCGCTGGGTGGGGTGGGAGGGTGCTCCTCTTTGCTGTGGTGTACCAACTTCTCATTGCAGTGGTTTCTCTTATTACAGAACATGGCTCTAGGCGCATAGGCTTCACTGGTTGCAGCTCATGGACTCTAGAGCACAGGCTCAGTAATTGTGGCACACAGGCTTAGTTGCTCCAAGGCATGTGGAATCTTCCTGGACCAGGGATCTAACCCATGTCCCTTGCTTTACACACACACACACACACACACACACACACACACACAACCACTTCAACTTCCATTTGTTTGTTGCTAAAACATCTTTTTTTTTTCTATTTCCCTGGGAGGTTTTACAGGGCTTCCCTGGTGGCTCAGATGGTAAAGAATCTGCCTGCAATGCAGGAGACTGGGGTTTGTTCCCTGGGTTGGGAGGATCCCCTGGAGAAGGCAATGGCTATGCGCTCCAGTATTCTTGCCTGGAGAATTCGATGGACAGAGAAGGTTTTATGAATGTATCTTCCAACACTTCAATTTTTTAAAGTTGCAATTAAAATCATTTTTATATAGTAAAATGAAATTTACCATTATAACTATTTTTAAGTGAGCAGTTCAGTGGTATTAAATGCATTCACATTGTTGTGTGAGCATCACCACTATCCATCTCCAGAACTTATCCCATAATGAAACCCTGTATATACTAAATATTCTCTAAATATGAACTCCCCATTTCCACCTTCCCATCACCATGGTACCTACTGTTTTACTTTCTGTTTCTATGTATTTGACTATTCTAGGTACCTCATACAGGTGGAATCATACATTACTTGTCCCTTTGTGTCTGGTTTATTTCACTTAGCATAACATCTTCAAGGTTCAACTATGTTGTAGCATGTATCAGAATTTCATTCATTTTCAGAGCCTGAATAATATTCCATTGTATGTATATACCACATTTTATTTTTCCATTCATTCATTAATAGATTCTGGAGGGAGGTGGGAGGGGGTTCAGGATGGGGAACACATGTACACTCATGGCTGACTCATGTCAGTGTATGGCAAAAACCACTACAGTATCGTGATTAGCCTCCAAAAAAAAAAAAAGATTCTGGGTTATTTCTATCTTTTGGCCATTGTAAATAATGCTGCTATGAACATGAAATTGGTTTTACTTTGTGAACTCTTTCATGTTCTTTAGTTTTTTCACTTATTATTTCTGTCTTTGTTTTATGGAGTGATATATTCTGTTATCTCCCTGTAAATATTATAGTTTCTATGATATTTTCTTCTCTCCTTGTATGCCTGTTCCCTCCTCAAGTTTCTTTTATTTTCATTTTTAGCTTCCATTCAAGACTTTCATTAAACATCTGGTGTTTCATATGTTTTAATAGTAGAGAATTTTTTTAAAAAAATGGACGGAAGCTTTGTGGGGAGAAGGGGGCAGGTGGGATTCATCAGGTCTTTTTACTGGGGTACTTCAAATATTTGGATATGCCAATATACTGGGTTACGCCAATACTTTGAGAAATTTTCCCTGGAACTGTTGTGTTTCTCCACAAATGAATTTCCAACTTCCTGTCTGGAGGAGAACGAGGTATAAGGCACAGCAGGGATCGTGGGAGCAGTGACGGTGGGGCAACGGTGACATGCTTAAGCCTTGCTGCGGCTTTCTGAGTATAGAACGGGGACATAGGGGCTGAGGATTCCTCTTTCACTTAGTCCACTTGTTTTCAGTTCTATCACCTCCAAGGGCTGAGTGCCTCAAGGATTCTATTGCACAAAACGATGTACTTCTAGTTGGTAATGCCCCTTGAGAGGTATTTAGGTTGTAACTGCTAAATCAGTAATTGCTCCTCTATCTGCTTTGTCTTCCAAAAACATGTTGATATATTTTATCCACTGTTGTCTCTGCTCTTATTCTCTTTGTCCTTGCCGGTTAATACCATTTTTATTGCTTTACTGACATTTTAACCGGGTTTTAGGTGGGAGAGGAAATGAACACATGATGAACCATATTTAACTCATTAAATAGTATTTATCATTCAAAAATGATTTACATTTCTTTTACCACCTGATAGGAAAAACTTCCACTCAGGACAATAAATAAAACTCAGATAAAATGGAAATACTAGATCACAATAAGTTTGTAGTAGTGAAAGGAAAAAGAATTTCAAAAAGAAACATATGTAAGGCAATATACTTCCAGTGATGAATTACTTCCAGTGATGAATGTGTTTCTCAGTTCTCAGGAAAGTAGCAAAAAGGTTGAATATGAGTGATATAAGTCTATTGATTTAAAAGGAAATCATATACCTCATAAATACAAGTAGTATATAAAAGAATCATTTATTCTAATTCATGGCATTTGCTTAATTTCTTATTGCTTTTCTTTCAGCCATTTCCTTCTCTTTAGCATTTTCATTAGTGGCTGGTTAGTTACATAAAGAGGCAACGGTCCACCAGGCAATTCTTCCACTTATTATTGGCTAAGAGGCTGATATTACTAGTTTTTTTTAAAAAATTATAGTTTTAATCAATTGCTTTACAGTATTGGTCTGATTTTTGCCATACATCAACATATATTAGACATAGCTGTACATATGTCCCATCCCGCTTGAACCTCTCTCCCACCTCCCACCCTTTCCCACCCCTCTAGGTCGTTACAGAGCCCCAGTGTGAGCTCCTTTAGTGAGCAAATTGCCATTGGCTATCTATTTTCCGTGTGTATATGCTTCCGTGCCACTCTCTCCAATCATCCCATTCTCTCCTTCATTCCCGCTGCCCTTGGCCATAAGTCTGTTCTCTGTGTCTCTGTAGGAGTCACTAGTTTAATGAGGATTTGAGAAGTCTCTGAGGCTTAAATTATTGGCACTATCCCTATTACTATAGATGGTGTGTATGTTAGTCGCTTAGTTGTGTGTGACTCTTTGAGACCCCATGGACTGTAGCCTGTCAGGCTCTTCTGTCCATGGGGATTCTCCAGGCAAGAATTACTTGGTGTTAAATATAATTGATTGAGTGCTTATTGGAATATTATTTTGAGTTCTGAGTTTAAGTTGGATGGAGAAAATAAAATGAGCACCTGTTTAAAAACCAGACCTGTGAAGAAAGGTCTTCCCTGGTGGCTCAGAGGGTAAAGAATCTGCCTGCAGTGCAGGAGACCTGGGTTCATTCCCTGGGTTGGGAAGCTCCCCTGGAGAAGGGAATGACAACCCACTGCAGTATTTCTGCCTAGAGAATTCCACAGACAGAGGAGCCTGGCAAGCTATAGTCCATGGAGTCACAAAGAGTCGGACATGATACAGCAACTAACATGAAGAAAAACTAAAAGAAGCTCTTTTGTTTTGATATGTATTTTCTAGGAAAAGAAAAGGATCAGAGGAAATAACACTCTTCAAATATGTCAAGATGCTTTACCTGATGTTTCCCAGGGCTCTATTTTAGGCCTTTTCCTCCCATGGGCATTAGATGGTATCCATCAACCTGCTTGGCCATCCCCTCCCTTACCCACCACTTTCCTCAAATATTTACCCATGAAACCTAACCCACAGATTTAGTTACCTGCTCTCCAGACTAGATCTAAGATCCAGCCCTAGGTTTTCAGCTGCCTTCGGATTATTTCTAGTCCAGTCTTCTGCAGGCAAATCAAGTTTAATGGATCTAAAAACTTAGGTCATTAAATTTTCCCAGCATTACTCACCCATCTGTGCTCCTCGCCTGACTTCTTTTCTTTAATAATGGCAACACCTATTTACCTTGTCAACTAGGCTTAAGTCTTAGAATCAGTTTTTCTTTCTTCAGCCCCTCCATCCTATTAGTCACTAAATTCAATGAATTCAATTTAAATCTTTTTGAAATTTATCTTCTGTTTACTATGCTATTAGTTGAGGCTCACATCAACTTCTGCATGAACTATAAGAAGTGGTTATCTTTCACTTAAACCAGTCTGTCTCCTTCTATTTTTTTTTTTTTAATCATATACATATGTTGTTGTCTAGTCACTAAGCTGTGTCTCTTTAGAAGCCTCATGGACTGTAGCCCACCAGACTGCTTTGTCCATGGGACTTTCCCAGGCAAGAATACTGGAGTGGGTTGCCATTTCCTTCTCCAGGGGATCTTCCTGACTCAGGGATCAAACCCTCCCCTCCTGGCAGGCAGATTCTTTACCACTGTGTCACCTTTTGTCGTTGTTCAGTCACTGAGTCATCTCTGACTCTTTGTGACTCCATGGACTGCAGCATTCCAGGCTTTCCTCTCTCTTTCCTTCACTTTCTCCCGGAGTTTGCTTAAATGCATGTCCATTGAGTTGATGATGCCATCCAGCCATCTCATTCTCTGTTGACCCCTTCTCCTGCCCTCAATCTTTCCCAGCATCAGGGTCTTTACTGATGAGTAAAGTTCTTCACATCAGGTGGCCAAAAGTATTGGAGTTTTAGCTTCAGCATCAGTCCTTCCAATGAATATTCAGGGTTGACTTCCCTTAGGATTGACTGGTTTGATCTCCTTGCTGTCCAAGGGACTCTCAAGAGTCTTCTCCCAATGCCAGTTTGAAAGCATCAGTTCTTCAGTACTCGGCCTTTATGGTCCAACTCAGACATCCATATGTGACTACTGGAAAAACCATAGCATTGACTATATGAACCTTTGTCAGCAAAGTAATGTCTCTGTTTTTTAATATGCTGTCTAGGTTTTTCATAGCTTTTCTTCCAAGGAGCAAGTGTCTTTAAATTTCATGGCTGCTGTCACCATCTGCAGTGATTCTTGGAGCCCAAGAAAATAAAGTCTGTCACTGTTTCAGTTTTTTCCCCCATCTATTTGCCGTGAAGTGATGGGACCAGATGCCATGACCTTAGTTTTTTGAATGTTGAGCTTTAAGCCAGCTTTTTCACTCTCCTCTTTCACTTTCATCAAGAGGCTCTTTAGTTCCTCTTCACTTTCTGCCATAAGGGTAGTATTATTTGCATATCTGAGATTATTGATATTTCTCCCAGCAATCTTGATTCCAGCTTCTGTTTCATCCAACCATGCATTTTGTATGATGTACTCTGCACATAAGCTAAATAAGCAGGGAGATAATATACAGCCTAATATACAGATGTACTCCTTTTCCAATTTTGAACCAGTTCTTTGCTCCATGTATGTATGGAAGTGAAAGTCCCTCTGCCATGTCTGACTCTTTGCAACCACATGGACTATACAGTCCATGAAATTCTCCAGGCTAGAATACTGGAGTGGGTAGCCTTTCCCTCCTTCAGGGGATCTTCCCAACTGTGTATGTCTATATACACACATATGTATATACCTATGTATCCTTATGTAAACTAGACTATATGTTCCTTGATGTTAGGAATTGTGTTTTACTTTTTATCACCAAACCCCAAATGCTCAATAGATTTTAGTTGAAGAAATGAATGTTTAAAGATAGTAACCACCTGGTTTCTGTTTCTACTTACAATAAAATGACATTTATATTTCAATGTTTAGGTATTAGGAAGAGTGGGATACATACTAGAATGAGTTTTTTATAACCCAGGTAATTTTGTAAACTCTTCTTTGTAGTTCTTTTTTCTTATGCAGACAGATTTATGTGTCTAAGATGGTTTAGGAATTTCTTTGCTTGGATTTGTGGTGCTTAGACCAATTGATTTTCTGCTGGATCAAAAATAGTTTTTTTTGCCAGATCAAAATACATTTCACCAGAGAAACGATGCTTATTGAACTAGGGAGGAAATGCAGTACTAATGCAGAGGACCTTCTTGGACCTTATGACTTTCACTTGCATGTTGTATCATTTCTCTTTGAAATTTTAATTTTAGGTCCAACACTAATTGACAGTGCATTGCCAGTGTTGATCTTATACTATTTATATATCTATTCTTATTATGATAAATTTAGATGTAAGATGTTAACCAGAACCATGAACTGCATTACATAAAATGATACATTTCAGAAGATCTAAAATGCCAGCAAAATGGTAGGGACAATGACATAGCTAGTTGTTAATTTTTCCCTGAAGAGTGCCAAAATGATGTTACAGTCTTTTTTTATTTTTTTTATTTTTTATTTATTTTTTTACAGTCTTTTTTTAATACAATGGTTGAATGTAATTCATTGGTGCTCTTGAACACAAGCAAGTCATTCTCATAGGCAAAAAAGCTGTGATGCCCAACTTCTTGAAACAGATCTGTCAGGAACCTACCTCTCATCTTTCTCCCATGGTTATTGAACTTACTGTCTAGTTTACCTCCTGCAGTATGTAGATAAGAGTACACCAATCCAACACTTTTAACTCTCTCAAGGAGCATACGTGATGCAGGGACAATTAACCTGTTCCATATATGTATACCAGATTAGGTGTCAATTCAACACTCTCCAATAAGGTATAGGTAAAGCAAAGCGTTACTTGCTGTCATGTCCAACTCTTTGTGAGCCCATGGACTGTAGCCCACCAGGCTCCTCTGTCCATGGGATTCTCCAGGCAAAAATACTGGAGTGAGTTGCCATTCCCTTCTCCAAGGAATCTTACTGACCCAGGGACCAAATCCAGGTCTCCTGCAATGCAGGCAGATTTTTACCATTTGAGCCACCAAGGAAGCCCCGATAAGGCATACTATTACAGAAATGGACTGGGCTATTTCCCTAAGTAGTGATTCTCCCTCTACTGAAAATGTTCATGCACATTTGTGTCTGATATGTTCAGTGCCATGGTTCAGTCTTGACCAGTGCTTCGTGCACAGTAAACACTATATATGTATATGTAGTGTGTGTATGCATATATATGTGTGTGTGTGTGTGAATGAATGAATGAACACATAATGGAGGCACAAAATGGCTGATGTTTAAGTTAGCTTTTGCTGTGTAATGAACCATGCCAAAAGGTGGCAGTTTAAAACAGTGATTCATTATTTTTCATGATTCTGTTGGCTGAACAGTCTGAGATGGTCTCATATTTCTGGGACATGAGCTCTTTGGCTGGGACAATTAAAGTCTTTCTCTCCAGGTCTCTCAGCATTCTGAGAGAGTGAGAGTGGGAGCTGTAATACCTCTGCTGGTTAGGCTTGGGAACTCATTTCCAGTGTATTTTATTGGACAAAAAAGTCACAAGCCCAGATCCAGAGATGAGGAAATCGACCCGACCTCTTGATGAATGTTGTTGTTGCAGATTTTGTAGCCATTTTTAATCTACCATAGATGGCCAAGTTTAAAATACCATTTGTATGGAATTCTTGTAATGGGAGAAAGATTGGTCAAGCTGATCTCCCAGAGTCCCTCCAACTCTGAGATTCCACCAGCCTGAATGGATCTCTTATGTTCTAATAGAGAACAGTTACTAACCCATTGTAATCGGAAACTTCAATCTCCTACATCTGGTAAGATAATTTCAAAGATAATTCATTGAATAATTATTACTATGATCTAGAATTTATAGTTTTCTTTTGCTGCTGCTGCTAAGTCACTTCAGTCGTGTCCAACTCTGTGCGACCCCATAGATGGCAGCCCACCAGGCTCCCCCGTCCCTGGGATTCTCCAGGCAAGAACACTGGAGTGGGTTGCCATTTCCTTCTCCAATGCATGAAAGTGAAAAGTGAAAGTGAAGTCGCTCAGTCATGTCTGACTCTTAGCGACCCCATGGACTGCAGCCTACCAGGCTCCTCAGTCCATGGGATTTTCCAGGCAAGAGTACTGGAGTGGGGTGCCATCGCCTTCTCCGATAGTCTTCCTTTAGCCATTTCAAATACCTACCAGAATGCTCTTGTTAATGAGAGTGGTATTTACAACTAATAGGCACTAACTCTACTTTGAATTCTGGTGTTTACTAGCAACATTCTCCTTTTCTTATGCTCTGTTGACCATTCTATGAAAACTGGATAAATCCTTTATTTTTTTTCATCCATCAAATATTTAATGTTTTAGAAGTCACTGAGATAATATAAAATTCTTATTTTTCTTCTGCATCAGAAGTGATGCAGAAGATCAGAGTGCTTATATTATTGCCTTGATATTTAATGTTATTAACTATTAAAGTTGTAGATCTACCACTTTTCTGTAATGATTCTTTTACGGCAATTTTAATAAACTACAGATATTCCTTTGTGATTATTTTAGTAATAGCAGATACACAGATATATGAATGCAGAAATATCACATAGATAACTTATAATTAATAAATAAAAACCCTGTGGAACTTTCCATTAAGGTGTTTCAGAACAATCACAGTAGGGAAAAATAGTATTGTGGAGACTGAACTGATGGCTAAATTGTGATTTAATAGAAAACTTCACACCAAAGAATTGTGCCAGTGTATTTTTGTATGTGTATGTACTTAGCTGAAAAATCATGTATGTTTTTGACAATTTTTGACAAATATTTGACAAATACTTAAAATATGTTTAGTTATTATTGAGGAATCTGTTTTAAAATTTTTAGTCCGGCATTAAATCTCCTGTCCCCAAATTCTACACTAATATCTCTCTCTTCCTACTCTTCCCAATTCTTCTAAAAACAAACAAACTCCAATCAACTCACAACAGGTTTCTAAAAATAAAGCTAAAGTTCATCTCTGTGGGACTATTAAGTTAGGTCTTCAATGTACTGTTGATAACTAACCTGATCAGGTAACAACGCCAGGAAATCTTGTTCTACCTTTGCTTTTTTTAAAAATTAAACTTTCTTTGTTTCCCATTTACAGAAAAGAGAGTTATTATACACTCCCATGTCTACCTCCCAACCAGTTTCTCCTATAACTAACATCTTGCATTGGTGTGGTAGGCTTGTTACATCTGATGAACCAATATTGGTTATATTACTCACTGAAGCCCACAGTTTACATTAGGATTCCCTCTTTGAACAGTTCTGAGTTTTGTCAAATGTATGCCATGTATCCATCATGACAGTGTCATACACAATAGTTTCACTACCCTAAAAATCTGTGTTCCCCCTGTGTGTCCCTCCTCCCTCCCCCCAGTCCTCACTTTTCCTTTTTAATTACCCCAATTGAGGGTGGTATAGTTGAAGCTAAGAATTTGCTCAAGTAATCCATGATTCTCCATGGCAATCAAGATTTCTTAATCATCAATTTAGACTAGCACTGTCAAACAGAAATAAAATATAAGCCACATATATGTTTAAAAATTTCTAGATGCAGTATTAAAAAGAACAAGTAAAATTAATATATTACACTTATCCCAATATATCCAAAATATTATCAATTCCAATATAACCACTATAAAAATTGAGGTACTTAATTTTTTTGGTACTCTCAAAATATAGTATGCATTTCAAACTTACACATCTCATTTCAAACGACTCCTATTTCAAGTGCTCAGTAGCCAGGAGCAGCCAGTGACTAAGGACTTGAATAGTGCAGTTTTAGGCTGAGAGCAACTGGAAAGCAAGCTATCCTCCTCTCTCCAGGGTCTCTAGATTTGACAGGAAGGGGATACTTTTGGAAGGTATTCAATACATCAGAAAGACAAAAAGGGCTCTCTAAACCTCTGGGTGCTGATACTTAAATGTTCTATAATCACTTTCTTTAAACTCTCCAGTTCTGGAAAAAGTGGAATGGGAATTATACTCATTTTGGCATATCGAAGAAATGAGTATGTATGTATCCTGACTCCCAGAAAGCCTGAATCATCCAGAATGTTGACTCATGAGCCTAAGGTGACTGAAATGCAATGTGAATCAAATTTGCCTTCCAAGGCATCCTTCTCTTTCCACTTTCCTCTCTCCCCTCCCTCTTTTGGGTGACTCATCCTTCTACCAATTAAGTCCAGCAGCGGGCAGATCCCAAAGCCCTCTTTGAAGAAGTACAGACTTTCATCAAATGGTCTGTTCCAGTCAGTCCTATATCGTCTAGCCCAGTTGTTTTGCCTACCTCATCCAGGGTCTGCAGTTAAGACTGGGAGTGACTTTAAAACTGTAAAAAATATTTTTTCTTTTAAGGTGGTGATGATAGTACCATCACCACCTTAAGGTGATAAGGTGTTTTGGGAATTTACGTTTGAAAGAAAACAATTTTTTATTTCGAAATCTAAAATTTAACGTTTGCTTCAATCCTTAAGGCCTACTCCACAGTACCGTTATTCAGAACCTTTCTGCGCTCTGGGTTTTTTCCTTTCCTGGGAGGAAAGTTTCCACTCCCAGTCTCCAAGATAACGCCCTTCCGGTGGCGTGCCAGGAACGTCTCCGACCCCTCAGGGCTGGGAGGGAGGGGTTCGTTTCCCCACTGCAGTAAACACAAATACTCCAGCTTGCCAAGGCCAAGACCAAGACCCCAGCCGGACCCGCAACTACCCTAAGCAGTCGGTGGGGTTCCCAGCTCCAAACCCCGCCCATCGAACCCACCCTGGCCGGTAAGAGAGAGGAAGTGCAGTGAGACCCACCCACTTTCGCCTTTTTCCTTTTCTGTTGGGCCGGCTGGTTGCCCGTCAACTCTATTTCTTCGCCGATTGGCTCGCTCCTCCCGCGTTAGTGCCTGCCTCTCCCTGGCTGGGAGGGTGAAGTCACGCCAAACTGGGCGGAGCGTCGGCTGGCCTCTCTCCTTCCCTCATCTGGGCGGCGGCGGCGGCAACTGGGGACGGGGCGGGTGGCGCATCACGGGCGCGGAGGCTGGAGGAGCAGTCTCATTGTTCCGGGAGCTGTCGCCACTGCAGGTCCCTCGGCTCGTAGGGCCCTGCCCCTCTCAGTCTTCCCCACCCCCCACAACCGCCCGCGGCTCTGAGAAGAAGCTTCTCCCGCGGACGCAGCAGCTGCAGCATCACCTCCGACCTGCCAGCCATGGAAGACATGGACCAGTCGCCTCTGGTCTCCTCGTCCTCGGACAGCCCGCCTCGGCCTCAGCCCGCGTTCAAGTACCAGTTCGTGAAGGAGCCCGAGGAAGAAGAGGAAGAGGAGGAGGAGGAGGAGGACGAGGACGAGGACGAGGACCTGGAGGAGCTGGAGGTGCTAGAGAGGAAGCCCGCCGCCGCGCTGTCGGCGGCCCCGGTGGCCGCCGCCGCCGCCACCACCCCGGCTAGTGCGCCCCTGCTGGACTTCGGCAATGATTTCGTGCCCCCGGCGCCCCGGGGGCCCCTGCCGGCCGCGCCCCTCGCCGCTCCGGAGCGGCAGCCGTCTTGGGACCCGAGCCCCGTGTCGTCGGCGGTGCCCGCGCCCTCCCCACCCTCCATTACAGCAGACTCGCCCTCCAAGCTCTCTGAGGACGAGGAGCCTCCGGCCCGGCCTCCCCCTCCTCCACCGGCCGACGTGAGCCCTCAGGCCGAGCCCGCGTGGACCCCGGCTGCCCCAGCCCCCGCCGCGCCCCCCTCCACGCCGGCCGCGCCCAAACGCAGGGGCTCCTCTGGCTCAGTGGGTGAGTGCCGCGCCCTCCGCCTCGCGCCGCCCCTCGCGCCCCTCCCTCTTTTGTGCGCAGCCCTTAAAGCCTGGACCCTGCCCTTCTGTCCACCCGGAGGGGGCTTTGTCTGCAGATCTTTGGGCGAAGGCGCCCCCGCTGGTGGGAGCCGCGGGGAGCAGGGTGGGGCGGCAGAGGAAGCCCGGGCTTACTCTTTATTGTCCGTCTGGGTATCGGGGAGCACGTGCACCCCGACCGCTCCCGGGTTGTTCTGTCTGCTCGCCATTCCACCGGGTCGAGGAAGTTAGGAACCCACCCCTGGCAGGAGCTGGGTCTGTAATGAGGGAACTAGGGGTGTGGATTCATCGGGCTGCCTTGGTTCCGGGGTGAGGATGGAAGGCCTTGGCGCCCTAATCTTTTGTCTGCCCGACTAGGTTGCTCCTGGGGAAAAGACGCAGTTTCTTTCTGGTCTTTGCCTGCATTCAGCCCTGGCCCCTCTCCTCACCCATTCCTTGGCTTGGGTGGCCCCATGCTCTTCATCTCCCCCGCCCCAGCCCCGCGCTCGTGGGGAGCCGGTCCAGTGGAAAACGTCCACATTGACCTGACTGCAGTGAAGGGAGAGCGCCTCCAGTGGTGTGACGCGTGGAGAATTGGGGAGCGGAGTTTTGGCGAGGTCCTGCCACCGCCCAGTTTACCCGGGTTGTGATGTGGCTATTTACCACCAGCTTAACGGAGCCGGGGAAATGGGACCTGGGCACCATGTTCCAAGGGGGCGCAGTTCTGCCGGGAGCTCTGCCGCAGAAGGAGGGGAATAGCTGTCAGGATGCACAGGTTTAGCCTCTTAATGCATTGTAACTGAATCGTAGAGATAAAAGGAAAAGGCAAAATGGTTGACATTCCCAAAGAAGGGGAAACCTGTGGATTCCCTGGCGGGAAGAGGACAGTTGAACTTGTGGTAGATTTACCATGGGACTTCATGAAATGTTTTGAGACAGACGTTTTCATCCGTTGGTTACAAATACTGTTTCGTAGAAGTAATATATTTTAGGGCTGCAGAGACAGATTTGCATTGTCCGTAAGTAGTTTTCAAATCTTTTCATTTACCAGCACCTGATTGTTTGTTATTACTATTATTAGGAAAAATTGTTTTATTATCCTTTTAATTTTGGGAAATTGTTTATTCTGGAAGAGAAAAAAGTTTGTTAGAGGTTGAGAATTCATCCTATTAGACACGTTAATTAACTTATTAACAAGTAGCTTGTTAATTTGGGGACAGAAAGCGTCCCACTAGTAGTAGGACCTTTATGTGTAAAAAGGCAGAGATCAAGAATCAGATAGTGTAACAGCCTGTTGAGAAATTGTCATAGCCTTGTAGGATTTTAGAAACGATTGTTTTTCTAGAAAAAGATACTCAGTGGGAGATCATGGAAGAATTTTTTTTCCTTCAGTTTACTCTTGCTCCACAAGGAAGAAAATAAGTCAATAGTGATATTGACATTCCCCAGAGCATTACTCAAAACATTAATCACTACACTACAGATAATTAGAATGTGAGAAGTAACTCAAGTTTTCCTTTTTATCAGTAAAAACACATTTTCAAGAAACTAAAGTGAGGTGGAAAAATATCAAGTAATAAGACATTTACAAACGATACATTTAATGATTAAGAAAAGCAAACTAATTTTTCATATTGTATTCCTATGTGGAAACAAAAGAGTTCTGTTCTTTGAACCTTGGAGAGTCAGGAGGTGACAGCATTCTTTCTGTATTTTGACTTTTGGAATACTAACTTTGGAAGACAAAGGATAGAGAATATTGCGTCACTTAGCGATTCTATCTTTATATGGTTTCCTAATTCTGTATTGATGTTGCTTATCTAGAAACTTTAGTTCTTTTAGGACATAAAGGAACATTGTGATTATGGTCACAGATAGTTAAACCATGTCACTGAGTCTGGCTTTCTTAACAGTTCTTTCCTGCACCTGGTTATTGATTACCTATAAAGAGGCACTATTCTATGCTAGGAAGATAGAGCAGTCAGCAAGACAGATGTGTTCCCCATGAGGGGAGTACAGATGATAAACACCTGATTAAGGAACTGAGAGTAGTGTTAAGTGTTATGAGCAGCATAGGAAGGATGATGTGGAAAATGATTGAGATGTGTGGGAATCTTTTTAGATAGGGTGGCACTGAGAAAGGCATTTCTGAGGAGGTGAGATTTAAGCTGCAGATATAAAAAAAATTTCCAAGAAGCTTCTGGGAGGCAAAGGCCCTGAGGCAGTAATGTATGTGTGAGAAGACTAGTGAGAAAGCTAAGGAGAAAGTGGTGGGTGTTAAGGTGAGGGTGGGGTGGTAGACTACACTTAGGTTATTTGAGGTCTCTAATAGGCCATGGTAAAAAATTTTGCCTTTTGAAAGATTGTTTATTTTAGAAATGTGCTCCTTAATTATATTGGGGTTTTGGAGCAGAAATACACTTTTGAAGATTGAGAGAAACTAAAAGGATGGCTGTGAGTAAAGACAGAGGTGAGAAATGTGCAGAGCATAGTTAGAAACAGATCGGTCTGACTGGAGGACGGTTTATGTTGCTGCATATGGTAGATCCCGGCCTCTTGTGTATTTCATATTGTTGTTTAACCTCTTCTTGAGTAAATGCTGATTGCCCTTATTTGAGAAATTGTAATTTTGCTGTTTGCTGTTGTGTCAGTACTTGGAGCATCCCCAATTGCAGTGCAGTAACTGAAAGTGCGACTGAAGTTTCTCCCCTGCTGACTTTTTCATGGAGAAACATTGGCTTCAGGTTAAAATGATGGTTGTTTAGCCTAGGCTTTGAGAATATGCAAGGGAAACTGGATGGAAGTTTGAATTGAGAAATGCAAACCGTTCGTTAAGGATGGCGTTGAGCTGGTCTCTGGACATGTTCTTTAATCCAGTAAAATGTGTGGTAGATCTGGATTCTGAAGGGTGTCGAATGCCAAATTAAGGATTTAGGGTTTTATCATC
Source organism: Odocoileus virginianus (assembly GCF_023699985.2). Classification (NCBI taxonomy): domain Eukaryota; kingdom Metazoa; phylum Chordata; class Mammalia; order Artiodactyla; family Cervidae; genus Odocoileus; species Odocoileus virginianus. Next base: position 35,958,644 of record NC_069675.1, on the reverse strand, counting down.
TTGCTTTTATTCCTGTTCTGCCATCCACAGTTGCCCTTGCACTTGGCAGTTTAAATTACGAGGCAAAAAATGTTTTTGTTGTTGTTTCCAAAATATGTTATTTCATTATTTATCATCCTTTTCCTAAATTATTGCTTTCAGCATTGGGAAGCCATCAAAAATGATTGAACTGAGGCATGGAATAATGAAAGCAGTGTTAGGAAAGTGAATTGGTGGAAATTTTCAAGATAGGTTGGAAAGAAAAATGGAAACTATTTAGAAATCTTTAGCAGCAGTTCTGAGAGAGGTGAGTAGAGCCTGAACTAGTTCATTCAGTGGAAATGGAATATAGGGAGGAATATAAGAAACTCTAGGAAGGATGAGTTTTTGGCTCTGAATCTCTGTTTTTTTAGTTACGTTAAGAAGAAGTTTTATGAAAGAGAACTGAGAGGACTTGGAGGCCATGGATACAAAGAATAGAATGTTGGTGGTTTTTAGATCAATTTCAGAGACTATCCAAAGTTGTTGAAATGGAAATTTGTATAGAATTGGATATTGCTCATAAATATAGTATAATATTGCTCATTATATGGCTTAAGGATTAAAAATTATTAGTCATGTTTACAGTCATTTATTATTATAGAAGCATAGAAGCACATGATAGAAGTGTTAAAAGATTCTGAGTGACATATAGTTTATATAGTTTAAATATGAGTCTTTACCCAGCAATCCCACTGCTGGGCATACACACAGAGGAAACCAGAATTGAAAGAGACATGTACCCCAATGTTCATCGCAGCACTGTTTATAATAGCCAGGACATGAAGCAACCTAGATGCCCATCAGCAGATGAATGGATAAAAAAGCTGTGGTACATATACACAATGGAATATTACTCAGCCATTAAAAAGAATCAGTTCTAAGTTCAAAGAATTTGAATCAGTTCTAATGAGGTGGATGAAACTGGAGCCTATTGTACAGAGTGAAGTAAGTCAGAAAGAAAAACACCAATACAGTATACTAATGCATATATATGGAATCTAGAAAGATGGTAACAATAATCCTATATGTGAGACAGCAAAAGAGACACAGATGTATTGAAGCATGTAAATTATCATATGTGAAACGAATCGCCAGTCCAGGTTCGATGCATGAGACAGGGTGCTTGGGGCTGGTGCTCGGGGATGACCCAGAGGGATGGGATGGGGAGGGAGGTGGGAGGGTTGTTCAAGATGGGGAACAGATGTACATCCATGGTAGATTCAAGTCAATGTATGGCAAAACCAATACAATATTGTAAAGTAAAACAAATAAATAAATTTTTTAAAAAAGAAAAGTATTTGTCTTTAACATAAAGTTCAAGTAAACAGTGATGTGACATTCCCAGGAAGTAGTTGTCACCAAAGAAAGAGATGTTATGCCAAAATCCATTTCCCACCCTCCCTTCTTCATTTTTATCTAGAAAATGTTAACAAGGAATGGAACTGATGAATATAGAGGTTCTGAATAATTTTCTTGTTAACCATTTTTAATTTTCTGACTAGGAATGAAAGTTGGGAACAGGTGGTGTGCTGCTTCCTGTTGTTGTTTAGTTGCTAAGTCATTTCCAACTTATGGATAAAGTGAATTGCTTTTCAGATTGGTTCCTAGGAAGCTCAGTGTCAAGTTTATAGTTCTTATTAGTAACTAACAAGCTTCCTCAAGTCCTTTTTAAAATGAAGTGATGTAGTTATGTTGAACCTTTAATAAATATCTAATTATGTGAAATAACATTTAGAAACATGTTATCTTAACACTCTATTTCTGTAAACTTGGAAGATTACTATGTTATCTGTGAGTGCTTGCTTCCCAGGTGGTGGTAGTGGTGAAGGACCGCCTGCTATTGCAGGAGACGTAAGAGACTCAAGTTTGATCCCTGGGTTGGAAAGATCCCCTGGAGGAGGGCATGACAACCCACTCCATTATTCTCGTCTGGAGAATCCCATGGACAGAGGAGCCTGGCAGGCTACAATAGGGTGGCAAAGAGGTCCGACGTGACTGAAGTGACTTAGCACGCACACACCTATTGTCTAGTAATTGGCTCTGTATTATGTGTAGTTATTTCATAGTATACTTAAAAACAGATTATTTGAAACACTGCTGTTGCAAAGCCCTAATTTAAATGGCACATTTTAAAGGTCCTTTGCTAGCCCAGGATAAAAGTACCAACCAAATGGATGATATTTCTTCATTTTTTCTCTGGGACCTCAAAGTAGAAGCAAATGTTGGTAGATACACTGTTCTTATAGTGTATTTGAGAATTTTTATTCCTGTTTCTAAATATAGACCGTAGAAGGTTCCTCCGGGGCTGACAGCCCCAGGGATGGGAACTTTAAGAGCAGAACCATAATTCATCACCAGTGTTTTAAGTGGGTGAATGTGACCTTTGTGGCTAGCAAATGTAGGACATAGGCATGCACTGTGGGAGGACCCAGCTCTACTGATGCTAGAGTTTTCTCAGACTGAAGGCCTCATCCTTTCAGCTCTAAAGGAGGAATTGATAATTTCACGTTTAAACTCATGGTTTTTTGTTTCTTGGAATGGTGATTTTTAATTTTTAAATCACTTTACTCATGCATTCCCATAACATTCTATTCCTACCTCAGCATACTATATATGTGAGAATGGTCTGCTCACTCATTTCTGTTCCCCAGACTATATGCTCCTTGAGGAAAGGGGCTGTGTTACCTGTTTACCTTGAGGGAAAGGACTACATGCATTATCTCTCCATTGCTGAGCACAGTCCCTTAGATGTGGCACAGGCAGTCAGGTGTTTGTTGAACTGATGTTACAGGTGAATCCCGATCTGTATTTTGTTTGGCTCTAGAAGTACTGAAATATTTTCTCTCAAATAAAAGTCCCAAGTCTTGGTACTTTCCTGGTTGTCCAGTGGTTAAGACTGTGCTTCCATTGCAGGGGGCACATGTTCAGTCCCTCGTCAGGGAAGTTCCACATTGTGATGTGGCCAGAAAGAAAAAAAAAAAAAATCCCAAGTCTTATGAATTAAAGCATTAATTTATTTAAAAATGCAAGGTATATGGATGTACTCTTTTATTTAACCAGTCTCTTATTGATAATTAGGTTGTTTTTCAGCTTTTTCTGTTATAAGTAACATTGTCGTGAACACCTTTATATATACTTCTTTGCAAATACATGCTGTTATGTGTTACAGAATAAATTCACGTAAGTGGAATTACTGATTCAAAGGGGCTAAGCATTGAAAATGTTGGTAGATAATGCCAAACGCTAGTATAGTAGGTGTTACTCCTACTCCTGTAGTAGGAGCTGTAGCTGCTAAAGATTGGATTATCTTTTCAGCAGTCTCTGAATCCTTATGTGGCTCTCTGAAAATTACTTCTTTAATGACTTGTTCTTATTACGATAGATGAAGGCGGCTTATAAAGTTTTGTTCAAACAGATTTGGCAGTAGGTTGGTCATATTGGTGGTCTCTTGTGAGTTCAGTACTAAGGAAAGTTAGCATAGTCCTTTTAAAAACCAGGTTTAGGGCTGAGTGTGGAGACTGAAAGATGAGTAGAGACTGTAGTTATGAGAGGTACATGTGGCAGATAAGGAAAGAATACAAGCCCCTTCCTGTGAAGTATTTTCTGCTGTCTTAAAACCAGAGGACTCCTGTGGTTTTACTGTAGGAACAATCATGTATTTACAAACCTGTCAGCTGCTTTTGTGAAAAGAGAGAAAAAAACTCATTTTTTTTCCCTCCAAAACTTTATAGATTGACTTATAAACTTCATTTTTGAAAGGCACCATTATTAAATTTATTTATCTTAGTATACTGACAGCCCTAGGTGAAGTTGACCTAAAGCATTAACGATTTTTAAAAAATCTACTAGAGTCTTTGGTCTCAGAGGGAATTTACTTGTTTAAAATTCTGTTCATCTTTGTTCTAAGGGAGTTATTAAGTACATTTAAACCTATCATGTAAGTCCCTTTCACAAATAGTCTTTAGAACTTCTCAGTCTCAACTAATTAACATCATTATTAAATTTGAGAGTTTTATTCTTCTACCAAGTTCTGAATTCAGTTAGCTGATATTTTGCTAACAGTTTTGCATGCCTTGTGTAAGGAATATTTTTCTCTATTTTAAAAAAAAATAGCTTTGCTTCTTTTTTTCTCATTGTGTGTTTGTTTTTTTGACTGATTAGTTGATTTGGCTGAGCTGGGTCTTTGTTGCAACATGTAGGATCTGTAGTTGCAGCCTGTAGAATCTGGTTCCCTGACCAGGGATCAAACCTGTGCTCCTGGGAGTTCATTGGGAGCTTGTAGTCTTAGCCACTGGAACACCAGGGAAGTCCTTATTCTTTGGTATTTTTTATTTTCTTGTAATAATTCTGTCTGGTTTTGGTATTAGTGCATAAATCTATGAAACATCTTGGAAAGTGCTTCCTCTTCCTTAATATGATGAAAAAGTTTGTGTAGCATCCTTCAATGTTTATAGAATTTATTAGTGATGGGGCTTCCTAGATGGATAAGTGGGTAAAGAATCCACTTGCAGTGCAAGAGATCCCTGGGTTGGGAAGATCCCCAGGAGGAGGAAATGGCAACCCACTCCAGTATTCTTGTCTGGAGAATCCCACAGACAGAGAAGCCTGGCAGGCTAAAGTTCATAGGGTGGCAAAGAATCACAACTGAAGCAACTGAGAACACACATACACAGTGAAGCTATCTGGCCTTGGAGTTCTCTGTGTGGAGAAGGTTTTAAATTACAGGTATACTATTTTAATGTGATATAGGGCTATTCAGATTTTCTATTTCAGCTTGTGTCAGTTTTGGAAACGTGTGCTTTGCAAGGAACTTGACTATTTCATCTTTATTAGGGAACATCAAGGAATTTGTCCCCTCAACCTAAGTTGTCTAATTTATTGGCATAGACTTGTTTGTGTAACCTCTTACCTTTTTAAAAGTTATAGAGCTAGTCCCTCTTTTGTTTCCAATATGTATTTTCCTCTCTTTTTCTTAATCATTTTAGGGATTATCAATTCTATTAATCTTTTCAACATACCAACTTTTGGTTTCATTGACTTTTCTCTTTAGTTTGCATGTTCCCTGTACCATTGGTTTCTGCTGTTATTTATTTTCTATTGTTTATTTGGATTTACTTGTTCTTTTTCTAGTTTCCTTTGGTGGAAGCTTTAAACTTGAACCCTTTTTTCTTAAGAGCATTTAGAGCTATAAACTTCTTTCTAAGCATTACTTTAGCTGTATTCTGCAGATTTCCATTATCATTTGATTTAAATTATTCTTTAATTTTCCCTGTGATACATTCTTTGATCCATCAGCTATTTAGAATTGTGTGTTTAATTTCTAGTTTGAGGGGTTTTCCAGAATTTTTCTGTTTTATTGATTCCAGCTTAATTCATGTGGTCAGAGAACATGTACTGCATGATTTCAGTCCTTTTAAATGTATTGAGATTTACTTTGTAGACCAGGAAATGGTTTATCTTGGTGTATGTTCCATGTGTACTTGAGCAGAATGTGTCTTCTGTTATTGGTTGCAGTGCTCTATAATGAAGTCAGTTTATTGGGGTGTTGTCTAAACCATCTCTATCCTTGTTTATAGAATGTGTGTAGTCTATCAGTTAACTGAGAGTTGAGTGTTAAAATTTTAAATAATGTTTGTAGATTTGTCCTTGTTTCTCTTTAGTTTTTGCTTCATGATTTTCCATTACACCTTTCCTGTGTAACCTTTAGTGTTGTTATATATCTATATAGCATATGTCTTTTATTGCTCTTTTATCATTATCAAATGCTCCTGTTTACCGCTGGTAATCTCAAGATAATACTTTTTTTGTTTGAATCTGTTTCGCTTGACATTAATATCGCCATTCTAGATTTTGTAGGATAAGTACTTAGATCGTATATCCTTTCACATCCTTTTACTTTTAACCTTCCTGTGTTTTTAAAGTGTGTCCTGTAAGTGGCATGTAGTAGGGTTTTCATCTAGTCTGAAAACCTCTGCCTTTTAGTTGGAGCAGTTTACTACATTCAGTGTAATTATTAGTATAGCTCATATAAGTCTCTTTTCTCTTAGTTCCATCTGCTTTTGTGTGTGTATGTGTTTCTGTATATTCCTTCCATCCTTAGTGCTTTTATTGTCATTGTCATTTTAATTCTTTCTGTATTGTATTTTTGCCTGGAGAATCCCAGGGATGGGGGAGCCTGATGGGCTCCCGTCTATGGGGTAGCACAGAGTCAGACACGACTGAAGTGACTTAGCAGCAGCAACATATTGTAGTTATATAAGCTTCAAAAATCAGTTATTCTTGAAAGAAATTAAGATATGAGAATACTTTATATTTAGTCATGTATTTATCATTTCTTTAAGGAAATTAGGAAGTGAGACTATTTTGTATCTACTCATATATTTACCATTTCTGCCCTTCTTCATTCCTTTATGAAGATTTGGGTTTCTATATGGTATCTTTTTTATTGTTTGTAATAATTATGATCTATAAAATCACAGAAGGTACTGAATTAGCAGATACTGACTGAATCATTGTTGCTTGGGGAAATACAGGGTTAGGTTCCTGTGAACCTTTAATCGTAGTGTTTTTGTTAATGATAACTTTATTTTAGGTGTGTTTCTATTTAAAGAAACATCATTATATATTGTAGACTCATTAACATTGAACTCATGGCTAAGAGTACAATAACTCATGTTTGAATGAACCTTATCTAAATCATGTGTTTCCTCTGTAAGGTACATCTTAACCTTCTTGCTCTTAAGAACACGAGATAGCACTTTAGCACTATGCTTAGGGTCCACATCAGAATCACCAACAAAGAGCATAGAAATGTAAACAGTGGGGGCACTGAACAGACTGCTAAAAGAATACTTGTTTACTGTATGGGAGCTGAACCAAGATGGCATAGGGTTGCTTGGTTTGACCTCACCTGATAGTGTATTCAGTATGTTGGGGGACTGGAATGTTTGGTTCCTCTGCACTTGGCCAGTTCTTTAAGTACTGACTTCCGGTTTATCAATTTAGTGAGTAGACTGGCAAATTAAGGAATCAGTGGTTCAGAACTGGGAAAGGAGTATGTCAAGGCTGTGTATTGTCACTTGCTTATTCAGCTTTATGTGAAATGCCAGGCTGGATGAATCACAACGTGGAATCAAGATTGCAGGGAGAGATACCAGCAATCTCAGATAGGCAGATGATAACCCCTCAATGGCAGAAAGTGAAGAGAAACTAAAGAGCCTCTTGATGAGGGTGAGAGAGGAGAGTGAAAAAGCTGGCTTAAAAATTCAGTATTCAGAAAGCTAAGATCATGGCATCTGGTCCCATCACTTCATGGCACATAGAAAGGGGAAAAGTGGAAACAATGAAAAATTTTATTTTCTTGGGCTCCAAAATCACTGAGGGTAGTGACTGCAGCTTGCTCCTTGGAAGGAAAGCTATGACAAACCTAGACAGCATATTAAAAAGCAGAGAGACATCACTTTGCCAACAAGGATCCATATAGTCCAAGCTGTGATTTTTCCCAGTAGTCATGTGTGGGTCTGAGAGTTGGACCATAAAGAAGACTGAGTGCCCATGATTTGGTGCTTTCAAATTGTGGTGCTGGAGAAGACTCTTGAGAGTCCTTTGGACTGCAGGGAGATCAGACCAGTCAATCCTAAAGGAAATCAACCCTGAATACTCATTGGAAGGACTGATGCTGAAGCTTCAATACTTTGGCCACCTGATGTGAAAGACTCATTGGAAAAGACCCTGATGCTGGGAAAAGATGGAGCTCAGGAGAAGGGAGTGACAGAGACGAGAGGGTTTGGATAGCATCACTAAATCAGTGGCAGTGAGTTTAAGCAAACTCTGGGAGATAGTGAAGGACAGGGAAGCCTGGCGTGCTCCAGTCCATGGGGTCACAAAGAGTCTGACATGACTTAGTGACTGAACAACAACAAAGGGTTGACTGCACTCAATTCACTAGGTTTTCTTTCTTTTTTTTTTCTTCATCATTTTTTTTTTTTTAAATTTTTATTAGTTGGAGGCTTTCTTCATCATTTTAAAGAATGTTCTATTATCTTTGGGTTACATTGTTTCCAATTGAGAAGTCAGGTCATTCTTAATATTGTTTGCCTGTCCTTTCCCTTTGTTTTTAAGATTTTTCTGTTTTTGGTTTTCAGTAATTTGATCTCCACGGTTATCTCTTTCTGGTTTTGTGTTTATCCTGTTTGTAGTTCATTGAGCTTCGGTGGCTGGTATTTTCTGTCACAATTGTCAAATTTTAGGCCATTATAATCGTAATTTTCCCCCCTATACTATTGTCTTTTGGGGGGACTCCATTTTACATATACTTTAACTGCTTGATTATCTCACCAGTTATTGAGACTGTTCATTTATCCCCCCCAGCTTTTTGTTCTTCATACTGTGCTTCAGTTTGGATAGTTTCTGTTACTCTTTGTTTAAATTTATTGATCTTATCTTCTCCATTGTCCAATCTGCTTTTAAGCTCATCTTAAAAGTGAAGTTTTCTTTAGATTAATGTAATTTTCAGTTATAGCATTTCCATTTGATTCTTTTTCTAGTCTGTGTTTTTCTATCAAGATTCTCTGTTCACTCATTATGTTTGTCTTTTACTGTACATATTTAGGAATTTTTGAAAGCTATTTTAATTTCCAATTAATATTCATTAATCCAACATTTACACTATTTCTTTTTGTTTACATTGGCTGTTTTTCCTTATTCTCATATTTTCTTGCTTCTTTTCTTGTCCAGTAATTATTTTATACTGCTTGTCATGGATATGGTGATAGTTTCATTTTGGCAGGCAGTTGGTTTGCTGAGAAATCACTTTGATCTTTACAAGTCTTGATTTTAAAATTTGTGTAGGTCTAGAGCAGTGACTTACTTTTTCTTTAAGGGCAAAGTAGTAAATATTTTAGGCTTGCAGGTCATCCAGGTTCTATCTAACTACTCTTTGCCCTTATAGTGCAGAAGTAGCCATAGGCAAAACGACACATGAATGGACTTTTTCCAGTACAACTTTGGCCCATGAGCCGTATTTTCTGACTTGACCTAGAGCAGTATCCCTTACTTTAGGGTTACGTAGTCCCACTCTTAATGTGTACCTTTTCTGGAATCTTATTTTTATGCTTGGGATGTTCATGAACTCTCTCCACTCTGACTGGCCAACCCTTTTAGGTCAGGTCTTACAGCACAGTCTGATCTCCAGAATATCCACTTAGTTCACAACTTGATCATAGATTAGTCTGCTGGGTCTTGGTAAGTCTTGTGATGTGTATGTGCAGCATTGTATTCAGCCAAACGTTTAAAGGGAGCATCTGTCTAGATTTCTGGAGCTCCTTTTCTTGGGAGCTTTCCTTTGGGATGTCACCCTGCTCCACAAATTCCAGACAACTCAACAGCTTCCTCTGCTCAGCTAGAGTTGCAGTATCCTTGGGCGGCTCTCCCATGTGCTGTTGACAAAAAGTGCCTTCAGAAAGCCAGGGCACTCGGCTGGTGCACTTCCCTCTTCTTAGGAATTATACTCCGGTGCTGCCTGTGGCCCAGTGTCTCAGGACAGTTGCTTCATATGTTTTGCCCAGTTTTATAGCTGGTTTATGTTGGAAGGGTTAGTGTGATAAAATTACTCTCATAGCTAGAAGCAGAGGTTCTTCTCCATGATTTTAAATTCCAGTTTATTTTCCTTGTTTTATAAATTAGGTATGATTTTACTGACCAGTTGGTTTTGAAATAATTGTGTCAGGGGAAACACTCAGCATAAGAATGTGTGGACGTTGGTGAGATTGTGATGTGTGCTGAGTTGCTTCAGTTGTGTCCGACTCTTTGCGACCCCATGGACTCCCACCAGTCTCCTCTGTCCTTGGGATTCTCCAGGCAAGAATACTGGAGTGGGTTTCCATGCCCTTCTCCAGAGATTGTGATATAGTGTATATGTTTTTCCAGTTTACCAGTAACAAATTCAAAATTGGTAATGCCATTTTTACTTTTTTTGAGAAGTGATTTACTTAAAAAAAGGAAATCTCTCTAGTTAATTTTAATTTTGAAACTGATTATAGTATGGTAGAAGTAATTAGCATTCAAAGTTTGTAGTCCTGAGGCAGTTAATCTAAACTTACATTCTAGTTTTAGGCTTTGGTACGGAAAAGAATCTAGCACTAGGGCCTATGTGAGGAATAGATCATTTGGAAATCTTTCATACTGTCATTATAATTAATAATTAATTTAATTAATAATTCATTAAGAATTAATTATAATTAATTCAGTCATTCTGTTCCTTTTACTGAGGGTAATAAGGAAATTAGTGTATTTCTGATTATAGTTTAAATTTCAAATTTCTAGCTTTGTCATTAAGCTTTGAATAAGTTACTTTGAGTAAGTTACTCTGAGCTTACCAAAATGCAGAGGATTAACAAAAATAAGGTCAGGTTGAGTATATTTTAGAAAGTTAGTGGGGCTGAATATGGTGAATTTGAGCATTACTAGATGTCAGTATTCAGATGCAGTATTACTAGATGTATTACTAGACATTACTGACATCTAGTATTACTAGATGTCAGTATTCAGTATGCAGGAGATGGAAACATGGGTTTGAATAGGAAGAGGTTGGTTTGACTGGCGTAGATAACATGTTGAGATGAGTTTGGACAGTTAAATTGGGGCTTCCCTGCTGGCTCACGTGGTAAAGAATCTGCCTACGAGGCAGGAGACCCAGGTTCAGGAAGATCCTTTGGGGAAGGGAATGGCTCCTCTCCCCAGTATTCTTGCCTGGAGAATTCCATTGACAGAGGAGCCTAGTTGGGGCTGCAGTCTCTGGGGTCGCAAAGAGTCAAACACGACTGAGTGACTAAGACTTTCACTTTTTCAGTGCAGGCCTTAATATGTCTAAGAGTTTTTGGTATAATTCAATGTATAACCAGGAGCTCGTCAATGTTTTTCGAGCAAGAAGATATACTGAATTGTCCTTTTTGATGGCTGTAGGGGGCAGACTTAATTAGATGAATTCTAGATTCCTTTTGCCTATTTAGTGAAAACTTGTTTTTGTTTTTTCAGTATGCCATTATGTTTTTACTTAGTTTGGATATAATTAAGTCCCTGATATTCATTATTTCTCTGGCTGTCTGTTCAAATAGTACAAATGAGATTGATGACTAAGGTTTTGGTTTTTTTGTTTGTTTTTTGTTTCTCATTTTTTAAATCTGTCATTCTTTTATTTTTGACTCACTTCTTTTTAATTTATTTTTTAATTGGTGGAAAATTGTTTTACAATGTTATGTTGGTTTCTGCCATACAACAATTCAAATCAGCCACAATTATATGTGTATTTTCTCCCTATTTAACCTCCCGTCCCTCCCCTCATCCCACCTCTCTAGTTCATCACAGCACCAAGCTGGGTTCCTTGTGTTACACAGCAACTTCTCACCAGTAGTTTTACACTTGATAGTGTATATATGTTGATGCTACTTTCTCCATTCGTCCCATTCTCTTCTTCCACCTCTTTGTCCACAAATCCGTTTTTTGCATCTGTGTCTCCATTTCTTCCCTGCAGGTAGGTTCATGAATACCATTTTTCTAGTTTCCATATATATGTGTTAATATATGATATTTGTTATTCTCTTTCTGCGGAGAAGGCAATGGCACCCCACTCCAGTACTCTTGCCTGGAAAATCCCATGGACGGAGGAGCCTGGTAGGCTGCAGTCCATGGGGTCGCGAAGAGTCGGACACAACAGAAGGACTTCGCTTTCACTTTTCACTTTCATGCATTAAAGAAGGAAATGGCAATCCAGTCCAGTGTTCTTGCTTGGAGAATCCCAGGGACGGGGGAGCCTGGTGGGCTGCTGTCTGTGGGGTCACACAGAGTCAGATATGACTGAAGTGACTTAGCAGCTGCAGCAGCATTCTCTTTCTGACTTACTTCCCTCTGTAAATAGGCTGTAGCTTCATCCAGCTCACTGAAAGTTCTTTTTAATGGCTGAGTAATATTCCATTGTATACATATACTCCATCTGCTTTATCCATTTGTCTGTCAATGGGCATCTAGGTTGCTTCCATGTCCTGGCTATTGTAGATAGTGCTGCAATGAACATTAGGGTACATGTGTCTTTTAGAATTGTGGTTTTCTCAGAGTATATGCCCAAGAGTGGGATTATTGGGCCATATGATAGATTTATTCCTAGTTTTTAAGGAATCTCCCTACTGTTCTCCATAATAGCTGTATCATTTTACATTCCCACCAACAGTACAGGAGGGTTCTCTTTTCTCCACATCCCCTCCAGCATTTATTGTTTGTAGATTTTTTTTTGATGATGGGCATTCTGAGTGGTGTGAGGTGATACCTAATTATAGTTTTGATATGCATTTTCCCAATAATGAATGATGTTGAGCATCTTTTCATGTGTTTATTGGCCATCTGTATATCTTCTATGGAGAAATGTCTGTTTAGGTCTTCTGCCCATTTTTTGATTGGGCTGTTTTTATTTTTCTTATATTAAGCTTTTATATTCTGAATTTTGGAGATTAATCCTTTGTCATTTGCTTCAGTTGCACTTATTTTCTCCCATTTTGAGAGTTGTCTTTTAATCTTGTTTATTGTTTCCTTTGCTGTGCAGAAGCATATAAGTTTAATTAGGTCACACTTGTTTATTTTTATTTCCATTACTGTAGGAGGTGGGTCATAGTGGATCTTGCTGTGATTTATGTCAGGGAATGTATTGCCTATGTTTTCCTCTTAAGAGCTTTATAGTTTCTGGCCTAACATTTAAGTCTTTAATCCATTTTGAGTGTTTTATTTTTGTGTGTGTATGGTGTTAGGAACTGTTCTAGTTTCATTCTTCTACAGGTTGTTGTACAGTTTTCCCAGCACTACTTATTAAAGAGCTGTCTTTTCTCCATTTTATATTCGTGCCTCTTTTTGTCAAAGATAAGGTGCCCATAGGCACGTGGGTTTATCTCAGCTTTCTATCTTGTTCCATTGGGCTATATTTCTGTTTTTGTGTCAATACCATACAGTCTTAATGACTGTAGCTTTGTAGTATAGTTTGAAGTCAGGAAGGTTTATTTCTCCAGCTCTGTTTTCCTTTCTCAAGATCGCTTTGGCTATTTGGGGTCTTTGGTGTTTCCATACAAACTGTGAAGTGTTTTTGTTCTTCTGTGAAAAATGCTATTGATAGTTTGATAGAGATTACATTGAATCTATAGATTGTTTTACATAGTATAGATGTTACATTGTGAAGTAGAAGCAGTCAAATATTTTGGATAATTACAAGGTATTTGCTGGGAGACAAATTTTTATTGTTTCAGGAGCTCAAACTTACGGGGCTGATCAACTAGGAATATGTAATTTACAACAATTGCATTTGTGCATAAATACATCCCTCAGAAGATAAAGCACTTGAGCTTGAGAGACCTTCTTCAAATCCTGGCTCTCTGGTGTCCTAGCAGTGTGACTTAGAGCAAGTTGTTTCTTTTTTCCCCTTCCTTCTCTCACAACTTTTTGAGGTAGTTACTGTTATTTTTCTTATTCATATGAGGAAATGAAGCCCAGAAAATCTCAGTAATAACTTTCTCAGAGTTGTACATTTAAGTGATGGATCTGGGATTTGGACCCAGGCAGTTTGATCCCATGATTCATAGTGGGCCTTAGTGAGAGTCTCTGAGCAGCTCTTTTCTTCAGAGCCAAATATTAGTGATCTCTTCTGGATTTTTTTCTCCAAGCACTTTTAGAAATGGAATACTTGTTTTGTGGCTAATTTTGGATTGAATCTCATTTTACAAATGAGGACTTAAATATTTTTTTAGTGACTATTTCAACTACCAATTTGTAAACTTTCTTATTTGACCAAGTGCCAGAAACATAATTTTTACTGTAAGAGTGATTCTGGATAGCAGTAAGGATATATTTTGGGAAAAAAAAAATAATACTTTAAATTTCTGGCACAATTTTAGATATATTTTGCTTTCCCTATAATTTTAATGTAACATGTTTCTAGTTCACTTCCCAAATAGACTGTCTCTCAATTAGTTGGTTTTTAACTATATTGTCTAGGAGAAAAAGACAACCATTTTGTTAGGAATTTGCTACCTTTTATTTAGATGGAGCAGCTGTGTAATTATTTGGTTTTTTTCTTTGACCCCCAAATCTCAAGTTTTGTACAACATTTTAATTCATTATCTTAGAAGAAAGGAATTTTCAAATTGTTATTTTACAAACGAGAAACTAAGGTTACAGAAGTCATCTTTTAAAAGTGTGTACACTGAAGCAGGAGCATGGATTTTAAACCTAGGCTGTTGTATAATTTAGAGCAAGCTACTAGATTGTCATCTGTAAAAATTGTCATATTTCTCATTGGGATGATGTGTAGATTAAGTAAGTATGAAAAGTCCTTGGCCTGGCAGTAGGCATGAAATAAATGCTAAGTATTAGTAAAAAATAAAGTGTGTTTGCATATGTGTGCGTGTGCATGCTAGGTCGCTTCAGTCATGTGTGACTCTTCATGACCTTAGGGACTGTAGCCCACTAGTCTCCTCTGTCCACGGGATTCTCCAGGCAAGAATACTGGAGTGGGTTGCCACGCCCTCCTCCAGGGGATCTTCCCAACCCAGGGATCAAACTGTGGCTCCTGCATTGCAGGCAGATTCTTTACTGTTGAGCCACCAGGGAAGCCCATGCATGTGTGTATATTTTATAGGCAAAATGTCTCAATGGTTTGGGTGAGTGGCCTATCCAGCCTGTGGTTCTGGGTTATAGGAGACTTTTTTAAATGCTTGTCATGGATTTCACCTCACCACCAATCTAAGAAGCATTTATTTCTTTTTAAAATTATTTATTTATTTGTCTTGGCTCTGCTGGGTCGTTGTTGGTGTGTGAGGTTTTCTTTGGTTTCGGTGAGTGGGGGCTACTCTCTAGTTGTGGTGCACCAGTTTATCTACTGGCTTTCTCTTGTGGAGCACGGGTTCTCGGGCGTGTGGGCGTCACTAATTGCAGCATGCGGGTTCAGTGGTTGCAGCTCCAAGGCTCTGAAGCACAGGATCAATAGTTGTGGCACAGAGGCTTAGTTGCTCTGCGGCACGTGGGATCGTCTCAGAGCAGGTATTGAACCCGTCTGTGTCGCCTGCTTTGGCAGCCGGATTCTTTACCACTGAGCCACTAGGGAAGCCCTAAGAATCCTTTAGGTATCATACCTAGGATGGATTTGTTTTTAAATTTTATTTGTTTTTAAATTTGAATTTTTTGAGAGGAATACCCTTGGAAGAAAAGACTTTGTTCATGATAGTCACATCTCTGATTTTTTTTTTCCTATTGATCAGACTTGTCTAGCTTGTCCTTCCCAGTAGAAGTGTCCAAATTTGTTATGTCCTCTACACGAAAGAAATACCTTCTGTCATCTCTCAAACTATTTCAAATTGTCTTTTGTTAGGGGCCTTACTCTAGTGTTAACCGCAGATCTTTTGCATAAGATTGCCCGCCAGCAGGTATAAAATGACACTGTACAAGGTTAATATACCAATATGTAGTGTATTAGTATATGGGCTGCCATAACAAAACACCATAGACTAGGTAACTTAAACAAGGGAATGTTAATTCTTACAGTTCTGAAGACTGGGAAGTCTTAAGACCGAAGTGTGGGCAAGTTAGGTTTCATTCAGGGCCTCTTTTCTTGGCATATAGGTTGCTGCCTTCTCACTGTGTGCTCACATGACCTCTTCATGTGACCATGGCCTGACCCTCATGACCTCATGTATTCCTCATTAGCTCTGAAAGGCCCTGTTTTCAAACATGACTCACTGGATCTTAGGGCTTCAACATAATGAATTTGGGGGGAAACACAGTTTATAACATATGGCATATATTGGTTAAGAAAGGGAGCTCTGGAGTCTTAATACTTATGTATTGCCAGAGTCTTTGTTACTTATGTACTGAGTGAGTTTCTTAATTTGTCTGTCTCTCAGTTTTTTAATCTGTTCAATGGGATATTAACAACACTGTAACAGTAGGATTATAAGGAGTAAAATGAGTTCTTGCATCAGGTAAAGCACTTAGAATAACAAATAGAGAATATGCATGATTTTCTGGAAGTGTTCTAGATTGAACATAGACCAATAAAAAAGAAAAGATTAGCGTATTAAAGCCATGATGATCCATGAAGTTTCTTTAACATAAACATGTTGTTGCCTTTTGAGAAATGGTAGGCTCTATGGGTAGCATTTAATCAGTTTTGTGGATTATAATCTAATCTGGATTAATGGAACTACTAATGGTACTCCTTTTTCCTTTCCATCTTGACGTTTGCTCTGTAGATAAAACTTTGTGTAACTTATTACGACTGAACCCCTTGCTTGCTCCTCTTTAGTCTCCTCTCAGCTCTGTCTTTATCTCTGCTGAGGTTATATTCTATTTGTTTTTCAGATGAGACACTTTTTGCTCTTCCTGCTGCATCTGAGCCTGTGATACACTCCTCTGCAGGCAAGTTCTTTCTGCTAGCCTTTTATCTTCTGTGTATTCTAACTTTAACTTTTTAGTTTTGTTAACTCTATGCTTAGTAGTTTGAATTTACTAAAAATTAGCATGATTCCAAGAATGTTTGTCTACTGACCAAGTTGAAACTTGCATTTTATATGCTGTATCCAAGAGAGAAATGGGCAGAAAGCTGATTAATAATTGGAAATGTGTAAGGAATTCTTGGACCCTTGATTTATGTTTACTTATTGACTAGTCACTTCCTCCAGATACGGTTTATTTTCTTAGAGCTGACAGGCTTTCACAGAAAAGAATGCCAGTCTGTGGCATTTAATTATCCCGTGCCCCTTCCTTCCTGTGCTTTCAGTCAGACTAGACTCTTCTCAGATTCTCATTTCTTCCTCTAAGACTAGTTAATAGTAGTTTTCCTCAGTTAATTTTACTTGAGGTTTTTCTCAAAGACTTGATGTCTTTGCATGGCATATAATTGCCTCTATAGCTGTGCACATACTTTTTGACTGTAGCTTTAATTTCTTCAATAATGATTCAGTCTACTTGATTATTATTTATAAACTAAATGTTAGTAGCATTTTAGTTAACAGTAAGTCTTTACTAACACTGTTTTTTGAATCTGTCATAAAACTTGCATTAACTCTGAGCATTAGCATCAGAACACTGGCATTCTCTAACTTTCCTTTCTGTCTATGGTCACAGAAAAAATTATGGATTTGAAGGAGCAGCCAGGTAACACTGTTTCTGCTGGTCAAGAGGATTTTCCGTCTGTCCTGCTTGAAACTGCTGCTTCTCTTCCTTCTTTATCTCCTCTCTCAGCTGCTGCTTTTAAAGAACGTGAATACCTTGGTGATTTACCAGCAGTACTACCCACTGAAGGAACACTTCCAGAAATTTCAAATGAAACTTCTAAAGCATTCTCAGAGAAGACAAAAAATCCATTTGTAGAGAGAAATTTAACAGAGTTTTCAGAATTGGAATACTCAGAAATGGAATCATCATTCAGTGGCTCTCAAAAAACAGAACCTGCCATAACAGTAGCAAATCCTAGGGACGAAATAGTTGTGAGGAGTAAAGATAAAGAAGAGGACTTAGTTAGTCGTAACATCCTTCATACTCAGCAGGAGTTATCTACAGTCCTTACGAAATCAGTTAAAGAAGGAGATAGAGTTCTGTCTCCAGAAAAAACAAAGGACAGTTTTAATGAAAAGGGAATTGCAGCAGAAGCTTCTATGAGGGAGGAATATGCAGACTTCAAACCGTTTGAGCGAGTATGGGAAGTAAAAGATACTTACAAGCAAGATAGTGATGTTTTGGCTGCTGGAGGTAGTATAGAGAGCAAATGGGAAGATAAAGTGGATAAGAAACGTTTTTCAGATAGCCTTGAACCAACAAGTCATGAAAAAGAAAGTGAAAGCAGTAATGATGACACTTCATTTCCCAGTACACCAGAAGCTATAAAAGGTGGTTCAGGAGCATACATCACATGTGCTCCCTTTCACCCAACAACAACTGAGAATGTTTCAACAAACATTTTCCCCTTGTTGGAAGATCATACTTCGGAAAATAAGACAGATGAAAAAAAGATAGAAGAAAAAAAGGCACAAATTGTAACAGAGAAGAATGCAAGCACCAAAACATCAAACCCTTTCCTTATGGCAGCACAGGATTCGAAGGCAGATTACGTTACAACAGATCATGTGTCAAAGGTGACCGAGGAAGTAGTGGCAAACATGCCTGAAGGTCTGACCCCAGATTTGGTTCAGGAAGCATGTGAAAGTGAATTGAATGAAGCTACTGGTACAAAAATTGCCTTTGAAACAAGAATGGACCTGGTTCAAACTTCAGAAGCTGTGCAGGAGTCACTTTACCCTGTAACACAGCTTTGCCCATCTTTTGAAGAATCTGAAGCTACTCCTTCACCGGTTTTGCCTGACATTGTCATGGAAGCACCATTAAATTCTGTAGTTCCTAGTGCTGGTGCTTCTGCAGCGCAGCTCAGTTCATCCCCATTAGAAACTCCTCCTTCAGTTAATTATGAAAGCATAAAGTTTGAGCCAGAAAATCCCCCACCATATGAGGAGGCCATGAATGTCTCACTCAAAAAAGAATCAGGAATGAAGGAAGAAATCACAGAGCCTGAAAGTATCAGTGTAGCTGTTCAGGAAACAGAAGCTTCTTACATATCTATTGCATGTGATTTAGTTAAAGAAACAAAGATCTCTACTGAACCAACTCCAGATTTCTCTGGTTATTCAGAAATAGCAGAAGTTGCACAGCCAGTGCCCGAGCATTCTGAGCTAGTTGAAGATTCCTCCCCTGATTCTGAACCAGTTGACTTATTTAGTGATGATTCAATACCTGAAGTTCCACAAAAACAAGATGAAGCTGTAATACTTGGGAAAGAAAATCTCATTGAAATTTCATCTGAGTCAATGACAGGACATGAAAATAAGGGAAAACTCAGCGCTTCACCACCACCTGAGGGAGGAAAACCGTATTTGGAGTCTTTTCAGCCCAGTTTAGGCATCACAAAAGATACCTTAGCACCTGATGAAGTTTCAGCATTGACCCAAAAGGAGAAAATCCCTTTGCAGATGGAGGAGCTCAATACTGCAGTTTATTCAAGTGATGGCTTATTCATTGCTCAGGAAGCAAACCTGAGAGAAAGTGAGACATTTTCAGATTCATCTCCAATTGAGATTATAGATGAGTTCCCTACTTTTGTCAGTTCTAAAGCAGATTCTTCTCCTACATTAGCCAGGGAATACACTGACCTAGAAGTACCCCACAAAAGTGAAATTGCTGACATCCAGGATGGAGCTGGGTCATTGGCTTGCGCAGGATTGCCCCGTGACCTTTCTTTCAAGAGTGTACAACCTAGAGAGGAAGAAGTTCATGTCCCAGATGAGTTCTCCAAAGATAGGGGTGATGTTTCAAAGGTGCCCATGCTGCCTCCAGATGTGTCTGCTTTGGATGCTCAAGCAGAGGTAGGCAGCATAGAAAAACCCAAAGTTCTTGTGAAAGAAGCTGAGAAAAAACTTCCTTCTGATACACAAAAAGAGCGAAGATCACCATCTGCTATATTTTCAACAGAGCTGAGTAAAACTTCAGGTAATCAATCCATACGTTATTTTGTGCTTTCTTGCCAGCTTGTGACTTACGGAACATTCTACTACCTTTTGTGTAGTATGTTATGTGTATAGGGTCTAAATAGATCACATCGGTAAGAATTCTTTTTACTGGCTCAGTTAAAGGTTTTAGTGCTTTTTTTTTACCCCTCTTGCACTCATAATTCACTCTTGCTCTTAACTTGCCAATAATTATTTGTTGGTAATTTTTATATTGCACCACAGAACTGGAACAAAATTTTATTAGAATTGACTTTAATGTCTATTTCTTTCTTCTCTTTTGCTTTATTGTTTCCTAATAGCATAAAGAGCAAGAGGTATTAAAAATGAAATATTTTCAGATATATTTACTTTTATTTTCCCAGCAATATCCTCATTTTAAAATCTTAAGGAAAGAACATTTCTGTTACTTATCTCTACTACTTCAATATAATGCAGTAATTCCAGTAGTAGGTGTAAAGTTAAGCATATTGAGTATTAGACATTTTGTTGAAGTGTACATTGAGGTATGCTATTATTAATTCTCCTGAAAAGTACTAATTCTCATTTTTTTCTTTTGACTCCACATTTCCCACATACCTGATTTGTGTAATTTGTGCATTTGTTTTTATTCAGCATTCTAATTTAGATGTGTTTCCTATAAAAATATGTAGTGATTACTGTGAATTTACTGAATATACTTAGGCATTGGAGATAGGTAGTACTGGTGGCAGAGACCAGTTTACAGGTTGTTGCTATAATCAAAGAAAGGGGAGATCACGAACATTAAGGCAATGGGATGGGCACAGAGACGTAATAGTGTTTGATTGGAATCGGGCGTGAAGATAACGGGAAGAGTTAAAGCTTACTCTGGGGAACCCGGGTTCCTTTTATGTGCAGATACATGGATGGCAGTATGGGAAACTGAGTTGGAAACATGAGAAAATAAAAGTGGGTTTAATGGGAGAAAATACTCAGTTTTTTTTTGTTTTTAAGAGTGCTCAGTGTTTATTAGACATAGCAGTATAATCTGTAGATTATTCATGTGCAAGGCAGGTGCTGTTTTAAAGTGTTTTTTAATTGGAGTCTAATTGCTTTACAGTGTTCTGTTAGTTTCTGCTGTGAATCAGCTGTGTGTATAATATATTCCCTCCCTCCTGCCCAGCCCTGTACCACCCCTCTAGATCATCAGAGCATGGAGCTGAGCTCCTCAAGGTATCTGGTAGCTTCCCATTAGCTGTCTGTTTTACACATTACCATGTGTATATATATACAGATATACAGATATACCAGTGTATAGATATACAGATATACCATGTGTATAGATATACAGATATACAGGTATACCAGTGTATATATATACAGATATATAGATATACCATGTGTATATATATACACAGATATACCATGTGTATAGATATACAGATATACAGATATACCATGTGTATATATATACACAGATATACCATGTGTATAGATATACAGATATACAGATATACCATGTGTATAGATATACAGATATACAGATATACCCTGTGTATAGATATACAGATATACCATGTGTATAGATATACAGATATACAGATATACCATGTGTATAGATATACAGATATACCATGTGTATAGATATACAGATATACCATGTGTGTGTGTATATATATATACACACAGATATACCATGTGTATAGATATACAGACATACCATGTGTATAGATATACAGACATACCATGTGTATATATATACAGATATACCATGTGTATATATATACAGATACCAGTGTATATCTGGCTACTCTCTCTGTTCGTCCCACCCTCTCCTTCCCATACTGTGTCCGCAAGTCTGTTCTCTGACTGCAGCTCTGTTCCTGCCCTGCAAATAGGTTCATCAGTACCATTTTTTCTAGATTCCTTATATATGTTTTTCTCTTTCTGACATACTTCACTCTGCGTGTCAGACTCTGGGTTCATCCACGTCACCAGATGACCAGTAAAAATTCAGTTCTGAGAATGTTGTAATTAAGGTACCTGTGTGACATCCAAGAATGAGAGATATTATAAATAGGAAGCTCTTGAGAGAGCCCTTAACTGTATGCATGTATTTACTGTGGACTCGAGGCAGTAGTTAAAGCCACAGACATCAACTACAGGGAACGGTTACAGGTGGAAGAATTGATCAACAGTATCAAATTCTGGAGAGGCTTAGTTAAGAATTGAGAATTTGTCAGAAGGAAGGGAGTTGTAATGGTCATCTCTGTTCTCAGAGGGCTAATGATTTTCTGCATCCTTGTTTGTGCTCTAGTTTTGTTTGTTTTTTTTTTTTAATTTCTGTGTCTTAATACTGAATATACTTTTAAACATGAAAACATTAATCAGTGTTAAATAATAAAACTTGCTCAGATAATTTATTATCTCTGATTTGTTCCCCTTGTTTTCTTAAAATGACATTTATAGGCAGGATTCAATTTTAATTGGGGGGGGAGACTGATTTTAATCAGCAAAGGAGATGAGCAAAATGTGATGCAGACTTTGATGCCTTGTTGCTATTTTTAGATCAAATTAATTCAAAATGTATTTTTTTTGCTTTGTTTTTTGTTTTTTATATTTTTTGGGATATAGTTGATAAACACTATTGTATTAGTTTCAGGTTGTACAGTAAAGTGAATCTGTTCTATATATCATATATCCTCTCTTTTTAAGGTTCTTTTCCCATATAGGCCATTATAGCATATTGAGTAGAGTTCCCTGTGCTATACATTAGGTCCTTATTAGTTATCTATTTATTGTATATAGTAGTGTGTAAATGTTAATCTCAATCTTCCAATTTATCCTTCCCCTTTCCTAACCGCCCCCACCCCCACATAACCACATGTTTATTTTCTACATCTGTGACTATTTCAGTTTTGTAAATAAGTTTATTTGTACACTTTTTTTTTTAAGATTCAACATAAAAGCGGTATCATGATATTTGTCTTTCTCTGTCTGACTTCACTCAGTGTGACAAACAGTACAGTGTGGAAAAGGGAGGAAAAGAGTCATTTATAGTGGAGGAGTCTGAAATACTACTTAACCTCAGCCAGGTGACCAGGGCTAACATCCACAGTGATAAGCTGTGTTGATAGTCTGTACCCAAATAGAGGGATATCCTACAAAATAATCTGGCTAGTACTTCTCAGAACTGTCAAGGTCATCAGAAACAATGAAGTCTGAGAAAGTAAGGAGACATGATGATTAAGTGTAATGTGATACCCTGGATGGAATAGCAGGACAGAAAGAGGACATTATGTGAAAACTAAGAAAACCCAAATAAAATATGGACTTTAGTTAATAAAAATGTATCACTACTGACTCATTATATATGACAAGTGTACCATAGTAATATAACAAGGAACTGAGTACAGGGTATATGCTAACTCTCTGTAATATTCTTGTGATTTTTCTGTTAATCCAAAAGAATTGTAAAATAAAAAAGCTTATTAAACATTCTTTTTAAAAACGCCTAGAAATTACCTGGCATATTTAGGCATTCAACAAGTGGTAGCTTTTTTATTTTTTAAATGATTTTTGACATTTTGAGATATAAAGGAAACCTTTTTTTGTTTTAATTTGAATTTTTTTGATTACTTAAGAGTCTGGATCATTTTTTAAAGCTTCTCTTTGCTTTTTATATTCCTGTCCTTTATCTGGTTCAGTCAAGCTGTATTCTTTTTAATTTTTTTGGCCATACCGCATGACTTGTGGAATCTTAGTTCCCTGACCAGGGATTAAACACGGCCCACTGTGGTGAAAACACTGAGTCCTAACCACTGGACAACCGGGGATTCCCTCAGAGTATATACTTCCATCATGAAATGGAAATACTGGTCTCTCAGTTCATAATTATGAATGTTCATTATGTTATTTTTTGCTTCACTGTACTTCATTATTTAGAGGCTGAGCATTTCATATATGTTCTTTATTTACTTTAAAAAAGATTTGTGGCTAAAGATTTATGCTTTTGGTACCTTGGTGGTTTTCATTTTTTGCTCAAGATATATTATGATTATCACTGGCATTTTAATTTTTCACTTTCCACTTATTTTAAATATAAATATCTAAATTAAAATATTTTAATAATTGCTTAAATTTATACTACTAAATTTAGACCCATATAGTGAGACTTCTGAAAAGTTAACTGACAGCACTACCAGATGACAATTGAAATGTTTTTCTCAGATGAATGGAAGTCTCAGTTTGGCATAGAGTGATAGTTCAGGGATATAAATGTATAATGATTGGAAGATCATTAACAGTACGAAGGGCACAAAGAAGCTCTCTCTACCTTGGGATATTAGGAATGGCTACACAAAGAGATGCTACTTTAAAAGGTAGAGTTAGCAAATGTGAGTGAACATATAGACTTATTCATTTATATAAATATGATAAAAGTTTTCCAGATCCTGTTTTGATATTTTGGGGGTGATGTGTGGGTATTACGGTCAGTATGTAGAAACTTACTCACTCAAAGCTAGGGATAGATGAATTTGCAAACTGGCCACAAGGGACTCAGTGAAAAGAAACATCAGGTTTATTCAGAACTAAAATGAAAAACCAGTAAGTCAAAGGAGGGTTTATTACACTTTAGGTGCTAAATTTCCTGTGACTGGAATTAAGCTGAATTTTTAGCAAACCTATGGTATCACTTGAGTTTTTAAGATAATTGCTTTTTTAAAAACAACTTTCATTTGGGAGTAATTTCAAACTTAAAAATAATTGCAAAAATAAAAGTACAAAGAATGTCTTACACTTTTCATCTAAATTTACCTACTAACATTCCCCTATTGGCTTTATTATTTATGATCTCTTTTGATAAATAACTAGACAATGGATACATAAATACATCCTTTTTCCCAGAACCCATGAGATAAGTTCTGTACATTCTGTGTTACCCCTAAATACTTAAAAAAGGGATATTCTCTTACATGACCTCAGGACAGTTGTTAACTTTGTAAATTTGCGTTGCTAACAGCACTTTGTTCTAACCCACCGTTCACATGCCAATTGTTAGTTGACCTGGTGACTTCTGCTGCAAGGTTCAGTCTAGAGCCACGTTTTATATTGAGTTGTTATGTTGCCTTTGGTTCCTTTAATCTGCAGCATATCCAGTCTTTCTCTCTTATGACTAACACTTTTTAAGAACACAGGCCCTTTCCCTTCTCTCTTTTTAATAGAAAATTCCTTTTTTTTTTTTTTGCATTTGTGTAATGTTTGTTAGTGATTACTTTGAGGTTATGAATCATGGCCAAAATGAAGATGATGTAGTGCCCGTCTCATGATGTCAATCTGGAGGTACCTACTATCCATCAGTCCTTCATTAACGAGGTTAATTTAGGGTTTCCTGATTTTCCTATATAATTATTGTCCTTCATGACAGCTAATGGGTGACACTGCAAATATCCTGCCCTTTACTAAAATTCTTTCCCTAGATTTAGTGTCTATTGATGAATCTTGATTGATTTATTTTTTACCACTAAATTTGCAAAAGGTGATTTTCCAGTTCCAAAACTTCCTCCACATTTGTCAAATCAACTCTGGAGTTCTACTCTTAGCAAGAAATCTCTTTTTCCATTAATTGGCTAATTAACTATCAGTATGGATCCATGAATTTCTCTTTTCCCCTAATGGTTTACAAATCATTACCATACTTAAATTATTTTGGTTATAAATTGTCCCAGATTTGAAGGGCTCCCGTTTGAGTTGGCTCAGTGACATGCAGCTATCCTTTTGAGGGAAGAGGGAAACACTTCCTACTTTCTAACATAATGAAATGTTGTAGGCTCATCTTTTGCCCACTTTGTCCCAGCCACAAAGTCAACAGTTTCTCCAGGGGTCCCTGATTCCTTTCAGTGATCAAGAGCTGGATGCAAAGTACAAAGAGTTGTACTTTGCTCCTGTGGGATCTGTGCATTTTAGCCCTTTCAGTGGACAGAGGGAGGAAATACTTGTATACGCACATATGAATAAACATAAGTACATCCATGTACTTATGAAGTCATGAGTTTATATATACTTCCAGATCCAAAACATTCCTAGAGTACTGTTTCTTGCTTCCCTCATTTCACATTTGTATTTTCCCTCAGATGGTAGAGAATCTGCTTGTAATGCAGGAGACATGGGTTCGATCCCTGGGTCGGGAAGATTCCCTAGAGAAGGGGAATGGCTTTCCCACTCCAGTATTCTTGCCTGGAGAATTCCATGGACAGAGAAGCTGGGCAAGCTACAGTCCGTGGGGTTGCAGAGAGCCGGACATGACTGAGTGACTAACACTTTTCTATAGAGAGAACCTGACTCCTCACACTTATTAATTTGTTTAATCTTTGCATACATCTAAAATAGTCTTAGAATGTTTTATAATACCATTATAATAAAATAATGAAGAGGATTAGTTTTCAAACCGACCTGCCTCAGCCCTGCCCAGTTACTTGGATTGGTTTTATTTTGCCTTTTCCTTCCACTTTTCCCCACTCCAGTGTGGTTATACTACTCTTGTGAAATAAAGTTAGATTTGTTTCAGTTCACTTTCACTTTTAGGTTTTCTTCCTGCTTGGGATGTTTTTAAAGTAAGTATTTTGAACGGCCAAGAAAAGCCAAATTATTTGCATTTTACCTGGAAAGGAGGGACTGCCATTTATGGGAAATCTTTTAAGCACCAAGAATTTTCACATAAGTCATCTCATTTAGTCTTCACCATAATCTGAAAGAGGTGAGGTAATCACTTAAGGGATGAAAAAACCTAAGTCCAGGAATGTTAAGAAACTTTCCCCAAGGTTGCATAGCAAATTAGGTATACCGAACACAATACCTTTTGAGCTTCTACTGTGTTTCAGACATTGGGCTAACTTTTTGCAAAATAATTTTTTATTGAAGTATAGTTGATTTACAATGTTGTGTTAGCTTCAAGTGTACAACAAAGTGAATCAGTTATGCATATACCCACTCTCTTACAGATTCTTTTCCCATATAGGTCTTTATAGAGTGTTGAGTAGAGTTCATTGTGCTATACTATAGGTCATTATTATGTATTTTATATGTAGTAGTATGTATATGTCAATTTCAGTCTCAATTTATTCCTTCCTCCTGGTAACCATAAGTTTGTTTTCTATATGTCTGACTCTATTTCTGTTTTGTAAATAAGTTCATTTTTACCTTTTTTTTTTTTTTTTTAAAATAAGATTCCACATATAATCAATATGGGGCTTCCCATGTGGCGCTAGTGGTAAAGAACCTGCCTGCCAGTGCAGGAGATGTGAGAGGTGTGGGTTTGATCCCTGTGGGCCCCTGGAGGGAGGGCATGGTAACCCATTCCAGTATTCTTGCCTGGAGAATCATGGACAGAGGAGCCTGGCGGGCTACAGCCCATAGGATCTCACAGAGTTGGACGCAACTGAAGTGACTTAGCGCGCAAGCACATAAGCAGTATATGATATTTGTCTTTCTCTGGCTTACTTCATTCAGTATGATGATCTCTAGATCATCCATGTTGCTGCAACTGGCATTATTTCGTTCTTTTTTGTGGCTGAGTAATATTCCATTGTGTATATGTACCATATCATCTTTATCCACTCTGTTGACGGTCCTTTAGGTTGCTTCCATGTATGACTGCTGTAAATAGTGCTGCAACGAACATGGTGGTGCATGTGTCCTTTTGAATTATGGTTTTCTCAGGGTATTTGCCCAGTAGTGGGATTGCTGGGTCATATGGTAGTTCTATTTTTAATTTTTTAAGGAACCACCATACTGTTCTCCATAATGGTTGTACCAATTTACATTCCCACTAACACTGTAGGAGGGTTCCCTTTTCTCCACACTCTCTCCAGCATTTATTGTTTGTAGATTTTTTGTTTTTTAATGATGGCCATTCTTACTGGTGTGAGGTGATATTGTAGTTTTGACTTGTATCTTTCTAATAATTAGCGATGTTGAACATCTTTTCATGTGTTTGTTGACCATCTTTACATCATCTTTGGAGAAATGTGTGTTTAGTTCTCCCCATTTTTGGATTGGGATGTTTGTTTTTTTGACATTGAGCTGCATGAGCTGTTTGTATATTTTGGAGATTAATCCCTTGTCAGGACTTGTACTAATTTTTGCCCTTCTAATAGTAAGAAAACCCATTGCTCTGTGGATTACCAACAATTAATATTTATTAATATTTTTATCAAAAATTGATAGTTAATGACTTACACATTATACAGAGTTCAAAAAGTACAATTACAGTAAGTCTTTTCCCTGTCTTAACCAGCTGCCTAGTGTACCTTCCTAGAGTCATTTACTCGGACTTGCTTCTTAAGTATCCTTCCAGACATTGTGTACCTGGCTTTTTTTTTTTTTTTAAATCTTTAGTAGTTTGACAGGTTAAAGTAACTATCTTGCTGTGTTGATCTTTAATTATTAGTGAAGGTGAATGTGTTCCACATATTTATCGATTATTTGTATTTCTTGTATGAAGTGCCTGATCATCCCCTTGGCTCAATTTAAAATTTAGAATCACCTCTTTCTGATTTTGAGAGTTCTTTATATACAGTACAAAGATGCAAATATTTGTCATTTTATAGTTTTCCCTTAGTTTTCTAAATTTTATTTTACTTTACATTTTAGTGGATATTTTCAGTTTTCACATGGGAATATTAAACTTTATAAATATATAACCTTTATAAATATTCCCATATGAAATCTGAAAATATCCACTAAAATTTTAAGTTGGGCCAAGGGGATGATCAGGCACTTCATACAAGAAATACGGATAATCGATAAATATGTGGAGCACGTTCACCTTCACTAATAATCTTGCCTGGTAAATCCCATGGACTGGTAGGCTGCAGTCCATGGGGTCGCTAAGAGTCAGACATGACTGAGCGACTTCACTTTCATTTTTCACTTTCATGCGTTGGAGAAGGAAATGGCAACCCACTCCAGTGTTCTTGCCTGGAGAATCCCAGGGATGGGGGAGCCTGGTGGGCTGCTGTCTGTGGGGTCGCACAGAGTCGGACATGACTGAAGTGACTTGGCAGTAGCAGTAGTTAGTTTATTTACTAATTTATAGCTTCATTTTTATGTTGGGACTTCCCTGGTGGCTCAGACGGTAAAGCGTCTGCCTGCAATGCAGGAGACCTGGGTTCGATCCCTGGGTCGGGAAGATCCCCTGGAGAAGGAAATGGCAACCCACTCCAGTACTCTTGCCTGGAAAATTCCATGGACTGAGGAACTTAGTAGGCTACAGTCCATGGGGTTGCAAAGAGTCAGACATAATTGAGCGGCTTCACTTTTCTTTCTTTATTCCGATCTGTTCGAAATTGATTTTGAATTCTGGTCAGAGATCATTTTATTCCACATGTTTTTTGTTGTTGGAGTTATTTTCCTTTTTCCATGGTACTCTGATCTAGTTCCTGACTGCCAGTCAATCCTGGGAAAGAGCTGGGAAATTGAGTAGTTTTTGCCAGATTGCATGTCTTGGGTTGGACAGTCAACTGTACTGTGGGTGTTGGTGCCATCTAGTGTTGGAGACGGAAAAGGGTATCTGTGGAATATTCTGTAATCCACCGTATTCAGCTGGGCAGAGGAGTTTAGTGAGCTGTGCATGTTTGCTTCACACTAAGAAATGACTTTGAAAATGACTTTATATATAAGAGGATTTTGAATTCAGGGACAACCTATTGAATCAAACCAAATGGTTGAATCATGCTATGATAAACATTATGAAGTGACCTTGAAGATTCCCCCAAACATGTATTTAGCGAAAACTTAAAAGTTTTCAAAGATTCGTTCAAAACCTAATGACTAACTCCAAATTTTAAAATGCTTTGGATCTTTTGTAATATCTGTCTATTTTGGATTATAATATAAGAAATAAACATTTATTTAGTTCTCATTGAATAGTATCACTTTCAATTTCTTTATGGTTTGTAGTATTCATTTTTAGCAGCTTATATGAAATTGTTTATAGACCTTAGAATGTTCATTATTTTTTGATTATTTTTAGCTTGTTCATTTTCTAGAATGCAGTCTTTGTTCATGTCTTAGGTTCAATTCAGTAATTAATGCTGAAGTGCTATAATTTAGTCCATAGAGGGCATTATATTACAGCATATGGTGTTAAGCATTATAATTTAATTCCTTTCAGTAATGGGACATATGTTTAGTTTCATACTTTGGTAGAGCTCAGAATAAATTTTGAAGTAAGTTTAAAACTACTCTGTAACTATAATTTTTTTATTACAAATTCCTCTTGTCCATTGCTGGAAAGTAGAAGTAATTTTTTTAGTTATCAAGAATTGTATACTAGCAACTGCCAATTTAGAGAGTAGCACTTCAACCCAAATGACCCCTTCTTTCTCACCTTATTTGCTTTCATCTCTAAACATCCCAAAGCAAACAGAGCAAAACAAAAGCTTGAGTTTTTCTGGGGTTCAGAATTAGAGGAAGGAAAGACATGGGAAAGGAGGAATATCTTGCAGGAGGTGGCCTGGGAGGTCTTACAGCTTACATATTGCTGCCTACTCCAAAATACAGACCTCTACTGTCTGAAATCCTAGAGTGAACCAGGTCAAGTACCAGAAGATGTGAATAATATGAATGGTAAATACCTTTTGTCTCAAGAATTCTTTTTTCCCTCTCCTATTAGTGTAGTAATCTCTGACTTGAAAACAGTGTTTGGGCAATGTTTTTGAGTGCATTATTCTAATGCTAAAGTATTTACTGGCCTTCAGCCTTAAGGAATTGATTATTAGAAAATACTACTTTGGAAATGTTACATAGTTAGTGAATAGTTTGGGGTTTCTAACTAATGAACGAAGAGGCCAGGGATTTTCAGCCGTGATATGACTTGGTGACAGTGTTCTCAAATATCACATTATCCAAGGGTCCAGTGAGGAGAGTTTAAAGTTAAATATTAACTTTTGATCTGAGAATACTAGACTCTCTTTAAAAATTGCTTCGCTTTATTTGTGTTTGGAGTTAAGCAGAGAGGGAAAGAACTGAGTTCTCTATTCAGGCCACTTTTGATCTGATCACGGGTTTTTTTCAGCCCCAGTTTTACAGCAAGTTATAATATACACACACACATGTATATAAAGCATATAATATATATACGTTATACTGTTTCAGTGTAGCTACTCTTCTGAAGTATGTAGTTTCCTGCATAGGCACCATTCTTTATACTTCAGCATATAAAGCATTTAAAAATATATGTTGCCTTTCCTGCTAAAGTCAAATGATAGCGTTAGTTAAACCAGTTGTGAAATGTTAGTAAAGATAAAATATTCTTTACTGGAATGAATGTCAGTTTTATAATTTTATAATAAAAATGTTAGAAATTCCTTAGATTTGTTTTTGTATTTATCAGTAAAATTTTATTTTGGTCTTATGTCACTTTCCCAAAGCAAATGATATAATTAGCATGTGAATATTTCTTCTCAAGCAAAGAGTCTATTAATAGTACCTGCAGTGGTGTCTAATAGATATTTATTGAAAGATTGAGTTGGAGCAGGTGGTGATCACGAATAAGTGTATATTTGCAAGTCTTTGGATTTCTGTAATTGCAAAAGAAGAAAAAAATAGCATTACATTAGAAATAGGTTGCTGAAATAGAATAAAAACTTTTTTTCTATTTGAATAATTTATATTCCAGAAACAGTAATAATTTAACTTTTGAGATTCTCTTGTCATAACCTCATAAGGGTGCAAAATGCTGATAATTTAGGAGAAAGTAAAAAGAGAATGCATTTACAAGACTTGAAATTTAAGCTGTTACCCTTCTTTGGATCAGTCTATTTTTATCTTATCAGGTAACCATTGATTTTAAAGTTTTAAATGAGGCTGGAAAGCAGCAGCAAAATTCCCCTGTCAAGAAATAAACAAAAACCGGCTGTGGTCTTCAAGTGTATTGCAGATATATTCAGTGATCAACTCTGCCAGAAGAACAACCCTCTTCTTTCCTTTCCTTTGGTAGCTCGCCTCCCACCCCACCCCACCCTACAAAAGTAGCTCCACTGGGTGTGAGCAACAAGCCAAAGACTAGAACAATAAGCAGATAGAAGAAGGCGGTAGTGCCTGTGCATTCGTAGCCTAGTTACAGATTGCACTGCGTCAGACTGTTCCACACCCAGACGGCGTCAGGTGACTTCAGTCCTGCTGCAGTTGTGCAGCAGAGGAGACTGCAGGCTTCGGTTGAGGAAACGGGTATTTCATGTCTCAGGGGGGAGATTTTCGCAGTTGCAGCTTTTCTGCTGGTATGCATAATTGATAATTGCCATCTGTAGGGCAGATCGTGACAAGAGATGGACGGTCAGAAGAAAAATTGGAAGGACAAGGGTATATCTGCTTTTTAATCTTTTGTTCATTTTTTTATGTGACCAGTAATGTATTTCTATGAATAACCTTTGCAATTTAGATATATTTTGGATTGAAAATGAAGTCGAATAAGGGTTTAAGAGTAAAGGATTAAAACAGCTATTTCAAATGTTTTTGCATTTGGCTGTGTATGAGAAAATGTCATGCTGTTCTGTTTCGCTGGCATTCAGTTTCGTCTTTGCAGTCCTATCGTTGATTAGGCTCTGTTCTTTAATCTTTTATGTTTTAAACAATGTACTTTTAACAGAATTTCATTTGGTCACTTTGGTGTGATAAGTCTACACAGGCATGTTTGTATTCCATAATGACATATTTTCTATGACTCAGTATTTTTTTTTTTAAAGCTGACTTGGTGTAGTTGAAATTCTATCCAAAGATTTGTAGGTAGCAAGATTCTGTGTTTGCACTAAGCCTATTTTCTTCTTTGGAAATATTATTGAACCCTTAAAGTTAGTACCAGTTACCTTTTAATTAGATTATAATTTTGTAAGTCTTAAAACGTTTAAAATATATACATAGTAGTTTTAACTGTGTGTCTATATTTAAGTCAGTAACCTTTGTCCTTGTAATAACCAATCAGTGATCTTGATCCCCTTTCCTCCCCCTTGAAAGCCCAGATCCTTTCAAGTCTCAGTGGATCTGGGTTGTGTAAGAATTTAAGCTCGTGAGTGTAATGAATATTTTTAAAATATTTTATTATGTAGATGGTTAAATGTGCCATTTTAAGGAAAAAGGAAGGTGGTAGACTGTATATCTGAACTTATAATAAATTATCTTAAAAATTGTTAGAGCTTAAAAATTTTAAGTATTCCAGTTAGACATTCCACACAAGCAATTTTTTGGCCACATTCAAGTTTTATAATTAAAAAAAGTATTTCTATAGCAGAATTGTTAGCAGGATTGATGGTAAATGTTTCTAAAAACAGTATGTGGAGCTAATTACAATATCTTTAAAAATTTGGTCAGTAAAGTATTGTGGGGAAAAGGTGAGCTTAAGATTGAGGTATATTGAAAAATTGGAAAGAGTTTATAGTTAACACTTAAAGAACAAAAAACAATATAGCTTGATTTTTTTACCTTTATGGTTTCCTTACATATGAATTTAATGAAGAGAAGGATTTTTATTCATCCTTCTGACCATTAGCATTACAAAGTGAAAGTAAATTGCTTTATTAGGTTTTGTTAAGTAAAAACATCAGTAGGGGTAACAATACAATAAATATAGACTTTAAAAATAGATGAAAAGTCACATTACAGCCTACTCAGCAACTACTAAGGCTCTGTATTAAAATTTGAATGTTACACCATTTAACAGCGTGTTAAGTTATTTGCTGAACTAATTTAGGAATACTTTTATATTGAAGAAGTTAAGATTGAGTATAATCCATTTTATACCAGAGATTTATTTTGATTATTTTCAGGCACTATATGTAAAATCAAATTTATTCTGAAATATCTCTGGAGAGCTTCATTTTGTATGTAAGTGGAATGGCCTGATACTTTTTTAGTGCCTGTCTTTGGCTTTTTTGCGTGGGAAGACTAAATTTACCTATTGTTCCTATGCATTTGTTAAGTTATATTTTAGTGTTTTTCAGCAGCTAATTTTAATGTTGCAGATTAGAGGTTATGACTTAAGTGGAAATCAGTGAGAAGCTGAAACTACCATGGAGTGAGGTTTTCCTCATTTTATGAAAAGTGTGATGATAGAGGAAAGAATCTAACCTAAGTTCTCTAGGTATACTAAACAAAAAACAGTCTTAAGCTCATACATATATTTTTCTACTCCTTTACCACCCCTGTTCATCCAGTTGTCACATCTAATGATGGTAGTATATAAGGGTATAAAGAAATGAGATATTCTGATTTCAGTGTTTAAAATTTTGTTTTCTTTTTGCTGATTAACTAGTGTTGAAGACATTTTTTCAGGCTAAGCCCCACATTAATAATTTATATTCTTTTATATATTTTTCATATTGGGTTTTCTGTTGTTCTTAGTGGAATACTTATAACAAATGAAATCTATGAGGTACTTGATCGTTGAGGTTAATTTGAAAAGCACTGATTAAAACAGTCAAAAGGTTTTTAAGAGCCCAAAATAGAAGGAATAGGTAGGTTTGGGGATTTGGGTGAAGTGGGAGAATGATTTAATCACTAAACAAGGTACAATAGAGCTTTCTGGGTAGAACAGAATGTTTATAGGATAGTAGCTGGAAGATAACATTGGTATGATTAAAGAATGTAGAAGATTTGTAAGATCTAGGTCAGGTTTCCTCAAAGTTCCCTGAAGAGAAGAATTGCCTTCTTTTTTGTATGGATTCCTATGATCCTATTCAGGTCTACCAAATCAGAATTTATAGGGGAAGAGTGTGGCAATATATTAAGCATCTTGACACTAGGATTATAACACCATTTATGTTATAATCAGACACATTTAGGAAACCCCAGTCTATATGTTTTCAGGTTTCTCTTTCTGTGATTTTTCTTTCTATGTGATTTTGGCCAGAGTAAGAAACTTAACCATTTTTGTCTTCATTTTCCTCTTTTGCATGATTTTTGGTGTACCAGTTTTGATGTTCTCTGGTTTTATGAAAAGATACTCTGGGTCAGATTGCAGAAGACACTGCAATCTTTGGATTTTATCATAAAAGGAGTGAAGAGCCTTTGGAGGTTTTAAAGACTGTTTTGGTAAATTAGAAAAGAACTTAGAGGCAGAAGGGGATGACTGTATTTGTGCCCACATTTAAAGCAAATAGTGCTGAGACTTGGCCTGAAATAAGAATGAAAAGGGGGTGACAGGTTTGAGAAACAGAGAGAGGAGTACTTAACATTTGAAATAAATTTGTGGGACTAGGGTGAGGGAGGGACTTGGAAGACAACATGAAATTTCAGAGTGAAACTTTGGCAATGCTCCTGCTTTAGTGTCAGTAGAAATAGAGCTAAAGTAGGTAGAAATGATGCCAGGTTCCATTTTGGAAACTTACTGAAGCTTAGTGAAATGACAGGCTTAATGATGAATGGCTAATTGAGAAGTGAATGCACAGTGAGACAGATGAATACTGTGAGGACTTTAGCATAAAAAGGACAGAAGATTAAGTAAGGAAAGCCTAAAACCTATTGAAATGGTGGGATGTGCAGACCAGGAAGATTCAGGAAGTTAGAGTCCAAGCAGGATAGTGCCTGTTCCCTGATCTTAAGGAGGGAGAGATTTTTCCAGAAAAAATAGAATGGGTGGTTAAAACACTACAGAGAAGTCATTTAATGTGAAGATGGAGGAATGACTGTGGACCCTACTGAATTTTAGAAATGTGCAACACTGCCCATTATTACCAGTGCTTTGGGGATTTGGCAGTTAACAGGCTCTAAGGGAACCTTGAGAGAAATTTGTGTAGAATGGGGACAAGTTTTCTAGCATTTAAACCTAGTTTGATTGTAAGGCAAGACATTGATTTAGGACCATTTCTGGAGCATAGGGCTCTCTTTACTGTTGCTAAGTCACTTTCAGTTTCTTTCAAAGCGTAAGGTTACTGAGTATGTGGATTCAGGCGTATGCTTAATACTGACATTCAGATAGAGAGAAGAAGGAATCTTCCTGCTTGAAACATGCTTTACTTAACCCCTTACTTAAACCCACCCCCCCCAAAAAAAATCCTGAGAAGGGAACTTGGGTATTAATCAATTGAGAGACCTATTGATTAGAGGAAGCCTCCCTGCTTTTCAGTTCCAAACTTAGTTGAAACCCAATGTTGAGTCATTCATTAGCTATTTTTTCTAGTTACTGCTTTAGTATTGTTATACTGTGTGTGTGTGTGTGTGTGTGTGTGTGTGTGTGTGTGTAGAAAATTTAGAAAGTCTGTGAAAGAAGGAAGCTATCACTTCACAGAGTGGTTTTGGTGTGTATTTTTAACAGTGGGTGTATGTGTTTGGGGGTTATGTATGGTACGATTTGTTCTATAGTCACTTTTCTTCCACTAAATGGGGAAATACCTTTCATTTAAAAACATTCTACTTTGTTTTAATGGATGTAGTATTCTAAGTATGTCCTGTTAATCCCATATAGTTAAATATTAAAGTTATTCCTAAAGTTTTTGCAAGTATGAACAGTCTTAGAACAAATGTCAGTTCAGTTCAGTTGCTCAGTTGTGTCTGACTCTTTGCTACCCCATGGACTGCAGCACACCAGGCTTCCCTGTCCATCGCCAACTCCCGGAGCTTACTTAAAACTCATTTTCATTGAGTTGGTGATGCCATCCAACCATCTCATTCTCTGTGGTTGTCTTCTCCTCCAGCCTTCAATCTTTCCCAGCATCATGGTCTTTTCATATGAGTCAGTTCTTTGTATCAGGTGGCCAAAGTATTGGAGGTAAATTATTGTTCCTGTTCATAGTTATTTCCAAATTGCTGGATTAACGTATTTAGACTTTTGTTTCATGTTGCAAAACTACCAGAAAGATGCAAATTATTTTGAGCAATGTATAGAAGTACCTGTCCTGAAACCCTGGCCAAAATTAAATACTCCATATGGTTTTTTGATGGTTTTAACTCTTTTCTAAGATAGCTATTTTTGTCTCTTTTAGGTAAATTACTTGATGAGAACCAGGTTTAAGTTGAAAAAGAGTAAATTTGTAATTTTTTCCTCCTTTATATGATTTAAAATCTTGAGTGGATAAGCAGTGGGAGCAATGGAAGAATCATCTCTGTTTTCTTTGTTTGCCCAAATCTGGGTTTCCTCATTCCTCGCCAGAACTTCTAACTGGCTTTTCTGCTAAATCCTATGTGTCAAGCCAAACACTTCCTAAAAGTATGGCTCTGCTTATAGCACTTAAGGGATTTTCCTTTACTTTTCAAATTCAGTTCATACTTCTGTCCTGGACTTTTAAAAGGCATTCATGTTCTAGTCCTAGCCTCTATAATCCCATCTCCCATTATTCTGCCTCCAGCCACATTGAAGGACTTACTCCCTCAACATGCCTGTTCTTTGCATTTGCTTATGTTTTTCTCTCTGTCTAAAATCCAATCCAAGTTTTAGGCTCAGTCCTTCCTGAGGTATTTACCTCTCAAGTGGAGATACTCCAGTGTTCCTCAGAACTCCAATCTCTTGGGTTTCATTCTGTGCCTTCTATTACAGTTTTACATATATAGTGGTAAAGAACCCGCCTGCCAATGCAGGTTAGGCATAAGAGACGCCGGTTTGATCCCTGGGTTGGGAAGATCCCCTGGAGAAGGGAATGGCCATCCACTCCAGTATCCACGCCTGGAGAATCCCATGGACGAGGGAGCCTGGCGGGCTACAGTCCTTAGGGTCTCAACAGAGTTGGACACAAATGAAGCAACTTAGCACAGCACATATATATATACACACATACAACACACACACACACACACACACACACAGGTATATGTATAAAATACTGGCTTTTTTTTTTTTTCCTAGTCTGTAAATTCCTTGAAAGCGGAAGAAATAGTGGTGGCCTCATCATTGGGTCTTCTCACTGACTCTGCATAGCTTTGCAACAGAGTAAGAGGATGAGAACTTTGACATTCAGCCAGGTTTACTCCTGTCCTTGAACTGTATACATCCATTCTGTGTGTTTGTGTGTGTGTGTGTGTGTGTGTGTGTGCGCGCGCGTGCGTGCGTGCCCAGGCGCACTCGGTCATTTAGTTGTGTCCGACTCTTGGCAACCCCATAGCCCATCAGTTTCCTCTGTCTGTGGGATTCTCCAGCCAAGAATACTGGAATGGGTTGCCATGCCATTTTCCAGGGGATCTTCCTGACCCAGAGATCAAACCTGCATCTCCTGCATTGGCAGGAGGATTCTTTACCACTGCCACCTGGGATGCCCATACATCCATTGTTGGAAATTTTTAAAAATGTATTTTCAAATGGGAGAAATAAAAGAGATTCTCCCTACCTTACCCCTTCTTAAAGGAGCAGTTAAGTAACTTAAGCAACTTTTGTGAATCCAGGATTTTTATATTTTACCCATAGATAAGACATCTTAGTAGTCATTTATCCTATTCTAAATAGTCATGTTTTACAGGTAAGGAAAACAGGAAAACTAAAGAGATTGAATTATTTGTTCATCACTACATAGCTAGTAGCATAGGGTCATCATCAAGGATAATGCTTATTTATGTTACTGGATGTGTGTTTATGCATATATAATGTATAAATATATCAATATGTCTACTTCAATCTGCTTGTTGTCCTCAAATTTTTAATCCAATCACATTTTATGCATTTATGTAAGGTACTGATAGACACTAAAATACTGTTGAATGTGTGCTGCCAGTGCAGAAGCGAGAGACATGGGTTTGATTCCTGGGTTGAGAAGATCCTCTGGAGGAGGGCTCCACTCCAGTATTCTTGTCTGGAGAATCCCATGGACAGAAGAACCTGGTGGGCTACAGTCCATAGGGTCACAAAG
This sequence comes from Odocoileus virginianus, assembly GCF_023699985.2. Lineage (NCBI taxonomy): Eukaryota > Metazoa > Chordata > Mammalia > Artiodactyla > Cervidae > Odocoileus > Odocoileus virginianus. The sequence continues at coordinate 35,920,252 of NC_069675.1, read as the reverse complement.
AGTTGGACACAACTGATGCAATTAACACACACACACACACACATTGTACGTACTATTAGCCATTTATTCATTGAACATTTATATTGAGTATGCAATAGATACGTAAGGTTATAGAGGTTTACCTACTAGTGAAGTTTCATTCTCTTTTTAAACTAGTAATTTGCTCTGACTTTTTCACCTATTTCAGTTTATTAAACTTTTCAGATTTCTGGAGTAATGGAACAGTATGTTTCCCACTTATTTTTTATAAATAGAAAATAGGACTTCTGCATGATTGGCTAGTTAGGGAACCTCACAGTTCTCTTAACTCATAGAAGTTTGGATTTTCCTTAGAAGGCAGCAGCAGTAATAATAGTTTTACTCTCCTTCAGTATATTGAAACATTTTCTCCTTGAGGATACTTAATATAGGAGAAACAACCACTTAAAGTAAGCTCAAATTTCATGGCAAATAACAGAGGGCAAAAGATTTATTTAATACTTTATTTTGACACATAAAACCAACAGTTATGAAACTTAAAATTTAGGTTGTAATCGCAGCTATGCATAAGTTCTTAGAATAAACAAAGATGAATCAAGTTTTGGGGCTTTTTGATGTGTAGTTTTTACTATGAAATTGGTTAACACAAAATGACATTTTTTTATCATTGAACTTTCACAGTGGATCATACATAATGTCCTTTTACAAAAAAGGTTCAAGGGTTTTCATGACTTTCCTGTTGGTTACTGTTAATCTTTTGAGGTCACATATTCTATTTCGAAGTGCCTATTGGACTGTCAGTCTCTTTTGGAATAATTCTCCAACATTGCTTAAGACATTGACCTTACAAAATGCTACATTATTAGGAAGATATGCAGTTTTGTGGTTGATTTATGTTGTCTCATCTATCTATATCTATTGCTATTTTAGTTTTAATTTTTTATTTTCAAAGAGAGGGACAATTTAGATAGGTTCTAGGAATCACAATTTGCAATTTAAACATGATTCACTCCTATTAATGAATCTGTATTACTGAAATTGTGTCTCCTCAGTTATTTAAACTGGGGTTGAAACACTATATGGAATCCTCAAGAAGGATAAAGAGCAAATGAGTACTGATCAGTTCAGTTCAGTTGCTCAATTGTGTCCAGCTCTTTGCGACCCCATGAATCGCAGCACGCCAGGCCTCCCTGTCCATCACCAACTCCCGGAGTCTACCCAAACCCATGTCCATTGAGTCAGTGATGCCATCCAACTGTCTCATCCTCTTCTTTCTGGAGTTTCTTCTCCACTGATCTCCAGGAGCATATTAGGCACCTACCAATCTGGGGAGTTCATCTTTCAGTGTCCTATCTTTTTGCCTTTTCATACTGTTCATGGGGTTCTCAAGGCAAGAATACTGAAGTGGTTTGCCATTCCCTTCTCCAGTGGACCACATTCTGTCAGACCTCTCCACTATGACCTGTCTGTCTTGGGTGGCCCCACACGGCATGGCTTAGTTTCATTGAGTTAGACAGGGCTGTGGTCCATGTGATCAGATTGGCTAGTTGTCTGTGATTGTGGTTTCAGTCTGTCTACCCTCTGATGCCCTCTCTCAGCGCCTACCGTCTTTCTTGGGTTTCTCTTACCTTGGACGTGGTGTATCTCTTCATGGCCGCTCCAGCAAAGCACAGTCGCTGCTCCCTACCTTGGACGTGGGGTAGCTCCTCTCGGCTGCCACCCCTGACCTTGGACCTTGGACATGGGGTTAGATAAATTCCTTTAAATACAAAATGTGGTATGATGGAAGGAGTGAGACATTCATGGTCAGACCTGAATTTCAGTTGGTAACCCTGCAAATTTAATAATATTAATACTTCTAAGCCTCACTTTCTTTATGTATAAAATGCAGGTAAAAGCACTTTATAGAGGTGTTGTGATCAGTGATAATGTATACAAAATTGTTGCACAGTTCCTCACTCAGAATAGGGGATTACTAAATTACTGCAGAAAGGGCAAATATAGAATTTATACTAATTTTATGTAAAATGTTTCTTCCTCAGATATGTGGTGGTCAAAATGGGCAACATACTGTAAAGTTGTCAGGAGTAAGACAGGGAAGAGTTAGTGATGAAAGACACAAGGACCCGTCTGAAATTCATGTCTTTTAGAAACTCAAGCTACAGGATGAGGAGAGGTGGCCAAGAGGGAGGCTGGTTTGCCGAGTATTTAGTTGAGAAGCTTTGTAGCAGGACTAGGTGCCCTTCACCTTGAGACCTCCTAACTGGGACCAGGCGACTTCTTTCAAAGAAAGTTGAACTCGCCTTTTTAAAAAATCAGAGCTTATTAAAGCATAGTATTTAATACTTGATTGTGCTACTTGACTTTACCTCTTCAGACATTACTCTTACTTAGTATTTAGCTCACCAAGCATTTTCACGTGTGAAATCCCATTTCATTTTCAGCTAACTTGTTAGGTGGCTGTCATTTTTCCAGTTTTGCACATGGGGAAACTCGGTTCAGTGATCTAACCAGGGTCATACTGATGGTAAATCGATGGGAGAAATAGGACTCAAGCCTCTCTTACTGTCTTTGCTGAAAGGTTAAACTCCCACTCTGCACAGTTCTTCTTGCGTACCTTCACCTGTAGCCCACCAGGCTTCTCTGTCCATAGGATTCTCCAGGCAAGAGTACTGCTTATTATATGGAGATAAAAACTTACTATGTGGGAATAAATTATTAACTCTGAATTCTAGTCATTTTTCCTGGCAATTGGGAAAATTTATTTAAGGCTTGTGATTTCTAATAAATAACATAAGTGTGTATTAGTATGAAGACTATGATTGTGAAAAATAAACTAAAAATTTCATATCATTCTAATAGTTAAACATTTGTTTATATTTATTAATTTCCTTTGTAACTGCCTTTCTCCCTTTTTCATTCTTCACCTTACTTTATTAAAGAGTACTTAATATTTGCTTTTGCTTAGGAAGTAGGCATTTTACCACTAGCTGTTTCTTGTTCTCTCAGTGTTTTTAGGACCACCTAGTTCAGTGTTTTTTCCTACCCAGATACAAGATTTAAGAATTGAAACCTGACTTCAAGCTATTCAAGGAAGAGCTTCAGTAAGAATTTGATTTGGGGCAAAATGTAATTGGATGACTCCTGCATGTAAGGCTGGCACTATTTTTAGCTCTGACAGTCGACAATTTATGATTACCACATGTAGGCAAACTCTTCCTACTCTTCCTTGGGCCAGAAGTTGTTTCTTTTGAATAAAAGACTGTCGTGTGTGGGGAGTTATTTTAAATTAAAATTTTGGTTTGATAACAATGCTGTACTACTGTGCACTGCACAAAGCACAGTCAAAGGTTTTTCAGTTTTATTTGGAAAGCAAAAGTGGGGAAGCACTGCAGGGAATTTTTTCTAAATGACAAACATTTTGTTTAAATTGATCAAAGTTATTAATATTTGGTGATCCATAAGCATTCTCCACTGTTACAAAGGGAAAAAACACTGTTAGATTAATTTCAGATTTTTAAAAGGCATTTCATGAACATTTTATTTAAGAATAAAGTTTAGGTTGCCTTTGTGATTAACACTCCATTCTGCTGTACAGAGGGACTTTAGGAAGCATGAAAGGGTAAACTTTTCCTTGTACAAGCCCTTTGTCTTAATTTTCTCAAGAATAAAGAGGCCATTAAACTCTTCCTTCATAAACAGCACCACTGAAGTGATTACAGAGGAATCCAAAATTAGCATTTTAAGAGACCTTGTAGTTCTTATTTAAAGATGCCCTTTAATTTGAAAATATTAAATTCTTTAATTATTTTTAGGAATAGAAACATGTTAATCTGGTTTTTTCAGACAGTGCAGCAAATATTAATGAAGCAGGTAATATAAAGATTAAAGGCATTTAGCAGTCTTTCAGGTTCTAGTAAGGAGAGAAAAGCCTGTAAGACAGTATTTACTGTTTTATAAGTTACCTGAAAGCATCACTATTTTTTATTTAATAAGTGTAAATATCTGAAAGTTTAAACAAACAAATGTTAAATCCAAAGCATAGAAACATTTTTTGAATAATTAGGATTACTGCATGCTTTAAACTGGCATAAGTATGCTTTCATCCTAATCAATTAGTAATATTTACTGAAGGGTGTTTTTGTTTTTAATATTTTAATTAAATATACAACTCATTGATTTTTAGTATATTTCCAGAATTGTGCAGCCATCACCATTATTTAATTTCAGAACATTTTTATCCCCACCCTCAAAAAAATCTTAAACCCATCATCAGTCATTCCCAATCTCTACTCCCAGTTCTTGGCAACCACAAATCTACTTTCTGCTTCTATAGAATTGCCTATTCAAGACACTTGATATAAACAGAACCAAACAACTGCGTAACCTTTTGTGTTTGGCTTCTTTAGCTTAGCGTAATATTTTCAAGACTCATTCATATTGTAGCATGTTATCAGTACTTCATTCCTTTTTATGGCTGAATAATATTCCATCGTATGAATATTTTGTTTATCCATTTATCAGTTGATGGATATTTGGATTGTTTCCTCTTTGGGTTACTATGAGTAATGCTGTTGTGAATGTTTGTATACATAGATTTTTCTAGTCTTTTGGATGGAAATTCCTAGGAGTGGAATTCCTGGGTCATATGATAACTCTATTCAACTTTTTGAGGAATTGCCAGTTTTTCACCATGGCTGAATTTTATATTCCCATCAGCAATGTAAGAGGATTCCAGTCTTTTACTTCTTGCCAACATTTGTCATCTGCCTTTTTTATTTTAGCCAACCTAGTGTGTCTGAAGTGATATCTGATTGTGGTTTTGGTTTGCATTTCTCTAATGATTAATGACACCTTTACATTGCTTACTGACCATATTCTTTGCAGAAATTTATATTCAAATCCTTTGCCAATTTTCAGCTGGTTTGTCTTTCTATTGTTGAGTTGTAAGTTTCTTAAATATATTCTGAATTCAAGTCTTGTATCAGATGTTTAATTTGTAAATACTTTCTCCCATTCTGTGATTGAATATTCACTTTGATAATGTCCTCTAAAGCATAGAAGTTTTTGATTTATTGAGGTCAATTTATTATTTTTTTTTAAACTGTTTTTGCTATAAGGAAACATTGCCTAATCCAAAACCATGAAGATTTATACTAATTTTTTTCTTCTAAGAGTTTTGTACTTTAAACTCTTCAGGTCTTCAATCCATTTTGAGTTGTATATGGTGTAAGGTATGGGTCCAACCTCAGTCTCGTTGAAGTTAAATGTCCAGTTGTCCTAGCACCACTTGTTGAAAAAACTGTTCTTTCCCCCATTGAATGTCTTTGCATCCTTGTCAAAGTCACTTGACCATAATGTATGGGTTTATTTCTGGACTTTTAATTTTATTCCATAATCTATCTATCTGTCTATCCATCCTTACGCCACTACCAAACTGATTACTGTAGCTTTATTGGAAGCTTTGAAAAAGGAAAGTGCCAGGTCTCCAACTCTGGTTTTCAAAATTATTCTGGCTATTCTGGATCTCTTGCATTTCCATAGGAATTCTATTATTGGCTTGTCAGGTTTTGCTAAAGGGCAGCTAGGATTTTGATAGAGATTGCTCTATAGATCAATTTGAGGCGCATTACCATTTTTGTAATGCCTTTTAGTCTATAAACATGGGCTGTCTTTCTATGTATTTGTCTTTAATTTCGTTCAACACTTTTGTAGTTTCAGTTTCTAAGTCTTGTGCTCTGTTGAAACTCTTTGATGCTATTGTAAATGGAATTCTTCTCTTAATCCATTTTCAGATCATTCATTGCTAGTATAGAAATACAACTGATTTTTTAATATGGATCAATATATATATGTGTGTGTATATATATATCCTACAACCTTTCTGGACTTATTAGTTCTGTTGCTTTTTTGGTGGGTTCCTTAGGATTTTCCACCTATAACATTGTGTTATTTGCAAATAGAGGTTGTTGAATTTCTTCCTTTTCTGTCTGGATACCTTTTATTTCTTCTTCTTGACTGCCCTACCTCCATGCCTCCAGGACAGTGTTTAATATAAGTTGAAAGAGGAATATCCTAGCCTAGTTCTTGGCCTTAAGGGAAGTGCTTTCAGTCTTTCATCATTAAGTATGATGTTAGTTGTGGGTTATTTGTAGATAACCTTTATCAGCTTGAGGACATTCCTTCCATTCCTATTGCTAGTTTGTATTTTTATAATGAAAAGGGTCTTGGATGTTGTCATATGCTTCTTTGTTTGATGATGTGGGGTTTGTCCGTAATTCTTTTAATATGGTATATTATTGATGGGTTTTCATATGTTGAAACCAGCCTTATATTCCTGTGATAAATACCACTTGGCCATGATATGTAACCCTTTTTATGTGTTGCTAGATTAATATTGTTCGTACTTTATTGAGGATTATTGTATCTGTATTCATAAGGAATCTTGGTCTGTAGTTTTCTTGTGATGTCTCTGCCTGATTTTGGTGTCAGGGTTGAACTAGCATCTAAACTAACTAACGGATATAGTGCATAAATTTCTTGATGGATATTAGAAGCAATAGTATTTGAATATATTTCTCAGGAAGGAAAGGATTTTGAAAAAATTCTATGACTCCCTCCATTGAGAATCACCAATACTGGATAAACTTTATCTTTCAAAGTTTTTTCATTAAACCCAATTTAAGGAATCTGTGAAACTAGAAATACTGGTGAATATCATTTAAAATTGCACCCCTCTTTGCTAGAAACTGTATTTTTTTAACCCTTGCAGCTTCACTAACAATCTGTTAAATTCCTTTACAAAAAAAGATTGAAACCCTTCTGTACTTGCACAGTGGCCATGACGACCATGCGTATTGCTCCTGGGACCTTCCTGTAGGTGTATTACTTTTGTCTTTCGTTTGCCCGTCAGGCCGAGTCGTCGTGTCTCTCTCGACTCTTCTGCCCTCTGTCCCTCCTCAGCAGCAGGGCATCTCTGGGACTTATTTCCACATGACTCTCATTGTATCTGTTTTGAGAACTATACTATTTGCATATTTTCACACAATATATATATACAGACTTGTAGACAAGATCTTCAGAGCTCTTCCATTTCTTGAAAAGACCTCATTTTTAGGAACTGTTTGATAGGTAGAAAAGTAGTAGGTTATAGTTTACTGTACTTGCATGCAGTTAGGTTTATATTAGGCTGCAGTCACTGAATATCACTGGATCATATACATGACTATTCTCATATCAATAGCTAAGGGGAAATTGGCTTGATTCAGCCCAAAGCACCGGAAGTTTTAACTATGAGTTATATGTAAATATTAATATTAAGCTATCAGGGAGGGTATTTTCTTCCCAGTAGGAAAGCCTCCTGGGAGACCCACACTTGTTATAAGATACTCTAGTGGTATCAAACAGGAATAGAAAGGGTGCATTTTTGGTAAATACAGTAGTAATTCATGCTTTCCTCAAAAAGGGACAATTTCAGGTGGCATAAGAGGGAATGAAGCAAATTAAGTTTATAACAGTACAACCCAGAGATAAAAACTGTTAACTAAATAGTCTTTCAGACTTCATAGTTACACATTTTTAATAAAAGTCTGAGCTTTTAAGTTGGCATCATGTGTGAAGAGGGTGGGTTTTATCAGTAGGAAGCCTGTGTTAAAAATTCATGTTCACTACTTATTAAATGATCTGGGTCTCGCTTTTCTTGTCTGAAAGCCTGCCTCATAGTTTTAATAATTGAAAGAGATGATGTCTATAGACAGTATTCAGTCTAAGTGCCCAGTAAATACTGACGCAGGAAATAAAGGGATATGTGGAAAATGTAGATTGGCAAGGTGGAAAACATTTCTTAGGTGTAAAAAGTCCAACTTTTCAGCCTTTTTTTAGCTCCTCTCATACTGTTGTCATAATGGCATAGTTTATAATGGCTTGAAAAATTATAGGAATGTGAATTTGTTTTTCTAAATCTTTAGTAATGTTTGACCAAAAGGAATGTTCATTTCAAAAAACTGATATAAAATATTTAAGCTTCTTACCCCCTAGTAAATCTAGATAAAAAAGAAAGCAGTTATTTTAGATTTTTCTTGCACGAACAATAGAACATAAAATCTGACTAATTTGGACACACTGATTGGGAATTTGAGTGCGGGATTAACATGTATCTCTGTACTAACTGTGAATCCTGTTTGTTTCTGAGTCTACAGGAAATAAAGCCTCATCCAAAGTTACACAGTGCTGAGGATGTGGGTACCAGGGTGTGGGTTTCTTGAGTCCCTGTTCCTGGTACTTCTTTCCACCACAGCCGTCTATACAGCAATCATAGACTACTTATAAATAATTCTTATCTAGTCATTGAAACTGTTCGGACAGTAACTCTTGTTTTTTAGGTAACTTGATTTGACATTAATGTGTGTTGTATATACCTCTAAGTTTTTTTAATGATGGTTAGAAATAGTGAGGATATCTGCATTTATCTTTTACCAACAATAGTGATATTGAGGGTTAATATCTGGGTTAATAAGTGTTTTGGAGCACTTTGAGGATCAGACATTTTTACAAAGGAAGAGTTTTTTTTTTTCCTCATATAAAAATAGATTTGGGGTGTTTACTTGCTCATTCATCTAGGTTATCAACTTGTATTTGCCCTGTAATGATGAATACTTAGGTATGTTTTAAAATTCTTTTCCGGGTGATTTATAAAGTGACATGTTTGTGATATAACACAGCAATGTTTGCTAAGTTGCTTTGGTCGTGTCCAACTCTTTGCAGCCCTATGGACCATAGCCCACTAGGCTCCTCTGTCCATGGAATTCTCTAGGCAAGAATACTAGAGTGAATAGCTTTGCCCTCCTCCAGGGGATCTCCTAACCCAGAGATGGAACCCAAGTCTCTTACATCTCCTGCATTGGCAGGCGGGTTCTTTACCGCTAGTGCCATCTGGATAGCCCAGAGTTATTCATAGGTTGACATTTTCTTTTTCCATGTGTATTTATTATTTAAAAACCTGAATAAGAAGGTGATAATGACCATGGTGGCATTTATAATAACAAAAATAACAGCTTTGACATTAAGAGATATTTATTTTATGCTGTATGCTATATTAAATATATTCTATTCATTATCTTACTGATGAATAATTTTGTTAATTGATTATGTCACTTAATCCTTACAACATCTCAGTAAAATCAGTATTGATCTCAGTAAAATCATTTCTATTTGTATACATATTTTATAGAGGAAGAAAATGTAGAGGTGAAGTGTAGAGGTGCAGTGTAGAGGTGTGAAGTATAGAGTGATTTAATGACCTGCCTAAAGTCACATAACTAGTATGTTATGGAACCAGTGTTTGAGTCTAGGTGACTGGGCTCTGGGATCTTACGTGCTTTGTCTGTGTAAGCTCCTGTTGTGTCTGTCTTAGATAAGCTACTGTTGTGGGGCACAGGGGGAGCCTCCAGGAAAGAATGTTACCAAAGACCAACTTTGTTACTGTTTTTCCCTACTCTCTTGCTGAAAGAAAGAAAACTGCACTGGTTATTAGAATTGTTGCTAGCAGAGACTTAAAATGAGCCCTGTCCCTGTAGGTTTTCTAGATGCCTACCCATTCTTCAAGACTCAGCTGTCTCTTACAAAGACTTTTAAAATTTTCTCCAGTCTTTTTCCTTTTCTAAATTCTCACATTGGTAAGGTATTTGTTTTAAAATTTACTGATACTGTTTTTATGTGTCTTATCTTCCTAGAATTATGGTGTTTTCTAGTGGGACCGGGCTTAAAGAAAAATCCATGCCTCCATTTTCAGGTTTTTAAATTCATTCTACTAGGTTGAGTTGTTTTTGTTTTTTAACAGTATCAGCTCAGTGAGTGTTTGCGGAATGTCAGAAAGCTATTAGCATTGCTGTTATTTCTTTACTCAGTGTTTGTTATTCATGGTGTAGATGGACTATTTCAAGTTCTGGTCAGGTCGCAGTTGTGCTAGTATATTGGCATAGTAGTAGAAACTAGTTGAATAGGACAAAAGTGATGTGGGTGTTTTAGGCAGACTTGGAGCAAACTCGAAATAGAGAAGCTTTAATAGATAGTTGAAATCAGAGTTTGAAAACAAAGCTGTAAATCCTATATAGGATGTTAAATTAATAGCATTCAAATCAGATCATATTTAGGAGGGTGGAATAAATGTTCCTTAAACATAATAAATGTTGAACCCCAGGTTATGTGTAGCACACTTAACAGGCATTTAAAATATCTTAATCAGTACTCATATGATATTTACTAATAGGAATTTAGGGCTTCATAATAATATCTAACATTTTGTAGTTCATATACGTAAATTTTCCCACAAAAGTACCCTTAACACTAAAGGAAGTTCAAACACATTAGAGGACCTGGGGATCAAGACTGAAGTAGCCCCTAGATGTGATTTTTCTTTATTGCCTCCTTCATCTTAAAAATAACCATTTAAAAATGTACTCAAGAGTATATCCATATTTATTTTACTATAAGAACACTCCCCGATGCCAACTGTCCACAATCCAGAAAGGGATGAACTATGTTTAGCCTGTGAGTTCAAGAGATCTTGGGCCTCCTGCAGAGGAGGGTTGTACATACTTATGTTCTCCTTGGGTTGTACATAACCTGATCCTGAGACCACAGGCCCTTGGTTATTCGATCCCCACGGTGGCCTGTGACCATGGGCCAAGAGCAGACTTGCTAGGTTAGGCTTTGTCCGACTCCTTACTATTAATAAACATTATATAATAGTGTAATATGTTTTTTTTCTTTGACACCTAAAGTTTTATGGCATTGCATTTACCTGCTCCTAGAGGAAAATAGCTTTCTGGGTAGTATAAAGGCTATTTCCGTCTGTTACTAGCTTTGTAGGAAATGTTTGTTTCAGTGATAGCCAGGTTAGGTTACAGTTTTGTGAAGTTTCTCAGAGATCTCTTAAAAGCAGAGCCGTGAACCTCATCTTTTTAGTTTTTAGTAAAGTTTTAATTTCTTAGCATGTTTTGAGTTAGTAGTTTTTTTCTGTGTTAAGATATTTTTTCTATTATTTGAATATACATATACACACACTTTATCTTAAGGCCATTTTACTTTTGTAGGTAAATAAAAATGTGGCAAATAAAAATGGGTAAGGTAATGTTCTAATTTCAGATCTCTTCTTTTTGCATCTTTAGTTGTCGACCTCCTCTACTGGAGAGACATTAAGAAGACTGGAGTGGTGTTTGGTGCCAGCTTATTCCTGCTGCTCTCACTGACAGTATTCAGCATTGTGAGTGTAACGGCCTACATTGCCTTGGCCCTGCTCTCTGTGACTATCAGCTTTAGGATATATAAGGGTGTGATCCAGGCTATCCAGAAATCTGATGAAGGCCACCCATTCAGGTGAGATGTCTGGAAAACAAGGCACGCATTGGCAGCACTACAAACAGTCTCAGTATTGACTGAGGCTAATCTCTGCTATTTGTAGAGTTACAGGCATGCTTTTTTTTTTTTAACTGCTAAAAGATAATTGCAAATTTTTGCTAAAAAGCTTTACCAAAAGCACCTGCTTTTTAGATTTCCTAATGGTCATTTCATAGGCTCCTGATGGAAAAGACTGGGTTTATGGATCATTAGCCGTAGCCTAACTCCACTACATGTTAGTAATATTTACTTATTAGAAGTAGATGTTGGTTACCTAATTTTACTTTAAAGGAAGCTATATCTTTTTAACATGTTTGGGATTGGCGAGAGTTGCATTTTCTTTATTGATTACTCTTTATGCTATTTGATACTATGCTTTTCCATCGTGCTTCCTCACTACGTCTGTCTTTTCTTACCATTACTTCCTACTCTGTCTAGTTTCTTCTCCTCCTTCCCTAAGGCATTACTTTGGTGTATTATCCTTTGGAGAACTACTTTCTTTCACCATTTTCTTGTCTGTAAATTAACATCATCTTACCTTATTTTGACAAGTACACTAGCATTATATTTCTGGTTGCTAATGGGGTGGACACACCTCAACTTGGATCTTCTGATCTCACTTCATACTCAGCACGTTCCCCACCCTCATCCCCTCCTTTAAAAATTAAGATAAATATAATTCACATACTGTAAAATTCAGTGGTTTTTCCCATATATTCATGGATTTGTACAACCATCACCATCTCATTCCAGATATTTTCGTTACACTCAAAAGACATTTTGTACCTATAGCTGCTCCCCACCTGGCCCCTGACAGCCACTAAGTTTTCATATTTTTAAATGAGTCTTTTATCTCAGACTTACCAGTTTCTATCACTTAACACCACTGTTGTCCTAATTTCAGGTTTCCAGTTTTCATGAGACTCGATGAGACTATAGACATTACTACATTTTACAGAGGAAACAAAGTATGAATTCAGTAATATGAAATTGCAACTTCAAAACAGCAGTTATATCATGCCACAAATCGTAAAGGAGTGTGGTTTTTAATTAGTTACACTGAAATATATAAAAACACTGTCAGGCCAACAATTCTAAATCATCTATAAATTTTACATATTGTTTGATTTTAAAGAAGACTTTTAAAAGAAACTAACGAAACATTATTGTTAGCTCAAAGGCCTTTTATAGTCATAAAGTAAATTCATCTAACATGCCAATTTAACTGCCTTTTGGACAGTTTTTCAAGTTCTTCAGTCACCTTAGTAAAGTTAGTATCACTGTGGTCTTTGGGAAAGAGTGACGACTGTGCTGCCTTTGCAGTAATAGCACATAAATGCCAGGTGAATGAATGTAAATATCCTCCGGTGCAAGCCTTTGGGCCTGCTGGGCAGATGTCTTGTCTTCAGCAGGAACAAAAGCAGTGGCACAGAGCAACAGAATACAGCTAAAGTCATGTCAGCCACTTCTCTATATTTCTTAAAACTGCACTAATAAATTTTTGCTGGTTTAAGGGTTAGGTGTGAATGTTTGACCATTTTTAACTTGATAATAATAACTTGCTATTTGTTGGCCAATAAATAATGAGGGACTGGGAAGCCTGGCGTGCTGCAGTCCATGGGATTGCAGAGTTGGACACGACTGAGCGACTGAACTGAGCTGAAATAATAGTGTCCTGTGCTAGACATTGTACTAATAAAGGTGATGTTCTTAGTCCTTGACAGTTTATACTGTAGTAGAAAAAAATGTGCAGGTATACACATATCTATATTTCAGGATGGATATAATTACTATAAGAATAAGAAAAAAAGAATAATACAAAAGAAAGCATTATTTGAGTTACATAGTAGGGTGGGGGAGAGGCCTTCATGTATGGGTGGGATATGAGGTGGTGCTGACTGACTTGGGTGTGCCGTCACCAGAAGTGAGAGGAGAGCTCTGTGGATGGGGAAAAGTGCATGAGGAACAAAGCCTCCCGTTAAGGTGAAGAACTTTAGATGAATAGCTCAGTTTTGAACTACAGCATAGTAGTGAGAAAGAAGATTGGAAGCATTCAGGGTTGGAAAGTCAGAATCATAGAATATTTGAGTTTGAATGGATTCAAGAAGTCTGTTTCTCTAATTTTGTAGAGGTGGAACCATGACCCAGAGAAGTTACATGCCTTTGCAAGGTTAAATACCTAGGTGGTATCGAGTCTTCTGATTCCTACCTGAGTTCAGCCTAAATAGCACTATCTAGTATAGCTCAAAAAGAAAGGAATTCAAATAAATCCACTTAAATTATAGTGATGGCATAGTGAATAAAAATAAGGAGATATATTTGGGCATATTGCAGGAGTAAAACTAGGAGACAAGGAATTACTAGAGAGGACGGTAATTTCCAGTGTAACTAGTGTCCACAGACATGGGGAGTTTTTGAGAGGGACTGGATAAGGAGCTGCTTCCAACAGATAAGAGAGAATAGCACTTCTGATTGCTCCAAGATGTTTGAAACAATAATGGAACAATTCCTGCTGACTTGACTATTTTTCCCCATTACAGTTGTCTTCTTAAATTTGACAGTTCCAGCTATTTCACTATAGATTGGAGCACCTGAATGAACAGTCCGGGGCTTGATTTATTGGTGTTTTCATTCCAGTATTTTTGCCTGGAAATCCCATGGACGGAAGAACCTGGTAGGGTACAGTCCATGGGGTCGCAAAGAGTCAAACCCGACTGATCAACTTCACTTTCACTTTCTTCCCCCTAAAGATTAGGCGAAGAGAGTGTAGTTATTTGGAAATGAATAGGATCTTTGTTAGGAAAAGTTGATAACATTTTGTCCACCTGAAAAAACCAAATCCACAATAACTACCATTAATTGAGTGCTTCTTTGTCCTTGATTGTGTTAATAAGCACTTTACGCATTGAAATCTCAAGATAATCTCTGTTGCATAAATGAGGAAATTGAGTTAAAGGGATGACTAAACTTCTAAAGTTACACAGCCAGGTTAGTGGCAGCTCAGAATCAGTCTGACTTCAGAGCATATGCTTATTTGCTAACCCCCTGCCTTATCAATCAGACACCCCGTGCTTGGTGAGCTTTTACACTGTGCTTGTTAACTTGGAAGGAGTATGCTTCTGTTTTATTAATGTGCTCCTTTATGGATATCTATTTGCCAATTGATTGACATTCACAAAAAGTCATTCCAGTCAGTGACAGTTAAGATGTGTCTTCTTTTCTAGGGCATATTTGGAATCTGAAGTTGCTATATCTGAGGAGTTGGTTCAGAAGTACAGTAATTCTGCTCTTGGTCATGTGAACTGCACAATAAAAGAACTCAGACGCCTCTTCTTAGTTGATGATTTAGTTGATTCTCTGAAGGTAAGTTTATTTGCTTTCCATTTTTTGACATACCCAGAATTTAACATCAGAGTTAAGAGAATAAAACTGTTTTCTATATTAAAGTAAATGATAAAGATGTAATGAAATCATTATTGTAAACTTCTGTTCTGAAATTCAGAATCAAATAAAATATTTAAGATGGAGGAAAAGCAATTCCTTTTTAAAGGAAAATGTTATAAACTCTAAGTTTTGGAAATCATAAAGATTAAAAGTGAGAATTTTGTCTGTAAGAATAGAGATTATCCAGTAGATTTAATGCCAAATATTATTTCATCTAGTTTGACTTTGTTTTAGAGTCTGGCACATATATACATGTAAGTTATTTCATATCCCTACAATTTTTTCAAATGTTTTCTTGAAAAGTGTTAATATTCTGAAACACTACAACTAATCATCAGTTGGTAATCTTTGGAATTTAGTTTTCAGATCTTGCTACATAGCAGCTGTTAGTCTCACCTTGTAAGTAAGCTTGCCAGAGTTCAGACTGATTCTAAATGAGCACTAAATTGGTCACATAATGTGAACCCCAAGAACTGGGACTACAGTACTTCTCCTTTGTGTAGAACCCACTATCTGTGTTTTGTGTATTACTGCCTGTGATTTAAGACAGACTTGTTTCATATCTAAGCCTGGGTAGAAATGTACTATGGTAGTAATTACCATAATTTCTCTTTTCTAAGAGATACGTACAAGTTTGCAATTTGTTGTGCAAACCAAGGATGTCATAGCAATGGGACGATTGGGCCTTTAGATTTGGCAAAACAATTTCTGTGGTGGTCAGAATAGGTTTAAATGCTCAAAATGCTTTTAACATATTATCTTAGTCTTAATAGGCCAGTAATGGACGTTATTTTCAGCTGTGTGCTTCTCTCAGTTTATTAAGACTTGGAACCTCAGTTACTAATAACATTAATGGTAAAAAATTGAGTTTCCTTTTAATATTTATTATCTCTTTTGTGTAGAGTGCTTGCATTTAGTGACCCATTCTGTAGTAGTGCTTTAAAATAATCTGATGTCAGTCTGTAAATAAAGAGATCATGGTTATATCATTGGGATCTTTGATTAGTATCAAGAGGAAACAAATAATATTTGCGAGCAAATCAAATACAACCTTGTACTCATGGGTCCTGGAAGAAACCGGTTTATTCATTGAAGTGGTATTTGTAGTGAATAGCTTGACTGCTGGGGGTAGAACATGTTTGAAAAATTCTTGAGGGGAATGCACTAGTGTAGTTTAAAATGAAGGGTTTTGTGGGTAGGAGTTGATTGAGAGGAAACACTAAATAGTGACACAGAGGTTCAAACAGTGTAGGGCCATCTCTGAATTCGGCAGTCAAAAATTGCTGAGGGGGAGCAGAGGGCTTCGAACAAAGGCATCATGAAGCTGGATGGAGGAGTCATTTTTTTTTTATACTTATTAATAAAAACTGCAACAGATATAAACTCAAAGTCCTCATGTTTGCACTGTGTAACAGTGAAGGCAGTTATGCATGTCTAATATTTTTCTTGAGAGAAGAGGCATTCTTGAAGAAATCTGTTTAAAACAAAACAAATTGATCTGGGAATGACTCATTCATTGTTTTCTAGTTCTTACAAATTAGAGCTTTAAGTTTCCCCTTGTCTTTAATCAGTTGAAATCTTATTCTTTCAGTTTATTGTCATCTATACACAATTCTCTGTGTAGACAGTTATGTAGGTGTGGAAATATTTGCAAAGGCTAGGGAAGTGAGAAAATATTACAGGAGGACTGAATAAATACTTTAGAAAACCTTTAAAATCTGATTTCCACAGATATTTGAAAGTAGAGTAAAAGGAAATTTTATTAATAAATACTTCTATGAGATAATTTCTTTTTGCTGTTAAATCTCATTTTAAAAATTTCCTTTGAAAATTACCTTGGGTTTTTTGGGGTTTTTTTAATGAGGAAGCTAACATAAATGAAAGAATCTGAACTTGGTAAATTCTTGCCTTCAGTGATTTTGCTAATTTGAAGGTAACGGGAAGTGGCATATAATGAGATAGGTTACTTTTTGGAACGCTTAAATTTTATGAAATTTTCTTTTATTTTAGAAATATTGTTTCTTAATATTGGGGGGGAAAAGCAGTTGAATTAGAAGCCTAGTTTACTACTGCTTCTCCGTAAGGATTAGGAAAGAGAAAACTTTTTTGAATGGTTTTCCAAAGTAGTGTTTTTTGGCAAGCCCAGAGCTCAAGGAAATCTGCTTGGTGACTTCTGCTGAGGCAGATACATTCAGGGCTCCAAATAACATTTGTATTAACATCTGACTGATCCTTGCATTGAGGTCTCAAAATCTGTTGAGGCAAGGAATAAGGCAGGGTGTCTGTCCTATTCTTGCAATACAAAGCCCTCTGATAACATACATGGAGGGTCTTCCTTGATCACCTTTGTGGTTCTGCTGTGCATGGGGTACTTCAGTTAAACCTTTGCTTACATCGTTGTGTGTGGTTAGTGTAGATTCCACTTGTTTTCACTGAGTAAGGGAACTACAGAAACACAGGATACTTGCTTAATATGTCTTACTGAGAAAAGCAGAGGAAAACAACACTCTTGTCTCTCTTTAAAATGACTTAATAGTATTCCTTTTCTAGAGGGAGTTCTTGAGTGTTTGCCACTCACCCCCATAGTTTTTATAAAAGATTATTTTCCTTCTGACTCATTTACCCTTTGCCTTTTAGCCACAGCAGTTAGTGGGAGAATCATATTCTTCCTCCCTAAAGCAAGCAAAAATATTTTTTCAGATCTCTCTTTTTTTCTTTCTCTTCTTCAATGTAAAGGAAAAATAAACTTGCTTTGTTAAATTGATTGGATTTCCTTTTATTCAGATTTCAAATTTGGAAAGTTTGCTAATAAATAGCCCCAGTCTCTGCAGTTTCCAAATGAATTTATCTTGTTAAATAACAGAGTTTTTAAAAAATTTATAAGAACCAGCTTTTGATTGGGATTACTTTTATTTTATATCATTCATAGCTAGGAAAATGGACACCACATTAATTTTAAGAAAGTACAGGAGGAAGTAGTCTCATTTATAAAATTTTTTTTTTCATTTAGAAAATAGACATTGTATCAAGCTCTGTGACTTATTTAAAATAGTAGCTTTTTAAAATTTGAAAGAGGTTTCTCTGTAAGTCACTATCTTTGTAAGTGTTTCATGCCCTAAAATTTATATAATCTACATTTCTAGATTCTGGGTCATAATTACCACTACTTCTATTTGAAACCTTCCTCAGAAATTACAAATTTTAGAGTCATTATTCTTAGCATGTGAAATTTTTCTTTTCCTTTCTTACTGTCATATTTTTGGAAGTGTGTGAGAGGGCCTGGCTATTCTATATGTTGTTCTGAAGAAATAACCAAAAATAACCAAACCCCAAGGTTCATCAAGCCTCTTGGAAAAGATTTGACATCGGATGGTGGTTATCAGTGTGCCTGGCCTACATCTCCCTTTTGGTGGTTGACTTGGACAAATAAAAATAAGACACACCCTGCAGATTTCTCCTTTTAAATTCTTGTGTACAGCTGACCCTTAACCAGTGTGGGGATCAGGAGCACTGACCCCCGCCGCACACATAGTTAGTTGACGGTCTGTGTGCAGCTGGCTCTGCACGGCCCCAGTTCCTCCTCATCTCGTCCAAGGCCCCTCCGTGTCTGTGGTTCCTCCGGTCCCCCTGGTCCCATGTTCACAGGCTCAGACAGCTGAGGACCCTGTAGAGTTTACTACTGAGAAACCTGTGCTGACAAGTGGGCCTGTGGGTTCAGACGCCTGCGTTCAGAGGCCAGCTGTAATCGCTGCATTTGTTTTGTTCCCTCGCAGTTAACTGCAGCCTTCTAAATCTTAGAAAAGATTTCAGGTGTCCATAGATTGAGAAACAGTTCATTTACCAGAAGACTAATTCTAGGCAAATATTATGGGCAAAATCACTGACAAAATATTTCTAATTCCATTCAGTAGGATTTATTCAAATAGTATAAAATTTTACCACAGGCAGATGTTTTGATCAATCCTCAGGATTTGTTGTAAAGTGGGTTTGTTACATTGAGTGCCAGATATAAGGTAAGGGGAAGACAATTAATGGAAAAAGAGGTAAAGGAGGAGGGTTCTCTAGTGAAAGTGAGCTGTGAAGCTGTGTCTGTTTCCTTTTCTTGGAGAGCCTAGTGTGTATTACCTTACTAGTTTCTAAGGAGTCCAAAAAAGGCTGGATAACTTTATTTAACCCAGTGATACTTGTCAACCTTGTTTAAATAACACCCATTACTACCAGAACAGTAGTATAAGATGGTTGAATAAATTTAAACCACCTGGTTAAGGTTTAATTCCATTCTGTGACCGACCTTCTGTGTAAGGGGTCTTTTAGATGGGGGCTCTTCTTTTAAAACAATGGTTGTCAGTCTTGGCTGCACATTGCAGTCACTGGAAGCTATATAATCTAATGATACTTGGGAAGGGGAAGAGGTGGGAGTCCCATTCCCTGAAATGATTTAATGTTTTAAATTTAATTTTTCTAAGGACACTGCTTGGAGAGTCACTGGTTTTAAAGGTTGTGGTTTAAGCTACAACCCTGGGCTATAGTTTTCTTCCCACCCTCTTAATTAGAAAAGCATGTGAAGGTCTCCACTGGGCTCAGCTTTACTAGGGGGTTCTGCCTTTTGAAACTTCAGATCCCAAGAAAAAAGTCTAGTACTTTCAATTCAGTTCAGTCACTCAGTTGTGTCCAACTCTTTGTGACCCCATCGACTGGGCACACCAGGCCTCCCTGTCCATCACCAGCTCCTGGAGCTTGCTCAGACTCATGTCCATTGAGTCAGTGATGCCATCCAACCATCTCATCCCATCCTCCTCTTCTCCTGCCTTCAGTCTTTCCCAGCATCAGGGTCTTTTCAAATGAGTCAGGTCTTTGCATCATCAGGTGGCTAAAGTATTGGAGCTTCAGCTTCAGCATCAGTCCTTCCAATGAATATTCAGGACTGATTTCCTTTAGGGTTGATTGGTTTGATTTCCTTGCTGTCTAAGGGACTCTCAAGAGTCTTCTCCAACACCACAGTTCAAAAGCATCAATTCTTTGGCACTCAGTTTTCTTTATAGTTCAGCTCTCGCATCCGTACGACTACTGGAAAAGCCACAGCTTTGACTAGATGTACCTTTGTCTGCAAGGAACATCTCGCTTTTTAATATGTTGTCTAGGTTGGTCATAACTTTTCTTCCAAGGAGCAAGCGTCTTTTAATTTCATGGCTGCATTCACCATCTGCAGTGATGTTGGAGCCCAAGAAAATAAAGTCTTTCACTGTTTCCATTGTTTCCCATGTTTTTTGCCATGAAGTGATGGGTTCAGATGCCATGATATTAGTTATTTGAATGTTGAGTTTTAAGCCAGCTTTTTCACTCTCCTCTTTCACTTTCATCAAGAGGCTCTTTAGTTCCTCTTTGCTTTCTGCCATAAGGGTGGTGTCATCTGCATATCTGAGGTTACTGATATTTCTGTCAGTAATCTTGATTTCCACTCGTGCTTCATCCAGCCTGGCATTTCTCATGATGTACTCTGCATATAAGTTAAATAAACAGAGAGACAATGTACAGTCTTGACGTACTCCTTTCCCAGTTTGGAATAAGTCTGTTATTCCATGTCCAGTTCTAACTGTTGCTTTTTGACCTGCATACAGATTTCTCAGGAGGCAGGTAAGGTGGTCTGGTATTCCCATCTTTTCAAAAATTTTCCACATTTTGTTGTGATCCACACAGACAAAGGCTTTAGCGTAGTCAATGAAGCAGATGTTTTTCTGGAATCCTCTTGCTTTTTCTGTGAGCCAATGGATGTTGGCAATTTGATCTCTGGTTCCTCTGCCCTTTCTGAATCCAACTTGAACATCTGGAAAGTCTCAGTTCAGGTACTGTTGAGGCCTCACTTGTAGAATATTGAGCATTACTTTGCTAGCGTGTGAGATGAGTGCAGTTGTGCGTTGAACATTCTTTGGTGTTGCCTTTCTTTGGGATTGGAATGAAAACAGACCTTTTCCAGTCCTGTGGCCGCTGCTGAGTTTTTCAAATTTGCTGGCATTTTGAGTGCAGCACTTTTACAGCATCATCTTTTAGGATTTGAAATAGCTCAAGTGGATTTCCATCACCTCCACTAGCTTTGTAATGATGCTTCCTAAGGCCCACTTGACTTCACACTCCAGGATGTCTGGCTCTAGGTGAGTGATCACATCATCGTGGTTATCTGGGTCATTAAGATCTTTTTTGTATAGTTCTGTGTATTCTTGCCACCTCTTCTTAATACCTTCTGCTTCTGTTAGGTCCATACCGTTTCTGTTCTTACCAGATACTAAGACCAGCTGTTTTAGGCAGAGGTTCTTATTTTTCTGTCACATGACTTTGCGTGATAAATTCTGGATTCTTTATAAAAGTAGATCTATGACTTTCGGGTAAAATATTTGTTAAAATTGTAATAAAATGTCTAGCTATATTTGAACATCAGGTAACCATAATGTTCCAGAAATCCGTCTGAAATCTGAAAGTGAGAAAAAAGGCCTGAATTCCAGAAATAGCTGACCTAAAAGAACATTAAATATAGCCCTCAGGCTCTTAGGCATTTATTAACATACACATTTTGACAATTTCCTTTCTGGTTCCTTTGGCTCACAGAAATTTTAGACAGGAAATGAGCTTGTGAAAATGTGATTAGTAATGAATGAGGCTGAAGATAGCAGAAGTCAAATGATTTCCAGTGTTTAAAACTGCAGAAAAAGTTTGAAAATGAAAGAATTGCCAAAGTAATTTCTGAAATTGTCATGTACCCTGCCCCTATTTTCCTTAAAAATGCCTCCCCACCCCATAGAGACATTATCAAATAAAATCTACAGAGCTTTTCAGTGAGATATACATGTGGTACACACTTGAATTGAATTCCCTATACCCCCAGACAAAAGATAAGATATGGCCTTTGCCCTCTTCCAGTATTACTAGACCTTCACTGTGCTTTGCCCCACTTTCCTCCTGTCTCATTCCTGCCTAAAGAGACATGAGCCTTTGGCTTCCTCAGTTAGTATGCATTGGCTGCAGTGTTGCCAAGTGTTTGCCATGGAATAGCATAGAATTTGCAGGTTTAAAGTGTTCATTGGACTTTTCCCTGCTTCTTTATAACAGCATGCACATTCATGACCATTAATAAATGGAGGAGGGCATGGCAACCCACTCCAGTGTTGCCTGGAGAATCCCATGGACAGAGGAGCCTGGCGGGCTACGGTCCATAGAGTCGCACAGAGTCAGACGTGACTAAAGCGACTTAGCATGCGTGCACTCTGAAAATGGCTTTACTGGATAGCAGAGCAGAGATTCTGGAGTCAGATGAACCTGCAATTACTGTCACCTCTGGTTTGGCAACTTGCTCTCATCTTTCTGTATCTTGGCTTTTTCTTTTATGGGGATAATAACAGCATTTAACTTTGGGGGTTATGATGAAGTTAACTGAGAAATTTGTTAGTTGCTGTTATTACACAATAAGTTTCAATAATGGTGCAATTGCTTGATGTTAGCTCTTAACTCCTTTCTTTTCTGATGGAGTCCTCTCTGGAAACCCTTACCTAGTATTTTTGTTTTGGGCCCTGAAGTGTTAAATTTTCTCCAGACTTAGCTGCAACATTTGCAAATTCTGTGATAGCACATAAAAATGTGAATTTCCGGGTTTCTCTTCTAAAATGGGGAAACATGGCGGCATTGGCCTGGAACGTTTACCTGTGAAGCTGGATTGCAGGTGCTCTTGAGAGGTAAAAGGCACATATCTGCCTTGGTCCTCACCAAGACTCCTTCATGCATTTGTGTCACCAGCCTGCCCCCACAGAGGTCTGAAGCCTCCCTCCACTTCTCTCCGCACCTGGATCGTCTGGCTTTTAGAAGGTGTCCTGCAAGAGGCAGATCTAGTGACATCTGAACCCCCTACATCACGTTGGTGTGAAGACTTGGGCTTCTCTTTTCTTTATGGATTTAGAGTGCAGCCTTGTCAGTGACTTTATGACCAAATTAGGACTAACTTTTAGCTTGTGTGTTAGTTTCTGAATTTTGTCATGGTGAGGGTATCTATTGCTAAAGCAGTTTCTTCTAAAATGTAGAAGATCGACCCTTCTCTTTTTGACTCGGTGGATGGTGATGGATGAAAATAACTCTCTTGCTCTATGGTAAACTTGCTCAAGTGCAGAAGTTATATTTAGCTTTTGCAATAGGAGTCTGTAAAACTATGTGAGAGGGAAAGGGCTTGCTAACTGGAGTCATGCTTCAAACCTTTCTACCAGAGGTTCCATAGAAGTTGCAAAGACCAGGACAGCATTTAATTTTTGACTTGCAGTTGGCAGCTGTTAAGAATGCTTGATATTTGCTCATTTGAACATTAAATTCAGTTATAGGGGTAACCAAAGTGGTGTTCTTTGTAGAACTGACGGTGCAGGAATACCAAGATTCTTCCTAACCTGAAGTAAATAAACTTCCTAGAGTCTGAACACTTTAATTACTGCTCAGTACCCAGCTCACGGCAACCCACCTGGCAGGCTACAGTCCATAAGGTCGCAAAGAGTCGGACACGACTGAAACGACTTAGCACGCACACACACACCCAGCTCATAGTAGGCATTCAATCAGATTTTGCTGAATGAATGCTACGTGGACAAAGATATGCTTTAGATAAGGGTTAGGAAGCTATGTTTGGTCTGGCCTGTGACCTGTTTTTGTACAGCCTGGGAGCTGATTATACTTCTTACTGGTTTTAAAGGATAATATTCAAAGAATATGTGACAGAGATCCTTTGTGGCCCATAAAACCAAAAATGTTTGTTTTCTGTCTTTATTTACAGAAAGTTTGCTGATCCCTTCTTTAGATGATGGAGGCGCTCACTCCTCTCTCCTTTTCATTTATACTTTGCTCTTAGAAACCTAAATAATTGTTGTAGGTGGTGGCATCGTGGTGGGATGTTTGTGACCTACTAAACAGGGCAGAGAGATTGCCAGACATATGAAGGCTTTTAATAGGAAACAGAGAAACTGCTTCTGCTGAATGTTTAATAAAATCTAGACTGACTTGGTGTTTGTAAGTCTTCAAGAACTGCTTGAACATGTCATTGAGTTTTTACTATATGGTGTCACCAAGAACTGGAAGAAAACTTTGAAATCCTTATTCAACCATTCATGAGTAAAGTATGGTGAGGAAATAAAGGACTTCTCAAAATGAAAGCACTTTAGAGAAACAAGGCTTTTCCCAAACTGCTGTAT
The DNA here is from genome assembly GCF_023699985.2 of Odocoileus virginianus. Classification (NCBI taxonomy): domain Eukaryota; kingdom Metazoa; phylum Chordata; class Mammalia; order Artiodactyla; family Cervidae; genus Odocoileus; species Odocoileus virginianus. Next base: position 35,896,220 of record NC_069675.1, on the reverse strand, counting down.
TTAATGATTTTTTTTTAATTGAAGATTTTGAGATGAGGATTACTAAAATGGGAGCATTTAGTCTGTTCACTGAAGTCCCTGGAGGGCCCAGTGAAATATGACAGTATAACCTCAACTCTGGCAAGTTCCTAAACCTCTGTTTTTTCCTTAGTGTCTTCATCTGCTGATAGCAGTGCCTACCTCATAAAATTGTTAGGAGGAATAAATGAGTCTGTATTTGTAAATCACTTAAAACTGTGTGTGATACTAATACATCAGTAGTAAGAACTGGGTTAGTGTTTGCTAAATAAAGAAGGCAGTGGCTAAAAGAATGCTGCTGCTGCTGCTAAGTCGAGTCAGTCGTGTCCGACTCTGTGCGACCCCATAGACAGGAGTCCACCAGGCTCCTCTGTCCCTGGGATTCTCTAGGCAAGAACACTGGCGTGGGTTGCCATTTCCTTCTCAGGATAAAATAATAATAATGGTCAATTTTATTATTAGGTTTAGAAGTTTGAGGAGTCCTCATTGGCTGTTAAAACATTTATTACTGGAGAGAAGGTGCTTCTGATCCTTAATAAAATGCTAGAGCTGATGTTTTGGGTATTTGAGACATAGTCTCCTTGCACCGTTATTGCTTAGTCAGATATATGTCTGATTCATTCAGCTCATATAAATCTTGAATCACTTGTTGGTACTTTAAAATCATTTTCAGTAGTTAATTCTCATGATAGCTTTCCAGTCTTCCCATTTTAGATAGTAGAGCTGGAGGGGTAAGGTGGTGACCTTTGTTATGCTTTCTGATTTTAGAGGAAACAGCATCAACTATTTGGTAATGTACTCCAGAGGAAAATGATCATATCTATTAACTGTTTTAATTAGATTCTGAAATTCCTGAATCGAGCCTGGCAGCTTAGTGAAATATCCATATTGCTTTTACCAAATCTCCAAGGAGTATGCCTATAGTAGTTTGGCATTTACATGGGATGTATTTATTTGAAGGTTTAATTTTAAAACTTTCCTTGAATTTTGTCTTTAATTGGCTGTTATTTTTCTTACAGTTTGCAGTGTTGATGTGGGTGTTTACCTATGTTGGTGCCTTGTTCAATGGTCTGACTCTACTAATTTTGGGTAAGTCTACAAAACCAATAGAATGAAAAATTTTTTAAAAGATGGGGAACTTCCTGGAGGACTAGTGGTTAGGACTCCCATATTTCCACTGCAGAGGCCATGGGTTTGATCCCTGGTGTGGGAACCAAGATCCTGCATACTGCACAGTACAGCCAAAAAGAAAAAAAAAAAAAAAAAATTGTGTGCAACGAACTTCAAGATATTTTAGTGGAAAATATTCTTATATTGTAGGAAAAATACAGGGATATACATTAGAGGTTGTGATCTTCTTAAATAAATTGCTAATACTTACACTGTTTATCGAAATGCCACTTTACTTACTGAAGGCTACTCCAACAGTGATAAACCAGATCAAGAGTGGCCTTATTTGATGTGCAGTCGTATGTCTAACTAACAGGGATGCCTGTATTTTATAAAGTCTGTAATGTGAAGCTGGGAGTGGCTCCTGGCTCCCTGGGTTAACTCATTGCTCTTCCCCCCCAGCAGCTGTGTCTGCCCGTAGTAGGAACAGTCCTGGCTATCTTAAGAGTGCTGCCAGTTTGATGACTTTGGTGTGAATTAGGGAACAAACCCTGCAATCTGCTTTAAAGCTTGTGTATTTCCTTTTTCAGCTCTGATTTCACTCTTCAGTGTTCCTGTTATTTATGAACGGCATCAGGTAATTTAACTGCAGATTGCAGAATACAAAGCTCATTCTCTTATGTGGAACTTAGAAATGTCGGTGCCAGTTTCCAAAACCTTATGAAAATGAGAAATGTGGCAGTTTAATTAAATTAAGCCTTTAATGTGTTGGAACACAGTTCTAAGATTTTTTAGCAATGGTAATTTTCTAATAAATTCTTTATCTCTTTCAGGCGCAAATAGATCATTATCTAGGACTTGCAAATAAGAATGTTAAAGATGCTATGGCTAAGTAAGTATTTAAAATCTGCACTTTTTTTACACCAAGGCTAGGTATACTGGACTTTGACAACAGTGCAGTATTTTCATGTCAAGACATAGTAGTCAGTTTTAGTCAGACCTAAAGTGTGAGTTGCCAAAAGACTTTTTTTCTAACATTTGGATCATTGCTTCTGTGTCAGCTTACATGTATCTAAGGCTTTGAGTCTAATTTGTGAGGTCAAGGTGGCAAAATTATAGCTTGTAGTTTGACAGCCTTAAGATTTTATTTCTTGTATAAGCTGAGCAATGTACATGTAAGTCTTGAAGGATAGACATTTTTAAGAAGCAGAAAACACAATATTGTAAATTCAGAGTATTTACACTGACCTTTTCCCCCTCCTTCTCATTTGTAGAATCCAAGCAAAAATCCCTGGATTGAAACGTAAAGCTGAATGAGAAAGCCTGAAATAGTTAATAGGAGTTTTATCTTTAAAGGGGATATTCATTTGATTCCATTGGGGAGGGTCAGGGAAGAACACAGCCTTGACATTGCAGTGCAGTTTCACAGATCTTTATTTTTAGCAACGCAGTGTCTGAGGAAAAATGACCTGTCTTGACTGCCCTGTGTTCATCATCTTAAGTATTGTAAGCTGCTATGTATGGATTTAAATTGTAATCATATTTGTTTTTCCTGTATGAGGCACTGGTGAATAAAAAAAGATCTGAGAAAGCTGTATATTACACTTTGTCGCAGGTAGTCTTGCTGTATTTGGGGAATTGCAAAGAAAGTGGAGCTGAAAAAAATAACCCTTTTCACAGTTTGTGCACTGTGTATGGTCTGTGTAGATTGATGCAGATTTTCTGAAATGTTTAGACGAGATCATACCACCAAAGCAGGAGTGAAAAAGCTTGCCTTTTCTGGTATGTTCTAGGTGTATTGTGAAATTTACTGTTGTATTAATTGCCAATATAAGTAAATATAGATTATATATATATCTATATATAGTGTTTCACAAAGCTTAGACCTTTACCTTTCCAGCTGCCCCACAGTGCTTGATACTTCTGTCATTGGTTTTATGTGTGTAGTTCCAAAACACATAAGCTAGGAAAAAAACATATTTCTAGGTGCACTACCATCTGTTTTCAACATGAACCGATGCCATGCAAACAGAACTCAACATAAACTTCATTGCACAGACTTACTGTAGTTAATTTTATCACAAACTCTGGACTGAATCTAATGCTTCCAAAAATGTTTGCAAATATCAAACATTGTTATGTAAGAAATTATAAATGACGATTTATACAATTGTGGTTTAAGCTGTACTGAACTAAATCTGTGGAATGCATTGTGAACTGTAAAAGCAAAGTATCAATAAAGCTTATAGACTTAAAAGATGTTTCGTATTTTGGTTTCATGAACCTGCTGTAGAATGAAAGTATCAGACACAAAGGGTAGCCTTTGCCTCCACCAGTGTGTGACTTCCAGAAAGGCTTTAAGCTCAGTGTAGCCATGTTTACTTTGAAAACAAGAACATGTCTACATAAATCTGACACATACCAAAATGTTTTTAAATTATGTATTTTTATACTTTAATTGAAAATAAATTCATGCACCAATATTTTAACATATGGAATACAGTGCAGGATTTATGAACATACATAAAATCATACCATATAAATGTTTACAAATCAGATTTAAGAACTTTTCTTGACACACAGACACTATTGCTCTTTAAATATAGTGTGTACATATATCATCATTGATAAATTTGTTCTTCACATAGTTATTTCAATGCAAGAGTGAGTCAGTATGAAAGGTCAGTGTACAATATAGGCAGACATGGTTATCGCTCAGCATCACCAGTCACATGGATACAGAAAACAGAATTAGGGCTGCATGGGGACTCTACCTGTGGGCCCAACAACCTATCAGTGGATTAATGTAAGGCATTAATAAATTGGCGTATAAAAATAGCTTAATGAGTGATCTAATCCATTTAGAATGTTGAAGCACTTCTGTGGTAAATGGTAATCTATTTAATTGAAAATGCTTCGTTTCACCATTCCTCTAAACTGACAGTTGAAAATCGCCAGTAACTCAAGATCCAGAATTTTAGTTCACTGACTAGAAGGTCTAATTGGTATAATCTATGTGCTCAGAGTCCCAGTCTGTCACCAAGCTGCCTTCCAGCACGTGCCATCATCAGCCCCTCCTGTCAGTGGTCAGCAAGTGTCAAGTATGATGGGAGGTGGTCCAGGGTGCTTCTGATTTTGTTGGCCAAGTCACATTCTGTCAATCAGCCAACTCTGAGCTAGATTATTTTGTTCTGTAATCTTGAGTTATCAAATACTGCTTTGGGCTTAGGAATTTGTTCTGCAGAGATTTTTGAATCCAGAGCTGACTGTGTCGTTCACCTGAAGCACATCCCTGGAGTCACGTCCACCCCGCTCTGGGAGTGGCCCTCCCAGCGCAGCCTCCGGGCACCTCCTCTGTTACCGTTTTAGGTTCAGTAGGATAAATCAGCTCATCTTCCTGGACCGACTTGAGCTTTTTTGTTTTCCCTTCTATTTTGTAGTAGAGGTTTGTTTTATTTGAAATGTTTTGGATGTTGTGGGTTTGGCACTCAGTATAATGAAACCTACTCTACTCACCCATCTTCCAACACCTGAACTTAAGTTTCTTTGCTGCTCAACTTCAAATAGCCACTGTTTCCCAAGCACATAACTAATGTGTTTCCTTTGGGAAGCCTTGACCTAAACACATGACATGGGTGACCAGGAATCTGCTAGGATCCTGTAGCCCTCCTCAGTTTTGAAGTTTTAGCACCATATATAGAAAGGAGATAATTTGTGGGAGGTGAGATTAGCAGCCCACACAACTGGAAGCTTTCAAAGGCACTTAATGGATATAAAACTCTGCAAATGAAACATTAAAAAAATTAAGTTTCTCAACTTGTTTATACATGGCTCATTTGGTTTTGAAAGCTAAATGTGAACAGAGGCTATCAGTATTTCTAGTATTTCAGTGAATCTAACTTAAGCTGTCCTGTTCAACTTCCTTATTTGTAAAAATGAACATTTTTAAAGTATATAGAAACATAATAGCAAAACATCTTTTGTAAAAGTTTTGATGCAAATTAAAAGCTACATATTGGTTAGGGTAACTGAGGCTCTAAATTTTGTCAGTGGGCTACATTATCAGATAGGATTTCTTTGTCAGTGTAGTGAGTACGTGTAGTTTGTAGTCTCAGGAAGAGAGGCAAGCAGTCAACACGTCAGCACTGACCTTCCTTCTTGACATCCCAGTTTTGGAAGCTCCAGGTGATGGAAGCAGTCACATCTCACCAGCACTTGGAGCTCATGTGGCTTGTTGCGGTGTAGACCTTTCCCAGCAGCTGGCAGCCAGGAGGCACCCTGTCACGGCCTCTGTGGTTGCCAGCCGTGGCAGCAGCAGGAAAGCAGATTCTGGCATTTACAGGCATCGCCACACAAATACACTGAAAAGACAGACCAAACATTTTGCAGGGCTGGACATCATAACTTTTGTCAAGCGACAAAAGTCATTCTTGCCAAGAGCTCCAGAGTCAAGCTCAGGCTGAACATTTTGATTTCAATTTTAAAAGACAAACCAGGGATCTTGCTACCAATTAAAGGCCTATTGGTTATTTTTTTTTAAGGTCTATGTTATCTGTTTGGTCTGGCTCTTTCAGCATGTCCCTTCTGAACTGGACTGCTGGCAGCTTGACTTCACACTTCTCTCTTGTTACCACTGGAGAGGTTTTATCAGCTCCACTCAAGCAGGAGAGCTCTTTCTAGTGTTCAGCACAGGGCCAGGGGTGACAGGAGCCCATGGCTGCCAGGCCGAGGGGGCCCTGTGTTGGGAAGTTGCCACCCAAGCCCTTTATAGTGACCGACAGCCCCCTCAGATCTCCGGGTTAGCGTCTGTCTGCTGCGGCTGCTTGTTCACGGTTGGGTTGGTGCTGCTTTGGTTGGGGGTCCTCCCCCCACTCCCCACCCCGGGAGCTGCTGGCAGCCCTTTCTCAACAGCTCTAAGTGCCTGCGGCGGTTGACACAGTGCCCTGGAGATGGATGTTTCCCGGGGGGCCAGTGGAAAGCATCCTTTGGGGCCATTTTCTACACAATGCTTTTGGGTAGAAAGTGGGTTAAAATTCTCTACAGATACCTTTTCCACAACCTTACTCAGACTACTAAAAATGCATGTGTTTCTTCTTGATGCCCCTTTGAGCCCAGCCCTCAACTGAACAGAAACCAGTATTCATGTTTCTGTAAAGCTCTTCATCTACATGAGATGTGGAGAAGCTGAATGACTTTGGATGACATCGTGCTGCTCCCCCACACTCCAAGTAAGAAAGGCCCTTGGTGGAGGGACACGAGAGAGCTCCTTGGAGGTTCTGATAGCATCTCTGGAGTAGGCTGCTAGGGGGTTCTTCCAAAACTTTGGAAGACCTCATGCCTCCCAGAGCATGGGGCCTGTTTCTCACTGAGCAGTGGTGAAGGTTAGGGGCAGACCCAGTTCAGGAGTCCACACAGCTGGGTGAGGTTCTCCAGCTTCTAACTAGCACTGGAAATGGCTTTACCCCTTGTCTGATTTCACGTGTAAAACCGGGTAACGTGTTCTGCCTGACTGAGGCCCAATATTACTATTTGTAAACCTCTCACAGAGTTTTGGATTAATCATCCATGTTAAGAACTCTAGTGATGAACTGGGAGTTCTGAGTTATAAGGCCCATGGATCAAGGTCACTCTAAGCTCCTGATTATATGCAGTGGGTGCTGCGGGCTGTCCAGCAGCTCCTACTGAAATCGCCACGTGGAGGTTGGGTCTCTCAGCACCTGCCCCTCCAACCAGCAATGCTCAGAGTAGCTCTGATCTGCCCTTGGCTTCTCTCCAATCCCAGGCCAGCCTAGTGGGGACAGAGGCCCATCACAGTTAGGGTTTGGGGTCACCGGAGACTAAATACCTTACACTGGGCAAGTCCTCACTGCATCTCCTGGTCACTTCCTACACCAGCCCCTCCCGTGCCCCTGGGAGGAGCTGACAATTGAGGTGGGGATGGTAGGGGTGAAGGCCAGGCCTCGGGGCAGAGCCAGATGAATCAGGTTGGTACCTGCAGTCGTCTCCTCCAGTGCTGACTACATACTTGTCGTCATGAGAGAAACGGATGTTCGTCACATGAGCTGAGTGACCGAAGTAACGCTTATGTTTGGCCTGTGAGCAAAAGGGAATTGAGGTGACTAAGACAGCCTGTCTTTCAGCAACCCTGGACTACTCCCAGGACCCTGCTCCATCTCCCAGGCTTCCCTTCACCCTCAGGGTGCCTATTAGGTCTGGACGTCTCTGGGAGCCAGCCCTTCACTGGCTTCCTGCCTCACTGTTGCCCTGCTCGGTACCCTTACCCCCATTCTCCTGGCTTCCAACACTTCCCCTCATGAAGGAGAGGAAAAGGTTAGGGGTGGCCAAGTCTCCCCAGGGCTGTGACAAGATTCCTCTTGTGCTAGACTGTAGATAGTCATGTCCATGTGGCCACAATCTCCGGGAGAATGCACGTCCGAGAGCCTAGAGGCTGTGCAGGGAGTTACTCTAAGGGAAACTCACAAATTTCTCTGTGCACGGAAAATCAAAGAGCTTCACCAGCCCAAAGTCGTCTCCCGTGACGATGTTCAGGCCTGCGTGGGTCACACAGGCGCAGTTGACGTCAGCCTTGTCTGCATTTCGCGGCCAGATGCCAATGACTTCATCTCCCAGAATGCTGTTCCAACAGGAAGAGGTGTGAGGTGTGGGACAAGGCTTCCTGCAGTCAGGCATCCTCTCCCGGAGGAGAGGAAGAGTCAGTGTGGTCACGTGGCTCCTCTGTCCCCTCCCCGTCTGTGCACTTGCCCCAGCTCCTGCTGTTCTCTGACTCGGGCGCCTTTCACCCCAAAAGACAAATTCCCTCCATCTTTGGTTCTCTCCCTCCCCCCCATAATGCTTCTGAGTGTGGGTTTGGTTGAAGAGTGGGGGCTCCTTAAGTCTCCAGGCTGATGGTCTCCTCTCTTCTGACTTGGCAGGGCCCTGCTGCTTACCCTGCTACCTGGTGACCAGCCCTCCTTCCCCATCCCAGGGGTTGGCCCAGAGCTGGGAGATGCTTTCCCTTTGAACTTGTTGGGTGCAGCTGGGGATGGGTGGGACAGATTACACAACAAGAGGGACTCTGCATTTCAAAAGCCCAGGTCAGATCAAAGTCTGTGGCCCAACCTGGGAGCAGGAAGCTTCCCTCCCCCGACGGCCCAAGGGAAAGAGCTCTGTCTCTGAGCTGCTTCAGATCCCAGCCCCACACAGACTTGAGGCTGAGGCCGGGACAAGCATAGCCTCCCTTGGGACATTTCCTGCAGTCACCTTGTCCAGGAGGCCCAGGTGATCTTCTCAATGACCACAGCTTCGGTGACCTGCTTCCCCAGGGGAACTTCATGTACCTGGCGCTTGTAGGCTCCTGTGGACACCTGCAGGCGGGAGGCAGCCACGCCCATCAATGTTCTGCCCAAAGGACTCCCCTTCCCACGTGCTGCTTCCCAACCTCCACATCCCCAGACCTTTCCACCAAACCCAAGTTCAGCTCCAGCCTGCAAAGCCTGTGGTCAGCCTGCAGCCAAGTTTACACAAGCAGGGCATTTCCCATCCATTTTCTTGCTATTTTCCAAAGTTCTAAGGCAGTGGTTCGCCAACTGTGGTTCTCCACCAGCAGAAGCAGCATCTGGAAATTTGTTAGAAATGCGCGCTCTTGGACCCCCACCCTGACCCCCCATCAGATCCCCTGAAGAGGGTGGGGCCCAGCGGTCATTTTAATAAAGACTCCAGGGGATGCTGGTGCTCACTCAGACTTGGGGATCCCTGTGCTCAGGGAAGCAAGGTCCTTCAGTAAAGAACTGAAGCAAGGTTTCCAATGGACAACAGCCAATGTAGATGATCTCTGAAGTATCTAGGACCTGATCCTGGCTTCTCTGGGAACCTTCTAGAGGAAACCAATCGTTTTCCAGCACGTGGCTGCTGCCTCTGTCTCCAGCCCCCTGTCCCCCTGTGGTGCCAGCCCAGCCACCCCAATTTCCCTGCTGATCAGGAACGAGCTGCAATCGTTCCCACATTTGGTTTTTCACGCAGAAAGCCTAGAACCACGTTCCGCTGTCTTGGTTGGCTGACCCCTGCACACCCTGCAGACCTCAGTGTCAGCAGCACCTCAGGGAGGGGAAGTCAATCTAAACTCAGTGTCTGTTAAATGCCCCCGCAGGGCACTGTGCTTTTCCTTCTCAGCACATAATCAAAATTTATAATTATGGGTACACTGTGTGATGAGTTTAATTTTACTCTTGTCCACAACAAGGCAAGCTCCTGGAGAGCAGGGATCAGGCCCGTTTCCTCCACCCAGAAGTCTAATGTAGTGCTTGGTTCAGTTCACACTTGACAAATGAATGCATCCTCTCTCCTTTCAAAATGACTACCTGACTCCTGGCCAGCTCACAAATGCATAATATTTGTTCAAAGTGCTGGAGACGTCATTGTTCTATTCTCAGTGCCACGAGTGCAACCCCTCTTGACCCCTCCCCATGGGTCAGTCCCCCCAGGGCCTTCACTCCAGGGTCATGGTCTGGAGTCTGGGTCCCAAGGGTGGAGGGGCCACACTACCCATGGGATTTGGAATTGAGATGAAGTCTAAGAGGCAACACAGGCTTTGGTGCAGCCTTGAGAACTAGGAATTAGAAAACTTTGAAGGGGCGGTGGTGAGAAGAAGCTCAAGATGATTAGGGCTTGTTTCCTGTATCCCTACTGAAGAATAATTCTACTATTTTAAATTCTATTTGACTTTCTTAAATTCTTAAGCCTTTGTTTGTTCAGGTATAAAATAGGAGGAAAAGCAACATCTTTAAGGGGTTCCTGTGAACACACTGCCTGGCGAACAGTCAGCCCTGGTTTCACCTAAGCTGTTGCAAGTAATACTATTATCAATGGTTACCCCGGTTATACTATATATACTTTATAGTGTATCAGTGGTTATACTATTATCAGCAGGGCCAAAGCATACCTGGATGTACTTGCCATCTGCAGAAAAATCCATCTGAATGACGAAGCTGGGGATATCTTTGCAATAGCCAACGCGGTTCAAACTTGTGCCCTGAGTGAGGTCATAGAAGTCAACTGTGTGTTCAGAAGAACCAACGGCTAAGAATCTGCTGTCTGGGCTGATTCTAGAAAAAGCAATTCAAGAGCACGGTCTGTGAGGAGGGCTGTCTGAGGCCGGTCAGGCATGAGGTCTGCTCTGGGATGAACTTCCCAAGCTCAGGGTCAGGTAGGGTAGCTTCTTCAACAGTCTAAGGAATTTGACCGCTTCTCTGGATCAAACCCCCCAGGAAAAAAGAAAATGGGTGTGTGCAGCCTTCTGTAGAAGGCTCTTCACAAGAAGTTTTAACCACACTCATGGGAATCAGCAAAGATGTGTCTGAGAACTAACGTGTGAGAGGGTCTCCTACCAGAGCTGGTTCACTGAAAGGGACCCTCTCATACGTGAGTCTGGAATGGGAACCATGGGGAGGGAGAATGAATGCCTGCCTTTCTCCTCCCTGCCCAGACCACTTGCTATGTACCTGATATCTTGGATAGCAGATTTCCGGTCTCTTTTCTTCCCCCAAACTTTCAGGCTGTTCACCAACAAGACAACAAACTCTCCATTCTTCATGCCAATGGCCACCATCTCCCCGTCCGGGCTGTAGGCCGCACACCGGGCCGCATGGCCCAGGCTCACCTTGTTTAGCAGCTTCTACACGGAAACAACATAATACCCTGAGCTCTTGGCCACCTCAGCTAGTCTCCAGGGGAAATCCTGCACCCAGGTCACCTCTAGGGAGGCTCCAGACCTCTTGCTTCTTACAGTAAGAGTCCCTGAGGGGCCGAGGCGGGCAGTGTGTTTTGACTGAGCAGCTGGGGAGACAATGTGTTTTAAGCAGAGGCTGGTGAACTTTCTCTGTGAATGGTTTGATGGTAAACAGTAAATATTTTTGGCTCTGCCAGTGAAGCACGAAAGCAGCCATGGACGCTGATATAAACAATAAAGCGCAGCTAACTGCAGAAACAGGCAGCCGGCTGCAGCTTGCTGACCTCTTGTTCAGGGGAAAGAGCTTGAGCTTCAGCATGTGTTAGTTCAGATCCCAGATCCTGGCTCTGTCCCTAGCTGGGTGTGTTCGGGTAAGTTGCTCCTTTCTTTTCACGTGTGTGTGTGTGTGTGTGTGTGTGTGCATGCTCAGTTGTGTCTGACTCTTTGTGATCCATGGACTGTAACCTGCCAGGCTCCTCTGTCCATGGAATTCTCCAGGCAAGAATACTGGAGTGAGTTGCCATTTCCTCCTCTGGGGGATCTTCCTGACCCAGGGATTGAACCTGCATCTCCTGTGTCTCCTGCATTGGCAGGCAGGTTCTTTACCTGCTGAGCCATCAGGGAAGCCCCATGTGTAGAGAAGTGATATTAACATTGGTCTTGCAAAGTTGTAAGCATTAGTGATGGTATTTATGAAACGTCTGGTATATAGTGTATATTAATAAACATAATCAATAATTACAAACTAATTTGAGTATGGGGATTCCCTAATAGCTCACTTGGTAAACAATCTGCTTGCAATGCAGGAGACCCTGGTTCGATTCCTGGGTCGGGCAGATCCGCTGGAGAAGGGACAGGCTCCCCACTCCAGTATTCTTGGGCTTCCCTTGTGGCTCAGCTGGTAAAGAATCCACCTGCAATGAGGGAGACCTGGGTTCAACCCCTGGGTTGGGAAAATCCCCTGGAGAAGGGAAAGGGTACCCACTGCAGTATTCTGGCCTGGAGAAGTCCATGGGGTCACAAAGAGTTGGACACAACTGAGCGACTTGCACTTTCTTTTCACTTTCAACTTGAGTGTGACAACCACACTTAGCTTAGGCTTCTCCAAGTCTGTTCCATGATCCTGACACTGAAAATACGACTGAAATACTTACGAGCCATTTTGTAATGAAACCAAGTATTTTAATTATTAGAACATACGTACTTTTTTACTATCAGTTAAGACTTGGTAAACATTAATCTTTCTTCCTCTACTCCTGTTTATTTTCTGCTATTTTATATTTTTACTCAAGATGGGTCTGTTTTTTGAAATTTTTTGTATTTTTAAATTTTTTTCCAAACTCTAAGAGTAACTTTGTTGGAATTTTGATTGAAATGTTCCACTTGGGAACATCTGACATTTTAAATCCTTTTTTTCTCTTCCCATCTGGGGAAGACATGATTTATCTCTTTGTTTTTAGTTTCGTGGGTTCTTTTGTGACAAGAGAATAAAGCATTCTCAGTGAGATTGTTCTGGTACATATAGCTAATAGATATATACAGAATGGGTGAGTGTGAATGGGACTGCCTTTATTATGAGTCTAACTTAGTTACTGCGCTGTGGCTGAGCTCCTGTCCAACCCCATCCCCCATCTCTGACTGGACTGATGGACCCTGGCCAGACTTCCCCTCACCCCACTTGGGGCCTCCAAGCCCAGGCAGTGTCTGCCCCTCACCTTGTCAGCCAGGTCCCAGATGCGGGCTGTGCCGTCATTGCTGGCGGAGATGAAGATGTCCTTGGAGGGGTGTGTGGCCAGGCCCCAGATCTCCCCTTCCATGTGTCCATCAATCAAGATGTTGGAAGCAGCGTTTTTTTCACCAACTTCAATGATTTCTCCATCCTTGGTTCCCACTAAAATTTTTCCCTGTTGTAATCAAAACACTGTTAGAGGAAAATCACTGTAGGATCCCACTCACACGAAATTCCTAGATGAGTCAAATGCACGGAGACGGGAGGTTGAAAGATGGTTGCCAGGGGCTGCGTGGGGCAGTTATCACTTCATAGATGCTGGGCTTCTGTTGTACAGGATGAGAAGTGTCCGAAGGAGGGATGGTGCTGCTGGTTGCATAGCAATGTGAATGTATCTGATACCAATTAACTGTATGCTTCAAAATGGCTAAATGGTAAATTTTATGTTCTCTAGACTTCGTCACAATATAAAATAATAATAATAAAGAAAACACTACCAGAGCAATTTGGGAAAGTACATTTGCTGGCACTGGTACTAAAACAGCAAGAGCCAGAAAGTGCTTTGTTTTTAACAACAAATTCGCCATCCTTAAGTGACAACCCCCGCCCCCTACTAGGCCTTTTCTCCCTCGAGCCCCTTGGGAAGAAGTCCCCCAAAGGCCCCCAATCCTCTCATCTCTGCTGGAATGTTCTAGTGACTTTGAGCTCACTGCAGAGCAGGGCAGCCAATTTCTGCTCTAGGACAGCCAAACTCTTTCTCAGTTCTTCCTCAAACTGAACAAAATCCATCTCCTGATGACTTCCAGGTTCTAGACCTCATTCTGCCTTCATCTCCTGTAAGTCTAATTACCTTCCCCTTCCGGATGATTATCGTGTATCTATTTAAAACCAAAATTTCCAGTTTACAATGATGTAGACTCAGGTTTGCCTTTTTAATGGAGAGTATCTAGAAAGCAAGTCTGTAGACTGATACCAATTCCAACATATAAATACAAGGTATTTTGCCTATGTTCAAAATACCTTGTATTTATATGTTGGAATTGGCAAAACACTCTCTGACATGAATCACAGCAGGATCCTCTATGATCCACCTCCCAGAATATTGGAAATAGAAGCAAAAATAAACAAATGGGACCTAATGAAACTTAAAAGCTTTTGCACAACAAAGGAAACTATAAGCAAGGTGAAAAGACAGCCCTCAGATTGGGAGAAAATAATAGCAAATGAAGCAACAGACAATGGATTAATCTCAAAAATATACAAGCAACTCCTGAAGCTCAATTCCAGAAAAATAAATGACCCAATCAAAAAATGGGCCAAAGAACTAAACAGACATTTCTCCAAAGAAGACATACAGATGGCTAACAAACACATGAAAAGATGCTCAACATCAGTCATTATCAGAGCAATGCACATCAAAACCACAATGAGGTACCATTACATGCCAGTCAGGATGGCTGCTATCCAAAAGTCTACAAGCAATAAATGCTGGAGAGAGTGTGGAGAAAAGGGAACCCTCTTACACTGTTGGTGGGAATGCAAACTAGTACAGCCGCTATGGAAAACAGTGTGGAGATTTCTTAAAAAACTGGAAATAGAACTGCCATATGACCCAGCAATACCACTTCTGGGCATACACACTGAGGAAACCAGATCTGAAAGAGACACATGCACCCCAATGTTCATCGTAGCACTGTTTATAATAGCCAGGACATGGAAGCAACCTAGGTGCCCATCAGCAGACGAATGGATAAGAAAGCTGTGGTACATATACACCATGGAATATCACTCAGCCATTAAAAAGAATTCATTTGAATCAGTTCTAATAAGATGGATGAAACTGGAGTCCATTAAACAGAGTGAAGTAAGCCAGAAAGATAAAGAACATTACAGTATACTAACACATATATATGGAATTTAGAAAGATGGTAACAACAACCCTATATGCAAAACAGAAAAAGAGACACAGATGTACAGAACAGACTTTTGGACTCTGTGGGAGAAGGCGAGGGTGGGATGTTTCGAGAGAACAGCATGAATATTATCTAGGGTGAAACAGATCACCAGCCCAGGTGGGATGCATGAGACAAGTGCTCAGGGCCTGGTGCACTGGGAAGACCCAGAGGAATCGGGATGGAGAGGGAGGCGGGAGCAGGGGATCTGGATGGGGAATACATGTAACTCCATGGCTGATTCATGTCAATGTATGACAAAACCCACTGCAATGTTGTGAAGTAATTATCCTCCAACTAATAAAAATAAATGAAAAAAAAAAATACAAGGTATTAAACAGAGGTCAGGAGACTTCAAGTGCTTTAGAATCTCCTGGGGAATTAAAAAAAAGAAGAAGAAAAGGAAAAAAGAATACACATATCAAAGCCAAGGCCCTACCCCTGAGATTCTGATTTGACACATTGGGCAAGAGCCTGGATGTCCATATTTAAAAAACAAAAGCCAAACAGCTGTGTGTGATAATTAGTGAAGCATCTGACCAAATGCCTTAGTGTGGTGGTCCTTAGCTTTCCCCATCCTGGCTGTGCACCTGTGGGCCTGGGCAAACTACCTAATATCCCTGTGCCTATAACAACAGCAGCTGACATCTACTGACTGCGACCATGTGTCAGGCATAATGAAAGGCCCTGGGCACTGATGATTCCTGCAATCCTCACAACCACCATGGGCTGGACACAGAAAGGCTAAGTCACAGAGCAAAGGTCACACAGCCAGTTCTCCTGGGTGAGCCACACTTTGCATCCAGGTCTTTCCCACGCTGCTAAGCTGCCTCCCTCCGCAGTCTAAGTCACACCCGGGAGCCTTGTTCTCAGGACTCGACCACCCCCCAGTGCAGGTCAAATGTGTGGCTGGGGAAAGGCTGGCCCGCCCGCTCACTTTGCCGCGGCACACAGAGCGCACGCACTCCACCAGCTGCCCCGTCTCCAGCTGGAAGGCCCGGCAGCGCTTCATCTCCTGGTCCCACAGTTTCACAGCACCTCCTTCTTTGGTCCTGAGAAAGATCAAGAACGTGGCAAGTCAGCCCTCGTCCAAAGACCGCCCAGGACCCTCCACTCCCCTCTCCCCCTGCCATCTCCTCAAGGTCCCAGCCCCACATCCCGGGGCCCAGCGGGACAACCCCTTGGGGTGGCCCTTTCTTTCATAGGTCCTGCTGATGAGTCAGCAGAACCCCTTGAACTTGTAGATTTCCTAGACTGCTGTCAAATGCTACTATCGTAAGAGGAAAGAGAATCCCAATCTAAAAAATCAAGCTGTGTTTTCATTAGATTGGACAATGAAGAGGAGTACTTGGCCTTCACAGAGTCGCGGTCCCCACTGGACATCTCTCCCCTCCTCTCACCCCTCCCGCCCCCTCCGGAAGAGCTACCGGCAATAACACTTGACCGACAGCAGAGTTACTGGGGCTATTCAAAAGCATCTGTCCAGTTGTTAAACTATAGGATTCTGCCTCTCTGAGCCTGCCTTCTGAAGGTTCTGACCCAGGGCCCTCTTGGGAGATGGCAGACTCATCTCCATGATGCAGAAGAAACAAGAGTGAAAATCTGCATTTTCTCCAAGTTGGAGATGCTTCTGTCCGTTTCTCCCAAGACAATCACAAAAGACCAGCTGCTCCCAGAGGAGCTCCGGCTTACGGCCGCTCTTTCCCGCCGGTCACGATGAGCCCATCCCGAAGGGTCGTGTACATGGTGAAGACGGGGCCTGTGTGAGCCTTGGCCACCAGCCGGACGAGGAAGTGGTCCTTCCACACGTAGACATCACCATTGATGGCACCCGTGAAAGTGAGGTTGTTCTGTCAACAGAGGGACACCCTCCACACCAGGACACTGGCTGCGGTTCTCAAGAGGGACCCCTCCCAGCCCCCTGCTCCAGTGCCAAGAAACAGGAGCCAGAGAGACACATACACAACTTAAAACAACCTTCTGTATCAGGGGAAGGAAAGAGAATTCTACAAAGAGCACATCTTTGCAGGAAGATGTGGCATGGACATCACCCGGCTCTGCAATTCACTCTGCTGAGTTGGCTCTGGGGACGGCTGATTCCCCATTGAGCACAGGTCTGCTTTTAAATGCACTTCCACTCTGGGAGCAGCCCCCAGTGACCGCAGGGCTGGGTGGGACCCCAGCCTGCCAGCAGACTCCCCTGGGCTCATCTACGTGGCCAGGTAAACCCACACTGGGAGGACCACGGGTTGGCTGTGTCCCAGGATGTCCCTGGGTAGCTCCTGTTGCCACAGGACCACCCACAGCCTGTGCAAGAGGGTCGTTAGGGGACTTGTGGCCTGAGAGGGCAGGGGGCAGGGATGCTGTCTGGTGATGGAAATGTCCCTCAGCCTCTGCATCTACTGAGCTCAACACGACAGGCTTGCAAGTTAGTGTGACCCTGGAATAATGAACCTCCAGCCCTGGGCGGGGGTGGGGGGGTCTGCTTTTTTCTAATTAACATTTTGAGGGGAATGATACAGTCAACTCATTCATCTATGCTAAGGAAACAAAACAGTGCTTGCAGACAGTCCAAGGAAGGAGATCCTGTGGAAATGGCTTTCCTGTTGTTCACAGCTTTTAGCATATACCCGCCCACCCTGTGCTCACACCCAGGGGTCCAGGCTTCCCTCTCAGGAAGCTTCTGCTGGAACTCACAGCACCGAAGGCCACGGACAACATCGTCTGCATCTTGGCGGCCTCCATAGACCCAATGACCCCTTTCTTGTAAAGCAGGGCGCTGCCTGCCAGGGTCCAGAACTTCATGTGTTTGACCCCAACCGACACAAACTGCGTGTCTGAGTCAGGGCGAAATTCCACCACGAATATGCGCTCCAGGTGGCCCCCTCGGCTGGCAACCTTGGCACCTGCGAGGGTGAGAGAGTTGGGTGAGGCCAGGCTGTGCTCTCAGAAGCCTTGGTGGTTGGTGTCAGCTGTTAGATCCTAGCACTGGCTCAGAGCCCTTCTATACAGACCGAAGCACTGCTTCCAACAAAGGCAGTGGGAGAAAACTACCAGTGAGAAGTCTTCTCTTTATCTTGGGAACTTGTTGAAAAGTCCTGGCTCTACCAGTCCACCCTTGGAGGGCAGAAGGGCCCGAGGGGACCATGAAGCAGGGTAGGTACTACACTGGGGCAGGGCCAGCGCAGGTACTGCCCAGAGGGACAGACGGGACGTTGGGAGAGTGAGCCTGAGCTGAAGAGGATGATACTGTGTACAGGGTTGACATGACCTTCTTCTAATGAATGAGGAACAGACGTGTTCCTGGCTACCACAGAGAATACAGTTAGTACCATAGCAGAAAGGCTTTCTGAAGCAAGTTACACTCTCGCCTAAGAAAGGGCTTTCAACAGTGGGTGGGCTGTCTGAGGAAGTGATGCTGGCTGTATATGTGACAGCATTTGAGTAGAAAATGGAAAGAAGCCTGCGAGGAATGTGTTGGAGGGATCTGTCCATGGGATGGATCCTGACCGGGCAGGAAGGCTTCTCTAAGTCCTTCCAGCTCTAAGACACTATAAGTCAATGAAGCATCAATGAAGATGCTGTGTTTCTCCTCTGGGGCTGAGTCTACTTAATCAGCTGGCTATGTGACATCACAAGCAATGACCTGCATCCCTAGGATACAGACTACGGGGCCATTTGGACACAAGACACTGATGAACAAGAACATGAGAAATGGAGGGAGCATGATGCGTCTCATCATAAGCATCTGCAGGTTCCCAGCCTCTTTTTTCTTCAGACGGAGGCTCAGGAGGACTGGAACTTCCCCCCTACTGGGCTCGTTTACTGTCCCCTCTCGCATCCCCACCATGGGAAGATGCTGAGATCATGGGACTCTTGAAGTCCTGGTTGGAGAAGTGCCACCTCTGTGCGTGCCTGGCTGAGCATGCCCCAGATACAGGCGGCCGGGCTAGAGATGGACCTCATTAATGTCTTAACTAATTGGATCTGCTTTTGCCAACTGGGAGAATATATCCAAAAGATTGCCTAATTTTGATTCAAAGAAGACTGTAAATTTAGTAGCAGCCTGTGTGTGCACATGTATTGGGGGAGGACAAGAAAGAAATCTTGTTCCATTAAATGTAAACCTCAATTATAAGGTGAATCCCCATTTCAAAAATGTTTTAAAAAATGGTGGTAAAACCCCATCCCATTTCCTGTAATAAGACAATGAGGGTGCCAAAGCCACAGCAGGATCCAGGGGTCACCAGACGGACTGGGGAGCTTGTGTAGGAAGGTGGTTAGGACAGAAATAGTGGAGGGTGCTGCCTGTTGCCTGAGGAGGAAGGCAGTCAGCCCTGGGCCACTTTCCCAAAGACCCTTCACTGCCCAGCCCAGGACTCCGGGGGCCATGGGGTTCAGGATGCAGCAGCAGCTGACCAGCAGCTTCTTTAGGACTCCACAGGCTGGCCTGGAGCAGTACCAACAGCGGGCGATGGAGTGAGGCAGGTCTAGGCTGGAGCCCAGCCCACACCACGAGCAAGCCCCACAGAGGGACAGAAAGCCCACTTCCCTTACCTTCCTGCCAGCGCCAGACGGTGATGGTGTGCTCGGGGTCCACGCCCACCGACACCAGCAGCTTCCCGGTGGCGCTGAAGTTGATGTAGTTCACGCCCTTCGAGTGGAAGCACCGCAGCATGGACACGGTGTGCTTGGTCATGGCGTCCCACACGTGGATGGAAGGTGTCGTCCCTGTGTGTGGGAGGCAGGACAGAGCGGAGGTTGGAGATCGGCGGAGCGCAGGCAGCGCCGACACCCACCTAAAAGCTTCTATAAGACAAGTGCTCAGAGGCGTCACAGAGACGGGGCTAAGAGACCCACGGCCTGGCCTGGTAGGAGGTGAGAAATAAGGGGAACCACTTGCCTTCTGTGCTTTCAGAGGCAGAGACCTAAGAGTGTTTACGTCCCACACACACACTCGAGGTGGAGTTGATGCAAAGGAAATCGGTGAGGTCAATGATTTGTATCTGCAACTCAGCCAGATACAACCAGCAAACATGGTAGATCGACATGATTTTGCTGTGCAGATTCAAGCTACTCACGGATGGAACAGCCTTACCTGGAGTCTCCGCAATATCACCTGCATTGGGTGAGCAATGGCAATGAGGAAGCGTCAAAGGAAAACAATAGCTGAAATAAGTCATGTTTTTAAGAGTGAAGCACTTAACACCAGTATCAAAGTTCCAAATTAAATTAAAAAAATGGGCATGGGTTCAATGAAAACAAGCAGCAAGATATGTTTCTAAAAACTGCCTTTGAAATGACAACGTTAAAAAACAACAACAACAACCACTCGTCACAAATGTGAATCAGTCCACATTTGTCACTGGCAGTTTCCTAGGGTAAGGAGAGTCAGGCACACATATCAGAATCCACCCTCACCAAGCACAAGCTCTAGGGCCCTTCATTTGAACCTGGGCTCTGAAAAACTATTCTCACAGCCCCCAGGGCTGGGGGTCGTTTATTTGGATATTGAGTCTCTGGTCTGACTTAATGGTCACTTGGAGTCAACATCACTGGATGTGTCAACTCAGACAACACAGATTCAATCAGGGCTCAAAAACTCAACATCGACATCAAGAAACGGTGGATATCCATGACCGCCCCCTCCCCACCCCCCCAGTAGCTGCTGATAAATCAATAAATCAACGTCTCTGCTCAGAGGAGAGTGACTGGGCGTCTGCAGGCCCCTCCTACCTATCTGGCTGGTGGCCACCACGTTCCTGTACTTGGGGTGCTGGTTCACTGTCAGGCAAAGGATGTCGTCCGTGTGCTCCAGGTAGAAGCTCTGGCTCCCTAGGAGAGACGGCAGGGTGGGCAGGGCCATGGATGAGCTCTCAGGAAAGCTCTCACGGATGAGCTTTAGGATGAGCTCATCCTAAAGCTCTGTGAGGAGTCTTGGCAAATGCCCTGTAGAAGTGAGGGCTAATAGCACCTAATTCTCACTTAGAGAATTGTCCTTGGGGAGTGGGAGATGCTTTGTCACCTGGACAAATTCTGTCCCAAGATTAGGAGGAGAGCTAGTGCCTGTTACCTAATCCGGATCTAACACTCAAGCTCCCTTCAAGCCTCCTGCATCCTGGGTGCATCCAGAGTGCAGTCCAAGTACAGAGGTTTCCAGGGTCCAGAAAGTTTCCTCCCCCCATGGCCCAGGACCCACGGCTTCTCATTGTCTTCCTCTGAGCGGGGTGGTGGGGTGGGGGGGGCACTGGAGACAGTGTTTTACTGACCAGAATGGCACCACTTACTCATCAGAAAGGGAAGACAACACTAGGAAAATGCTTGGGAAATCCCTTTTAATTATCTTTATCTACCAAAGTGCCAATCTACCCAGTACTTGGATGGCATGGGTGATAGTTTTATCCCTTGAAGCCCTAAGTCAACATATGTTGCAAGTGGAAGACAGGACAAGAAAAGCTTTATCATCTATTGCAGCAAACGGTTTGCTGACTTGACTGCCCAAGTGGCCACTGTAAATGCACAGGAACTGAGAGGTGAGTGATGATATTGAATGCAAGGAAACAGCACTTTGCTACTAACCTGGTAACATGTGGCTAGAAGACTGAGAAAAAATAGAAGAAATTCCAAGGTCCTCCCCTCAAAAGACAGACCTTTATATGCCCAGTGATTTTACTCTCTTAAAAAAAAAATCTATGCATAAACTACACAAAATTATGAAGGAGCATAAAAATTTGAGAGGGGAAAAAAGTTTTATAAAGCAAATATATAGGCAACATATTACCATATTTAAATCGTGTGGTAAAGATAAGGGTGTCTCTTAATTTCTGCATGATTCTTTTCACTTGAGTTGTTTCTTTTAAAAATGATTTTTAAATTTATAGTTAAATTCTATAGTTAAGGGAAATTTAAGGAAATTTTGTTAATTATTTCACAGTTCTCACTCTCTTTGTGAATCTGGTTAAATAGTTGAAACAGGCAAAACTTGAAAATCTGAGCTGCTAAAAAATTTGGTGACTTAGAAATCAATGAGAAAACTACCCCTCTCCCCTTTGCTTGGTTGTCAGTTACTGTCTATAAAGCTTTCTCTGCTCTCCACACCCTCTTTCTGGCTTTCCTCCATCCCTCTCAGCCTCCATGGAGCTGAAGGAAACACAGACACCTCCCTGCCAGGGGCTGAGATGAGATGAAGCTGGGTGAGAGGCAGCGAGAAAGCGGGTCTGACTCTGTAAACATGGGCCTGAGCATCTTCCAGGACTGAATGGCACCAGTCTGGAATGGAGTGGAATGGTTCTGAAGGGAAGAGAAAGTTTAAGCGATGGGGCATATAACCAGTGGGAAAGTGCACAAAAGGGCTAAAATAAACATCTGTGTTCAGACAGCAGTTTCTCCTGATTCATTTACCTGTGGAGAGGTTCTGAACGATGCCAGCCGCGGCCGTGTGGAAGATGATGTCGGCACCGTCATTCAGGTAATGCAGGTTATTGCGACAGTCAAAGCCTCTGTAGCCAAACACGTGGTCGAGAGCCAGCTCCTACACTCCCACACAAGAGGAAAGGGCCCTTAGGGGAAGTACGAGCAGAGGAACAAACCTGCACGGTGGGGACAGCCACTCATAGCACAGGAACCACTCGCTCCTCGGCCAGCTGGAGATACAGGGCAGCCCTTCCTTTAGATACCCAAGATGCTGGGGGGAAGCCTCACACACAGAATTACAACGAGTTTTCTAAATAAGGCTTCCCTGATGGCTCAGATAGAAAACAATCTGCCTGCAATGCAGGAGGCCTGGGTTTGATCCCTGGCTCAGGAAGATCCCCTGGAGAAGGGAATGGCTACCCACTCCAGTATTCTTGCCTGGAGACTCCTATGGACAGAGGAGCCTGGTGGGCTACAGTCCATGGGGTTGCAAAGTCAGACATGACTGAACAACTAACTTTCTAAATAAACTGGATTTGCTTCCCTGCTTCTCAGGTGAGGCAAAGCCTATTGAAGTGATGCCCAGTAA
Organism: Odocoileus virginianus; assembly: GCF_023699985.2. Taxonomy (NCBI): domain Eukaryota; kingdom Metazoa; phylum Chordata; class Mammalia; order Artiodactyla; family Cervidae; genus Odocoileus; species Odocoileus virginianus. The sequence continues at coordinate 35,873,685 of NC_069675.1, read as the reverse complement.
AGGCTGCCCCGAAGTTGCACATCTGCGACTTGGTGGGCACTCTCGGAGGTGAGCAGAGGGGTGGCTCAGGGCTCTTTGCTCTGATTCCCCCGGATGCACCGGGGACTGCAAAGCAGAACACTGAGGTGAATGCCATGCTTATTCTGTTGCTGGGTGCGTGCCCTACAAAATTTATATACCATTTGCATTCTTTTTCCCCTACAGTCTTTCTCTTCTTCCTGTCTCATCTTCTAGGACAAAGAGCAGTGACTGGTTCAGATCAGACCTGTTCTTAATTCAACTTGACGGCTTGGCCGTCAGTGCTGGCAGCTCTCCTGTCCTGGGCACCGTGCTGGTTGGGGTGGGGTGTGGGGACTGATTCAAGATTAAGAAGATGTGGGTCCCTTTCCTATAGGTTCCCTGATTCTAGCCTTTTCTCTCTCCAAAGCTTGCCAGTTACAAACATCAGATTAATTTTAAAATACCACAACACGTCCCTACTCCAAAACACACACTGACTTTCACTACCTATGGGATAAAGTCCAAACTCCTTAAGTTGGCACAATGAGGCCCTGCTCTCTCATCTCCCATGACCTTTCGTCAAGCTGATACGTCCATTTAGCCCATGTATCAGGAGCTTTCCTATTTATATGACTCCTTTTCTTCTCCTTCTTAGCAGCTCCCCTCCCCGAGTCTCTCCCCCCACCATGTGCTTCCCAGAAACTATGTGTGTAATATGTGATCCCCAGTCCCATGGACAACTGTCTCAAGCTGGGCCAATCAGATAGTTTCGCCCAGGAATTTAGAACTGGGGATATGCTGGTAGGCCTGGCTGCCTAATTAACTGAGGAGATGTAAATGCCGGCATCGGACAGCACCACCATCTACTAAAGTAGCTCAAGAAGTCTGCAGGAAAAGAGAAGGATGCATCAGGCACACGTGAGGCCCTGCTGGGCAGAAAGAGGCACTGTCTTGGCTGATGACAGCCTTTCAGTTTCTGAACCCTGTCTTTCCTGAAGTTCAGCTGCATTTCCTGACCTGTGCTGTTTCCATGATAATCACCCCTACCCCTCAATATATTTTCCTCTTCCAATAAAACAAAATTTCACTTAGATTTTTCTGGCCTCAAGGAGTTCAATGTAGTAGGGGACAGATGAGTGTGAATTAATGGCAGGAGAGGGTGGGACACGGCTGCGGAGGAGGGGATGCGGGGTGGGTAGGGGGCAGGCGGGTTTCAGATGGGGAGCCCCAGAGAAGGCTGCACAGAGAAGGTCGGGGGAGGATGGGGTGTGGGGAGGGAAGAGGAGGAGGCTTCTGAGCACAGGGCCCTGAAAGTCCCAGGCAGCTTCAGAGAACACTGATGGCTTCAGGGTCAGAGGCATGAGTTGCTCTGGAGACTCTCAGGTGACAAGTTAGGACGGGGGCTCCTGGGTAAGGTTCTGAAACCATGATCATGGATCCCATCAGGAGAGTGGGGCCCTCCTGGGTCTCAAAGCGGGGTGGAGAGAAAAGAGTTATATTTTCAAGAGCTGACTCTGTGGGCAGCAGGGCATGTGTCAGAGAGGAAAGGGAAGGGTCTGGAGGCAGAGAGAATGGTTAGGAGGGCTCTCTCAGAAAACAGCAGATACCCCGGAGGTGTCATCCTCAAGTCCTGATGGCAGAGTTCAAGCCCCTCTCCACTCACTGGCTTAGTGATCCGGGGCTGGGACCTAACACATCACTAGCCTTCTCTGAGCTACAGCACCCTCATCTGTAGATGGAACGGTAATGGCACCTACCTTGTAGACTCAAGGAATGTGTGAAATACTTGGGGGGAAGTATCAATACATAGCAAAGTACCCAGCACCCGACAAGTGCTCAAGTGACATTAGAGATGGTGAATAAGCTCCCCTGGGCAGCACTAGGTACAGGGAAAAGGGACCAGGTCTGAAGGACACGGGATATTTTGGGGTTAGTACCCACAGGGCCTGGTGGTGGGGCTGGAGGAACATGACCCAGGGGATGTGACTCTGGTCATTGCTGGGGAACACAGTGCTGTGTGAAAGGGACAGGGGAGAAGCAAGAGCCAGCCGGTCTGGTTGGGGTAACCTGAAGGCATCCGTGGGACCTGCAGACGGTGATGTCCACTGGGCAGATCTTAGAACATCGATGGCAGATGGAAGAACAAAATAGTGTAATCTCCTCACCTCAACCAGTTTCTTTTTTTTGGTGATGTTGTTCTTCTGGAGCTTTTCGGGCTGGGGAGCCGCTCTGCTAACGGGTGGTCTGGAACAGAGAGTGTCCAAGAGAAGCAAAGTGTTGAATAAAAGGCAGCAAGGTTGCCTGTCCAATGCAGTCAGCTAAGACCAGCGCCAGGCTCTCTCTGTCCTCCCCTACTTGGAGGACCCCACACCCCTGGGTTTGTCCTGTCCAGGCCCCTCCCTAGCCCCCCTCCCACCCCCAGGAAATGCAGCTTCTGACACTTTGGGCCCTGGATTCACAGGCACGGAGTTGGGCTTCCCTACACGTAAGGCATAGCAGTCAGAGTCAGCCCCTCTCTCCTGGGACCCAGGAAGAACGCATGAGCCAGAGGGGTTGGTTTTAAAACTAAAGAGGCATCTAAGCCTGAGAAGAAAGGGGCTGCACTTCCTGAACCCACCAGCCATTTTCAGATGGGGATGCTCTGTTCAGAATTAGGTGCTCAGAGATCCTGGCGTGGTGTGAAGTAGGACTTACAAGCCAGGCTGGGGAACCGGCCCTGGAGGTCAAGTGCCCAGGTCACTCTTGCCACACAAAGGGCAGATAGGAAGCAAAGGGATGAAGGCCTCGGCCCTACCCTCCAGGGCAAGCTCGTGGTCTGCATTCAACTGCTACCGCCACACTGAAGCTTGCTTTTCCCTGCTCAGCTCTGCAGATTAATTAAGTAATTTCTGTAAGGGGAAAGCCCTCAAGGACTCCTATAAGAGGAGGGCAATTTTTGGGTACCACGAGCTTCCCTCAAACGGGACTTTTCCACATTTAGACACCCTGGGAGAGGCAGGGGAGGGGCCCAGTTCCTGCCACATGTTTCAATGCATTAGCTCTGGCTTTTGGGGCTATGTAAAGAGAAAGGATTACCTGGATCCCCTTGTAAGCAGCAAACAAAGCCAAGTGAGAAACTTAGTACAGTTTAGGGTTGCACTAGCAACCACCTCATTCATGCACAAGCATCGTCCAAGTGAACAGACATTCCTGTGTGGCACACACCATGCTTCCCGAACATGCCAGCAAAGAACTAAAACAGAAATGAAAGAGTGCACCGCTCTACCAAATTCAGAAAGCTCATACCCTGGCGTCTCTGGGCAAACTCTGCACTAAAGCGCCTACAGGATAGGGAGAAAAAAGGAGGCCTTGTCACTGCTTCCGCGCACTCTCTGGGTTGTGCCAATGCGCCGGGGGGCCTCCGCTTAGTTTAGAGCGCGCTGGGGAGGGACTTGTGGTCAGAAAAACAATCACATCCTCCTGGATGTCGGTGGGAGTCAGGCACAATGGCCACTTTGTTTCCGAATCAAGTTCAACTCATAATTTAGCCTAACAGTTCGCAACGTTTCTCGGGAGGGCAGCGTGCCTGCTGGAACGGCTTGCATTTTTGTGTGCGGGAGAAACAAGGTAGCTTTATTTTCTCAGAAGCTCTTCAATCAAAACATGTTATGTAATCATAAGTGATAATTGGACCAAATGGCATCACCGTCAGCACCAAAGAATAGGGAGAGAGCACATCTCTGCAAAGACACCCCCGGCTGACATCACCGCTGCCAAATTGGGCAAGAGCGGGAGGCTGGGGGCAGGCAGTTCTCACAATTAGACTGCATGCATGGTAATTATCGCTTCCCGGGACATCTGCTCTTTCTTCTGTTTTAGTGGAACTTTTAAATGAAATCTGTGGGTTTCTTCTTCCACCTAAGAGTGTCTGCGTGTACCATAAAAGCAAGCCAAGGTCTGAGATGGGAGCAAGGGGCCACGGGAACTAGAGCACGGTTCATACGGCAGAATCTGAGATTACACGCAGGGCTCGTTTTCAGGGCATACACGGGCTGTATAATATGTCGCATATTATACAGTGTATACAGAGTATGCACACAAGCACAAACACTGTGTACTTATATATACAGCGGATTGTATATATATACACGTGGAGGCAATCTGATGCTTTTTTCACCTTGATTTTCAGTAAAAAACTGAAAAGTAAAGCAATCTCAGAATGTTTTCTTTCTTATTTCACAAGCATGTTTACAGCTGTATTGCTTCAAAACTGAAGATGAGGGGGCAAAAGGCAGAAACCTGCATTGTGGCAAATTCAGCAGAGTGTTAAGTATAGACCCTCCACGGCTGTGAATTCTGCATGAACGCTTAGTTCTAGATGCTCATCCAACACCTGGGCTTTTGCAGAGTGCTGCGCATACTTACTTGACAATTCCCTGCCTCCAAAGGAAAGCAAGTTAAAACACAATACAAGCATTAAAGGCTTCTTTCCAGGCATCTATAAACAGGGGTCTTAACATCAGACGTGGGAGGGACTGCCAACAATTTCAACCACAGCCAAACCCTGGAGGTTTAGTATTTTTCAGAGGATCTAAATCCTTCCAGATTCAGATTCCTTTGGAAATGTGACTCTGAAAAGCTTTGCTGAGGTGGGAAAGAGCAGAGTGTGTGAGAACATTCACTCACTTTTCAGTCCAATAAACTCTTTATAGTTGGTTGTTCGCAGCTGGCACCCAGGATGGAGAGCGAGGAAGGCCTTGATCATGACTGGGAATGTGCAGGGAGGTTTAGGGCTGGGAAGGCAATGGGGTGGGGTCGAAGGTGGGAGGAGCAGAGACAGGAAGGAGTCTCACAGGGCAAGTGGGGCTGTGAAGAGACTCTGGGAAACAAAGGAGAAAGTTTCCATTGGGAAAAAATTTAAGGAGGGAACCTGGCCAAGAGAGCAAGTGAACTGGATAGTCAGGAGAGAGGAGGAAGATCAGGCCTGCGCTTGGAGAGGGTATAAGGAAAAGAGGGTGGAGGTGGGAACTTCAATGAGGGGCCTGCGAGCTCAAGCTTGTGACTTGGTATTAAGTAATGAGGCAGCCCCCTTCCTGCCCAGTGCTAGGGGGGCAGCTGCTGGAGACCCACCCCACACCCATGAGTCACCACTCCAGGCCCTGTGTTCCCTGGAGGCACAGAAAGACCATGACAGGTCAGTCCTACCTGTAATCCCATAGCCCAGCAGCTCGGCTGTGGAAGAGAAAGCTCAGCCTCACTTGAAGATGTGTGGAGTGTTACCATGACACAGGCTGTCACCCTACGACAGGCCCCAAGGGCGGCCTGCGCTCAGGCATTCAGCTCCCTGCCCACTGCCCCACCCCGGGGTGCTGGGCTGGCAGAGCGAGGGGCGGGACAGAGCACAAGGTGACCTGAGATGTACGGGCAAGGGTGCAACACCAAGGCTCTTAGGGCAGCTTCTGAAATGGCTGAGGAGGTTATCGAAGTCAGTCACAACCCAAGAGGACTGCAATGTGAGACCCGATTGGGGGGAAGGCTTAGAGAACCGGTGAGAAACAGTCATTCCAGGCAGCTTCTATAAAGAGAGGTGTGGGTGTGGAGAAGCTCAGCTACGTTTAGCCAAGAAATGCACATTTGGAATTGTTTTTAGCGCTGTTAGTCTGACGATGTTCAAAGTGTCCTTGGAGGAAATGTGGCTTTCTTCAGATTCCAAGATGCCTTATTAAAATGCTCTAAGAGTTTTCAAAACGTCTTGGGAAACCCAGTGACCCTGGATCCTGGTTTCATGTGGACACAGGAGATGATTTGCGCCCTGGTTTAGGACTGTCCTCTAGCAAAGATCTGTCTCCCCTATGAATGGGCTTCAGGGATTCAGTGACACCCCCGGCATTCATGTCAAATTGTGTGTGCATGTATACATTGTTCTAGAGAAAAGAGGTATGCTTTAATCATATCATATTTTCAAAGATGTGTGTAGCATGAGAGAGACAGGCTGAGACTGAGCGGGGGATTAATTAAGAACCTCTGCTCTAGGATGAGTCCAGGTTTAGGAAAAGTCTCCAAAGCCATGAGAACTATTTTCAAAACAAAAGGAACTGGATTCTGTCAAATGTAGATCTTTCCATAAGATCACATGGAAAAAACTCAAATGACCTTTTTGGCCAATCCAATATTTATTTGTCTTCTAGAACAGTCTGTACAGCTGCTCAGTGAAGAAGTGGAGTTGAAAGAAGGGGGTCAGGCAGAACTATGGGCAACCCTGAGAGGAGCCTTCCATCTTGAAAATGCTCTTGACTGAGGCCTACAACACAGTCCCTTTTAACAAAATAGAGGTGCAGTTCCAGACTCTGCCATTTTAGGTGAGCAGCCAACTATACGGGTGAAAAATTGAGGGCAGAAAGAAATGGAGCAGAGGGAAGCACAAGGAAAGGTGGACAGGCTATCACAGAGGCCAGAGCCAAAACTCAAGAGAGGGACGGTGAAGACGCAAACTAAAGCAGTGGTTGTAGAGAAGGAGACACAGGAGTAGTTAAAGAAATACAGATGACGTAGACTTCAAGGACACTGCAATTGGTGAGCTCTAGGGGATGAAGGAGGAAGAGCAATTCAGGTGGAACAACCGTTTTCTGCTTGGGCGTCTGCGTGGATAGTGGCACCACCGCCTGAGACAGGAGAAGGTTTTTGAGGGAAGATGGGGAGTTCAGTTTTGGCATGTCGAACTCTGGACATCTATAGGTTGGCCATTCTAGCTGGAGGTTCAACTGAGAGGTGGGACTCAGACATACAACACTAGGAATCATAGCCAATAGGTGGGATATATGAATCAGGGAGAGGGTGTAAGGTGAAAAAAGAGAATGGCCAAAGGTGAAATCCTAAGGACCAACAGCATATGAGGGGCTGGAAGAGGAAGCAGAAATGGGACCCTGAGAAGGAATGGTTGGAGTGGTAGGAGGAGGGCCAGAGGAGATTGTTTCCAAAGGGTCAGGTAGAAGAATATCTAAAACTGCACTGTCCAACATGGTCACCACTGGCCACATGCGGCTGTTGAGTACTTGAATTGTGCCTTGTCCACATTGCAATGTATTGTAACTGCAAAATACAGACAAGGTTTTGAAGATCTAGTAAAAATAATATTTAAAATACATATAAAATAATGAATTATTTTTATATTGATTATACGTTAAAATGGTATATTTTTTGTATTGGGTTAAAAATACAATATTAAAATGAAATTTCACCATTTCTTTTACTTTTTGTAATGTGGCTGCTAGAAAAATCACCTCTGTAGCTTACACTATATTTCTATTGAACAATGCTACTATAGAAGAAACAAGTTTGTCCTTTAAACAAGACGAAGAGAGTAGATTGGAATTGGGAACTAGAGTGACCATGTCAGCAGGGAGAGAAGACAGATGGGATGGCCAAAGAGTGAGGGAGAGACCTGGTGAGGCATGGATGAGAAGGGGGAAAGGGAGGGAAGGTGAGGGGGTGGAATATGTGTGTAGACTCAGCCAATGGATTGTTTTTCTCATGAGCAGAGTTGAGTGGGATGGGAAAGGCTGGAATGTGTTTCTTGGCCAAGGACATGGATCCAGTTTTGGGCAGGTGGCATAGGAGACATGGGGAAGACGAGAAATGATGAGGGAGCTTGGATGGTGGGAAGGTCGGGGCCCCAGCACCACCATGAATAGGAGGAGCTCGCTTCCTCTGAGAGGAAGGAAGGAAGTGAACGGTTTTGTGGGGTGGAGCACGGGAAGGACTCTGGTGAGAGCAACCAGCACCAATGTGATCTTCTAGTCAGAAGAGTGGAGGGGTAGGAGAAATAAAGGATGAAGGGCCAAGAGGACTGGAGGAGTGGCATTTAAGGAGGCAGGAAGTGAGACTAGGAGGGAGCTGAGAGAAAAATGGAGGTGTCTAGGTGTTGGATATCTTGAAGAGGCTGAAGATCAGGTGTTCTGGGAATGAGAAATCTAGAGGAGAGAAGGTTAAGTCAGGGAGAGGAGCTACGGGTGATGACATAAGCCACAGTGTGGCAGGAGCTGGGGTCAGCCAGCTGACCATCAGCTGAACAGAGACAGGAAACTGATAAATGACAGGAACTGGGAGGGGGAGAAGATGGCCGGGCACGATGTGAACTTCAAAGCAGGGGATGGGGCTGTTTAGAGAGCACGCCAGCACACCAATATGCTTTCTACACACCCACAAGCAGCCCAGTCCTCCACGTCATACACCCATGGACATCATGTCAAGGGGTACAGATTGTGCATCCTAACAACTGCTTCTGCAAAGACCTCAGTTATCACATCTTGACCACACAACGGTAAAAAGTGGGAGGGTAAACGACCCTAGTAGCATGCATTCCCTCTAAATGGAGATCCAAGAGACATTTAAACACTTGACTAAAAGAGTAAGACCCAACTTTACCACTATCTTCTGAAAGAGACTTCCTCTGGGTAGAAAAGTGCTTACCCATTTGCGATGTGTTCTTTAGCTCCATGTGTGAGTGGGTTTGAGTCAATTGATCCCACTGTAGGAGTATGATTTCCTAGGTGTGTTAATCTATTAAAAAATCATTTTATAGCACTTCACAGCATTCTATAACATCTCTGCATTTTTACACCCTGGCCCATTCTTTGTGATAAAAAGTGAGCAAGCTATTTTCTAAGGAATGGAAGGCTCAATTCCTAAAATTATCCATTACATAGTCATCACTTTGCTTCAAACAACACAGAAAGTCGAGATCGGAAAAGGGAAAATCATTTATGAAGGTAGCATTAAATTCCCTTAAGAATCACTAACAAACTTTCAGAAGAGTTACATGACTAAAAAACAGGCCTTTGAAATGATGAATAGCTTCTGTATCTCCAGTTCCTTCCACCTTGTTAGAAAAGAGGAAACTTGCCACCTTCTACCTGCTCAGGGCAGCTCTGAGCGTAGAACTCTCCCAGGATTAAGCGGTGCAGTGAAGAAGAATTTAGCTTGCAGAGAAATGCTCTGGAGTAGCAGGGACTCTCCTCCCTCTGTCCACCTTACACATTTACAAACACCCTCCTAGGGTGAGGTCTGAGCTTAGCTCACAGGCAACCTATTCTCAACTGCAGGGCTCTGTACCAAAGTTTATGCTCTTCATGGTCCCTCCACCACAGGATCAAGTGCTTTTGACAGATCTCAGTTATGTTAAGTTCAGCAGCACCTGCCAGCATGATTGTCAGTTTTTAGCAACTCTTCGATACAAGCTTACAAAGCAGCTATTGATCAATGATGACAAAGGGCTTCTGTCAGGCCAGTGGAGCTGAGGAAAGCCCAGGAGAGCTGGGCTGTTTATTCGTTGATATCACCATGGATGGGAGCATTGTTTCGCTTCACCATGTTCATCAAGCCTCAAGCAAACTTGAAATGTGGATTAACTGATTCAATAAAGTATTTTTTAAAAATTTGGGGCAGTTTCTCCCAGTGGACTTCTGTTTCCAAACATAGCACAAAAGGTAAGAAGAAAAACTGGGATTACCTCTAGATGGGGATTTGCTTCAACTCAGGGAAATCTAAACCTTTCCATATTTTTAGACTTTGCTACTTGTGAGCATGTTCTTTATTTCACTATAAACCTGCTATGAAGCTTTGTCTGTAAGATAGGTGTGGTGGCTATAATAATATAGACTTTTCTTTCAGTTCTTTTTGCCTGGGGTTATTTAAATAGATTTAAACCAAATAAAACTTAATCCTTAATGAAAGAGGGGTATGAAGATAGGAAATCATTTAACCAAGAGCAGTTCCATGGCCAGATGGGGCATCATTCAGTTCTACATGGGTCACACCTTCCCCACAATAGTAAGACCACCCATCAGTGCTAACAAAATGAAGGTAAAAGTGGTTTGCTGACAAAGAACAGATTTGTAGGCCATTCTGAGAACAGATTAATTTGCTTAAATAAGCAGAGAAGCCAGTTAAATAAATGTGCCCATTTGTCTACTCACTGAGGAAATATTTGTTCACTATGTACTATGTGCAAGGCACTTTGTGAGGCACAGGGTGGTCACCGTGACAGACACAGGGCTGACCCTTGAGAAACTGAGAGTCAAACAGACAACATTTATAAGTTAGTGGAACTTTTAACAATCTTGACACCATGGACTCATATATTAAGGAACTGTGCATCAAAGGCAGCTATTAGTTTGGGAAACAAAAAACATAAAAACAAAAACCAACCCCGCTTAACATTTCTCTATATAGCCATGATGTACAGTTCTCTTCATAGGATTTTCTTTTTCAGTTCATAAATCTGTTCAAATTGATTCAGAAATGATGTGAGACAGTAGAGGTAGATAAGCTTTAGGGCCTTTCTCATGCAGCCATAAGCACAGTTTAAGAAAAAGTTTGGAAAACACCAGTGCCAGAGTGGAATTTTGAGGTCATTTGGTGCTAGGACTTGTCAGTTCCAAGAGGAGGGGACCACCATTCAGAGAAGGCTCAGAATCTGCTTCTAATCTTGGTTTATAAAAGCTTCTTGGTCTCCTAAGGAGCATATGGCCTAGATTGAGAGTGCATATGCACCAGAGGGACTAAAAGATTAATGTAAGAGTATTCGCAGATTCCTTCTTTATAATCCCCTGCTAAGAATAGTTCTGGCACTGCCTCCTCTGTTCCTCATGCGGGGTAGCTGAGATGGATGGGAGGCGAGGTTGCCTGGTGGGGGAAGGCAGTCTGTGGAGTGGAAAATACTCTTTTCCCTACCCTTCACTCTGGATGATTGGGAAAAGCATTCCACTCAGCATACAATGCCCTCCCCCCGGCCCAGTACTGTCCAGGGGGTGCTCACACCATCCTCTCCAGAGTGAGGCTCTAGAGGGAGGGGGAGGACAAAGACCACCCTTCAGGATCCTGACCTGTCTGTCGATCCACAAGTGGCGGTCACTGAAAGCTAAGAGATGCTGGCAGCCGAATGTGGGTGAATACTGCAATGGGTCAGTGGCGCCCAGGGATGAGTCCCTCCCTGTCCATGGGAACTGTTGGAGGCACTACTCTTTCAACCACATGAAGGGAAGCTTGTAGCATATGTGACTGAGCACGGAAATTGCCTGGCCCTCTAGATCCCTCCTAAACACTCACTGTCGCACTCTCCCTGCCAAAGGGGACAATGACCCTCAGTGCCACAGAGATGGAGCTTAGAAGGGTCTCTCCACTTAACTGGTGTTTGCAAATGCCTAAAGGCAGAATCCTTTAACCTGAGGGCTGGAAGGGGTCAGGGATACCAACTGCTTAGAGACAGATTATGGATATAAAGACAAGATGCTGACAAAATCATAGACTGATATGTAATCCATGGGTGTTAGTGACTGGAAATCAACCTAAATCTTGTTTAGAAGTTTATCCATTCATTCAACAAATATTTATGGAATGCTGGTACTGTTATCAATTTCGAGATAAAGCAGTATATCAGAAATTTGGCTTTCACAGAGTTGACATCCTAGTTGGATGAGGGGATTTAGGAGAATCTAAGCTGGCAAACAACAAAGGCCTGTGACTGTTCAACTCTTTAGGCAATCCTCAGACCTCTAACAAACATGAGTAGGATGAAAAAGCAGTGGCATTAATCCCACTTCTGACACCAATCCCACTTCTGATTGTCTGCAGCCCTTGCCAGAGTACAGTCAGCCCCTTTCCTGGATTATTTACTGTGGTTTTAGATGCAAGAGAAAAATTCAAGGGCAGCTAAATTTTGCACTGACTCTCATCAAGCCAACTCTTTTTGTAAAAGTCAGAGAGATTCTAGAACCAAAAAACAAGGAAAATTGAAACATGTGAAAGGTTTCAAATGTTGGAGAGGTAATGGTAGTGATAATAAAGTTGATATAAAACTTTGCCATCAACTAACTTTTGCTTTAAAAAATAGCCAAGATAGAGACTGATTTCAAAGTTTTAACTGTGAGGATTTCTTCTTTAAAATATGGTTACCATCCCACTGAAGAAAAAGCCCAGAATTAGATGCCTTCACTGGGTGAATTCTACCAAACACTTAAAGAAGAATTAACATCAATCCTTCTAAGACTCCTCCAAAAAACTAAAGAGGAAAGAACACTCCCAAACTCATTTATGAGACCAGCATTAACCTGATACCAAAAACAGAAAAGGACAATACCAGAAAAGTAGAGGCCAAAATATCTAATGAATACAGATGTAAACATTCTCAATAAAATACTAGCAAACTGAATTCAGCAGCACATTACTAGAATCATTCACCATGAATAATGGGATTTATCCTGGGGATGCAGGATGGTTCAACATATGCAAGTCAAGCAATGTGACACATCATGTTAATAGAATGAAAGGAAAGAAATAAATGATCATCTCAATAGGCATGGAAAAAGCATTTTACAAAATTTAATATCCACGCATACTAAAAACTTTTAACAAATTAGGAATAGAAGGAACATATCTCAACAAAATAAAGGCCACATTAGACAGACCCATAGCAAATATCATACTTAATGGTGAAAGGTTAAAAGCTTTTCCTCTAAGATCAGGAATAAGACATGGGTGCCACTTGCACATTCCTATTCAACATAGCTGGGAGTCCTAGCTAAAGTAATCAGGTAAGAAAAAGAAATATAAGTATCAGAACTGGATAAATTATCTCTATTTTTAGATAACATGATTTTATATACAGAAAATTCTAAAGATAATCATAAACCTGTTAAATCTAATCAATGATGTCAGTAAAGTTACATGATACAAATTAACAGAGAAAAATCAGTAGTGTTTCTATACACTAACAACAAACTTTCAGAAAAAGAAAGAAATCAATCACATTTACAAGAGCATCAAAAACAAAATACTTAGGAATAAGTTTAACTCTGCAGGTGAAAATCTCTACTCTGAAAACTATGACAGACTGATAAAAGAAATTAAAGAAGAAGCAAATCAATGGGAAGGTACCTCATGTTCGAAGCATTAGAAGAACGTTGTTAAATTGTCACTACTACAAAAGTCATCCATAGGTTTAATGCAATCCCTATCAAGATTCCAGTGGCATTTCTTTTTACAAGAGGTAGAAGATACACTCCTAAAATTTGTACAAAACCACAAAAGACCGTGGTTAGTGAAAGAATTCCTGAGAAAAAAGAGTAAAGCAGGAAGCATCACACTTCCTGACTTCAAAATATACTATAAAGCTATAGTCATCAGAAAAAATACAGTAGCAACATAAAAGCAGACAAACAGACCAATGGAACAGAATCTAGAGACCAGATACAAACCTAAGCATATACAATAAGCTAATATTTGACAAGGGAGCCAAGAGTACTTAATGGAGAAAAGACAGTATCTTCAATAAATGGTTCTGGGATAACTGGACATTCAGACGTAAAAGAATGAAACCAGACCCATAGCTTATACCACTCGCAAAAATTAACTGAAAATAGATTAAAGACATTTAAAAGTAAGACCTGAATCCATGAAACTCTTAGAAGAAAACACAGGAACAAAACTCTCCTTGATGCGAGTCTTGGTAATGATTTTTTGGATATGACATCTAAAGGACAAGCAATAAAATAAAAAATAAACAAGCAGAACTACAGTAAACTAAAAAACTTCTGCACAACAGAAGAAATCAACAAAGTGAAGAGACAATCTATGGAATGGGAAAAATATTTTCAAACCATATATTGTTAAGGAGTTAATATCCAAAATATAACACTCATACAACTCAAAAGCAAAAAAACCCAAGTAATCTAATTTAAAAATGGGCACAGGACCTAAATAGACATTTCTCCAAAGAAGATCCATGGAAGGACAATAGGTACATGGAAAGATGCTCAACACCACTAGTTGTTGGGGATATATAAACTGAAACCACAATGAGACATCACCTCATGACCATTAGAATGGCCATCATCAAAGAGAGATAAATGCTGGCATGGATGTGAAGAAAACGGAGTCCTTGTGCACTGCTGGTGGGAATGTAACCTGGCATAGCCACTATGGAAAAAAGTATGGAGGAGCCCCAAAAATTCAAAATAAGAATTACCATATGGTCTAGCAATTAACACTTCTGGAATATTTAAAGGAAATGAAAAATACTAAATTGAAAATGTAACTATACCCCTATATTCACAGTAGCATTATTTACAACAGCCAAGACATGGAAACAACCTAAGTGCCCATCAATGAAGGAAATGGACAAAGAAGTTATGGTACACGCACACACACACACGTGTGCGCACAGACACACACACGCGCACATACCCGCACACACGCACACATGCACGTGCACGCACGCGTGCACACACATACACACACATGCACACACACACGCACAGACACACGTGCACACACACGCAATTTCTAGTTATCCATAATTTATAAGTAAACTACATCAAACTGGTGCTAAGACAATACAATTTGACTGTTAAAAACTAACTTTTCTAATTCAAAAAAATTTTTTTTTAAAGAAAAATGACCTTGCCAGTCTGAGATAAACAGGACATGCTAGCAAGAAGCCCAAGGCCTTTTTGAGAGAAGAAAAAATATGCTTTAGTATGGTATTTTGATTTGTAATTAGTGACTATAAGTTCATACAGCTTCTGAGGTGAGAAAACAAGACTGGAGGGTTTAAGTCTCCTTCTTTTAGTAAAGGGTGGAAAATGCTATAACAGGCAAGATGATGCTATAAAGATGGTTCAGAAACAAAAAGGGTTAAGTCCCACATTCTTTCATTCATCCCTGGACAGAGCCCCAGAAGCTGCAAGCCTCAGCACTCGTTAATAAAGGACCCTGAAAAAATACAGACTGCTGACTCAGGTGCATTGAGAAAACAACCCCTAAGCTAACTATTACATCCACTTAGAAAGATAAAAGTTAGTAAATAATGCCAATTTCCATAAAAACAATTCAATTTGTATTTATTTTTTCTTTCATCATAAATTTGGGGTTTTGTCTGAATGAAGGGTCCAACTGAATATATTAAATAAGAACCTCCATTATTACTATTCCTCATGCAGATGGTTAATTTAAGCAGTGAAGTGAGGAAGAGGTGGGGACACAGCCCCACTGGGAAGACTAATGTGTGGTCAGCATATTTGGATTTTAATAAAAGACTGTATCCCACACATCTGGAGATACTGTTAGATCCTATCTAGAAAGTAAGAAAATGCCTTTTGTGATTCACCTCTGTGGTGATCACCCAGTTACCATGGGATGCAAAACAGGTTGCATGATAATTTTGATTCATACTAAACATTAGATATTGGTACCAAACAATTCTATAGTTTTAAGTTTCTAATTTCTTGATTTTGTCTTAATGTGAAAATAAAAATCTCTGGAGACGGACCAAAGATGTTTAAATGTTATTGATTTTAAAAAGCTGTACTGTAATTCTCATCTCTAATGAGTCGATTCTTGTGGTACCCCTAGATAGTGATGTAAAAACTATGGCTCATCAAAACTGTTCCACTTAAATTAGGTAAAGTTTTAAGTGTCTCTAATAATTCTTGATATTGATTTGGATGTATTTACTGACATCTTTGATTATATATATACACACAGTTATAATATTAGGTAATAAATACCTGTACATATCCAGAAGCATTTACAAAGGACGGTAATTACTGTTCAATATTAAAGTGGCCTGAATTTCTCTTCGATGATAATGATACTAGTTTCCATAAGAAAAGTATTCAAGGAGAATGAGCTGGTATTTTCCGTGCATCCTTCCATAACTCCTGTCTACCCTCTGTTCTGCTCTGTGCCCTCCATGGCTGCATGACACAGACCGCATCAATGCACTGCCTTGCCCTTCAGGTACAGACTGGATTCAGCTAGAGAGGGGCACCAGGAGACCAGCAGGTGAGAAGAGAATGCAACTGAGGCATCCATTCCCTCAACACCTCCTTTCTGGGACTCAGATTATCTTCAACCCTGCCCTCAGGTCTCAGCACCTGTAAGGTGACCGCTCCTACAGCCACCTTCTCCACACCTGGGCAACAGCTTCCTGCCCTTGCCCTTCTGGTCGTTATTACTGCCGAGGTGCCGCACCACCTTCTCAACCCTGCCCACATCGGTGTCCTTTCATTAAGTTGTCCCCACATGAGTTCTTTCTCAGAGTCTCTCTCTCTCTCTCTTGCTGAGGCCACAGCTGACACAGGGAGTTCAGACCAAGTGTGACAGATTTAGGTTATTTTTGTCACTGCCTACCAATCTTATGAAATTCTATCTAAGATACCAGAAGTCCTATATTTTTATGGCCTTTGAAGCCAACTTTACGGAGCTTGAGCCAAGAATCAAAACGAGAAAAGAAATATTTCTGATGTTTTAGATAAGACTATCCAATATATAACACAGTGCATCAAAGACGGGGGAAAAAAGCTTCTATTAAAAGAAAGCAGAAAAAGACTTATATTTAAAATATCAATATAACTTCATGACTTTAAAAAGAGTCAGTTTTTTTTCATTTTAGGTATACAATAATTTAAGCAATATCCCGTCACTTGGAGGAACAAATTAATGTGCCCTCAATAGAGACCAGACTCCCTGCTTGGGACAGGAAAACCAGAGATAAGCGTGCCTTCTGAGCGCTAGATGAGACTTCTAGACTCCCCTCAGCCATGTGCCACATGTGACCGCTGAGTGGAAGGCTGACCCAACAGCTCACCAAGCCTGGGGACTGGCTGGACAGGTGTGGCTGGGTCAAGGAGGCCAGGCCCCCAGGGTAGTAGAGCAAAGCTGAAGTGAGGATGCTCGGTGAACACCTGGAAGGGACTACATATCGATAGGTGTAGCCTAGTATTCTTTTGACAGCATTTACACATTTGTCTCAGCTTTCCCACCTCTCAGAAGACTGAAACTGAAGATCATATGGCTTTTGAAAAATAGGAACTCACAAGGTTATAGAATTATACCGAAACTCATAACCCAAAGCCTCCCAGCTACTTAATCTCTGACTATCATAAAATTTAGGAATTAGGAATTCAGTTGCTTAAAAACTGTTGGATGCATAATGTGCAGCTGCCTTCAAGGTATTGTTCTCAATATGACAGATGCCGCACTCATCTCACAGGTTCTAAGGAGGAAAGGGAGGTAAACTGAAGGTAGAACGGCCTGAAACACTGATAGGAGGCAAGATAAGCCCCCTGCCCTGAGTGGGTATTCTGAGCCTAGGTCTCTTGTGATCCTTGAGTATTTATTTCCAGTTAGTCTTACTGGTGCACGTCTTGGCACAGGTGTTAGAACAGGCACAGGAGGGTATTTGCAGGTACACACAGGAGGGAACGGTGAAGGGAAGGTCAAGGCCACTCCGCCTCTTGAGTCAAAAGGAGTGGTGCCAGGGCTCACAGTCCCGGTCCCCTGGGCCCGACATCTGAGGCCCAGAGCATTTGCCTCTCTCTTTCATGCCAGCTGCTGCAGTCCATGGAGCCCATTTTGGGGAGCTCACCCCAGGTGAGCTGTCTGCCTGATACTGTTAGGAGCTCCCCCCACCCCAAGTGCCCAGGGCTACCCCCCTTCCCTGGCTCATCCTGCTTTCTCACAGATTTTCTGAATGCTGTCTTGCCTGGCACCTCTTTCTCCTGCAGTTCAGAAGCTGTCTACAGTCCTGTCTCTGAGATTCAAGCTCCCCTAAATTAATGGCCAGGATTGGGGGGGACTATTGTTCTCAGTTCTGATTAGGAACTGATTTGTCCCCACGAAGGCTGTGAACTCAGACACTACTTACGGCTCCTTCTCCCTTGGCCCCTTCCCGGCATGGGCCTGCTTCACTCCCAGCATGCTGTGCAGCTGGAACCCTAGTGTGGCTACAGCCCGCCCTGGGAACTGATGCTGTCAAGGCTTTTTTAAGTTATCAAAGACGCTGCTATCTATAGAAAAGGCTTGACTACTCCTCTGGACCCTCTTTATACCTTAAAATTGTATTCTTCACTACATGTTTTCTTCATCACATCCTGCTAAGAATTATTTGTTTCTGAAGGTGAAAGTGAAAGTCACTCAGTCGTGTTTGACTCTTTGTGACCCCATAGACTATACAGTCCACGGAATTCTCCAGGCCAGAATACTGGAGTGGGTAGTCATTCGCTTCTCCAGCGGATCTTCCAGACCCAGGAATCGAACCGGGTCTTCTGCATTGCAGGCGGATTCTTTACCAGCTGAGCTACTAGGGAAGCCCATTTGTTTTTATATGCCAGTAAGGTGCTAAAGTGGGCTTCCCTGGTGGCTCGGACGGTAAAGATCTGCCTGCAGTGCGGGACACCCGGGTTCAATCCCTGGGTTGGGAAGATCCCCCAGAGTAGGGCATGGCAACCCACTCCAGTATTCTTGCCTGGGGAGTCCCACGGACGGAGGAGCCCGGCGGGCTGCAGTCCAGGGGTCACAGAGAGTCGGCTATGACTGAGCGACTAAGCACAGCACAGACAAAGTACTAAACTGCCTACTCCTGTATCTCACAACACCATGAAGCACTTTTCATCTTTGGTATTAAACAGTTAACTCTGGGTATGCTAATCTATGACAATTTTGTGTGATGAAAAAAATAAGGCAGCTTCAACATTCTGGATTTTAAGACTCAAAATTTTTAGGGTCCTCTCTACCTTTACCTTTCTTGCCAAGCTTAGTCACTCAGTTGTGTCCAACTCTTTGTCACCTTTTGGACTGTAGCCTGCCAGCCTCCTCTTTCCATGGGATTTTTCAGGCAAGAATATTGGAGTGGGTTGCCATTTCCTTCTCCAGGGCATCTTCCTGACCCAGAGATCGAACCTGCATCTCCTGTCTCCTGCACTGCAGGTGAATGCTTTACCCACTGAGTCAACTTTCTTACCTCTTCCTAAATTGGGCAGGTATGAGATTTTTATAGACCTGCCCAAAGAGACAGCAAGACCAAAAGAGATTCAGATGAACCTCACTGTAGGTTAGAAACTAACTATAGTGTTTGGATTTAGGAATGTGATTAGATTTCTATGTCTAGTGGCCAGTCAACTTCTCAGCATGATGAATCAGTAGGTTGTAGCAATCACCCAGAAGCAACCTTGAAATAACAGCCAAGTCAACTCATTTCATAATGTTATATGAAATGGGAGAAGTTGGGTAATATTTTTTATTTTTTTAAAGAATGTGTAATTTGGGTCAAATGTTTTTTAGAGTGGATTATTTAGGTATGGGGGGGAGGGCTTCCCTGGTGGCTCAGATAGTAAAGAAACTGCCTGTAATGTGGGAGACCAGGGTTCATCCCTGGGTTGGGAAGATCCCCTGGAGGAGGGCATGGCAACCTATTACAGTATTCTTGCCTGGAGAATCCCCATGGACACAGGAGCCTGGCAGGCTACAGTCCATGGGGTCGCAAAGAACTGGACATGACTGAAGGACTAAGCACAGCACATTTAGGTGGGAGGCTTATTCGTGTATTATGTGCTTATGATCTTTTACAAATTTTCTTTATTCTTAGAATTAGGTCCTTTAAAAACACGTCCTCTTTGTTTTCACTAAAAAACCATGTTGCAAGCAAAATCAATTATAATTTACAAATTATGCAGAAAAATCTCTAAAATTTTTAATCAAAAGAGAACTCTGAACTCCCCTAGTAACATTTAACAAAGATGCTAGGGAAGAGTTAGGAATTTTTTTGCATCAGTTCAATCTTCGCACACCCACCAATTATCAGGCTTATTTTAACATCTGGCACTGGACTGAAGCAGGAAGGGAAATGCTATTTTATTTCTTTGTATTTAAATTTCTACCTAATACTAAAAGGTAATAGAGCAGATTTATTAAATATTTATTACTAGTCAGAAAGCCATGAAAGTGAAAGTGTTAGTTGCTCAGTCGTGCCCAACTTTTTGTGATCCCATGGACTGCAGCCCACCAGGCTCCTTTGTCCATGGGATTTTCCAGGCAAGGATACTGGAGTGATTTGCCATTTCCTTCTCCAGCAGATCTTCCTGACTCAGGGATGGAGCCTAGGTCTCCTGCAATGCAGGCAGATTCTTTACCGACTGAGCTTCCAGAGAAGCCATACTAAATGCAAAACAATTTGAATCCTATTAAAAATACATCATGGGACCAGGGTACTTGTGAACACTGAACCTCTGTCAATGGAAAGAGCCCACACGGAATTCTTAAAAATCTTTGAGATCCATGAAATTCTGTTTACATGCTAGAGTTTTTATTCACTCTTTATCCTCCTTTGTATGAATATGATAGATTAAGTAATTGTAGTAATTATGAACATTCTTTTTAAAGAAATGCTTAAGTGTTTTACCAATACATACAATGGCACAGCAGAAAGGCCCAGAATAACAGAAACCCTCATTCTACACAGAGGATCCACAGCAACGAAATCACTTTGGTTAGGCCTGGAATGATCAAACAAGCCTGAACAAATCTGGGCGGGTGAAGACACAGTAAGAGAAGGCACACCAGGTAGTATGGTGTAGTGCAGAGACTCTGGCAGAACGGAAAATTATTTTTCATAGCCCACAAGTATTCCTCCGGGACTTTAGAAGCCTGCCTTCCCTTCTACCTCCCTGGTCAGCATGCTCCCCCGCCATCAGCCGTCAATTCAAGATAGGTTGGGCTGTCCTGACAACCTCTCTAGGCAAAGGAAGACCGGTAGTCTCATCAAATCTCACGTCTCATCAAGTCATTTTCCATAAACAACTTCTGCAAACTGTAACGCACCCTTCCCTCATATTGAAGGCTGTAGGAAACTTCCTTCAGCTCAAGCCTGTGTACAGGTGAAGACTCTGTGCATACACAAAAATAAAGATGGGCTAAAGTAGCAACTTTGGGGGCAAAGAAAATGCGCTCTGGTTTCAATGAGTTTCTTGTCATCAGGCGTCATAAGGGCAAGCAAACCCGGAGACAGCATACCTTTCTTCCACCGAAACTTCTTTCATTTGCTGGTGCGGTTTGGTGCCTTCCATTTCCCTGATGCTCACAGCATAGATCTTGGTGGTGTAATCAATAGCCTTTTCTCTAGCGACGTCACTGTCATAGCCTCAAACGACAGAAAGACACAGGAGGAGAGCTGGTTTGCGATGGTGCAGGAGGGGGTGGAGGAAGGCAGGGCAGGCACGTGACACTGAGCTCACCTCCATCTTCCTCTGCGTCGGTGTCCGACTCCTCGCTGTCCACCAACTTGCTCTCCTGGGTCCCCACAAACTCCCGCGTCCAGATCATCAGGGCCGTGTCAGCGCCGCCCACGGTGAGCAGCACAGAGTCGCTGTGCAGCCACCTCACGTTGGTGACGTGGGCGCTGTGCCCCACGTACTTCTTAAACCTCGCGTGCTGGCCCTGCGGTGTCAGAAAACAGCGATGACCCCGCTCGGACTCGGAGCCTCATTATTCTAGTTTCTGGACTAGTTCATCCACGTTATCGTCTAGAGTGGCTTCTACAGGATACAAATAAAACAGTTCACGTGAGTGGGAATTTCCCTATGTTTTTCTAGAGTGTAAACTCCATGAGGGCAAGGACTAGCTCTCTTTCTTCCCTAAAACATTTTCTGCCTCACTGTAAGTTCTCAATAGTCTGTGAGGGAATGAATGAAATGTAAACTATAGAACCTATTTCTGGACACCTGACAAAGTAGCCTGAGAAAGGATAAAAAGCTTGTTTCTGCCTCTCTCAGATGTCAGACGTCTGCTCTCCACAGGTGTCTAGCGTGAACTCCGGATGGTGAGTCTGGCTGACATTTGAGATCAAAGAGTCTCCCGGGTCATCCCCCTCAGTGCCTTTTTTTACCACAGTCCAGGTTGTGACAGACGAGCAGGGCCTTCTTATGATCCTGGGGCAGCAAGGAAGATTTAAAAGCAAAGCAACAGTTTCTGTCACGGACACTGGAAACAATTTCTAACACTAGAAACACTTAAGTAAATTGATGTTAAAACAAAGTGAGCTCAAAGAGAAGGGAAAAAACAAACAACAAAACTCCCAAAAATAAAGAACATAAACTGAAAAAATACAATTAATAAACAGGTTGACAAGTCACTTTAAAAAAAAAACAACACAAAAAACCAAAGTAAGCTCCTTTTAAACAAATATAACCCCCCTAAAAAAGTTCCACAATTAAACAACCTTCAGGTTATATCTGAAAAATTAAAATAAAATTAAATACATATGTATTGAACTGATTAGAGTAGGTCAAACTCTTAAAAAGCCAAACATAACCAAATAAATAGAACCCGATTTATTAGTCTCTATTGAAAGCTCTTCAGTGGCACCCAAGCCACACCACCCCAGTGGGAAAGGCTGAGTGAGGTGAGAGCAGTTGTTCTCGTCCGGGTAGTCCTGACAAGCAGTGAGAAGCCCAGGCTGGCACCAGGGACCAGCTTCCATTTTCAGGGCATGAGCCACAGCCTGGCAAAAATAGCTTCAGTGGGAGCACCGAAAGAGGGAGAGACTTTCCATCCTCTCAGCGACTCCCAGGGAATACCTTATGCAATGTGGAAAGCCACATGAACTTTCTGAGGTCATGCAGGGGGCACTGGTGTCTCAGATGAAAACTTTATTCAGTCGTTGACAAGAGGCTTCCAGAGAGTTTTGGATGGGCGGGCTGGGAAACCTGAAACCAGCGCAGACGCATGGCAGGAGACACGGGCAGGGCAGGGCAGTACGTGACTTTGAAATACTCATGGTCACGATCTCTGTGTATTTGGCTGACTTCTACCTGACAGCTGAGTGGAAGTGCCCACCCCTCAGCAGAGTACGGAGTCTAGACAGACTAGGAAGCAAGCAGGCAGGCAGCATTTCTAGGAAGCCCTCCAGAGCCACTATTTGCTAGAGAAAATGGCAGAGCCAAGTAAGGATTTCTAAGGAAGCCACTGTGTGACCATGTGAGGTCCAGAAGGCATGGAAACAGAGAGGACGGTCAGAGTGGTGACAGCCACGTGTCCTGCTGGTCTTCCTGTTGGAAGTGGGAAGCGACCCATCTTGACCCGCTACAAATGCAAGTTGGTCTCTTGAGAAGCAGAGAAAGTGAAAGAGCTTGAGAAATCCCTCTCTCTACTCCTGCATCTAGGTAGAAGAATTCAAAAGGAAAGATATAAAGGAAAAAACACTCTAAAATGATCAGAATTAGGCTGCAGGGGAAAAGAAAAAGAAAAAGGAAAAAGTTCTAAGTCACTGAAGTTGTTTAACAAAGCTGAGATTATTCCCATAGAGATTATTCAAGGTTCTCAGAATAGGAAACCAGATCCCTGCTCCACAGAACAATGGGAATTCACACAGCTTCTAGAAGGTTCCAGGAAGCCAGCTGCTCCCCTTGGAGCAGGGTGTTTGGTGGTTCCCTGAGGGCCTATGGGTGGAGCCTCCTGGAGGCCTGGCACAGCTGGGTCAGATGAGCTGTCTTTCTGGGTCATCATGCCAAAATACGCACTTTTGTAACAACCATCAGGACTCATAACCACAATCTTCCTCTTCCACTGAGTCATGAAAGAACAGAGAATCTGAAATACGTCTCCAGAGTGCTTGTTGTTAACTGCTTTTAAGAAGAAATTCGTGAGAATCTGATGAAAGCTATGTACCCTTTCTCCATATTTATAACATTTTACGCACAGTTTCTCTGTCTGTAAAATTCTACATACAAGATTCCTCTTTGATGAATCTTTCTCTAGAGCCTTTGACATTATGAGAAGGACACTTAAGAACTGGAGGGTGGATTTTTTTAAAAAGTAAACATTTACATTTTTAAAATGTAAGCAACATGGTGGTATTTTAGCCTCTCTGGTAGAGTGAAGGGGAACAGCTTTGGAAAGGAAGGGAGGTCATGGGAAGAAAATGGATGGTGTTAAAGGACA
This sequence comes from Odocoileus virginianus, assembly GCF_023699985.2. Classification (NCBI taxonomy): domain Eukaryota; kingdom Metazoa; phylum Chordata; class Mammalia; order Artiodactyla; family Cervidae; genus Odocoileus; species Odocoileus virginianus. The sequence goes on along the minus strand of NC_069675.1, from coordinate 35,849,934 downwards.
GCATCAGTTTTTCTGGGACGTGGTTTAAGGTAGTGGACAAATGGATGGGCTCTGACAAAATAGAGTCTATTTTATGGACTCTACTTTGGAAACAAATGTGGAAACAATATGATTGTCAGGGGACTAGTGCCCCACATCAAGATTTTAAATTGTAAAAGTGCCTATGTAATACACGGATAGAAAAAATGCCTAGAATAGAGACCTACTAACTCAAAGGAAAGGAGAACAAGGAAAAAGGTTAAGAAGAAGACATGATATTAGAGTCTAACAAGTGGAACTTGAATTTTGGACAGAGAGCTGTGTGATGATGATATGGTCTTGCAGGTATCACCAAGACTTGATGACATGATAGTCAGTGCGAGAACACTGCAACAGCATGGTGTCTTAGTTTGGTAGGGTTGCCATGAAAAACGCCACATGTTGGGTGGCTTACACAATAGAATTTTATTCCACACAGTTCTGTGGGCTGGGAAGTTTAAGACCAAGGTGCCAGCCAATTTGACTCCTGGTGTGGGCTCTTACCCCGGCTTGTGGACCCCTTATATGAGCATGGAGAAACTTTCTATCTAGCCTTTCCTCCTCAGCATGTGTGTGCATGGGGAGAGTGAGTGAGCTCATTGGTGTCTCTTCTTATAAGGACACTAATCTTATTGGATCAGAGACCCACATTTATGACCTCATTTAACCTTAAGTATTTCTATAAATGCCCTCTCTACATATCCAGTCACATTGGACATTAGGGCTTTAACATAGGAAGTTTAGTGGGGACAAAAACATTCCGTCCGTAACAGATGAAGTGTGGCCAACACACCCAGAGCATTGGAGGAGTGTGACTATACATCTAGAAATGTTCTCCAGCTTAGGTCCATGAAATTGGGAAGGAAAGAATACCAGGAAAATCAGATGAAAAAAAAAAAAAGAAAAGGAGAGAAGTGATACTATCAAAGTGGTTTATATTTGACTGGTTTTCAAATGCTTTTAAATTATGAAACTTCTTCAATCAAATCTTACACAGTAGAACTCAAGAATAAAAAAAATAAATAATTCAATTTAAAATAGTGGACAAAAGATTTTTACAAACACTTCACAAATGGCCAATAAGCAAATGAAAAATGCTTAGCACGATTAGTCACAGGGAAACATAAGTTATAAACACAGTAAGATCACACTATTTATTCCTCAAGACAGCTAAATTTTATAAGTCTGACAACGTCAAATTGGCAACTAGAAACCTGACATTTTTGGTGAGAACATAAAATGATACAACTGTTTTGGAAAAAGATCTGGCAGTTTCTTAAAAAGATAAACACACATTTTCCCCAATAACACAGAAATTCCACTCCCACATGTTTACTTAGCAGAAAGAAAAAAAAAATATATGTCCACATAGATGTGTTTAAAAATGTTCACTGCAACTTCATTATAACAAAACACAGGAAAAGCATGTGTCTACTGATGGCTGGGTGGATAAACAAACTGCTATATCCACACAATGGAATTCTACTCAGCTATAAAAAGGAAAGGATAGGATTATTGAGAGTCAGACATGACTTAGCCTTATTTAGAGTCAGACATGACGTAGTGACTAAACAACAACATTGTTACACATAACATGAAGAAATCTCAGAAATATTATCTGAGTGAGAGAAGCCAGAAATAAAATGGTTCCTAATTGATCATTCCATTTATATGAAGTTCTGAAACAGGGAAAGCTAATCTATGGTAACAAAAACAACATTGGAATAGTTTTTTCATCTGAGGGTGGGGGGAGGTGGAGAGTGCCTAGAAGTTAGCATGGGGGGACTTCCTGGGATGATGATACTGTTCTATATTTTGATAGGAGTTTGGATTAAAAGATGCTTGCTCCTTGGAAGAAAAGCTATGACCAACCTAGACAGCATATTGAAAAGCAGAGACATTACTTTGCCAACAAAGGTCCATCTAGGCAAAGCTATGGTTTTTCCAGTAGTCATGTATGGATGTGAGAGTTGGACTATAAAGAAAGCTGAGAGCCGAAGAATTGATGCTTTTGAACTGTGGTGTTGGAGAAGACTCTTGAGAGTCCCTTGGACTGCAAAGAGATCCAACCAGTCCATCCTAAAGGAGATCGGTCCTGAATATTCATTGGAAGGACTGATGCTGAAGCTGAAACTCCAGTACTTGGCCACCTGATGCGAAGAACTGACTCATTTGAAAAAGACCCTGATGCTAGGAAAGACTGAAGGTGGGAGGAGAAAGGGACAACAGGATGAGATGGTTGGATGGCATCACCGACTCAATGGACATGAGTTTGAGTAAACTGTGGGAGTTGGTGATGGACAGGGAGGCCCGGTGTACTGCAGTCCATGGGGTCACAAAGAGTCGGACACGGCTGAGCGAATGAACTGACTGACTGACTTGGATAATTCAGGTGTATGTGTTTGTCAAAGTTTTTCAAAAGGAACCTTAAAGTTGGTGCATCTCAACTATACATAAAATTTACATTAAAAAAAAAACTAAAAAAATGAACTCCAGTTAATGATATGCAAATTGAAACAATTAGGGGTAAGTATCCTGATGTCAACAATTTACTTTGAATTACAAAATCTAAGTGGTGGGTTTCCAGGAGTTCACTCTATCATTCTTTCAGCTTTCCTGTATGCTTGAAAATTTTCACAACAAAATCTTGGGGAAAATCCTACACAGAAGCTCAATGTATAAAAGGCAAAAACATAGAGTGTCTCTGGAGAGGGAGGGGAACCTCAGCGCCCCTCCAGCTGCCCCCCCGCCCCTTGCTTCCTGAGCTTGTCCCTAATCAGCCTTCCGGAACTCCAGGAGTGGGAGGAACACACCTCAAAATTACTGCGGGAGACAGTCTTCCTGGTCACACTAGGGATGTGGGTGATGAGCTCCCAAGACAAACAACAAATCTGGCTCCGGAGCATGATGCAATAGTAGCCTGAGGGTTTCAGGTATCTAAACACCTGCCCAGACCTCAGTCCACTAAAACCAGGGTAGCACTAACTTGACTTGTCCTGCTGGCAGTCTCATTTCAAAAAATGTAGAAGTAGCAAGGAAAACTGCTATGTAGAACTGAACTCTTATCAAATAGAAAGGGCTGGTAAGTGATAGTAACATGGTGAATCACTGCGAGAAGGCTACCAAGTAGCTTCTCGATGGACAATGAAAGGAGCACGGGGCACAATCAGAAGTGTATATTAGAAAAGGATCTCCAAAATGATATTCTGAGGAGACATTAACAAATGAAGAAAGCAAGAAGAAGGCATCTAAAGAATCCAAAGTGGCTGAAGAGGGAGTTAATGTATTCAGGTTTTACAAGTAATAGAAGCAGGAGCAAATAACCAGGGATGAACACAAAAATATTCTACAGACAACTTTAGTACAGTTTCAGGAAAGTGAAAATAAAAAGCTAAGACACCTGGAAAGGATTTTAAAGATATATTTAGGGCTAGAAGAAAAAGAGAATAGTTAGGAACACTGCTTACTTCAGATGGCTTAATATGAACAGGGAGCAGATTTAATGATCACCTCTATTAAAGGGGATGCTCCTCAAACCAGAGAGGTCCAAAGAGAGCTCATGTCCTTGAGTGCAGACACCTTCAAATGTAATTACAGAAATAAGGTCAGTAATGGTTGAGAGTTTGGAAGCCAGGAGAAGTGGCATCCAAAAAAAAAAGGTTCCCAGATCCAAAAGGGAAAACTCGTAGACTCTGGCACATACTGACTCATGAGTTGATGCAATCCCTGGAAAATTCTAGGGTGAATTATTACACAGAAGGTTGATAAGCACTTGGAAAAGTAATGATGACTAGGCGACAACAGGGTTTCACAGTGAACTAATTGCATACCTTTTATTGGTTGGTTTGTTTAGGAGAGATTAAAAATACCAGAGACATAATCTGGCTTTCAGCAAGATATTTGCTAAATTTTAATGATATCTTATCAGACTAGAGATAGAAATATGAGCTCCAATGATGGCAGGGTCAGACAGATTTAAATGACTGTTAATAATATGTATGTATTAAGTAACAGAATGCCAAATTGAAAGGGGGCTCTTGGTGGTGGTATTTGGTTGTTCTAGTCTTTTTTTTTTTTTTTTCCTTCTATGATTTGGAACTCACACTCCTGAAATCAGAGAATGATGTGATGCTGAAAGGGAAAGTAAACAAACACTTTGGAAAGGCATTTCAAAGATGTTGATAGGTTGAAACATAAACAAGATATGTTTACGTGGTAAAATAAACAAAATAAACCTTATTTGGTACAAATACAAAGCTGTGTACTCAGATTTTAGAAGATCAGTTGTGTAAGTCCAAAGGGGACAACCTTACCATTTTGGGGAATAATATCTATGATTCAATTGTGTGGTATGGCAGCCAAAAGAGCTGATGCCATCTTTCTTTGATTAAATACAAAAATAAAGTCAAAACAAGAAGATAAGAGTCCTACTGAGATGAACCCTGAGCTGATCATACTGCATCTGAAGCACTCTGTTTTTTTAAAAATTTTTATTTTATATTGGAGTTCAGTTGATAGTAATGTTGTGTTAGTTTTAGGTGGAGAATAATATGGAGGTTCCTTAAGGAACTAAAAACAGAGCTACTGTATGATTCAGCAACCCCACTCCTTGGCATATATCGAAAGAAAAATATGGTTTGAAAAGATGCGTGCACCCCAGGGTTCACTGCAGCACTATTTACAACAGCAGAGACATGGAAACAACTTAAATGTCCATCAACAGATGATGGATAAAGATGATATGGCTCATATATACAATGGCATTTTACTCAGCCATTGCAAAGAATGAAATAATGCCATTTGCAGCAACCTGGATGGACCTGAATTTGGTCCTAGAGGAGTTACTTTGAAATGGAATTGAAATGGATAAGGGAGATTAAGAGTTACAAAATAAATGAAATGAGCAGAGTGGGGGAATATAGTCAATAATAACATAATATCTGAACTAACACAGCGTTGTAAGTCAACTATACTTCAAAACAAACAAATAAATAAACTCTTGGAAAAAGAGACCAATTTGTAGTTATCAAAAGGTACAAACTTCCAGTTAGAAGATAAATAAATATCAGGGATGCAATATTATGCCAATTCTACTGTATATTATAATGAAAGTTGTTAATAGAATAAATCCCAAGAGTTCTCATCACAAGAAGAAACATTTCTTTTTCTGTTGTTTTGTCGCTGTTTAGATGACAGATGCTCGCTAAATTTATGGTGATAATCATTTCATAAGGTATGTAAGTCAAATCATTAAGTACACCTTAAACTTATACAGTGCTGCATGTCAGTTATATCTCAATAAAACTAAAAGAAGAAACAACAAAACATTTAATGGAATTGATAAAACAGAGGAGGAGCGAGCTAGACAGTTTGTTACTGAAGGAACTGGATGTTTAGACTGGAGAAAATGCAACTTCAGGGGGTCAAATACGATCTTCCCACACATGAAGGCTATCAGAAGACTGGACTTATTCAACAACCATTCAGAAGGTAGAACTTTGGCTAAAGGAAAATAAAAATCAGCTCTATCTAGCACAAAGCATTTTAACAATGGAGTGATTTAAAAATGAACTGCGCTACCTTGGGCAGTAGTAAATTCATCATTTCTAGAAGTAGGCTAGTAAAAGTGCCAGGCCAAGTTGTAAAGGAAATACTTTGCAGTTCGTGAGATGTTGGATTTGATGTCTACTGACAGACTTTCAGGGAAGAATTCTACACCATGAGACTCTGACTCAAACTAGTAAACATAAGGTCACCAAGGTTTCTATGGGCATAACTAACCATGATGTAGATAACTGTACAACTGCAGATGTAAATAACTGTAGATAACAATATTGATTACTTATTCCTTTGATATTTAAAAATCCACTTAAATACAATAGATAGATTTGGGGTTATTATTTGAAACTGAGCAAATAAGTATAGTAAACATGCAATATTACCTTGACAGGATATGAGAAAAGTTTAATGAAACCAAAGTCATCTCCTGTGGCTAAGAGGGAACAGTCTTTGGTGAGGCTGGCAGCATTTACATCGGTCACGTCGCTATGCACTGGCCAGATGCCCTCGCAGGTGGGCCCCAGCACACAGGTCCACGTGTCCCATTCTATCTTCTCAATCTTGAAAAGAAGGAAAATTAATATATTTTGTACAACCCAGAGATCTTTTTGTTTTATTTAAAAGAAACAAATTGAGGTTGAATAGTTCTAAATGATGACTTTGCTAACACTGGGTATTTTGTATGCTACAGTGCCTAAAATTCTCAGCTGCATTTTTAAAGTGGCATATATATCGTCTCGATAAATCAACACTGCAGTCAAACCTCCATATATGCTCCCCTAGATAAAATGAACACGTTTGAATTGTGGACACCTGACAATAACAAAGGTTTTTAATTCTCACCTAGACATTTATCATTGTATATGCCATAAGCTGGGGCTTCCCTGGTGGCTCAGTGAAGAATCTGCCTGCAATGTGGGAGACCCAGGGCTGATCCCTGGGCTGGGAAGATCTCCTGCAGAAAGGAATGGCTACCCACTGCAGTATTCTTACCTAGAGAAATCCATGGACAAAGGAGCCTAGCAGGCTACAGCCCATGGGGTCGCAAAGAGTCATGAAATTAAAAGACACGAAATTGTGAAATTAAAAGAGCCATGAAATTAAAATACTCTTGCACCTTGAAAGGAAAGCTATGACAAACCTAGATAGAGCATTAAACAGCAAAGACATCACTTTGCTGACAAAGGTCCATATAGTCAAAGATACAGTTTTTCCAGTAGTCTCGTATGGAGGTGAGAGTTGGACCATAACAAAGGCTGAGTACTGAAGAATTGATGCTTTTGAACTGTGGTGTTGGAGAAGACTCTTGAGAGTCCCTTGGACAGTAAGGATATCAAACCAGTCAATCCTAAAGGAAATCAGTTCTGAATATTCATTTGAAGGATTGATGCTGAAGTTCCAATACATTGACCACCTGATGCGAAGAACTGACTCATTAGAAAAGATCCTGATGCTGGGAAAGACTGATGGCAAAAGGAGAAGAGGGTGACAGAGGATGAGATGGCTGGATGGCATCACTGACTCAATGGACATGAGTTTGAGCAAACTCTGGGAGATAGTGAAGGATAGGGAAGCCTGGCGTGTTGGAGTCCATGGGATCACAAAGAGTCAGACATGACTTAGCAACTGAACAAACATCAAAATGCCATAAGCTAAATCAGGGTTTCTCACCATCAGCTCTATCGACATTCCAGGCTAGATAATTGTGTGTGTTCAGGGGCTGTTCTGCCTGTTTAGCAGCATCCCTGTCCTCGACCCTGTCCACTTGATACCAGTAGCACCACCTCCCCAGTTTGTCCCCAAACATTGTCAAATATCCCTGAGAGAGAGGGCAAATTGAGAACCACTGAGCTAGACTGATCAATGGGGCTGATCGTTTAGCAAAGTATTTTTAAAAGGCACAGGACAGAACTTTTAAAAGGACTGCTTCCTTGGAAGAAAGAGCAATAAGATTCTGCAGCTAGCTTAATATTCTTTATGCTCTAGAGAGACCATCTTAAAAACTGGAAGAGATGTTCATAATCTGTTGCATGAATATACATTTTATCCTTTAAAACTGTTTTATCTGAAGTTCACGGACAGGAAGATTCGCAATTGAAATATGTTTAATTCTGAAAAAATCAAGGCTTTTCTTTCCTTTTTTTAAAAGGAAAACACTAACAGTACTACCGCCACTATGGATTAGACTTTCCCAGGGGAATATGATTTTATTTACTTTCATACAAGACCTACTAGTGTACCTTAACAGTACAGTTTCTAGACACAAGCACTTTGAAGCACTGTTTAAAAAGCTATAAAAACTCATTAGAGAGCTGTAGCTAAAATGAAGGGCCAGATTGCTCTCTGTGGATCTGGAAGCTGCTTGGCACGTTGTTAATGTACCTTACCCTCCATTTCTGTTGTTTCCTGCTTGGCACCCACTGCCTGGGAGGGAAATGACAAGATGCAGCTAGGATTTGAGTCACACTGTGAGGAGGTGCTATACATATTTTAGTCACTCAGATTTCTCATTTAATATTCTGTTTCTTCTGGACACATGCAGAATTGGAACAAAAAAACAGCGGTTCACCCAGTGAGTTTGGGTGCTCAAGCAAAGCCACAGACCAAGGTGACGTGAGGTGGTTCCCCCATAACTACCTCAGTCTTCTGAGCTGCACGTGGAGCCTCCCCAACTCCTTATGACATCCTCAACTGACCTTCACAGGAAGAGAAGCAGGGAACCCCCCACTCTGGTTCCAGAAATGGGCTTCTGGTCACTGACTCCCTTATAGATACGAGATTTCACTTCTGACACCCTCCTTGGGTGGTACCTTTCCTGAACTCATTCTACAGGGAGGAATGGGGGTGAGCTGATCGTGCTCACCCTATAGTCACCCCAACAGAACACCCTTGGCCAGATCTGAACACCATGCTATCTGGGGGAGGCGTATGTCTAACTTGTCAGAAGCTACAGAAACTGCATTTATTTTTTTTTTTTAGAAACTGCATTTAAAGTGGAACATTACAGAATGTGTATATATATGTGTAACATTGAGCTACATAATATGAGTCACTTTGCTGTATAGCAGATCTAATATAACACTGTGAATCAACTATACTTCAATAAAATAAATTTAAAAAAGAATGATCCCTGTAACCAACAAAACCCAAAATGGGTAAATAGACTTGTTAAACACCCTGGCATTTAGACAGAAGGAGAGCCCTCTAAGGGTGTCTCCCATAGCACCTTGCCCCAGGCAGGTATGTCATTATCAGCACTGCTTTGCAGAGGAGGTATCTGGAGCCCAACAAGAAGTGAGTCATTTAAATCCTAGCTTGCTTAGCAGGCAGAGGGGAAGTCAAGCTCTAAGGAGTTGGGCTCCTAGGATAGAGCTGCCTTAACTGCACCATGCTGCACTGGATGTATATAAATGGACATTTTAATAGCTGTCATAGTTAAAAATTTGCTGGGCAAGCTTTGTGTTAGTTTCACCAAGACTATTTCTTTAAAAAAAAATCTTTTTGCAAAGAAAAATTTCAAAATCCTTCATACTTAATTGAGGGGCCTGACAATATTGCTAAATAAAAGGATGAGCTACCTCTGGAGGTATTTTTTCATCTAAAATTGTTCATCTGTCCCAAGGTGACCTCATCCGTCCTCCACCACGCGGTTCTACTGAATCTTATTTTAGTAAACTTATTTGGGGGACTAGACCTGGAAGGGAAAATACAGGTAAAGTGATGTAAAATGATGCTGCATGGTCTAGGCTGTGGAGTGACACACAGACCCCTGTGGTCTGGGACCAAAGCTCCGTGGTCCTTTTACTTTCTTAGAGCCTTAACGTCCCTGTCTGTAAAATGAGGTTGACAACTATCACACAACAGCCTGACTCATAGTAGGTAAACCACTCTCTGAGGATTGGGATACAGGTATACGAAGTGCCTGGAACAGTGCACAGATATTCAGTGAAGGAAGGGCATACTTCAAAATATCCCTGACTCAAGGCTTTTAAAGTTTCCCCATATAGAAAAGTTAAAGATTGATCAAAGGTAAATAAACTGGAGTTTGACAGTGAGATTAATCGACCCATTAACAATTTCCATTAATACAATGCCATCGTCTGTAACCACTTGGGTGTCTCATGTACTGCACATATATTTCCTTTAGAAACAATTAAAATATTATGAATGAACAGAAGTCCAGAAGTACACTAGAATACTGGAATAGCTTATATTGCTAGCTAACTGAAGCCAGAGAGAGGAAGATGCCTGTCCCTCGGTGGCATACCCTTGACTCTTTTTCCTCTAAAGAAGCAATACTTCCTTTTCTTTCATCAAAGGTTACATAGTGAATAAATGAGTTAGAATGTCTCCTGGGACTAAAAGGATGTCCTTAGTGCTCCGTCAGGCAACGACCTTTTTGGCCAGCAGCGTTTACTACGCGGAAGCACGTGCAGACTGAAAGACCAAAGCAGCCAAGCCTTTAGGAAGAGATTTCAGGAGGGTGTTAGTTCATGGATTCAAAAATTTTGTCTAGGATTTGATTTCAGCAATGAAAAAATGATGTATGTGGATAGAAACATGAGGAAAATATGGGAAAAGGCAACAGCTTGCTACATTAGGATGGTCAAGTTGTGGATAGTTTTGTTTTGAAAAATAATTTCTCTTATTGTTGCAAAAGATATTGTTTACTATTGCAAACAGTGACCACTGAGAAAGCATGTTTCAGAATTTTAAGTTCCTAAAGAGCTCTGCACAAAATGACAGAACATGTGGAACAGGAAAAGTAATATGTAGCATTCAAACTGTTAGCTCAGTCATTGTCTTCAGGCCGAGAAAAATTAAGGAGAACACCAATTAGAGATTGCTATGTCAGTGGCACAGTAAATCCATACCTCCTCAGAAAGTAGGAAACCAGGGTAAGCAGAAAGTAGGAAACCAGGGTAAGCAGTCAGATTTAAGAAATGGTCAAGCCTGAAAGACATGCAACTATAACTCATTTTAGTGAATCGTAATGATAGGTTTTACTTAAATGCACATAGTAAATCATGAACTATTTTTTAAAAGCTTTGTGTGTGATTGTTACCTCGGAAGGTCTTATTATATGCCGTTTGCCTCTTGGAGCTTCAAAGAAGAGTTGTTCTTTGGCACCTGAATTAACTTGCAGTAATTTTCCTGTTATGATAGAATAAAACAGGAGACAATTAACCTCTGCATTTATCTTTTAGTGATAAAATGAACATGATTGCAACCATTTGATATTTTCATTCATTTTAACCAAAGTCTCATAATTTGAGTAAATACATGCTGAATGATCCAGGATGTATGTAAAGACAATTACATGGCAGGGTAGAAACTCCAAAGCTATGATTTTTAAACATATGAACCTCATAAAACCTCACCTTGAACATCCTTCAAACAGAGAAGAGTCAAGTTGCTACTTCACTCTGCTGCACTGGCTATTTTTCCAAAGCCAGACAAAATCTAACTTATGCTCTTTTCCCCTGATGCTTCCTAGCACAGAAATCTAGTAAAAGCAAACTGTATGGGCAAGAATTATAACAGAAGCAAAGACCATGTAAGAGTTTGTGTTTACTAAGATATAAATTCCAGATTTGCCATTTAACATTCAGAAACAGGAAGACAAGGACATATAAAACAAACTGTAAATGCTCATTCCATTCTCCCCTTCCCTTTTCATTGAAAATTTGTGAAGAAATCCAAGACTTATCTCAAAACAAAATGTTGAGCAAAAATAGTCTTTTGGTCTGATGTAATATGTTGGACTTTAATCTTGGATTCATTTCAATTAATGCTGAAAAAGATTAGATTTCTTAATTCTCTTCCTACCACATCAATGATCCTTTATGGCTTGAAAATTTAAATGACCCAAAAGACATACTTTTGAGTATTTTTTTCAGCATTTTTTTAAACGATGGAAAATCTCAAACACATACGGAAGTAATGGTAAAACAAAACCCCTCGAGAGCCAAATGTCCAGTCTCAATGGTTATTACCACATGGCTGGCCCTGTTTCAGGAATCTCCACTCATTCTCTCACCCCGGATTACTTCGAAGCAAATGTCAGATATCCTAACATTTTATCTGCAAATAATTTAGTGTACATATACATATATATATGTATATATATACACACACACATACATACTAGCATGTCCTCGCCCCCTCTTTCTTCCATAACTCTTTTATATCTAGTAGTCTTGAAATGTCCTTTCTGGAAAAATGAATGCCAAACTAAGAACTCTGTGATTTATACCATGTTCTTTAATGTTTAAGTGGGTAGCACTTAGATTTGAAATCTAGCTTGGCTAAACTTCAGGAGTTACAGGCCTGTTTCTAAGCAACTAATTAAAAACAAGGTTCTCTCATTTTGTAACTGAAACCTGAATCATTTTCAATTTTCTGAGTTATAACATGGTGATGTAGGGGATTTGCCTTTGCTGTAAGGAGCAAGTAAATTTGAAAGTGTTTTCTCTGAAATGGGCCCATTTTCCTGACTTACTAGCTGAACATACACAAAGTGAGAAAAGAACAAGAGAGTTAAATCAATTTTGGCTATTTAGCATTATAAGAAAATGAGTAATCAATATTTTCCCAATGAACTAGATATATCTGCAGAGTGACTTTTAGAATTCTTAAGAGTGACTGCAGATAACAAAGGATGTGGGAACAGGATTAAAAGACTCAATGGAAACATTCTTAGAATATACATAACTTCCTGACAATTCACTTTACACTATTGTTTCAAAGATCATACTTTCTAAAACAGACCAAAAACTATTAAAACAGCTCAATGAAGTACTTTCTGATTGCAGGAATGTTTTTAAAAGCCACTTTGGCAAGCACCATACACCTGTGGGTACCTCCCAAGCCCACACCCCTTCCCTGAGAACTGCCCTCCACCCTGGACTGGGCCCCTGTGGTCACATCTGCACTCTGGAGGTGGACATTGACCCAGGAGTGATCACACTGGGCAATCAAATTCTCTCTCCGGGAAACTGGAACCTTAGGCTGAATCAGCGGATGCCTTGCTGGGAGGAGATGAATGTGGCCTTTGGGACTAGGGGTGGCATTTGGGGGCAACAGAGAGTGGGCCCTGTGAGAACAAATGAGGGAGTCTGCCTGTGCATAGAGGGGCCACACGCAGGCACCAGACCCAGGAGAGGAGTGGAGATGGGCTGCCTCAGAGCAGGAGAGGAAGGGAGAGGGGCGCTCCCTGGCTGGGTTCCAGGCATTTTCTGATTCATTCCTAAAGCCAGTTTCTCAGGAGAAACTTCCTATTCTTAGATTTTATGAGATACTCCTATCTTCCCAATAACTCTTGTTTTTAGATTCTATGAGATATCCCTATCTTTCCAATAAAGTCATTCCTTATTCTTATTTGTTAATTTAAGCTGGCTTGAGTGGGTTTCTGAAACCAAGGATATGAAGAAATTAAAAAAAAATCAATTATTGTGTTAGGAAGGTAGCACTATGGGTGTGTTTTTCTCTTCAAATTTTCGTTACTGCCGTTATTAAACTGTCTTTTTTTTTTTTTTTAAGCATAAAGGAACTATTTAGGTCACTACTCTTTTTTTCCACTGCCTGCTACTCTGTAAAATATAACCATGGGAATATTCCAAGGATGGGAGCAGAAGCAAAGGGCAAAAATTCTGTATAATCCAGGTATAATTTGCCCCTGAATAACAGTAACCCTTATTCTTTTAGAATCCTCACTTTTAAAAAAAAATTCACTAGAAATGTCTACACACACAGAATAAGAGAATTGAAAAAGACAGCTGTCCTCATCATGATGCAGGTACAGTACATCACATCCTGCTGGGGCCTAGAGCTTTATAACCCACAGAGCGATTCATACACGTCACCCCAGTATCTATATAATCTGCAGCTTAGAACAATTCCAAAATTGGTGCTAAATATACCAAACATATTAGGCCATTTGCAATGAAAATGGGAATCAGATGTCCTATTACAGCTTAAACTGTTCATTGGTAAACGATCTTACAGTACTGGTGTTTCCGGAAAAGAACTAACATCCACTAGAAAATACTCTTCCATGTTTTCCCTCTCTCCATATATATTTTTTCTTTCTTAGGCATTCTGTGCAGAGGTAGCTGATGTTCCTACAGAACGCCGATGTGCTTTTTGGTTTTCCTGGGACCCGTGGTTGCCGTGGACACGGAAGGCTGTGGAGGCTGCCGGCTGCGCTGTTCCGCCCCTGACGAGCCAGCTGGCTCCAGCAAATGGTTCAGTATTTTTGCCAAGATCAAAGGAACCAAACAGACCCCTGCTCCTCAGTTCTGCTCTCTGCCCTCTGCAGGCCCTCCAGGCCCTGTGCGAAGAGCCAGGCTGAGCCCGAGGCAGCCTGGCACAGGCTGAAGGCACTGGGGTATCAGAAGCAGAAGAATATTGATATGACGCGTCTCGTGGCAACAAAACTGGAGTTAAACCAGGGAAGCTTCATGGGCACACTTGCTCTTGTTCTCCAGATGGTATAACTCCTCCCTAAAAATCAAAAATATTCTATTCTCCTCTCAGGCCACAGAAACCATTTGGTCTGATCCTCTTAACTGACTGAAGGGGCCACTTAGGATGAGAGGCAAAGTGGCTTTTTAAAGGCCTTGGCCTCCTTTCTCTCACTGCGTTTTCCATCATCCTGAGTGTTGGTTGGATCGTAGACTCTAGCTGTGGGCAAAATTATGGAAATAGTGAGGTTTGCCTCTCTCCCTGCAAAGTGATGGCTCTACATGGAGGGCCTTCCTGCAGACCTCCACCCTGGCCTCTCTGGGGTGGCAGCTCATGGCTCCCGGGCAAGGTCGTGTTCTTTCCACCTAGGGTTTATTCCTGTTTATATCCCTACATCTGACACAGGGCCTAGAACACATTTGAAGAACAAAAAATAAAAACCCTCCCCAAGTGTAAATATGGCTGCAATGTCCCATATAATAGCCATTTAGGATAGCTACTGTCAAAAACAAACAAAACCCAGAAAATAACAACTATTGGTGAGGGTGAGGAGCAGTTGAAACTCTTGTGCACTGTTGATGGGAATGTAAAATGGTATAGCTGCTGTGGAAGATAGTATGGAGGTTTCCCAAAAAGTTAAAAATGGAATTTGATCCAGAAATTCCGCTTCTGGGCATATATTCAAAAGAACTGTATACTCTGATCATAACCATATCATTCACAATAACCAAAAACTGTAAGCAACTCAAATATCCACTGATCGATGAATGGATAAACATAATGTGCTATGTACACATAATGGAATATTCAGTCAGTTCAGTTGCTCAGTCATGTCCCACTCTTTGTGACCCCATGTCCTACAGCATCCAGGCTTCCTTGTCCATCACCAACTCCCGGAGCTTGCTCAAATTCACATCCATCGAGTGATGGACATCCAATCTCTCATCCTGTCATCCCCTTCTCCTCCTGCCCTCAATCATTCCCAGCATCAATGGAACATTATTCAACTTAAAAAGGAAAGTAATTCTGACACAAGTTACAACATGGAGGAATCTTCAGGACACTATGCTAAGTGAAATAAGCCAGTTATAAAAAGACAGATACTGTATGACTCCACATATATGAAGTACCTAGAATAGTCAAAGTAACAGAGACATGAAGTGGAATGGTGCTTGCCAGGGGCTGGCGGAGGGAGTAAGGGGAATTACTATTTAATGGGTACAGGGTTTCAGTTTTACAAGATGAAAAGATGGATGAGAGGTGAAATGGATGGTGGTGATATCTGCACAATAATGTGAATGTATTTAGTACCACTGAACTGTACACTCAAAATGGTTAAGACAGCAAATTTTATGTTACGTGTATTTTATCACAAGTAAAAATAATTTTAAAGTAATCTCCTCAACCAAAACATATTCTTCCTATGTCCCATTTTCTCTCGGTTCTTCACGCCATAAAATGTAAATAATAATTGGTTTTAGCTGCCTAATGGTCATTGTAGTGGTGGGATTCACATATTGAGACAGGTGGTGTGTGTGTGTGTGTGTTGGGTTCTAAATATAACTCATTGCACTCTGTTCTTCATATGCATAAAGATGGCCCTCAGTGTTCTAAATCTTTCTCACAACAGGGCATAGCCAGAGATGTTAGCCAGAGATCAAACAGGATGAAATCCTTGTTTTCATTTTTTTTAAAAGCAAACAATAAAGCAGAGACTATCAAAGAAGGGGTTGAGAAGCGGCTGCTTACACTCACCCCTCACCTCCTGGGCCTCACTGGTTCCTAGATGCCTCCCGGGCCTGTGTCCTGCCTATTTCCACACACCGGCCCAAGCCCCTGGCACTGTGTCTGCCTGGCCCTGACGTGAAAGTGAGCGGGACTTATCTGATCCCCTTTGCCCCTGTTGGGACTGGCACCTCTCACAGTGAATGGCACGCATGCCTTCCTCCCACTATTGCTCTGTGTAAAACGCCTGTGGGTTGTAATGCTGATTAAGTCCAAATTCCAGTACCATACGTACCTTAAGTCCAAAAGCGCAGTATGTAGAGCTACAAGGAAATTCCTGCTCGGCAGAAGGGTCAGTCTACAGCCACTACTTCAACAAATGCATGAAGTACACTGGCATCTCTAAAATAAGCTGGTTTTGGTCAAGACCCTCATCATCTCTTTGTCTTGGTTTATTTCACTTGTTTTCCATCTCCAGACTCTCTCACCCTTCCCAAGATGGTAGGGAAAGCCCCACTCTAATCTGTCAGAGTTACCTAATGCTTATGGGATAAAGTTCAGGGTTAAACTTCCTAGCATGACCTAATAGTTTCTTTCCTTGTTGTCTTGGCCTAATGGCATTCTCTGCCTTTCATGCCCTCAGCCACTCAGCATTACTGTTTCTTAATCCCCCTGGTTCTTCCCGCCTCCGCATGGTAGCACAACCTGTTCCTTCCCAGCCTGGAACGCTGGTCTCAGACATCGCCATCTGTTGAGCTTCTACTCATCTTTCAAGATCCATCTCAAAGGTCACTCATTCTATGAAGGCTCCATGGATTCCCCCTGGGAGCTCTTTCCTCAGAGATGCTGCTTTCCACCACATGGACTAAACTTTGCTGAAAGCTGGGAACCTGCCCATTATAAAATGCCTGCCCTGGACTTTAACATCAGTCAAGTCCCTGGGGTGGGTTTTCAAAGTGATCCACCCTAGAGCACCCCAGGTGCTTACTGCTGCTTGGCCACTCTGAGCCTCTGCTCACCACTCCCCTTGTGACCCTCTGGTCTGTGCTCTGGTGTGGTTCAGGTACAAGCCTGTTCCCACACTCAGTGATAAACACTGCAGAGAGGAGGAACCACGTCTCACTCCCTTCTGGACCTTCCACATTTTCTGGCTTCAGACTTTGCACATGGCAAGAGCTAGATCTGCTACATAAATAAATAGATAAATCTCCACTGCATCTGTGGGCATGACCTGGAGGAGGGAGGGGATAGGTTGGGAGTTTTGAGAGAATCAGAGAAACTCTAGGTGAGCTGAATATAGCTTCCTACCTCCAGTGGAGGATGAAAATGACTTGAAACTTCTTGGGCAGTTCTCTGGTAGATAGAAAATTGGTAGGAAAAGGGAAAGCATTAAGAAGGAGATATAAGGCAAGGACATAGTATGCCAGACCCAGAGGTAAAGGTGACTTGCTATGGTAACAGAAGGCATCATGTACCTTCAACAGTCTTAAAACTCAATGGCTGAGTTAATAATTATAGTGGTGGTAGTGATAATAGTAATAATAATAAAAAGATGGAAAAATACTCAACATTTTAACAACTTATTGACCAGAGATATAGTAATACGTCTTTTGTTACCCAAACATCACTGACCAGAGATGTTCCAATATTCACCTACAGGACAAACTGCTGAGCACAGGCAGAAACTTCTGCAAAAATCCCCCAGTTAATAATGTGTTAACAGCAGCTACTTCTGGGTTGTAAAATTACAGTCGTTTATGTTGTAAGTTTCTCTTTAAACTGCCATTTCCTCTTGGAAACAATATATGAATGGACATGACTTTTAAAAACTGAAATTATATTTTAAAAGCCACAGCATACTTTACCTCTAGAGTCCCAGTCAATGTGTGTAATATAACTAGAAGCACCTTTACAGATGCCAACCCTTTTGCTTGTCAGGACGTTGTAAATATCCACAAAGTTATCATGGGATGCCACAGCAAGGTATTTTCCTGTATCTATGAAGAAAAATGAGTGGTTAACAGTAAAACATTTCATGTGGGAATTTACTTCCAGGAACTTAGCATTTTAAAATGGGTTAGAGGTTAAGGAAATAGTTGAAAAGAATCCACTCTTGCAACTTTTTGTCCCAACACATTTTTACAAGTTTTTGCTGTCACCTTTTGAAAATTTAATATCAGAGATCATTTCTTTTCTGTGATGGAAGGAGACCATGTCTTCTACAGTGTCAGCATTTACAACCAGGAAACTTCCATCATTCAAGCCGACTGCTAAGGCTTTCCCATCTGGGGAGAAGGCACAGCATCTTCCACCTACAAAAGAAGCCACAAACAGTACTGTTATGATCTGTGACTTTCCTACCAAATGAATGAAGAGGGGGGGAATGTGCATATAGCCATGGACCTGTGACTGTGTCTTTAACACTGCTGGTGAGAACTAAAACTTCATAATTTAAAACATTTCTTACCACCAAACCCAAAGACAATAATCATTAATATTAAAAATAAGCTTTCTATTTCTCTGAGGTTTATCCATTAATTTTTTCATATATAAAGACCTGAGTTTTCAAGTGACAAGTGGAGTGAAGAGGGGGAAGGGATAAAGGATTAATATAACTAGTATTTCTTCTCCCAAGATGTGATGCTGAGAATGGGACAAAATTTCCAGAAACTATTTTTTCATACCATGCCTTAAGTACAAAATTTGCTTTGGAGCACCTTGTTGTTTTACTTTTAGTCTCTCTAATCTCTGATCCGTGGATTATAATGCATAATTCTAGAGGTGGAAGATTTTATTCCTGTCTCTTCTGTCATGAGAAGAATGAAATATGGATATTTTCTCCAAAGGTGTCTGCAAAACTAACCAGTACTGGGCTTAGGGGACTACATGACAAATGGTTTCTAACGCTTTGCAAGGTCATGGGCGGCACTTCTGAATGAGGAGTATGGAGTTATGTTAAATAGGAATCCTATTTAAGGATATGCCCCCTCCCTGGCCCAGTTTTCACCATCAAGATATTTGTAAGCACAACACCAGGATGGGACAGTCATGCAGCCTTGTGCTAAGACATTCCAAATTGAGCTTCCACCCCTCCCTCCCCATCCACTGTTTCCAATAGGCTGAAAAGCCACATGTATACCAGTAACTTTAAATGGGCTCATCTAAAATCTATCTTCCTTCTTGTCTTCATCCATTCACTTTGCAGTTACTTACTTACTATGAATCAGGCATTGTGCTAGTGCCAAAAGAACAGAAAGACCAACTTGCCCTTTAGCAGAGTCATCAGGCTTAGGTCAAGCATAAAAATTTATTGCACAAACCAGGATACCCGAGAGTGAAAGGGAGAGCTATTAATAATTACACCAGGACACCAGCTATAAACTCAGTTGAATGGCCATCCTATCTCAGAGGTGTTGGCTGTTCTTTTGAACTAATTTTTAACCTGGTAAATAAAGTCCACTGGATGATATTCAAGGTACTCACACTGAGTACTTGGTCTGTTATTTTCCCCGACACAAATGAGTAGCCTGATTATTCACCTCTGTAGTAGATAAGAGCGTGAGCTTTGGAGTCAGACTTGGATTTGAATCCTAGCTCCCTCCACCACTTATGAAGACCCAGAAGTTGAGTGTAAAGTGCGTCCACATGGTGGAGGGAGACGGCGTCATGCAGTGGCCACAGGTGTGCCCTCTGAAGCCACAGTCCTGGATCTGAATGCAGATCCATCACTTACTAGCTGTGCAACTTTGGGCAAACAACTTAAGTGCTCTGCGCCTCAGTTTCCTAATTTCTAAGTAGAAGCAATAGAGGCCTTACTCACCGGGTTCTCGTGAAGACCACAGGCGAAGTGCTAGCACAGTTACTGGCTCAGTGGTGTCAGCCACTGTCACTATCATCACCACCGTCTTGACACCTTTTCTCACTTTACCCCCCTAGACTCATCTCCCCATGTCTATCCATAAAAGTCCCCAGCACAAATACTCTAGGGGCCAGGCTCCAATCTTATCCTTTCCTGTCTTAACTTTCACAAATCCTTTGAGCCTCGGCTCTCGTTTTCCCCAATGGGGCTGTCTCTGGCTGTGGGCCTCACCCCGAGCGCCCGTGACACCTTGTTTGTGCCAAGATCTTCCGTTTGTCTATCCTCACCCCCTCTCCACCCTGCTCTGTGCCTGGAGCTGGCCTGCATGGACTCTACCAACAGGCCTCCTCGCCCCCTGGCTTCTGATTTGTTTGGTCAGGGGGAGCATGAGTACCCCCTGGCTGGAGTACCCCAGGGGCTGCAGGGAGGGTACTAGGGAAGAAAGGATAGGGGGTAGGGAGGTTGGGGCTTGTTCTCCCCTGGCTGCCTCCCCGCAGGGTCACCGCTCGCTGTCTAAGCCTCTGGGCTGGACGGTCACCCCCTCCTGCCAGGCTGCCATCTCACTCTCATCTGTTCCTCGCCTTGTCCCTTCAGGCCCAGGGCTGGCAGTGGTTACTACTAGTTGCATTGTACTGGACAAACCCTGGTCATTTCCCTACTCCCTGCCCGCCCCTTCATAAAGAGCCCAGTTTTGAGACTCTTCAAATGACCCAATTTGAATGGACCAGCTGTTGCTGGGACTCTGTTCAAATCTTGTCCATCTCTGACACTAGAGATATGGCTGTTCCTCCTGGGATCCCCAGTGTCTGATACATAGAAGCTGCTCAATAAATGTTTGCTGAATTTCTACTTCTTGGTATACCTCTTGGTTCTCATGCATATAGGTGTTTAATACATATTTATCTGTTTCTTGTGGTTAACTATTATTTTTAAACCAAGTTTCCTTTTTCAGTAATAAAATCAGTTCCGAAGACTGTTAGATATAAAAATAAACACCATTCTTTACAAGCTGATGAGTTTCAACTGACTCTCACAGTTCAGATGAGAAGAGGAAGGACATATTGCCCCCAGGTGGCAAATGTCTATGCAGTGCAAGGAAATAAAGAATAGAACTGGGCACGGATGGATCAGGCCAGCCTTCTGGAACCATCCTCCATGTGATTAGTTATATCTATAGCAACAAACACTAAATCTCCGTTCCCCAGCATATCTGGGAGCGTATAATAGGCACACACAGCAAATATTAGTTGAATGAAAGGGTGAATGAACTCAATACTTGTGGTTGTAAATACTTTCACAGATGTGTAAGGTGACATATGCACCTTTTTTGAGTTTCCTCACTGCCAGCATACGGTGTTGGGAGGATAATTCCCAGATCCGGAGGGTTTTATCATCGCTCACTGTTGCGCAGATCGGCAGGAGGGGGTGAGCTGCCAGGCCCCACACTTCTCCTTCCATGTGCCCCTGTGAGGAAGGAAATGGGGCAACAAAAATCAGTTCAATGCTTCTTAGCGAGCCCTTCCCAAGAGAATCCCAAACAGGTTCAAATAGGAACACACACAGTTTGAGCTTCCTTGAGCCAAAATGATTGTACTGAATAAATTTTTCACCTGAACTCGAATCTAAAGCTGGGCCTACATGATACTAAAGCATTCATCTGAAAAGCAAAGGATGGATTCACGTTGCTGTTTTGCTTGTATGATGCCAAACATCTTCTCATGTGAAAGCATCCTAGTGAACAATGAACTGTTCTCGTTTTATCCTGTGATTTGACACTGAATAAACACAGTATATATGTATCTTCTAGTAATAGCTTGGTCACAAAGACACAAACCACTTTCTTCCATAAAACCGTATTCTAAAAGATGTAGGTACCGTTTATCTATTACCAGAGGAATTGGACAGTAATATTCTTGCTAATTAATTCTATTTCAGTTCTGTGTACAGCATTTGGCAGAGCAGAACTAGAGAAATCTAAAATTTTATTTCCAGTATCTTGAGTATTACTCAGGGTCAGCATTTGTTCACAAATTTTCCAGTGATCATAGAAAACTGAAAGGGGCTTGATAGGCACTGGACCAGTTCCGCATGCCAATGTCTTACCACAAACACACTTAGCTGGCTTAGAATAATAACTGAGATGCAATATATTTAATGAATGAATAATTAGGGAGAAAATGAATCTGATTCTTCTAACTTATCACTCACTAAAGCAGTGTAAAGAATAGATTAGTCAAGGAACAATAAAACAGACCAGAGTGTTTACTGAATTTCTGCTTTTAGTGGCTAATTATAAAAAGGCTTTGCTTAGTAAAGCAAAATGAAGACCATACACAGGCATCTGAAAGGTGTTTGTAGTTGGAATGCTTTGGGAGAACAGGTGGCTCTTCAAAGAGAAATTGGACGATTCCAGTTTAACTGGGAAGCTGTTTGAGCAAAACAGTAATTTGGCAGAAGATACAAAGTTCTCAATACTGCTGACATTCAAATATCTGAGAAGGGTGTAGATACTGTTTTTATTAGATTTGGAGCACCTTACACCCCCAGCTTTCTAGTTTTCTTCCCTTGGGAGGCCTCCCACACTGAAGGCCATGGTCTGAGGATGGGTCAGGTGTGAGCCCTCTCTTGCTCCCCCGAGACTGCATCTGCCTGAAGCTCTTTTACAGACCAAGTCCTTTGGTACACTGAGGACAGGGTTGTGGGGCTCTGAGACCCTTTCACATCACTGCCTCATATATTTGATTTAAAAGTTGTATTTCCTTAATCTAATGGGACTGTGTACTTTGACTCCTGTATAACATAGGGATGGACAGCGAGTGAGGTGGGCAGGGAGTCTCCTGAATGGCGCGGGGAAATGAGCTTGGACCTCCCTTTCCTCCTGACCTCCCTAAAGCTGATAATAACCAGCTGCACAATCGAAAGCTGATTATATTCGAAGTATATATAAT
Organism: Odocoileus virginianus; assembly: GCF_023699985.2. Classification (NCBI taxonomy): domain Eukaryota; kingdom Metazoa; phylum Chordata; class Mammalia; order Artiodactyla; family Cervidae; genus Odocoileus; species Odocoileus virginianus. The sequence goes on along the minus strand of NC_069675.1, from coordinate 35,827,359 downwards.
GGGGATTTTCAAAACTCACCTCCTGTCACTTCTCTCTTCCCCTACTCTCTTAATAAAAAAAAAGCAATCTACACCAAGTGATGTTGACTTGCTGAGCTACTGACTGTAAAAGCGGTTCTGCAGTCTTCCCACAGCAGGATCGCTGATGGTCTTAACCGCATTGTCTCTACTGTTTCTTAAGCTTCCCTCACGGCCTACCTCTCAGAGCAGGGCTGTCAGCCCCTTCAGCGGTCCTACTCTGTCCTGGGTAGCGCACAGCATAGGGCTGGTCTTGGCAGGGCCCCAACAAACAGTGATTGAAGTGAGCTACCGCGTTCCACCCAGGAGAAAAAGGCAAATGATTGACTGACCAGAAGATGAAAGAGAGATGCTGAGATAAAAGGGAAAGAATGGCACGCGTGTAAAGAGAAAAGAGGGCTCTCCCAGCTCCACTGCCTGCCCAGGGCTCAGGGGGCCGCGCCTTCTGCACTGTTTTCATGCAGCCTCCACGCTGAGAGGTGTGGAGAACAGTCTGGTGGAGAGACAAAGAAAAGGCTCTGGTACCCGACAAAGCTTGGTACGAATCCCAGCTCTTCAGTTCTTAAGATGTGGCTGCGGGAAGTTCACTGGGCTTTAGGCCCTCCATCTATAAAACAATCACCACTGAGCAAATCTGTTGTGGAGATGAGAGAGGGAATTTTGCACAATGGTATTTATTTCCTGACACACAGTCAAGTGCTCGATAAATGACACGCTTGGGTAACTGTATTAATAGAATGATAGAAACAAATACAGGAAAGAATTGAAGAGAATGAAAAACTGAAAAGACTTTGTTGTTGAGTTTATAACATATTTAGACATAATTAGTTCAACTCTATTACTTTTTAACTTGAGAAAATATTAGAGTTTGAATCTTAAAATGATGTTTAAATCCGTAGTATAGCACAAATCTTACATATTTAGCAGTATAGCATGTAGTAAATAATTTAAAGTCTCCAACATTTGGGGATTGAAAAGAAACACTCCATTTTCAATAAAATTAAATAAATAGTCATGGCCAGAAAGGGAAAGAAAGGTAAGAACAGCTGGAGAACAAAGACATCACCCCTTCTCAAGGTCGCACCTCAGCACAATTCTCAACTTGGGCTGCCTGGTGCCATCAGCTACAGAGCTTCTGAGATTTGTTTCTAACACAGAAAAAATGTTAAAACACGGATTCTTATTCAAGATAGTCAGGGTGGGGCCTGCACACAGGCATTTTTAAAACCTGATGTGTGTGCAGGCCGGCTCAGATGTAGCAAATCAGAGGGCCCCTTTCAGTGGGATTTTGGGGGTCAGCCCTAACACAGCAAGCCTGCAGGCAGGCATCAGGTGAGGGAAGGGGGCAGTTCCCCTCCACTGGGCCCACAGAAGTCCCAGAGCTTAGATAAGCAGTGCAGATTCCTTCCACTCCACCTTCTGAACCCCCTCGTCCCTGCCCAGGCCTCTTCCACCTCTAACTATGATCTATTCATCACCTCCAAAGACATATGTCACTCCTCAGGTGACATGTGATCACTTCTTGGATCTTTGAGGATACTGCTGATGCTTATTTTAATCTGGTATTATCTGAATCAAATTTTTGAGGGGAGAGGACGGGTAAGGAGTATGTTACATGTTTATGTGAATTGAGGCTGAGACTAGAATGATGCACAAAACCTAAAGAGACCCATATATCTGGTGTGTGCAGAGCAAATAATTTTTTTAGTTTGACAATTTTTTGACAGACTGAGAGGAAATATACCCAAGAAACCCCATTCACACCTGAACCTGATTCAGAAAATGAGATTATGGACTCTGAATAGATGCTCTAATGGGATAAGGCTCCTGGGGATCCTGGGAGTGGGAATGTATCCTGCATGTGGCAGGGACATGATACTTGGTGGCCAGAGGGGAGACTGTGCTGGACAGGTGACCCTTAGGAGCCTCCTGGTTTTCACACTCAGTATAATCACCTCCTTTGAATGTTCTATAGCCTTGCGGGTGTGTGTGTGCAAAATCGCTTCAGTCCCCATGGACTGTAGCCCACCAGGCTCCCCTGTCCACGAGATTCTTCAGGCAAGAACACTGGAGTGGGTTGCCATGCCCTTCTCCAGGGGATCTTGCTGACCCAGGGATTGAACCTGTGTCTCCTGTAGCTCCTGCATTGCAGGCAGATTTTTAACCACTGCGCCACCAGGGAAGCCACTCCTATAGCCTTATTACCAACCAATAACATATGGCAAAGGGGATGGATGTATTACATGTATGTGACGATACGATTATGTTATTTCAAATTATTTAAAGGCATTGTTTTTCTTTTTCCCTTGCTTGCTTTGAGGAAGCAAGCAGCCACGTTGGGGGAGCCCCACGTGATAAGGAACTTCAGGCAGCTTCTGAGAGCTGAGGGTGGCCTCTGGCCAACAGCCAGCAAGAAACAGAAGCCCTCAGTCCTACACTCACAGAAACAAAACTCTGCCAACAACCTGAGTGATCTTAGAGGCAGATCCTTCCATAGTGAAGCCTCAGATGAGACCACAGCCCTGATCTTTACCGCAGCCTTACAAAACCTTACCCAGAAGACCCAGTTAAACTGTTCAGACTCCTGACCGACAAAGAAACCATCAGATGATGAATGTTTTTGTTTCAAGCTAAGTTTGTGTCAGTTTGTTATATGGAAATAGATAATACAGCATTTGCCTGATCTTTGGAGAGAAGGTCTCCTCTAATTTGGTAACCTAAGAGTCCCATGTTGCCTCACCCTGGCTCCAGTTCTGATGTGAATTGTGGTTTAGGATATGTGCAAACACAGTACCTGAACAAGCAGTGTCATTGGGCCGCTTTTATCAATTTCCAGGATCTCTCCATTTTTTGTTCCCACCAGGATATGTCCATGTCCCAAAGTGATGGCACGGATTGAAGGATTATCTTCCAAAAGCAAGCCTGAGGAGGGGAAATATTGCATTTAATATTATAAATGTTGTATTTAATATAACAAAAATAAAATGATTATAGTTTATATAAATTCTGTTTTTATAGTTCCAAAGTACTAAGTACTAGGCAATGCTCTTTGATATTTCTACCAACGGCCACAAGCTCTGAATGTGGAACAAGAGGGGAGAGTTGACTTGGTCATGGTTTTCTAAGAACTTCATTACTATCTTTTTCATTCCTATGAACAGGAAGACTTCCATTGCATACTCGGGAGTGGCACCTTTTGAGCTAGTTGACAAGGCTGCTCTTTTAATGGCGTAAGTCTTCAAGCATCTTTCAAACATATCATCCCAGAGCTCCACAATTCCATCCTTTCCACCTGTTACAAAACCCTGTGAAGGCACACGTCAGAAGGATTATATACACATCAAAGTGACAAGGGCCCACCCAGCCTCAACAGGATTCCCCCTTGGGTAAAGAAACTTTGTCTGTTTTCTTCCTAAGTATGGAGACTGAAAAACCTGATGATAACACAATATTTTCTGGACACATCTCCCCTCATTTCTCTAGCACTATTAAACACTTTCTCACTGTGTGTCCATTTCACTTTCTCCAGACCATTGATTCGAATTTAGCACCCTGGATTACGGATGGCTGTTTCTGTGCCCAGTTCCCTGACTGGGATGTGGACTGCCTGAGAACAGGACCAGCCTCAAAGTTTGCAGAGTTTCTGATATCTCATATGCTCATGCTGAGTGAACAGGAATTAATGTCACAATCAAAAATGATTGTTAATTATTTTTAAATATTTACTTCCAGGAAAAACATCATTATTTTTCTATTACTAATAACTTAAGTATTTCATGTAACAAGAATATCTTGCTCTTCTGTTCATGCGATATCAATTTCTACCATAATTAAGATTCAGATTAATTTTTATAAAACCTGGAAAGTATAAAGCCTAGCATATTGGATACTTTTTTGCTAGACAATGATCTTTATTCTTATTCTAAGTTTATGATTTCTTGGTCTTATTAGTTTTCCTTTTTGGCAACTACCAACTGTTCTTAGAAATTTTTTAAAAAGAAAATTACTGACTAATTCATTCTGCTTTCTCAGAAACTTTTAATTTACTTCATTTCAATGATGTTCAAAAGGAAATAATATTTTGAAGTTTATTACATTAAATATCTTAAATATCCTTATTTATCCTCATTATAGACGGTGAACCTATAGACATTTACTCCCAAAATTAAACCTAAATGCAGTATATTATAATATGATATTCCTGCCTTTTCCCATGATCTTTAAGCTTAAGTTACCAAGCAATAAAAGAGTTTAAACATGCTATATCACGTCAACTTCCGAGTCTACAAAAATTTTCTTTCTGCCTTAATCTTCTCTAAAATTTGCAGTTTAACCAAAACAAATTGCTAGTGAAAAACAGTTGTACCACTAAAACAATCACTGTAGTTACACATCTAACAGGAACCTACTTCTATAGCAGGATCAGCATATTTACCTGGGAATAAGCAAATGCAAAATAAATCTCTTACTATGCTGTATTGGGTGGCTTAGGCTGTTTGGAGGTCAGAGAAAATGCAAAAAGTGGTACCATCCGCAAACCAGCAGTGAATAAAACATTTCTATTTTCTGGCAAATTGATTGAAGGAAGTGTTTTAAGAGCACTGAAGGTAAGTATGATCTTTTTAAAGTAAACATAATTGTTTTTTGGCCATACCTTGAACATATGGGATCTTAGTGCCCTGACTAGAGATGGTACCCATGCCCTCTGCAGTGGAACCTAAACATTGTACTGCCAGGGAAGTCCCCAGTGTGATCTTTATTTAGAAAGAACAACACCGCCACAAGGCAGGAGGTTAGCTGGACAGATCAGGACAAAGACAAGCCTGAGGAGACATACAGCTGGTGTGAGGGTTAACTTTGCGTATCAACTGACTGGCCGCAGGGTACTCGGATTAAACATGACTCCTGTGTGTGTCTGAGATGGTCTTACTGGATGAGATCAGTGTTTGAATTGGTAGACTCATTAAGCTGCCCTACCCAGTGTGGGTGGACATCATCTAATCCTTTGAGAGCCTGAGTAAAACAAGAGATAGACGAAGGACAAAATTGCCCTCCTTTTATTCTGATTGATTGAGCTGGGACATCTTATCTTTCCCCAGCAGATCAGGACTTACGCCATTGGCTTCTCTGGTCCTCAGGCCCTTGGACTTGAACTCAATTGCACCATCGACTTTTCTGGGTCTCCAGTTTGCAGATGGCTTAGGGAGACTTCTCAGCCTCCAAAAGCACATGAACCAATTCCTTATAATAAACCTCCTTTTTGTGTATGTATATCTCTGTCTACATCTACATCCTATTGGTTCTGTTTCTCTGGAGGATCCTGACTAACACAGCCAGGACTCTGACACGCTTATTAAAGCTGAGCCTGTCTACACAGGAACAAGCTGGTTATCAATATAACTTCAGGTCAAATTGATGGGAGGGACAATAACCCAGCTATTACGCATTTCCAGGTTTCTGCTCATTATGCCACTGAGGAGGAAGACTGCGTGGAAATATTTCTCGGACTCTTGCTACTGTGTGCCTACATTTATCTCAGCACTTCTTAAGGAGTTCTTAGGAGTGACAGCCAGGAAAAATAAGTATGAAAAAAGAAGAGACAAATTGCACATAAAGATATAATTATAAACGGAAGAGAAATTTAAAGACCACTTGTGCTTCCCCTCCATCCGTGACAACTACATTCTAATTCAGAGAGCACTGTTTTTACACATGGGCATCCTCTTGGTGTGGACCTTGCCAAGTCTAATTTAAAGTTCTAGGAAGCTAATGAGGAAAATAGATCATACCTTATCCAATGCATACATAGCAAACACAGGCCCGTCATGAGCTTTCACTGTCTTCAGTAGAAGAATATCTTTCCAAATAAAAATATCTCCAGTAGCTGCTCCAGAGAACACCAGATCTTCCATTCGCCCATAAGAAACACACATCATTGTTTCCAATTTTCCAACACTTCCAAAAATTCCCCTCTTAGAGGTGAAGCCTCCACCTGGAGTGGACCAAGAGTACTTAATACTTTGAAAAACTGACATCTTCTGTGGGCATTTAGAACGACTATCTTCAGTGGAAAATCCAGTGTGTCTACACTGCTTTGTTTAGTCGCTAAGTCATGTCTGACTCTTTGCGACCCCATGGACCTGATGATCCATCGGCTCCACTGTCCATGGGAATTCTCAGGCAAGAATACTGGAAGGGGTTGTCATTTCTTTCTCCAGGGTATCATCCTGACTCAGGGATCAAACCCGTGTCTCCTGCATCACAGGTGGATTCTTTACCACTGGGCCACCTGGGAAGCCCCATGTGTCTACATAAAGGTGTATAAAAATGGCAGAAAACATCATAACAAAAACATTATAAATGGTTTTCTCCTTCACACATTAATTCAGTGCTTGTTGAATCCCTACTTTGTGGCAGGCATAGTGGTCAACATTGGGCTATAAAGGTGAAAGGAAACAGTTCCTGCCTTCAAGGAACTCAAGGTCTGGCTGGGGAGAGAATGTGATATAATCCTCTAAGTAAGCAAGGCTCAGGGCAAGGTTTGTGCCAGCCAGAGGGAGGGGTGACTAAGTGTCCCAGGAAGCCAGGCAAGTCTTCCTGAATGCTGACCAAAGAATCAACACAGCAGCAGCTGTAAGGTAAAATGTAAACATGTTTTGTGTATCTTTTGCCTCGATTTTTATTATGGCAACTTCAAGGTGAGAAAACTGAATCCCTGTGTAGAAGAACATCAGGTTTGTTCCTTATATATTCACATTTCCCTGAACTTTCTGACTAGCACTGAGAAACCTAAACTCATCCCAGACAACTGTATGCAGGTTGACTCTCCAGACATGGTGGGTGCCATGACCTTTTCTTCAAAAGCAGAAAGCACTGAAGCAGTAACTTATTTATGTTTTGTCCAGTAAAAGATTGGGCTTGATACCAGAGCCAATACTAAGAATTCAGAAACAATCCTAATAAAAAGGCCTGACTTATTAGAAGAATAAGATACTCTTCCATGTTTTGTCCTATTATTTACTCATCCCTATTATCAGCATTATAAACCACAAGTATTTATTTTGACCACTTACTGTGTGTAGTGTACAGTGTAGCGTGTGTGTCGGGGTTAATTCATGTGCTAAATGTAGTGATAAAATAAAAGAGAACCCTCAAAATCCTAAAAATTTTTGTCCACCCAACTAAAGTGATTATTTCCTGCTCAGTAGTCCAACATAATCACTGGTTTCAGAACAATGATGGAATATAAAAATAAGTATTTTCAGAGCACAACGTTTCCAAAACTCTCTAGACACTGATGAATATGCATAGCATCACACAGAGTGTTCTAAGCTTCACAGCTCAGACGTTGTTTGGGAGCAAACATCTTTTAGGCATATTTTAATTTTAGATTGCAGAGAGAGGCTAGGTAGTGGTGGTGGGTTGTTTTTTTTTTTCCCCAGCTACAGTAAAACTTTCAACCACATAAGTGATAAACCCAAACAATACCTGCTTGTTGCCAGAATCTGATGTGCTTGATCCCAACTGTTACCAGTTTGTCAACATGGTGTGGATTACACTTTACCACAAATATCTTATCTTTATGTCCTCTGTAAGAGACAAACAGGGGAAAAACCCTAGTCTTGATGAAAGCACTTTAGAGAGTTTTATTTAGAGCATGCATTTGGTTTCACTTTGATTAAGCACATCTAACAGGACAAGTAAATTACTGAGAGAAGATGATTTAAGATACGCATGGGGGGTGTGCATTAAAATAATGAGCTTTGGCTTTTCTTTGCATATTTGAGTCTTCTTACTCTAACATTGCTACTAGAGTCTACTACTTATGCTTTAAACAAATTAATGAAACATCTAAAATGGATCAGAATGTCTCCATAATATAAAATTGATGCCACCACTATAGAGTTTAATCCTTAGCATACAGAGATCTTGTAGAAGATACTGTAAAAGGGTATTAATGAGAAACTTCAGAAGTAATATTCTTGCTGTGGAAGGCATAACTTTGGGTTAAACAGAGTTTCATCTAGAAATGTATTTATGAGAAACTGAAGACTCTGGCTTACATTCACAGAGAGACAAAGGATGTCATATATTAATTTAAGGCACTCAAGGATGCTATGCATTCAGAAATCTAAGCTTATAACCCAAGAGGCAGAAGCACAAATATAGAAATGAGGACTGACTGTAGGCTGCAGCTGTAAACTGGCATTACACTGTACCTGGGAAATTTCTGTTTCAGAGTATAAAGTAACCACATTAAATTTAAGGATTTATTGATCTTAATGGACTATGTGATGGTCTTCTCTGATATACTGGACCTAACTTTTATTACTAAAAGAAAAGCTATTGATAAAAAAGAATATGACTAATTACCCTTATGACTATAGATACAAAAATCTTAAATAAAATACTAGCAAAGAGACTCCAACAACACATTAACAAAATAGTACACTATGACCAAATTCAAGGGTGTTTCATTATTAAGGAATCAAACAGTACAATTCATCATATTACTATGTGAGAAAAATTATGTTATCATTTTCAACGATGCTGAAAAGGTATTTCACAAAAAATCTAATGGTCATTTATGACTTAAAAAAGTACTCAAATAACACTCAATAAAGTAGAAACTAATGGATGCTTTAGAATTTCTCTTGGACTTTTATAATTTCATGCAGTTCTTAACTCTCACTGAGAAACACAGATTCATTCAAGATCAACCTATACACAGAGTATCTCTTCAATGTTATGTGCCACTATCTTTTTTTAAAAACAGAATGTGTTCAAAGAGTAGCTTCTCCATGGTGTGCTTGTACATGTGTGAACTTGAAAGTCAGATTCTTACTTAATGCTATTCCTGATGAAAGTCAGATTCTTACTTCATGTTATTCCCAATAAAGTCAGGAACAAGACTGTTACCACTACTATTAACATTGTACTGAACATATTATCTAATGAAATTATACAAGGTCTAAAAAATTAAAGACACAGGAACTAGAATGGAAGAGGTAAAACTATTTCTATCTGCAAATGATATAATTCCACGTCTAAAAAATCCAAAAGAAAATAAAGTAAAAACAACTATAAATAATTTAGGAAATTTGTAGTATATAAAATTAAATACAGAGTCAATAACCTTAATATATATTTACATTATCCAGTTGAAAAATACATTGGAAGAAAGGATTATATTTAAAACAATAATAAAAATATCAAGGCATATATTTAATAAGAACTGTGCACTAACATATAAATGAGTATAACAACAAGGGAAAAAACACCCCATATCGGTAATATACATAGAAAAAACATTCCATGTTCTTGGGCTGGAAAATTCAATCATAAAGATGTTAATTCTAGCTTTGTTTATGAATTCAACTTGATTCCAAAAGATAAGAGCATTTTCTATTGTTCTTTTCATATTCTATTACTCTTTTCAGAAAAGAGTGTCTGGTCTTTAATTTGGAGCTAGACACCCTGATTTTAAAGTTCTTATGGAAGAATAAAACAGCAGTATGGCCAAGAAAACCCTGAAAAAGAAAAGCTAAATGGGAAGAGTAGCTCTCCTAGGTATTAAAATAACTTATAAAACCTTCATGATTAAAACAGTGTGGTATTAGTGACAAGCTAATGACTGACAAGTGACTGACAAGCTAATGGTAAAATAGAAAATCTAGAAAGAGACCCAAATGAATATTAAAATGTAGTACATACTGAAGACAGGTCTCAAATCAATGTAGGGGGGGTGAAATGAATACTTAAAATAAATGGTGTATGTTACTAAATGCTGGCAAGGATGTGGAGTAACAGGAATTCTCAATCATTGTTGGTGGGTATGCAAAATGGTACAGTTATTTTGGAAGACATTTTGGTAGTTTCTTACAAAACTAAACATATTCTTACCATAAGACCCAGCAATCATGTTCCTTAGTATTTACCCAAAGGAGTTGAAAATTTATGTCCACCAAAAACCTGCACATGGGTGCTTATGGCAGCTTTAAACTTAATTGCAAAAACTTGGAAGCAACCAAGATGTTCTTCAGGTGAATGGATAAAAAAACTGTGGCACATTCAGAGAACAGAGTATTATTCAGTTCTAAAAAGAAATGAGCTATCAAACCATGAAGAGACATGCTGCTAAGTCACTTCAGTCATGTCCGACTCTGTGCGACCCCATAGACAGCAGCCTACAAGGCTCCCCCATCCCTGGGATTCTCCAGGCAAGAACACTGGAGTGGGTTGCCATTTCCTCCTCCAATGCATGAAAGTGAAAAGTGAAAGTGAAGTCCTTCAGTCGTGTCCGACTCTTTGAGACCCCATGGACTGCAGCCTACCAGGCTCCTCCGTCCATGGGATTTTCCAAGAGTACTGGAGTGGGTCGCCATTGCCTTCTCTGAAGAGACATGGGGGAACTTTAAATGGATACTACTAAGTAAAAGAGGCCAATCTGAAAAGGCTATATATTATATAATTCCAACTAACTGATTTTCTGGAAGAGGCAAAACTATGGAGACAGTTTAAAAAACGAATGGTTTCCAGGATAGAGGAGGAAGGGATGAACAGCCAGAGCACAAAGGATTTTTAGAGAAGTGAAACTATTCTACCATGATGCTATAATGGTAGATACATGTCATCATACACCTGTCAAGACTCACAGAATGTGCAACACCAAGAGTGAACCCTAATGTAAACTGTGGACTTTGGGTGATAATGATGTGTCAATGTAGCTTCATCTGTTATAACAAATGTACCACTCTGGTGCCAGGTGGGGATTTGAAGGAGGCTGGAATAGTGGACATATGGGAACTCTATTATCTGTACAATTTTGCTATGAACTTAAATCTGCTTTAAAAAATAAAGTCTATATAAAAGGGAAAAGAAAAATGGTATTTGGAATACCTTGATAGCTCTAAGGAGAAAGGATAAAATTGAATCTGTGTCTTGAAATACAGAGACACTGGGATAAATTCCAAATGATTTAGAGATCTAAATGTAATGATGGAGCCATGGCAGATTAGAAGAAATCATGAGTGATTACCTTTGAACCTGGCGACAGGGAACACTTTTCTTAATTAGTCTCAAAATCTTGAAGTAGTCAATATTGCTAAATTTGACCACATAAAAATAAAAGCCTTTGCATGATGAAAAACATCATAGCAAACTCAAAAGACAAGTGACAAACTAGGTGAAACACCTCTAAGCTACAGACAACAGACAAATAACCCTAATATTTAAAGAACTACTTCCTGTGTGAAGTGTATTTCAGAGAAACCAAGTGGTTCATGAGGGAAAACTCTTCTTTATAGAAGAATTCTAGCTAGTATGAAGGATGAATAATAGAATTAGAAAACTATCATCTTCAACCCTTAATTAATCAATTTAGCCCAGAGTTGTAAATGGAGGTACAACCATTAGATAACACATTGACAGGAAGCTTTCTAATGGGAGGATGGGATGATGTGACTAGAAACCACGACAGAGCTGACTATTACTAAGAATTGGAGGACCAGACATATGGGGGCAGTGGTGTACCATGGGGTAGACTGGAATGGTGATCTGCCCTGAGAAAGAGGAATTCCACCCCTGTTGTTGTTGAGAATTGCTGGCTCAGGAGAATGATAATAATAATAATAATAATAATAATAATAACAGACTTCCTTTTAGTTGGTTTTATTATTCTTAAAAAAATTCCTGCAGATAATACAAGCACTATTGCTTGTACCTGGCAGGTACTACTCCCACTGCCCCTACCCTCTGGCATGCCGCTGATTATGCTGCCTCTGAGAGAGTGAAACATGAAGTAGGGGTTAGATGTGCTCATGCTCTTGACTGAAAAATTGAACTTAGGGGAAAATATCTGCAAATCATATAACTGAAAAGGGACTGATATCCAGGATATATTTTTAGAAAAAATTACAACTCAATAATTAAAAGGCAAATAACCCAATTAAAAATGGACAAAATATCTAAATAGACAGTTATACAAAGAATATATAAATTATTAACATAAACTTTAGAGAGAATATGCTAGAGAAAACTGAAATGAAAAGTGAGAACAGATATCACAAATTATATCCCCTGCATAGAAAAGAGCATTGCTTTGCTTGCTTATGTCTATACAATGGCAAACAATTAGACAGTTGGAAAAATCTTTTTGGAGAGCACATTTTCAGTTCAGTTCAATCACTCAGTTGTAACCAGCTCTTTGTGACCCCATGCACTGCAGCACGCCAGGCTTCCCTGTCCATCACCAACTCCCAGAGCTTGCTCAAACTCAAGTCCATTGAGTCAGCGATGCCATCCAACCATCTCATCCTCTGTTGTCCCCTTCTCCTCCTGCCTTCAATCTTTCCCAGCATCAGGGTCTTTTCCAGTGAGTCAGCTCTTCTCATCAGGTGGCCAAAGTATTAGAGTTTCAGCTTCAACATCAGTCCTTCCAATGAATATTCAGGACTGATTTCCTTTAGGATGGACTGGTTTGATCTTCTTGCAGTCCAAGGGACTCTCAAGAGTCTCCTCCAACACCACAGTTCAAAAGCATCAATTCTTTGGCACTCAGCTTTCTTTATAGTCCAACTTTCACATCCATACATGACTACTGGAAAAACCTTAGTTTTGACTAGATAGACCTTTGTGGGCAAAGTAATATCTCTGCATTTTAATATGCTGTCTAGGTTGGTCATAGCTTTTCTTCCATGGAGCAAGTGTCTTTTAATTTCATGGCTGCAGTCACTATCTGCAGTGATTTTGGAACCCAAGAAAATAAAGTCTGCCACTATTTCCATCGTTTCCCATCTATTTTCCATGAAGTGATGAGACTGGATGCCATGATCTTTGCTTTTTGAATGTTGAGTTTATACACAGCTTTTTTACTCTCCACTTTCACTTTCATCAAAAGGCTCTTCAGTTTCTCTTTACTTTCTTCCATAAAAGTGGTATCATCTGCATATCTGCACATTTTAGTTTTCATCTAATTTCTTGATGTCATAAAAACCCCAGTGTTGTTTCTTTTGTGGCTAAAATTCTAAACTGACTAATGATGGCAAGTCAATGTTTAGTCAATGTCGTCACCTAAATAAAGAACACTCACTGAATTACCTTTGTCATTTTTTTCCTTTAGACATGTGTTAAATTTGTAGGGAAGTTGCCTACAACTCTGTGTGTGTGTGTGTGTGTGTGTGTGTGTGTGTATAAGAAAAACAAAACAGAAAGAGTTTCATGTCCTACAACTGATGGAATAAGAATGTAGGAGAGTCGGTACTGCTGCCCGAATCCAGGGCAAGTCCCTCTGCCTGTGTCATGGGTAATTTACCAGGTAGGGCCATGTGCAAAGGTAACCCACAACTGGAAGACTGAATTTATGGCTCAGCCCAAGATTGAAAATAGCTTATAATACAGAATAACAAAGAATAAGCCAGGGAACAATGAGAAGAAGAAAGGGAGATGATATATTGGTGAGTGGGGGAAAAAGCAAGTTACAGAGCAATATGTATAATATTCCATATATGAATAAACAGATAAAAATACTCACAGAATATATATCAAAGAATATAGGCTAAAAATGTTAGCCATAGCTATGTCTTGGTAGCAGAATTATGCATCATTTTCTTCTTGGAGATTTTTTGTGCTAACTTTTCTATAATCATGTATTATTTTGAAAACAGAAGAAAATTAATAAATGTTATTTTAAAAAGAGATCCATATTTTAAAAAAAGGAAAGGCGTCAGTTTCATATTCAGGAGACTTGACCACATTCACTAACTGTATGTAAGGGTAGGGACCTAAACTAGATCAAGCAGCAGAGCTAAAACAGAAGTGTATACTCTGAAGGTATATTTACCTGCTCCACACTGCCCTACATGGTCCCTAAGCTTTCTAGTAACACAAGTACTTTTCAGAGTTGAAGTATTCTTGTTATACACCATGATAACTTGCACCTTTTGCCTAAGGTTCCCACTGTTCAAACTTCTGAGATGAAGCTTGTTAATAATAGTCATTGTCCCCTGGTCATGTTACTGGTGTGATAGAAATCCAAAAAAAGGGACATGGAAGTGCCTGATCAATTGTCTCTTTGTTCTGTCCCGAGTGACACTGGCATCAGGCTATTTCATTACCGCCTATAAGACGCTGCTCTAGGTTGTTCAATGGGTTACTTGTATACCAACCTTAAAAAGGAGAAAAAGACTAAACAATTCATTTGTAATGGAGGTGACTGAAGTCATTCATGAAAATTAGCAAAGATCAACAAAAAAGTGTGCAAGGAGATTGGTTCAAGTCTCATCAAGATCTGTAATAAGATCTTTATGGGCTATATCTGAACCTCTCTGATTTCTATGAGCGAATGAAAACATAGGTTCACTTAAACATGCTCACAACTGACAGGTGGCTATTGAGGGTGGGGGGCATACGTAAGCCTCAGGCAGCAGCAGCACCGCAGGTGATACCGTCTCAGCCATGAACTATATCCCTCCTCTCATGGGGAATCTCACATACTGGGTCATGGGCACTACTGTGGAATATCGCCTGCCAGAACCCACAACCTGTGGGACGCAGGTCTGCTGTTGAGCCTGGCTGGCTGATGGTGGCAATGACCGAGACACAGAAGAGCAGAGAGAAGGATATCACTGAGCTAGCCATCCTTTGAGAGTAAATGAGACTCTTGGAGGAGCTATGATGACTCCCGGAAGTCAGTAAGGTCCCGTCAGTGAAGAATTACTCCTTTTTCTTTGTCACTTCTTTCAGGGTCCTGTGTTTAAAGTTTGTATCTTTAAGCACTCTAATCCTCAGGCCATAAGTAGAATTTTAACTTTTTTGTTTGGTTACTTATTTACATAAATATCTATGATTGTTTTAACATTGTATAAATACTATTTATTGCTTAAAAATCTAGTATTCAACCAAAGAACTTTAACAATTCTTGACACACCTTCCTGGAAAGAGCACTGGATGAATGTTACATCTGTGAAATTTTTCTCTGAGGGTAACTCTGCACGTGTCTTCTGCAGGGAATGTGACATACGGCTTGGAAGCAATTCCAAAAATAAATGGCATTATTAACATAATGATAAGTTGCTTTGTGGTAATTAAATAGTAGTAACACTACCAAAAACATCAAACATATACTTCTAAAATATTAATATTTCTTTCTTCCACTTTTATTATTGTTTCTGGCATACAACAAGTAAGCCAATCAGATTTGCAGAGGTTCTAGGAGGGAAATTGAGTTCCTGCGGCTTTTGAAATGTAGACATGTGCTTTACCTGAAATGAACTGTAATACAAATGGTAGTTAGCAGAAATATTAAAGTAAAGTATAGTGTATTAATCTAGGAGAAAAACAGAGTTCTGATTAGAAGCTAAATCTGAGTATCAGCAGGGAGTGATAAAACCATGAGGAATACTAGAGAGACGAAAAGAAAAACCGCTTGGGTAGGCAGATTTATGAGCTGCCATTTGCTGCCAAGAATTCCATCTCAATAGCAGTCATCAGAAGAGCTCCCTTTTTTATCCTAAGATGGTCAGCTGGAGTCCTCAAGACTCCATCTGCTCCTCCTCTGAATCTCCAGCAATTTATAGATCTTCATTTATTAAATCAAATTGTGAAAACCCCCACCTTCCCTCTATTTAATATTTTAGAGGGAAACATCAATTTTAAAAGTGAGTACTGGAGTTCAGAGCCAACAACTTAAAATGATTTTATGGTGCAAGATAAAAAGGAAGTTGGTTTATACAGGGAAGAACCAATAGAGAGATATACTGATAATATGTCTTGGACAACAAATCGTCCTTAGTTGCCAACTATTTTGACCTCTGACCATGGCCAGGCAAACAGCTAAGCCCAAAGCAAGCAGGAATGGAAAGCAATGTTCAGACTTAGGGCTGATTCAGCAGGGAGGGAGGCTGGGGTGCAGGAGGACAGGTGGTCTATAAACAGCAGTCGGTCTTGGAAAGTCTATTTATAAGACAGGGAGATTAGTGAAACAATCTGCCTGCTTTGAAAGCGAGTGGCAGATGTACATGATGGGCCCCCTTTCTGCATGCCACAGCTTCATGACAAATGCTGCTGCCTCCAGTGACATTGACGCTCCTTCGCCAGATGCTAAGACAGTTGGAAAACAAGGGGCAAGGCACAAGGCTGAGAAAAGTGGCTTTTCTACTGCTGGTAAAAAGCTCTGATACAGACAATGCATAGACTACTAAAAGCAAAGTGGTGGATAACTCTCTGGAAAAGATTTCAGCATTCTTCCATTCCCTGAAACAAACATCAATTCCTCTAAGTCAGGTTTGTCACCACGAAATATTACAATATGTTTTCACTTAGGTGTTAAGATTTCTATGTGAATTTCATCTGAATTTGAAGATGACATCTTACCAGAAAAGGCAAACTATTAACATTTACGGAAGTGTGATCACTGGCAGGATGTTGTAAGACCCGGGAAGCTTCTTACCTGGTGGTAGCTATCTTTTCTCCCTTTTTCCAGTCCCAAAACACAATACTGTGAAAATCGTCTAAACCAACCGACACCAGACATTTTCCATCAGCTGTATGAAAACAACACAAATGTCAAATGACTCATTTCTTCAATAAAAAACCAAAACATTTTATATACTGTAAAGAGGAACAAGAAATTGACCTTAGAAGAATACACTAAAGGACCTCACTAAATGAAATGCATTAAGTACTAATAGTGGAGCTTCTCAGCATATAATAAGTGGATGCTGAACTGAATTGCTGATCCAACATTCCAATCTCAGACTCAGGACTAGGGAGAGCTTCTCACGTAAGTCCCCAAAACCTTGTCTATTTTGTGTCAGATAAAGCTCGTGACATTTACTGGAAGAGTCATTTAACTTTGTGACTCTTAGTCTATTCTGAGCTCTAAAAAACTGGTTCTATTTAACCCTCCAAGATAAGAGCATTATAGAAAC
The DNA here is from genome assembly GCF_023699985.2 of Odocoileus virginianus. Taxonomy (NCBI): domain Eukaryota; kingdom Metazoa; phylum Chordata; class Mammalia; order Artiodactyla; family Cervidae; genus Odocoileus; species Odocoileus virginianus. The sequence goes on along the minus strand of NC_069675.1, from coordinate 35,810,413 downwards.
TAAATTTGACTTGGAAAATTCCTTCAAAAAGTGACTTTATAATTTAAAAAGTCTTAACTTCTTACTTTCCCTGTTTCAAATGTAATATGCTTGCTGTAGGACATTGAGAAAATATAAAAGACATTTAAGAATTTTCCAAATTTCTAGGTCTACATTTGATGCATATCCTATCAGTTTCCCTACATAAATGTGCTTTGAAAAAACAAAACCAGGATCATAGTGAACATACTATTTTTTCCACTTGTTATATGATGAACATTTTTCTCTCGGTATTAAATATTATTTATAATACTGTCAATGATTCGGACAGTCTGTTCGCCAAATAAAATATATGTGTAAGAGATATAATTGAATTTGAAATCAAAATAGTTAATTTGCTTTTTCATTTCAAGACCAAAGAAAAGGTATAGTCAATAAGTCTTTCCTTTGCTGTCTCCTCAGAGCTAGATTTACAGGAGAAGCGTCTCGGGTCAGCAGCTCCTCCCCAGCTTGGAGTAGGCTCGAGACAGTGGCCCAGTTTACCAAGCCTCGGTTTAGCGGGGTGTCTTCTCTGACAACAGGGAACCATTATCAACAGGGTAAAGAAATGAGCATGTGATAAACTGCTTCTTACATAGCCCACTCAAGATTTCAACTGGCATTTTCAAAGATAGCCCTGGTGTAGATGCCAAATTAGGGTAGCCAGGAAATATAAAGGAGCCCTAGTCAAACTGGGATTTCATACAAGCAATGGATAATTTCTTCGTACGAGTATGTCCCTTGCAATATTATATTGCATGAATATTATATTGCATGAGACATACTTGTACAAAGAAATTACTCATTGCTTGTCTAAAATTCAAATTTAACTGGGTCTTCTGTATCCATATTTGCTATAACTAGTGACCCTCTGCAAATGCTGGTTAACTCATGTCCAACCCCTCAGTGACCTTACTTGATCCAGAGACCATCCTCCAACCAATTAGGAACAGTAGTCTGCTCCCTTTCTGGAGGAAAAAGAAAAGTAAGAAAAAGGAAGAGCCTGGCTTAACAAACCAAATCCCCCCCAATCCTCTACTGCTTCTAAGTATGAGGCAAGGATTTGGAAGTTACATGAACTCTTTGAAGCTCCTAGACTATAGTATTAGGTGAAGACATTAACACTTTGCTAAAGGCCTAAATCACCACGAAGTGACTATTATAAACACATGTGTCTTCTGAATCATAATGAATATGTCCTCATGCTCAAATGTTACCAGGATTTAAATTGTGCCTGGTCTCTTTTCATGCATTTGGAAGAAGGGACTGGTGATGACTTCTTGTTCAGAACTACCAACATGACTTTTCCTAGTATCTCTTGGTGTGGCCTGGCTATATATCTATTTTAGCATGTCTCTGTATTTGGTGATTTCATTTTGATTGGAGAGTTCTCATTCCCTTTTTTAGATTGTAAGCTCTTAAGATGTACTTATAGTACTTGTATCACATTTCCAACATGAGCCTCATACTGAGATGTTTTTCAATGAATTTTGATGATACTGGTGACATTAGAAGGATGAGGGAGATAAAAATGGAATGTGTCCATGGATGGTATGGAGGGAACGTTCTGTTACATAAAATTTTAAATCAAACACACTGCACAGATATTCAGTGTCTCCCCCTTTTCTGCATTTGTAAATCCTATATTTTGTTTTCTTTTGTAACCTGGGTCGCTATATTAGATGTCTTCCTTAATGCAAACATTCACACATTTCAAGTGATAGTCCTTTTTTGTTTTTTACATCTTTTGAAGAAGGCCTTAGAGTAAGTTTTTTTTTTTTTGCTCTTTGTTTTTTTTTTATTAGAACTATGAGGCCCCATCAGCTTGTCTTCACAGTTATACCACCTTTCTATCCCAATTTGTGACCTAGCAGCAGTGAAGCCCCGGAGAAGGAAATGGCAACCCACTCCAGTGTTCTTCACTGGAGAATCCCAGGGACGGGGGAGCCTGGTGGGCTGCCGTCTAAGGGGTCGCACAGAGTCGGACACGACTGAAGCGATTTAGCAGCAGCAGCAGCAATGAAGCCCCAGAACAAATCCAGAGGTGCCTTTTCTTTTAGGATGGTGACTTTTTCTTGAATTCTGCAAGTGCGGGGGATTTCTACAGATCACACAGTTTTGAAACATAACTGTGCTGTGCTTAGTCGCTCAGTCGTGTCTGACTCTTTGCGACCCCATGGACTGTAGCCCACCAGGCTCCTCTGTCCATGGAGATTCTCCAGGCAAGAATACTGGAGTGGGTTGCCATGCCCTCCTCCTGGGAATCTTCCCAATCCAGGGATAGAACCCAGGTCTCCCACATTGCAGGTGGATTCTTTACTGTCTAAGCCACCAGGGAAGCGGATTTCTTCCCAGTTTTTATTTCCCCTCACAGTGGCTTAACTTTAGCTTTGAAAAGTCCATTGTTCCTTGACCATTTAGTTGGAGTTTCTGACTTTCAAACGTATTTTTAAGAGTTTAGGAAATGTCCTTTCAATTCTTTCTAGTCACAGTATGTATTAATTATGGATATTTTGTGACATAGTCCGGAAATAATTCTAAGGCACTTAATGTCAACAGTAAAGGGCAAATTAAAAAGAGAAATACTTTATTCAGGCAATTACAAGTTGGCCCTATATTCAGGACTCATAAAAAATGCATAGGTTTTTGGAACTGAAGCACAATGAAATCAAGCAATTTCAGATGTGCCCTTGTGGAAATCACTATTATGCAATGAAGGTTTTTAAAAATATGAGGATGATATTTAGGGTAGAAAATATGTATGTAGCTGAACTTTTCTATTTCTAATTGATTTTCCCTTCATGTAGAAGCACTTTCCTGACTGCAAGCACCAAAACAAAGACCTCCATTTTCCCTAGACAGCGATAATAAATCCACAAGGTTAAAGAGTTGCTCAATTAAGTGACACAATATAAATTCATTCCTTCTTGTTGACATAATTTACAGGTATGGGTTGTATTGTTGGAAATGTTTTTGATTAAAAATGTCTTCTTTTCATTTGCTTTGGAAGAAGGGCAAGAATAGATTAATCTAGATTCCTAGGTATAACTGCTTATCTGTTGTCTAGTTGTCATAGAATGTGCCTACTTTGTATTTCCATGAGAATTTCTTTCTATCATCAGTAGGTCTCCACAACACCCCCCCCCAAATGAGCCAACTTATAAGAGATAGGTGGGTGTGGGGGTACACTGAGGCACACAGATAGGCCCCTGGCTAGATAATATCCAATGTGGGTGCCCTGTTTACATGGTTAAACTGGGAAATGTAAAACATCTCTCTCATCATATTGACTTAAACTCCTCAGTTTCCTGTAAGTATCCAAAAGGAAAGGTACAGTTGCTCCTGCTGCAGTTCACAAAAGTGTTTGGTTCAAGGCTGTTCTAGCACAGGGGTCTCTTTTCACCAGAGGTGAGGGGTCCCATGTGGCAGCCTCTATGCTCTACCACGCCCATGACACATTTACACTGGAGAAAGGGGCTGGGGGTGGCTGGAGCTCTGACCACCGGTTAGGGGGAGGGAGTGAGGAATAAGGGATCACTCTGAGTGACTCTCCTGCTAGAAGTTCATTCCAGCCCTGGTGGAGGGCAGGGGCAGGAAAGGGCAGGAGGATGGGCCGGCAGAGTGATGGCACAGCTCCTGCCACCCAATGGCCCCAGGCCTGGTGACTTTTTTACAGGACCGAGAGCCAGGAGCCCTGGGTCCCTGCTCTGGATCTCAGCCATACCATCAGACCCTCTGGATCTTCATTCTTGGCCTGTAAAGCTGTGCAGGTGTCTGTTTAAGACTAAAGCTGTATCATTATAACACAAGGTACGACTATAAATATAAATTAAACTGAAGAGGCTCAGCTCACACCTTCAGAAGGGCCATAGAAACCACCAAGATCAACCAACCACAGTTCATCTTCATGGAACCATACACAGTGATGGATCAAACACAATAGATACTTCCCCACTTCCTCAATAGTCCTTATTTGTAGTGCTTTCTCAAACTATCACCTAGGTTTTTTGGCGCCATTTATAAAATTAACATGGTATTTAAATTCTGAGACAAAAAAATGTGATTTTCCACAATCAAAAATAACACATTTGCTGCATAAATGGGCTCTTCCCTAGTGACTGTTATCTGGTGAATAGAGAGTGTATTGTTAAAACGGAAATATCTTTTTATGCAGAAAATATTTACCTGAGCATTTCTTAATTTGCCTAAAATAGAATTAGAAGCAGTGACAGAGTCCGCTTCTCAGCCTCTTCTTAAGAGTATCTGGTTTCACTGTCCCGGCAACAATCTGAGGGGCCTGGGATAAACTACTTGTATAGTAGTTTAGAGCATATGAGAAAGTGCATATGACATCCACACAAACCTGTACTGTGTGATTGGTCAGAAAATAAAGATAATTTTCATCCAAAGATGGTTTACTTGTAAAGTTCTAGTAGTAGTAGTGAAAGGCAAGGCAGAGCTCATTAAGCAAAACTTCATTCATTCACATTTTTGGAATAGGCCCTGTGTACACAGCACTGTAACATGCTCAGTGGGGAACAGAGATGGCTAGATGAGTAGTTTACATTCTGAGAGGGCCACAGGAGATGCTAACAAATAACTACAGCACCCCCATGGACTCTAACAGGTACCCTAAGAGCAATAACAACAAATGGGTTAAGCAATGCAGAGGGACAGGGCATTTCTCCCTGGAAGGCTGGAGTATAAAACTTTCAGCCTGAAAAAAAAAAAAAAAAAAAAACTTTCAGCTTGGTCTTAAAGGATGGTTCAACTTAAACATAAGACACATGAGAATAGCACAAGCAAAGGAACACAGGCAAAAAGAAGGGCGGGAGTACATTGAGGCTCTCCAGATAGGTAGATGTAATGGAGCATGATTGGGTTGGTGGGTGAAAACACTGCAAGGGAAGACCAAGGCCAGATCATAGAAGGCCACGAATGTTCAATAAGGGCTCAGCCTAGAGTCAGTCAGCCAAGTGGAGTCCATGGAGCAGACATGTAACTGCACTTCCTCAGGGTTCCAGAAGGGGGCAGGATGGTCTGGAGGAAGTGAGGATGGGATGAGAGAGCAGCATAGCCACCATGGCACAGATGAGAGGACGTTCAGCTTGAGGGAGGAAAGTAGAGAGGGAGGCATATAAGACAGAGACTGGAGTTGTAAAATGGAATTTAACAACCACTATTATATATATTGCACATATTTGAGTGGAATTTAGAAAAAAAGAAATTACAGGAACAGTTTTCTGTAGAAGGTTAGAAATTTTTCCTACAGATCTAATATCTACAGTTGGGATTATTAAAAATTTCTAGGCAAAAACACCTTTTGGGTTTTAACCCTCATTTTTCAATTCCAGCATAAAGAAATGGCCTTACTCTGAAGAAAATTATATTCATCAGTTAGTATAAAAACCTCACTGTGTTCAAATTTTAAATTAAAGAGATAGAAACATCAGTTCTATTTTTTCAATATGAAATCTGACTTTCAAAACACCAGTGTTGTAAAGTGGCCTTTTGCAGAGAATTTGCAGCCCTCCCTCTAGTCCTTTATATTTTAAATCACAAGTGCTGTCTTTCCATTTATTTAAAGAGATGAAATTGATGCTCTGAGTCACTGCCAGACATTTGCAATGACGGCTTTCAATGGCAACAGCTGCTCTGGATTTCAAATCTCTCAAGCAAATGCAGAACACAGTGTGAGCTCTGGGTAAGGACTTAGGAGAGAGGAAATGAGGGGGAGGAAAGGAGGTGTGGTCTAAAGGCCATGTTTTTAGTGAGGTATTCACATATCCGATTTTCAATCTAAGACTGGGCAGCTGACACACAAAGGGCTCACCTCCTTACAAGCAGGACTAAACCAAATCAAAGGGTTAAAAAAAACAAAAAACCCAAAGTAAATGTGGGACTGTCTGTCAGCGACTCTGGCGGCAAACTGGTGCTTACCTGAGAAATCGAGGGCACACACTCCTCTCTGATGCTGTCCTTTCAACAGTGACAAACATTTTAGAGTCTGCGTGTCCCAGACATGAATAGCTGCATCTCTTCCAACCTTAAATAAAAGGATGAGTGTTATTAACAACTTATAAATTATAAAAAAAGTGATTTTGTTCCTTAGAGTCAAGTGCCGCTCAGAAATCAAACCCCACATATGTGGAGAGTAGGAAGACCCTCAGAAATATCCTGGTCCGACTCCACTGCTTTTCAGAAGAGGAAGCTGAGGAACCAAGAGTCTAAATGTCTTGACGGGTCCCAGCAGAGCCTGACCTGGTGTATGGCTCCCAGTTAACGGACATTTAAGACTCTAGTCTTCTGGGCTTTGTTCTGTCAGTAAGTTCTATCCTTCCCTTCCCACCTTCTCAACTCTATACACGATTCCACTCCTTGATCAAAAAATTCAACTGTTCGTTTTCATGACACTATCTATCCTAAGAGTGCTTTTACTTGCCTCAATTATTTACCCACCTCAAGGAGGCCTGGCCCTACTTCTACCCCTGGGAAGTGAAAGTTTCAAGGCTTAACTTTATCATTAGGTGGCTTCCCCTCAAGGGGACACAAGCTTCTATCACACCAATTCCCAACAACAGATAAAACTATACCACTAAATTGGTTTTCCTCACTTATAATGGTGGTGGAGGTTTAGTCGCTAAGTTGTGTCTGATTCTTGCGACCCCATGGACTATAGCCCTCCAGGTTCCTCTGTCCATGGGATTCTCCAGGCAAGAATACTGGAGTGGGTTGCCATTTCCTTCTCCAGGGGATCTTCCCAACCCAGGAATTGAACCTGGGTCTCCTGCATTGCAGGCAGATTCTTTACTGACTGAGCTACAAGGGAAGCTGCCACACTTATAATACACAGGGGGGAAAAAGTCCTTGTTGGGTATGATGACTCTAAAAGGAAAAATGGGACATGAAGCCATGCATGTAACTCAGCAGAGTCCACCCAACTCTCACACTGGCCTGTGGAGGCCCAATTACCCCAGGAGAGGGTACTGGCATACTGGTCTGCTTCCCACCAATTACAGTGTAAAGTGTGGTGAATCCTCAGGGGTTTAGGTCAAGAACCAGTCTCTGGTTTTTCTTTCAAAGGATGTTAAACACTCATGAATCAAGCATCATCTGTTTCTAAGAAAGACAAAAAAGGGGAAGGGAGCAGGAAAGAGTGAAAAGGCAAAGCAGTGATCAATTACTTATAAAATTTAATGTCAGCTAAGACAGAATAGATGATCTAATTTACAGTTGGAAGAGAAGAAAATCATGTTTAAATTAATGGCTCTTTCCTTCTGGGGGATTATAATCCTTTGACAAATAATATAAGAGCTATGAACTCTTTCTCCACCAAATGCACATTTCTGGGGGCTGACTCTCTACATACCTCAGTTTCATCCAAGGCTATGAACATCAGGCTATAAACCCTGTTCAAAGACTTCTACCTCCTGTCAAGTCTCAGAAATAGTTTGTTGTCTCATGTTAATCTTTGACCCTCATGAAAGTGAAAGGGAACGTGAACGTCACTCAGTTGTCTCTGACTCTTTGCAACCCCATGGACTATGCAGTCCATGGAATTCTCCAGATCAGAATACTGGAGTGGGTAGCTATCCTTCTCCAGGAGATCCTCCCAACCCAGGAATCAAACCCAGGTCTCTTCATACCAGTAGTTTTTCTTGGAATTTGCCACTCTGATGTTGAGGATCAGGTGGAGTAATTCCTACAGTTAAAAGCTCATGATAAAACCAAATAAAAATGCAATTTAAACACTGGTAGAAAAGAGCACAATACTGAAAATACTGTCAACAATACTATTGCTTTACCAGCAAGATGTGAATTTAACAGATTCTTTGTTTGCTGAATTGAACACAGAGCTCTGTTTTGAGCAGCTTTTCAATTATAGACTCAATCCAAAGTTTAGGCATTCCAAGATGGTTCAGATAAAATTTAGTTTTTTGAAGGCTAAAATATAAAATAATGAGCCCAAATTAATACAACTTTTAAGTTCTATAACAATAACTATACACTAGATGTTACACTGGTATTAAAATATGGTTTATTCAGTAAACAGTTTTGAGTACCTAGGATATACTGAGTTCTTTTTTTTTTTTTTTTTTTTTTATACTGAGTTCTGAGTAAGGAGGTAAATATAGTAAGACTTCATGGAACTTACATTATTTTAGTTTCACCTAATCCTGTTCACAGATTTCATCATGTCAGAATAAGAATCCCTCAAAGGCTTCCCAAAAGTTCTGGTATGTATTGGTTGATTTTCCCACCACCATGAAATGATCCTGTACTCACTGCACCTTCAACTTCCTGAGCTGTGCTAAGTCGCTTCAGTCGTATCCGACTCTCTGCAACGCTATGGACAATGGCCTGCCAGGCTCCTCTGTCCATGGGATTCTCTAGGCAAGAAGACTGGTGTGGGTTGCCATGTCCTTCTCCAGGGGACCTTCCCAACCCAGGGATCAAACCCCGATATGTATTGATTGATTTTTCCCACCATTATGAAATGACTCAGCATTCACTGCACCTTCAAATTCCTACCTCAGGTTTATTTCTACCAAGTATTTCTTGAGTTTCTTATATGTAAGTTGAGTTCAAAATTAAATCCTCTCTCTTCAGCTAAATCTGCATCTTACAGGGGAGATATATACCTGCCCAGTGGCCACGTAGTCCTTCACCGGATGAATGGTCAGGCTGAGAATGTCATCGTCGTGTCCCAGGTACAGTCTCTGCGAGTGTTGCTGCCTATTGTACACAACGGCAACTGCAGCAATGTGATAGACCACTTCTCCAGCTTGTGTGTAGAACAGATTGTTTCTACAATCATAGCCTCTGTAACTGAAGCACAGGTCCAAGAAACACACAGAAGTTGAATAAGCAGTGAATGTACAGAGCAGAAGTTGTGAGAAGATAAAGTTGACATGCTAACACGGACATGGACAAGTAGAACTTGGGTGTCTCCACAGTTGCCTGTGGCCGTGATCTTCAATGAGGGAATGAGGATCTCTGAAGGCAAGTGATGACTTTCAAAGGGGCAAATGGACACTGGTAATTTTAACAGAATTTACTTCCAGATCCTCAGCTACTATATGTGCTTTCTCTTGAAACTGACCAGTCTGAGAACACACCTCTGATGAGGGGCAGGTTTTCCTTTCCCACTTCCCATTTCCTAACTGCCTTCCTCCCAGTTTAGGAAGTTAATCCTCTCACTCATCTGGAATCTTACTATGGTGTGCTGCCTTCGAATGGCGAACCTTCCAGGGACACCAAAACAATTTTTTGCTTTTAACAAAATTGAAGAGTGATTTAACTGAATTGTCAGCTGATGGATCATTAAGTTACATTTTTGTGTGATACATCAAAATCACAATCTATATTTTTGGCCTGTGACTCAAGAGGAATTTAAAGAATTGATTACTATCGCTGTGATAAAACTCCCTCTATTCTCATCTACTTACGTAAGTAGATGTAAGTTTTCTTAGTGCTTACATTAAAAAGTGCAAAATTGGAATACATAAAATGCTAAACTGTATTACCATCTAGCAATAAGAAAGATATATGCAGGATGGCTGCTATCCAAAAGTCTACAAGCAATAAACGCTGGAGAGGGTGTGGAGAAAAGGGAACCCTCTTACACTGTTGGTGGGAATGCAAACTAGTACAGCCGCTATGGAGAACAGTGTGGAGATTCCTTAAAAAACTGGAAATAGAACTGCCATATGACCCAGCAATCCCACTCTTGGGCATACACACCAAGGAAACCAGATCTGAAAGAGACACGTGCATCCCAATGTTCATCGCAGCACTGTTTATAATTGCCAGGACATGGAAGCAACCTAGATAGATGCCCATCAGCAGATGAATGGATAAGAAAGCTGTGGTACATATACACAATGGAATATTACTCAGCCACTAAAAAGAATACATTTGAATCAGTTCTAATGAGATGGATGAAACTGGAGCCCATTATACAGAGTGAAGGAAGCTGGAAAGATAAACACCAATACAGTATACTAACGCATATATATGGAATTTAGAAAGATGGTAACGATAACCCTATATGCAAGACAGAAAAAGAGACACAGATGTATAGAACAAACTTTTGGACTCTATGGGAGAAGGGGAGGGTGGGATGATCTGACAGAAGAGTGTTGAAACATATATATTATCGAGTGTGAAACAGATCACCAGTCCAGGTTGGATGCATGAGACAAGTGCTCGGGGCTGGTGCACTGGGATGACCCAGAGGGATGGGATGGGGAGGGAGGTGGGAGGGGAGTTCAGGATGGGGAACACATGTAAATCCATGGCTGATTCATGTCAATGTATGGCAAAAACCACTACAATATTGTAAAGTAATTAGCCTCCAACTAATAAAAATAAATGGAAAAAAAAAATAAAAAGTGCAAAATTGGAATAGATAAAATGCTAAACTCTATTACCATCTAGCAATAAGAAATACATATGCATGTATATCTGAACTCATTGAAAAAATTCTATCTTAATATTCTTTCCAATAAAATTTTTTGTTTAATAACTGTTTATCAGAATTTATACTATCTTATGTTGATTTAGCCAGCTATTATTAATATTAATAGTTATAATAATAATTAAATCAAGAAAAAAAATGTGTTAGTGCTAAGAGCAGCACTGTCCAATAGAAATATTATGTAAATCACATAGGTAATTTAAAAAGTTATAATTGTCACACTAGAAAATGAAAAGTAACAGATGAAATTTATCCTAAGAATATTTAACCCAATGTCTAAAATATTATCATGTCCACCTGTAATCAATATAAAACATTTTAATGATGTGTATGGTTTTTTACATTAAGTCTTCAAAATCTGGTGTGCATTTTCTATATACAGCACATCTTAATTCAGAGCAGTCACATTTCAAGTGTTCATTGCCTACAAGTAGATACTGTATTGGAGAGCATAGAGTTAGAAAGTTATGATCACAGGGAATTAAATTTAATTTGAACTGATAGATATGTTTTTCCTTGTTGAAGTTAAGACAGGGTGATCAATAAAAGACTTACCAGCATAAAAATAATACGTTAGGGTAAAACTCTGTGGGAGGAGTAGAATAGAAATATGGGTTCATGCATTTTTTAAACTGATGATGATGGAAATCAAATGTCTATGGCATTTAGGTTCCATTGGAGCTATTTAAATAAATAATCTGAGTATTTATAAAACAGTAGCTATTATGCTCTTTACAAGCATTTAAGCTTAGGTTGAAAAATCTTTGATGTCAACTTAAAATGTGGAAGGTTGCACATGATTTTCAAAATTCAAAATTATTTAGGACATATATGAACAAAAGTGTTTCAAAGAAAGGTTGTCCTGGGAAAGCCAGTTGAATAGAGCAGGAGTTATAGAATGAGGAAGCAGAGATGGAGAGAATGAAATGAAATAACAAGGAGTGACAGTATCACATGCATCACGAAAGGACATGAAGCACGAAAAATCTAGACACGCACACTGAGGTGGACTCAGAACACTGGGAAAACTGGACAGAGTCACGGTTAAAATATTGAGCACAAGTAAGTGCAAGGTGGAGAGGAAAGCCAGCCTGAAGTGGGGCGGCACTGAAAAGGGCGACAAGTTGATAAGGCGGGCGCCATGTCACCTACCCATGTATGAACTGGAGTTTCAGGCTGTCCTCAGGAGCCTTTTCTCTTTTGAGGAAGGGCACTGCATGGTTTTTCTCTTTACTTTGTTGCTTTAGCTGAGGTAGATCTTCTTTGTAAACCTTTGTGGGTAACAGAAACACTTAGTGAGACACTCTTCAGGTTTCAAATACATAAATATCTTGGCATTCTCAGGAAATCTTTAATTGCAGGAAATCAAGTTTTTTAAAACATTAGAAATTAAAAGTGGTCACAGGAGAAAAAGAAGGGCATTATATAACGGTAAAGGGGTCAACTTATTGAGAAGGTTTAACAATGGTAAATATTTATGCCCCTCAAAGCATCTAAATCTGCAAAGCCTATATTAACAACTAAAACAAGAAATAAATATCAATACAATAATAGTTGGGAACTGTAAAATCCCACTCTCAACAATGGACTGATCATCCAGAGAATCAATAATGAAACAGATTTGAACAATACCACAGGCCGAAAGAATAGATGCTTTCAAACTGTGGTGCTGGAGAAGACTCTTGAGAGTCCCTTGGACAGCAAGGAGATCAGACTAGTCAATCTTAAAGGAAATCAACCCTGAATATTCATTGGAAGGGCTGATGCTGAAGCACCAAAACCTTGGCCACCTGATGTGAATAACCAACTCACTGGAAAAGACCCTGATGCTTAGAAAGACTGAAGGCAGAAGGAGAAGAGGATGACAGAAGATGAGATGGTTGGATGGCATCACTGATGCAATGCACATGAACTTAGGCAAACTCTGGGAGATGGTGGGGGACAGGGAGGCCTGGTGTGCTGCAGTCCGTGGGGTTGCAAAGAGTTGGACATGACTTGGCAGTAAACAACAACAACAACAGACCAAATATTCTAACAAACAAATATGGAACTTCTCATTTATCAGCAGCAGAATACACATTCTTCTCAAGTGCAAAAGGAACATTTTCTAGGACAGATAATGTTAGACCACAAAACAAGGCTCAATAAATTTAAAAAGGCTGAAATTATATCAAGTATCTTTTTCTGACCACTATTGTATGAAACCAGAGATAAGTATGGACCTAACAGAAGCAGAAGATATTAAGAAGAGGTGGCAAGAATACAAAGAACTATACAAAAAAGATCTTAATGAGCCAGATAACCACGATGGTGTGATCACTCACCTAGAGCCAGACATCCTGGAGTGTGAAGTCAAGTGAGCCTTAGGAAGCATCACTATAAACAAAGCTAGTGGAGGTGATGGAATTCCAGCTGAGCTATTTCAAATCCTAAAAGATGATGCTATGAAAGTGCTGCACTCAATATGCCAGCAAATTTGGAAAACTCAGCAGTGGTCACAGGACTGGAAAAGATCCATTTTCATTCCAATCCCAAAGAAAGGCAATGTCAAAAATGTTCAAACTATTTCACTATTGCACTCATCTCACATGCTAGCAAAGTAATGCTCAAAATTCTCCAAGCTAGGCTTCAACAGTACATGAACTAAGAACTTCCAGATGCTCAAGCTGGATTTAGTAAAGGCAGAGGAACCAGAGATCAAATTGCCAACATCCACTGGATCATAGAAAAAGCAAGAGAGTTCCAGAAAAACACCTACTTCTGCTTTATTGACTATGTGAAAGCCTTTGACTGTGAGGATCACAACAAATTGTAGAAAATTCTTCAAAGAATGGGAATACCAGACCACCTCACCTGCCTCTTGAGAAATCTGTATGCAGGTCAAAAAGCAACAGTTAGAACTGGAGGAACAACGCACTGGTTCTAAATTGGAAAAGGAGTACATTAAGGCTGAATATTGTCACCCTGCTTATTTAACTTTTATGCAGAGCACATCATGTGAAATGCCAGGCTGGATGAAGCACAAGCTGGAATCAAGATTGCCAGGAGAAATATCAACAATATCAGATAGGCAGATGACACCACCCTTACGGCAGAAAGTGAAGAGGAACTGAAGAATCTCTTGATGAAAGTGAAAGAGAAGAGTGAAAAAGTTGGCTTAAAACTCAACATTCAAAAAACGAAGATCATGGCATCCAGTCCCGTAATTTCATGGCAAATAAATGGAGAAACAATGGAAACAGTGACAACTTTATTTTCTTGGGCTTCAAAATCACTGTAGATAGTAACTGCAGTCATGAAATTAAAAGATGCTTGTTCCTTGGAAGAAAAGCTATGACCAACCTAGACAGCATATTAAACAAGCAGAGACATTACTTTGCTGACAGAAGTCTGTCTAGTCAAAGCTATGGTTTTTGCAGTAGTCCATGTATGGATGTGAGAGTTGGACCATAAAGAAAGCTGAGCACAGAAGAATTGATGCTTTTGAACTGTGGTGTTAGAGAAGACTCTTGAGAGTTCTTTGGCTTGCAAGGAAATCAAACCAGTCAATCCTAAAGGAAATCAATCCTAAATATTCACTGGAAGGACTTACGTTGAAGTTGGAGCTCCAATACTTTGGCCACCTGATGTGAAGAACTGACTTATCAGAAAAGACCCTGATGCTGGGAAAGATTGAAGGCTGGAGGAGAAGGGGAGGACAGAGGATGAGATGGTTGGATGGTATCACTGACTTGATGGACATGATTTTTAGTAAGCTCTGGGAGTTGGTGATGGATAGGGAAGTCTGGCGTGCTGCAGTCCATGGGGTTGCAAAGAATCAGACATGACTGAACTACTGAACTGAACGGAGAAATAAGTAACAGAAAGAAAGCTTAGAAAGTCACAAATAAGTAGGAATTAACACACTTCTGAACAACTAATGGATCAAAGAAGAAATCAAAAAGGAAGTTTTAAAAAATCTGACAGAAATGAAAATGGAAACACAACATACCAGAACTTATAGGACACAGCAAAAGCATATCAAAGGGGAGTGTTTGTAACTAATAAACATATCCATTAAGAAAAAAGATACATTTCAGATAAAGAACTTAGTATTATATGTCAAGGAGCTAAAAAAAAGTTTGGACTTAGTTTGGACACTAAGTCCAATGTTAGAAGAAAGGAAATAATAGAGATTAGCACAGAAATAAATGAAATAGAGAATAGGAAAACTGTAGAAAAGATTAATAAAACTAAGAATAGGTTCTTTGAAAAGACAAATGAAATTGAGAACATAAGACTGAATTTTACTTCTTCTAGATAGAACTGAACATGGAACAACAGACTGGTTCCAAATAGGAAAAGGAGTACGTCAAGACTGTATATTGTCACCCTGCTTATTTAACTTATATGAAGAGTGCATCATGAGAAACGCTGGCTGGATGAAGCACAAGCTGGAATCAAGATTGCTGGGAGAAATATCAATAACCTCAGATATGCAGATGACACCACCCTTATGGAAGAAAGTGAAGAGGAACTAAAGAGCCTCTTGATCAAAGTGAAAGAGGAGAGTGAAAAAGTTGGCTTAAAGCTCAACATTCAGAAAACTAAGATCATGGCATCTGGTCCCATCACTTCATGGCAAATTGAATGGGGAAACAGTGGCTGACTTTATTTTTATGGGCTCCAAAATCACTGCAGATGGTGATTGCAGCCATGAAATTAAAATACGCTTTCTCCTTGGAAAAAAAGCTGTGACCAACCTAGACAGCATATTAAAAAGCAGAGACATTACTTTGCCAACAAAGGTCCGTCTAGTCAAGGCTATGGTTTTTCTGGTAGCCACGTATGGATGTGAGAGTTGGACTATAAAGAAAACTTAGCATGGAAGAATTGATGCTTTTGAACTGTGGTGTTGGAGAAGACTCTTGAGAGTCCCTTGCACTGCAAGGAAATCCAACCAGTCCATCCTAAAGGAGATCAGTCTTGGGTATTCATTGGAAAGACTGATGCTGAAGCTGAAACTCCAATACTTTGGCCACCTAATGGGGAGAGCTGACTCAACTGAAAAGACCTAGTTGCTGGGAAAGATTGAGGGTGGGAGGAGAAGGGGACAACAGAGGATGAGATGGTTGGAAGGCATCACCGACTCAACGGACATGCTGCTGCTGCTAAGTCACGTCAGTCGTGTCCGACTCTGTGTGACCCCATAGACGGCAGCCCACCAGGCTCCCCCGTCCCTGGGATTCTCCAGGGAAGAACACTGGAGTAGGTTGCCATTTCCTTCTCCAATGCATGAAAGTGAAAGTGAAACTGGTCACTCAGTCGTGTCCAACTCTTAGCGACCCCATGGACTGCAGCCTACCAGGCTCCTCCGTCCATGGGGTTTTCCAGGCAAGAGTACTGGAGTGGATTTCCAGTGACATGAGTTTGGGTAAACTTTGGGAGCTGGTGATGGACAGAGAGGCCTGGCGTGCTGCGGTTCATGGGGTCGCAAAGAGTCGGACACGACTGAGTGACTGAACTGAACTGAATGATCAAAGCTAACTTGAAGTATCTTTTAAATCACTGGGATTTAAAAGAATTCCTTTGAAAAATTCTGCTATTATGTTTCTTAATAAATTTATATCCAGATAATATAGTTATTTCAGATAAATATGAAAGGAAATTATTAAATAAAATTATCAATAAAATATAATTTAAATATTTTGTTAAAATTTCTTCTAGGCAAGAAATCTCTTGATTATTCAGACATGTAAAATGTGGCCTTGTGAATCATGGTGATCACTCTTGGGAATTATCCTTCTTTCATGACCCTATGAACCTTCAAAATCAGACTTGGATACAGAGCAAAGCTCTTGGCTTAATCTAGGACCTAGCATATGCTGTTGACTGGGAGAACATTCCCTATAATTTAAATGTGGATAAAATCCATCTTTTGTCTATCATGTACTTATGTCCCACTATCAAGAGATATAAATTCAATACATTTAAATGAAATTTAATTCAATCAAACTACATTACAAAAAATCATGAAAATACTATAATAAAACTCTTATTTAGGGTTTGACCAAAAATTGTTTGGAAAAAAACGAAGTCAGGCAATATCTCACTTCTGCCTTGTCTATTACTGATGCAATGAACTAAACTTTTAAAGTCTAATGATAATTATTCATCTGAATTCAGATGCTTTCATCAGCTTATCAACTACTTTAGAGAACTGAATTCTTGTCTCGGCATTTCTACTGCTTATTCGAACAAGTCTCATAACTTCTGTAGGCCTCAAAGTCCCATCTGCAGAACAGACTTCCAGCTCAGGAATAACTCAGGAATCAAATTCAGACAACATGAATCAAATAACACAGGTGAAAACTTTAGAAAGTAAGATGTCAGGGAGAATATACAAATCTTAGGCATGAATTTCAATCAAGTCATTCATTTTCATTCTTTTACAAGTATCATTTTATTAAATAAAAACATCTCAACTAAAAAAATTGCTTCTTTCTTTTTTCCTTAAATTGTATGTTCATTCTGCTTTCCCCTTTCATTGTTCATTCCATTTCACCTTGATATTAGGGTATAATATTGTTTAATATTTTAATATTTCCATATTAATAATTTCCTTTCAAATCTTTATCTATAGCATAATATATTGTACCAACAACACACAGTCAAACTGATTTAGTCTTGAAGTTGACCCAAGCCATCAGTTGGACTACTTTTGTGCTAATCTAATTTTTCAAAATTGAAAGCAGTGAGTAACAATTACAGGCTGGGAGAAAAGTCATCATCTGAAAAGTCATACATTCAGAGCTTATCTAGAGGCAAAGCTAAGTAGCACATAGGATGTGCACTCTAGAGAGAAGATCAGATCCACTTTCTGATTCTAACACTACAGGCAATAAGGATGCGGGCACAGTACTTAACCTTTCAGGGGTTACTGTGGAGTTGGATTTGGTGTGCGTATAGCACAGGATGGGGCCCCACAGAGATACTTGATACATGGCAGCTGCCACAGGCCTATGGTAAGTTTCCATGGGCAACATTGACAGTTGCTATGTCTGAAATCTGAAATCTTATTCACTCCATATTCATTTAAGGAATCTGCTTCACATAGCTCCGTTAAATGACAAGGAAGAAAACAGAACCCCCAGACTTATTACCATTAAGAAGGCGATACATGTCCAGATTCCCGTGAAGGATTGTGCATTGTAATACACAGTTTAGTGTTAAAATTAAATATCTATTTTTTAAAAAATAGTACCCGATTAGTTGTAATTATCCAATTTTTTTACTAAAGATGATTTCTGACTGGACAGATAATACTCATTGTATTTGGGCTTTTAGTTTAATTAAATGGATAATTGTCTCCACAGCTAAGAGAGACATTAGGACAACTGCTCATTTGCAAACTACCATGCCTCCAGGGTCTCCTGTTCTATAAAGAAAGCACATGCTTTAATGATCTGCTGAGAAAAATGAAAAATCATGTAACTTACTTGCACATTTTTCTGTAACAGATATTTTAAATTTTTAGCTGCTAGGAAAGCAGGAAACCCAAATTGTCATGGGTTCTGCTTTAAAATTTGCTACTACCTTCTTAAAATTTTTTTACTGACATGATCAGTAAAAGCCTTATTTCAAATCTGCATTTAAAGACAAGAAGTAGGCAATTTTACTAATTCTTTTTTTAAATTTTCTTTTGCCGAAGGACTAACCAATTTTAGTGCAGTGTCTGATTCGAATGATATCGAGATTTGGGGTTATAAAGTATCTGTCATAAGGCTTCCTGTTTACTGACCTGACGATCATAATTGATTTGAGTTTCTTGTTCAATATCAGAGTCCAACTCCGGCACGTCAGATAAATCTGAATCAGATTCTTCACTGTAGGAATCAGTGCCACCGTCTGCAGAAACACCCCCACAAGAAACAAGCAGAAATTCTGAGACTCTTAATGGCTAAAAAGTTTATTTAAAAATATTTTCTTTCTTCTATCCTACTGAGTTCAATAAAAATAACTACACCATACACCATAATTTTCATTTGCTGTAGATTCTTAAAACATCTTTTTCCTTTCATCTTTTGGTTAAGTTCGGCAGCATACCTCTTACCCTCTTTTTAGGAGTATTAACAGATTAGCATAACTCCCCCCACCATTTCCACACTTGTATTAGATAATGGATCTTTGGGTTTTAAATCTTGCTTTGAAAGAGAGAAAAGGGGAGACGGGGAGGTTTTACCATGGAGGAAGCTGGGTCAGAAGGAAATTCAACCACTTATTCAGTAAAACTCCTCTTTAGCCTGTTAACATGACCACCAAGTGCTGGTAACTGTCATGGTCAAAACTGCTGCAGAACCCCTCCCAATAAAAACCATTTCCTCACATGGTACATGGTCATTACTACTGACAGTACAATGAATGAAAGGACCAACATATCCATTGACCTGGAACACAGCTGATCCTGACTGTGGATCATTCTTTGATCCCTATTAGGAAGGCAACTCCTATTCCAAATGTTACTTTGTCATCTGACCCAGCAGCCCCACCATTCATCAGAAGTGTCCTAAGGAGGCTGAAATGTATGTGCTGATATTGTTTTCAAAAGTTAATTCTTCATGTAAACTTTAGACCTTCAGCTTTCATTTAGTATAAGCAAAAATCTTTGAAGGAAATTATCCAATTGATCCATATTCGATTAACCCATATCTCAAAATATTTTTCTGTTTTTTTTTTTTTAATTTTTAAATTTATGGTAGGAATGAATTTTTCAAAATGGCTTTAACTCTTTACCTTCAGAAGAGATGTCAGGCCATTACGTGAAATTTTTATTGAAAAACAAACAGATGTTGGAAAATTATTACTGGTTTTACCCTGGGGTGCGGTTTCCAGCAGGCCATTGCTGACACCTTCTGGAATAAATCTCCACTGGAAAACCGAGTGGTCAGCCCCTCCTGTGCTTAATACCCACTGAAAGTCATGAGACCAGCGGACGTTTGTGACATGTGCAGAATGGCCCACATACTTTCTAAATTTGGCTCCTGAAAGATATTATTGAGAAGATTAGTTATGAAAAAAAAAAAAAGAACTCATTGGTTAAAAAATTACATTCCTATTCATGTTGAGGACAAAAACTTTAAATACACTAGAAAATATAACCTTCAGTCTTATATATAATAAATAAGTGAATGTTTCAAAAGATATGTCAATCATTCCAGTATGAATTAAGCTAAAACTAGGTCTTAACATCTGAACTGTTTCTAAAGACACATCTGAACCTGTTTCAAATAACACCTACTGCTTCACTCATTCTGCAAATAAAAGCTAAAGAATAAATATCTTACACATTCTTATTTAAGTATGAGATACAACCAGCAATCCTTTACAACTGGGAAACAGAAAATAATTCTGAAGGGGGAAATGTTAAGTTATTGTTTGGGTTCATATGATGTAGAGTTGGGAGAACGAAATTTTTTTCTCTTAAATTGATAACTTTTACTAAGTGAACACCATCCCTGGGGAGTAAATGCAATAGAAAAGCTTTGCGAACTTATATTTGGCACTGAATAACTGAAGCAAAGTCTCCAGTGTGTGGTCCATACACAGCAGTATAAAGGCACTCGTGGAAGTAAGCAAGGTCCATCTTACCATGTGGAGGCCTAGAACCCCAAAGACTGTGGGATATTTCCAGGGCCCACAAGCACCCCATCCCTTCTTCAGAAATACTTCTAGCTATTACAGTCCCTCTAAGTGGCATCTCTTTAATGCGGGAAAAGCCACCTGTTTAACTATCACATGCTTAAAATTTAAATACACACTAGGGATATAATGATTTAAATTTATAGGACGGCAAAAATGGCTGCTACATGTTATTTTCCTGAGAGCATGCTCTGAGCAGGTGAGGTTTTATTATATCAGGGCCTCTGAAATAGACAAGGGGGATGCTGCCACAAAAGGGGAAAGGAAGGACTTCAGTCTCAAAAGCAACCCTGCCCATTACAAGGAGTTTCCTAAATCAGTCTAAAGAGATTAGACTGTTAATAAAGTCAAACAGATTCCAACTCTGATCAGCTGGAGATGCTGAATTTTATATATATATAATTATAATTCAGTAATTAAAAAGCAAACACTTTCCACATCTCTGTAGACCTTGCTGGGCTATCCTTTGCTGCCCTGACCTTTACACCCTCCTCAGACAGGATTTAACCCATCTCTTTGGAGTTGTTTTAAAAATACCCACAATTTTAAAAACATCAAACTATAGAAAAACATGGTAGATTTGTGGTTATGAGGAGATTGGGGGTTGGGAAGATGGTGAGATGTTGGCCAAAGATATACTTTCAGTAAAAGAAGAAGAATAACTTCTGGGGATCTAATATACAGCATGGTGACTGTATTTAATAATACTGCCTCATATATTTGACAGTGGTTAAGAGAGTAGACCTTAAATGTTCTCAGCACGCGTGCATGTGCACACACAACACAAAATAACTGAGGTCATGGATATGTTAACTAACCTTAAAGTAGTGATCATTTCACAACATTTACATAAATGAAATCACCATGTTGCACAATACAATGTTGTTAATTTTATCTGAATAAAGCTGGAAAAATATGTCCACAAATTATTTGATACAAATCAAAACAAATAGACTGTCAAAAGTAAAGGTGTGTGACATCTAAGAGGAGGTTATAAAAGGCATTGCGAATGCATCCTTGCTCTTTCCTGGATCTCTAGATACCGTGTGATGAGGACACCCAGGCAACTCAGGGCGAGGCTCACATGGCAAGGAGCTGAGGCCTTCTGCCAAGAGCCAGGTGAGGGAACATCTTGGAAGAGGATCTTTGGCCTCAGTCTAGTCTTTAGATGACTGTAGCCTCATGAGAGACCTAGAACTAGAATCATCCAGCTAAGCTGCTCCTGAATCCCTGACTCCCCAAAACTATGAGATAATAAATGATTATTGATTTAAGCTGCTAACTTTGGGAGGGGGAGAATTTGTTATACAGCCATAGCTAGCTCATACACCCTTGGTAGGCTGGAACTAGAACATTCAAACATTACTGTCATCAAATTTGCTGTTTAGTTGCTAAATTGTGCCCAACTCTTTTGTGACCCCATGGACTGCAGCCTGAGGGGCCCCTCTGTCCATGGAATTTCCCAGGCAAGAATACTGCAGTGGGTTGCCATTTCCTACTCCAGGGGATCTTCCTGACCCAGGTATCGAACCCGTGTCTCCTGTACTGGCAGCCAGGTTCTTTACCACTGAGCCACCATGGAAGGCACCAGTGTCATCAATATTCAGGCTTTATCTCTCTGATCTTCCTTCCTGTCCTCTTTCTCCCTGGCTTTCTCTGCTCTAGTCTCACTAGCCTCTTTGCAAGCCAGGCCCTCTTCTGCCTCTATCTTTTGCATGTGTGTTCTGTCTGGAATGCTCTTCCCCTGCATCTCTGAATGGCTGGCTCCCTCACCTCGTTCAGGTTTCTAGTCATACAAACCTGTATCAGTGAGCCCTGCTTTTACCACGCCTGCTTAAAACAGCAATACCCCACTGTCCCACATGAGCACTACTCCCACTGTGTGCTTTATTTTTCGTCATAGCGCTTCTCACCAACAGGTGTGTTTTTATTGTTTTGTTTATTGACTATGTCTCCTCAGTAGGACAAGAGCTCCAGGGATTTCTGCTGGTTTTATGCAGTGGCCTATCTCCAGCCTCTAGAATAGCACTTAAACATCTATTGAATACATGAAGGTCACATCCATCTCTTCCAAGGGTTTCCTTAAGACACTGACCCCAAGGAAGGCTCAGCCCTCAGCTCTCATCTCCTCTCTATTGATTCTTTCTCCTTGGTTTTAAATATGGTTGATAATCCCTTGACTGCCAAACATTCAGCTCCAGCCCTGACTGAACTCTCCCCAGAGTATTGATGGCCTGTGTGCAATGCCCACTTGGCTGTCTGACAGTTGCTTCAAACTTATGGACAAACCAGGAGCTTACCCTTCCCTTCCTACTCTGTTTCCACCATAACACGCGCGCGTGCACGCACACACACACACACACATGCACACACACACACACACACCCTTTTACTCTCTCATTTTCCCCTCTCTGTAGATGGCACTAGCATTCAGCCCATTGATCAAACCTAAAAGTTAGGAGTCATCCTCAATCCCTCTCTTTCCTTCTATTCCCACACCCAATCCATGAGTGTGATCTTCAGGTCTACCTTTACATTGTTTTCTAGTCTCAACCACCTCTCTTCACATCCGTTCCTGACACCTTTGTCCAAGTTACATCCTCTATCACTCAGGCTCTTGTGATAATCTCTACTTGAAGCCTCCTCTTCACTATTCCACTCCACACAATATTAAAGTGGTATTTTTAAAATGTAAATTGGTCATGCCACTCTTCCACTTAAAATCTCAATAGTTTTCCATTGCACTTAGAATAAAACCCACATTTTTAACGGTTGCTTTAAGGCCCCCCACGCCTGGCCCCACTGCCCTTCCAGCCTCGCACTGCACAACTCTCCCATCGCTGGTCAAGGTCTAGTCAATGCTGATCTTTCCGTTCTTGCATCAAGCTCATCTAAGCTCTACTGAAGGTCGGCACTTTTCCTTCCAAGGTCTACGGTTTCTGCAACTTAAGTCTTACAGAATCCAGGAGACCTGGCATAGGCGGTAGTCATTCAAGGACTCTGTGGTGTGTGTGTGTATCTGTGTTGTGTGTCTGAACGATTAACGGAAGGGTAGCAAATGAAACATGGAGATCCTCAGCCTTGAGCCTCCCCTGGCAGGGGCAGATGCCAAGGGTGTTAAGATATGACAAATGTCAATAAGCAAAGCTTTGGATTTTATCTCATGTCAGTGTCTGGGGGTTGACGGTCAAACAGGATGTAGTTTACGTCAGGGGTCCCCAACCCCCAGGCCACTGGGCTCGTGGCAATCCACAGCCTGTTAGGAAGCAGGCTGCACAGCAGGAGGTAAGCGGCTGGCAAAACTGAAACCACCTCCCCACTACTACAGTCCTTGGAAAAATGGTCTTCCACAAGACCAGTCCCTGGTGCCAAAAAGGTTGGGGACTGCTGGTCTAAATGACATCAGGGAAAATTATCAGTAATGACCCTAATTATATTAAGATTTAATAACTGTTAAAATGAGGAAAACTAGTTGGTTCTGCTATGTAACAATAATACAGTGAAAGTGTGAAAGTGAAAGTCGCTCGGTCGTGTCCCACTCTTTGCAACCGCATGGACTATACAGTCCATGGAATTCAGGCCAGAATACTGGAGTGAGTAGCTTTCCCTTCTCCAGATCTTTCCAGCCCAGGGATTGAACCCAGGTGTCCTGCATTGCAGGCGGATTCTTTACCAGCTGAGCCACAAGGGAAGCCGAAGAATACTGGAGTGGGTAGCCTATCCCTTCTCCAGCGGAGACCCAGGAATAGAACCGGGGTCTCCCACATTGCAGGTGGATTCTTTACCAACTCAGTTATCAGGGAAGCCAACAATAATACAAATTGTAGTCATTTTCATTAGCTGTAGAACACATATGTCTAATTATTATACTATACACATATAATTGTATCAATTAACTTGATTGTGAGTTTTGTTTTAAACACAATGGAAAACTATAATGTTGGCTCAGTCTCCATACTCTCTCTCAGTCATCAGCCCCTGCTTTTATTTGCCTGTTCACAGGTTCAAAAGTTGGGGGAATACTTGTCACTGGTACCTTGGTTAAAGGAAGACAAGTTGTACCAACTATTACCATCCTTATCAGCAACACTGTTATAAACTACTCAGTTGGAAGTTTTGGCACAAAAAGTCCATGAGAAGCCTAAACGACTTGAGGCAAAATTGCAAGATGTATAAACTCTGTATCAGGAAAAGTGGAACAAGTCAATTTGCCATGAGGACATGGATACTTCTGCAGATTGTGGAGGTGGGTTTTATTACTCTCACGTACTGTCACTCTGGCTGTCAACCTCTCCTTTTTCGTTCAGATGTCTTCTGGTCCCCTTCATCCTCAGGGTTGTTTTATATATAAGAGTATCTCATTTTGACAAATAGCACTACTCACCATACCGCCTGCCTCAGCCCTCCCCTTCCTAATAAGCAAACCCAAGGTCTACATTTCCATTGCTATTTGCTAAAGCCAATCCACCCTACAAGGCTCAGTGATACATAAAAAATACCAACTCTCACTGAATTGTCAAGTCCTGATACTTGAGGCCAATAGTATTGTTTCAGACCCTCAGGATGTTTCTTCTGAATGCTAATTTCCCAGATACCCGCTGGTTACTTAACTTCTGTAAGTACATTACTCAATCTAACAAGACACGCCCTATTACTCAAAAAGACCCGTTAGGGTGAGAGAGAACAGTTTCAATTAGGCATGCTGAGGTAATGCTATGCCTTGAGCATTTCATTTTTAAAAAATTTTTGTATCAAACAGACCTAAATTCTACTTTCTTCACTTATTTCTTAAAAATTTTTTTTTTAATTAAAGGATAATTGCTTCACAGAACTTTGTTGTTTTCTGTCAAATCTCAACATGAATCAGCCATAGGTATACATATATCCCCTCACTTTTCAACATCCCTCCCATCTCCCCCCCAACTCCCACCCCTCTAGGTTGATACAAGCCCCTGTTTGAGTTTCCTGAGCCATAAAGCAAATTCCTGTTGGCTATCTATTTTACTATTTTTTAAATTATTTTTTACTATTTTTTATTATTATTTTTTACTATTTATTTTTATTTACTATTTTATCTATTTTGGTTATGTAAGTTTCCATGTTTCTCTTTTCGTACATCTCACACTCTCTTCCCCTCTCCCCATGTCCATAAGTCTGTTCTCTATGTCTGTTTCTCCACTTCTGCCCTGTGAATAAATTCTTCAGAACCATTTTTCTAGATTCCATGTATGTGCATTAGAATACGATATTTACCTTTCTCTTTCTCACTTCACTCTGTGTAATAGGTTCTAGGTTCATCCACCTCATCAGAACTGACTCAAATCTGTTCTTTTATGGCTGAGTAATATTCCATTGTGCATATGTACCAGAACTTCTTTATCCATTCATCTGTCGATGGACATCTAGGTTGCTTCCATGTTCTAGCTATTGTAAATAGTGCTGCGATGAACAATGGGTACATGTGTCTTTTTCAACCCTGGTTTGCTCAGGGTATACGCCTAGGAATAGGATTGCTGGGTCATATGGTGGTTTTATTTCTAGTTTTTTAAGCAATCTCCATACTGTCTTCCATAGTGGCTGTATCAATTTACCTTCCCACCGACAGTGCAAAGAGCATTCCCTTTTCTCCACACTGTCTCTAGCATTTATTGTTTGTAGACTTTTTGATGATGGGCCATTCTGACTGGTGTGAGGTGATATCTCATTGTGGTTTTGATTTGCATTTCCCTAATAATGAGTGATGTTGAGCATCTATTCATGTGTTTGTTAGCCATCTTTATGTCCTCTTTGGAGAAACTTATGTTTAGGTCTTTTTCCCACTTTTTGATTGGGTTGTTTGTTTTTCTGGTATTGAGTTGTATGAGCTGCTTGTATATTTTTGAAATTAATCCTTTGTCAGTTGTTTCATTTCCTATTATTTCCTCCCATTTCAAGGGTTGTCTTTTCACCTTGCTTACAGTTTCCTTTGCTGTGCAAAAGTTTTTAAGTTTAATCAGGCCCCACTTCTTTACTTTTGTTTTTATTTTCGTTACTCTAGGAGGTGGGTCATAGAGGATCTTGCCTTGATTTATGTCATTGAGTGTTCTGCCTATGTTTTCTTCTAAGTGTTTTATAGTTTCTGGTCTTACATTTAGGTCTTTAATGCATTTTGAATTTATCTTTGTGTACAGTGTTAGGAAGTGTTCTAATTTCATTCTTTTACATGTAGCTGTCCAGTTTTCCTAGCACCATTTAGTGAAGAGGCTGTCTTTGCCCCAATGTATATTCTTGCCTCCTTTGTCAAAAATAAGGTACCCATAGGTAAATCGGTTTATTTCTGGGCTTTCTATCTTGTTCCACCGGTCTGTATTTCTGTTTTTGTGCCAGTACCATACTGTCTTGATGACTGCAGCTTTGTAGCATCATCTGAAGTCAGGAAGCTTGATTCCTCCAGCTCCATTCTTTCTCAAGACTGCTTTGGCTATTCGGGGTCTTTTGTGTTTCCAAATGAATTGCGAAACTTTTTGTTCTAGTTCTGTGAAAAATGCCATTGGTAATTTGATAGGGATTGCATTGAATCTGTAGATTGCATTTGATAGTATGGTCATTTTCATAATATTGATACTTCCTACCCAGGAACATGGACTATCTCTCCATCTGTTTATGTCATCTTTGATTTCTTTCATTAGTCTCTTGTAATTTTCTCTGTACAGTTCTTTTGTCTCCTTAGGTAAGTTTATTCCTAGATATTTAATTCTTTTTGTTGTAATGGTGAATGGGATTCCTTAATTTCTCTTTCTGATTTTTCATTGTTAGTATACAGAAATGCAAGTGATCTCTGTGTACTGATTTTGTATCCTGCAACTTTTCTAAATTCATTGATTAGCAGCTTTAGTAATTTTCTGATACTATCTTTAGGGTTTTCTATGTACAGTATCATGTCATCTGCAAACAGTGAGAGCTTTACTACTTCTTTTCTGATTTGGATTCCCTTTATTTCTTTTTCTTCTCTGATTGCTAGGACTTCCAGAACTATGTTGAGTAATAGTGGTGAAATTGGACACCTTGTCTTGTTCCTGATCTTAGGGGGGATGCTCTCAGTTTCTAACCACTGAGAATGTTTGCTGTAGGCTTATCATATATGGCCCCTACTGTGTTGATGTAGGTTCCTTCTACACCCATTTTTTGAAGAGTTTTAATCATAAATAGGTGCTGAATTTTGTCAAAGGCTTTTTTTGCATCTATTGAGATTATCTTTCAATTTGTTAATATGGTGTATCACATTGATTGATTTGCATATATTGAAGAATCCTTGCATTCCTGGGATAAACCCGACTTGATCATGGTGTGTGAGCTTTTTGATGTGTTGCTGAATTCTGTTTGCTAAAATTTTGTTGAGAAATTTTGCATCTATGTTCATCAGTTATATTGGCCTGTAGTTTTGGTTTTTTGTGCTGTCTTCATCTGGTTTTGGTATCGGGGTGATGGTGGCCTTGTAGAATGAGTTTGGAAGTGTTCCTTTCTCTGCAATTTTTGAAGGAGTTTTAGAAGGCTAGGCATTAGCTCTTCTCTAAATGTTTGGTAGAATTCTCCTGTGAAGCCATCTGGTCCTGGGCTTTTGCTTTTTGGGAGATTTTTGTCCCAGCTTCAGTTTCAGTGCTTGTAATTGGGTTGTTCATAATTTCTATTTCTTCCTGGTTCAGTCTTGGAAAATAGGACTTTTCTAAAAATCTGTCCATTTCTTCCAGGTTATCCATTCTATTGACATATAGTTGTTCATAATAGTCTCTTATAATCCTTTGTATTTCTGCATTGTCTGTTGTAACCTCTCCTTTTTCATTTCTAATTTTGTTGGTTTGATTCTTCTCTCTTTGTTTCTTGATGAGTCTGGCTAAAGGTTTGTCAATTTTGTTTATCTTCTCAAAGAACCTCTTCTCAAAGAGCTTCTTTGCAGCTTTTAGTTTTATTAATCTTTACTATTGTTTCTTTCATTTGTTTTTCATTTATTTCTGCTCAGATCTTTATGATTTCTTTCCTTCTACTAATTCTGGGCTTTTTGTTGTTGTTGTTGTTCTTCTTCTTTTTCCAATTACTTTAGATGTGAATTTAGGCTGTCTATTTGGTGTTTTTCTTGTTTCTTGAGGTAGGATTTTATTGCTATAAACTTCTCTCTTAGGACTGCTTTTGCTGCACCCCGTAGGTTGTGAGTTGCTGTGTTTTCATTGTCATTTGTTTCTAGAACTTTTTTGATTTCCCTTTTGATTTCTTCAGGAACCTGTTGGTTATCTAGAAATATGTTGTTTAATCTCCATGTGTTTTTGTTTCTTACAGTTTTTCTCTTGTAATTGATATTTAGTCTCATAGTATTGTGGTCAGAGAAGATGCTTGATACGATTTCAATTTTCTTAAATTTACAGAGGTTTGATTTGTGACCCAAGATATGGTCTATCCTGGACAATGTTCCATGTGCACTTGAGAAGAAGGTGTATTCTTCTGCATTTGGATGGAATGTCCTGAAGGTACCAATGAGATCCATCTCACCTGATGTATCATTTAAGACTTGTGTTTCCTTATTAATTTTCTGTTTTGATGATCTGTCCATTGGTGTGAATGGGGTGTTAAAGTCTCCTACTATTATTGTATTACTGTCAATTTCTCCTTTTATGTCTGTTAGTGTTTGTCTTATGTATTGAGGTGCTCCTATGTTGGATGCATAGATATTCACAATTGTTGTCTTCCTCTTGGATGGATCCCTTGATCATTATGTAGTGTCCTTCCTTATCTCTTGTAATATTCTTTATTTTAAGGTCTATTTTGTCTGATATGAGGATTGCTACTCCAGCTTTCTTTGGCTTCCCATTTGCATGGAATATATTTTTCCATCCTCTCGCTTTCAGTCTATATGTGTCTTGAGGTCTGAAGTGGGTTTCTTGTACACAGCATATATGTGGGTCTTATTTTTGTATACATTCAGCCAGTCTGTGTCTTTTGGGTGGAGCATTTAATCCATTTACATTTAAAGTAATTATTGATATATATGTTCCTATTGCCATTTTCTTAATTGTTTGGGATTGATTTTGTAGATCTTTTTTCTTCTCTTGTATTTCTTGACTATATAAGTCTGTTTAATATTTGTCGTAAAGCTGATTTGGTGGTACTGAATTCTCTTAACTTTGCTTATCAGAAAAGCTTTTTATCTCTCCATCAATTTTGAAAGAGATCCTTGCCAGGTACAGTAATCTTGGTTGTAGACTTTTCCCTTTCAGTACTTTAAATACATCCTGCCATTCCCTTCTCGCCTGCAGAGTTTCTGCTGAAAGATCAGCTGTTCAGCATGTGGGGTTTACCTTGCAAGTTACTTGTTGCTTCTCCCTTGTTGCTTTTAATATTCTTTCTTTGTGTTTAGTCTTTGTTAGTTTGATTAGTATGTGTCTTGGCGTGTTTCTCCTTGGGTTTATCCTGTATGGGACTCTTTGTGCCTCTTGGACTTGATTGACTATTTCTCTTTTCCATGTTGGGAAAATTTTCAACTATAACCTCTTCAAAAATTTTCTCATACCTTTTCTTCTTCTCTTCTTCTTCTAGGACCCCTATAATTTGGATGTTGGTGCATTTGATATTGTCCCAGGGGTCTCTAAGACTATCTTCAGTTCTTTTCATTCTTTTTACTTTACTCTGCTCTTCAGAAATTGCTTCCACCATTTTATCTTCCAGCTCACTGATTCATTCTTCTGCTTCAGATATTCTGCTACTGATTCCTTCTAGAATATTTTTAATTTCAGTAATTTATTTGTCTCTGCATATGTATTCTTTAATTCTTCTAGGGCTTTGTTAATTGATTCTTGCATTTTCTCCATTTTGCTTTCAATGTTTTTGATCATCTTTACTATCATCATTCTAAATTCTTTTTCAGGTAGTTTGCCTGTTCCCTCTTCATTTATTTGGACTTCTGTGTTTCTAGTTTGTTCATTTCTGTAGTATTTCTCTGCCTTTTCATTTTTTTTTTTTTAACTTATTGAGTTTGAGGTCTCCTTTTCCCAGGCTTCGGGACTTCCCTGGCTGCTCAGACGGTAAAGTGTCTGCCTATGATGTGGGAGACCTGGGTTCAATCCCTGGGTCGGGAAGATCTCCTGGAGAAGGAAATGGCAACCCACTCCAGTACTCTTGCCTGGAAAATCCCATGGATGGAGGAACTTGGTAGGCTGCAGTCCATGGGGTTGCAAAGAGTCGGACACGACTGAGTGACTTCACTTTCACTTTCCCAGGCTTCAAGGTTGACTTCTTTCTTCCTTTTGGTTGCTGCCCTCTAAGGTTGGTCCAGTGGTTTGTGTAAGCTTCTCACAGGGTGAGATTTGTGCTGAGTTTTTGTTTGTCTGTTTGTTTTTCCGCTGATGGGCAAGGCTGAGTGAGGTGGTAATCCTGTCTGCTGATGACTGGGTTTGTATTTTGTTTCGTTTGTTGTTTAAATGAGGGTCCTGCACAGGGTGCTACTGGTGGTTGGGTGATGCCGGGTCTTGTATTCGAGTGGTTTCCTCTGTGTGACTCTCACTATGTGATCCCCCAGGGTTAGTTCCCTGGTCGTCGAGGGTCTTAGGCTCAGTGCTCCCACTCCAAAGGCTCAGGGCTTGACCTCTGGTCAGGAACGAGGATTCCACAAGTGGTTTGTTATGGCATTAAGTGAGATTAAAACAAGTATCCAAAAACGAGAAACCAAAGATGAACCCCAGACAAATGGCAGTTACAAAATAAGGCACATAATAATTAAAATAATAGATATACACATATACATCTACACCCATGAGCAAAGTCAAAACAGTCCAACAAAAATAAAGTAAGTAGATTGACCTGGCAAACAAAGGAAATCAAAATTTATATTTACCAGTTAAGAACAAAACTAACTAAAGCACAAACTGGAAAATAAAACTAAAGCAAGGTGCCAAGTGGGGAATAAAGTAATGAAAACAAAACTAACATATATGTTGAGAGGAAAGGAAAGAAAGAAAAGATATGTAAAGTCAAATAGAGGTAGATAAGAAGATTTACATGCATTGAAGATTAACTACAAGGGGAAAAGAATGGTAGGAAAGGCAAACAAAGGAATAAATGTAGAAAACATATAATAGGTTTAATAAAATTAAAAATTAAAATTATAAAATAAAGGAAAAAAAGGGAAGAAGAAATAGAAAGGAAAAAAAAAGGAAAATTCCACAGAACTGCAAAGGCCCAGTGTAGAGGTAGAGGTGTATAACAACAATAAAAAGTATGACTAAATATACACACATATATATACACCCATAAGCAAAATGAAAACAGTCCAACAAAAATAAAGTACAATAGATTGACCTGGCAAATTATATCTACCAGAACAAAACTAGGCAGGAGTGGCAGCTGCATAGCGCAGGACTGGCTGAGAGGAGGTACCCCACGCTCAAGGTCAAGAGCGGTGGCTGAGAGGACATACCCCACGTCCAAGGTCAGGAGTGGGGACCGAAAGGAGATACCCAACGTCCAAGGTAAGGAGCAATGGCTGCTCTTTGCTGGAGCAGCTGTGAAAAGACAGCCCACGTCCAAGGTAAGAGAAACCCAAGTAAGATGGCAGGTGATGAGAGAGGGCATCAGAGGGCAGACAGACTGAAACCACAATCACAGAAAACTAGCCAATCTGATCACATGGACCACAGCCTTGTCTAACTCAATGAAACTAAGCCATGCCGTGTGGGGCCACCCAAGATGGATGGGTCATGGTGGAGAGGTCTGACAGAATGTGGTCCACTGGAGGAGGGAATGGCAAACCACTTCAGTATTCTTGCCTTGAGAACCCCATGAACAGTATGAAAAGGCAAAAAGATAGGACACTGAAAGATAAACTCCCCAGGTCGGTAGGTGCCCAATATGATAGTGGAGATCAGTGGAGAAATAACTCCAGAAAGAATGAAGGGATGGAGCCAAAGCAAAAACAACACCCAGTTGTGGATGTGGCTGGTAATGGACACAAGGTCTGATGCTGTAAAGAGCAATATTGCATAGGAACCTGGAATGTTAGGTCCATGAATCAAGGCAAATTGGAAGTGGTAAAACAGGAGATTGCAAGAGTAAACATCGACATTCTAGGAATCAGCGAACTAAAATGGACTGGAATGGGTGAATTTAACTCAGATGACCATTATATCTACTACTGTAGGCAGGAATCCCTTAGATGAAATGGAGTAGCCATCATAGTCAACAAAAGAGCCCAAAATGCAGTATTTGGATGCAATCTCAAAAATGACAGAATGATCTCTGTTCGTTTCCAAGGCAAACCATTCAATATTATGGTAATCCAAGTCTATGCCCCGACCAGTAATGCTGAAGAAGCTGAACGGTTCTATGAAGACCTACAAGACCTTTTAGAACTAACACCCAAAAAAGATGTCCTTTTCATTACAGGGGACTGGAATACAAAAGTAGGAAGTCAAGAAACACCTGGAGTAACAGGCAAATTTGGCCTTGGAGTACAGAATGAAGCAGGGCAAAGGCTAATAGAGTTTTGCCAAGAGAACGCACTGGTCATAGCAAACACTCTCTTCCAACAACACAAGAGAATACTCTACACATGGACAACAATGAAATCAGACTGATTATATTCTTTGCAGCCAAAGATGGAGAAGCTCTATACATTGAGCAAAAACACCACCAAGAGCTGACTGTGGCTCATATTATGAACTTCTTATTGCCAAATTCAGACTTAAATTGAAGAAAGTGGGGAAAACCACTAGACCATTCAGGTATGACCTAAATCAAATCCCTTATTATTATACACTGTAAGTGAGAAATAGATTTAAGGGACTAGATCTGATAGACAGAGTGCCTGATGAACTATGGAAGAGGTTCTTGACATTGTACAGGAGATAGGGATCAAAACCATTCCCAAGAAAAAGAAATGCAAAAAAGCAAAATGGCTGTCTGAGGAGGTCTTACAAATAGCTGTGAAAAGAAGAAAAATGAAAAGTAAAAGAGAAAAGGAAAGATATTCCCATTTGAATGCAGAGTTCCAAAGAATAGCAAGGAGGAATAAGAAAGTCTTCCTCAGTGATCAATGCAAAGAAATAGAGGATAACAATAGAATGGGAAAGACTAGAGATCTCTTCAAGAAAATTAGAGATACCAAGGGAACATTTCATGCAAAGATGGGCACAATAAAGGACAGAAATGGTATGGACCTAACAGAAGCAGAAGATATTAAGAAGAGGTGGCAAGAGTACACAGAAGAATTGTACAAAAAAGATCTTCATGACCCAGATAATCATGATGGTGTGGTCACTCACCTAGAGCCAGACATCCTGGAGTGTGAAGTCAAGTAGGTCTTAGGAAGCATCACTACAAACAAAGCTAGTGGAGGTGATGGAATTCCAGTTGAGCTATTTCAAATCCTAAAAGATGATGCTGTGAAAGTGCCACACTCAATATGCCAGAAAATTTGGAAAACTCAGGAGTGGCCACAGGACTGGAAAAGGTCAGTTTTCATTCCAATCCCAAAGAAAGGCAATGCCAAAGAATGCTCAAACTACCGTACAGTTGCATTCATCTCACACGCTAGTAAAGTAGTGCTCAAAATTCTACAAGCCAGACTTCAACAATAAGTGAATTATGGACCTTCAGATGTTCAAGCTGGTTTTAGAAAAGGCAGAGGAACCAGACATCAAATTGCCAACATTCGCTGGATCGTTGAAAAAGCAAGAGAGTTCCAAAAAAATATGTATTTCTGCTTATTGACTATGCTAAAGCCTTTGACTATGTGGATCACAATAAACTGTGGAAAATTCTGAAAGAGATGGGAATACCAGAGTACCTGATCTGCCTCTTGAGAAACCTATATGTAGGTCAGGAAGCAACAGTTATAACTGGACATGCAACAACAGACTGGTTCCAAATAGGAAAAGGAGTACATCAAGGCTGTATACTGTCACCCTGCTTATTTAACTTATATGCAAAGTACATCATGAGAAACGCTGGGCTGGAAGTAGCAGAGGCTGGAATCACGATTGCCAGGAGAAATATCAATAACCTCAGATATGCAGATGACACTACTCTCACAGCAGAAAGTGAAGAAGAACTAAAGAGCCTTTTGATGAAAGTGAAAGAGGAGAGTGAAAAAGTTGGCTTAAAGCTCAGTATTCAGAAAACTAAGATCATGGCATCTGGTCCCATCACTTCATGGGAAATAGATGGGGAAACGGTGGCAACAGTGGCTGACTTTATTTTTAGGGGCTCCAAAATCACTGCAGATGGTGATTGCAGCCATGAAATTAAAGACACTTACTCCTTGGAAGGAATGTTATGATCAACCTAGATGGCATATTAAAAAGCAGAGACATCACTTTGTCAACAAAGGTCCGTCTGTCTAGTCAAGGCTACGGTTTTTCCAGTAGTCATGTATGGATGTGAGAGTTGGACTATAAAGAAAACTTAGCATGGAAGAATTGATGCTTTTGAACTGTGGTTGTTGGAGAAGACTCTTGAGAGTCCCTTGGACTGCAAGGAGATCCAACCAGTCCATTCTAAATGAAATCAGTCCTGTGTTCATTGGAAGGACTGATGTTGAAGTTGAAACTCCAATACTTTGGCCACCTGATGCAAAGAACTGACTCAATTGAAAAGACCCTTATGCTGGGAAAGATTGAGGGCAGGAGGAGAAGGGGACAACAGAGGATGAGATGGTTGGATGGCATCACCAACTCAAAGGACATGAGCTTGGGTAAAGTCTGGGAGTTGGTGATAGACAGGGAGGCCTGGCATGCTGAGGCTCATGGAGTCGCAGAGTCCGACACAACTGAGCGACTGAACTGAACTGGACAAAACTAACTAAAGCACAAACTGGAAAACCAGACTAAAGCAAGGTGCCAATTGGGGTATAAAGCAATGAAAATAAAACTATCAAATGTGTTGAGACTAAAAGAAAGGAATAAAACAAAGAAAGAATAAATATGCAAAACTAAATATAGGTAAAGAAGATTTATATATATGTTAAAAATTAACTGTAAGGGGCAAAGAACAGTATGAAAAGCAAACCTAGAAATAAATGCAGAAAAAATAATAATTGGTTTAAAAAATTAAAGATTAAAATTAAAAAAAGAGAAGAGAAACAAACAACCAAAAAACTCCCCAGAACTGCAAAAGCCCAATATAGAGGTAGAGGTTTATAACAACAATAAAAATTGTGACTGAGACAAAAAAGAAAAAAAAAAACCTTAAAAGCTTAGTTATGTTTCATAGTGCCAATAAAATCAACAACTACAACAGAAGTGGGAAAAAAGAAAAAAAAAAAAAAACAACCCAAAACAATCTACAGAACAAGTCAAAACATACGAAAATAAATGTTTTCCTTGAGTCACTGCTGTCAGAGTCCTTTCCCTCGCTGGGAGTCACCGTCCACTTCACCTTCCTAGGATGCCCTCTAACACTGTGTTGATCTCTGGACCTGCTGTGACAGCAGCTCAGATTGTAATCTGCTCTTATTCTGTGCTCTTGCCTCCAATGTCCACAGGTATCAGAACTAGTGCATGTTCTTTTGCGGGGGCTCTCAATGACCTTTTATATATTCCACAGACACAGTCTGCCTAGTTGATTGTGTGGATTTAATCTGCAGCTTGTAGAGCTAGTGGGAGGGTTTTGGGTCTGCTTCCTCAGTCACACTGCCCTTGGGTTACAATTGTGGTTTTATTTCCACTTCTGGATATGGGTCATCCACTAGGGTTTGCTCCTGAGGCTGCCCTGGAGGACTAGGGTTTGCCCGTGTGAGGGCCAGGTGTGGAGGTGGTGCAGATGCTTGAGTCGCATGGTTTCTGGCTAGGGAGAGGCTATGGTGATGGAGGGGGAGAGGCTATGGTGATGGCTCCACGCCCTACTCATGACTCAGCAGCATAAACCTGCTTCCATGGCTGCCGGCTTTCCTCCACAAACACTTCCCACCACAATCTCCTTCCTCACATTCCGTCGATCTGTCTCTCCACAGTCAACAGCAGCCCTTGCCCTGGGATTGCTCCACAATCCCTAAACTCCAGCTTCCAGCCACTACGCCGTCTAGGGTATATATGGCTGCAGCAAGGACTGTCTGATTCTCAGTCCATTTAGGCCACAGATCAGCTATTCCCCTCTCAGCCTTAAATGCTTCTCCTCTGACTCAGACAATTGCCCCGATGTGGGGATCAGACCCCTGCTTCAGTTCACCCACCCGCCGAGGGCAGGTCCAGTCCTGCTAGCACTCCTGTTTTTCCCCCTAGTTCCTTCATCCTACCAAGTTTTGCATGGGTCTATATATTCTTTTCCACTGGTCAGGTACTCCTGTCCACTCTCAGCTGGTGTTCTGCATGCACTTCTGTGTCTGAAGGTGTATTCCTGATGTATCCGTAGGGAGAGAGATGCATTCCACATCCACCTACTCCTCCGCCATCTTGTTCCTCAAGCATTTTAAACTGATGGTCATCTTGTCAGGTGGAAGTGATGGTTGTTTCTCCTATGCACTTCATGCTCAATTTTGTACCAAAATTCACTGCTTCCAAACTGTCAGTTAACTGAAAAAAAACTTTCTGATTACATTTTCAGTTCCTTTCCACACTTAATCTAAAAATCATTCAAGTGAAAGGGTTTTCAGGCAACAGCATAGCCCTACTGATTACTTTCCCCAAGTCAGATTTTCAGGGTACAGGCAGGGAGTCTCAGAAAAACCTGTGTATAGGATTTGCCTAAACTTTTGAAGGAAGAAGAGGCCAGGATAATTACATAATTAATTCAGTCACATTCTACAAAGCCTGAGGTGCCAGAAAAATTGAAGTGACAACAATAAAACAAAAGAACAAGATGCAAGGGCAGAAAGGGTTTTGAGTCAAATTTCTCTCTCAAAAATGTCACCAGTTATCAGTCTCTCCAAAGAAAAAATAAACAAATGGGACCTAACCAAACTTACAAGTTTTTCACAACAAAGAAAACCATAAACAAAATGAAAAGACAAATTAGCAGACTGGGAGAAAATATTTACAAATGATGCAACCAACAAAGGCTTAAATTCAAAAATATACAAACAGGTCATAAAACTCAACAACAAAACAAACAACAAAAAAGGGTGGAAGATCTAAATAAACATTTTTCTAAAGAAGACATACAGGTGGCCCCCAGGCACATGAAAAGATGTTCAATTCTGCTAATTACTAGAGAAATGCAAATTAAAACTGCAGTGAGGTACCACTTCACACTAAATGGCCATCACTAAAAAGTCTACAGATAACAAGTGCTGGAGAGTGTGTGGAGAAGATGAAACCCTTCTACATTGTTGGTCGGTAAGTAAGTTGGTGCAACTACAATGGAAAACAGTATGAAGGTTCCTCAAAAAACTAAAAATAGAACTACCATATGATCCTGCAATCCCACTCCTGGACATATATTCAGACAAAACTACAATTCAAAAAGATACATGCACCCAAATGTTAATAGTAACACTATTCACAAAAACCAAGACATGCAAACAATCTAAATGTCCATCAACAGATGAATGGTTACAGAAGATGGGTAATATACACAATGGAATACTACTCAGCCATAAAAAATAAAGAAATAATGCCATTTGCAGCAACATGGATAGATCTAGAGATGACCAAACTAAGTGAAGTTAAGTCAGAAAGAGAAAAATACCATGTGATATCACTTACATACAGAATCTAAAATATGACACAAATGAACTTATCTACCAAACAGAAGTAGACTCATAGACATAAAGAACAGACTTGTGGTTGCCAAACGGGAGGGGAGTTGGGGGAGAAACAGATTGGGAGTTTGGAATTAGCAGATATAAACTATAATATATAGACAGAATGGATAAACAAGGTCCTACTGTATTGGACAGGGAACTATATTCAATATTCTATTGATAAACCATAAAAGGAAATGATTTTAAAAAGAATGTGTATTTATCTACATGTATATATAGATACACATATCTATATGTGTATATATATATAACAGAATCACTTTCTTGTACA
Source organism: Odocoileus virginianus (assembly GCF_023699985.2). Lineage (NCBI taxonomy): Eukaryota > Metazoa > Chordata > Mammalia > Artiodactyla > Cervidae > Odocoileus > Odocoileus virginianus. The sequence goes on along the minus strand of NC_069675.1, from coordinate 35,772,247 downwards.
GCAGAAATTAATACACTGTAAATCAACTATAATTCTATAAAAATTTCACCAGTTGTGTTAGTCTGATGTGCAAAATTAGTGCTGTGAGAAGCAGTCCACAAAGTGTATTATTACCAGAACAATCACTTTCAGATTTTATTTTAAATATGTCTATAAGAAGTTGCTTTGCTTTCTATGCATAAGCATAATTAGCTATAATGCATAAATGAATTTTAATTACAATATTTAATGTAACATATAATTTAAATTATTATATTTACATAGATATAAATAAAATAGAAAATAACTTGTTTAAAATGTGAAACGTAAGGTTAATGGATCATAAAATGTTGAGTAGTATCTCTGTTAACAAATGCTGAATTAGATTTGCAAAACCACATATATTTCAGAATGTCAAAAGCAGAAGATATCAAACTTTACTAAAAAGTATTAAAGAGCAAATATATATATAAAGATAAAATGAATAGTCTGCACTAATGGACATCAAGAAAATAAGCCTTAATTACACTACATATAAATCCTAGATTAAATCTTCATTCAATGAAGCATTTCTTTTGGCCTTACCTTTTTTGAGACAAGGAAATTTAAACAATTTAACCAGTCCAAAATCATCTCCAGACACCAACACTGAACTGTTGTAATTTGCATCCACTGAGTTGATGTCAGTGACATCAGTGTATTTTGGCCAAATTCCACTCACTTCTGGGCCTTTCACACATGTCCAGGAGGCCCAGGGAATCCCTTTGATTTCTTCTTTACTTGTTAAAGACTTCCCAGCTGAAAATAATCAATACACTTTAATATAATGCTACATGTAAATAAAAATCATGTTCTAATTTACTTATTTTTCTCAAAGAAGTCGAAAACCTTTGTTTTAAAATGTTTATAAACTAAGGAAACTATAAATTCTAATCTCTTTCCCCAACTGGTGATTTTTCCCCCCAGCAGGGTTTAAAGAAAGCACATGCTCAAAACTCAAGATATGAGAAAGGAAATGATCATTGTACTAAATCTAATGTCTCAAACTACCAAAGAAAGGCAATGCCAAAGAATGCTCAAACTACCACACAACTGCACTCATCTCACACGCTAGCAAAGTAATGCTCAAAATTCTCCAAGCCAGGCTTCAGCAATACGTGAATTGTGAACTTTCAGATGCACAAGCTAGATTTAGAAAAGGCAGAGGAACCAGAGTTCAAATTGCCAACATCCGTTGGATCATAGAAAAAGCAAGAGAGTTAAAAAAAAAAAAACATCTACTTCTGCCTTATTGACTATGCTAAAGCCTTTAACTGTGTGGATCACAACAAACTGTGGAAATTCTTAAACAGATGGGAATACCAGACCACCTGACCTGCCTCCTGGTAGATCTGTATGCAGGTCAGGAAGCAACAGTTAGAACCGGACATAGAACAACAGACTGGTTCCAAATCGGGAAAAGAGTACGTCAAGGCTGTATACTCTCACCCTGCTTATTTAACTTACATGCAGAGTACATCATGAGAAATGCTGGACTGGACGAAGCATGAGCTGAAATAAAGATTTCCAGGAAAGATATCAATAACCTCAGATATGCAGATGATACTACACTTATGGCAGAAAGCGAAGAAGAACTAAAGAGCCTCTTGATGAAACTGAAAGAAGAGAGTGAAAAAGTTGGCTTAAAGCTCAACATTCAGAAAACTAGGATCATGGCAACTGGTCCCACCACTTCATGGCAAACAGATGGGGAAACAATGGAAACAGTGACAGACTTTATATTGGGGGGCTCCAAAATCACTGCAGATGATGACTGCAGCCATGAAATTAAAAGATGCTTGCTCCTTGGAGAAAAGCTATGACCAACCTAGACAGCATATTAAAAAGCAGAGACATCACTTTGCCAACAAATGTCCATCTAGTCAAAGCTATGGTTTTTCCAGTAGTCATATATGGATGTGAGAGTTGGACTATAAAGAAAACTGAGCACAGAAGAATTGATGCTTTTGAACTGTGGTGTTGGAGAAGACTCTTGAGAGTCCCTTGGACAGCAAGGTGATCCAACAAGTCCATTCTAAAGGAAATCAGTCCTGAATATTCATTGCAAGGACTGATGCTGAAACTCCACCACTTTGGCCACCTGATGCGAAGAACTGACTGATTGGAAAAGACCCTGATGCTGGGAAAGACTGAAGGCGGGAGGAGAAGGGGATGACAGAGGGTGAGATGGTTGTATGCATCACCAACTCAATGGACATGAGTTTGACTAAGCTCCAGGAGTTGGTGATGGACAGGGAGGCCTGGTGTGCTGTAGTCCATGAGGTTGCAAAGAGTCCGACACAACTGAGCGACAGAACTGAACTGATGTTTACTTGACCTTAATTATTTGGATACAGATGATATTATGCTTTGTGTTATTGAAGAAATGACTATTATTAAATTATATATTATCACAGTTACCAAATTTTTTCTGGTTTTTTAAAAGTTTATTCTGAACTCCTACTTTTCATAATTCCAGGAGCCAGAGAAGTGATTTTTTTAAAAATCAGCTTCAATTAATTAATGAAAAAAATGAATGGACTTTGCTGTTTAAAGTGCCACATGATAAAACTTTACCAAATTTTGATGAAATATAGTTGGTTGGGGAAAAGAGTCCTGACAATTTTGCTTGTTATGTTCTTAAGTACAGGGAACAATACCCAGTTTCCACCAGCAGCTAGCAAGGGATGTCCTCTGGGAGCACACAAAAGAGGAAGCCCACAGAGAAAGGAATGCTGGGGAAAATGCTTAGTGATACACTATTTAAAAATTAAAAATCAAGACAATTAAGTGTATTAACTCATACTTTCCCCTCAACAGTAACAAGTAATTTCAAATAAACAATCTATGAGAATAAATGCTCTTGCATATTACTGTTGCATTGTCAGACTGGCAATTCTGGACTCTAGCATAGTACTATATCCATTTTTAAGATCATAGAATCAGAGCTGATAGTTTGAATATATTCCTGATCCAGTGTCCCTGCTTAAAGAACACAGTCCAAGGAAGTAACATGGAAGAGAAAATCCCACCTCTACAAAGATATTTGGAGTTTTACTGTGGCTATCAGCAAAGAAACTAGAAATAAGCCCAAACGCTCAACAGTAGAAGGATGAGAAAGCAAATTATGATATTATCACTGAGCAGGGTGTTATTTGTTTATTGCAAATGACAAATGTGTGTTCCGTCTTTTTTCACATAGGAAAATATACATGAAATACTGTCAAGCAAAGAAAGCAGACACAAAGAAATATGCACCCAGTAATGGTAAACTGATGAACTGGCAGGGCAGAGACTCTTAGAAATGTTGACATTTCATTATGTTACACCTTGCATGCATGTGTGCTTCAGTCATGTCTGATTCTTTGCAACCCTCTGGATTGAAGGCTGCCGAGCTCCTCTGTCCATGGGATTCTCCAGGCAAGTGTACTGGAGTGGGTTGCCAGGCCCTTCTCCAGGGGATCTTCTCAACCCATGTTTCTCACATTTCATGCATTGGCAGGTGGGTTTCTTACCACTAGTGCCACCTGGAAAGTCCATGTTACACCTTATTTCATGGTAAAATTGATTTTTCAATAAAAATTTATGATAAAATTATGTTAAACATTACATTTTTAATCTTACATTACAAAAAATCATCATTCAAAGATTATAATACATAAATTTGTCTTTTATTTATGACATTTTAGTATTATAAACTGTTACTAAATGAGTATTATGTAAATAAGATGAATTTCTTATAGAAGTTATAGTGGGGGTTACAAATAAAATGTGTGTTTTTTTTAATCCCAATTAGCACATTTCACCAAGTTATTACATAATTCTGCTGCTGCTAAGTCGCTTCAATAGTGTCCGACTCTGTACATAATAAAGGCTTCCAATTATGAAGGACACAACAAGAGACTAAAGTAATCATAGTAGTTTAGCACTGTGTTCCTCAAATTTTCAGGGTTTTTTTTTTTTTTGTATTTTCCTAGTAATTTTTCTTTTTCGTTATCTTTAGGCATTCTTTATATATTCTACGTACACAGTTGACTCTTGAACAACTCAGGGGAGTCAAAAATCCATGTACAACTCAGACCATCTGCATTCATGGTTCCACATCTATGGATTCAACCAACCTCTTACTATGTAGTACTCTAGTATTTACTACTAAAAAAAATCTACAGAAGTAGACCACGCGGTTCAAACCCATGTTATTCAAAGGTCAACTGAATAGCCTTTGTCCATTATAATAATTCCAAGTCTTTATGCCCAACCTATGCACTGTCTTTTCATTTTATTCATGGGCTCTTTTGTTGTAGAATAATTTTTTATTTTAATGTGTTTCAATTTACGAATCTTCTCTTTGAGAGTTTGTGATCTGAGGGTCTTGTTTGAGAAAATACTCCTTGCCCTCAGGTCCTAAGAATATCCTCATACATTTTCTGCCATGGTTCAGCGCTATGTTTTGCACAAACATTTAATGCCCTTGTGACTTACATGGCATTTTGTAGAACAGCCGTTCTCCAGCACCATCATTAGTTTGCAAGTATTTACTATCCAAGGACCAGTCAATGTGTGTGATGAAACTGACAGACTTGTTGCATTCTCCAATTTTCTTATACCTCTGGGCGACAGCGTAGACATCTACCGGGCCATCATTGGATCCCACTGCCAGATAAGAACCATCTGGAGAAAATTTCATTTCGTGAATGACTTCTTTTCGATCTTTGATATGAACCACTTCTGTCATATCCCTGTAAGAATAAAAAAGCAAAGTAATAATAGCAAATCTACAGATGGCAACCTCAAGTCATGCTTTAAAGTTTGTGTGTCACTGAAAATTTGGTAATTAGCCATCTTCTCTTACATCACTAAGCAAAGAAAGAAAAGGTTGCTCACCCATTTGGTAATGAGTTATGTGTAGCTGGTAATGAGAATTTAGTGTAATAAACCATGTCAACAGCATTTTTAAAGCTATATAGAAATTGTTATGTGAGATACAGTATCTAATTTATAGCTTCGTTTCCTTTCTATAATCACAAAATGTGTAATCCCAAAGAATAACCAATGTTATTTGAAAGAAATACAAGAGTGGGTCATAATTTCTGTATAGTAGAAATAATATTGGATGTTAATAAATGGGAAATGTTCCATTTTATTAGTGATTATAGGTGGAAAAAAATCTTTTACTCCAGCTCACCTCTAAAAATCTGGTGCTATTAGAGGTGGCTTTCCTCTTTCTTCCTCTTTCTTGTCTCATTAAAAGCCCATAATCTCTTACCTAAAACCCTTAGGACCAGACGAGCTTGGGAGTTGATCACTCACTGCATTTTGGAAAGGTTCACATATATTATGTAGTAACCCCGTAGAAGCTAGGGCAGCGACCCCTTTTGAACACATTAATATTCTCACAGCAAATCACATGATACATGATTATTCCTACTAAGAGATTAATGGATAATGTGTAGAACTGAATCACCTTGCTGTGCACCTGAAACACTATAAGTCAACTATACTTCAATAAAATATATTATTGAGAAAAAAATTACATTGAAAAAAAAAAGGAGACTAACAAACTGTAAACAATTTCACATCAGTTCACTGGGTCAGGCTGTGCTGCCAAATAAGTTACCAAAGAACTTCAGATTTTCAGTGTTTGGATCTGGCAATTACAGATAGGGGATTGCGAAATCTACCTATTCAAAACAGCAAATGCATTTTTTCCTAAAGTCCTGACAAACATTCTGACCTGGAGAATTAATTTTTACAGAAGCATATCTCTAATGTCATTTTCAATACTGGTAGTACGTGCCTGACTCGGAGAACAATGAAAGATCCGTCCTTCATGCCCAGGGCCAACTGAGATCCATCAGGGCTGAAAGCAACGCTGCGAACTGCCTCCTCCATGTTACAGCGGGCAATCAAGGCATGGTCAGCCAGGCTCCACAGCCTAAGTACAGTTCAAAGTCAAAACAAAACACTTTCTCATAGTCATCAGCCAGTCCAAGGCCAAAGGCCTGTTCATCACGGTGATAGTAACAAAAAAGGATGCAGTAACATCACACCAGTGTCCTTCTCTCAGCATGTCTAGGAAGTTGCAAAGGTGTTTGGTCTATCTTTGGGTGATTTTCTCCATTTGAAATATCCAGCAAGAAATAAAACATGAGATATTTTCAAAGATTTTGAGATTAAAAAATAAGGAAATTTTACATACTACTTCATACAAAATTATACTTTTCTCTTTAGAGATTAAGAATTGTTCCTGATTTATACCAATGGGTGTTAATAACACAGGATAAGAGGTACTACTAGATGCTGTTATTATTAGTTGTTTTTTAAATACGGGTTCTCTTCTAGAAACTGTGTTATGTAAATATAGACTAAAACGCATATTATGTTTGTTGGTCTCCTGAGCAAGACAAAGTATCTGAGATGGAAAACAAACTGTACCCCTGCCTAGGAGGATTCCAAGTTGGCTGTACACAGTCATATACTGAAATTCCTCAAAAGTCCCTAGTACCCCACTAATGACAGGACCCCTCTTGGTCAGGGGAGGGGGAATACTTCACCGGGCCCCCTGGATGATGAGGGGACCACTGCTGGAGAAACAGAGGTCACTTGTAAGGGAAGCTCTTCAGTTCAGTTCAGTTGCTCAGTCGTGTCCGGCTCTTTGCGACCCCATGAATTGCAGCACACCAGGCCTCCCTGTCCATCACCAACTCCCGGAGTTTACTCAAACTCATTCCATCGAGTCGGTGATGCCATCCAACCATCTCATCCTCTGTCGTCCCCTTCTCCTCCTGCCCCCAATCCCTCCCACCATCAGGGTCTTCTCCAGTAAGTCAATTCTTCGCATGAGGTGGCCAAAGTATTGGAGTTTCAGCTTCAGCATCAGTCCTTCCAATGAACACCCAGGACTGATCTCCTTTAGGATGGATTGGGTGGATCTCCTTGCAGTCCAAGGGACTCTCAAGAGTCTTCTCCAACACCACAGCTCAAAAGCATTAATTTTTCAGCACTCAGCTTTCTTCACAGTCCAACTCTCACATCCATACATGACCACTGGAAAAACCATAGCCTTGACTAGATGGACCTTTGTTGGCAAAGTGATGTCTCTGCTTTTTAATATGCTGTCTAGGTTGGTCATAACTTTCCTTCCAAGGAGTAAGCGTCTTAATTTCATGGCTGCAATCACCATCTGTGGTGATTTTGGAGCTCCAAAGAATAAAGTCTGACACTGTTTCCACCATCTCCCCATCTATTTCCCATGAAGGGCAGCTCTTAGAACACCTAATCCAGGCACTTCAGACTGAGCGACCATGAACTAAATATCGGAGGATCTGAATAAGAGTTTCCATATGACTTGCAGTTGTGGTATGTGACCTCTTTCTGTTATCACTTTAAAGACAGTCTTCTCTTAATATGCAAACAACAATATCTGTGTTGGGGGCAGGGGTGGCTGAGAATCTAAGTTCTTGTGATAAGGAGGCAAGAGTAAGTCAATGTGGTGTCATTTTTCTAAGTGCATCCTGCCATCAGGAGGGACAGGGGCACCTGTCTTGTCATGTAGGGCTGCCCAGTGGAGTCTGCCTATCCCTGAGGCAACCTGTGCTATTCAGCTTAAAACTCAGGGTATGCCTTCAATACCTTTTCCATTATTCATAGTTTCATGCTGTTTTTAGCCATGTACTATTTTAAGCAATGTAAGCTTTGCTCTACTAGCATGAAGAAACCACCACTCCTAAGTAAACTACACCATCCTTTAAAAGTCACTAAGCTAATCTTTCTCAAAGAATTACGACTTATAGCCTTGCTAAATTTCAATACTCAGAGCGTCAAATTCCATTTAATATCTTAGCCAAATTAATGGTTAAAGGGAGTAATACAAATTCTGGCAGTAAGTGCTCTTTGCAATTCTAAGATTCAACATAGTTGTTAAAATACAAAAGCTAAAAACTTTCTTGAAATCCTTTCTATCTGGATGGGTATGAATCGAGTTTCTTGGATGTTTGAATAACTTGGTGGCACTGGTTTGGCTCAGAATAACGGAAGGGAAAGGAAGAGAGGAGGAGGCAGTAAGTAAAGAGAAGTAAGATGCCAAATAAACATTTATAGCACATGTAGAGATAGCTGTAATTGTTTTCACTGATTTTTAGATTGATGAGACTTTAGTGCTGGGTGCAAACTAAAAAATGGATTTATCTTTGGATTTATGCTAATGAGTATCCTGACTGCATCTTGATTGGATTTACAAAAATACAGAATAGGGGTGGGGAGGGAGAGTAATGACCTTAGGTCTAGTGTCTAGTCCTCCTGTTTAGCTATTCAAACTTAGAAGCATTAACCCATTGATGAACTGATCAATCAGTCTCTTCCTCTCACTGTCACGGACTCTCTTTCTGGCCTGCTTATTGTTGAGCACATTTAAAGTTCAGTAGTAAATACAAAAACGCTGGATTCAGTGTAACAGCTTTCATCTCACACTTTCGAATCATATGTTCAGTCTCTCAACAGTCGCAAGAACAGTGGAAGCATAGTCATTCTGCTCATTTTATTACCATCGAGCTCTCAAACAAGTGATCCGTAGCAAGAACCCCCGAGGCCCCAATAAAATGGGTACGTTTTCTTAGGAACCAGCACTTTCCCTTGATTTGAGGATGTTGCTCAAAGTTCCATGTGAGAATTTACAAAGAAAGAATCAATGACTCTCATGCTAAAGATGACTTTGAAAAATCAGAACTTAAGTTCTATTTGAGATCTCTAATCTCCAACTAAACTGATAAAAAGTGAGTAGGCTGTGAAACTGCTAAGCTGCCCCCAGCAGGACAGAAGATATGAGGGGGAAATATGACTTTATCACAGATGAGTGAACTTAGCTCACATCTTCAATCTAACCAGCGGGAGTGTATTTTCACTTCTAAGAACATTTTCTTGACTTAAGGTGGGGCCCAAGAAAGAGCAACAACAAGAGATCAAGAAGCCAACTGTCATTAAGCAAAATGTCTCAGCATTCTGGTTGGAAACTGTGAGGTTCTGAACTGTGGGTTATCCTCCTCTTAAAGTAACATACAAGCTTGGGCAAAACCCATCTGCCATCCCAGGGTGGTATGTGAGGTTACGGCGACAATGCTGGGGCCTCACCTGACAGAGCGGTCATCACTGCCTGTCACGGCCAGTGGCTTCTTGGGGTGCAGGGCCAGAGCCCAGAGCTCCCCCTCACAGTGACCCTGCAGGATCAGCATCGGTTTGTCCCGTTCTCTCACGATTACTTCAAATATCTCGCTGTCCTGGGTCCCTGCTAGGAGGCGGTCTGCTTTCCAGCACACACTCCGGATAGAGAGGCCTGACAAAGAAAATACACGAGTTAAGTAAAAGCATACTTTCACACCATTCACAAATAAAACACCTGAAGTTAAAGCCTCGTCAGCAGGAGAGCCTCCGAGGTAACACAGCCAAACAATGCCTGGGGGTGGACAACCAACCCACACAGCACTCTGCACTATTGACCACTGCCTTCCATGTGCTGGCCCCCCACCACACCCCTTGTAATCTGTTTTCTAAAGGAAAGATTGCTCTTTCCTGTCTGATTTAGGCCAACTATGTGGTTTTACAGCAAGTGAAGTAAGTGAGTCAAAGTTGCTCAGTCATGTCCGATTCTTTGCAACCCCACGGACTATACAGTCCATGGAATTCTCCAGGCCAGAATACTAGAGTGGGTAGCCTTTCCCTTCTCCAGGGGATCTTCCCAACCCAGAGACTGAACCCAGGTCTGCTGCATTGCAGGCAGATTCTTTACCAGTTGAGTCACAAGGGAAGCCCAAGAATACCGGAGTGGGTAGCTCTCCCTTCTCCAGTGGATCTTCCCGAGCCAGACTATTCCTTCTCCAGCAAATTTGGAGAACCGGGTAGGGCAGATCTGCTAGAGAAGGGATAGGCTACCCACTGCAGTATTCTTGGGCTTCCCTTGTGGCTCAACTGGTAAAGAATCCACCTGTAATGCAGGAGACCTGGGTTTGATCCCTGGGTTGGGAATATACAGCAAGGTCTATATTAAATATGACATTAAAGTGAATATAAGAGCAGGAATTGGTCTTAATGAAAACTTAACCTTCTTTAAAGTAATTTCCTTCTGACTTGCTATGGAAAAGTTAATAATCACTTCAATCTTTAGGATGCTAGCATTGTAAAATATTATACGTGGGTGATACTACAGAACAGTTAATTATCATATTAGGCAAGTGTAGTATGTATTTGATCAGAACCTAGTCTCATTTTGCTGGATAAACAGATGCACCATGTCCCAGAAATATGCAAATGAAACTCCAATTTCAGTCTCAGAATACCATCAAACATTTGAAGGTGTTATTCTTCACTGACTTAATAATTTATGGAAACTTCTCTAAAAGTGCAGTATTCCTTTTAAATCCAACCTTCCCCCTCATATCATTCCATCCTCTCTAAGCAGATTCTCAACTTGCCTGCCTGAGTTTTGATTGCGTGGACTTCTTGTGGTCTGTTCTGTTCCTTACAAGGTACATTATTTACTTACACAGTGAATTTTCTCACGTCTGAATTAGAAGTACATAAGCCATCCCACTTTCACAACTGCTTCAAACTACTTAAGGATGTGATAACCTTTAAGATCTGAGCTGCCTCTCCAGTGGGCTTTGGGTTTTTGCTACAGAAACTAACAGAAGTCAGAGTACCTGGACTTCAGTCCTGCTCTATACTGATTGGCCAGACATCCCAGGGAGATTCCCCTTCTCTCTGGGGACCATAAATGTAGACTATAATTATGGAGACTGTGTAATTTATCATCCAAATCAGGACCATTCTGGAAGTAAAGTAGGCTCTAAAAATAATTAAATTTACATTTTTTGAAATATTTATTAACCAACAAAGCAGCTTTACTATGTTAAAAGACCTATTAAATAATTCTATCAAAAATTTCAGATCTATTCAATAAAATTATAATTACTTTATTGCAGAATGAAAAGGTCTAAGACAGGGGAATGAATAGGCAGACATACAGAGGATTCTTAGGGCTGTAAAAGTCTGTAGGATCTATAATGGTAGGTACATGTTATACATGTCAAAACTCAAAGAATATACTAATACAACACCAAGAGTGAACCCTAATGTGAACCACAGGCTTTGGGCAATGATATATCAATGTAGGTCCATCCACTGTAACCAATATACCATTCTGGTGGGCCATGTTGATAGGGAGGCTGTGTATGTAGGACGGCAGGCGTATATGAGAAATATCTGTATCTTCCACTCAATTTCACTGTGAACCTAAAATAGCTCTAAAAAGTATAGTCTGTTAAAATAAAATTCAAGACAAATGCTGGGATGATAGAAGAGTTAGTTGGTGGTATCTGGACACCCTAACTGAAATCCTCATCCTAACTCATTATGATCTTAAAAGGATCTAATGAGATAATGAATTTATCTACAAAATAGAATTTTTTTAAGGGATAAAGCTATCCTTATATGAGATAACTCTCTTTACCCCCTGCTCTGAATTCATTGCTATGTATCTTGAAATGGAAGGAGACAGCACGCAGGCAGATTTATTATTCCTGCTGTGAGTAGTAAGTAGCGATACCTTGGCAACGGCTAGTTTCAGGGTCAATCACTCAAAATCCTCCACTGCAAACACCACGGCAGGCTTTCAAGGATGGAAAGGACAGATGTGTGGGGAAAATAGTCAGAATAAGACGGCAGGATGCACCGTGAAGGAGAAAACATTCCTTTTGCTACTATCCCTTTCTTGTCTGTATCTCCTTCCCGTGCTTTTATTAGCATATTCCTATTTCCTCTAGGAGGAGGGGTGAATTTGTCAAATCCCTAGCAGGCTTTGCATCATCTATAATTTTATTACAGGAGAGGTGTAAGACTTCGTTCTTAAGAAACAGGAAGAGAGATATTAATTACATTCTAACATCAGCAAAAAAATCAGATAGTTTACTTGTTTATTATATTTATTGCCCCCCCCTTACTAATATGTGTGAAGACAAGAGTTTTCTCAGTTTGACACACCTTTGTCTCCTCCACACCTAGCATAGTGACTGGCATGTGGTAGATACCCAGTAAGAATTGTTAAAAGAATAAGATTATTATATTATTATTATAATAATATATAATAATATAATAATAATAATAATAATATTATATAAGATTATTATTATTATTATTATGTTAAAATCATAAACAGTTCTCGAGTCTTTGGAGATACCAGGAAATAAAAGACAACATCCCCATCCTCAATGAGAACACTTCAGACAGGGAGGGATATATTCATTAGTTTACACACAAAAATTTTTACCGAGCACCTATTACACGCCCAGACTTCCCTGGAGGCTCAGATGGTAAGGCATCTGCCTACAATGCAGGAGACCCGGGTTCCATCCCAGGGTCGGCAATATTCCCTGGAGAAGGAAATGGTAACCTACTCCAGAACTCTTGCCTGGAAAATCCCATGGACACAGTCCACAGGGTTGCAAAGAGTCAGACACGACTAAGCGACTTCACTTTTTTTTTTTTCACTATTACATGCCCAAGACTAGAGCTTGAACAGTGAACAAGCCAGGCTCATGCCCTTATGGGGTTTGCATTCTAAGGAGGAGCCAGACATTTGTAAGCAGGTATTTACATGTCAAAATCAGTTAAAATAATATATACAAGAATACACAATAGGGAAAGGACAATCTCTTCTGTAAAAGGTGTTGGAAAAACTAGACAGCCACATGTAAAAGAAACATACAAAAATAAACTTTAAATGGATTAAAGACTTGAACCTAAGACCTGAAACCCTAAAACTCCTAGAAGAAAACATAGGCAGTAAGCCCCTTGACATTGTATTGGTGATGACTTTTTGGCTCTGACACCAAAAGGAAAGGCAACAAAATTAAAAATAAGCAAGTGGGAACACATCAAACTAGAAAGCTTGCTCAGAGCAAAGGAAACCATCAACAAAATGGCCAAGCAACCTACCCAATGGGAGAAAATACTTGCAAATCATACATCTGATAAGGAGTTAATATTCAAAATAAATGAAGAACTCATACAACTCAATAGCAAAAACCCCAAACAATCTGATTAAAAAATGGACCTGAATAGACATTTTTCCAAAGAAGACATGCAGGTAACAGGTACTCAAAAAGGTGTTCCACATCCCTAGTCAGAGAAATGCAAATCAAAACCACAATGAGATATTATCTAACACTTATTATGATGGCTATTTTTTTCTAAAGATGAGAAATAACAAATGCTGGCAAGAACGGGGAGAAAAGGTGACCCTTGTGCACTATGGGAATGTAAACTGGCACAGTTGTGGGTATCAGCATGGAGGTGCCTCGAAAATTAAAAATAGAGCTACCGTAGGATCCAGCTATTTCACTTCTGAATGTTATCTGAAGGGAACAAAACCACTAGCTTTAAAATGTTATCTGTACCCACGTGTTCACTGCAAAATGACTCACCATAGCCACAGCGTGGAAACAACCTAACTCTTCACCAGCTGATCAATAAAATGTGATATACACATAGATAACAGATTATTATTCAGCCACACACAAAAAAATTCTTGCCATTTGGGACAACATGGGTGACTTCTGAGGGCATAATGATATGTGAAATAAGTCAGATAGAGAAAGATAAATATTATGGGAATATATGTGGAACCTAAAAAAGAAATATCAAAACCCCCAAATCTCACAGATATACAGAGCCGATTGGTGATTGCCAGAGACTGGTGGACATTAGGCAAAATGAGTGAAGGTAATCAAAAGGCACAGACTTCCACTTATAAAGTAGGTAAGTCCTGGGGGTGTAATGTACAGCATTATGTACATGTACATTTAGTAATACTGTAATGTGTATTTAAAAGTCGCTAAGAGAATAGATCTTAAAAGTTTTCATCACACACAAAAAAACATGTAACTATGTGTAGTGATGTTAAGTAAACTTGAGGTCATCATTTAGAGACAAATACACACACACACATTATATATAAACATCATTTTATATACCTGAAACTAAGGTTATAGTTCAATTCTATCTCAATAAAAATGATACATACATACACACATATTATATATATACACATATATGCCTCAGCAATATGTTATATATTTTAACTGTTACCAAAATATTCAAACCACAATCCCTTTATGATTCCACTGACTGTCCTAAAGACTTACCTTTCCAGGCAGACCTGGCACCCACAGCTCTGCTACAAGCATGAACGGGTGAGTTCTCCCCATGGCCTCAAAGTAAATGGCTTGAACACAAAATTTCTCCCAAAGAACCACTAGTATACAAACATTTTTCTCCCACCATCCGCACTATTTTTTAACTTCCTGTTTGGGGAACACATTCAGAATGTTCAAGAATACTACAACAAACAACCTATCACATGAAATTGACATGTTAACATTTTAAAAATATTTGCTTTGTCTTTAAGAGGTTTAGAACAAAGAAGAACCTTCCACCCCAGACTAGACTGACGAGGCAGTCAAGCTATGCAGCACCCAGCTGTATTTTCAGACTCTGCCCAGGGAGCTCTTGGATTCTTAGAAGAGCCTCAAGGGGCCTGGCAAGGAAACCACAGGGAAATGAAAGATGAGAGGCAGAGTCTAAGGAGCCCACCCCTACTTTCCCCTTAGTAACTCACAGGCTGTGTTTTATAGCAGATTTCATTGGAAAAAAGGCTTCCGCTGAACCAACCAACGTAAGGGAGGAGCTTTAATATGCAGTAAAAGCAATGAAGTTAAACTGATATGGATTGCTCCTGACCATAAGTCGGGGCAGGGGAGAAGGAGAGAGAGCCAGGGGAGGAGTCATTTCATTTTCATTGTTTACAACATAAATCTAGTGAACTGTGAACATTTTCTCTAGAGACCGACTCAGGCTCTCCATAAAAACTCAGTTCTTCAAACCGACAAACTCAATTCTGTCACGTCAGACAAGTTGACCCCAGGGGTCTACCTACAGAGACAGACAAGACGCTAAGCCGCTCTCACTTCCAAGAGAACTATTTAAAATGGGAATTGCTTCCTAAGGACACCTCAGTGGGTAGAGAGCTGTCTTCAAGTTTCCTAGTAGCGTCCTGTTCTCTTCATTTCTGAACCTAACTGCTGTTTTGCAGTCAGACTGGCTTTTATGGGTACACTGTGGAGTGGCAGGTTCCCAACAAGGTTCTGATAGTGGGTCCTCTCTCCTGTCCATCCCGGCTTGGTTTTACCTTCTCTTACACAAATGCAGAGAACAGTAACCTAACCACAATTTCCAAGCTAGGCTGGCCAAGGTGACCACTGCACTGGGAAGGAATTAGCTGTCTTTCCCTATCTTCTGCTCTGGGAGTCAGACAAATAAAAGGCATTATTTGGAATATGGTCAGAAATTCAGCAAGAGTGAAAAGAGAGCCAGGGAAAACCATCCTAATTATTTTAAACCATAGAAATTCTCTTTTCTTATGAAAAAGTGTGTGTTTCAGAGACTTTTGACAGAATGAACGGAAGGCGTTTGGGTGAGGGGAGCACATTTGGAATTCAGTGACCTCCTCTGCCACCAGCTCCACTGTGAGAAATACGGGGCTCCGGCCTGTGCTTGGTTCAGACAGCCAGCAGATGGCAGTATAGAGCAACCACCCACTTCAACAGAAAAATCCTCTTAAGGCTAAGATCAAATTCACACCAGCTCCTTGCCCAGATTTTATATTCAAACCAGGAAGTGGAAAACAGTACCTTTTCAATCCTCCCTGTGACAGTCCTGAAACCTGGGCAAGGGGAGATCTAATTCATGAGTATCATGAATATCAACACAGACCTAAAGGACATGGCTTATTTTTTTCACTAGTTCACTCAACAGTTAAGTACATGGACTGGATTTATATCCCAGATCTGTGACATGCCAAGTGTTTAATCTTTCAAATCTTCGGGTGCCCTACCTGTAAACTGGAGAGAATATTAGCACTCACTCATCACAGCACTGTTGTGAAGATTCAGGGCAAGAATGTATTCAAACACTTGACCCAATGCCTGGCTCTCAGTATCAATCTGTGTCTGGCACTGGGTATCAATCCGGCACTTAGTATCAATAAGCATGTTATTGTTGTTATTTCAACCAGCAGGTTTTTGTTAGATTCACATCTCCATGGAGAACAGCTTGCTGTGCGTGTGGTCAGATTCTGTCCCCAGGCCGGGTCAGCACCAGGAGCTATGACGTTGCTGCTGTGTCCTCCCTGAGTCTGTTAGTTAAAACCCTGTGTTACAACATATTTGTTGTGCTGTTTGCTCTCATTTTGATATGTTAGCACTGCTGACTCTCAGAAGGAAAGGCTGCATCCGACACACAAAGAAAACTATTTGGGGAATAAAGTGACCTTTCCCTCAATTATTTGGTCCAAGAAGGGAAGACTGGCAGTGGGGAGGGGCAGGGAGCTGGTCCTTATTGTTGTTGTTGTTGTTCAGTCACTAAGTTGTGTCCGACCCTTTGCGACCCCATGGCCTGCAGCATGCCAGGCTCCTCTCTCCTCCACTAACTCCTGTAGTTTGCTCAAATTCATGTACACTGGTTCGGTGATGCTATCTAACCATCTCATCCCAGTAGCATATTGGACACCTTCCTACTAGGGGGCTCATCTTCTGGTATCATATCGTTTTTCATGCTGTTCATGAGGTTCTCGGGGCAAAAATACTGAAATGGGTTGCCGTTTCCTCCTCCAATGGAGGAGAATGTGTCAGAACTCTTCACTAAGACCTGTCTATCTTGGGTGGCCCTGCATGGAATGGTTACTAGCTCCATTGAGTTATGCAAGCCCCTTCACCATGACAAAGCTGCAATCCATGAAGGGGTGGTACTTATCGGTGCTCTTAAACCTGGTGCATTGAAGCCTGATAAATGGTAAAAACCAAGAGCAGTTGCTCCAAACCTTACTGCTCATCAGAACCTACATGGAAAATGTTTTTAAAACATGGATGCCTCTATCCTACCCAGAAATTTCTCTCAGTCAGTCTGGAGTGGATCAGGGCATACTTATGTTTAGCTCCCTAGGGCTGAGAATAACTTGTTGAGAACCAGCTGAAAACCACTTGTTGGGAACCAGTCACTACCAAGCTGTTCCGAAGCTAGTGTGTGTTCTCAGACTTTAGTCAGACTGTTGAAAATTCAGATTTCTGGGTCAATTCTAATACAGTGGTTCTTCAGCCAGATATTGGAAAACTACCGTAGTAGATTAGAAAGCAGAAAGCCTGATGAGAAGATGGCCAAAAATAAGTGCAACTTTGAGAAATCTTTTCTGAGTCAAACAAGCTAGTCCTGTAAATGGGCAGGAATGATTCTCCCAGACACTCCCAGCCCTGTGCCCAGAGCTTTGCTCAGGTGCCCAAAAAGGCTTACAGCAATTCAAGAGGAGGCTCTTGGACAGCACCGGGCCCTAGGTGGAGACAGTAAATATCTGTTGAATACACGAGGAAACCATAGCATAGACAGTTTGCAATATTTGCCCCAAGTCCCAGAGTGAGCAGGTGATGGAGAGAAGATGAGGTTGTAGCCCATGCAAGTCTGGGGTAAACTCTCTTCTCCAAAAGGATATTTCCCTTCTTGGTGGATGCAGCCCCAGGACATGGTACCAAAGGTCAAACAAGACAAGGTGATGGCCTTCTCCTAGCCTTGTTAAAGGTGCAATACTAAGGAGTGCCCCAGGCAAAAGGCAATATAAGCATGAGCAGGAGACAGGTGACACTCCAAGGGAAGGAGGAGCTTGATTACTAGTGTGTGGGTTTATTGCTGGGCTTTCTGTCCTTTTCCATTGAGGTATGTTTCTGTTTTTGTGCCAATACCATGCTGTTTTGATTACTGTAGCTTTGTAGTATAGCCTGAAGTCAGGGAGCCTGATTCCTGATTTCTTTCTTAAAATTACTTTGGCTGTTTCAGGTTTTTTTGTGTGTTTCCATACACATTCCCAGGTGGCGCTAGTGGTAAAAAGCCTGCCTGCCAATGCAGGAAACATGAGATGTGGGTTTGATCCTCAGGGAAGATCCCCTGGAGAAGGGAATGGCTACCCACTCCAGTATTCTTGCCTGGAATAGCCCATGGACAGAGAAGCCTGGCGAGCTACAGTCCCTGGGGTCACAAAAGAGTCAGACATGAGTGAGTGACTAACACTTAAATTCTTAAATGTAATTAAGAATTTCAAGATGGTGACAACAACCACTAAACTGAGTATAGGACTCTTCAGAGCATGGAGCCCTGTGCAATGAGGCAGATCTCATGCTCCAGGAGCCAATCCTGCCAGGAGACCCCAGGGCTATTGGAGGAAAAAATGGGATGCTACATGCAGTGTGTTTAATACAAAGCACCATGCAGAATACTAATGTAAATTGCAGCAATATCTTTTTTGATCCATCTCCCAGAATAAAGGAAATAAAAACAAAAAACCACAAATGGGACCTATTTAAATTCAAATGCTTTTAAATAACAAAGGAAACAATAAAACAAAAAGACAAACCATAGACTGGGAGAAAATATTTGCAAATGATGTGACTGACAAGGGATAAGTCTCCAAAATTTACAAACAGCTCTTAACACTTAAAAGCTTCAAAATAAACAAATCAACAAATGGGCAGAAGACCTAAACAGACGTTTCCCCAAAGAAGACATACAGATTGCCAAGAGGCACATGAAAAGATGTTCAACATCACTAGTTATGAAAAAACTACAAATCAAAACTACAACAAGATATCACCTCACACCATCCAGATTGGTTATCATTAAAAAATCCACAAACAATAAATACTGAAGAGGGTGTGGAGAGAAGGGAACCCTCCTACACTGTTTGTGGGAATGTAAATTGGTATGGTCACTATGGAGAACAGGATGGAAATTCCTTAAAAAGCTAAAAATATAGCTACCATATGACCCTGCAATCCCACTCCTGGGCATATATCTGGAGAAAAACATGATCTGAAAGGATACATGCACTCCAACGTTCATTGTAGCACTGTTTACAATAATCAAGACACAGAAGCAACCTAACTGTCCATTGACAGAGGAATAGATAAAGAAGAAAGATGTGGTACATTTATACAATGGAATATTACTCAGCCATTGAAAAGAATGAAATAAATCCATTTGCAGCAACATATAGACCTAGAGATTGTCATACTGAGTGAAGTTAGTCAGATAGAGAAGGAGAAATATAGTATGACATATCATATGTGGAATCTCAAAAGAAAATTATATAAATGAAATTACTTACAAAACAGAAAGAGATTAACAGACGTAGAGAACAAACTTATGGTTGCTGAGAGGAAGGGACAGTTAGGGAGTCTGATATAGACATGTACACATTGCTATATTTAAAATGGATAACCAACAAGGACCTACCGTGTAGCACATGGAACTCTGCTCAATGCTATGTGGCAGCCTGGACGGGAGGAGGGATGGGGGAGAATGGATACATGTATATGAATGACTGAGTTCCTTCACTGTTCACCTGAAACTGTCATGACATTGTTAATCAGCTGTACCTCAATACAAAATAGAAAGTTAAAAAAACACAAAGCGCCATGAGTCTGTGACATGACATGTCCACAGCCTGCTGCTCCTATTTACAAGGGCTGTCTGAGAACTTCCAGCAGACATTCTTCACTAAGTCCCTGGCTATTTCAAAATCCACTTCACAGGATCCCAAATCCCAGTCTCAGGAATTCTGAAGGATCACACAGCCTAACAGAACCCCAGAAGACAGAAACACTTGTTAAGCTGCCTCCACTCCAGGGAAGGAACACCCAGGCTGGTTTTTCAAGGAGGCTGGCTCACTTGGAGTGTTTACAGGGGAACTACTACCAGAACGAACCAGACAGTCAGCCTTTGCTTGTCTGACACCTCATTTCATGTGGAGTCTGAACAAACAAGGGCATATGTGCCCCGGGTGGCATAGCTAACCACCCTCAGCTCCCACATGTTCCTCTCCAGGGCCTTCGCTTCCTCAGAACAACAGTGACGTGACAGGCACAGCCCAAAGGATAAAGGTGAGCAGGCAGGAGAGAGGTGATGGAGGTGATGGCAGTGGAAGTGAGCAATCAAGAACCCAAGAGACCAGGAGAATCCCAGAAGATACTTGCTTTGTCTCTAACATCAACAAGGCTGTTCTGAGATCTGAGAATCAGTCCTTTGAACCTGCTATACCAGGGTTTCTCAATCATGCCACTGTTAACATCTGGGGCCAAAAAATTCTTAGTCGAGGTGTCCATCACCACAAGTTGTCACTGTAGGATGTTTACCAGTGTCCTGTATTCGGGAATGCCAGTAGCACCCTCCCAATGCCAAATGTCTCCCGGGAGACAAAAACACCTTGATTGAGAACCACTGGACTGAATGATTCTCAATGTACTCTGAAGAAGAAGAATGGTATTAAGAATAGGTAGTGTGGAAGTTACCTGGGCTCCCACTTCTAATCCTGCCCCACTTCCTGCTCCGGAGCAGGTGGTGCCCTGACCATGACACTCACCCCCTTAAGCCTTTCTATGGCCTCCTCCTGCTGGTCTGTGGGGGCCAAGCATGAACACAGCAGTTATCTGTTCCTCCCTCTGCAGCCTCGTCACCTGTCATTCTGGGCTCCAGGCCCACAACATACTCTTCATTTATTTGTCTGTTTTCAGGGTACCGGCCGGGGCCAGGCACCATTCTCAGAGCTTGGGAGGCATCAGTGAACAAAGAGGCGCCTGCCCTTGTAGAAACAAACAGCTGTACACATAACAAACAGGTAAGTTATACTGCTTGTTACAAGGTGAAAAGAAGATATAGGAGGACATGATCAGGAGTGCCGGGGTACTGGAGGTAGAGTGGCTTGTGATTTTAAATAAGGTCATCCAGCAGCTTCACTTGAGTGAAGGCTTTAAGGAGAAGGGTGGTGATCATGCAGATTCCCAGGGAGAGTGCTGCAGGCAGCGGGAGCAGCTTGGGAGCATAGAGACAGGGTTAGTAACAGAGCAGCCTGAGCAGACGGCGGAGCAGAGGAAGGGGAATGGGAGGGGGACGGGTAGGTAGGCCATCCTAAGGATGTGGACTCTTTTTCTGAGGAAAATGGGAACTGTGGCAGGGTTTTGAGGAAATGTGATCTGGCTCATGTAAATGTTGAACCATTCCCTCTAGCTGCTGTTCTAAGAATAATGGCTGAAGCAGGAACACCAGTTACAAAGCAACTTCTATAGCCTGTGTGCAAGATGGTGGAAGCAGCAGAGACGACGAGAAGGCTCAGAAGGGGCGTCTCATATCCTCGAGGCTTCAGGCTCCTTCTCTTGCTCAAGGCTGAGGGAATGCTGCTTGACCTAACGCAAGATACCTCTAGACTCGGAGTTCATGAGACACAGCAACAATTCAATTAATATGTGTTGAGAGTTAAAATAAACACACCCAAAACTCCAATAAAATGCCTGAGGCAGACTTTTTAGAAGAGCCTAACCAGTTCTAGGCATGTATCTGACACTTAGTAGATGTCTAATAAATGCTTAATGAGTGGATAAATGAATGATGCATCTTATACTGTGTGAATAATTATTGTACTCCTTTAGACATACTCATTTACAACAATTAACTCCAAGTATTTTATTACCATAGATGTAATTCATTTTGATTGCCGTGCATTAACACTTATTTTTGGTTTTTCTTGCTACCACTATAAGTCACTTAAGCTTCATTATGTTACCCAGAACATAAATTTATTTTAAAAATGATCAGACTCAAAGTGAACTTTTGTTGAGTTTGGTGTGAGACTTGAGTTAGAACCCTAAGCCTACAGTTAGCTTGATACCAGTGGCCTTGAGCCTCATCCTACTCAACATAAGGTGAGAGTTTCACATGCTGACATTGTGTGGCACTATCTCTCCCAGCATGAACACTCCAGAACTTGATAGTCACTGAAAACTATATTGGAGGTCCACCATCCCATACATTTGAAATTTTTGGAGATAGGCACATTTTGGAAATCTGAAAATTCTGGATTTTGCTCATGTAATAGACCCAGTGGAGTCTGGGGCAGCATCTTGAAATTAATATTTCTGTAGTAAAGCATATGAATATTTACATATATGAAGACAATAAAGAGCTTCATCTAAGTGTCAGTCAAGTTTTGCTGCCAAATTAGTTATAAAAATATTTTGGGGAAAAAAAGGATGTAGGACCCTTACTTTATACTATATGCAAAAATTACCTCAAAAATGGATCAAAGATCTAAATATAAGAGCCAATATCATAAAACATTTATAAGAAATCTTCATAAAATTGAATTTGGCAATAATTTCTTGGTATGACACCAAAAGCACAGGTAATAAAAAACAGATATATTGGATTACATGAAAATAAAAAGTTTTTGTGTATTACAGGACATAATCAGCAGAGTGAGAAGGCAACATATGAAATGGGAGAAATTAATTACAAGTCATATATCTGATAAGGGATTAATATATAAGATATATAAAGAACTCTTATAGCTTGGCAAAAACAACTTGATTTTAAAATGGTCAAAGGACTTGAATAGAAATTTCTCCAAAGATAACATACAAATGGCCAACAAGCTTATGAAAGATGCTCAACATCAGAAGGCATTAGGGAAAAGCAAATGAAAACCACAAGGAGATACCACTTCATACATATCAGAATGGCTATTATCAAAAACCATAAAGAAAGTATTGGTGAGGATGTGGAGAAATTGAAATCCTTCTGCACTGCTGGTAGGAATGTAAAACTAGTACAGCTATTATGAAAAACAGTATGAAAGTTTTTTAAAAAAATAAAAAATAGAAGTACTATATGATCCAGTAGTTCACTTCTGGATATATATCCCAAAGGCCATAGGACTGGAAAAGGTCAATCCTCATCCCAATTCCCAAGAAGGGCAGTAGTAAAGAATGTGCAAACCATCAGACAATTGCACTCATCTCCCATGCTAGCAAGGTCATACTCAAAATACTATATGCTAGGCTTCAGCATTATGCAAACCAAGAAATTCCAGACATCCAGTCTGAGTTTAGAAAAGGCAGAGGAACCAGAGATCAAATTGCCAACATTCGCTGGATCATAGAGAAAGCAAGGGAATTCCAGAAAAACGTCTACCTCTTTTTCATCGACTACACTAAAGCATTGTGTGGATCATGACAAACTGTGGAAAGCTCTTAAAGAGACAGGAACACCAGACCACCTTACTTGTTTCCTGAGAAACCTGTATGTGGGTCAAGAAGCAAGTCAGAACTTCACATGAGCAACTGGGGCTTCCCTGGTGGCTCAGATGGTGAAGAATCCGCCTGCAATGGGGGAGACCTGGGTTCGACCCCTGGGTCGGGAAGATCCCCCGGAGGAGAGCATGGCAACCCATTCCAGTATTCTTGCCTGCAGAATCCCCATGGACAGAGGAGCCTGGTGGGCTACAGTCCATTGGGTCACAAAAAGTTGGACATGACTAAGCGACTAAGCACAGCGCAGCGCAGCATGGAACACAGACTGGTTTAGGACTGAGAAAGCAGTACGACAGGGCTGTCTGTCGTCACCCGGCTTGTCTAACTCATACTCTGAGCACCTCATGAGAAATGCCAGACTGGATGAGTTACAAGTTAGAAGCAAGATAAGCAGAAGAAACATCAACAACTTCAGATATGCGGATGATATCACTCCAGTGGCAGAAAGCAAAAAGGAACTAAAGAACCTCCTGATGAGGGTGAAGGAGGAAAGTAAAAAAGCCAGCTTAAAACTAAATATTAAAAATAACTAAGATAATGGCATCAAGCCCCATTACTTCATGGCAAATAGAAGGGGAAAAGGTGGAAGTAGTGACAGATTTCCTCTCCTTGGGCTCTAAATTCACTACGAATGGTGACTGTAGACATAATATCAGAAGATGACTGCCTCTTGGCAGGAAAGCTATAACAAACCTATGTGCTGAATAGCAGAGACATCACTTTGCTGACAAAGGTCTGTATAGTCAAGGCTATGGTCTTCCCAGTGGTCACATATAGTTGTGTGAGCTGGACTGTAAAGAAGACAGAACGCAAAAGCACTGATGCCTTTGAACTGTGGTGTTAGAGAAGACTCTTGAGAGTCCCTAGGACTGTAAGATAAAACCAGTCAATCCTAAAGGAAATCAGTCCTGAATATTCATTGGAAGGACCAATGCTGAAGCTGAAACTACAATATTTTGGCCACCTGATGCAAAGAGCCAACTCATTGGAAAAGACCCTGATGCTGGGAAAGACTGAGGTGAGGGCAAGAGGAGAAGGGGGTGACAGAGGATGAGATGGTTGGATATCATCATCGACTCAATGGACATGGAGTTTGAGCAAACTACTGGAAATAGTGAAGGACAAGGAAGCCTGGCGTGCTGACTGAACAACAAGAAACACTGCTTTACTAGAATCCAGTCCTTTTAAATGGCTCCCTGTTTTCATTTTGAAGCCAAGCCTGAAGGTGGAGGAAAAGTCAAGACTTCTTGTGAGGGTAATTGCTGGGGGGCATAGAGCAAGAAAGGGTGGGACAAAGTATCTCCAAAGTTCTGTCCATTCTTTCTTCCTCTTATTTCCCTCTCCCCACCCTCTTTTCTTCACTCCCCTTTCACCCACACTGTCTGCAAATGCTCAGAGAGCCAAGGGCATGTATGATATTGACTGGTTGAAACTGGACCGGAAAACTGTATACATTTCAACTACTTTTAATCCTCACCTCAAATCCTACATATTTTAATCCTTATTCTTGTGCTGGGTCTCCCATCTCACTCTGGCCTCACTCATACCTTCAGATGCCTTAGAGTGTGCCCCAAAACAGGCTGGCCCTGGCAACTGCCTCAGGAAACACGGTGGAGGGCCTGCTCTGAGATATGCAAAGCAGTTTCTGAACTCAGCAGACCCCTGCCCTGCTTCAGTGTGATGATGGCGCCAAGGCCCACACGAAGGCAGGAGGGGCTCCCTAAGGTGATTCAGGATCATGGCAGGTTTCCCCTGCAAGGGCCTGTCCACACAGGCTCAAGAACTAGATGAGTTGAGAGTGAAGAGTGAGCCCGATTTGGGGTTGTTATCAACACTTCAACCAGGAGCCTCATTAGTTTGACTCTAGACATTTATTCTGCTTTATGCTAAGGGTTAATTGCTAACCAGCAATGCTTTGCGAGTTTGATAGTACATAACGTGCTCCTGTTACAGTGCTGCCAAAAGTGTGACAGGCAAAGGCATCACTGATAGTGAGGATGCTACATGGACAAAATTTCATATTTCAATGGCTAGAACTTACTTTAACAAGTAAAAAATATGTATAAATAAAGTATATTAAAGCCATAATTTCATGGATATTAATTGCCTATGAGGAGAAGTAAAATAAAGGAGAGAAAGAAATGCATTAACATTCATTTAAAGTAAAACATGAAGTAAATAAGAGTATCAGTAGTGAGCTACAATTATAAAAATCAAGGTGGCAAGAAAATGGCACCCATTCTCATAGCTTCCTTGCGCCCAAACTGCAGTGTGGTCTATACAATCCTTTAAAAACACAGTCCATTACTTTTCCTGAAATACAGGCTATTGTCCCTCTGGTTATCCACCTAAAAACACATGCTAATCCTCACCCCCCACCCCAATCAACTGTAAGTCCAGGCACCACAGGCCCCACCTATGAGGTGCAGGCCTGCTGAAGGATCTTCCGTCCCCTGCGCACCACCTGCATCAGCTTTGATCCTGGCCAAGTGAGTGTGTGTGGAAATCAGCTGAGACTGAAAGAAAAGAGCAAGTGTCCCTGACCATCTTCCTTTGCTCTGGGGACAGGAGCTGACCATGGGCTTGGCAGTCAATACAAACCCCCAGCTATACAGATGCTTGTGCTGAACCAGCTCCTGAAATCTTTGGGAGCCCGAAGTCAGGGACTGGGTATCAGGTAGAAAAGT
The DNA here is from genome assembly GCF_023699985.2 of Odocoileus virginianus. Classification (NCBI taxonomy): domain Eukaryota; kingdom Metazoa; phylum Chordata; class Mammalia; order Artiodactyla; family Cervidae; genus Odocoileus; species Odocoileus virginianus. The sequence goes on along the minus strand of NC_069675.1, from coordinate 35,746,314 downwards.
ATAGCAGGGTAAATATGGCTTCTGCCCTGATCCCCACACTTTAAAATTTATACTTTAATTATGTGATAAAGCTTCTGGATGAGCTGGCTAAAGTGATTGCCAAAAAGGAATCATCATTTCTGGCTTCCCTTGTGGCTCAGGTGGTAAAGAATCCTCCTGCAATGCAGGAGACCTGGGTTTGATCCCTGGGTTGGGAAGATCCCCTGGAGAAGGGAAAGGCTACCTACTCCAGTATTCTGGTCTGGAGAATTCCATGGACTGTATAGTCCATGTGGTCGCAAAGAGTCAGACACGACTGAGCGATTTCTTTCTTTATTCTAGCATTGTTAACGTTGCTCTTACTTGCTTAGGTCTGCCTGAAGTATTTTTGGGGATAAAGTTTGCTTGGCCCATGCTCTCCAGCAGAGAACTCAAGGGCCTTAACTGTCTCCCTGTCCATGCAATGAAGTGGCCACTAAATTCTACAACCTCCTGTATCGACCCCAGGGTCTTGTACTCAGGAAAGTATCCACATCAGGATCCTGAGCAAGAGAATAGCAATCCAATCTCCAGGTGAGCGGACTGCGAACACAGTTTTTTGTGTTTGTATTTCATAGATATATAAAGAATCTGGACTCTGGGCACATGTAGGAAGTACAGTGACTAGCTCACTTCCCTGTTGCTCAATTTTTAAGAAAGTTTTGGTTGAAAACAGTATTTAAGGAGGATGGCTGAAGCACAGCGATCCATCTCTCAGTCCTCTGGAATCTACCCCAGGCCAGCAGAGAGCTCTGAGAAGGCCACACCATTTGGTCTATGGGAGAACCTCTGTGGCTACACTGCCATCAGCCAACATAAGAAGGACTTCATGAAAAACCACCAGGTGAGCATCAGCTCACTTCAGGCTTTTTGAGGATGTTGGGTTGCATGTCACAGAGACCCCTCTAGGAAGATTCTCAGGACTTTCTCTCCCATCTCAGCACTGGGAGTAATTCCCCTTCATCTGGGCAATGAGTAAGTTTCCATCTTGCTGATGCCACAACTCATGGTACTAAGCACCCCTCCCCGAGTGCTGGCCGCAGGGGCCATGAGCCATCTGAGGCCCACCTGGAGCATGTGAACAGAGCTCCCACATGAGGTCAGTGGATTAACATCATTTGTGACTTCATCTTATCTTTCATATTTCTATTTTCCACTTTAATCTCTCAGTCCCAAATTCTTTCTACGAAAAGTGAGACAATGAGCCTATCATGAGAATTTAAAAAGATGTATATAAACTGCTTTACATTTTCTGGTACACATACTTAACATACTGCAATAATAGCCAACATTTACTGAGTGCTGACTATGCACAATGACTTACTCTAAGCACTTTGCAAGTGTGTTTGGTCCTCATATAACTCTATGAAGTTGGCGCTGGTATTATGCTCATTTTGCAGATAAGGAAACTGAGGCCCAGAGATGCTAAGAAATTTGCCCAAGGTCTCAAATCTATCATGTGTAAACTTGGATTTGAACCCGAGCCCCCTGACTCTGAGCCCATGCCCACGCTCCTACTACTATGGTAGCTATTCCACTAAAGCTATTTTTTAAAAATAATTTCTCTTGTTTTTTCCTTTTTATTTATTTTTCAGAGGCTGCATGCAGTTACATTTAGGGTCACTAACTTGTTCACAAATTTCCAGTCTTGTAAGTTAAAGTCCCAACTCCCAGGACACCAGTTAGTAGTTTTTACCATTACGTTGTTTATCTTCGCAGTAGGACCACTGGTAGTACCTACATATACCTTTGTGAAAATTAGGAAAAGAGGTATCCATTTACTTTTAACATATTTTTTATCTTGTATTCATTACATTTATGTAAACTGTCTTAAATCCTTAATGGAGTAACATGGGATAAGAGAAATATAAATACACATTCCCACACTGTATTTAATACTTTAATAAGAGCTATCGGTAAGTATTAATACATGCATTACCTTTATATCCTTGTTCTGTCTCCCTGAGATCAATTTTTGTTATTGGTTTGAAATCAGTATCCCATAACCGTATACATCCATCTCGTCCACCAGTAGCAAAACCTTCTTCACAAGCATACATGCTGAAGATTCCAGCCTGTTGATTAAGGCACATAATGCTGCAATCATTCTAAATAGTCATTACAGTTGGATCTTGATAATTAAAATATAAAACAAAAACAAAACAAAAATGAAGACAAATCCCCTGTTCTCTATTGAAATCCTGGCAATAGAACAAGTAGCCATTTGTAACATCCATTTTAGCTAGATTAAAAATTCATAATAACCACCAAAGCAAACTAGTTCAAGTGCTCCTTTGCTATGATGAAACAAATGATGGATTGTAAAAAAATTTCCAAGAATTCCTTGGCTGAAGCAGATACAGAAATAATAAATTTCTTTCTGTGACAACTGATCATTATAAAGACAGTGGTGGGGGTGTTTCATATAAGTGAAAGTTGCTCAGTCGTGTCCGACTCTTTGCAACCCCATGGACTATACAGTTCATGGAATTCTCCAGGCCGGAACACTGGAGTGAGTAGCCTTTCCCTGCTCCAGGGGAATCTGGGATCTTCCCAACCCAGCGATCAAACACCAGGTCTCCCGTATTGTAGGCAGATTCTTTACCAGCTGAGTCATACGGGAAACACAAGAACACTGGAGTAGATAGCCTATCCCTTCTCCAGCGGATCTTCCCAACCCAGGTATCAAACCAGGGTCTCCTGCATTGCAGGCAGATTCTTTACCAACTGAGCTATCGAATTCCTTCCCAAAACAAGTAAAGATATGTGGGTTAGGAACACAAACACTTCTATAGGTACAACAGAAGAAATGCATCCCAATGAGTTCAAGTAGGCACTATCTGAGCCTAAATGAAAGCATAAGTTACTCTTACGTTAGCTTGTTAAGCATCAGCTGAAGACGCTTTTCACATCTGATATGGTTTAGGAACTTAAAGCTGATTTTTCATGGGAAAATGTGCTACAAGAGTATGTTATTATTATATTGACATAATAATTGATATTATGTTGACATAATATCCAGTGTAAAGAGAAATCAGGTTACTAAGGCAGGAAAAGTTCGCTTAAAGCTTAACATTCAGAAAACTAAGATCATGGCATCTGGTCCCATCACTTCATGGGAAATAGATGGGGAGACAGTGAAAACAGTGTCAGACTTTAATTTTTTGGACTCCAAAATCACTGCAGATGGTGACTTCAGCCATGAAATTAAAAGACGCTTACTCCTTGGAAGGAAAGTTATGACCAACCTAGACAGCATATTAAAAAGCAGAGACATTACTTTGCCAACAAAGGTCCATCTGGTCAAGGCTATGGTTTTTCCAGTGGTCATGTATGGATGTGAGAGTTGGACTGTGAAGGAAGCTGAGCGCCGAAAAATTGATGCTTTTGAACTATGGTGTTGGGGAAGACTCTTGAGAGTCCCTTGGACTGCAAGGAGATTCAACCAGTCCATCCTAAAGGAGATCAGTCCTGGGTGTTCATTGGAAGGACTGATTCTGAAACTGAACTCCAATATTTTGGCCACCTCATGAGAAGAATTGACTCATTGGAGAAGACCCTGCTGCTGGGAGGGATTGGGGGCAGGAGGAGAAGGGGATGACAGAGGATGAGATGGTTGGATGGCATCACCGACTCGATGGACATGGGTTTGCGTAAACTCCGGGAGTTGGTGATGGACAGGGAGGCCTGGTGTGCTGCGATTCATGGGGTCACAAAGAGTCGGACACGACTAAGCGACTGAACTGAACTGAAGGCAGGTTCTTTATGAATGAGGACCAATACTGACCTTTTGTTTCAAGAGCTGTTTCATAATTAGCAAAGCCAAGATAATTGGTCTTCAACATATGAGAAAGGTCTAAAATTTCATAGCTCCTTTGCTAAGAGTTGCTTAAACTTGTTTTCATGTTCACAGTAATACAGCATCAGTTTGGAGGCAATAAGTTAAAGGTCTGCTGAGTTTCTGATATTGTTTTACCAAATTTCCATTTATTACAACAGACTTTACCTTTCACATCATCTCCCCATTCTTCTGGGCATTTTCAATCTATCATCTGTAGATACAGCAATGAAACTACTTTACTATATGTCAAAGTTGAGCATAGTGTTTCAGTATTAAGTTTGTCCTTGTTCTTACAGAGCAGACCATCAACAGAATTTATCAATGGTTTCTGCTTGCATTTTAAGAACTTGTGGTGTGGATGTGGAGGTGACACTCCCTCACTCGGGGTGAGGAAAATCTACCTTTTGAGCCACTATAAAAATAATAGTTGTCTCCACCATGTTGGCCATAGGCCAGCAGCAGTGACATCATTCCACATCCACTGAGTCCCTGTATGTATTTTAACAAGATCTCCGGCAGATTCGTAAACATGTAAAAGTTTGAGAAGTGCTGGTCTAGAAGATGAAACTGACAATGAAATACTTCCAGTTTCTGTGAAACTGCTGCTGATAAATTACACTAATCAGCCAATTGATAGAGGTAAAGGCTAATGAAGTTATCATGCTTTTGAAATATTAAATTCTTCTAAGTGAACAAAAATAATTAGGGAAATCTTTCATGACTGCTGCGTATTCAGCAGAACTAGATAATACTAAAGCAACAGGGAAAAAATACAGAAATCTATGACGTTAACTTATTTAATAAGTAAGTTACAACTTTCCATATAAGAATACTTACACTATGCGCTCCTTGAATGGTGCGGACTAAATTGAGCCCTTTCCAGACATAGATGTCGCCGTTTAAAGCACCAGAGTAGGTGATGTCTTCTTTGGCACATGCAAGGCAAAGGATGGTCTGAAGATCCCCAGTTTTGCCAAATATTCCTCTTTTTGCAGTCAGGGCATTTCCACATAGTGTCCAAAACTAGAACATAAGTGATAAATAATCCAAAAACAGAGTATTCTGATGCATCTCACTATTGGTATTATTGGGTAATGTTTTAATACATTCTACATAATTTTCTAGAGCTGAACTATAATAAATATACAGGCTTCCCAGGTGGCTCTAGTGGTAAAGAACCTGCCTGCCAATGCAGGAGACATCAGAAACACAGGTTCGACCCCTGGGTTGGGAAGATCCCCTGGAGAAAGTAATGGCAACCCACTCCAGTATTCTTAACCTGGAGAATCCCCATGGACAGAGGAGCCTGGCGGGCTATGGTCCATAGGGTCGCAAAGAGTCGGACACAACTGAAGTGACTTAGAACACACATAATAGATATACATAATTTAACTTGTTTTGCTATAACAGTAGAAATTGTAAAACATTTTAGCCAACTACTACCAGTAAAAAAAAATTGTAACAGTACTTTTTAAACTTTCAAAGTCCCCAAATTCCAAAACTTTGCTAAATGTTTAATGTTCATTTAGTATAAAATGCCAATGTTCTCAGAATTGGGATAAAATGGATGAATCATGTTTTTGTTTAATTTCTTGCCAAATTAAAGCACTAGGGTAGGTTTATCATAGAGAAATTTAGAAACAGAGAAAAGTAAAAGAGGAAAATTGACATTATTCCCAATATCCCAACATGTCAATATATCTTCTAGGTATTTTTTGATGTATATGTATATATATATATATGTGTGTGTGTGTGTGTGTGTGTGTGTGTGTGTGTGTGTTTAATAATTTCTAATTAAAATGATATAAATTTGTAAGTAGAAACATTACTCAGAAGTATGTTTCTAAATATGTTATATTTCATATAGTCATATAACTGACTAGGCTTTTCAGTTTTAGCTGCATAATTTATTATGTAGAGAACCATAAGCATAAAGGTGGAGTTACTTTATAGATGGTAGCAGGAAGACTCCTATGGTTATGTAGAAATTACTTCATTTTGACACAGTTTTTTTTTTTCAGTATGTGAACTGGTATAACTTTACTGTGATGTACATACGTAGCCTCACAATTTATAAAGCCTCTTTATACATGTTTAGTCATTTTATCTTCATAATATCCTCACAAATAGGCTAAGACAGATATTATTATTATACTCATTTGGAAGCGAAAGAAGGCATTAAGTGACTTGCCGAAGGTTCAACAGGAGTTATATACGAGAAAATATTGAAATATTTGTCTTGAGAACTTTAAATATAATAAAGAGGATACATACAAAACAAAAAAAGATCATTTTAAAGCAGCATATTCTGACTTACATACAAGTGGTAAGGAAATTCTAAGACAGAATCAGAATTCTCTGGAAAGAGCAAGAATAGGATTTAAATCAGTGGTGAGGAAGAAACTGCACTGTGGATTAGGAGAGTAGGGTTAGTTACATGCAGGTGACAGGAAATGAGTGAGGAAAACTCAGAGGCAACCGTAACATCTGTGCTTGCAGAAGAGGAAAAATAATGGTCCTCGCAGAGAGATGGGAATCCAAGGAAGCAGTTCTAGGTGGCTTCACCATCCAGGAGGGCCGGGACTCAGGCAACTGTGTCGGTGGTGGCTCTTGAGAGGATGAGAGGCAGGTGTGCAATCATTCAAAAAAACACAAGATTCTTTTCCATTAAATGTCAACTCTGGGAATTTGTTTCTTCAGCTATTAATATTTTTACCAAAAGGCCCTAAGGTATACATCAAAAAACTAAGAACAATCTAGGGACAGATAGGTATATGCTTTGGGAAAGCATGTAAGTATTAACTTTGAGCCTGAACAAACTATGAGACATGAACAACTACTGGTTGTACATACATACATGCCAAAGAACCTGCCCTTCCACAGGTGATACTTAAGGCAGACATTTTTCATTCTTTTTGTCCCCATGCATGAAAATTAAAAGAAGAGTACTATTTGGTAATTATTATCCCTTTGACTTGGGATGTGCACTTTGGCCCAAGTTACTGAAATATTTCTAGATGGACAACCACACACACACAAAAAGACTGGTATCCTCAGACACAAAGATTTTTCTGATGAAATCACCCAGTCAGATGGTATAATGTCAACATGAAACATTCCGGATGATCAAATAATTCTCTAAAAAGACATACATAGCTGTAATACCAAGACAGGCATGAAATTTTCTGCAGAAAATAGCAAGTCTGAAATGCTATCTCTTTTTGAGAAGCACTGCATGTTTGGAAAACTGTGACAGATTAGTGTAGCAACACCCCATTAAATTCACATTAAATGAAAAGAACTGTTTATCTTCTCCAATCTCCATTCACAGATTGTAATGCAAATTCTGTTAAGAACTGGCAGGTACCTGGGAGCTCATCTGGCCCTCAGAAATCCCTAAGGTAAATTCTGCCTGTGACTAGAGAACCGAGCAAAAGCAATAATATCCAACAAACCTGGTAGATTCGTTTCCTGCAAAACCGATGAAGCAGTTGATGCTCCACTGCTACTGTTTTTCAAGCATTTGTTTCAGGTAATTGTAATTTGCCTGTTTGCTAAACACTAGGGATTGCAAAACGAGAAAGGATTTTATTGAGCTGGCCAAAAAGTTGTTTGCTGAAATAAAGGCACTGCTTTGCTTCAACAAAAATCAGCTCTCTGCACAAGGATTATAAAGTATTTATGAAGCCCTAAGGACATGTGATAGCTCTGAATAGTAGAACCTGTACACTCAACTTTTTGTCCCCTGCTTTTTCATTACTTTTTATTTTGGAAGAAATTTTATGTTATTGTAAAATAATTTTAAAATACAGGGAAAATTTAAAAACCATCGACTCACTACTCAAAGATAACTGTTTAATATTTTGGGAGAGCCTTTCAATTTATTTCCTACACGAAAGAATATTTTTAAAGTAAAAATATCAAAGACTCAAATTTACCCCACTCAGAGGCAGACTGTTCATAGATCTTAAATATGCCATTAAATAACATTAAGCAGTCCTCTAAAACATGACTTATAATGATAGAACAGTATTTCTTCATATGCATATACCAAATTTTATTTAACTACCTGGAGGCAGAGGGTTTCAAGTCTTTAGTTTTATTTGCTATTGATAAGTTATTTAGTAATGGACCAGTGCTTGGTTCACACTCCTAAGAATTTCCTTGGGTTAAATTACAGGATATAAAATTATTTGCAGTCCTTACTTTGGCAGTACACATAGTAAAATTGGGATGAAACTGTTTCAAAGAGTGTCAACACTTCTAAGGCAATTGACAGGCATTGCCAAATTTCTAGACTGAAAGACCATATTCATTTATGCTTCCATCAGCAAGGTTTGAGAGGGTTCATTCCCCAAATCTTTCTCGATACCAGATCATCTTGATTAAAAACACTGCTATTTTAAAGTATCTATTACTTAGTTATAGATGAGATTTAATATTTTCAAGTGTCTATCAGCAGACAATCGATAAAAACAAATATTTTTGACGCTCTTTGTCCATTCTGTAGATTTGCTAGAGGTCTTTACATTTCAAGAACAAGTCAACATTCTATGCTGTTGCTTATACTCTTCTAGTTTGTGATCTGCCTGTTTATTTCTTGAGGGTAGCAGGAAGGTAAACAGAATATTTTAATATTTATATAGTTGAACCTATCATATTATTCTTTGATAGAAGAAACTTTTACCCATTAAGGTATGGAGAAGCCATTCTGGCTTATACCTGATTTGGCCTGAACTTTATGTGAACTAGAACAGCTTGACTTGTGCCCTGTCAAACATACGTTGTACATCTACTTTAACCATTAAAGAACGCATTATCCACAGGTAAAGAGTGTCTTTTTTGAAGGTAGGAACAAATGCCTCCCTTCCATGACGCCCATGCTACTACTCCTATGAAGACAAGGTTCCCTTCCCAGATTCCAAGGTCATGCTGTCTCTGTGTATGCACTAATCTGAAATTATGAATAGTGAAGTGACAGTGTTAGCTGCTCAGTTGTGTCTGACTCTTTGCATCCCCATGGATTGTAGCCTGCCAGTCTCCTCTGTTCATGGAATTCTCCAGGTAAGAATACTGGAATGGGTGGCCATTCCCTTCTCCAGAGGATCTCCCCCACCCAGGGATCAAACACAGTCTCCTCCATTGCAGGCAGATTCTTTACCCTCCGAGCCACCAAGGAAGCCCACATCTCTGTTGGAACCTTGAAGGAAAGTACCTGTCATGTTTGATGTATGTATGTTCTTGTTTCAACAAAATATAAAAGTGTGTTGAAAACTATGTTTCTCCAGAATGCTTTATTCCTTGGTGGAGCCTGCACTCCTGGGCTAGTCCTCAGCTTGGTTAGAATAAAACTCCCTTCCATTTCTTACTATGTATTGTTTATTGGTTATTTTTGTCAAATACCTTTATGGTTTCTTTATTTACTTTTACATTTAAAACTACCTTTCTCCAACTGGAAAGAAATTAAATATTTACTTATACATTCCTCTAGTTATTTTAGAGTTTTTTAAACATTTAACTCTTTAATTCACAAATAGTTTATTGCAGTATATGCTATGAAGTAATGACATACAATGAGAATAATAAACTGCTCTAGTGCCCATTTGTCAGAGATAGTATTATACCCTAAATTGTCATTCATATTAAGGTCTATTTCTCAATTTAGTTTCTTTTTTGTTGGTGTTTATCTATCTTTACCACAGCCTTATTTTAATATTTGAAACTTCATAGCAGGCTTTAGTAAATAGTAGTGCATATTCTTTTTTTTTTAATTTATTTTTCAATTGAAGGATAGTTGCTTTACACAATTTTGTTGTTTTCCATCAAGCATCAACATGAATCAGCCATAGGTATACATATGCCCCCCTCCCTTGAACTTCTCATGTTACTTTTCATTACTCTTTTTTTATCCCAAAGTTGTGGCTATTCTCACTCTTCATTCTCATAGATGAACTTATTCATGCTAAGTTGCTTTAGTCGTGTCTGACTCTTTGTGACCCTATGGACTGTAGCCCACCAGGCTCCTCTGTCCATGGAATTCTCTAGGCAAGAATACTAGAGTGGGTTGCTATGCCCTTCTCCAGGGAATTGTCCCAATCCAGGGATCAAACTCGGGTCTCTTACCTCTACCTGCATTGGCAGGTTCTCTGCCACTAGTGCCACCTGGAAAGCCTATAGATAGATTAACTTAGAATAACTTCAAGGGAAATATCAGATAATAATGAAGTTTATAAAGATTTTAATTGAACTTGTATTAAATATATATTAACTTGGAGATAAATAAATGGAGATTTATAATTTTTATACTTCATGTCCAAAATTAAAGTTCTCTTTCCCCATTTGCAGAAGTCTTCTTTTACATCCCTCTGTAAAGTTTTATGCAAGTGAAAGTGCAAGGGCAAGTCACTCAGTTGTGTCTGACTCTTTGTGACCCCAAGGACTGTATAGTCCACGGGAGTGGGTAGTCTTTCCCTTCTCCAGGGGATCTTCCCAACTCAGGGATCAAACCCCAGTCTCCCACATTGCAGGCAGATTCTTTACTAGCTGAGCTACAAGGGAAGCCCAAGAATACTGGAGTGGGTAGCCTATAGCTTCTCCAGAGGATCTTCCCAACCCAGGAATTGAACCAGGGTCTTCTGCATTGCAGGCAGATTCTTTACCAACTGAGTTATAAGGGAAGCCTGTAAAGTTTTATAATAGTCTTTAAATCTTTCATATTTCTTGTTATATTTACTTTTGAGCATTTTATCATGTCTCTTTCAGCATTAAGTAGGAATAATGGAAAGGATCATGAAAAACTAGACTAAAACTAGAACAAAAGAACTGGGAAACAGGAGGCGCTGGTTGGAGGAATAATACAGACAGCTACTCCAATCATACAGAAATGGACGATTTTTATATCAGCAGAGATCAACATATACTCTATTCAGCATGTAACCTACCTTTATTGTCTTTTATTTATGGACTTTATTTTCTATTATCTACAAACTTATAGTCAGAAGATCCCAGGACATATCCCTGGGTCCAGGGAAATTTTTGCTATGTCAGAGCAAAGGATGTTGATGGTGTTAATCATGCTACCTGTGTAACAAAATAGAGAAGCAAATAGACGGAGGCAGGTCCTGGGCCACTAGCAGTATTACAGGCTGTGTAGTCCACAGGAAAATGGAGGCATTTAAAAGCCAGTGACCCATGGAGGTTTGTGCTATGTCTCTCCTTCTTTCTATATCCAACATAACATGGCGCCTTTCTTCTAAGAGAACATAGCAACATGTCAAAAAAGTTTTGACATGCAATATGTATAAACATTCATAATGTAAAAACTTAATTCACGAACTTAAAATCAGAACTGTTTTAAAACATGCAATTCTGAAAGTATTGAGTCTTCTTTATAATATGTAATTGATATAAAGTTTCCTTTTTAGCTACCAGCTGGGCACTTTGCTTGATTGTTGTTACACAGCATTTCTGAAACAGAGGCCCATCAGCTGAAGTAAGCAGGCTTCAGGATCAGAGATGCAGGTAAGAAGCCTCTAAATTTAAGGGGGGAAATGTAAAGTTGAGTAGTTTCTCAATACCAATTATACACATAGACATCTAAAATTGTTTTCATATGAGGTACCCAAACTTCTTTTAAATAACTGCTTTACCTTTATATGTTTCACTCCACAGCTAACCACTCTGTTTGGCTGATATGGATCCCAGGAAATATCAAAAATCTGTTTAAAAAAGACAGAAAGTTTCACATTCATGAGTTTTTGCCTTCTTTAAGATACTGTCCAATTGCCAAGATCCTCTCACACTCAGAACACAAGGTCATCCACACAAATGGAGGATTTGGCTCTGGATATAAGTCAGGAATTGCTAATACACATTTTATCATTTTGTATCTATTTACCTTAGACCTGAATGGAGAAGAAAATAATTAACCATAAATACTGAGAACAAACTAGTGTCACATTTTTAATTTTACCAGGGTAAACAAACCGATGATTTAGGATCATTCATCAAAATTTTTGGTTCTCTACAATGTTAATAAAACACTTTTGAGATAGAGTTACAATAAAAACAAAGAGAATGGCAATTGTTTAAGTGCATATTACCCCAGGCCCGTGTCAGAGATTCTGATTTAGTGGATTGGAAATTGGGTGGATTTAGTGGGATCACCACATTCCACTAATGTAGTAGAAATTTAGTGGATCAAGCACATGCATTTAAAAACACAGCCCAGAAGATGCTGATGTAGGTGGTTCATGGATCACATTCTATGAAGCTCTAACAGAAAGAAGGACCAATCATCAGAGGCAGAGACTAACCAAAGAAAGAGGCTGCTATCACATAGGAAGGAGCTATTGCTCCAATCATCAGACAAAGGAGGAGAACTTTTGGTTAGGTAGAAAGAAACAATTATGAACCACAGAAGAGCCCTGAAGCCTGAAGCTATTTGAGCTCAGGCAAGTCTTAGCATCTCTAAACTTAACCTCATCTTCTCAAAAATGAATGAGTCACCTCAGTTCTGCTGTGAGGTCAATTAAGATAATGTAATGTATGTATGATCATTTTGAAGACTACAAAGCACTGATTATATAAATTAGTGCTAGTTATTAAGTACTTTAGCCACTAAAATAATCTTGAAAAACCATCTGCCTATAATCAACCAATAATAATTCATACTGACAACAGTAATAAAGAGCAAAACTATGTGATACAGATTATGGAGACTGGGAGAACAGTGTTCCAAAAATGGAGTTTCATTAAAATATTCTGGGTCCTTAAAGAGTTCTCACTAGATAGCACTGTACTTTTTACAATCTACTCCTAACTGGAAAGTGTACAGTACATTAAAAAAACAATAGCAAAATCATTTATTGATGCATCCCGACTCAACTACTTTATAATATACAATGGGATCATAAGACAGCAGAAATAGTAATATCCAAAATGCAAGGGATAAGCAGGAGACAAGGCGGCAGAGGAGGACTTGAACTCACCTCCTCTCATGAAAACACCAAAATCACACCTAACTGCTGAACAACCATTTATAAAAAAGACTCAAATTACCCACCCCCAAAGTCTACACCCAAAGACAGAAGAAGCCACAACAAGATGGTAGAAGGGGCATGTTCACAATATAATCAAATTACAGACCTGCTGGATGGGAGACCAACAAGCTGAAAAATAATTATTGGATTGGTCAAAGAGTTCATTTGGGTTTTCTGTAATACATAATGGAAAAACTCAATTAAATTTTTTGACCAATCTAATATATCAGAGGTTCTCCCACAGGAGTGAGTTCTGAACCCCATGTCAGGCACCCCAGCCTGGGTGGTCTGGCATCAGGAGAAGGAGCCCTGAGAGCATTTGGCTTTGAAGGTCGGTGGGGCTCGAGTGCAGGAGCGCCACAGAACTGGGGAAAAGAGAGACTCCACTCTTGGAGACTGCACACAAGCTTTCGTGTGCACGGGGACCCAGGGCAAAGCAGACCCTTCAAGGAAGGGTCTTTCAGGAGGCAGGGGGGTTGGCGGTGGCTCACTGTGGGAGCAAGGGCACTGGTGGTGGAGATCCCCGAGAATATTCACTGGCATGAGCTCTCCAGGAAGTGACTAATTTGGTTGCCATTTTGGCACCAAGACCTGCCTCACCCAACAGCCTGCAGGTTCCAGGGCCAGGATGTCTCAGGCCAAACCATCAACAGGGTTGGAAAACAGCCCTGCCTACTAGCAGACAGTCTATCTAAAGCCATCCTAAGCCAACAGCTGCCTATAAACACACCCCTTGACATGTTCTGCCCCCCAGAGAGACAAAACCCAGCTCTACTCACAAGGGTGCAAGCACTAGTCCCTACTACCAGAAAGCCTGCGCAAGCCCCTGAAGTAGCCTCGTCCATGAGGGGGCAAGACACCAGAATGAAGAGGAACTACAGTCCTGCAGCCTAAGAAACGGACACCACAAACACAGAAGGTCAGACAAAATGAGACGGCAGAGAAATATGCTCCAGATGAAAAAATAAGATGAAACCCCAAAAGAATAGTTAAGTGAAGTGGAGACAAGCAATCTACCTGAAAAAGTACGCAGAGTAATGATAGTAAAGACAATCTAAGATCTCAGGGGGAAAAAATGGAAGCACAGGCTAAGAGGATACAAGAAATATTTAATAAAGACTAGCTTTAAAGGTCAGAGATGAACAATACAACAATTGAAATGAAAAATGCCTAGGAAGAATCAATAATAGAATAAATGAGGCAGAAGAATAAATGAGACGAAAGACAGACTGGTGGAAATCAATGCTGCAGAAAAGAATAAAGAAAAAAAGAATGAAAAGAAATGAGGACAGTCTCAGAGATTTCTGGGAGAACATTAAATGCACCAAATTCACTTTATAGGGGTCCCAGAAGAAGAGAGACAGAACCTGAGAATATATTTGTAGAGATAAAAGCCGAAAACTTCCCTAATATGGGGAAAGAAACACTCATTCAAGTCCAGGGAGTTCAGAGAGTCCCATACAGGATAAACCCAAGGAGGAAAACATCGAGACACATAGTAATCAAATTGACAAAATTTAAAGAAAAAGAGTAAAAGGAACAAGCAACATACATATGAAATCCCCAGAAGGTTTACCAGCTGATTTTTCAGCAGAAACTGCAGAAGGGAGTGACACAATATAGTTTAAAGAGATGAAAGGGAAAAACTTACAGCTAAGAACATTCTACCCAGTAAGGCTCTCATTCAGATTCAAAGGAGATAACAAAAGCTTTACAGAGAAGCAAAGGCTAACAGAATTCAGCACCACCAAACCAGTTCTACAACAAGTGCCAAAGGAAGCTCTCCAGTTGAAAAAGAAAAGGCCACAGGTATAAACAAGAAGATTATAAATGGGAAAGCTCACTGGTAAAGGTAAACACAAAGTAAAAACAGGAAATTTTCTACACACAAATCTGGTATCAAACCAGCAATCATGACAAGAGAAGAACACACATGCAGGATTTGGAAAAGGATTTGAAACTGAGAGACTACTAACTTAAAACAATCGTTTGTATGTGTGTGTTTATATGTGTGTGTGTATACACACACACACACACACACACACACAGTCTGCTATATTAAAATCTCATGGGAACTGAAAATCAAAAATACACAATAGATACACACACAAATAAAAAGCAATCCAAACACAATACTAAAGATAGTCATCAAATCATAAGAGAACAAAAAAGGTAGGGAAGAAAAAAGACATACGAAAACAAATCCAAAACACTTAAAAAGATGGCTCCAACCAAAAGATACAGACAGGCTGAATGGATACAAAAACAAGACATATACATATATGCTGTCTACAAAAGACCCACTTCAGATCTAGGGACACATACAGGCTGAAAGTGGGGGGATGGAGAAAGGTATTTCGCACAAATGGAAAGCAAAAGAAAGCTGGAGTAGTAATATTCATATCAGACAAAATAGACTTAAAAATAAGGACAGTGACAAGAGACAAAGAAGGACACTGCACAATAACAAAGGGATCAATCTAAGAACAAGATATAAACATGATCTAAGAACAAGATATAAACATTACAAATATATTAATGTATGTACCCAAAATAGGAGCACTCCAATATAAAGGGCAAACACTAACAGCCATAAAAGGAGAAATTGACAGTAACACAATAATAGTGGGGAACTTTAACACCCAGTTACATCAATATACAGATTATCCAGACAAAATCAATAAGGAAACACAGTTCTTAAATGACACATTAGACCAGATGAATTAATTATAAATCAATCACAAGAAAAAACTCATAAAAAACACAAACATGTGGAGGTTAAACAATGTTACCAAACAACGAAAAGATCACTGAAGAAATCAAAGAGGAAATTTAAAAAATACTTAGAGACAAATACCAAAGAAAATATAACAACCCAAAAATTATGGGACAAAGCCAAAGCAGTTCTAAGAAGGAAATGTATAGCAAGGTAGTCTTACCACTGAGCTACCTGGGAAGCCTTCAGTGGTTTAAAAAAAAAAAAAAAGCACCTGTGATGCAGAAGACAGGAGTTCAATCCCTGGGTCAGGAAGATCCCCTGGAGAAGGAAAGAGCAACCCACTCCATTATTCCTGCCTGGGAAATCCCATGGACAGAGAAGTCTGGCAGGCTATAGTCCATGGGGTCACAAAAGATAGTCAGATTTGGCTTAGTGACTAAATAATAGCAACAACAATCTTACCTCAGGAAACAAGTAAAATTTCAAACAAACAACTTAATCTTATAGCGAAAGCAAATAGAGAAAGAAGCAGAAACAAACCCAAAGTTAGTGGAAGAAAAGTAAACACAAAGATCAGAGAAAATAATTGAAATACAAAACTAAAAGCTGCTTCTTTGAAAACATAAACAAAATTCATAATCCTTTAGCCAGACTCCCATCCAAGTAACTAAACCAGTCCCAACCCTGCTTAGCTTCCAAGACCAGGCGAGATCAGGCAGGTTCAGGATGATATGGCCACAGACTAGCCAGGCTCATCAAGAGAAAAAGGGAGAGGGCTCAAATCAATTAAATTAGAAATGAAAAAGAAGTTACAACTGACACCACAGAAACACAAGGGATCATAAGAAACTACGATAAGCAGCTATATGCTGATAAAATGGACAGTCTAGGAGAAATGGACAAATTCTTAGAAAAGTAAGCCTTCCAAGACTGAACCAGGAAGAAATAAAAAATATGAACAGACCAATCGCAAGTACTGAAATTGAAACTGCGATTTAAGAACTTCCAATAAACAAAGAGGGAGACAGAGGATTAGATGGTTGGATAGCATTACCAACTCAACATGAGTTTGAGCAAATTGCAGGAGACAGTGAAGGACAGGAAAGGCCGGCATGCTGCAGTCCATGGAGTTGCACAGAGTTGGACACAACTTAGTGATTAAAAAACAACAACAAAAGTCCAGGAACATGTGACTGCACAGGTGAATTCCAACAAACATTTAAAGAACTATCACCTATCCTTCTGAAATTCTCCAAAAAACTGCAGAGGAAGAAATACTCCCAAACTCATTTTATGAGGCCAGAATCACTTTGATAAAAAAAAAAAAAAACAGATAAAGATATCACACAAAAAGGAAAATTACAGGCCAGTATCACTGATAAATTCCAAAAAAACACCTACTTTTGCTTCACTGACTATGATAAAGCCTTTGACTGTGTGGATCACAACAAACTGGAAAATTCTTAGAGATGGGACTACCAGATCACCTTAACTGTCTCTTTTTTTTCTTTTTTCTTTTCTTCGGTCTCAGTTCGTTCTCAGAACACGCTCCATCACCTAGTTCCCAGAACTCATATTGCGCAGTGGTCACGTCATCATCAACCAACTGTCTCTTGAGAAACCGGTACGCAGGTCAAGGAGCAACACTTAGAATCAGATATGGAACAACACATTGGTCAAAGTTGGGAAAGGAGTACGACAAGGCTGTATATTGTTACCTAGCTTACTGAACTTGTACGCAGAATACATTATGTGAAATGCTAGGCTGGATGAATCATAAACTGGAATCAAGATTGTAGGGACAGACATTACCAGAAAAATGCAAATCAAAACCTCAATGAGGTACCATTACACGCCAGTCAGGATGGCTGCTATCCAAAAGTCTACAAGCAATAAGTGCTGGAGAGGGTGTGGAAAAAAGGGAACCCTCTTACACTGTTGGTGGGAATGCAAACTAGTACAGCCACTATGGAAAAGAGTGTGGCGATTCCTTAAAAAAACTGGAAATAGAACTGCCATATGACCCAGCAATACCACTTCTGGGCATACACACTGAGGAAACCAGATCTGAAAGAGACACATGCACCCCAATGTTCATCGCAGCACTGTTTATAATAGCCAGGACATGGAAGCAACCTAGATGCCCATCAGCAGACGAATGGATGAGGAAGCTGTGGTACATATACACCATGGAATATTACTCAGCCATTAAAAAGAATTCATTTGAATCAGTTCTAATGAGATGGATGAAGCTGGAGCCCATTAAACAGAGTGAAGTAAGCCAGAAAGATAAAGAACATTACAGCATACTAACACATATATATGGAATTTAGAAAGATGATAATGATAACCCTATAGGCAAAACAGAAAAAGAGACACAGATGTACAGAACAGACTTTTGGACTCTGTGGGAGAAGGCGAGGGTGGGATGTTTCGAGAGAACAGCATGTATATTATCTATAGTGAAACAGATCACCAGCCCAGGTGGGATGCATGAGACAAGTGCTCAGGGCTGGTGCACTGGGAAGACCCAGAGGGATGGGATGGGGAAGGAGGCGGGAGCAGGGATTGGGATGGGGAACACATGTAACTCCATGGCTGATTCATGTCAATGTATGACAAAACCCACTGAAATGTTGTGAAGTAATTAGCCTCCAACTAATAAAAATAAACGAAAAAAAAAAAAGATTGTAGGGAGAGATATCAACTTTAGATATGCAGATGATACCACTCTAAATGGCAGAAAGTGAAGAGGAACTAAACAGACACTCGATGAGGGTGAAAGAGGAGAATGAAAAAGCTGGCTTAAAACTCAACATTCAAAAAATGAAGATCAGGGCATCTGGTCCCATGACTTCATGGCAAATAGAAGGGGGAAAAATGGAAGGAGTGACAGATTTTATTTTCTTGGGCTCCAAAAATCACCGTGGATGATGACCACAGCCATGAAATGAAGAAACACTTGCTTCTTGGAAAGAGAGCTATGACAAACCTTGACAGCATATTAAAAAGTAGAGACATTACTTTGCCAACAAAGATCTATATAGTCAAACCTATGGTTTTTCCAGTAGTCATGTATGGATGTGAGAACTGGACCATAAAGAAGGCCGAGCACTAAAGAACTGATATTTTCAAACTGTGCCGGAGAAAACTCCTTGAGAGTTACTTGGACAGCAAAGAAATCAAACCAATCAATCCTAAAGGAAATCAACTCTTGAATATTCATTGGAAGGACTGATGCTGAAGCTCCAATACTTTGGCCACCTGATGTGAAGAGCCAACTCACTGGAAAAGACCCTGATGCTGGGAAAGATTGAAGGCAAAAGAGCGAAGCAACAGAAGATGAGATGGTTGGATGGCATCATAGACTCAATGGACATGAGTTTGAGCAAACTCTGGGTGATAGTGAAGGATAAGGAAACCTGGAGTGCTGCAATCCATGGGGTCACAGAGACATGACTGAGTGACTGAACAACAACAAATCACTGAAGAATACAGACACAAAAATCCTCAACAAAATACTACCAAATTCAATCCAACAATACATTAAAAGGATCATACACACCATGATCAAGTGGGATTTATCCCAGTATGCTAGGATTCTTCAACATCCACAAATCAGTGTGATACACCACATTAACAAACTGAAGGTTAAAAACTATACAATCAACTCAATAGATGAAGAAAAAAATTTTTTGACAAAATTCAACACCCATTTACGATAAAAAAAAATAAAAATAAACTCTCCAGAAAGTAAGCACATGAGGGAACCTTCTTCAACATAATAAAGGTCCTATATGATAAACCCATTGCTAACATCATTCTCAATGGTTTAGAACTGAACACATTTCCTCCAACATCACAAATAAGACAAGAATGTCCACTCTCGCTAGTTTTATTCAACATAGTTTTGGAAGTCCTCACCATGGCACTCAAAGAAGAAAACTAAATAAAAGGAATCCAAATTGGAAAACAAAAAGTAAAACCACCACTGTTTGCAAATGACATGATACTGTATGTAGAAAACCCTAAAGATGCTACAACCACTAGATCTCATTAATGAATTCAGTAAAGTTGCAGGATACAAAATTAATACATAGAAATATTTTCCATTCCTATACACTAACAATGAAAGATCACAAGGGGAAGTTAAGGAAACAATCCTATTTACCATCCCATCAAAAAGAACAAAATATCTAGGAATAAACCTAGCTAATGGCAATCTACTCCAGTATTCTTGCCTGGAGAATCCCATGGACAGAGGGGCTGGCGGGCTACAGTCTGTGGGGTCGCAAAGAGTCAGACATGGCTAAGTGACTAACACTAAGGAGGCAGAAGACTTGTACTCAAAAAACTGTAAGAAGGTGATGAAAGAAATCACAGTTGATACAGACAGATGGAAAGATATAGCACATTCTTGTATTAGAATAATCAATATTGTTAAAATGACTATACCACCCATGGTAATCTACAGATTCAATGCAATTTCTATTAAATTACTGATGGCATTTTTCACAGAATTAGAACAAAAAGACCCAAGATGGACGGGTCATGGTGGAGAGTTCTGACAACGTGGTCCACTGGAGAAGGGAATGGCGAACCACTTCAATACTCTTGCCTTCAGAACCCTATGAACAGTATGAAAAGGCAAAAAGATACGACACTGGAAGATGAACTCCCCATGTTAGTAGGTCCCAATATGCTACTGGGGAAGAGCAGAGAAATAGATCCAGAAAGAAGGAAGACACTGAGCCAAAGTGAAAACAGCGCCCAGTTGCGGAAATAAAGTCTGATGCTGTAAAGGACAATTGCATAGGAACCTGGAATGTTAGGTCCACAAATCAAGGTAAATTGGAAGTGGTCAAACAGGAGATGGCAAGAGTGAACATCAACATTTTAGGAATCAGTGAACTAAAATGGAGCAGAATGGGCAAATTTAATTCAGATGACCATTATATCTACTACTGTGGGCAAGAATCCCTTAGAAGAAATGGAGTAGCCTCACAGTCAACAAAAGAGTCTGAAATGCAGTACTTGGGTGCAATCTCAAAATGACCTCTGTGTGCTTTCAAGACAAACCACTCAATGTCACAGTAATCCAAGACTATGCCCCAGTGACTAATGCCAAAGAAGCTGAAGTTGAACTGTTCTGTGAAGACCTATAAGACATTCTAGGACTAACACCGAAAAAAGATGTTCTTTTCATCATAGGTAACTGGAATGCAGAAGGAGGAAGTTAAGAGATACCTGGAGTACCAGGCAAGTTTGGCCTTGGAGCACACAATGAAGCAGGCAAAGGCTAACAGAGTTTTCCCAACAGAACACGATGGTCATAGCAAACACCCTCCTCCAACAACACAAGAGACGACTCTACACATGAACATCACCAGATGGTCAATACTGAAATCAGACTGATTATATTCTTTGCAGCTAAAGATGGAGATGCTCTATACAGTCAGCAAAAACAAGACCGGGAGCTGACTATGGCTCAGATCATGAACCCCTTAGTGCCAAATTCAGACTTAAACTGAAGAAAGTAGGGAAAACCACTAGACCATTCAGGCATGACCTAAATCAAATCCCTTATGATTATACAGTGGAAGTGACAAATAGATTCAAGGGATTAGATCTGATGGGGTGCCTGAAGAACTATGGATGGAGGTTTGTAACAGGAGGTGGTGGTCAAGACCATTCCCAAGAAAAAGAAATGTAAAAAGGCAGAATGGTTGTCTGAGGAGGCCTTACAAATAGTTGAGAAAAAAAGAGAAGGCAAAGGAGAAAAGGAAAGATATACCCATCTGAATGCATAGCTCCAAAGAATAGCAAGAAAAGATAATACAACCTTCCTGAAAAGACCCTGATGCTGGGAGGGATTGGGGGCAGGAGGAGAAGGGGACGACAGAGGATGAGATGGCTGGATGGCATCACCGACTCAATGGGCACGAGTTTGAGTAAACTCCAGGAGTTGGTGATGGACAGGGAGGCCTGGTGTGCTGCAATTCATGGGGTCGCAAAGAGTTGGACTCGACTGAGTGACTGAACTGAAATGATCAATGCAAGGAAATAGAAGAAAACAGTAGAATGGGAAAGACTAGAGATCTCTTCAAGAAAATCAGAGATACCAAGGGAACATTTCATGCAAAGATGGGCACAATAAAGAACAAAAATGGTATGAACCTAACAGAAGCAGAAGATATTAAGAAGTGGCAAGAATACACAGAAGAACTATACAAAAAAGATATTCATGACCCAGATTAACACAATGGTGTGATCACTCACCTAGAGTCAGACATCCTGGAGAGCCTTAGGGAACATTACTACGAACAAAACTACTGGAGGTGGTGGAATTCAAGCTGAGCTATGAAGGATGATGCTGTTAAAGTGCTGCACTCAATATCTCAGCAAATTTGGAAAACTCAGCAGTGGCCACAGGACTGGAAAAGGTCAGTTGTCATTCAAATCCCAAAGAAAGGAAATCCCACAGAATGTTCAAACTACTGCACAATTGCACTCATCTCACATGCTAGCAAAGTAGTGCTCAAAATTCCAAGCTAGGCTTCAACAGTACGTGAACCAAGAACTTCCAGATGTTCAAGCTGGATTTAGAAAAGACACTGGAACCAGAGATCCAATTGCCAATATACACTGGATCATAGAAAAAGCTAGAGAATTCCAGAAAAATATCTACTTCTGCTTCATTGACCACACTAAAGCCTTTGACTGTATGGATCGCAACAAACTATGGAAAATTCTTAAAGAGATGGGAATACCAGACCACCTCACCTGCCTCCTGAGACACCTGTATGCAGGTCAAGAAGAAACAGTAATAACCAGAAATGGAACAAGAGACTGGTTCAAAATTGGGAAAGTAGTACATCAGGGCTGTATATTGTTACCCTTCTTATTTAACTTATATGCAGAGTACATCATGTGATATGTCAGGATGGATGAAGCACAAGCTGGAATCAAGATTGCAGGGAGAAATATCAATAACCTCAGATATGCAGATGACACCACCCTTACGGCAGAAAACAAAGAGAAATTAAAGAGCCTCTTGATGAAAGTGTAAGAGAAGAGTGAAAAAGTTGGCTTAAAACTCAATATTCAAAAAACTAAGATCATCTCATCACTGGGATGGGATGGTCCCATCACTTCACAGCAAAAAACATGGGACACGATGGAAATGGTGAAAGACTTTATTTTCTTGGGTTCTAAAATCACTGCAGATGGTGAATGCAACCATGAAATTAAAATACGCTTGCTCCTTGGAAGAAAAGCTATGACCAACCTGAACAGCATATTAAAAAGCAGAGACATTATTTGGCTGACAGAAGTCCATCTAGTCAAAGCTATGATTTTTCCAGTAGTCATGTAAGGCTGTGAGAGTTGGACCATAAGGAAAGCTGAGTGCCAAAGAATTGATGCTTTTGAACTGTGGTGTGGAGAAGACTCTTGAGAATCTCTTGGACTGCAAGGAGATCAAATCAGTCAATCCTAAAGGAAATCAGTTCTGAATATTCACTGGAAGGACTGACGCTGAGGCTAAATATCCAATACTTTGGCCATCTGATGCGAAGAGCTGACTCATCAGAAAAGACCCTGATGCTGGGAAAGATTGAAGGCAGGAGAAGGGGATGACAGAGGATGAGATGGTTGGATGGCAGTACCAACTCGATGGACATGTGTTTGAGCAAGCTCAAACTTCCCTGGTGACAGACAAGGAAGCCTGGCATGCTGTAGTCCTGGGGGTTGCAAAGAGTCTGACAGGACTGAGGGACTGAACTGAGAGCAAAAGGAATTTTTAACGTGTGTGTGTTAGTCACTCAGTCATGTCTGACTCTTTGCAACCTTGTGGACTGTAGCCCACCAGGCTCCTCTGTCCATGGGATTCTCCAGGCAAGAATACTGGAGTGGGTTGCCATTTCCTTCTCCAGGGGATCTTCCCAATCCAGGGGTCAAACCTGGTTCTCCTGCATGGCAGGCTGAGTCTTTACCAGCTGGGTCACCACTTCTGTCCATTTAGTGTGTGCATTCTGTGTACTCAGTCGCTTCAGTCACGTCCAACTCTTTGCAACCTAAGGACTGTAGCCCATCAGGCTCCTCTTTCCATGGGATTCTCCAGGCAAGAATACTGGAGTGGGTTGCCATTCCTTTCTCTCCAGGGGATCCTCCCAAACCAGGATCGAACCTGGGTCTCCTGCATTGCAGGCAGATTCTTTACCATCTGAGCTATCAGGGAAGCTCATAATTTTGGGGTGCCCTTAAAAGGACAATTCTCCCTAGATGAGTATACTATTCATATAAAGAAATCTTTTAGCATTCACATCAAGCAAGAGGCGTTGAATTTAATATTTAATTAGGGCCTCATTTTTCATGGAATTATATTTTGCAGGGGCTTCTCAGGCAGTCCTAGTGGTAAAGAACCTGCCTGCCAATGCAGGTAGATGTAAGAGATGTGGGTTCAACTGCTGGGTTGGGAAGATCTCTCTGGAGGAGGGCATGGCAACCCACTCCCGTATTCTTGTCTGGAGAATCCCATAGACAGAGGAGCCTGGTGGGCTATGGCCCATAGAGCTGCAAAGAGGTGGACACACTGATGTGATTTAGCACGCATGCATATTTTGCAGAAATACAGAACTAGGAATCAACGTAAGACAGTCATATAGAGTCATTTTCTAAAATTAGAAAATCAAGATGATAACGTAGTGAAATTATTTTAATTATTCCAGACAACTAGAGAAATAGATTTCCAACTAGCTAATGTACATGCCTGCTTCCTGTCCCATCTTTCCAGCTATGACTACATAGAATTATCATCTGTGATCACAATGACTTCAACATGAACAGTAAGGAGACCACAGTTAAATTCCAGGTTCTCAAATATAACAGAATCACATAGCTGTCATCACATTCATTTGAAATTCAAACATATATACTGGTAAACATATCTCTGTGAATATTACTTTCTAACAACTATTTCCATTTCTAGATGAATACATCGAAATGGTACATATAGTTTCAAATTCAATTCTATTTTTATTTTACAAAGCTAAGTGTCGGTATCAAAAGTTTATTTTACCAACGAACGGCAGTAACAGTTTAAAGTATCTGATCACCAGAAGTGATCATGCCAACATAGCTACTAATCATAAATTAATTTTCTTAAACAGTAAGTTTTTAAGTTGAATACAGAAGGAAAATCTACATGTGGCAAATTTACTTTAAAAACTATCACAACTTTGAGAGCTACATCACAGTTCCCCCACAGTAATGAAACCTGCGTGGCTTGATCCAACAAGGTCTTCTTACCCGGTCAGAGTGGCCAGTGGCTGAGGCCAGAAGTTTTCCCTTTCTCCAGTCCCAAATGCAGACTGTGTTTTTGGCATCCAGTCCCACAGAGGCTAAACGCTAAGAATAAGAACAAAAATTTAACTCCAGAAAAATGATGGGAAGATTTCCTATTATCCATGCTGTCTTTCAATGAATAGCTCTTATTGCCTACTGTGGGCCAGGTATTGAATTTCTTATGGGAAAAAAAAAGATTTCTCAAAACTAAAGATATCAAAGTAGATACTTTTCTATTAGCATATAATAAAATTTCAGTGACCTAAAACCTGCAACTAATTTAACATAATAACAAACATAATAAACATGCAAAATCTCATGAAGTCTCCGATTCACCAGTGAAAATCATAGGAACAGAACTAGAAGGGCGGGCTTAAATTTTTTTTAATTGGTTTTAAGAATCTAATATGGTTTTAAGAGAGTCTAGGATTCTTTAGTCAAAAGCCTCACCAAACAGTTAAAATGAATGGGTTTGACAAACACAAGGAGGATAAATCCCATTAATATTATCTTCATTCTTAAGTTTCATAATTTCACAAACACTTGAAGTGACTAGAGAAGGATACACAAGTTTAGTAAAAGTAACCTGATACTTCATCTCCAAAACTAAATTATTTGGATTCAGATCAGAAATCTGAAGGGAAAAGAAATCCAAAACCTGTGTATATACAAAATCAGTAGCATTGAAACACATATTAGTGACACCAAAACTGGAGTTTCTAGTAGAACAGCACTACTCGGGAAAAAAAAAAAAAAACAGCACTATGTAAGAGAGAGAGGTCTAGGCTGGGAGTAAGTAGATTTGGCTTCTCTTTTGACTTTGTGATTAGCTAGACATGGACATTAGAAAGTTAACTAAACTACTTAAATTTTCTGTTTTTTCAACTGTAAAATGAGTAAAAAGCATTTTTTTCTGTCTACAAAATACTGTTGTACGGACTGTGAAATAATGTGAAATAATGAAAAATCAAAGGGTTTTTAAGACATCACTACCCAAACAAAAGAGTATGTGAGCTTATGTGTTTCACTGAGTATGCATGTATACGCATATTCAAGCAATGAGAGACAGCCATATATGGCTAAATGTATACATGTGTTATGCAGAAATTAGTCAGGTTTCTTCACTAAAGGTGACTTCCATTAGGAATATTTAGGATTAAAAAATATACAGCTGGAGGGTCTAAAATGGATCCTTAATGAAAGCAGGTCTTTGCTGTAATTTTCAATTGAGAGTTCCAGCAATAGAAATGATTCTAGTACATGGTTGCATTTTTATCTATATATGAAAATTTGGAGTGGGTGGATTCCATTCAGCTTATTTTTTCTTTTCTCTTTACTTAAATAGAAAAGTAGTTAACACAAACATGGGCCCTAACGTAAAACCCACATAAGAAATGTGAAAAAGATTGAGAAAAAGCCAAAAGATATCTATTCTGTTCATTTGCAGTGACAGGCCCTATTGCTACTCGAAAAGCATTTCTATTGCCTTTTGTTGCTCATGAGGTGACAGGCCATTTGTCACTTTCTAAACATCACTCAATTTTAGTGAACTCTGTCCAGGGAAAAAGTAGATCTGAAGTCATAGGCATCAACAGGCCATGAAATCCATCACAGCAAACAAATAGGAGGGTGTTTTTCTCAACTGACAGTTATGCAAGTACCATGCAGTCCACCCCCACCTGTACCTTCAACATGGAACCTAAAAAAATAACAAGGATTCTAGCACAAAATAACATGAACAAAAAACTAAAAGTTACAGCTGGACCTCCCTCGGCTGCATTACATTTTCCCTGTGTGCTTCAGAACAAATTTTGATAAAGAGTGTTTGTTAGAAAAACAAAATCAGATTAGAGAATGTGCACGTGAGTTCACATCTAAGCAGTCATCTCCACTTGCATATGCATTCTGATACATTCAACCTAATCAGGAAGTCAGTAACTGCAAATCTGAAGAAATGTCACTACTTAGCTATTTCTCTTAAGACCTGGATATAATGGAACTTACGTATTATCTTGATTCAATTATGAGATTACAGAGTAGTTAAATCAAAAACATACACCAAGGGGTCTACATGTGTACTGAACTGAACGGAACGATCACTACTCTCTCAAAATAGCAAGAAACACAAAGTTTAAAAAAGGACCCAAACCAGGTCAAGTCCTATAATCAACTGAACTGCCAGCAAACTCTCAGTTTGGTCAATTTTCTATGAGTAATTTCACAGGTCTTTCTACATTATGAGTGTTCAGTCACATCTGACTCTTTGCAACCCCAGAGACTGTGCCCAACCAGGCTTCCTCTGCCCATGGAATTTTCCAGGCAAGAATACTGGAGTGGGTTGTCCTTTCCTTCTCCAGGGGATCTTCCTGACCCAGGGATCAAACCCACGTCTCTTGCATCTCCTGCATTGCAGGTGGATTCTTTACCACCATGCCACCTGGGAAACCCAATATGAACTATAAGAGAAGTACCTCTGAAATTTACCAAAAAAAAAAAAAGACTGAAGGAATTAACTGGCATAAATACAAAGGGTGGAAGGGACAGAGGAAGGGTGTCTTAGGAACATGGAGAAGGCTAGAAGAAAAGGCATGGCTCTAGTGAGGAGGTGAATGCAGGGAGAGCCAGGAATGAGGTCTCTGTATTTCCAGTCCCTTCTCTGTGACATATTTTTTAAATTGAGATATAACTGTTATCTATTAATACATGGATAAATCTTTTCTATCAAGTGTTGCTGAAGTCCAAGGAAAGAGAGTCACTTTGTTGGACGGGGAGACGGGGAAGACTTCATGAAGACCTTATGAAGGGTCCTGGAAGAATGAGTCACTCTACAGGGCAAGGAGTGTCAGCAGGGCGCTGAAGGTGGAGAGGGCAGCATGAGAAAGGGTCTGGAGGGGCCCAAGTGTCTGGTCTCACAGAGGAATCTCACTGACGTGTCCAACTTGACCGCAGGGGAACAGTGAAGACAAGGCCGGAAAAGCTGGTTAGCAGAGAATCCCCAGCCACAAGGTATGGACCTCAGTCAGGGGGTACTCCAAACTTTTCTTGTTTTTAAATAATATTCTGACGCTTTTTTAGTTGGTGAAATGCATTAGCAAGAAAATGACTGTGTGGAGGAAACTAGTTAGGAGATTACTGGTGGCAGGGAGAATGGGAAGAAGAGAATGAATGTCAGAGTCACTGAAAAGAAACTAATAAATACACATGATCCATGACTGCTTGAATCAGAGGCAGTGGATAGGGAGATGGAGTTAGAAGTCACCTCAAGGTTAAAGAGTCAAAGAGAATCTTGTCAGTGAATTATTAAGAGGTGATGCTATTTTCTGAAACAAGGGGAACCGAGGAGATGCTCAGGGCTGGAGGTCTGTGAAAAAGGTTTGGTCTAACCCTCGTTCCAAACAGGAAGTTAACAAAGGAAGACAAAGGACAATCATTGAGTCACTATGAACCCAATGAACATGAGTTCACTTTCTGGAGGCTTTTTAACCAAATGGTGAGACTGGGGAAACCAAAACTGACCCTATCCAGAGGTGGGTGTCAGTGGCATGAGCATAGAAAAGGACCAAACAGGTGAGGATTCTAGGAGGCTGACAAGGGAAGACGGGGAGGGCTGATAGACTTTCAGAGCCTATAGGCCATGTTCATTATAATTCTAGGTGACTTGTGTGAGGTCGTTAAGGAAAAAGAAAATGGAAAAAGATACATACCTGTCCATCTGAGTCAAAAGTCAGGCAGGCGACTCCATGTGTGTGGACATCTTTAAGAATAGACACAGTTTGGACATTATAGGAATCCCATATACATATATATGGCTCCTTCCCAACTTGGCCAGTCGCAACGAGAGTTTTATCTGGATGTAAGGCAAGGCTGAAAAAGAAAAAGGCCTCTTTCACATCATCCTGTTGAGCAAAGCTAAAAAAAAAAATTTTATTATCTTTTATCCACATTTCTAATTTTAATCTAAGAAGATAATCCCAAGACCCAAAGAAATTATTTCGCTGATTGGTCTAATAGAAATGTTTAACTTTGGTGAAGAGAGGCTGAGTACAGTTTAGCTATCATTTCATCAGATCTTACCCACTTGGTAAGCTTGAAAATCAGACAACTGTTATAATTCTATGATTAGAAAACCTACTATATTCTATAATTGCCTTATGTTATGATATTTACTTACTGGTTTTGAAAATATTACTCAGCTTTCAAGTTCTTTTGACTTTAAATTGGAAAAAAAAAAAATGCTGTTGCCAGGAGAAAGTGCACTTCACAGAATTAATTAAATCTGCTTGCAGAAGCTCTGGATACCATCCTTATTAGGATTTCAAAGCATGGAGGGGGTATCAGAGTCAAGTGCTGTTTCTGTATCTGCTGCCATAGATTATGTATTTTAAATGAAAATCTCTATTTTACATAAATCACCGTGACACCAACAAAACCGCAAATTACTCTGCCTGTGGTTTGTATAGAATTTTTCTTATATCTGTAGTCCAATCAAAATAAAACTTTGTCAAATGCCAACTGGAATTTCAAGGAATCTGTAGCAGTCAAGAAGGAGAAATGTAATCATTATTATGCCTGGATGAGAAATCAGTCTAATGTTTCAAATTTGTTGTGCAAAGAAGTTGTGCCTTTCTAAAAATATGAGTTGGTAATTAAAAAAAAAGAGAGAGAGAGACCTATTTTAAAAAAAAAGCAGATGGCTGTTTACACAATAAGCAAAAGTAGAATTATTTTTCTTTTCAGTTTCAACATCTGTCTACACAACTAACAGAAGTAGATTTTTTTCTCCCCTGTTCACCTTTCAGCTTGACTTTTATAAGAATATAAGTTCTGAAAAAATAAATATATATATATATATATACGCTCTGAAATTGACACCTTGATTTGCACATTGGCTGCCCCTCACTACCTCTAGTTCCTTGGACGTGCTACTTGATCTCTTTTGTCCTCGGGTTCCTCATCTATAAAATGGAGATAATATATGAAAACAGATGATGCAATGAAAATAAAGCATTTAGCACAGAGTAACCATGCAATACAAGTTTCATTATCATCATTATTTGTGAAACTGGCAAGGGAAAGATACAACCAACATACACACGGTGCTCCTTTCAGAAACCATCTACTTTCTGATTTTCTTTGCTCCACGTGTAGCACACCCCCACCCCCACTTCTGCAGCCGCCAAGCCCGATAGCCTGTTCTGGGGTCTCTCACCCCGCTGTGCTCATCTCGTGGGTCTCCCCACAAACCTAGCACCAACTTTTGCACAGGACCCCGAGTGCTGCCTCCCCTTCCTCACCGTCGGCCCTCCCAGGCCCTTGGACCCTGGTGCTCGGGTGCAGCGGGTCTTCTCAGGACCTTCCAGTGCCCCCATCCACAGGTCTTGGTCCCCCGACTGCCTCCTGAGCTGCCTTCCAATGCGCCATTTGCCCTCTCCCTACGAGGCTGGATGCTCGGCGAGTTTCGGTTTTTGTTTTTTCTTGTTAGGCAAAGATAGAGTTGGAGCTGCTCTGAGGATGAACTTTGTGGCTTGGCTGTGGTGTGGGGAGTGAGTGCGGGTCCAGACGGAGGGGCCGGAAGACGGTGGGCTGGGAGCTCCGACCATCGGGGGCGTCTCAGAAAAATCAAGCAAGACGCTTCTGCAACCACCACCCTCCCCAGAAGCACCCAGCCCCATCTCACGGTCTCACGCGATCTTGGGAGAGCTGCGGAGGCAGAGGCGTTGGGGATGAGAAAAACCTGGGTGCTCCTAATGCCAGCAAGGACGCTCCAATGAGAAAGGAGTCTGGATCTCACCTCTCATCAAGCAAATCTCAATCAGCCTCACCTGCCCTCCCCTCCCCCAACCCTGACGCCGAGTCACAGCACAGGGCACTCCCCCCGGGGGGCCTGGCCAGGCACTGGGGACCAGGCCCTGACCCAAAGGCTGTGCATGGCTGATGCTGCCTGAGTTCAGAACTTGGGAGTGAAACGCACACAGGCAGGCTGAAAGTTGATCGCCTTTCAAGAGGAAGGACCCTGAAAGACGGGTCCAATCCCATCTTGGGCTGCAGCAACCCTAATGCTCCATCTCAGGGCACATCCGGGGAGCCTGTTGTTCCCCTAGAAGGAGCAAGGTGCTGGCATCCACCCTGGGAGCCTGTGGCCACCTCTTCCTCGAGCCTCCCCCAGAAGGACCCCTCAGGGCGCCGCTCCACTTCCCACCTGGCCCGCCAGCTAGCATTCTGCAGTCAGGGAGCAGGTCTCTCCAGGCAGGGCCTTCATCAGGAACTGTGCTCCTCTTGTGAACTCTGTCAGGGAGCTCATGGGCCTGAGCCGGGCCTGGTCTGGGCGGGGGAGGGTGGGGCTTCCCAGGAAGACAAACGAGGTGCAGGTGACTTCGCAGCTTTAGTTGTGGGAGTGAACGCAGGACCTGACCGAGGGGCAGAGAGAAGAGGATGGGTGGGGATGAGGAACACCTGGATGCCCCAAGTCTGAGTTGGCCATCTTAGTGGTTGCTGGAAAATATACCCAGGGATAGTTATAGCGAGTAACATAAAAATAAAACACATGTCAGAGCGTAGCCTTTTCACAGTAGGTGACTCTTCAGTCAGTTCAGCCACTCAGTCGTGTCTGACTCTTTGTGACCCCATGAACTGCAGCACGCCAGGCCTCCCTGTCCATCACCAATTCCTGGAGCTTACTCAAACTCATGTCCATTGAGCTGGTGATGCCATCCAATCATCTCATCCTCTG
The DNA here is from genome assembly GCF_023699985.2 of Odocoileus virginianus. NCBI lineage: Eukaryota > Metazoa > Chordata > Mammalia > Artiodactyla > Cervidae > Odocoileus > Odocoileus virginianus. Next base: position 35,714,620 of record NC_069675.1, on the reverse strand, counting down.
TCATCCCCTTCTCCTCCCACCTTCAATCTTTCCCAGCATCAAGGTCTTTTCTAATGAGTCAACTCTTCACATCAGGTGGCCAAAGTATTGGAGTTTCAGCTTCAGCATCAGTCCTTCCAATGAATATTCAGGACTGATTTCCTTTAGAATAGACTGGTTGGATCTCCTTGCAGTCCAAAGGACTCTCAAGAGTCTTCTCCAACACCACAGTTCAAAAGCATCAGTTCTTCAGTGCTCAGCTTTCTTTATGGTCCAACTCTCACATCCATGACTACTGGAAAAACCATAGCTTTGACTAGATGGACCTTTGTTGGCAAAGTAATATCTGCTTTTTAATATGCTGTCTAGGTTGGTCATAACTTTTCTTCCAAGAAGCAAGCGTCTTTTAATTTCATGGTTGCAATCACCATCTGCAGTGAATTCTGGAGCCCCCCCAAAATAAAGTCTGTCACTGTTTCCACTGTCTCCCCATCTATTTGCCATGAAGTGATGGGACCAGATGCCATGATCTTAGTCTTCTGAATGTTGAGTTTTAAGCCAACTTTTTCACTCTCCTCTTTCACTTTCATAAAGAGGCTCTTTAGTTCTTCGCTTTCTGCCATAAAGGGTGGTGTCATCTGCATAGGTGACTCTTGGAGGCTTTAAGACATTTTAAGATTGTAGAACACTTTATCATTCACCCATTCATTCAAGAAATCCTTATTTAAAAAACTATGAAATGTCAGGTGGTGCCATAGATAACATAAACAGAAAATATACTGCCTTTCTTTCAAGAAGCCCATCTTAAAAGGAAGGACAGACAAGTAAACAGATAATGGGCTAGCCAGGGCAGCCTTGAAAGCCCTTTTATTTTATTTTCAGAGGGCATCATTGACAATTATTAGCAGGAAACAATATCAATAGCTTCATAGTTTAAGAAGGTAACCCTAGTAGTAGTGAGGAAGAGTGGAAAGAACAGATGGGTAAGGTCTATTAGGAGAGGAAGCAGAAAGGTCAGTTCGACACTAGGTTGAGAGTGAGGTGAGACAGGGGTAGATGGAATGGAGAGGATGAGTCAAGAGATGTTTAAAGGAAAGACAGAGAGAAAGGTTTAGGATGTTTGAGGCCAAGGAAAAGCTTGAACATGTCAAATCTGACAGTTTTTTGCTTAGGCAGTTGGCAGCATTAGAGTTTGAAGCCTGCGAGCCTGGTCCTGGGAAAATATGGCCTTAATTCCACTTAGTCTCCAACAAAGAGACTCTCCAGGTTACACCACCCCTGAATTCCCCAGGGCTGTGAAGAAGAGGATTTGACTAAGCTGTCTTTTTCAGGACAGCAGGGGCCATTTCCGAAACTCTACACAGTTCCAACATCATGGCGGAGTAAATTAACAAGGCGCTTGCTGAAGAGGAAGTGAATGAGCCAACAGTCATGGCTGCCATGTCGCCGCCCCCTGCTGCTACTGGCACAGGTTCCACCCCGGGGGCTGGAAAATAAAGAGGGGTGAGCGTATTTCCCCCACATGCTCAGGCTCTTTCAAGAGACACAAATGAAACTCACTTTTGCTGTGATTACAGCTTCTAATTAAAATGCTTGAGAGACTTGGTAGATTTAAGGGGTTCTAAAACCAACAGTAAAAAAAATTGCTATTCTAGGCAGTTGTTCTAACCATAATTTTGTGATTTCCTGACTTTTCTCATTCCTTGAATGAAGGAGGAAATGAAAAAAACAACTTTCAACAAATCTTTAGAGGGGCCCTCAAAATAATTGATCAGTATGTTATCCAACTAGCAGTGTGACCCCAAAACATCCCATTATGCACTTAAAATGTTTTTACTCTGGTTTTTATTATTCTTTTCATTCATCTTAAAGCACATAAATTTATCACATTTATTAAATTGTCCACATTGGATTTTTTTTTTTGCCAGAAGTTTTTTTAACAGTTCCTTAAACCACCTCTTCCCAGCCCATGATAGCCCATTTATACAAGTTCCTGTTTACCGTTTGAATACATTAAGAAAATTACCCACTTCTCCTTTCATAAGCCAAGTCTCTGACCTGATTCTCTGGCTTGCAAGCAACACTGCAATGACTCATAGTGTTCCTATTTATCCACATCCATGGCAAGAATAGGGCGAACAGACAACCAACTCTATTCACTTTGCCATTACTCCATTAGCTTCCCAGTAGCTTCACTTCTTCCACCTTAGTAACAGAATGATAGCATCAGTGTATCTTTTAGAGCAGAGCCAAGTGGCATTTATTTTGTTTTGAATTTGTCATATAATTTCAACAGCACTTTTTAATCCTCCTAAGAGAGTGAGGCAGGGAACCCAGCAAACCTTAATCAAAGGATTTTCAAGAGTGTAAGGGTAAGACATGTAAGGTATCAGTAACAGTGCAGTTACAGAAACAATATTTTAATAAGCAGGTTTGAAGCTTACCATCAGGTATCTATTCACTTCTCACATCTCTGCATTTAGGAATTCAAGAATTTCATGAAAAGTCATTTTGAGCAGGATTTGCTTTCATCTAACTCCAAACATGTTTGGAATTTTAGTTCAGAAGCATTTAAATGACATAGATAGATAGATATATTAATAGATATAGAAACAGATTCCAAATTGGCCCCCTACTGCCTACTTCAAAACTGCTCTTTGCTTCTTTTAGAGAGATACCCTAAGACTAAGAAGCTACCCTAAGTAATGCCTTTAGATCAACCAACAGATTAAAGACGGTCAGTCGCCTTATCCTATTAAGGGGCCATGATGAAAATGATCCTGCCTCCTGAATTCCTTTTGACAAGATTTCATCAGAATCAGCCGACTGTTGTGTTATTCCATGAAGAAATTACAGAAGTGGAAAGCACCAGCATGACACAAAACATCTGGTTGACTCTGGGCTTCCCAGCACCTTCTTCATCATATCACAGGGTTGCAATTCTTTCTGTGACTAGCAGTACTGATGCTGTTTACTTATATTTTATGTCCATCTTCCATTTGAGGGTCCATAAATCCAAATCTCTGCTTTTCTAAGAAAACTGGCACACTACAAAATTTGTAGATTATTATTGCTACAACAGCAATGTCACAATGTTAAAACTTTCAAAATTGACTCCCTTTTGCTGAGGGTCTCAATACAATTGAGGCCTTATTCCACACCTACATAAAAAGGTTTGGTGTCCTTTCCTTGGTACTCAGTTTATTGTATACATGGCAACAAAAAAGGGATCGAGCTTTTAAAAACTGCTTTTCTCTGTGTATATATCAATCTAGTTCCATTGGGAAATCCCATTTTCTGTTGCCATGGCAATAGAAAGCACTGCAGAGGACTTTCATCACCCTGTCTGGGAGAAGGAATTGATTGGTTTCTCCAGCATGCCGAGAGGGCAAAACCATGTCTTTTTGATGTCAGATAAAATGAGGAAGATTTCCCAATATGTTGTGTGGGGAGAAGATGAGAATTAATAGAGTCATGAAAAGAGGTAGCTTTAGGAGGTGAAACAAAAAACTCTCATCAACACTAATCAGTCTCAATTCCTGAAGGCAAAAAACTATATTTGAATACTTATTCCAAGTGCAGCATTTTAAAAAATGTTCATGATTCAGACTTGACTTTTTTAAAGCTGTACTTCATTTTTGCCCAGGTTGCTTAAGGGATTTTCTCAGTAATAACTTTATATGTTAGTAGCTTTTTTTCCCCATAGTAGTCTCAGGAAAACATGAAAGCCTTCTCCCTCCTTTCCCTGAAAATAACCCTGAGAGAATTTTCCAATGTTGATGGTAAAAGTGCATCAGAGTGATTAGGTTGAACTGTCTGAGGGTGGTGGCAGGGGGCGGGGGGTGGCTACAGCTTTCTGAGCTGAAGAGGAAGTGGCCCAACCTCAGTGGATGTTCACCTGTGAGAATGAAAAGGCAAAGGAAGGCTCTTTTAAAAATAGTGGGCTGGAGGCAGTGGGACCTCAGATGAGGGTGGTTGTGCTCAAGTCCTCATCCCCAGAGATGGCGCTTGGCACGAGGGTACCACCCCTGGGGCTGTGATCTCACCTGACACCATGGATCTCACCTGCCCGCCATGTGGGCCTGGGCTGGACAAATGGAAGGGACAGCACCGTCAACAGACCACCAGGTCTACTACCATGTCCTGGACTGTGCAAGCCTCAGGGTACCTGTACAATCTGTGGCTGAGCAATGGTCTGTCAGATTAGACTTCTCACAACCTTGATGAGTGGTACATCCAATAAGAATAGATGTGATTTGGAAAAATAAAGACACACAATATTATATCTTGCATGCCAAGTGTTGCCATACTTGTATTAGTATGGAACCATATTCTAGCAATACCTTAACGCCACATAAAAGAATGGCTAAGAGATTATCGGTTTGGCTTTGCCTGAGATCAAAGCATGCAGTAGCATGCTAGAGTCAGCAAGAACTGATTGTTAAATTTCAGCAATCTTGCAAATCAGTTGTTAAACATGGCCACTGTTAATAATTACATAAACCTGCAGCTAAATAAATTATATTAACCACAAAGGTAATACACACAAAAACTCATCACTTCCTAATTATGTTACTATTACCTATAGTCTTAAGGTTATTAACTGTCAGCCTATCCAGCTCATACATACAGAACGATGTGCCTCTCTCTGCACATCTCTTTCCAACTGTTTTCAATGATGTCACCTTAGTGGTTTGAAATCAGCCAGGGTGGGAGTTTTCACATCATGGAAATCAACAAATGCTACAAATCAGGGCTTGATTTGTTGTTTTTTCAACTGTCCAGACTTAAGACATGGATAAAATTTTAATAATGTGGAATATACTTAAAAGTGTGTCGTGTCCTATAGCTGTGACACTATGAATAACATGAACAATTAAGAAAATAGTTTTCCAACATTAAAAAAGTAGTATCAATTAGCAAGGAAGTCGCTCACATCTGGCTAATGATTAAAGTTCTGACATAGATTTTTGTTGTTCACTTTATTCTTATTAATATAAACAAAATATCAACTCACATTCATGTAAAGAACTATATTTATTTGTCAGTGATGTGAAGGACTTCCTTTCTGAACCAGATAGTAATAAAGTATTTATTCCTCATCTGATTTTGTCAAATCAAGGTTGAATTGCAACCATAGGTTGGCCACAGATACAAGAGGTCATCAAAAATCAAGGAAAGAATTTTATTAGAATTAGCCACATGGGATTTATAGTGTATTATATATTTTATTATTATTTTGTAAATTGTGTGCAACACATCATTTATATCAGTAAAGTGTACAACTAACTTATGAATGTATATGCATGCATACATTTTCTCTTGGAGAGCTTCTTCTTAAGCAGTTACCAGTACATCACTGAAGCATATCTCCTGTATTTACTGGCATACAAGTTTCTCACAAATCACCTTCAGGAAACTACTCAACCTCTCTGTGCCTCAGTTTCTCATCCATAAAATACGAATAATAACAGTTCTATCTAAAAGAAGGTAAACATTATTGTGAGGATTTAACAAATCCTAAAACAATCCCATTACTTCATGGCAAATGGCAGGGGTCAAGGTGGAATTAGTGACAGATCTCCTCTTCCTGGGCTCTAAAATCACTGCGAATGGTGACTGCAGATATGTAATCAGAAATTGACTGCTTCTCAGCAGGAAAGCGATGACAGACCTAGACAGACCTAGTGTGTTGAAAAGCAGAGACATGACTCTGCCGACAAAAGTCCCTATAGTCAAGGCTATGGTCTTCCCAGTGGTCACATATGGTTGTTAGAGCTGGACCGTAAAGAAGGCAGAGCATCAGAGAATTGATGCCTTCAAACTGTGGTGCTGGAGAAGACTCCCGAAAGTCCCTTGGACAGCAAGAAGATCAAACCAGTCAATCTTAAGGGAAATCAACCCTGAATATTTATTGGAAGGACTGATGCTAGCTTAAGTTCCAGTATTTTGGTCACCTGATGTGAATAGCCAATTCACTGGAAAAGTCCTTGATGCTGGGAAAGACTGAGGGCAGAAGGAGAAGAGGGCATCAGAGGATGAGATGGCTGGACGGCATCACTGATGCAACGGGCATGAACTTTGACAAACTTCAGGAGAGGGTGAGGGACAGGGAGGTCTGGTGTGGTGCAGTCCATGGGGTCACAAAGAGTTGAACATGACTGGGCAACTGAACTACAACAAAGCAATGATTAAAACAAGAGTGCTTACAACACAGTAAGCAGTAAATAGATGTGTGGCTATTATTAATTAACTGCCATGTGACAGACTGCTCAAAACAAACACATGTGGGACCCCTGGGGATTGACAGGGAAAGTCATGTACATAGAGAGCTATTGTGATGTATCCTCCAAAATTTAAAAATAAGACCACCTTCTGAGAATTAAACTGGTAAAAACCACATAAATGGATGACTGGTTATCTAAAGAACTGATTCAAAGGAGAAGATATCCTATGCAAAAAGTTTGAAAATTGTATATAGTCATGATTAACAGTCAGAGAATCTGGACTCAAATAGTGAAATCAATAAATATGAGTAGAATGTTAATAGAAGGGGAAGTTCTACAAGGGAGTCAGAATTAAGAAAGTAGAGTACTGGCATAAGGATAGACATACAGATTGATGGAACAAAATTGAGTCTATCAATAGACTTACATTTGTCTGGTCAATTGACTTCCAATGAAAGCATTAAGGTAATTAAAGGGGAAAGATAGTCCTTTCAAACTAAAACAACTGGACATCCGCATAGAAAAAAAATAAACCTCAGCATTTACCTCTCATCATTCACAAATATTACCTTAAATGACCAGAGATCTAAATGGAAGAACTAAAACCATACAACTGATATAAAAACACATATGAAAACCTTTGTGACCTTTGAAAGACAATCATTTTTAAGAGAAGAAACAGAAAACATTAGCTGTAAAAGAAAACAATTGATAAACTGGACTTCAAAATTAAAGCTTATGCTCTTTGAAAGACACCATTAGGAAAGTGAAAAGTGAAGCCATAAGGTAAAGAAAATTATCAAAGAACTTGTACCTGGTACACAAAAAGAAGGCTTACACTTCAATAGTAAGAAGACAACCCAACTTAAAATACAGCCCAAAGACTTTAAGTACTGTCAAAGACAACTAAAATGGAAAAGGCTGACAATACCAAGAGTTGCTGAGGATATAGAATAGCTGGAATGCACACACATTGCTGATGGGGATGTAAGATAATAAGTCACTTTGGAAAGTAGTTTGACAGTTTCTTATAAAGTTAACCATACAGTTAACTTTACCAAAGAGAGATAAAATATCTCTAAAGAAAGACTTATGTACAAATATTCATAGCTGCTTTATTTATAATAGCCAAAAATTGGGAATAACTCATATTCATCTACAGGTGAATGGATAAACAAATTATTATATATACAATGGAACCATTTTCAGCAATAAAAAAGGAATGAACTAAGTACTGATACACACAACAACATGGATGAATCTCAAAAATATTACACTGAGTGAAAGAATCCTGGAGCATCCAATGTCACTAAGTATCTTCATCATACCAAGTTAGGAGCCAGAAGACACTGTCTATTGCTGATGACTCCAAAAATAAAAGCGCGAAAATATAAAAGTTACAAAGGTAAATGTTAACAGAATTAAAAATAGGAACTCTTTGAGGAGGACATGAGATGGGATGTAAGAATGGCATCTATAAGCTACATCTTAATGTGTCTTGAAGTTGATCCTGTTTAAAACAGACAAATCAAGAAAAAGCAATTGGGGCTTCCTTGGTGGCTCAGGGATAAAGAATACACTTGCCAGTGCCGGAGACACAAGCTCGATCCCTGACTGAGAAGATCCACGTGCCACAGAGCAACTGTGCCCATGAGCCACACCTACTGAGCCTCAGGTCTAGAGGCTGGAGGCCACAGCTACTGGAGCCGCATGCCCTAGGGCCCGTGCTCCACAACAGGAGAAGCCACCACAATGAGAAGCTTGTGCACCGCAACTAGACCAGCCCCGCTCGCCGCAGCCAGAGAAATGCTTGTGCATCAGTGAAGACCCAGCACAGCCATAAAAAAATATTAAAAACAGAAAGAAATAACAATTGATATTGTTTAGCGATGTATAGGTGATCACCAGAAAGAACAGTCCTAAGAATTAAAACTGTCAAGGGGGAGGGCACGTATATATACCTGTGGCTAATTCATACTGAGGAATGGCAGACACCAACACAATACTGTAAAGCAATTATCCTCCAATGAAAAATAAATTACAATAATAAAAAGATTTAGAAGTGTTCTTTTGGAAACTGCATTGGGGATGTGGAAGGGTGGAGCAGGAGCAGTTCATTATAAGGCCTTCTGTAATTTCTTATTTGTGTCTCAATATTGCTTTGATACAAACATAGAAATTAAAAAAGATAAAAACAAGAAAATAGTTACAGAGAAATAAAAATTGATTAACTTATGCAAAAAAGACCGCATCTGGTAGTTGAGAAGTCTTCCACCGGCAGGAAGTAGGGAGGGATGTCTGGTGACTATATCAGATTTATCAACCCCCAGATGTTCTCATCAAGTATAATTGTCACTGATAAAATGAATTTGATCAGCATGGTTAGTCTTACAATTCATTCTCTGAAAAATGAGAAATAATGCTTTAAGATTGTAAGACACCAATTTGGTAATGAGAACGTTGACTAATGAAAGGGGTCTGTACGAAACCCAGCTTTCTGGAGCTATTCATCTCTTTTTTCTTCTTTAAGTAAGGAACATGACTCAAGCATTGAGGGTTATATTTGGCAGAAGTCCTGTTAATTTAGGATAATTAAATATGCCAGTCATGTGTTTTAGTAAGGTCTACTTAAATACTTCAGAGAAGTCATTAGTGAATCCATCTGGTCTAGTGGCTTCGCCAGATGGCAAAATGTTACTATACCTCTGTCTTGTTCTTGGAATATTCTACCTCTATTGTATCATAGCATGCAGTTATTTTCTGAGTAGGCTGTAATTTGCTAGTTTACATTATGAAAGAATCTGGAAGGTGGAAAGCAAGCCTGACAATTGTGTCACATCCTGTCAACTGAGCCACAAGATTTCAAGGCTGCATTAATGGCCTATTTGTTCTACTGTTAAATTCAAAGTGATTTCATCATTTCTGCTTCCTCAAAATGCTCTACATTAAACATTTCAGATGGTGCTCCTTTCATGACTAGAGTCAGAACCACTGGGAGAAGTAACCAGCTGTGTTTCATGAGATTATATAATGCTCCAATATGAGGAGAATCTTGGAAGTGTTTCTTCCAGGGGGATAGTCATCTAAATGGAAAGGTGACCAATTTTGATTCTTTAAAATTACAGAATTGTGCAATTTTGTGAGAGTGCCTTAAAATCATAACCTTAAGTTGTTTTGGTTTTTTGACCATGCAGAGGTAACCTTTGACTTACCAGTTCCCTAACCAGCTCGGTCAAACCACGTATGCATGTTTGCTTAGTTGCTACAGTCGTGTCCGACTCTTCGTGACCCTAAGGACCATAGCCCTCCAGCCTCCTCTGTCCACAGGACTCCCTGGGCAAGCACACTGGAGTGAGGAGCCATTTCCTTCTCCAGGGGATCTTCCCAGCCCAGGGATCCAACCCAAGTCTCCTGCATTGCAGGCAGACTATTTATCATCTGAGCTACCTGGGAAACCCTACAGAGCCCTATAGTAAAGTGAGGGTCTGTGAACCAAGAGGCCAGGCAGAAACGGCCAGGATGAAAAACTTTTTCATGTGGATCTAAATTATGGTGCTGAAGAGGTGATTTCCATAAGAAAGTGCTGAGCAAGTGCCTAGCACCTCTGCTTTTAGGAGACAAGAGTCAGAGCCCCGTGGCTCTGAGGATGACTAGCAGCAGGGCGGACTCTGCTGTGCCAGAAGAAAAGAGAGGAGGGGCACCCAGGGATGACTGGGCTCTCACAAGACTGCGATCCGCCAGTAAGGGATTAACATCCAAAATACATAAAGACCTCATGCAACTCAACAACAACAAAAAACAAACTGCCGATTTAAAAGCGGACAGAGTTGACTAGATGTTTTTCCAAGGGAGACATACAGATAGCCAACAAGCACATGAAAAGATGTTCAGCATCACTAATTATTAGGGAAAATGCAAGTCAAAACCACAAGCAGATGTCATCTCATGCCTGTTAGAATGACTTATCAAAAAGGCAAGAAATAATAAGTGTTGGCAAAGATGTGGAGAAAAGAGAAACTTATACATTGTCAATGATGGGAGTATAAATTGGTATAGCTGCTATGGAAAATGATATGGAGATTCCTCAAAAAATTAATAACAGGGCTACCATATGATCCAGCTATCCCACTTCTGAGTGTTTATGCAAAGAAAATGAAAACACTAATTTGATTTTTTTTTTCCATTTATTTTTATTAGTTGGAGGCTAATTACTTCACATCATTACAGTAGTTTTTGTTATACATTGAAATGAATTAGCCATGGATTTACATGTATTCCCCATCCCAGTCCCCCCTCCCACCTCCCTCTCCACCCGATCCCTCTGGGTCTTCCCAGTGCACCAGGCCCGAGCACTTATCTCATGTACCCAACCTGGGCTGGTTATCTGAAAACACTAATTTGAAAAGATATACACACTCCATGCTCATTAAAGCATTATACACAATAGCCAAGACATGGAAACAACTGAAGTGCCCACCAATAAATGAATGGATTAAAAAGATGTCATACACACACACACTGGAATACTACTCAGTCATAAAAAGATGAAATATTGCTATTTGCAACAACATGGATGGACCCTGAGAGTATGCTAAGTGAAATAATTTAGACTGAGAAAGACATATAGTATATGCTTTCACTCACATGTGGGATATAAAAAACAAACAAAAACAAAATGAATACACAAATCAAACAGAAAAAAAAGGTAGGTACAGAGATGGGGCAGGGGGAAGGGCAAAATGGGTAAAAGGTATCAACTGTATGGTAATGGATAGAAACAATTTTTGGTGGTAGACACACTGCAGAGTATACAGAGGTAGCAATATGTTGCACACATGAATCTTATATAATATTATAAACCAATGTTACCCCAATAATACCTGGGGCTTTCCAAGTGGTGCTGGTGGTAAAGAATCCACCTGCAAATGCTGGAGACACAAGAGACATGGGTTCAATCCCTGGGTCAGGAAGATACCCCGGAAGAAGAAAATAGCAAACCAATCCATTATTTTGAGTTGGTGATGCCAACCATCTCATCCTCTGTCACCCCTGTTGCCTCCTGCCTTCAATCTTTTCCAATGAGTCGGCTCTTTGCATCAGGTAGCCAAAGTATCAGAGCTTAAGCTTCAGCTTCAGCTTCAGCATCAGTCCTTCCAGTGAATAGTCTGGGTTGATTTCCTTTAGGATTGACTGGTTTGATCTCCTTGCTATTCAAGGGACTCTTAAGAATGCTGCAAAAATGCTTCATTCCAGGTCACTGATTTTCCTATGTATTTTAGTTCAGCATGAATTGTTTCATGGGGAAAAGAAGCTTTATCTATATTCTACTATTCCACAAAAAAAGGAGACACACACCATCCACAGCACAGGGGCATGAAGCTAGGTCCTCTTCAACCCCCATGTCACACTAGGAAGTCCACCATGAATAAACACCCACTGTAAAAAATAAGTATCCTTCCAGTGATGGGAATTCATGTAAGCAGCATTTCAATGCCTGGACTGACCTTGCCCGTTTGCATTACTTCATATTTCCAGACATTGGTTCATCCATCCACCCATCCAAATATCTGCTGGCCAAGGATGGGTATGAGAGTGGGTTTCCCTGGTTGGTCAGATGGTAAAGAATCTGCCTGCAATACAGGAGACCTGGGTTTGATCCCTGCATCCGGAAGATCCTCAGAGAAGGTGCAGGCTGTGGAGAGGGCCAACAGACCGATGAGGGACTTTACCATCTTGGAGGGCAGACTTACACCCCTAAGTCATCCTCTAAGTCAATTCATGCTAGTTTTAAGAAAAATGATGAAAGCAACCATGTGTTCAGGGTTTCTGGAGACTATGATTATGAAAATAATGTCTGATGATAAAAAATTTCCATATTTTAAAAATTGGTGGTGGTTTAGTCACTAGGTCATATTAGATTCTTGAAACCCTATGGGCTACAGTCCATCAGGCTCCTCCGTCCATGGGATCTCCCAGGCAAGAATACTGGAGTGGGCTGCCATTCCCTTCTCCAGGGACTCTTCCCCACCAGGGATTGAACCCACATCTCCTGCATTGGAGGGTGGATTCTTCACTACTGATCCACCTCAACTGATATTTTAAAAAAAGCTTCTAAAGTACACTCCCTAAATCAAGCTTCATTTTGATGGAATAGTGGATTATATATTTAACACCTAAGTCCTAAGCTATCTAGAAAGCCATCTGATCCTTCTTCAAATATGAAAAAGAAAAAAAAGTGTACAATCGTTAAGCAGGGTGCCCAGAATCTCCCAGTGAGTGGCAGAGCTCTAGATCAGCTTGACTTTTAGCCTCTAGTCCAGCTCTGTCGCTAGCCTTTAAAAGGCTAGATTTCCAATGAGCGAAATGTTATCTGGAGAAATGTACTACATAAATAACCAGATGGTAAGCAAGTGAGCTTAGCCAGTAACAGTAATGACCACTGTTTCTGTTAATCCTCAGCATCATTTTATGGAAGGTGAAGCTGAGGCTCAGAATATGAGGTGACTTGTCTAAGCTCAGTCCATAGATGCCAGTTATACAAACATAACTAATATGAGTGTGCAAAGAATAAAGAGCAGTCTTGCTTGGACTCTTTGGTACATAAGCCAGAAGTTTAATATCAAAAGGAAAGAAACAAGTCCCTAATGTGTGCCAGTTGTTCGCTAGGCATTTTCTCATTCACTATTCTATTAAATAATTTCTGTTGAGGATCAGAGAGCTCCATTTAATAAGGAATTTAATGAAGATTCACACTGAGGTTTGCCTGACTCTGAATATATAAGAGAGAAGAAATTTTACCTCTCTTAACATCAGCTTCTTTTATATTATACTCTTCCTGCAAAGGATCAGACAGTAGATATTTTCATCTTTGAAAGCCAGCGTCTCTGTTGCAACTCCTTGACTCTGCCACGGTAGCGCGAAGGCAGCCACGGGGAATCCACACGTGAATGAGCACATCTGTGTTCCAGTAAAGCTTATTTATGGACACCAAAATTTGAATATCATGTAATTTTCATGTGTCACAAAACACTATTCTTTAAGTTTTTTTTCACTTAAAATGAAAATTTTGTTCAAAATGAACTTTAAAATGTAAAGCCATTCTTAGCTCATGGGCCATACAAAAACAGAGTCCACCAGATTTGTCCTGTGGGCTGTTGTTTTCCAACTTCTGAGTTATACCATCCTTCTTTTAGTATCTACTGGATGCCAACGGCCAATTAAGAAGCCAATTAAAAAATCTAGTTTGCCAAAGGGTAATTTTACTTCTCAGAATGAAAATCCATGATTTTGACATTGAACACATGGCTTACAAGAAAAGTAACTTTTTTATTTTCTAAGATATTTCAAACATATAAATACAAATATACATTTACAGATACATATGAAGGAAAATAAAGTGTACACCGGTGGGTCCACCATCCATTGAAAAGCTATTACCAAACAATGATGCTCCTACATTCCCCTCCCAGGCACATCCTCCTCTCTCCCCACGAAAATGCCACCATCTTGAATTTTGTCTTCATCAGTTCCTAATCTTCTGAATACACGGTTTTACTCTGCATGTATGCAGGTTTGTGTCTGGACTTTATGAAAATAGTGTTTGTATTCTGGAACTTTCCTTCACTCAACATTATGTTGTGAGATTGCATCCACATTTGGTAGAGCTATAAGAAAGAAAGAAAGGGGGGAGGGGAAGGGAAGAAGAAAGGAAACAAGCAAGCACTATATCCACAGGAGAATGGATAATGATAGCATGGTATATGGAATATTCAGGAGTAAATTTAAACTATATAAAGATAATAGATTCCTAACTAAAAAAGAGACTATTGATATGTTAAAACAAATGCCAAAATCTTTTTAGTCAAAACATGTCTTCTGGAGTGTAACATTCACCAGTAAGATCTGTAAACAGAGGGTTCACTGATGGAGACAGAGAGAAGCTGCAGGTAAATTCCTTTGGAGAGTGTAATGGTGGGGGCAGGAGTTGGCAGGGAGGGCACAGGTTTTCATTCTCTGAAAGTGTCTTCTCTTTTGGGAAAAGGGACTTAACAGAGTTGGGCCATGGGAGGCCCAAATCTAGCTGCTCGGAAGGCACATTAGTGAATCCTAGACATGACAAAATGAGAAAGTCAAGTGATATAAACCATTAATCTTCTTTTCAAGCCAGTAAAATGAATGGTTCTATTAGTGTTATTAAAATTGGTACAGTCATCTAATTAGAATGACTCAGGCCCTTTACCTTTCTTTATAAAAAAATTCTTTCTCTAACTTAATGTTAAAAACAGATGTCTCACTAATAAATCTAGGAAATAGTACCAGTATAACAATGCTGCATTAATTCATATTAATGCCTTTAAGCAGTCTTGGCGCAGTGGTAAAGAATCCACCCTCCAATGTAGGAGACTCAAGAGATGTGGATTCCTGACCCAGATCCCTGGGTCAGGAAGATTCCATGGAGGAGAAAATGGCAACCCACTCCAGTATTCTTGCCTGGAAAATTCCATGGGCAGAGGAGTCCGGTGGGCTACATTCCATGGGGTCACAAAGAGTTGGACACAACTGAGCACAAAGGAACACAATGACTAAAATTTACTGCAAATCACTGATTGGAAAGAAGTATTTAGAAATAAAAAGCAGAAGAATAAAATATGACATATGTATCTCATAACTTCATGAAAAATATGTTGGGAGAAAGCTAAGCTTCAAGCATCTTTCTAGAACTTGTTTGCCAATGTTAAAAGCGAAAAGTCAATGTTCCCTAGTGACAATGCCAGTAAGACGGTGTGACTCCATGACAAAGTTAATCCATCACAACTGTCATCCCTAAAATGTCCTATTAAAGTTATAGCAAATACTCTCATTCTTATTGTTGGAGACCCGACAGCATTGTTCTTTCAACCCACACACAGCCACTGCACACTGAGGCACTCCAGCTCCAAAGCACATTCTTTCTCATTAAGCCAGGAAGATTATGATGTGCTGTGAAATGACAATTGTATGTTTTTTCCTCCAATAATAAATATACATGGAATAATCAATTCCTATCAGTTAACTCAGGATTATTATTATTACGTCAAATGTTACAAGCTGTGTTTCCAGAAATAGTGGATTTGATAAGTATGTTGTGTTAAATTATGCTTGGAGAGAGTACTTTATTATATGTTAATAAAACCTGTATAAAATAAACTCTTATCAAAAGGAATTTGTCAGTCATCCATCATAAATCCCCAAGAGACATTTATTCCTCATATAATAAAGTAAACTAAAACAAACAGTATTTACTGAATGACTTTTTTGGGTACAGGCATCAGATACTTATACATCTGAATATTAAATTCACAGAGATTAAGTTTTAATGTGCATGAAAAGATTAAACAGGATTAGTATAAATAATTTTTAATAGTTGACATATTTAAATTTCATCATCAGAGAATACTATTAGATTTCAAATTTCTAAAGCTGTACAAATAATTTGGACAATTATTTCTCGGAATGTGGCAAAGCCAAGTCATTTACTTGAAATGAAGGCGGCTTTGGGCAGAAAGGTATGAAACAGCCTGAGATTTCACTGGAAGGGCCAGGAGCTGTGTAGACAGGGCTCCAGGAGCTCACAGGGAGGGACAGACAAGCAGACATATGATAGGAGACTCAGGGTTCCTGGGAGCTGTGGTCTGGCAGGCGGGAAGATGGATGAAGACCAGCCAAACATGATGCTCCAGAACCCAGGCAGGCAGAGAGGGCTGAGGAAGAAGAACCTGTGTTCAGTAAGGCCCCAGGCACCAGGTGAGACCCAGGAGCAAGGCCCTGGTATTAAGGAAGGAACTAATAAGAGCATCACAAAGCCCCAGTTCTCGAGAGACCCAGGGAAGCCTTAGGAGAATGTAAAAATGGAGTGCACAGTAGCAACTTTAATTTACACGCGTGCAAGTGGGGAACAGTGTACAATCATTGGTAGGGGTTCACGGAGCCAGGGGGAGGGCTAGAACTACCTTCATCAGAATTGCCTCAGAAGCTGAACCAGAGCAGCCTGCAGGTCGAGGATGCAATGGGCTTAAATGTGGGTGACAGGGCACTGCCCAGGGGGAAAAGAGAGGCTGACAGGAACTCACAGAAGGATGGTTTCTAGACTACTAATTGAAGCTAAATTTAACACAGCTTTGAATTGAGTGCAAGATATTCCTTAAACTTATATTTAAATATTAATGTTAATGGCAAAGATTAATTATTTCACTGATTCATATAGAATTTTCAAGACATATAAAGTCTAATATTGGGCCAAGTTTCTTATTCATTGTATTTCTCCAAACGCTGCAGAGGATTCCATCTGCAGAAAAAGAAAAGGTGTAGGAGTCCTACATAATTAACAAACATAAAATATTTTTATTCACTCAGGTTTTATCTGAATTGCTAATTTAAATAGGAAAAAAAGGTCAAATTTTTCTTATCTAAGCAGTGTTCAGGGAATAAATAATGTCCCTTAAAGCAGGAATGGGTAATCCTATCAGAAAAATCAAAACCTCTCAAAAATGATAAATTTTCAGAACTACCTAAATGTCAAATTATGGCATGCAAGAAGAATTGAAAATATTGGACTACATTGCCCTTAAAACGGCTTCTTCAAATTATAACAAAAACGAGTAGGAAAGAGGAAACAAAGAACAGAAATCAATCAAATAGAAAATTGAAAAATAAATTTCAGAAAATTAACAGGGCCAAAATTGGTTCTTTGAAAAGATTAATAAAAATTATAAACCACCAGAAATTCTGATTTAAGAGAGAGTGAACAGAAATTATTAAGAATTATCAAGAATTAAAGAGGGAACATCACTGCAAATTCATAATCAAAAACTTTCCCACAAAGAAAACTCTGAGCCTGTGTGGTTTCATTGGTGAAATATAACCACATTAACTAATTCAATGCAATGTCAATTGGAATTCTAAGAGGCTATTTTTATAGAGCCGACAAGCTGATTCAAACTTTTATATGGAAATGTAAAGATCTTAGAATAGCCAAACGAAACTTGAGATAATGCCAGTCTTACATAGACTCTTGAGGAAAATAAAGGAGGAGATATTTTCCAACTTACTCAATGAGGCCAGCAGAACTGACACCAAAATTAGATAAACATAATTTAAGAAAATAAAATTATAAACTAATATGTCTTATGAACAGAGATGCAAAAATTCACTAATAAAAAATTAGCAAAGTAAACCAAAAATGTACAACCAAGTAGGGTTTATCTCAAAAATGCAAAACTGATTAAACAGTTAAAAATCAGTGTGCGTGTGTGCATGCTAAATCACTTCAGTCATGTCTGACTCTTTGTGGCCCTATGGACTGTAAATCTGCCAGACTCTTCGGTCCATGGGATTATCCAGGCACGAACACTGGAGTGGGTTGCCATGCCCTCCTCCAGGGGATCTTCCCAATCCAGGGACTGAATCCAGGTCTCCTTGACAGGTGGATTCTTTACCAGTAGTGCCACCTGGGAAGCCCATTAATACATAAAGCAAAATACCATATGATCAGCTCAGTAGATGCAGAAAAAGGATTTGACAAAATATAACACCCATTCCTGATAAAAATTCTCAGCAAGTTATAGAATGGAAATTCCCAACCTGATAAAGAGCAAACACAAAACACCTGTAGCTAAAGTATTTAATGTTGAAATACTGAATGCACTCCTTTAAGATAAAGAACAAAGCAAGGATGTTAGTTTGTTAGTTTCACTTGTGTTCATTATTGTATTGAAGATCCTAGCAGTAAAATGTGCAAGAATAAATAAAAAGGAAGCATAAAATTTGGAAAAGTAAAACTGTCTCCATTCATATGTATTTACATAGAAAATCCTAATAAATCTATAAAAATATCCTCTAGAAATAATAAGTATAGCAACAGCACAAAATATAAGATCATGTATAAAAATCAGTTGTATTTCTATGTATTGGCAGAAACAATTATGAATATTTTAACCATCACTTATAATAGTAATAAAAATATTGAGTCCTTGAGAATACACCTAAGAAAAGATATGCAGTTCTTTTATAATGAAAAACTACAAAATATTACAAAGAGAAACTAAAGAAGATTTAAAAAATGAAGAGATATATCATGTTTACAGCTAGGAACATTCAATACTGTTAAGATTCCAATTCTCCCCAAATTTATTGGAATTCTAATAAAAATTCCAACAGATTTTCTGATAGAAACGGACACACTGATTTACCCTTTAAGTAGAAGTGCAAAGGTTCTAGAACAACCATAATGATCTTTATTATTTTTTTTTTTTAATTTTTATTAGTTGGAGGCTAATTACTTTACATCATTACAGTAGTTTTTGTTATACATTGATATGAATTAGCCATGGATTTACATGTATTCCCCATCCCAGTCCCCCCTCCCACCTCCCTCTCCACCCAATCCCTCTGGGTCTTCCCAGTGCACCAGGCCCGAGCACTTGTCTCATGTACCCAACCTGAGCTGGTGATCTGTTTCACCCTAGATAATATACATGTTTCAATGCTGTTCTCCTGAAACATCCCACCCTCTCCTTCTCCCAGAGTCCACAAGTCTGTTCCATACATCTGAGTCTCTTCATAATGATCTTTAAAAAACAACAAATTTAGAGGACTCTTGATTTCATGATTAACTATAAAGATATAGCAATTAAGAAAAAGTGGCATTGGCATAAGGATAAGACAAACGTACCTATAAAATGGAAGTCCAGAGAAGTCGAGGAAGTTGCCCAAGATCGCAGAGCTGGTAAGTGGTAGAGATGGGATCTGTACTCCAGTCATCAGATTCTAGAGCTTGCACTATATAGATTCCCTCTCCACAAGTCTCACTGTAAACCAACTGCTTCCCACAGACCCCTTCCTGACAACAACAGTCTAAAAACTGATAATGTTAATAATAATCATAGCCAACATTTAAGCACCTGCTACATATCAGGTACTGTGTTAAACAATTTACTTATACTTAAGCCTCACAACAGTTAAAAGAATAGCTGTTATTATCCTAATTTTACAGATGAAAAACCTGCAACTTGTCTAAGTCACACAGTGTATCAGTTGCAGAATTGGGATTTGAACCCAACACCTGCTTGATTCCAGAACTAACTGTAATAAGCTGTTTGGTAGATGAACCAAGACATAGGAAACAAAATAATCACTAAAATGTGGAAAGTATTTACAACTTAAAAGTTCTTATACACATATATAGGCAAATGAATTATTCATAATGAGAGTGTGTTTATAGGTGCCTTTTTTTATATTCTTATTTTTGATACTTATGATGTATTACTGTAAAAATCAATGTATGTTTTGTTTTAAAATGACAGATCAATCTTAAAGATTAGCTCCCTGTAAGCATGGATAATATCAGTAAACTCAGATATGCAGATGACACCACCCTTATGACAGAAAGCAAAGAGGAACTAAAGAGCCTCTTGATAAAGGTTAAAAAGGAGAGTGAAAAAGTTGGCTTAAAACTCAAACCTTCAAGAAGCTAAGATGATGGCATCTGGTTCCGTCACTTCATGGAAGGATAGTCAGGGAAACAATGGAAACAGTGAAAGACTTCATATTCTTGGGCTCCAAAATCACTGTGGACAGTGACTGCAGCCATGAAATTAAAAGACCTTTGCTCCTTGGAAGAAAAGCTATGACAAACCTAGACAAAGTATTAAAAAGCAGAGACAGTACTTTGTCTACAAAGGTCCACATAGTCAAAGCTATGGCTTTTCCAGTAGGCATGTATGGATGTGAGAGTTGGACTATAAAGAAGGCTGAGCACTGAAGAATTGATGCTTTTGAATTGTGGTGCTGGAGAAGACTCTTGAGAGTCCCTTGGACTGCAAGGAGATCACACCAGTCAATCCTAAAGGAAATCAATCCTGAAAATTCATTGGAAAGATTGATGCTGAAGCTGAAGCTCCAATATTTTGGCGACCAGATGTGAAGAGCCAACTCATTAGAAAAGACCCTGACACTGGGAAAAACTGAATGCAAGAGGAGAAGGGGACGACAGAGGACAAAATGATTGGATGGCATCACCAACTCAATGGACACGAGTTTGAGCAAGCTCTGGGAGGTGGTGAAGGACAAGGAAGCTTGGCGGGCTGCAGTCCATGTGGTTGCAAAGAGTCAGACACAACTGAACGACTGAAAAACAAAGCATGGATAAACAGTTCCTAAAATAAGAATACTGAAACGCCTATGGTGCTTGTGCAAGAACCTGGTTACTCCCAAGTAAGTTCAGAGCATCTCACCTGAACTACTCCTAAGTTAAGTAATGCAGTTCCAGTTTCATTTTCATTAACTATTTTAAGCCAGTGTTGTTCAAATTTTTAAATTGGGACCTTCCATGAAATGCTATTTAAATCGATTTCACTGGCCAATGATGCATCTCAACCAGCAGTTTGAAAAACCCACCCAGATATAGTGAAGCATTTGGTCTTGTTCAAAAAGAAGGTGAGAATGTTGCCCTCTGCTTCTGGGGATAATATTGCCCTCTGGACCCCTGGAATGTTACATCTGGTAAGAGTGGCTTTCTTTGCCAGGGAGCCTTGGGTGCTGCAGAGTCTAACAATATGAGTTAGGGTAGGGGGTGGCCACAGCTGAGAGACCAACAGCATGGCTTTAGGTCACACAGTGTCAGTCCATCTGGAGGATGAGATCAAACACACGGATAACCAATTAATTATGGAGCCCCAGAAAAGACTCTGAACACCAAAGCCTGAGTGAGCCTCCTTGGTTGGTGACTTTCCATGTATATTCTTACCCATTGACACTAAGAGAGTAACATGACTTGGTTTCACAGAGAGAGAAAAAAAATCAATGAAAACTCTGCATTTGGAACTCTCCTGGACTCTGTCCTATGTGTCTCTTCCTTTGGTTGATCTTAACCTGATCCTTTCCTTCTAATAAACCATAACAGTAAGTGAAACAGCCTTCAGTGAGTCCTGTGATTCTTTCCAACCAACATCCAAACTGAGAATGGTATTGGGAACACCACACTCAGCTGATGTCAGAGGAAAGGTGGTCTTGCATGGAGACTGTTTTGTCTAGTTGCATGGTTGGGCCTAAACCTGCACGCACTGCCCAAGACAATCATATTCACTGAGATAATCAAATATCCCTAAAATAGGCACTAAGAAACCCCGGAACACTAACAACCAGCCTCTAAAATAACTCCTAAGAAAACTCTAAGTCACTAAGTGATTTCCAGCTGACCTACCTAACTCCCAAAGGCCCCACCACCTAATACCATCACTTTGGAGGTTAAGATTTCCACATATGAATTTTGGGAGCACACACACAAACATCCAGAGGATAACACCCTCATGAACGGTGTTAGCACCCATTATAAAAGAGGGCCAAGAGAGAGCCCTCATCCCTTCTGCCACATGAGGTCACAACAAGAAGTCGGCAGTCTGCAAGCCCAAAGTAGAACCTTACAGGATATTGAATCTGCAGGCTCCTTGTTCTTGGACTTCCCAGCCTCCAGAACTGTGAGAAATAAGTTTCTATTATTTATAAGCCACCCTGTCTATGGAATTTTTGTTACAGCAGCCTGAACAGATTAAAACTGTACATATATAAAGACTATATATTATTAGTAGTCCTGATTATTTAACTTATATGCAGAGTACATCATGCGAAATGCCAGGCTAGATGAATCACAAACTAGAATCAAGATTGCTGGGGGAAATATCAACAACCTCAGATATGCAGATGATACCATTCTAATGGCAGAATGTGAAGAGGAACTAAAGAGCCTCTTTTTTTTTTTTTTCCATGTATGTTATCAGTTTTTTTTTTTCCATTTATTTTTATTAGTTGGAGGCTAATTACTTTACATCATTACAGTAGTTTTTGTCATACATTGAAATGAATTAGCCATGGATTTACATGTATTCCCCATCCCAGTCCCCCCTCCCACCTCCCTCTCCACCCGATCCCTCTGGGTCTTCCCAGTGCACCAGGCCCGAGCACTTGTCTCATGCACCCAACCTGCGCTGGTGATCTGTTTCACCCTAGATAATATACATGTTTCGATGCTGTTCTCTTGAAACATCCCATCCTCGCCTTCTCCCAGAGTCCACAAGTCTGTTCTATACATCTGAGTCTCTTTTTCTGTTTTGCATATAGGGTTATCGTTACCATCTTTCTAAATTCCATATATATGTGTTAGTATACTGTAAAGGTCTTTATCTTTCTGGCTTACTTCGTTCTGTATAATGGGCTCCAGTTTCATCCATCTCATTAGAACTGATTCAAATGAATTCTTTTTAATGGCTGAGTAATATTCCATGGTGTATATGTACCACAGCTTCCTCATCCATTCGTCTGCTGATGGGCATCTGGGTTGCTTAAAGAGCCTCTTGATGAGGGTGAAAAGAGGAGAGTGAAAAAGTTGGCTTGAAACTCAACATTTAAAAAACTAAGATCAAGGCATCTGGTCCCATCACTTCATGGCAAATAGAAGGGGAAAAAGTGGAAACAGTGACAGACTGTATTTTCTTGGACTCTAAAATCACTGTGGATGGTGATTGCAGCCACAAAATTAAAAGACACTCCTTCGAAGGAAAGCTGTGATGAGCCTAGACAGTATATTAAAAAGCAGAGACATCACTTTGCCAACAAAGGTCCATAGTGTCAAAGCTAAGGTTTTTCCAGCAGTCTTGTATGAATGTGAGAGTTGGACCATAAAGAAGGCCAAGTGCCAAAGAATTGATGCTTTGGAATTGTGGTTCTAGAGAAGACTCTTGAGAATCCCTTGGACTGCAAGGAGATCGAACAAGTCAATCCTAAAGGAAATCAACCCTGAATATTCATTGGAAGGACTGATGCTAAAACTGAAGTTCCAAAACTTTGGCCACCTGATGCAAAGAGGTGACTCACTGGAAAAGACCCTGATGCTACAAAAAAAAGAAGGCAGAAGGAGAGTGGGGCAGCAGAAGATGAGAAGGTTAGATACTGACAGCATCACTGACTCAATGGATATGATTTTGAGAAAATCCCAGGAGATAGTGGACGACAGAGGAGCCTGGTGTGCTATAGTCCATGAGGTCACAAAGAGTAGGACATGACTTGGTGATTGAATAACAGCAACAATCTATATACATACACATCAATATACATATTAATATATATATAGTAATGATGCCTTAATGTGTGCTTATGTGTGTATATTCTAAGCAGAGAAATTAAGATGTGACTATTCATATTACTAAAGGTAAAGAGGGTTAGAGAGAGGTTACCAGGCTGGATCTTATTCATTCTCCCTGCTTTGAACTCCTGTTGTTATAACTGTTCTACACTAGCTCCCTGCTACTCAAAGTGTGGTCCTCAGACCAATAGTATTCACAATCATTGAGGCTTATTACACACAAATGCTGTGCCTCAGGCCCCACCTCAGACACTAGATCAGAGTTCATCTTTTAAAAAAGATTCTCCCAGTGACTTGAGCTTCAACGTGAGAAGCATTTCAGGGTGAGAACTGCTGGTCTGAATCACTCCTTCACTTAATCCTACACAGCCTGGTGATGCTCTTAAGCAGTTTGTTCTCAAATATCACCACAACAGAACTGAAATTTTCTTCTAAGTAGGGCCTGCCTTAATCCCCTCAAACTTTGCTGATATGTTAAGCCTAGTGTGCTTAAATCTGTTACTTTTAAGCCTTCTGGTGCTGAGTCAGTGACAGCCGGGTAAATGTGTGTATGTACGTGTGTGTGTGCTGGGGATTCCCTGATGGCTCAGGAAGTAAACAATCTGCCTGCGATGCAGGGGGCCTGGGTTCGAACCCTGGGTCAGGAAGATCCCCTGGAGAAGAGAATGGTTACCCACTCCAGATTGCCAGGAGAAATATCAATAACCTCGGATATGCAGATGACACCACCCTTATGGCAGGAACTAATGAGGAACTCAAGAGCCTCTTGATGAAAATGAAAGAGGAGAGTGAAAAAGCTGGCTTAAAACTCAATATTCAAAAAATGAAGATCATGGCATTCAGTTCCATCACTTCATGGCAATTAGATGGGGACATAATGGAAACACTGACAGACTATTTTCTTGGGCTCCAAAATCACTACAGATGGTGACTGCAGCCATGAAATTAGAAGGCACTTGCTCCTTGGAAGAAGAGCTATGACAAACCTAGACAGAGTATTAAAAGCAGAGACATTACTTTGCCAACAAATGTTCATGTGGTCAAAGCTATGGTTTTTCCAGTGGTCATGTATGGCTGTGGTGCTAGAGAAGACACTTGAGAGTCCCCTGGACTGCAAGGAGATCGAACCAGTCGATCCTAAAGGCAATCAATCCTGAATATTCATTGGAAGCACTGATGCTGAAGCTGAAGCTCCAACACTTTGGCCAACTGATGTGAAGAGCAAACTCATTAGAAAAGACCCTGATGCAGGGAAAGATTGAAGGCAGGAGGAGAAGGGGGTGAGATGGTTGGATGGCATCACCGCCTCAATGGACATGAGTTTGAGCAAGCTCTGGGAGATGGTGAAGGACAAGGAAGCCTGGCGGGCTGCTGTCCATGGGGTCACAAAGAGTTGGAAACGACTGAGCGACTGAACAACAATGAGTGTGCAGGCACGCATGCCCATGTTCAATAGATTCAATTTTCATTATAAAAGGATTAGTGAAAGTCGCACGGTCGTGTCTGACTCTTTGCGACCCCATGGACTGTATAGTCCAGGCCAGAATACTGGAATGTGTAGCCTTTCTTTCCCTTCTTCAGGGGATCTTCCCAATCCAGGGGTCAAACCAAGGTCTCCTGTGTTGCAGGTGGATTTGTTACCAGCTGAACCACAAGAGAAGCCCATAAAAGGATTAAGCCTTTCTTTAAAATATCTGTCAAAGCATACTTAAAATAGGATTCAATTTTTAAAAATTCACTGAAACCATAACAAAACCCTCAATTTACTTAATGACCTCCAAAAAGGCACAAATTACAAAAATGTGTATTCTGCCTTGAATAGGAATATTTCATTTCTCCTTTAAGAAAATAGATTCTCTAAAGAAATAGGTCGTTTAGCTTTTTTATGCTCCTATTGTGTTATTCGGAGCATAATAAGTAATAAGTAATAAGACTGAATAGAATAGGGAAATTTAGAAGGAGATATTTTATCTCTCATCAGTCATTTTTAGAATCCATTAATCAGACTGATTCCCATGGGGATTTCTTCTGGTTAAAATTAGATAAAGATATATAGAGATAGAGATGCCATATATAGATTGATACTCCAGAGATTTTATTTATACACTAGATGGGTTTTATATCATACTTGCACTTTCTTTTTTAGAACCTTTTGAAATCTTTATCTCCTTCAACTTTCTCACATAGGAAGATTATAGTTTCATTATTTACATAATTTTATCAAGTCCCAATGTTTTTAATAAATTTGAATAATGAGAACATGTCATCGAGACTTTGGAGCTAGCTTTTTAATGCTAACAATTATAACTTGCTGATAAGACTGTCCATGAAATAAAAATTATGCAAATTTCACAGAAGCAGCTTGTTTCAAAACCAAATGAGTAACATTTGTCTAAAATGCAGGAACTGTTCCTCTCTAACCTGCTCCTCTGTGTCATCACAGGGATCAGGGAATTGGGCTCACTCAGTTACCAAGTTTTGAGTATGAGGGAGGCTCACCCTCTACAAAGGGGATGGATTCTACACTTTGCCTATGGTTGGTCCCTTAACCCACCATCAGGGACAGCACAGAAAATGCATGTGGTTTGTGTCCATGACTCTGTACAGCACTGAGACCCACTGAAAGTAAATGAGACAGTCCTTCCGGGCACACACTCCTCCCAAGGGCTGTCAAGAGGCCCAGCCGTGCTGGCTAAGTAGTTCTCTCTCCCCATCCCCTTCCTTCTTCTCCAGGATACACAAGGAAAATGTATGTTCAGTGAGACTCATTATGCTATACTAACTTCATACCCACAAGAAACTTACAACCTAGTTAGTTGAAGAAGGAAAAACAATCCTGGGGTAAAGGTTACACATCACAAAAGAGTTTAAAGAAGTGTAGGTCAGTGGGAACTGGTGTGATCACAGAGGAGTTAACAAATGAGTCAGCATCCTGAAGTGTTTAGTTGCTGTCATAGAGATGGGGCCAGTCCTGGCACCACAACCTACTGACACTGCAAATTCATCTCCAATGACCCTCCTTCAGGCATTTACTGAACACAATAAATATGACACTAGTCATGTAACAATGTCAGGATCATTTTATTAGTAATGTTAATCCCTGAGCTCACTAAACATTTCTAGATGACTGGGACTTTACTCCACTTATAGGAAAAAGAAGCTGTTGGACATGGAGAAGCTTTTATGATTAGGCAGACTGGATCCTTCGTGAGGCCTCTGGACAGTTTAAGGAACCCACAGGTGTGTAGTGGGAGGGGTCTGAATTAAAGAGAACGGAGTAGATGCTGCCCTACCATTGCCCTCACCTCCAAAACACACTCTCAGATGTTTCTTCCAGAGAGGAGGACTGAGGACTGATATTTTAATAAAGAAATCACATGGTCAGTAAGCAGTCAAATTAAGGCTTCACTGTGAACAATGTGTCTAATTCAGGATAAGGACAGTCAGGACCAAAGAGGTGAATAGAATTCCATAATGCTGAATTGGCATCTTTAAGTATTTAAGTGGTCTATATGAAGTGACAAAGTTTGAGTGAGGATGAATGGGCAGCATACTGTAATGGCCCAGTCTGGAAGCAAACAAGCCTTAGCGGAAATCCAAGCTCCCCCACTGTGTGACCGAGCGGCAGAGCCCACCAGGGAATCTAGCCTAGCCATTCAATTTCTTTATCTGTGAAATGCAGGTAATAACAGGATTTACTTCCGAGGGATGTGAACTTTGTATGAGATGATGTACGGAATGCGCTTAGTGCTGGGAAAATGAAAAATTCTCAGCGGGGGTCAGCTTTGGTCATGTTTACTGGGCCAGGCAAGTCATGGGGGCTGATCAAAAAAAACACTTAAGGGAAACTTGGGGTGAGCCCTGCTCCATCAACAGTTAAGTAAAGACATTTTCTCTCAGTGCAGAGGGAACTGTGTCCTAGGGGTTTGTTGACAAGGGGCAGGGGAGACTAGAGAATCAACCTAGGTTGGAGTTACAGCCATCAGATCTGTATTAGAGGCAGCAGGAGTGGGGGAGACACAGAGGTCCCAGGACTCTCACCAGCCTCGCTGAGCCAGCTCCCACCAGGAGTGCCTTCCTGGAAGTCCACACAACACTTTAGTCACCCAGCCACACCCGACTCCAGGGAAAGCTGGGGAATGTGGTTTTGGGGGGAGGGGACACATTGCTTCTCTGAAAAATTGAGGCTCTGTTGCTAAGGAAGGGGAGAACAGATATTTGTTTGCAGCTGGCAGTCTCTTCCACAGTCCTTGAAATGATAATTGCTGTATTGGGTGTGTGTGAGGAAGTTCAACAGGATTTTGTGTTCACAGTAATCACGTAGTCTTTGAATTGCACAGAAAAGATGAATATACATAGATTTGCTTTCATAATATAAATGTTCTTTGAAATGAAGATCAGCAAAACTAGCTTCTACTAAGTAACAAGTGTTGGTGAGGACGTGGCGGAAAGAGAGCCCTCGGACACTGCTGGTGGGGATGCATACTGATACAGCCACTGTGGGAAACAGTACAGAGGTTCCTCAGAAAACTAACAATGGAATCACCATACAACCCAGCAATTCTAATTCTGTTTATCCATAGAAAACAAAACATTCATTCAAAAAAATATGTGCACGCCTATGTTCACTGTAACATATAGCCAACATATGGAAGCACTCTAAGTGTCTATAAGCATATGAAGCAATAAAGAAGATATGGTATATATATACATATACACACACACTAGAATATTATTCAACCATAAAAAGTGAAATATTGCCATTTGCAACTACATGGATGGACCTTCAAGGCACTATGCTAATTAGTTGAATAAATCAGACAGAGAAAGACAAAGAAAGTATGATTTTACTTATATGAATCTAAAAAACAAAACAAAGGAACAAATAAAACAAGAGAAACAGACTCATAGACATAGAGGGAAAAAAAACTGATAATTGCCAGAGAAGAAATGGTTTGAGGGGTGTATGGGTGAAGGATATTAAAAGGCACAAACTCTCAGTTGTAAAATAAACAAGTCATGGTGACATAAGGTACAGCAGAGGGAATACAGACAATAATACTGTGATGACTTTGTAAGGTGACAGATGGTACCTAGTCTTATCATGATGACCATTTTGAAATATATACAAATAACAAGTCACTATGCTCTACCCCTGATATTAATATGATATTGTATGTCAATCACACTTTAATTATAAACAGATAAATAAAATAGGTTTATTGTATGCTGGGACCAGAAATCAATTCATAAGTATTTAACTTGCATCTTTTTAGGAAAACAAGGCTAATCCGTGTTTTATTACTTATTTTGTGATTTTTATTCTATTCTCCTCTCCTGTCCCCTAAGAACTGAAAGATTAAGAAATTTGAATCAATGTAAAAAACAATCCAGATACCATACTTTAAAACTGCTTGTATCTTGAGTGATCTCTTCAGTTGTGTGATAAAAAACACCGTTGTGCCCTAATAAACATGTTTTTTAAAAATCCTAAATTTCAATCTCTGTAAATAAAGTCCTTGTGAACAATGTCTTATATCTATATAACATCTTTTATTTCTATTTTATTCCAAAGTTATTAGGTATTAAAAATACTTCAATATATATTTGAAATATTCCTTTCTTTCCAGGTACTTTTTTTGAACAGTAATTTTTTTCAATTTTTAAAAATTGAGCTATAATTTATGTAAAGGAAAATTCATCATTTTTAGTGTACAGGTCCATGAGTTTTGATAAATATATATGGTCATGTGACTATCACCACTGCAATCAAGATATATAATAGTTCTGTCAATGCCCAGTTTTATCTGGACTCCTTTTTAATCAACCCCTCCCCTTGTATTTGGCAATTACAAATGAAGCTTCTATAAACATTTCTATACAGGTTTCTGTGTAAATGTAAGTTTTGATTTCACTTGAGTAAATACCTAGGAGTAGTACTGCTGGATCATCAAATACTCATTCAAAGCCACAAATCAAAAGTTAGCTTAGATATCAAGTTTCTATTAAGCACTTTGACAGTCATCCCCAAAGATCTGCATAATAATAAGTTACTAAAAAGAGAAATTGGCACCAATGCTTTAAGATATAGCCCAAGGGACATTAATAAAGTAGGTTACAAGTAAAGGGACAAAATGTATCAGGATTCATTTTACATTGTGAAATAAGAGGAAATATTAGATGTTGAAAAGCAATAAAGAAACACATGGTTTTAAGATAAATGTATTCCCATTTGTGCTATAATTTATACTTCCTTCTCTTACTCTTCCTACAAATCACATTTCTGAACTTTAAAAAGACTGTTGAAGAGAATGAAGATGACTTTTGGAGGTCATGGTGCATTCTGATATTTGCTTATGTGGACGCCTCTAAAGAGGAACTCACTGTGATAAATGATACAATAAACCTTAAAGAAATGTTGGCATTTTCTGAGCCAAATAAGACATATCACTCCTTCCTAGAATCAGAACTAAAAGGAAACTAAAATATAATCTCATCCCACTCTCTCGGTTCACCAATTAGAAGAAACGCAAAGTCAAAGAGGAGAAAATCACTTGCTCACCAAATGAAAGTGAAAGTCGCTCAGTTGTGTCTGACTCTGCGACCCCATGGACTTCTCCATGGAATTCTCCAGGCCAGGATACTGGAGTGGGTAGCCTTTCCCTTCTCCAGGGGATCTTCTCAACCCAGGGATCGAACCCAGGTCTCCCACACTGCAGGTGGATTCTTTATCAGCTGAGCTATAAGGGAAGCCCAAGAATACTGGAGTGGGTAGCCTATCCCTTCTCCAGCAGATCTTCCTGGTTCGATTTCCAACCCAGGAATCAAATCAGGGTCTCCTACACTGCAGGTGGATTCTTTACCAATTGAGCGATCAGAGAAGCTTGCTTACAAGGGGAAGGCAAATAGAGGGGTGGACAGTATGGGAATTCAAATATAATCCTGCTATATGAAGGCAAACAGAATACACCACTGCAATACCACTTCTGGGCATACACACTGAGGAAACCAGATCTGAAAGAGACACATGCACCCCAATGTTCATCGCAGCACTTTATAATAGCCAGGACATGGAAGCAACCTAGATGCCCATCAGCAGACGAATGGATGAGGAAGCTGTGGTACATATACACCATGGAATATTACTCAGCTGTTAAAAAGAATTCATTTGAATCAGTTCTAATGAGATGGATGAAACTGGAGCCCATTATACAGAGTGAAGTAAACCAGAAAGATAAAGAACATTACAGCATACTAACACATATATATGGAATTTAGAAAGATGGTAATGATAACCCTATATGCAAAACAGGAAAAGAGACACAGATGTACAGAACAGACTTTTGGACTCTGTGGGAGAAGGCGAGGGTGGGATGTTTCGAGAGAACAGCATGTATATTATCTATAGTGAAACAGATCACCAGCCCAGGTAGGATGCATGAGACAAGTGCTCGGGCCTGGTGCACTGGGAAGACCCAGAGGGATCGGGTGGAGAGGGAGGTGGGAGGGGGGATTGGGATGGGGAATACATGTAACTCCATGGCTGATTCATGTCAATGTATGACAAAACCCACTGAGATGTTGTGAAGTAATTAGACTCCAACTAATAAAAATAAATGGAAAAAAGAAAACCAGAATACACCACTACATAATATGCCATTTTGGCACACTGATCATTTTAGGTTAAAGTTACTTAAGAAACAGCCAGAAGAACAGTACTGTGTATGTATGTCAATACTACTCTCTCAACTTACCCTACCTTCTCCTGCCCTCACTGTGTCCATGTGTAAAACAGATAGCTAGCGGGAAACTGCTGCATAGCACATGGAGCTCAGTCCGATCCCCTGCGATGACCTAGAGAGGTGGTGTGGCGGGGATGGGAGGGAGGCTCAGTACGGAGGGGACACGTGTATACACACAGCTGGTCCACACTGCTGTACAGCGGAAGCTAACACAACATTGTAAAGCAATTATATTCCAACTAAAAAAAAAAAAAACACCACTACTGTGACCCTCCTTTGCTCCACTGAAAGCAGCAAATGTATTTCCCATGGAAGGGTGGGTACCCTCCCTTGACCTGGCAGGGAGGCATCCTCATTGCCAGGGATAGAGAACTGGGGGTTGAGAAGATTGTTCAAGCAAACCTCGTTACTTCTTTTTTTAAATTTTTTTTATTTTTTCGTTACTTCTTAATTAGCTACCCTAAGCCCAAAGCCCGTTCTTTTGTCAGTTCTTCACAAATGTATTCTTTGTCTAAAAGATATAGAAGCTGCCTGTTTAGGTCAATTCTTTTGAGTTTTATTTCTATGAAGTCTTGCACATACAAATTTAAATTTGTTTTTCTCCTAGTAATCTATTTTATATCAATTTAATCATTAGACAACTAAAGAACCTAAAAGGGAAGAAAGAAGAAGGTTTTTCCTCTACATATATAAATATTAAATTCTCAATGGCTCTAGCACATAGACCAATATCACAGGTATAATGTTTACCAAGGAAAACAGAGCGGAACAAAAGGGATAGCTCTGTGGTTTTTTTGTTTGTTTAAAGTAAATATTTTATTACAGCACCTCAGTAATTTTTTTTTCTAATTATAGGATGTACTGACTGGAACTAGAAATGAGGGAAAATAAATCAACTGCAGGGTTTATATTGATAGAGAACTCACTCAACCAATGAGTAACAATTTTCTATCATAGGTACAGAATAGGGGAATACCGCTAGATTTCTTTTAATTTTGAAGGTGCAAAGATTGCAGTAAAAAAAACTAGGACTCATTCTCATCTTGCGCTTAGTCACTCAGTCGTGCCTGACTCTTTGTGACCCCATGGACTGTAGCCCTCTAGGCTCCTCTGTCCATGGGATTCTCCAGGCAAGAATACTGGAGTGGTTTACCATGCCCTCCTCCAGAGGATCTTCTGACCCAGGGACCAAACCCAGGTCTCCCACATTGCAGGCACATTCTTTACCATCTGAGTCACCAGGGGAGCCATAGCTATGAAACCAGTAATCTCATTCATGACAGCCTAATGACCTAATAATCTCGCAAAGGTCACCTCTCCTAAAAAACGACCCACTGGGATTAGGTTTCATACATCTGAATTTGTGGAGAACACAACAGTCAGTCTATAACACTTTCTGATCAGACATGTATTCATCATATCATCTGTGTTATACACAACTCAAGAGAAGCAGAAAATAAAGTTGAAAACTTTATGTGCTGTGCTTGGTCGCTCAGTCCTGTCTGACTCTTTGCAACCCCATGGACTATAGCCCACCAGGCTCCTCTAAAGGATACTCCAAGCAAGGAAACTTCATATCCCACTCTGAATTTATGTCTATACTTATTTTACTTTGTAATGTTTATTCAGAAGAAATGCTGGTGGAAATGCAATAATTTGGGCATGCGGCTAATGTTTACATTTAAAAGTTTAAAAAGCAAATTACAAATATGTATCACATGTATGGAGTTCTGATACTGACAGGGATATGAGTGATCTACCATGGGAACCTGGTCATTAAGTACTTTTAAAATATAACCAAATTCAATTTTGCATCCAAGTCTGTTAGAATTTATGTCCTTGGTTCCCAAATGTCATATCTAAATGTCATGATACAAGATAAGAACAGGCCCCCTAGCTGTGAAATGGGTTGTGACAATAAAGAACAGAAATGGTAGTTCATATACATACTAAGAGTGAAAATCATTTATAATTTATAATTTCTACTATCTTTCTACTATAATTTCTACTATGTCATTTGTAATTTCCACTATCAGAAATTTATTATTTAGAGCACAACTCACAGTGAAGATGCTTTTTATCTCCAACAGTAATTATGAAATTAATCATTCAAACATTCTCTTGGGCACAATATAAAATTGTAACCTATAACTTAATAATATTTCAATGAAAATATATACATGTGTGGAAAAACAGCGAGAGAGAAAATATCATTATAAAATGGATGGATTGCCATTATACACACAGCAAACTATCCCATTTGTTTTTAACTGACTTGTTAGAAATAAATACCCACTATTCAATCTTTACTATGTAAGACCACTAGTAATTAATAAGTTTTAAGATATGTAAGGGCTTCCCAAGTGACTCAGTGGTAAAGAGTCCACCTGCCAATGTAGGAGATGCAGGAGACACCAGTTTGATCCCTGGGTTAGGAAGATCCTCTGGAGGAGGAAATGGCAACCCACTCCAGTATTTTTGCCTGGAGAATCCCAGAGGAGCCTGATGGGCTACAGTTCATAGGGTCACAGAGGGTCAGACACAACTGACCAACCGAGCACAAGATATGTAAATCACCAATATTAACCTTTCAATATTTTTGGAAAACACTCTTCAAACAAATAATGTACAGGCTACCTTTATATTTTTCATCATTTAAAATCAATCATGTAATAAAAATATGCACATAGCTTTGCAAAATGAGGTGAAACACACACATAGACACCCTGAAGCTTGCTCTAACTTACATGTCCAAGAGCCACAGAAATCCATCAGTACTTGTAGATATTCTTTATTCTAAAGTTCTCTTTGTACTTATGGACTAATGGATGTATATTTAAAGTGGAAGAGTTATTAAAACCTCAGGAGAATCAAATTTTCGACTTCTGAAATAACAGAGCTTCTGGATTCAATATGGAAGTTCAAGCAACTGGGAGTCATTCTGTTTGTTCTATTTCTTCACTGACATGTGGACCAAGTGGTGAATGAAACCATTTGCCAGAAACTCCTTAGCATAACAGAGAGGAAGGAGACCCAAGACTCCAAGACGTGTGTTGTGGGTTTCATCTCATGTGAACTGTGCACTGACCCTCTGAGAGGGCATAGCTGACTCTTCCTTCACCAGAACACGCAGCGGGGCTGGATGGGGGCACAGGACCCCATCTGAACTGGGGAGTCCCCTGTGGCTGGGCACTGTTCTGGGCCGTGTGGTCTCTGGCTCTCCTAGAGCTTCGGTGAACTCCCAACACCCTTTATGTCTCTGTTTATAGCCCCTAGAGAGAGGAGCTACTCCACGTTAAAGGTCAGGAGGGGCGGCCGTGGGGAGACACCCCCTCGTCCAAGGTAAGGAGCAGGGGCTGTGCTTTGCTGGAGCAGCTGTGAAGAGATACCCCATATCCAAGGTGAAAGAAACCCAAGTAAGACGGTAGGTGTTCCGAGAGGGCATCAGAGGGCAGACACACTAAAACCATAATCACAGAAAACTAGCCAATCTGATCACAGGACCACAGCCTTGTCTAACTCAGAGAAACTAATCCATGCTGTGTGGGGACGCCCAAGACGGATGGGTCATGGTGGAGAGGTCTGACAGAATGTGGTCCACTGGAGAAGGGAATGGCAAACCACTTCAGTATTCTTACCTTGAGAACCCCATGAACAGTATGAAAAGGCAAAATGATAGGATACTGAAAGAGGAACTCCCCAGGTTGGTAGGTGCCCAATATGCTACTGGAGATCAGTGGAGAAATAACTCCAGAAAGAATGAAGGGATGGAGCCAGAGCAAAAACAATACCCAGTTGTGGATATGACTGGTGATAGAAGCAAGGCCCGATGCTGTAAAGAGCAATATTGCATAGGAACTTAGAATGTTAGGTCCATGAATCAAGGCAAATTGGAAGTGGTCAAACAGGAGATGGCAAGAGTGAACGTCAACATTCTAGGAATCAGTGAACTAAAATGGACTGGAATGGGTAAATTTAATTCAGATGACCATTTATCTACTACTGTGGGCAGGAATCCCTTAGAAGACATGGAGTAGCCATCATGGTCAACAAAAGAGTCCAAAATGCAGTACTTGGATGCAATCTCAAAAATGACAGAATGATCTCTGTTCGTTTCAAAGGCAAACCATTCAATATCACAGTAATTCAAGCCTAAGCCCTAACCACTAATGCTGAAGAAGCTGAAGTTGAACGGTTCTATGAAGACCTATAAGACCTTTTAGAACTAACACCCAAAAAAGATGTCCTTTTCATTATAGGGGACTGGAATGCAAAAGTAGGAAGTCAAGAAACACCTGGAGTAACAGGCAAATTTGGCCTTGGAGTACAGAATGAAGCAGGCCAAAGGCTAATAGAGTTCTGCCAAGAAAACGCACTGGTCATAGCAAACACCCTCTTCCAACAACACAAGAGAAGACTCTACACATGGACATCACCAGATGGTCGACACCAAAATAAGATTGATTATATTCTTTGCAGCCCAAGATGGAGAAGCTCTATACAGTCAGCAAAAACAAGACTGGGAACAAGACTGTGGCTCAGATCATGAACTCCTTATTAACAAATTCAGACTTAAATTGAAGAAAGTAGGGAAATTCACTAGACCATTCAGGTATGACCTAAATCAAATCCCTTATGATTATACAGTGGAAGTGAGAAATAGATTTAAGGGACTAGATCTGATAGACAGAGTGCCTGATGAACTATGGACGGAGGTTCATGACATTGTACAGGAGACAGGGATCAAGACCATCCCCAAGAAAAGGAAATGCAAACAAGCAAAATGGCTGTCTGAGGAGGCCTTACAAATAGCTGTGAAAAGAAGAGAAGTGAAAAGCAAAGGAGAAAAGGAAAGATATTCCCATTTGAATGCAGAGTTCCAAAGAATAGCAAGGAGAGATAAGAAAGCCTTCCTCAGCAATCAATGCAAATAAATAGAGGAAAACAATAGAATGGGAAAGGCTAGAGATCTCTTCAAGAAAATCAGAGATACCAAGGGAACATTTCATGCAAAGATGGACTCAATAAAGAACAGAAATGGTAAGGACCTAACAGAAGCAGAAGATATTAAGAAAAGGTGGCAAGAATACACAGAAGAACTGTACAAAAAAGATCTTCACGACCCAGATTATCACAATGGTGTGATCACTCACCTAGAGCCAGACATCCTGGAATGTGAAGTCAAGTGGGCCTTAGGAAGCATCACTACGAACAAAGCTGGTGGAGGTGATGGAATTCCAGTTGAGCTATTTCAAATCCGGAAAGATGACGCTGTGAAAGTGCTGCACTCAATATGCCAGCAAATTTGGAAAACTCAGCAGTGGCCACAGGACTGGAAAAGGTCAGTTTTCATCCCAATCCCAAAGAATGCTCAAACTACTGCACAATTGCACTCATCTCACACGCAAGTAAAGTAATACTCAAAATTATCCAAGCCAGGATTCAGCAATATGTGAACCAAGAACTTCCAGATGTCCAAGCTGGTTTTAGAAAAGGCAGAGGAACCAGAGATCAAATTGCCAATAACTGTTGGATCATTGAAAAAGCAAGAGAGTTCCAGAAAAACATCTATTTCTGCTTTATTGACTATGCCAAAGCCTTTGACTGTGTGGATCACAACAAACTCTGGAAAATTCTGAAAGATATGGGAATACCAGACCACCTGACCTATCTCTTGAGAAACCTGTATGCAAGTCAGGAAGCAACAGTTAGAACTGGACATGGAACAACAGACTGGTTCCAAATAGGAAAAGGAGTACGTCAAGGCTGTCTATTGTCACCTTGCTTATTTAACTTATATGCAGAGTACATCATGAGAAACGCTGGGCTGGAAGAAGCAGAAGCTGGAATCAAGATTGCTGGGAGAAATATCAATAACCTCAGATATGCAGATAACACCACCCTTACAGCAGAAAATGAAGAGGAACTAAAAAGCCTCTTGATGAAAGTGAAAGAGAGTGAAAAGTTGGCTTAAAGCTCAACATTCAGAAAACTAAGATCATGGCATCTGGTCCCATCACTTCATGGGAAATAGATGGGCAAACAGTGGAAACAGTGGCAGATTTTATTTTTTGGAGCTCCAAAATCACTGCAGATGGTGGTTGCAGCCATGAAATTAAAAGACGCTTACTCCTTGGAAGGAAAGTTATGGCCAAACTAGATAGCATATTAAAAAGAAGAGACATTACTTTGCCAACAAAGGTCCATCTAGTCAAGGCTATGGTTTATCCAGTGATCATGTATGGATGTGAGAGTTGCACTGTGAAGAAAGCTAAGTGCTGAAAAATTGATGCTTTTGAACTGTGGTGTTGGAGAAGACTCTTGAGAGTCCCTTAGACTGCAAGGATATCTAACCAGTCCATCCTAAAGGAGATCAGTCTTGGGTGTTCATTGGAAGGACTGATGCTGAAGCTGAAATTAGAATACTTTGGCCACCTCATGCGAAGAGTTGACTCATTGGAAAAGACCCTGATGCTGGGAGGGATTGGGGGCAGGAGGAGAAGGGGACGACAGAGGATGAGATGGCTGGATGGCATCACCGACTTGATGGACATGAGTTTGAGTAAACTCCGGGAGTTGGTGATGGACAGGGAGGCCTGGTATGCTGCGGTTCATGGGATCGCAAAGAGTCGGACACAACTGAGCTACTGAACTAATTAACTAACTAGAGGAGATTCTCTCTGTGGCCAAGATGTCTGAGACCTTAGCCCAGAGCATTTTCTGATAAAGCTAGGGAAATTAAGACAAGAGTAACTACAGAGAGCTGGAACAAAAGACTTAAAGAGGGAGGAGCCCTGATTGAAGATAGAGCAGAGAGAAATCTTCTAGGGAAAGTGGAGGAGCCACAAGGTGCAGCCGTCTCAACCTCTCTATTGCCAGCCCTAGGATACCCCAAGTTGATTATATCAGAGAAAACAGAAAGTTCTCTCTGATGGATGCTCTCAGTTAACCCTTTCACTGAAGCACTCTGGACAGTCCCTACACCCCCTGGCACCCTCAACCATACCTAGAACTCCCTGCACTGTCTCCCAGGCCCAGCCACCTCTTCTCTCCTGCTGATGCTCCTGGTCACAACCGCTCTGTCCTCTTTCTGAAGAAACTGACTTGTGTGGGTCAATTGTTCACAAGACCAAGGGCTCTTGAACACTCATTACTGTTCTCATCACCTCCTGTAATAAGAGAGGATTTTGTTAACCAGGATTTTTGCTCTATACCTCCTAAGAGAAAAGCAGGTAAAGCTAGAAACCAGACTGTACTTCCCAAGGGGCGGCACCCAGCAGGAAGGGTCATGGGTCAGGAGTGAGTTGCAGGGAAGAAGTAAAAATAAAGATGGAGAAGGAAGGTGGGACAGAGGTGAGGAGAGACTGAGAGACAGAGGGAAGATATGACAGGAATAAACAGAAGTGCTGAACAAGGAGGGGCAAGCCAGGGGAAATATTTTGGGAAAATGGATGAATGAACTGGAATTTTAGTATATTTTGCTCAATGATAGGCAGTAAAGCCCGGAGTAACCTCTTTAAGGGAAACTAGAATCAGGATTGATATTACTCGGCAAGGATTCCAGAGCTGGTTTTGGTTGGAACAGTGGAGGTAGAGAGCAGGTTTAGACAGGCCGGGGAGGACAGGCAGGTTTCAAGTCCAACAGTTATTCTCAGTTGACAGCTCCAATGGCTTAAGTTTACAAACAACACAGTCTTGCAATAATCCTACACAACAATGATCTTAATCGCGGTAATGCAAAATATATAAATCGAGGTTAAATTGTATAAAATCATAGAACATTCCCTAAAAAGCTTACAGTACTGCATCCCTTATGACCTTGGTTTTCTAAAATAGAATTCAAATAATACATCATGTGTTATTTATGTTCACTATATGCAAACTGAGGCTTATCTCTGCAAACAAACCAAACTAACTCACCCAGCCCACAGTCTGTGTATCACCCCTGGTGCAGTACCCTCTCAAAGGTCTGTTCTTATCCCTCCTGCCACGTTGTGTCATCTTTTTTGGCCCTTATTTAAAATAAGACAAGACAATGTAGAAAGGGGTGTCCAGGCCACAGATGCCCTGTGGTTCATTTCTATTGAGACAATCTGCCATCTTTGATGGAAAGGAGATAAGGATTCTAATTCACAATGACTTAGCAAGAAAGTTCCAGAAGCAATGATGAACTGTGCAGTAAACTGACACAGTAGTCTACATGTGCCCAGATCACAACCAGTCACCAGAACAAGAAATGTGATAAATACAGAGCAAGGAGAAAAATAGGGAGTTAAGAAATAGCCTAAATAGACAGATGCACGAAGAAATATACATATATAAACTAATGGTTTATAGGGCTTCCCTGATAACTCAGTTGGTAAAGAATCTGCCTGCAATGCAGGAGAGCCCAGTTTGATTCCTGGGTCAGGAAGATCACCTGGAGAAGGGATAGACTACCCACTCCAGTATTCTTGGGCTTCCCTTGTGGCTCAGCTGGTCAAGAATCCACCTGCAATGTGAGAGATGAGGGTTCGATCCCTGGGTGGGGAAGATCCCCTGGAGAAGAGAGAGACTACCCACTCTAGTATTCTGGTCTGAAGAATTCCACAGACTGTATAGTCCATGGGTCACAAAGACTTGGACATGACTGAGCAAATTTTACTTTCACTTTCAATGGTTTATAAATTTTTATTTCTAAGACAAAGAATAAGGAAGGAATATTTAAAATGTTATGTTGATCAAGGAGTTTAAAAGCACCAAAATAAACTGCCAAAGAATCTAAAAAGCTTAAATAAATACAATAATTTAAATTACAGACTAGCAAAAATGCAGCATATCAGATATATAGAAGGATGATAATTTTCTCAGCTTTGAAGCAACAGACACAAAGAAAAAGATCATGATTTCCAAAAAAAAAAAAAAACTCTACAATTTAAACATTTACACAGTAGAATAAGAACAAAAGCAAAAAGACAAAGACTGATAGAAATACTTGCATTTATGGAAGCAACCTAGATGCCCATCAGCAGACGAATGGATGAGGAAGCTGTGGTACCTATACACCATGGAATATTACTCAGCCATTAAAAAGAATTCATTTGAATCAGTTCTAATGAGATGGATGAAACTGGAGCCCATTATACAGAGTGAAGTAAGCCAGAAAGATAAAGACCATTACAGTATACTAACACATATATATGAAATTTAGAAAGATGGTAACGATAACCCTATAGGCAAAACAGAAAAAGAGACTCAGATGTATAGAACAGACTTGTGGACTCTGGGAGAAGGCGAGGGTGGGATCTTTCAAGAGAACAGCATCGAAACATGTATATTATCTAGGGTGAAACAGATCACCAGTCCAGGTTGGATGCATGAGACAAGTGCTCGGGCCTGGTACACTGGGAAGACCCAGAGGGATCGGGTGGAGAGGGAGGTGGGAGGGGGGACCGGGATGGGGAATACATGTAAATCCATGGCTAATTCATTTCAATGTATGACAAAAACCACTGCAATGATGTAAAGTAATTAGCCTCCAACTAATAAAAATAAATGGAAAAAAATAAACAAAAAAAAGAAGAAAAAAAAAGAAATACTTGCATTAAATATAATCAGTGTCAAAATCTGTACCATTTGGAGGATAGAGATTTAGTTACTCTATCACTATTTGGAGGTTTAGAGATTTAAATCCTAGGACCTGAGTTCTAATGTCTAAGTTCCAATTATTAGCTGAGTAACTTTGGGCTACTTACTTGTCTTTAAGCCTCAGCTTCCTCATCTATAAAATGAAGACATAAGAATTCTTAGTTCATGGGGCTACTGGAAGCATTAGCGTCATGCCTGGCACATGACAAAGGACAGAAGAAGTGAGAGCTGTGAAGGTGACAGTGCTGCTGGATAAATAATTCATCCAAGAAGTCAAAAGAAAACTGAGGTTTGCATTCCCTGTCGACAAAATTGAAGCATCTATCTCTAAATGCCATTTTACACTCCCAAGCTGCAAAATAATACAACGCCCAAGGTTGGCAAAGCAATTGACTATGATGGTATATTAAACATTGTAACACTTTTAGAAATATGGTAAAATGTAGTAGAACTGTTGTTAGCATTTACATTCATTTATGTGATAACTACTCAAAAGTATACTAATTCAGTGTAAAAAACGCATAATAAAGTTAATTGCTTGCTAATTGATTTAAAAGTTTATAATTACATAAAGACCAAACATTGAGGAAATGGCTTAATAAATTACGGAACATAAACATGTTACACCAACCAGAATGAAGATATTCAAAATAATGAAAGTGAAAGTGAAATTCGCTCAGTCATGTCCGACTCTTTGCGACCCCATGGACTATATTATAGTCCATGGAATTCTCCAGGCCAGAATACTGGGAGTGGGTAGCCTTTCCCTTCTCCAGGGGATCTTCCCAACCCAGGGATCAAACCCAGGTCTCCCTCATTGCAGGCAGATTCTTTACCAGCTGAGCCACAAGGGAAGCCCAAGGATACTGGAGTGGGTAGCCTATCCCTTCTCCAGCAGATCTTCCCAACCCAGGAATCGAACCAGGGTCTCCTGCATTGCAGGCAGATTCTTTACCAACTGAGCTATCAGGGAAGCTTCAATAATGCTACAACTAAACATGGAAGCAACTTAGATGTCCATCGACAGATGAATGGATAAAGAAGCTGTGGTACATACTGGAATATTGGAATATGTACCACATATGGTAATAATGAAATATTACTCAGCCACAAAAAAAGAACGTATTTGAGTCAGTTCTGATGAGGTGGATGAACCCAGAGCCTATTATACAGAGTGAAGGAAGTCAGAAAGAGAAAAACAAGTATCATATACTAACACATATATATGCCATCTAGAAAGATGACACTGATGAAATTATTTACAGGGCAGCAGTAGAGACACAGACATAGAGAATAGACTTATGGACACAGCAGGTGTGGGAAGGAAGGAAAGGGTGGGATATATGGAGACAGAAACATGAAAACTTATATTACCTTATATAAAACAGATAGCCAGTAGGAATTTGCTGTCTGACTCAGGAAACTCAAACCAGGGCTCTGTAACAATCTAAAGGGGTAGGATGGGGAGCGGGGTGAGAGGGAGGTTCAAGAGGGAGGGGGACATATGTATACCTATGGCTGATTCACGCTGATGTTTGGCAGAAACCAACACATTTCTATAAAGCAATTACTCTGCAATTAAAAAATAAATATACTTTTAAAAAAATACCACAATTATATTAAGTGAAGAGTTGTTGTTGTTCAGTCGCTCAGTCGTGTCCAACTCTTTGCAACCCCATGGACTGAAGCCCGCCAGGCTTCCCTGTCCTTCATGGTCTCCTGGAACTTGCTCAAACTCTTGTCCATTGAGTCAGTGATGTCATCCAGCCATCTCGTCCTCTCTCGTCTCCTCCTCCTGCCTTCAATCTTTCCCTGCATCAGGATCTTTTCTAATGAGTCAGCTCTTTGCATCAGGTGACCAAAGTATTGGATGGAGCTTCAGCTTCAGCATCAGTCTTTGCAATGAATATTCAGAATTGATTTCCTTTAGGACTGACTATTTTGATCTCCTTGCAGTCCAAGGGACTCTCAAGAGTCTTCTCCAGCACTACAGTTCAAAAGCATCAATTCTTCAGCACTCAGCCTTCTTTATGGTCCAACTCTCACATCCATACATAACTACTGGAAAAACCATAGCTTTGACTATCCAGACCTTTGTAGGCAAAGTGATATCTCTGCCTTTTTTTATGGTAGTGAAAAAAAAATGAGTGATTTTAATTTCATATTTAGAAGTCTTACTAAGATCTTTCTAAAATCTATATTTTTAAAAAAATGAATCCTCAAAATTTTTCAGTATATGTAATTCTCTTTGTTGGCTCAAGCTAGCCTTAATTCATTATAAACTGCAGCTAACTTTGGGACATCTTTCTATGCAATGCCATGCTTAATAATATTTTAAAATCATATTCAGGAGATATATATTGATATTTCACCTCTTTATCTAGTTAGACAAGTTCCTAAAATCAAATATAATTTTGTTCCAGATGTGGAGAAAGATTTTCAAACTGGGTACATACTGACCATATGACAATACAGAAAACCATTTGCAATGTTCTGAGGATTATTTAAAATACTGACTAAAGAGAAGATTTTAAAGTTTAAATTAAAAATACAGACTTAAGTGTGATTTTTGCTTGCAACATAATATGGTATCATTACATACTTATATAACATCCATAATAATAAAAAGAAGTATGTATATACATCAATTGCCATGGAATATAAATAATTACTTGTCTCATAAAACAAGATATGTGGTCAGTGAGTGACATTTTGTAGGCATTGTAATAAAATATTTTCCATGGATGTGACAGAGTTTCATAAGACTTTTACCAGTTATTATTTACTTATTGACATAATATATGCTTGCATACATACATATATTAACTTCCCCAACGTGTAGAGTAATCCACAGGGACAAAGCTAATGGTCACTGACAGCAAATAAAAACATCTATAAGTTACTGAACTTTTACTATGCTTTGGTCAGAATGCTAAGCCCTTTACATGAATTATTTCATTTAATCACCCCAACAGATCTAAGTCAGATGCTACTTTCATCAGCTTTTGACTATGAGACACCTGTGGCGTGTTTCTATGAAAATATGTTGTTCAGGCCATCATTCCATATTTACTGCAAGGGTGCAGTTATTCTACTGGAAAATTGTGTAGTTCATTTGAGATATTTCCCTAAAGAGTTGTAATTATTATA
This sequence comes from Odocoileus virginianus, assembly GCF_023699985.2. Lineage (NCBI taxonomy): Eukaryota > Metazoa > Chordata > Mammalia > Artiodactyla > Cervidae > Odocoileus > Odocoileus virginianus. Next base: position 35,670,722 of record NC_069675.1, on the reverse strand, counting down.
CCTCATCTTAGAAAATGACATAATCAGTTTGTTTTTTAAACTCAAATTCTCCTCCAGGTCTCCAATAAGATAGTTTCCTTAATTGCTGGGGAAAATAGAGAATGTAGGAAGAAAGAAGAGCATTTTTAAACCATTGACAGCCCAGGGCATCCCTCTTTGGAGAGCAAGCATATGTAAAGACAATCTGTCTCCTGAAAGTCAGTCATTTTCCTGGAGAGTCAATCATCTATATGTGCAAGTCTAAAGCTATAAACATCATTTTTGCCAATGCATTCTAAATGCTAAGGGATCATAAATTACTCTGGGTTTTGAGCTTTTTAAATCACTCTAGCTTTTGAATTACCACTTTCAACAATCCAGTCTAGTAAATAATTTAGATTTATGTAAAAGTACAGACTGGAATCACTTTTATCATATCTAATTATTCATTTCCAATTACATTTCAACAGATATTACAGTAATTGGGTTAAAAGGCACTTTGTTGTGTACTATTTGTAATAGTGAAAAACTGTAAACAACTAAATGTGTCTCAGTTGATTAAATGCATATATGTTGGCATCTAGCTAGATGAATGCCTATAAATACCCAACTGTAGATAGTAGTGATTTTTGTAAAGCAGGCTATTTGGGAGGTAGGGGGCGTCTCACTCCACATTGTACATTTCTGAGTTATTTGATAGTGTTCCAACCATCTTGTTTCACTTCTTCAACTTTTGCAAAGACTTTAAAAAAAAAAAAATACACTCTAAAAGAACAAGTTAGTGCCATATCAGACAGGGTTGAGAAAAACATGTCAAAATCCCTTCATTCTCTTCTGCAGTTCTACAACTGACAAGTTCACGAGACTGTGGCCAAAATGCCTTTCCCTCCTGCTGACTGTCATTTGAAATATCTACTCAAATTTTACTAACACTACCTTAAGTAAAATTCTGAAGGTCTGTCATTTCTCAGGTGAGAGAATCAAGCATTAACTCATTCTTACTATCACAATTAGAAACAGCATAAAGTAGGATCATTTATATATTTAATATATATTAATTTTACTTTACATTGCACTTTCATTTCTGTTTAAGTCTTCTCTTTCTTACCACAATAAAAAGAAATATGTGGGACCTGACTTAGCACATGGCTTCAGCATCTCAAGCAGAGTGATAAAACAGACTGTGATCCAATAATCATACAAGAAAAAGAAATAAAAGGCATCCAAATTGGAAAGGAAGAAGTAAAACTGTTACTATTTGCAAATGACATGATACTATATATGGAAAATATATTTTTCCTAAAGCTTCCACCCCCAAATTATTAGAACTAAAAAATGAGTTCAGGAAAGTTGCAGGTTATAAGACTGATATACAGAAATCTGTTGCCTTCCTATACACCAATAAAGAACTACCAGAAAGCAAATATATATACATCAAAATCACATTAAAAAAATAATACCTAGGAACAAACTTAACCAAGGAGGTGAAAGACTTATACTCTGAAAATATAAAACAGTGATGAAGGAAACTGAAGATAGTATAAAGATACGGAAAGTTATTTTGTGCTCATGCATTAGAAGAATTATATTGTTAAAACGGCCATACTACCCAAAGAAATTAACAGATTCAAGGCAACTCCTATCAAAACAACCACCCATGACATTTATCAGAGAACTACAACAAATAATCTAAAATATATTTAGAACCAAAAAAGACCCCAAATTGCCAAAGCAATCCTGAGAAAAAAGAGTAAAGCTGAAGGTATCGTGCTCCCTGACTTGAAATACTACAAAGCTGGGTGCTCAGTCGCTTAGTCTCGTCCCACTCTTGGCAATTCCATAGACTATAGCCCACCAGTCTCCTCTATTCAAGGGACTTTTTCTCAGGAAGAATACTAGAGTGGGTTGCTATTTCCTCCTCCAGGGGATCTTCCTGACCCAGGGATGGAATACCCCACCCCCATACCCTTGTCTCTTGAATCTCCTGCATTGGCAGACAGATTCTTTACCACTAGCGCCACCTGGGAATCCCCTACAGGGATCAAAATACCAAAGAACTGGCAAAAAGCAGACCTTGGATCAGTATTGAGAGCCCAGAAATAAAAGCATGCACCTGTGGTCAATTAATCTGCAACAACATAGGCAATAACATACAGTGAAGAGAACATAGGTAGAACATTCTTTGACATAAATCATAGCAATACTTTTTTGGATCTGTCTCCTAAGGCAAGAGAAATAAAAGCAAAAGTAAACAAATGGGACCTGATCAAACTTAAAAGCTTTTGCACAGCAAAGGAAATCATCAACAAAATAAAAAGACAACCTAGCAAAGGGGAAAAGATATTTGCAAATGATATGATTGACATGGAGTTAATATTAAAAAATATAAACAGCTCATACAACTTAATACGTTAAAAAAAAAAACCTCACAAAAGCAAACAACTCAATCTAGGCACAATACCTGAATAGCTATTTTTTCAGGGAAAACATAAAAAAGAAGATGGCTAAGAAGCACATGAAAAGATGCCTGACACAGCTAAGTATTAAGAGAAACGGAAATCAAAACTACAATGAGATATCACCTCACACCTGTCAGAATGGCTATCATCACAAAGTTTACAAATAACCAATGTTAGTGAGGATGTGGAGAAAAGGGAATCCTTATACACTGTTGATAGGAATGTGAACTGGTATGGCCACTGTGGAAAACAACATGGAGATTTCTCAAAAAACTAAAAATAGCACTACCATATGATTCAGCAATTTCTGGGTATACACTCAGAAAAAGATGAGGACATCAATTCAAAAAGATTCCTTAAAAAAACTGGAAATAGAACTGCCATATGACCCAGCAATCCCACTCCTGGGCATACACACTGAGGAAACCAGATCTGAAAGAGACACGTGCACCCCAATGTTCATCGCAGCACTGTTTATAATAGCCAGGACGTGGAAGCAACCTAGATGCCCATCAGCAGACGAATGGATAAGGAATCTGTGGTACATATACACCATGGAATATTACTCAGCCATTAAAAAGAATTCATTTGAATCAGTTCTAATGAGATGGATGAAACTGGAGCCCATTATACAGAGTGAAGTAAGCCAGAAAGATAAAGACCAATACAGTATACTAATGCATACATATGGAATTTAGAAAGATGGTGACGATAACCCTATATGCAAAACAGGAAAAGAGACACAGATGTACAGAACAGACTTTGGGACTCTGTGGGAGAAGGCGAGGGTGGGATGTTTCGAGAGAACAGCATCGCAACATGTATATTATCTAGGGTGAAACAGATCACCAGCCCAGGTTGGATGCGTGAGACAAGTGCTCAGGGCTGGTGAACTGGGAAGACCCAGAGGGATGGGATGGGGAAGGAGGCGGGAGCGGGGATCAGGATGGGGAACACATGTAAATCCATGGCTGATTCATGTCAATGTATGGCAAAACCACTACAATACTGTAAAGTAATTAGCCTCCAACTAATAAAAATAAATGGAAAAAAAAGGTATATGCACACCCATGTTCAAAGCAGCACATTTAAAATAGCCAAGATACAGAAGCAACTCAAGTGTCCATCAATACACTTAAGAAGATGCGCTGTATATACATATACATACGTGTGCATGTGTGTGTGTATGTGTGTGTATACACACACACGAGGGCTTCCCAGGTGGTGCTAGAGGTAAAGAACATGACTGCCAATGCAGGAGACATAAGAGACATGGGTTCAATCCTTGGGTCTGGAAGATCCCATGGAGGAGGGCATGGCAACCGACTTCAGGTACTCTTGCCCAGAGAATCACATGGACAGAGGAGACTGGCAGGCTACAGTCCATGGGGTCACAAAGAGTCAGACATGACCGAAGTGACTTAGCACACATGCATGCATATACACACAATGGAACACTACTCAGTCTGAAAAAGTGAAATTCTGTCACTTGCAGCAATGTGGATACACCTAGAGAATATTATGCTTAGTGAAATAAGTCAAACAAATACTGTATAATATCACTTATCTGTAAAATCTAAAAAGTAAAACTAACAAATGTATACAGTAAAACAGGAACAGATTCACAGATATAGAAAACAAATTAGTGGTTAGCAGTGGGGAGAGAAAAGGGCGAGGGGCAAGATAGGAGCATGGGTTAAGAGGTACAAACTATCATGTATAAAATAAACAATAAAGATACACTGTACAGTACAGGGAATTATAGCTGTTATTTTAAAATAACTTTAAATTGAGCATAATCTATAAAAACATTGAATCACTATGCTGTCCACCTGAAACTAATGCAATATTGTAAGTCAACTATACTTTAAAAAAACAACAGACTGTGATCATAATCACCATTTAGAAACACAGCATCTCTTAAGGGTCAGAACTATAGGTCAGCCCCAATTTAAAAGGGAGTATAGAACTTTTTCATCATCCCAGATAGAAAGCTTTTTTCTGTCTCCTCTCATCATTCTTCTTGTCTCTCCCTCTATATATATATTTTAGCACAAACCTCAGACCCTTCTTTAGTAATAAATTTTAGCACTTAATCAGCTTTACTGAAATCTAATACAAATCCTTCACATGTCATCTTAAACTGATTTCATCTCATTTTCTTTTGAGAATTAACTCTGGATTTGCATACGCTGAAATAATCCCAAAGAAACCAAACATTAAGAGATTCACAGGGACAAAAAAACAGAAAAGAACTCTTACCCTGATGTGTGTGAAACACCCCAAACAGTTGGGGAAAAAACAGAAAGCCTAGTCAAGCTGAAATTTCCAATCTATGAACGTTTAGGTGATAAACATCTAGATTATCTTTTATTTATTTCTTTTTGGCTTCACTAGATCTCCGTTACTGTGCATGGGCTTTCTCTTGTTGTAGAGAGAGAGGGCTGCTGTCTGTTGCAATGCGAGGGAGTCTCTTGTTGCAGAGCACAGGCTCTAAGGCGCGCGGGTTTCAGTGGCGGCAGCACGTGGGCTCAGAGCGCAGGCTCAGCACTTGTGGCCTGCGGGCTTAGTTGCTCTGCAGTATGTGGCATCTTCCAGGACCAGGGACCATTTGGACCAGGACCAGTGTTCCCTGTGTTGGCAGCTGGATTCCCATCCACTGCACCACCAGGGAAGTCATAGATTATCTTTCGATTTAAATATTTTTCTTTATCTTCTCTTTAAATAAGTTTACATTTAAAAACAGAACCATTAATATTTGTTCATGTGCAAATATTTACCAGTAATGTTTTCAATAATTTTAGAAAGTCTGTGTTGAAGGCAGTAGAAATCTGTTGCAAATAAATCAATTATAAAATAATTCACTAATTGAGTTTTAAGACGGTTTATTTACCAAAGAAAATGTGGGTACTTTCAAGTAAACTTTTTTAATTCATTTTTTTATCTTCCAGTTTTATTGAGACATAACTGATATGCAGTATTGTATAAGTTTAAGGTGTACATTGTAAAGATTTGATTTACAAACATCATTAAATGATTGTCATAATACATATAGTGACTATCCATCATCTCATATAGATATAATATAAAAGAAAAAGAACTTGTGATGAGAACACTTTTAGGATTTACTCTCAACCACTTTCATATATAACATATACCAGTATTAATTATATTAATCATGTTGTACATTACATCCCTGCTGCTGCTGCTGCTAAGTCGCTTCAGTCGTGTCCAACTCTGTGCAACCCCATAGACGGCAGCCTACCAGGCTCCTCCATCCCCAGGATTCTCCAGGCAAGAATACTAGTATGTACTTATAACTGAAAGCTTGTACCTTTTGATCACTTTCATCCAATTCCCCCTTCTCCCCACCCCACCTCACAGCCATAAATCTGAGCTCTTTTCTATGAATTTGTTGAAATATAATTGACCTGCAACACTCTGTTAGTTTGCGGTGCATAACATTGTGATTCGATATTTCTATAAACTACAAAATGATCACCAAGGTAAGACTAGCTACCACTTGTCACTATAAAATAATATTACTACTGACCATATTCCCCACACTGTACATGTCATCTTCATGACTCATTGATTTGTAACTGGAAGCTTGTATCTTTTAACCTCCCTCACCTTTTTCTCTCATCCGCTACTCCCTTCATGTGTTCTCACCCCTCTGGCAACTTCGTTTGTTCTTTCCATCTAGGGTTCTGTTTCTGTTTTTTTTTTTATGTTTGTTTTGCTTTTTATAGTCCAGGTGCACGTGCAGGCTCAGTTGTGTCCAACTCTTTGTGACTCCATGGACTGTAGCCTGCCAGGCTTCTCTGTCCATGGAATTTTCCAGGCAAGAATACTGGAGTGGCATATAAGTCAAATCACATAGCATTTGTCTTTCTCTGCCTGACATTTCACTTCAGCATAATAGCCTCAAGGTCTATCCATGTTGTCACAAATGACAAGATTTTGTTCTTTTTTATGGCCGAGTAATATTTCATTGTGTGTGTAGTATGTGTGTGTGTGTGTGTGTATCCCACATATGCTTTATCCATTCACCTATCAGTGTACACTTAGATTGTTTCCATATCTTAGCTATTGTGAATACTGCTGCAATGAACAAAGTGTGCATATATCTATTCAAATTAGTGTTTTTGTTTTCTTCGGAAAAATATGCAGAGGTGGAATTGCTGGAGCTATTTTTAATTTTTTGAGGAACTTCCATACCGTCTTCCATATTGGCTGCACCAATTTACAATCCTACCAACAGCATGCGGGTTTCCTTTTCTCCATGCCCTCGCCAAGATTTGTGAATTGCTGTCATTTTGATAACAGCCACTCTGATAGGTGTGAGGTGATATCATTTACTAACAAACATTTCATGTTAGTTTGACATGTCCAGGCATGGGAAGAGCTCCTTCCATCACTGGAATTGCTGAACCAACAGCGGATCACCACTCTCCAGGAGAGGAAAGAATTTCAGTGCTGGGTGGAATTTATGACTCTCTCTCTCCCAGACAGCCTATTACAATATACAGAAGTTAAATGAGGCCCTTTAAGGACACAACAAGATAAGACTTATGTTTCTGGTTTCCAGGGCTTTTTCTGCCCAAGATCACACTGGAGTCTTGTTTTACTAAAAATTAAATACTTAGAAAGGGTGTTAATAACAGACAAAAATTTTAATATATCCAGAATATAGAGAGCAAAAAGGTCAAATTTTCATGGAACCCAAAGCAAAAATCCTATAACCTAAAAATTGGCATTAAAGTCCAAGTTCAAACAAGCATAAGAAGAAGTGGTCTGAGAGTCACTGGGATACTCAATTGAATGACTTCCTGTAGAACAGCTGGACCAATTATAGGCTCCTTCCGATCACCAACCATCATAACTCCCCCAAATAACTAGCTGACAGTGAAAAGGTGTTTGGCTCTATGCTAAAACCTTAAGATTTGCATCAAACAAAGCATGTTCAAGGTGGGGAGACATCCCTTTTCTGAGTGTTCAGGTCAAAGAGAAGGTCAAAGAAGAGACTGTGGTAACTCCAAATCTCCACTAGGTGCAGATGGAGGTGGAGAGAAAAGCTGGGTCCAAGAATACAGCTGTCCTTACTTAGACAATTGCGGCAGAATAAACAGAGACCTCAGTGAAATAGAAAATAGCAACAACAGAGTAGACTTGATTAAGAAAATCAGAGGTGGTTTTTTGAAATAACAATAAAGTAGACAAAATTTCTTTAAGCTTAAGACCAGTGAAAGAAAACACAAATAAACAATATTAGTAATGCAAAGGGGACACAAATAAAGATGATGTTAGGAGCCTACTATCCTACTATTAATATATATGAAGGTCTAGATAAAATGAAAGCTTTCCTAGACAATAAAATTATACAAATTTACTCAAGAAGAGCAGAATAACTGAACAGACCAAAAATTATAAAGATAATAAAACTTCTACCCAGCATGAAGTTACCAAGCCCAGGCAGTTTTATAGTGGAGTCCTACCAAACCTAGATTAAACAGGGATTCCAATGTTATTTAAACTGCTCCAGAGAACAGAAAGCTACTTGTAGGATTCCTATAACCATTAACACTAATGGTTATGAAAGCCAGATGATGACAGTGGAAAACTACAGAAAACTATTGTTACAGGCCACTATGAAATAAAATACATAAGAGCAAACTGAATCTTAAGAATAGTAAATAGGGCTTCCCTGGTGGCTCAGTGGTAAAGAATTTGCCACCCAATACAGGAGACATGGGTCCGACCCCTGATCCAGGAAGATCCCACAGGTCACAAAGCAGCTAAACCCATGTACCACGACCACTGAGCCTGCGCTCTAGGACCCAGGAGCCACAACTACTGAAACCCATGTGCTCTAGAGCCCACACCCCGCAACAAAGAAGCCACCAAAGGGAGAATCCCGCACATCACAACCAGAGCGTAGCCCCCACTTCCCACAACTAGAGAACAGCCTGTGCAGCAATGAAGACCCAGCACAGCCAAAAACAAATAAATAAAAAACAATAGTATATTTTTTTTTTCCATTTATTTTTATTAGTTGGAGGCTAATTACTTTACATCATTACAGTAGTTTTTGTCATACATTGAAATGAATTAGCCATGGATTTACATGTATTCCCCATCCCAGTCCCCCCTCCCACCTCCCTCTCCATCCCATCCCTCTGGGTCTTCCCAGTGCACCAGGCCAGAGCACTTGTCTCATGCACCCAACCTGGGCTGGTGATCTGTTTCACCCTAGATAATATACATGTTTCAATGCTGTTCTCTTGAAACATCCCACCCTCTCCTTCTCCCAGAGTCCACAAGTCTGTTCTATACATCTGAGTCTCTTTTTCTGTTTTGCATATAGGGTTATCGTTACCATCTTTCTAAATTCCATATATATGTGTTAGTATACTGTAATGGTCTTTATCTTTCTGGCTTACTTCACTCTGTATAATGGGCTCCAGTTTCATCCATCTCATTAGAACTGATTCAAATGAATTCTTTTTAATGGCTGAGTAATATTCCATGGTGTATATGTACCACAGCTTCCTTATCCATTCGTCTGCTGATGGGCATCTGGGTTGCTTCCATGTCCTGGCTATTATAAACAGTGCTGCGATGAACATTGGGGTGCATGTGTCTCTTTCAGATCTGGTTTCCTTGGTGTGTATGCCCAGGAGTGGGATTGCTGGGTCATATGGCAGTTCTATTTCCAGCTTTTTAAGAAATCTCCATACAACAATAGTATATTAAAAGAATTGCATATTATGACCAAGTAAGGTTGTCAAAAGAATGCAAGGATAGTTCAACATTAGAGACTATCACAAGCATACCTCATTTTATATTGCTTAACTTTACTGCACTTAGTAATTATTGCATTTTTTTTCATAAATTGAAGGCTTGTATGGCAATCTTGCCTTACACAAGTCTATTGGTACCATTTTTCCAACTGCATCTGCTTACTTCATGTCTCTGTATCACATTTTGATAATAAATACTTCAAACTTTTTCAGTATTATTGTATTTGTTATGGTGATCTGTGATCAGTGATCTTTGATGTTACTATAGCAAAAACATTACAACTCACTGAAGGCTCAGGTGACGGTTAGTATATTTTAGCAGTAACATTTTTAAATTAAGATGTGTACATTGTTTTCTCTTAGACGTAATGCTATTTCAAACTTAGTACTGTACTATACTGTTCTCTATGGTAAACAGAACTTCAAATGAACTGGGAAACAAAAGAATTTCCATAATTCACTTATTGTGATACTCACTTTATTGCCATGGCCTGGAACTCAACCCACAACATCTCTGAGGTATGTACGTATAATTATTTACTACTATACTATATTAAAAGAGAAAATTCTATGATTTTTATTGCCTCTTCTATTGGAAAGAGCTTCAGTTGTAGACTACATATTCCATGAGGGCATGGTCCGTGATGTCCTATTTATCATTATATTCTGAGAAACTAGCATGTTCCTTCCTTCACAAAAATTTGCTGATACTCTTCTAAGGACACAGGAGTAAACAAAACCCAAGTCCTGGTCTCTCAGATCCTACGGTGTGGTCAGGGAGATAGACAATGAACAATAAACAAATTAATATACAGTTATAGGTAATAATAAGAAGAAAAATTAAGTAAGGTGAGCGAGTGAGAGAGGAAGAGAGAGTGACCAGCGTGGTCACTTTAGAGAGAGAAGACAGAGAGGCCTCTCCGATGAGGCGACAGGGACACAGAGGTCTGCAGGAAGGGAAGGAGCTTAGCACAAACCTAAGGGAAAAGCATTCTGGGCACAAGGAAGAACAAGGGCCAAAGTCCCAAGTCAGGAACTTGCCTGGATGTCTGAGAAACAGCAGTGGCCAGTGTGGCTGAAGCAAAACGGCTGGGACAAAAATGAGGTCAGAAGGGTGGCTAAGGGCCAGAGCATGCAGGGCCTGGCCAGGACTTTGAATTTCATTGCATGCACACTGGGCAGCAATTGGAAGGTTGAGAGTGAAGTGAGTGATGAGACTGATAAATTTTTAAACGATCACTCTGGCTGCTGTAATGAAGAGAGTGCAGAGAGAGCAAAAATGAAAACGAGCCTCCTCTCAGCCAGGAGACTATTAGTGAGGCCCAGGTGAGAAACACTGGCTTGGATTGGGTGGAATGGGTGTCACACCAGTCACAGATGTGTGCTCAATAAGCACTCGTTTAATGAATGAATTTTTTTCATTTCTTAATCTTATTTTCAGGACATTTCTAAGTAACAGATTTGTCAGCAGAAGTATTGGATATCAATGACACAGAATCAAACACAGAAAGCATTTTCTATCGATTCACTTTGGAGAAAAGCCAAGAAACAAGGAATGTCAACATTATCTTGTTAGAAGAGATTGTGACTGAACATTGGTTGACATGAAGCAGAAATTTAAAATCTGGCAATATAACACTTCCTAAATTTGATCATTAGATCGTGATACCCAACTCTTTTAGTCCCCATAGGATGCTCCAGGAGAAAAATATCTTCTTAAAATAACTTTGGCAAGTGCTAAAACCACAGCTAAGACTGACTGAGTGCTAACCATAAGCCAGGTCCTCTGCAAAAGCCCTCTATGTTTTATGTCGTTTGAGCCTCAAACCACTCTAAGCTGCAGGGTGGCAGACAAACTGGTTCTCCCTTTGTCTCTGCTGTGGACGCTGAGTCACCTGGAATCCCCTTCCATGAAGGACTTGTTGGCCCAGTTGGTCCATCCTTCAGCTGTCAATTTCTTCAGGGGTCTCTTCAACTCCCAAGAGTTGCCTTGCCCAAGGTCACACCTATTTCTGGGCTAGCCCATACCTAATGACCGATGAGTACAGGAATATAAAGGCCTGGCCATCCCATCTCAACAGCAACCTCTGGGGCCCACTGAGGCTATCATGGGACCAGCACTGTGGCTTCACTTTTCCTTCTGTCCTCCCATCCATTGCTTTAGACCCATAGAATACCCCTCAATAAATATCATGCAAGTTAAACTTTGTCTCAGAGTCTGCCTACTAAGGAACTCACCAAGGATGCTCCTATTCTTTCTCAGAAATAGAACATTTAAATGTCAGCTGGGCACTTGGATAAATGCTGGGTTTAAAGGCTGCATTTCCCAGCTTCCCCGGGAACTAGTCACATGTGACCATGCAACGGAGCTCTAGACAACAAGACGAACATGGAAGTGGCGTGTGCAATTTCCAGGAAGTGGGAAGAGAAGGCCCCTCCTCCTGCCCCCCCTTCTACTTCCTGCCAGCTGGAATGCAGACACGAGGGCTGGAGCGGGAGCAGCCATCTTCTTGAGGATAGCAAAGCAACAAGATGAAAAAGAGGCTCTGTGCCAGTCAGCAGCTGGGGCATTTTACACTTAATTCTGTGAGATAGGTAATAATGTCCCACTTCACAAATGAAAAAACTGACCAAGAGTTAAACACTGGCCCAAAGGCAAACTGAAAACAAGCAGCAAACCTAGAGCTGAGTCCAAATCTGACTCCAAATATCAGATACTCCTAGATCAGACTGAGCCTCTGGGAGGAAATTCAGTGATAATTTTGCTAAGGAGAAGTGCAAATCATGATTATCCATTTCTTTCATGCACATAATTAAGAGATGTGGATGTTCAAACAAGCATACAGACTTTAAATTAGCTGCAAGAAAGAAGTTCTCCGTTGTAAATATTGTAGGAGATTAGAGAAGAGAGGACAGAGAGAGAGGTGGCTCCTTCCAGGGAGAGCTGACGGATTAGGCCATGTAAATGGGAAGTAACTATCTAGTGATGCTTCACCTAGAAATACAGATATCAGCTCAGAAATCTCCTTCTAGGTCTGCAATTTCTTCCTAAACATGAGCAATGCCTTTTCCTGTCTTGAGTAATGAGGAGTGGAAGAAAGTTCAGCCCTTCAGGAGCAAGGGGGGAAGGGGGTAGTGGTCATCCCAGTTATACTGGCCAGGCCACTGACCCAGGAGAGGAAGACGAGGCTCAGTGAGGAATCTGAGATAAGCCACGTGATAGCTTGGCGGAGAACGCTGACAAGAGAGGTGGGCACACAGGAGCACCAGGGAAAGGGAAGGTAGTTATGAAGCTTGTCTCAAGAATCTTGTTCTCCCAGCTTTGGGCTACATACTGGGCCTCTGCTGAGTGGTATCTTCTGTCCTCTGGTTCCTCTGGAGGGAAAAGATTTCTCTTAGAGGAGCCAGAGACCTGCAGCCTCAGTATGTCAGGGAAGAGCCACAGCCTCTAGCCAGACACTTAGCTCACAAGGCCACCCACATCCTGACCCCTACTGAGATGGTGCATCGGGGATCATTGTGGGGCTGTCTGCTCTCTTAAGCATCTGAGCCTCATCGCCCATGAGTCTGTTACCCTCCGGGATGGGGACAGCGGAACATGCCAACACTGTCATGTCCTGGGCCTGAACCATTAGAACCTAAGCCACCACAATACTGAAAAGTGCCTGGTTCCAAACCTTGTCCAAATGTAATGCTTGGTTAAGTTAGTCCAGAATAATACATGCGGACTCTGCCAGTGTCATCACATTCATCAATCAGCAGTCGTGATTGTAACAGTTGTGTTACATTACTAAGCAAGTCACCTGAAGCTTGCTTTAATGTAGAATACTGTACCTCCTATTAGATTTGAAGCCCCTGCATGACAAGAACCATGAGCTAGTCATCCTTAATCTTAAATGCCCAGCACTGCAACTAGCACAGAGTAGGAACTCCACAAATACTTGGCAAAACTGCACTGAATTTAATAAAAGCTGTGGAATTCTATGGGTTTCATAAAAACTGCCCTAAGTTCCATAATCCTGATGGCAGCTGGAATCCTGGAGCATTTCAGAGACTATTCAGTGCCAGGACATTTCACTGGAGAAAAGATCAGTTGAGTGAGAGCCTGTCAATTTCATTTGTATAGCCCACAGGGTCCTAGTTAACACTGGGAAAGAGAGATCCCATTTTTCATTTACAGATCTGAAATTAATTCAATTTTCAGCTTTGCTTGCCTAGTCAATTTAATCCTAATTCTCATGTTGAAGAGGTAACACAAATGAAACTATCAGATTAGAAAAATAGACTGCAGTGTCACTGCCCAGTATACAGTTATTTTATATATCCAGGGAACTGTGAGGATACTGTATCAGTCAACAGAGTACTGGACAACTGTGAAAAATAGCCTAACCCCAAATATGTTTGTGCCTATGTATGTGTTAACACACACACACACACACACACACACACACACACACACGTATGTGACAGCTAACATTTCATAGAAGGTATTTTGGAGCAGACATTTTGAAAATGGCATTAACTAAATTTCATTTTCACAGAAGGTATCTTGCATCCCAAATTATTTGCATTGTATTTACTTATGCAATTAGCAATAGAAATGCAGCAGATAAACAGCTGGTAAAGATTAGGTAAGGCAGGGAAGTTATATAACTTAAAGCCTGGCTTTTGAATAACAGTAGACAGGATGGGAGACAACTGCAGTTAATGTATCTGCTCCAGTATGACTAAGAAGTGGCTGCCTGGGGCACTACAGGTGACATGGTGACTCGGGGGATGACATGGAATGAGCATGGTGGGGGAGAAAGAACTGGCTACCACAGACCAAAGCACGCTTAATCTAGTCAGTCCAGATTATGGGCTTTAGGGATAACCTGCTGAGAAGGTGGTAAACCCAAACTGTAATTATAACTGTAAAAGTCTGTAGCATACCATTAAGACTGCTGTTTTTGTTTAGTCACTAAGGCATGTCTGACTTTTTTGTGACCCCATGGACTGTAGCCCACCAGGCTCCTCTGTCCATGGGATTTTCCAGGCAAGAATACTGGAGTGAGTTGCCATTTCCTTCTCCAGGGGCTCTTCCTGACCCACAGATTGAACCCAAGTCTTCCTGTATTGGCAGGGGGATTCTTTACCACTGAGCTGCCTGGAAAGCCCTGTCATTAAGATTAGTGTCATAGTAAATGACATAGGTCAGATGACAGAGCTCAGTTTCTCCTAATCCTTTTGCCATCTCCACAAAGTACTAGTTAATGGAACCTCCAGAGGAACAGGTAAGGGATTTTGGAAGTGACTACTTGGGTGTTTACATCAGTTTAATCTACCAAACAGCATAAAAGTGTCTCCTAACAAATGGATCAGCCTCCACATGAACATCATGGGAAAGCATAATTTGGTAACAAGAAAAAGCGTGTACAAAGCTTACAAAGGCCTGGAGCAGGAAGACCATGCAGAGTGGAACAGGACATAGAGGAGACAGAGTTAGAGCAATAAATGATGTTTATTTTTAAATGAATATGGGCCGCTGATGACGCTGAAGAGCTGCCTGGAACACAAGTCATCCTGGTTCACAGTGACTGCTGTTTAGTCATTCAACAAGAATCAAATAACTCACATGTGCCAGGCACCATTCTATGTACCAAGACAAGAAAGAAAACACAATAGTTATAGTCCCTGCAGGTAAGAAGCTTATATTTCAGTAGATAAAGAAAGAGGGAGATGATAATGAATATCTACTTTATAAAGAAAGTAGAAAAAGTAATGGTATAAATGGTGATTTGGAGGGGGACTATTACTCTCTAGTCAGGAAAGGTCTCTTGGAGGAGATGAAACAGGCCGAAACCTAAACAAGAAATAATCAGTCACACAAAGTCTAGGGCAGAAGGAACAGCGGCTGGGAAGGCTGTGACCTAGGGTGAGCTGGACGGTGCTGAGGACCAATGAGCCAGTGAGTTGTCCAGAAAGTCAGAGGACAGCAAGAGAAGAGGCGAAACCAAAAGCCAGGGGTCATGCAAGGAGACTGGATTTTTTTTTTCTATCTGCAATATGATGCCATAAGCAAATTTCGAGCAGGAAAGTAACCTAAAAACTCTCTGGCCATGACATAGAAAACAGGCTGCAGGAAGGCAGAAGAGGACTCAGGGAGATGGGCTAGAAGGTTACTGACAAGCTTCAGGGCATTAATGATGGTGGTTTGCACTAGAAGGGTAGCAGCAGAGTGAACAGAATAGTAAAGACAAAGGACTTGCTGGGAAAGAATGGAAGGAACCAAAGATGATGCCTGGATCTTAGGTCTTAGCAAGTGGATGAATGGTGATGCCACGTACTAAAACAGATAGACTGGAAGACGATTGTGTTGAAGGTGCGGTGAAGGCTGGAGGAGATCAAAGGTTCTGATTTGACCATGCCAGGTTTATATTCTGAGATAAAGCTGTTAAGAGAGCTCTTAGATCCATGAGTCTTGAGTTCAGTGGAAGGATCAGGACTGAAGATGCCAACATGGGTGTCAGTATGAAGATGATAATTATAGGTATAGAACTGAGACTATGAATAGGGGAGGACCTGGGGGCATTTCAACACTGGGAGGTCAAGTAGTAAAGCCTCCAGCCAGAGACACCAAAAAGGCAACACTGGAAAGGGGAGAGAAGCTGGGAGAGTGTGAGGGTCAAGTAAATGACACGAGTAACATGTTCTAAGGAGGAAGGAATGATCAGCTGTATTGTATAAGGACAGAGATGTGACTACCCTGGATTTGTGAACATAACTGATAATGTTAACAAGGGCAGGTCTGGGGGAGTGATGGCAAGAGAAGGCCAGCTGCAGCTGACTGAGAACAGGAAGTGAGGAGTGGGAAAGAGGGATGTTGGGACTATCTCTGCACTAAGAATCAAGAAAGTTAACAATCTGAGGTCTTAGTGTTAAGAGGTTCCCCTAAGAATTAGTGATTTCCTATGAAAAAAAACAAAGGGCATGAAAAGAATCAGTCATCAATTCATTCAGTCAGTGCCCAGGTACCGTAGAGTTCACAGCTCAGGCACACAACAGGAACCAGGGGCCATGGAACAAGTGGTCCTCAGTGCATAGATGTCAACCTTTAGACTGACCATATGTCTGGACAGTCCCAGTTTATATCTGTTGGCCTAGCATAATTATTAAGTATTTTCAAAGCATCCTGGTTTGGATAATAAATTATACACCCTTTCTCTGTTTATAGTTCACTGTCTCCTTACCCAACACTGGACAAGTCCTATCACTTAAGTGAAGTTAAGATCACTATTTAAGTTAGATAAAAAGCTGCCCAGGCTTCCCTGATAGCTCAGTTGGTAAAGAATCTGCCTACAATGCAGGAGACCCTGGTTTGATTTCTGGGTCAGGAAGATCTCCTGGAGAAGGGATAGGCCACCCACTCCAGTTTCTTCACCTTCCCTTATGGTTCAGCTGGTAAAGAATCCGCATGCAATGCGGGAGAACTGGGTTCAATCCCTGGGTTGGGAAAATCCCCTGGAGAAGGGAAAGGCTATCCACTTAAATATTCTGGCCTAGAGAATTCCATGGACTGTATAGACCATGGGGTCGCAAAGAGCTGGATACAACTGAGCGACTTTCACTTCACTTCAGAAAGCTGCCCAAGACTGGTTCCAGGCAAGAAGCTAAGGGCAAATATCTGAGTGTATCAGTAGAATATTAATTTACTTGGCAAATGGTAAAGGTTTCATCATACCAAACATTCTAAGGCAAAACTATATTGTCAAGTACTGAACCCTAAATTACTAAAACATAATGTAACAGTTAATATTAAATCACCGTGTATAAAAAATAGTGGTGTGCTTAGAAAAAGACCTAGGAAGACTCACATTAAACCGTTTATTGCAGCTGCCCACAGGAAGTGAGAGCCTGGGTGGATGGGGGTGAAAACTCTTAATTTTAATTTTATACACTTCAGTAGTTTTCAGTGTTTTCTTTTTTACAGTGAACATACACTGCTTTTGTAATTCAAATCTTTAAAATTTATTTAAACTGATACCAAACCATTTCTCAAAAGCATGAATCTGCGACAGGTCAGACGGATGGTATCACAATCTGCATTTCCAGATCTGGTCCCATCTTACCCAGAGCTGTTGCCTCTGACACATAAGTGGAAGTGGATCCAGATTCCCCTGCAGCATCTTCTATGGTAACATTCAAGCCTCCAATTATGGTGAAGTCTCCTGACATCACTACTGCTTCATCAAAGCCTCCTGACAACACCAGGTACAGACTGCAGCCAGACTGGCTCATACAAATCTTTGCCAGTTTATTTACAAAGTCCTGTCAAACTCTGGTGGCTTAACTAGCTTATCTGTACACTGCATTTCAATATATTAAAATAAGTCATTTACCTCTTTCTTGGCTAGCGTGGTTCTTAGCTGCCCAGCTTTCAGCTGCAGACCCACACAGCCAAAATCTTCTGCAGTCTCTGTAGCTCTCATGGACACACAAGCCTGTCCCAACTTCAGCTCTGTGATGCAGAAGCAAGGAATTCCAGTGCAGCTATGTGAACCCTGTTTACACCAGAAACCATCCTACATTTTTCCAAATCACGCTAAAATTCTAAGTCATCATTACCCACATGTGTTCGCATTATGTAGATATGAACATGACATATCTCAATTGGAATCAATAAATCATATCTGGATTTATATAATTTTGTGTGATTTTCATCTGTATAGAAGTCAAAATCTCACTAATTTTCCAAGAAAAAGAGATAATTTTGAGTAGAATCAAATATATGCAAATATATATTGAACTAGAAAAGTTCAGAGATGTAAGAATCCTTAAGAGATAATCTATCTTTTTAATAGATGAAACAGACTCAGAGGAGATGATGACACAAGATGCCCAAGATGACACACAACATCCAGAGCAGATCTTGAACTGGAATCTGGTCTCCCGACTCTTAGCATCTCTGTCATGTTGCTTACCATGAACAAAATGAATTCTCATGGACACTCCATAAAGAGATATTTATGCAAGTTGACTATACAATCTGAACCTGTTGTTGTTGTTCAGTTGCTAAGTTGTGTCTGATTCCTTGTAACCCTGTGGACTGTTGTTCTCCATTACCTCCTGGAGTTTGCTGCTATAATCTATTTAATGCAAACAAACTGCTTACAACTGTTCTTACCATTGTGTTGTTTGCCTGATGCTCTGAAAACCTTTTAAGAGAGTCAATTCAGAATGCCTCTGCTCATAATCAGAAGAAGAGCAATGGGGCAGACTGAGAAAAGGCCTTGCATGTACTCCTTGAGATGTATTTCTCAGCAGGTTTCAGAAATAAGAAGCCAAAATACTGCTAAAGGGTTTGATTATCTTACAGGAGCTGAATCTTTTTAATTAAAAAATGAGTACCTGAATGTGGTATCTCCAAGATCAGCTAAAGCTGAACTAAAGGCTTTCATTGTTCTTCAAGACCAATGAATCATCAAAACTGTTTTTCAGATCTATTTAAGGACTTATGATGAGATCTGAACCTGGATATCACCAATCAAAAAGAGGCCTTCAAATATGATCTCATCCAGGCTACTTTTCAGAGGTCATCTGAATCAATGTAAAAAATTTACTTGGAAGACAATTCCACAATTTCTGCAAAGACTAAGAATCTTTATCTAGAATGTAACCTCTACAGAGGTTTGTAAGTAGAATTTAAAATTAAATAAAAAATATTTCTTCTAATACTTTTAGGCAAGTTAAAGTTATCACAATAGTGTGTGTATGTGTGAGTATCATATATACATATAAGTATATACATATTTCACATTACCTAATTAGCACAAGGCCCAATAAATATGCATTACATAGAACTGATCTGAAATAGAAACAGTATACATAATCTGCATATAAAGCTTTTTAGGTTCCAGACTAAAAGTATAAGCTTGAATGGTTTTTTTATATAAAATGTACTTTCCAGTCTTGGTAAAAATACCCACAAAGATGTTATTTATTTTTATCTAGTAGATTCTATTTTATCATCATATAATAAAACTACAAAACTATCTCTGTGTTGATCAGTGAGAATTTAGGTTTTTTCCTAGCTGCAGTTTCTTCCTCATTGATATATATCCTAGACGGACTAGGGATTGTTAAACTGTCATGCTAACACTAAATTAAATTGTGTTTATGCTGCAACAGTTAATACCATGTCACAAGTGTCAGAAGAGTCATGCTTCAAAGAAACAGTGACAGCAAATAGATGCTCTACAAAAACCCACTTTGATTACCTCACTCATGGAGAGTAATTTTAACAAAACAATGTAAATGCAGGCTACTCTGTTAGAGATTTACTATATTAGATGCTACTTATAGCTGTAATTTTAAACAAAGGGGAACAAATGATGATCCTACTATTATAAGAAGTATCGGTTACAAGGTTTTCCATTTGTGGTAAACACTGGTACTGCACAAACAGGATAAGGCATAATGTTAAGAGAACTAGGAGAGAATTCTGAAGTAACAAGGATAGTTACACTGAAATTTTTTTAAAAAACCTAATTAGAAATTCACCTTTTGGCAACCAATGGTGATTAATGGTGATTAAAGCATGAATTGATACTAAAACTCCTGGGCAAAAGTTTGATGAGAAACATATATTTACATAGTCTCCAAGTAATTTATCACAAGATACTTATTGATTACAAAAGAAAAAATAGTAACTTTACAGTAGAGAAGTCTGACAGACACCACCTACACCAGGTGACCAAAGCTAACATCATCAGTAATAGTGCAAATCAACATTATGTGTCTCTTGATACTACAAACAGAGAAGACTACATCATTTCTATGATATTTCTTCCCAAATGTGTAACCCAAATCATAAGGAAAACTGGACAAATGCAAACTGAGAGGTGTTCTACAAAGTAACAGGCTCATCAGACAGATCAAGCTCAGGAAAGATGGAGCAAAGATTCTAAATTAAACAATACTAAAGAGACTTGGTATACAAATATAACATGTGGTCTGGGATTTTGATAATTGCCAAAATATTAATCAGATTTCTATATCAATAATATTGTTTAAATGTTAATTTACTGATTTTGAGTACTGTAATCATGCAAAAGAATGTCCTTGTTTTTAAGAACTACACCTTGGAAGTATTCAAGGAAAAAGAGCCATCAATCAGGTCTTCAATTTACTCTAAGTGGTTCAAGAAAAAAAAATTGTATACACACACACATGCATATTTATACATATGTATATGCATGCATTGTGCACACGTGTGAAAGTGTGTATTACGGATGGTTGAATGAAATGACGGGTATGTTGTGGGTAGTTATATAAACAGATGAAGGAAGGAAGAAGGAAGGGATGAAAGGAGGAGGTGAAAGGGAGAGAGCAAGAAAGAATACTAAAGCAAAAATGGCAAAATATTAACATTTGGAGAATCTGGGAAGGGTTATGTGGGTAGTCTTTGCATTAGTCTTGGAACTTTCCTATAATTCTATTAATTCAAAATTAAAAGTAAACTAAAAATGAAAATAGAATGTACGTACATAAAGAATGGTTCAGGTTTTGTTAAAGATTAAAAATAATTGACTTCAGTTCAGTTCAGTTCAGTCACTCAGTCGTGTCCAACTCTTTGTGACCCCATGAATCACAGCACGCCAGGCGTCCCTGTCTGTCACCAACTCCCGGAGTTTACTCAAACTCATGTCCATCAAGTCGGTGATGCCATCCAGCCATCTCATCCTCTGTTGTCCCCTTCTCCTCCTGCCCCCAATCCCTCCCAGCATCAGGGTCTTTTCCAATGAGTCAACTCTTCGCATGACGTGGCCAAAGTATTGGAGTTTCAGCTTTAGCATCAGCATCCTTTAGGATGGACAGGTTGGATCTCCTTGCAGTCCAAGGGACTGTCCAGAGTCTTCTCCAACCCCACAGTTCAAAAGCATCAATTCTTTGGCACTAAGCTTTCTTTATAGTCCAATTCTCACATCCATACATGACCACTGGAAAAACCATAGCCTTGACTAGATGCACCTTTGTTGGCAAAGTAATGTCTCTGCTTTTTAATATGCTGTCTAGGTTGGCCATAACTTTCCTAATAATTGACTAGTAAATACTTACGTGATAGCGACAGTGCTCGCTTGGTGCTGCAGGGACTATATTAAGAAGACTGCATGAAATGTTCTTGCCCTTAAACTTATAGAGGAAAGAGGATTGATATAATAAAATAATCAGAGAACAGTTCAAAAGAATAGCTAAATCCTTAAGTGCTAAAGATTACAGGTGTGCATGACTAATTCATAACAATTTTAAGCTACTGTTTAAGATTTAAAATAATGATAAACCATACCAAAAGTATAAGATCTATCAACATTTCTGTTTTTACAAACACACTTGTAAGTAACTTCTAAAGATATATGTCCATATAACTACACATAAGAATTTAGAAGCTGGATATAATAAAATATTTACTGCTTTTACAACTTTCATAACCACTTGGATTTGAAATGCTGGTATTTTTTCCACTCAAAGTAAGATATCCAGAAAACATTATTATAATAAAATGGAAAAGAGAAAAAAATATCCTCATGATGGTGAAAGAAAAAAAATTTTAAGAAAGGGAATAAATACACACTGCCAGCACAAACATTAGCTGACTATTCATAGTTAGCTATGGGAAATTAACATTTCCCACTAATCAAATGTCAACAACCCCAGATGAAGAAAATCCACTAAAAGCTTTAATGGAAGCACTCTTGGATAAATTTAAGCATAAGCAATCTGGTAAACAGAAGAGGTTAAACAGGAGAATCGGGCATCACCTACACTCGTACACTAAGTAGAAGTAAAGCTGAAAAAGCCATCTTGGCCCTTTGCTGCCCCATTTTCCCAGCACGGGTTTCATTTTTACTCTGGGCAGAATGTTACTTAACTAGTCACCGCACTGCTAAGATAGGTGATGTTCTTAGAAATCAAGTTGACCTTTCAGTTCATCCTCGTATTTACTGAAAAGGACAAAGTTTAATTTTCTCTCTCCCAAAGTTAAAGCCAGGGGACATCACTTAAGCCATTGAGTAACTCAGCATTAATGTAAGCAATGCAAATAAGCCTGCATCGGCAACAAGAGCAATTTAAGGTTAATGCACTTCAGATTCTTTATACAAGTGGAGTGCCCCAAGGTTTCACAAGCAATAGAGATAATGAATTTATTTATGACTACTTTGGGGGAATCAGATGTTGAGTTAATTATTAGTTCAACTTTTTTCCTCTTGGCCTAATATCATTAATTCCATATTTGCTTTAATTGGATCTCATTTGAAATTTCTGATTTCATAATGTGTGACTAATAATATTTCCACCATGTCCACTTTGTGCCGGTTTGCTTTGTATTAGGAAATTATACAGACTTGATCTTATTTTACATGCAGAGAGAGATACAGTACACATGGTTGCTCTTTACAACATTTCTCAAACGGCAGAATGGAAAGAATTAGCATGGGGTTTGAATTATGACCTTGGACAGGCTATTTAACTCTTAGTCATTTTTGCCAACCTAAAAAAATAAAATGTTGATTAAAAGGCAAGAAGATATGATCAAAGAGGAGAAGCCCAGGGGCCTGATAATGATCTTATCTCTCAACTACCACTCCACTCTTGGGTCAAAACCTTAAGAGATGCTACAGAACCACCAAGATGGTTTTAGGAGGCCTCCAGGTTGGGGGTCTTGAGCCTCACCTCCCAGCCTCAGCCTGGCAGAGCAGGCCTGGCCTATCTGAGCCAATCCGCCCCCTAGAGTGCTACAGAAAAAGAAACACAGCCTTAGGAGCACCCTGCGCCAAGACTGTGGAGGCCTTTTGTTCCAATGAAAGCAACGTTATTCCCAATTTGTCCCTTAACCATTTGGAATTACATTCACTCTTTTAGGCTCCTAGTATTTTACATCTAAGTTTTACTTGTGTCTTGGAGAACAGACACCAATATCAGCTACCTCACATTCCCATGGAAAAATAACACAGACACATCCAGCCATATACAATACTTTAAATTTATCAATATTCCTTAATAGCAGATTATCAACTTAAAAATTAAAAAAGTCTGTAATACTTCCCTGAGTATATCTTGTTTTGGAGTCTTGAATTTTGCAATCATGTTAATGTTCCACATAGTCAAATATAAAGTGAAATCGACAAGGATGGGGGGAGGATCCTAAAACTGAATGTAAACTAAAATAAATGAACCCAGCTATATTTAAAATGAATAACATTACCACATTGAATTTTTAAAAATAGAACTAATCCAAGTAACTTCTGAACACAGAACTCTGACTACTCTCAATGTAAAGAAAAATAAAAGAATCACAAAGAATCTTGAATTTTTCTTAGTAGGTTTGTTTTTTTTTATAGTCCTGGGGTATAGCAATCCTGAAACTATTTTATGTATATTGCAGGACTGATCAAATGAGTAAGTGTATTAAACCAGGCTTCTTACAGTGGAAGAAAGTGAAAGTATTCGTCACTCAGTTGTGTCTGACTCTTTGGGAGCCCATGGACTGTAGCCCACCAGACTCCTCTGTCCATGGGATTCTCCAGGCAAGAATACTGGAGTGGACTGCCATGTCCTCCTCCAGAGGATCCTTCCAACCCAGGGACTGAACCCCAGTCTCCCACATTGCAGGCAGATTCTTTACCGTCCGAGCCAAAAGTGGAAGAAGGAAGACACAAATAAGAATGGGGGAAAGCAAGGAAGGACTTGGGGCGAGATTCTAAGATATATTGGAAGTATCAGTATAAACTCAAGGCTTAACAATATGTCTCCATCTTTTTAGCTGCACCTCTGTGGGTGTGGAGGTATGTGTATTTCCAAGCTCTGTCTGCTGAAAAGGTCAGGGAGTGATGCCATACTGGCACAGTGATGATTGCAGTCCTCAATAAAACGACCGGGGCGCCCTGGAGAAACACTCGATCCCAGTGTTGGGGCACAGAAAGTACAAGATGGACTTGGAACAGCTAATTATGCCAAAAAGCAAGAAAAGTGATTTTAAAAATTATAAGAGCCTATCAAAAAGATGCAGGAAATCAAGGGACTTCCCCCTAGCCCTGGGGATAATTTGAGCATCCAAATAACTAAAAGCAGGAGGCACTGTTTTATAGCAGAGTGCTGACAAATATGGAAGGAATGATGAAGTTTCAAAAAAATCATAAATTCAGACATAAATTAATAGCAATGGACTCTAAACGTGGGGATGGGAAAAGCTTGATGAGGAATAAAGATGTTTCTATAGTACTAAAGTGCTTCCTCACAAATTACTTATTAATAGTAACTATACAGTGCAGAAAATGGGTAGCACTCTAATGATAAAATTTAACATTGCCAACGATAGGCAAATAAAGACCCTGCAGCTCTGGACAGAGGCCCCGTGGAGGACTCATATCACTCCTGAGGTGAACTCATGTCACTCCTGAGGTACTCCAGGCAAAAATGCACACTCTGAATCTAAGCATGAGGAAACATCAGATAAACCCAACTTGGACTTTATTCTGTAAAATAAGTGCCTGGATTCTTCAAAAGTATCAATTTCTTAAAAGACAAAAAAAAAAAAAAAAAGGCTGAGATGTCTTTCCAGATGAAAGGAGACTAAAGAGACATGACAACTAAGTTTAACACATGATCTGAACTGGGACCTCTACCAGGGGAAAATGCCCTAACGGAGATTATTGGGACTTCTGACTAAATTAGAATATAGACTGATTTACAGAATTTATAGGTCATAGTATTATGTCAATATTAAATTTTGTAAACTTCATAATTGTACTATGGCTTTGTAAGATAAAGTCTTTATCCTTAAAGTTACATGCCTTAATATTAGGAGTAAAGGGAATAATGCTTGAAACCTACTTTCAAGTGGTTCAGAAAAAAGCAGTGTTAATATATGTCTATAAAGAGGAGGATTCAAAAGGCAATTGTGTCAAAAATACTAAAGATGAAAGAAATCTGCGAGCTACTCTTGCTATTTTTCTGTAACTTTGAAATTATTCCAAAACTAAAAATTGAGTTTATAGTTTGAATTTAAAGTATAGGTATCTACAACTAGTTTTTTAAAACCATTTAAAATGTTTCCATATTATAATTCAGACAAAGTCAAGCCATATCCACAGAGTTTATAGCTTATGATAGTGGAAGAAACATTTTCAATCAAATTATAATTGATTCATCAATGCCTACTTTTAAATCTTTGTGATTTTTTCAAAGTGATTAACCAAATATTTAATATTTTAATTTGTTACAGTCATCTATTAAAGGATACTTTAAATAAAACTGGTAAACTGCTCTGAAAATGGAAAATGCCTCACTAGACTTTATTAGTGCTTATAAATGTAGAAATACCAAAATGTTTAAAATTCCAGATACCTCCCCTAAGGTTAGTGGAAACAGGCACCTTAATTTATACTTTGTTTTCAACTAAGCATTTATCAGGGGCTTCCCGGTGGCTCAGTGGTAAAGAATCCACCTGCAATGCAGGAGATACGGGTTCAATCCCTGAGTCAGGAAGATCCCCTGGAGAAGGGAAAATGGCAACCCACTCCAGTATTCTGGCCTGGAGAATCCCATCAACAGAGGACCCTGGTGGGCTATATAGTCCATGGGGTTGCAAAAAGTCAGACACAACTGAGCAACTAACACACACACACAAATCTAAGAGATCAATTTGATTAGGAAATGATGGAAACCAAGAAAAACTGATTAGACTAAGTTTGAACTACTAACACTTTTCATACATCAGAGCAATGGCCCAGAGTCAAAGTCTGAATTTTGATCTTGCTGCACATAATGAACCCTACCAATTCCTCAAGAGAGTTAACTATCTTATGTTTCATCTGTACTTAATATTTCAAAAAAAAACCCATTCTCATTAAGGAAGGAAAAGAGGGAAGGAAGTTTTCCCAAGTGTTAAGACTAATTTTATATGTTTGTCTGACTTCAAACTTCAGTCGTGAAACATGTATAATACTTGAGTGGTGAGGAGAGGAATGTGTCAGTCACTCAGTAGTGTCTGACTCTTTGAGACCCCACGGACTGTAGCCCACAAGGTTCCTCTGTCCAAGCTGTGTGAGGGCTATTCTGACTCCAGTTCACCTTCATTCCTAGGGTGCAGCTCAGAGCAGAGGATAAATATACCAGGATTCATAAATTTATACCAGAGTCCAATTTTTGTCACCCTAGACCCTTACAGCCTCCAACAGCCCAGCTTTTTCACTCTCCTACAAGGCACTCCCAGGGGAAAATAGCTTCTCTCCCCTGAATTCTAAGATTCTCTGAAATCTTAGCCTCAGTAACTATTATTTTACTATCTTTTTATCTTACTAAGCTTTTTAGAAGATTTTATTTTTATATTTCATCTAACCTTTTTGGTTGTCTTGTTGACCCAAATTAGCTTATCTGGCATTACTAGGTGTTACTGGAAGCTTAACAGTAAGTTTGCTCAAAAACAGTCAAAAAGGGACTTCCCTCGTGGTTCAGTGGTTAAGAATCCATCTTGTAATGCATGGGACGGGGGTTTGAGTCCTGGTTGGGAAATATAGACCCCACGTGCCATGGAGCAACTAAGCCTGGGCCACAACTGCTGAGCCCGTGTACTCTGGAGCCTGTGTGCCACAACTAAGGCCTGATGCAGCCAAATAAACAAATAAAAAAAAAACAGTCAAAGAATTAGAGCAGCATGTCATCTTAGCACAGTCTAACATTTGGATGTAATTAAAAAGGATGGGATGGGGAGGGAGGCGAGAAGGGGGATCAGGATGGGGAACACATGTAAATCCATGGCTGATTCATGTCAATGTATGGCAAAAATCACTACAATATTGTAAAGTAATTAGCCTCCAACTAATAAAAATAAATGAAAAAAAAAGTACCCAATTCCAAACAGATTCTAAATGCTCTCTCTTCTAAACATTCACACAGTAGCTTGATGATGAAGATTTACTGATGCAAATCCAACTTTTCTTTGGCTTTAAATGAGTTGGCACATGTAGAGTTTTTAGAAGACTGACTGGCACATAGTAAGCACTCAATAAACATTAGCAAACATTATTTTTCTATCTCCAAAAAGACATTAATCCTTATAAGTTCACAAGTCACTATCATTATTCTTCACTCTACTATTATCATAAGAAATCCTCCAGAAAACCAAAGTCATTTATTCATTTAGGTATTTCTTAAATACCCAAAAACTTTAGACAGTATTCCCTAACTCAAATTTTGAGAGTAGCTACAAGAAATAGTCAAAGATACTGTAAACTGTGGGCCTAATTATCAGATATGTGTATTATTATTATTTATCCAATATGAGCTTGTCATTTCTAACTACCTGAAAAGAGGGCACTATAGATACCACAACAGACTTATCACATAGCTGTTCTGTAGTCACACATTTCACAAATGAAGAAACTGAAAACATTCACTTAATGGAAGCTGCTTCATTGTGTATCAGGGTGAGCCACACAGGAAGCTGTGCCATATGCAGAGTGCCAAGCATTCCATCACGGCGTCATGTTGTCAAGCTTGTAAGCCACTGACTTATTATATGTGGAAGTGATAGCAGGAAGAACCTCTGTAGCGCTAGAAGTCAACTTATGAACCACTCACATTTTATGCCTGAAGAGCCGCAACCCTATCACCCACATTGCCCCACACGTTGTATCAAGAGTAGTTAGTCCATCAGATAGCCTGCACCCTACACTTCAGGTGCAGCACAGTGAAACCAGAACAAAGAGCAATGTCCTCAGATCAACCTGTACTGCATCCCTGACAGGCATCTTAAAATATAAGATATAGCATCATACTCATTTAAGAAATATTTACTGACACCTGTTTTCTGCCAGATACTTTGATAGGAATTAGATATTTAATGGTGAACAAGATAACATGATCCTGGCCTCCCAGAAGTTAGCCTAACCATACAGAAGAGAAAGAGAGGTAAACACATGACTATATTACAGAATCCCCTGGAAAAGGGAATGGCTACCCACTCCAGTATTCTTGCCTGGAGAATTCCATGGACAGAGGAGCCCGGCGGGCTACAGTCCACGGGGTCGCAAAGAGCCAGACATGACTGAGCAAGTAACACTTTGACTTTGACACTACAGAATGGTAAGTACTATGATGGAGAAGTACAAGGCTACTGGAGGAGACTACGGGAAACAGGAGATCAGGAAAAGTGACCCAGGAAACTCACTCCTGAACTGAGAATTGAGAGATGAGTCAAGCAGAGATGAGAAAACAGAACATTCCAGAAACTACATGTGGAGAGACCTAGAAATTAGAGAAACTATATGGGTGCACTGTGGCCAATTAGATGCAAACGCTAAGCTTACTCTGTAGGAAGTCTCCATAACAAGGGCCAACAGGACTCCCACCAAAAACAACATTACACACTACAGAGGGAAAGAAATCACCAGGAGAAAGAGTCAGGAGACATAGCCAGCAAGAGAATAAGCGCACATGCACACACACCCAAAGACCTGGCGATAACAGAACAATTTGAAAGATTCTACATGTATTTAAAGTCAATAAAAAGACAAAAGAAGATATACACACCACATGACAAGAATAATACAGAAGAAAACAAAAGAAAACTGGAAATCAAATAGAATCTGTATCGGTGAAAAGTATCATCACTGACATTCAAAACCAATGCAAGACTTCAAGTTTTAACATGTTTATCTATGCTTCTTCCTAAAAGGATAGGCAGTTATTTTAAAAGACATAAACTCACCAAAAGAACAGAAAAGGAGAAAATATACAAGAGAATTAAAAAAAAAAAAAGAACCAGAAAGCAAATGATAAGGTGGTGACTGATTTTAGAGCCCTAGGAAAGCTGAAATTTCAGCCTACTGGGTGGGCAGGAGTGGGAGGAAGAAGGGGAGGCTGGAAAGAACTGGCAGGTTCACAGCCAGGAACCTGGAAAGGCTCAGGGCTGGGAGACAGGAGCCGGCTAGGCAGGCAGGAGTGGAGGGTGGGGGAAGGGAGGAGGGCCAGGCTGGGAGGCGTAGTTTGTAGAGGAGTGAGGCCACCAGATCTCCCCCCACCGGCAGACCTCTGGAGACTTACTTTCTGGGAAGCTGCCCAGCTGAGGAGAGGACTGAGGCCCATTCAGGAGCTAAAGCAAGTGTCCGCTTAATTCTGGAACCCTCACCACTCTGCTCCTGCAACCCTGGCATTCAGGCTTAGAGTCATCTGTCCTACCTTCAGGCAAGAGATGCAGGGCTACCTTTCTAGGGAGAATGGCCAACACAAGAGAAAACACCTCTTTCACTTCCGACATTTTCTCATCCTTCTGTGAGAAGCTGGCTCACCAACTTTACACGCCACTCAACAAGCCCTATGCCCCAAGAGCTTCCAACCACTTTAGAGAGTCTTGCTCTTAAATACAAAAAGGGAGCCAAAAGTTGCCCACATGTGATGAAAGACTTGAACCTGAAAAGTAAACCCCAAATGTAACAGGGTGGGTGGAAGAGAAATGCTGAATTAATAGAGACAATGAAAAGGATAGAAAAAAATTTTAAAACAACATAATATCCTCAGAGAAATAAGAGAAAGTACTGCACTATACTGAAACAAGAATAAGAAGCTATTAAAAAGAAACATTCAGTGCATTTAAAAGAACATTTCAAAAGATAAAATATGGTAATAGAAATAAAAATTCAGTGGAAAGTTTGCAAAATAAAATTGAAAAAGTCAGCAGAAAATTGGAAACAGAACAATGATATGGAAAATATGATTCCAATTACAGGTTAACCAAGGAGGTCCCAAAACTACTAAAAGGACTTGGAGAAAGAAACAGCAGAGACTGGAGAGGATGACATTATCACAGTAACAATGCAAGAAAATATTCCAGAACTGAGGCTCACAGGTTTGCAGACTGAAAGGTCCCAAAAGAGGCAAGAAAAATGGATAGGAAGAGATTCAAACAAAGGCACATTATTGTTAAATTTCAGCATGCCAAGAATAAACAGAAGTTCCTTAAAGTTTCAGAGAAAATAACAACAAACAACAACAGAAATAAACAATTCTACTCAAAAAAAAATTCCAAATCCAGACCATAGTTTTCATAGACAAGTGCTCATCAGAGCATCATTTCTGAAAAGGAAAGTAAAGGAAACAATCTATATGTCCAACTATAGAGGAAATAATTAAGGAAATTTTGTTGCATACAACAATATAAAATCAGGACCCACACTTGTATAAACAGGACACAGAAAGCATTAAGCATAAAGTTTAAGATTGAGAAAGATTGTTAAATTGGACTTCATCAAATTATGACTTCTAACAAAAGGTACTGTTAGGAGTAAAAAATACAAGCTACAAGAAAATATTTGCTACATAAATTTGACAAAGGATTTATATTCAGAATACTTAAATAATTTCCATGTATCAGTAGGAAAAGACAACTCAGTTATTTTAAATGGTCAAAAGACCTGAACAGGCATTTTGCAAAAAAAGGTACCCAGATGCACAAGAAGCCTATGAAAAGGTGCCAAGATCAGTTTCCTATTGCTGCTGTAGTAGGAAATTACCAC
This sequence comes from Odocoileus virginianus, assembly GCF_023699985.2. Classification (NCBI taxonomy): domain Eukaryota; kingdom Metazoa; phylum Chordata; class Mammalia; order Artiodactyla; family Cervidae; genus Odocoileus; species Odocoileus virginianus. The sequence goes on along the minus strand of NC_069675.1, from coordinate 35,639,930 downwards.
AAACCTGGTGACTTAAAGCAATACTCCTTTACTACCTTATAGTTCTGAAAGCCAGGAGTTCACAATAGGCCTCTAAGGGCAAAAACTGAGATACAGTCAGGACTGTGTTCTTTTTGAGGTTCTAGAGGAGAACCTCTTTTTTCCCGAGGTTGCCTTCATTCCTTGGCTAGTGGGCCCCCTGCATTTCACAGTCTAATTCTTCTCATGCTGCATCGTTACTTCCATCACAACACATTCTCCAATTCTCCTTCTACCCCCCTGCACTTATAGGGAAGGACCTTTATGATCACACTTGGCCTGCCGAGATAATTCAGGACAATCTCCCGATTCTAAAACCACATCAATAATACCCCTTTTGTGACATGTTCAAAGGTTCCAGGGATTAGGACATGAACATGTTCAGAGGGACACTGTTCTGACTACAATGTGCTCCACTTTATTGACCATCAGAGAGAATCAAATTAAAAACACAATGTGCCATGCTAACCAAGAGGATGGATTAAACAGAAAAAGACACACAATATTAACTGTTAGCAAGAATGTGTAGAACTAGAATTCTCATAAACTGCTGTGCAAAAATCAATATAATCACTGGGGAAACTGTTTAGTAATATATTTATTAAAAACTAAATATGTACACGCCCCATGATCTAGGTACACACCTAAAGAAAAGCACATTCAACCACCAAAAGACATGTTAAAGAATATTCAAAGAAGCATTACTTCTAGTAGCCTCCAAGTGGAGAAAACCCAAATGTCCAGTAGTAAAGAGAGTAAATTATATTCACACAGTAGAATACTAGACAGATAATGAGAGAGAATGAACTACATGTAACAACATGCATGAGTCTCATAGACAGACTTGGTGAGCAAGTCAAGCACCACATAAAAGAGCACATGTTATATAATTTAATTTATATAAAGTTCACCACAGGGAAAGCTTATCTTTATGAGAGGGGTCAGGATAGTGCTTATCTTCCAAGAGGAGATAATGATGAGGAGGTGACAGGCGACACGCTCTGGAAAGCAGTAATGTTGTATTTCTTGATCTATGTGATAGCTGCATGGATGTACTCACTTTGCTAAATTTCATCAAGTTGAATACTGATAATCTGTGTGCTTTCTAACATGTGTGTTCTTGAATTTTAAAGTTTATAAAAATGTAGATACATTTGGTGTCAACTAAAGACAATTTTACCTTTCTGGTATTATTTTCAAATTTTTGTTTAATGAGTACATATAGATATAACGGGGGAAAAGAAGCAACTTTTAAAAAATAGCAGAACTGAAATTCTGTGAGGTTCCCACCAAATCTAAGTATCATGTGTAATTTAAACATAGTGTAACTAAAAAACATTGGGCTGCTAGACATGCTGAAAATAATGACCTAGAATGAACTCATTCTTACGGAGGGGAAGAAGAAATAAAGGTTTGGAAGCCTAAAGCACAAGTAGAGGATTTTAAAGTTTACCTTCAAACCAGTTTGTATATGATATACAAACTTTTAAAGAATTTTGGCTATCATTATGAAATTCCAAATTCTACTGCCCTTTTTTCTGCCCTTAATTCTGCCCTTTATAAACTTAATTATAAAATTCACATCCTATTTTTGATACTCTCTTACTGCCTTAGCCTGCAGAAAGCAAACTGAAGTCACTAGCCCAAAAGTCATCTGGGAAAAACCAGATGCCATAGTCTCCCATCCAAGCAGATTCTTATAAGGTTGTTTTTAATAACACCCATGATTTTTAGTTTATAACTTCAACTAAGGATCATTTAACAAGTATGCCCACTGAAAGCACTGGGGCAAACTTGTCTATGAAACGGAAGTAAATTTTCATTGAGTCTTTCTCTGGCACCGTATAGTTTTGATAATTTCTTATATTATCTTACTGTTTATTTCTCTTGAATTCTCTGTCAAATAGCTGTGATTTCTTCTTGGTGGTCTGCCAAAAATCAATAAACAATTTTACCCTTTTTAATTTCTGTAATAAATTTCACTAAAAGGAATAAATTTCCTCTGGAATTACTGGAACACCTTGCACATATTAAAGCAAAGCTTTCTTAACCAATAAATTATAAAAAATAAAAAGCCAGATGCAAAATTAGGGTAAGTAATAATAGCTCAGTTCTGTAATCTACTTATTAATATAAGTAGTATTCCTAAACAAATTTCTATAATTTAGTTATGAACAAACAATATTAAAATAAGATACCAACAGAAACAATAACTGTTCAACATTCTTCCACATATACTTCAAGGGTTTTACCTCCCATAAAGTCACATATTTCAAGGATATTAATAAAACATCATAAAATCAATCATGCCAATTAGTATATTTTTGCTTAGGGCCCAGATAAAATAAAACAAAGATTCTGAAATAATTTACTAAGTTCTCATTTCCCTTATCATTTCTATTCTTTATTGGTATATGAGCCTTAAATGAGAATCAAGGTCATTTCATTATGAGGGTTTCGGACATACACGGTTGTTTCCATGTAGCATAGTGACGAATAAGGTTATAGGAGAAATCCACAGAGAGCTAAAACTTTTTTGTCATTTCACAAATGTTTGTTTAGTTCCTATATCAGGATTTTTGGAACCCCTCCAAAAGGCTAATTTTTGAAATTTATTTATTTTTAAATTGAATGATAATTGCTTTACAGAATTTTGTTGGTTTCTACCAAACATCAACATGAACCAGCCACAGGTAGGTATACATATGTTCCCTCCCTCTTGAACATCTCGTTATTAACTTCCACTGTTCTGAATTTCTGTAAGTTTGCCTTATTATAATATATTTTCTAACTACCTATTTTTACTAGCTACCACTAAAATACCAATCTAGAAGACCTTCACTTTATTATCCAGAAAGCACACTTGGTATGAAAAGAAGGGTGTCCCTTGCTAGATGTTCTTCTTTTGTGGCTAAAGAAGGCAAAGTGGCCTGCTCTGAATATGGGAGGACCTTAGACTCTCAAGTCACTGTACAGGATGGTCTAATTACAAACACATTTAATCCACCAACATGATGGGATTGGTGAAGTCCTAAAATTATTATCATTTGTATTTTACACATGGTTACTAAAATGCTGCATCTCTCCTTGATATTTTTTTTTAATAACTTTTAAAAACCCTGTAGTAGTTAAAATTCCTAAGAATGCTTCAGGGAAAAGGTCAAGGACATGTGTTCACTCTGAATGAGCATAAGCTGTGGAAAATACATGGTGCCCATACTGCAGTGTCTTTGAGGTGTATACAGGCCAGGAGACAAGTAACTTAGACATCCAGCAACTGACAACTGTAACGACTACTGAGCTGCCTTCCGTCCCAGTAGGATTGGCTCCTTGATAGGGCACCTCTGCGTGATCACGCATGGCATGCTACTGCTCAATACTTTCATCGATTTATTTCTGGAAATATGGTTTCCACATTTTTGTGGCACCCAGAAGGAAAAAACCAAGCTGCTGAATTAGCTTCTGAGATTTGAGAGAGATTTAGAGAAACTAGGTCACATATGGAATTAAATATACCTATAAAACAGATAATCATTTTCCATCTATTAACATAAAATAATAAAACTATCATCATTTAAAGAGAAAATCTGCTCTAGCTAAAAGAAAACTCCAAAACTCTGAATTATGTGAAATTTGACTCTTATAATTTCTGCCGTGTGGCAGAGTATAAGGATTAATAAACAAACCAAAAAAACCCCAAACAAACCTGTCTTCCTTTGTTTTGCTAAACCATTTAAAGAGTATGCTGTATAAGTCTTGAAAAGAAATAATGAAACCAGATAAAATCACGAGCCTGTCCTTAGGGAAACAGTAAGTAGATTTTCAACCTCTGATTTGCGGCTCCACAAAAGCAGATATGCCTCTTGGTTAAGGATGCTTTGGGGAAGAGACACAGCTGGTGGTCAACTGGCATTTTTGTTCAACATTCCCACTGAAACACATGGCACCCTGGGGATGCTTAAGCTCCCAGAACAGGTGCCTATGAGCAAGATGACTCTTAAGTCTTCCAGATCTCAGGAAGCATTCTGCCCAAGTCCGTGGGAATATAGCCCTAATTAGACTACACTTTCCTGCTGCCCCATATTTGACTCTTACTCATTGTTCCAGCAACCTGAATTCTGCCCCCACGCGACCAGAATGCAAGTGCTCTTCCCAGGACCTCTCTGAGTCCCAATCCAGGCCCCTCGCTTGGCTGGGTCCCACGGTGGAGCCCCTCCAGCAGCCCTCGCCGCCCGGAACACAGAAAGACAGGCATCTGCTCCCCCTTCTCTTCCGTGGCTCTGCACTTCTGCCGCTCTCTCTGTGGCTCTGCCCCTTCTCAGCCCGCTTTGTGCTCCAGATGTAAAGGTAAGGATGTATCCCAGGCTTCTATCTTAGCTCTCATCCTTCTCACTGCTCATGCTCTCCTTAAATCTCACACATATGACGATGACCATGATGGTCTCTGGTGGACACTCAGTATCTGTGAGAAGACTCTCACCTCTTCTGGCGACCACTCATATAAGAGGCCATCTAATCTGGATCTCCATTCAACTCTCTTCTCTGAGCACCACACGCGTCCCCAACCCCAATGAATGGCTTAGAGACTACAACTTCCATGAAGGGGGTGGAGTCTGGGACTCTGGTTTAACATTTAATTGTGACTCTGTAATTGTGATTGTGACTCTGTCTGTAACTGTCTCTGTCTGTCTCTCCCTTCTGGTTTATAGTCCCACATAACAGAAAGAGCATGACTTTGGAGCCAGATGGGTTCAAATATGGGTTGTGTCAAGTACCACCTATGGAACTACACTTTTGAAATTCTGTAGGATTACAGGGGAAAATGTATACATGTAAAATATTTGTGTGTATCAATATATATTTTAAAAAACTTACTCAGGGCCTAGCGAGGTCAGTTTCTTTGGGTCTTCCCCTTTATTTCTTTTAAACTCATTTTATAAAGCTCCTTACATGCTTTATTTAACTGGATTCTCCTAGTAACCCATCAATAGATCTAGAGGAAGACGCTGGGTGTGGCTGGATAAAAACTAAGAAGTGATAGAATCAGATTCAAATGTAGGTCTGCTGGCTCTGGAGTCCTAGTGCTTTCTACCACATAAAGCGCCTCCAGAATGCTGGGTGGGGGGGTAAAGAAATACACAAACAGAAAATCACAGCATAACATGAGAAGTGCTGTGAGAGAGATATGGAGAAAACGCTGAGGTGTCCTGAAGAAAGAGACACTAGTTCTTCCTCGAGAAATCATGAAGGGCTTCACAAGACGGCATGCTGGAGCTGCCTCTTGGACAACATGAACCTCCCCGACAGACCAGGGAAGGCAGCCTAAGCGGCAGGGTCGTGTGCAGTCAGAGAGATGAAACCATTTGCGTCACTGCAAAGGGTATGGTGTGGTGACGGGAACAGTAAGGAAAGTGGGGAACAGAGTTGTGCTAGGAGAGGATGGAAGGAAGGTAGGCTGGGGCCAGGCCTGAGCATCTGAAGCCCTTTCCTGAAGTAACAGAGCTGGCAGGAGTTTTGCAGCAAGGCAGAGAGAGATCAAATCTGTAGTTTGTTCAAAGGCTAATTCCAATGCTAGCTTACTGCAGCAATTCTGGAATCAAGAACCACTTGGGGAAACTTTTTGTTTCTAATGACTTGGTTTGTTCCACTATTGTGAACGCTTGCTCATTTGGTTAAGGGGGTGTCTGCCAGGTTTTTCCACAGTAGTTATTGCTTGTCCATTGTAATTAATAAGTATCTCAAGGCAAAGTACAATGTAAGTATTCTTCAACTTGTATCGCTAGCTACATCATCTGTTGATTTTCTAACTCCATCATTCCATTTGCATTTAATAGTTTATGTTCTACTCAAGGGAGAGCCTTCTCTTCTCCCCATTACTTTTTTATATCACTATAGATACATGGGTTTTTCATTTTATTCAATGATTATAATTAATGCTCAAATTACCCCAGATGTGACCTGTGGCGGTTCCTTCCAGCTGGCTCTTATGTCATTTCAACAACTTCCCTTATTTGTTGAGCACTGTTATACTTTCTGTTTCAGACTCATCTTGCATTTTCCCTGCCCCAGGCCCAGAATCAGCTCTTTTTATAAGGAGTTCCAATTTGTGGCTGTGGCAAATGCTATTTAGAAACAGTTTTGGGAGCTAGGTGTGTGCCTGCTAGTCATGGTTATTCAGTCCTCTCAATGGACAGAGCAAGTGAGTGTGTGTGTGCATTATATATATACACACACATATCTATATTTCAGTGGGAAATTTCTTTAAAATATAGACTTTGGGGACTCATAGCTGGGCCTACCGAAGCAGAATCTTAAGGAACAGGCTCATAAATCTGCATTATTTTTAAGTTTAGGCAGATTTTCAAACAGAGGATTGACTAGAGGAGTGATGGTAAAGGCAGGAAGACTAGTTAAGAAGCTACCAAAACTGTCCTGACATAGGTTTAACCAGGTATGAAGTAGCAGGAGTGTGAACTAGGGCGGAAGCAGCAAGACAGAGAGGATGTGACCAACTGGACTTGGGGCTGATGGATAATGGAGATAAAAGAGGAGGGAGTAACAGGCACTCAAGCCTTCCCGCCTGGAGAACTATTATTGCTGTGACCTGTTAACACTGCCATTTACACAGTCAGCACTGAACACAGGCTTATTTCATTGAACACCTTCCCACTTATCTCCTATAATTTATGTAAAAACCCAAGTGACATTCTGGGAAGAAAATAATTATGAAACATTACAGAAGTTATATCTCTTCCATCATATTTTATCATACGGACTAAAAATTGAGTATTATCCAAGGCAAGAAAGATGACATGAATTCATTGTCAGCAGGCGAGGTTCCCACATAGATAAACATGGCCTGGCCAAAGTGATTGCATTCATATCTAACTATGCAAAATGACAGACCTGGAAAGGTTTTCCACCAAGAAGCAATGTCTATAATGATATCTCTTGTTGTTGTTGTTGTTGTTTTTTAAAAAAGAGCTAGAGTTTGTTAGAGATAAGTCATTAAGCTGAAATGACTGCTTACTACCAGTACAGCATAAAAGTCACTGGAGCATGAGTGAATTATATAAAAGAGATGAAAGAAGAAAAGTAAAGCTAAAAGGAAATGGCCCTTGGAATTCTAACTGCTATAACAGAATGTTTAAAACCCAGATGAAAGTACAACCCAGAGGAAAATAATCCTTCCCAGTGTTTCTGTAATAAAAGTAACTCATCAACTATCTTCTCACTGCTGAATCCACAGGGCCCTTTTCGAGACTTACTGTGTACTCCAGCGATACTATTGAGGGTCTCCTTGATGCTGTCTCTGCTCTTGGCCTCCAGGCACTCCACTTTCCTCATATCCCTGTGGCTATTCTCATCATTCACATGCATCTTTATTTACTGATCATCTGAAAGTTGATCTTCCTCAAAATCCTAAGCCTGGCCTCTTCTTCCTCCATGTGCTCTCTGGGTTATCTTATCCATTCCTACATGCTCCCTGAAGCTCATGAGGCTCTCTCTTGAGCGAGAAAGTGAAAGTGCCACTCTTTCAGCTGTGTCTGACTCCTTGCAATCCCATGGACTGTAGCCTGCCAGGCTCCTTGTCCTGAGTGAGAGACCCACATAAACGTAAAATCACCTCTTGGATGTTCCACAAACACTTCAATGTATATATGTTCAAAGCTGAATTCATCATTCCCTGGCCCTGAACCAGATCCTCATTCTGCTTCAGCAAATGATAACCGCCATTCAACCAGTTGATTGTTAACCTTCCTTCTCCTCTATCATCTATATCCAATCAGTCAGCAGGAATCCTGAGTCTCCAGAACACACTCATTGCTTTCCTTGCATACTATCATAATGACCTCATATCTGGATTACTTTAAGTACCTCCAGACTTTCTCTCCAACAAGTCATCATTCACACCATAGCCAGAGTAATCAAAACAGAGCCTAAATCTAATGATCCTCCTTTCTCCAGAAAACCTTCTCTGACCACCATCCACTCCCATGTATAGGTTAGGTATATGCCGTGGGCTAACTATCATAGACCTGAACACATAAGCCCAGCTGCTGACTTATTTATAAATATTGCCTTCATGATTGTAAGTTCCTTGAGAAGAGATGCATATTACTCACTGTTGGGTCCCCAGTGTCTGGCACAGTACATGAGAAATTTGCTGTTGTTGTTTAGTTGCTAAGGCATGTCCAACTCTATTGCAACCCATGGACTATAGCCCATCAGGCTCCTCTGTCCATGGAATTTCCCAGGCAAGAATACTGGAGTGGGTTGCCATTTCCTTCCTTCTTGCCATTTCCATCTCCTACATTGGCAGGTGAATTCTTTACCATTGAACCACCAGGGAAACCCACATGACACATAGTAGACACTTAAGAAATATTTGCTGTAAATCATTTTTGTTCCTCTAATCAAGAGATTCTTAACTTAGGGTCCATGCACTCCTTAACAGAATTCAGAAGGGTTTATGTATTTTTTTTGTTTATGTGTTTAAATGGACTAAAAATTACTAAAAGTCTATTTTTCACTAACTTGTAACAGGCTTTAGTATTTCCTATCATTCAGAATGGAGGCAACAAACTATACTAGTACTTGTGACCTTGAGATCAATAAAATCACAGATATTTTCATATAATATTACAATTGTTACAGATTTTTCAAACATCATGTACACCCATCACTACTTTGAATTTACAATAATTATTAAAACTGCTAGAACTTTCAATTGCATGAGTGAATAAAGTTAATAAAGAAGCACATATATCATGACATATTACAGTATTTTTCCAACTGTATTATTTCAATTGTATTTCAAAATAATTAATTTTCTTTCCAATCCTATTTATGTATTTTATTTTATGCATTTATGGACTTTATTTTATGCATTAGGAAATTCCATGATAGTGGGAGTATAAACTGATTTATCCACTTTGGAAAAGGGTCTGGCAGCACCCACAAAAACTGATCATGTGTGCACCTTATGCACCAGAAATACCACTCCCATGTGGAAATGGATATGTATGTTCACTTGTACTAGAAAGTTAATAGTAGTCGAAAGAAACCAGAAGTCACCCAAATGCCCACCTATAGTAGAATGGATAAACTATATTTCAATATATTTAAACTATATATTTCCATGAAAATATGAAACTGAGAATAAACATGTAGAAGCAGAGACATATCTTATATTGATTGAAAGTAGCCAGACACACAAAAAAATGCATACTGCACCATTCCTTTTAAAGGTGCAACACCAGGCAACACTAATCTACACTGTTAAAAGTCAGGCTAGAGGTCACCTTTGCAGGGGGGGACTGTGACTGCAAAGAGGAGCTCAGGGGTCTCTGTGGTGCTGGTAAGGTTCTATTTCTTGATGTAAGTGAGGGTTACAGGTGCACTGGGGTCGTGAGAATTGATCCAGCTGTACACTATGATATGTATACTTTTCTGTATCTAGATTATACTTTGGTAAAGGATAACCCAGAACAAAGAAACCTACTATTCTGAGATGGGAGCCATAAGCTTCACAGTCTGTCAAAGGCAACCCCTTCAAAAAATCCCATTCTAAGGAGAAATTCCAAGGAGGCGATCTCAAAACAAAAGTGAACATATACCAGTCATTCATTTATTCATTCAATAAATGCTTATTAAGTGTCTTCTACATACCAGGCATCATTTTGGGCACTGTAGGCAGGGCAGCAAACAAAAAACTCTGCCCACATAGAGCTCATAGTCTAGTGAAGAGAATCAATAAGGTTAAAAATAAAAAAGAAATAAGGGGAAACATGAAAAAGGGATGAGTAATAAGGAGTGTGTTGGGGAAGAGTCTACATTTTAAATAGGATAGTCAAGGAAGGCCTCACTGAGAAGATGACCTTGAGCAGGGACCCAGTGGAGGCGAGTGAAGTCATGTGATGTCTAGAAGGAGGAGCTAGACAGAGGGAAAGTGCAAAGGCCCTGGGGCAGTAGGGTGCCTGGACATTCCAGCCACAACTAGGAGGCCAATGTGGCTGAAGTAGAGCAAGGATGGGGAGAAAATAGATTAGATCATAGAGGTAACAGAAGGTCAAATCCCCAAAGAGGCTTAGAGGCCATTATAAGGACTTCTACGCTTGCTCTGAAAGTTCTGAGCAAGAATTAACATGACTTGACTTATGCTGCAGCCAGATCAACTGGCTGCTGTGTTGAGAATAAAATGGGAGAGGCAAGGATGGAAGCAGGAAGGAAGCAGTGGTTAAGAGGAGAGAACAGATGCCACGAGAAACACAAACATACGCACACACACAGACACCTTATTACTGTTGTCTGCAGCTCCATAACACTTCACTCCTAAATATCCTAGCACATTTCTCCTAAGACAAGTATCTTCCCTTACATAACTGCACTGCTACAATCAAATTCAGAATTTTAATGTGAACACAGTGCTATTTCCTAACATATACTTCCATGTTCAAATTTCACCCATTGTCCCAATACTGTCACTTATAGCAATCCCTAACCACCCAACCAACCCTGAATATTCATTGGAAGGACTGATGCTGAAATTGAAGCTCCAGTACTTTGGCCACCTGATGTGAAGAGCCAATTCATTGGAAAAGACCCTGATGCTGGGAAAGATTGAGGGCAGGAGGAGAAGGGGGCAACAGAGGATGAGATGGTTAGATGGCACCACTGCCTAGATGGACATGAGTTTGACCAAACTCAGGGAGATGGTGAAGGACAGGGAAGACTGGCATGCTGTAGTCCATGGGGTTGCAAAGAGTCAGACATGACTTAGCAACTGAACAACAACTAACCACCCCAATCCAGGATCACATATTGCATTTACTTCTATCCTTTTAGTCTCCTTTAAACTGGAACAGTCCTTTACTTCCTTGTGTCTTTTATGAGAATAACTTTTGGGGTTTTTTTTGCAAAGTACAGGCCAGCTGTGATGTAGACTGCCCTTCAATTCATATTCATGTTTCTTCAGGATCAGCTTCAGGTCATGAAGATTCTGAATCCTGCTTCTAAGTGCCAAATGAGAATATATTAGTATTTCCAGAAAGTATGTACAGAACGAGTTCTATAGAAATCTCATCCCCCAGTCATACCTTCCTCCTAAATAATTTGAGATATGAAGAACTAACATCAACTAACAATACACGAAGCACTCACCAAGCCCACAACAGGTGCTAGGCAGGGGACACATGGAACTTGTATCAGGTGGGGAGAGGGGTAAGTCAACAAATGCAAAACCATGAGTGCAGTGAGTCCAGCAGGGAGGTTCTTGCATGGTGGCCTGGATGCACAGAGAAAGAATGGCCTAAAGAGTCTGGCTGTCAAGGTATGGCTTCAGGGGGCGATGACACTACACTGAGATTGAAAGAAGAAAAAGAGTGTATATGTGGACAAGTGAGGGGTCATTTCAGGCAGTCAATGGCATGTGCTAGGTTGAGGATACACAAAATAAGATACTGGGTCCAGGTAACTGCAAGGAGTTTGATGTGGCCTGAGGATGTTAGGAGAGGGAGAGCCATCAAGCTGGAGGAAAAGTGAGAAACCAATCATAATATTCTTAGGAGACTACACTGAACGAGCACGGGTAAGCTTGGTGCTTATACTGCTGATAATGGGGAACCTTAGGCAGATTTTAAGTCTGGCTTGAGGAAGATTCTTTTTCAATGTCTGTTAGATGGCCAAGCTCAGTAAATCATTCAGGGTTCGCGCATCACCAAGGCTGGTGATCAGCAGGGACGCACCAGTATCTGTGCCAGGTAAAGCGTGGAAATAGTTCTTCACCAGCAGGTAAACAGCTGCTGCCCCAAGCCTCACCTGCCTCAGCTGAGGAGCCTGAACTAGCTCCAGGAAGCCGCCTGTGTGTGCTGTCAGGCCATCTCTCTGCTAGCATCAGCCCTTATTCCTACATGCTCCCCTCTGCCTCCAGCCCTACCACTGCACCCCAACAGGAGAGTGAACACTCTTGGTAGGAGCACTGGCACCCCAGTAGGCAGATGCTTGATGTACACCGAGCCCTCCAAGACTGGTCATCAGCCAATGGCCAGTATTTCCCAGGGACATCCCCCATGGCCTGTTATGAGAACTAAAAATTCCATGATGTGCTGAGAGTCACCAGAATTTTGTTTTTAAAACTTATAGCATTTTCCTGACTTCTTTTTGCCCTCAGCTCAGTACTTCTCATCATTGTTCTGCTCCAAAAACCCATCTGCTACCTCCTCTTCTAATCCAACTCCTACAGTGGAGTTGCCATTCATTCTTTCTCAGTCTACACCTCTCTTATTAGACAATATTCCTTCAAAGGACAGCCCTTTGAAACCTAGGCCCACCTTCCAGTCTACAGCTGATTGAACTGGTGGACATCCTGACCCTGCCGACCCGGTGTGGCCCATCAGATTCTCTTTCCTGGAAATCTGGAATTCAGGCTCACAAGACCTAATCAATTGGTTTTGTAAGGGCAAGTTGAATAATCTAGTACAGTGAGGAGGTTAAGATGGCTTTTTTGGGGGATGGCTATGTGTAAAATGGATCACTGAGTTAAGGAGCCAGTCTGCAGTCAGAGAAAATCAAAGCATATTTTATCCAGAGAGAAGCAGAGATGTGATTTCCTATGACGCATGCTTGCAAGAGAAAGAAACAGGAAAAGACTAGCTGCCTGATAACTGTGCAGTGTATGAAAGGCCAGAAATATACTCTATAATTGAGTATCAAAAGATTCTCTTCTCACCTTGTGATCCCCTCCTTAACTCTTCTTTTGAGAAAATTTCTGTCTCTTGCAAGTGATGATCTCTTACTTAGAAGGCATCTCATCACTGGTGGATCTTGTTTCACTCTTACCCATAAAATCAATACATAATGAACACAGAAAAATGTTTTAGTGACATTATTAAACCATATGTAAACTAAACAAGAATTCTCAATAACCTCAGAACAATTCTCTGACCAGCCTATATATGTACTACCAGTCCAAAGAAAGCGTCTTTCCTCTCAGGGGGGCAGAGCTGGACGGCCACTCCCCTCCTTCACGCTGATGGGAAGGGGAACGACAGGGAATTAGTGGGCAATCCTAGAATCCTTCAACTCCGAGGCTGAGGCCATCCAGGTATCTCCCTCCCATTGGGAGAAGAAAGGGGTGAACTGGTAAAGAGGTCAAGGTCGAGGTCTGACCACTTCCTTTGCTTTCCAGACAAACTCCACCCACTCAGCTGCCTCAGTAGGTAGGTCTCAGTAGGTCTGTCTCCAACAGCAAGACTGAAGACTATAACTTCATTTTCAAAACTCAGGATCTCTGGAAGTAAACAAAGTCAACTTATAGATTGCTGCTGATCCTTAAACCAGCAGTTGCTAAAAACTACACTGACTCCTCAATGTATAAACAGTTATACTGTTTAAATATATAAAAAGCTACATATTTTTCATAGGATATAACAGCATCTATACAAATGCAGAATGGTAACCAAAGCCTCAAATTTCTGTCATTTCTAGGTTAACCTTTTTAATGATTGCTTGTTTCTGGGTCCCCATATGTTCAGTATCTTCCGTATGAGAGGAATGGGCTGCTTGGTAGGGAAGGTCAAAGGCTATAGACATCCAAGACCATTCAACAGAAAAATAAAAGTCTTCTCAACAAATGGTGTTGGGACCACAGGATATCTGCATGCAAAAGAAAGAAGCTGGACCTTCCATCTCACACCATGTATAAAATTTAACTCAAAATGGATTATCTGCCTAAACGTCAAAGCTATAACTATAAAACTCTTAAGGAAAAAAACATAGAAATAAATCTTCCTGACCTTGGATTAGGTGATGGTTTCTTAGATATAACACTAAAATTATAAGTGACAAAATAAAAACATAAGTTGGATTAGACATCACCAAAGATAAACTGGACATCATCAAAATCTTAAACTTTTGTGTTTCAAAGGACACCATCAAAAAAGTGAAAATACAACTTACTGAATGGGAGAAAATACTTGAAAATAATATATTAGATGAGGGACTTATATTCAGAATATATAAAGAATTCTTACAATAAGCCAACTAAAATGGGCAAAGGATCTGAATAGACATTGTCTGCAAAGAAGGTATACAAATGGTCAAAAATTTATGAAAAGGTAATCAGTATAATCGGTTCTTAGGGAATGCAAATTAAAAGCACAACAAGATACCACTTCTCACCCACAAGATGGCTATAATCAAAAAGACAGTAACCAGTGCTGGCAAGGATATGGTGTCACTGAAAATCTCATACGCTGCTGATGGGATTGTCTGGAAAACAATTTGGCAGTACTTTAGGAAGTTAAACATAGAGTTACCATATGATACAGCAACTCCACTCCTAGGTGAAATATACTCAAGAAACTAGAAAACATATGTCTACACAAAGGCTGTGGACACACTCTTCCACTGCCCACAGGGACATACTAGCCATCTCCTTAACTTGTTTCAACCACTTCTTGCTTGGTTCTTTCTGAGAAGAAAGAATACTAGGCTAGGTGACAACTTAATGAAAAAATTGATTCTGTTAATTTAATAATTTAATAAATGAGTCGTGTATATATATATTTAAAAATCTATTTCACAAGCTAGCAATATCTTTTAGGTTCGGGAAAAAAAAAAAAAACCCGCTGATCTTTTGAGCTCTGAAACATATGAATGAGGTCCCAAACATCTTGCTGCATAGTAGACTAGCAGCATCAATGTCAGCTGACGGAAGCTGGTTGGAAATGCCGGATGTCAGGCCTCACCCAGCGCTTACTCAGCTACATGTGCCTGGGTGACTCCTATGCACAATGATATTTGCAAAGAACTGTTTGCTGTCAAGCACTTTAATTACATTTAAGACCAATCCACATATGGCAAATCGAATTAAACCTACAAGAGGAGGCTGACGGCTGAAGATATGTAGTCTGCTGGCTAAAGGATGGCTTTCTGTATGGCTCTGCCTCCTGGGAAAGGAGTCAGTCCCAGAAGCAGAACCAGCAAGGTAAACCCTCCCAGCAGCTTCCTTCTTCTTGTTTGGTGGCAAATATATCACCTACATCACAAAGGTGTCCAGAACCACCTCCTTGCAGGTAGGAGAGCCTCTAGGACAGCCCTGCCTAAAGATGCTGCCATGGTATAGGTTTTCACTTACCACAGTATAATCTACATTCTTGTTGACCACTGGTGGTAGGGCCTATATAACTCTTTATAAGAGAGCATACTCCAGGGTCATTATTTTCAAGCTGTGACCCATTATATAGTAGCCATATTTTAAAAACAAAACCATGGTCATATATTCTGAATTAAAAGGGATCTATGATATGATATGAGCAAGTATACTCATAACAATAACCGAACAGAATATTTGTGAGTGTCCTGGGAAATCTAGGACATATGGTGACAAAACCCATGAGGCATTAATGACCTGAATGAGACTTACTATGACCTTGGTCTTTCTCCAGATATCTAGACGAGAATTCTGGCCATACCAGGTTCTTTCCCATCCTGGTATCTTTTCATGTAACCTTTCTTCTCCATCACATCTTCACTTACCTGCCCCTTCTCATCCTTCAGATTTCAGCTTAAACACCATCTCCCTAGAGCATTGCTCTGGACACCTTATCTAAAGTAGCTCCCACACCCCACTTGACCTAGCTCCCCTCTATGGTCATTCCCTCCTTAGTATTTAGCACAATCTGTATTCACCTGCTGTCTGGTTCATTCATTTGTAGGCCTTCCCCATCAGAATGGGGGCAAGAACTTAGTCATGCTCAATGCTGCATCTGGTATATTCTAGATACTAGTTTTTGATTAAGAAGTAAATGAAAAAGTAAAATCTACCCAATTTAGAGAATATATAAATCTTAATAAAAATCACCAGACTAATAGCTTATTAACAAGAATAACAGTAAAATCATTTATGAACAGACCATAGGTGGTTTAGTCACTAATTCGTGTCCAACTCTTGTGACCCCATGGACTGTAGCCTGCCAGGCTCCTCTATTCATGGGATTCTCCAGGCAAGTATACTGGAGTGGGTTGCCATTTCCTTCTCCAGGGGATCTTCTCAACCCACGAATCAAACCTGGGTCTCCTGCAATGCAGGTAGATTCTTTACCAACTGAGCCCTTTCATTACATGATCATGCCAATGAACAAGCGAGAGTCAATGAATAGAGGATGAGTGACTTTGCTTAAATCTCTTTCCCTCTCTGAGCTGTACCTGTAAAATAAAGGCTCTCTCTCAGAGTTGTGGATGAAGGGATTTCTGTGTGTGTGTGTGTGTGTGTGTGTGTGTGTGTGTGTATGCAGTGTCTGGTACAGAGCAGGCACTCAACTCAATACAGGTTTGATTCTTTATAGTTACCCCTAAGTTTCCCTTATTCAAACTGGTCAAGCGACTGAAGAATATGAAACCAGATCTCCAGGCCTTCCTGTGAATCTGTCTACCCAACACCCCAAGCCCAACCATGGGGCTCTCTCTTCAAATTCAACAAGTGCAATTATGTGTACTTGCAGCACCAGATAATTTTAGCCATGTCACAATTGAGAATTTAAAAAAAAAAACAAAACAAAACTTTTTTAACACCTCCAGTATACTGTTTCAGGTCATTGCTTCAAATCTGGTGATGTTCTAAGATGAACTTGAACATGGTTTCATTTGTAGATAGAGTTCTAGTGTTCTACTTCAAACAGCCTTATATAAAGCACGAAACTGGAAAACAGAGTTACAAGGAGTGAGACCGAGTTCTGGTTACAAACAAGGCACAATGGTAGAGACCACAGTGACTAAGAAAAATTAGAGTGTGTAAAGCAGTGACGTGATAGCTCTGGGCTTTGGAATCAGACTGACTTGGGTTCCAATTCCCAGTCTACAAACTGCTAAATAGTGACCATGGGCAACATCTTTAACCTCTCTGTGCCTTGGTTTTCTCATCAATAAACTGAGGCTAACCACAGCACCAACAGTTCTATGAAGACCTACAAGACCTTCTAGAACTAACACCCAAAAAAGATGTCCTTTTCATTATAGGGGACTGGAATGCAAAAGTAGGAACTCAAGAAACACCTGGAGTAACAGGCAAATTTGGCCTTGGAGTACAGAATGAAGCAGGGCAAAGGCTAATAGAGTTCTGCCAAGAGAACGCACTGGTCATAGCAAACACCCTCTTCCAACAACACAAGAGAAGACTCTACACATGGACATCACCAGATGGTCGACACTGAAATCAGATTGATTATATTCTTTGCAGCCAAAGATAGAGAAGCTCTATACGGTCAGCAAAAATAAGACCAGGAACAAGACTGTGGCTCAGAGCATGAACTCCTTATTAACAAATTCAGACTTAAATTGAAGAAAGTGGGGAAAACCACTAGACCATTCAGGTATCACCTAAATCAAATCCCTTATGACTATACAGTGGAAGTGAGAAATAGATTTAAGGGACTAGATCTGATAGAGTGCCTGATGAACTATGGATGGAGGTTTGCGACATTTTACAGGAGACAGGGATCAAGACCATCCCCAAGAAAAAGAAATGCAAAAAAGCAAAATGGCTGTCTGAGGAGGCCTTACAAATAGCTGTGAAAAGAAGAGAAGCGAAAAGAAAAGGAGAAAAGGAAAGATATTCCCATTTGAATGCAGAGTTCCAAAGAATAGCAAGGAGAGATAAGAAAGCCTTCCTCAGCAATCAAAGCAAATAAATAGAGGAAAACAATAGAATGGGAAAGACTAGAGATCTCTTCAAGAAAATCAGAGATACCAAGGGAACATTTCATGCAAAGATGGACTCAATAAAGAACAGAAATGGTAAGGACCTAACAGAAGCAGAAGATATTAAGAAGAGGTGGCAAGAATACACAGAAGAACTGTACAAAAAAGATCTTCACGACCCAGATTATCACAATGGTGTGATCACTCACCTAGAGCCAGACATCCTGGAATGTGAAGTCAAGTGGGCCTTAGGAAGCATCACTACGAACAAAGCTAGTGGAGGTGATGGAATTCCAGTTGAGCTATTTCAAATCCGGAAAGATGACGCTGTGAAAGTGCTGCACTCAATATGCCCGCAAATTTGGAAAACTCAGCAGTGGCCACAGGACTGGAAAAAGTCAGTTTTCATCCCAATCCCAAAGAATGCTCAAACTACTGCACAATTGCACTCATCTCACACGCGAGTAAAGTAATACTCAAAATTATCCAAGCCAGGATTCAGCAATATGTGAACCAAGAACTTCCAGATGTCCAAGCTGGTTTTAGAAAAGGCAGAGGAACCAGAGATCAAATTGCCAATATCTGTTGGATCATTGAAAAAGCAAGAGAGTTCCAGAAAAACATCTATTTCTGCTTTATTGACTATGCCAAAGCCTTTGACTGTGTGGATCACAACAAACTCTGGAAAATTCTGAAAGAGATGGGAATACCAGACCACCTGACCTACCTCCTGAGAAATCTGTATGCAGGTCAGGAAGCAACAATTAGAACTGGACATGGATAACAGACTGGTTCCAAATAGCAAAAGGAGTACATCAAGGCTGTATATTATCACCCTGCTTATTTAACTTATATACAGAGTACATCATGAGAAATGCTGGGCTGGAGGAAGCAGAAGCTGGAATCAAGATTGCCAGGAGAAATATCAATAACCTCAGATATGCAGATGATACCGCCCTTATGGCTGAAAGTGAAAATGAACTCAAGAGCCTCTTGATGAAAATGAAAGAGGAGAGTGAAAAAGTTGGCTTAAAGCTCAACATTCAGAAAACTAAGATCATGGCATCCGGTCCCATCACTTCATGGCAGACAGATGGGGAAACAGTGGCAACAGTGGCTGACTATTTTTATGGGCTCCAAAGTCACGGCAGATGGTGATTGCAGCAATGAAATTAAAAGACGCTTACTCCTCGGAAGAAATGTTATGACCAACCTAGGGAGCATATTAAAAAGCAGAGATATTACTTTGTCAACAAAGGTCCATCTAGTTAAGGCTATGGCTTTTCCAGTGGTCACATATGGATGTGAGAGTTGGATTATAAAGAAAGCTGAGTGCCGAAGAATTGATGCTTTTGAACTGTGGTGTTGGAGAAGACTCTTGAGAGTCTCTTGGACCGCAAGGAGATCCAACCAGTCCATCCTAAAGGAGATCAGTCTTGGGTGTTCATTGGAAGGACTGATGTTGAAGCTGAAACTCCAATACTTTGGCCACCTCATGCGAAGAGCTGACTCATTGGAAAAGACCCTGATGCTGGGAAAGATTGAGGGCAGGAGGAGAAGGGGACGACAGAGGATGAGACGGCTGGATGGCATCATCGACTCGATGGACATGGGTTTGGGTGGACTCCAGGAGTTGGTGATGGACAGAGAGGCCTGGCATGCTACGATTCATGGGATCACAAAGAGTCGGACACGACTTAGCAACTGAACTGAACTGAACTGAACTGAACCACAGTACCAACATTATAATACTGATTCTTCACTCAGGAAATGTTGGTTCTGCTTATTAAATTCATTCTCAGCCTCAAGAATCTTATATACATTTACAAGTGAAAATATTCGGAGTGAAAGAACGGCACTAAATGACACATATCAAGTGAGCAGCTTTGGTCAGGAAAGATACAAACCTTTAGGAGTGCAAGGCACTTCTTTATCTAAGGGTGGTAAAAGGGCTCATGGGAGAAGGGAGACTGAAATGGATGGGGCACTTAAGACAGAGATACAAATAGGCTCCCTGTGGTGGCCACTTCCTATTTGCCAAACACTGTGGGGAACCTTGTATGTTATCTCCATAAGCTACAAGTTAGATAACTTTAAATCTCCACTGCACTGATGAGAAGCTATTTTATTGATGACAGTTGAGACTCACAGAGATTTAGAAATTTTCCCAAGTCATCCAGCTCGTGGCAGATCTAGGTTCAAAATCAGATTTGTCTGACCAAAGCACATGCCCCCAACCACTATGCCACTGGGGAAAAGGATTGGGAAGAGATGGATGAAGGGAGAGAGAAATCATTCCAGCATGAGGCAGGAAAGTACAGAATCATGGAAAATAAAGGTATAAAGGTAGGTTAATACCAAAGAAAAAGGAAAACTCAGGAGTTTGGACTTCAGACTGTGGGCAATGAAGAATCACTGTTTTGTTTCTGGTGTATGTGTGTGTTTTTAATTAAAAACCACACTACTGCTATTGTTACTAAGAGCATTTACTGAGCACCAACTAAGGGCAAGGCCCCACACTAAACTATTTGCATATATTATTTCAAATAGTTACCTATTTGAAATTGACATTCTGCAATTTAGTTTTGTTAATTTCCTTCTTATAAAAAAAAAAATGAGGCCCTGAGAGGTCAAGTCACTCACCTAGATGCCTCCAGTAAATGGAGAGTGGATTCAAACCCACGTGGGTGTGAAATCAAAGTCAGTGCCCTTTCCCCTAATGGTACTGCAGAAAAACCTCCCTTGCAACAGAGAGCCAGGAAAGAAGAGAAATGAAAATGAAGACAGGGGACCAGTCAGACACAAAATAGGGTCCCAGAATAAGGGAGAAATGTCTCCACTGGAGTCACCATGAAAATGATCAGGAGGAGACAGACAGCAAATGTGTGCATGACCTTTTCTTTCATTTGCTCCAGTTCTGTGTCATGGTCTGCTACCTGCAGCAGAAACCAAGTTAGTAATTATTCCTGCCTTGATTACTGTCCTTGCCTTCAAGCCCCGATTTGAGTGCTTCTGTTGCTTTAAGCATCTTCCTGTCCCATCACAATGCTATCAGAGGTAAAATATGGCATCATCCGCTAATCTGTTATCTGTATTGAAGGGTAATCATTCAAGAGAATAAAATTAAGCCTCCACATCCAATAAATCATATTATGCTTCACATATCAACATTTTTAAAAATCTGACTTAAACACATAGTCTTTCAAATCAGGAGGACACATATGCTGAGCTCTAATGAGCTCTGCCAAATCCTACATTATTATTAAAGTTCATCGTGATCTCAGAGATGATACGGTTTTCTAAAATGGAGTATGGTATCAATATTTGTTTGGCTGCTTTCTAGTTAGGATTCTAGGGAAAGTAGCACAATAAATAACGCAGTAGAAAATGTATGCATTATGAATATATCATTCAAACAAATGCAAAATCTATGTGGATGATTACTTAGAGAGTCCATCTCATTTGATGGAATCAAGGGTTAGAAGTTTTAATATACATGTCATGATTCCAAAACACCCCAAACATTTTTGCACTAAAATCTTAGCTTTAGTCCTCCTCATTCAATGACAAATGTTAATATTTTAAATAGAAAATCAGTAGTATAACCAGCTCTGCAGAAATGAGTTGAAATTCATAAAGATAAAAAAATACATATTTCTTCTCCATATGTATAATTAATACACTAATATTCCTAACATTTTACAGTATTAATTTCAAACATCTAATATGTATCTGAGAATAAAATTATGAACGGAAATCGCACTTAAGAGTTCCATATACTAAGGATGAAAACAAATATGGTTTATATACTTCCCTGGATAAAGATATTTACATACATAAGATAAAGCAAAATAACAAAATAAATATTCCATATTATCTAATTTTACAGCTCCCATTTGTGTTTTTTAATCTATTTGGCTTAATTTCATTCCTATGTGCAAACACATAGATGGATATTAAAGAACTCTGCTATCCTACACATACTCAGATCCAACCAAATAACATGGAAAATTAAGTCCTTTTTTCACAGGCAGTCTTGCTACTATGTCACTATTCAGCATAAAGATATAACTGCCTTAATAAACAGAAACTAAGTCATTGGGGGTTTTGTGTTTTCAATAATTGAAGCTCCCTGCAAATACAGTTAGACAAATAAATTCATTCACCTTTTCTTCAAATCTGAGTGTTTCAACTAAGTCAGATATCACAACAACCCCACTAGTCCAACAGTCTGTCGTAACAGTGGTTTACTGCAACTCCACCCTTCTCCCACCTTCAGTTTCAACAGTACATCTATTGTTTTTTCCTGTTAGAGGAAAAAAATTAAGACGAAGAGTTCAAATTCTCAAAGTAGTTCAGTGAACTGTCACCTTACTATTATTTAACCGCGGGGAATTTCCTGTTTAATTGCCACTCTCTCCCATCCCCAAAGGACTACATCTTATTTTGATGGTGTAATGGAAAGCACTGTGTTAAAAAAAGGGCAAAAACATAATGGGTTTTAATTTTTAAACGTCTAACCTTTTCATGAGTCACTGTTAATCATTTGCACCTGTGACTTTAATAATCAGCTTGGAATTACAGAAGCAGAATCTCCAGGACAGAACTAGGTAAGAACTCCCCAATCACAACCATTATCACAGCAGGGAGACAAGAAAGCTCTTCTGTCAAATGTGACATGAAGAAAGTTTTAAAAGTCAGTTCCCCCAAATCTCAAGAACAGCAGAGTTCCTAGTACTTAAAATCTTCATCTTTTAAAAGTCAACATTTTTAATATATATATGTTTCACTATATTTTAATAGTACTTTCTGTAACATATTCTTTCAACTTTAGGGCTTGAGGAGGAAAAGGGATCCAGAAAAATCACAACAGTACAAAGAGGGGTGGGGGGAAGCAAATCTTCTAAAAAGCAACCTTCCCATGGAGAAATTAAGGCCACTAACATTATGCCACTGAACCATTTATTTCATTATGAAATGAGACATACAAGTGGCAATATTCTGAAATGTGATGGAGGTTGTTCTACATCAGTGAACACACAAGTCTGGAAGGTATAAATATGGTCTCTGTCAGCTGTAGTCCATCCTCAGCAAGTCATTTTCCCTGTGGGCTGAGGCTCCCATATCGTGGAAACCTTCCCCAACTGCCAAGGGCTGAAAAGGAATTCCTTGTCAACAGCGTCTGGACCACACCTTGTATGGTCACAGGAGAAGCTGACAGGGCTGGACAAAGATACATCTAGTCCAAAGATGAGAGGACAGGGCCAAAAATCAAAATATATCCCTTTACAATTTAATAAGGAGGACCTTCTAAAATGGCTATTCATCCAGTTTTGTCTTCACCAGTCCCTGCCACTCACTACTAGATGTTGGTCATTCTGTAGGCTGGCGGGTAGGGTTTTGTTGTCCAGAAACTGCCAATCTTTTATACCCTCAGAGATGGTGTGGAAGCATCCATTTAGTGTATGAATATGATTCTCGGCACTAAGTCACTACCAAGTGAAATATTAGAGAACAAACTCCCCACCCACTGCAGAAATTTCCTAGTTTCCAAGCATCTGGAAAGAAGATCCCAAATTACCTTTAGCAAAATTTCCTTTAGGGTTTTTTTTTTTTTTTCCCCTCAATCCTCTTACTTGCTGAGGAACCTTCTAAAGAGGTTCTAAAGAACCATCCCAAAGATGATACCCACAGTTCAGGTTATTGGTCCTAAATTTTCCTAGTAAGGGAGGGAAAGAGAAGTGTTTAATAGGTCCCTAGGATCCTTCCACTTGTAGCAGGAAGGAACACCAAAAAAGCACCAGGACACTTAACTCCTTAGTAATTTAAAAAGCCTTGCTGAACAACAGAGAAAAGAGATTTCTCCCTCCCCACCTGCACCCTGACCCTGCTTCCGCCCTAGCCTTAGAATCAGCAGCCCTTCTGTAATTCCCTGAGGTGCCAGAGAGACTCCTTTATTCCATGGGGCGCCCAGATCTGACCCCACGAAATCCCAGTTAGTCATCCTTCTCACTCTTCTAACCTCCACACCCAACCCCTCCCCACCGCCCCAGGCCACCTCCTTACCTGATAATGTCGTCGTTGTGTCCCAGGAAGAATTTTTGGCTGTGCTCGCGGGTGTTGTAAACCACCCCGACCCCAGCCACAAAGTAGACCACCTCCTTGCCGGCGGTGTAGTACAGGTTGTTGCGGCACTGGTGACCCCGGTACCCGTACACCCACTCCAGCCGGAGCTGGCAGCTGGGAGCTGTCCGATCCGCCATGATAAGCCGACCCCACTAGCCCCCCGGGCCCCCCGCGCACCGGTCAGCGGCCCCTGCGCGCCGGGTCTGTCCTCGCCAAGTCTCTGGCTGCGGAGGACCTGCAAAGGGCTCAGCGTGCAGCGCCGGGCGCTGATTTCCGCGGCGACGCACTCACACAGACCAGCGCGCCGGCCGCCACCATCATCCACCGCCGCCGCCGGAGACGAGCTGCCGGTGCACGGCCGCCAGACCCCGCCGGGCGCCCCGGCTTCCTCTCCCCCGGGCTAGGCGTCTTCACCCGCGCGCGCGCACCCGCGCGCCTCACTGCACCTGCGGGCTTCGGCCCCCGGGAGAGGTTCTTGGGAGGGTCACCCCGCCTTTTAAATCAAGGATCTGCATATCCAAACACTGATTACCCAGTTCGCTCACTGAAGTTTGCAGAGCGCGGGGCGGGGGCCTCACAGCAGGCAGCGGGATTTATTCTGTGACAGCTTTAATTTGACAAGGAACTCCGGTAAGCTTTGCCATCGCCATCCTCGGATCCGAAACTGACAGTCTACATCCAGGAGGCGAGAGCCAGGAAGAAAGAAACAGATATTTTGCATAAGTCACCCAGTCCAAGCAAATGATCCCCAAACTAAACCAAGTTTTTTTAAAAATTGTCAACTATTCCTCTTTTGTCTCTCCAGATCCATCTCCCCCCCCCCCCCCCCCATCCATCCTTTTAATGATACGAAATATGCCCTAAATGCTGCCGGGTGGTGGTTGCTGATACGATTTGAAAGAACATTTGCTGTTTCCCCATTCAGCCAGGGCAAACATGCAATGGTCATTTTTTAGACGCTCCAATTAGTTGTGTATATATTCAGAATTCATATCCTCCGTGAACCCTCTCTTGGCCGAAAAAACCAAAACGAACTTAACAGCTCTCACTAATCAGGAACTCCAATGACAAGCTTCATAAAGATCTTTTTTCTGAATCGGAGGAAACTGAGACACTACGGTAGCTGGAGGCAGGAAAACACAACCTACAAACGCTCTCAGTCCAGAAGAAATTAAATAATTAACAAGTGACCAAAATCCTGTACCTCTCCCCAGAAACGTTTGCGCTAGCTATGGGGTCCCGTGGGTTCAAGGGTCTCGTCTCTAAGCCCGGCGTGGGGAGGAGCGCCCGCGGAACCACGGGGGACAGCGAGCCGCCACCACCGCCCCCCCCCCCCACGCGCACACACGTCCCAGGCATTGGTCGATGCCCACCCGAGGGATGCCAGCCCCCGGGGACAACCCGGCCTGCGCACAGTGCCGCGGCGGCGGCGTCCTGCACTCCTCCCACACCAGATCCAGGCTCGCCTGCGGAGCATCCCAGCTCTCCCGCTTCTAACCTCTGCTCTGAAACGGCGCCGCCAGCACGTCCCGGATCTCACAGGGCAAGCGAAATCCTCTGCTTGCCCGCCCCCCACCCCCTGGTCCCCCGCCCCTTTCTCCGCCTCCCGCACCGAGGACGGGCTTCGTCACTGGGACGCCACGGGAGACAGGTTCTTCCTCCAGTCTAGGCTCCGGGGGCGGGGCTACACAGCCGCTTTCGGGAACCTAGGCTGGCGGGTTACTAGGCGAAATCTCGGCGCCTGGAAACCGCGACGCCCCGGAGCGCTGGGTCCGCCTGCTCCCATTACCGCCCACATTCCCCCCCCCTTCCCGATGCATTCTGGGAAATGTAGTCCGCTCCACGGGGCCTCAGGCAGAGAGCTCGCGGTGCCAAACCACGAATTCCAGGATTCCATGCGCCCAGAGTGGGCGGTATAGAGGCCGCTAACCACGTCCCAGGTGCTTGCGGTTCTGCAGAGCAGAGGCAGGCACACCAAGTGCAACCTCTGGCTCGCGTCTTGGGTTCCCTAGTGACTGAGCTACTGGACCGCGTGCGTGTATAGCTAAAAAGAAAAGCAGTGAAGTTGGAATAAAGACCAAACCATCTCTATATCGAGGGAAATATCAATAACCTCAGATATGCAGACGACACCACCCTTATGGCAGAAAGTTAAGATGAACTAAAAAGCCTCTTGATGAAAGTGAAAGAGGAGAGTAAAAAAGTTGGCTTAAAGCTCAACATTCAGAAAACTAATATCATGGCATCCAGTCCCATCACTTCATGGCAAATAGATGTGGAAACAGTGGCTGGCTTTATTTTTCTGGGCTCCAAAGTCACGGCAGATGGTGATTGCAGCAATGAAATTAAAAGACGCTTACTCCTTGGAAGGAATGTTATGACCAACCTAGACAGCATATTAAAAAGCAGAGACATTACTTTGTCAACAAAGGTCCATCTAGTCAAGGCTATGGTTTTTCCAGTGGTCACATAATGGATGTGAGAGCTGGATTATAAAGAAAGCTGAGCACCCAAGAATAGATGCTTTTGAACTGTGGTGTTGGAGACGACTCTTGAGAGTCCCTTGGACCACAAGGAGATCCAACCAGTCCATCCTAAAGGAGATCAGTCCTGGGTGCTCACTGGAAGGACTGATGTTGAAGCTGAAACTCCAATACTTTGGCCACCTCATGGGAAGTGTTGACTCATTGGAAAAGACCCTGATGCTGGGAAAGATTGAGGGCAGGAGGAGAAGGGGACAACAGAAGATGAGATGGTTGGATGGCATCACCGACCCAATGGACATGGGTTTGGGTGGACTCCAGGAGTTGCTGATGGACAGGGAGGCCTGGCATGCTGTGGTTCATGGGGTTGCAGAGAATCGGACACGACTGAGCGACTGAACTAAACTGATCTCTATACCACCTGAAGAATTTCTTCTGCACCTGTTCCTGAGGGCTACTGTAGCTGACTCAAGCCCAAGTGTGTTTCCCATTTCAGTTTTACTTTTTATTCAGATGGAGTCTAATCTGTTAAAGTGCAGTGCTGCAGCATTTAAGAAAAAAGTTGGGCTGTCTATTCAGTGGATTAAAGACCTAAATGTAAGACCAGAAACTATAAAACTCTTGAAGGAAAAGATAGGCAGAACACTCAATCACATAAAACAAGATCCTCTATGACCCGCCTCCTAGAATAATAGAAATAAAATAAAAAATAAACAAGTAGGACCTAGTTAAATTCAACAGCTTTTGCAAAGCAAAGCAAACTATAAACAAGGTGAAAGACAGCCCTCAGAATGGGAGAAAATAATAGCAAATTAAACAACTGACAAAGGATGAGTTTCCAAAATATACAAGCAGCTCATACAACTCAATACCAGAAAAACAAACAACCCAATCAAAAAGTGGGGGAAAGACCTAAACAGACATTTCCCCAAAGAAGACATGCAGATGGCTAATAAACACATGAAAAGATGCTCGACATCCCTCATTATTACAGAAATGCAAAACAAAACTACAATGAGATACCACTTCACACCAATCAGAATGGCCAGCATCAAAAAGTCTACAAACATTGCTGGAGAGGGTGTGGAGTAAAAGGGAACCCTCTTGCACTGTTGGTGTGAATGTAAATTAACACAGCTATTATGGAAGATGGTACAGAGATTGCTTAAAAAATTAGGAGTAAAACCACCATATGACCTAACAACCCCACTACTAGGCATATATCCTGAAGAGACCAAAACTGAAAGAGACATTTGTACCCCAATGTTCATTGCAGCACTATTTACAATGGTTAGAATGTGGAAGCAACCTAGATGCCCATTGACAGATGAATGGTTAAAGAAGATGTGGTACATGTATACAATGGAATAGTACTCAGTCATAAAAAGGAATGTATTTAAGTCAGTTCTAATGATGTGGATGAACCTCAAGCCTATCAAACAGAGTGAAGTCAGAAAGAAAAAGATAAATATCATATATTAATGTATATATATGGAATCTAGGAATATGGTACCGATAAATTTACTTGCAGGGCAGCGATGGAGAAACAGACATAGAGAACAGACATATGGACGCGGAGTAGGGGAGGAAGGAGAGTTTGAGATGTATGGAGAGAGTAACATGGACACTTGCATTACCGTATGTAAAATACATGGCCCATGGGAATTTGCTGTTGGACTCAGGGAACTCCAACAAGGGCTCTGTAACAACCTAGAGGTGTGGGATGGGGAGGGAGATGGGAGGGAGGTAGATTGAAAGTGCCAGAGCTTGGATGAGCAGCTGCTGCCTACAGCAATGAAGAGAATGTGAATTGGTCTCATCAGTCTTTTTAAGGAAACAGGGATCCACAGATCCATGAGGTCACAAGACAATAAGGGCACTACCAAAAACAAAAACAAAAAATGTGGTCTGAAAAGAGTTGACACATAAGCTGAAATATGATGGGCTTCCCAGGTGGCTCAGTGGTAAAACATCCGCCTACCAATGCAGAAGATGCAGATTTCATCCCTGGGTTGGGAAGATCCCCTGGAGAAGGAAATGATAACCCACACCAGTATTCTTGTCTGGGAAATGCCATGGACAGAGGAGCCTGGCAGGCTACAGTCCATGGGGTTGAAAGAGTCAGACACAATTTAATGACTCAACAATGACAACAATGCTGTGCTGCAAAACAGTGCCACTGAATTAGAGACAGTAAATTCTATATAAAAATTCATAAGATGAAGAGATTGTCCAGCTTTAAGTCAGGAAAACTTCATGGAGAAAATAGGAAACAAAGGTATAATTGAGATAAGTAAATGTAAATTGAAAGCACACTGCATGTGTTTATGGAATACAAGGGTGGATATAGAAAAACAAAGATTTGGAGAGTAGAATTGGTGAAAGAGAGAATTCATGAATGATGAGAAGGGGACATAAACTTGAAAGGTTAGAATATGGATGGAGCTGAGCCTAGAGGTTTGTTCCATATTCTTAAAAGAATGGAAAGCCATTGGATTTTTTTTTTAAATGGAAATACCTATTAAAACAGTAATAGTCAAAGCATCAGGTAATAGAGGCTTAAGGTAGTGCTTGGGGTTCTACATAGAGGAAGTAGCAAATAGTCTAGAAAGGAAGGGACATCTTCCAGAAAAAAATGCAAAAGGATTTTGAAAAAAAATCTCAACAAATAGAAATGGATATAATATAACATGTTCATCTCCTCAGTTACTTTAAATGTAACTAAAGACCATCATCTCTCTCTCTCTTTAGTCACTAAGTCCTGTTCGACTTAGCTCAACTTAGTGCAGGTCTCCTGCATTGCAGGCAGATTCTTTACCAACTGAGCTATGAGGGAAGTCCAGGCTATACCAAATCATACTTTTAGTTCAGTGATTATACCTAGACCTCCCAACGCAAGGCAGAGGTCTGTTTATTAATTGATGAGAAAATATAGCAGAGTAAGGCATAGAATTTTCCTCTTCAAATTTCTCAGACAATGAAAGGGGAAAATATTCTCAAGAAATAGTATTAAGAACAGAAGGTAAATTAAAGAACTCATGAAAATTCTCACTAAAATACTTCAACATATAAAAGTGCAATTAGAAAGTAAATGTATAATTTCCAGGTTGTGGGGAGGATACGTTTAGAAGAAGATCCTATGTATTACCTTGGGTCTTCAGCAGAAATAAAATGTTTTACCAGGTTTTGCCAACATCAGGCCACTCTGCAGGCTTAAGAGAATAAGCCAAAATACATAGGAATGAGATACACTTTCGGCTGCATGGAAAGGGTCTGGAGCTGGACATCTCTCAGAATCTCAAGAAAGAGCAAAGATACCTATCTTATCCCCTAGCAGAGGCTATAGTCAGTCCCAATAGAGCTCACTGTTCCCCACTTCACCATTTTCCAATACCAGGCTACAAGAAAGTGGGTAAAAAGCAATATCCAGCCACCATCAAATGATAGCTCTGAGAAGATCAACTTATTCCCAGATAAGACAGAATGCCTAGAGAGGAGGAGAGAAGAATGCCTAGAAGAATTTATAAATAACAAATCTGAATAAATGATTTGGAAAGAGCTGCCCCATCAAACATAAGCAACAAAAAAAGTAAGAACATAGCAAAAGTAAACCAAAATCTTGAAAGAAAGGTACACTATACGTGAAAGATAGATGAAGAAACTTCATGTCATCTGGAAGAAAATTTATGTCAAAGAAGCAGATTCTCAACCAAGGAAGAACTTAGTTAAAATATGAATTCAAAATATCAAGAGCTTAAAGATGGATATTAAAATAAAAGTCAAGCTAAAGAAGTAATCAAATATAAATACAGTTTCAGATCTAATTAATACATTTGAAACAATAGGGAAAAAACTAGAAATCAAATTACCAGCATAGAGGAAACATTGGAAATTATCACAAGGAATGTAGAAGAAAAAGACAAGGATATTAAAATAGATAATGCATGAGAAAGCAAAGCTAACCCAACATACAGATCATTGGCACTCTTAAATTAGAGAAGCCAACAAATGAAACCAAGTGATATAGAAGAATATATTAAAGAACTGAATCTGCAGATTAAAGTGATACATTGTATACCAGAAAAAAAGATTTAGAATAGTCTCCATGAAGGCATATCCTAGCAAAATTATTCAACTTCAAGAATAAATAATATTTCAAATCATGTGCCAACTTTAGAGAAGACTGTTATACCACCTCTGCCAATTAGTAATTAAAGAGAAACATTTAAGCATTTGCTTTGCCTTCTTGGAAGAACTGAAGTTTATCCTCAGTTGATAAAGGAAAGCTACTTTCATAAGAATGCTAGCTAATAAATGTATGGAAGATGATAGATTACGAAAATCACCCAGTGATGTAACTGATACAGGAGAAGTTTGTAAATGTATACCAAAATGATTAGATGAGAGGATATCCTTTCAATAATGTCAAAGAATCACCCTACAAATCATGTAACTTTAAATGGAGAGCTCTGGAGGTCACCATCTCAATCAAATTATCAAACTTAGCATCACAAGTACTAGAACAATTGCTCTGTCTGCTTCCTGATGTGATGCAGTATAAAATAATGCCTAAAACACTTTTGGCCAAATATCTAACCCAAGTCTAATCAAGCTTATTACTTAACTCTAAGTTTACAGAAAATATGGGCTAGATGAACAAGCTAATTTAAGCTATAGGTAAACAATCAGGTAAGGCCAGAAAATAGGGCAGTGTACACACAAGTGGTCTGGCCTCGTCAAAAAAAATAATGAAACAAAAAATACATAACAAAAAAGTGGGCAATTATTCTCGGTCAGAAGAGACTAAAGAGATACTACAACCAAATACAGTATATGAATCCTGGTTGGATTTGGGTACTAATTTTTTTTTAAGGCCACAAAACACAACGTGGAGGGATTTCCCTGATGGTCCAGTGGCTAAGATTCCGTGCTCCCAATGTAGTGGACTTGGGTTCAAGTCCCGGTCAGGGAACTAGATGCCACATGCCACAACTAAAGATCACACATGCTGCAACTGAGACCCAGCATAGCCAAATAAATAAACATTTTTTAAAAAGAAGGAACATTTGGGAAGTTTTAAGACAAGTTGGATTATTCTAGAGAATATTAGGGAATTATTGTTCTTATATTTGTAAAATCATGTTCTAAGGATACGCATCTTGAAGCATTTAGGAATAAAATGTTACATCTGCAACTTACCTTCAAGTGATTCAGAAGTGTGTTCTCTATGCACACACAAACACACAAATATGCATGCACAGGAGGGATAAAGTAAATATGACAAATATTAGCAATTGCTTAATCTATGTATCTCTTTCTGTATGTTTGAAATTTTTTATCATATTAAATTTATTATAAATTTTTATAATTTATATTAATTTAATAATTATATTTATGATTTTATAATTTATATTAAAATTTATTATAAATTTTTTATTATAAAAGACTGGGAAAATGTTTCTCAAGGATCTAGGCAGAAACAAAAGTGAAGGAAGGATGTAGAGATCAGGCTGGCCTCTCATTCTGCACTATAATCTCCAATGCTGGAAAAAATGGAGCAATATTTATAAGTTCTGATAGAGTAGGATAGAGTGCAACATTAGAATTATACCTAGGTAAATTAAGTGTGAAAAAAACAGGCAGACATTCTCAGACTTTAAAGAACTTCAGGGCAGATTTTAGCCCTTGTGACAGTTACAATGAACTTCAATGACGAGTGGCTAAAGAACACACATGAGCCATTTTAAAAGGCAGAGGTTTCTCTATCACATAAAAAACAATCGGAAGTATAGCAGATTAAGGAAATTGTCAGATACCCAGAATCTTCCTGTCTTTTCCCCATCTTGTAACAACAATTACATTAATCTGTACATTAATACAGATTTCCACCTTGTGGTTTAAGACGACAGATCAAACTTCAGCATTTACATTCCAGCTAGCAGGAAGGAGAACACAAGATCCCCTTCCTTTATGGATATTTTCTGCAAATTTCATACACTTCTGCTTACATCCCATTGGCCAGATTTAGAGTGCATCTAAATGCAAGGGAGGCTAGGATTATAAACCAAATTGTGGGAATATTTTACTGAGAAAGAAAGAGAAAAGAAATGCTGGTGTTCACCAGAAGTATCTGCTACCATACTTATGAAGAAACTACCTGACAATAATATTCAGCCACTCTAGAAGTGAACAAAAGAATCAGAAATGGTAATGAATGGTAAAAAGATGGGAGATGAACAATGAATCAGTTTAATAGGGAAACAGTTCTTCCCATTCATTCTTCAGTTTCACTTTTGTGATTGGCATTAGCTCAAGTAAAATTGATTGAAACCCTCTATGTAAAAAAAATAAGCTGGTATAATTCTATTCTCATGAAATTATTTCTATTCATTTGGCTATCTGTCCATGCATCACACTATATCTGTATAGAGATATTGTAATACAGTTCACCAAAACCTAACCTAGTTATTTCTAGAGCAGTGAGACTTAGATTTAGAATTTAGTGAGGCTTGTACCTTTTTGATTATTCAAAAATGCTTGAAATGAACAGGTACCATTTTTAGTAAAACAATGCCATTCTCTGTGCATCTATGGGCAATTAATCTACAACAAAGGAGACAAAAATATGCTATGGAGAAAAGACAGTCTCTTCAATAAGGGGTTCTCGGGAAACTGGACAGCTATGTATAAAAGAGTGAGATTAGATTATTTCCTCACACCATATACAAAAATAAGCTCAAAGTGAATTAAAGACCTAAATATAAGACCCAAAACTATAAAACTCCTAGAAGAGAACATAGGCATAACATCCATTGACATAAATCATAGCAATCATCTTTGGATCTGTCTCCAAAGGCTAAATAAATAAAAACAAAAATAAATAAATGGGATCTAGTTAAACTTAAATTCTTTCGTAGAGCAAAGGAAACCATCAACAAAATGAAAAGACAGCCTACTGAATGGGAGAAAATATTTGCAAATTATATGACTGACAAGAAGTTGGTAGCCAAAATATATTAACAGCTCATATAACTCCATCAAATAACAACACAATTTTAGAACAAGCAGAAAACCTGGACAAACATTTTTCCAAAGAAGATATACAGATGGCTAACAGACATGAAAAGATGCTCAATATCACTAACTATTAGAGAAATACAAATCAAAGCTACAAGGAGATATCACCTCCCACCTGTCAGAATGAGTATCATTAAAAAGTCTACAAGTGATAAATACTGGTGAGAATATGGAGAAAAGGAAACCCTTGTACACTGTTGATGTTTTCCACTATGGAAAACAGTATAGAGGATCTTCAAAAACCTAAAAATATGATTACCATAATGGCTACCATATGATCCAGCAATTCTACTCTTGAGTATACATCTGAAAAAAGCCACTATTTTGGAAATATACATGCACCACAATATTAAATAGCAGCATTATTTTCAATAGTCAAGATATGGAATCAAGTCAGGTGTTCATTAATAGATGAGTGGATAAAGAAGATGTGATATGTATACACACATACATATACATACAATGGAATATTATTTAGCTATAAAAAAGAATGAAATTATGCCATTTGCAACAACATGGATGAACCTAGAGTTTTATGCTTAGTGAAATAAGTCAGACAGAGAAACACAAATACTCTGTTATCACTTATATACTCTGTTACCACTTGTTTAGATATGGAACCTAAAAACAAAAAATAAAACAAGCAAATATATATAACAAACAAACAAAAAATTACAGACTGATCTAGAAAACAAACTAGAGGATACTGGTGAGGAGAGAGAAGGAGAGAGGAGCCAAGTTGGGGTATGAAATTAAGAGTTACAAACTGCTGTGTATAAAATAAGTACAAAGATATATTATACCAAACAATTAAATATAGCCATTATTTTGTAATAACTTTAAAGGAGTACAGTCTATAAAAATATTGAATCACTATGCTGTCCACCTGAAACTAACGTAATATTTTAAGTCAACTATACTTTCAAAAAATTAAGTCAATGCTGTTAAAAATATCTGTTGATGATAGATTGTATTTTTATTAAAATGATATTTGTAATCATTAGGACAGACCCTTTGATCTTTCCAGACCCTGTTAATTGGCAATATCAAGAATCTGTCAGATCACTGTACAGAGTTAAGGTACCTGAGTGTAGTTGTTTAACCACAATTTTCTTTGTAAAAGATAGTCAGTTAGAGCTAGACCTTGTAGCCTTGACCTCATTAGCAGTTTAGATATCACTGAACTACAAAAAACTGATGATGATATTTCACCAGCAATCAACTAATGGGGCTAGAGTTCACATTTTTAGCCAAGTGAAAGACAAAAATATTAATAGCGCATGAGAAGCTTCTCGACATCATTAAGCACCATGAAAATGCAAATCAAAACCGCAATGATATACTACTTCACACCTGCTGTGACAAAAAGACAAGCATCAGAGAGAATGTGGAGAAACTGGAAACTTTATACATTGCTAAGTGAGGATGTAAAATGATGCAGCTGCTTTCAAAAACAATCTGGCAGTTCCTTCGAAAGTTAAACATAGAGTCACCATGTGAGCCAGCAATTCCATTTCTAGGTATATAACCAAGAGAAATGCATCCACACAAAATCTTTTCTATGAAAGTTCATAGCAGCATTATCCATAATAACCAAAAAATGTAATTAATCTAAGTACCGATTGATCAGTGAATGGATTAGTAAAATATCTACATTCACATAACGGAATATTATTCCTCAATGAGAAGAAATGAACTGATACAACATAGAATCTTAAAAATGTTATTCTAGATGAAAGAAGGCAGTTGCAGAAGCCATACATTGTGTGATTCTGTTTCCAGATGGAATGTTCAGAAGAGGCAAATCTGTATAGACATAAAGTAAATTAGTGGTTCCCTAGAGGAGAAGATGGGTACGTGGGGAAAATGTGAATGACTACTAGGATGAGTTGCTTGGATGGCATCACTGATTCAATGGACATGAGTTTGAACAAACTTCAGGAGATAGTGAAGTACAGGGAAGCCTGGTGTGCTGCATGCAGTCCATGGGGTTGCAAGGAGTTGGACACGACTGAGTGACTGAACAACAAATGGGTGTGGGATTTTAGGGGGAGGGTGATAAAAAGTTCTAAAATTAGATTGAGATGATGATTGCTCAACTCTTAATATACTGAAAACCGTTGAATTGTACAATTTAAATTGATGAATTGACAGTGCTGTGCTGTGCTTAGTCGCTCAGTCGTGTCCGACTCTTTGCGACCCCATGGACTGTAGCCCATCAGGTTCCTCTGTCCATGGGGATTCTCCAGGCAAGAATGCTGGAGTGGGTTGCCATGCCCTCCTCCAGGGGATTTTCCCAACCCAGGGATCAAACACAGGTCTCCCACATTGAGGCAGATTCTTTAACATCTAAGCCACGAGGGAAGCCTAAGAATACTGGAGTGGATAGCCTATCCCTTCTCCAGGGGATCTTCCCGACTCAGGAATTGAACCAGGGTCTCCTGCATTGCAGGCAGATTCTTTACCAGCTGAGGTACCAGGGAAGCCCAAATTTATAGTACATACTTTATATATCAAAGCTATTAAAAGAAAAATAAAAACAAAATTCAATACATTTCACTTGGTCGCTGGATGTAGATTCCTATATATTGTACATATTAAGAACTTCTTGCTCTTGATTCCTTAAATACCAGTTACTTTTAGAGCAGAAATTATTTCTTATTCATAGAGGAAAAGATTTTTAAATTAAAGTTCACAGCTCTAATCTATCATCCAGAACTTATCCTTTGTTTAATGTTTTATAGGAATAGTAAACATTTTAGGTAAATTATACAGATCACATTAGAAGATGTAAATGCTAGGGTTGAAAGGAATGGGCAATTATCAATAATTTATAGAGAAAGAACTTTCAAAGTATTTCCCCCCATTTCTTTTCAAATATTTTTAACAAAGGAAAAAGAGGCTCTGTCTATTGAGCTAGAGGTAGACACTACAATCTAAGAGGAGATCTAGTCAATGAAAAGTTTCCATGGTTTTTTTTTTTTTTTTTTAAGATAGAATTCCTGTATATTCCCTATTCAATAAAGATAACATAAAAGAATCAGATCAGAAAAGTAAGAAAAAGCCTTTTAAATCCAGGCTTGAAAAGGATCCATTCTAAAAAGCATTCCTAAATACCCAGAAAGCCTGTCTTTCAAAGGTAACTAGCTATGACTCTATGTAAAGTCTAGTTTGAACCTTCCTTGGTGGCTCAGTGGTAAAAGGAAAAAAAAAAAAAATCCACCTGCCAATACAGGAGATACGGGTTGGATCCCTGGGTTTACAAGATCTCCTGGAGAAGAAAATAGCAACCCACTCCAGTATTCTTGCCTGGGAAATCCCATGGACAGAGGAGCCTGTTGGGCTATAGCCCATGGGGTCACAAGAGTCAGACACAACTTAGCAACTAAACAGTAGCAACAAAGTCTAGTTTAGTTGAAGACCACCTTACAATGTACAGATATCTACAACCTCAGCATATCATTTGATATTTCTTAATTCAAGCATTAGCCCTGGCAATGAGTTTTTTCTGCTGCTGATAATAATTTAGTCATAGTGTTCCTCTCTATTAAAGCCACTACTGAAACCCTTACATGAGTTTACATGTAGGAAATCTCACATGTAAAATCTTACATGTGATTTCTAATCTCAAAGAGAGAGTATGAGAAATTATTCATATAGCTTAATAACATATGCTATATATTGGTCTTCCCAGGTGGCACAGTGGTAAAGAATCCACCTGCCAATGCAGGAGACGCAGAGATGCAGTCTCAATCCCTGGGTTGGGAAGAGTCCCTGGAGTAGGAAATGGTGACCCACTTCAGGATACTTGCCTGGAAAATTCTATGGACAGAGGAGCTTAACTGGCTATAGTCCATAGGGTCACAAAGAGCCAGACACAACTTAGCACACACACACATATATGTTCAGTACATTTTAAATGACTTAGGTTGATTGGAAGTAACATCTATTAATAGTTGTTAGATCCGGATCATTGAAATTGAAATCATTACATATTCTTCCTATGTGAACCCTCTAGGCCAATTAATGTGCTTTCTCTAAAAGTTTTGCAGTATTTCCTAGTGAGAGCAATGAGAGTTTTGTATAGAAAATGTTGATTGTGTTCCAACTTTAAAAATATGTGGCTATCTCACTGATAGATAGGTTTCGATAATAATAATTTAATACTTATTTCTAATTATAATTCTTATTTATTAGTAGCTTTTGCGTTACCTTCAGGTATACTTTCTAGAATATTACTTAAGCTAACCGTGTTTACTACTAGAGGTGGCCCAGGTCATGGCCAAGAATGAAGAAAGCCCATAACAACAACTCTATTGGCTGCTTGTGTAGTTCTGAAACAGATAATTCCACGTATCCTCACACTGCTGCATTCTGGTATGAAGCTCAAGGAATTCTAAGAATTCTACACTTGACTCTGTCCTTCCAGGTTGTTATGAAGGCACATTTGACACTATAAGAGACAGCTTGCTTGGTGTCTAACTTTAAAGCATATAGACATAAGGAATGAACTCCTGGAGTGTTCTTTCACTGACTCCACCGCTGTTGGGGTACACCTGCTGCCTTGTACACAGTAAGCATTCCATGCATTTTAATCAGTATTATTGGGTTTTTTTAAATTTAGTTTTAATTGGAAGATAATTGCTTTACAATATTATGTTGGTTTCTGCCTTACAACAATGCGAATCAGCCATAAGTATGCATATATCCCCTACTCTTGAACCTCCCTCTCACCACCCCATCCCACCCCTCTAGGTTGTCAGAGAGTACTGGGTTGAGCTCCCTGTTTAACCACTATTATTGTTGTTATTGGGCTTCCCAGATGGCGCTAGTGGTGAAGAGTCTGACTGTCAGTACAGCAGACCTAGAGATGTGGGTTCGATTTCTGGGTCGGGAAGATCCCCTGTGTAGGAAATGGCAACCCGCTCCGGTATTCTTGCCTGAAGAATCCCATAGACAGAGGAGCCTGGCGTGCTACAGTCCACAGGTCGAAAAGAGTCAGACACGACTGAAGCGACCTACTTATAAGGAAGTGACTCTTCTCA
This sequence comes from Odocoileus virginianus, assembly GCF_023699985.2. Lineage (NCBI taxonomy): Eukaryota > Metazoa > Chordata > Mammalia > Artiodactyla > Cervidae > Odocoileus > Odocoileus virginianus. The sequence continues at coordinate 35,601,481 of NC_069675.1, read as the reverse complement.
CAAACGGTAGCAAACTAGAAGCTTTCCTTCCCTCCACTGACCAGAGAGAACACAGCCTGCCCAGAGAACGCTGGTGGGTTAAGCCCTCAGGTTAGAAATTTCTAAAGGCCCAAGCAGAGGCCAAACCACTTTTCAGGTTAGTGAGAGTCCCGAGGAAAGAGGCAAAGCCCTCTGCAAAGATCAACTGACAAAGATTCCCTACTAAGCAGGGACTCAGCGTCAGCATTTGTAAATATGAAGAAAAAGAACTGCCCAGGAAAGACTCTGCAACAAAGAAAACACACTCACAACATGGAGTGATGGGGTAAAGTGCCTTTAGGACAAGAGGGTGACCAGCGAGGTCAGGGAGGGGAGGCAGCCAGCCACGAGTGAACCAGAGCATGGATTGTTCTAGTAGACTCAGGGCCTAGATGTCAGCACCAGCTCTTCAAGAGTAAGAATGAGCTTGGAGGGGGTTCCCTGGTGGCTCAGTGGTAAAGAATCCGCCTGCCGATGCAGGAGACATGAATTCCATCTCTGGTTTGGGAAGATTCGACATGCTGTGGAGCAACTAAGCCCAAGTGCCACAACTACTGCTGAGCCTGTGCTCTGGAGCCTGGGAGTTGTAGCTACTGAAGCCGGCACACCCTGGAGCCTGTGCTATGCAACATGAGAGGTCTGTGCACTGCACCTGGAGACTAGCTCCCGATCGCCATAAATAGAGAAAACCCATGCAGTAACGAAAACCCAGAGCAGCGAAAAGAAATAAAATTATACTGAAAAAAAAGAATGAGCTGGGGGTGCAGAGTGGAACCCACTGTGGGCTTTGACTTCTCTGCTTGGATTACACCAGCAAATGTGGGGCCTGCCTTCTCAACACATCCCTTTGTTATTTTTATAAGGTCCTTCATTTTAAAATCTGCTCTGAAGACAAAATTTGATTCATTCCTTACACCTGACATGTATAAACTTCAAGTGACATGTATATACTTCAGGAAATATACAGTTGATCTCTGAACAACAACAACAAGGGTTAGAGGCATACAAATCTCTGAGGAGTCAAAAAAAAAAAAAACCCACATACAATTTATAGTTGGTCCTCCGTATATGCAGTTCCTCTGTATTCACCATTCCCCTGGAGTTAAGCAGTCAGGAATTGTGTAGTTTTTAATATTTACCATTGGAAAAAAGTCTGCACGTAAGTGGGCTCTGGCAGTTCAAACCCCTGTCTTTCAAGAGTCAACTATAAATATAAAAATAAAATCATCAAGCCCTGAAAGAAAGAATGAGTTAATTCATCTACAAGCTGGGAAAGTATTTCTAACTATGGTGCAAAATCCAAAAGTAACAAGGTCAAAAACTGATATATTCAATTACCCCTCCAAATTCAGAATCTTTTGCATGGCAGAGAGTAGCATAAGAAAGTGAAAAGACAATTTGTAAGGAAATACAAAAAACCTCGAATAGTCAAAGTAATCTTGAGAAAGAAGAATGGAACTGGAGGAATCAACCTGCCTGACTTCAGACTATACTACAAAGCCAAAGCCACAGTCATCAAGACAGTATGGTACTGGCACAAAGACAGAAATATAGATCAATGGAACAGAATAGAAAGCCCAGAGATAAATCCACGAACCTATGGACACCTTATCTTCAACAAAGGAGGCAAGGATATACAATGGAAAAAAGACAACCTCTTTAACAAGTGGTGCTGGGAAAACTGGTCAACCACCTGTAAAAGAATGAAACTACAACACTTTCTAACACCATACACAAAAATAAACTCAAAAAGGATTAAAGATCTAAATGTAAGACCAGAAACTATCAAACTCCTAGAGGAGAACATAGGCAAAACACTCTCCACATAAATCACAGCAGGATCCTCTATGACCCACCTCCCAGAATATTGGAAATAAAAGCAAAAATAAACAAGTGGGACCTAATTAAACTTAAAAGCTTTTGCACAACAAAGGAAACTATAAGCAAGGTGAAAAGACAGCCTTCAGAATGGGAGAAAATAATAGCAAACAAAGCAACAGACAAAGGATTAATCTCAAAAATATAAAAGCAACTCCTGCAGCTCAATTCCAGAAAAATAAATGACCCAATCAAAAAATGGGCCAAAGAACTAAACAGACATTTCTCCAAAGAAGACATACAGATGGCTAACAAACACATGAAAAGATGCTCAACATCACTCATTATCAGAGAAATGCAAATCAAAACCACGATAAGGTACCATTACACACCAGTCAGGATGGCTGCTATCCAAAAGTCTGCAAGCAATAAATGCTGGAGAGGGTGTGGAGAAAAGGAAACCCTCTTACACTGTTGGTGGGAATGCAAACTAGTGTAGCCACTATGGAGAACAGTGTGGAGATTTCTTAAAAAAACTGGAATTGGAACTGCCATATGGCCCAGCAATCCCACTTCTGGGCATACACACCTAGGAAACCAGATATGAAAGAGACACGTGCACCCCAATGTTCATCACAGCACTGTTTATAATAGCCAGGACATGGAAGCAATCTAGATGCCCATCAGCAGACAAATGGATAAGGAAGCTGTGGTACATATACACCATGGAATATTACTCAGCCATTAAAAAGACTTCATTTGAATCAGTTCTAATGAGATGGATGAAACTGGAGCCCATTATACAGACTGAAGTAAGCCAGAAAGATAAAGACCAATACAGTATACTAACACGTATATATGGAATTTAGAAAGATGGTAATGATAACCCTATATGCAAAAGAGAAAAAGAGACACAGATGTACAGAACAGACTTCTGGACTCGGTGGGAGAAGGTGAGGGTGGGATGTTTAGAGAGAACAGCATTGAAACATGTATATTATCTAGGGTGAAACAGATCACCAGCCCAGGTTGGATGCATGAGACAAGTGCTCGGGCCTGGTGCACTGGGAAGACCCAGAGGAACTGGGTGGAGAGGGAGGTGGGAGGGGGGATCGGGATGGGGAATACATGTATATCCATGGCTGATTCATGTCAATGTATGGCAAAAACCACACTATTGTAAAGTAATTAGCCTCCAACTAATAAAAATAAATGAAAAAAAAAAGAAAAAAGAAAAATGATTAATTGGGGTGGAAAAATGTAATTAATTTCACAGAGAAGGGACAAATATCCCTAAATACATGGTTTCTTTTGATAAAAAAAAATGTAAGTCTACTAACTCTATGGAAAAATAAGAACAGGCAGTTTACATAAGAATAAATAAAAATGGTCCTTAATCATATAGGAAAAAAAGAAATGAATAAAGTAAGAAAAGTGCACATTAAAATTACACTGATTTTAAAACACAGATCAACTGTACATTCCCAAGAATGTACTTAAGGATAATATATAAAATAAAATGGCTACATCTCTGAAGATAGATTCTAAAGTTAAAAAAATTAAAATATATTCAGTCATCATATTGGAGCATAGTAAATAATACAACATTTGAAATGCAATCAGCAAAATCCAGACTTTGGGCAATTCCAAAGGAAACTTGTTTTTTGTTTTTTAATCAAATAAATTACAAGAAATAAAAATGTCAGATCGAGGGGGAAACTATGTTGGAAGATGCTTAAAAGACATATCAATCTCGGAGTTTATTTGGATTCTGATTTGAACAAACCATTAAAAAAAAAAAAGAGCCACTATGAGATAACCATGAAAATGTGAATATTCACTTAATATGTGATTATTTTAAGGTGTTAGAGTTTTCAAGTGTTAAAATGACATTCTGATTCTGCTTCTTGAAAAGAATCCTTATCTTTCAGAAATACATGCTGAAATATTTATGTATGAAAATTTTGAGGTCTGAATTTGCTTAAAAATGATTTGGAGAGGATGGGAGATAAAATTAGATTTGCTTCGAGCTGATAATTACTGAAGCTGCATAATGGCTACAAGTAGGTTCCCTATACTATCTCTCTACTTTTTTATAGTTTGATATTGTTTACTGTTAATCACTCAACTTGTCTGACTCTCTGTGACCCCCATGAACTGTAGCCCGCTATTCCCTCTGTCCATGAGAATTCTCCAGGCAATAATACTGGAATGGGTTGCCTTTTCCTTCTCCAGGGGATTTTCCTGACCCAGGGATTGAACCTGGATTTTCTGCATTGCAGGCAGATTCTTTACCATCTGAGCCACCAGGGAAGACCAGGTCAAGTAAAATCTTGATTTAGTCCTTTCTCCAATGAGAAGTAGGAAGTGCATGGTGATAGATGGGGATACAGGCTCTGGAGTCAGATGCTTGCAATCACATCCTCCTCTGTCATCTGGATATGCGATCCTGGGCAAATTATTTTACCTCCTAACATCCTGGTTTCTTCATCCATAAAATGGAGATAAAAATAATTACCACTTCATAAATATGATGTGGATGAGATAACGTATGTAAAGTTGGTAAAGTGTTTAGAATGCCTGTAAAGTGAAGTTGCTCAGTCGTGTCTGACTCTTTGGGACCCCATGGACTGTATCCTACCATGCTTCTCTGTCCATGGGATTTTCCAGGCAAGAATACTGGAGTGGGTTGCCATTTCCTTCTCTAGAGGATCTTCCCAACCCAGGGATCAAGCCTGGGTCTCCCGCATTGTAGGCAGACGTTTTACCATCTGAGCCACCAGGGAAGTCCTTTAGAATGCCTAGTACATGCCTAGTACATGGCAAATGCTCAGAATAATTATTATTGTTAATAATGTTATATGTCGTCACTATTTACAATTCCTCCAAAGGAAGGCTCCCAAAGAATTTAAAGTAAGATTTTGACTTAATTACACATGTGCCTATGTGATTGCCTGAATTAATATTGCTGTGTTTAAATGCTGCCTTTCCATGAAATTGGTGTCTGTTCTCCGAACCAAAGTTTTCTGACAAAGATGTAGAAAATATTGGAACTGATGCTGCATCAAACTAATAATTCTCCAGTCTTAAAAGCATTAACATTGCTTAAATGCAACGCCTTTAATGAGCTAAATAATATGCCACAAGTTCATTAAATCACGACCATAATAGATTATGTTAAGTTCAGAATTATACACAGAAGCCACTGTAATGTCATCAAATGAATGGTAACACAAAGCCCTAGGAGTCAATTAGTAGTGCCCTAGAGTGAGGAATACTTATAATACAAATATTCTGACCCCTGAAATTCTGAGTTTCTGAAAACATTTTACTAATGGAAAGGAGACCAAAAAAATGTACTTTTATGAACCATGTTTCTGATATCACAATAACTAATCTTCTGCATTAGCAAAGGTTTGATTCCATGGAGGAAAGGTGAGCAGTCTGAACAGAGGACAGAATTACCAAGCCAGGGGCATATGGATTAAAAACAAGACCTGGATTCCAGCCCTAATTACTTCCTGTAAGGCCCTGAACAGGCTCTCAGTTTCTTCACGTCTCAGTTTACTCAACTGTAAGATGAAGGTGTTCAACTAAACAGTCTGTAGGCCCTCTTCCACCTCTAAGATGTTACAGTTAATTAAGAGCACTAGTCTGTTATTGGTAAAACGCATTTCAGGGAAGTGGTACAGTCCAACTACACATCATCTCTTGAGATCCTACTTCAAAAGTGGGGAAAGCTAGAGAGAATCTGCCCTATTCACTCCCAACCTAGAGCTCTTTAAAAAGACCAAGCTAACCTTATGAATAGACTTAAAACAATGTTGTCAGCTATATCCCAATGAAACTAGGGAAAGGGGGCTAAAACAACAGAATTGTATACTTTTAAATGTTAAGTTTTGGACTTCCCTGGTGGTCCAGTGGTTAAGAATCTGCCTGCCAATGCAGGGGACATGGGGTCGATCCCTGGTCCAGGAAGATTCCACATGCTGCAGGGCAGCTAAGCCCATGCTCCAAAATTACTGAGCCTGCACCCTAGAGCCCATGCGCTGCAACAAGAGAATCCACCACAATGAGAAACGTGCGCACCACTACTAGAGAGCAGTCCCCGCTCACCACAGCTAGAGAGAGTCTGCACGCAGCAACAAAGACCCAGTGCAACCAATTATTTTTTAAAATGTTAAGTTTTATACTTGTGTCTTATATCTTAAGAAAAATATTTTAAAAAGCAAAAAGACTGCTCATCCCCCAGGGAGTATCCTTGATGACCTAAAGAAGTTTTAAGTGGTGATGTGGACCGAAAGTAGGAAGCTTTATAACTGATCTGAGAAAGCATGGATGGCAAATTTAGCTAGACAAACAGCAAGAATTACCCTTTACCAAGATTGGCTAATTTGCACGGTCCAGGACAAAATGAAAAATGCAACATCCTTATCCAAAAATTGTTAAGATCTTAAGACAGAGGCAGCAGAGCCTTAAAGCAAACTCAGTTTCCTTCTGAGGGGGCCCATGTGACAGCGCAAGTCACATGCCCATGAAGTTGACTATGTTTATCGAATTTAAGATTCTTGGGGCCCAGGGCGGAACACTATACAGACAGCTCATCCAATTTCCACCACAATGTTGAAAAAGTAATATTATTAATTCTCTTTTATGAAAAAGGAAATAAAGACTTTAAGAGGTTAAAAAATTTGTCCAGTTTCCCACAGCCAGTTATGGACAGAGCTGGACCTTAGGCTGGACTCCAAAGTCATGTTTTTACCAGTGGTCTTCAACTTTATTAGGAAAAAATGTTGAATAAATATTCCCATTTTTATGTATGTATACTACTGTATTAATAAATTATGTACCTTATAAATCATGAAAAACAAAGAAAGATGGCATTTTAAAGGTGCCATCAATAGAAATTCTGATATTTTCTTACCATAGCTCAACCAGTCACTTTTCACCAACCTCTGTTGTACCTAGGGTTGTCCTTGACCTAGCCAAATTTGTAGAGTTAATAGCACTTACAATGTTAATTGGCCTATGAAGTGTGAACTTTTAACAGGATTAGCCCCCGAGTTTCTCTTTCTGCAGGTCTGGGGGTGTGTGTGCATGTGCTCGGTTGTGTCTGAGTCTTTTTGCGATCCCCTGGACTGCAGCCCACCAGGTTCCTCTGTCCATGTAATTTTCCAGGCAAGAATATTGGAATGGGTTTCCATTTCCTCCTCCAGGGGGTCTTACCAACCCAGGGATCAAACCCATGTCTCCTTTGCTTCCTGGATTGGCAGGAGAATTCTTTACCATGGTACCACCTTGAGAAGCCCTATTGTTAAAGGGTATCACTCAAAAAGGTTGAGTACTTCATAACAGAATTTTAGGCTCTATGAAAACAAAGCGTATTTCTTTTTTTAGTCCTGGAGGCTGACTTGCCATTAAAAAATCTCATTTCACTCATTGGTTGGCCCTTACCAGCATTTTTGGTTTATTCTAGGTTATCTGTACAGTTATACAGCGACAGTTGATTAGCTATAGAACACAGAAGGAAAAGATTCACTTGACAGGAGTTTACAGACTGCCTACAATTGGGCCAGAAACTTCTCTAGCTGCAGGGGTGGAGAGTGAGTGAGATCCACCGAGACCTGCCAGCAAAAAGCTCAGGCATGTTCTAAATTTGTGCTGGTGCCACGCCAACAGAAGTACCTTAGAAAGAGATGCGGTTTGTCTTCTCCATCTTGAATCTAAGCCTTTATAAAGAGGGGACCATGCTCACAGGAATATTTTATGGAAAAAAATAGTTCAGTATATTAGAACTTGATGAAAACCCCAATTTTCCTAAAAAATCCAAGAATCAACTTTCCATAATATGCTTTCTCTCTAAAACCATAGTCTGGTTTGCAGATACTCTTGAAATATTTCACTCAAAGTGCACTAAAATTTTTGTCTTTTAAATTCTGCTTTTATCTCTGTACATAATAAATAATCTTTGAATCATGAAACTGCTAAAAATTGTTAGCCCAAGACAAAGAAGATTTTTATATTTCTTCCTCTAGATGGCAACATAGGACTGTGTCTTTAAAGCAGAGCGCTCTCTTGTGTCCAGAGAAACCAACCCTGGCAGTTTGAATTAAATGGAAAATAAATAATTTGTTTCCTTACTGATCTACAAGGGGAAAAAAGTACAAATAAATGATATCTACAGGACTAGATTTTTCTAGTCTCCTGTCAGTTTAAAGGGTAGACTGTTTGGATAGCTTGTTTGCTTTATAAAAGTAGCAATAGAAAAATAAAGGGATGTGAGTAGAAAGAAGACTGGGGTAGCAGATTATTCATTGAGCTAGGTATGTCAACAACTCTTCACTTCCTTTCTTTGGTTGCTATGGCAACTCCCAGGTTTATTCATCCCAGCCCTCCTTTTGATATAGCTCAGAAGTCAGTGGGATGTTGGAGCTACTGACAGAGTGCCTGCTTCAAATCCCATCTTTGCCTTTGACTAAATGTGTGACTCTGAACAAGTGATTTAAACATGCATATTTGTGCCTCAGTTTCCTCATCTGTAAAGTGGGGGTGATGAGTATTGAGAGTAAGCATGTGAAGCACTTAATACAGTGCCTGCCACACACTACACATTCAATAAATTAGAAATCATCACCAAACTGCTATCCTCGTCATGTCTGTGCTATCTAGGAAGACTCATCAAAGCCTTTCTTTCACCATATTTTAGGATGAAGCATGGGTCTTGGTATTGGCCAATCCCAGACAAGGAGAAAATTAGGTGCTAAAGAATATAACTTTAATATCTTTGACTCATTACATAAAATGTCAGGTTGTTCAGTTTTTCATTTTAATGTAATTGAATGAATGGATGAATCATTCTATTCTGTTTGTAATTTCAAATCTTTATAATTTTTGCTTTAGCTAGAAGTTACATAAAGCAAATTTATGCAGAAAGCCATATTTTTACCAACCTATTTCTTCTTTTAAATAGAATTCTACATACTCCAATCCATGTTTCTATTTCAGCATTTACTCTAATTATTAGGAAAAAAGAGAATAAAAATAAGCAGCATTTTCCAAATTACATAACCTTAACAAGAAAGTTCAATCAACTCATATTTGCTGGAGATGTTTGGTTTAATTTTACTACTATCTTTTAGCCTGTCCTTCTTGATGTTGTTAATTACATTAGGATTTAAGCAGTTCTTTCAACATTCACTCTCTCCCCTGTCACTGATTTTTTTAGAATTGTCAAAATAATTTTTCATATTAACAGCCAATATGCCTGCTCCCAGCTGATCCAGATTCGGTCAGTCTGTTGATTTGGTTGGTCTGTTTTATTTTCCTTCTAAGCAGATTGAATTTATGTTCAAAGTCCCAATTTTTTTGCTAGCATCCCTTAGCTAATTAGTCACTTATGCTCTGCACAGGGCTGTCTGTTAAATTTGAACGCTTTACTTCGGATGGAATCATTCCTCATTTTGGTCTAGTCAGCATGAGTGAGGCTTAAGCCTTCTGGTGGCAGTGATGACTGGCCATCCGCACTCACACTCCACTCTGATGGCAGGAGTGGCGAGAAATATGAGGCCGCAGAGATCTTCCTAAGAACCCAGGCAAAGAGAGTCAAGAGGACCCATCTCTGTACTAAAGCTTGGTACTTTCTACCACTCTGCTGCATTTTACACATTTTACCCTTACAAACAACATGACTCAGCTGCACTCTAAGATTTTTGAGGGATTTTTGCATTACTTACTTATTTATTTTTGACTGTGCTAGGTCCTTTGCTGCTGCACGGGCTTTTCTCTAGTGTGGAGGGTGGGGGGCTATTCTCTAGTTGCAGTGCTCAGGCTGCTCATTGCTGTGGCTTCTCTCGTTGCAGAGCATGCGCTCCAGGGCACAGGGCTTCAGTAGCTGCAGAACGTGGGCTCAGTAGTTGCGCCTCCGGCCTCTAGAGCACGTCCGGTAGCTGAGGTGCACGCGGGCTTCGTTGCCTCTCAGTATGTGGGATCTTCCTGGACTGGGGATTGAACCTGTGACTCCCGTGCTGGCAGGCGGATTCTTTACCGCTGAGTCACCAGAGAAGTCCTGACGGGTGTTTTTTAAAGTCAGAGAGACTTCACCTCGGTGATGTCTGGTCCTAGTTCAGTGTTTTACTTGCTTCCTACCTTACCGGAGGGAAGTATGTCCATCCTTTCAAACAGTCTGTTACTCTGGTGTCTCCGGTGAAAGTCACTCTGTTGTATTCATGCCTTTGTGTATTCAAGTCCTTGACTCTGGCCTTGACCGGGTTTTTTGCTTGGGCCGAGGGAACATTAGCGAATGTGGTGCTAACAGAGGCTTCATGAGCACTAGCACACAGGGGCTTGTCTAGGGATGCTTCATCTTGGAGCTAGTCCCTGAAGGGTGAAAGACCAAGGGGTGGGGTGGGGAGACGCTGGCAGCCGTTAACACATTCCAGTTCCAACCAAGCCGCCAACAGAATGCAACAGTGTGAGTGTCCTCAGCCACACAACATGGAGCAACATTTCCTTGCAATGGAGCTGAGTCAACCCTCGGAATTGCAAGAAATAATAATTGTTGCTTAGTGTTTACATTTCGGGATGTCTTGTTAACACAGCGATGGAGAGCTAAACATGTGCTGAAAGTTATCTTCTTAATTACACATAGTGCTTACCCTAGGTTTTCTCTTAGGAAGGCATTCACATATACACATTTCATTTTGATAAAGATTCAACTCTAAGTTCATAACCAAGTGAAATGTCAGAAGGATGCCTGACACCCTGAAGTGTGCTTTGGCCTCTGAGCTATTTAAGAGCATGTCACCCAGGGCAGCCTTGTCCCCACAGACGGCTCTTCCAGGGAGCCAGGCTAGCTGGCCCTCCAGGCACTGCACAGCTTATTTCTGAAAATGCTGACAGATTGTTTCACAGAATATTGTCATAATACTGTGTCACTGAATCTTGAACTGCCTTTGTGGTGGCAGATTTCTGGAGGGACTGGTTCTATCTTTTCACCTATTTACGACTCTGTGTTGAAACCCTGAAACTGGAAAGTAAGTATCTCTGAATTGTAATTAATGTCTGCAAATTTTGATGAAATTGTAATAGCCTAATTAATGGCTTTAAAAATATAGTTTCTTTTTTCATTAAAATGTACATTTATTAAAGGTAATCTTGAAACTATAGAAACCTATAAAGAAAAATTTTACTTAGAGAAAAAGCATGTACATTAACAGTGGACTATGTAAATAAACCCCATTACATCCACACAGTGGAGTGCTATGTAACTATAGAAAGATGAGCAAGCTTCACTTGTACCAATATGGAAAGAACTTCTAGATGTATTTTTAAGTGAAAAACAGGCAGGTTTCAGAGAGTGTACATGGTATGTTTCCCTTTGGCCCAAAAGGGTGAGAAATCTATTATTTGTATTTGCATATATGTGTAAAATATCTAAACATCTGAGGAGTAGGAAACTGACACTGGGGAGATTAAACACTAGAAGGAGACTTCTCACCATATACCTTTTTATAATTTCTGATTTTTAAACCATGAGAATGTGCTATCTATTCAAAAGTTGTTGAAGTTTGGGCAGACGATAATTAAAATATTAACAGTGATTGCCTCTGGAATCACTGTTAATTGATTGCCTATAGGAAGTCACATATTTTTTTTCTTTTGCTTATTTGTATTTATTTTTTCTGCAAAAACAAATCATGTAATTTAAAAAGTAGTATTTAAAACCTATTGAATAAAGAAAAAAATTCACTGGTAGTTCCATCATTCAATCCAACCACATTTATTATTTTTCTATGCATAAGCTTTGTAATCTCAACTATATACAGTCTAGTATCTCTTAATATAGCAAGGTTTATTTAACCATTTTCCTACAGCTAAACACTTTGATATATTTTTTTGTTGTATCCTTTCATAAATAATGATGCAATAAATCTGCTTATACAAAAAGTTTTTTTAGCTATAGCATAAATCCTCAACAGTAAAATTATGTTTCAAAGGGTATAAACATCTCAGAAGCCTGAAAAGTTTTCTGAACAAATTGTTGTCAATAGAAATTTGTGAGAACTCCAGGTTCACTGACTCGATGGACATGAGTTTGAGCAAGCTCCTGGAGTTGGTGACGGACAGGGAAGCCTGGCGTATTGCAGTCCATAGGGTCCCAGAGAGTAAGACATACTGAGCAACTGAACTGAATAGGTTCATTAAATTATCACTAGCATTGATTAACATTTTAAGTCTTTGCTAATAGACCAAATCAATCTCTTTATAATTGTTTTTACATTTCTTTTGCATCTAATGAAGATGAACCCTTTTAAATTTGTGTTGACCTATTTATTTCCTCCTAAAAATCTTTTTTTCCCAAGTTCTTTGCCCATACTGAGATTGCAGAGGTTTTGCTTTGTTTATGGGTTCTTTAAGTGTATTTTAGTTATTAGCAATTGTCAGACCTTGTCTGTCTTTTTCATTGGAAATATTTTCCCTCTGCCATCTGCATTTTATTTTTTTCATTTTATAATGTTGAGTTTTTATGAATTCATATCTAACTTGTGTACTTTGACATGGATCCCTTAAATCAGAGGTTTAATCAAGATTCCATTTTATTTTCTTCTATTTGATATATTTAGATTTTTTAGAACTTCTTTAATTTATTTAGAATTAATTTCTGTGCAATGTTAGAAGAGGATTGAATAGGTATTTTAAATTCTTTAATCCAAATTCCTTAATCGTGTTTATTGGATAATCTTTCCTTTTCCCATTGACCATGTGGCCTTCCTTATATTTTTGCTTTTTATGCATAGTATTACCCATTTCCCATTTCTGTACTAGGTACTATGTTGCATTGATTTGCATCAGTATCATATGCTTTACAGAGTTGAAGAATATCTTTTCATAAATGGCAGCCTTGGTACCCATTAGAATGATCACAGTCATTTTCTTTGATATTTATTATCTATTCCAAGCAAATGATTTTATCTTTCAAAAATGTTCCATGGTTTGTTTTTTTTTTTCACTGGAAATTTGGATAAATCGATAGTTTAAGTAGAAATTGTTTCTTTATTATGTTCTTGCCTCCAAAAGGAGCACAGTTCTTGGACCCATTCAATCAGGCCTTCTTGTAGCTCACCACCATTTTTGCTTGTTTATTCATTTAATTGGTTGGTTTTGTTTTCATGCTAAGTTGTTTCAGTCATGTCTGACTCCGTGACCCTATGGACTGGATCTCACCAGGCTCCTCTGTCCATGGAATTTTCCAGGCAAGAATACTGGTGTGGGAGTCATTCCCTCCTCCAGGGGATCTTCCCAACCCAGGGATCAAACCCAGGTCTCTTATGTCTCCTGTATTGGAAGGTGGGTTCTTTACTATTAGCACCACCTGGGAAGAATTCCCTTTCTTCTCATAGATCATATATATTTCACATTAAAAGTATTTCTTGGTACTTTATGGGGTCTTATTTCTATTGTGAATGGGGTCTCTTGTTCCCTACATAGAGGAATGTAATTGGTTATATATTTACCTCAAATCTGGCCCTTTTGGTGGCTTTATTCTCACACTGGGAAATGATTTCTAGTTTAGGTTTTCTGGAAATACAAGTTGTTTTGACTCTTAACTGGGCCTGGAACTCTGTTAATTCATGGAGAAAACAAAAATCATTACAGTATTAAGAAGGCCAATCAACTGGTTGATTTGAATAGTTCCTTTATATCAACTTCACTGTTTTTAGGATATAGCCTATGTTTTAAGGATGTTACCATGGAATCATGTAAAACTAGAAATGTGTGTGTATGCTGATAATTACAAGTACAATAACAGTTCTTGATTCAGATATGAGCAGGGCACCCAGCTAACTGTCACTCTATTGACAATCTCAGGTGAGGAGAAGTGAGAATTCCAAAATGGAAAGGAAATTGAAGAACTCAGCAGAGTGACTGAATCAGTGGTGGGTTCAATCTGCCCAGATGTCAGATTCCATTCCACACTGGGTCTACCTTTATACCGACGGATTTGATACCACCTTTGTGTAGACAGATTCCTAAAAGAATCGGAAAGACATTGGCTTCATGGATGTTCATCATTAATGCTGCTATGGAGATACTCATTGCCTTCATTTTAGCCAGGAAACAGGGTTCTTCTCTGTCCTCTTCATCACAAGTCTCCTATAGAAACGCACGGAAGCGGGCTCTGGCTCCCTTTCTTCTATCCCAAGACCCAACATGGCCAACGGTGCCGCCTCTCCCGGAAAAAGTCGCCTTGCCCAAGCTCCTGAAGACTAAGATGAAGAGAGATGGGAGCAGGGCATTCTACCCCAAAGAAAACCTGCAGGAGGCAGGGGACAAAAACAGTGAGAGGAAAATTGGGAGGGTAGGAGGAAGTTGAGAAAGGCTTGGTGTGGACTGGTAGATGCCTTAAGGGTTAAAAAAAAGAGGGGGGGGGGGACTGTTATAATCCATCCTCTGCATTCTGTGTAACATCTAAAAGCCAGGTTTTCCTTCTGACAATGGCTATAACTTCCTACCTTCCAACTGTTAAAGGAATGGTTGAGGGGTCATCTAATCTCTGGAGGAAGGTCAAGAGAAAGGGTCCTAACATGTGAGCCACCATGTTTATTTAAAATTCCTATTTCTGTCAAAAAGGCGAGTAATAAGTCCAGCTGGAGTAGCAATTTGGCAGAGTTTGAAAGCTCAACGGGTGCACGCGTATCTGTAGGAAACTTTCCACTGAGCAATGTCAACCAAATGCTAGAAATTTCAAAGTAGTACAGTCAGTAAAGAGCTAAGAGAAATGACTTATGCCCTGAGAAGCAGCTGGAAGATGATAGCAAAAGGTCATTTTTTTTTACAATCGGGAAGTAAAAGTAAAGCTGGCAATCTCTGTGATAAGATCTGTGACCAAGGACCCCTGCCCAGAAACTCAGAGTTAGGAAGCACAGTGCACACCACTGGAGAAGTCCCCTCAGGCTGATGTAGCTTGGTGCCTGAAAGGTCAGCAGAAACAAGCAGTCGGCTGTTTTTCCTCTTTTCGTGTGTTATGAGCCAGAGGCTCCCTCCTTCCTCCTCTTAGATGATGCTCTCTTTGTGGCTCGCTCTGGTATAAAATCAGGATGAACTGTCATTCCCAGTTACCTGCGGAGAAATGAGTTCAAAGTAACCTCCTGTGCTGGCAAACCCGTTCTTCCTCCAAGCTCTTGACAAACTGCCTGCCTGCACTTGGGGGTGCACAGGCCTCTTCCTTTTGGGGAAGGGCCTTGTAAGACTCTTGCTCCTTGGAAGGAAAGCTCTGACAAACCTAGACAGTGTATTAAAAAGCAGAGACATCACTTTCCCAACAAAGGTCTGTCTAATCAAACCTATGTTTTTTTCAGGAGTCATGTATGAATGTGAGAGTTGGACAATAAAGAAGGCTGAGTGTTGAAGAATTGATGCTTTTCACCTGTGGTGTTGGAAGACTCTTGAGAGTCTCTTGGACTGCAAGGAGATCAAACCAGTCAATCCTAAAGGAAATCAATTCTGAATACTCATTGAAAGGACTGACGCTGAAACTCCAATACTTTGGCTACCTGATACGAAGAGCTGACCCATTGGAAAAGACCCTGATGCTGGGAAAGATTGAAGGCAAAAGGAGAAGGGTGGCAGAGAATGAGATGGTTAGATAGCGTCACTGGCTCAATGGTCATGAATTTGAGCAAACTCTGGGAAATAGTGAAAGACAGAGGAGTCTGGCATGCTGCAATCCATGGGGTTGCCAGGAGTTGGAAAGCACTTAGCGACTGAACACCTTACTTGCCTTGCTCACCACTGCCCCCAGAGTATGACGCAGTGCATGACACCATTGAACACAATCACTGAGTGAAGTCTTAAACTGTATTTTCCACTTGTCTCTGCTCATTCCTGAGGCTCCACAGGACTTCCTTCAGAACATTGTTTCAGATCCAGGGTTTGAAACAGAGGGAAAAGAGACTTTTCTTCTATCCTCTTTTCCTCAGATACTATAGAGTCTCTGCTGTGATCTCTAGCCACACCAAAAACAGGCTTTTTCCTGAGGAAATTGATCCAGGACTGAAGAGTCACTCGTTTTTTTTGAAATTGATCTAGGACTGGAGAATCAGTCATTTTCTTAATTTGGTGGAGAGCAAGGCTGGGTCTTAAGAAACCACCTCTTTTCCTAGAGGAGTTGGTCCTGGCTAGAGCTGCCAGAAGGGTCTCATTGCCATCCAGACCTTGAGACACCTCTAGCCAAGATGGAGTCGTTAGCAATTGGGTTTGAAGTGGGGAGATGGATTTTTATCAATTTTAGACTTTCGTTTATTTGAACTTCAGCTCACAAGGGCAAGATAATTTTATTTTGAAATTTAATTCCTTCAAAACTTCATTGTCTTTGGATTTCTAATGTGCAAGTAGGTCTGATCTTTAAACTTTCATTTCTCCCTGAGAAATCTGTAATGGAAGAGGGATTTATATTCACATTGGGGACCTCTTTCTGATGTTTACACTTTATTTGTGGAGTATCTTAATATGATCATTTAAGGCTCTCATCAAAGAACCTCTAATGATAGACAATATGACTGATTTAAATGGGGCTCACAAACAACAGGGAGTGAAATGTCCAGTTCTGTGAGCTCACTGTATGGTTCTGACCCATCTCAGAGCCTTCTGCAGCAAAACTTAAAATGCCCAGCAGATTTTTTGGAGCCTGAAGCTTATACAATTTGCAGGAAGGGAGCAGTTTAAGGATAAAAGAATGTAAGTTGATGAATACAAAATTAGGTTTAGGGCCTTGGAAGGGGCCTGAGCATGTGCGGGGTCATGAAGCATGAACATCCTCAACTTTGTGATAAATCCATCTCTGCTGCCACTAGTGGTGTGGAGGGGACGCGCCAAAACAGTGGCTAGTCTATGAAGACAGGAGCAGGACCCTCCTGATGAGTTACTGGTAGCTCCCAAGATAGCCATACTCCTGGCTGAGCACAAGCTTAATGGTTGAAAACTCACTTAAAATGATTTGTTTATTCACAACAGATTCCTTTGATGAATATCTATGGCCTCCATTGTAACCCCCTTACCAAGCTACAATGAAAGAAATTCTTAGATTGGATTCTGCTACCCATGCAAATACCGATGAGCAGGCAGACGCCAACTAGTACTGCGACCTGTTCTGGGACCTCTGTGAAGGCCCAGTTCTGTTGTGGGAGATTAACTGGAAGGTTAACTAGATGCAAATGTGACAATGTTCTGTTGACAGGATAGAGATAGATTGGGGCACAAGAATTCTCCACTACATTTCAGTGTTGGCTTTTTGTTTCCTAAGAAAAAGGGAATTTTCCTACTGTACCAATATTAAAATCAGGAGATTTAACTTTGATATAAACCTATTATCTAATCTTCAGTCCATATTCAGATTTTGTCATTGTCTCAGTAATGTACTTTATAGCTTACCACCCTCCCCGCCCCCCTTGGTCTGGGATCCATTCCAGGATCACACACTGCAGTCAGTCACCAACACATTGCCTCCTTTAACCTGCAATAGTTCCTCGGTCATTTTTTGCCTTTTGTGCCCTTGACATTTTGAAGCATAAAGACCAATTTATTTGTAGAATGTTCCTCCTTCTGGCTTTGTCTGATGTTTCATGATTAGATTGGGGTTCTGTATTTTTGGCAGTGATGCTGCAGAAGTGATGCTGTGTCCTCAGCGCATCGTCTCAGGAGGCGCATGGTAACGGCTTGCTCCATTATTGGGTGATGTTAAATTTGACATCTTGGTTGAGATGGGACACTCCAAGATTCCTCACTATGAAGCCACTGCTTCCCCCTTGGTAATTAAGCAATAGCCAGGAAGGCACTGTGAGCCTATGTAAATATATGGTTCATCATGCAACCCATCTACTATTTTGGGCAACCTTGATGAGTTTCTAATTCTGTCATTTCAATTTTTTTATTGTTGAATTCCTATTATAGGAAAGAATATTTATTTAATTCATTATGAACTCACAGGATGTTATTCAATCGGTGGTTATCCATTATTACTAAAATCTCAAACACTGTTTAGGTATGAGTGAGCATCTGTAATGTCCTACACCCACTTTCTATACCTCTCCTTTCACTGTTATCACCCATTTGTCTAATTAACAGAGTCTCTATTGTTAGTCCAAGATAAAGATAGCTGAAGCATTTTTCAGTGTCTATTCCTAAATTAGGAAAATTGAATATAGAGTATAGATTAAAGCAAACATGCATATTTACATCACAGTGCCTATGCTGAAGAATTTAAAGTAAATTATAGAGTATATAACAGTGATTAAACCTGAGAAGTCAACAGAATGAAAAGCTGGGTAATGCTAAGAGGAAATGCACCCACCTCCTCCTAGAGCTGAATTAATATGGTTGTTTTGCTCTCTGTCTGAATACAAGTTCAGCTCAGCCCCTCTTGTTTTTGCTCTTGGAAATCCACCTTGCCTGCGTAGAGCTCTGTCTCCCTGCTCCCCACTGAGCTGTAGCTTAACAACAAACGTCCTGCCCTCACTGGCGGAGGCAGAGGTGGCCCAGCACCTCTGTATCTGGGCAGGTAAGTAGGTCTAATGCTCAGATTCCATGACAAGGCCCATTTGCCTTAACAAAGCCACTTCCTCTAACCTAGCCTTGACCCAGTAATAAAGTTGATATTTTGGCCTTTCTCCAGAGAGTACTTCCTGTCTTATTTCTCAGTTGACTTGGAACCTGGCTGGGAAGAGGCAAAATTTATTGGAGTCCTCAGCCTTCCAAGGTCTACCCTTTCCATTTCTGCCTCAAGGCAGTTAAGCAGCCTATTGGGGCTTACGACTTCTCTCAGCCTTCAACAGGCAGAAAGGTCATCAGACGAAGATGAATACCTGAGAGGCTGACTCATCCTCCTACTAAATGCTAGTGCTCCCCAGGATCCATGTCGGAGCCTCATTTCTCACTCTCACCTCCTCCCAAGTTGACTTTCCACTCAGCAGCCAGAATTATGCTGTGAAACGAAACCACACCTCTTCTCTGCTCGGAACCCTCCATGACGCCCATTGCTCTCAGAGTAAAAGCCAAAGTCCTTCCCGTGGCCTACTGAAATAGAAGCATGGGTCGGACTACAAAATGAGAGGGCTAGATTCCCTGTATCTTGCCTGTGGTCCAGTCCCTCACTACCTGTCTAAATTCTTCCTCCTACTCTTCCCTTGCTGTCTTCTCTCCAGCCACCCTAGCCTTGCCTTGTTGCTCTAACATCCTGGGCATATTTTGTCCTCAAGACCTCTGCCCTGGCTGTTCTCTCTTTCTGGGACAATTTTCCCTCATTTAACTGCATGACTCATTCCTTACCTTCTTTGATATTTTCCCAAAAGTCATCTTCTCAGTGAGACCATTGCTGGACACACCCCTACCTCGATTGCAACCCACTACCCACTCCTGCCAAATATATACATCTCTTTAATCTCTCTTCAGCACTTATTAGCACCTAATATTACTATGTATTCTATTGTTAATTGTCTGTGTCTCACCAGTAAAATGTAAGATCTCTCAGGACAGGGTATACAACAGAAGAATCTGAAAGCTGGAATACAGAGAGATTATGCAGAATGCCACTGTTATGGATGGAATGCTCCCCTTCAAGGTGTGACCCTCCCTCTCAATTCCTATGTTGCAGCCCTAGCCCCCAGTGTGGCTGTATTTGGAGATGAGGCCTTTAAGTAAGTGATTAAGGGTGGGGTCCTGATCCAATGGGATTAGTGCCCTTATAAGAAGAGACACTGAACATCTCCCCTTCCAGCTGCTTCTCTCTGTGTGCCCAGAGAGGTCATGTGAACACACAGTGAGTTGGTGGCTATCTATAAGCCAGGAAGTGGCTTCCCTGATGGCTTAGTGGGTAAAGAATCCACCTGGAATGCAGGAGACATAGGAGATGCGGGTTCGATTGCTGGGTTGGGAAGATTCTCTGCAGAAGGAAAATTGAAACCCACTCCAGTATTCTTGCCTGAAAAATCCCATGGACAGAGGAGCCTGGTGGACTATAGTCCAAAGGGTCACAAGTGGTGTGACATGAATGAGTGACTAAGCATGCACACACACCCACAGGCCAGGAAGAGAGTTCTCACTAGAAACCAAATCTGTCAGCATGTTGATCTGATGTTTAGCTTATGAAACTATGAGGAAAATAATTCCAACAAATCTTATGGCAGCCTCAGCAGACTAACATAGCCATATAGAGAAATTTTGTTTTAAAGACACACAAAAATATGGTAGAAATAAATCTAATATGTGAGTAGTTATGCAAACATAAAGAGAATTTAAAACAGAGATTTCCAGACTAAATTTTTAAGAATAAAAATGTAAATGTTAGTAGATAAATGTTAGTTACAGAAAATATACCTAAAACAATATAATAGAAAGACTAGGTTTTGGGGGGACAAAAAATGGAAAAATATGCATTAACCAAATGATATTTGTTTACTAGCCAACTGAAATAATATCAGACAAAATAAAGTTTAAGGCAAAGTCATTACTAGACAGAAAGATGGTAGCTACATAAAATTGTACAACTTCAATTTATCAGGAAAATAATAAAAATTCTAAACTTGTGTAGACTTAGTAATAAAACCTGAAGCAACATAAAACAAAATTGATAGAATAATCCCCAGCTCAGTATATGAAGCTCTCATAACCTTGACACCACAAACAGAAAGGGACAGTATGAGAAAGGAAAATGGTGCGTTTTCTCACTCATGAACATGACTGCAAAAGTCCTAAAAAAACGTAGTAACCAAATCGAGCTACGCAAAAATAAAAACCAAAATAATACATCATGGGGGCTTCTCTGGTAGCTCAGCTGGTAAAGAATCTGCCTGTAATGCAGGGGACCCCAGTTCAATTCCTGGGTTGGGAAGATCCCCTAGAGAAGGGATAGCTACCCACTCCAGTGTCCTTGGACTTCCCTGGTGGCCCAGATGGTGAAGAATCCGTCTGTAATGTGGGAGACCTGGGTTCGATCCCTGAGCTGGGAAGATCCCCTGGAGGAGGGCACGGCAACCCACTCCAGTATTCTTGCCTGGAGAGTCCCCGTGGACAGCCTGGTGAGCTACAGTCCATGGGTCACAGAGACTCAGACACAACCGAGTGACTAAGCACAGCACAGCACAGCACATCATGACCAGTTTATCTTAGGAATGTGAGTTGGGCTAAATAATAGTATCACTGTTATAATTCATTTTCCAACAAATCAAAGGAGAAAAAATACATGATTATATCAATAGACAGTATTGCCACTAACACCTGCAGGGCTTGGAGCATGAGTACAGATGGAAGCCACATATCATTAAAATGATTTTTAAAAGTTATAAATCAATCTAGAAAATTGATAAAATACGCTTTGTCCTCCTACCTTGATAAATATACCTCCATAAGGACAAAGTTTTTAAATACACACAAAGCCTTGGTTTTTTAAAAATACTAAGAGCATGCAAAAACATCCAAGATGACTAAATTTAAGTATTATTCTGTATGTCTGGGTAGTCTTTTAAAGGATTGGCTATGTTTACATGAATAATAAAGTGAAAACACATATAATTCATAAGGTATACTTTTGTTCCATAAAATATATTTTCCTCACTTCTGTTTTAGTAAAATTACTAATTTTGATGTTATAATCAAGGTGTTCATGTTGATGGTAATGATCTAAATGACTGAAAATAAAATATAATTTTATAAAAAGATAAAAAATTTAAACATATTTTCATCAAAAATGTAAATAAACTAAGATAAATGTAAAAATTGAAAAAATAAAATTATTCTTATTATATTTTCCAAGTAAAATTATTTTATATGTTTATATTTTCTATTTTATTATATTTTGAATTATTTTATTACATTTTATAAAATTATTTTTATCATACTTATACCCAGGACTAGAGTGTAGCATATGCTTATGAAGAGAAATCTGCAAATAAGTTCAGCAGGCCCAAATTCTACCCCCAAATTTCCATCATATTGTAAACCATCAGTGGGTTAGATGGTATTGATTATAAACATGAAATTAAAGACTAATCAAACAGTCTGTGAGGTTCCACATACGTGACCTAGGAGACACACTTTTTGACTGTTTTACAGAATAATGCCCCCCTAGAAAGATACCCACATCCTAATTCCAGAACCCAGAAATATATTACATTCATTACACAGCAAAGAGGAATTAAGTTTGCCAATCAACCGATCTTAAAATAGAGAGATTATCCTGTATGATGCAGTTGGATGCAATGTGATCACAGGGATCCTTGAAAGTGGAAGAGAGATTCAGATGTTCAGAATGATGTGTTGTGAAAGGATTTGCATTCACTATTGCTGGCTTTGAAGGTGAAGGAAGGGGCCACAAGCCAAGCAATTTGGTGTTTCTAGAAGCTGGAGAAAGCAAGAGAATGAATTCTTACCTAACACCAGAAAGGCAGCCCGGCTGACATTTCAGTCACAACCCACTGACACTGGTGTGAACTTCTGACTTGCAGAACTCTGAGAGAATAAGATTGTGTTGTTTTCAGTCTCAAGTTTATGGTAACTTGTTAAGGCAGCAAAGGGAAATTGATATAGCCACCCAGTCTTTTAACTCCACTCCTATGTTGTTGGAATCCACACCCTCTTGAAGCAGAAGCCCCTGTAGAAAATTAGGATACCTCTTCCTGGCTTCTCTTGCAGTGAAAGAGGACAGGAGGTCACGGACCCTGTGTCTACCAATTATATACCTGCTGTAAAAAAACCCATGAGCCTTGTGCCCTGGCCCTCATGGAGATGCTGGGAGCTTAATAAATTCCTTTTCTGCTAAATTAGCCAGAGCTGGTTTCTGTGGATTGTAACTCGGAAGCCTCAGTAAACCAAGTATGAATAGATAATTTATTCAAAAGGAGAAAGAAACTGTCAAGCTCAGGAGAGGAAGTTCACCCTAGCTGGTAGTCAAAGAAACTCAAAGCAGGGTTGAGATGCTATACTATAATTACTAAAATTAAAAGCAATTGCTTTTGTGGCAAGACGGTTACTTTTGTTTATAGCTAGTAACTATATGGATGGATTGTATGGAAAGCGGTAATAGAAAAATGAAAAAAAATCTGTAAACATGTTCTTAGCTCTTGACCTACCAATTCCCCGGAAAACATAGCGAAGTGTGTGTGGTAAGATGAAACTTCATTATTTGTGTATTTGTGAGAGAGATTACTGATGCAGGCTTGAAATGTGTTGGGTCGAGGATGATAAAATTTGCTTTAGGACTCCAGGAAATTTCAGGGAACCAAGGAATAAAGACCCAACTCAGTTTCCTGAAATGTAAAGTTCCTGGAGATGTCATGGTGGAAGACCTAGCACTGGAAAGGGCAGTGAATCCCCAGAGAGAATATTTGCATGAAGGTGGAGCTGACCAAGCTCTGACCTGGTCCTTTCCAATGGCAGTTCTCTGAGGGCACAAACGCCCTCCAGACAGGGCATTTCACAGGCCACAGGCCCCTTTAATCACATGCCTGGCTACAGGGCACACACCTCACAAGCCTGTCTCTAGACCTCCCCTAGCTATCATCACTGAGGGAGCAAGTGCCCAGGACTCAGCAGGCCCTCGGGTTCTTTTCATTTAAACTGGAGAGAATAAAATCATTTGAATAGGATCAGTAGGAATACTTGTAGCAAATAGTAGTCAGGTGAATTCCCAGCTCACAACAGTTGCCCCTCTTAGAGCACTGCCCCAACCCCAGGGGAACCTGAAGTAATGACACGCCATGTCCTTGCCACCTAACCCTGACCTCTGGCCACCTCTTAGGGGTAGACAACTGACCTAAACTGGACCAGGTTTTGAAATTTGCACGGCGAGACGGAAGCTGGTTGAAGCATACCTTAGCGCCTGTGTCCACACACTCCAGTTGCTGAGGCCTCCGTGGACAGCAAGCCAAGGAACCTACAGGTGCTGCCGTTAGGTCTTGGAGGCAGGGTGGGGAGAGGTTCGCTGTTGCTTCAAGGCCTGGGCCCCGCCAGCAGGCGGCCGTGGGAGGGGTCTGGGTCTCTGCAGGACATAGCCTTCATCCTGTTCCCGGTCCCCCAGCTCACCAGCCAGTCGAAAGGCTGGAGGGCCTGGAGGGCCCAGGGTGAGAAGGCTGCCATCCACCCGTGCCCACATCTCACCCGGGAGGACCATTACGAACTGACCAAGCTGACCGTTGGTGGCCGTGACCTCTGACCCCATGCTCAAGTCCATCACTAACAGCTGCACGCCGGCCCTGCCCCTCTTACACAACCAGTTGTTCTGGCACATTTATCTACTTATTATTTGGAAGTAAAATGTGAATGTTTACTGCCTTTCTTTTACTGCAGTTTTTTAAATCTATCTTTTTTTTTTTTTGCCATGAACTTCAGTTTTATTTTTTTTTATTAGTTGGAGGCTAATGACTTTACAATATTGTAGTGGTTTTTGTCATACATTGACATGAATCAGCCATGGATATACATGTATTCCCCATCCCGATCCCCCCCTCCCACCTCCCTCTCCACCCGATCCCTCTGGGTCTTCCCAGTGCACCAGGTCTGAGCACTTGTCTCATGCATCCAACCTGGGCTGGTGATCTGTTTCACCCTAGATAATATACATGTTTCGATGCTGTTCTCTTGAAACATCCCACCCTTGCCTTCTCCCACAGAGTCCAAAAGTCTGTTCTATACATCTGTGTCTCTTTTTCTGTTTTGCATATAGGGTTATTGTTACCATCTTTCTAAATTCCATATATATGTGTTAGTATACTGTAATGGTCTTTATCTTTCTGGCTTACTTCACTCTGTATAATGGGCTCCAGTTTCATCCATCTCATTAGAACTGATTCAAATGAATTCTTTTTAACGGCTGAGTAATATTCCATGGTGTATATGTACCACAGCTTCCTCATCCATTCGTCTGCTGATGGGCATCTAGGTTGCTTCCATGTCCTGGCTATTATAAACAGTGCTGCGATGAACATTGGGGTGCACGTGTCTCTTTCAGATCTGGTTTCCTCGGTGTGTATGCCCAGAAGTGGGATTGCTGGGTCATATGGCAGTTCTATTTCCAGTTTTTTAAGAAATCTCCACACTGTTTTCCATAGCAGCTGTACTAGTTTGCATTCCCACCAACAGTGTAAGAGGGTTCCCTTTTCTCCACACCCTCTCCAGCATTTATTGCTTGTAGACTTTTGGATAGCAGCCATCCTGACTGGCGTATAATGGTACCTTATTGTGGTTTTGATTTGCATTTCTCTGATAATGAGTGATGTTGAGCATCTTTTCATGTGTTTTTTAGCCATCTGTATGTCTTCTTTGGAGAAATGTCTGTTTAGTTCTTTGGCCCATTTTTTGATTGGGTCATTTATTTTTCTGGAGTTGAGCTGGAGGAGTTGCTTGTATATTTTTGAGATTAATCCTTTGTCTGTTGCTTCGTTTGCTATTATTTTCTCCCAATCTGAGGGCTGTCTTTTCACCTTGCTTATAGTTTCCTTTGTTGTGCAAAAGCTTTTAAGTTTAATTAGGTCCCATTTGTTTATTTTTGCTTTTGTTTCTAATATTCTGGGATGTGGGTCATAGAGGATCCTGCTGTGATTTATGTCGGAGAGTGTTTTGCCTATGTTCTCCTCTAGGAGTTTTATAGTTTCTGGTCTTACATTTAGATCTTTAATCCATTTTGAGTTTATTTTTGTGTATGGTGTTAGAAAGTGTTCTAGTTTCATTCTTTTACAGGTGGTTGACCAGTTTTCCCAGCACCACTTGTTAAAGAGGTTGTCTTTTTTCCATTGTATATCCTTGCCTCCTTTGTTGAAGATAAGGTGTCCATAGGTTCGTGGATTTATCTCTGGGCTTTCTATTCTGTTCCATTGATCTATATTTCTGTCTTTGTGCCAGTACCATACTGTCTTGATGACTGTGGCTTTGTAGTATAGTCTGAAGTCAGGCAGGTTGATTCCTCCAGTTCCATTCTTCTTTCTCAAGATTACTTTGGCTATTCGAGGTTTTTTGCATTTCCATACAAATTGTGAAATTACTTGTTCTTGTTCTGTGAAAAATACCATTGGTAGCTTGATAGGGATTGCATTGAATCTATAGATTGCTTTGGGTAGTATAGCCATGTTGACAATATTGATTCTTCCAATCCATGAACACGGTATATTTCTCCATCTGTTTGTGTCCTCTTTGATTTCTTTCATCAGTGTAAATCTGTTTTTTTAAAATTATACTATAATTGCTTTGAGAGTCCCGGGTGGCACAGTGGTAAAGAATCTGCCTGCCAATGCAGGAGATGCACAGAGATGAGGGTTCTAACCCTGTGTTGGGGAAGGCCCTAGCGGAGGAAATGGCAACCCAGTCCAGTATTCTTGCCTGGAAAATTCCATGGACGGAGGAGCCTGGCAGGCTACAATCCACGAGGTCACAAAGAGTTGGACACGACTGAGTGAGCACAAACACACTACTTGCTTTACAATGTTGTGTTAGTTTCTGCTGTACAACACGAATCAGATGTATATATATCTCCTCCCTCTTGAGCCTCACACCCCACTCCCCATCCCACCCCTTTAGGTCATCACAGAGCCCCAGGCTGAGCTCCCTGTGTTAGACAGCAGCTTCCCACTAGCTCCCTACTTTACACATGGTGTATATATGTCAGTGCTACTCTCTTAATTCGTCCCAGCCTCTCCTTCCCAGCCTGGCACATTTAGATCCAGCTTGCGCTCCTCACTTCTCAGCAGAGACCTTCTCCCTTTCCTCTGGAGTATGTTCATGTTCACACATCCTCATCCACACAGCCCAGGCAGGATGTCAGTGAGATGTGGGCAGACGCCCTTTGTAGGAGCTGAAGGTAACACGGCTGAATGTTCACCCCCATTGAGAGGGATGGGTTGGTAGGGGCATCAGCCAGACCTTGTCAAAGCTTCAGGGCACTCTGAGACACTGTAGGCTTGCTGCTCCCAGCTTAGGCAGGGCTCACTGTCTTACATTCCCTGTGGGGACAGCTCTGGTCTCAGCCAAAACAAACCCCAGCAGCAAGGGTCTTCACTTCATGGGGTAAACAGCTGAGGGTGGCACCTGATACATAAGAGTCAGAGCTCAGCAAGCAGCCGCCAGTCACAGCCAGGAGAGATATGACTCTCCTCTTAGTTGGGCCCAGAGAGCTATGAGGACAGCCCTGGGGTGGAAGGCGAGCCCTCCACTGTGCCCAGCTCACACCCCAAAGATCTGAGACACAAGGGGAACCACATGATTATGTTCCCACAGCCAGGCAGCTCCCCTGAGGGGCAGTTGTGATAAGAGAAATGACAGA
Organism: Odocoileus virginianus; assembly: GCF_023699985.2. Classification (NCBI taxonomy): domain Eukaryota; kingdom Metazoa; phylum Chordata; class Mammalia; order Artiodactyla; family Cervidae; genus Odocoileus; species Odocoileus virginianus. The sequence goes on along the minus strand of NC_069675.1, from coordinate 35,574,345 downwards.
AATGCCAAGTGTCACAGAAAGATAACGTACAGACAGGTTCAGCTTTGCAAACTGTTCTGCTCTGGAATCTAAATCCTTTCCCCTCCTCACTGAGGAATGCCAAGCATTCTGCCTCCCCTCTTTTCCAAAGACCAATGGCCACCTCTCCTGCAGAGACCTCTGACCCAAGCAAATGCCTCAGCACCCCAGCCCAGTCACACGGGACACCCTTGGCCTTTTGAGTCATGCATATTCTGGGTACATCTATTTCCTGTTTAATGACAAGAGATTTTGTAAGAAATACGGTGTTGAGTGGTGAGGGAGCAGCTCCTTCACGGGGTGGGGCTCCCAGGGACAGTGTGCACCCACACGGATTTTCTTTTGGCCAGGTGAGGCTCCAACCACTAACTCAGGCACTCAGCACTCCCCAAAGAAACAGATAATTAGCACCTTTTGGAGGGCTTTACTTGAAAAGAAAAAAGAAACCAATTCTTTAGCCAAGCATTTGGTTAACTCATAAACTCACAGCATCCCAACATCAGCTCCTTTCCCTGCTGAGCTGAATCAGTGTGGGAAGTAACCCCCAAGTGGCTGCTGGAGAAGGGAGCCTTGCAGATGGGAGCAAGCCGGACTAGACCTTTAGGGGCCCTTCTGATTCAATAACCGACATCTGATCTCTGAAGCCAGGTGTGCCTCAAACAAGCACTTTGGAGGGCAAGCCTGGGGGTGGTATGGACACCGTGCAGTCAGGAGGCAAGTTTGAACACATTAGCAGGTGTGTTTTAAATGCAGAGAGCTTCAGGCCTCATTCAAAGAAAGTTTCTTCTAGAACCATCATTTCTCCTTTTTAAAAAGAAAATATGTGAATCAGTTCTAATGAGATGGATGAAACTGGAGCCCATTATACAGAGCGAAGTAAGCCAGAAAGATAAAGACCATTACAGTATACTAACACATATATATGGACTTTAGAAAGATGGTAACGATAACCCTATATGCAAAACAGAAAAAGAGACTCAGATGTATAGAACAGACTTGTGGACTCTGGGAGAAGGCGAGGGTGGGATGTTTCAAGAGAACAGCATTGAAACATGTATATTATCTAGGGTGAAACAGATCACCAGCCCAGGTTGGGTGCATGAGACAAGTGCTCGGGCCTGGTGCACTGGGAAGACCCAGAGGGATTGGGTGGAGAGGGAGGTGGGAGGGGGGACCGGGATGGGGAATACATGTAAATCCATGGCTAATTCATTTCAATGTATGACAAAAACTACTGTAATGATGTAAAGTAATTAGCCTCCAACTAATAAAAATAAATGGAAAAAAAATAAAAAATAAAAAGAAAATATGACTTTCAGAGAAGCTTCCCTTTTCTGTAACAAAGTCCCGTCTAGTCAAAGCTACGGTTTTTCCAGTAGTCATCTATGGATATGAGAGTTGGACCATAAAGAAGGCTGACCACTGAAGAATTGATGCTTCTGAACTGTGGTGTTGGAGAAGACTCTTGAGAGTACCTTGGATGCAAGATCAAACCAGTCCATCCTAAAAGAAATCAGTCCTGAATATTCATTGGAAGGACTGATGCAGAAGCTGAAGCTCCAATACTTTGATCACCTGATAAGAAGAGCTGATGCTGGGAAAGATTGAAGGCGGGACAAGAAGGGCATCTCCAACTCAATGGGCATGAGTTTGAACAAGCTCCAGGAGATGGTGAAGGACAGGGAAGCCTGGCATGCTGCAATCCAAGGGGTAGCAAAGTCAGCATGACTGAACAACTGAACAGCACTCCTCTTCGGAGGCTGGCACTCTCATGCTGATATGCAACATTTGGGGGATCAGGAAGAAAGTAGGGGTTTTAGCACTCCCATACTTATGCATAATCTCCATCAACTTCCCCTACCCTCCTCACCCAAGCCACCCCCTTGAGGTTGTTATTCACTGATGTGGTCTTCTCAATCTTCTGTTGTAATGAATGCTGGGGGCCCATCCCACTAGTGTTCACTGTAATGGCCTATGGTTTGGATAGACTCAGAGGGCACCCTGGCTGCCTGGGGTGATATCTGTTGCAGTGTGTGGTTCAGGGATGGTGCAAAACCTAAATTAATCCATTCAGAGTGAAACCTAGGGTTTCATTCAATGTTTAGGAAGAGAGAAGCCCTCTCTTTCCTCCTAGCTGGGAATGAAGACATGGCCTTGGAGGTGCCAGCAGCCGCCATCCGGGGAGGGAGGCCGGGCTGAGGCCAAAACTGACCCATGGAGGAGGGTGGGGTTGACAGAACACAGAGATATCACCTGCAGTCCTGAGAAGATGGAGAATTTCTAGAGCAAAGCAACCCAAGGACTGGCTCTACCTCTGGATGTTTTAGTTGTATGAACTGACAGAGTCTGTTGTTTACACCAGTGGGATGTGGAATTTTTGTTATTGAGTTGATAAGTACTCTAATAAAATCATCTTTGGGAAAAAAAATATAGACAGCCTCCTGGCAGTGGGAGCAGAGGAACTGATTTATGCAGTGCTGTGTTCATCATCTCATTTCTCCAACCCTCTTGTAAAGAGATGATGATCAGGTTGAGGAAGCCTGGTATGGAGTAGTATGGAGTGGACTATTGTAAGTTCCACTAGAGCTGGCACTTCATAAGCCTCTGCCAAGGCAACGAGGGAATATTCATCTCTTGGCTGAACAGAAACCAGCCTGGGTTCAGAGCCCACACTCTTGCCCTGGAAGAGCAAAGGCCGGGTGAGCCAGATGCAGTACTCAGATCAGGCACCCAGGAAAGCCCAGGGGAGAGACATGACAGACGGGTAGAACAGATGGCAGCAGGAAGGGGCCGCCCCCGCACGCCAGCAAACACGGGGGAGACGTCTACACACTGCTCAAGGCCTTCTTAGCTGCAGCCCTGGGACCTGTCCCTGAGATGGAACAGTTTCCCTCGTGGGAAACTAAAACCTTGAGAGATTTTCTCCCTCACAAAACCAGAGCTCCAAGAACAGTTAACACTGGCAGTCATTCCCTGCGACAGGGAAACTAAAATGGTGACTGAACAGAGCAAATCCTCCAGGGAGAGGCCGTGAGCCAAGGCTTGCCTCAGCACAGAGGAGGAAGGCCCAGGCTCCAGAAGGCAGGATGCCCCCCTACTGGAGAAAGTCTCTGTGGGCTTAGGGCAGAGGAAAACCCCCTTTCCCTTTAAAACAGCAGTTCCAGGAAACTCCATGAACGTTCTGCCTCCTTCATTCCCACTCCCAGACACAGTGGGTCCCCAGAGTGTGATAAGCAATGGAAGGGATGAGTGGAAACTCGCACTGGGGCCTGGATGTGGAGCCCTGCAGGACAGCTGTGTGTGGGGAGCAGGGCAGGGGGCAAAGGGGAGCCCTGCTGTGACCCCAGCCCTTCAGAGTTTATGTGAGTTTGAAGTGAACTCTGACAATCAAGGCAGCTCAGACAATGAACCCCATGTTTAGGGTTTAGAAACTGGGATGTTTCTGAGGACACTGGTCTTCCAAGCTCCTCTGCAGAAAGGGGAAGCATTAGTCACTCAGCTGCGTCAGATTCCTTTCGAGTCCATGGGCTGCAGCTCCCCAGGCTCCTCTGTCCATGGAATTCTCCATGCAATACTGGGGTGGGCATCCATTCTCTTCTCCAGGGGATCTTCCTGACCTGGGGATCGAACCTGGGTCTCCTGAATTGCAGGCAGATTCTTTACTGACTGAGCAACTTGGGATGTTTCTGAGGAGTCTGGTCTCCCAAGCTCCTCTGCAGAGCAAACAGGCAAATGAGGTGCCACCTCAGAGAAATCTGAATTCTACCAAATAATCCTACCCACTGTCACCAACCTTCCCCCTCCCAAATCACACCAGGTCATGTGAGTCTAGGGTTGGTGGCATTGTCTCAACTTGAGTGAAAAGTTCCTGAACAGCTTGGGAGAGAAGCATCAGTTTCTCACACATCCTGACCCCTCATTTAAAGGCAGAGAATAGGTCCCGCCAATTCCACTTCCTGAATCCCTCCATTTGGAAGAAGTCTGGCCTTTTATAAAAACAGAAGAGCTCCAAACAGGATGTAACATTCTTTCTCAAAGTTGGGCCAGATGGGAATTTTTTTTTTTAAAAAACAAGTTGAAAAACTCATTTTTCTAGGATAGCCTGCATTCTTTAACTTTTGAAATACTTTGAAGTTCACATTTATTTCTCCCTTGGAAAATCTTTACTCAGTTCTCAAAGTATTAATAACAGAAGAGCACTTTACTGCTTGACCAAGCAAAGTGGCCAAAAATAAGAAAGGTTGTGGGGTGTGGAGGGGTGGAAAGAAAGAGAAAACTAATTAAAACACACACAAACCACACCAAGGGAACGAGCTTTAGACAACCAAAATGACTAGGGAACACCCACATATGGACTGGGGTGTTATATATACAATTATTTGTAGAACTAAGACTACAGAAGAGTTTAGAGGCAGCGAGAACTACTTAGACATTTCAGATACAAGAAAACAACCTACATGTGGGGATAGAGGGGAGAATGGAGAGAGACCACATATAAAACGTTTTAAAAAAAATTGCTCTCAGCATGTCTGGGCACTTTCCCACAGAGAAATAAAGGCGTAAGTTCACATAAAAATCCACACATAAATGTTTACAGCTCTCTATCCGTAACAGCCAAAAATTTAGAAATTATCCAAATGTCCTTCAGTAAGTGAACGGTTAAGCAAATGGTAGTATATCCACTCCATTGAATAGTATTCAGCAGTAAAAAGGGGAGGGATACACACAACGTACAGAATAAGTACATAGTAAGTGCAAGTCACTCAGTCGTGTCCAACTCTTTGCAACCACATGGTCTATACAGTCCATGGAATTCTGTAGGCCAGAATATTAGAGTGGGTAGCCTTTCCCTGGATCAATCTCTAGAGAATTATGCCAAGTGAAAAAAGCCCAGTCCTAAAAGACTATACAAAGGTCTATCTAGTCAACGCTGTGGTTTTTCCAGTGGTCATGTATGGATGTGAGAGTTGGACTATAGAAAAATCTGAGTGCCAAAGAATCGATGCTTTTGAACTGTGGTGTTGAAGACTCTTGAGAGTCCCTTGGACTGCAAGAAGATCCAGTCAGTCCATCCTAAAGGAGATCAGTCCTGGGTGTTCATTGGAAGGACTGATGTTCAAGCTGAAACTCCAATACTTTGGTCACCTGATGCGAAGAGCTGATTCATTGGAAAAGATGCTGGGAAAGATTGAGGGCAGGAGAAGAAGGGGACGACAGAGGATGAGATGGTTGGATGGCATCACCGACTCAATGGACATGGGTTTGGGTGGACTCCGGGAGTTGGTGCTGGACAGGGAGACCTGGCGTGCTGTGGCTGAAGGAGTTGCAAAGAGTTGGACATGACTGAGCGACTGAACTGAAGAGATTATACCCTGCGTGATTCCATTTATACAACACTCTTCAGATGCAAGTTTATAGCAATGGAAAACTGACTGGAGGTTGCCAGAGGTAAAAGGGGCGGGGGCTGGGCAGCAGGTGTGGCTGTGTAACACGGCAGCAGGAAGGAGTGTGGGGAGACGGAAACATCCTGTATCTTGACTGTATCAAACACCCTGGAGGTGATACCTTGCTAGTTTTGCAAGATGACACCACAAGGGGAAACTGGGTAAAGGGTACACACATGAATCTATGATGATCACAGAATTTTAAAGTTTAATTAACAAATAAAAACTGTTCTCAGTAATTATATTGGTGGTGGTGTCACTGAGTTTCTATGCATGAAAGTTTCTATGCATGAAATTTGGGATAAAGCACATGAGTAACTGTATCATATTCCATTCTATGCCTCTTGTATCCTTGAAAGCCATGATTCTGAGTGAAAATGACAGGATGTAAGGCAGGAAAGACCCCTGCAATCCTGAAATCGAGTTTTTTTTTTCTTATCTCTGAAATGTCTGGAAAACAAGGATCTGAAACTCAGTAGGAACAGAATTGCAAGCACACAAATAATGGTTATGAAATACCATTTTACACTAAAAGAAACCAGGTTTTCTTAGAGGAATCTGATTGCAAGTCTGGGGTTAAGAAATCAGCAATCATGTCAAGCCAGATAAGGAGGAAGATGAAGGGCTCAGAAGCCAACCTGAAGGGGCCTCCACCAGCCAAAGATGAAACATTTTTAAATTTCCAAAAGGGTAATTTCACCAATGGTTGGTCTTGGGAAATGGAAAGTGAATGATTTCCCTATGACTTTCAATGGTGAGAAAGCCTGAGCTTTGGTGGACAGAAGTTTTATTTTTTTTAATTTAGGCTTTTGGGGTTATGAATCATGCTTGTAAAGACCAGCTCAAATCATAATAAAAACTCAGGCATTTATCCCACCCTTCCTATATGAATTCTACCACTTGATGAAATACTCAAGTATTCCAACTAATAAATGCAAAGAATGTATGCATAAGAAAGTATTATAGCTACCCTTCCCTGAGAAGTGCCAAAAACTTTGTGAGAAGATAACCATGTGTCCACTGCTCTGATATACTCTAATGCATTGAATGAAGAACTGGAGGTGGTACAAACACCACCACTCCAAGTACTGCCAAGAAAACAACACTCAGGCTTGTGAACTGAAGGTGCATTCCAACTGTAGAGATGTTCACATGTGACAAAAGTGACCTTTAATTGACAACGTCTCCTTTGTGTCCTGAGAATCTTACTTTCTGCTTCTTCTCAAGATGTGAGACCAGTTGTATTACCTGTCCTGTATCACTAAAAATTCAAGTAAAATAGCACACTGTAGCAACAAAAATAAACGTGCACAATTCTCAAAATGTTAAGTAGTGCATGATTTTTATAAAAAATCTGTTATTTACCCTGACAGGATTGAAGATTGTGATCCTATGTGGCCTGTAACTTCAGCCTGAGATGATACCTTCATTCCGGTTTTCTGTGGATGACTCACAGAAGCCCATCTTCTGCGGCTGCTCTTCCCGCTGCCCATCACCTTCCCCTTTCAGGCCGCAGGCCTCCTCAGCATTGGGAGGGATGCAATTACGAACCACCAAAACCAGGCACTGGGGGTCTGCAAGCCTCTAGAATTATGTGCGAAATGTTCCAGCCAAATCTACTTTTTATGGGAATCTGGGATTGCTGCTTAATTTCCTTCTGCGGGTGGTCAGCCTGCTACATGCCTGGCTTTGTCAGGTAGGCCTTAGTCAATCACGATTATTTTCCAAGACGCTTTTTCTAAACTCAACATTTTGGTCAGAGGTCTACCTGTTGAAAATTGAACAACTTGATTCCAATCCTGAGTAAGACAAGGGTAAGGGAGTGTCGTCGTGAGATACACAACCCTGGGTACACAGGGACATGGGGATTGAGGGGGTGGGGGGAGAGAGTGGGTGGTAAACAGTGAGATATCAGTTCACCTAAGGGTAACACCCCTGATGTCTGTCAGCTGTGATGTCAGGTTAAGCATATCTTCTGGGGAATAAACTACTGAAAGTTTGTAATACTAACCTTCACTGCTACCACACATTAGAAAATATGCAAGTGGTACAGAAATCAATAAACTATGACAAGTATAACACACGTATCTAAGCCATGACCCCTACCGCTGGCATCAGCAAACTGGTCTATGGGCCATATATGGCCTGTGATCTGGTTTTGCATGATCTGTGTAAAATAAATTTTACATTATAAATGTCTTTAAAAAATCAGAAAAGAACACTGTGTGGCACATGAAAATGATATAAAATTAAAACCTGTGTCCGTGTACACGGATTTATTGGAACACAGCCATGCCCATGGGTTCACACATCATTGACGGCTGCCTCTGGAATACACAGTGGTGGAGTTTCAACAGACAGAGTATAGCCTACAAAGTCTAAAATACCTACTTATCTCTATTTACTGAAAATGTTTTTGAACCCTTGTCTCAGAGCTCAGGTTTGGCGAGCTTTCTGATAACATTTTCATAAATAAAAGATAAAATCTGGATGTATGGCTACAAACATTCGATATTTATTGCTCTGTTTCTTGTGATTTTTCAAAGCTGGGACACCAGACATACACAAGACTGTGCAACAGGAACCCAGATAGACAGTTGCATGTTTCCTGTTTGCTATTTTGCACTGTGCAAATTCCCTACATGGCGTGCATGCAAGGAGAGGAAAAACAACAGTCACCCACCGTGCTAGATTTAAAAGCATTTAATGACATCGCATATATTTAACAGATAGGGCAAAAGTTGAGAGGTACAGGTCATACGACTGAGCACCGGGCCTGAGTGACCAACCTCCCTGTCAGGCCCAGCCTCTGGAGTTCATTCCTATCAATGCCATTTTGATTGTGCAGTAAGATGAAAATTTGTCATTATAATCGTTACAGTGACAGAGAAATGCACACTATGTATCAAAGAGCAAGGTAATGAAGCAAATTATAACACAGTGTGGTAACGCACAAGCAAGTAACCATTAGGGTAACATGACTTTGTCCAGTAAATGCCTTGGTTCCACTTGTACACTTACCAATGATTTAAAGGGTTTATTATACATCTAGTTTTATTATACTTTGTACTAGAATTATCTCAAACATACAATATAATGTATTTCAGCAAAAAAAAAAAATTGAAATTACAGATTATTTAAAACAGTATCAGTTTTCTATGCCTTCTTGTATCCCGACATTCTTAACTGCTGTCCAGGTTGATGCAGAAAAGCTGCATGTCGTGTGTTAGTAAGTGATGCCAGGTACAAGTGGCTTGGTCTGTAGAGTTAACAATGGGGCTGCACTGTGGCTGCAGCGAGAGCGTAACACACAATCTGTTTAATCCAGGTTAGACCCATCATGGGCGCTTCTAATAGTCAAGACTCAAGGTAACCACTGGTAGTAAATGGGAGAGAATGGTGTCGGGACATTGGTACGTTTTGTCTGTGGTGAGCACAGGAAATATTGTTTAAGCACCGCTGCCTTGCATACCAACAGCACTAGAGGCGGGTTATTTCCAACACAGCCTCACAAAATTGAGGAACAGTTTAAATACTGAGATCTAATCTATATAATTTCATTAAAAAAAAAAATCTGGTCTTCCCCTCTGCACCTCAAACTTTTGTTAACTTGGAGATAAAGTGTTTAGGTTGTATTTTTCCCCACCCTCCCCGAGAAATGCTCTATAAATTAAAAGAAAAAAAAATCAACCACATGGAGGAACATTTAGGCACAGAGAGTAATGTGTTGGTTCTGAGCTTGCATGCTGGAATTTCACTGAAAAGGTAAGAAGAGAAGGGCAGGAAGTGACAGAAAGGAGTTCACTTCTTTTTGCCAAAAAGGCTGAACCTCTTTTCTTTGTCTTTCTCTTTGTCCTTCTCCCGTTTGCCGGGACTGGACTCGCTGGTGATGGTGACGACGCTGGTGGGCAGGGTCTGAGCCCGGCTGGATGCTGGCGTGCTCTGGGTGCTGGCAGACACCTCGTGTTTATCAGAGGAGATGGCAGAGGAGATGGCCTGGATCCATGTGTTCATTTCCTCCTGGACGAAGGAGGGGGGACACAGGTGAGACTCATCTAAGGTGGATGGACAGGAGACACTCACTCCACCTGGGTGACCGTCTGAGCTGCTGTGGGTTGGAAAGCTTGGGAATAGCATGGCTGCCTGAGAAGGGACAGTGGCTCTCTAACAAATGCCTGCTTCATCAGGACAGTTGTGACCATGGTTCGATGCTCACCAGAACTCAGTTTACAGTACCTGAAGGTTCCCATGTAGTCTATAGTCCTACAAAGGTGACAAGCTGGAAGACTGGCCTACAGCATGGGGGTCAGGTCCTACCCTAGAAAGTGCTTTTTCTTTTTTGAAATTGACATCTATTTGATATACCACATTGTGTAAACTTAACAGAAGTTGCTTTTTTTGAGTTAACGCCCTACACATGTTGTTTTCTCATTGGCTGACCATACAACCAAGCGATGGCTGGCTGAAGGCAGCAGAGTGCGGTGGGCACAGAGGGGCGGCTCCCGGCTGGGTCATGGGCTCCACACCGGTTTGGAGACCACCTCCCTGTGCGTCACCCACAGTTCTTCACGGGACCCTGTGCTAGCTTTCCTGCCAGGGTGGGAGAACAATGAGATGACATTTACTGCCTTTGACTGACACAGGAGAACAGAAAACCTTTTAGTGATTGTGACCGTGGAGACCAGAGGACAGAAGCCACCGGTGATCATCACTCATGTGAAGAGCATCATATAGAATGCTCATCAGGCCACAAACATTTGAAAAAAAAAAGAAAGAATCTTAAAAACTTACATCATCTTTGGCTTGGAAGAGGTACTCATTGCCGTCATTTAGTCTGTAATTTGAAAGAAGAAAGTCAGTCGCAATATAACTTAAGAAAATAAAACCCCTTAACTCTCACATCCTCTGTGGGACATAAGCAGGCCACAGGATCACACAAGAAATGTCTGTTGGAACCCCGCACACACCACTCAATGTGTTTGGGGCCTGCCTGGGATTGGCAGCCAGCCCCCGGCCATCAAGAGGCCATATAAAAATTGGGCCCATATACATAAGTGACTTGAGTGTTTTAATCACCGCATGTGTGCTAAGTCGCCTCAGCCGTGTGTGACTCTTTGTGACCCCAGGACTGTAGCCTGCTAGGCTCCTCTGTTCCTGGGATTCTCCAAGCAAGAATAGTGGAGTGAGTTGCCATTTCTTCCTCCAGGGGATCTTCCTGACCCAGGGATAGAACCCACGTCTCTAAGGTCTCCTGGCAGGCGGGTTCTTTTTTATTAAGGTGGGTTCTTTACCACTAATGCCACCTGAGAAGCCCTGTTTCACTCACTGGAAGGATCAAAAAATGTTCCAAATGTAGCTATACCTGGATTTGTTGTGGCAAAGACCACTTGGATGACTGATCACTGCTCTAAACTGAATGCAAGAGAAAGCTCTTTGAAAATCATAAGCCCTGTTGAAATCTTGCCACTGCATTTATATGCCCCACATTAACAAATACCAGACTTTCTGAACTGACAGAAAGTCACAGAAAAGGTCTCCTAGATTTCTCTTCTTACATACATCTCAGAAGCGAAGAAACTGCCTTGGTGAAGCTGTTGCTGTGACACGGAGGGGCTGGCAGGGAGGGCTGCGTCAAGAGGAAGTGGGCAACACTGGTGTAAAGGAGTCAGGTGCTCTCTGCCAACGTCCCAACCCTCTGACACTGCATCAGGGAAGCACAGAGGGAGGCAGCCAGGTAGCCTGGCTGTCTGCGCTGGATGTTACAGTAAAGCGTCCCGGGTCGGGACCTGCCTCGTGTGCTCACCAAGAGCTCAAGAAATCACACCGCTTGAATCACTCTCATTTGTGGTCCTTGGCCTCGTCCATCTGGCGTCAGATACACCCATAACCGAAGACCAAAGCTTTCCAGATCCCAGAGCAACAGATCAGATTAGTATTAGTCATCCTACCTACTCACAGTTTTACTTTTTATGTTTTTACAAAAAAACCTGATTTTTCTGCCCATTTCCAAGGATAAGCAGAATTTTGAGCTTGGATCCACTCTGTGGGGAGTCGAATGTGTTCTACAGGGTAGAGATGTGGACTGGATGGTTCCAGAGGCATCTGGAACATCCACTGGGTGAGTCAGGGGAGCACGGGACCCCCTCCTTCCTGTTTGTCTTCATCCAGCTCCAGAATGACTCAGCTGACCTGTCTCCAGATAAGTCATGAGCAAAGAACAGCATATCCAAGGACTGGCTTAGCTGCACGATGGGTAAACTATTTTTCTAAGTGTCCCTTAAACTGTGAGATGTGATGAGCTCACCTTGTCTTAGAAATACTAAATTCCATCTGATAAAAAACAAAAGCTCCTTTTCTGCAATGTTCAGCTGTGCTGTTCACCACAGAGACGCTGGGGACCCTAACTGAGATGTGTGCCTATTCCGTCTTCACTCTGTCGGTAACTTTTTAGATGGTAGAGGAAAGGAACCAACTGATCACAGCATCTAAGAAAACCAATGCCTGGAGTGAAAAGTCAACACACACACCCCCACTCTCTGGCAACTCTCACCTGAGCTTGAACACGTGCTTCTTCTTCTTGTAATCAAGGGCCACTTCACAGATGGCTTCTTTCAAACTCACAGGGACCTCGCTGTGGTAGGGAATCCCTGAAGCAGCTGTCTTTGCGTCTTTGTAGAAACCCATTTCTTGGTTATTTATGACACAATAAACATTGTGCCAGGACCTGAGCCATAAAGAAAGGCACGACAAGGTTTTCCTCCATCCCACACCCCCTTAAAGAACTGAGTCCGTTTAATATGAAAATGGTCCCCACACAACATGGCACGATTCCCTGTTATAATAAAAGCTCTTCCTAAATTGTTAAAAATAAACAATGCAACAAAATTCCTCTGCAGACTCCCAAGACAAAACCATATGTTGCTACAATGGCAGGTTTTGAAGGATACTTTTTACTTTGACTTTGAAGAAAAACACAGCGCCCTCTTCTATTAAATAAAGAGACTCTTGGCTCTGACTGGAAAGCTTTTTGTGGGTGTTTGGTACCCTCTTGTGGTAACGGGGTACAGGCCAGGCTCCTTATTGGAAATGTGCCTGGCCTTAAGTAGCTCTTCAATCTCAGCATCTTTCTGTAATGTGGCCTGGCAACCTGATAGCAAAGCAGATTCAGGGCCATGAGCACTTATGGTACACTGGCTGAATCAGAAACAGGTAGCCTTCCTCCTTTCAGGATATGGCAAATTGCCCTAATATACTGCTTTTATTAGAAGACACTTTACTGCTACCTTCCTGTATTAACAAATAAATTATACTGTTCTCAATGTGGATGGCAGCTCTTAGATGGGATTCCCTTGTACAGTGTACAACCTGTACAACTGTACGTGGTGGGTCCCAGGCAGTTTAGTTTACTGGTTAAGCACACAGGCTGTGGAGTCAGGTAAGTTTTACTAGGGTGTGCTAGCTGTGCCATTTACTAGGGTATTACACAGGGTGAGCCTTCTTAACCTCCCAGAGCCTCAGTTTTTCATCTGTAAAATGAACATAATAAAAGTAGGGCTATTGGGAGATAATCAGTATGGAGACTGCTAGGAGAAAAGGTGACTTAAACAACCCACATTAAGCAACCCACTTAACCCACAAGGAGGAAAAATAGCAGTGAAATCACTTCACTCTAGGGAAGACTCCTCCCTCTCTAGTGGCCTTCCTTCTCAGGCCTACTAAGGCCTCTTCTCGCTGTTCTCTCACACACTTAACTCTTCCTTGTCTCGGTGAATAAAAAGCACTCTACTCCCACTTCCCAAGAAGGATGTGATGACCAAGAAGCTACAGAACCAACCAGACACACACACACACACTCCCCTCTCAATCGAGAGCCATCCACCTCCGCCTCTAACGGGCTGACTTCCCCCAGGACCACGGCCTCTGCCCTGTTACCTGCTCGAGGCCTTCTTATTGTGGGCCTCCCACTCGTGCTTTCGGTTCAGGAAGCCTTCCATCTGGGCCGAGGGCATCTCCTGGGTCCTGGCTGGCAAGGTGGCGGCACTCTGGGCTGGGAGAGCAGTCTTGGCTTTGCGATCGGAGGTCGGGGAGGGGATGGGGCTGGACTCTTTCGAGCTCGTCCTCTGTTCTGCAGCGCCGTTGACCATTTCGCTGGTGTCCACCGTTTCTGCCATCTAGGGACAGTGGAGAGGCCATTCAGCTAACCCCATGAGCCCTGGGGGGGGACCACATACGCTCTGACTCGCACACGTGGCTGTGTATAAATGCCTGGCACAGATCGAGGCAGTACAGTAAAACCATTGCACATCCCACAAAGCCAGCTGGACACCAAGGACATTAGAAGGTGGGGGTGGATTAATACCCGCCCGTTTACGGGGAGATGAGAAAAGCGAAATGCCAGGATGAGTTTTACTGCACTCTGCTCCTCTGATCAATCCATTTTCTCTAATAGAACTCAGATCATTTCCTCTTATGGTTACGTTAAAACAAAAGGACAACAGTAACAATCACACATATTAAATATGAAAGAGCGGACGTTATACAGCAGCCACCTTACAACCAAGGACGCCACCAGAAGGGCTGGAAGTTGAAGCGAAAGGGCATTCACAAACAGATGGATAGACAACTCTATCAGAGCTACACGGCATTCCCCCAGAGTCAGACAAAAAAGACCTTCAGTTTCTGAAAATGCTCTCTGGCTCCCCTCCCTGCCCACCCCCGACACGTGGTCATAAACACATGCAGAAATTAAGACAGCAATCATGCACTTCATGTCTACCATCCCCGTTAGACTTTGGAACTTAAGAGCTGGAAGGAAATGAGGCAAGTCAACGAACATCAATGTAACCACGTCTGCCGAAGTTGTATCGTGAGTGGGTTGTAGTTTGTGTTAAAGGAGCTGGAAAAGCCAATCACAGTCACTCAACACCACACGGCTATTTACCCCCAAACAAAGACAGAACCAGGGCCTTCCCCATCACGTGCTGGTTGATCACGGTGCCTTGCTGCACTGAGACGAGGAAGCCCAGCCAGCCAGGCTTCCAGCAGCTCTGACCCTTCAGGCTGGAGTCGTCTTCGGGAGTTGTTTCTTCCCAAGCTCATTGCTATGGTAACCCTCACGGCTTTTCGGCTTGGGAAATGCGGTAGGGTCTCTCCATTCATTATCGCTTTCAGCCTGTGTGCCATGAACTGTGTACCATGAACTGTAGCGGGCCCCTGGCTGACACACCCAGGGTGCGGGATTAGCGAGTTACTAAAGCTGGGTGTGGCTGACGCTTTAGTGGATTACAGACAACCTGCACCCCTCATACACGGACAAACATGGAGGTGTCAATGGCACGCTCATTAGGTAATGTCCCCCGCCACTGCTGCCCAGAACCAAGTGACACCAAATTAGCAGCAACAACCTCAACAGGATCAATGGGAGACTGGCCACCACTGCTTGAACATCAGATATGTCAATTCTTGGGAACTGGATGTCTCTGCTGGATCTTACCTAAGTAATGGGGCAGTAGTCAAGTTTATATTCTGTCTAAACAAACTATCACTGTCAGCATTGGAGTTTAGGGTGGGACCAGAGGCGAGGCACTGGAAGGGTGTTTGTGATTAGACCTCTTTATCCACACAGCAATGTGGAAACAGGATCATGAGGGAGGAGAGGCATGGGCGAGATGCATGGTGATTATCCTGGCCTTGCAAGTGACAGCCTGCAGACATGTGCTTATAAGCAATGGGATATTTAAATATCTCTCTTGCCTTTCACTTTTAAAGGAGAGACAGAGGGGAGATAATGACCAAACAATAAACCACCCCTGAGTCGAAAGAAAGTGAGTGGACTTTAAGGTTGACTAATCTGTTTTGGTGTGAGATTTCAAGAGACTTCTAGCGGGAAGAAGTATGCGACTGGTCTGGAAGGCCTGTGTCAGGCGTGAGTCCAAGGAGACATGGGGTTAGTGTGGACAGAAACCAGGTTAAAAAAAAATTAGTGCTGCAGGTGTGACTCAGAAACTGCAAGTGACAGCAATGACCCGGACAGCGGAATGTTCACTGGGAAAAGGCTAAAATTTCTCATACTCGGTCAGACTCCAAGGCAAGTGAAGGCCAGGGGAAGCCTCAGCTGGGGGAAATTCTGCAGCAAAAATTTTTTTCTTTAGAGTTAGAAGGAAAGAGAAAACCCCAAACCAGTATGCAGAGATAATTAATGTTTATGCAAATGAATCACTAACCAAGAAAACAAGGAAAATAAAAGGAACAAAATGAATTTTAATGGACATGTGCTTAAGCATGCCAACAGACAACACGCAACTAGAGACAAACATCAAAAGCAAATCATAGTGCTGTGACCAAACAGTGGGTACCTGTGGATCCCCCCCACCCCCACCTGACATTGCTTCTCTTTAGCAATTAGTCCAGAGTGCTTTAGTGGCCGGATACACCTGAGATAGTTCAATCAGAAGGTGAACATAAATGCAACGTGACAACTAGTAGCACATGGAATGCCTGATTGGTTTTCTAAGTGCATGAAGCAACACTATTGTCAAAAGTTCATTAACTTGAGTCTCTGCACTATAACTCAGAAGAATGAAAAGAGCTTTTCTTCTTCTGATACAATCCAATTACAACTAAAAATTTGTTCTGGCAAGCTACAATTTAAAAATCTAGATTAAAAATAGGCATGAGAACAAATGCCAGAAACATCATAGTACTCCTCTCTATGCTTATGTGGCTTCTGTTTTTTTTTTTTGGTCTTCTGAATACAAAAGGCATAAAATTGGGTATTAATCCTACTGATACAAAATTTAAACATATATATATGGACACATCACATATATACATAGAGATCAATGACACATACTATTTGGAGCCAGGAACTGGGCTCCTTAATGACCAAAGATGAAGCAATATTTTTTTCTAAAATGAATTTTGGTATGTTTTAAGGCAGAGACCCAACAATGGTGCATACTACTCCCAGAACATAAGAAGCTTGGCATCTATCTATATACCCATCTACAGCCGCAAGTAGATAGATATGTACATAGAAATAAGGAAAAAACAAACAAGATGCTATATGATGTTATCCTGACAAAAGAAAAAAAAGACATGCATCATGAAATGAAAAGACAAATTAGACTTAACTCATGGAGAACACATATCAAAACAGGTTTTATGATTCCACTAATATCTAAATATGGCAAATGAGTAAGTGAATGTCTCACACAGCTTTCATGTAATGTGGACCTGCTTTGGTTCTGCCTTTATCGGTACCAGAAAATCATCTCTTTCTTTAGCTTTTATTCCTAAGGAATAGAATTTCTGATAAAACATTTCGATCCCTGCTGGTGGTCTGATAAACAATACCCTAAAAGATTCCTTATTAGAGAGTGCCACAAAAAGTCATAAGAAAATGAAAAATGAACTGGAAGATCCATACGAGACATACAACGGAATTTCTGTCTAAAGAGACACTAAAAGAACTTCTGGAGCCTGAAGGCAGGCAATGGCTCCTGGGGTGGTCTCCCAAGTGTTCAAGTAATCAGGGTGAACCAGCATGGCTTTTGTTCCACTGGTTGGAAAAATTTAAACAGTTTGACACCCTGAAGTCATCAACTGGACGGAAAGGCATGGAAGTCTGGATGGGCAGGCTTCCCAAACATGCCAAGAAGTGCTGCCTCACCTAACAGGATCCACGCCCCAGCAGCACTGACGGTGACCCAGATGGAGGTGGAGGCACCTGACTCCTGAGGCCAGCTGTGTTAATGAGCTGTAAGCGAGCCTACCACTCTCAGCTCAGGAGTTGGCGAAAAAAATAGAGGAACTGGTTTGTAAAAAGGTCATAAATGATCCGAGGGTCTCAAAACCATTCAGATTCTGCACCTACAACAGCTTCAACTCTTTTCTATTGTTTCTTGATAAATGACTGCATCCTTCATGGAATGTTACACAGCTGACCTTAGGTTTCAATCTTAGTACTGGAGGTCTCCCTCCTCATCCACCAGTCTTCCTAGTTCCTGGTGAACTGCCGCAGGTTAATAACATCTGTGAAGGGAGCTACGTATGGTGCAGGACTGCACCCTGTTAGTACAACTGGATGTGCCATACCTGTCAGATTCTAGTTTTCTTCTTCATTTTGCTGTAATCTCATTTAATTTCAATTACTCACGTAAGGCTTTTGCTGCAACATCTTAATAAAGTAAAAAGCTCATGATAAATAAACAAAAATTACGTGGGTTGCTTTCAGGCAATGGAGCATCCATCAGTTAAAAGACTCAAATAAACATGAACTAAGTGCAAACAAATATAAAATCAAGGAAGACTACGAAGTCAGTAAAATTTTTAACACTGTGGGTGAAGTGGACGCCAAAAGGTCAAACCAATGGGATTTGGAAAGACTGGTTCTTGACAAACAGTAGCGAACTTCACAGTCCAGACCACGGCTGGTCACTGGCTGTCCGTCTGCTATTAAAGTTTTTGTAGTTTTGGTAGGTTTGAGAGCGGTAACTAACCCGTGGAGATCCCTGTTCAGCCGGCAAACCATTCTGGGAAACTTGCTCTCCTTTTGAAGTATCCCTGTTGGGAAAAAGGGGGAGAGGAGAGGAGGAAAGGGGGAAGGGGGGAAGAAGAAAAGAGGAGAAAGAGAAGAGCAAGGCAGGATGGGGGAGAACACAGGTCAACTTTATTAGAGCCTCTCTCTCAGAAAAACATAAACAGCCCTCTTTCACATAATGGGATTTCTTTCTAAAGATTTTCAAGTGTTTCAAATGGACTCTAGATAGAGAGTGAGACCTTAGGCATCAGTGCCCACAGAGGTGCCATTAGTTGTCATGGAGCTTTAACCACAGCAAAATACTCAGCCTTTCTGAAACAGAGAATAGTTTCTTCCCTTTGTTTGAAATCACCCAGAACGTTCAGAATGCCTCACCATGCAGTCACTGGCCTGAAATCCGGGTGGTTCACTCCATCCATTTACTCCTGGGGAAGTTGTGTGTGTGTGTGTGTGTTCACACGTGTGCACAGCAGAGAGTGCTGTCTACATTCCACTTTCTCTGCCAACCCAGCAATGTAACTATGGACAAGTCAGTGTCCTCAAATGTGACTGTATGGGGTCCACATTGTCTGCAGAATGACTGACAGAAAGGGCACAGCACAGCACAGGCTTAGAAACGTGCGCCCTAAACCCCACTTGTCACTAAAGCTGGGTGCGGGCAGGCAGGCTGCCTGTGACTCACCACTGCTGCTGGGACTCAGTCTCCTCGGAAACCTTCGTGCTCGGCTCGGGGGAGGGCGGCCGCCTCTTCCTCTCCTCTTCCTCTTGCTGTCTGCGCACTTCCAGTAGCTCCAACTAAGGAAGAATACCGTGATGTCTGGCAGAGCCCCAAACTCTGCCTCTTTTAAGGAAAGGGTTCCAGGTGAGCCCTATTTGTGTGTTCTACACTGGATCACAGGACGACCTGGAGCTTTGACATCCTAACCAAAAGCTCATTCAGGTCATAGGAACTGAGGCTACAACTCCAAGCCACAGGAAACCAAGGTCTGCATGATGAAGCAGATCCACTGTATGGGCTGGCAGAATCCCTGGGAGTTGTGTGTGGCCCTGGGACATTGAGTTTAATTGCTACATGAACTCTGCAGCCCTTGAATTCACTGAGGAAGAAAGCAGCTGAGTGGGAAGGTCCATGCCGGACTTCCCATCAGAGCTCAAACACCACTAAGTCAGAGCTGCAGTAACTCCCAACGAGGCTTCTTATGCTGCTGTGGGGATTGGGTTTAGCTAAACCCCAATAACACATTTTAAAAAGCCACCAACTAGTTCAACTGAAACTAACCCATACTTCATGAGAAGTATGTGAGTACCACAGTATCCCATTTTAGCACAAAAGTATACAGGCATAGCTGAGAAGCCCAGAATTCTAAGAAGAATACCATTTCTGTACAGCATAAAGAATCAGCTTTCTACCGGTAGTGCAAGTGTCTTGGGAGAGAGATCACCAGTGAGCAAGTCCTATTCTAAAGCCTTTAATTTGGCAGAAGAGATCATCAGGACTGGGGAGAGCCTGGTGGTCTAGGATAAGCTACTCCTGCTTGATGGGAATTCCAATTCTGAAATCTGAAGATAACTGTACAGCTATGATCCCTAGGAACCACAGCTTCTATGAGATATAGGGGAAAAAGAACAGATCAAAAGAGGAAAGCAAACGCTAATCAATCAATGCCCAGACAGGAAGTGATCATGGATCTCTGTGCCCGTGACTGAGGAAGTGACTGAGGAGCAGTCACCCTGGGCTGTCTCCCCAGGTCCTGTACCAGGAGGAACACCAAGTCCAGGAAGACGCTTCATGCTTTTAAGGACAGAGCAATGACATGAACTCCCAGGTCTAGTTGAGCGGGAAGCAGAGCTTCCCATGGGAACCACCACAGAGCACCCCGGCTCCCAGTGGTCACTCACCGTCGTCAGTCTTTCCAGGGCAGAGAACCTCTCGTCCCAGGTCGCTGCAGACTTTTCAAAAGCCTCATGGCGCTTGATGAGCTTTTCCACCTCGTCCACGCTCTGGCCTATCTCTCGGCTGGACAGGTAGGGCTCCTGCCCGAGCAGCCAGGCCTCGGCCACACTGGCATCCCTTGAGAACTGATGGACCTCCAAGACTGCACACGGAGAACCGAGTGAGTATTGTGGGCAGGCGACTGGGCAGCCAGGGGGGTGGTGCTGCCCTCTAGTGGCAGCGGCCTGCACAAGCTGCCTAGTCTAGTCCAGACCTGCTCTGTCCACATAAACATCAGGGGAGCTACACATGTAACTTCTACTAGCCACATTAAAAACGGGTGAAATTAATTTTAGAAGCACATTTTAGACAACCTGATATATCAAAGTGCTACTTCAACATGTAATCAGTAAAAAAAAAAAAAAAATGAAAGACTACTGAGCTGTGTTACATCTTCTTTCTTCTGTATTTGAAATTTTATACTTGGAGCATATCTCAATTTGGACCAGCACAGTACAGGTTCTAAAGAGCCCCAAGAGAACAGTGGCTGCCACAAGACCATGTAGGACCAGAATATATGCTCTGCTCACTCAGCCCTACTATAGTGAAGTGAGCCTTGGGGCCCTGCAGGAATTCACAACCTGTGTCCAACCAGATCCCCTGATGGAGCAGCCATCCACCGATCACACTTTCTGGGTTGGAAGTGCTATGTTTTACTTTGGGGGTTGAAAGGGAGGGAAGGGTCTGGGAGCCCTATATAAAGCGGGGATAGTATGGGCTAAAAGGCTTCTGCTTTATTCATTCTGTCCTCCACTTGAGAAAACACAGCGTGCCCTCCAACTACTGCACTGTGAGAAGGCAGGTCAGAGCCTGCTCCGTCTGTACTATGGCTGGCTGGCACTTTCATTACACACTAAGCAGCAGTGTAAGAAAAAGACTGTGGGCAGCATCGGTGTCACCGTGGTGGCCCCCAACACTGCACCACACGAGGGACTTTTCACCTCATCAGGATTGCTCAGCACACAACCTGGTGTCTAGTTCACAGTGTGGGGTATACTCTGGGCTTTGCTGAACTGAAATGAACCTGCCCAGGGAATGGGCAAAATTAAGACCAAATTCTCACCCAGAGAATGGTCAAGAGTGGGACTTCTTGAGATGAGGCGCTCAAGAAATGAGGCCTAACATTTTTAAGAAAAGGACCCTTGGGTTCTGCTTCTAGAAAGCACTTCTGATACCTGAGAATAAGGCTATAAAGACAGACTCTGGAGCCCCAAGCACAGAATGGCAGAATACGGTAAATAATGCTTCAGTTGGGACTACCTTTGGTGTTCATAAATACTACTTCCAATACTGTATGTTATAAATTCTGTTAGCTCACATATTCTCTTATAAAATGAGACTAAAAATAGAACCTACTTCAGAATATTATTGTGTAAATAAAGAAAAAACATATAGAATACTTAGAATAATGCCTGCTTCACTGAAAATTCTTTATTATTGTTAGCTTTCATTAAGACCTAACCAAGCCAACTTTCCATCTTCTTGACTCTGCAGTTAACAAGTCTTCCTAAAGATAACTGGGGGGGGGTAGGAAGGGATGCACATCCTGTGGGCTGTTCCTACACACCTAGATACCACTCACAGCACTGAGGGCAATCATGGGCATGAAAGATAATGAAGGTGACACAGAGAACCACTTAAAAATACTTATTAGCATGAAAGAGTTAAATAAGATATTAACAAACAAGCATTCAGAAAGGGTCTAAAAATCAGTAAGAGATAACACTGTATCAAACCAATTAAAGCAGGTAAATAAAGTCGCTTGCTTTCAGTGGGGACCCAGAAAGAGCAGAGATTCAGTATATCCTTACTCAGTCTTAACCACTCCCATCGGTCTTCCCACTTGTCAATCATTTCTTTTCTCTTTTCCGTCAACTGCAGTAACTTCTCCTTGATCTGTGAGAAAAGAAGGACCCCAGGAACATCTTAATAGACTGGACCACATCCTCCTAGTCTGCCCCTTGATGGGCCACTTTATGTAGGAAAAACACATTTTACAGAGAGAGCACCACTAAGGCAGGAAAGATGTGAGGACCACTCAGTCCACCTGTGTGCCAGGAGAGGAGAGAAAAGCATGGCGATGTGCCTTCCAGAGGGGGCTGGGAGGAAGGCCAAGCTCCACCCAAAGTTGCTCTGTTGCGAGGTGGCCAACAAGGCTGTAAGCCCTCTCTGGACTCTGGGGCTCCTGGGTTGCACACATGCAGGAAGAGAGGGGCAGTGAGAAGGCCAAGCCCCAAGCTCTCTGAGGGCACATCTGAGCCCTAGAAGGGGGCCTCACGCTGACAGCCACTTACCTCAGTATCACCAGCATCCTAACTTGACTCAGCGACCATGCACTAAGGAGCAAACTGATCTAGGGCATAGGGGATAGAGAAGGGGTGTCACCCATGCGGAGGACCAATGGAGGAGGTGAGAGTAAACCACAAATTGATTGGTTTTAGGCCTACAGTCTTGCCTAAATGCCTTATTCTAGAAAGAAGCAAGCAGTTTTGAAATACATGTAAGCATGTACTTAGGTATGTATGAATGCAAACACAGATTTCTGTGTGTGTGTAAATATATATGCATACACATACATACGTACAATACATACATACACACCCAAGAGAGGCATTCTACATCTGAACACCAGCTGCACTCACCCCTGGGCCCCGAAGCAAAGCAGCACATACCTCCTCAGATGCGTAGTGCTTCCTCGCCAGCAGGGATTTCCCCAGTTCAATGCAGGTCGTAAAACTGTCATTACGAGCATCGATTTCAGCTTTGATACCTTGATGATTATTCATCAATAGCTCAACAGATGACACATCCCTAAAATTATACAAATAATACTTCTTTATGAGACTTAGCTTTTCAAATGCTCATGCAGGTTTCTAAACACGTAATTACTCTGACGGAAACTGACAGCACGGTGTCTGATTCAGTCTGAGCCCAGGTTGGGTCACAGAGCTGCAGCATAAAGAAAGAATATTTCAGGGCCAGCTTTGCAGCCTGCCCACTTTTCTTTGCATGTGTT
The DNA here is from genome assembly GCF_023699985.2 of Odocoileus virginianus. Taxonomy (NCBI): domain Eukaryota; kingdom Metazoa; phylum Chordata; class Mammalia; order Artiodactyla; family Cervidae; genus Odocoileus; species Odocoileus virginianus. The sequence continues at coordinate 35,551,333 of NC_069675.1, read as the reverse complement.
TGTGCTATAGTCATTCTTCTCAATGGTGACCAGAAAAACCCCACTGGATCTCTGTTCAAACTTCTACTTTAAAATCCAGTTCATCCTCTTCAAGAAGGTTCAGAGGAGTAACAGCCATCCCCAATCATGCCCTACTAAGCTGCCAAAGGTTCAGGACATGTTTCAAAGAACAGTAAATACTGTCTCCTTATTTAGACATGAAGACACAGAGCAGAAACCAGCCAAGAAATCAATGACACCATGAAGACTTCTCATCCATCAAAACCTACTGACTGGGAAGTCATGACCAAAGGAAACATAACAGCTTCATACATGTAATAACCATATTTTTCCTCTTGGGGCACAGTCCCTTTCTCAATTATGGTGGGGGCTGGAGCCGGCAGGGGCGAACAGGAGGTTGTGGATGTGCCTGCCTGTTCACCTATGAGCTTCTTTTCACTGCTCTGCATGAAACACGGCCAAAAAGAAGATAAAGGACAAACACTAAATACAAATGCCAGGACCCCATTAAAGCAGATGTGGAGGGTTGGAGGCACCTTTAGTAATGTGCATAAGAAGGGACAGAGTATTCTTTTAACCTAACAGACACAGAAAACCCATCTTGTTCCAGGGGTAACATTCACTAATCAGCTCCAAGATCCATGGCTGCTGTGAAGCATGAGGCCCACAGACGAGGGTGGGAGGGCCTGGGTGAGCGTGGACCCTGGGGACAGGGTGGGGGAGAACCAGGGAGGGCTCCACAGGGCTCCTGATGACACTGGACTCCTTCCTCCCTGACAACTGTGTCAACTGGGTGAAACAATGGCGCCCCACTCGCCCCCCAGACCATTTCCCGCCCCTCCTCTGGCCAGGAAGCTCTGGGGCAAGGCCCTGGTCAGGGAGGCAGGCAGCGTTACCGGGGCTTCTCCTGGGCTTCGATCTGCCGGATGACGTCCTCCATCCATAGCATGAGGTCGCGCACCATGCTGAAGAAGCGGAACTTGTCTCCCGTGTCCACCAACCGCACCCTGCGGCCCTCGCAGGCGTCCAGCAGGGCCTTCCAGGCTTCCAGCACCTCATTCTCCCGTTTCTGGATGTCGTCGGCCTTGTCGCCTGCGTAGGCTGCCTGGAGGCGGGCCGCGTCTTCCTGAAGCTGCCGCACCTGCGGAACCACCGGGAGATGAGCCAGGTCAGAGTTGGGCTTCTGGACTACCAGCACCACCACCCATTCTCTCTGTATACTGTCCCCCCTTCACAGTGACAGGAGCCCTGGTCAGGAAAAGTCCTTGCAGGTGGCCCGGCAGGTGAAGTTGGTACAGAAACACATGGTACGCTTTCACATACCACCAAAAATAAATACCTAATTTGCTCCTGCATGGTATAGAAGGTGTTCTTGATCACAAATGAGACACTGCTAAGAACAACTCATTTTGAAAACACCTTTTCCATTGCTATGTGATGTTGCTGCTGGAAACAGTACACACATATCACCTGTAAGAGCTCCCACAACAGAATATTCCAACTATAGTAACAAAAATGCCACATTCAACGTAGTTGGAAAAAAAAAAACTGATGCCAAAGAAGAAAAAGTCTTAACAGTCAAATTTCAACATGAAGCTTTGGGGAACAAGAATGAAAATGAGTCTTATGAGAAGATGCTACACGGAGATACTGTAATTTGTCATCTCTCATTTGGCAAAAATGGAAGCTTCAGGATGTCTATGCCAGTGAGCTGACTCACTGCTGGCGGGAAGAACGGCTTACAGCTCCTACACAAGGCACAGGCAGGACCCACCAGAACCACAAACGTGTGTGCCTTTTGATTTTATGATTCCACTTGGCAGAATTTATCCTACATATACTTTTACACTTTGAGGAAATGATATACATGTAAGGTTATTTATCGTCCTCTGCTCCCCTGCAGAATGGAGGATGGTGGCGGGTCAGAGGGCCCCAAACTCTGCTGGCTTCTGGAGTCCACCCACAAGCCCTCCCTTCACAGGTTCTGCTGTTAGTGTACAAGGGGTGGGGCACACACACTTCTGTGGCTGAAATGGCCTGGCCCACTGGGTATGGAGAGGTGTACACTATCAGGCTTGACAGGGTAGATTCCTGCCCTGGGTGTTCCTGGACTCGCAGTGGGCTCCCTCATCTCTCTGAGCCCCATATGGTGAAGGAATTTAATGAAACAATGAGAGAGCAACTCCCCATTTCTGGAGTCTCTTGAAGTTCTAAAAGCAAATGATTTTATAGGTGCAGAGGAAAGACCTGCTGCTAGTATTTTTCATCTAACAGATATAAGACTGAGCAGGAAACTGTAGAAATGAGTGTATGAACTAGAAAGTGATTACACTACAGACCCTTGCTGTTATATTGTTATCACTTTATCAGAAATCTTTTAAACAAAACCTGAGTGTTAACTACTCTATGAGAGGTGAAAGGACCAGGCACACTAAAATGTTAGAATCTTCTCTATTCTCTGATACATAACTCAGACTCTGGTTGATGCAAAGTAATAAGGTATCATTTTGGAAATTATTATAGATGGATATGATCAGTCGTGTCCGACTCTTTGTGACCCTATGGACTGTAGCCTGCCAGGCTCCTTGGTTCGTGGAATTTTCCAGGCAAGAACACTGGAGGGGGTTGCCATGCCCTTCTCCAGGGAATCTTCCGACCCAGGGATTGAACCCATGTCTCCTATGTCTCCTGCATTGGCAGGTGGGTTCTTTACCACTAATTTCACCTAGGAAGCTGACTCTGGATGGACATGCCAACAGAATTCAAATTTTTGTTGAGAAGGTCCGTAACCTGTAAATGTGTGTGTGCAGCTGCTTTACTATCTTAATCATGGAGGATAGATATCTGACAGTGTCTGCAAATGGGACAGAGAGCACTACGGACTGGTAAGTTTTCCTAAATGGAGTGCTACAACAATGTCTAATGTGTGTGCATGCACACGCATATGCATTTAATTTGGGCCACTCTCTGAGGCATGCTTGAGGAGCCAAGGAGTGGAGAGAGATGCTGAGAGGGGCACAAAGATGCTATATGGAAAGAGAACCTCCCACCAGCCAGGGGTGGCGCCCTGCCTACCTGAGTGCCCAGGGCCTGGATGTCATGCTCAAAGGTGGTGTGCATTCTCTGTAAGGTCTCCACTGTGTTCTGATCTCTCCCGAGCTCCTCGGGGAGTTTCTTGTGTTTGTCCTGGATGCGCCCAAAGATCTCCTTGGCGTCGTGGTAAAACTTGTGCAGTTCATAGGAGGCAGCGAGGATCTGTGTTCGAGTGTCGATGAGCTCCAGGAGGTCAGCCCAGGCCTCGTTGAGCCCATCCTTCCACTCGGCGATAGTAGCGGCATCTGAATGTCCGGAGTTGATGAGCTCGTCTGCCATGTGGTTGACTGTGTCCACGCGTTCCTGCCCAATGTTTCCCGTGTCCCGGGCGAACTCTCGGAATCGCTCTTGGAGCATCTGAAACAGGGGTGAGCATAAAGAAACCAGTGAGATCACCATGAACACTTCATTTACTGATCACTTGAACACCCTTTGGGGAAAAAACACCTGATTTAACAGATGTCAGATCCAAAGCCTCATGTCAATCAGACTTCCTTCTCACTCATGGCAGCAGAGACAAGCACAGCTCCACCGCCTCTGACCAGAGGAATGGGCACAGAGATTCAAACATGACAACTTCCAAGTTGCTCGATGACAAAAGCGACCAGTTGAAATGAAACTCCATGACCTCTGACTCGAGTCTGGGGTGTTTCCTCTGCTCACAGACAGGGAATGAGAAGGGCTTCCCACAGTTTGCCACGTGCCACAGGCCCACCCGAGCTCTGCTTGTGTTACTTGCCGTGACGTGCTCGTAGTCCTGGCCCAGCTCATGCGACCCCGCGACCACCTCCCTCTCGGCAATCCACTGCTCCAGGTCATCCACCTCGCGGTTGAGCTGGAACAGCCGGTGTCTCTCGTCCAGCTTGCCCCGCCTCTCCTCAGCCAGGTCCTTGAGGCCGGCGTACAGCTTGTCTACCTTGGACTGCCGCATGCTTATACGTTCACTGAGAGGAGTGAGACAGGGTTAGGTGTGGGTGAGCCTTAAATGCCCCATTATCTTCAGGGAGACAGCAAATGAGGGCAAATGCCAGGAGGTCACATTATACAAAATTTCTCAAAGGAATCTGAAGGTTAACTGAGTTAGCCCCCAAAATAAAAGTCAACTTTGACCTCAACTTCAGGTAATGGAACGCCAACATGTAACAAAACACAGTCATTAAGGACAAAGGCCACCCTGATTGTGATGAGAGGGAGGGGACAGAAATCGAAATGCTCTGCACTGATGGCTCTGACCGTCAGGATTTCCTTTGATGTTAAAAAATTATTAGCCTCGGAAGAGGGAGCCATCCTCTGTTCTCAGGGGCCACATTGCCAAAGGGACAGAAGACATCCCCGTCTGCAAGCATTTGACCATCTCTGGGCTGTATGCTCTTTCCTTCCAGGAAGGCGGGCCCTGTTGCTCCCATTTCCTGGGTCCTGGGGGAGCAGCATCCACCCCGCCACCCTGCTTCTAACTTTTCTCAGATGGACAGCCTTCCAGCAGGTAAGCAGTCAGACAAGGACTCGATGCCCAGCCTTGCAGATGAGGACGGCCAACTTCCTGAAAGGGCCCCATCCCAATACAGCCAAGGACTGTCCTCCAACTTGCCTTGGTTAATGCCCAAAGCTGATCCTTGTCTGTCTGAGACACAAAAGGCAGTTACAGAGAAAGCCTAAAATGACGACCACTGCAGTGAGTGTGTCAGTTTGGTATGAAACAGGGCAGGGTGCCACACACTCTTTTTTCTTATTTCTGAGGCATTATCAAGACTCAAAGTATAAGAATTAAGAGTGGCATCATTTTGTTCTCTTGGAAGCTCTCATTATTTCACAGGTCCACATGTCCTTATCCATCGCTCCACAATGGGATTCCCTAGTGGCTTACACAGTAAAGACTCTGCCTGCCATGCAGGAGACCTGGGTTCAATCCCTGGGTCGGGAAGATCTCCTGGAGAAGGGAATGTCAACCCACTCCAGTATTCTTGCCTGAAGAATCCCATGGAGCCTGGCTGGCTACAGTCCATGAGGTTGCAAAGAGTTAGACACGACTGAGTGACTAAGCACACAGACACTGCTCTACTACAACACTTCTAAACCCAAGCGCAGGTGCTCTGATCACCCTGTACCCATGCATCTGCACCCCTGACTCACGACACCAATAATCTCTCAATAGGGCTTAGCCAGCAGGAGATAGTTATCCCATGAGAGCAAGCGCCTGTAATATTAACAGGTTCACCCTTCCTGTTCAGCACAGGCCTATTGGGTCTGTTTTAAAAATGCTTCTCAAAGACTCATGCAGGAGGCCCTGACCAGGAGGAACTGCCAGGCCAGTCTCATGCTGATGCAGCGGCACGCACCTTTCAGGATGGCTGTCGGCCACCAGAGCCCGGCTGGTCTTGGAGAGCTGGTGCACCGTCTCCGCGTAGTCCTCCACAGCTTGTTCCAGAATCTGGTGCTTCTTCAACATGGAGACGGCGCTCTGCTCATCCTGTACAGACAGGGGACTGTCACACCCACAGCTGCCCCCCACCCCCAAATCCAAACTACCTGAAAGCGGGACTGGCTGACTGCACAGCACAGGGGGGCGGGAGGAAGACAGTAGAAAGAAAAAGCGCCACAAGTGCAACATGGGCAGTGCAGTATGAAGCGTTTCAAGAGTGGCAAGGTGGACTGGGCCGTGGGAGCCTCTGAAAGATGGCCATAAGAGTGACGCACAGTGACGAGGACCCTCCAACATATGAGGCAAAGCCCAGGCAAACCAAGTGTGTCCTGGCTGGAAAAACTCTCCATGTCTAACAGATGTAGATGATAGCATTCTGGTCAGAGTACTTTCAAGTACTTTTAAACTGTCTCAAAAACATCTAGTATATTGTAAAAGAAAGACTTTGGCAAATTTCTATTTAAAAAAGGGGAGAGCAGACAGATATCATGATTCAGAGAAGAAAATTCTGTACCAAGGGGCAAATAGCCAGGTTCCAGTCACCTATATGCACCGCGCTGCCCCCGTAAACAAGGCAACAGTCAGATGTTGCACAAGGAAGCCACCCCCAGCAGCACAAGCTTCTGGTCTGAGCCAGAGGCTCCCCGGGCGCAGGAACGGGGTTGGGGGGGGTGGGCTCAGCCTCTGTCCTCACCTTGGCCTTCTCCTCGGACATCATGTATAGCTCCTGCTCGCTCATCCAGGCCTCGGCCTCAGCCGCGTCAAAGTAGTACTGCTGGGCCCTGTGCGCCTCCTCCAGCCGCCGGTGCCGCTTCTCAGTCTCCTCGATGAGGAGGCCCCACAGCTGCTTCAGGTCAGCCAGTCTTTGCCGGATGGCCTCGGCGTTGAGGCTGCTGTCGGTGATGATGTTCTGGCTCCTCTCAAAGATGTCGTCGATGCGAGGCTGGTGCCCCTGGATCTCCTTCTGGAGGGTCTATGTGATTGGGAAACACACACCCAAGGCTCACTGAGCCACAGCAGCACACTGCTTGTGCCAGGCCCTGGGGCCAAGGAGAACCCGCCCGTCTTCTGAGCTCCCCCTTCAGGCTGCTTGCGCCAGGCCCTGGGGCCAAGGAGAACCTGCCCGTCCTCTGAACTCCTCCTTCTCTGCCTCCTAACATGGAGCTGGCCCCAGCAGACATGCTTACCTGATTTTTCTTTATCAACAGCTGCACAGTCTGGAGGTTGTGGCCATGATCCGTGGAGGTCGCCAAAGGCATCCTCTCACCAACCCACAACTGGAAGGAATTGTAAACAGGTGGTCAGGGCCACTCAAAAAGAACAAATATCTGATGCAGACAAGGGCAGGAGGGGAGAGCAAGGAGGCCAGTATGGGAGGGAAGCATGTTCAACCCTAGTGGGGGATGAACAACAAGATACTATAGTGCAGCCCAGGGAACTACATTCGATATCCTGTGACAAACCATAAAGGAAAAGAACACATACATCTGTAAGTCAGTCACTTTGCTGCACAGCAGAAACATAGCATTGTAAATCCATTATACTTTAATAAAAGTTTTTTAAAAAAGGAGAAAGAAACAATTGCCCCACTGAGAGGGGTGGCCCAGGGAGCCTGCCCTTCTTCTCCAATGAAGGGTACAGGCTAGTCTTCCAGACCTTACTTTTATCCACAATGCCAGACTCTCCAGGAGTCCCTACTCTTTGTTGTTAAAATGATTGTTTTGGGGCATTAAAGCCCTCAATTTATCTTTAGAAAACTAGACAGAAACCCAGAGGTGTATTCTGTGTGGACACATGGTGCAGGACTGTGACAACTCAGCACCCCCAGGGACTGAGGTGGGTCAGGTACAGCAGTGGGAACCCGGTCTGCAGGTTGGCCACGTGAGGAGGCACTCACGATCTCGTCCTCCACGTCCCGGTTGAACTGATGGATCTCCTTGGAGGCCAGCAGGTTCTGCTTCCTCTCGTTGAGGGGCTCCAGCAGCTCCATGAACTTGGTCTGCACGGTGAGGCGCTTGCTGTCCACCTCGTCCGTGCTCTTCCCCTCTTGGCTCAGGGCCTGCGCCTGGCTCTGGAGCTCTTCTATCTCCTTCTTCCGCACCTCCATCTGATTCTCCAGCATCTGAGGGCGGAAGACACACCCACCTTCACACCCGAGACAAGGGAAACACAGACAGTGATTTTACATGCTCCCCTTTGGCACTGTCCAAAACAGAAGATTTGGGAATATTAACTGATACAGTGGAGAGCCCAAGAAATGGTTCTGCATGGCTAGTAGCCAGCAACTAGTGCTCCACTTTCTCAGCTGATTTTTCCAAAACAAAACAAAACAAAACAAAACAAAACAAAACAAAACCTCCCTTTCTAAGGATTTTTAACCTTGGGAGCAACAGTCAAGTTTATCTAGGAACTTCAGAGGCAAATGACAGGGGAAATAAGAATTAATTATGGGGAAAGGATGGTCTCCATCTGCCTGTTCAGAAGTCACAACGACACTGAAAACCAGCTTAATCACCAGGAAGGAGTCAGGTCTTCAGTTTCCAGTTCTTTTAGGCCAGAAGGATAGCTAACATTAACCATCTCCTCTCAATTGCTTTAATCAGAAAGCTGATTCTTCTTTTTAAAAATACTTGATAATCAGCTGAAGACAGCCTAACTGTATATTTACATGAGGGAAAAGGGCAAAAGCACAGCAGAGGTGTCTTGCTCAGGAATCACAACCCGAGGAAGACCACACGCTGCTGTCCCCAGAGACAAGGGGCTGGCGAATATACTGACTGCTCTCTTAGCTAGGGAAGCACTTGGCCACACACTGCAAACTCGGTCCGGGAGCTCCTGCAAGCTACTGCCACGAACCTGCTTGGCTCAACCTCATCACAGCTATTTTCTCTCATCAATGTAAATTAATTTGCCCTTAGAAGGACACTACTGTTTTGCAAAAACCCCAAATTTCTCTTATTATCTAAAAGTGCCCTGAACCACTCAAATAACTATCACATATTTAGACATTTTACAGTGAGGTATGCAAACATGGTAACTTTTCTTCAAGTAAACTGTGGAATTAGATGGAATGAACATTTATTAAACTGTTAAGTGGTGTTATCTGTCAACTACGATGATAATGAAAATATACTGCCATGCATGGACCCCAGTACTCCTACGATGTCTTTCCAAATTGATTCTGGAAATGTCCCCTGATGCCACCAGAGCCCACTGTGCTGGGTGTGTTAAAATCCCTTCACGCTCCAAGCAAATGTCTGAGGACACGGTGGGCGAGTTAAGACCACCAGGACCACAGCAGGGAAACAGCTTGTGGTGCGCTGGCCTAGGGTGTGCTAGCCCTGGCACTTGCCTGCTGCTTTTTCAAAAGGATGTTGACACTGGTGAGGTCTTTGCCATAGTCGTCAGACTGAATCTGACTTTCCAGGCCATGCAGCCATTTGTCCAGATCTGCACAGCTCTGGGTGAAGAGTTCGGCTTTGTTCGCATCGAAGAGCCGCTGGGCCTTGGTCTGTGTGGTAGATTCAAGGACTTCCCACATTTTATGTAAACCTGTGAGTTTCTCCTTCACCACGGCTTCTGTCTCTGGCTTTTCTGAAATGAGCTGCATTCCCTCCTGGAAAACACACATAAATACAGTTTGCAGAACAGGTGTCACTGTGAAAAACAAGCCTGACATATTTGAATTATGAGTCACCTATTCACTGAACAACCACATGTGCACACACAGATACAAACATGCACGCACGCAGTCTTTCTACATGGAATTAGTGCTCGACAAAACCACCAATGGCCTGACTGGTTTTCAAAGGCATGGAGCACCAAGTGATGGTTGGGGCTCTGGGATACTTACTGCCAGTAACCTAAAACTTCATCCCTTCCACATCACCCCCAAGAGACCTTAACACTTAAACTGTTTAGATTTTGAAACAACATAGTGTATGAAGGAAGAGAAGGGAGGGTGGAGAATGTCACATTCATGTTTGGTTACGCTGCAGAGAATTCTGCTGTGCCAAAACAATACAGTTTAAATTATTAAAATGAGAAATTTAAAATACATAGTATTTCTAAGTTCTGTGGATCCGCTCAATGTCTGTCACAGTCCAGCACACATGATAGATCAACAGAGTGAGGACGCTGCCCCGGGGGCTGGCAGTCTATCAAGTGCAGCAGAGGAGACACACACAGAAACTCAACTCCTAGGATTCTTTACAAGACAAGGCAGGCATTTTGTGCCACCTGGTTGGGTTTCTGCTTGTCTCCTTTCTTGCTGGTTTGAAGGTAGGAGTTGGGAGGTGAAAAGTGGGACTGCTCCTGGCTGTGTAACTCCCGTATGTGGTCATATAGGACTCAAATACGCTGGAAAACATGCTAAGTACAAAGGAGCTCATTTCCACTCAGTTAGTTTTCTCACCACAGCCACACTGATGGAGCACCATCAACCCCTTGACTCACCTTCTCAATTTTGTCAAGCCATTCTTTGTTGGAAGCGAGTTCTGCCATAAAGGCTTGATGCTTCAACCATTTACTGTGCAGATTTCTGGCTTCATCATAAGACATGTCCTGGGCTGTAAGCATCTTTTCATTGATCCAGAGAGACAGCTAGGAAAGAAAAAAATCAGGTTCAGAGATTGTGATCACAGACATCAGCCTTTTTTCTGCCTGGAAACAGCTGTTATGTTGTTACGCGCACACCATGTTTCCACGTCAACAGACAACCAAACGTTTACTTTACAACTCTGACCCATCACAACAGGTATCCCCATTGTATGGATGCTATACTTGAGACTTGCTCCAAACTATGAATCTAACACTAAATCCAGAAGTATAAAAAGCACTTCGAGTCAGCTTTCAAACTGTTTGGCACTCTTAACCGGCTTTCCCTCCAGACACTTGTGTTTAAAATTCTGTCCTAAGCAAGCTAAGTCACAACCTTTCTTCTTCAAATACCCATGGCTAGCTAAACAAGATTAACTGTCTTTACTACATTTGGTAATCTTTAGTTTTAGTTCTACCATAAAAGAAACCAAAGCGCCTATTCTTTCATCCTTCCCTCTTCTTCATGGACATTATCTATGCGGATAACAAACAGCATGAGGAACTTGCTTGCTATAGGGGTGAGGCAACCATGATGCCCTCAGCTCCCTTCATTTCTCAGTCACCTTCATCTTTTCTTCTACAGCCTCTGTCTGTAGAAGACCAAGAACACTTCACAGGGCTAACTAAGATCAATAACACTTCACAGGACTGGATTCTGAGACTCAGCATGTCTGCTTGGATCTGAACTCTGGGAAGCCTCTTCACAGACCCTGCTGGCCAGTGACAGATCTGAGCCTAGCCCAGGCCCTGGACACGTTCCCCTTGCTGGCTCTCGTCCCAACTCGCCTGGCTCCCCACTGCCTGCCGGCAGTTGGCCACACCAGGGTCCTAATTCCTACCAGGAAGAGAGCGCTTCCGTTTGCCCAGTCGGAAGATACGCAAACAAATGCAGGGTCAGCCTGGAACCAGAAGCCAGTAAGTCTTCAGGGGCAGTGCCCTTATTCCACATGACCCTAAGACGTCACTCTTACACCAGCTGCTGCCGTAACAAATCTGCACCCAAACTGTGTCATGGTCCCACCACCAAGGGTTTAGAAATGGTGTATAACCATGGAATATTACTCAGCCATCAAAAAGAATTCATTTGAATCAGTTCTAATGAGATGGGTGAAACTGGAACCCATTATACAGAGCGAAGTAAGCCAGAAAGATAAAGACCATTACAGTATACTAACACATATATATGGAATTTAGAAAGATGGTAACGATAACCTTATATGCAAAAAAAGAAAAAAGAGACTCAGATGTATAGAACAGACTTGTGGACTCTGTGGGAGAAGGCGAGGGCGGGATGTTTCAAGAGAACAGCATCGAAACATGTATATCTAGGGTGAAACAGATCACCAGCCCAGGTTGGATGCATGAGACGAGTGCTCAGGCCTGGTGCACTGGGAAGACCCAGAGGGATGGGGTGGAGAGGGAGGTGGGAGGGGGGACCGGGATGGGGAATACATGTAAATCCATGGCTAATTCATTTCAATGTATGACAAAAACCACTGCAATGTTGTAAAGTAATTAGCCTCCAACAAATAAAAATAAATGGAAGAAAAAAAAAAAAGAAATGGTGTATAAACCCCTACAGAACCAACTATTCTGAGGCCGTTCCCTTGCACTTTGGGCAGCTGCTGGGAGAGGCTTCCCCATAAGAGGGCTCCCACAATACAAAGTCTGTTCTCTGGGAACCATGTCAAGGAGGGGGATGCAGGTCCCGGGAGGACCCCAGCTCTGCCTGTGGGTGAACCCCCAGGCACCCTCCCTACCCTTCTCAGGATACCAACCACCAAGTATGGGAGGGAGGGGGATCAAAAGCAAAAGTAGTGAGATTTTTGATGTCATGCTTTACTAAGGAAAAAACACCAAATCCCATAAAGCCCTTGGTAAGCAAGGACCATAGATCCATTACACAACAACCAAGGCACTGAATTTCCTACTTTCCTTCCAGTTATCTGAGTAGCTAAGGCCTTAAAGGCTAAGGCTATTCAATCTAAGGAGAAAAGATGTAAAGAAGAAAGCAAATTGAAAAACTACCCTGTATTCCACACGTGCACACTAAACATAATAAAAGGCAATGATCCAAAGTGCAAAGGACATCCACATATTTGCTCTATTCATAACCACCTACCCAAGAGAGATTAAAAAAAAAAGGAGCCACATAAAAATCAGAGGCTTATAAACAAATCTGCTCTTTGCTGAACACATCATCCTACAGATAAAGCAGCATGTGACACAGCACAATGAAATGGAGCTGTGGAACGTGCTAGTTCATCAGACCTCCACCAGCATTCTGGAATCAGACTCATAGTTATTATCAGTGGGCATTTACAAAGGTCATTTAAGAATATGCTCATTCTCTGCAGAACAGAACACTGTGCAGATTGGAAAAGGATAGGAACAATGCTTTGATCACTGGATTAAGCTCAAAGCAAAGTGCTGAACCCACTATGCCGGTGCCACCACGTTTAGTTATACTGCCCTCCAGGGGAGGAAAAAATCAGTTTCAGAAAACAGGAGGTATGGAGACAGGGAACAGAATAGAAAAGTAGGGCTTTAAAAATCACTAATTTTTCAGGGTATCATATTAAAATAACAACACAAAAAACATGATGCTCTTTGCATCACCATCTATAACTGGGATTAGCTAGGCCCTGCTCATCCTTCCTGCACTGGGGCAACGAATTTCCCCCTCCAGGAAGTATTCATGGTGGGTGGCAACAGTGGCAGAGCTTACAACCCAGCCTCCTCTAGCCTCCAACCAACCAGGAAGGGGGTGTGGCAAGGAGACCATCTGGATCTCCTAGACCTTGAACAATACTAACAGCAAGCAGCAGCATTAAATCTGACTTCTGGGTGCTCTGTAAATATCCACCAACACAATAAGAAGTAGGTTTTCATATGTAGGGCTAGTCCACCCACAAACTCCATTTTCAGAGATTCTGGTTTAAAACGGGCGTGTTTTAATGAGGCTAAATAATGGAATATTAACAAAGAAGAATATTCCTCAATAATAACAGCACCCTTGGCTGGTACTTCTACACCAAGGGTTTTGAAGCCCTCAAGCCTGACCCAAGCCCCGTCCCTCTGTGGAAACCTCTGGGGTTCCCAGGTGGCTCCAACAGTGAAGAATCTGCATGCAATGCAGAGACTCAGGTTTGCTCCCTGGATCGGGAAGACCCCTGGAGAAGGGAGTGGCTACCCACTCCAGTATTCCTGCTTGAAGAATTAAACGGACAGAGGAGCTGGGCAGGCTCCAGTCCATAGCATCACAGAGTCGGACACCACTGAATGACTAACACTTTGATACATTTTTACAAACCTGACCTAAATTTAGGCTTTATTTGTAAACTATATATGCTGATGTGGTACCCCCAGCAGATCCTATGGTTGTACTAACTTTTAGCAAGGTTTAAGGAAAGAAAAAATAGATAAGCCAGGGAGACCTGGCACAGCAGTTTGAAGGAGACCTGCAAATCATCTCCAGGACAAAGAAGACTGGCCAAAACCTCTGGGCATTCTTGGAGGGGAAATCACACAGCGCTGAGCCCTCTGGGTGTGCCTACCAGTCACTGGTGTGTGTTAGGGAGTAAATTCCTTGTAACCAAGGACGCTCATCTGGAACAAGAATTAACAAAGATCTAAAGATCTACTGAAACTATTTCCTGTGATTCTACTTGGAAGGACTATGTCTTATCTATTTACTTTTCCCACATGTTTCTATTTATGAATCCACATGGATGCGAATGGAAAATCAGGAGCTGGAAATTTCAACTGAGCCTCTCTCAAAGGTTCCTCTGTTCCCTCACTTCCTGCTTATTTCCTGGCATTCTTTTCCCTAAATTCAGTCCAGATTTCACCATGCTTAGGTCAATGGATTTCATCTCAGTAATCTGTTCTTTAAGCAAAGGGATGGGGTCCCACTGGTTTCCCCAGCACACCCCCTTCCCATCTGATCTGAGGTTAAAACATGCTGGTGGGGTCTCAAGGGCAACGTTAAGGTACTTCAGGGACCTCCAATCTGGGGAGGGCACAGCCCAGGCTGCAAATGTCTCTTGACAACTTTTCACTCCCTCCAGGGCTGAAGGGCCACTTGGTATTCACTGCAGCACATCATGCAACTCTACATAGCTAACCCTGAATCCATTACTCTTCCCTGGGTCTTGTCTGGGGACATGAATGCCTCTTTAAATGAGCATCCTATTCAAATGGGTTATTCATGCTCAGGAGTGACTTGAAGAGGCACTCCTGGCCTCGCCTGTCTGGTTCTAGGCAAACCCCTCCAGGGACCCAGATTCATCGGCGTGGCCCTGAATGTCAAGAGACCCTAAGCACACAGTCGAGGGGCTTTTCTTCCTTCATAAAGTTTAGCTGCTGGAGCACATTTTAAGATTCACAGTAAGACAGCAGTTTAATGGACATGAAGGATTGCTTCTGTCACCAACTCTGATTCAACTGTTATGAGAGCCATATTTAACACACAGCTACAAATTTGCAAGCAAAGGATTTGTGAAGAGTCTGGTCGTATTCTTAGCATATGACCTTGATCCTCCCCTCTCCATCTCCAGTTCCCCTTCCCCAAGATCCCTACAGCTTCTCTTGGATATTTTTCATCCCACTTCTGCCTCTGTTGAGATTTAGTCTAATAAACCAGAGAGGACCGAGTCTCACCATGGTTCTCTGGTGGATAGTGAAATACAATGTGCTTGTGATCTCACGCATGTGAAGTCAGCTAGATGCTTTCTTCCAACCAGCTTGCAGAGAGATTGCGTTTTACTGGCTAACTTTAGTTTTCCCAGTTTGTTTATGCACATATCAGGGGAGTATGAAGTAGTTTGAGAATCATCAGATGAATACCACATGTTAAAACTCAAGAGTTTGAGATCAGGATTACTGCTCTTGGCATTTCAGACACATACCTGAGGAGCCTGAAGGATGGATATTTCAAGGTCTTCAAAGAGTAAGAAAACTGTGTATATTTCTTGAAATCTTTCTTCTTACCTGGGTAGCCAACTGCAGTTTCTTTTATTTCTTTCCTTCCCTACTAGTAACTCTGCCTTATTTTAAATAGTAGATGCTTTTAGGCTATAGAATATTTGAGAATATCACTGTCTGTGACCATGGCAATGTTCTACATCTGCACTGTCCATACAATATGGCAGCCATGAATCACAGTCGGCTACTGAGCACTTAAAGTACGGCCAGCGTGACAGAACAACTACAGTCTTAATTCCATTTAAAATGAGGCAGCCACATGTGGTTAGTATCTGCTGTGTTGAATAGCACAGTTCTAGACTGTAATAATCTGGTTCCTCTAAGTGGTACCTTGTAGGCTGAAGAACTGACGCTGCCCCACCTGCAATTTGTATGAGTGATGTGAATTTCTGGCCTCAGTTCATTTTACAATCCCAAGGGCTCTTCTGCCAAATGCTTGGTGGTTCTTGTTAGAAAAGAGGAAAGGAGGCATTAAAGGGAGATGTACCTCCTGACAGTCTTGCAGGAATTTCTGAAGATCCCTGTTGTCCTTCAGTCTCATCAGAAGCTCACTGGCTGCCTCTCGATTCTTCCTGTGTCTGTTATAACGATAATAAAAACGATTTTAAAAAAAGGAATTCTTGAAATACAGAATTTACAATTCAGTTTCTTTTCTGGGTTTCTCTACATGCTGAAAACAATCTGCTGACAGTTCTTGATTATGTCAAGGAGACAAAATAAACAAGGGAGTCGAGCATTCAAATGAGTAAGTCATGGTACAAGAAGCCAGAACACCTGTCCCAGCCACACAGCGAGCCAGGATGCAGGCAACAGAGCTTCATAAGTCTGGTGCTAGGAAAAAACACCATGAACAGGCACTCAGCACAACTCTCCATTTTAGGAACTGGGAAAACATAAAATTGATCTTTAGGAAACTCATACCTGGGTGACAGACCATGTATATACCTAAGAAAATACAGAAAACCATGTAACTGGCTTCAAAGAACATTTCCTGATAACAAGATTCTCATCATGAGAAAAACTTGTCCCAAACAACAATAAACCAAGAATGAAAATTTTTAGACCTGTGAGATCATCTACCTACCCAATCCCCATCTTTATCAATACATAAGGGTAACCAAGGCTTATAAAAGTTAAAGCACAAAACCTTAACCAAGAAACTTAGAAGAATTAGAAAGCTGCTGAACTTGGTAAAATGACAAGCAACATCGGGCGCTCACTCCACAGCTCGGATGCAGCCACAGGGCTTCTTGGCACACAGCGTGGAGGTACAGGAAGCCCCCTGCAAGACTTCTTTCCACTCCCAGGGGCTTTTCCACTGGGCTGTGAGGAAGAGCCACATGAATGCTGTGAGTGCCTTGGACACAGCTGCCTTCATGTGGTTCTATTGCCTCGAGGAGAGCCATACTACACTGAGAATGGAGAAGCATCACCATGACACAGCTCCTTATACTCCCAAGGAACCCAGGCACCAGCTGGCCTAAACACAGGGTATGAAGAATGGCGAAAAGTGAAAGTGAAAATCACTCAGTCGTGTCTCTCTTTGCAACCCCATGGACTATAGAGTTCATGGAATTTTCCAGGCCAGAATATTGGAGTGGGTAGCCTTTCCCTTCTCCAGGGGATCTTCCCAACCCAGGGATGAATCCAGGTCTCCCAAATGGAGAGTGCATATGGGAAGGTTTGGGTTTTCCTGCCAAGTCCCAAGGCAAGTTCTTGCTGCAGTGTCTGGGCAAGATCTCTTGACCAACCCCACCAACCCCCACGGCCAGGAGGAGGAAGAACACAACCTCTGATTCTCCACGAAGCCAAGAAAGGGCAGCTCAGGGAGCACCTGCTACAGGCTGGCTTTTAAAATACCTTCTTCAAGTGCAGGAAGACTGTAATGACCTGTGCGTCACACAGGTTTGCAGTGAGTACTGGCAAGTGACACTGGGAGCACTGCTGCCGCCACCTGCCTGAGGACCAAAGGGAATCACTCACTGCTCCTTCAGGTCCCAGATCACAGGGACAATGTGAATGGAAATAACACTGTCAGGGAATTGCTCAACACATAAGATAATATTTTACTTTTTTGTTTTAAGTTGAAAGGGATTCTGTAGCTTCAGGCAAAGGGGTCTTAATATGTTTATACCACTTAAGCAAAATGCAACAATAGAAAAGTACTTCTTGCATAATGCTAAATAAAAAAAAGTTCATGCATAATCAATGATTAAAAAAAAATTCCAAGGCACAGATTGGAAAGCAAAGACCAAAGTGGCATGAGCTAAGGGTGAGATTAAAAAGTAGTAGTTTCCACCCTCTACCCCCACATTTTTAACAATGTGACTTTTATAATAGTAAATTAAAAGGCCTAAGTCCCTTTACTTCAGTGCGATCCTTTCTCAAAGATGAAAACTTAAAAAAAATTTTTTTTAAAGATTCGGATTAAAGGAATTAGTCATCTAAAAAATGTGGGTGGAGAAGGAATGTCAAGCAAAGTCCTTCAAGTTCCCAACCGTCAAGTTCCAGTCACTGTTTGTACGGGGGTTTAAGAAAAATAAAGCAAATCTTCCAGAGGAAGGTAATCTGAGTTGGAGTTAAGTCACAAAATGCAAGAGTCCTGCTTTGAGTCAAAGGCCTTGAAGAAAAGATCTCATTTCCTTCCCGAGTATCACACGAAAATGCTGTCATGGCAAGGAGTAATCAGAGACACAGGCAGTTAAAACAGGTCGTGCAACCTTGAAACTCACTGAAGTAACAGCTAAAAATAACCTCAGACACTAAGAAAATTCAATATAGAGAGAAATACCACCAGAAGGAATCTTGAATGTATCTCTTATAAGATAAAGATTCACATGCCCAATAGATTTCTGCCTGGACAATTTTTCTCCACCCTGGTGTTCATGGGACGTGAAACTCAGGGAGGTCTTTCAAGGTTGGATCACGGATTTAATTAAAGGGAAGGGCCTTCCAGAACTTGGCCATAGTTTCTCTTACCCTTTCGAGTGCTGTTTGGGATGAGGTGAAATTTCTTGCTTTCTTTCCCTCACCTCCTACCCCTATAATGAGACTCAAAAGCTCCTCACCACAAGAGGCAGATACTAGGTTCAACTCTGGTTCTTATGAAAAGTGAAGAACCACAGGTAAATGAGTAAAGCATGCTGGTAATTTTTAAGTTTTGTTCCCATGTGAGATAGGGTCTGGCTTTATGAAACTGGACAGATTTCCTTTTCTCCCAGGACTGCACTGTGGCTGGAATTTTCCTCTGAGCCAGGAAGCTCACCCGTTCATACTCCCCTTGAGCAGGCGTGGACTGTAGGCTCCATCCCACCATGTCAAAGGCACTATAAAGGCCACTCAAACCCTACCCACATCTGTTAAGTCAGTGTCTTTGTTCTAGCACTTTTTCATTTCAACGAACTCAGCGGTAATCGACAAGATTTCCGGAATGTAAGCACATTATAATGATTTTGCATTCTACAAAAATAGCTTCATGGGAGCGTCAGAATATTTCTGGATGGGGATCAGATCCTGAAGGTTTAGATATTTACTTAGCTTGTGCTCCGACACCACCTGGAACTGAGATTTGTATATTTTTATAACAGACCAGTATCCTCTGGGAACAGGTTTCAGATTTTTAGGTCTCTGAGGATATTAAAGTGAAAGCAGAATTCGGGGAACATATGCTGAGGAAAGGTAGAAAATGCAATCCTTCTGAGGGTAGATCACCAGAAAGCCCCGCTCCCCTCTCTCTCTGTTATGCTTAAGGACAGTAGAGGATCATCTCCCCACTGCTTTTAACAACAGAAATCCCCAGGAGGCCTGGGAACCCCAGGTGCCCAGGCTCTGAGTCAAGGACAAAGGGAAGCTTAAGCTGCAACAAAGAGCTGCTAAAACATTCTCTCTTATCCAGGAGTCTCCAGTCTAGACAGCATCACCTGCTTCCAACAAGCCCTTGCAGCTGTGGCATGGGGGTGGGGTGGGGGGGAGATCAACACACTGAGCAAGCAGCCAGGCAGCTGCACGCCCGCCTAAACACAAGTGTCCCCAATGGCCCAGCCCATCTTCAGGAAACCAGCTGTGTGCACCTAACGTGGAGGAACGTGGGATATCATGTTTACAATATAGTGAGATTTAACACCCAGAGAAAAGGAAATTCTTTTTCTCCTTGTTAAAACTGTCTTGCCCAATCCTTGTTTCTCATACTAATTTGAAGGTGGGGAGACTTTTTTTTGGTAGCTGTTTTAAAAGCAACAGATACAAAATTATAATCTACCTTATACCCTATTCCCACAGTACCATCCCTACAGCATATGGTTTAGGATCTGAATCAGTGTACAGGACAGACTGGCTAAAGCCAGGAGCCCGATCTTTACAGGCAACGAGTCGTTCCCCTCTCCACTCGTGACAAGTTTACGTGGCCCAGGGTCCCAGGACACCCTCTCAGACACGGTAAGTAAGGAACTGCTCCCCACTGGCAGTTCTTCCTTCTCACTGTACTGGAAGGTCAGAGGAGCCTTGAGGAAGAGCTTGTTTCTTAATGACATCATCTCACAATGAGCCTGTAAATCTGGCCCAAACTGGGACCAGAGGAGATCAGCTGTAACAGACACTGGTGACTGACTCAGATAGTCCATCCCTGGAGAGAAGTGGCCAGCTCAGAACAGGCCAGAACCAGGCCAGGCTGTGTGTCCAAACCAGATCCACTAGACCTCCCACTTCAGCAATAACCAAGGCAGAGTGAGTGTTAGGAGAGAGGGTTTGACACAGAATGTGGCCAGGGAGAAAAATCTCTTGGAACTGAAAATAAAAACAAAACAACAGCATCTAATGGTGGAGAGAGCTTGGCTGAAGAGGAAAAGGTCTTTTCTCATAAACAAGATGCCAATACAGTGTTATCCATTAGGCCTTCTAGTAAAGGTCTAAAGATGCTCCCTTTTTGGCTCTGCCAGGTACTCAGGACAAACAACCTTGTCCTTCTTCCTTATCCCTCCTAAGACCTCGGAGTCTTGCTTGGATGAAGGTGAACGTGGGTTTGGCTGGATGGGGAAGCGTCTGGTTCTCAGGGTCCCATTGGGTGATGTGCTGGGTATCACCTCTTACAGGGCAGGCTTATACCCCACTGCTACTCAGCATTCCAGCTTTGTAAGTCTTTGATTAGGGATTAGCTTGGCCTTTTAGGCTTTCTTTTGTAGATTAAATTTTACTAGAAGCCCGTATCCTGCCCACTTTGGAATTTAAACCCATAGCCCCAAAGATGTTGGCCAATGATACAGATGCTTGAGGGCCCCAGGGTGCAAGACTCCCTTAAGAGTGTCAGGACTCCGCACCTGTCGTCAATGGAGTCCACCTTCTCCTGGATGCGATCCGAGTTGATGTTCCCGTCGCTCACCAGCCTCCGGCCTGTTTCCACAACCGCGTTGATCTTCTCCTCATTGGCATCCATGGTGGTCATGAAATCCTCTTGTTTTTTAATAGCTGCTTCAGCTCCTTCCAAGGTGGTGGGCATTTCAGTATGGGCCAAAACATACTCCTTAATTAAAAAGGGAAAATCACAACAGGATGAAAAATCATGAGATACAACTTGCCTTCAGAATATAAAAAAAAAACAAGTTTTCCCCATTTCCGTGCAACACACTTTGCAACAACTGCTTTGTCACACTTAGATAAAATTATCTATGGAGTCAGATAACAGAAAAAGTTGGGAGGGGGAAAAAAATCCCAATGAGATGCCCAAAGTGACTAGATTCCCTTAAGTGATCAAATGGCTCTCATTTTTCCCCCAAAGCAAGTGAGAGAAGTAAATGAAGGTTTGTGCATCAGCCACAAGGATCTGCTCATGTGCCCATAAGGTGATAGCAACAGACCCTTCAAACTTAATCTTTCAAGAGACATTATCAACCCTGCTGTTGGTGACCATCCTTAGCTCTTTCTCTAATTTCTGCATTGTCACTTGATCAAATCCTTGACTTTTCTAAGAGCAAGGAAGACAAAACCTTTCAGAAAAAAAAAGTTCCCCCCAAATACTTTTCAATTGGATTAATACATCTCAGAACGTTGCCAATGTAATGAACTACTATGATGATATACTATGAGACATTAACAGGTCCTAGACCATTATTGTGCTGGAACTGTACTTCGCAAGGCAAGGCAGCCTCCATAGGAATCTTCAGTTCTATCCCCTTCATTGTGATGGGTTTCAGTGCCTTAAAATCAGGGAAAACAAATGTCTGTCCATTGTTCTTCTAACTTCACCCAAATAGGTGTAAACCAGCAGCCCACAGGCGGCCGAGGCCCAGCCCGATGGGGAGGAAGCCAAGCGGTGGGGGACGTTACCTGGTTGTTCAGGAAGGCTTCAGCCTGCTTGGTGTCCCGCAGGAACTGCTGGTGGGCGTGGGACTGGGAGAGGAGGCTCTGCCTGTTCTCCCACATCTTGTGGAGCTCGTTCCAGCCTGTGTCCAGGGCCTGCAGCCGCTGCCGCAGGAACATGTACTGAGCGTCTGTCTGGCCCTGGGTGACCATCTCGCCCATGTCCCTCATCTTCTGGTAGTCCTCCTCGTAGTTGTCGATCTCGTTTTTGATGTTCTCGTGCTGTGTGAGGAGCTTCTCGGCCTCGGTCAGGGTGTTAGGCATATCCTCCGAGGCAATGGCTGTCTGTGTCCTGGAGAGCCAGGACTGGAAGTCGTCCAGGTCCCGCAGGAACTGCTGCAGCTTGCTGGCCTCTCCCAGGGAGGCCTCACGGTTCTTCAGCGTGGTCTTCATCTCCTCCCACACGTCACTGATCTCGGCCAGCCGAGACAGGATAGCCTGGGCCTGGTCGGGGTGCTCGGACTCCAGCTTCTCGGCCTCCTTCTGCAGGTCACTCAGTTTCGCCTCGATGGCCACGAGGTCCCGCTCCATGCCGGTCAGCTTGCGCTGCAAGGCCATGACACCCGCCAGGTCATTGCCCAGGTCCTGGGTGGATTCGATGACTTTGGTCTTCTCCCGGATCCATGACTTGGTTTCGTTGCACTCGAGGTGGTAGTTCTGGATGCTCAGGGCGGAGAGGAGCGCATCCTTCTTCCGGTCCACCAGCTCCCTGAACTGACTCCACCTGTGGGTGCCAGGGTGGCAGAGAAAGCAGTGTGAGACACTGGACAAAGAAATTCATAGTGACGGTCGCAGCTGCCATTCTCCTGCCACTTCTGCTCTGACTCTGTGTTGTTTGGAAAAATCACCTCCCTCAGTATGTGGACACCAGGTATCACCATCGCAAAAGCTCAGGGACACACTCTAACCTGTAAGAAGTCTGACAAGGAGAGGGACTTAAAGAGTGGAAAGATGAGCAGTGACAAGACATCTGTCCCCCAGGGTCACTTAACTCCTGACTGCAATGCACCTCTTACTCACCTCCAAGCTGTACCTACTAAACATGTCCCATACCCCAAGGCTTTAGCTGCCACCACGACCCACTCAAATGTATATATTCAATAGAAAGATAACACCAGGACAAAAGTCTACCTTGATAATTAGGACTTTAGTCCACCAATTCATCTCAAACATATTAAAACCCTGTTTCAGAAATCACTTTAAAAGGGACAGCAGAAGTGCCACCTTGATATCACGACCCACTATGCTGGGCATGGGTCTCATGCAGGCTCTCGCTTCCCACATGTGGGAGGGGTGCCCTGAACCATGTTGCGCCCAGAGATACTTCTCAGAAAACCAGGGTATGTCGAAAGACAGATGCTGATGCCATGACAATGGCGCCACAGTGTCAGTCACCCCATGCAGGAAATTCCTGACCATGAGGCTCAGGGGGCAGTCCCAATCCTCCTGGCCGGGCACAGGGAGCCAGCCTGCTGCCACTGGCCTCATGCTCACCTCGTATTGAGCTTGTCCTGCTGGGCTTTGATCTCCTTCTCACTTGGGTGGCCGCTATGCATCAGCTGCCGAGCAATCTGGTTCACCACTGCCACCCGGGAAGCCTGGTTGTTCATCTCCGGTTCGAGACTCTCAAATCTGCAAAGGCAATTCGACAGAGCGGTCACCTGCTTGGTCACTGAAGCTGCGCAGGGTGGGAGGGTGGGTGGGCTGGGTGACCCCATGGCAGCTGCTCACCTGTGCTGGATGACCTCCAGGTCTTCCAGCTTCTCTGGGATCTGCATGTTGTTGAGCCACTGCTCCTTCTCATCAATCCAGAGCTCACAGGCGTCGGCCTCACTG
This sequence comes from Odocoileus virginianus, assembly GCF_023699985.2. Taxonomy (NCBI): domain Eukaryota; kingdom Metazoa; phylum Chordata; class Mammalia; order Artiodactyla; family Cervidae; genus Odocoileus; species Odocoileus virginianus. The sequence continues at coordinate 35,528,049 of NC_069675.1, read as the reverse complement.
AACATCTTGTACAGGGCCAGAGTGTCCTGCAGCGCCTGCTTCCGCAGCCGCGTCAGCTCGGCCACCTCCTTGTAGCGCTCCTCAATGCCCGCCAGCCGGCCCCGCACGTCGGGGGACTCAGCGTGCTCCTGGGGCAGGGCGCTGGCCTGCTCGTGCAGCGAGTCGATGGTGGGCCGGTAGTTGGTGATCTCCTCCGCCACGTCCTTGTGCTTCTTGACCAGGGACTGGGTGGAGTACTCATCGTGGCCCACGTCGTTGCTGGAAACGATCTTGAGGATGTCCAGCATCCAGGCGTCAATGTCGTCGGCATCCGCCTGGAACTGGTGCAGCAGTGAGGCCTCCTCTAGGCGCTTCTTGCGGATGGCTGAGAGCTGCTCCAGGTGGGCCCACTGCTCGCGGATGTAGGCAATCCGCTCCCGGATCTTCTCTGATCCGAAGTGCTCCTCGGCGATCATGTCTTCACCCTCCTTGATGGCCTGCTCGAAGTGGCTGCTGCGGCCGCTCATCTCATCCTCGAACGCCCGGTGCTTGCTGAGCAGGCGCATGACGCTTGTGAGGTCCTTGCCGTAGTCATCGGAGGACAGGATCTTCTCCTTCTCCCGGATCCAGCCCTCCTCCTCTGCCATCTCCCAGAAGAACTTCCAGAGGCGACGGGACTCTTCCAGGCGGGCCCGGCGCTCCGCCGCCAGCTGGCAAAGCTCTTGGTAACAGAACTCCATGTGGGCCACTCGGTCTCGGATCACCTGGGGGTCGCAGGGCTTGTAACCTGTGTAACATCAAGGCAGGCACATGGGTGTGACAGCGGTAGCATGGGCTCCCGTGCACAGACAGGCAGTCGGCCACACCCCTGTTCTCCTTCCTCGGTCCCCCACTCATGCAAAGTGCAGGGCCACCTTCTAGGATCTTGATTGGTAGAGGAGGGAGAAGCAATGTTATTTTTTTGGCCCCAAGTATTATTTTCTTTTGGGTCACTTAGGAACCAAAAAATGAGGTAAACTATAAGAAAGAAGGCAGCTGCATTTAAATGTTTCTGAACCTGCACAAAACCAAACCTTTCCAAACAAACTTAGGACAAACATCTGCACGACCAGGTGTGAAAGCCAAGAGAGCCATGCCAGGCAGTGGGTGTGCCAAATGTGGTCTGGCAAAGTTCAAGCCCAACATAAGCAAGTAGCGCTTGGGTACTGAAGGGAAAGATAGGTCCATTTCAGAAAAGTAAGACGGAGTTAAAACTGTTCAGGAGGCATCTTGTTATAGCCCCAACATGGCCCACTGGGAACCCACAAATGCCTGGTACCTTTCAAGGCTATACTACCATACACAGCTCATCCGTCTCTAGAGACGGGCCTCTGGTGCTAAGGAGGTACTGTTGGGGTCAGTCCATCCTTACCTTCCCCGTCAGTCGCGAACTTCTGGGCAGAAGCGTTGACACCTCTCACCCGCTCTGCCTGGATGCCAATATCTGCTTCAACCAGGGCGTGCTTCTGTAAGAGGTCTTCCACGCCGAGCAAGTGTTTGCCATAGTCTTGAGACAATAACAGCACCTGTCCACAAGAGGCACAGAGATGACAACCGTGAGTACAACCTGGACTTCAGCATCTCACAATCTGTGGACAGGATGCAAGCCAGCAGCCAAGCTGTACCATCCCTCCAGCCACCCTCCCCGTATCTTCAGAGGAAGATGATGGCAAGAAAATCAGAGCAGAACAAACCCAAGAGCAGCAGGAGAGATGTAATAAACTAATGATCATCTATGTTGAATAAGAAGTCAAACCTACACTAAAAAGTACAGAATAGGGAAAAAAAAAAAAAAAGGAAGGGAGGGCGCACCAGTATGAAATGAACTGGGCCTCCAAGAAGAAACTGGTGCAGTAACAACTATTCAAGAAAAGACAATAAAGATGACAGTTGCTTCATATCACAGTCTAAAGACATCTCCTCGAAGCTGCTGACCTCTTACCTGGATGCTCTCCTTGTCTGAGAGCTCACTGGTAGACCTCTGTACTTACACAGTCAATGGGAAAAGACATCAAGTGGAAAAGCTTACAGACCACATCTTTAATCAAATAAGGATAATACGGTCAGCTCAGGTGACTATCACCCTTAGAACAATGCCCCAAGCAACGTCTCTGGTTTAAGTTTGAACCTGCTAATATTTTCCTTCATTTCTTCCATCACCCCAATTTGGGGAGAAGGGTGGTCTCATCAGACATCCTCTTCAGATGGAATTTCTACTTCACTCTTACTTATGAGGAGGTCTCTGGTCCAATCTGAGTTACAAAATGGAGGATGAATTTTAAAGTGCAAAGCACCTCTCTGCTAGATTTTATGAACATTTCTATTTTAGGTGGTTAAGACTAATGAGAACATATATGAGAACATCACAAATCTGGGACCATAAAAGGGAAAAACAAATGGTATGAAGTGACCTTGCTCCCCCTGCCAGGAACAGTTCAAGAGGTAAGCACAAGACAAGGGCTTACATCCCAGGAAGGAAATCCTCACAGAAGGTCAAGCTTGGAAACGAACACAGTGTGTGAGATAAAGAAGGCTTCACGGTCCTGTCTGAAAACTGCCTTACTCTGCCCTGGCTATGGGGCTGAACTCCTCCCAGCTGGAGGAGAATGGCTGGGCATGGGTGAGCTCTCATCAGAGGCCTGCATCAGAGGACAGGACAGGCAGGGCTCCTCCTGGGTCGGGGGGAGCTGGGAACTCTATGCTCAGAGCTGTAACGGAAGGGGAGCACTGGAGCCCCTCCAGCCCCCGTCCTATGATACCTACACTTAATTCTTTCCGTAACCACATGAGGGAGACAGTAAGCACATCCTCCACTTGCAGAGGAAGGCAGGGAAGCTGTGGCATTCATGATCTGGATTCTGGCTGCCTGGTGGCAGGGCTGCACTCTGTCCACGCTGCCTCCTGCTCTTCCACACCACCTGCCTGGGCCCTTCCCCAAAGCAGAGCCACTCGTACATAGACCAATGAGACAGTGATCTGGCTCAATGCTAAATAATTAAAACCACTGAAAATCACAATTACTGATCGCCTACCATGGAATCTATCTAAATTAGACCTGAGTCACAGCAGCAGACCTTCAGCTACGGAACTGGTCCTGTTACCACTTGTCACTTCACAGCTCACTTAAGGTGTGAGCCAACAGCCTTCCCATGAGTGATGTGGCCCTTCTCTGACTGTATGCGGGTGACTAGACCAGGGGCATTACTGTGTGTTGAGGGTTAGTGGGCGGGGCCCAGAAGAGAGAGAGGCCTGACTGAATGAGCTCCAGCCTACAGGCAGGCATGTCTTTTACCTTCATTTCATCCATCCAGTCCATGATGTAGAGCATTTCCTGGAATATCTTCTGCAGCCCCAGGTTCATCTCGAGGCGCTGTCTCCGGGCCCTGAGCAGCTCCAACAGGTACTCCCAGAGCCGGATGACATTGTCCTTCCGCGCTGTGATGCGCTTGATGTCGTGGTAGTTCTCCGCCTCCAGTTCCCTGGCCACAGCCACCACAGCCTGCACACGTTCTTCGTATGCGGCGATGTCAGTCTCAATGGCCTCGTGCTTTTTTGTGGCAGCCTCGACAGCGGGAAGGTCAAATCCAAAGTTGTCCTAAGAGAAAAGGGAACAGAAAGAATGAACACAAAATTCAAAAGCCATCCAGTGTGGAAAAAAGAAACAGAAAATGGAAGTGAAGTCCTGAGCACACCCGTTAAATTTTTTGGGGTGGAGGTCCCCAAAGTCAAACACTGAATCCAGAGTCCCGACCCCACTGGCCTCCGCAGAACTGCTCATGGGCCCAAAGCAAATCAGTGACATCTCACTTTACAGAGGGGTGAGGCATGTATGCAGCACCTGACCTACGAGACTGGAGCAGGTGATGGCTTATGTTAAGCCAAGAAGAAAAGGAGCCACTTATTTATTTCAAGGCCAGTCTAGCTGCCTTGAAGGCCAAAGGCTGGGAGAAAGGGAATTTAAAAAAAACTATTCAAATATGAATGGTTCACACACACTCACTAGCTCTAAACAAACTTTGTTTGAGCTACTTCCAGATCTATGAAAATTTAGATAAATAGAAGAGAAACTATATTGGAAATCATAAACATCCTCTCCACAGGAAGTGGATGAGATGGGATGCTGTATGTGGACAACCGCTGTCTGAAGGCCCCTGGGCGTGGCCTAGGTTCCAGGGGACACAGTTCCGGAGCAGACCTGGGACACCAGACGCTGGTTCTCACTCAGCCAGGTCTCTCTCATAGCTGCCTTGCGGTCGAATCTGCGGGCGAGCTGTTCCAGTTTCTCCTGTCTTATGAGCTCGTTTCGCAGGGCCAGTTCTCGCTCGTGTTCTGCTTTTTCCAGTCTTTCCCAGGCCTATGGAAATGAAAGAGAATGGTTTCTGGCTACTTTTAAGGAACCATTCCTAGGCTGCAGTTAACAGCCAGTGCTTCTCAAAAAGACCTAAGAACTTAAAAGGGAAATCCCATTCCCACCCTCAGTGACTCTTAGCCTTGGGAAAAAAAAATCATTTTTTCTCAGTTGAGCCCCATGGGAATACTCTTCCCTATCTAAATTTAAAGATTTTATGTTAGTGAAGATAAATGGAACAACGTAACTTAAGTTACAAATCTCTTAACTTTCATTGAGAGGAAGCAAAGTATCTTCAACAGCTCTCAGCATATAAAAAAGATAAACGACTTCTTCTAAGAAATCATATTATCCATCTTTCATTCACTGCACTCTGAGCCACTTATTTTTAATTCATAGATCTGAGTATTTTTTCCCAAATCCTCACCAATTAAATTCATTCCTGTGAAATATCTTATTTCACATCATTTAACAAAGTCCTCTTAAAAGATATCTAAATGTGTACAACTGATCATGGTTCTAGACTTTTTTCAAGTTTCTGCTTAGCAATAATGAAATGAAATACTTGCAGACGTAACAGGTATAGAAACAATTTTTTTGACAGCTTCCTTGACAGAAAGTCACAATTCTAAGCTCTAACCTCTAGGAATTCCAGATACATAAGGTTTTGAATTCTCCCCTCTGCAATTGAAAGATGGCTGAGCCAGCAGCCTGGGACAGATAAGAGGTAAACTGATTGTGGATCTGAGTAGCAAGGTAAGCAGGTTAAACCTGGTTTGATAAACTCTAACACCCCCAAACCTCCAGTAAAGTCCCCCAAATCACCACAAGCACTCCACTGATCCTGAGTTATAGGAGCAATGATTGTCACTCAGTAACTGACAGGCCAGGAAGGGGTCTTCCAAGATCTCTCAGCAATCAAGACCTACTGAGAGCACCAGAAAACCTACAGGAGGCTGGGGCCCAGACAGCAGGCCAGATGGATGGGTCTTGTACCTTGTTAATGTCAGAGATGAGCTTCCCCTCCCGGGGCATGTAGACCTTCTGGTTATTGGCCCTCATCTTGCTCTGAATGGTGAAAAGCAGGACTTCCAAGTTCCCCTTCTCAGTAAATCTAGACAGAAAACCAGCCATAAACATTATCTACTATATTGTGTTTCTTCAAAGGAGAAAATTCATCTGCTTCTAGAGAAAGACACTTCATGCAGCCTCGCAATTTTAAAAGCCATTTCTCTCCATCCCAATTTATGTGAAACACGTGTGTATTAGAGAAACCACAGTTTTTGGGTACTGCAGACCTCAGTATGTGCCCAACTATGGGGTTTTTCTTGCGGTTGGTTACTGTTCCTGAGATTTACATTTGGGGGCACAAAGTGCTACTCTTTTGTTAATCAACTCCATCAAGATTTAGACACCAAACCCTGGATGATGAACTTGCTTCACAGTTGAATGTATTCAACAAGGATTATTTCAAACAAACACCTAGTATCACTGTCAACAGGCTGCAGGGACTTCAGCCAGGAATTTACTAGAGTGGAGTTTTCAGAAAAAAGGAGCAATGACTCTAGTCATAATAAGCAAGAGATAAGATCCACAATGCTTATCAGGCAATTATGAATTTTCAAAATACGTGAACAATCAAACTTTGGGGGGGCAACAAAACCTGATCTGAACTGATATGAAACTTTGTGAACATTTACACGTTTTGCTACTGATACGTTAGTGGGCTTGATTATGAGTAACAGCCTCAGTCCACCTAGAGGCTTACAACACACAACATATCTGCTATTTCTCTAAAATCCAGAAACGATGGAATTCTGAAACACAGTAGGCACAAGCGCTCAGGAGGAACTGGGGACTTGCACCATTTCTTAGGATTCTCAAGTATCACATGTCCCAGCGGCACATTTCTACTGGAAAGGGCTCACAGTGTGCAATTTGTAATAAATCTCAGCAACACAGACTCAGATGAAAAGAAGTAGGACAGGCCGCTGGGAAAAGGCATTCACTTTGAGATGAGACCATGTGAGTCAGAAAAGAGGGGTCTATGGCTGTAGGAAGGGTAATGCATTCCAATCTGCATCTTACTTGGGGGGCTTCTCCACAGTGCGGTAAGTGTTGAACGCCTGAAGCTGCTGCTGGACCCCAACGAGTGAGTTGGCAAATTTGCGATTGTTCAAAATAATGATGGTTTGTTCAATCCACTCCAGAAGGTCAGAGGCAAGGGACTCATACTTTTCTATCATTTTTTCTGTTTCAATAGCGTTGTCAAGCACCTGTAAACAAGGGTTAGAAAAGTGGAAAAGCAAGAGAGTGTCATTACGTAAGGGGAACCTGACTGCAGTCCTCCAGGAGCCAGCACATGCTTAATGACTGGCTTTGAAATGGTTCTCCAAGACTCTGGCACTAAATTCCAAGAACCATTCGCTAACAGGTGCCCAGACTGTGGCCATTATTTGTGAGCAATGACAGCCTACTCAACCGTAATTGGTTCTGTAACCTCCCAAACCCCAGGCAAAGGGTTTAAGATCCTGAATGACTCCTGATGCCTGGCTCCAAAATTCCTAGAGAAACTAAAAAGGCTCTATTTGGTTTGGTCATATTCCATGAACGCCCGTGGATTTTCCATTCCATTGCACTGGGAAGACAAGGTCCTCTGGTCTGAGGTGTTATGGCAGGGGAACATCAGCTAAACAAAAAAATTTAAAAAGCCTTACTCTAAGGCTTTTACAAGCATGTTAAGTAGGATTTTCACATCCATAACATCAGGCAACTCAATCAGATTTTTAATACCCAATTTTCTGGCAAGGCTTAGGGGAGGGTTGTTTCAGGTCTGTGTGCCTGTGTGTAGCATCGCTTAGTCATGTCCGATTCTTTGCGACCCCATGGGATACAGCCCCTGCCAGGTTCCTCTGTTCATGGGGATTCTCCAGGCAAGAATTCTGGAGTGGGCTGCCATGCCCGCCTGCAGGGGATCTTTCCAACCCAGGGATCAAACTCAGATCTCCCGCATTGCAAGAGGATTCTTTACCATCTGAGCCATCAGGGAAGCCCAAGAATACTGGAATGGGTAGCCTATCTTTCTCCAGGGGATCTTCCCAACCCAGAAATCGAACCAGGGTCTCCTGCACAGCAGGCGGATCCTTTAACAGCTGAGCTACCTGGGAAGCCCTGGGTATGAGATTCCCCCCTAAACTTTCTTCCTAAGTATTTCAGCCACCATGCCCACATCCTGTTACTCTTTGGGATGGCAGACTTCTGCCCACTTCCCTGCCATTGGAGAACTTCATCAAGAACTCCCAGCACCTCAATGTCTGAGGCATGGTGGCGACACATTTAGACAAAAACCTTCATTACGTCTCACAACTTACAGGACTGGTGTGAGCTCACCTTTCCAATTCGTTTTCCTTCAACAGCCAAGGCCTTCATCTTTGAGAAGTAGTGGTAGTAAGTCACCACGTAAGTGATAATGGACTTCTCATCAGGGTGGTCCACACTGATATCTGTAACCCAGAGAAGATTATATTCAGTGCTCTGCTCACTGCACTGCCACCCAGGCAGCAGGAACAATGCATTGCTCAAACCTCAACAGGCTCATGCCTTCCTTTTGGGGGGTTTGAAAGTTCTGCCATCAGAGTGCTGATTGTAAGGCTAACTAAAGAGGATGAAACCACCTCACCACCTTTTTTATTATATGAACATTCAAAACTGCCTCCTATTACCAATAAAGACACAGAAGTCTTAAAAGACCTGATCCTTTTTCTCAAGAATCCTAGGCCACTGAGATGATGAAATACACGCAAAACTACTACGTGGAAATGAATAACATAGTTAGAATTGAGTTAGATAACTCAGCGGTGTGGGTACTACCCAGACACACCATGTTCACTTCCCCCACCCCCAAGTTGCTCTGTGCTTCTTATTTTGGCCAATGGCACCAGAGTTTTTCCCAGTCACTAAGCCTATGGACATCTTTATCTCCTTGTTACTCACATCCAGTCAGTCACCAAGGCTGAGATCAGATGATTCTATTCATGGAATCTATTGTCACTCTCAGGTCAGACTCTCACGGTCACCAGACCTGAAGCAATGGCTTCCTCACTAGGTCTCCCTGCTACTCAATTCCTTTTACACACTGCACCCAGCTGATGTTCCAGAAGCAGAGTTGTGAGCATACTTCCTCTAAGCCCAAACGACTCAAAAAGTGCCCTGCAGTCTGAAAAATAAGTCCCGAAGTCCTCTACAACTTCCCATAACTTTCCTTCCCTCCCTCCCTTCCTTTCATCCATCCATCGAATATTTATCAAGCTTCCTCTAAGTGGAAAGCACCATTCTAGACATTTCTCATGCTATAGCCTACTAGTTCTTCTAAGGTGCCATAGATATGAACCAAATTGAACTATTCACCATCACCACCGCCATCACTACCTCAGCCATTTCAAATATTCCTTCCACTTTCAATTTCCCTTTGCCTGAAAGGCCCTCCCTACCCCAGTCACATTCTTCCTATCCTCTAGGTTCAGTTTAGAAGCTAACACTCCCTCACAGTCATTTCTAAGTCCCTATAGCTGGAAAGACTGTCTTCTCTGTCCTCTAAAGGACTTCATTTATACTCTGCTTTCTGTCAGGCTCTATGATTACTTATGCACATTTCATTAGTCTTATAAGACTGAGTGCCACTCTGACTCTCCCCTCCTAATGTGCTGTATATAGAGAGAGTGAGTGGTCAATAAATATTTATTGAGGGAAGGAGCAAATGAATGAAGGTGGCCAGTCTTTGGGGTATGGCAATGATGAAAGAGGTACTCAGTTCAGGGTCCACCAAGTGGAGAACACACAGAAGGCTCTTTGCTGACATGGTGGGCTCTTTTTTTAAGTGCATTCACTTGTGCACCTCCACTGCTGCCAGGAGGATAGAAGTGGGTAGGGTTGTTCTCTTAAAGACAAGACCACCGGGGCACAGGGTGGGAAAGCTCCCTGCCTAGCGTCACCGAGGCAGCCAATGGAAGAGGGGGCCACAGTGACTCTTCCCACTCCAGGGCCCCTGTGACCAACTCCTGTGTCTGGCTCTGTCAACGGGGGCCCCACGGAGACAGAACTGGAGGAAGGGCAGGGGAAAAGTCCCAGCCCTGACCCTGTGTATAATTTAATAAACACAAAATGAGAGATGACTGGGAAGGAGTGAGCAGGCAAGACCTTTTTAACTTTTTTACAATTGTATTTAAACGAATGCTCTCTGGGACACCAGGCAACTAACAATAGTTAAGGACAACTAATAATCAAGATCAAAACCACAGGATGAATGAAAGCAACTGCTTTTTTTAGCTCCTTGTCTTCAAATGACCTGGGGAACATCAATCCCCTTTTCATAGTGGGTGGTGATTAGAAAGATCAACTAATGAGCGAGTTATTAAATTTTTTATCACAGTGATTTCAAAAAAAGATTCTTTATCTCAGCACAAAGATCTATGGCTCAGGGAGGATGTCTTTCCACAGTAAGGCAGGGGTTAAGTATAAAGATTTATCACAGCCAAAGGAATTTTAGTTTTCTGTTTATATTGAGAAATCACTTAACGGGCTGGCACAAAGATAATTTTATCTCAGCTTCCTGCAGTAAACCTATCAGTGAATCTGATGCACTGGAAAACAGCAAGAAGCCTGCCTGGCAGCCTCATGACCTCGACCTGCCCTTGGGGAGTTTAACTTCCTGTTCTATATTTGTAAGCACTTTAAACTTTCACTCACATGCAGCTTTTTCTCAGTATCTGCTCACAGCTGAGAGAGCTCCAGCCCTACAAATTCTTTGGCATTTTGAATACTTATCCACATTAGAAAACATTATGATAGCTCATGCTAAGATGAAGCCTACAATTAGGATTTTGTTAATAAAGGAGTTACAGCCCATTGGATTGCCCCACACAGGTCTGCTCTATGCCGTCGACAGTCAATCTTTGAGGTTCTGCTGCAGGGATCTGTGGGGCAGAGAGAGGTTGGTTATGCGCAGAGTAGGGTGCTGTGCCGCCAAGCAGCGGGCCACAAGGAGGGACTGCGTGTTACTCTTTCTACCACCCACAGGCTCCTGGTGCATTGTCCTCATTTAAGCTCTTTACTCAGAAGCAAATACTGCACAGTCTGCTAAGGAGGCTCCTAAACCTTCCTGCCCCCAGGCCAAACCACGGACTCACTATCAGTCAACCAGCAAGAGCCTGCTCACGCCCTCTTCCTTAAACACAGAGTCTAAGCACCTATGGTGACTCCCCACTGCCTGCTGAATAACCTCAAAAAACTGTTACCTGTTGGGCCCCGCTCACCTTTCTGGTTGTATGTTTCCTACTGTTAAGCTAACACCACCCCTAATGAACTGTTAGTCCCCTGTTACGCCTTCCTCTTTCCTGGTTCCTTTACTCATATAAATCCCTCTGCCTACCATGACCTCTCCTTTACAACATGTTTAAATCATACTCATGTTTCAAGGCCATTTCAGGTATAATCCTTTACACAAATCCTCAAGTAATTCATATACCAACATTAAGCTCCTCTTCCTTAGATAATTCCCAAAGCACATGGTGCCCGTAAACAAACTGACATGAAGCAGATTTTCTATTTACTCCTCTTACCCCTCAGCTCCTTACCTTCGGGGTCCAAGAGTTTAGTGAGGCCAAGGTGTTGCTCTGCCAGGTTAAAGGCATTCTGCAGATTGTAGTGTGCATTGGATTTCTTTAGTTTGTCAAAGTCTATCAGGTCAGGCCTGTGGAGAACAACAGTGGAACACAACAGAAACCGCAGCTTGAAAACACAGTGAGACCAATGGTGTCCACTTAGGAGTAAAAGTCTACAATATTATTTAATCATCAAACAATGAAACCCAATTTTTGAATAAACAACCTCAAAGTTTATTAAGAGAACTGAAGAGAATTGGCAGACTCGTTTCCTTTGTTTGGGACACTTTACACACTCTCTCCCACTCTCCTCAAGTGGAAGGCAGGGATTCCCACCGTGGTGCAACATCTAAGGCAACGAATGTGAGGATGGAACATCACCCAGGTCGGCTGTACAAGGTTGTCAATGCCCTCCCCCGACGTGGTCAGCGTGACTGCAAAGGACTCACCGGTGTTTGTGTATCAGTGCGTTGAAGGCCATGCCATCCCTCCAGCTGGTGGTGAAATTGTGAATGTTGACGTTGGGGTACCTAAGAAATACAATGCAAGGCAATTACCAGATAAAGGTCTGTGCTTTGCTAAATGCAGTGTTTAAAGAAAAGCCTGTTGGTACTGCAAAAATGTGAGACAATAACGAAATAAAGACACTGAAGACAATCAAGCTGAAGCTAAGATCGCCTAAACTTCTGCTTGTTGAAAAATAAAAACAAACACATATATGTGTCACATGGCTTTCTTTCTTGGTAATTTCAACCTGTGATCTGTGTCCTTGATTGAAAACACCATGCTTACTGAGAAAAAGGCAACCCTGACTAGATGCCTCCAAGGTTTCCTTGCTTCACTGGCTTTCCATACCCCCAGCGCAGCTATGAGAAGCCTGGAAACACGGATACCTGAGTGCACACATCACTTTGGGAGAGGAAGTAGCTAGGGTTACCTGTTCAAACACTCAGCTTTCCTTCTTCCTTATATCACTGAACTGGATGAAGTTTCATAAATCAAGTACCTTCCTGAAACACTTCCCTATAACACTAACCAATAATCAATCAGCTACTCTACACCACATTATTAATAACTTTCTATCCATGGTTGATTAAAAGTTCATTTCTAACTTGATCCCCTTATACTCTTCATGGTTTCCACAGTTATCACTGACTGATCACACCCATTAGAGTTACAACTGTCCTCCATGTAGCCCTGACCTACAAGATTAACTTGGGGGACACTTCCCTGGTGGCCCAGGGGTTAGGACTTTGTCTTCCAATTCAGGGGGTGCGGGTTCAATCCCTGTATCCCTGATCAGTTGGGGACCTAAGATCTCAGATGCCTCATGGCCAAAAACCCAGAACATAAACAACAAAAGAAATATGGTAACAAATTCAATAGAAACTTAAAAAATCAACCTGGGACAAAACCAGCTCTCAATTAGTACCTGGGAGCTTCAACAGTTTCAGTGAGTAACAAACAAGATGCAGTTCTCTAAAAAATATCTTCACTGAAATTTCAGTGAAAGAAAAAAAAGCAGGCAAACTCAGATAACGTACAGAAACTGTTTGTACATTACATTTGTCCACTTAAGTTTACTGCACAAAGCTTCCCAAAGCACAGAACTTAGAGAGGAGAAAGCCCACAACTTTTACAAATACCATGGATGAGATTTTTAAACACAGTTTCAGGGTTTTAAAATTCAAGATAAACTTCTCTCTGGAACTTCCTTAATAAACAAACAGAAGGAAATTGATTGTGCAGATGACAAGTCCAGAATATAAATCAACTCATTCCATCCCAAGAGCTAGCTGAAATGTCAGCGTCTCAACTGCTTACAAGTTAACAAGACATCTCAGTGGAAGCAGTGGAAAAGATACTTGTCAACACCGATCAAGTGATGACTGGTAAAACTGAGTCTGGGGAGAAGCAGCCCCTAGACCCTTGGGTTCATACTCACCCAGCAGTCTTCATCTGGCACCACAAGAGCAAAGCGTCCTTGGCAGACTTCTTCTCTTTGTTGTCTTCAGTTTCTACACTGATATCCTGGATCTACGGTTTACAGAGAAACATTAGATGAACAGATATGTGAGGTCTGCATGTGCATAATGAGTAAGCTTTAGGTCAACACCTAGCCTTGCAGAATGTCTACTCTGAGGGTCAATGAAAACTGCTTTCTGAAGCCAGGGTTCACTTCTTGGAAATAATGACCAGAACTAGGTTTTCTACTTTGCACAAAGAGTAAAGTGAAGACTAGTTAGCTGCCATGATTTCCAAGAACCTATTAGGGGTTATTTCTACTCCCAGCATAGCCCATCTTTCTCAACCACAGGCTAGAATGGTGGCTGGTATGGTACACTTTGAATCCCAGCAGACTTGAGGAAAATACTGTTTTTGCATAACCAAAGATTTTCCACACCAGAGTCAGTGAGTCCTTTGTTGATGAGGACTGTGTATGCACCATTTCCTGAAAACTGACCCAAACTCTCAGAGAAACAGTGCCTTTAAATGCTGTGCTTCCATGCTCTGTGCTACATGGTCCGAATATTTGTGCTCCCAACTCTCATTAATTCTTATGCTCAAATCCTAATCCCCACAGAAAGTGATTATGAAGAGGTGGGGACTTTGGGAGTCCTGGGTCTCATGAATGGGATGCATGCTTTATAAAAGAGGCTCCAGAGAGCTTCCTAGAGCCCTCCACCAAGTGAGGGTACAATGAGAAATCTGCGACCTGGAAGTGGGCCCTCCTTTGACCATGCTGGCACTCTAGTCCCAGAACTGTAAACAATAAATGTCTATTGCTTGGAAGCCCACCCAGCCTGGGGTACTTTGTTTAGCAACCTGAACGGACTAAGACAGCCTATATTCGTTAAGTCACTCACAGTCTGCTGATTCTCAACAGGACATAGAGCCTGGTTCACTGGGACCAAAGTCAGACTTCTAGGTTTTCATCCAGGTTCCCCCACATACTTTGGATCCTTGGGTGAGTTCCTCGGCTTCCCCTCTGAGGAGTGGCTATCTCAGAGCACTGCTGTGCATTTGAAGAAATGCAAAATATGGAGGGCTGGGCTCTTAGTAAGGAAATCTACATGTCAGCTCTTTGGATCACGGGCTGCCTACCAGTTATGTGGTTTTTAGACAAATGCTCTAAATGCCCTTCTTTCTTCAGTTTCCTTGAGTATACTAATAAAATGTGGAACAGAGTTGGGGAAAATGGTATCAGCCTAGAAAGCCATCCATTCTCTCTCAGTTCTAACCATTCCAAGCTTCCCAGTCATGGCCCCTGTCAAAAGTCTTTCCATCTAATCTAGAAACATACCCTGGAATTCTAAGAAAAAGAGGTAGGAAGAGGATAAAACAGAGACATGTGTAAGATTAAAAAGTTAGAAACTTTCAACTAGGAAAAACACCTAGAAATTGAAATTATTATGCTTTTAAAAAAATTGTCCAAGAGAAATCTTGAGTTTGCATAAATTCTAAACTATAGAGTATGCAAGAGTAACCCTCGCTCAAGGTGTAAGACACAGACTTATCAGGAAAGCAGGTGGAACTTTACACATTAACCCCTATCAGCTTTCCTCTATCTCGGGAATGGAATCTGTTTTCAGACTTGGTCTTTCAGAAACAGAACCTACCTTCTGAAATGAAGACATCTCCCTATGTGGACCACGCAAACTCGAAGACCTTTATTCCAGTTTCTCACATCATCTTTTACTCTCTTTTAAAGGGAAAGCAGCATAAAACCTGTCACCATTGGTAGTTAATGCACACCTGCTACACACATCAGGGCTGGCCACACCTTGGGGGCTCTGGGACACACACACACACACACACACAGAGGTAATGTAAGACGAGGTTTGTACATTCAGGAGCTGAGGGGCAGTGGAGAGAGAGGTCTCTGCAGATACATGGGGAAGTCTCACAGAGGAGGCAGAATGTGAGCTGGGCCTTGGCTGGAGCAGAGTCAGTAAGTGTTTGCAAAGCAGGGGATAGATTGATAAAGCTGCTTCGGGAGGCAGGGGCATGGCAGACACCAACCCCCAACCCCTGCAGGCTACAAAGTGACATAAGCCTGTGTTTCTTTCCTCAGAGGAAAGGGAGAAAGTACATATAGGCATTTACAGGTTCAAGCACAGAAAAAGGCAAGCTGGCAGGAATTAATTAGTCAGTGACTCAACCCAATTCACAACCCAAGGGCTATGGGCACCAACCTGCTGTCAAGGGAGGCCATTGTCAGGATGTCCTTCCATGCTCTGATTACCGGCCAAAGGCAAGAGAAATAGAACTTCTTACTCTAGGGAATCGAGGCAAGGCTTGAGGAGGGGCCTGCTCATTTCACCTCTGTTGGCCTAAGGCCAAGAGCAGTGATCAGTAAATTTAATGGTGTTACACACTCTATTTTCAAATCATTCAGGAACCAAATGACAGAAACCTATAGAAGAGTTCTGTTTGCAAAATCAAGTCACTCCATTAATAATATCATCTTCAACAATGGTTCCTGGCCTCAGTTCAGTTCCGTTCAGACCTATTTAATCAGAAGCACTGGGGGCTGGAACCTGGGAACCTGAGTGAGTAAAAAGCTTTCCCAAGAAGTCAGATGATCGATCGGTCCAGGTTTATGAACCCCCATTCAGGGAGTGTCTCTGAACAGCTCTGGGTTAGACCCCCTAGCCTCCTTCCACATACCCACCAACAGCACTAAGCTAGAGCCCAATTCCGAGGGAAGTGAGAAGGAAAATGACGGGTTAGAGGGTGATTTCAGCATTTTAAAGAATATAAAGGGAGGTATATAATATGATTTCTGGTGTGGCCCTTTGTTGGTGAGATTTTTATTTACCTAGGGGGAAAAAAAAATCAATCAAACTTCATCCGAGGGACTTAACAAAGAGGGAAGGCACAGAAAGCAGTTTCCAAGGAGAGAGAACTGTTAGAGGACTTTTGTTTGCGAAGTAACCTGATGCTAGGTAAGAAGCATTTCCTGCATTTCAGATTTTAATTGAAAAGCAGAAGCATGAAGCAACAGCTGGAGAAAGAACCAGCCATCAGGCCGGAGGTGCTGCAGACAGGAAAGGCTGAGCTCTTTCCTTAGGGGTCAGAAGCAAGCATGGTAGCCCTGACTGGCCTCGTGATCCTTGCAAGGCTCCTCCCTCCCCTCACAAGGTGAAGCAAATTGACAGAATGACCTTGAGAGTGTTTCTACGCTTATAACCTTACCCCTGGGCATAACAAACCCATAAATTATAAGACCTCCGCACACCCCCCTAAAAACTGCTTCCTTACACCTGAAGGAGAATGAGAAGGTGAAAACAGCCCACACAGGTGTCACGGTTCTATGCAGCTTCACCTAAAATATTCTGCGATGCACGCCATGATCTGTCAAAGTTCAGATAGTCTACCAGTAGTAACCTAGCGTTGACTACATCTTTACACCTCTGCTCCTGAAAGCTGAGTAGAAGACACCAGTGGTGGGCTGAGACTAGGCCCAGAAACCCCCTTGACTGCCAAGAGAGTCAAGACTTTCAGGGGCAGCTGCTACATGCCCAGAGGGCAGCTGAATGTGATGTGCAGCACACCTGACTCTGAGATGCCATTTCAACCTGGTCCTTCTGGTTCCCTTGGAAGGGAGCCCAGTTTTGCAGGGATGCTCACACTTGGCAGGGAGGCCCGGTGGCCAGGTCGAGTCCCTCACCTGGAAGCGCAGGATAATGGTCCAGATGAGGCCGAGGGTCAGCCGGTGGTTCCCATCCACGATGTCGTGGGACCCCATGTTCTCAAGATGGACTCTCTGCTCCTTCAGGAACTGAAGGGCCTTGTCTACATTCTCCAGACAGTGGATGCGCATTCGTCCCTTGGTGGGTTTAGGCTAAAACAGAAGAGCAGAAGGTAGAAACAGATCATCCAGGAGGGCAGAAACCAGCTCAGAGCTACAACCCAGGGAGTTCACACGGGCCCATTCATGCAGCGCTCTCCAACCCACACCACAACGTTAAAAAACATATGTTCATCAAGGACAGTGTTTATCTAACAGTCTTAAAAGAGAAAATTTACTTAAGGGATGGTAACCGATCACTCTTCAGAGGTTTGTTTTATCATGGAAGTGACATAATTTACGTGAGCATGGAAGCTGGAAGTTCAGAGAAAAAGGAGCCCAATTTTCACAAAGAATTACATAGCTACCACTGCCATCCATGGACTTTTTGCGGATGCATGGCAGAACACCGCTGAGGATTTTCTGGCTGCTTTAAATGTAAAAAACAGGTTTGCCACCTGCTGGTTTGGGTTGTTTCCTAAAGTTGGCTCAAAATGAGAAAGGGAGGACATACTACAAAATCAGGAGAATTTTCAAGTGGTGGTTTGTGAGGATGATGGAGGGGGTTGAGTAAAAGGGTGTGACTTGCTGGAAAGACAAAGGAAAGAAAATACAACAGTGGTCTAGTTGGAATACCCCAAAATGTCTGTTCCTTTTATTTAGTCATATTAAAATCCAAAAAAGGCCCTTTCAAGGTGAACATTTTAAATAAACAAAGCACTACATAAAGATATACACTCAAAAATCTTCAACGGGTCACTATCACCTCCTGTGTGTCTAGAGCAAGCTCATGCTTCCACTGCCTGGCTCCACCCTTCCTACCCCTCTTATCACCCATCACTCCCCCCTCTATAGAGGCTGCACCTCGAACTGATCTCACAAGCTCACAAAGCTGCCACCAGGTTGCGCATACCCATCCTGGCCCAGAGATGTACCTATCTGGCTGCCATCCTCTCTCCTGAGACATCTCATCATACCCCACCCACCACTGAGGTTCAGGTCAAGGCACATCTTTCCTTCTAGAAGTCTTTTCCAACCACTTCAACTCCCTTCCCCCCAAACCTATACATTTGTGGTCTGGACTGCAGGGTTCAGGAACTCATCTTGTATCTTACATTTTTGCTATTACTTCACATGTATTGTTCTTATTACTTTCAACCCGACTACTGGCTTGGGAGCATGGATGATGCTTTATACTCACATTCTAGGAATGTCAGGAATGCTAGGATCCGTGATTCATGTTAGGTCAAGTGACAATGTTACAGGAAAATCAAGTGATCTGACGAGGTAAGAAAAAGGTCTGATCTAAAATGTCCATTAAAGTGGGTGAACTCCATCTAAGATTCCTACAGTGACCCCCTGTTCTCCTGTCAAGGTGGACAAGGGAGGTTTCTGCTGAAACTTGACCAACATCGAGGGGTGTGGACTCACTGCCTCGAAGAAAGTGTGTGAATTCTGGGGGGAGGGCTCCTGGCATTCTTCAGGGCTGTTCTGAGCCCTCTTCCTCTTCGCGGCCTGTCCCTGACCAGCGAGCCCATGACCACACAGTGCAGGTTGGGCCTGGAGCTGCAGAGTGGCAAGGATGCAAATGTTGTGCTAACACTGGCAGATAGTTTCCCAAGTTCACCTCTGAGTGGCCAGAAAAGGCTGTATCCTAACTCATTGTGAGAGAAACAGTGTGGGTGGAATTAGCATTTGTAAAGTTAACTTGTGTACAAAGTCAAGTGTTAAGTGTTTGTTGCTCAGCCAGTGACCCCATGGACTGTAGCGCACCAGGCTCCTCTGTCCATGGGACATGGACATGTCCTCTGTCCATGGGATTCATCAGGCAAGAAGACTGGAGTGGGTTGCCAATGCCCTCCTCCAGGGGATCTCCCCAACTCAAGGATCAAACCCATGTCTCCCACACTGCAGGCAGATTCTTTAGGATCTGAGCCACCAGGATCAGGACTCCCAAAACAGAGGTCGCCCACATCACAAACCTAAGTCAGCCTGTTGTGGAGAGAAACGCCTGTCAAGGAGCCTGAACACACAAGGGTCGCTCCCTTGGGAAGAGCGCTCCACCACTGCTTGTGAGGCAGCACTGCCCCATCCATGGACTGTGTCCCCTTGAACAGAGGACATCAAGCTCTCTCCAAATGCTTTTCTGCAGGTTGGAGAAGCACATCGTCAAGTGGCAGGAAGCCCAGGCTGATGCTGACTGGCCATGCCAGGTGAGGGCTGAGAATGGTTCACCCTGATCCAAATGCAACACAAGTTCCTGTTAACACCAGCCATCAGAAACACTACTGCATGGAACACAAGGGAAGGAACTGAAATAATAATGACAGAGAAACCTCTTCGGTTGGGTAAATGATTAGACTTCTTCAAATAGTTAAAAAAACAAACTTCACCAATTTCCAAAACTCAGAGGAAATGGAAAGTTTTCAGGAGGCCCCTCACCCCACTTTGGTTTTATATTTTTGTAATTCTTCCAAAAATCAAACCAACATTTGGGCAGGGGTTGATACTCTGCTCTTCTCTCCCTAAAGTTGTTTATTTTTAATTTTTTTTACTGCTCCTGGCCATTACATCTTTTAAAACATCAAACATGAACAAACCAGATCCATGAGTATGCTTCTGCTGGGCAATTCAGTATAGACGACGCTGCTAATGTTAAAATATCCACAATTTAAGTTACAATTACCCCACTTTCTAGCGAATTGGCGTCTTGTTTCTCAACTTTTACCTATAACATGAGGATAATATCAGTAATAATCTTAAAGGGCTGCTCCACAAATGAAATGGTGAACTAATCATCACCATGTTCTCAAACCCACAAAATGTATCTATAAACAGAGGCACTTCAAGGATTTTCTTCCCAACAATTATTCTTAAAGTTGTAGGGGGGGCGGCGGGGGGAGCATGCCCCACCTGAATTTCAAATTGTTTAGAAATAACACACTTCTCTGTAGACAAACAGGAAATGTTCAGGGTCTAGATAGAACTCTCCCACTGAGAGCCAGAGAAGCTGACACACGTCAACTGAAAGACAAATTTAATACCAGAATGGAATGTGCCTCCAAACGATGGTAATGATATTACTCTTCTAATCCTGATACCCTAAATGGTACTCTGAACAGGAATAAAAGGAAATGGTGGCAGAGAAAACTTATGACTAGCTGGTATCTAGAGGGAAGAGGACATGGAAGGAGGGAAGGGCGAGGGTGTGAATCTTCACCCAAACCTTGGCATTTGGGCCGTCTAGACATAGTGAGACCTCTGCAATTCAAAAGTACATTAGGAAACAAGGCTAGAAAGCATGACTTACAGAGATAGCTTAAATATTACTATTATGCTGTGCAGCTAGTAATTCAAACTAGGTTAACTGTTAGGCAGTGAAAGTTGCTTCATCGCCTCACTACACCTCTCTCCATGTTTTTCAAACACTTTCCCACATTTCATCTTAATTGAAACTCAATCAGCTTCAGTGGCACATGAATCTCCTTTAAACCAAAAGAACAAACCAGATGTGGCGAGGTTAGATGATGTACTGGTGTCACAAGGAGTAGGGATTAAGACTAAAACTCAAGAATAGCAACTCCTAAGAGGTGTTCAGAGAGGGTCTCTGAGTGTTTTAATGCTTTAAATGGTATTCAGGCAGGTTTAGGGAGAATCATCACAGGGAATTAATTTTAGAAGGGTTAATGATTGCACAGACCTATACACAGAAACATATATTAGGTCATGAAAACAGCAAAGCTCTCAATATCTAAGAATTCCTAGCCTCCATTTTCTGGGCAACTGTTATATTTTTAAACCTGTTAGGTGGTTTCTATCTTATCACATTTAATCTTCACACTAACACTACATAGTAGTAACGATTATTATTCTTGTCACTGTACAGATGAGAACATGTCTGTTTAGAGGGGTGAGGTGATGGCACGGCTGGCTGGTGTGGCAAGCTGGGATTCCATGATGCGCCCCCTTCAGGCTACACCAGGAAGCAAGTGCGGTGCAAACACATTAGTATGTGAAAGAAAATAACGAGGCTTGGGTTCCCATCTGGCAGACAGTTTTCCTTTTTTTTTCAGAAGAGCTATTTTTATTTTATTCAACTTCCACCTTCTCAAAAGAAAGAAGAGATAACAATGGAGAAAACTGAACACACAGGATCTGGGGGAGGGGTGTATGTCTCAGTAATAAATACTTTCTGAAGCCTGCCAAGAGGAGGAACATTCCCCGGCCTGTCTCCATTAATTATTGTCAAATTCCTAGTGGACCAAGGTCCGTTCCCTCGGCAACATGCACACTTCTGTCTCCTGTTGTCCTTTCTGATGGGGCAGTTTGAGATGCCATGAATGTGGAGTCAAGGATCAATACCAGACTCACATGCAACTCAAACAAAGGGGGGTGCTCTGCAGGCTTGGGTTCCTCTGAGGAAATGCCTATATTTATGGCTCCTCCTTTAAATCCTAACAAGGGTTCCTGCTCTTCCACACCAGGGCCGTGTTCCTCTCCTTTGTGGTCGCTTTTCCTGTTTCCCTTCCTTAGTCCCTTCTGGTTCCAAATCTCTATCAACCACAGCTCCAACTCATCTGGGCCAGCTTCAGAAACATTGTCTTTCCAGCTCCAAAGGTGTGGGAATGACATGGCTAAGTAACCAACCTCCGGCAGGGTCATTTTGAACTGCTTAGTAGAGCAGCCAGTTCAAGCCCCACCCTGAGAAGTGGGGCGGTCCTGGGCAAATTCGCCTTAGAAAGGGAAAAGGGAGCTGGATGGCCCCTCCCAGGTCCACAGTGGACTCAGTCTTGAGTTTACACCAATTACACGCTGTGGGGCATCTGGGTTTGCAGAAAGGTGGAGTGACTACAACGGTAGGGTTTTTGTCAGAGCCTAGAGATGTAAAAGAAAAAGCAAATGTTTCCTGGAGCTATTTTTAGCCTCCGTGAATAGAGGAGGATGACGTGAAGGAGGACTCCTGGCAGGGTATTTTGGGAGGACCCATGGGAGCTGGGCCACTCTTCCATCCTGCTAAGCCCCGCTCCCTCTGACTTTTCTCCATGTGTGTCCAAAGCCACCTTGAAGCCACCTGGAGCAATAGATCTCCAGGGCTGCAGGGGGACAGAAGGCCAATCCTGGGAGCTGGGAGAAGCTGACTGCCGAACACCAGCTGGATGGCTTTGCTGGTTGCTTACTCTGTGTTACAGCATCTGTGAAATCAAGGGATCTAGCTTTGGGGTCCCGAGTCCCTTCCAGCTATAAAACACAGTCTGTGAGCTGGAGGGTGAAAGACTCACTAGCACACCAGGTGAAGTCTAAACTGCCTGCTCATCTCTCATTTAGGTGGAGAAGAAATAGAGAAAAAGACACTATTGGTCACAGTGTGCCAGAGTGATGGACACTTGCTTATGTCTTTGCCTTTTAATCAAAAATCAATGTCTGCTACACACACATGCATGCCTCTGCTTAATAGAGAGAGTAGGAATGGAAACACTAATTCCAAAATCTTCTCTGATACAACAGTCAAACTTATTTCACATTAAGTTCCCAAACACCTCCCTACACGTCACACTCTTGAGTTTTAAGAAGAGTATAAAATGATTCTTGCCCAATTAAAATTGAAGGGGAAATAACATACCACATCTCATTAATTCCTGCACATTTCCTTCCTGGTGGGGACCCACTCCCCAGGACAATCTTCTCCTTCAATAGGGCTCAATGAGAAAGGAGGGGCCCAACATACAGCAGAGTGGCTGGAATCTAAGTTATATTCCTCAGTGGCGATACTGCTTCTTCTCTAAAGTGTAAGCTGTCCACTTCATTAGACTGTGAGAATTAAACAGATTATGTGTGTGACAGCAAACACTGAAAGTGACTGACTGTCATCACTCCTTCTGAAAACAAACTCCAATTTAGCCAGGATGCTCTTCCTACACCAGTTTCCTCCTGACGGCCACTCCATGTGCTCTCTTCACTCTTCCTCACGCTGACACACGACCCCTCTATTCTATGGCCATCCACACCTGAGCCTCTCCTCTTGAATCCAGTTGCAACCCCACACACCGGGTAGGGTTTCTTGACACTCCATCCAGAAGGCTGCTTCCTTTTCTGAACGCCAGTGCTTTGGGGCCATTCATTCAGCTCTTTATCACATGGTATTACTATTACCTGTTACTATTAATTCATTTTTCGTATCTGTGCAATTAGATTTGAATTTAACAGGGACATTCTTCTCTGGCTGGTTGTTTAGAACCAAAGCAAATTCTCCCTCACAGGAGATATAAAAAACAGGCAGGTTCTGTGGCCAGTCCATAAAATCCTGTCTCTACAACAATACATGCCAGCATGGTTCTCCTAACAAAGGTTTTATATAAAATGCACTCAGGGTAGTTCAACATGGGATTTATTTAAGGCTTAGCAAATCTTATGGTAAGTCTATCTTCTCCACCTAGTTCAGCCTGTTTTGGAATTAACGGTGGTTTAAAAAAAAAAAAAATCCTGTTTTTGTTGCTTTGTCTTCTTTGAGATTGATTAACAGAATAAGAAGACAGAATATTAGGAAAACAACAGGCAGGCAGAAATCAGCAATACCTGTTACTGGTAATAGTGGGAGCTGGAGGAGAATAGAGGTGTTCAGAAAACCTTGTCCTCTCGGTCAGAGGAGAGGGCTGTCTGGCAGACGTAAGGCAGGAAGCCATCTCACACAGAACCATTCTTCACGTCAAGGCCCACAGAGGGAAGGGGGCACAGGCCAGCTTCTGACTTGGATGAGGACCTCTGGGCTCTACTTCACTCCCAAAGTCCAGAGGCCCCACTCTTTCCAAATATCAGTGGGTCACGCAACCTTAACCCTTCAAGTCCCATTTCTAATCTGGCCTTGGGACCTGCGACTAATGACAAAGTGACCAGCACAGATTCTGAGCTCACCGCCTCTATTTAGTCAGCTGACACCAAAGTCAAAGGCGGTCTATATTCTTTTGGGGGGGGGGGGCCTTCTTTATATTTTAACTGTTTGTTTCGTGTTGGGTACAGGTGATAAACAATGCTGTGACAGTTTCAGGTGAACAGTGAAGGGGCTGAGCCATACATATTCATGTATCCCTTCTCTCCCAAACCACCTGCCCATCCAGGCTGCCCCGTGACACTGAGCAGAGCTCCATGTGCCGTGCAGCAGGTCCCTGCTGGTTATCCATTTAGAACACAGCAGTGTGTACACGCCCATCCCAAACCCCCTAACTGCCCTTCTCCCTGACAACCATAAGTTAGTCTTCTAAGTCTGTGAGTCTCTATTTTGTAAGTTCATTTGTACCATTTCCTTTGAGATTGCTTATATAAGGGATGTCATACGATATTTCTACTTCTCTGACTTACTTCACTCAGTATGACACTCTCCGGGCCCATCCATGTTGCTGCAAATGGCATTATTTCATCCTTTTAATGGGATGAGTAATATTCCATTGTATATATGTAAGGGGTGGTCTATATTCTTTACGGAACTTTAAAGTCAGATATTTATGAAGTTATAGTCCATGGTAATTTCAGAGTAACACACTGGAAAGAAATGGTTTTGTCATTAACCCAATCCCAGTCTGCAGCAGCTTCTGGGCTCAGCCTCAGAGATTCCTCACTGCCCCATGAGCTAACACACCTTGAGGCAACAATAGCGACACGGAGCCAACCCAAGTCAGGACTAGGAGTAGGTGGGTGTTGGGGGGTGGGGATTCCTGCCTTCTCATATTCCACAGTACGTAAGAATCAAGTGTCTTGATAACTCCAACATCTACCCCAAACCTGCTCAAATCTAACCCAGATTTTATTAAGTCTAAATGCAGGGTGGGTCCTCGGGCCTGGTGCACTGGGAAGACCCAGAGGGATCGGGTGGAGAGGGAGGTGGGAGGGGGGACTGGGATGGGGAATACATGTAAATCCATGGCTAATTCATATCAATGTATAACAAAAACTACTGTAATGATGTAAAGTAATTAGCCTCCAACTAATAAAAATTAAAAAAAAAAAAATAAATGCAGGGTGGGATTAGGGTGAAATGATGTGGATCATTAAGTGAATGCATTTTTTTGAACTTTGCACAGTAAAAATCAAGAAAACTTCCTCCTTGAAGCATGAGCTGGCTTCAAGAATCTGCTAATAAAATAAATTTAGATACTCCAGTCCCTCAAACATCTATCTCCTACTCACTGCCAAGTTGGTGGTGCGTGCTTGTGCTGAAATGCTGCCGGAGACACAGCTGCAGATGGAGTGCAAATGCTTGTGTAACCCAGGGATTCGGATCACTGGTGCAGAAAGCCCAGAGCTGACTGAATGTTATCTGATGATACACATTTATCTGTGGACATTAATTTACCTAGGCCTGGAAGTTCTAGCAATAGCACTCATTTTGGAATCTGAAGATTCAAGGATCATTTGGGGCAAGCCCTCACGGATGAATCTTCTCTTTCTTGGGGAGCATCTCTAACGTGAGTCCCTGGCAGCATCTGTGGCCAACAGCAGAGTGTGGTCTGTGTCTTTTCCAGAAGACTCCATGAACCAGATAAGCCACAGGGCCAAAAGAGCCAAAAATCTCCAGTACAAAGGAATAAGAGCCGTAGCTTGCTCTCTCCATGGTGTTAGTCACTCAATCATGTCTGACTCTTTCCAGATCCCATGGACGTAGCCTGCCAGGGTACTCTATCAATGGAATACTCTTGGCAAGAAAACTGGAGAGGGTTGCCATGTCCTTCTCCAGAGGATCTTCCCAACCCAGGGATCAAACCTGGGTCTCCTGCATACTGGCAGATTCCATATCATCTGAGTCACTAGGGAAGCCTGTCTACGGTATCCTTACTTTTTTTTTTAAACATTATTATTATTATTATTTTTGCCCCGTGGTAGAGTCTGTAGGATCTCAGTTCCCTGACCAGGGATGGAACCAGGGCTCTCATTAGTGAGAGCTCAGAGCCCTGCCACCTGACCACCAGGGAACTCCCCATGGTATCTTCACTTTTGGAATAAGAAGACTTGATCGGACTCCCCAGCCAATAGTCAGAGGTGGCTGGGAGGAATGGATAATAAAAGAAGTCAAGGCACTCAAGGTTTTATGAAGCGGTAGGGCATTGCTACAGACAAGCTCTGCCCCTGACTGCCTGAGAGGACGCAGAGAGCAGCCCCCTCATGTTCCTTCACCCCTGCTCTCCCAGGCCTCTGGGTCACTGCAAAAAAAGGGAAATATATATACTGCTGGAAGCAAATAAAGACAGGAATGGGAGGTTTCTACAAACCACCAAGAATTATGCCTTGTTGGCTGCTTTTTTCTTCTCATATTTTTGTTGCCCTGTTCAGAATGAAGGGCAATGGGCTTGACCCCATTTATTATGTGGACATTATCACAGACAACAATCTTCTTGGTATAAAAGAACTACAGGCCTTCCAGGGTGAACCATTTGCTCCCCATGAGACCCCATGAGACCCTACTGGGACAAAAATAAATGTTAAAACTAATTTTCACATAACCTTTAATGATTTTTTTAGCTACTTTCAAAACATCACTCCCCCACCCCAAATCAATAGACAATTACACTCGGTTAAACATTAAGAGGGAAAAATAGGGGGAGGGGGTGGTATTGGTAAGAAAGTTTGGTTACAACAATTATATTTAAAGGTGCATATCACAATATTTCTGGTCTAGACTCACTGTCAAAAAATAAACCAAAATGCAGTAAATGACCAGCCCTCCCCATGTGAACCCACTGCCCCGACTCCCACCTCACAGACTGCCTTCAAGGAGGCATCACGGCCAGAGGCAGGAGTCTCCTTTGTCTATTTGGTTTGTCCAGTTTGACCCATAACGTCTCAAAGAAAATGAGGCAGCAAGACATGCATGCTCAGGAACAAAGAACGTGGACCAGAGGTGCTGAAGAGACGGAGCTTTGCTCTGTTTGGGGGACCCTGTTCCTGAACGGAGGGGTCAAGAGACAGAAACCTGACTATTACTACCTGGCCTCAAAGAGGCAGTTCTGTCTGTGGTATAATGTTAGGACAGGGGACAACCTCTGCCTACGGTCAGAGGTGTGTGGGTTGGTCTGCATACAGACCCACTGCGGCTGTCAAGTTGCAGGGGTGGAGATCAAGTTAAAAATAAGGCTTTCTGGCAGCCCTGCCAACCACCAGCATCATATTTTCCTGGTGATGTCACTGCAGATGTGGGCTCGATCCCTGGGTGTCAGCCTGTGGCTCAGCCCCACTGCCACCTATGGAACTGTCTATACTCCGGTAGAAGACGGCATCCATCTCTGCACCAAAGCCAGACAAAACCTGTTGGGCCAGTTACAGTGACTGCATTAAGATTCTTGGGTCTAAGGTTCATAAACAAAAGTCACATCAGAGACAGCCGTGGAAGCTCTGGGGAAACAGAAAGGGGAGAACATTTTCACAGTAGGCTGACAACTCCTCTGCCCAAAAAGGCTGGGTGAGTTCAT
This sequence comes from Odocoileus virginianus, assembly GCF_023699985.2. Taxonomy (NCBI): domain Eukaryota; kingdom Metazoa; phylum Chordata; class Mammalia; order Artiodactyla; family Cervidae; genus Odocoileus; species Odocoileus virginianus. Next base: position 35,500,776 of record NC_069675.1, on the reverse strand, counting down.
CAGAAGCTCCACATTTCCAAGGAGACAAAACACCAGCCTCTCCCTCCACCCCAGAATAAAAAGTGTGCATGGAAGAAACAAAAAAACGCCAGAGACCACTGAACTCAGTTCCTGCTACCTTAAAACAGCAGCTCAGATTTTCCAGAGACTCACTAAGACACAAGTTTAGAATTATTCCATGATCTCAAGGGATACAGATTCATCCCGGAGGCCAGCGCCCAAGCCTGGTCCTTAAATTTCCAGCATCATGCTATTTAACAGGGACACCAGCCAGGATCTTTCTGACCAAAGACAATAACTTCACCAATAACCAGAACCAGGCCACTTCATTACAATTCAAGAAAATCATCCAGATTCAGAATGCTACCCTGGAGCTTTCCCCACCGTGCTCATCAACTCATCAAGCCTCTGCGCCTCATAAGTATCAGCCATTAACTGCATAAATCTACAAGAGACAAGCCCACACTTGATTTTTCAAAACCATTTCCCCACCTACGGTACAAGACACTTCACAGCCGCCATCCCCCCCCCCCCACCCCCTTACCAGTCTCTCTCCAGAGAGGACCTCCAGTAGCTTGATGAGCATCCGTCCATCCCGAAGGTCAGTGTACAGATCTGTGATCCGGCAGGACACCCGGGCAAGGTGGGAGTTGACCCACTTGGTGAAGGTCTTCTTTTGCACAGCTTCACGTTCATCTGTAAGCAAAGGAGAACTTGCTTTACCACCAGTCACAGCCTGGGGGCGGTGGGTGAGGGGTACGAGATGCCAGCCAAAGGAAGAAGAGCAAAGCTCAACTGCAGTGAACCTCATAGCCAACAACCCGGGAAGAGAAGAAACGGACAGTCCTTGACTGTCTGAGCCCCTAAGCATACCCACCAGCAGAGCACCCTTTGCTTGCGCTCATTCCATTTTCTCCCACCTCTGCTGAGGCAGCAGGATGTGGGTCACAGTGGGCAGCCCTGCCCACTAGTGTAATACCCGGCTGGTAAAGTTTCTGACGTGTGCGTCACAGCTGTTTCTCCTCCAGAGGCAAGTGCAGGAGAAGCACACAGTGTGCACGAGGACACGGGGCAGAAAAGCTCAGGGGACAGCTAGAAACTGCTTCTCTCACGTACGAAGGACCAGGCATCACCTGACAAGACAAACTCACCCGTGACCTTGATCTGCTATGACCCTTTCGCCTGCTTAGCTGGATGTTCAGTGAACAGAGAAGATGGTGGGCAATGTGGCAGAGCACAAGGAGCGCTGGCCAAGCCTGGGAGCCCAGGGCATGGGCCTGAGGAGACTGTGTCAAACATGTGCTGAGACTCTGGGCTCAGCATCCCCTTCCATAGAGTGAGTGGACGACCATCATTTCCAAGCTTCAAGCGTTCGTGGAAAAGGCCACTGCTGGTTTACGGTCTAAAGTGGGGTGGCTGTACATCTAAATCAGTTGTACATCTAAATCATCAAGGAAACAAGATTAAGCTTTTCAAGCCTCAGCGATCAAGGTCTGTCCAAGCCAAAGCGAGAAATTCTAGACCCAACTACCTAGAACAGGCCCTTCGCACCCCATACAAACAGGTTTCCCATCTCCTTGCTCTGCAGGGTGTTTTAAACACAGGCCATTGCAGATCTTCGGCGGAGAGCCACGGAGTGTGCCCAGGCCACTGATTCAAACTCCCTGACTGTTCTCTATCAAGCTACCCTTTAACCACATACTCACCCCACTGCCATCAGCATGAATTAGTCCTGAAAGGACCCAAGACTTCCTCCTTCCCGTGTGAGGCCCATGCCAACCAAGAAGAAACTACAAGAAAGGGAGGAGACCCCAACAACTTTTTCTGTATCTTTGTACCATCTAGTGACAGGTAAAAAGCAGCCTTGGTGATGGGGTGTGTACCTGGTGGCCTGGGTGTTCTGGGTTCCCAGGATGGTCAGGGGGCCCTGGGAATATCTGCCTGGAAGGTTCTGCTAAGGCCTCCACCCACCACAGGGAGGAAGCTAGACAGAGACAAGTCTGTGTGAATCACTCAGTCGTGTCCAACTCTTTGTGACCCCATGGACTATACCCCACCAGGCTCCTCTGTCCACGGGATTCTCCAGGCAAGAATACTAGAGTGGGTTGCCATTTCCTTCTCGAGGGGATCTTTCTGACCCAGACCAAGCCTGGGTCTTTTGCACTGCAGGCAGATTCTCTACCATCTGAGGCAGAGACAAGAGATGAGCCTTCACTGCTGCCAACCAGGCAGGTGAGGCCACTGGGACACCTTCCAAGACAGGCGCCCACCTGCACAGCCAACAGCTCGCCTGGCTCCAACCTCCCCTGAGAGAACAGCCCACCAGAGGAAAAGAGGGCCTTTCCCCATGACAAAGGCCTACTGAAAAGACACAAAAGATCAAAGAGGGCAGGACTGAGGGAACAAGGAAAAAGGCAGTGAGGGCCAAAGTGGAGACTGAAAAAGGAGCTACGCCAATAACATCATGATCGGTGGCAGAGAAAAGACCCCATGCATTATTAATCACATAATCATCCTGATGGCTGGTATCTTTACAACAGGGACATGGTAGCTGCATTTTTTGGCCTTAGGTTGGCTGTTCTGAAAGAGCAGGTCCAGAGCAGAGCACACAGACACATGAGGCTTCCCCTAGGCGCATGCCACAGATGGAGAGTGACTTGTGGTTCAGAGGTGTTCAGGGTCAGCTATTTTCTTTCTAAATTATATATCTTTTATGTGCTACATGGTTGGAAATGTCTTTAATAAAGCTCTTGATGGTATCCTAGGCTGTAATTAAAGGGTCTGGGGCTCCATGCCACTGCCACACCCAGCCTCTCATGGGAACAAAATGGAAATGAAAACCTGCTTGGGTAAAGTTATTCCTAAATAAACAAGTACCACATGTGTTCCCCAGCCAACTGTCACTCCTTCGGGTGAATCTCACCTTATAGAAACACCTCCGGCTTCTTTCAGGTTCTGAACAAATAGGTTCCTTTACAAGGAGACTCCGAGGATCTCCTTCCAGAGACAGTCAGCCAGCCCTACAGCACCCTGTCCTGAGGAGTCAGAGCCCACCCCCAACCCTTCCCTGGGAAGATGCAAACAACGAGGTCACGGGGGTGGAACAGAGGGAGCTGAGTGGAAGAGAAGAGGCTGAGGCTCTGTGAGGGGAAGGCTCCCCAGGGCGGCTGTGGTCTTCAGGACCTCCAGGAAGAAGCAGGGAAAGAAGAGGAAGAGAAGTTCAAAACCAAATCTAAACAGAAAGAAGGAGAACTTGCTCTCTAGCCCTCTCTCCCACATCTCGCTCTCTTCTCTGCCTCCAGCCTCAAGAGCAAGCTCTGGGTGGCATGAGCGTGCGAGAAAAACCAGAGGGTTCAAGTTCCTCAGGCTTGCACCACTCACTGGAAAAGGCATGGAAGATTCCATCCAGGGACTGGTCCAGACCAACGCCCTTACGACACATGAGGGGCAGGAAATGGGCTCAGCCGAGAGACACAGAGCCGGGCCAGCTTAGCGTGTCCTCTTACAATGGAGTACTTGGTGAACTTCTGAAGCCGGAAGGAGGGAAAGGGAGGGGGAAAGAAATCTCCCCAGCAGGCCAGCTGAGGATGAGGTCTCCTGTCTTTGGGGACTCCATCCTTTGTTCTGCCCTTCCCAGGAAGGTGCAATGACATCACCCTTGCACTCCCAACCCAGCAAGGCCAGGGCAGACCTGGCCAGACGCCTGCCCGAGGAGGAGCTGGGGGCCCTAGAGGCAGACAATGGAAGACAGTTCAGAGGCGTGTTCCCCACTTCAAACTTGCTTTCGCTGGGCCTGAGCTGAGTAAGGAGGCAGCCAGAGCACTAGAGAAAAAGAGCACCTACTTCTGGTTCTACAAGTAGGAGCAGCTCTGGAAAAGGGAGCCCTTATAAGCACCACTTGATCTGCTTATTTAGATCAGTGGTCCTCAACTGGGGGCCACTCTGCTCCTGAGAGTACATAAGGCAACGTCAGGAATCAAGTTCATGGATTAAGAGATGCTGTTAAACATCCTCCAGGGCACAGGGCAGCCCCTGCACCAAGGAATTATCCAGCTCCAAATAACAGCGGTGTCTGAGCTGGGTTGAGAAACCCTGGTTTAGACCTCTGGGCTGACACTAAAACACCCCAGCCGGATACTATTTGGTCATTACTCCCTCTGCTCATGTCAAAGGCTTTTTGACCTGGATAGTGTGCTTGTTGGCTGACGGCAACAGAATCTCCCTGCCCATTCAATTCCACAACGAGCTGCCACTTGCTGGCAGAAGGACAGGCAGTGGGCTTAGTGGCAGCCGGTGTGGCATGGGCATTTCTGTCCCCCACACCATCTGCACCCTTCTTTGCCCTTTCAGGGCCACGTACTGCTGTTACTCGATCCAAATCACACCTCTATCTCCGCCTAAGAATCACCCTGAGGAGCCTGACATTGTGGCAAGTTCCCATCCATCTCTGCCCCAAACTCAGCAGTGGTGTCTGCAAGGAACAGGTACCCCACAGCTGCTCCCTGTGAACGTATTTCAGCCATGCTCGCCCTTCACCTCCGGCCTTACGCTTATGCAGAGGGGCTCACCTAAAGGTGGTTCTGGCATTCAGTGAGAGGACATCAAAGTGCCTGGCACGTTCTGACTCTCACACTTTTCTCTCACCCTCTCTCTTTCCCAGCAAAGTAGCCTGCCTGTTCAACAACTCCAACCATTCAAGTAACTTATCATATCATGAAATCATGATCATGGAATCATATCTCAGTGTAGAACAAGGCCTTGCAAGTCAACTGAGTCAACTTTCTTTTCTTTCTAAGTCTTTACTGAATTTGTTACTGTATTGCTTCCGTTTTATTTTTTTATTGGTCAGGAATCAAACCCGCACCCCCTGCACTGGAAGGCAAGGTCAAAATCACTGGACCATTGGGGCAGTCCCTGAGTCGACTTTCTTTCAAAAGCAAAAACTACCTTCTACTGCACCTGGACCAGCCATTTAAAAATTTTTTTTAAAAGGGGGGAACTGTGTGTATACAGTAGAGCAGGAGGCTAATAGTTGTACAGAAAGAAAACAACTTGTTCTTTCTCTTTAAAATAACAGTACCATTCACCACATACTTACTGCGTCCCTGGTACCGATCTGTGTGCTTTATTCCCCTAACTACTCCAAGACGCGGGACCTATTAACTCTCCAAGACAGGCTGGCTCCAAAGCCCAGTTCTCAATCACTATGCAATGATGCCTCTATCACAACATTCAAAAAAACACGTTTCAATGATAATATCATGAGAATCACCCTAATCCCATCATCATAATCCAAGTCTTTACATTGTTAAAGGGCCCACTCCATCACTGAGCAGCTCCAACTATTGGGGTGCTGTCTCCATCAAGACTAGATGGTTCTGTGGCCTGCCGAGGAAGCCTGCTCCACCTCTGATGCTATGGAAAATAGACCTCCTCACTCCTTCACGTAAAAGACTTCAGGTCTGAACACTCCTCATTGATCCCTTTCTGCATGACGGTCACAATGTGGTGCACAGAGTGAAACCCAAGATGGTACCTGAAGACTTGACCACCTCTTGGTGACCTAAACATCACCGCACACCTACCAACACAAGCTCAGACTTGTGGCAGCTACACCAGCAGTCCAGAAGCATTAAAGTGGGGATCTTTGATCCCTGGGTAGGAAAGATCCGCTGGAAGAGGGCACGGCAACCCACTCCAGTAGTTTTGCCTGGAGAATCCCATGGACAGAGGATCCTACAGGGCAACAGTCCATGGGGTCACAAAAGAGTGACTCAACAACAAGCATATTCGAGGAGCAACCCTCAGATACAAGGAAAGTGGGGAACCACATGAGGAAAGGGCAAAATGAAGCCCTAGCCCTCCGAGGCAGAGAGTCTGGTGAGGCAGTCAGCGTGTAGGTGCAGGGTTGGCAGTCAGAAAGGACTTGTAAGGCTGCTCTCAAAAATAAGTTTGCCAGGACCACAAATTCTACCGTGGAACCCTGAGAACCTAGAATGAAAAAGTGGTTCCAAACACGAAGATCCACTCAGCTAAGTCTTCTTAGCTCCACAGGCTCAGACATGAACTAGCCAACCACTAGGTCAGTGAGGACCACTGGGAAGCAAGGAAGAAACCCAACCTTGAGTGAGTAGCAACATCTGCACTGGCCTCTGACTGGAATGGGTGAATTACATGTGACTTTCTAGCATGGCGCTCTTTCCTGAAAACAGAATTTGACAAGGTGACACTATCATGCCTCTGAACAATAATTTACACTTTCTCAAAGCTCACTAACTCAGAAGACTAACTCTGTCAGGGATGTGGGACACCAGCACACTCTCCAGTAAAGCCCAAGGCTTGGGGGGTGGTGGGCTGTTCAGTGTCACCAGCCACCAGTGACACCGCTGTACTGGGTGTCCTTAGGTGTCATTCTATCTCTTCCACTGTTTAGGTTAAGGAGGATTAGGATCTTTTCCTCTAAGTATCTAGATCCACTGTCTTTTGGTTTTGGGGTGTGTGTGTGTGACTGTCTTTTGTTTTTGGCGTGTGTGTGTGTGTGTGTGTGTACATGCTTAGCTGCTCAGTCGTGTCCAACTCTTTGTGACCCCATGAACTATAGCCTAATCTGAAATTTTCAGAAGATGTCTCACAGAAGGAGGATGAGATATGTAGAACAGAGAAACACATACTTGCTTAATTTCAACCAAAGGGCTATGAATATCCTCTTCATCATCCCCTTTTAGAAGCACATAACTGACTTTCTTTTTAGGGAATAACTGTGATCAGTACTGGAAGGCTGGAACACTTTTTAAAACTAACTTACTCTGGAGAACTGGCTCTAACTGGAAAAATGAACACTGTGTTAGCATGAGTTAAGCTACAGGTTATAGAAATAGCTTTGACAAACAGAAGGGCATTGTGTTATGGAAATGATCGTACAGTATCTTTCCACAACACCCTCTGTACAGAAAGCTAAACATAACCACATTCACCATATGCTTCAGCTCCAGCTATGGAATGAGACGGATGGCAGCCAGGGATGAAGAAAGGCCTGGAGGCATGAAACCATCTCTGGATGGAAAAATAAGGGAAACACAGAAACAAGGACTGACTCCATTTATTATTCTCTCAATGACTGAATTTATACCTGACTGAAAGAGGGGAAATCTTTCTTCTACTTTTCAAACAGTCAGAACCTGTTGGTGTAACCCAGTATTTTCTATCAGGATCTTCCTCAGTTGTGCTAAGATAGTTGCCTATCTGAAGCAAGAGTTGGCAACCATCCATACAAACACACAGTCAAGTTAGGTATAGCCTTGGGTTCAGAGAAGGAAATGAGGTACAGAATGGAAGCAGAAACCAAAAGGAGACAAGACAATTATTCCATGAATACATCCCATAGGTAGCTACTTAAATCAACAATACTGTACAGCAAGCTGAAAAAGGACTCATCTGAAGTTCAGGGTATTAATAAGCTCCAGTATTTACAAAGTGTGTACTTCATGCAGAACTCTCTATGTAAGACTTGCCTTTGATGAACTCAAAGTCTAGCTGGGGAAACTACGTGGAATGTTAAAAAATAACAAAAAATATTACAAAGCAGTACAGCTGCCATGAGGATGATCTCAGCAATGTATTTTTTGGGTGTTTGGAAGGTAAAACCCACTACAGTTAGGATGGGTTCAGGCCCCATCATCCAACAGTTACTGAAATCCCTTGCCTCGTGCTTTCCTATCCTTACCCTTCTTAAACATCAGTGCCAGAATTGTCTCCTCTAAACAGCGGTGTTTCAAAGTACACCACTGCACCAGCGCCTTCATTGTCCCCCAGCCAACTACAAGACAGTCTGAATCTGAGCCTGGCATTCAAGGGTCCTAAACAGCGTCTAGCAGGACACCCAATACCCACCCATCTCCCTGCTCAAATCCAACTCAAAAGATTCTTACTCATCATGTTCTCAACACTCACTTTGCACATTCCTTTCCTCCACCTGTGCTTACACCATTCTCCTAACCTGGAAAGTACTTCTTTGAAGACCCAGGCCAAGATTAGTTCTTCCAAGAGGAATGTGCTTGATGGGATGAAGTCTGTCTCTCTCCTCTGTTTATTATGTACTCTGTGTCCTATCTCCTTAACTAGCCTGTAACTGTACCCAGGGCAAGGACCCAACTCCATATCCGCTTAGAGCCTTAGCATGTGCCTGGAGACTGGGGGGTAGAGGATGCACAATAAACGTTTGCTGAACAGCCAGTGCCCAACAAATAAGCTCTCAAGTTAGGTCCTGTGGCTTCCGCTGCTGGTTCCAACTGTTCATGAAGAAAATTGAATTACAACTGTTCTTCAGAGTCTGATAAATGATAAAAATGCAATTTTGTGATATTGTCTTCCAGATAAGAAGGGGTCCAAAAGCTAATCTAAAAAGTAGTTTCACAGAATTTTGTTTTTTTCTGCTTTGTTTGGGGACAATTGCCACCACATGCCCATACAATAAGAGTGAAGCTGCAAAACACAGAAGGGTATAATTATAACACTATTTCAACATGACCCAAACAAGCCACAAGTCACAAGGCTTAATTTATACTAACTTTAACAATTCAGCCATTAAAGCCCAATTCTTGAAGGTTGTTTTTTTTTTTTTTCCTTTTTAAAGAATTCTAACTCAAAACAAAAGAATACAGTAGGGTGGAGGCCCCATATGTGCCTTGGCTTGAAAAAATAAATAAATCATTTCCCAAGAGTGACATGCAAAATACACAGAGCAGGAAACCGGAAACAGGCAACTGGCTGAATTGATAATAGAGAATCAAACTGTTATCTTGAGGCAGCAAAAGGAAGGAAACTAATCTTTTGACTGAAAGCCCTGTGACGGATTAGTCTGGGGGCCTTTAATTTATGTTTGCTGATTTGTATATAAATAGAACTTGAGTTAAAATACTTTCCCAACAGTTTAACCAACTTCATGGATAAAAAACATGTAAACATCTGTTCTAAATGCATGTGTAGTAAATATGAAATTCTCTGCTAACACTTAACACTCTGATGTGCAGACTATAAAACAACCGTGAACTCCCCATAACCTGGCGCCTACAGTTTATGTCAGGGAGCAGGGCTTGCGGCTTCCTGAGGGTCTTTCTTGTAAGCAGCATAGCCCACCTCTGCCAGGGTGGAAACCAAGGCACATGGAGGGAAGCTCTGGAGGAGGCTGCAGTGATGAACTGAGAAAGCAGGCCATGTTCCAGGGCTCCGGCCCTGCCATGATCATCACCTCAAGGTGAGTCCCTTAAAGTCACAAACACCGAAAGCCGAGGCTGTGGAGGAGCCAGAGGTGATGGTGGGGGCCGACTCTGAAACCAAGGCAGAACAGTAGCACTGACTCCCCTGAGATGAGAACCAGGGTGAACACCACCAAACCAGAAGGGACGAGTGAGTGCCTTGAAACACAGAGACACAACCTCAGGAAGAAATATTCAGAAATCATCTGCTCAACCTGCCTAGAAAATTTGTGGCATGCTTCAAAACACCTTCACAGACAGAAAACCATTCCACTGGCTCTGCTACTCTCCATCTCTGTGGGTCAGGCCAGCAGGAACCAGCCTGAAACTGCAGCCAGGGAAATCAAGAGGGTGAGGGATGTAGTGAGTCCTCCTCCACTCCTTCGCACTGGTGGACGCTGCAGCAGTACCTTGTTTATTATAAGCTGCCAGTTCTGACTAGACAAGGCCCAGAAAGGTTCTGGGGATTCTGCTGAGGGCATCCAGCTAGCAAAGGCACACCCAGGATCAGAACCTAAAGGAATCCTGAAGCTCCCACTCACATCCCCTCCCACGGTGCTTGTGGAACACACGTTATCGCCCCAAACGACACAAAAACCTCAGCCATCCGTCTCAGCTCAGTTTCTTCATGACCAAGATTTAAAACAGGCATTAGCAAACTCTGGCCTTAGAGTCTGTTTCTGTACAGCCTGGGAGCTAGAGAGCTTTTTCATTCTTTCCAGCTGAGCTATTTCAAATCCTGAAAGATGATGCTATGAAAGTGCTGCACTCAATATGCCAGCAAATTTGGAAAACTCGGCAGTGGCCACAGGACTGCAAAGGGTCCATTTTCATTCCAATCCCAAAGAAAGGCGATGACAAAGAACACTTAAACCACCGCACAAATGAACTCATCTCACACGCTAGTAAAGTAATGCTCAAAATTCTCCAAGCCAGGCTTTAGCAATACGTGAACCGTGAACTTCCAGATGTTCAAACTGGTTTTAGAAAAGGCAGAGGAACCAGAGGTCAAACTGCCAACATCCGCTGGATCATAGAAAAAGCAAGAGAGTTCCAGGAAAATATCTATTTCTGCTTTATTGACTATGCCAAAGCCTTTGACTGTGTGGATCACAATAAACTGTGGAAAATTCTGAAAGAGATGGGAATACCAGACCACCTGACCTGCCTCTTGAGAAACCTGTATGCAGGTCAGGAAGCAACAGTTAGAACTGGACACAGAACAACAGACTGGTTCCAAATAGGAAAAGGAGTACGTCAAGGCTGTATACTGTCACCCTGCACATTTCACTTATATGCAGAGTACATCATGAGAATGCTGGGCTGGAGGAAGCACAAGCTGGAATCAAGATTGCCGGGAGAAATATCAATAACCTCAGATATGCAGATGACACCACCCTTATGGCAGAAAGTAAAGAGGAACTAAAGAGCCTCGTGATGAAAGTGGAAGAGGAGAGTGAAAAAGTTGGCTTAAAGCTCAACATTCAGAAAACTAAGATTACAGCATCTGGTCCCATCACTTCATGGCAAATAGATGGGGAAACAGTGGAAATAATGGCTGACCTTATTTTTCTGGGCTCCAAAATCACTGCAGATGGTGACTGCAGCCATGAAATGAAAAGACACTTACTCCTTGGAAGGAAAGTTATGACCAACCTAGACAGCATATTAAAAAGCAGAGACATCACTTTGTCAACAAAGGTGTGTCTAGTCAAGGCTATGGTTTTTCCAGTGGTCATGTATGGATGTGAGAGTTGGACTATAAAGAAGGCTAAGTGCCAAATATTTGATGCTTTTGAACTGTGGTGTTGAAGACTCTTGAGAGTCCCTTGGACTGCAAAGATTTCTAACCAGTCCATCCTAAAGGAGATCAGTCCTGGGTGTTCATTGGAAGGACAAGTTGAAGCTGAAACTCCAATACTTTGGCCACCTGATGTGAAGAGTTGACTCATTTGAAAAGACCCTGATGCTGGGAAAGATTGAGGGCAGGAGGAGAAGGGGATGACAGAGGATGAAATGGTTGGATGGCATCACGGACTCAATGGACACGGGTTTGGGTAGACTCCGGGAGTTGGTGATGGACAGGGAAGCCTGGCATGCTGCAACTCATGGGGTCACAGAGAGTTGGACATGACTGAGCGACTGAACTGAACTGAGGGTTGGGAAGGGTCACTGAAGGAGGATGAGGAGACAAGATAGAGACCCTGCGGCAAAGCCTAACATAGTTCCTATCTAACCTTCACAGAAAAGGTTTGTTGAGTCCAGGCTTGAAACAGCTTTTAGAATATCCTTGGTCCCACATCCCATTTGCTAGCTTCTGTTTTCAAGGACATGCAGCTAGGCTGACATGCTACAGCCACATGCACTTTCTTTTTTAAGTTATTTTACTAGGACTCTGCCCACACATCAGGTCAGGCAGGGGTGGGGTGGGGAGGTGGGGGGACCCTCTCAGCTGAGGAGCACTTATCTGGTTACCATGACACAGCAGGATTAACAGCGCTATCCCAGCTGTCAGGAGAGACAAGGCATGGTGAGCACCACACACTGGAACTCAAGGCCACACCTTCACTTCCTGTTCAAAGGGTGAGGAAGGGCCAGGAGGCTGGGCCCAAATTCCACGCCCCCCCTCCTGCCCCCTGCACACACACACCCCTCAGGTCCTTGATTCTTACTCTGAAGGACATTTTATTCACCATCACCTCTCCTCCCCAATCCTTCCTGGGAGATGACAAAATATTAGGTCAAGGTGAACTGAGGGTAACTTGTAATATACTCAAAAGATAGAACAGGTTTGGATCTAAAAAGATGGTACATCCTTAATTATTAAACTTTTATGCAGAATGCTCACATTAATACAGACTAACTAGGAGAGAATTTTTTAAGGGGTAAACATAACAGGTACATTAAAGATAGTAAGAATTTATAAAGGTAATTTAATCGCAATATATGAAGGTATGTGTCTGTGTGGTATTACTTTTTCTAAACAACAACTAAAGAAACAGTGAATAATATATTCTAAACCAGACTACTATGTGGCACAAATTCACAGGTAAAGGTAAAATTCTGCAACTGATTGTCAAGGGCTTTTCCTGCAATTCATTTTCAAGGGCTTAAAGGGAAGTTTGTATTACAGAACTCTCAGGTACATGTGGTAAGACAGGAGTTTGCTATGCATCTTTTTTCATGTAATAAGCAAAAAAGGGAGCCATTCTGAACAGTACACTGAAAATCAAATAGCATGTGCCCTGGTTCTTGTTGATTTTTCTATCTTCTCTAGTTTTCCAGAATTCTTCAGGTCAATGGTGCAGGGAGTAAAATAGAAATGTCTTTCATACACTAGAGTCACATTGTCAGATACTCAAGATACAAAAGGATACTTACTACTTGGTGTTTTCAGAGAGGCTGATGCTGCCAACAAGATGACTGCACCAACTTCAGCCTCTCAGTACGGTTCCTGAGAGCTGGTCTATACAATGAGGACGTCCAAATTAACTGTAATGCACTGAAGACAAAAAGCTCAGATCCAAAAGACTCTTGTTTTAAACCACACAAACAAGAAGGAAGGAGCAAAGACCTAAAACTCACCCTAAAGCTGTCTGCTTTTCATAAATAGTATAGTGTTTACTGTCAGAGGCAACAAGAAAACCCAGGTGGCGCTAATGGTAAAGAACCAGCCTGCCAATGCAGGAGATGTAAGAGCCGTGGGTTTGACACCTGGACAGGGAAGATCCCCTGGAGGGAGGGGGAAGGCATGGCAACCCACTTCAGTATTCTTGCCTGGAGAATCCCACTGACAGAGGAGCCTGGTGGGCTACGGTCCATGGGGTCACAAAGAGTTGGACACAACTGAAGCGACTTAGCATGTATGCACAGTGTTCACTGGGCTTCCCAGTGGCTCACTGGTGAGGAATCCACCCACCAGTGCGGGAGACACGGGTTCTATCCCTGGGTCGGGAAGATCCCCTGGAGAAGGAAACGGCGCCCACCCATGTTCTTGGCTAGGAAATCCCATGGACAGAGAGGCCTGGTGGGCTACAGTCCACGGGGTCCCAAAAGAGTCAGACATGACTTAGCACCTAAATGACAAAAACAACAATAGTGTTTACTAAAATAATCATCTCTGAATGAACTGACTATGGAAGCACCCATGTAACAAAAATCTAAGGTGTCATGGAAGGCCTCCAAAGAAGGCTATGTGTGTAGATTTAATCTAAAAAGAACTGGCATTTTGAAACAAAGAAGCCACAGTGATGCCTGTTATCACTTGTATCTATATAATGATGACAAGGTTTCACTTAGTGAGAAGACAAGTTATATATAAAAACAAATGAAACAAAAGAATTTTAAAACTGGCTTCTTTCCTGAAGAGCATTACAAATTAGTCACCTAAACCCCTTCTTGCCAGTAACCATGATGCACCGCAGAAACTATCAGGGAGGAAGTGGCAGAATAATAAATTAGGTAAGGCTGCCTCAACTTCAGTGCCAAACTTCAAAATTAAATAAGCCCAAGCTTTAATGTGTGTTTGGGGAAAGACGTCCAAACTACACTTGGATTTCAGAAGTAACTAGCAGCTGTGCCAAGATGAAGATACAAAATGCATAATGCTATAAAGATAAGCTGCTCTCTGGACTGCACTAAATAATTTTAGAGCTTAGCACTACTTTCTACATGATACCATAATGCATCAAACTCAAATTTCACTTCTTACTGTATAGTCTTCATCCAAGAAGCAATAACTGAATGATAAATTCTGACCCAATCTTCGATTGTATATTTAACTCAGACAACTATTTTGCTGGAAACGGACTCCACGTAGAACAGCAAATGGTCTGCACTCTAGTATCTGACATTCAGCCATACAGGTCTATGGTCATTTTTTACCCCCCATATTGGGTCAATCTATAAACCAATGAGCAACTAATTATTGAGTAAATGCTATGAAGATATTGGAAAGAACACTTAAAAGTCCTGAGTTCTTACCTTATGGTGATCATTTCCTAATACATGCAAATATTAAATCATTATGTAGAACACCTGAAACTGGTTAATACTTTACATCAACTGCATTTCAATTTTAAAAAGCTCACCAGCAATTTTCAATTCCTTAAGAATTCAATTCATAGCACTAGATAACTGATGTCCATGCTCAACCACCATTTAGTTATTTTTAAGGTATCAAAATGAAAAAGAGAAAATTATCACTCACAGGGTCAAACACTTAACAATTCTGCTAACTTCCTCTGTGGTTTTCCTCAACCCCACACATAGAATAAGTGGTCACACAGATTTCTTACAAAGCCAAACTACCATTTTGGTGGGCAGATTCTATAAGTACACAATGTACAGTACCTTGCTTTAATAAAGGAGGACAGAAAAACTGGAGGAAGAGATGGCCGCACAGTCAACCCCTCTAATGACCCAGTTAAACAGCTGGATGGAGGGTGTCCCTGAACAGGCCCTCACTCTAATCAAAGGAGAGCACGACAGTTAATTAGTTCTTTTCTTTTTTTAAAAATTAGTATCTATTTCTCATTGATGGGAACCCTCATCAAAGCTTTAAGTAAAGTTTTACAGAAGACAATGCATCAGGTATGCCTTGGATCTGGTGGAATCTTCCTAGCTTACCACTGGTCATTTACCTTAATTTCTTCAAATGAAAAAAAGTAACAAAAAGGGGGCATGAATAGGAAGATTAGTTTTTTTGCTGTTCTACTGGTCTTAAAAACTTAAATCTGTTGCAGTGTTGTGTAACTTACATGCAAGTGTCTTCCCATAGAATCTTTTTTATATTTATTTATCTTTTATTTATATTTGTGCTATTTATTTATATTTATTTATCCTTGGAAGAAAAGTTATGACCAACCTAGACAGCATATTAAAAAGCAGAGACATTACTTTGCCAACAAAGGTCCATCTAGTCAAAGCTATGGTCTTTCCAGTGGTCATGTATGGATGTGAGTAGTTGGACTATAAAGAAAGCTGAGCACCAAAGAATTGATGCTTTTGAACTGTGGTGTTGGAGAAGACTCTTGAGAGTCCCTTGGACTGCAAGGAGATTCAACCAGTCCATCCTAAAGGAGATCAATCCTGAGTATTCATTGGAAGGACTGATGCTGAAGCTGAAACTTCAATACTCTGGCCACCTGATGTGAAGAACTGACTCATCTGAAAAGACCCTGATGCTGGGAAAGATTGAAGGCAGAAGGATAAGGGGACGAGAGAGGATGAGATGGTTGGATGACATCACCGACTCAATGGACATGAGTTTGAGTAGGCTCCATGAGTTGGTGATGGACAGGGAAGTCTGGTGTGCTGCAGTTCATGAGGTCACCAGGAGTCAGACATGACTGAGCAACTGAACTGAACTGAACTGAACCTGGTCTTAATTGGGGCATGCTGGATCTTTACTTGTAGCATGCCAACTCTTAGTTGCAACATGTGAGAACTGAGTTCCTGAGATCCTGGTTCCCTGGCCAGGGATCAAACCCAGGCCCTCTGCATTGAGAGCACAGAGTCTTAGCCACTGGACCACTAGGGAAGTCCCGCCATAGAACTTTTACAACGTCCCGAAGTACACACCCCACATGCAGGCCCTCACCCATCCCTACAAGCAAGATGTTAACTCTCACTTCACGACATCGAGGGCTTATGACAGGTGTGCTGACCTGGCTGCTGCAGTTTTACCCATCTGTGAGGCAATGGGCCTGTCACGGGAGAAGCTTGACTCCTGGTTACCTAGACGTGGCCGGGGAACTCTACTGCTATAGCTGACTTGGTCTTCGGGACATTTTATTGCTTAATAAAGACCTTGGCTGTTTCTCCTCAAGTGACTGTTTCTCCTCAACAGACTCTATAAAGATAATAATCTTGGAACTGGGTGGGAAGGGCTGGAGGCTCAGAGAGGTTCCATTGGGGTGGTAGACAGCAGAAATTCCACTTCCAGGACTAGGTGAAAGTAGGTGAAAATGAACTCTGTTTCTTGAACTTGAAAAACAAGTCTTGTCCAAAGACACAGAGAAATGGACATACGAGTATGTACTGGGTGGGAGGGAAGTGGACAATATAAAATATTTTTAAATGCATTTCCTCCATCTACCAATCACACCTCTATATACTTTGTATATTAAGAGACTGATTAATTAAACTATGATTCATTCATATAAAAGAACACTATATACATGCCAAAATAGAGTAAGGGAAATGAATGAAGAGTTACTTACAGAATCATATATATATTTTGCATGATCCTATGAGTATTTATTTAAGTGTAAGTATATAAAATGGTACAGGAAGACATTTCTCAAACCATTAACTCTAATTATCCCAAGAGAGCAGAAGTGGATGTGGAAGGCATCTGTTTCTGTATTTTCTGCACTGGTTTTTTTGTTGTTGTTAATAAGCACATACCATTTTTCAAACATGTTAAGGGCATTTCCATTTGAAGAGAAAAACACATAACTCATTTTTATTTGATAAGAGAACTAAGGTTCACCAGTGGGTCTGAGATTGATGAGTATGGGGGGCGGGGCAGGAAAGAGGCACTCACCAGAGAAAAACAAATTCTCCCTGGGCACCACAAAAGGTCAAATGTGAAATGCTGTCTTCAGTGAGCACTCCTAAATAAATAAAACACCAACCTGAATTTCCATGTCCTTCTTCTGGAGACTACTAAATCAGTATTTAACTTTATACAACACTTATAAGCAAAATAAGGCAAACAAATGTTAATACTCCCTTTCAACAGAGAACTGAGGATATTATTATAACACAAAAATAAGTGACAATCACTGAAGAAACACTAGTTTTCAAACCAGGATCCCCAAGGGCATGCTCCAAGTACACTTTCTCACCCGTACTTTGGTCAGAAACACTCCATTTCACACCCTTTATTTACCGGAGTTCTACCTCAGATTTAATTTATGGGAAAAACAAATTCCATTTTTAAAAGGTATTTGCAAACTGCTGTACTAAGCAATAGGAAATAAAGAGAGATGTTGTGCAGTTTACTGTTTAATGACACATCAGCCTCGACGACAGGTAATTATACTGCACGGCAATGAGGAACAAGCAACGCACGGGAGAGAGATTAACTGATCAGACATGAGTCAAGAGGTCAAAGCTTCACAATTGAGATTTGACTCAAGATGACATCACGAACCAGCAGCAAGGAGAAGATCAGAGCCCACTGGGGTTGATCTACCAGCACTCGAGTCACGCAAGTGGGAAGTTCCATGGACGGGATCCTGAACAATCGGGAATCTCCCATATCCACCTCCATACTTATGAGTTTATGCAGCACTTATCCGAAGGGCCACACACCCTTCTAAGCACTTCACCCAAACGTATTTAATTCTCACACCACACTGTGCAGCAGGTACTCTTATCATCAGACATATTTTGCCTAAGAGTAAACTATAAGGCTCCGAGAGGGTCAGTGGCTTGCCCAGGGTCACAAAGCAAGCACAGTCCCAGAAGCCAGACCCAAGGACTGGTGCCACAGCCCTCACTACTCCAAACAGAATTCTACATTAGCAAAGACCTTACCAGCACAATTAATACGAAATTAGGCTCAAGTCTCAATGATCAATTAGTTTATTTCCGACCGACAAGGGACCACGTAGAACTAATTCTCTTAGTTCCATCCACCTTAATTCTTGACAATTCCAAAACCAAAACTTTTACTTATAATTCAATGATGCAGAGGTCCTCATCAGAAAGCCCTCCATATTTTCAACTGTTCTTTCCCTTTCACCAGGGTCTCTTCAAGGTTCATCAGGGAGATGCTCTTCTCCCCTGCCTCCCACTGGGGAGGGGTGTAATTCACCGTGCCCTCAGTCACCACCAATCCAAACCCAAGATCAACACCTTCCTTTCTGACATCAACTTTAGCTACTACCCAGAAATGTCATGATTCTCTCCTATCCCAAACCCCATTTAAATTATTTTTTAGATTCTGGAACTACTGAGTCAAGAAAATAGCTTTGTGATTGTTTTGCCATCATGTATTTTTTCAGAGATGAGATCATTTAACACTGCACCTGTGTGTTTTTTTTTTTTTAAAGGCATCCATATCAACTCAAAACTTTGAACAGGCCTAGATTACACACAACCAGACTCCAGGTGTGTTTTCCTTTTAGCTTGGTTTCCAGAGCCATCATATTTTTGGCCCTGATAACTACAGGTACTCCACATATCAAACCACAGAGCAGTGCCTCCTCAGCCAGGGGAGAGAGAAACGTCTGCTGTCTGGCATGGGGAAAGGTCTTCATTCAAATTTGAAAGTAAGTAGAGCCAATTAATTAATAAAAATATATAGGTCGGGGTAATTAGCAGGAGCAACAAAAATGTTTAGCTGAGTTTTCCCTTTTTATCTTGAGGCAGTTCCAATAGACAGATGCTCAGGATTAATGAAGTTTAATGAGACCCGCAGCAGCTGGCTAATTAGTCAGTGAAGAGGAAAGTAGTAATGACAAGGGAAAAGGGGCTTTAATTCCTGTTATGAGCCCAGGCCTTGGACAGTTCTCCTAAACTGTGGGGCTATAACCCCAGGAAAATTCCGTAAAACCTCAAAGTGGTCCCAGGGCATATTAAAAATTTTTTCCTTTTTTAAAGGCAAAGAAACCAAAGCATGAATGCTGGCTTCCCCAGAGCTGGTTCACCAGCTGAGGAG
Organism: Odocoileus virginianus; assembly: GCF_023699985.2. Classification (NCBI taxonomy): domain Eukaryota; kingdom Metazoa; phylum Chordata; class Mammalia; order Artiodactyla; family Cervidae; genus Odocoileus; species Odocoileus virginianus. The sequence continues at coordinate 35,481,849 of NC_069675.1, read as the reverse complement.
GAGTGGCTATGGGAGCCCAGAGGCTGTGGCAGCTTGGCGGCAGCCACAGTTCCCTGAGGAGCAGCACCAAATTTCGTCAACATCAAAGAGTGACCGCACCCTGGGAAAACTGGACAGTCACCATCTTATGTCTTACTGAAGATCTTACAGAGAATCCTCAACTCTGAGCATCCCTTCCTCCCCAAAACTAAGAATATTCAAAAGCCTATTAATTATGAAGCAGGACTTAATAACAATGGGAAACTCTTCTGCTCTCCATCCTGTGCTTGGATCATCATTTTAAAAACTGCACAGCAGGAACCTAAATCCTTTCAGAACTAACTAGTTACTAGCAGTAAATTCCCCATCATGGATCACAGCCTTGTCGTGATGAAGGGGCTTACATAACTCAATGATGCCACCACGAACCATGCTGTGCAGAGCCATCCAAGACGGACGGGTCATGGTGGAGAGTTCTGACAGAACATGGTCCACTGGAGGAAGGAATGGCCAACCCCTTCAGTATTCTTGCCTAGAGAACCCCATAAACTGTAGGAAAAGGCAAAAAGATAGGACACCAGAAGAGGGGCCCCACAAGTTGGAAGGTGTCCAGTATGCCAATGGGAAAGAGCTCCATTTTTTCTGGAGCTAAGACAAATAGCTCTAGAAAGAATGTAGTGGCTAGATCAAAGCAGAAATGACACTCAGTGGTGAATGTGTCTGGTGGTGAAAGTAAAGTTCTTTGCAGTAAAAAACAATACTGCATAGGAATCTGAAATGTTAGGTCCATTAATTAAGGTAAATTGGACATGGTCAAGCAGGAGATGGTAAGAGTGAACATCAATGTCTCAGGAATCAGTGAACTAAAATGGACAGGAATGGGTGAATTTAATTCAGATAACCACTATTATCTACTACTGTGGGCAAGAATCACTTAGAAGACATGGAGTAGCCCTCACAGTCAACAAGAGAGTCCAAAATGCACTACCTGGGTATAATCTCAGAAATGACAGAATGATCTTGGTTTGTTTCCAAGGCAAACCATTCAACATCACAGTAATCAAAGTCTATGCCCAACCACTAATGCTGAAAAAGCTGAAGTTCACCAGTTCTATGAAAACCCTCAACACCTTCTAGAACTAACACCAAGAAGATGCCCTCATCATCATAGCGGACTGGAATGCAAAAGTAGGAAGTCAATAGATACCCAGAATAATAGGCAAGTTTGGCCTAGGAGTACAAAATGAAGCAGGGCAAAGGTTAATGGAGTTTTTGTCAAGAGAACATTCTGGTCATAACAAATACTCTTTTCCACAACCCAAGAAATGATTTTACACATTGACATCACCAGATAGTTAATATCAAAATCAGACTGACTATGTATTTTGCAGCCGGAGATGGACAGGCTCTAAGCAGTAGCAAAAACAAGACCTGGGGCTGACTATGGCTCATATTATCAGTTCCTTATTGCAAAATTCAGAAGTTGAAGAAAATGGGGAAAACCACAAAACCATTCAGGTATGACCTAAATGAAATCCCTTATGATTATACAGTGGAGGTGACCAATAGTTTCAAGCGATTAGATCTGGTAGACAAGAGTGCCTGAAGAACCAAGGTCAGAGGTTCATTAACACTGTGCAGGAGGCAATGACCAAAACAATCCCATAAAAAATGAAATGCAAGAAGGAGAAGTGGTTGTCTGAGGAGGCTTCACAAATAGATGAGTAAAGAAGAGAAGCAAAAGGAAAGGAACAAAGGGAAAGAAATACCCAACTGAATGCAGAGTTCCAGAGAATAGCATGGACAGATAAGAAGGCCTTCTTATATGAACAATGCAAAGAAACAGGAAAACAACAGAATGGGAAAGACTAGGTATTTCTTCAAGAAAATTGCGAGATACAAAGGGTAAATTTTATGCAAAGATGGGCACAATAAAGGACCGAAACTGCAAGGACCTTAAAGAAGCAGAGGAGATTAAAAATAGGTGGCAAGAATACACAAAAGAACTATACAAAAAGGTCTTAATGACCTGGATAACCACGATGGTGTGGTTATTGACCTACAGCCAAATATCCTAAAGTATGAAGTCAAGTGAGCCTCAGGAAGCATCACTAGGAACAAAGCAGTTGAGGTGATGGAATTCCAGCTAAGCTACTTAAAATCCTAAAAGATGATGTTGTTAAAGTCCTGCACTCAATATGCCAGCAAATTTAGAAAACTCAGCAGTGGCTACAGGACTGGGAAAAGTCAGCTTCATTCCAATCCCAAAGAAAGACAATGCCAAAGAATGTTTAGACTATCATACAATTGCACTCATTTCACATGTTAGCAAGATTATGCTCAAAATCCTTCAAGTATAGGCTTCAAAAGTACGTGAACCAGAACTTCCAAATGTACAAGCTGAGTTTAGAAAAGGCAGAGGAACCAGAGATCAAATCACCAACATTCACTGGATCATAGAGAAAGCAAGGGAATTCCAGAAAAACATCTACTTCTGATTCACTGACTACATAAAGCCTTTGACTGTGTGGATCACAAATAGAAAATACTTAAAGAAATGGGAGTACCACACCACCTTACCTGCTTCCTGAGAAATCCGTATGCAGGTCAAGAAGCAATAGTTAGAATTGGACATTCAACAAACTTGTTCAAAACTGGGAAAGGAGTACGTCAAGGCTGTATACTGTCACCCTCTTATTTAATTTATATGCAGAGTACAACATGCGAAATTCCAGGCTGGATGAATCAAAAGCTGGAATCAAGATTGCCAGGAGAAATATCAACAATCTCAGGTATGTAGATGATATCATTCTAATGGCACAAAGTGAAGAGGAACTAAAGAGCCTCTTGATGAAGATGAAAGAGGAGAGTGAAAAAGCTGGCTTGAAACTGAACTCTGAAAAAACTAAGATCATGGCATCCAACCCCATCACTTCATGGCAAATAGATCAGGAAAAAGTGGAAACTGTGGTAGACTTTATTTTCCTGGGCTCCAAAATCACTGTGGACAGTGACTGCAGCTACAAAATTAAAAGACACTTGCTCCTTGGAAAAAAAGCAAGACAAACCTAGACAGCATATTAAAAAGCAGAGACATTACTTTACCAACAAAGGTCCATCTAGTCAAAGCTATAGTTTTTCCAAGAGTCATGCACAGATCTGAGAGTTGGACTATAAAAAAGGCTGAGTGCTGAAGAATTGATGCTTTTGAACTGTGGTGTTGGAGAAGACTCTTGAGAGTCCCTTGGACTGCAAGGAGATCCAACCAGTCAATCCTAAAGGAAATCAACCCTGAATATTCACTGGAAGGACTGGTGGTGAAGCTGAAGCTCCAATACTTTGGCCACCTGATGTGAAGAGCAGACTCACTGGAAAAGACCCTGATGGTGATGCTGGGAAAAAGTGAAGGCAAATGGAGAAGGGGCAACAGCACATATGAGATAGTTGGATGGCATCGCCAACTCAACAGACATAATTTGAGCAAACTCTGGGAGATAGTGAAAGACAGGGATGCCTGGCATGCTGCAGTCTATGGGTCACAGAGTTGGAGATGACTAAACGACTGAATAACAAGCAGCAAGTTTCTCCTTTTATCAAGAAACAACAAGGGAGGGAAGTTTTTTTGGTTCAAGGAGAATCTGACTATACTGGGATATAATCTTCTCCCCCTAACACACACACACACACACACACACACACACACACACACCCCTGATGGCAATACTAGTTTTTTTGTTCAAGGAGAATCTGACTATACTGGGATATAATCTTCTCCCCCTAACACACACACACACACACACACACACACCCCTGATGGCAATACTAGTTTTTTTGTTCAAGGAGAATCTGACTATACTGGGATATAATCTTCTCCCCCTAACACACACACACACACACACACACACACACACACACCCCTGATGGCAATACTAGTTTTTTTGTTCAAGGAGAATCTGACTATACTGGGATATAATCTTCTCCCCCTAACACACACACACACACACACACACACACACACACACCCCTGATGGCAATACTAGTTTTTTTGTTCAAGGAGAATCTGACTATACTGGGATATAATCTTCTCCCCCTAACACACACACACACACACACACACACACACACACACCCCTGATGGCAATACTAGTTTTTTTGTTCAAGGAGAATCTGACTATACTGGGATATAATCTTCTCCCCCTAACACACACACACACACACACACACACACACATGCAAACACACACACGTCCCTGATGGCAATACTAGTTATCTTCCCAGTTGACAAGGCCTGTGCTTCAAATTGCCTTCTCAATAATGTGGATGAATCTGCTCTTTGTATTTTTAAGAAACAGGCTGTGAAGCACCAGCGTGGGCCTTAAAACTGAAAAGTGCATGGCCAAAGTGGGTCAGGAGCCTCTAAATGTTGCTGGTTTCCTAAAAGTTTCAGGTGTTTTATTTTAGTTCTACACATAGTTAGTTCTACCTTTAACCTCCACCACTCAGCATATCAGCAAGAAACAAAATCTCCTCCTTATGTAACAATAAAGTCACCCCAGAGTAACCCTGACACACTGGGTTTTTACTTCAAAGAAAAACAGCCTTGCAATCATCATTACCATTAAGTGGGTATTCTAGGGGGAAGCCTGAATTTTTTCAGCATTTGCTTCCTTCCCCACTAGGACCAGAGGCTGTCAGAGCCAGCCTGGAGAACACTTTCTTAGATGGCTTTAATGTAAATCAAATTATTCCCCTGTTAATTATTGACGTAAGAAAGGTCATACACGTTTGTCCTAGCAACACCAGAGAGCAGTTCTCGCCAACAGCTTTCTGACTCTGGGAGAAGAGAAAAGAAACACTCATTAGTTCAGCAGAGATTCGAATTTATAACCTGCTTCCAAAGTAAATACAATTAACTGATGGAGGGTATATAATTTTACAGTTTTAGGATCACTGTCACACAGTACTTTCTCGAAAGATCTGACAAACAATACAGTCATTCCAGTCCTCATGTGGTGGCCAGAACCGGTTCCGACATTCTCATCAATCCTCTAAGACGGACATTAATCTAAACCAAAAGGTCAACACTCAGAACTGAACATGGCAGATACGTGTTCCCCATTCAAAAGCAGGACCAGCAGCGGTGCTCAGCTCCCTTGACGTGCCCCCTCTGGACATGCACCTCAGCCAGTGAGGATCTGGTCTGCCCAGAGCGCTGGTATTAAGACAGCAGCAGCTTCCTGTCTCCTGTGCTCTTTCTATGATACAGATCAGAAGCAACCCTTACTGGGTGCTACAGTCCCTCTATGTGAAATGTGAAAGAATCCAAGTTTAGGTTGTTTCAGAAACATCTGGTTTGTGATATTATATGGTTTACCCATATATCATACAGTATCACAAACACACTGGCTGTCATCTCTACAGAATAAAAAAAAAAACTGTAACTGATAATCATATATTCTGCCTCTTTGGGTGACATTCTTTCACCTGTGGGGTACCACAGGCTTCAGGGAAGCTGTTATCATTTATTCTGACTGCATGCTTGTTTCTGACTGCATGCTCGTTTCTGACTGCATGCTCCTTCCACATCTGAAGTACACCGCATCTCTGCAGAGATAAGGTAAAAAGAGATCACTTGAACTATATAAAAATCCATAAAATAAGCTTTACTCTCAGATCAAAATGGGTGTTGACAACACACACACTTGCCATATGAGAATTTTCCATGGCACTCTCAACAGAAAATTTATTGGGGAAAACATGGAGCAGTGACATGGCACTGTTCAGTTTAATAATGTCAGATCTTGCCAAGAAAGATGAAAGACGTTCACATTTTTCTGGACAGAGGTGTCCAGGGAGAGAACAAACCTAGTGTTCACCAAACCAATGATCCCATGACAAGTCTTGTGATTCTAGATTCTCCAGCAGTAGAATTATCATCACACACACACACACACACACACACACACGCACGCACATGACCATCAGGAGACACTTGCCCAGGCCAAATTAAATAATTTCTTGAACTAGGTGGGGTATAAACAAACAAATTACTTGCTTCCTTTATGCTAAATTCACAGTAGATGGTAAACAAAATCAAACTTGTGTTTTTAGGGTAGAACAAGTAAGGATGAACAAGTGGCCCTCTTAAAAACCTACTTTTCTATCTACTATGGGAAACTCAAAAGGTGGACTGGGGGAAAAATATCTGAACAGCAGCTGGAAGTCTTCACATACACTTGGCAGCAAGCAAACCAGAAACAGGGATTATCTACTTCATTCACACGTTGGAAATCACAGAACAAAAGGTAACTAACTTGGCCCAAATATACCCACAAATGCTCCAGCAGCTGAAAATGTTTAAAGTCAAGAAAAATCTGCCAACTTCAAGAATCTGAACTTAAAATGTAGGTCTGGGCTCAATTTCATGCTCCTAGGTAATGCCATTGCTGTTGAAAATTGCTCCAGGATTACCTTCTGTACAGCCTGCACCAAGGAGTCCATATCAGGTGTTAAACTCCAAAATTCTATCAGTAATACTTAAGGGCTGGTGTCTTTCATTCTATGTTCTCAAAGTTCCTTTACAAATAATTTTGTATACTAGCAAGATACCAGGCAGATACAAACAAACAAAAAACACCACTACCCAAACCAAAATATCCAAATAACAAAAATTCAATACTGCAAGAACAGAAATGGTGAGTTTATGATACGGTGATGAATAACTAGTACCACTGGGGAAAAAATTCAGAGTCTGCACTGTCAGCTCAGTTCCTCTTACTCTGACAGAATGGCCAAAGTAAATTACCATCAAAGAAAAGGAAACAAAGTCTTTCAAGATTAAGCAAGGCTTGAATTTTATATCACATCTATCATGCTGCCCCTCACTACTGCTGCCAAAGAAGAGGAAAAGGCAGCAAATCCTTACCAGTTGGAATAGGATCAGGAATTTCAACTTGTCGGCAATGACTTTCACCACATCAAGGTTTCCCAGGTCCTAACAAAATGCTAATCCAAGAACTACCTACACAGGCACAGGCCTCACTCATCATGTGGGAAATACTCTTGAGAGGCCGCACAGCTCAGGGCTAAGGATTCAGAGTCCAGAAGCAGCCTGCCTGGGTTGGGATGCAGACTCTACCACTCACTAGCCATGTGTCCTTGGGCTAAGGGTCTCTTACACCTCGGTTTCCTCACCTCTATAACGGAGATGATTCTCATCTCACAGGGATGCTGGAAGGAGCCTGTAAATCAACACATGCAGTGGACTTACTGTAGAACTGTGCTGGCCCAGGGTTACAGATCAAGAGGTTTTAGCTGTATTACGATTACAGCCACGACCACTGCTAGGCTAGACTGTAAGGAGAAACCTCCTTTTCTTCTCTCTTTGCAAGAGGACATATAGCTGGTTTTGCTTTCCCTTTCTTCACTAGCCTATATGTTCCACTACTGGACTGATCCTGTGAGCCAGGGAACAGAGTAGCGAGAAATGCTTGCATGTTTTTGGCAGTGGGCATCTACCTGGCGGGACCTCAAAGGAGCTTTTGGTGAAATGAAAGTTACCATGGATGGCCAGTAGCACCTTCCATGCATCTACTTGCCGGGGCCCTTAAATCTGCACTCAATGATGATGTAATAGCCCTTCCCAAGAGGTGAGAGAAGTGAGATGAAAATTGTGTGTGCAAGGTCATTTCACCAACATCAGCTGCTAGGCACCTGATTCCCTGTACCTGTGCCAACATCAGCTGAATGCTGGCTAACAAAAAGGAGGCAAAAATCCCAACTAAAAATAATAAGCATTAATAACTGAAATGTATACATCATATCTGAGGCAGAGGTCCAGGCTCTCCAACATACCTCAAGGTTCTGAAGCCCCCATTCCCACCGCTAGGCACCCACCACCTCATTACTTGATCCCGGTCATGAGCTCAAATGACAACTCCTACAAAAAGCTTCTCTCAGATCCCACAACCCAGGGATGTTACCTGCACGTCTCAGAACACCTGCCACTTTCCACCAAGTAGTCTCTTTTAGAACATAATTTCAGACAGTGGCTACCTTTTTACACCTCTGTGTCTCTCAGTTCAGTTGCTCAGTCATGTCTGATTCTTTGCGACCCAATGGACTGCAGCATACCAGGCTTCCCGGTCCATCACCAACTCCGAGAGCTTACTCAAACTCATGTCCATTGAGTCCTGCGTCTCTAGTGTTTACATATTAGTACTGTAACTTGTTCATTTGTGCTTGCTACAGACTGAATGGGTAAATGGATTCAATGGCTCCTTTAGCGATTTCAGACCTATAAAGGTGTTCTAAAAACAACCACCTCCATCCACAGAACTTGTTGTTTGATCGCTAAGTCGTGTCTGACTCTCTTGTGACCCCATGGATTATAGCCCACCAGACTTCTCTGTCCATTTCCCAGGCAAGAATACTGAAGTGGAGTGACATTTCCTTCTCCAGGGGATCTTCTCCACTGGGGGATCGAACCTGCATCTCCTGCATTGGCAGGCGGATTCTTTACCACTAAGTCACTAGGGAAGCCCTCCATAGCCCTTGTTCTTATTAATTAAGAGGTGCAGGCTATTCTATTACAACCACCAGTATGAACTGGGAAAACAACTAGAGTGCATTCTAAGCAACTGACTTTCAGCTGAATTTTCAAGACAAGTTCTAGATAACAATATTTACCACCAAAATAAAGAAACCAGAGCCAAGAGCAATTTTTCTGATCTTCAAAACCTCCCATCAATGTTCTAGCTTTAAGTCATTATTTGAGCCAAGGAAGCAGCAGAAAAAAAGACAGATCTGGGTGATGACAGGAATTAACAAAGGCCATCAACATATCCACCTTTCCCTCTAACTCTGCTGCCATAACCTGAACTGAACCAGGCTCTGGAAGCTGTCCTAAGCACCCACCCAGACATGTTTCTCTAGTGCTACAGGTCGATTCCTGTCTCACCTAGAAGAGGACGAAATACAAGGTTTCCACGACGGCCTAAGCAGAGGCGTGTTGGGACCCAGTTTTCCAAATGTAGGTGAGCACGTTTTTCCTTCTCCTTTCGGTTCAGAGGTTTGTGGGCAGGTTCAAGTGAGCTGCTGGTATATAGGAAGCTGAGCAGTCTGGTTGCCACTGAGTCACCACCACACCACTGTATCACAAGAGAGGCTTGGCTGCAGGTATTTCATGGCCAACAACTCAGGATCCAGTGCCCTACAGCACTAGCAGTGGATCTATATCCATGTCTATAACTACATTCAAAAGGACCCTGATATGCCAAGGCTGAAAAATCCCTGAATTTATGCTATTACATGGCTCAATACCCCACCCCCCACAAAGAGCCTAACTGCATTTACCAAACACTGTATCCACACATGGGTGAGCGTTAGCTCTGTCCTTTAAGACAGGGGTCCCCAACCTCTGGGATCTAATACCTAATGATCTGAGGTAGAGCTGATGTAATAACAATAGAAATAAAGTGTGTGATAAATGTAATGCACTTCAATCATCCCTGAAACCTTCCCCTAACCCCAGTCTGTGAAAAAACTGTCTTCCACAAATTCTGTCCCTGGTGCCAAAAGAGTTGAGGACCACTGCTTTAAGACAGGCTGACACATTACCCATCCCCACAATGTTATGCCCCTTCAAATATCAATGATAAGCAAATCAGCAGATTACACTGTTTTTAATGGAAGGATTTACTCAGCAGTAACAATAATCTTATCAGAAATTGACACATGAGAAAACTATTAGTGAGCCTTCTGTTTTCAAGCAGTGTGTTCAATTTGTTGCTAGGTTAAATGGTACACTTTTAAACACTTGTAAATTGGGCAAGATCTCAAATAAGAATGACTGAATACAGGCTTCAAACAAAATTAAAAACAATAATAAAAATCAATGCAGTCCACCTCTGTGCTGACAGACATGTACACAAGCTGTGCTATTGGCCTCCACCCTTTTAGAAAAAGCATATGCTTTAAGCTCAGAGAAATGCTGAAAAGGATTCCTTCCTGATACAGAATTTCCCAAAGTCACTCATTTTGCCACATGCTGGATAAGAACCTTGCCACCTTGTTTCACCTTTTTGATCCTCAGGCTCTTCAATCTGCTCAGCAGGTGTGATACCACCTATCTCACAGCACTACTGGATAGGTAAATCCTATGTAGGTGACGGCACCTAATTTATACCTAGATCTTAGGCTGGAAAGCCCACAAAAATGTTTTTTAAAAGTTACATTCAGGGCAAGAGAAAGCAGCTTGTGGTTGAACTTCTCTATCACCGGCATCAGCAGGCTCATGAACAACGTGATGGTAAGGGTGTGACCTCCAATTCCAAACCAGACCGCACTGATACAGCACTCACAGCACCCCAGCTCACCGCAGGGTGACACAGGCATGACCCATACTGAACACAGGGGTGGGCAGTGACTCCAGCAGCGGAGGGGCTTCCTGACCCTGGGGCAGAAGCGCTGACCTCCGAAGGCAGGAGGCAGGAAACCACATCATGAATCTCACTCCCAGAGGGGAGGATGCTTTCTGAGGAGCCAGTGTTGAGAGAGATGCTTCAAAGCAGACAAGAAACCGTGTGGGCTGTTGCTGGAAGATGTGGTCCAACTGCTCCCTCCACACCTTGCCACACCTAGATCCTCTCAGGATGATAACGATCTTGGGAGAGGCGGTGAGGAGGAGGGCTCTGTGGACACCCAGCCAGGTGTGACTGCCAGGCCCACCTCGGACTAGCTGTCTGCCGCTGAGCAAGTTGCTTCACCTCTCCAAGGCTTGCTTTCCTCATCTGTGCACAGAGATAACATCTGTGCCCATCTCTTGCGTTCTCTCAAGAGCGCAATGAGGTAATGTGTATGATAAATGGCACGGTTAGGTTACTGTTACTGAAAGGTCTCTGCTTCTGTCCTCCGGGGACACCAGGCCAGTTGGGTGGATCTGAGCATAAGGACAGTCTCGCCATTTGTCTTCTCACCCAAAACTTCTTAGAATCAATTATGCATTTGTATTTTTCACAGGGAGTTTGTACATTACCACGTGAACTGATTCTTACAGCAACCCCGGAAGCTCGGGGAGGGCTGGTATTCTCCACCAGGCAGGTGGACAAAGCAACTCCCCTTCTTCACAGACACCCAATCAAATCCTAATACGAAGATGGTGTTCCTGTCTCTCGTTGTGAGCTTCTTGAGGACACGGATGGAAACCGTACCCCACTGCCTAGCAAGGAACTACAGACAGAGGCCCGCATCAGGCAGAAAGCTCAACCGTGCTTGAGTAACGCCATTCATTATTCTAATAACCAGGTCTCCTGCTCCAACAGGAGTCTGGTTTGTGGGTTTTTAATGCATGGAACCTTAGCAGATGACTTATAGTGTGAATTTCCATGGAGGGGGTGGGGATGGGGAGAAAAAGACAGAAGATCCCAAATCAACTGATGCATCACCTGGGCCTCACTTTCCTCTCCCAAAAAGCACTGAGCATTAGAGCGGCTCCTGATCAAACAAAGGGGGAGCCAGGACCCAGGACGCAATTTATGTGTGCAGACAACTATGAGCTCATAGGAAAATGAGGTAAGAGAGGTCATTTCAGAATCCCTTGGTGACAATGACTGGGATGAACATCTGGGCCTGCCCTCTCCTCTGACCACCAGCACACCGGGGGGTGGGGGCAAATCCTCACAGAGGCAGTCAGGTCCAGTGTCCCTCCCTCCGTTGCAACCCTCTCCCTTCAAGGGCCATGTGAATTTACTACACTGATGAAGAGTGCGTGTGGTTCCGGGGCCAAGGACTCCTAGTTAAGCCCAGCTATAGTCAAGCCCACTGCAGAATGAGTATGACTTTTAAAAATTGCTTCCTTGTGTGTCCAGTGAAAAAATAACCTATCTCAAAATCAAAATCATATATATTTACAGGGGAAAACTGTGCCTTTCTTTTTTTTTGGCGGGGGGGGGGGGGGGTGGTGGGTAGAAACTGGAAGGCACTGAGGGTTGGGTAGTAGTAGTTCTTGGGCCAAAACGACTTTTCTCCACGGCTATTTCTTCCGTTTCAAAGGCCAAGCTTGCACATTATCTGGTATCTAAATTTCTGAGGCTCTGCCTTTATTTGCTCAGAGTATTACTAACCACCTGTCTTCTAGAAAAACATTACTCATGCGACATCACTCCAAGAAAGACGTTTCATGAGTTTTATTTACAGCCATACAATGTAAAACTCTGAGTGGCTGCCACACCTAGAAGAATGGATGGCGGTCTCTCAGGGTGCGCTTTTACCTCTTCTGCTGTGTATTAGTGTCACTCTTAAACTTTTCTCCTGGTCCAACTAGTCTCGGCCGCCCAGTCAAGGAAAGAGAAAAACCACAAAAGGAAGAGACAACCTCATGCCTACATTAATTTCCAGGCACCAGTTCCTCTCTCTGCAAGCACTGTAGCAGTTCTTGTGGGCGCCCTTCTCCTCTCCTCCCCATCAAAGCTCAGTCAGTCTCCCGGCGCCCTGCAGGGTACAGGGGCTACTTATGGGAAGTCCCGAGGGTCTTACCAAAATTCGTTTTATCAAAAAAGGAGAAAGATCCAGATAAGCCCTTCCTGAAGTTATAATTTACGCATGTCATAGAGCTAAAGTCATTATTGTGAGTGATTCATTCTTTCATTCAACACACTATTCACCATGTGGCCCATGAGGCCACCTCTTCTTAGGGAATAAGAGGCAACATGGAAGAAAAGCTGCTAACTCACTTTAGAACAACTCCATAGGTATTACCACCTCCCTTACTTTACTCATCCATTCACATGTTCCTTCGTTTGTGAAACATTTGTTTATGTGCCAAGCACCAGGAAGGAATGCAGGGATGAACTAACACACACACACAGAGACATCATCTCTGTCCTCCATACATAATAACAGGTGCTTTCATACACAATTAGAGTGACCCAGTGCCCAGCTTGCCTGGGACTTGGGGTGATTCCCTGGATGTGGAACACCCAGTGCTAAACTGGGAGAGTCTGCCAAACCAGGATGAGTCGTCACCCTATTTAGACAATATACTAATTCAAGCTTCCCAACCACTCCGGGGGCTACTTATTCTTCCCAGTTTTTATAGATGAAGAAAATGGGGCTCAGTGAGGTCCCTGGTGGAGCCAGAATGTGAATGCTGGCTTCTATGAATCCACAGCCCTTGTGCTTTCCACCACCCTTGTGTTTCTGAAATGACAGAGAAAATGTTCTACTTCTGAACACGACAGCCTTTCTCTCCACCTCCAGGTTCAGACCACTTTCCCTGAGCGCTCTCCCCTGGCTGCTGCTACCCACCTTCCACCACAGGCTGAGTACAGCTGGGATTTCATCTGCTTGGCAGTTGTTCACAGATAACACGTAATCTCCCTCTACCACTGTAAGGCTGGATTTTTTTTTATAGCAAGTCGTTTAAACCTCTGTAGGAATAAACGTCTCCCTCAATAGGAATCAGTTAAAGTATGTTTCAAGCACCAAAAACATACTTTGCACTCAAGTTGTATTCACCTCTCAACTACTATACATTCAAGCTAGCAATGTACAGAAACTCACTGGCATTTAACAGTTCAAACAGACTAGGCAGATTTTCAAAGGCTCCATCCACTTTAAAACAGACCTTCAAAGTTTCTCTTTAAAAAAAGCAAAAAAGAAAACCTAATTCAAAATGCCAAGGCCACATTCCAAGGGATAACCATGATTTTTGCCTGTCAGTGTGGCCAAAATAATGTCTATGGTTTGCATAAGCATTTCAGGCAGCACACACACACACACACACACACACACACACACACACACACACACTTTTGCAACTGGTTGTGCTTAAACCCACAGCTCTCATTCCAAAATTCCAACACAACTGCACCCTCAGCGGGGGCGTAAAATTCACCCAAGTAATGAGACAGCCTATGTCATTTCCTTGCCACCAGAGAAGAACAGAGCCTCCAGACTTTTTATGTTTTGCTCACATTCTTCATGAATGAAGCGTGCCTCAGTGATCCTCAAATTAACTTTCCACTTGCATCATTTAAGCATTAAAAAAAGACTTTAAGGCCAGAGCTTTCATAGAGCCTTTGTGAGACCAAATATAGGCCAGCCTGTGTCTCCATGCTACTGTGTGTGATTACTGGATTTGCGACTTAAAGGTCCTGTGCTGCTTGAAAACAAGGTTGGGGGAGAGAGAGAGAAAGGCTAAGAAAGGCCTTTCAAAAGCAAACACAGAAGAGGCATTCAACAATCCACAGAGGGCGGTTAATGTGAGTTTGGCTACAGTAGTTTCTTCTGACGATGGGGTGGACACTCTGGCCGCAGCATTAGCTGCCCTGCATGCTTTTTATGAACTCGGAAGAAGCCCCACTACTGTGTCTTCAACCTATATCAAAAGTCACCAGGTTCAAGAGACTGCTGCCAACCCTGTGTACTTTCTAAAGGGGAACATAAAAGGCTGTGTTTCGGCTGGGTGCATTTTCAGGCAAACTTGACACTTTTCTAAACCTGGTAAAGGAAGCCACACCCAGAGCAGGTTTCGGGGTGGGGGTTGAGGCACTCAAGTTCAAAAGACTCGCCCCTGCTGGGTACTGCCTTGCCTTCCCACCTAGACCTGCAATAATAAAGGCTGTCATTGACTACTGAGGGCCCACTATGTGCCGGGACAGTTTCCATGGACAATCTCCCTTATTCTTCCTACAATCCTGTTACAAAGAACTTGTATTAACCCCACCCCATAGCAGAGACAGTAGGCTCGGGTTGTTAGATAAATTGCCCTGGTTTGGAAAGCAGTTTGGCAAGAGGCATAGAAATAACCACATATGGAAAGTGTATGATATAATGCTAAGTAAAAAATCAAAACGTAATGACTATAACAGTGCTAAATTGTATGTAGATAAGAACTCTCAAAAAGTTAAGATCTGTTGGGACTACAGGATTACTCTTTCATCTGTATTCCTTTTGGAGGTGACCTAATACGGATATGAAATAATAAATAAAAAAAAAGTTTGTGAAGTAATACAAAGAACAACTAAACATTTTAAGCTTTGTCTATTAATAACTTTCAACCCTGCCTTTGAAAGAACACCATCTGAGTCACCTCCTGACTACTACTCTCTCAGTACCCACGCCCCTTCCCTGGTCACAAAGGTTCTGGACGGAAGCCAGTCAAGAACAGAAGTCACTTTTCTCCCCACCCCTTTTCTTTCTTCTAAGAGGGAAAAATTCTGGCTGACAAGTTTCAGCAGGTGCTTTTTCTCCCCTACCTAATCAATAACCAGTCATTTTAAAGCTTCACCTGCAGGCTCACAGGAAATGAGCACTTATCAAGTAACAGATATTTAATGCATTTCAAATCCACCTTTAACACCAAAACCTAAAGGCACTGCTAGGTAAGTCTGATATATATGAAACTGGACTGCAGTCTAACCAACTGTAAGAACACCAACATTCATTTAATTAGGATTATTTTATTAAGATGGAGTGTGGGAGAGAGGGGGTATTTTTGCTTAAAAAAATAAAAGTATATAAAAGTTTAAGTCACAAAGCAAGAATGGACTTAATAAGCCTCTACTTCCTAGGACACCATGTTGAAATTTTGGAAGAACTTAGAGAAGGTAGCCCAGAGTATATTTTTAATTCTCCATTAACACCAAATGGATAAATGAAAAGAAACTTGAGGGATTTTTAAAAAATCTCACAAATGTCTAGAACTGCAGGATTGTCAAGTAAGAGAATCCTAGCCAAATTCTACAAAGATTTATAAAGCTAGGAATTAACCAACCATGCTTTAAAGCCCTGTAATCTCCTAGGGTAATAATAAATTGCTTTAGTCAACTATTATTTATCTAGATACAATATTATTTTTACAGTTAAAATAATCCAGTTTACTTAAAACACACCCCCCCAAAACTCCTTCCTTTAAAGCAGACTCTATGAAACACAAACGTTAAACCTTAGAAGGGTCACAGCCTCTTTAGGCCACGTCCTTCCCAGCTCAAGGGCTAGAGGAGCAGGCAGAGTTTATTTCCAAGACAGTGCTTCTTAGAAGACTTGGCTGTGCCTACAAACCACTTGGGGATTTTGTTAGAATGAAATTATGACTCAGTGAGTTTGGGGTGTGAGCTTGAGATTCTGCATTTCTAACAAATTCCCATCTACAGACCACACTGAGTAATAAGGTTCTAAATACCTTGCAGTTCAAAATTCAGGGAGGTTATGTTGTTCCTGTTTCTCCTCACAGCAAATGCAATACCTTAAGCGGTTTTCGACACCCTCACCTGACCATCACCCACCCTCCAAGACAATTATTACACTCAGGAAGCAGACCAGCCTTCCCCTAAGGAGACAGAAATAGGAACAAGTCACTCACTTAAAATCCTTCAGCAGTCTCCCACTGCCTGCCTGACTTCTCAGCTTCCTGACTGGACTTACAGCACCATGCATCCTCTGGCCTCTAGGACCCCTCTTAACAATCCTCCCTCCCCCTGTACTCTGAGCTTTGCCTACCTGGGTTCTCACCAGAACATGTTTATTCCTCCACTTGCTTCTACTCATCAGTCAGCTTGGCCAGCATTTCCAGCATAGCTGAACCACGCTTACTCACAGGCTTCCTAACCAGAGAACAGGTGCTTACTGAAAAGCAGGCAATCAATAAGTATTATGCATTAATAAACAGAACCAAAAGTAAGCCCTATGTTATTTAAATCAGCTTTATCATTTTACTTCTTAGGAGTCTTCTTGCTTAAAAAAAGCCTAAGTTAGTAACCAACTACTGGCCTTTTATGGGCTTGCCTGGTGGCTCAGTGGTAAAGAACATGCCTGCCAATGCAGGAGACGCAGGTTCAATCCCTGGGTTGAGAAGATCCCCTGGAGAAGGGGATGGCAACCCACTCCAGTATTCTTGCCTGGAGAATACTACCATGGACAGAGGAGCCAGGTGGGCTACAGTCCATGGGGTCACAAAAGAGTCAATCACGATTTAGCAACTAAACAACAACTTTGCTTTTAAATGACAAGTCCTTTGCACCCATAATATACAAACAACTGCCAGATTTTTAATTAAGCAAAAAATACTGAAGTGTAAAAAAGGCATTACAATGCCTCTATCACTTATCTCCCCCCATTATTAGTTTTTCATAGCTGAGGCTTCAAGGAGTTGATAGAAGCTTGTCAGGCAAAAGGGAGAAAGAAATGAAGTGAAAGTTGCTCAGTCGTGCCCGACTCTTTGTGACCCCATGGAATTGTCTAGGCCAGAATACTGGAGTGGATAGCCTTTCCCTTCTCCAGGGGATCATCCCAACCCAGGGATCGAACACAGGTCTCCCAGCATTGCAGGTGGATTCTTTACCAGCTGAGCCACAAGGGAAGCCCAGGCACTAAGATCTAAAAACAGCTGGGATCTACCTGGCGTATTTTTGATAATGTGCGTAAGTGTGATTCTAGAAGGAACAGATGAATGCCTGTGAAGATCTGGTTCCCTGAAAACTGAAGCCTTGATACATGATTGAACCCGTTTGGCAGTCATGAGGTGGCTGAGGCCTGCAGATGCTAAATGGCTCCTCTAGTTGAGCAGGGTAGAGCTCATTCCTGACTAGCTAAATATTTTTCCGCTACTATACAATTTTGTTCTGAAACATACTTTCTCCCAACTCTTCATTCTTTAGTAACAAATCAGATAACAATATTTACTGCTATCTGGGAACAAATCATGCAGTCTGTTCTTCCCAAAGCTTTCCACCCCCAAACTGCAAAGAGAGAAAGTGCAGTAAGAAAGTGCAGTAAGAAAGTGTTTCTCAAACCTGAGTGTGCATCACAGTCACCTGGCAGGCTAGTTAAAAACCTATGAATGTATGGTAGTGTATTTTCCATGGAATTTGCTGTATGACTCAGGGAATTCAAATCTGGGCTCTGTAACAACCCAGAGGGATGGGAAGGGCTAAGAAGTGGGAGAGAGGTTCAAGAAAGAGGAGACATACGTATACCTATGGCTGATTTATGTTGATGTATAGCAGAAACCAATACAATATTGTAAAGCAATTATCCTTCAATTACAAATAAATAATAATTTTTTCAAAAAACCTATGAACAGGCCCCACCCTGAGAGTTTCTGATTCACTAGGTCAGAAGCAGGGCCTGAGAATTTACATTTCTAGCAAGTTCCCAGGTCATGATGCTGCTGCTGGTCTAGGAACCTCATTTTGAAAACCACTGCCATAATGTAGTTCATAATACTATCTTCATTCATTTACTCCTTTAACAAATACTTAGTGACTGCTACGGGTAAGACAGGCTGTATCAGACTTTCATCTTTACCCTCCCAGCCTTCATTAAATGTAAAGCAAGCAGAGGCAGATCCTCAAACTGTAACCAAAGGCAGGATGTAAAAATCCCAAAAGAATTACCAAGTACTTAGACTTTAAATCTTAAAGAAAAAGAACCCAAGAAGAGATTCTGATCACCTCTCTGTTGAGGAATACTTAGAATTTAGTGGCATCTGAATGGAACCTCAAAAAAAAAAAAAAGATCCTGACACAAGAAATAATTCTTAGGGGAAGAGACCAGGTGAGCAGGGTCTCAAAGCCAGGAAAATGCGGGGAAATTTTAGGGAATCATGAATACTGTGCAGCAAGGAGTAGGAAAAGCTGGAGGTGGGAAGGGTGGCTAGAGTCAAATCCCACATGTTTGCGCAGGGAGATCTCTTATCAGGGTCTGCCTCTAGGGAGGCTAGGGCAGCTGCATGGGGCCAGCTGGGCAAAAGCAAATCACAGAAAGGGATGAACACAGAGCAGGAGGCAGTGGGGCTGTAGACAAACCCCTTTCTAGGTTCAAAGTATAAGAGGAGACAACTTGACAACAGTCACCCAAAAAGCTTCCTTTAGCCACAATGTTTACGGTCCCATTCTTTTACTCCCTTAAGAGAAGTGGTATCTTTTCCTCAAAGGGAATATCTATGTCCCTCCTCTTTTTCCTAATTAGTCTCCAAGAGTCCTTTTAACAGTCATCCCAGTCAAACACTGGACTTAAGCTAAACGAATCAGTGTTTCAAGCTCATCAAAATTTAAGGGTGTCACATGTTCAGAAATCTGAGCGGTTCTGGGCTTGTTAATTTCCCATGCCACCAGAACGTATTCACAATATCTATGGTCCTACAGAATGAGAATGAACTTGGAGTCAGAAAACCTGGATTCTATGTAAAGCCATTATACTCCAATTAAAAAATAAAGAAACAAACAAAAAAGAAAACCTGGATTCTGGGAGAGGCAGCGTCATACTGGTTGATTAACCCAATTATCAATTTCTTTATAAAAAGGAAAAGAATACCCCACAGGATTATTACTAGTACCAAGGAAATGCCCACTTCTTTACAACAAAGTACTAGATCCCATGCTGGGTACTCTGAATAATCTCATTTAGTTAATTAAGCAAGATGGTACATATTAAAGTGCTACAAAAATTAATAATTAGCCGTAGTAGCACATCACTCAAAAAGGATTCAAATTCATGAATCTGTTAGGAACTTCTAAATTTTAAGCTGAAACTCTGGCAAACTGGTGAAAATAATTTTAACTGATGACTTGTTCCACATAGTTATCTGGGCTTAGAAAATCTATAGTATGACAGTACAATATTGGAAGGTATCCAGACCAAAACCCCAATCTTTTATGCTTTCAGTAAACACAGAAATGTTCTTATAAATCTTTGCTGCTCCCCAACCAACCACCCACCCCACCAACCAGGGTTATCATTTGTCACCAACTCTTTTCACTGTTACAATGGGAAGTATTTGAAGGCTATTACTTTATATCTAAGAACTTAAAAGTTTTCTTCATGACAAGCAGCTGTAAACCTAGCAATCACCTCTCTATAAGCTTTATGAAATTACACAAGACAAACATCTAGGTACCATAACAAACTAGAAAAGCTCTTTTTAAAAACTTTGTCTAGGTACCATAACAAACTAGAAAAGTTCTTTTTAAAAACTTAAGAATGCATTTTCCTCATGACCCTTGGGCATAAAAGCAGCAATATCCTTTCCCTAGCAGTTTAGAAATCAACACCAAAAGATGAAGAAATTCAAGGAGGCAATCCTGAGACAGCATGTAATAAACTTGAGAGTAACGCATTCCAATGGCCCGCAACTACGTCTACGTCCCACTAAGACACAAAGAAGACAGGTGGAGAATTTCTCCATTTCTCCTTCTAGACAGTTGGAAAAATTCACGGAACCAAGACAGCTGAGAGTAAGTACCTTCTCCAGAAACATCAGGCGCTGGACATCAGGGTCAGGATGCGAAGAAGAAGGCAGAAAAAAGTTCATTTTGATGTTTTTCAACTAGATTCTGTCCTCATTACAACTCCACAGCCAGAATTGATAGGATCAGTGCTCTGAGGGGGCAGGCAGGTAGGAAGAAGAGGGAAGCACTTCACAAGGTCACCTTGTCTCTTCTTTTTTTGTGGAAATTAAGTATTAATTTATCTAAGTATCTAGAAGTCTGGTAGGAGAAAGTTCGAGAATAACAATATGCAGCCTGAGCTTACTATGGCTTGGTACCTGGAATAAGCAATTTCACTCTACCTTTAAAACCTCAGAGAGATGGGCAATATAGGGATAAGGGATGATAACACACAGGAAACAGAACCAATATTTCATAGTAGTTATAATTGGAGAATAACCTTTAAAAACTGCAAATCACTACACTGTACACACTTGTAACTTATATACGGGCCTTCCCTTGTGGCTCAGCTAGTAAAGAATCTGCCTGCAATGCGGGAGACCTGGGTTCAATCCCTGGGTTGGGAAGATGCGCTGGAGAAGGGAAAGGCTACCCACTCCAGTATTCTGGCCTGAAGAATTCCATGGACTATACAGTCCATGGGGTCGCAAAGAGTCGGACACGACTGAGTGACATATACTGTACATCAACTATACTTCAATTTTAAAAAAAAACCTTACAGGTGTGCACACAAGATGAGATACAGACAAAGCTCCTACTAACGTGTCTGATGCATGGTGAGCACTCCATGAAATCTTTTCCCCACCAACTCAACAGAGACAAGGAGCAGCTTTCTGGAATAATAGAATGTAAGCAGAGTCTTAAAAAACAAAACTGTAGGAAGGATTTCTATTGGTAAATGCAAGGGTGGGGCCTTTGAGGCAGAAGGTAGACGATGAAGGCAAAACCCAGGGCTGGGTTTCATGAAGAGTTGCAGGCCGCCGACCTGGAAGATTTATTCGGTAGGAATGTAAGAGCTGGTATAGGAATTTCGTGGTCTGGGGCCATTTGGAGAAAGGTCCTGAATGCCAGGCTAAGGAGCCTGGAATTTAATTTATGCAAGAGGCAGGCAAGACAGGTTCTGAGCAGGGGAGGAGCAGGAGTATCCAGCTGATAAGAAGGGAAGCTAGCTGATGTGAAACTGGAGAAAAGGTATCATCATGAACTTCTCTGTTACTACAAACACATTTTTGAAAAACATGTGAGGCTGAGTTTTGTTGTGTTTCAGCAGTCCTCTCTTACTTAACAAAGAAAAACAACACAACAAATCCAACTGTGTAAGCTACATGAACAGATTCTGAGTAAGGTGGTAACTAGATCTTACAGGTGAAAAATTCGAAAGAGATCTCAGTGTGCAGTGGTGTGTCTGTCAGGTGTGTGCTGGGTGCTGGTGGTTAATGTTTTAAGCCACTGCAAGTGGAAGGGCCTGCCTTTGTCAGGAGCATCAGTGTGAAAGAGATCTCAGTCCCTTAAGTCAGTGAGGTTTTGTTTCTAATCGTACTTATTTACTTATGATAAATCTCTATAAACTACTTTATCTAAAAAACCCGGCTCATTTTATAACACTGTATTTCCCTATGCGAGAACATAAAAAGTCAGTCCCTCCTGAGATTTTTAGGATCCAGTGTGAAAATATTTGAAGTCAACAAAAATGCAGAAATATCTCCTACAAGATCACAGTACTCTCAGGTATAGATGCTAAATGAATAAGCTAGTACAAGAGGCACTGAAAAAAAAAAATCAATATGGATTCAGAGGCACTGTTTGCTAGTATTGGGTTGGAAGTACTAGGAAAGATTAAAAAGAGGGAAACGGTTGCTTAATAGGCATGTACAAAATTAAATCAGCAGACAAAATCTATATGTTATCAAAGATGTGATGATAGAAGAACTACAAATACTAAAAAACTAGTAATATACACCGCACAGGGGATGCAGATGGGGATGGGGAAAAGTTTTATCAAAAAAATTCCTCAAGTTGCTTAAAATGCAATCAATCCCATTTGGGGAATGAAAGACGATGCCAACTGTAATTCTCCTGGGATTCACCACACTTGGGAGTTAATTCACCCTTTCTCAGTTCCTCAGCACGAGTGGTTTTCTGTTATAGAAATACCAACACTAAACTTGTGCAACATCTAAACCATGATATTTAGAAATAAGAAAGCTATCTGGAACTAAATTAGGGGACAAAGGTCATTTAAAAAAAAAATCACCACACAAAATGTGAAGCTCATCCCTTTTGAAGGAATTTCCTTGGCAAACACTTATGAGATAATCAAAGAGACACTGATTTTTTTTTTTTAACTTTAAATTTTACTTTTCTAGAGAGGACAGTTTAAGACATTTCCTGTGTGTTAGCTCCACCCTCCTCAGAGAGCAGTTTTACAACCGTCCTCAAACCTTTCAGAATAACAGCCTTTTGTTATGGGTGGCCCTGTGGGCACACTCCTCCCCACACCTTTGTATATTTTCACCTTGGTTCGCGAGACTACAGGAGGGTGCTGACTGGACCTTAGTAACAGGTTTTCAAGTCGAGGACACCCTGTGGTGTTTTCTCCTGGGCAGTATGACACAATGAAGTGGGGAGAAAGGGTCATTTGAAGAAGAGGTGCGTTCTGAATTCTCAGAACCTCAAACTTCAAACTGGGGCCTTTGATCACACACCCAGAAGATAACGGACACACCCAACTCCTCCAGTCTCCACCTGCAAGTTCCAGCTCTGGCCCTGTTAAGTTTGCACCGAAAAGCAAATTCTACCTTCGAAGAGCTGGAGAGGAAGGAGGCAAAGACCCACAACTGTTCCCTAGCGGGGATGGAGCTTCCTCTTAGCTAACTGCCAGAGGAATGCAGCACAGCCTAGCTAATGTTTAAAATCACGTCCTGTTCTGCCTCTTGTTTTCCAGAAGAGTGTCATTACTGTCAACTATTTCACAAGACAAATAAACCTGTGAATGAAATATATCCTCCCTGCTCTTTCCAGTGAAAACATTGGAAGACTGGGCTGCTTCCTTCCTTCCTCCTCCTCACAGGAACCACATTTGTGGTACTGAGAGGAGTTAAAATAAGAAACACAAAGGAGGTCTGCAAACGCTACTTTTCAGAGCACCAGAGTCATTTTCAGTCTATTGCTGATTCCGGGGGCTTCCTAATGGAAGGAGTTGTGTTTTCAGTTATGAATCCTTTTTCATGCATCAACTAGGAGACTCCACCAGCCAGGCCTGCTGGCAGGGCAGGGCAAGGCCCACCCCAGCCACAGGCTGCAGGCCCATCAGCCCCACAAAGTGCTGCCCATAAAAATATGTGCAGTAAAATATTAGATTCATTCAACTGTTCGAGACTAATAAAGACTCCAAGAAACCTGCAATTGATCCAACTAATCCAACCCAATAGCGCTGGAATGACAATAACTGGTTTTCATTATAAATTACATAGCCCACTAAATTGATGGGAAGGCTCTATCCCAACACAAAACATCAAAAGAGTTAAAATTAAGCTCCGGAATCAAAACTGTAATTTACCCAAGGCTTAGGAACAAAAAGACCACTCCCTCCTTCCCTTTGCCATTGTGCTACAGGGTGTCCAGCAGTGCACTTTACACCTTTAGGTTTCCCAGAGGTAAGAGGCTGGGGACTGGGAGATACAGGCGTCCTGGAATCAAACACTTGCATACTAGTAGGCCTATTAGCATTGGTCTACTGAAATGCAAGGACAGTTAAAAAGGAAGAAAATGTGTGTGCTGTGGGTAGTAGATACCTGACAACCGAGAGAGCCCAAAGGAAACTGGAGAGGTAGACTCCAAATGGTGGCTTCTCTGGAGTCAAGAGTGAGAAACCGTCTCCTTTAAGTAGTGCATGGGCTGCTTGCAGCCAACCAGAGGCTTTGGGGCTGGGCGTGCGGCCGCCGGGCTTCAGCAGGGTCACGTACCATATGGCACAAATAAAGCTTCAGAACCCACGGAGGCACGGCTCCAGGGCAGGCCCGGCCATAGAGTGCGGAGCTTACCTTGGAGCTGCTTGAATCTCCCTTCCAGCTGGTTGAAGTTGTAAGGCACCTGCCCCGTATAAGCCGGCGACAGCGGCCCGGAGATGCTAGACGTCCTCTGCAATTCCATTATGCCCAACGTAACGCCCCGGCGGGCTGAACGGTGGAAATCCCGCTCCGGCCCCCTCCTACCCCCATTCAGCACGCAGCGGCTTCCGCAACGCCTGGCTCTCGGCCCCGGTGAAAAGGGCTGGACCTTAGGCAAGCCCCATGCCGGTGTGAAAGTCCAGCAGGGTGACCTGATAGGAAGCTGGCCGCAGGAGAGTCCACCTTAGCCCGGTCACTCACGTATCCAATTCCTGTGGCTTTCCTTCCTTTTGTGGCCCTTGGCTCTAGGCTTGAAATAAATTACCGAGAAGAGGCGGGAGGGCGGAGGGAGGGCCTCAGGCCGCAAGTCCCACTTAAAATTTTTTAAAAATACGGCCAATCCTGAGCATGCCCTAGTCGCCGAGCCCAGGAGCTCGCGGGCGCAGCGCACACACCTCCTCCCCGCTGCCCGTGGCGGCCGCCGGTTTGTAATTTAATCAGGAGCCACTCGCCGTGCGCTGGGCGGTGATGTCACCTGATTAGCATAACAGCATTGTAGAGGAAACGCAGGCTGTACCACGAGGGGCGCGGGGGAGGCCGGCGGGCCGCGGCCCCCCACCCACCGGCCGCCGCGGAGTCGCCGACCCCCAGGCCCGGCCCGGGACGCGCCTGCCGCGGTGGTAGCTTCCCGAACAAAGCTGCTGGAATTACAATCTTTTGTTGAGAGCCTCACGTAACGGAAAAGTCTCCGATTACTATCACAGGAAAAGAAGGCGGCCCTGGAGGGTCAGGAGCCGCGCAGGTCCCCGGCCGCGGCGGCTCATCCACTAGGCAGCGTCTGAGGAGGCCACGCGGACCGCGCACCTGGGCGCTCGGCGTTCTCAGCGCGCGGGCGCCGACCACGCGGCGGCGGGACCGTGTCGGCGGGTGAAAGTAAAACAAACTCCCTCTGGGCTCCGGGTGGGGACACAGCGAGGGGGTGGGGGGAGCGCTGTAAGTTCAGCCTCACGAAAGGATCTTCTCGGCAGGCTTCTGCTGCCCGCACGCCATGTTAAGCGGAGGGTCTCTGGGTAACACCAGCCCCGTAACAGTAACTCGACGCAAGATTTCTGGGAGCACCGTGTTGCAAGGCATTGTGGGAGAAGGGTACACAGGTAAACACCTCCGGGATCACTGACCTGGATGATCTGAGGAACCAGTGAGGAGATAAAAGAAACCCCGCTCAAATCCTATTGTGATTTTTTAAAATGAAACCTTTCAATTTTTGAGTTCTTCAGGAATTTTAAACTCTCCTCCCCGGCTCTCCCACCAATCTCAACCCAAAATAAAATCCTCTACATAAAAAATGTCTGTGTCTGTGTTAGGTGCACAGTCGTGTCCGACTCTTTGCGACCCGATGGGCTGTCGCCCACCAGGCTCCTCTGTCCATGAAATTCTCCAGACAAGAATGCTTGGGTGGGTTGCCATTCCCTCCTCCAGGGGATCTTCCTGACCCAGGGCTGGAACCCGGGACTCCCGCACTGCAGGCAGATGCTTTACGGCCTGAGCCACCAGGGAAGCCCCCAACATAGAACAGTGTGTTCTTGGAAAATAACTGACCCTAATTACCCCGCGCCCAACCACCCCCTTTTTTAGTAACTACAGACAGACAACAAATTACAAACTTAGGGTTTCAAGCGTGGAGCCTTGCAGCCATACTTGCTGAAGAAGGTAATTTCATTCCTAAGTGATTCCAATCTGCACTAAAGAGGTGGACCTCCACCACAGGTTTACTTTAGTCCCAGGGCACTTGTAATTCAAGCAACTGCATCCTATCCAGGGCTAAAGTTAAAACAAACCCAGCATCCAGCTAACTGCTCAACTTGGAACAACCCCCATTCCTCCCATCCACACTGCTGGGTTTTTAACATATCCAGTGTCAACCTTCAGCGTGCTAAAGCCAGACCCAGGATTCGAAGCTATTCTTCCTCCAAGAGGTAGAGCATTTTCTAAAGCCACTTTACTGCAGTTCAAAATACTGACAGCAAGGTGGCAAAATGTGGGATCTTGGAAGAAGCACTTGAGGAGGATTCCCAAGACTTGAGTTTCTCGTCCTGGCCAAGGCACTTAATCACTTATGACCTTAGAAGAAACCCTGGATTCTTTCTAAACCTCCACTGTCAGACAGGGATAATTAATGCCTACCCACAAGATTACTGAGGGAATGATGTGAAAATGCCCTAAAAGTGGTCATAGTATTCACAATTAGGAGTACGTTTTGCAAACTTAATTTTGCCCCCTACACATCACATCAAAGCTACAGAGGGCAGAACTGAAAATGTCCTCCTAACAGGCCCCTCTTCACTATTAAACATACTGGTGATGTGGTAAGTCTCCTAAGTGTCTAGCTACCAGTACAAAAAATGAGACTGCAAAGTGCTTGCCAATTTACAACACATTTTAAATCTTTAAGCCACTTCGTGAATAGAGTATGAGTCACCACTCTTAGTCTCCCTTTCAGTTCCCTCTGATATAGGGAACTAGGTAAAATAGGCTTTCTAATTAGCCAGGTTACATGTGATGTGGCAGAGGGGGGGGGCTGGGACTAGTGTAGCCACATTTGATCCTAAAGAGCAAACTTAGAACAAGCCAGGCAGAGTGAACATGTATATCTATTAGAAAGGTTTTGAGGCTAGGAAAGGGTTAAATAACCCCCCAGGGGCAAGATGTGAAAGGTGAGAAGGTCTGGTGTGAAGGGGCCAAGGAAGGAGAAAGGACCCAACACTACTGGCTCACAGGACCACCTCCACCTCAGCAGGGATGAGAAGGGAAAGGCAAGCCAGAGTCGCTCAGTCTTTATTCCGTGCAGTATCTCCTAGACACCAGCTGTGTGCAGGGCACGCTGCCTGGTGTTTTCAGAGGCATCAGAGATGACTGGGAAAGCTGGTGGCCAAAGGGAATGGGACAGATACATATGCCAATAGTCCGAAACCAGAAGAACAGAAGGCAGGGGACCTTCTAGAGTTCAGAAGACAAGGGCACATCTGCCTAGGGAGGCGGGGAGGAACAACTCCAGGAGAGACAGGCATCTGGCCAGACCGTGAAGCACAGGCAGACCCTCTACAGAATGAGATGAGGAGGAAGCCCCTCTCCTAGTTGTGGGGGGAAGCAGCCCAGGTAAAGTACCGGCTGCACTGTCGGAGGAACTGCACCAGCGGACGCAACCATTTAACTTAAGCACAAGGAACGAGGATAGGGCAAGAGGGAAGCCAAGAGAGTCAGGCTTGGAAGCACAGAGATTTGTGAACCTGAGGTGGACAGGGTCTGGGTTGGGCTGTAGGGATGATTAATTGGCAGGGTAGGGTAGGTAGAATGAATAGAAAGCAGAGAGACTGAAGGCAGCAAGGTCACTTAGATGGTCACTGCAGTTGTCCAGGTCAAAAGGCTAGTCAGCATGTGGCAATAGGAGCAGAAAGGAATGGGCTGATGCAAGCGTTAATCCACAGGACTTTAGTAACCAACTCAAGTCCTATAGGACTTCAAAGTCTTTGGGAGGTTCAAAGGACAGGGCTGAACTTCAGACTCTGGGGATTTTAGAGATGGCCATGGTGTGCAGGGTGGGTTGAACACTTCCTTGCAGAGAGGCTGCAGCTCCCCAGGGTGATATGTCCAGATGCGGTCAGGGATGTGGAAAGAGAGCTCAAGGCTGAAGACAAAGCCCATGTACAGAGTCAGAGTGGAGGCTGCAGTAGCTGAAGTCTAGGAAAGGGCATAAGAGGCAAGGGGCCAAGCAGGGAGTCCTGGGGAAGGCTGGTGTCTGGGAGGAAGGAGAAACAACAGTGGAGATACCAAGGGAATCGGAGAGGGGAAGAGATACTCAAGCAGGAAAGGCGGCAGACGGACGGCAGCACGTGCTGCAGAAAGCGCAAGGGACAAAGAACAGGTGGTCCAGTGTGTGAATTAGGTCATGGGGATAATATGAGCTGAAGCAAGGCCAGAGGGAGTTGGAGAACAAGACGGAAGATGGAGGACAAGAAGGTAGCTATGGTGAAGTCAAGATGAGCGAAGAGAGCTTCAGGACTAGGAAAGGGTTCCAGGGCCAGTCTGGCTAGCATGTCCTTTGCTTCAACCTTGAGCTGGTGCAGGCAGGAAAAAGCTGATGGGAAACGGCTCACAGGTGTGGACAGAACATGCTGCCTTAGCCAAGAGGAGCCCCCCTTACCTTCAGAGGCCAGAGGGCTACAGACATTCTGAGGAGGAAAGGAGCAATTTAAACGAGCTTGCCAGGAGCTTGCCCATCTCTAAGGCTCTTTAAGGTGGCTCAGATGGTAAAGACTCTGCCTGCTACATGGGAGACCCAGGTTTGATCCCTGGGTCAGGAAGATCCCCTGGAGAAGGGAAAGGCTACCCACTCCAGTATTCCTGCCTGGAAAACCCCATGCACAGAGGAGACTGGCGGGCTACAGTCCACGGTGTCACAAAGAGTCGGACACTACTGAGCGACTTCACTTTCAGTTTCTTTGCCCAACTCTAACTTGATAAAGCAAGAAATCAAGGGTCCAAGTTGCAGTTTTATTTATAGTGACCTAAAAAAAAGAATCCTGAGGACACACCGCTATGGCAGAACCATGCAGCATGTGAATGGGAACATCAGATGGGGGGTCAAAACGCTCAACAGTCAAGCTGTCCTCAGAAACAGCCCCTGCCATTTTGGCCTATCCCCCCTCCCCCAATCTTCTCTAACTTAAAAAATTACTGTTCCCCCCCTCATGCCAAGGATATCAACACATGTGGCCAGCCCTGAGAACTGGTTGTGCCTGCCTTCAGGTTGCATCAAGATTTCAAGGCGTGAGAATTCCCTGGTGGTCCAGTGATTAGAACTCGTCGTTTCCACTACTGAGGGCACAGGTTCGATCCCTGGTCAGGGGACTAAGATCCTACAAGCCTTATGGTGCTGCCAAGTAAAAAAAAGGGGGGGGATTTCCCAAGGTGTAATGAATGGATACAACTGGTCAAGTCAGCTATAGGACTATAGCAACTGAAGCCCAAGTAACATGTATCTGCTATCCTTGGGATGACAGAAAGGGAAAGCCCAGTAGCTATGGATATCTGCAGACAGCACAAATCAGAAGTGCTAGGGTGTGGTGGAAAGACTCAAGTCCACAGACAGGTACTCAGGATCACCTCAACTCCTGTGGGTCCCCCAAGGAGCTAAGTAATTGCATGGGTGCCTTTACCACCCTGGACCTTGCCATCCTCGCCCCCAAATCAAACAGGTTGGAATCTATGGTCATAAAAACTCCTTCTGGTTCTAAAAGTTAGGAGTGACTTGGGTTCAATCGCCACATAAACTCAGTGGCCATAATAACAACATCACATTATTATAGCACCTTGTAGCCTTCACATGCATTTTCCCAAGTAAGGTAGGTATCGTGTCCATTTTGCAGACAAGGGAACTAAGGTTCAGAGAGATATAGTGGGCCCAGGGCCCACAGGTGCTGAGACAGCAGACAGCACCTGGACAGCAGACCTACGAGTCTAGCACTGTTTCTCCTAGGTATTCAGAGTGCAATATCAGCTTACTAAC
Organism: Odocoileus virginianus; assembly: GCF_023699985.2. Lineage (NCBI taxonomy): Eukaryota > Metazoa > Chordata > Mammalia > Artiodactyla > Cervidae > Odocoileus > Odocoileus virginianus. The sequence goes on along the minus strand of NC_069675.1, from coordinate 35,451,967 downwards.
GGTGTCTACACTTCTCAGAAAAATCCTGTTGTTGTTTAGTTGCTAAGTCATGTTCAACTCTTTGCAACCCCATAGACTATAGCCTGCCAGGCTCCTCTGTCCATGGGATTTCCCAGGCAAGAATACTGGAGTGGGTTGCATTTCCTCCTCCGGGAGATCTTCCTGACCCAGGGACTGAACCTGCATCCCCTGCACTGGCAGGTGGATCTTTACTGCTGAACCATGGGGAAAGCCCTAAGACTCTGGAAAATGGTATTAAGGTGAACATAAAACCCAAGAAAGCCTCCACATGCCTAGACAACACTCAGTTTGGGTCAAGATCAGGCACATTCTCTGCTGGTTCACACAGAAGTTGCTACTTGGAGGGTCCTCTTGTTGTGAACAGGTTTTGTTTGGTCTTGTTTTACTTCCTTTTCTCATAATTGGTGGACCTGTAACTAACATTCTGTATGATTTAGCATGGAGCATGTGAAAACATTAAGGGGGGGGTGGGGGGTGGTGAGATTAAACCTCTGTTTGTGCCAAAAGGCTTTACGTAGTCTGGGAGGTCAAAAGGAAGGAAAAAAAAAAAAAAGGAATGCTTTTCCTGCATCACAGCAAGCTTGACAGGGTAAACCACGGGGTGTTCATTTCCTGAACATCAAAACATTAGTGAGATTGAAATGTCTGGGAAGGATGGCCAAAATGCTAAGCTGTGATGGGATCTGTACACATTCAAGGACTTGAAAACCCAACCCAAAGAGCTGGGAAAGAAGTGGTAGGGACAGAGAGCGACAGAAAACAAGAAGGTTTCACATACAAACTGTTTTGCCAAATTCTCTGCCACTTTCTTCTGTGGTTTCCAGATCTGTCTTTCGTGTTCATTGCTGTCAAATCTCTTGACAGTTGGACAACCACAGCCAATTTCTCCCAAGCGTTTCTTTACAGGAAACCAAAATACTACTACAAAAATAATCCTCTTCCAAGCGTATGGCCAGACAGACCAGCGAGCTCCGAATCATGCTACTGTGTTTATGCTCTGTGAGATTGAAGTTTATATTATCTTTCTGTCTCACCTGCCTGATTCTCAGTCTGTCTTACCTCTCTGGTCCAGCCACTCCCTCCTCCCCTGCCTCCTCCCCACCTCCCCTAGTCTTCATTCTTCTTCTATTTCCATACATAATGCCTGGAGAGCCTCCCAGACAATAACTACCTATTATCACTGCCCTTACTCCCCACAGCCTGCTCAGCAAGCAGCTGCTCTCAGAAAAAGAAAAAAAAAAACCATCCCTTTTCTCAGTCAAAAGGGCCTCACTTAGAAGAAAACTCAACCAACCAACCAACCAAGCATACAACCTTAATCCAGCCAAAACCCTGAAACAAGAAATTATCTGAAACCTCCTCTTCCCACCCCAAAGAGCAATTCTCACAAAGTCCCACTGGCAGACACATCTGTGACGCTGGCATTCCTGTGCCGTCGCTTCCTGCCTGCCAGCCTCTCCAGAATGTCTCCATTTTCAGGGCCTGGGCAGCTGGAAGCAGTCAGCAGCACTTCCCCTTCCCTCACAACCCACAGGACTCCTGGATCAGGGCTGCGACCACCCCCACACTTACCCCTGGAGCACAACCCACTGAGGGTCTGGGTCAGGGCTTGGAAATGCAAAGCTAGAGGAGGGAAAAGTGGTTAAAGACAGACTTGGAATCTAGGCAGCTGGCTCTGCCAATTTCTAACTGTCATGATTCTCTGAGCCTGAAAAACTGGTACAAAAATGGTACCAACCTCACTGAGTGAGTATAATTAAGTGAGTTAAATGTTTAGAGATCTTAGCACCATCATAGCAGCTATGAGGAATAGTCTTTAAACATCTCATGGAGGAAATCTCAAAACTAATTCTGCCCCACCTCTTCACCAAGGTGGCTCCCAGCTGGAGGGTGCTGCAGGTTCCCTGTGGAACCACTGTCCTCAGGCTGGGAATCCCTTTGGATGTGGGGACAAGGGCAATTTGGAAGAGCAAGACCAGTCCTCTACCTGGGAAGTACTCACAAACCCCATTCCCTTTTCTTTAACTCACCCTATTATGCACTGGGAAAGGCATATTCAAAATCATATTTTATAGTCAAAGTAATAATATCTCAGAGATAGCAAGAACACAGTACTCACTATAAAACAAGTTACAAAAGGCCTATGTTTTTAGAAAGGCCAATGTTCATTTGAGGTGGGGCTGATGCTTCCTGGGTGGTGCAGTGGTAAGAACCCACCTGCCAATGCAGGAGTTGCAAGACACGTGGGTTTGATCCCTGGGTCGGGAAGATCTCCTGGAGAAGGAAATGGCAACCCACTCCAGTATTCTCACCTGGAAAATTCCATGGATAGAGGAGCCTGGCAGGCTACAATCCATGGAGTCACAAAGAGTCGGACACAAGTGAGCACACACACACATCAGATATGATACTTCAAGACTAAGAGTAACTAGAACAAAGATTAAAGGGAGGGCTAAAGGTATTCTGCATCCACAACAGTTGCCCTCTGTGCCCTGAAGATGATGGATGGATGGATGGATGGATGGATGGATGGATGGATGGATGGATGGATCTCTCTCTTTACACACATCTCACCCCTCCCATAAAATCATCTAGTTATATATGGCTGAAACAAGAGGGCAAATCTAATTTTTATTTATATCCTTTTCCTGTTTCTTGTTTCACTGGTCACAGCAGAACTGAATACAAAGGACCAACATCTCTGCTGAGAAGGAGAAAAAATGGCAAGTTACACTCAGTAACAAGCACCCAAGGTCCCGGAGAAGGAAGGAATGCAGTTTATTGAATCCTCTAACCCAGCCAAAGCTAATCCTGCTTTCTTATCTCATCTGTTATCTGTACATGCAAAGCTTCCCCTTACAGGCAAAAGAATGCCCCAGTCCAGAGGCCCCACCTTTGGCAAACAGGTGTTGCTATGCCTGTGAATATACAGAGCCAAGGCCCCTGTACACAGGTAGAGTGGTTCAAAGGAAAGAACATCTGAGGAATGCAGTTGGGGCCAGGCCTGCTCTTGCCCAGGATTTCTGGTTCTGCTCCCCACCTCCAAGTTGGAGGGGAAAGGCTGACACACAGGAGTTCAGAGCCATCAGGCCAGCGTTTCACAAAGGGGCAGATGGGACAGTGACAAGACGCTGCTTCCTGGTGGCACAACTCATGGGAAAGACCCAGGAAAAGAGGAAATATTGAAAATAGACCTTTGGACCCTGCCCACCAGTATTCACACCCAGTTTATCTTTTCCAAGAGCTTAACACAGACCGGGCTGTAATAAGATGAATACAGCAGGCTGAACAGGCACCTGGAAAGGAGGAAAAGGGAGTGGGGGGGTGCAAACTGCATTTAAGACCTAGGCCCTGCCCCTCCTGGTCTGGTCTGGGGAGGGCAAAAGCCATCCCCTCCAGCAAGTTCTCAGCCCCCCCTTGTCCTCACCTCCGGCCACTGGAGGGACCTACAGCATTATAAGTGATTTCTTCTCTGCAGGCACTTTCAGAACACACACAAATGCAAAGATGTGGTAATGTATAACAGTGAGGTTAGTGACAGTCACAGTGAGGGCCACTCTGAATGGATCAACAACAGTACTTTTCTCCCTGGCTGAGAAAAGAACAGAGCAGAGTGGGGTTCCTTCCACCCAAATGCTCTCTGTTGCCACACCATCCTGTCGGCAGTTTTAATGTGGCTTCTCACCAAATCTCTGCCAATGTGTGCCATATGAACACGAGTCTAAGTGCATTTATTAATTGCGGGGGGGGGGGGGGGGGTGCAGAAACGTGATTTCTTGCCCTTGGAAAAACAGGCCCCGATAACCCAGTTGCAAGGCCATGGAACAGTGCTCACAGCCCCAGCATGATGAAGCGTGAAATATTTTAAGGGAGCAGTCATTCTTCATCCTCAGCACCTGAGCCTCGGCTGATCCCTCAAGGAGATAGCACAGCCTCCTTCCCATAGGGCCTGGCCAGGCAGCCACCCGCTGGGCACAGGCCCTGAATAATTCATGGTCCGCCCAGTCACTCAGCAGTGCCAAGGCCCGCCAGCTGCCATTAACTGGGAGGCAGACTTCAGGCCTACGGTGAAAGAATGAAACACTATCAACTACCTCAGAGACCTTCTTTACAGGAACCGACAATCCTTCCCCATGCTCTTTTTCTCCCCAAGAGAAACCATGTACTTTTCCACCAGATCAAAGCATAGCTGACTTTTACTCTAAGGAGGACGGGGTCCCAAGTATAGATGGTGTGGAGTGGCGGGGGAGCGACATCCTCAAACGAGCACTTAGTCACGGTGTCATTCCCCTGCTCGGCATGCTGAGATGCACAGGTAAAGGGCCGGACCCTGTGCCTGACACCAGACAGATGCTCCATAAATGTCAGTCCTTGTCCCCTCCTCCTACCTGTCTGTCTGCTCCAGCCAGACCGGTCCCTGCCCCACCACCTGTCTCAGGCTTTCCTATCCCCACGCCTCCAGTCCTGGCGCTCCCCTCTCCTCCCCCTCTGTCTGAAGTCCACCCATCATTGAAGTCCAGCTCAAAACTTCTCTCCTCCAGGAAGGCTTCCCAGACTATCCTAGCTGGGATTCTGGCTCTTTCTCAGAAACCCTACACCGGCACTGTCAGCCCCCCTTGTCTGGCACCTTTCTTGGGCTGCTGCTGCCCTAGAGGACTGCTTATCTCTTCCGAGGCACTGGTCTTATCTACCTAATTAAAATAATGGAGAATGCACCAGCTATAGAGAAGTGAAAAGTGGGCTGCAGTCTCTGACGCTGACCAGCCTTGCTGACCCGACTCAAGTCCCTTGGCTGCTCACAATGTTCTCCCTAAAAACCAATGGATCTGAAGCAGCAAATCTCTAGGGTCCTATCAATACAATGCTCTTGGAAATACATCATGATCTGTTTTAGGGAAGATGCACGTCTTACATAATCTTCACTCCACACCTAGTCCAGTATCCTCTAAGAAACAACTGTTCAAAAGTGATATAGCCATGTCAGAAGCCTGAACACAGAACGGAGCCAGGGCTCTGTGAAGGGAATTGACCTTCTATGAAGGTGAACTGCAGGGCCTGTCCACCTTATGTAACACTCCCTAGTCCATACCTTAATCTTTCACAAGAGGATGAGAGCTAGAGCTCCAAACAGGGGTCAAAAAGGGCCTTCTCAAAATTCACCCATCTGAGCCAACCATCTCATTGACAGAGAAGGAAAACGAGGCCCAGAGCAGTGTGCCCAGAGACACAGACACTGCACACCAGCAATCAGAAAGCATGCCTTCTGAATCTTTGCTGCTCTTTCATTCCAGGGAAAACCTGAAGGTATCAGGGGCTGAGGACAAAGGCAATGGCATGCATTTCTTGTGCCTTGTAGTCAGGGAAGTGGGTCCAGGGCTTGAAATCAGAGAAGGGACACCCTCATCCCCTCTCCTACCTCCATTCCAGCATCCAACCTGCCTTCCTTCTAGCATCCAACCTGCCTCCTGTCCAGCATCCAACACCAAGCCTATGGAGCCTACAGGCAGGTATTAAGTGGCAGATGGCCCATATCTTTCCGAGTATTCTCTGATATCCAACTTGTACCAGCAGAGAGACAAGGAGGCCCTGGACTATGGTACTGGCCTCTTTGATACCACCCTCCCAGCCTAGTAGAGACCCAGACTCAGTCAGCTATCAGAAACCTGAATCCCAAGGCCTGTTGTGCAAAGACCCCCCTTCTCTCAGTTTTCTTCACTGGACTTTCCTCTATTGCTCTTATGATGTTCAGGAGGAACAGTTTACTCAGGAAGCTTTTTTTTTTTAATCTGGCCAATGGATTTCTTCACTATAGCCAGGACTTCAATGACAGGTAAAGAATGAGAGAGAGGAGAGAGACTAGGTTCTTTTCTAAAACCTGCTATGCTCACTTCGGAGAAGGCAATGGCACCCCACTCCAGTACTCTTGCCTGGAAAATCCCATGGACGGAGGAGCCTGGTAGGCTGCAGCCCATGGGGTCGCGAAGAGTCAGACAGGACTGAGCGACTTCACTTTCACTTTTATGCATTGGAGAAGGAAATGACAACCCACTCCAGTGTTCTTGCCTGGAGAATCCCAGGGATGGGGTCGCACAGAGTTGGACACGACTGAAGTGACTTAGCAGCAGCTACGCTCACTTATAACCACCTCTCCACTCATCTTTTGCTACCATTTCTATCATTCTTTTAAATTACCATCTACCAGGAAAACCAGGCATTGTGACCATGATGGTACCTTTTTTCCACTGCACCTTTAACTTAATAACAATAAACGCTTCAATAAAGAATGGGTAGAAACTGGAACCCTTGTGTACTGCTAGTGGGAATGTAAAATGGTGCAGCTGCTATGGAAAACAATATGATCACTTCTCAAAGAATTAAAAATAGAATCATAGATGATCCAAAAATCTCAATTCTGGGTTTACCCAAGACAACTGAAAGCAGAATCTCAAAGTGATATCTGCACACCCATGTTCACTACAGCATTATTCACAGCAGCCAAGAGGTGGAAGTAATCCAAATGTCTATGAATGAGTGAATGGATAAAGAAAATGTGGTATATACATACAATGGGCTACTATTCAGCCTTAAAAAAGAAGGAAATCCTGTCACATGTTTCTACATGGATGAAGCCTGAGGACAGTATGCTGTCATTACAAGGACATTATGCAATAAGCCAGTCATAAAAAAGATGGGTACTTACAATACATGGAACTCTGCTCAATGTTATGTGGCAGCCTGGATGGGAGGGGAGTTCGGAGGTGAATGGATACATGTATACGTGTGGCTGAGTCCCTTCACTATTCACCTGAAACTATCATGACATTGTCAATCACCTATACCCCAATACAAAATAAAAAAGTTAAAAATAAAAGATGGGTATTGTATGATTCCACTTACATGAGGTAACTAGAGCAGTCAAACTCAAGGAAACAGAAAGTAGAATGGAGGTTGCCAGGAGCTGGGAGAGGGGGAACCTGGGAGCTATTGTTTAACGGGAATAGAGTTTCAGTTTTTCAAGATAAAAATGTTCTAGAGATTTACTGCAAGACAATGTCAATACAGTTAACACTATTGAACTGTCCACTTAAAAATGGTTAACATGGTAAACTCTATGTAATGAGTTTTTTTAACCACAATTAAAAATAAAATTAAAAAGGTTTGGTACAGTCTCAGGGGGAATCCACTCCTGGGCATGGCTCTAAGAGCAGATCTAAGGCCAAGTTTCATGCCTAGATTCTTAACTTGAACAAAACATTCTCAGATGCTATCAACCAACACACTGATTCCTTCAAGTCCTCTCTTTAACCCTTAAGAAGGAAAAAAAGAAAAACCTGGATGAGAATTCTGCCAACTCCCATTTTTACAACAAAAGTCCCAATACATTATTTATTGACTCCAAACTGCCTCCAAGTCTCATGTCTGTGTACATAGTGCTCCAGAGTCACTTCCATTTACCCCAGTTACCCCTAATGTCAGGGCTTCTGATCTCTACAATGCCCAACTTTCATGAAATTGTTCAAAACTTTTTTTTTCAGTCAGCCTCTTTGAGGTCGAATCCCCACATCACAAATTTGTAATAGCAGTTTTTGGTATGTTAGGAAGAATCAGTGGCAACACATCATAGTTAAGCAGGCATGCACACACCTACACAATCTGGGTGTGGGTATAGATGTGGGTGAGTGTCTCCATCCCACAGATGCATAGGATCACCTTGGTAGATAATAAACAGAAATGCTTTCCATACTCCCAAGGTTTTGTGATACTCCATCATCAACTCTCCTGAAATATTCAGACTCACTGATACCCTCTTAAGTGTGGGTACATCCATAGTTTTCTGTCAAGAATAATTTCGTTGTAAAAAGGGCCCATGAAGCAATGGATCACAGCTCTGACTGATTAAAGTGTCCTCCATCCTGCCTATGAAAGATTATGGAAGGACAAATGGCAAAAATCATTACATAGAAGAAGGGCCTGTAATTTGAAGTGATTATACTCAAAGTCTTATTAACACTCTATAAGGGCCTGCATTCTGACTCATCAAACATAAAAAGTTTACAAAAAATTAACAAGAGTCTAGGACTTGAGTCAGAGTCACATGGCATTTAATATTTCCTGGAGAAGGACAAAGGTTGCTATCATCACCATACACAGTCTACGTCTCACCGTGTACACGGAAACCACTGGGAAAAGAGGCCCTAACTCACCCTGGCAACCGCAGGAAGGCAGTCTGCTAACTCCTCAGGGGCCCACACACACTCCTGGAGTCCTATTATTGCTGTTCAGTCACTAAATTGTGTCTGACTCTTTGTGACCCCATGGACTGCAGCATGCCAGGCTTCCCTGTCTCTCACTATCTCCTAGAGTTTGCTCCAACTCATGTCCATTGAGTCAGTGATGCCATCCAACCATCTCATCCTCTGTCGTCCCCTTCTCCTCCTGCCCTCAGTCTTTCTCAGCATCAGGGTCTTTTCCAATGAGTTGGCTCTTCACATTTTGGCTCTTTAGCTACATTAGATGGCCAAAGTATTGGACCTTCAGCTTCAGCATCAGTCCTTCCAATGAATATTCAGGGTTGATTTCCTTTAGGATTGACTGGTTTGATCTCCAAGGGACTCTCAAGAGTCTTCTCCAGCACCACAAGCCTATGGAGGCCTATGGACCTTAGTATATCTAACCAGTCCACCTCCTTATTTTTCAAATGAGGACAGTGAAGCTGAGAGAGGCTAGATGATTTCTCTAAAGTCTCAACTAGCCAAGCCCAGCAGCATCCTAATCTCCAGACTGCAGTAATAGTATTGACAGCAGCACTTTTGTCAATGCCATAAACAGCTTTGGGACCTAAAAAAATTTTCCCTAGACTTTAACGCCCATCTTTAATGTCTGGCTTTTCTATAACAGTAGAACAGGAGTGGGACAGTAGGTATTTAAATAAAGTGCCCAGTTAGTATTTGTCAGTTTGCAGAATCCTAGGATACCTTTACTAATTTAATTTCATCCTTCCTTAAATAAAACTTACCACTTTTCAAAAGATGTTTTCCAAGTTGTTTTTACAACCTACCAACAGTCATATCTAGGATATATTTTACACCTCCATACCTTATAAGGTAATTCATACCACCATACCTTTTTAGTATACTACTTAACACAAATGTTTGACCTTTTTTTTTAAAAAAAAAATAGGTCACTTAGGTCTCCCTTTTAAAACTGGTCACACTTCTCTTGTGCTTGACAACCAGAAGAAAGAATGCTTATAATATCTGATTCTTTATTCAGCTTTCCTATTAAACACAGGTGATGTTTGGCTCTATCAGGAAAGGTTTTAAAGTCAGCTTAATTTAAAATAAATAAATAAAGTCAGCTTAATCACCACTGATGTCACAAATGAGTATTCATTACTTTAAAAAAAGAAATCAAAAAGCTTTGTTCTAATATCTGTTCCTCCAGCAGTTCTAATCTCCTAAGTTTACTCAAGGTATCTCAAAGTCTTACTCATAATTCTCTAACATGGGGTAATCACGGGGATAGGTACAATATTCTTTTTCCATGAATTAAAGGGTGTTCAGAGGCCAACAAATACTTATGGGAAGGAGGACAATTTCCAAGGGAGTTAGAGAAGCTGGGTTACAGATAGGCATCAGAGGCTTTCAATTACTGCCCTGGAACGCAGTATTTATACCACCACTAAAGCAGGCAGGCTGGGCAAATAACAACCTAATTTAGAAAATCTCAGACTGAAATCTATGAAACAGGGGCTAATGCCCCCTACTGAAGACTGCTCTTAATATTATAGTAATATTTTTATAATCTTGCGCAAGATGAAAGTGATACACAAATTTTAAATATTACAAATAATCCCCCTGAAAATCTAGCAATATTTCTTCTTTACTATCCCCTGATATCAAACTACAGCTGTCTCAACAAGAGGGAACAGGGCCCTAAAGCTAGTAACCCCCACAGAGGACCAACCCTCTCCCAGCAAGTGCAGGCAACTTGACTTGGATGTTCTTTTTTTTTTTTTTGGCTGTGCCCCACAGCATGTGGGACCTTAGTTCCCTAACCAGGGATTGAACCCATGCCCCCTGCATTGGACGGCAGAGTCTTAATCCCTGGATGGCCAGGGAAGTCCCTTGACTTGCATGTTCAATGCTAAGCTCATCTGTCTCCCTCCGAGGAACACGAGTCTCCCACTTACATCTCCATCCCTCCCGCTCCCTCCAATCTTGGCTATTTGCAGAGGAAAAAAAAATTTTTTTTCTCAACCTCCACTCCAAGGAAAGCTTTAAAATATTTTTTTATGACACGCTTTCCTTAAATCATTGTCCCAATAAATGTTCAGGGTTCTGATCATCGTAATGTGCACTGAGTGCAAAAACCCCAAAATAGGAAAATGCAGCAAGAGAAAACACAAATGAGAAGAGTGTCTTAAGAGTTTTTTTTAATTTAAAAAATGAGGTTTTCCCAGTGCCCTCCCCCCACCCCCACCCCCACTCCCAGGAGAAGACCTGGAGTCACAGAAGCCCTGTGAACAGCACAGCACAAAAGGCCACAGGTCAGCCCCATCTTTAGGCCATCAGACATATGCCCATGTTCCTGCTTTTCCACCTGACTTCTGATCCACCCACTGTGCATTCATGTATCATTTCTCAATATGGAAGGCCTCCTTGCAGAAGGAGAGAGGAGCCCTTTCTTCACAAGATTGATCTTCCAAATGTGTGTGTGTGTTAGTTGCTCAGTTGTGTCCGACTCTTTGCAATCCCATGGACTGTAGCCCCCAGACTCCTCTGTCCATGGCATTCTCCAGGCAAGAATACTGGACTGGGTTGCCATGCCCTTCTTCCTAATCCATTGTTATAATTAGCAGCCCCTACCGCATGCCTACCGTGTACAGATGCTGAGCTCAGCACCTTACATGTTAAAGTTCTCTCAACAGTCCCATAGGGAGGATATTATGGTTCTCATCCTATAGAAGTAACTTTGTCCACTACCTTATAGCTGGTAAGGGGCAGAATGGACATTTAATCCCAGACTCCAGGCCTCGAAAGCCACTCTCCTTTCTCAGCATCAGAACTGAGATGGACAGTCCTGGATGCCTGAATTCAAATCTAGGAATAGCCAGGTGCTCAGGCCCTAGGAGGACCTGCGCATGGGTGTGTGGGGAAGCAGATGAGAGTGCCCTGTGGCCCATATGGTTCCCCAAAGCCAGGGAGAATATAGGCAAATGCAAACTAAGGAAAATATAATATAATCCTGAAAACTGGAGGCCATGGGATAGAGCAAAAACAAATAAAAATTAATAGTGACCAGCCTTGCATATTTGTGACCAAAATACCCCACACAATTCTGAAGATACCCCAGCTTCTAGCACCCAGAGCAAACAATTTAGCATGAGACTTCATATAACCAGAACCAAGCTCCCACTCCTCCAGCTGCCCTTTCCCACCCCACCCCCGCAACAGTCCACTGGTGAGCAAGGCCTAGAGATTCAGTTTAAATCCTTGCTTTCTCAAACCCTTGGCCATTGCCCCAGTTTTAGGGCCTCCTCCTCATCTCCAGACAAACAGGACAGTCTCCTTAAATGGCTTCCCTCCATCTAGCTGTTCTCCTTGGCCTTCCTCCATGGTGTCCCCAGGAAGGCTCAAGTCCCACCTACCAGTGTTCTCAGGTTAAGTCACTAGAAGGTTCAGGATCCCTGGGGCTAAAAAAACCAGGTGAGGCCATTCTGTTTCATGCAGAGTGGCTCCAGGCTTGCCATTATACATACTGAAATAACAAATGTGATTCTACCTAAAAATAAAAACTCTCCTGAACTCAAGTGTAGAAAACCACCAGCCCAAAGGATGAAGGACTGAACTCCTTGGCATGACATTCGAGGCCCTCCTCATTTACTCTTATGGCTTTCGCTTGAGCTCCTTCTCACTTCTGGTGTCTCCCCGAGGGAGCTGGGCACCATCATGCCATTCAGGGCACCACCTGCTCACCCTGAAACTCTGCGGCATCTACTGACACTGCCTCTCCTCTGCGAGAACTACAGAAAATCTTTTCTGCTGACCACAGGCTTCCTGCCACTTCATCATCTATCTCTATACAGTTGACCCTTGAACAACAGGGGTCTGAATTGTGCAGGCCCACTTATACGTGGATTTCTTTCAACAGTAGATACTACAGTGCTACATGATTTATGGCTGGCTGAGTCCAGCAGATGCAAAACCACACATACAGAGGAACCACGATACAGAAGGCTGACTGTAAAGTTACACCCGGATTTTCTACTGCATGGAGGGTCAGCATCACTAACCCCCGCATTGTTGGAAGGATCAACTGTATTTCTAATGCTATTCTCACTGCCTGGCACATAATGGATGCTCAATAACTATTTCATTCATTCATTCACTAATGAGTGAATGAAACAAAACATGAAATAATCACTCTAATCATCGTGATTTATAAAGCTTCAAAACAGAGACCAAGCAGATGTACTTTCAAATGAACCTGTTACCACAGGATCTTCCAACACTTGTTTGTTATAAACTCTAACTAGGAAATCAATACTAGCATTAAAAAAGAGGAACTGAAAATATCAGAGCAACGCATGAAATACATGTAAACACTACTTCGCAAAATTCAAATGTGGGTGGACACACACACATATACCCATATATAGTCCCTCAGGACGGTTCAACTCGATTTTGCAAAAGCAAAATGCATTCAGTGGAAACCATACTTCAATCTGTGAATTTTGATCTTTTCCCAGAACAACAGTCTGCATGATGATATTGTCTCGTGATGCTGAGCAGCAGCTCCAGTCAGCCAGGTGATCAAGAGGGTAAATAACCAAGAGGGTTAATATACTTACAGCCCTTCTGGTTTTCACTTTTAGTATAGCATACACCCATACATTACATGAAATAGACAACACTTTATTATAAAATGGGCTTTATTAGATTCAGACTAATATTAAGTGGTTCTGAGCACATTTAAGATAGGCTAGGCTAAGCTATGGTGCTCAGTAGGTTAGGTATATTAAATGCATTTTTGACTTGTGACATTTTCAACTTGCTGATGGGTTTATCAGGACATAACCTCGTTGAAGATCTGGACATAAATTTATGTGCATACTGGACTGCTACAAAAATTCAGTTCTTACTGATTATTTCCCTCAAATTTTCTGTTTCAAAATCTTAAGTCAGTTACAGGTTAGATCAACGTGATTACTCTAAGGTCCTCCATTCAGTTTTAAAAACATAGAAACTACATGCTTCATGATAAAATTGAGTTCAGATAACAATGGTGTTGAGGGTGCCAATTAAAATGGCTCCCCGAATGTGAAAGAGTTAAAAAGAAAAAAAAAAAAAACCTACATGTGGGCACACCTGAAGATTACGGCTGATTAAATGCACAAAGAAGGCACAAGCACACCTGTTAATTCAGTGCCAGGGGTTTGGGGTTTCAAATTAGTATCAAGTGCCTCCTGCAGCGTGGTCTCCTCGCCATCCTGTATTTCTCAAGGCAGTCTTAAATACTTCTCCATTATTTACAAGCATCCCACAAACATGGGCTTTCCCTCATATGCTTGGAGGCAGTTCCAGGTCTGGTGTGCTTCTGGCAAACGCTGGAGGCATACACTGATCCTCTGCAGAGTGACCAGTTCCAGATACAAAAGTCTGTATCTTCACTGCAGAGTCACACAGAGGTTAAGAGATTTCATCTCTAATCTTATTTCTCCAACATCAGTATATAACACAGCTTTGGGACTATCAATCCGTGGAACTATCAAACCCACATACTGGCTAGAGGAAAGGTAAAACTGACTGGGGGGGTGGGGCAAGCTGGCTAAATGACAGGCCGCCAGCCCTGTGGATTTAGAAAGTTACTAGATTGTTTCTGTTGTTGCTAACCACGGGAAAAAAAAGGCTTAAATTACACAACAGTGAAAACAACCACCATGACAACAGCACTGGAGTCCACTTGAGCCGAGTCTGGGGGACAGAGGCGTGGTCCTTGGCTGTCGCAGCAAAAGGGAAGTCACTCAGTTGTGTCCAACTCTTTTTGACCCCATGGACAATAGACTACCAGGGTCCCCCATCCGTGAGATTCTCCAGGCAAGAATACTGGAGTGGGTTGCCATTTCCTTCTCCAGGGGATCTTCCTAATCCAGGGATCGAACCCAGGTCTCCCGCATTGCATGCAGATGCTTTACCGTCTAAGCCACTGCAGCAAGATGGGAGGCAACCTAGGAGCCACACACTACAATGATAGCATCCCCTTCTCAGTTATGCATGTTCACCACATTTGCCACATTCCCTATGTCCTTAAAGTTAGGATACAGTATTCCAGGAGGAAAACTGTGGCTGACATAAAAATTTGTGATGAACTATTCAATTATCAAACGCCAGTTGCTGGCACCCACTTACGGTTAACAATGACACACAGGAGAACACAGGCAAACTTCAGGCCCATCCAGGAGTGCCTGCCTCTTTAGAGATGCCCCCCATTAAGCATCTATTTGGGCTTCCCTGATGGCTCAGAGGTTAAAGCGTCTGCCTGCAATTCAGGAGACCTGGGTTTGATCCCTGGGTTGGGAAGATCCCCTGGAGAAGGAAATGGCAACCCACTCCAGTATTTTTGCCTGGAGAAACCCATGGACGGAGGAGCCTGGTGGGCTAAAGTCCACAGGGTCGCAGAGAGTCAGACACAACTGAGCGACTTCACTTCACTTCAAGCGCCTATAGTATCCCAGAAACATGGAAGAAAGAGAGACAAAGAGGGAAGAGGTCCAGAAACACTGCAGTGACCTGAAGGAGGAGCAGACAAAACAAGAAATCTTCAGCTTTAACTCTTCTGGCCAAAACACAAATAAACAAACAGACAAAAAACCTGGGGCAGACCTGTGCAGCACAAAAGGAGGCAGGGGCCACACTAACGGTATCGTGGAAGAATGTCTGATCCACCGTATAATGGTCTGTACCAGGTTCCAAACAATGCCCCAAACCCCCAGAAACCTCACTGTCAACTAACAATGCAGTAGGGAGATCAGATCCTGCAAGGACAGAAGTCTAAAGCAATACTCTTTGGTGGGGGAAGACTAAACTCCCGATTTTAACCATCAACTGTTCCTGCTACTGTTCACAATAATTTACATGGAAAATATTTCAAACTTTTAGAATATGACAGGTACCCCATAAGAAAATGCCATTCCAGACTTTTTCCCAGTACGGTGACATTAAGCACAACATCAGCATGTTCCTCATCAACATGGAATCCGTTTTGAGGAAATGGACTGTATAAAACAGTCATCAAGACATACATCAAACTTTCAAAAGGAATTATCTTTAGGAGTAGAGACAGGCTTGGGGGAGGGGAACATTCACTGTCTACTTCCATAGAGTTTGGATTTTCTTTTTTTTTTTTTTTACAGTGCATGCATTGTAAAGTATGATATACAATGCAATATTAATATTTTATAATATATTTTAAGCTAACAGTCTTAAATACATAGAACTAATTTTTCAATGGGTATTACAGAAATTAGGGAGACATTTTCCCCAATGAAGTGACACTTAGTAGTTCTGACCATGAACCGGTTCTTCAGCACAACAAGTAGAAGTATTAACACATGATGACATTCTGACTTATGCAAAGAATGTTGAAAAAACATGATGCACTGTTTCTGTCTTTGAGGACTTTTTAGCAATCAGCCAGAGAGACAAAGCACAGATACATCCACCTTGAGCACACACACAAAATTAATAAGACTCAGGCTGGAGCAGTGGTGAGAGCTTGGGATTCCCGAAGACTTAAGAAGGTGACCCAAATGGTAATGTGCAATGCAGGGAGTGCCTGGGGACCTGGCAAATGGCCCAGCATCTCCCTGACTTCAGCCATCTGTTTCTTACGATGCCTACAGACACAATCATGTGGCTAATAAAGCCATTTCACATACATGCTCAAAAAATCAAAGGACTCTGAAGAAATTTAAACATGTGTGGCAAAATTTTTATCAGCCTCACCCAGTAACACATCACTACCTTAGGGTTCTGAAAGTTCACAGGTCTACAGAAAAGAGATAAAATCTTTCCCTTGAAAATTAAATAATGATAATCTGAAATCAGAATTGTGGAAAATGGGCATATTTATCAATCAGAAAATGGAGATTAAGATTCAGGTTTTGGGAAACTGTGACACCTTTATATAACAGTCCCATGTACTGACTATCTTATATAGCCTATTTCCCAAAAATAGAAAACATATTGGTAAGGAACATGCTAATATACTTACGTCACTATACTGCTAAGAAATCTGGAGTGACAGGCTATTACCAGGCACCTGTCACACTCTTTGGTCATTGAGGCCCCAAAAGAAACAACGGTCTAGACTGTTTCCAAGTCACTAAATCGCCAAGCAAATTCACAAGTTAACTTAGGTAAAACTGAACAGCTAACTCTAATAAGGCACACTCTAAAGACTGACACATTAATGTTCATTTCCCTATATTTTTTCAAAGGTATTAAAGGAAGCTGTTGAGCCTTCCCTGGAGGCTCAGACAGTAAGGAATCTACCTGCAATGCAGGAGACCTGGGTTCGATCCCTGGGTCAGGAAGATTCCCTGGAGAAGGGAATGGCTACCCACTCCAGTATTCTTGCCTGGAAAATCCCATAGACACAGGAACCTGGTGGGCTACAGTCTATGGGGTTGCAAAGAGTCAGACATGACTAAGCGACTAACAAAAAGGAAGCTATAAGGTTGCTTTGTTTTAAAAGAAGCAGTTAGTCAATGGTGAAAGTCACCATACCATTTTATAAGATAGTTTTATCTCTGAATCAAGAACATCAATCTATCCGAAAACAGGCCACGGGCATCTACTATTATGCACTGCCATCTGCCCAGCACCCAACCCCTTTTGTAGGAAGAGCTCCATGTGGTTCCAGGGAGAGCTACCACGTTTTTACATCCTTCTGCACCCCCACATCACAGTTCACCCATTCAGGAGTTACCCCTTGACCAAAGTCTAGTAAATTACAGCCTCCTTATCAAACAGCCACCAATGTTTCCAACTGAAACTAGAAAAATGAGGCAAGAGGTGGATAGCAAAGTTCAGGGGCACATGGCAGCCACATTCCCTGCTACCTGGAAGACCACCTGCAGGAGCAGAAATAGAAGCTAAAATCAAGAGACTGAGGGATAGAAACCCTTACTTTCTGCTGCTCTGGGGCCTGTCTGCACCTTGCCTTCTCTTCCGATTGGCTGTTTGGCTCTTCCCTTGGTCACACAAAATATACACCAGTATCTTTCCTCCAAAGTCCTAACATAAAATGCCTTCCCCCACCACACCACAATTTTGCATGAGAAATGCCAACCACAGCCTCCAACTGCCAGCTGAATTCTCTCTAAGCCATGGATGGACGGGGTGGGTGTGTTTTATCCATATAGCTTCCTATTCTTTACCAATGTTTTGGATGCCGCTCCTAAAGACAGTCATTTGTAAGTAATCAGTTGGTCATGATCTGGTATGAAAAGATTCTCTGGGCCAACTGGAGCCCCATCTCCATACACACCCTCACAGAGATGTGGACTAGAGAAGCCAGGATATTGAGTGATTTAGCAATGAGGTCAGAAAAGACAAGACTGGCAGTAGGTGGAGTTGGAACTACAACACACCAAAGCCACGTGTGAGCTGACGTATGGTGAGCAAACACCAACACTATGCAAAGGGTGCCCGTCAGCGAGGCACCCACTCCACCTGAAAGATGAAGATCACCTCCAGCCTCAGTCACTAACAAATTTCTGGGTCTCCCAAGCTGGAAGCTTCGCAGTAACCTGCCCCCCCTACTTCACCACACTCTACCTTTTTTTATTCAGATACTTAAGTGAATCCCTGTTTCTGACAACCAGAAGGGGCGAAGCCAGAATAATTCTGAATGCAAAATTCTTTCCAGAGAAGCCCATCAGCAGGCATAAACCAAATGCTTGTTACCGTGGGACCCAGAAACCTCCCACCGGATTACTATATTGAATGTGATTATGTCAAAACTCGTGACAGATAAACAGTTTAATAACCAAAGCCATCTTCTTAAATCAGCTTGGTGTCAAACATCAAAACTGTAATTCAAGAAACTATTTAACATCTCTCCAGATCAGTTTTCTCTACAAATTCAAATACTAAACTGAATGGTACTACTGAAAATGGTAGTTAAATAAAAACCTTAGCTATCTGAATTTCATTGTCGAATTGACTCTGTGATATTTTTAGTTTGTTCTCATTGTGGGATGTGTTTTTTAAGTGGACAGGACTTTATAAATGCCTTGCATATAAATGATATATTATCTTCTTACTTTCTTATATTTTCTTCTCTACTTGCTCATGGGTCCACTTTGGGAGAAAATTGGCTAAAGAGTTGAACGGTATAAGTGAATTCAACAGAGGGAACAAAGATGACCATACAAGATGACCAAACACCCACCAGTAGGTTTTTCTGGTGACCACATCCAAGTAAGTGAAGAAGTACTTAACTCCACAGTGCTATCCTATCAGATGCCTACGAGGGATCTGCCATCTGTTCCAAGGCAACTGCCAAATAAAATCACAGCATTATGGTGTTGGTATCTTTTACAGAATTTTTTCTGTTCTTTCCCACTAATCTACTACTATTACTTACATAAGAGAACACAGGGAGAAATGAAGTATTGACACAGGCTACAACATGGATGAACCCTGAAAATATTTTGCTACATAAAAGAAATTGGTCACAAATAGCCACATATTGTAGGATTCAATTTAGTTGAAAAGTCCAGAATAGACAGATCCATAGTCAGAAACTAGATTAGTGGCTGCCTGGAGATGGGGAAGAATGAAAATGGGAAGTGACTGCTAACGTGTATGCAACTTCTTTTGGGGGTGATAAAAATGTTCTGAGATTAGTGTTATTAGATATAACTGTAAGTATATTAAAAACCACTGAATTGCATACTTTACAGGGGTAAATTTTACAATATGTAAGTAATATCTCCTTGGACTGCAAGGAGATCCAACCAGTCAATCCTAAAGGAAATCAGTCCTGAATATTCATTGGAAGGACTGATGCTGAAGCTGAAACTCCAATACTTTGGCCATCTGATTCGAAGAACTGACTCACTGGAAAAGACCCTGATGCTGGGAAAGACTGAAGGCTGGAGAAGGGGACAACAGAGAATGAGATGGTTGGATGGCATCACAGACTCGACAGACATGAATTTGAGTAAGCTCCAGGAGCTGGTGACGGACAGGGAGGCCTGGCGTGCTGCAGGCCATGGGGTCACAAAGAGTCGGACATGACTGAGTGACTGAAGTAATATCTCAATAAAGCTGATACTTAACAGACAGACAGATGGCTGTGGGTAGCGGGTGTCCATATGCAGAGAGAGTAGGAAAAGCAGAAGACTGGATAAAAATCATATCTGCTTACCTAGATAGTCTCCAACAAAAGACAGGTCACATTCTGTAAGTTAAATCATAAATCAACCATAAAATATAAGGAATTTTCCCCTAAAAATGGTGATCGGAGTTCCTAAAAAAAAAAAGACTGACTTAAGGAAAATTTTCTTCTTGGGTGAGAAGTTAAGAAAAGGGTTAAGATGTACTGAAAGTATAAGTGTTAGTCACTCAGTTATGTCCTACTCTTTGCGATCCTGTAGGCTGTAGCCTGCCAGGTTCCTCCATCCATGGCATTCTCCAGGCAAGAATACTGGAGTGGGGAGCCATTCCCTTCTCCAAGGGATCTTCCCAACCCAGGGATCGAACCCAGGTCTCCTGCATTGCAGGCAGATTCTTTACCATCTGAGCCAGCTTTGAGATGATGAGGGAATTAGGATCGAGAAGTTCTCTGCCAAAGGAATAAAACTTGAAAGTGACTGAGGGGTAGGAGTGGGGTCTGGGTTAGGAAGAGGAATGGTGTGTGGTTAAGAGGTTTGATAAAGGAGAGGCTGGTGCTCCCAGGCAGGATCATTCATCTCAGCTACTATGGAGTTCCAGCCACTGCTGAGATGAGAGAGAATTTGAAGACTATTAGGACCAGGAGCAGGAATCCAAACTGATTTCAAAAGTCAGGAGGGGGTCATCTACAGCAGCAACGAGAAAGAGAGGGGAGGGAAATCTAAGGAACCTGTACTTAAAAGAGAAAGAAAAGATTCCTGTAGTCCTATGGCTGGGACACTACTGAAGCTTTATGTGTACAGAAAATAAATTGAGGATATAATCCAGGACTGCATGCAATGACCTAAACAGACTTTCTCTCAATAGTTTTGCATAAACCCCTTTGATATGAAATATTCTTCCAGATTCAGATTTCACAAACAATAGGTGGTGTGCCAGTCTCAGAAATAATCCCAAATAATGCATAATTTAGGCAAACAGCTTCAAGAGTAGATGAGGACAGAGATTGGTGATTTAGTCACTAAGTCCTGTCTGACTCTTGCAACCCCATAGACTGTAGCCTGCTAGGCTCCTCTGTCCATGGGGTTCTCCAAGCAAGAATATTGGAGTGGGTTGTCATTTCCTTCTCCAGGGGATCTTCCTGACCCAGGGATTAAACCCATGTCTCCTGCACTGCAGGTAGTTTCTTTACCAACTGAGCTACCAGAGAAGCCCCAACTCCACCAAGCAAAAAGCCTTTCTCTTGGGGCATAAAAGTATTCCATCTGAACAGGATGGTGAGCACACGAATAAGAAAAGCTCTAGCTTAATTTTCAAGGAATGATTCCGAGCTCAAGGTGGTATACCATCTTGGAAAGCCGAAAGTGCTTTCTATTTTCATGAAAGGGATCCTCAGAGCCCTGCAGCCCAGCCTCTTCTCATTCGCTGCAGTGGAAACGGAAGCAACCGCACCAAGGTTCAAGACTCAGTCTCTCTCCAAGTTCCAAGGGGTTTTACATTACTCAGCTCAGATTCTTAAAAATGGTTTTGGTTTTTCTCCCTCTTGCAATCAATCTTTCCCTCTAAATTACTAGAGTACTAGTTGCCTGCACTACTTTCTTGGCACTGGCATACAAATAAACAGGCTTTTATCTTCCTAATTGGATTATTCCAGACCATGTTTTATAGACCTCTTTGCATATTCAATAGCAAGCTGGCGCCATACTTTCACTAGAAGGAAGTAAAATATTTTATATATATTTGTTTGTTTGTGTATTCATCCTGGCAGGGGAGATGGATTGTAAATTAACAGGCGTATTCTGGGAAGTAGAATTCTATGTAAAACCACTGTAGTACAGGAGATCTTAAAAAATATGAAGCCAGTATCTAAACCATCTAATTAAAAAACTCATTATTATTGGTAGAAAGAACAATAGGACATCTCTCTCAAAAAAGGTAAATTAAAATATCTTTTACCTTTAAAAAAAATGAGTTACTGTTTTTGGTTTTGATTTTGTTGCTTTTAATTAACTTATTTATTTGGCTGCACTGGGTCTCAGTTTCAGCATGCAGGATTTTTAGTTATGATATATGTGATTTGGGCTTCGTAGGTGGAGCTAGTGGTAAAAAAAACACCCTGCCTGCCAATGCAGGAGACATACAAGTTCAGCCTCTTAGTTGGGAAGATCCCCTGGAGGAGGGCATAGCAACCTACTCCAGTCTTCCTGCCTGGAGAAGTCTTTGGATAGAGAAGCCTGGCGGGCTAGGGTCCATCGCGCCGCAAAGAGCTGGGCACAACTAAAGTGACTTAGCACACACATGCGGGACCTAGTTCCTGGCAAGGGGCGGAACCCAGGCCCCTACACTGGGAGCTCAGGGTCAGCCACTGGACCACCAGGGAAATCTCCTCTTCTACAGTTTCAAAATAAGTTTCCACCATCTGTGCAGGTCTATCCGTTTGCGGATTAAGTATACTAAATCATATCAGTATGTAACCTTAAGGATAGCTGGAAATTTGCAATCAATGGGCAGAAAGCAGAGGCAAGTTCTGCTCTAACTCTCACTGTACAGAATCCAGGTCTTCTGGAGAAAACCTCGGCCTGAATTTTTTATCTGTAACTGCAGTTTTTTTAGGATATACTTTTGAAATGTCCCCACTAATTTTAATTAGCACTAGAGAGCTCATTTAGTGCCTTAAGAAATTTCCTGCTCTCCTGGAGATTACAAATTAAAAGACCCATACAACCACAGGGCCTGGAAGTGGGAGTGGGGGTTGGGGAGAACCTCAATCACCTCCTGGAGGAGGATCCACCCTGAAGGGGCCTATAATGAGGGCAGGGATTTCAGCAAGAAATGCTTGGTCACTCCAATGAAAACTTATGTTTAAAGGAAATCTAGTTGCTACATACAGTCACTAAATCAGTGTTATTTACTCTATCCATGTAATGTAAAAGATACAATTAGGTGCTTTCACCTCATTTTCTCAGCTTCCTTGATTCTCCACAACCACATAAACTCAAGGTCAGTTTCTTTTGTCATTCCCACAGCTTCACAGAAAGGCTCTCCTGCAAAATTTTAGCTCATAAATGCTGATGAGTGACAACTCCCAAAGTCATTTTGTTTTTAATTTCTGACATTTTTTGAAATGTTCATTCGTACGCAGGCTTTCTCCTACTACTTCATTGTGCCATTATATTGAGGGTGGGAATTAATCAAAACTTTGGGATGTGATAATAGATGTTAAGATGTTTTTATGCTTTTCCCCTAATTACCAAATTGTTCAGATTTATTTCAGGAAAAAGATCAAATACAGATATGAAAAAAAATCACTCAGAAAGAAACATGGAATATTTTGGTACACAGCCTATTTTTTTAAATTCACCATTTATGAGTATTGATATAATGATATTAATTCTAATTACTGTATCAAGCTAAATGTTACACTTTTAAAAAGATTACTTTTTCTACCTGCCTTAATTTGTGTTGATTCCACAAAATATAACCTAAACCATAAACACCCATCACTTGTAAAAAGAAAATGTTTACCTTTTACATCTCTTTAAAAGAGTAAAATTTTTTTTTAAAAAAGCATGTAAGCTTCAGGCTCACAGCAATAGAATTCCTCATCTATATACACTACAAGTGATTGCCAGCACAATTCTAGTTACCATCCATTCACCAGTCGACACCCTTCACCCCCATTACCCACTCTCACCCCTCCTTTCCCTATGGTTACCACTAATCTGATCTCTGTGAGTTTGTTTCTGGTTTATTTGTTCATTTGTTTTGTTTCCAGATAAAATGGCCTCAGACACCTGACAAAGTAGACCAGACGACCATCAGTCCTCTACACCAGTCTCAACATGATTCCCCAGACCAGCCGCAATAGCATCACGTGGGAAACTGTTAGGAACATAAATCATCAAGTACCATCCTGGGCTTACTGAGTCAGAAACTCTGGGAGTGGGCCCGTAATCTGTGCTTTGACAAGATCTCCACAAGATTCTGAAGCCCACTCAAATTCCAGAACCACGGTTCTAGACACTGCTGGACTGGACTGTTATTCCTGCCATTAGCATCTTAGGCTTTTTGGAGAGCTCAGAGATTGTTTTGTCACACAGACCTGGGAAGTCAGAAAATAAGCAAGATAGTTTCCTCCATAAACAGATGGTTTTCCTGGCATCTTCTGGATTCACTGAAAATAATTTCTTTTCACGTTATATATCCTGGAGGCATCATGTTTTCTTTTCAATAACTCCTCACAGTTACTCATGGCTTCTTCAAGCCACAGGATGCATTCCTGAGTCTTCTAAAGATCTTTCTAACAAGTCTGAATTACGCATTATCATTCCTCTCACCCATGGGCTCTGAATCATTTTGCATTTTACTGAATATAAAAAAATAGTAGGCTATACACTTCAGAGCTGGTCTGCCTTCAGCCACTTGTCAGCAGTGTGACCTTGGCAAGCTACTTAATCTGCCTGTGCCTCAGTTTCCTCACCTGTCAGTTCAATCAGTTCAGTCGCTCAGTTGTGTCTGACTCTCCGCAACACCATGGGCTTACCCTGCAGGTAATAATAACCTCCCCCACAACTGCTATGGGATTAACTGTTAAAATATGCCATGAGCAGTACCTGACACACAGTAAGCATGCTTACTACCATTATCATTTGTTCAAGGACCTGGATAACACAGAAGGAAAGACATCTTAGGAAGTATAAGGACAACTGATCAATCTAGGAACAGCTGGGATTCTGCAGAACAAAGAACAAGAATCTGCTCTGCAATCGGCAAGTAAAAAGAAATACTACAGTGGACCCTTGAACAACACGGGTGAGGGACACCAATTCTCTACACACTTAAAAATCCCCATTGTTCAAGGGTCAACTGTACACAGCCGTCTGGAGCCAGAAAGCGGCTGACTGGTGATCAAAGATAACAGGTCATCATAGCATCACACTAGTCTAAAGGCGCAAATGGAAACTCGAGGAAATGCTGCTGCTGCTAAGTCACTTCAGTTGGGTCTGACTCTGTGCGAGCCCATAGATGGTAGCCCACCAGGCTGCCCCGTCCCTGGGATTCTCTAGGCAAGAACACTGGAGTGGGTTGCCATTTCCTTCTCCAAGGCATGACAGTGAAAAGTGAAAGTGAAGTTGCTCAGTCGGGTCTGACTCAGCGACCCCATGGACTGCAGCCTACCAGGCTCCTCCGTCCATGGGATTTTCCAGGCAAGAGTACTGGAGTGGGGTGCCACTGCCTTCTCCACAAGAAAATAAGGTAAGAGATTGAAGTGCAGATCAATCCACTAACACAGGACAGGATCATGGTTTCCATGAGGTTCCATGTTAGTGAATAAGCTAGAAAATAACGCTCCAATTCTAGAGTGACTATCTGGTTAATCATTTATTTGTACCCTCAAATCAGGTAAGTTCAAGAAAGATCTTTAAGTCACCACCACTCAAGAAAACTCTCCTAAGGGCAACTGAACAATTTTCCCACAGCATTCAGTTGACTTCATCCCCAACATCCATTTCCCTCTTCCTCTTTTCCCATTATAATCCACACTTTCTAGCCAAGCTATGTGGGTGGGACTGACCCGTCATCAACCCCACCATTCCCCATTCCCTGCACTCCCAGATGCACCCTGATTAGCTGATGTCAACCAGCATAACCTCTTGTGACTCCAGTGGAGAAAGGTTCTGAGAGGCATTGAAACGAGCATAATCAATTCAGCTGGTGAGACTGAACCCAGGGCCTCGGTGAAAGCATAGCACTGGGCAATCAGAGGCGCATTTCTCTGCTGGATGTCATTTCAGACAGATCCAGTACCTGGGGCAGCCATCCTGGGACTCCAGGACCCTAACACCTACCTGATAATGGAGTCTGCACCAGCAAGCAAAGCCAAAATGTAGAGAGACAGGAAATGGATCCTGGTCATACCATTTAAGCTTAAAGGTGAATTTGTCTACTCCTCTGTCACTTCCCTTTGTCATTTAAGCCATTCTGGATTAAGTTTCTCCTCTAAGCAGTACATGCCTCTTAATCACATTATACTGTAAAGGTAACAAAAAAGTGAGTGATCTTCACAATTAACAGTAAACTTACCTTTTTAAGCTGTGACTTCAATTTATAGGTCATAATTAAAGATATTAGGAAAAAATACATAAACCTAATTTTCTCACTCAGAAATCATTTTATTTGAAATCTCAAAGTACAGAGGCAAGATTGTGAATAAACTCCACATGGTTTACACGTATTCAGTACTGCTGACTTTTCACTGTGACTGAGCCCCTTCCTGATCTTCAGGGCCATCTCAGGACACAACACACCCTGCCCACCTAGGGCCCTGGTAAAAGTGTGCTTTAAGAACTGAACAGCAACGAGGGCGTGAGAAATCACAATGTAGGAGACACAAGCCTGTTAACTTGATCAATGGCAGACTTACCTGCACTAAATGTGCCCTCACCAGATTAAGCTACTGCTCTTCAGATCAAAAACTTCTGCACGTGATACTAACTAACCTTAGCCACTCAAAGTAAGTACTGTAACACGTCTGGTTAATTCACATACCACAGTCCGTAAGTAAACATGTTTATTTGTATTCTGTTGACCCTTACACCAGCGGTCCCCATCCTTGCTGGCACCAGGGATCACTTTCATGGAAGACTATTTTTCCATGGACCAGGAGTGGTGGGGGATGGTTTGGGGATGATTCAAGTGCAGTACTTTTGTTGTGCACTTTATTTCTTTCTTTTTTTTTTTCCATTTATTTTTATTAGTTGGAGGCTAATTACTTTACATCATTACAGTAGTTTTTGTCATACATTGAAATGAATTAGCCATGGATTTACACGTATTCCCCATCCCAGTCCCCCCTCCCACCTCCCTCTCCACCCGATCCCTCTGGGTCTTCCCAGTGCACCAGGCCCGAGCAGTGTGCACTTTATTTCTAATCTAGAGCTGCCGCTGATCTGACAGGAAGCACCAGTCCATGGCCCAGAGGTTGGGGACCCCCGCCTCACACATGAGTTTGAACTGTGCAGGTACACTTGCATGCCAATTTTTTCAATAAATATACAGATACACAGTAAATGTATTTCCTTATGATTTTCTTACTAACATTTTCTTTTCTCCAGCTTACTTTATGGCAAGAGTATAGTATATAATATATTTAACTTACAAAATACGTACTCTTCAACTGTTTATATTATCAATAAGGTTTCAGGTCAACAGTGGGCTGTTAATACTAAGTTTTGACTATTAGAAGTTAAGTTCTGGGGGAGTCAAAAGTTAAATGTGGATTTGCAAACGTGTAGCAGGTCAGTGTCCCTAACCCCCACGTCGTTCCAGGGTCAACTGTATTTTTATGTCTAAGGTACAGTACAAGTCAGTATTTTTGAAATGTAAGATGTGCTAAAAATAAAACAATCTGACAAACATAGGGCAACTCTTTCTGAAGGACTATACAAACACCCTGTGCTCTGAATCATTCTGGCCTTGAGACCGACCATTCTCCAAATAGGGGACTGGCCATCTTCTGAAATGGGTCAGCTTGCTCTCGTAGGACATGTTCAAGTAGATACGAGTCTATTGTGCGAGGGCAACAGAGTGACTGATTTCAAAGGGATCTGTAAGGCATCCCAGGCCTCGATGACAGGCAGGAGGGAGACCTACCTGCCAGAGCCTTGATGCGTGACCGCTCAAAGAGGCGCGCGGAGCTGTTCTCGTTGTCCCAGTCGTCCACATCCCAGCGGTTGTTGACATCACTGTACTGCTGCTGGATCTCAATGTTGTCGTAGTCTGTGGCTACTGTGGTTGTCATCTTGGACCGTCTCAGCTGCTCCTCCACATCAGCGCCTTCTTAGAGGTCTGTGAGAAAGCAAACGAAAACCCTAGTCAGATGTCTAAGCCGTTGATCCCTACAAACCTACTGGGCAAAGGTGAGCAGAACATCATACAGGTCCTACGTGCCAAGAGTAGGTCTCGGGGGTCCATCAGAGCTGGTTTGGAACGTCAGCAATGCCTCATAACACGTGTGTGACCTTGGCCACAGCACTTAACATCCCAGAGACTCTGTCCCCCCAGACATTAAAGGGGGACGATACTCTACAGATTGTTGAGAAGACTGAATGAAATGATAGATGCCCCAAAAAGGGTGGGTTCTTCCTTCTTTCTAATGTTTAAATTTTGTAATTTTAGAATTTCATTGGAGCTGGATGAACACCTCCCTTAGGCTTCTGAATGAACAAATTTATTTTATTGTATGTCACCATAAACTATAAGCTTTTAGCTTCTCCCAGAAATTCATATAACGTGATGTGAGAGAACTAACATCATTTCATCTAACCATCTCATTTACATGTTAGAAAACTGACACCTAATATTAAATGACATAGTAAATATACAACAGCAATGACAGTACTGGTGGTGTTTAACAGACATCAAAAAAATGACTAAGTAATGGCTGAAATTATGCATATGACTGTGTTATTACAAATTCTACTACCAACCCCAATAACCCCACCTCACGGACCCAATGACGGCCACAGTGTTTTACAGGGATAAATGGGAATTCTCAGAACTTTGGTCTCAATGTTTGGCCCACTGCCATCTTTGCTTTATCACAGGGCCCTCAAGAGAGTTAGGAGAAACACATTTAGCTGTAAATATATAGCTTCTCCTTTCAATATAGCTATTATTCATTCATGGAACCAAAATGTACTGAGGACCCAGTACATGCTCAGCACTGTTTCAGATGCCAGGGATAACAGTAAACAAGCTAAGGACCCAGCACTAGTGAAGCTTACGAACTAGTAGGCTGAGCTGGACAAACAGCATTGTGTGTCCAAGACAGCTGAAAGAAAATAAAATGAAGCTAGAGTGATGTGACAGAGGATAACATCAATAATGCTGTTATAAACTTCAAAGCTGCTCAGAAGCTAGACTTAATCATTCTGACCACAAAAAGGAAATGATAATTATGTGAAGTGATGGAGGTCTTAGCCAGTGCTACAGGGGTAATCAGACTGTAATATATAAACATATCAAATCAATGTGTCTTACACTTTAAACTTACAAGCTTAAACTTATATGTCAGTTATATCTTAATTTTAAAATAAAACAGAGAAGAATGGATGAATGGCTATTTTAGAGCTGGTGGTGGGTCAGGAAAGGCCTGAGTCAGTATTTAAACTGAGACCTCAATGATGTTGCACACTCAGATCAAGAGGAATAATGTTCTCGGCAAAGGAAACCACGCGTGTAAAGGCCCCACAGTGAGACCAGCACCGCTGGCTGGAGGAATGAAGAGCTCTGTGGCCAGTCAGGTGGGCAGGGCGAGAGGCAAGGAGACGAGGATAGAAGAGCAGGTGGGCCAGACACGAAGGGCCGTTAAGTGTGATGGAAGACACAGCAGGCTTTTAACCTAACAACTGACGTCACTGGACGAACGTTTTCAAAAGATCAATCCTGGTGCTGTGTGAAAAACAGATTCTAGGAGGCAAGAATATGTGCTTAAGTTGTATCGGTGTAGTTAAATTCCTGCATGTTTTATATACACAACAATCCGAGTAAATTAAAAAAGGGAAGAGGAAGAAAGATGCATACCCTCCCCCACTTAGTTGTGGGAAACTGTCCTCAGGGAAAAAGTGTTTGTCATCTCCCCGCCATCCTGCCCCACCCGCCCCATCTTAAGATTCAAAAATTATAAGATTTTGTACCTGGACGCTCATTTCATGAAAACCTCATTAATTCAGTGTGCACCACGAATGTGCAGAGACCAGAGTAGGGAGACCCAATCGCTGGAGCTCATGCACTACTCAAACCAGACACCACCTGGCAATCACAAAGGGACCACTTGAGCTGATTCTTCCCCACACATGGCACCGAACAAAGAAAATAAACAAAGCCACAAACGCGGAAAAGAAACATTCCTCTTACTGTCCTTCAAAGCGTAGCTTTTCTCAAGTTGTAGCACAGAACCAGACATGGCCCATGCAACCAGGCTTCTGTGGACAATAAACTGAACTGCACCTCAAGCCGTGTAACAGTTGGTGGCAAAAGCACAGACACCCCTTCTCGTCATTAGCTGTTTTCTCACAGGCTGTCCAAGAACATCACCAGCACATCCTCCATGTTCCTAAGTGAGAAGTACCGTGTCCACCTCACAACTGAGTCACAACAGCTATAACTCACAGTCAGCCACCTCTGCTCAAACAGACACTTCTTGGATGGGAGTACACTCCTAGATTCCCATCAAGGCAGACATTATCATGTCAACAACATAAATTTATCAGAAGATTAATTTTAACACCTCCATTAGCAATGTATTTAAAAGATTTCATAAAAACAGTAAAATTCAGACACCTAAGCCCGTGAGTATATCTATAGAGGAATCTTACTGTTGCTTGCAACATCCACACTCATAATCCCTTCAAAAAGAAAATCAATATTGTTATGTACCATTTAACCTTGGAGATGCTAATTTTTAGGACTCCATTAAAACCAAAGATTTCTACAAAATTTAGCCTTGGAGGATGCCATCTCTAAGGGGAAACATGTGAAAGTACTATTAACTTCAAAATGTTTAAGCCAGCCAAGGTGAAATCTGACTACCACGTACCTCTTTCCAGTTTTGTTTTGGCTATCTGGTGCCACCTGCTGACCAATAAGAACAAGCCATAGCACTCCAGGGCAGTGACCAACCTCTGCTCGCCAACAGCCGCCCCCCCAACCTCTGACTGTAGAGTAAAACCAACTACAACCCATGAATCTTCCAACCACTGACTTATCCACAAATTCCTCAACCAGCAAATATTGGGTCCTTGACGCAAGTCTAAAATAAGTAATTTCAAGAATACAAGCATAGGTTTTCTACATTTTCTTCTTTTTTTTAGTTGTTTTTTTTTTTTTGATGTGGACAATTTTAAAAGTCTTTACTGAATTTATGACAATATTGCTTCTGTTTTATGTTCTAGTTTTTTGGCCACAGGCATGTGGGATCTTAGCTCCTCGACCGGGGATCAAACTGCACCCCCTGCATTAAAAGGCTAAGTCTTAACCACTGGCCCACCAGGGAAGTCCCTCTAAGTTTTCTTCTTTAATGGTGTTCTTTAATAATGCCATTGCTCCTCAAAACCTCAAGAGGGGACTGGGAAGCAAGAGTTCTTATGAGTCTATAAACAAAAGAAATATGATCATATTATTTTTGATTGTTTCCCTCGAGCTCCTAAGAACCTGGATACCAGGGGCATTTTTTTCCTCAATGTTCTCTGTCCAAAGACAATACCCACGCCAAACTATAGAGTGTTCATGATGATAAATTAAAAAAAAAAACTTCAGGGGTATGTCAAAGCTGAAAATCCCACCTCCCCATCAGGGCCGTAGGGAAAAGGTGCTTCTAGGTATTCAAGAGCAACGACGCAGGAACCTGATGGTGAGGGAACATCAGAGACAAGGCAAGAGCATGGATGAGCACATATCCATGACACAGGGATTCCAGAAAGCCCAGCAAGCAGCACACATCACTATCCTATAACCCACTTCAATAAGGGACAATGGTGTCAGCTGCGGGGCCAACTCAGAGCACACATACAGATGTCCCCAGGAGGTTATCTATAAAAGGCTAGATTTTCCCAAGGTGCTATCAGTCATGTGTCCCAAGGGCCAGTGAAGCAATCTGTACTTCAACAGCTGTGGGAAGATTAGGAGGAGAGACGAGAGGAGGGCTGCCTATCTTGGAACCCTGCCTGGTGGTGGGTCTGCCATCGGAAAAGCTGGAGAGGCCTGCTTAAGGCTGGCATGAGATAAAACCACATCCACTGCTGAGAAGGGTTCTCACTGCCTCCCTGGCTCGGTGGGGGCCTGAATTCCGACTTGATCACCACAGCAGGAACCCATTAAATAATCCTTGAGTGGATAAAAATCACTGATACCCCAGATGTGATATGAATAAAACCCATGTCTCCTGTGGCTAGATATTGGGGAGATAATTAGAAGGGCTTCTCTTCTCTTAACATGTGAGAGTGTGTGTGTGTGTATAAGTAAGGAATAAGTTAAAAAGCCAACCCCCCTCCACAAATTAGTCTGCTCTAGTCCTCTCCTTCTCTAATTCCTATGAACTGGAATTCTCCAAAAATACAGACATTCCACACAAAGCTTTATCATTTTCTACTTCATGAAGAAGACAACTTTGTTCCTTCAAGCTGGCAAAGAGAGAAATAGATGAGGAAACTATTACTGTAGCCCTACGAGGCAAAGAGGTGCCTCTGGCTCTGGCCTGTGTGGCCACAAGGTCACAAACAACAGAAAAGAAACCGGAGCTTCACCACTCCCAGCTTTGGGAGTTAAGTTATTAGTTCTCCTCTTCTTTGAAAGTCAACACCTGGCAAAGTCTAGAGGGAAAACATGATCTGTTTATTTTCCAAGGTACCAAAATCTATTTTCCCTGTCACATGGGTATTAGATCAACGCACAGGGTTTTGTTCTTTATGGTTTATCTCCAGGTTTCCTTCCAATGCCCTCTTCTGTTCTGTGGGGTGATATTATCCACTACTCCGTGCCAACAATCACTCTCTGGACAGCTAAGGGCAGAGTCTCCTAAGGATCACCTAGTCAGTGTCTAACTAAACTCATTCTTTCCTCCAAATCCCGTTTACCGCTCTCTCATTCCTTCACTGAACGACACCTCATTTTCCTCACCGACCTCAGCTAGAAACCATGCAGTCATCCTTCACTTTTCTCTCCTCCCATATTCAGGCCCCCAGGTTGCCTGCACCTCCTGAAAAATCTCAAATTGGCCCAAGCAATAGTTTCTCATTCCAGAGCCTCACCTCTGATTTCAACCCCTAATCCACTCCCCTTACACTGCTGTCAGAGGGACCTTTCTAATATGTAATTCTAATCACTTTATTCCCACGACTAAAATCCACCAAATGCCCCCAACCTTCAGAACAATAAACACATACGCCTTCTGAATAACGTCCAGAACCCTTGGAAGAGAAATGAGAGCGTCTGTGAGGGGCCGGCCCAGCTCTCCAGCCTGGTTTCAGTATTCTCCTCAAGTCTTACAACGCCTGAAGGAAAAGTCACACTCCAGTCTCACCTCTAAACTACTGCCTAGAACAACTCTCCGCTCTTCCCACAAATGCTAGCTGAGGTGTTACCTCATCCCAGAAGCCAGCCCTGCTTCCTCCACCACCACCACCTGGTCTGAGTTAGACAACCCACCCATGTCTTCCCTCCTAGGCTTCTCATATACCTCTACCCTATCACTGTAAGACTGTTTCATAATCTCATAACGTCTATTTACTAACCATCAGTAGGACACAGGTTCTTAAGTTCAAGTCTCCATCACAATATCCTTCTATTTCTCAACTCCCAGCAAGGTACCTGGAAGCATTAAGTGCTGGCCAATTATCTATGGACTGGCTGGGTGAGCGGGAGACTGGATGGGGGGTGGGAAGGTGAGGCCACAGAAGCAATGGCAATTCAAGCTGCCACACTGGTACCATCTCCATCAGTCATATAAAGCCCAGAACACACACTCTCCTGAGCTACACAGATCTGCTGGGCTCTCTGTTTTCAAGGCAGTCACACTTTTAGACTAGGCACTTAATGAAAATGAACATACATTTAATAAAATGCTTTTTTACACACATATTAAAATTTATGTTTCCCTTTTTTAGTTTTTGTCCATGAAAGTAATTTATTTTTTGTCCCAACTACCCAGATATCAAACAGCAAAGCAACAAAGAGAGAATAAATGGAATTTCCATTGGCGCTACATACATGCACAAACATACTTCATTAGCACCCACTATTAATTAAAGAGTTAAATAAACTAAATAAAGAAAAAGGTGACTTAACATTTGCCAACCCTTTGTGAGGAGGAAAACCATATGCTAACCATTACTTCAACAGGACTCACAAATCCAAATGTTCTTCAGACACTTAAAAAAGCCCTCTCATTTCACGCACAAAAAATTTGAGAAAGGATACACTGGACTGCTGGTGGTGTCACCTTAAAAAACACAAAAAGATCCTGCTCAGGGACTCTGGAGGGACCAAACTAAGTCTGAAAGGTTCCAGGAAGGGACCTCGGAGAGTTTTGCCTCAACCCTCTCAACTCTTCAGCGGCCAGAAAGCAAGAGAATCACACCCTGTTTACAGTCTGCCCCCCAAGCTTTCTGCAGGGCAGCACGCGTCAGCCAAGAGAGGAGTCTCCGCAAGAAGCCACACCTAGAATCACTGTGATGAATAAATCTGGCTAGCCAAGCATTGCTCATGTTCATGAAGCCAGTTCCACAAAAAAGCCCAGAAGTCCATCCTAAACAACGCTCTCTGCTCACGAACACCAGGACGCCCAGGAAAAGTCCTAGCGTGATAGCTGACAACCTAAGAAAAGGCACACAAAGTCCTTTAGAAACGTTTACCATTCACTTTTATGATTATCCAGTTTACTTGAAACTTTTTATGGGGACACATCTACTGTACAAAGAGTATGATATGGCTACATAAAGCAACCGAAATTCATCCACTCAGACCATCTTGAGAGGGAAGAGTGCTCAAAGACCTGTTTAAACTTAAATCTCACTAACAAAGGTGGTCTTCAAATACTCTACAGTCATCCTAATTTCTGTCTGCTTTACTTATCAGTGACAGAGAATATTAAAATCTACCACTATGATTGTAGATTTAACAGACTTTCCTTGTAGCTCTCTGGATACATGCAAAATCATAATTATCTTCTTGGTGGGTTGTCAACATTATGAAATATTCTATTTTATCCCTATGCATATATTAATTCTACTTTTATTGATAGTAATATTTGCCTGTCCCTTTCCACGCCCATTCTGCTCTTTAAAGTCATTTTGTTTTAGGTCTGTCTCTTATTTTTTATTCTAATCCAAGAGTCTGTCATTTAGTGGGCAAATATAACCCATGTACATTTACTGGGATTACTGCTATATTTGAAGTTTCAACCAAATTATTTTGCTATCTTAATTAACAAAATGTGGAAACTGAGGCCTGAAGACCTAAAACAATAGGATCAAATCATACGGCTATGAACCCAACATCTGTAATTTTTTATCACCACTGAACCTAGAGCCATTAGAATCATCTAATCTTGAAAATGCAGAGAGCTGATAAGGCTAGCAATCAATGAGAACTCTAGTACTATTAAAAACAACTTTATTTTTTTGCTGGCTTACTTTATGCTGAGCATGGTGCTTTATCTGCTTTTTCTTTTAGTCATTTCCAGTAACCTTCAAAGGTAGATACGATTATTGCCTTATTTTACAGATTAATAAATTTAGCAATTAAATATTTATTAATCTGATTAATTTATTAATTGCTCTGCCAGTGGTGGTGGAGCAAGGAACTGAGGAAGCCAGGAGGGTTTGAACCAAGTATTTATGACTATATGAACAAACAAATAGCTTGTGCTTTGAGGAACAACCTTTTAATAGTGATCTGTATCAGAAAACTATCTAATGGACCCAAAGTTCTTTAATAAATAAGAAAATAGATTAGCCTCCTTCAAAGCCTAATTACCATGTAGGGCAGGCAACCCACGTAGCCAGGTGTCCTAGCTCACGTATTCCCAAATGGGGACAATATTGTTCCCAAAGAATGAAAATTCACTTGGGGGTTGGGGAAAAACACTTTCTTTCATGTAAGCACAGATATGGTATATTGGTGGTATTAAAATTTCATTGGTATTAAAAATTCAGACTATCTAAAAGACTTCTGGTGAAGGAAAGAAATTTGAAAAACAGGTTAAGAAACCACTGTGCAGGCTAAAAAAAACATGTGTATTACCTTTAAGCAAATTAAGACCTGAAAGCAGGCCTTAGAAGACAAGAACATAAGAGCACATTACTTTGTACTAAGGAACTGGAATTTCATACATCATGGGTCCCATTCATCACGTCTCTGATGTAAAAACTCACAGTAGGTGACTCCTACCTCACACTAACTAAGTAACTCAGGGAAGCGGTGATGGTTTAGCCAACTTCTGTCTACAACACTCAAAGACTAAAGCACTCACGACAAACCTTCGGCTACAAACTGAACGTTTGTGCTCCCTCCCCCCAAAATTCACATGTTAAACCCTAACACCCAATGTGATGGCATTTGGAGTTGGGGCCTTGGAAGGTGATTAGGTCACCTAATGGGATTCTAAGAGAAACCCGAGTGTAGCCATTACTTTCATCATGTGAAGACACAGCAGGATGACCGCAGTCTATGGACCAGGAAGCAGGCCCTCGCCAGACACCAAATGTGCCAGCACTTTGATCGTGGACTTTCCAGCCTGCAGAGCTATGAGAAATAAATATTGTCTATACACCACCCAGACTATAATATGCTGTAACAGCAGCCCACACAGACTAAGACCCTTTCATTCCCAATATTCAGAAGTAATTTCTTTACTATCCAGATGAAAGATGCCATTGGAAGGCCAGGTCTAATTTTATGAATAAAGTTCTAGAGATAAATTTTATTTTCTAATACGGGCAAGTTAAAACAGGTTCTACTACTTGGAGGAGCAAAATTAACCCTTACTATAAAGAAAATTACATATTTAAAAGATTCACTATCAGAAGATACACTGACCATAATTCATTTTATAACAATCTGTTTAAAATATCACATCAAGGCGGCTTAAAAACTTATCATTACTATATAGTATGGCCAAGAAGATTATTCTCTAAGGAAAATTATAATGTAGGGGGAATAACAAGGCATCTCTCTGACCCTCCATTTTATAAACTTCACAATCAACAGTGAAATTATACACAGATTTATTATGAGTGTCTTTAAACAAAAGAAAAATTCTTATATACTGCATAGAAATTTATCCTTATGTACTATTCATACATTAAAATTTTAAACAAAGTACCTTATTTCTTTTCTCTACCTACATATGATACTATCTAGATTCTAAATACAAATTTTTAAGGTCTAAAATTTTTTAACACTAGCTTTATTTCAAAAAAAAAGACTTGCAAAGTAAGGTCAGCTTTTCCAGTATCTATCTATACGCCTGAAAATCACCTAATGTGAACCAACTGAAAACATTTAAAAATAATTCCTATTAAAATACAAGGCTTCCTCATATACTTTACAGTTATCCTTGTTTGTGTTCTATTAACACAGAAAGGCAATTAAAATTAAAATCATTAACTCAATGCAGACCTAACATCATGGTCTTATAGCCAACGTGGAGTTTCTGAGCTGCTATAAATAACCACTTTGGTCTTACTTTTACTTCCAGATAGTTTTAAGTTACATTAGGATGTTGGTCTAATGGTACTGCTGCCAAAACGCCAATCCTGACTTTGAGTGAGCTTGGCATTTCACAGCCTTATTCTTTGGGAAACTGTATCAGGTATGAATGCCTGAACAACAGAGGAGCAATAACGTGCTATTTGAAAGCTGACTTTTACTTCTAGAACAGCCCATTGCCAAAATCCTCTGCAAATCTTATCAAGTGGAAACGCATATCTCAATTTTCTGGAATAATGATCAAATGACAGAAAAATGTAAACCACAATGCAAGGCAACGCCACAGGAAATGATGAACAAGGCACACACACTAAGATACATGAGAGCTAGAGTCCCCCCTGTCCTGCTAACCTTTATACCCTCAGCGCCAGCACTTCAGCACCACAGATGCTCAAAAACAATGGCGCGAGGCATGGGCAGTGTCACCACGGAACACT
This sequence comes from Odocoileus virginianus, assembly GCF_023699985.2. Taxonomy (NCBI): domain Eukaryota; kingdom Metazoa; phylum Chordata; class Mammalia; order Artiodactyla; family Cervidae; genus Odocoileus; species Odocoileus virginianus. The sequence goes on along the minus strand of NC_069675.1, from coordinate 35,414,835 downwards.
CGAATGCTGGGGCACGATGCCTCCTTCTGCCTAAATTATACGAATCCTGGATCAGGATAAACTGTAATTGTTATGTAAGAGGTGACAGTCTTCTAACTCAGATTCATTTAGGAAAGAATGAATTTTTATAAGAAATTTCTTTTCAACCCACAAAGTATGAAGGGTCCTATCTGGACAGGAATGGAATAATCACAAATTTCACAAATCTCATTTGGGATAAATAAACATACTGATCTTAAATATGTCATATTCTAAGAATCATTCCCCTTTACAAAATGGCTGAGATCTTAGGCTTGTCTAGTAATACCAATTTCCAAAGGTTTAAACATTATAATATGAATTCAATTGTCTTGAAGAGCAGTTCAAACAAGCCTCACTGCTTGGATTTATACTTTAGCAGCAAACCCTCCCCTCTGCATGGCTGGTAAATGTTTCCCAAACTATTTAGAAATCTGCAACTTTTCAAATAAACAAAATGAGTAAAGGTTGGCCTACGTTACTTGAAAAGGAGAAATGACATCAATCCCGGAAAGAAACATTCAAATAATCACCATTTTAACAGGATCAAACCTCTACTACTAAAATTTGTTTAAACTTTCTCAATTTGGGGGGGGGGGGGGGGCGGGAATTTGTTCTTTAAAAAAAAAAAAAACTTTTAACAATACAGACTGAAATCCATAAGAATCCTACACTTTACTGTTTAAAACTTGATTACAAAGGTCCTCAGCATCGAGCTTGGTAACAAAGGTCAGTTAAAGCAAATGTGGATATTCCCTTTCGCTTTTGGTAATATTTAAACACTGATATTGGGCTTCCCAAGTGGCACTAGTGGTAAACAACCCATCTGCCAATGCAGGAGACGTAACAGACACAGGTTTGATCCCTAGGTTGGGAAGATCCCCTGGAGGAAGGCATGGCAACCCACTCCAGTATTCTTGCCTGGAAAATCCCATGGACAGAGAAGCCTCACAGGCTACAGTCCATAGGGTCACGCAGAGCTAGTCACAACCAAGTGACTTAACACGGCATAGGAGAAAAATGAGCCACACTGGTTAAAATCCTGCCTAAGTTTAGAATCACAGAGCATCTCTCTGATACAGAACCACAAGTATGCAGAATGCACACACATCCACTGAAGGGCCAGGCCATAACCCAGCCACGCCAGCAACCCAATGCTCCAAACTGGGCAGAAAGGCAGAGAAGCAAGCACAGCCTATCCATATTTTGCTTGGCTTCCCCTCTATTGCTCAAATTACTTCAAAATGAAAATGAGGTCTTAGCTGGTGAAGTCCTCACTCAGGTTTAAAAGCAAAAGCACACCAAGGATACACCATACAGCACAGGGAATTACAGCCATTATCTTGAAATAACTTATTTTCTGTTGTTCAGCTGCTCAGTCGTGTCCAACTCTTTGCAACCCCATGGACTGAAACGCGCTAAGGTTCCCTGTCCTTCAGCATCTCCCAGAATTTGCTAAAACTCTTGTCCATTGAGTCAGTGATACCATCCAACCATTTCATCCTCTGTCGCCCCCTTCTCTTGCCCTCAATCTCTGTCACCATCAGGGTCTTTTCCAATGAGCCAGCTCTTCACATCAGATGGTCAAGGTAATTGGAGCTTCAGCATCAGTCCTTCCAATGAATATTCAGGGTTGATTTCTCTTAGGATTGACTGGTTTGATCTCCTTGCTGTCCAAGCATCAATTTTTTGGCGCTCATCCTTCTTGATGGTCCAACTCTCATATCCACTCATGACTACTGGAAAAACCATAGCTGTGACTATACCAACCTTTGTCAGCAAAGTGATGTCTATGCTTTTTAACACACTGTTTAAGTTTGTCATACCTTTTCTTCCTCGGAACAAGTATAATAACCTATAATGGAGTATAACCTACAATATACTGCATCACCATGCTACATACCTGAAACTAACATAATACTATAAATTAACTATACCTGAATTAAAATATTGATAATTTAAAAAAAAAATTTTTTTTTTAAGGAGAGAATGCAAAGGAAACCAGCAACCTTCCCTATTCCTGCAGCAGAAGGATACAGGCCTAAAAGAACAAGAACCAGAGGATCAAGACAGCTTTGAATTTCTTTCTTTAAGAGGTCCCTGGTGATGTGACTTTGGAAACTGTATTTTTGAACTTATCTGACCAGAGTCAAGCCTGTAAGAACTGGAGGGAATCAAATTATGTTAGAATCCTTTGATTCTGTGCAGAGAGAAAATGGAGTGGGCACGCCAGCAGTGGCTCGATTTTTAGTGGTGTCTGAGCGAACTCTAAAGCTGTCTTTCCTGCATTAAATGTGGATTTCAACCCAGAAAGTATCCTGTAATTAAGAAATCTTTTTTTAATTAGTTTACTTGGCTGTGCCATGTCTTAGTTGTGGCATGTGGGATCAAGTACACTGACCAGGGATCAAACTGGGACCTCCTGTGCTGAGAGTGCACAGTCTAGCCACTGGGCCACCAGGGAAGTCCCAGGAAGGCTTTCTAATCTCACATCAGCAGAGACGGTCTCTCTCAATCATTTGTGACTTTAAAGATAAGGACAACAGACAAATAAGAGCCGAGTCAGCCTAAACATTCCTTTCTCAAAGAAGGCTCTTCTGAAGCCCCCAGCCCAGGGCACCCTGTTAAATGCTCTTGTTGGAATCTTTTCTTCACGGCATGTACCAAGAGTGTTTAAAAAATTATCTGTTAAAAGATTAACTCACCTTATATACCATACTCTCTATGAATTACTAGGTATCTCTTTTTAGCAACATATCCCTAGGTATAATGCTTAGCACACAGTAGACAATAGGTAAACATTTAATGAATAAACCTCATATGGAAAAATTTTTAATCGTCCAACAGTATTAGAGGCAATTTCCCTAACAGAGCAGCTGTATCAAGAAGAAAAAATTTCCAGTTTATCGAAAGGTACCTTTTGTTCAAATTAAAGCCATAAATGGTAAAAACTCAAACTGAAATAAATCCCCTAAGAATTATGTACATTTTACACTTTCTACTATACTTATAACATTAACATTTTTGATTTCCCATAATTACCAAAAGAAAAACTTCAAATGGCAACCTCAAATTTCTATCTGAATTACAAAGGCTGATTTCCCAAGTCAAGTCTTTATTGCTGGCTGAATAGCAATACTCAAAGAGGGTTGCCTGCAAAACTAAAAGGTAGTGGGAGAGACTCAAAGACTAGCACCCAGGCTGGTCAGCACCTTCCTCATCATCAGAAGGTACACTCAGCAACACAGAGGACCCTGGACCAAGAAAGGGCTTATAATTATTTAAGAACACATCCTACATTTAGATTTTTTAACTACTCAAAGTTAGAAGAGGTGAAAACTGACAACAGTGCAAAGAAAACGTGGTCAGCTCAATAGGAAGCACCAGCAGAAGGTAGGGCAACTGTCAGAAATAAAATAATCACCAAGGGTTCTGAGCAGCTCAGAGTGCCCAGAAGCGGGCAGCCAGGCTGTAAGACACCTTGGGAGTCCAGGCCAAAACTTAGGACCCCCGAGGGGAAAACACTCTTAAAAGCGCCACCAGACAACTCTCTTTAAGTAGCTTAGGAGCTCTCATGTGGGCGCTGGCACAGACTCCTTGGCAGGCTGTGAGCAACAAATTCATAGTGACTCAGGGTTAGAAGGAGCTTTCTAACAACTAGAGCTGTCCAAAAATGCAAAGGGCTGGCCAGAGAGCAAGGGAGTTCACCAGTACTGACAGAGGCTCAGCCGGGGTGGGGAAGTATCGTTTGACAGAGCAGCCACAGCGGACTCAGTACTGGGTGCAAAGAGGGGCTGCAGGAATTCCAACATCCCTTCCAACTAACAGGCCTCTGTGATTTGGTTAACCACAAAGCGTTCACCGTTCTTCTGATCACACACTGTAGTAATAATTACAGTGCTCACAATGTGGTTCCCCAGGCATGCACCATACCCCCTTCCGTGGGGCTGAGCATATTCCAAAAGAATGGTTTTTCCTATTTTTAACTGAATCTTTTATTACTTTAATTACAACCATTTTTTGTTGGGGTGTTTTCATATTAAGAGAATGTCTGAATTCTCTTTAAAACAAAAGTACTCTTCTGCAAACATTTTATAAACATTCACATTGGGTTTCACAACCCCATGGAAAAAAGTGGGCACAAGGTTTTGAGAATGCCTTTTATATTTTAATGAAAACAATAATTTTAAGAGTATCACTGGAAATATTTATCATTGCAACTATTTTATTAGGTAAGTTTATACTCTTTAATATCACAGGTAGCAAATAAAACATCTGTTCATTAAAAAAAAAAAAAACTTTTCCTTAGAAAATACTGCCCATGCTGATGTGGCATATTTTTGAGGGCATTATTATTGAGTTAGGGATTTTGTCCTTCACAAAAAGTAGAGACATTCCTGCTATCTGAACAGATGTGAAAATGTAAAAAGTTTTTTATCTAAGGAAGTCACAGAACATCACAATATGAAACAGCTTGTGTATTATAATTCTTCTGTTGATACAGCTTATATGAAAACCTTTCTTTGGTTCTTCAGTCTTTGGAAGAGACTGTACTTGTGTTTTAAACTTCCCTAAGAAATTACTGTGTGATTCTCCTGATCAGAGTTTTGCTCTAACGGAGGGGACTGGACTGCATCAGTCCCAGCCACTGCACTTAAAGGTGCTCACATCAGTGACATCAGTGACATCAGTCACTTTGCAGCTTAGTTTTGACATAAGAATGAGGATTCTCAGATGAGCTGGTGACAAACCAAATAAACAACCAAGGTACCACAATGCTGGTTTTATTTTGGCTATTTTGAAATGCAGTTCCCAGAAGCATCCTTATCTCACCCATTTTCTATAGGCAGATCATGATACCACCAAAGCATGTCTGAAAAAAAGTGAATGTATATATTTGGAGGCATCAAGAAAACACGAGACAGCCATTCACTGCAATCACACTAAGCTATGGGACAACAAAGAGTTAGGCATTTAGCAGTTCCTAAGCCAGAAGCTGGTTGGTTTTGCTTTATGGTGATGCGTCTCTGGGGCTTCCTTTGAGGCTCAGCTGGTAAAGAATCCACCTGCAATGAGGGTGAGCTGGGTTCGATCTCTGGGTTAGGAAGATCCCCTGGAGAAGGGAAAGGCTACAACTCCAGTATTCTGGCCTGGAGAATTCCATGAACCATATAGTCCATGGGGTCACAAAGTGTCAGATGGGTCTCTGACATAGATGTGCTTCTTGAAAAGAATGGCTTGGTATATTCCAAAACAGAAAGAGAAGGCCTGTTTGTAAGACCAGTGATGAGAGCATGGATCAACATGGTGACCTACAATGATGATCATTCTCAAGCTTATGGAGACTTTTTGCATCTTCACCTTGGATACTTTGAAATTCCTCACATTCTCTGAGGGACTAGGGAGCCGCTGTCAAAGAGACTGCTCTAAAATGCACGTTGCCCCACGCTGGTCTGTAGAAGGATGACAGGAAGTGTGCTGGTCTTCTTAGTTTGCTCTGACTGCAAAGGCACCAAGCAAGTGAGCCAACAGACCCGTCACATGGCGCCTAGTGTTCAGTATACAGAGGGCTGGAAGACCGGCCGAGCTCCCGCGAGATCATTCTATCTCCAGATGGAAAGAACCAGAGTGAAATACATCAGAATGGAGACTCCAGCCTCTGGGGGCAGGTGGAGAGCGGGTGACCAGGGTCCAAAAATGTCTCTTCTTTTAAACCAATAAGCTCAGCTGAATAAGCTCTTTACAAGGGAAGAAAATTTGTTTCACACTTAGGGATCACTACCAGAAGACTAAGAATGTACTCAGTTGTTGAAACCCTCCTTAGTGTAAAATCCAGTGCCAGCTTCGCGGGCAGGGAGGGTCGGCTCTCCTTCCTCGTGCCCACAGAGGGAACGTGCAGTGATGTCCAGCGCTCTGTCCTCAGAGGTGAGCTGGCTGCCGTGTCAGCCCCGGAGTCTGCGCAGAGCTCCCTCTTGACTGAAGGGAGGCACAACAAACACGCACCCTCTTCAACCTGACTGCTCACCACTCACACTCTCCAGGAACTCTCTAAAGTTCCAGAAAGTTCCTGCTAACCAGCTCGACAGGCTTTCCAGGTGAGGGATGAGGAGTCCCCTCCCCCTTGCTCCCAGTAGACATTTCAAAAAGAAGAAGAAAAAAAAACAAAATCAGCAAGGCCAGCACTTGCCCCTGATTCTGCACTGAGGGGCAGTTTTCATTAACACGTCTCTGACTGAGGACTAAAAGTCCGTTAATCTTTACATCCAGGACTGTGCAGGCAACGTGGGCTGGGAGCTGTCACCTACTCATATGCATTTTGGCTCAAGACACACTCTCTGAAGTGAGTATTTATCTGACTTCCTCTAAATGGCAGGAGGTCTCTTCCATCTCTGCTGTGCCTCTCTTGCCAGAAATAGACAGTGAGGTCAGGAGCAGCCTCTCTGATGGAAACCAGCTCCTCACAGAGCAGCAGGTGGGAGGCAGGGAAACCAGACCACTCTGGCGGCCTGACCATCCCACAGCAGCTCAGCGCACGCCCCCCCAGCGCAGCCTACAATTCTCAGGTCCTTGTGACCGGCTCCTAGAGTCACAAACCTTCACATCAGCTTCTCCAGGACAGCAGAGGTAAGGCATTCAGGTCCAGAAAGCAGAAAATCACCAGCTTCCCCCACCACGGCCACAGTCTCCCTGAAGGGCTGTGGGTGCAGGGTCACTTCAGAGGCCAGTGAGTAAAGGATGTGTGAATTCTCCAACTGACACCCTGAGAATAGAAACGCACGCGTCTTCCTTTCCTTCATTTGCTCCATTTCTCCGAGTTCCACATTTGGAAACAGATACTGTCATATTACAAGAATAGACGGCAGGTCTGGAAATGAACCAAGCTCTTTAGTCCAGTCTTGCTTTACAATGCAAATGTTTTTCTATCACACATTCCAAAATATGCTAATCATCAACTGCAGCACACATTTTCAGGGAGCTATACATACTTACCAAAATTTCTTCAAACTTTCCTCAAGAAAAGTCTCCGTGCACATAAACTGCTCCACGCCCCTGGCTTCCTCTCCTCTCACAACTCCCCAGCCCCCTTCTTCGTGATCTCCTCTCCTCTAGAAGAGGGGGCTTCTTCCCCCGGGTGGGGTGCCCGGTGTGAGGAGACAGGGTGAGCCGGGTCACCACCCCCAGCACCACAGCCCACCGTGCGGCTAGAGCCCCCACCTGCCGGAGCAGTAAGCACCAGGATGAAGTGCAGGTGAGGAGGGCCTCGCAGACAAAGCCTCAGACATGAGAAGGGCTGGAAACGACCAACTCAGAGTGCGCATGGTCCATCCCCTCGCATTGGATACCACACACCTGGACCTTGTTGTCCAGCAGGTTAGCACTTAATTGGCTTAAATTATCCTTAATGGACAGACACCGCATTAGCCATGGTCAGTCACAGCAAACACTGTGCCTAATTAATACATACCGTTCCCTAAAAGAGAAGGAAGCATCTGGGAGATACAGGAGGGGACCGGCTATTTGGTGGTAAAGAGCAAATGGTCTGGAAGCTACCATCTCATTTAGCTAATTACAAATCTGTTTCTGGGGCGGGGGTGGGGGTGGTGTGCGGGGATCCAGAGTGGGGGCAGGAGAATCTGAGGCAGTTCACCTCCCCTCTCACTGAGGAATGAGGTAGCTCCAGTGGGAAAACAGAAGGGGTTTCTACTTGGGGGAAAGGGACAGGGAGCTCCAAGCCCTGTCCTCTGCACTGGGTCCCATTTTCCGAAGTCTCCTGGCCTGACTCTGCACAGGGCAGTCCAAGGGCCTCTGGGGAAAGATCACCAGGGATCTGCAATCAGAGACTCTGTCGTCCCTTCCAGAAACCAATTACCCCACATTCAGGTCAGAACCAGGGGAGGCTTGGGACAGGTCACCCAGAGGTTCCAGGCCTTGGCTGCCTTGTCTATAGAGAGGACTGGGTCAGAACAGCAGTTCCCAGCCCTGTGCACACATTACAATCACTTTTGGTGATTCTGTGATTAAATTAGACTCAGGCAGCAAGATCTGTAAAACTAAAGTGAAAGTCGCTCAGTCGTGTCCGACTCTTTGCAACACCATGGACTATACAGTCCATAGAATTCTCCAGGTCAGAATACTGAAGGGGGTAGCCTTTCCCTCCTCCAGGGAATCTTTCCAACGCAGGAATCAAACCCAGGTCCCCTGCACTACAAGCGGATTCTTTACCAGCTAAGCCACAAGGGAAGCCCAAGAATATTGGAGTGGGTAGCCTATCCCTTCTCCAGCGGATCTTCCCGACTCAGGAATCGAACCAGGGTCTCCTGCATTGCAGGCGGATTCTTTACTTAAGTGTTGAGAATAATGGATCAATTAGAGCCCCTTCTAACTTAAACGGAAACAAAAAATTCCTAAGCCCCAAATATCAGTGAAGTCATCTGCACCCATCCCCTTAAAGGGCAGTGGATGGGGATTTAAAAAGCGAATGCATTGCTAAGAAAGGCAAGTACTGTCAAAGCCATCCCGGCCCCAGGAACACGGAATGAGCACGGAGGCTGCAGCCGCCCTGAAGGATCTTGGAAGTTTCCAATCAGTTCTGAAATGTGGACACTGTATTTGGGATTTAGATTTTCTTCCCTCTGCTGCCTGAAGCACAAATCTCACAATAAACTATACCTTCAACGAAAATGTTGTTATTTTAAATAAGTCTTCAGCTAACAAATGAGACTGTTTGCCATTGTTGATTTGTTTTTAAACAAAGAATGAAAAACTGCTTAAGCATTCGTTCATCTCCTCACTTTGAGTGGATAACAGACCACAGAAAAAAACATAAAACAAGTCCTAAGAAATGAACAATTAACATAACAAAAAACCGAAAAGAATTACAATACCAGGATGCCAAAAATACTGATTACATTTCAATCACTATTTGCACTTTCATCTGGAAAACATATCCTCCGCTGGAAAGTACCCAGGGTAACAGCTGCATTGCTTTTTCGACTTTCACAAACACTCTAAAAGTTAGCCAGAACTCTGGACTGGCTGACATCCAGGGTTTTATTATTATGTACCATTAGTTCATAGTGAGAAACGTGGGCTAGGGAAGGGAGAAAGCGAAGTAACAACAGGGGCTTCGTAATTGTGTGCAGATGTGAACGTTTCTGAAGTTTTATTTGCCAGAAAATGCCTCCCACATTACTTCTATTACCTGGAGGCTTTATTAATTTAATTAGGTAATTACAAACGTTATATTTTTAGGACATCACTTAGATACTTAACGTTAAACAATTTTTCTTATGTCAGTGCCTGGGCCATGCTGACGTTTTAATATTTTTCATATGTAACGCAAACCGGTCAGTGCTCCTCCCCTCTTGCTCCACTTTTTAGCAAGTGCGGAAAAGAAACCAACAGGCCGACAACTAGTCCCCTTCTTTCCTTATGTCCATTTCTTGTCACATCAATTATGGCTCAAAATCTCTTACTTTTAGTACTTCATAAATGTTGAGGCTTGTATCATTTTCTTGCAAAGTTTATAAAAGCCAAATGGAGTGGTACAAGTCCAGTACAGACTTTTCAATCACATGAACCTCTAAAGCTAAAGAACAACAACAAAAAGAGGGACCAATACAGGTTCTAACTTCTATTAAGTAAGGAACAAAAACTAAAACAAATAACAAAGACTACTATGTGATACTGCCACTACTCTCTAGACTCCAAGGATCATCACCATTATCATCGGAAAATTGAAAGGTCTATATCCTTTGCAGAAGAGGACAAATGGTGATCTTCCATCAAGGCTTCTGAAGTGGGCAGTGAGTGTCCCACGACACACCTGGTCCCACAGGTGCAAAGGGAAGCATGGGCAGATGACGAACACTGAAACCCAAGTCACCTGATCAAGAACAGGCACAAGGATCCTCCAGGCATCTGCATCTCTACCTGGACATTACCTCTGAAGTCCCTTCCCGTTCTGGAGTCCAATAACCATTAGATGAGAACACTCTGCTAGACTGTCCCCTATTTTATTAAGATGAGGGGTAAGAAGCATGTCTCTTATGCCCACAGGGCGTGTCTCCAGCACCCAGCACAGCAGTTGCCACAAAGGGCTCAGTCCAGATTTACTGGATAATGACTTTTCTCACCTCTGCAGTATTCAAGGATTTTAGGAAAGACGCACTGATGATTGATGTCTGGTAGCTTCCTGAAAGAAATATAACATGGATCTGGCTGTGATTTTTAATTGTATGTATGTATGCATATTTGCATTACTTAACAAACACTTATATTAAGAACTCTATGTGTCAGGTCTTCAGTTCAGTCGCTCAGTAGTGTCCGACGCTTTGCGACCCCATGAATCACAGCACACCAGGCCTCCCTGTCCATCACCAACTCCTGGAGTTTACTCAAACTCATGCCCATCGAGTTGGTGATGCCATCCAGTCATCTCATCCTCTGTCGTCCCCTTCTCCTCCTGCCCCAATCCCTCCCAGCATCAGGGTCTTTTCCAATGAGTCTCTTCACATGAGGTGGCCAAAGTACTGGAGTTTCAGCTTCAGCGTCAGTCCTTCCAATGAACATCCAGGACTGATCTCCTTTAGGATGGACTGGTTGGATCTCCTTGCAGTCCAGTGAACTCTCGAGAGTCTTCTGCAGCACCACAGTTCAAAAGCATCAATCCCTTGGTGCTCAGCTTTCTTCACAGTCCAACTCTCACATCCATACCTGACCACTGGAGAAACCATAGCCTTGACTAGACAGACCTTTGTTGGCAAAGTAATGTCTCTGCTTTTTAATATACTACCAGTTCTTAGACCTTTACAAATACTAAGTCGTTTAATCCTCAAAATGTCCTTTTCGAGGCAGGCATGCTTATCTTTCACATTTTACAGATGAGAAAACCGTGACACAGAGTGGTTAAGGAATTTGCCTAAGGTCAAAGAAAGTCAGTGGAGTTAGGATTTGAAACCAAGCAGTCTAGCTCCTGAGGCTATCCTCTGCTGTCCAATATTGTTGACAGCAATCACATGAGGCTATTTAATTTTAGACAAATCAAAACTGAATGAAAATCAAAATTCAACCCCTCAATATACTAGCTATGTGCACTCAGGAACCACACACAGCTCAGGGCGACAGTACTGAAGCACGCATGGGGAACACTCCCCCCAGCAGAAAGCCCCACGGGAAGCATGGTCTCCACTGCTGCCCCCCCCACCTGGCTGTGGCTCCAGACCTTGCACTCCCACCTTCACGCTGAGCCCCCAGTGCAGCAAAATAGAATACAAAGGGGCTTTCCAACTGGGGCTCTGTGACACTCATTCTTCAAGCAAAGGTATGTAAAAACAAGTCAATAGCAGCTTGACTTTTGATAGATGTCCTCAACAAGGAAGCTGGGCTTGTTTTTTCCTTTGTTACGCTCTATTCGTCTCCTGGCAGGATGTCTGCAGAAATGGTCTCTGGCTGTTAGGTCACTGGTGCACACTTGCACCTGTCCTGCTGTGAAGGGCAGAAATTCTGTTTTACAGATTTTGTAAGTAGAGTTCAGCCAGAGGGTAGCCCTTCCCAAAATTCAGCTCCCCAAGTATTTGTGGACATTAAAAAAAAAATGCAAAAGGCACAACACATAAGGTTCTTTCTGTAACATGGAAGCAAACATTTTTAGTATCAAGGCAGCTTTAAATTCTGTCTCAGAGAAGGATTCAGAGTGGGCTGCCATTGAAGGGTGGGACGGAGGGGGTGTTATGATTTCTGCAACTCCCAAAACAGCTACAACTCCCAAAATAGAAATTGTAAAAGTTTAATTACCTAAGAAGGATAACACATCACGTCATTGTTCAATATAACATCTGAACCCAAAAAGACTCAAGGGGAAATGAGACAGAGGGCGGGTAAACTTTGGTAGAAAAAGAGTCAAGTCCCAGAACTAAGGGCCAGGAAAATAAAGAAGAGGAAAACTCTTTGGGTGGAGTGAGTATCAAGGGAAGAAAAATGAAAGTAGGAAGACTGAATAAAAAAAAACCAGAATGAATTCATAGTTCTGTTGTGGCTATCCCAGTTGTAAAATTCTCTGTTTGTTAAAAGAAGTCAATAAAAGATCTATAACAAAATATTATATTCTCATTCTTTCTCTCCCGTTTCTAAACTAGGCTTTTTTTTTTTTTTTTAAATGATGCTTACTTTCAGAGAACTCCAGAGGGTTCCCCACAGAAACTCCAGGGTTTCCTTGACACCCATGCATCATATAGGTCAACAGATAACAAGTTTCTCTGGCAGTGAACAGAGGAGGGAGCCAGGTATGCTGGCCTCCTGGCCCAGGGTGGGGGTGGTGCTGTCAAATACCCACAACTAGGAGTTCAATGTGTGGCCAGACATCAGATCTTCATGTTCCATGCTATATGTCTGTCCCCATTTACAGATGGCCCTCTGCATACATGGGTTCATCCACAGAGGGCCACCTCTACTATGCCACTTTATATAAGGGACCTGAGCATCTGCAGAATTTTGTATGGAGTGGAAGAGTGTTCCTGGGACCAACGCCCCCAGATACTGGGAGATGAGAATACAGTTTCCTGAAGAACTATCTCCACAGACATGTGCTCACATCATCATTTGTGATTGTTGCTGAGTTTCTGTTGTACAATATGAATGTACCGTAACTTTTTTTAACCAAGTCCCTACTAAGTGAACTCGATCAGTCATGTCTGACTCTCTGCGACCCCATGGACTGTAGGCCTACCAGGCTTCTCCATCCATGGGATTTTCCAGGCAAAAGTACTGAAATGGGTTGCCATTTCCTTCTCCAGGGGATCTTCCCGACCCAGGAATTGAACCTGGGTCTCCCGCATTGCAGGCAGATGCTTTACCCTCTAAGCCACCAGGGAAGTTTTGTTCACTGTTCTCAAAAATATTTTCATGAACGTGGTAATATCATTGTTAACTGTGTCCATTATTTTGCTAGGGTCAATTTCTAGATGAGAAACCTACTACCCTGGAAAAATGGTTTCTCCCACCAGCACTGCAGGAGAGGGCCTGTTTTCCTCTCACCCTGATCACACCAAGTAGGTTAAGATGAGAAATAAGGAGAATTAATTGCATGTCTTTGCTTACTAATGATGTGACCTTGAATATGTTTTCATTATCTAAACTGATCACTTCTTTGGGCAAATTACTAACTTCTCTATGCTTCTGTTTCTCTGTAAAACAGGAATAATAATTTATAATAATAATAATGTAATTATAATATAATAATTATTATTATATAATAATTCTCTGTATCAAAGAACTGTTTAGAGAACTGAGTTAATGCATATAAAAAGCTTAAAACAATTCATGGAACATTCAAAATAACCGTTACTATTTATACTTTTTAACTTATTTCTGATAAGGAAGAAATCTTTCTTTGAAACAATAGAGTTCAGATTGGTGGTTACTTTTTCTCAACAGCACAGCTGAAATAATTATCACTGGATAACAAAGAACCACTGTATGTACCCACATGTAATTGTACCAGTGGACCTCCCTCTCCTTCATTTAGTTATAATATCCACTAGACCAAGGCTATTTTTCTATAACATAAATAAAAAATACATCTGAATAAAATTTTAATAAACTGCACAGTCTCAGATTTAACTTTAATAAAATTCTGCATTTTTCCAGAATTTTAAAAACTTTATAATAAAATCTTATAACAAAAAAATTCCAAAACAAAGTTTGGTTAAATAAATCATGATGTATGTAATATGTAGACTCTCATGCATCAATAAAAACAATATTTTATATTTAGGTGTAAAACATGGAACGATGCTCAGATGAAATATCAGGTAACAAAATAAGCAGATGATGATTCTACTTCTGTTTGAAAACATACATTAATCAGGAGTAATACACATACCAGAATGTTAAAAGTAGTTCTTAGCACTGGGTGGTGGTATAAAAGGCAATTTAAATTTTATTTTTGGAAGAAAACCATGTTCTCCTTAGTTTCTGCAAAGAACATTGCATTTTTTAAAATGAGAAATGTTAAGTATTTGTACAGGTGGGATTCCAATGTGGTGTCCAGCTTCTTGGACAGTGCAGAGCTGTCTGGCAGGACAGCCCCTCTTGGATAACAAGGTCCTTTCTGGCAGGAACATTCTTTGGACAGACTGGGGAGTGAAATCTCATCAGGGCTCCTTGAGCTCCAAGCTGGCAATTCCCGCCTCCCCATCCTCCTAGATTCGGGCAAAGGCCCAAGCTGATTTTGTCTTTCTCCTGCTTACTACTCAGCAATGATGCCCCGATGCTTTCAAAACAAAGCTTCGAACTATATGATAAGCACACTAGGCCCCTGCTTTCCCCCAGTGTTGGCCCCTGCCACAAACCTGCACACCCTCAATTCTCGGCAGCTCGACCCTCTTGCAGTTCCCAGACTCGGCATGCCCACTGAGGCACCCCTCACTCACACTCAGCTCAGCTCCCCTCCCACAGGGGGCCTTCACAGTAACCCCTGAACCACAGTCCTCGGCCCATTCCTGCCCACCTTCTTGTGAGTGAGTTGGGAGGGATACAGAAGAGTGGGAGAGTCAACAGACAGGTGGAGACAGAACTCCTTGAATGATAGTTGACAATTATAGCTATAACGAACTGCACATACATAAACTACATGAGTTGATAAGTTCTGATATAAATATACCAACCCGTGAAACCATCACCGCCATGAAGAAAATGAGCATATCCATCACTCCAGGAAGTTTCTCTGTTCCCCTCTATGTTTCACTCCTCCTAGCCCACTTCCACTAACCCCCCTCAAACCCTGACCCCCAGACACCCACCAATCTGCTTTCTGTCCCCGCAGATTATAGTCCGTATCTTTGATATACAGAGAATTATTTAGTACGAACTCTTTTTCTGACGGGCCTCTTCACTCAGCACAATTATTTTGAGGTTCACTGATGTGCTGCATACAGCAATAACTGATTCTTTTGTTATTGCCAAGTAGTATTCAACTGTATGGATATAACTCTGCTTATGTATCCACTTACCTGTGACGGACATCTGAGCTGTTTCCATTTAGGGCTACCACAAATGAGGCTGCTATGAACATCTGTGTACAAGTTACTATGTGGAAATGTGCTTTCATTACTCTTGCATAAATGCCTAGGAATCCTTGGGTCATATTATGTCAAATGATCTTTTTTTTTTTTAAAGAAACTGCATGACAGGACATTCTAATAAAATTTTTTTAAAAAGCAGAAATCAATGAGCAAATGCACCAGGGGAATATTCTTTTTAAAGATAATAAATCCTTTTATAAGAGATGAGTCATTTTACAGTGTGAATATTCTCTGTGACTTTTAAAGTTCAATCTTCACATATGAAGCTTTTTTACCATGCAAATGAGTCATGTCTACATTAATTACAGTTATATAAAAATCTGCATTCTGTCCACTGCCCAATTCCCCTACACTGAGCCTCGTTCTTTTCAGGATTTGGATGGCACCATTTAATTGCTTCTCTCATTGGAAGTCTCTACAGCGATGTTGTGAGAAAGAGCATGACGTGGTGACTGTATCAAGTCTTGAAGAAGGATCCTTCTTTGTATGTGTTCCAAGAAAAGACAGTAACCCACTCATGTGACTTTGGGGGAGGTATAAGTAACTTTCTAAGCCTTTGACAGCCACCCTATCAGCACCCAAAATGAGTGGGGAGATTTAAAAGGCCTTCTGTGCAAGAGGGCTATTCATCATTAAGTACAACATAAGCTGAAAAAAGAAAGCAATTCTACATAGAAATATCCTATCTTGGCACTTAGGCCGGGACCATCTCCAATTTCAGTTCAGCTCAGTTGCTCAGTCGTGTCCGACTCTCTGCGACCCCATGAACCTCAGCACGCCAGGCCTCCCTGTCCATCACCAACTCCTGGAGTTCATCCAAACTCACGTCCATTGGTTCGGTGATGCCATCCAACCGTCTCATCCTCTGTTGTCCACTTACCCTCCTGCCCTCAATCTTTCCCAACGTCAGGGTCTTTTCAAATGAGTCAGCTCTTCACACCACGTGGCCAAAGTATTGGAGTTTCAGCTTCAACATCAGTCCTTCCAATGAACACCCAGGACTGATCTCCTTTAGGATGGACTGTTTGGATCTCCTTGCAGTCCAAGGGATTCTCAAGAGTCTTCTCCAACACCACAGTTCAAAAGCATCAATTCTTCAGTGCTCAGCTTTCTTTATAGTCCAACTCTCACATCCATACATGACCACTGAAAAAACCATAGCCTTGACTAGACAGACCTTTGTTGGCAAAGTCTCTGCTTTTTAATATGCTGTCTAGGTTGGTCATAACTTTCCTTCCAAGGAGTAAGCATCTTTTAACTTCATGGCTGCAATCACCATCTGCAGTGATTTTGGAGCCCAAAAAATAAAGTCAGCCACCATTTCACTGCTTCCCTATTTATTTGCCATGAATGATGGGACTAGATGCCATGATCTGAGTTTTCTGAATGTTGAGCTTTAAGCCAACTTTTTCACTCTCCTCCTTCACTTTCATCAAGAGGCTTTTTAGTTCCGCTTCACTTTCTGCCATAAGGGTGGTGTCATCTGCATATCTGACGTTATTGATGTTTCTCCTGGCAATCTTGATTTCAGCTTGTGCTTCTTCCAGCCCAGCGTCTCTCATGATGTACTCTGCATATAAGTTACATAAGCAGGGTGACAGTATACAGCCTTGATGTACTCCTTTCCCAATTTGGAACCAGTCTGTTGTTCCATGTCCAGTTCTAACTGTTGCTTCCTGACCTGCATACAGGTTTCTCAAGAGGAAGGTCAGATGGTCTGGTATTCCCATCTCTTTCAGAATTTTCCACAGTTTATTGTGATCCACACAGTCAAAGGCTTTGGCATAGTCGATAGAGCAGAAATAGATGTTTTCCTGGAACTCTCTTGCTTTTTTGATGATCCAGCAGATGTTGGCAATTTGATCTCTGGTTCCTCTGCCTTTTCTAAAACCAGCTTGAACATATGGAAGTTCATGGTTCACGTATTGCTGAAGCCTAGCTTGGAGAATTTTGAGCATTACTTGACTAGCGTGTGAGATGAGTGCAATTGTGCAGTAGTTTGAGCATTCTTTGGCATTGCCTTCCTTTGGGACTGGAATGAAAACTGACCTTTTCCAGTCCTGTGGCCACTGCTGAATTTTCCAAATTTGCTGGCATATTGAGTGCAGCACTTTCACAGCATCATCTTTCAGGATTTGAAATAGCTCAATTGGAATTCCATCACCTCCACTAGCTTTGTTCATAGTGACGCTTTCTAAGGCCCACTTGACTTCACATTCCAGGATGTCTGGCTCTAGGTGGGATTTGATTTAGACCGATTTAAATTCAGAACACATATAAGCATATGGTTTATAGATTATAAAGGAATAAGGAGCCTAGAGAAAATTATAAGAAAACTGCTCTTTGGCCCTATCTAAACTTCAAAGGATTGGGTTTTCTGGTAAATATTGTATTCAATATTCTGAAGACTCATTAAACGGAACAATAATTTTCTAAACATAGTTTTAAAAGAATCTGTGTATAAAAGCATAATAGAGCTAAACAGAGTCTGACAGCTTTTATTATTTCTATTAACTTTGCTGCTCCAGTTGATCCAAGCCAATAAATCTCATTCTTACTCCACATGAAAAGAAAGGAAACCCACCCAGTAGAAATTCAATTACATTTCTACTGGAGGCTAGGAGTATCTTTGCTTGAGACATAAGACACTTGCCCATGTGTCCTCAGCATGAAAATCACTGATTTACATAAATGTTCCAGAAGCAAACCTTTAAGTAACAAAACTCAAATCCCATATAAATGTTACCAGCCTACTTATATCTGAAGACATCTGCCACACAAGTCAGTCAGTCAACACAGGGGCAGTAAGATGCGTGCAAGGAGATTACTGGAGCGCACAGCCTTACAAACAGGTGTTCAACGAAACTCCTCAGTTTCAGCAATTCCTCTCTTAGGCATCTATGGGAAAAGCTAAATTTGTATAAAAATTTGAGTGCAATGATGCTCACATCATTGTACTTTTTATAGGGGCGAAAAAATTTGAAGACCACTTAAATCCCCAATAAGGGATCTTACAGTCACACACAAAAAGTTTCACAAAACATTTTTAACATGGATACGACACATAATGTCACAAGATGAGTACAATTTTAAAAGTGTTAAATAAGGACATAAGTGTGTGTGAGCAAGTTCAAATAAGCAAGACCAGGAAGAAGTATACTAAACTGTTAGAAGGGATCATAGAACTCTATTGCTGTCATAATCAGAAGCTATTTTTAATTACAATATACCCACAAACAAATATTTTACCAGTTTTTTTAAGCTCTTACAGTACCATGTTATTTCTCTAGAAACATCTAAAGAAATACCTAAGCTCCCCAGTGATGCCGAATGTCAATTTCTTCAAAGGCTAATTGGAAAATCTGGATTGAGACAAGAGAAAAGTAGGAAGCAAATTACAGAAGTGATTCTTTAAACCACGGAAGTTTCAAAAGGATTAATTTAAATGCTGCATGTTCAGAGGGCACTTAAAACATAATGTTCAAAATTTTACTTCACATACAACTCTTCAGGAATATGTTACTCCAAAAAATTATTCTAACACAATATGACTAAAAATTTATGACCAGTTCTTCACCAAGAACGTTGACTACTAAACAATAGCTAAAGTCTTAATATCTAGTAGGTGATGAAAAATTTTTTTCTACCTAACTCTACAGTAATCAAAAGAGAACACATTTGAAAATTCTAAAGTCTTGTTAATCACGTAGGAAAAATCTTGAACTTATGAATATGGATCTGGAGACTCTTCACAATACAGGACTACATGGGAGAAAAGGTCAAAATGGAAATGGCAACCCAACTCTAGTATTCTTGCCTGGAGAATCCCATGGACAGAGGAGCCTGGCAGGCTACAGTCCAGAGTCGTAAAGAGTCAGATGTGACTGAAGCATCTTAACCCGACACCCTCACAGTAATGGACCATGATGCCCTGGGATACAGTATTTCCTGTCAGTCAGGTTTATTATTAGCAATTTCTCTGGCTCTCCCCAAAATTATGAACTATAACCTTGACTTTGGTTAGAGCATTTCTTGACTTAATTATTGCTTACTCTGCCATTATGCCCACTAAAATTCATCGTCTTCCATACTGGAGCTCAAGTGAGTTTTGAAAAACACACAAACTTCCCTAAAACCTTTCAACACCCTCCCCCTTTCATGTTTTGTGTAAAACTTCCTTTCAAGGTGTACATGACCTTATGTCTTGCTTCACTTCCCTTCATCCTCAACATATTCCCTATCTTCTGGCTGTAACAGAGCCCTTTGCCCAAAGCACACTATCTTCTTTCTCCCTCGTTTTATGCAGGGAGATGCTCCTCTGCTTGGGACCTCCCACACCCTTATTTTTCCAGCTAACACCATTCATTCTTCAAGAGTCATCTCAGGCATCATCCTTCTTCAGAAAGGTGTCCCTACCCCTATCTATCAACTACCTGCCCAAGATACAGCAGTTCTGTGCCTGCAGTTTACACCGATGATGACAAAGACGTGTTACTGGTTCCTGTTTCCTTCCTGAGCACCCGCCCCGTAAGGACAGAACTGTCTCGTCACTGTGCCCAGGTGCCCGTACAGAGTCTGTAAGGGGCGCACTCAATGTTCTGACAGAAGCTCCACGTCCATCGCTGCTAGTGAGGCAGTGCCTCCAAGTCCCATAAACACCGCTGCTATTCAGAGGGAACTCAGACATTGTCAGTTCATCAAAGTATCCAGTTATCTCAAAGGGCTCATTCTCAATCCAAAGTTTCTGGAAAAACTGCCTTTTCAAAGAATGCTCTTATCACCATTTCAGTGTTGAAGACTGTTCAAATGTCCTATTTTCCCTTTTTGGAGGCCCCTACCTGAATTAAAGCATTACCAGAGAAGACCCCTTAAATACTTTCAGAATTAAAAAGATCTGTTTATAAAATTTCCACAGAGTTGTTTTCTATTCTATGAATCATCAATCCAGCAAAATTAAACAGATTTGGGGTGGCCCTGAGAGATCATCTTGAGTGAGAAACGCTGAGGTGCTCTCATATTCCTATGGAAACACACAGCTAGGAATAAAAATATTTTAGGCTTGAAGAATAATCACAGGTCCTCTCCTTGATCTAGAAAAATCCAACTAATTAAAGACCCCAGTGAAAAGATCATTTCAAAGAACATTATCTATAAATAACCCACATACTATTTTACAAAAAAGCCCCAATTAGGGATTTCCATATGCATGCTCTTTGTAAAAGCTCTTAATCATCTGAAAAATATCAAATCAGGATTGTGATTTTTAAAAATCAGTACCTTGGGGAGATGGAAGGGAGGTTCAAGAGGGAGGGAACAAATATATACCTATGGTTGATTCATACTAATGTTTGGCAGAAACCAAACGGAATTTTGTAAGGCAATTACTCTTCAATTAAAAAAAAAATAAATTTAAAGTTAAAAAATCAGTATCTTACATCTGTATATTGCCATGTATTTTTCAAGGTACTTTCAATTACGTCATTTTGTTTGATCCTATTTTTGGCACTCACTTCTCAATGACAAATCCAAGGATTAAAATTTTTTGTTAATTTTCTATCTCTAGAAAATTGGACTGTTATTTTAATATCTGGTGTTAAAGATGTAAAAGAGTAACAAATGAGGTAAAGATGCAAGAGTAACAATTCTCTTAATTTTTGCAGTGAAATTAAATGCTGTATACAAGTGCGTTTATTCAGTGCTTAGTCCCTCTACAGAATGAGTCCTTTGTAAGATTAATAACTTCATCAAAATTGAAAGCTGGAAAATAATTCATGGAGAAAGTGTGAAAAATTCTGTTGTTTTTTTTCCCTATACAAAACATACCATCTGGAGTTATTTTTGCAGCCAAAAACTGTATCAGGAGATAGGACTTTTTTTTTTAATGGTGAGAAGAAATGGTAAATCCCAAAGTGTCTCACTGCCACTAGGATGAGACAACGAATGACACTGAAATCTGAGAAAAGGGGTTCCAGAGATCACCCTCAAAGCTCACACCAGCTGTGTGACCACACAGGACCTGTAACATGCCACCTTTTAAAATGAAGGGGAAAAAAATAGGACTCTGGGAATGAAACAGGAGCAGAATTCAAGACAGCCAAAATTCAAAAATAAAATGAAGTCAATTTCAGAAAGAAGACTACAGAGTGAGGTAGACATCACACCTGACTACGGTGAAACTGGAGAACCACTGATTCTTCGGGGTGGTGGGGGAGGCTTAGGAAGGTCCCTGGGCGTGTCCTCCTTCTGGCTGTCATTAACAACAAGGAAATCAGTTCACCCCCCTAGTCCTCAGTTTCCTCTTCTGAAAATTGGGAGGAAATGGTTCTCAAACTTAGCAACTCACCAAAATCACCTAGGAATTTTAAATACAGACTCCTGGGCCAGTGTCTATAAATTCTGTTCACCAGGGATGTGATGTGGTCTAAACCTGTGATTTTTTTTAAAAGCTCCTCAGGTGATTCTGATGTACACGTCTGGAAACCACCAAACAAGAGGATCTCTGAAGTACCATCTCATCTTTTTAATTGCAATTTAACTTAACCTCACTGTCAAGAATCCAGGTCTATTTATTTCTGGAAGATTTCTTCAGTGTACTTAGTATACTAAGAATTGAAAGGTTACAGTATTACAGAACACAAATTTTCGATAGTTTGGGGGTAAGTTTTCTACTTGCCCTTTAAAGCTCAATTTTATAAAGACCTCTGAAATCCAGAAGCAAAAGGACCAGCTGCACTCCATGAGTTACCACGATGGCTTCCTACTACACAAGATATTGATGAATCAGTGCTTGCTTTTCTATTAATCTTCTTAGCATTTAGCATTATTTTTTTGGTCTTTCTAATCTACCATTTTCCTGCTTTTTAAAAAAGTTAACGTTTCCTTTCTAGCTCTCTGAGCTTAAGAAAAGAGAATACAGAAAATCAGGCAAAGTAGGTGTTGGATGTAATTCAAAACAAAAGATGAGCATTAACAAAGTGTATATGAACTACTGACAATGGGACAAAAAGAAAACATATGTCTTTTCCAACAGTCAAAGGCAGAGTAGACACAGGAACCCCCATTTTCACTGTAGCACCATTTATAGAAGCCAAGACAGGGAAACGACCAATCGACATAGGAATGGGTAAAGAAGTTGTGGTACATATATACATACGATGGAATATTACTCAGCCATAAAAAGGAAATGATGCCATCTGCAGCAACATGGATGGATCTAGAGATTATCCTACTAAGTGAAGTCAGTCAGAGAAAGACAAATACCCTATGATATCACTTTTATGTGGAATCTAAAATATCATACAAATGAACTTACTTACAAAACAGAAAAACAGCCACAAATACAGAAAACAAAATTACGGCTACCACAGGGGAAAGGTGGGGGCAGGGGGTAGGGATAATTTAGGAGTTTGGGTTTAACACATACACACTGTTGTTGTTGTTGAGTTGCTAAGTCATGTCCGACTTTTGTGACCCCAAAGACAATAACCTGCCAGGTTCCTCTGTCCGTGGGATTTCCCAGGCAAGAATACTGGAGTGGGTTGCCATTTCCTTCTCCAGGGGCTCTTCCTAACCCAGGGATCAAACCCCCATCTCCTGCATTGGCAGCCAGATTCTTTACCACTGAGCCTCGAGGGAAGCCCACAGATAAACATTACTGTAGATAAAACAGATAACCAACAAGGACCTACTGCACACACAGGGAACTATGCTCAGTATTTTGTAATAACCTATAAGGGAAAAGAATCTGAAAAAGAATATATGTACATGTGTATGTATATATAAAACTGAATCACTGCACTGTACACCAGAAACATTGTAAACCAACTATACTTCAATAAAAATCCTAAAAATTAAAAATCAATAAAATCAATAAAATATTAACCCCTCCTCCAAGGAGCAGAGTGGAAGTAATGGCGGGGGGTGCGGGGGGTGGGGAATGTCCTGACCACTTACTCCACTGGGGCAAGCAGGCAGTGCTGTGTGGTTATAATTTGGTAATACAGATACTTAGACGCAACCATGTCAAGGACACTTACCTGGCAAGTGTCCCAAAGTGAGGAAATGAGGCCTGTGACAGGCACTGACACTTCACCCTGATTTAACAGCAGACAATGACAAACAACACAGGAAAAACTCAAGTGACTCAGAGGCCCTACTGAGCTGCTGGGACACACCCACCCCCGGGAACCACTTGCATTCTTTCGATTCATGTGTTATCAGACCTCCTCCCATTATCAGAGCTCTTCCAGCGCTCGCCCTGTGCCCGTGAATACTTGCCATTTTCTTTCCGGTGGGCTCACAGAAACCAACAGAAATCTGTTCCTGGGGAGGTGCTAATGTCCAGAGAAACATGAGAGAGAGGGTGCAGGCTGGAGGGTACAGACAAGAGTGCCAGCCTCACGACAGCCTCTCCACCTGGCGGGTTTCCCACTCCCGCAGAGGACCTGCCCGAGGGGAGAGTGGTTTGGAAAATCCAAGCCTTTAGCATCCTCCTCTTTTCCTCTATCCCTTCTCTTTTCCAGACCCTACCCGACTTGGCTGTCTAGGTGAGATGTCTGAATAAACATGATTTCGTTCGTCCCCATCCTCTCAAGCCCTATCTCCTCAATGCTCCAAGAACACAGGGGCCCACATGGAACTTTATTTCTCTGGAAATATGTGCCAGTACCACCCTTCTCTCCCACACACTAGCGATGAGCCAGGAGAGGCAAGTGACTGAGGCAGGTGTCTCTGGAACAGAAGGGACAGAAGCTATTCTACCCTGTTCTACCCCACACATCAGGCTTTGGTCCCTAAAAGGGCCTTTCCTTAGCTCTGCAAGAATAAAGCTTACTTCTCCCCTCCCTGGCCCTGTACTCCCCAGGTTCACATTTTCCTGCCCTCAGAGCTTACCACACCCCTCCAGGCTAGCCTGCTCTAAACCGGGCCTTTCAGCAAGATGCGATACCTAATCCATCGCACCAACTGTGGCAGGGCTTCTGGTGCCAAAAGACCATTGACAAAAAGGCTGCTAAAAATGTATGTGGCAATTTAGTACTGGCAAGTCCTGCTGGATTAGCTCTATTCCAAGCCTGTCCTTCCTGTGTCAGACTTCTCAAATGTTCACAGCTTCCCCACCCCCATCCCAGTTCTGTTGACATCCTATGACAGCCTAAATGCAGGCTGTCTACCAGAACTTTCTACCATGCTGCAAATATTCTGTATCTGCAAAATCCATTAGGGTGGTTATCAGTTGTATGAAACGTGGCTAAGTGACTGAGGACCTGAGGCTTTAGTTTTCCTTAATTAATTTAAATATTAGTAGCCACACAGGGCTCCTAGCTTCCCTTCCAAACAGCACCGATTATAGCCATAACTCTGAGGAGACCAAAGGATAATGTGCAAACTTGGTAAGAATCACCTGAAAGTGTTAGTCGCTCAGTCACATCTGACTCTTTGTGACCTCATGGATTGTAGCCCTCCAGGCTCTTCTGTCCATGGAATTTTTCAGGCAGGAATACTGGAGTGGGTAGTCATTCCCTTCTCCATGAGATTTTCCCAACCCAGGGATTGAACCTGGGTCTCCTGCGTTGGAAGTAGATCCTTTACCGTCTGAGCCGCCAGGGAAGCCCCAGGATCACCTGGGGAACCCTTAAAAGCCCCAGTGCCCATTCTGCACCCCAGATAATTTAACCAAGTTCTTTAGGGGTGGGACCCAGGTTTCTGCATTTTTAAAATCCCAAGTGGCTTTCCAATGTGCTGCCAAGATGGCAAATCACTGCTCTAAAAGGTGAAAATTCCTACCATGAAGAGCCAACCTTCATCCATTCAGACACCTCCAAGTACTAAGCCATTTAAACAATTAGGCCGAATATTCAATCCATCCTGCAAATAAATTCTATACAGTCAGATAAACCTCAGGCTTGTTGTAGCCTGAGAAGCAAATTCTGTCCAAAGGCAAAAGACCATCAAAAGTAATGATGAGGAGACCAGCTCCGAAAGGAAAGAAACAGTTGTTCCAAATAACTATCAGCATTCAAAGCCTGGCTAGCGGGAGTCCTTAAATATAAATAATTTATTTTCTGGAAAGCCACCAGTTAACAATAAAATCCACCTCAAAATCGGATACTCTGAACCAACAGCTCTATAACTGGATATTTTTCCCTTGGCTAACCCACCCACACACTATCTGTGTCTCAGAGTAAGCTCTCACCCCTGTGCATTTTTCTTCAAAAGATAATCGTTACCTGCGCTTTTTCACTGGGTATGTTAAACTTTTTAAATGGTAGCAATTAAGATGCCAGCATTGGTCCAAAACCCATTCGCTCTGTCTCACTGTCCTCCAGCAGGCAGCGGCAACCTTCACTTGCCATTACTAATTTCACCCAGTGTAGCATTAACCAGGTGAAGCTTTTTCTCTGAGACCTGGCTTAACAGAGACATCATATCCAGAGTGCAAAAAAGAAAAAATACAAGACACTCGGGTTTCCGTGACCTCTAATCCTCCAATCAGCATTTCCCAGAGGTATGCAGGGCCCTTCAGGTTGAATGCTAACAGAGTTCCAAGGCTGACGCAAAAACTTCATCAGCATTTTCTAGACCGCACTACGGGAAAGTCGAAAATTGGAAGAAGTGATTTTAATGAGAAGAGTATTTGAAGGTCACTCTTAACAGCTGCTGCCTCTATAAGTGAAATATAAATGATCCAGAGTTAAATCCCCTTTCCCAAATTATTACCAAAGTAGTTCAATCTAAGAACTCTCCAAAATCAGTCAAAACTTTAGTAAGTCACCTTAACAAATGGACTCCCCTCCAAGAAGAAAGAGCTGGACTGAGTCCACCACATTCACAGCCAAGAAGTTCTCATGGAACAAATGTAATCCCTGAGGCTGTGGCAACCCGGACTGAAGTCCTTTTTTGTGTTGGTCTCAGTATGTACCCAGCAGCAGCCACTCGGCAACAACGTCTCAACTCTCCTTTCCAACGGAGGATAAAAAACACGGACGTTTTAAAAGCTGACACAGTACTTCCAACAGGAATGGGATTATGCTTTTGTATACACATCTGAATGTGGGTTACAGGATAAAAGACCTTTTTCTACCATATAACTGAATTGCCAGATAAATGCAGGATGTCAAGTTAAAGGTGAATTTCAGACGAACAATGAACTTTTAGTACAAGTACACCCCATATATATTGCAGGAGACATACTTAAACTAAAAACGATATGCTGCTTATCTGAAATTTAAACTTTAAGTAGTCTTGCTTGTTTTTCCTAAATCTGGCAACCCTACATATCGGTATGCTGGGAAAATTCAATTTGAGAGAGGAAAGGAAGAAGTCTAGTTTGGGGACTCAACCACCCAAACATTCCTATATCTCAAGGTCAATTGTGAAAACCATGCCCTCTAGTACAGCTACTAATTAGCCACCTTCTGATAAACAAGAGTCCTAATTTTATGCTTCTCTGGACCACAGATGCTAAGTAGATAAAACAGTGTCAGGGGTAAAGGGCTCAGATATAACAAGTCATTAAGTATGATGGTACCCTAAATGGAAGAAGTCATTAGTAAATGCTATCATTTATTAGATAAAATTAAAAGCAAAACTTGCTATGGAGAAATCATATGAAGTCAACGGAAAGTAAACTAAATATATAAGGAATTATTATGCGAATTAAGCACCCTGAATAATATTTTTTAAAATAACATACCCTATTGAACAATTACGACGTGCCAAACAACATTCCAAACCCCTTACAAATGTCAGCGCACTTAATTCTAATCCCCTAAGAAGTGAGTACTGTTATCATGTCCACTTTACAAGGTGAAGAAACCAAAACACAGAGATTGGGTAATTTGATAAGACTAGGGGGACAGTATTTTCTAGCTTGCCTCAGACAGTCCCAGTTTATGCCCGCTGTGCTGGTACAGTTATTAAAATGCTCATGAGTCACCCAGTTTGGATGATGGGCACATGGTCACTTCCTAAAGCCCCACCGTCAGTAAGTAGCGTCAGTAGGGGGCTCCATCTAGGCAGTGAGGCTCCGGAAGCAGAAACCAGCCACTGAAACATAGCGACCCAGTCCTAACTTCCAGGAAGAGGATTCCAAAATGAGACAGGACTAACCTTTTCACGGCTATCCATTATACCCTAGGCTTCCTACATGGTTACAAGTCAACGTGGGGTAAAGGCAGGGGAGACGTGAGTCATGGTTTTCATGTCTGTCCCTTATCTGCCTTTAAATCACTGGTAATACACAGCACAAATCATCTGTGAGTAGACAGAATTCCTCCGCTAAGCTATCTCCACATCACAGGGTCTGAAAATTTTTAAACTTACTTAACTAATCAGAGTAATATTTAACTAGATCTTTTTCTATTTTGGAATGACCTTCATCTTCCTTCAGCTGGGTCCAGGCAGCCAGAGCACAGTTGTGGCTATTTTTATTAAAACAAAGGTGAGCACGCTGTTTGTTCAGTCACTCAGTCATGTCTGACTCCTCTGCAAATCACATGGACTGTAGCCCACCAGACTCCTCTGTCCATGGGATTGTTTAGGCACAAATACTGGACTGGGTTGCCGTTTCCTCCTCCAGGGGATCTTCCTGACCCAGGGATGGAACCCGTATCTCCTGCAAGTCTCCTGCACTGCAGGCGGATTCTTTACCACTGAGACACTGGGGAAGCCCTGTGCTGCTTTTTAGTTCCATATACCATGTACTTCCCTTCTTTCCCTAATAATAATAAAAAAATTTTTTAAATAAAATCTTCAATAAAACATGATTTTCCCGGAAAATGCTTCCCAATAAACATTAATGCTAGCTTGACAGCATGAAGAAAGTGAACAGGAACTTTAATAACCTGTAGGCTCCCCTCATATACCTAATCATGAAATGCATGACAAGTGGTCCCATTAGGACAGGTAAGATGCCTCTCAAGGCTCGGGACAAGAAAACGGTCACAAGCAGACTGAGTGTTCCCACATAGTTGCAAGCGCTTCACAAAAACTGTCACCCACTTAATGTGGTAATTTCAGCCCTTTACACTTGAAGTTGTGTGACTCCACCTGGCCTCTGCCAGCTGATCTCCTCCCTATACAAACCAGTGGATGGACTAAGGGCCACAGGGCCCAGGCTGATTCTGAAACTTTTGATTCTATGTACTCCCTTCAGTCTTCCTGACCGTGCACGGCAACCTACAATGTAAAACTCTGCTCCACCACTAACTCTCCTAACCTCTGGCTTCTCAGCTGGCTGGTCCACAAGGATGGTCCACGGAAGCACAGCATTGCCTGGTGGCTCAGACAGTAAAGCATCTGCCTGCAAGGCAGGAGACCCAGGTTTGATCCCTGGGTTGGCAGGATCCCCTGGAGAAGTGGGATCTACCCACTTCCATATTCTCGCCTGGAGAATCCCATGGACAGAGGAGCCTGGTGGGCTACAGTCCATGGGGCTGCAAAGAGTCAGACACGACTGAACGATTAACACGTTCCCTTTTTTCACAAGTCCCCAAAGGTGAGGAAATCAACACTCCTCTCTTAAAAGCAGACTTAAGCCAAAGTTATCTTTGCGGAAAGCCAACACAAGCATCGATGGGGGTCAAACACCTTAAAGACCTTAAGAGATGACAGTCCTGTGACCTGGCCCGGGAGCAGCCCTTTGGTAAACAACTGTGTTCTCCTGTCTGTCGTACTCCCTGATATATTAAGTTTGACTCCGGTCAGCTCCAGGCCATGTGAAAAATGGTTTCCAATGTTTATTTTTGTGACGGGTCATGAATGCTTTTTCTACAATGACAGTAAAATCAACAAAAAGGAGAAAACTAGGAATCATGGCTCCAAAGAAGTTTTTTTCTCCTGCCTCAAATCCTCACAAGTCACCTTCAGGAGGCACACACACTGGTCAGGTCCTGATTCTAACAGCAGTGGGAAAGGGCAGGGCAGGGGCTGCTGATTCAACTGATACGAGTTAAAAGTGTGTTTTCTGTCACGTAACAGCAATGGCCCTTCACATCCTGTCACGCACAAAAGAAAAAAAAAAAAAAACCAGAAAATGAAAACTGAATTCTCAGCCTGGATTTCACATGATTTTTCACAGAAACTGAATTCATCACTTAAAATAACCCATAAGCTCAACGATCTGGGGACTTAGTAGTGATAAAAGTTCTACTCATGCATAGCTATGAAACAGGAGGAGCACCTTCTCACCCAAAGTTTTACCACATGAAGTTTACATTTCAGTGAAAACTTGCATATTGAGATTTGTTACATATGCAGGCATAAAATCCCTGGCAACAAGCATTATGTTTAAACTAAACCAAAGCCTTCTGGTAGAGAAATAAGTGATACCTCTTGACAAAACCTGTCTCTCTGCTTATCATCAGAGCCCTCATTTTCAGTAGTGTTGAAACTTCTAGAAAATTTGTAATGGAAAGTCAGAAAGAATGAAGGAAACTGCAGAAACCAATAAACAGTTATATAGGTTTAGGCCATCTGCTCAAACCAATTTAGGCTTTTATCACCACAAAGATGTGTGGTCGTGGTTTGTTTACCTTTCTCTTTTCAATGGTAAGTTTAGAACACAAAAGCACCTAATGAAAACAAAAACTTACAGATTCAACAGAGGCATGTAATCAATAATGACTAAAATTTTAAAACACCACTGCCTGTGATTTGATTCATAATAGCAGAAACCAGACTCTTCAAATAATCAACTCTTCTAGCAAATGATAAAAACAAAGCTTCTTCTCAGCATATGTAATAATTAAAACATGATTCTAATAGCTTTGCTTTGTAGGAGAACAGACTAGACTAGAGCATCCCAAAGCATATCCTATGAAACCCTAGTCTAAGAGAAGCTATGAAAAAAAGAATTCCGAAGTCAGCGAAGTCTGGGAAACATACATCATTCTTCTTTCTACAATGCCTATTTATAAAGGCTCTGAGAAGTTCTTTACTAAAGAAACCCATTACAGTCTGCTTCGCCTGGCATTCTCTTTTTAAATAACATGTTAACATACTGCAAAACTAGTACTCCGAAGAACTTGATAAGGAATGCCGAATTAGATCATACTACCTACAATATCGGGCTTCCCTGGTGGCTCACAGGTTAAAGTGCCTGCCTGCAATGCAGGAGACCTGGGTTCGATCCCTGGGTCGGGAAGATTCCCTGGAGAAGGAAATACTCCAGTATTCTTGCCTGAAGAATCCCACAGATAGAGGAGCCTGGTGGGCTACAGTCCATGGTGGACTCGCAAAGAGTCGGACACGACTGAGCGACTTCACTCACCTACACTATCATCTATGATTGGTCAGAAACTTTTAATGCCCACACATACCCAATCTCTTCTCTTTCTGGTCACATAGGTACCCATATTGCACTTGCCTTGCGCCCCCTGCACCTGGGCAAGGTCATGTGACTAGTTCTGGCTACTAACTCACATGGACCCATCAATCAGAGTTCTTGAGAGAGAAAAAATGGGGGAGATCCCCCTGCCATCCTGTGATGGGCACAGAGTATGAATGAGGAGTGCACCTCTCTGTCACTGAAATTTTGGAGATGTTTGTTACTGCAGCACTAGTTAACTTGCTTAATATGCTTTGTAGGGAGGTGGTGGGTGGATTTTCTTAAACCAATGAGTTGACTTAAGAGACAAGATACATATAAAGATAGAAATATTTGAAGGATGGGAAGGTAGATAGATACAACAAGACAGATACAACAAGAATGCATCTTTAAGAAGGCCACTTTGGTCTACAGAATCTTAAGTCAAGAACAAAAGATCAGTGAGTTAAAACTAAATACCATGGCATGGACTAAACTGAAGTGGCCAAGTTTAGTTTGCCTGCAGTTTAGTTTGTTGGCACAGGTGGAAGTGACAGCAGTAACATCACTCACCCAGTGCCTATACTGTGCCAGACTCAGAAACAAAGTGTACAGACTACTGCTTTTAATCTTGATTCTGTGATAGTTGGTAGGTAACTTTTCAGATCATCTCCCTTTCACATGAGAAAACCAAAACTCTATTACTTTGCCTAAGATCATATCACTAATAAATGGTATTTATATAACTATAGGTGTCTATATTCTTTTTGTTATACTGTTAGTCTGAATTAGTAGAAATATCTAAATCAGGAAACTTAAAAAAAAATAGTTTGGAGTGTCATTCCTCTAATGCACCTTGTAAAAATGTGAAAGGATTATAGAATCAAAAAGGGGCAAACTTCCAAATGAAAGACCTTGAGCTTTTAAAGAATAAACAGGATGTTCTTATAATCAACATACTAATCGCTTACAAAAACAGGCACTTCTCAAAAAAAGTTTATTTTTCAAATTATAAAAGTAAGATGTACTCACTGTAGAACACTAGAAAATACAGAAAAGCACTGACACAAAAGCAAAAATCACAAGTCATCCTATCACTCTCCCCTCAAAATTAATATCTGCATTTTTCTATCTCTTTTCCTTTTTTCTTTTTTCTTTGTTTTTCTGTACAGTTGAAATCACATCATTTATATAATCCCATGTTCTGCTTTTTTCCCCTTATTTTAAAAATTTTCCATGTTATTAGGAGGTTTTCAATAACAGTATTTTTCAGTCTAATAAAAATTAATAGCTACTTATTTGCCAGGCATTAGACTAATCACTTATATTAACGCATTTAATCCTCACAGTAACTCTCCAAGGTCTGTACTACAACTGACCCCATCTTACAGATGAGGAAACTGAGACAGAGTATGGTTAACGACTTGCCCAAGGTCACAAAGTGAATCCATAGTAGAGCTGGGATCGAGACCCAGGCAGCCTGAGTGAGCACTCTAAACCACTATACTGCACTGTCTCCATAATGTTCCTTCCTCTAATTTACCAGTGACAGACATTTGGGTTATCACCACTTTTTTCTAATATAATAATGTTACAGTAGACATTTTTATAGGCATCTGAAGCAGTATTTTATCTAAGCCTATTCAGACAGCCAAATTCTTCCCATTTCAACAAGTTCAATTTATTTTCAGCTAGCTGACAACAGCTGTGGAAACATCTAAGGCAGCTAGCATTTCATAAACCAACTCACTGCTCCACCTACCCCTGGTATGAACCTCCATGTGGTCCTCACCTGTCCGCCCCACTGCCATCTACAGCAGATGTCTGTAATGTTCCCATCTGCCTTCACAGGGCACAAAGAACCAATTAAAACCATGGCTCTGTTCTGTGCATCTCCCAACATACATAAGCAAATTCTTGTAAATTTTTATGTCTGGAATACTTTAAATGCTAACCTTACTTGTTCCTAGTCTTATAAGCTCTGACAATACAAGGCATACAGAGAGAGATAAAATGCAATATGCATGTATAAAATTGAAACAAATGATTTTCTAATTTAGACCATAACCCAGAAAAGGGATATTCAAATATTTTCCTTTTTGCTTGCTTTTCACTGTTTACAGGGAATGACTGAACTCTTATGCCATATTAAAGGAATGATTTGAAATGAAAACAACCCAAAATGGAGTCTCACAAGCAGATCACACTATGGTGTAAGTAAAAAGGGAAGGCTGCTGGCTCTGGCTCACATTTCACACCTTCTGAACTCAACTTAACCAGTATGGCTATTCAAGGGCATGTTTTAAAAGACACAATGTATAAAAGAAGGGAAATGAAAAACATAATTTAAAAAATTTAGAAATCATAAATTTTCCAATATGTCAACCATATCACATAGAGAATTAATTTGTCATTTAAGAATGAAAAAGATCAATACTTCTAAGAAGTATCTCCACAATTTCTACAGAACTTTATCATGTTTAAAAAAAAAAATGTTTTTCAAAGATTCTGAAACACACCTAGAAAAGTAATGCTAACTCTACTAACCAAACGCCTAAGAATTATTAAGTATCTGCCTCTGTATGAGGCACCTACACAGAGCCAGAAATGATGTCTCTATACAAGGAGAAGCCCTCTGAAACATATGTATGATAATAAAAGTGGCAAAGCAAAATTCAAAATATAAATCTGAAGATGGCAACGTAAAAGAAACAAAGCCATTTGCACGATCCCCTAAAAAGCTATAAAATTATTGCAATTAGTTCTAAGTCCAGACTTCTAATGGATTTTAAACTAGAGAATAATTAAGATATCTGTTAATACAAACTTTTAGAAAATTCTTACTAAGAACTTGCTTTGTATATAAGCCCTTTAAGATAAAGTTCATTCACTGTGTTCATATTATATTTAACATCTAAATCCTCCATTTTTGTTTTCACTCAGTAATCCAAATACTGTATTTTAGAAAATTTCATCTTCATAGAACTCAAACTGATAGGTTGTTCAGATTATCCACACGGGCAACCCCCTGCCTTCATCCAGTCCCCTCAACTCCCCCACGTGCTGTTCATGTCACCATCAGGCTCCAAACGACCTGCACAGCCAAGACTGCACATCTCCGCCCCACACCCGCCCTGTTTTCATCATGTTGACTTAAGAAAACAAGACTTTCAATAAAAAAAAATTAAAAATTGAAAGGCTACAGTTACAAAGCACATCAATACACACAAGAATCAAGTACAGCAGACAAATGGCCAATGAACAAAGTCAAAAAGTGAGTAAGCAAAGAAAAAATCAATTTTGCAGGACAGTAACCAATGCCTTTTGCTTTACTTCTATAATGTTTTTAGCATCCAACCATCAATAATTCATACCCAAATGATTATCAAATATATAAAATATAGGAGATTTTTTTTTTTAAACTTCAGGGTCCCAATTTTCATTCAAACCACAAAGACTGCATATTTTGCATTGAGTGGAATAGGTGGGGTAGAGAATGCTCCACATGAGGTCTCATTAGTCCAGGGAAAACCACTCAAGATTTGATGTTACACAGAAATATTTTCCTCCATATCATCATAAGATTTAAGAATCCTGGAACAAAAAGATCCTGGAACAAAAAGATAAATCAGTAAAAATAAACCTTGCTAAACGAAAGATGAAAGCCACCACCTCTGTTTCACTTATTTACCCAAGTGAAATGACAAGTTTCAAGATATTTTGTTAAATGGTGGCTATTTTAAGACAGGACAAAGCTGCATCAGTGCTCGTCACACAGCCTGCTCCCAATCTTGGCAGTTCTCCAACACATTCCAACTTTTTATGCACAGTTTTGCTGGAATCTCACCCCACTTATCTTTAAAGACACACTAAGTAAGATGCTGCCACATTACACAACCAACCTGCCGTGTATTCCCATCCGTTCACTGTGCACAATGTCTGACAAAAAAAAAAAAAAATCAGACCACCATCTGTGTGGATGCATCTTAATCCAAATGATCTAATTCACATGGGTTCCCAAAAGATGTATCAGAATATTATTGAAACTGGGAGGAAATGCTGTGTGACAGTGCTCCGAGGAAGGCTGAGTACACACCAGCCAAGGAGGAGAATAGATACAGTAGGACAAAAGCAAGTTCAAACCCTGACTACAGATGTTAGACCCCAGGCATGCCGCCACTGCCTACGTTTTGAGGCAGGTTACTAATCAGAGTGTATTTTAAAGGATAATCTCAGTATTTAATGAGTCCCATTACCTCCATGAAAAGAATGGTTTAACATAGCATTACATCCTCTAAGTCAGTGTACTCTCTAATTGTTAATATTTGGCCAAAAAAAAAGTCCTCTTCAAAAACAAACTGGAATGGTTAACCACACGCTGTTACATTCCATTCTTGCTAAAAAAAAAAAAAAAATTAATTAGCACATTTGATCCTTATGCTCTGCACAGCTGCGCGGCATTCCAGTGATAGGCCAGTTATCGACACACGCTCTACATGAAATAACTACTCAACTTCAAAAGTTGAGAAGACTGTGAAGCAGTTCTCAAGCATGACCCACTAAAGATATATTTATTTCATGGGAACAAGTTCATTTCAACAAGGGTGTAGTCCAAAGGAAATATATACTATAATTTAGATTAAAATATTCATGTAAATGTATACTAACAAAATCATCCTTCAGAGCTGGAAATATATATTTATAAATATATGTATACAAATATATATAAAACTCAACTGACAGACAAGAAACAGTCTTCCTCAGGAACAAGACAATAAATGAGCCTGCTCTCTAATTAAACTTTCATCCTTTCTGAATCAGAGATTTTTAAGAACTAGGATGAAAGCTGATATTCTTACTGTCAGGAACACATACTTCCAAAGCAAAACAATCCTTTCAAAATGAGAAATCATCCTGATTGTCAGGGAAACTCCGGAACTCTTTTAGCAGCAGATGTCAACGTAAAACCAGCAAACACACACACACACACACACACACACACAAAAAAAACCCACCTTAAATAAAAGAGAATAAAACACAAAGTGTGCCCTGGTTTCTCCCCTGCTCAAACGCACACGAATGTCTCTGCTCCAGGCTCAGGGTGCTCCCTGGACTCCGGCCCAGGAGATAAGATGGGTGTTTAAGGACAGCTGGCAGCAGAACTGTCAGCCTCACTGTGAGAAGGACCAGACCCCTTTCGGAGAGGTCACCCGACTGATACCGCTGACCACTCACCTTCTAGGACAGTGTCAGGTGTGCTCACCCAGTCAGAGGGCCTGATAACGCCACATTCCAGCCTCCTGCTCTCCCTCACCTGGGGCACCAGGGCCAGACCCTGGGCGCTGTCTCGGCTCAATGCCTCCCCTCGCGTCAAGACTCAACATCTGTAGCTGCCTGTAGGTCAGCGGAGATCCCTCCCAGCGCCACGCTTCGGTCGGCCCAGGCACATTAACCATCAAGCATTTGGCCACTCTCAAAGAGATCGGGAGTTTCTGAAGAATTCCTCATTTGGAGAGAGTGAAGTCCACACAGTGTATCTGAGTTCCATCACCCAAACTTGCTCCATCCACCTACCCAGCCCCACTCCATCCATCATTGGGCCCAGCTCAGATCTCCCCTCTACGTTGCACAAGGAGCCATCACTGGCTTTAGTGTATAAACACGGGAAGAAGGTCATTTGCCACTTTTCCTTGGGGCCAACCAACCCAAGTGAGAACCACAAAGAACCTCACAGAAATTGATGGCAAAGGCTTTCTTTCTCTTCCAATGAAAGGGCATTTCTCCCCTCCTCCCACACCCTCATTCCCTCAGCACATGAACTCATTTTACCACCTTCTTCAGGAAGAGGCCAACTACTACAATTAAGGCAACGGAGAAGCACCAGCGAGTCACCCGCATCACATTCATCCGTCGGCTGCCCCACGACTTAAGGAACGGGTCTGCATAATCAAGTATGCAATACTGCCTTTTCTCCTAGAAATAGATCCTGGACCCAAAGACAGAATTCTCAAAGAGTTCAGCTAACAGAAAGACCCTAGGAAAGCGGAGACCTACTGTATGCATTCAACAGTTACCACCAAACCCAGCCCTGTAAAATTTATTACATTTAAAACCAAGGTTATGATAACCACCTCCATCCCATCCATGACACTTTCTAGGGTAGCTGTTTCAGGCTCTGAAATCTGAAGACAGAAATAAAATCAGATGTTGTCTGAAGCAGAGGGATCTCGCTCAAGGGAATTCATGCAACTCTGATGGGAATTCCTCTCAAAACAAAACAGAAAGCATGCATTATCTAATGAGAATTTAATTTCTGGTACTTTTCCACTGTAAAACAATTTTTAAAGGAAGTATCTATAGTAAGCACATTTGGGGTTCTCTAAATCTTTGCCATTTTCCTTAACACCTACACCACTAAAACAACTCAGGGACACCGACAGTATCCATAAGCCACAGTTTTAAATATGAACAGTAATAATAAGATATTACGTCCTGTCATGCTTTGTGTACA
Source organism: Odocoileus virginianus (assembly GCF_023699985.2). Lineage (NCBI taxonomy): Eukaryota > Metazoa > Chordata > Mammalia > Artiodactyla > Cervidae > Odocoileus > Odocoileus virginianus. The sequence continues at coordinate 35,377,919 of NC_069675.1, read as the reverse complement.
AACTGGAAGGGTAATAAACATCAAGGGATGATTTAGACTATGAAAACTTCACATACTGAGCTTAAGATCTGAGAATTGACCCTCATTTATGAGATGAATAAATATGTACAGAGGGAAAAGCGGTTTAAAAGACAAACATTAAAATGATAACTGCATGTTTCTGGGGTCACCAAATGGAGTCAGTAACTTAAATTTTCTTCTTTGTGTTTACGTTTATTTTCCATATGCTCTACATTATTTATTATTTTGCTAACAAATATTATTTTGAAATTTTAAAAAATATTTATTTATTGGGCTGCATTAGGTCTTAGCAAGAGAGTTGCAGAAAAACATCTGCTTCTGCTTCACTGACTACACTAAAGCCTTTGACTGTGTGGATTACAACAAACTGTGGAAAATTCTTAAAGAGATGGGAATACCAGACCAACTGACCAGCTCCTGAAAAACCTGCATGCAGGTCAGGAAGCAACAGTTAGAACCGGACATGGAACAATGGACTGGTTCCAAATTGGGAAAGGAGTAAAGCAAGGCTGTATACTGTCACCCTGCTTGTTTAACTTATATGCAGAGTACATCATGCGAAATGAAGCTGGAATCAAGATTTTCAGGAGAAATACCAATAACCTCACATATGCAGATGACACTACCCTCATGGCAGAAAGGAAAGAGGAACTAAATAGCCTCCTGATGAAAGTGAAAGAGCAGAGTGAAAAAGCTGGCTTAAAACTCAACATTCAAAAAACAAGATCATGGCATCAGGTCCCATTAGTTCATAGCATCCAGTCGCATTTCTTCATGGCAAATAGATGGGGGAAACAATGGAAACAGTGACAGACTTTATTTCTTGGGCTCCGAAACTGCTGCAGATGGTGACTGCAGCCATGAAATTAAGACGCAAAAAAGCTATGACCAACCTAGACAGCATATTAAAAAGCAGAGATATCACTTCACCAACAAATGTCTGTCCAGTCAAAGCTATGATTTTTCCAGTAGTCATGTACGGATGTAAGAGTTGGGCCATAAAGAAGGCTGAGCACCAAAGAATTGATACTTTTGTACTATGAAGCTAAAGAAGACTCTTGAGAGTCCTTTGGACATCAAGGATCTCAAACCAGTCAAATCCTGAAGGAAATCAGTCCTGAATATACATTGGAAGGACTGATGCTGAAGCTGAAGTTCCAACACTGTGGCCACAAGATGAGAAGAGCTGACTCATTAGAAAAGACCCTGATGCTGGGAAAGATTGAGGACAGGAAGAAAAGGGGAGAACAGAGGATGAGATGGTTGGATGGCATCACTGACTTAACGAACATGAGTTTGAGCAAGTTCCAGGAGATGGTGAAGGACAGGGAAGTCTAGCCTGCTGCAGTCCATGGGGTTGCACAGTAGGACATGACTGAACAACAACGGCAAAGGTCTTCGCTGTGGCACATGGATCTTCACTGCCACACGAAGACTGTTACCGCGTTTTGTTACCACGCAGGGATTCTCTAGTTGTGGCACCGGGGCTCAGAAGTTGAGGCACAAGGGCTGAGCTGCTTCATGGCATCCGGGATCTTAGTTCCCCCATCATGGATTGAACCCATGTCCCCACACTGCAAGGCGGATTCCTAACCACTGGACCACCAGGGAAGTCCCTGACATTTAAAAAATTTTTATTTTGTGATGATTTTATGCTAATTTATATTTTTTGAAAGTATATATTCTTCATAAATTATTCAGAAAAAAACTATGCATACTGTATAAATTAGCAGACACTGTCGAAAATTCAAGGATTCTAAAAAGGTGGAAAAAATGAATATTTTAACTTTTAAGACAATTGTCCTATCAGAGCACTGCCATGCTACAGGTTGAAAAATACAAAGGAAAATGTTTAAACATCACAGAGAAAAATAAATAAGAATTGTCTTAAAGAAGAATCTAGGTTTTCCTTCCCCTTTAAATAAAAGGGGGAAGAAGCCCTAGAGCACAATAAAAATATATATTGTCCCACCTCAAAGTCTCTGTGTAGCTGGTGAAGAACATTCCAGAAAAATGTGTAGCCCATGAATATTTAGATTTGGCCTTGAAGCAAACATACCTGGACAAAAATTATCCCTGACAGCCACCCAAGAGGGTAGGAAAACAACAAAAAATTTCATCCAGAACCAAAGGCTTGGCCTCCACCCAGAGGATGCTCCTATCAGCGTCCCCTGTGGCCCAGTTTCGACATCTTTTCCCACACTCTACGGAAATGGCAAGGCTCTAACAAACTGCATCTTTAAATGAGGAATGGAAAACTCTTTTCAAAACTTCAGCATTCTTTACACCTTCAGTACTATGAACGCTGCATTTCTGAAAGCCCCAGTAGAAACATATAGGGTATATTTAGCTGATTAATTATTTCACTCATTAGTCTTTATCCAGCTAAAATGAGGTTTGTTACAGGAAGTGTCAGGATGTTCTTGATAAAGGCCAAAAGTTTATTGCTAAGTATTTTCCAAAATATGGAGAGATGAAATTAAAATTCCTCCACAATCCCATACCCAGAGATAACCACTGTTAGGCTAATGAACTTACTAAGCAGAGACGTATTTAATTATACAAATTAAATACTGAACATACACACTTCAAAAGAATGAATTCTAATTATATATCATTCTAAATTTCCTAGTTCATCTGCTGGGTAAAAAAAAAAAAATTGTAGTTATATTCTGATACAGATTTTATTGTCTAGCTAATGGCTTCAAGTTAATATGTTAAAAGATCAGAACCAGCAAGGCACTCCAGATTCTAAAGCAGAGATGCCAAATGGTTCTAAAACCATTTGGGTGTTTACTTGTACTTTTTAGAGTTCAAAAAGAATGGAACTATGAGGTCTATGTACATGGGCCAATGTTAAAGCAATCTTGAAATTATAACATCTTACTTTCATATCTCAAAGCACACTTCACCTGAAACCCTCCTCAACCAACCATTTAAAGTTCAAGGTGGAAAAAATACAAAATTCCTGAAAGTAAACTAAGTTCATTTTTCTAAGCTACATTTTACAAAGTACTAATACAGTTGAGGACTTGGACCATAAAACAGAAAACATTAATAATATAATTTCCTCTCAAACATTTCCCTCACCGGCTAAGGGCAAAGTGACTCATTTCTGGGATTCACCTTCAAACCACTATCTCGATAAAATTCCCCACTTAAAGAGTCTTAAAATAGTCCTTTGTCTCCCTTTATGGCTGAGATTTTTCAATCACACACATCTCTTTCTCATTTATTTGACACACAGACAAAAATATCATTATATGCATACATAAATATCACATATAACATTATATAAGAATCTCTTTTCATAAAAAAAAGGATAGTATTAAAATTCATTCCTCCTACTCTTAGCCTGAATATTCCCAAAATGCCGAGAAACCATTAATTGGAAGAAAATGTAAATCTGAAGTCATATTTATTTTAACATTTTCACTTGGAATTTTTTCTGCATTTCTGATCAATTCCAATGAAACCTGAGGGTCTAATGGTTACAAAATTAGCTCCAGCAGTAGTGTTTGGGCTTCTACAAGTGAGAACAAATATGTCACAGAATTCCACTGCTCTTTTCCAGCAACTGTGCAGTTTGGACATAATAAGAGAAACCTGGTCTTCCCCATTCTTTAAACTGATGCAGACTGTGATGTCAAGCTAGCCTTCCAGCATATCTGAATGTTCTAGTATTCAGAGTCTCAAACTCACACTTCAGAGGGTGACTTATACATGCTGATGTTCTCTCAATGCTCCACATAAGAGCAGAAGACAGATAAGACAATCCTTTGGAATCTTAAACTATTCCCTAACAATAATCTACAACTGGCCAGGCTTACTTTTTTCTTTTCTTTTTTTAAAAAAATTAAAGGATTGATTGATTTTTTGGCTATGAAAAAAATGATCCTTATGGTTATCTATTATTTATTTCACTCTCATTTGTAAAATATTTTAAAATTCCAAATGAGAAACATTAAGTCATAGGAATTTCCTTTCATACAAGAAAGGAAATCACCCATCAACCTACCATCCAAAGCAAACCATTAACATTTCCATGTATTTCCTTCCAGGCTTTTATTTAATATAACAAAACAGGAGTTACACCACATTATACAGCTTTACATAGAGATATTTTCACTGAATATTATATTGTTAGCATTTGCCCTTTTCAGTAAGACTCTAACAAACCATTATTTTTAAGCAGTACATTGAATTCCATCCTATGTACTGCTCCATAATATATCTGACTATGCCACATTTGCTTTTTCACTATTAATATTGCTAAGAAAATTCTTGTTTAAAAACCTGTCCTTATTTTTAATTATTTCTTTAGATTACAGAACTACAAGGGGAATTTCAGTCCAAATGGTATAAACATTTATGTTTTGGGTTATATATATATATATATATTAATACATGTATATTATCAATGTATTAACAAGTGTATTAATCCAAATATTCTTCCAACAGGTGATGCAGAGGTCCAATCTCACAGCATCCCAGAGAGCATTACCTATCTACCAATTTAAGTGAAAAATTAACTGTTCTAGTTAATATTTCATACTACTGCTGAGTTTGAACAACTGAATATGGTTATTGGCTTCATTGTTACCTTCTTTTGTAAACTATGTTCCTATCCTTTCCCTAAGCACTACGGTTTTAGCTAATTTATTAAAAACTTGTTTATTAAAAATAAGTAGTAATCAGGTTTGCCTTTCCTATAATCTAGACATAGGGACAAGTTTAATATAGACTAAACTTAGTATTATTTAGCTGCAAGATGGTATTGTTATGGGCATGTATCTTTTCTGAATAAATTAAACCACTTATTTGAAAGGAAGCATAAAGGTGACACAAACTAAGCAAAACTTCCACATTTTATGACAATTAAAATGTACTGTGATAGGCACTAGATTATTCCACTCAACTTTCTTAGTCCTTTGTGACAGAAACACAGTGCTACCATTTTGCAGATGAAGATAGTGGAGCTTGAAGACAGGTCAATGCAGCTTGTCCAGGGTCAGGGCATGGAGTGATCTGATGGAGGAATTCCAGGGCCTAAGGCTTGGGACCCCTGCATCCAACAGCCTCTCCCCAGTCACTCTAGTCCTGACCTGTCTTCTTCAACTTTTCAGACATTACCTCCACTAAGAGTTCTTCCAGAACCTCAAATTCAACATGATTAAAGACAAAACTGATTTTCTTCCCAATGAAATATCCACTCATCCCCTTCACTTGTCTATTTCTCTCATCATGATGACCACCATGTTCTTTGTCATTACTCAAATCTGAACTCTCTATTTTAGCTCTCATCCACTCAGGGCCACTCCCATCCAGTCACCCTACAATCAGCAAAGGATCCGGTCTTCACGACCTTTCTCCCAGCCCTTCCCTCCTCCTTCTCCCAGTCTCCACCATCGCTTGCTCCCTTAACCTCTGGGCTCCCACCATCACCTCGTTCCCGTCTCCCTGTTTCTAGTTTCTTTCTGTTCCATGTGTTTCAAACATGGCTGAAATGTTGTGTTACTCAACTATCATCACAGAATTTTAGATGTACAGGATCTTAAAAACTAAGTAGCAGATACGATCAGCTGGTAGTTCCTGATTCGAACACTGTGTGGAGAGTTTCTGGGGCTCTAGATCAGCTCTGTGGAAAGAGTGCCCTGACTGATTTTCTATGCCTGCCAGGGACACAGAGAGTGGTGCCCTTGTGGCAGACTTTAACCTTCACTATGGAAGATTCCCTGGAGAAAGGAAAGGCAACCCACTCCAACATTCTTGCCTGAAGAGTCCCATGTGCAGAGGAGCCTGGCGGGCTACAGTCCATGGGGTCACAAAGAAGAGGACACGACTGAGCAACTAGCACTTCATTTCTTCATGATTTCACCAACATTTTTCATTTTATAAATTTAGATCTGAGACCAGAAGGATTAACGGCTTGCTGAAGTCATACACCTGGTCAGTAAAAGATCTTTCACCTTCTACACATACAGAGCATAGTCTTTTTTTTTTCCAGGTTGAAGACTTCACTGCATGCAGAAGGAAAGCACGTGTTGGAAAATTCCATCGTGGGAACTTCCTGTACCCTAACACCAGTGTCCAAACCTGCTCTTCTCTAAGAGCCAGGTTGTTTTGAGGCTGGTGACTGTCACAAGGCGAACAGCCCGCCTCCTGGCTGCCCTGTGACCTCCTCAGCCTGGCTCGGGGTGGGCGGGGTCCTCCACCCCAGCAACAGGGCATGTTCTACAGCAGTATACAGTCCCTGGGTTCAGAAACTGATTCTTACTCAACTTTAGGTCAGCCCACACCACCATCATCCTAACTCAATCGCAAGTCTTGGCAAGAGAAAGTACTCAATAATTACTTACTGCATTAAAAACCATACTGTAAAGTAACTCTAGAGTAGGAGCAAAGGCATTACATCCATACAAATGCTTCTTGGTCAAAGAACAGTAATTACACTCCTTTCAAGAACAGGAAACTGAACTGACCTGACAAAGGATTTTCACTAAGTGGTCTTCCACAACCTGTGTTAATCAATATAAAAGTTCCACTGCTAACAGAAAATTTTAAAAAGTAAAAGAATAAAGCTCTTCTGACATAAAAATGTTAAGGTAGTTTTGAGAAAACATTCCAAGAGGAGGTCAGTGGCTTTTACAGCTTGTAGTCCAAAGAGAAAGGAATGGAACTGTCATCAGCTAAACACCTACTATGTGCCCAGGACTGTATGCTGCTGTCTCACAACTGTATGAGGAAGTATTATTTCCTTTTTACTTATTAAGAAACTGTGGTTTCAAGAGTAATGAACTAACCCAAGGACCTAGATTTGAGCACATGGCTGGTATATAATAGCATTTAGGAAATGGCAACCCACTCCAGTGTTCTTGCCTGGAGAATCCCAGAGACGGGGGAGCCTGGTGGGCTGCCATCTATGGGGTCACACAGAGTCAGACACGACTAAAGCGACTTGAACAGGATTTGAGCCCAGATTTATTTGACTCTAAAATCTAAGTTCTTTCCAAACTAAGGGAAGTTATTCTGCAGTAACATAGCCATCCTCACAAACCTTAAAGGACAAAACCTGATTATAACTCTACTTAAATTATGAATGACTGCTCATCAAAAGAATCCACAGTTTAAAAAAAAACCACAAACTGGGAAGTAGTTTTTGCAACAAGTGAAATCCACAAGGGATTATAAAACAATCTATATTAAATCAAACAATAAGAAAATAGCTAAAAGAAATACAAACAAAACTAAATTAGGACTTCACAAAAGAAAGAACCCAAAAGGTCAATAATATATACTTAACTTCCCAAAATCAGGGAAATTGCAAATAAGGAGCATAATGAGATAACATTTCACAAGTATTACTGGACAACATTTTGAGGTCTGGCAAGGCTGTAGAACAACTATAACAGCTATAAACTTCTAGTAGGAATGTAATCAGTACAATCACTCTGGCATTATCTAGTAAGGTTGGTGATGCACATACCCTATGATCTGGCAAATTTCATCCCTGAGAAGGAGAGAAAAATAACATGTTTGTGTGCATGTGCACGTACCCCTACATACTAAATAAGAGACATGCAGAGGACCCATTCATAGCCATCCTTTTATAAAAGGGGAAAAAAACAAACCAGAATCAATCCAAATCCTCCACCTACAGTAGAAAGAATAAATAAGTCATGATGGAATACTACACAGCAGTGAAAATGAATGAACTACAGCAACAAAATGAATGAGTCTCAGGAATGTTAATCTAAAAGGACAAGTCACAGAATACATAAAGTATAATTTCATTTATATAATATAAAGTTCAGAAATGTACAAAAATACATAAGAATTTTAAAAAGGATAGCCCATAAAGAAGATCAAGGGAATGATAAACACAAAACTCAGGGCTGTGGTTGTTTCAGATGGGATGATAGAGGGGCACAAGGGTGACTCTGAATGTATGACAGTTTCTTCTTCTTGAACCAGGTGGTGACTGCCTGTGTGCTCACTGGTTTGTGATTCAGTAACATCTTTTATGAGCATTATTCTGTATATACAAATCACTTAATAAAAAACAACTGTAAGGGGGGGGAAATGGGCCAGAGGTCAGGATATTGAACATACCAGGAAAAACAGCTGATGAGAAAAAACAAGATGCCAGAGGTAGAGCTCAGGGGTGTCGCTTCCTGGACTCCAGTTTTGCTGTCTCAAAGCTAACACCATCTTCTGGAGAAGGAGGGGAAGACTGTTTTTTCAACTTCAGAGGTGTTTTAGAAAAGAACCTAAAGAAATTGACTAGTCTAAATAAACATAATATTAATAAATAGAACTCTTCCACCTAAAAGTTACAGAAGAACTTTAAAAAGTATTTCTGTATTAAATATAGTATGTGCATCAATTTCTTAATGATGCAAGGGGGGAAATGTGCTGATACTTCAGCAAAAAACAAAAAGTAAGATACTAGAAGGAACCTTTTGATATGGAGGTCCCTTAGCTGAAGGTGTAGAGCGGTTTTCTGATTTAATATGCATACAAATCACTTAGGGGTCACGTTAAAATGCAAATGCTGTTTGGGAGGACTGGGCCTCTAAGAATTTGCATACACGACAAGCTCCCACTTCATAAATGATCCTGTGCTGAAATTCAGGATGACAGCAAGACATCATGAAAATGCTTTCTCTGGTGATGTTTAAAAATATAAATATAAGAGTAGAGATAGTTTAATTCTGCCCCCAAAGTAGAGACTGATGATATTATTCCTACACTATAAAAACTTGAATACAGGACACCTGTTATCAGAAAAATCAGGAATGCTTAACTAGGTCTTTTGCAAAGAAAAGGTGCTTCGGGAAAGCAGCAAAGACTGAAAATTTACAAAAGAACTCCATGAGAGGTTTTACTTACCTCCACAGATCTAAAGAAGTAGCTCTTTCAGCCTAGGTATTAGCTCTTTTCTTATGGAATAATGGTTTACATTCCCAACAGTCTCAATAGAAGAAACCAGGACAACCATAAATGATATTCACAGAGCATTAATTAAGCCTTGATTATAATGCAGATAGTGGTGGCGAGAACAACATAATTATGGAGCATCACATCACTGCATGTAAAAAATATATACGTTAGGCTTTAAAATTCTAAAAGTATGCTTTTAAAATGAAAAGTTTACTATCTCAATAAAAATATCAAATAATTTACACTTGTCATGTCTATGTTTGTTTAGTAGTACTTGAAACCCTCCCATCTCAAAATAGTGCTTCTACATGAAAAGTCATACGTTCATACAGCCAAGACAAAATAACCACTCCAATACTCTCCCAGGGAAACTCTGCCACTATCAAGTCTCTGCTAAGGATGTGTCTGTCACAAGGGGAGCCAGGTCTTGTCCCCTGCCCCAACAACATCACAGAGAGTTGTTACTACTCTCATCCAAGGGATGCTCTTTGCTGAAAGCCTGCACAGCAGGAGACACCAAGGGACAATGTGTTTTTCACTGGCCTGATGCTTCTCATTCTCTCTGATGAAGGTTCTGGTCAGACCAGAGCCAACAGAGCTACAAAGAGCTTGACCTAACGGAATTCTGCACCTGGTTAAGTCAGAACAGCTAAACCTCTAGTGACATCAACACAGGATATATTCTTACAACATAGTAAATCCAAAATGTTTGGCTAATCCATGGAAACAATACTCCCAAACATTTCAATGCAACGTGATTTTATACAACCAGCACAACAATGAAGCTCAAATCTAAAAAGTTCTGTATTTTAATGGCCTTCTATTACTGAAACTCAAAATGAGGCATTAAAACCACACAATCTGCAGTAGATTCTACTTCTGTGGCCGATCTACAGAAAATCAAATGCCATTAACCTGGATTAGAGATCTAAAAAATAAAAGCAGACACACCCTTGCTTTGAAACACTGAACTTCCCTTCCAGTTAGCATACTGAAATTCCCTATTCACCTCTACATTCTAGAAGAGCCTGGGGGTGCAATCTGAAATGTATCCCATTGGCCATCCCACACTGAACTGCAGAAGTGGCATTTAGAAGGGAAATTCCTTGTGTACTACCCCAGACTAAATAGACAAGGACGCTGGAACGTCTCCTTCTAACCAGATAGAGCCACATAGGCCTTGGTGGTCTGCCCTTCTCCACCCGCTCCCCATCTGCAAAAAAAAAAAAGTGTGTATAAAAATATACATACATATAAACAAACAAACGCAGTCAGTTACTACCACAATCCCACTATTCATGACGGGAGACTTAACCCGTCTATCAAAACCAACCTGAACACCAATTTACCATCAATCATAACACTCATTTACTAAATAATCCTTAATAAAGAATCCAAATATGTCATTGTATTTGAATACAGAAAAAGCAAACGACAAAACAAAGCAAATACAGGTTAAAGAAATCATTTACCATCCGTCAAAAGCGTATGTAAATTCCTTTTAAAACAATCTACTGAAGGTTAATATTTTTTAAAAACATCTCAGGAACATATGAACTAAAATATGTCAATTGTTTCATTTCAAAAAATGGTTTCCTATAGGAAAAATTCATACTCAGTGTTGATCAAAGACAGAGGTACTGTAATGCCGTAGCTGTAAAGCTTCAATTAATAAACATCAACTTTCCACATATGATGAAATTGATGGAGAGTTGTATAAAATCACGGATTACAGGTGATCCACAAAAAGACGCTGCGACTCCCAATACAGACTGCACCATGGCCTCCGCACACCGCTGGGCCGGGTCTTCCCGCAGCCCCTCCCTACGGTGGCTCAGGTCCCTCGGTGAGAGATTAGATTGCGGTCCGCAGCCGCAGGCCGACTCCCTCTGCCCCGCATTAGCACTGCAGGACACCCCTTCATCCCAGAACGGCCAACAGGCGAGGCAGCCGGGGGTCACCCCAAGAGAACCTCCCCGCCTCACAGCTAGGTGACCTGGTCCTTCTGACGCCCCATCCAGCTGAAGCAGCATGACAAGGTAGAAGCGGCTCCGGGTCTCAGCCAAGGGCAGCCCTGGGCCTGGGTGGGGCCGGGCGGGGGCTGCAGGCGCCCAGTGGCCGTGCCAAGCCCCGCCAGCGAGAAGCAGGGGAGGCTGCGATACTGCTGCATTGTGCTGCATCACGGCGAAGGCAACGGGAGCCATCCATCTTGCCAAAAAATCACATCCCCGTCCAGATAAACCCTACTGAATCCATCTTCCTCCTCCGCCGAAGCACCCCCCACACTCGCCCTCTCCTCACTCACTATCTCGCCCGGCTTTTGACTGGAAAAATAACGGGCACATCTTGTGTACCGAGCCCCACAACACTCCTCCCCCACCCCCCACCCCTATCTGATGGCAGGCACTTGGCATCTTTCCTATCACAAAAACAAAGGGAAGGCTCCTCGCAAAAGAGGGCCGCGGGCGTGGTGTGAGGGCTGATGACCAGAGGGGCTTCCAGCCCACCTCCCCAAAGTCAGGCCCGGAGGGTCCCTGCGTTGGCACAAACCTGTTGAAGAGAGGGTGGCAGGAGCTGAAGGGCGGGCGCAGCGGCAGTTCCGCGCCCCGAGGCGGCTCCCGCCCAGCCCTGGGAGAGCAGGGACCGCAGGGAGGGCGGGGGGCGGGAGCGAGGATGAGCGGGAGTGGGGGCGCCGGGCCGCCGCCTCCGGTTCAGCTGCAGCGCGGCGCAGCCGGGACCACGCCTGGCCGCATCCCCCGTACCGTTACGCTCAGAGCCCGGCCCTGTCAACGCCGCCCCCGCTCGCCACCAGGCGGGCTAGAGGGAGGGCACCTGAAAATATATCCTTGCGTCTGCCCACTCCGCAACCACCCCCACGCAGCGGCCCCCCGCTGGAGGGAAGAGGCGGCGGAGGGAGGAACGAGCAATCGGCCCCGATGCGTCCGGGGATGAGGCTGGGCGGCCGCGGTGCGCACCGCGGCTGTGCAGCCGCCTCACTGCTAAACCCGCCGACCCCCGCCCCGCACCGCCCGCGTACTCAGAAGCACTGGGGAGCCGGCTCCCCGCGCCGCCCCCGCCCGCGTTTTGCAGCTTCCCTGCCCCCACGCCGCTCCCCGGGCGCAGGACAGCGGCGGGGCAGCGGCGTCCTCCCGGCCTGGGCCCGCGCCCCTCCTCCCGCCGCCCCGAAGCCAGCCCGGGAGGCAACCCCAGTGAGTTGGCATCTTCCAGCCTCCGGCCCCCTACCTACCTCCCGCGGATAGGGGGGTGGGGGCGCCGGGGTCCCGTCCTCCTCCCGCTCCTCGGCGGCCGGGCGGGTGGGCCGGGAGGCGACTCCGCGGGGCTGTCCGCGGCTGGGGCCGGGGCTCACAGGACGGGACCGGTGGGCGCTGCTGCGCGGGGCTGCGCGCTCGCTCCGGGCGGAGAGGCGGCCGAGGGAGGGACTGGAGGAATCCGCAGCCTGCACGGCAACAGCTGCACGGATTCCGGGGGCTGGGCTGGAGCGCGGGGCGGGGGGAGGAGGGGAGGGAGCTGCAGGGAGGGGGCGAGGGGCGGGGAGAGGAGCGCGCGGACGCGGACGGGCGGGCGCCGGGCGCGCGCACACACGCGCGCTCACAAGCTCTCTCCCGCACACTCTCCACCCCGCCCCTGCGCTCCTCTCTTCTCGGCGGCTCGCTAACGGCGGCCCTCCCAGCTCATCCAGAGCCCCGCAGTCGCCCACCCGGCGCCTGTTCCGCGCGCGACCCGAACCTCGGGCGCGTCCACGCTCTCCCCGCGGAGGCTCTGCCCTGGCCCAGCGCCGACCTTGTCCCCTGCCGCCGGGACTGGCCAGGGCTGGCCTGGGCAGGATGGGCACAGCCGCCGCGCTCTCGGAGCCAAGGGACGGTGGGGGCTTTGTCCCCACAGCCGGCGAGGTCCAATTTCACGTTTCATTTGAGGCTAATTCGATTATCGCCATGGAAAGGGGCAGCCTAATTTTCTACGTGACTCGTGCAGCCTCTTTTTGCCCGCGACGTCAGCCTTTGGAACGCGATGGAGAGGGCGTGTGGAGGGAGGCTTTGGAAAGTCCGTTTGGTTGGTTTAGTTTTAGATCTAGGTGGTGATGCCTTGTAGGTTCTGCCCGGCCTGATGAAGAGCGATGGTGACCTCTCGGCGCGGAACCTGGGTGATGGAAGGAGGGCGGTTGTTGCTCGGCGAAGTCAAGATCTTCGTCCTTCATGAGTGATTTTTCACCCTTTCCCTCTTGGTAGCTGTAATAGACCCCACAAGTGGTTCGTGCAACTCTTGCCTCCCTCGCCTAACGCCCCAACGCCCACTTTAGCCTGGTTCGGGTGCCCTGCCCAAGCCGCTCCCGGGGAGTGGGGGCGTCCGCGGTGCACTGGCGACCCCGCGATGGCGGGAGGGCTGACTTCTCCCCCTACCCACGTACCGGGCGACGGACACCGGACGTTTCCTCCAGATTCGGGGAGTGCGCGAGCCGGTTCTCAACCAGCTTGCTCACGCTGTCAATCCCTCAGGCTATGTAGAAATTCTGGAACCGCCGCTATTGAGGAGAAAAGATGGTGTCATCACCAGGACCACAAATAGAAACGCTCTTCAGAAAACAGTCTGGAGAAACTGACTTTTCTGCCTGCTCTGTAAGTGCCCAAGGCGGCAGTGTAAGCCTTCAGAGGGAAGAGGCCTTTCTCCGTTGTTTTTAAAGCCCTAAGGCTTTTCTCCTGAAGATGTGACCCTCAAACCCTAAATTAAAAAAAAGAATTTAGTAAATAATAACAATAATAATAGACCATGAGAGATCTATAAATCAACCAGGTCCACTAATTTGCGATCATGCTTATATCTCAAATCAGTGGACCTGATCGATTTACTATATTTTTGTATGTAGTTTTAGTGAATATTTTAAAATAAAACTAAACCAAATCATCCCAGCAAAGTGAAGATAATACTTCCTTTCAGGCCTTCACCATATGTTTGAATGTTTGACCGAAGTTTATATTTGAACTGTATGAAAAAAATTGAGGAAGGCAAATAATTTAACATTTTTCTCACAAGACTGATCACCACAGCCAGGTGAACTCTCAAAGGGCAGGTTTCTTTGTCCATTGTTTGTACATAGTAGGCATTTAAAAGGTACTAAAAAAATATTTGTTCAATTGAACAGAATCAACATGTTTGTGGCTGCCCTTATTAGGTAAGGCGAAATCCAACTAGAAATAAAAGTTGTTTCCCTTTCACTTGTTTTGTGCCAGAGCCCCTAGCCCCTCCCCCCCCCCAATGTTAATGAAATACCAAAGAAAACAATGGCAGTACTGAGAAATGTCTGTTTAATTTCTTTCAGTGTTATTCTGAAATTGTGACTCTTAACTGTTTCCTTTATCACAGATAACAGTATTCGAATAAATCTTCATTTGATGGATGAATCACCTGCCCTACCCCAGTCTACTCCCCCTTACTTTTAAAATTTTTCCTTCGGAAAGGGAAGCCACACATTATCTTTAGCAAGGTACTCCAGTAAAGTGGCAGCAAGTATTCAAAAAATGTGAAAGACAAGGATTCAGAGTTTCACTGTGAATACCTGACTAGCAATTTCAAATTCCTACCCTTTGGTGGGGGGAAAAAAAAAAGCATCACCTAGGAGAGCCCAGGGTATCACTGACCAGGAAAAATTAACATGTCCCCCATCCCCGAAAAAGTCAATCTGGAGAGGTCATTGAAGAAGACACATATCTCTGTAGAAGGACAGAACCGAGAAAAAGAAAAAAACATTTAGGCAATAATAAAGGTAACTCAGAAGTATTATTCTTACGTATCTCAGATGCAGCTTTGCTGAAGTTTTCCCTCACATTAGAATCAAAGTTGGTTTAAAGGAACCTGAAACTCATCAGTGTCCTCTCTGTAACTTCCCACTCTCAATTTTCAAAACCTTGTGAGTATATATGGCTTTGTCTCCAGGCATGATTTGTCTCCAATAAAGTGGAGATAACACTTTATTTCAATTTTTTTTTACAGATATATATAGTTACTTTAATTTTCCATTTGAAATGTAGGCGGAAATCTTGTCAACCTACTTATTAGTCACTATAGACTAGGTTATGATGCTGTAACACCCAGTTCCCAAATCTCAGTATAATATGCTAGTTACAAATCAACAAAAACTTGGTTACTTATACACAGTCAACTGTGGTTCCAAGAAACTCTCTGAGGAAGCTGTCTTCCAGATGTCAGCTCAGCATTCTGGAATACTTTGATGCTATGGTACCTTCATATCAGAAATACTTCTGCCCAGAAATGGCACAAAGTTTTCTCCACTTGCATTTCACATGACTTGCTTTGTTAGGTGACTACAACTAAAATCAAAGATTGATGAACAATAGTGATGTCTGCCACCACTTGTTTTATTTAGAAAAGAGGAAATGGTACTTTATTTACTTGATTATATTAGCCCAATTAATACCTGTATACCTATAAACTATCATGTATAAAATAAGCTACTAAGATATATTGTACAACATAGAGAATACAGACAATATTTTAAAATAACAAAAAAATTACTGATTATACATTCTAAGTTGTATATATTTTACCACAATAAAAATTTAGAAAAAGAAAGGCCATCTTTTATTGTACTGATTAACATGCTAAAATTTTTAAATGAGGACACATTTTGAAAACTTGAATAAATTCTTTTCATTTCTAATATTTTTAAACTTGACTTCCTTTTAATGCTGAACTAGTCTGGGAAGTCTCCTCATATTAGAAATGTTCCATCTGGTGATTTACACATATTTATTTTGCACTGGGGAAACCTACAGACTTACATGTTTAAAGTATCATTACCATGAATGAATAGTTTCTGAGCACCAATAGCACATTTATTGCTCAGTAAAATAATTCATTCTTTCAGTTATTCAAGAAAATGTGTGCCTTAATCTGTTCTAGGCTGTGAAATAGAGCAATGGGCAAAACAGTGAAAAAATCACTGCCTTCATGGAGCTTCCATTGTAGAAGGGGGTATGATCAATAAACAAGTACAATATGTGTATGATATTAATCTGACTATATAGTAATATAAATGTTTAGAAATAATATTTGTAACATGGTCAGAATAGATAGTCTCAGCTTTCTATATAGGATCTTCGAAATTTTCTGTTAACGATGGTAAAGATCATGTGTGTGCATGCTAAGTCGCCTCAGTGGTGTCCCACTCTTTGCAACCCTATGGACTGCAGCCCACCAGGCTCCTCTGTCCATGGGATTCTCCAGGCAAGGATATTGTTGCCATGCCCTCTTCCAGGGGATCTTCCTGACCCAAGGATGAAACCCACCTCTCTTAATGTTTCCTGCACTGGCAAGTGGGGTCTTTATCACTAGCGCCACCTGAGAAGCCCAGTAAGTAGCAACTATAAAGTACTTTCCAGTTTTTTACAGTGTTTTAGCAAATAACATACTTTCTTATCCTTTTGTCAGTTCTGTGAGGTGGATATTAACGCCATTTTATAAATGAGAAAACTGAGACAGATAATTTGAGTTTCTAAGTTTATACAACTACTAAGTGACAGTGATATCTACTTAGAAACTAGTACATCAGAGCTGTGTGCTTGAGCTTTGCATATTAATTATTAAAAAGTAGTTCACTTTTCCAGATGAAAAAAGTTCTAGAGATGGATGGTGGTGATGGCTGCACAACAATGTGACTGAACTGATGCCATTGAACTGTACATTTGAAAATGATTAAAATGCTGATAAATGGATAAAGATGTGGTACCTATATACAATGAAATATTACTCAGCCATGAAAAGGAACGAATTTGAGTCAGTGGTAGTGAGGTGGATGAACCTAGAGCCTGTTATACATAGTGAAGTAAGTCAGAAAGAGAAAAATAAATATTGTATACTAATGTATATGTATGGAATCGAGAAAAATAGTACCGATGCAGGGAAGGAATGATGCAGACATAGAAAATGGACTTGTAGACATGTTAGGGGAAGGAGAGGGTGGGACAAATGGAGAAAGTGGCATTGACATATATAAACTATCATGTATAAAAGAGATAGCTGGTGGGAAGTTGCTGAATAACACAGGCACCCCAGCCTGGTGCTCTGTGATGACTCAGAGGGGTAGGATGGGGAGAGGGGAGAAGGCTCACAAGGGAGAGGATATTTGTATGATTATGGTCAACTCAAGTTGTATGGCAGAAACCAACACAACATTGTAAAGCAATTTTTTCTCCAATTAAAAAACAAAAAGCAGTATTTTTTTAAATGTTTAAAATTATTTTTAGTACTTTATAGAATCTTTTGTGAATTGACTGTCAATAAACAGATATCAAAAATGGCATATGACAAAATATAAAAAAAAAAGTATCAAAAAATAAAATAAAAATGGCTAAGATGGTAAATGCTATGTATATATTACTACATTTTTTTTTTTAAGTTCTTAAAGTAATTCTGAGTTTAGACCTCTGGAATAGTAGATTAGATGTTCTCAACAATTCTTCACTTAACCCACGTGTTGGATTACACTGTTTACTTGCTGTGTTGTATGCAACGGATGTCTGTGGTACAACAAACACACTCTGCTGGAAGACTATACTCTTCTATATCTGTGTATTTCAGTTCCCACCACTTGTGTTGTATATTTACCAAGGCAGTTATGTCTCTCCTCAAACTTGTTTATGCCAGTTATACTTATTATACCTAATAATTACATTTATTATAATTAAGCATTATATAAACCAATTACATATGAGTATGAAAGAGTTCTTTCAGTGGAAACGAAGTTGTGTATTTTTGAAATGTCTGATGAAAGGCTAAAAATATTACCATCAGATTATGTGTGGTCAGTTCTGTTCAGTTCAGTTGCTCAGTCATGTCTGATGCTTTGTGTTTTTTTCCTTTCATTTATTTTTATTAGTTGTAGGTTAATTACTTCACAACATTTCAGTGGGTTTTGTCATACATTGACATGAATCAGCCATGGAGTTACATGTATTCCCCATCCGATCCCTCCTCCCACCTCCCTCTCCACCCGATTCCTCTGGGTCTTCCCAGTGCACCTGGGCTGGTAATCTGTTTCACTATAGATAATATACATGCTGTTCTTTCGAAACATCCCACCCTCGCCTTCTCCCACAATGTCCGATGCTTTGTGACCCCATGGACTGCAGCCCTCTAGGCTCCCCTGTCCCTGGAATTTCCCAGGTAAGAATATTGGAGTCGGTTGCTATGCCCTCCTCCAGGGAATTTTCCCTACCCAAGGATCGAACCCACATCTCCTGCCCTGGCATCCGAATTCATTATCACTGTACCACCTATGACACCAAAAATATGAACAATAACAAAAATAGACAAAATTGATTTTATAAAAAATAGACAACATGGAAACTTTTGTGCACCAAAGGACGTATCAAGAAATTGAAAAAATCAACAGGAGAAAATATTTGCAAATCATACATCTGATAAGAATCAGGTATTCAGAATATATAAAAACCTTTCACAACTCAACAACAAAATGACAACCCAATTAAAAAATGGGCAAAAGAATAGAATTTTCTCCAAAGAAGATACATAAATGATCAACAAGCCTGTGAAAATATGTTCAATATTATTAGTCATAGGGAAATGTAACTACTAGGGTTGAGGGTACCATTAATTAAAACAAAAAGTAAAACAAAATGAAAGCGATGAAATTTGTGGTCACCAGAGATGTTGGAGGTGGGGGAGGGAGACGAAGATGATCAAAAGGTACAAATTTCCAACTATAAAATAAATAATGTACAACATGATGACAACAGTTAACACTGCTCCAGGATGTGTGTGAGAGTTTTTGAGACAGTAAATCCTAAGAGTTCTCATCATAAGACAAAAAATTTTTTTAAAATTTTGTATCTTTAAGAGATGATGGATATTAACTAAACTTACTGTTTATGTACTCATTTCAGGATACATGTAAGTCAAGTCATTAAGCTGTATACCTTAAACCTATACAGTGCTATATGTCAATTATATCTCAACAAAATTAGGGGGAGGGAACAGAAAATACTTATTACTGGTAAGAATATGGAAGAATTGGAATCTCATGCATTGTTGGTGGGAATATAAAGTGGTACAGCTGCTGTGGGAAACAGTTTGGCAGTCCTTCAAAAAGTTAAACTAAATAATTCCACTCCTAGCTATCTTCCCGAAAGAATTGAAAAAAGGTACTCAAACACCTGGATAAAAATATTCATAGTAGCACTATTCACAATAGCCAAAAGGTGGAAACAATGCAAAAGTTCATCAATGGATTGATAAACTGTGTTTGATACATACAGTGGAATACTATTCAGCCTTGAAAAGAATGAACCGCTGATACATGCTACAGTGTTTCCATACATTGTACACTTAGCATATGAACACTTAGCATAAAGTGAAAAAGGCCAGACCCAAAAGTCATATAATTTATGATTCCATTTATGTAAAATACTCAGAATGGGTAAATCCATACAGAGAGAAAACAGGTTGTGGTTGCCAGGGCCTGGTGGAGGTGTGGGAATGAGAATGGGATATAACTGTTTATATGGAGTTCTATTTTGGAGTCATGAAAATGTTTTAGAACTAGATAGAGGCAATAATTGCATAACAGTGACTATACTAAATATCACTGAAATGGTTGCTTTAAAATGGATACCTTTATATTATTTGAATTTCATTCAATTTTAAAATGTAAATAAAATTGAAAAAAAAATTTATTCTCCATTTAGCATCATTTTTTAACAACCAACCAACCACTTGTCAAATCAGGTGAATGGGCTTCTGCATATTCTTTAACACTTTCCTGCATGCTCCTCTTGAGAAAGGGTTTATCACAGTTAACCTCTCATATATAAACTAGTTATTCCACTTGCATATTTTCAGGCAGCTTGATTGTAATTATCCCACCACAGGAATATAAAAAGCGATTCTGCGTCCTTATTGTTGGAATAAAACTAGAAATTTTGGAAAAGAATTTTTTGGAATCTCCCTTTGGTTAGCAGCTGAGAATGAGGAGGGGAAGAGCACAGAGTGCAAAGGCTCCAGGTAACAACCTGCACTTTTCTTCTTCTCAACCTGCACTGTCCAGTACGATAGCCACCTACCACACATGGCTGGTGAGAACTTACATTTTATGAAATTTGTATACATACTAAACTCAGAGACTTAGTTTTTAAAAAGTGGAAACATCTCTGTTTAAAAAATATCAGTTGTATGTTGTAACAATACTATCTTGGATATGTGCTGTGCTTAGTCGCTCAGTTGTGTCCAACTTTTTGCGACCCCATGGACAATAGCCCACCAAGCTCCTCTGTCCATGGGGATTCTCCAGGCAAGAATACTGGAATGGGTTGCCATGCCCTCCTCCAGGGAATCTTCCCAACCCAGAGATCGAGCCCAGGTCTCCCACGTGCAAGCAGATTCTTTACCATCTGAGCCACCAGGGGCTCAGAACCCTGGAACACTGGAGTGGGTAGCCTATCCCTTCTCCAGGGGAACTTCTGGACCCAGAAATTGAACTGGGACCTCCTGTATTACAGGTGGATTCTTTACCAGCTGAGCTACCTGGGAAGCATTTCAAGTATAATGGATTAAAGTTTTTTAAATTCACCTTTTCTTTTTTATTTTTTTCAGATATAACTATTGCAAAATTTTAAAATTATGTATATGACTCACATTATAATTCTATTGAGTAACCCTGTTCCAGACATTTTCAATAGGGACCTCAATCACTGGCATCCTGACTATTTAGGTTTGGGAAACTGAAGAAAAGCAACTAGAATTTGGAATATGCCACAAAACAAAGACTCCAAAGTGAGGTTGTTTCCAACTCCCAGGCTTCCTATAGTGCCTCCATCACAATGGTCTTGGTATCTGTGGGCAGCAAGCCACGATTCTTTTTGAAAGCAGAAGGTAGGCATGGCTAATGTTTTCATGACTGGTGTCATTCTTCTGGAAAGTCCAAAGATGACCTTGGCAATGACATCATGCCATTGCCTCAAGATAAACCACCCACCCACCCCAATTTGACATATTGTACCAGCCTATGTAAAGGATTCCAGAAGTGGGCTAGATTCATGCCTAGAATTCATTCAAGAAATGGCAAAAAAAAAAAACCACCCAAAAACCCCAAAAAAAAAAAAAGCAAACCAAAAAAAAAAAAGAAATGGCAAAAATTCATAGGCTGATGGATGAGGATTCCTGGATTGGGAAGTTCCCCTGAAGAAGGGATAAGCTACTCACTCCAGTGTTCTTGGGCTTCCCTGGTGGCTCAGATGGTAAAGAATCCGCCTGCAATGCGGGAGACCTGGTTTCAATCCCTAGGTTGGGAAGATCCCCTGGAGGAGGGCATAGCAAACCATTCCAGTATTCTTGCCTGGAGAATCCCCATGGAGAGAGGATCTTGGCGTGCTACAGTTCATGGGGTTGTAAAAAGTCAGACATGACTGAGTGCCTGAACTGAACTGATGGGTGAGGAACGAAGAGAAACAGAGAGAAAAAACACTTCCTTCCAGAGGTCAGAGAAGTCTAACATGTAGCTGGTCTGAGAGGAAACTCTTTGGTTTGGATTGTGTGATCTGATCTTGTCCCCCTAATCACACTTCTGACATCAGGGCATCCTTATTTCCCATCCTCTGCCCTCAGATACTGGGTGAGTGGGGATGTGAGGTTACAGCACAAATGTTACATCTCATCCTCAGAACATGACAAAAACAGTATCTGAACATTTGCCTTAGAGGCATTGAAATTCTGCCCTTGCCTGCTTTTCATGGTGTGCAGACTGGTTCTGGGTTCTTTCTTTTACATACATGTTGGAAATAAGAGTTCAATTTTAATAATAAACCTTCATTTAAGACTGAAATTGAGGCCCTTAAAAAATCACAAAAAAAGAGAAATATTTGCTAAATTTCAGTTAATATGCATTTTCCTCAAATGAGATTAAAGGTATAATAATTTTTTGTTATTGCTTTAACATTATTATTTTTATAATGTATTTATAGGCATGGGCTTCCCTGGTGGCTCAGCAGTAAAGTATCCACCTGCAATGCAGGAGATGTGGGTTTGATCCTTGGGTCAGGAAGGTCCCCTGGAGAAGGAAATAGCAACCCACCCCAGTACTCTTGCCTGAGAAATCCCATGGACAGAGGAACCTGGCAGGCTACAGTCCACTGGGTCCCAAAAGAATCAGAGTCAAATAGTAACTAAACAACAACAACAACAATTTATAGGCACTCTGTTAAGTACTTTACATGTACTTATTTAACCCTCATAATTAATCTATATGGTGTATACTAATTGTCTCTGTCTTATTGATGAAGAAACTGAAGCACAAAGAGGTTGGGTTAGTTGCCTGAGGTCTTACAACTAACAGATGATGAAAACATAATTCAAACCTGGGTCCATCTGACACCAAATCTGTTTCCAAAAGTTTGAAAAGAGAAATAGGATCTTAGTCATTTTACTACAAGCTTTAAAACAAACATAATGATTCGAGATACATGGTCAAAGTCATCTTTAAAAAAAAAATGACATAGTTCTAATAAAACGTTAAAAAGATATTTTTCAGGCGAGGGCTGTCAGGATGTGTCTACATTTGAAAAAATGTTAAGCACCTGGATTCTTGTGCTTATGTTTCAAAGTTCACCCAACTTGAAAGTCATCCGTTCCTTAATAAGTGCTGCCAATGTGGAATAAGAAAAAAATACTTGAAACAGAAAACCCCCATGTGTTTAGTGAACAGAGCTGTATTGTTGTTTGTTTTTTGAAGGGGACAGGAGATGGGGTAGAGGTAGGAGTGTTTGTTTTTATGAGGTCTGCTTTGAAAAGCTCTTCTGAAGCCTTCCCAGGAGCAGCCAGGCGGGATGCTGGGGTTGGATACGGTACCTGCTGGGTCAGTATGGGCCCTTCTCAGCTGCAAGTAATTGACACTCAGGAGTCTCTCCAAAAAGGACCTGAAACCAAAGCAAGCTGAGAAAAATCATATATTGGATTTCTAATTGCTGCGGGACTCCAGTAGGAACAAAAATATTTTGAGGTCTAAGTTTCTTATGGTGGTGGGCTAACTGAATTTGGGAACTGAGGATTTACCCAGTTGGTGGGAAGATTTATGTGGAGAGGTAGATTCTATCAGGAGGTTATCCAAAAGCTTTCTCTAAATTATGTCTTGGTTATCGACAGGTAGGTGCAACTGTCTCCCATCCGTGAGAGAAGAATCAGAGCCGACTCCAGTCATAAATTCCTATTAATTTGCCCTCCACGTGGATCTGAGAATTTGCTTAGACAGACCCTGTCCCCCTCCTTAACTGAATTCTCCCACATCCTCCATAAAGGGTAGGGGTGCTGATGCTGTAGTCAGGGGCCTTTCACACCATCACTGGCCATATCCCAGACAGTTGAAGGCCTCTGGTTTCTGAGCATCTGTGTCAGAAACTGGACACATCAAATGTGGCTCATTTGAGAAGAAAACTCCAGGAACATAACAACTGCCAAAGTTTCATCTTTCCAATGACAAGCTTGCCATAGGGATTTATACTCCAGTACAAAGCTGCAGCAATAAACTGGTAAATCATTTCTTAGTTCTTTCCTAGGCTTGCTGAAAACTGAAAATCAACAAGATAAATATCTGGTTTTGTTTAAAATACTGTCACAGTCAGAGGCTTCTTTTTTAACTTTAGCTTTTTCTTTGCCAAGGCAATACATTCACATTTAAAAATAAACAAAATGGTATTGAAAGGTATAAAATGGTATTGAAATTCTCTCTGTCACTCTGTCCCCACTCACCTCACAGCCCCACCTCCATTTCCCATAGGTAACCACTTTCAAAATGTCTATGTACTCTAGGGATTTCCTTGGTGCTCCAGTGGCTGAGACTCCATGCTTCCAGTGCAGGAAGCATGGGTTCAATCCCCAGTCAGGGAACTAGATCCTGCATGCCTTAACTACAGATCCTGCAACTCAGACTCACTGAAGCCAAATAAATAAATAAATAAATTTCTATGTATTCTAACACGGCACGTGTCTCTCTAGAAGAGATATCTGCCTGGCATCTCTCTGTGCTGTGTTTAGTCACTCAGTCATGTCTGATTCTTTGTGACCCCGTGGACTGTAGTCCACCAGGCTCCTCTGTCTGTGGGGATTCTCCAGGCAAGAATACTAGAGTAGGTTGCCATGCCCTCCTCCAGGGGATCTTCCCAACTCAGGGATCGAACCCAGGCTCCCACATTGCAGGCGGATTCTTTACCATCTGAGCCACCAGGAAAGCCCAAGAATACTGGAGTGGGTGGACTATCCCTTCTCCAGGGGATCTTCCCTACCTAGGAATCAAACTGGGGTCTCCTGCATTGCAGATGGATTCTTTACCAGCCAGAGACCAGGGTCTCTTTAGGCATGTATAAATAAGACTTGCCCAAGATTACAGAGCTGTTGTTCTGGGACCAGATTCCAGATTTCCTGATTCCTATCCTGAAGTTATTCCTGATAGATCACACTGCTCAGGGCTCTGTGTATGTGTGTGTTGCTCCTCCAGGAGCATAAAACTCATTGGATCCAAAGTGAACATGATAAGAGCCAGTAGAGAGCTATGAAGCCCTGATGAGATTTCTTTGAAGAGGAAGATACCAGGTTAAGGGAAATCTGGCAAGGCTTCATCAAGAAGGTAGTGTTCATGGTTGGGTCTGGAAGAATGGGTAGGATTTCAACAAATAGAACAGGTGAAGAAGGACGTTCCAGGTGAAGAGATCAGCAAGAGCAAAGATCTGGATGTGGGAAAGCATCAGGTGTTAAGTTTGGGTAGCCAAGAGCCACATATATCTGGAGTATAAAATATAATTAGAAGATAACACTACTGTAGCTTTATGAATGAGATTATTGGGCACTTCAGTTCAGATCAGTCAGTCAGTTGTGTCCATCTCTTTGCGACCCCATGGACTGCAGCACACTAGGTGTCTCTGTTTATCACCAACTCCTGGAGCTTGCTCAAACTCATGTCCATTGAGTCAGTGATGCCATCCAACCATCTCATTGTCTGTCATCCCCTTCTCCTCCGGCCTTCAGTCTTTCCCAGCATCAGGGTCTTTTCCAGTGAGTCAGTTCTTCACATCAGGTGGCCAAAGTATTGGAGCTTCACCTTTAGCAGCAGTCCTTCCAATGAACATTCAAGACTGATTTCCTTTAGGATTGACTGGTTTGATCTCCTTTCAGTCCAAGGGACTCTCAAGAGTCTTCTCCAACTCCACAGTTCAAAAGCATCAATTCTTTGGTGCTTAGCTTTCTTTATGGTCCAACTGTCACATCCATACAGGACTACTGGAAAAACCATAGTTTTGACTAGACAGACTTTTGTTGGCAAAGTAATAAGCGCCTTACACAAAGTATTATTCTGAGTGCTTTATCAATGAGCTTTAATCTTCACAATGCTTTGAAGCAGTTACCATTATTAGCTCCATTTTCCAGATGGGAACACATAAGCAAAGACAGGGTAGGTAACAGGCCTTAAATCACAATTCACGCAGCTAGTAAGTTTACATTCTAGAGAGTCTGGCTTTAAAAGAGTGTTAATATTTCTTCCTGTTACTGGGAAATGAGACTGGACAAAAAAGTGGTTGTTTTAGAAGGGATATTGGAACACTTGTTGAAACACAGATTTATTCTATCATGAATTGCAAAGAAAAGGAGGTAAATGTTTATTAAATAGATACTATATCTTCAAAATATGACAGATTTATTTTCTTTTTTAAATTAAATTTTTAATTAATTTAAAAGGAAAGATCCTAGGGAGCCAGCAATGCTACAGAAATACAGGATTAAAGGCTTACCTGGAGAAAGACCCTAGTACTGGCAGAGAGATTAGAGGGACTGTGAGCTTAAAGTCTGAGATCTAAAGAGAAAAGAGTAGGCTAGCCAGGGGTTACCCTCCCAGCCCGTGCTTGACTTCTGCTTGTGTTTATTCCAGGAGGAAAGAGAAGGGCAGGGAGGTAGGGGGCCTCTCAGCAAAGCTGGCTTCAGCTCTGGTCGTCTCACTACCCACCCCATTTAAGGAGTTCCAGGTTAAGAGTTTAACAACATACGGCACCTAGTCCGTCATTCAGGAGAAGTGAACTCATTCCAGGTTCCCAGAAATCTCCTGCCTCAGATCTGAGAGTGTCCAGGGCTACAACAGAGCTCCTCCGGCCAACCGGCAGTCATTGGTCAGTCCTGTGACCGTGACCCCATTTCCAGGAGGGGCTTTAGCCAGGGGGAGTACAGGGAGCCCAGCCCCCAAGCCTTTTGAGGTTCTATTAGACGGACAGGAAAGAGGAACCTGGGAGGCACTGATTCTAGGAGGGAAACTGGTGGGGGTAGCAACTCTTCTGGCTGGCCAGCGTGAAGGCTAGACACAAAGCAGAGCCATTGTGTCTGGAGCATCTAGAATTGCTCCCCAGCCTGTCTCATCTTCGCCTGAATCTCATCTTCTCCTGGATCTCAGCTTCGCCTGGATCTCATCTTCTCCTGGATCTCAGCTTCGCCTGGATCTCAGCTTCGCCTGGATCTCACCTTCTCCTGGATCTCAGCTTCGCCTGGATCTCATCTTCTCCTGGATCTCGTCTTCTCCTGGATCTCGTCTGCTCCTGGCAGGTCCATCTCTGGCCCCACCTCCAAGGACCCAATGTGAGTCAGGCGGACAAAGTTCATTGGTTCATCAACCATGGTACAGTCAATCTGTTGCCTCTTCTTCTTCAGCAGGGGTTTCTCTACATATGTCAGCCCAGTTTGTCCCCAGGTTCACTCATGTTCCCCTTTGGTTACAGGTTCACTCATGTTCCCCTTTGGTTACAGGTTCACTCCTCTGCCTGAGTCACAGAGGGCTCTTGCTCTGGTGCCTTGACCACCCACTCCTCACTTCCCTCAGGTGTAACAACATCCCAGGTTTACTCAGCTGGACGGGTTTAGAGAAAGTCGGGTTCTTGAGCCCTTAACTGAGCAGTGAAGGTCAGCATCTCAGAACCTGAGAGACCAGCAAGGTCAGACAGTAGGGCAGAAGGGCAGGCAGGAGGTTATTTTTGTCTTCCACAGACTTGGAATCCTGTGCTACTTAGGCATCGGGATGTCTGAAGGCAGCTGGTGTCAGCTCCACTGGGTGTCTACCAGCGTGGGGGTCCCCGGCTCACTTCTTGGCACTGCAGTGGAGCCAAGGGCAGGTGGGCAGAGTTCGATTTATTTTCTACATAATTTAATGAGAAAACTAGGACCCTGCGAGGGTGCATTCATGCTAAGTCACTTCAGTCATGTCTGACTCTGACCTTCATATGCAACCCATGGACTGTAGCCCACCAGGCTCCTCTGCCCATGGAATTTTCCAGGCAAGAATACTGGACTGGGTTGCCATGTCCCTCCTCCAGTAGATCTTCCCGAGCCAGGGTTCAAACCCACGTCTCTTGTGTCTCCTGCCTGGCAGGTGGGTTCTTTACCCCTAGCGCCACCTGGGAAACCCCTGAGAGTGTGACTTATTCAAATTCTCAGTGTTGCCAAGGGGCAGAGAAAGCCTTTGAGGACCCCCATGTACCAGCAAAAGCCAGTGCTCTTGCTCATCTAAACATAGCCCACAGAAAGCTAGTGCAGGGCCTAGCGGGGAATGGGCTTCTGGGGTGAGCCTGGCTTGGGAAACACTCAGATGATCCAAAACAGACCTTAGTATAACTGCAGATTTTCTCAGACGTCAATACACTACCATACTTCGTAAGGTAGATGTCTCACATTTCCGAAGCTAATTTTATCATGATGGCCTCCTCTCCCACCACTCCCAAGCCCTTTGTTCAGATCACCTTCAGTGAAAATGGCCCTGGGAGGGCACTGACTAGTCTGGGAAAGCCTACACAGAGCATCCCGGAGAAAGGAAGGAAAGGTGTGTTTCCTGATCACCTGGGTCTGTGGCCTCTCTTCGTAGATACACAACACTGAAATACAAAGGGCACTTGAATCTTACTTCCTGAGAACTGCACAGAACAGACCTTATCTAAACTTCCACATCTCAGAAAACCAGTATGCTTGGTTTTGTTTTTGTCTTTGTTTAATTGTTTGCTTTAGGGATCAAAATGGAAAAACTTGATATGATTTCTATGGTAGAAATCTCCCAATTCCTAGTCTAGTTTGTTCATACTCTAAATTAAAGGTGTTTGGATGTCAGAAACCAAAAAAATATATGTAGATCATGCTGGACTGGGTTATCCCTGTGAACTTAATTTTCAATTAGCTGGTGGTTTAATATGTAATCCACTTTTGCTAACATATCACTAGTGATATGATAGTATGTCCAAAAAAGAATACCTTCACCCTCTCCCTTCTGAAAATTCACATAAAGTATAAAACTTACACATGGCATGACTGAACTAAGCAAACGCTTAGGCATTAAGAAAGGATTCTGTAAATCTTAAACACTGTGAAAATAATACTCTGACTGGCTACACATTCTACCTGTCAAAGGACATTTTTGTAGACAACTGTTAATACATTTGGTAAGTTGGGTGGAATTTCCTTTTCAATTATGCTAGTATTTTAAGAATCTGGGGAAGGGTTATTGGAATGACCAAAATGCTATTGATGGTAGTTTTATTACCCAATGTGCATGAATGCTAAATCGCTTCAGTCGTGTCTGACTCTTTGTGACCCTATGGACCATGGTCTGCCAGGCTCCTCAGTCCATGGGGTTCTCCAGGCAAGAATACTGGAGTGGGTTGCCATTTCCTCCTCCAGAGGACCCTTCCAACTGAGGGATTGAACCCACACCTCTTATGTCTCCTGCATTGGCAGGCAGGTTCTTTTACTACTAGCATAGCCTGGGAAGCCCTTGTTACCAATAAGCTGACCTAATTTTAAGAATAAAAAGGCTACTTAATAACATTTGTTCTTATTTAGAAAGCTGGCGTGAGGGTGAAGGTTTCAAATTTTTGCAAAAACTTCTAGAATCACTTGCAGTGTTATTTTGTAGTCTAGGAGATGTTTGAGAGTGATCACTTTAGATATAAGAACTATGCATGTGTGTGTGTGTTCTTAGTCACTCAGTCATGTCCAGCTCTTCACAACCCCATGGACTGTAGACCACCAGGCTCCTCTGTCCATGGGATTTTCTAGGCAAGGATGTTGGAGCAGGTTGCCATTTTCTCCTCCAGGGAATCTTCCTGACTGAGGGACTGAACCCACGTCTCTTAAGTCTCCTGCTTGGCAGGCAGATTCTTCATCACTGAACCACCTAGGAAGCCCCAAGACAGAACTGAGTGTTCTTTTTGTCCTAAGAAATTTTTTTGTAACAAGTAGTTTACTGCTGCTGCTGCTGCTACTGCCACTAAAACTTAATTTTCATCATTCAAAGCTGTGAAGTCTAGGCTCCCTCTTTTACCAACTGCATTATGACGAGAAGGTCGGATATTGAGGTTTATCATCAGTTCAGTTTTTATCCTTAGTTTATATGAGAAGAGGAGCCCAAAGGAAAATCCAAATTAAATGTGTTCATTCATAATCTTTCTTACGCCAAAGTGAATAGTATATAGTAAAGCAAATGCTAGTGAAGCAGATTGGAAAATAGAACAGGAACACTGAGGATAGTGCTAATTGCAACAGAATACAGATCCATCCCTAACCTAATTAATTACCACTGTTAATATCTTCTTTCTCTCGGACACCATATAACGTGTATATATGCATTGGAATGTTTCTCAAGTATAGGCTATTGGGATCCACAACCCAAGAAACATAACAGCCTAGTAAAAAAAAAAAAAAAGTCCTCATTTTAGGAATTAACAGGAATTGGAACTCTGTACAGTTCTAATGATTTCTTGTTATGGAGGTGGGTAGGCTGTTTTCAAGATATTAGATGAAAGGAAACTTGACATGTCATCCTGAATTGTAACCTTGACACCACCCTCCCTGTGAGTTCAAACAAGTGACTTTATTTCTTGTGCCTGTTTTTTTTTTTTTTAATCTCCCAATTTCTCTTCTTGTTCCTTTGTATCCAGAGGTATATGTCATCTGAAGCCTTCAGCACTTTGCATAGTAAATCAGGAACAAATCCAAGAGAGAGAATAAGACAGAGACCAGTACCTGGTTTCTGCATGAACTTTGTGCTAGGTTTGATGACCCTATGGTAATGAATGATGTTTCATATACTGCCTTATGTCTTATCCATTTATACATTTTCTCTTGGCTCTTGGAAAACTGAAGTCTGTGGAACATTCCATGAATGATCATCAGCATTACATTCTACTAAAATAACTGAGACCTATTTATAAACCACAGGAAATTGTTCTTGCTCAGGATACAGTCTGAATAAGTAATTTAAAAAATGGAAAACAGTCAGTCATCCATATGTTTTCTTCATCTACTATTTTCCAAGCTGGCCCTGAGAGTTCCTAACCTTGCACCTTTGCTCGTGCTGTTCTCACAGCTTAGAATACCCTTCCCACTTTTCCTCCTCTTCTCCTTTAAAGGTCAGATGCCACTTTTGAGGGGGTACCTTTTTGACATGGCCGCTCACCTCCATAAGCCAGAGATCTCCTTTTTTTCCTTGCACCTGTGATTCACTTCTAGACCCTAACACCTAGCACTTACATGCTACCCTAGAGTGTTCTCTCCTTTTTGCCATTAGAGAAAACGGGCATTTCCAGGGAGACTATAAACTCTTGGAGGAGAGTGTTCTACATGAATAACTAAGATAGCATCTGACACAGAGCTGAGAGCATAGACGACACTTCGCGCTGTTGGTGTTAAGGGGTGCTTTTCGGTCGATCTAAAGCCAAATGAGTTTGCACAGAAACTCAGGGTGCAAAACAGACTCAGGGTGACCTCCTGTGCTAGAAGTGGACGTAAAGGTGGGTACTTTGGCATCCGTTCTGCTGGCTCCACTCTCCCACCCCTCCAAGCAAGCTCTGGAGCACCCCTAGGGTGCAGCCTCCCTCTGCCCCCGCCCTGTTGGTGCCTTCTGTTCTCAGGCTGCCGTGCTAGAAACTCTGCCTTCCTTGGAACCCTAGCTTCCTCCATTCCATTCTCTCTAGGCTTATGCATGACTGTCTCTTGGCTGAGCTGTTAAAGCTCTTGAGTGTGTGCTGATGTTCCCCACCCTTCCCAAAGCAAGAGCGTTCTCACAGAGTTTTTCTAAAGAGAACACCTCGACTTGACTCACGGATCCCCAACTAGTTAGCTGGAGAACTCAGTGAAGCTGATCACGGGGCAGTCCTTCTGTCCGTACTCCCCACTTCCTGCTGTCCCAGCAGATTCCAATAGGAATGCCTGCAGGATCGAAATTCTGGAGTTCCTTTTGAGACAAACTTCTTGTCAATGCTAACATACTCTTCCCCATAAGCAAACATTTCCTTTCTCCTTCATACTCCCAGTTAATTGCCAGGAAACAGAGGAAACAAATATTCTGGTAGAACTTTTGATGGCACAAGACGCATGGCGTTCAGAGCAGTAGGAACAGAACGGAGAGTGGCCATACCGTCCACCCTTTGATCCTGGCATCACTCTAACCCGTCCCACCCCAGCGCCACGTGGACATCTCCAACACTGACAACCTTGGCTGCTTCCCATCGGGGCTTTCTGCGTCCATTCCTGCTCCTCCTCTGATTCAATTATTGGAGCAACAATGGGTTTATCCTTGAGTTTACATCCTGCTGATCCCCTTTCCTGTGGGGATCCAGTTTTCACTCCAGACCCTACTGTAGACCCTGGTGCTTTTCACTGTTGTTCGCCGACCAGTGATTCTTCCAAGTCCACCTGATCCTGTTTCAAGACACCAGGCCCCGGCAGTCACAGCTGGTGAGCCATGTATGCCAGCTCAAACCTGGGACTGTTTTCCGAGAAACCTTGCCTGGTTCTGAACTGCTTGTCCTACAAGCCCACTTCTATTCGGTTCCAAACGCTTGAGGCAGCAGACCCAGCCTCGGTAGACTCCTGACTTGACTTTGTATGTGTTCTTCCGGTCACTTGACTTGGACTTCCCTCTCCAGTTGTTAGCCTTTTGCACCTGTGTGCTCTCTGCATCACTGAGGGACTTTTGCCTGACTCACCCCCAGCAGCTTCCCCGCTACAAGAAGTCACCGTCCCACCACCACCACCACTGGAAGACTCCTGAGGAGGATAAGCCAGTCGGGGAAATCATTTTACGGAGAGGAGTTTTTTTATTTTCTTTAATTCACCATGTAGGTCGGGAGATTATTCTCAGAAGGAGATATAAAATAGGGGATGTAAATCTGGAGCCTCGGTCTAGTCAAGAAGGAGGTACAAACATTTTATAAAGAAAAAGTGATTTAATCTCTCTCCTATCATTCTGCCAGATGGAATGAAGTCCTCTGGGAATGTTGCGAGGGAAACATTTATCAGGAGGATAGTAAAGGACTTGGGATTATTTTGTTATCCACCTTCTGTAAGCAAGCACTTCTTTTTGCTTTTGTATTTTTTTATGGAGGAAAAAAAGTGTTGGGTTGAACTCCATGTGCTTTCTTATGTAATAAAAAAGTCAAGCAAAGGGCATGTCTTAAAAGTCAAGCAAAGGGCATGTCTTGGTTCGTCTTGGACTCTGCCGGCAATATCACAAGTGCTGGGAGGCAGAGGCTCTATGCGCCTTGAGGATTATCATGCAGTTTCTTTCTAAGTGTTAAGCCTCTTTCTCTGCAGAAGGGGCCCATCTCAGGATGGACCATTATGATTCCTAGTCACTTGTTGATGTTTCAGCAAGGGTTCAATAATTCTACAGGGTTTCATTTAAATGTACTCAATTAAGGCAAGATTTGCAAACCTAGTTTTCCTTCTGACTATGGGTGCCTCATAGCCCAAATGGGTCCCTTTGTTTCATCCTTAAAAATCATGAAAGTTGGCCCATGTCATTTGAAAGACACCTTCTAGCTCTGAAACTCCCCAAGTCTGCTTTCTCAGTAGTGTTCCACTTTCCAACCCCATGGACTGTAGCCTACCAGGCTCCTCTGTCCATGGGATTATCCTAGCAAGAAAACTGGAGTGGGTTGCCATTTCCTCCTGCAGGAGGTCTTCCTGACTCAGGGATCAAACCTGCACCTCCTGCAGCTCCTGCATTAGCAGGCAGATCCTTTACCACTGAACAACTTTGTAATAAATCCTAGCTGGCATCTAGGCACTAATTGAAAATCTGTAAGCCAGTTAATATATTCTAGAATTGAATCTATTGGTATCCCTCGGTAGTAATAGTAATAATTAGAGTTCTAATAATAAGAAGTCATCTTCCTCTCTTGCAAGATAATATATCCATGGGACCATCTAGCATTTATAGGCCACCAATACATTTCAGTTAAAGGGGCATCTCCTATACTAATATTTCCCAAAATATAATTCTAGAAATCCTATTCTTTCACTTAGATTCACCACAGCAATGTGTCCTAAAAGGTCTTTTATATTTTATGCATGAAGGATCCAATCAAAAATCACAAATTGCACTTAGTTGTTAGTTCTCTTTATTCTTAATCTAGAAACAGTTTCTTCCTATTTTTCATAACACTGATGAATTTGAGGAGTCTGGGCTGGATGTCTTGTAGAATACTACATAATCTGAATTTACGGGATTGTCCCCTCAAGTTGAGATTCAGATTTAATATTTGGCAGAAAAATGACTTCAGTGATGTTCATACTGTTATTTTTGAAACTTTTTTATTTTACCTTTTAGATGAGATCAAATATTACAGAAATATATAAGGAGAAATGGAAGGTGCTACAAAATGCCACCCCTAGAAATAACCAGTATTTATATTTTAGTATATATGCCATTAGATTTCTTTCCTTTGGGTATAACAGAAGTGGAACCATTTCTATATCATTTTTGTAACTTTCTCTTTTTACTGGTTGCCATATCTTAGAATACTTTCTGTGTGAGTACATATACACATACCTCATTTTTTCTTTGTGGTTTGTTTCCAGCTTCTGGCTATAAGGAACTATGCTGCAATCATCATTCATGTATATTTGTGTACTTATGTGAGTATTTCTGGTTACCTTCCTAGGAGTAAAATTTCTGGGTCAACTTTGATATTGCAAACTTGTCACCACAAAAACATTACCTCAATCAATACTTTCACCAACAGTGCAGGAGAGTGACTGTTTCCTCACATCTTATCCTAGTATTACTACTCTTTTTAATCTTTGTTAATAGGAAGTAAAAACTGCTATCTCATCATTTGAATTTTTAAGCTATGAGCGAAGTTAAGTAGATATTTTTACATGCTTATTTCCTGTTTTTGTCCCTTTCCCTGAATGATCTGTATATATCCTTTGCTTATTTCCCTACTGAACTGTTTCTTCTACTTATTGATTTCTAAGACTCATTTTTACCGTTTGTTTTCTGTATGTATAAATAATTATTTTGTCCAGCTAATTAGACAACTTCAGTAACATCCTATAAAACGTGCTCCAAAGAATATGCCTAACTTAGGAAGATACCATGTTTAGATCCTTCTCTTTGAACTCTCCACATAGGGAAAAGAGCCTGAACAGCCACTTGATTTAAATCTCTAGTGTGAATAAAATAAATGTTATGTATTCTTCTGAAGAAGGGAATGGCAACTCACTCCAGTATTCTAGCCTGGAGAACCCCGTGGACAGAGGAGCCTGATGACCTACAGTCTGTGGGGTCACAAAGAATTGGACATACTGAGTGACTAACATTTTCACTTTTCACTATGTATTTATACACATACATATATTATATGTATAATTGAAAGTGGGTTTTTTTAATGTTTTATCTGTGGTCATTTTCTGTCAAAAAAATAAATGACTTTAGATTCTTTTAAATCGTGCTGTGGTGGGTTATAAGGTAGAAGCAGAAATTGTTCTGAAGCTGAAAATAGGATGCAAGGAATTAAATCCAATGTCCACAGCTGGACAAATCTCCCCCTTCCCCCTTCCCCCCACCCTCCTGTAACGGCTGGACATAGTTTGGAAACCATCACTATGGAAGGTCTCAGGAAGCTCTGATAAGATGAGCATACTCAAGAAAATAAAAAAGAAAAGAAAAGGAAAGCATCTTCAGAAGGTAGACTCTGTCCATTTAATTTTCTGCTGGGTTTGCTTCTGGGGTAGCATTATAGCAGCCTGCAGATCTTGCTGTTAGGTGCACTGTAGGCCTAAGATTAATCTTTAGAAATCTTTCCAAACAGAAAGGACTTGTGGACCAAAGTTTTGTTGTTTTCATTTTGTCTTTCCTATCCCAATCAAGTTGGAATCCTTTTCTCACAATTTGGATCATGTCATTGCATTTCCTGTGAAAAAGAGTGTTAGCTTCAGAGATGCCTATATTTGGGATAGTGAATTATGGTCAGCAGTTTTCACAATGTTCTCCCTAATCATCTCTCCCGGTCCACTGGAGGTGCTGGCTCTGTGCCCAGTACACAAATTAAAGATTAGTTAACTGGATGCACTAGGCACATGGCCGCCAGCTCCATTTAGGACACGTGATTCACTCTTACCTCTCCTAAGTGCTGCCTGCCCTTTTCTGCCCTAAAAGTAATGCATTTCTTTCTTGTTCAATACTATTGACTCCTCTATAGAAAGAAACAGAGTGGGGGGGGAATCTCCAACTTGGATAGCTCAGAGCTGGGTTTGTCAGCAATCAGAAATACATTCAGTCTCCAACAGTAAAACAAGTTTGTACGTCATCTAGAGGGAGTTAGAATGCGTTGCTTCAGAATTTGATTTCACACATGTAGGCAGTTCATGGGGTGGCAAAGACTCGGACACAACTGAGCAACTGACCTGAACTGAGGAGGTTCATGAGGGCAAAAGTAAGAAAACCATTCCCCACCCCCAATACAGCCACAAAATAGGAAATAGAGAAACAAATACCTACAGCCAAGGAATAGGAAATAAGGAAATAACATACTTTCTGAGTGATAAACTATGAAATCAACACATAATGGCACTGGGCTGAGACAGTAAAATCTCCTTAAAGGAAGAGAAATCACTTATCTAGCCTATGCCTTTAAGGCTTGACTACTGTCCACTCAAGCCTAAACACATATTCAAAGAAAAAAATGCACGTTATTTGTAGAAGGGAATATGGAAATGTTACATAGCAGCCTTTTCGGTTGTTATATAATATGGATATATTAATTTTGTCTCAACATTGCTATTCTTCCCATCTGCCTTTTTTCCCATGGGAGATACTGAAATAAAAATATTTTTCCCTTTAATTTTTTTTTTAAGTGCTCTACTTGCTAACATAGCTTCAGGGCTGTAATTAAACACATTCATCTGACTCTGTTGGGATAGAGCCTCCAATACGTTCTCAGTTTAAGCTACAGCTGAAATATTTTGATAAGAAAAAAAAGGAAATTGCTTTACAAATAAACAAAGGTACATTCAGGATGGAATCAAAACTTTTCCTTCATGGGAAATAAACTAGCAATATCTCTGTGTTTTATTTTTTTTAACAGAAAAGAGCTGGCATAATATATAGCTTATAGTTCTATTATTAAATTTACTCTAATTGGGTCTTATGGATGAAACATGCTAATGATCATATCCTTTGGTCAGACTTCTCAGCAGCTGTTCAACAAATTAGGCTTCATAAACAGACTGTTGAGAAAAATAATCCTGCTGCTTCACAGACACACCCACAACACACCCGTACAATGGTCTCCCCATGCCCTGGCCTTACACATACTCTGTGGTATACAGCAGTCAACAATCAAATACATGTTGCTGTGATTGTGCCACAAGGACATTCATCCTAGCTAGGACTCTTTTGGGGATCTTTATCTCTTAAAAACTTTTAATTGTCAGAGATTTTGAGACTGAATTTTGACAATCAGATTCGATGTCCCCCTATTACCTCACCAGTTAAAAGAAGGAGAAAAAAACCACAAAAACCCAAAATCGACTGCACTCGTCATCCTTGTGATTTGAGTGATTGTGCCATGATGACTTAATTTGCTTTTCATACTTTGCAGAGCAATTTAAATAGCTCAGATGTTTAACTCTTGAAAAAGTGGTAACTAGTCACATATAGCAACTACTTCCTTTAAGAAATGTCACAAAGATGCTTATAATTTATTGCTGGACTCGTTCAGCATAGCATGCAAATCAACTTACATATTTACATCCAGCTTCAAATAGGATCTTAAATACACTGCTTAAGCCAATCAAATCAGGTACTTCCATTGGCAATGCCATGGCTCTGCTTTACCTCACTCTAGCATTTTCTAAGCCGTTCAAATAATCCCATTCCTATGATGTAGCAATGCGTGTATGTGGTCAGAACCACCAACACAATCAAAGGTGGTCTAGGCACCATTCCATGACTGTCCATAGAACTCAAAGTTGTTGACCATAATGTGAAGCGAAGTTCAAAGCAAAGATCTTGCTGGAAACCATGGCCACTGGTCACAGCTCATAGGCCCTGGGGAATAGTTGTAATACTGCCCCATAACCACAGTGGTGCCAGTGATCTTGTGGCATTGAACCCTAATATAATACATGAAAGTTCAAATAAAAAAGCATCAAGGCTGAATAAAGGGATCCTGAGATGAGAAGGACTTTGGAATAGGCCTGTGGTTCCCTGGGACCACTAATGTGATAATAACCCTCTCTAACTGCTAACCGCTGTCTGAAATCGCCTTATTTCTTTGACTTAGGGCATTCTTAAGTCTTTCTAAAATGAAAATACTTGAGATAGGTATAATACTGTATGCTGTTCTGAGTTACTCATCTCTTAATATGAATAAAGAATAGCATGTTGCTGAGATAAGTGTACACAGAGCTCAAGGATATAGGAAGAACCTGCCTGCAATGACCATTTGGGGAAAGGATGCTACTGAAAATGAGGAGCCAAGGGCTCCTCCCAGTACCCATTGTAAGTTTCATTCCCATGCAGAGCACCAGTGTCTGAGCTGCCTGTTGGGTCGATGATCCCTCACCAAGCTGAAGCAAACAGAATGAGCTGCCTGGGTCCTGAGCAAGAGAAAGAGCTGCTACTTCACAGCAGCAGTGTTGTGTAGGAGTAGGAAATGGGACTTGTAGGTGGGAGACACTTTTGAAGCTTACTATGGCTTATAGTTTCTTCCTATACAATCAAGTCTCCTCTTCGGGAAGATTACCCCTCTCTGGATATTTACAAAACTAATATTTTAAGTTAATTCCCAAAGGCAGCCTAGCCCTGAGTGCCTGCCAACACAAGGGTTGGAGAAACGCTTCCATAGCGAGGAATGGTAATTGGTGGATTTCAGGAGAGGGGCCAACGTCCCACCCCCATTCTTCACTCGCTGCCACCACCATGTCTCTGCACAGAGACTTTAGATTTATTTTGCACCTTTTTGAGTGGATCCCAAAGCCCTTTGCAGAGAAAAAGAAGGGTTATCCCAGGACAGGACTCAGTTTGTATTCATCAGGTTACACTTGGCCAAAGTAACAGTCCCAGTTGGAGGCAGGAACAGGCTTCATGCTTCATAAGAAGTCTGGTAGGGATTTTGAAATCACAGGATGAGTCTGGAGTATGAGGCAAGTCTCAAAGTAACTAAAAACTGTGCCAGAGACGTGTTTCACTATGACCTATACACTGCATATGCTGTTTCCTTTAATCCCATTGTGGACAGTGGATAACAATAACAGTTAAAAACTAACATTTACATAGCATTTACTATGTACCAGACACTGTTCCAAGGCTTTGGCATGCATCAATTGATAAACACCTATAAGACAGGTAGGAATAATATCCTCCCACCTGGCAGATGAGAAAACTGAGGCACAGAGAGAGATTAAATAACTTGCAAAGGGAATATAATAATAAAGGAACTAATTACATTTTAAATTCTCAGAATTACTATTAATACTGCCTTCATTTTGCAGAGAAGGAAGTGGAGGCTCAGAGGCAAGTAACTGATTAAAGGTCATACAATGTTGAAGTGGTGGCAGAGCCCACCCCTAACATTTGGGGGACTGGAGCAAAAGTACAATTGGGGACTCATTTGTCTAAAGTTAAATAAAAAATGTCCTCTTCTCTTGCTTTGAAAAATAAGTCTCCGAAACAACCTGGAAAGACCAGATTCAGATTTAGTTTTCAGACTTCTTGGTTTGATCCAGAAGAGAGGGTGCAGGGAGTCAGATTCCAGTCCTTGGCCCAGTGCCCTTCTCTTCTCACCCCTGAAACTCACATACAGATTCTCCAGTGTCCATGACCTACTCCTGTCCATACTCGACAAACGGCTGCCCCAAAGCATCCCGAAATCTAGGTGATATGCACCCTAGGGAGGACACACCTGGAAGGAGGCCTGCACAGATCCTGGAAGCAGGCTCATGGCTACTGGCAGGTGAATTCTGGTGTTTATTAAGGTCTAGAGCAGGGGATATGGGCTCTGGTGGGCATGTTTTTAGACCTGGATTTTGTCCTTTACTCTACGAGGTGGAGCACACCTTGAGAAGGGCCACAGTGGAGCCCTCTAGAGCTCATGGCCCAGAGCTGAGGACCTGCTTGTCTGGATCTGAGAGTAGCACTGGACATAGTACCAGGGTGAGAAATGGAGTATTTCCTGCCATGCCAGTAAACAAGGCTGTCGCAGTCATCATCCATTTTGGCCTTCGAAATGTGAATTTCTGAGCCCTAAGGGCAACTGGGAAGGAGAATAATACCTGCTATCCAGCAGCCATCAGGTTGCAGCCACTTCCTATAGTGAGCACTGAGGAAAAACTGCAGGATACTGTCCCCAGATAGTGGAGATGCATATGAAAGGAATGCTTGCAGTGAGCTCAGACTCTTGCATCTTCCCACATATCAGTTTAGTTCAGTCACTCAGTCATATCTGACTCTTTGCGACCCCAAAGACTTTAGCATGCCAGGTCTCCCTGTTCATCACCTACTTCCAGAGTTTACTCAAACTCATGTCCATTAAGTCGGTGATGCCATCCAACCATCTCATCCTCTGTTGTTTCCTTCTCCTCCTGCCTTCAATCTTTCCCAGCATCAGGGTCTTTTCTAACGAGTCAGCTCCTCTCATCAGGTGGCCAAAGTATTGGAGCTTCAGCTTCAGCATCAGTCCCTCCAATGAATATTCAGGACTGATTTCCTTTAGGATTGACTGGTTGTATCTCCTTGTAGCCCAAGGGACTCTCAAGAGTCTTCTCCAACACCACAGTTCAAAAGCATCAATTCTTCGGTGCTCAGTTTTCTTTATAGTCCAACTCTCACATCCATACATGACTACTGGAAAAACCATGGCTTTGACTAGATGGACCTTCGCTGACAAAGTAATGCCTCTGCTTTTTAATATGTTGTCCAGGTTGGTCCTAGCTTTTCTTCCAAGGAGCAAGCATCTTTTAATTTCATGGCTGCAGTCACCATCTGCAGTGATTTTAGAGCTGAAGAAGATAAAAGTCTGATATGGTTTCCATTGTTTCCCCATCTATTTGTCATGAAGTGATGGGACCAGATGCCATGATCTTGGTTAAGTGCTAAATTCCTTAACTTGAGATATCTGGTTTTCTTTAATTCACAAAAATTCTTCTGATGTTCAGATTTCTTGCCCTTTGTTGCAAACTTCTATATAACCTGACACTCTCCTCATTCTCTTAGGGTTACTGGCGATATTGTCTCCCAGGCTTGAAGTCCTAAAAACTCCCACCAAATAAAACATAACTCTCAACCTTCAGGTTAAGACTATTTTTAAGCTGACAAGGGCTCCAAACATATCTGCCCAGTTCCAAAGTCTTTACCCTACTCCGCCACCATTAATGTCACCCCTCTGCCTCTGAGACCAATTTGGAACTGGAAGCTGAAGAGGAATGCTGTGAGAAGCAGGGAACCCTAAGAGTAGGAAGCACAGAGATTTCCCCTCACCCGCACTCACATTTCCCCTTTTCCACTGGGTCCTGTCTGGCAGCTGGCCGGGTTGCATAAACACCACCCAGAGCAAATCCAAATCCTGACCACACCCTTTCCTTGTTTACGGACAGCAAGCCTGGAAAGAATAGGCACCGCCTAGAAAATGATTCTTTCAAAAACTGTCCATTCTCTCTTACTCTGGAACATAAGACTTCTGAAAATATAATTTGCCAGAGAAAGTCCTTTTTCTTTCTTCAGATTAAGATAGCCAATGGGCCTGCTGGCCTAGCCAGTCCCTCTAAGGAAGTTACTTCCTGGCACCTGGCATAGGCTATTTACATGGATCTAGGAAGGATCCTGTCAATCTGTCCAGGCTTCTAAATTTAGTCTCCATACATAGATGCAATTTCCTGTGTTAGTTATCTTAATTAAAATTTTCCACAGGCTCAATCTTATATTGTTGATGCTCAAATGTCAACATTCACAATGCCTTGTTCCTTTTTTTTAAAGAACCACAGTAATACCCCGACAAGCCAGCAGTTTGGAAGCCCCGGCGCTCAGAGCTAAAAGTCCAGCCAGCAGTGGCTGTGGATCCAGGCTCATTCACACCCTCTCTCCTTTTCTGAAGGCACTGACGGAGTGAAGACAGACCTACCCAAATACCAACACTTGTGTCCTAGTCCTGGAACCTCAGAAATCCACCCACAGCAGCATGAACAAAACATGGTATTTTGCCGAAAAGAGCAGGCTGGACTTGGGCAGGGGATGTATCAGGTCTTTCCAGATGCTTGGAAAAAGAAATAGGAAAGGTGTCAGGAACTGATCTTTCTTCTTGCCAACCACTCTCCTGCCATGATAGTTTATTGTATCTCTCCCTTCTCTCTGCAAACCACTTTTTTCTGGTTCCCCACTACTTCACCCTCCAAATAGCAGGGCGTGTGGTTCTGCACATCCTCTGGCTTGGAGCTCTGATTTAACTGCAGCTCAGTTCCAAATCCAGAGCATCTTATTGGTCCAGCCTGAGTCAAGTGACCATGTCTGGTCCTATCAGCTGGTGGCTCAAGAGGATGCATAGAGGAAGGGACAGTACACATCAGCCTTTAGGTG
Source organism: Odocoileus virginianus (assembly GCF_023699985.2). Classification (NCBI taxonomy): domain Eukaryota; kingdom Metazoa; phylum Chordata; class Mammalia; order Artiodactyla; family Cervidae; genus Odocoileus; species Odocoileus virginianus. The sequence goes on along the minus strand of NC_069675.1, from coordinate 35,336,038 downwards.
GGATCCTTGTGAAGAGGGGGTGGGTAAATGACCTAAGGGTAGGCCGAGGTTCACTAACCAGATTGTACATGTATTTGAAATAGTTAGACTCCTATCTCTTTTCCTTTGCCTTAATATTTTTGGGTGACAAGCAGTTGGGTTCCCACCTATGCTTGTTGTTGCACTTTATGTACCCTTATTTACCACAAATCGTCATGGCAATTTCTCCATCATCCCACCTCTCATCACTAATCTTTTCTGGCTTTCGATTATGGAAACTTATGAAGCCGAATCTGTCACCCAAGCTTGAAAGTAAAAAGGAACACTGTTACGAATCAATATAATCACTGCTTAGCATTTTGCTTGGTTTAAGTCTGTTTTAAACTTGCACAGAAAATGACTGTTGTCAACTAGGTTCACTTTTTGGGCCCCCAGCCCAATCACAGCTTTCACTGCATTTACTTGACTTGTCTAATATATAAAACAATAGCCTGTTCTACATTCTAAAATATCATAAACCTCTCAGTCCATAAATCCCAGACTGGGTTATCTGAGGAATTTTTGGCAGATCTACCAAGCAACATGGCCAATCTAGATGTCAGAGGAATTTCTTGAGTTTCAAGCCAACCAAGAACATTAACACTTCACCCATATTCCAGAGGAATGCAATCATTTTGTATAGTTGGACAGTCTTTAGGGAATGAGCAATATTACTATTATATGTTTTAAGAAATGTGTATTTGGTTTCCATGACATTCATGTTCAAAGGGAATAAAGCAGTCATTGTGAATGAAATTTTGGGCAAGGTGTAATCTGTACCAAATTAGTTTTCTTTCTTTCTTTTATTTTTTTTTGCTAGAATGACTAAAGAAAAATTCTGTGCTGTCATGAAGATGCAAGGGGGATTTCATTAATCTCTTTATGAAGTCATTTGGTGTTCACTGGGTATTTGCTATGTGCTGGACACTACATTAGATGCTGCAAATGCAGAGATAAAGGACACAGTCCTTGGTCTCAACACACTCACAGCCCAGCAGCAAAAACATGCATAAACCAGAAATAACAGCGCCATGGAGTAAGGGTATACATACATAGAAAGTTGAATGAGGACAGAGCAGAGCCTCCTAACTCAGTGTGGGTTGAGTGGAGTGAGGAAAAACTTCTGAGTGGAGAATGAGGTCTGAGCTGACTTGAGAAAGGAGTTGAGAAAGGAGTTAACCACTAAATGAAGTGAGAAGAGTATGAAGGCAGGGGGAGAGTGTGAAAGAGGGAGAGCATCATGCATTGTGTGTATTGATGATGGGTGTTTAGGCTGGAATTTAGGCCAGGAGTAGAACAGATAGGGCTGGCGAGGTTGGCCTGGGACCAGGTCACAAAGGACTTCAGGTCAGGCTTCCCAGATGGCAGAGTGGTGAAGAATCTGCCTGCCAGTACAGGAGACACGAGAGACATGGGTTTGATCCCTGGGTCGGGAAGATCCCCCTAGAATAGGAAATAGCAACTCACTCCAGTATTCTTGCTTGGAAAATTCCACTGTGAGAGGAGTCTGGTGGGCTACATACAGTCCATGGGGTTGCAAAGGGTTGGGCATGACTGAGCACAGACACAAAGTATTGGAAATTTATTCTGTGTTGAAATGGAATCTTCAGAATATTTCTTTTTTAAGAAGAAATTTTATCGAAGTATAAAATATGTGCAGGAACATGCACATATGACAAGTGCTCAGATGGATGAATTTTTATGACCTCAACACAGTTTTGTAGCCAGAAACTAGGTCATAATGTAACCAAAACTCCTGAAGCCCCCTCTTGTGGCCTTCCAGTCACTACTTCTCTCTTGAAGGGGGACTACTGGCCTGACTTCTAACACGAGAGATTTGTTTTGCCTGTTTTTGAACATTACTTAAAAGAAATTGTAAAATATGTTGTCTTCTGGGCTTCCCTGGTGGCTCAGATCGTGAAGAATCTGCCTGCAATGCAGGAAACTTGGGTTTGATCCATGGGTCGGGAAGATCTCCTGGAGAAGGGACTAGTAACCCACTCCAGTATTCTTGCCTGGAGAATCCCATGGACAGAGGATCCTAGTGGGCTACAGTCCCTGGGGTCACAAAGAGTTTGACACGACTGAGCGACTAAGCACATACGCATGTATATTCTACCAGTCAGCAGGATGTTTCTGAGAACCACCTACTCCATTCTATGGAGATGTGGTTCATTCAGTCTCATGGTTGAACAATACCTCATTTTATAAATTTTCCATAATTTTATCATTTCTGTTATATGTCAACATTTGAGTACTTTCCAGTTTGAGACTATTATGAACAGTGCTGCTGTGAATATTCTTGTTCATGTCTTTTGGTGAGTATATGTACTCATTTCCATCGGACAAAATACCCAGGAGTGGAATCTCTGGGTCACAAGCTGAGTAGATATCCAGCTTAATTGGATTCTGCTGGCCCCAGCAGCCGTGTATGAGAGCACCAGCTGCTCCAGTTTCCAACAATTGATATTGTCCTTTTCATTTTAGCCATTGTGTGTGTGTGTGTGTGTGTGTGTGTGTGTGTGTGTGTGTAATTGTTATGGGCTGAATTTTGCCTCACCCTCAAATTCATATATTGAAGCCCTAATTATAGTTATAAAGGTATATAGTTATAAAGGTAACTATGATTAAACTGAGTCATAAGAGAGGGGCCCTAATATATAATAGGACTGGTGTCCATAAAACAAGAGAAAAAGACTCCAGATACCTCTCTCTCTCTCTGCACACACACAGACACAGACACACACACACATGAAATGCCATGTGAAGACACAGTGAGAAGGCAGCTGACTGCAAGCCAGGAGGAGAGTCCTCATTAGAAACAAACACTGCTGGAACCTTGATCTTGAACTTCCAACCCCCAAAACTGGGAGGAAACAAGCATCTGTTGTTTAAGCCACCCCATCTGTGGTATCTTGTTATGGAAAGCCAAGTTGACTAATAGAGTAGTGGCATCACATTCTAGTTTTAATTTGTATGTTACCCCTCAAAGTTTTTTAAATAGGGGAGGAAAGTTATCAGATTTGTGCTTTAGCTGCAGTACTAGAAACATGGAAACTAATCAGAATGCTACAGGAATAACCTAGGCAAGAGTTTAAGAAAGCCTGAACAAACCTAGGACCAGCGGATTGGATAGGAGGGGTTATGTCAATAAATGAGAAAGAGGTCAAATTGGCAGATCAATGTGGAATAAGGAAACAGAGTTGCCAATATAGCTATTGTCTATAAAAACAATAATGCTATAAAAATACAGCGTTTTGTCTAAGAGTGGAGCTGAAGTCAGACTACATGCATCCAGACACATCATTTCCTAGCTGTGTGACCTTGAGCTATATCAGTCGTGTCTGACTCTTTGTGACCCCATGGACTGTAGCCTACCAGGCTCCTCCGTCCATGGAATTTTACTGGCAAGAGTACTGGAGTGGGTTGCCATTTCCTTCTCCAGGGAATCTTCCCGACCCAGGGATCAAACTCGGGTCTCCCGCATTGCAGGTAGATGTTTCTACTATCTGAGCCACCAGGGAAGCCCATATTTTATCATACTAAACTTCTATTACCTCAACGATAAATTAAGGAATTAATAAAAAATAACAACTTCCTTTTAGAATTATTATGAGGACTAAATGAGCTAATAAAAATTACCTATTTGGAAAAAAGTTCATATAAACCCCAAATGGGTTTCTCAGGTGGCGCTAGTGGTAAAGAACCCACCTACCAATGCAGGAGACCTAAGAGACTCAGGTTTGATTTCTGGGTCATGAAGATCCTCTGGAGGAGGGCACAGCAACCCACTTCAGTATTCTTGCCTAGAGAATCCCATGGACAGAGAAGCCTGGCGGGCTACAGATCATAGGGTTGCAAAAAGTCAGACTTGAATGAAGCGACTTAGCATGCAAGCAAAAACCCCAAATATATTTGATTTAGCCTTTATTAAAACTCAACACTCAAAAAACTAAGATCATGGCATCCGGTCCCATCACTTCATGGCAAATAGATGGGGAAACAGTGACAGACTTAATTTTCTTGGGCTCCAAAATCACTGCAGATAGTGACTACAGCCATGAAATTAAAAGATGCTTGCTCTTTGGAAGAAAAGCTATGACCAACCTAGACAGCATATTAAAAAGAAGAGACATCACTTTGCCAGCAAGGGTCCGTGTAGTCAAAACTATGGTTTTTCCAGTAGTCATGTATGGATATGAGAGCTGGACCATAAAGAAGGATGAATGCTAAAGAATTGATGCTTTTGAACTGTGGTGTTGGAGAAGACTCTTAATGGTCCCTTGGACTGTAAGATCAAACCAGTTAATCCTAAAGGAAATCAGTCCTAAATATTCATTGGAAGAACTGATGCTGAAGCTGAAGCTCCAATACTTTGCCCACCTGATGAGAAGAGCTAACTCATTAGAAAAGACCCTAATGCTTGGAAAGATTGAAGGTGGGAGAAGAAGGGGATGACAGAGGATGAGATGGTTGGATGGCATTACCGAGTCAATGGACATGAGTTTGATCAAGCTCTGGGAGTTGGTGATAGACAGGGAAGCCTGACGTGCTGCAGTCCATGGGGTTGCAAAGAGTCAGACACGACTGAATGACTGAACAACAACAACAAAACTAAAGTTAAAACCAGAGGATACAATTTACTTATCATTAAAATGTATTTGTTTATTATTATTAAACTTGCAAGACTGAGAACAGTTTTTAAGTCTCTATTATTTTAATAGAAAATAACATTTTCTATTATTTTCTTTGTGAATACATGCAATTGTGGAATATGTATAAATTTTGTATCATATTCTAAATGCAGTGTTTTAGAGAATATGAACATGTACTTTATTGAAGATGACAAGATTACATCTTTCAGTTTTCTTTGCCCATATTTAGCTGGTGAAAAATTTGGGAGAAAATATCCAGAAAGTCTTTAAAGCTATAGTTAGTCCAGTCCAGGACAAGGGGATTAGTAAACCAAAGGTACCATTAAACGACAAGTATTTTGTTTTGATTTGATCCTTATGAAATAAGTTGACTAAATGTACACATATTCTGTATTGTATCATAAAGTTGAGATTTTCTTATAAATAAAATGAAAGATTATTTTAAATAAATGTCATCTAATGCAATGCAGGATTTGTCTTTTCCTTGACATTAGCTCAGAGCAAGGTACACACTAGGCATCAGGAAACTTTACTGCCATCATCATCATCACCACCATCACCAGCAGTAGTAGCACATTATTATTATGTAGGTATCTAGGATTACTTCTGTGGTAGATTGAAAAATTACTGCATTTCTACATCACTTATAATTTGACTTTGCAGTTTCTGCCATCAAGAGCTGATGTGCTCCATCCCTTGAGCTTGGACTGGCTTTGTGACTTCTGGTCAATAGAATACAATGAAGGTAATAGTGTGTTCATTCCTGTCTTAGGCTTCCAGAAGCCTTGAATAGTTTTGCTTTCTCTCTTGGAACTCTGCCCGTCTTCCATGTGAATAAACTGAGGCCAACTTGGTGGAGGGTGAGAGAGCATAAGGGCCCAGTTAGTCCAGTTGTCCCACCCAAAGCTCCAGACACGATAGAGCCCAGCCAGGATCAGCTGAGTCTGGTATGGTCAGCAGAAATGCCCAGCTGACCCACAGACTTATGAACAATAATAATGACTACTGATGACTATTGAATTAAGCCATTGTTTGGGAGTGATTTGTTAGGCAACAGAAAATAACTGATATGACTTCCAAACAGACATAAACTGAGGGAGAGGATATAGGAGGGAAAGCCCATGTGAAGGTCAGAGAACTCTGTTTGAGACACATAGAGTTTACTATACCTAAGAAACACAGTGTGGAGGTGTTGAGAGGTCAAGTTTCATCTGGAGGCAAAGATTCAAGAGTATTTAGCATTAGATGGAAGCAGATGCCCCAGAAATGAGTTTCTTTTTCCAGGATGAGAGAAAAGAGAACTTAGGAAAGAACCCTGGGAAAAATCAATATTTAAGGGACGTGTAGAGGAGGAAGAAAGTGAGAAGAGACAACCAGAGACGTAAGAGGAAAACCAGAAGAGATGAGAGTGGTATTGAGTTGGCCAAAAAGTTCTATCAAGTTTTCCATAACATCTTATGGAAATATCTGAAAAAATCTTTTGGCCAACCCAATACAGTAGAAGAAAGGCATGAGAGTTTTGCCCACATTTTTTTCAATTTTTAAAAGTTGAGATAACATTGGTTTATAAGTTTCAACACAATATTTCTACTGTATACTCTACAGCATGCTCACCACCAAATATTTAGTTTCCATCTGTCACCATACAGTTGATTCCCTTTACCCATTTAACCCTCCTGCTCACCACCCCTTTCCCTCTGATAACCACTACTCTGTTCACTGTTTCTATGGGTTTGTTTTTGTTTTGTTTGCTCACTCATTTTGTGTTTTTGTTTGTTTGGTTTTTATATTTTATGTGATCGAAATCCTACAGAATTTGTCTTTCTCCGTCTGACTTATTTCACTTAGCATAATATCCTCAAGGTGCATCCATGTTGTTGCAAATGGCCACATTTCATCTTTTTATGGCATATATAGATGTATCTTTTATCTTTTGGATAAAGATAACTTCTTTATCCATTCATCCACTGATGGGCACCCAGGTTGCTTCTATATCTTAGCTATTGTAAATGTGGCAATGAACATAGGTATGTATATATCTTTCCAAATGAGTGCTTTGTATTCTTTGGATAAATATCCAGAAGTGAGATAGCTGGGTCATATGGAAGATCCCTTGGAGAAGGGCATGGCAACCCATTCCAGTATCCTTGCCTAGAGAACTCCATGGACAGAGGAGCCTGGTGGGCTATTGTCCACTGGGTCACGAAGAGTTGGACATGACTGAAGCGACGTAGCACATGGTCGTTCTATGTTTAAAGTTTTGAGAATCTGTATACTATTTTTCATAGTGGCTACACCAGTGTGTATTCCCACCAACAATAAAAGGCATGAGAGTTTAAAACCACATTATTATGATAAAAAAAAGAAGGTAGGGCAAAGATCCAAAGTTCTCTCCTACCTAGCTGACTCTGTGTAAAAGAGGGGAGAGGGAAGAATGAGCTGAGCTGAGAAAGACTATCAGGGAGCCCACATACCAATCCAATGTGTCTGGATTTTATGCTGAAGGATTTTTAGCAAAGGAGTGACTTGAACAGGTTTTTGTTTGAAGATCTCTCTATAGCAGTGTAGTAGATGGTCTGATTGGAGGAAGCAAGATAGAAATTGGGGAGGCTAGTTGGGAGGCTCTCAGAGAAATCCATGTGAGAAAGGATGAAGGCCTGAATGAAGGAATGACTGTGAGCACAAGGATGGATTCAAGAAAATGGTGATGGCACTGCCAGCAGCATGTGACTGATTATCCACGGTGGGTTAGATATGATGCAGAATGATACCTAGTTTTCAGGCTTAGGCACTGGGGTAAATGGTCTGATTTAGATAAAAATAAATGTAATCCTGAAGGAATACCCGGGCCCCACTAGCCTGTGGAAAGTGATTTTTTCCTTAGTCTAGCTAAACCCCTATAGCATAGGGTCTGCCCTGAAACCACTTGCTAGAAACCAGCTCCTGTCAGAGGGCCTTTTTTGTTATTTCTGACTGTGTCTTTAAGAGCCTCTCAGTTGAGTCACAGAGCAAGTCTCTTGGGTTCTTCCCCTCTAACCTCCTAATCTTTCTGCTCCATTGCTGCTGCTACTGTTCATGCCCTTCAGAGATCAGATGACTTCAGGATCAGATGACTTATGAGTATGGCTGCCTGTGGACCCCCATTCTAGCCTAGGACATGGGATGTGCCCTCTAGGGACTAACTAGGTCCACAGTTGCTGCCTCAGTCTGGCATTTCCACAAGTTGCCCCCCAACCTCCAGCTCCCCACCGTTCCTCCTCCTGTTTTGTTTGTTTGGCCTTGCCTTTCAGCCTCCACGTTACTGCTAGATAAGAGACTTGATGTTACCACTCACTACCTCCATGTCACAGCATCAGTTACTCTGCTGGTGCTAGTGAAATGACTCTAGGATTCTCTGTATCTGAGACTCAGACTCAGTTGATCTTAAGTCCTATAGCTTTCTTCCTTCTCCCAGTTCAAAGCATTTCCCCTGTTCCTATTTCTTGTCCCAAGAATAACCACTTCACAGGATGATGGAACATAACATCCATTCTCTCCTGGGGGAAACTCCATATCCACCCATCAGCCTGTTGTTGTATTCTATTGCTCAAAAGATGCATTCACACAAGAGCTTAAGGCTAGTGTATTTCCCATAGGCTGGGGAAATCATTCTTAACCACGGTTACCATAGGAAGAGCTTCCCTGATGCCTCAGATGGTAAAGAATCTGCCTGCAGTGCAAGAGACCTGGGTTCAATCCCTAGGTTGGGGAGATCACCTGGAGAAAGGCATGGCAGCCCAGTCCAGTATTCTTGCAGGGAGAATTCCATGGACAGAGGAGCCTGGCGGGCTACAGTCCATGGGGTCACAAAGAGTCGGACACTACTGAGTGACTGAGCACAAACCATAAGAAACCTAGAATACGGGAAAAGGTTTACAGGAAGATTGTGTGTCCATTTTGCCTTTGATGATGCTAAAAAGATATGACATTCAAGTAGATTTGAGTTTGGTACCAACACAAAAGAGAGAGGTTTGAGCCTGTAGGTGGTAGTTAGCACTGGTGGGTGCAGTGGTGTGTTGGAGTGGACTCATACAGATGGTAAGGGCTGACTTTGTGCATCAGTTCCCAGCTCCACAATGATTGGTAGCTTGTAATCAACAGTGGAGAGAGAAAGCATGTACACTACAGAAATCAGCAAACATTACAAATCTGGGCTTTTTTTTTATCCTCCTGGAAGAGCTGTTTGTTAACATTTACCCCACACTATTGTGGGTTGAGGGTGAAATCATCCAAAGAAGGCAAATACAATAAGAGAGGGAAAGTTCTGAGAAGGAGTGCTAAGGAAGTAATATGTAGGGAGTGGGCAGACAAAGAGGCGTTGGAAAACAGAGCAAGAAGAAGAATCCAGGATGCAGCAAAAACGCTGTGCTATAGGGGAGAGTTTACAAAATAACCTTGTGGGACACGTGTCTCAAGATATCCATGAACAAGATCAGATTATGTGATGGAGATCAATGGATGGCTGTTCTTTTTTTTTTTTTAAGCTATCTTAAGCAATCAAATGGGCTTCCTGGGTGGCTCAGACAGTAAAGAATCCACCTGCAATGCAGGAGACCTGGGTTCGACCCCTGGGTTGGGAAGATCACCTGTAGGAGGGCATGGCAACCCACTCAGTACTCTTGCATGGAGAAGCCCCATGGACAGAGGAGCCTGGCAGACTGCAGTCCATGGGGTCCTCGAGTGTTGGACATGACTGAGTGACTAAGCACAACAACAACAAGCAATCAAAAGGACTTCTTCATGGTCATGTCAGTGTTGCTGAAATAGTCAACCAAGATTTTGTTTTTTTTAATCTAGTTATCCTGGCCATTTCAAATAACTGAATGATATTGCCAATTTATTCTTGAGCAACAGACCTATTCAAACTTTGTGTCCAATCACACAGTTATAAACATCAAATCATATCATTTTGGAACTAGAAAGAATCTTAAAGATCACCAAGGTTCTTCCCTGGTGGTGCAGGGGTTAAGACTCCCAATGCTTCAGGTAGGGGTTTGATCCCTGATCTGGGACAGAAAAAAGAGAGAGTGAGAGAGAGATCTCAATACCCTAATTATCCAGCCAAGGAAGGGAAAGTACAGAGAAAGTAAGTGACAAGGCCTAACCACCACCACTAGCCTTACTGCTGGTCCAGGCAGACCAAATCCAGGTCTCCTGACTCCTTCTCTCTCTTGTCTTCCCTCGCTGGTCATAGAGACTCTCCAGGTGAGTGGAAGACTAACCTGAGTTCGGCTGAGATGAATTTTGGAACAAATGATAGACGTCTCTGCAACCTTTTTACTAAAATGCAAATAAATCAGGGTCCTTGGGTCTGTTGTCTTCTGCTTGGGAATATATTGGGTTGGCCTGAAGGGTCATTCGGGTTTTTCCCCTTAAGATCCGAATGAACCTCTTAGCCAACCCAATGTCTCCGACAGCACGCGGGACTGAAGCCCAGGAAGCGCACGGACTGCGGTAACCAAGGGAAACCAGAGGGTCTAGGAGCCATTTTGTTTTCACGCTGTTTCCAGGGGGAGCGCCCAGGGCGGAAGGTCTCTTCTCCGAGAAACTTGGTACCGACTCTTTGTCCCGAGCACCAGTAAAAGGCTTGCCTCCTTGTTGCGTCAAAAGGTAAGATTTTGAATTTGCTTCTAAGTCACAAATGTAGTAGTACAATGTTTATTTAAAATACAATTTCTACCAGAACTAAGTAGGAAGAATTGCTTTGGTGTTTGTTATTGGGCGTTCCGATCTATCCTCTGGTATTATTTTCCGCTTAAGCTCTTCGGGGGACGTGTGGTTCACAGTATCAGCTTACTGAATAGCCTCATTTCCTGACTGCTGTTCAGCTCAGAAGACACCCCTACGGCTTAGAGAGTGTGTGGGAGAAAATTCCCCTCCTTTCCCTCATCCGAGGGGGCGGCGAGACAGCTGCTAATTGAGTTTTCTTACTTCTTGACTTGAGTGGATTATGCGGCTGCCTCTGCAGAGCTGGAGCTCCTTATCGGAACCATTATTCCTCTTATTATTTTCTGTTATTATTGTTCTGTATCTAGATAGCCAGACACCTAGTCCCTGTTTACTGCCTTCCAGGAGCCATAGGTCAATGAAGTAACCAGGACGTATTGTTATTTGCTTATTTGTTTGGCTACAGTCACCCAATGCTCCCCCTGGGCCTGAATAATTAATTTCTTAAAGTGGCATCTCGCGCACTATGACACTGGTCCCAGCCACCCCTGCTTCTTTCACGCACAGGCTTGGCTGATGCCTCCTCTCCCCAGATCTTTCTCTCCTCCTCCTCTTATTTACAGTTTGTTTCTATTCACTGTCATTTGTGTCCTGCATATTCTCTGCAAGCAGCTTTTTCTCTTTTCAGAATAAAGTAAATCATCTGAGGAAATGATTCATATTTCCATTTTCAAAATATATTATTCTTCTCATATGAGTTTTTTATTCCTAGAGAATTGGTTCAGCAGTAAATGTGAATAACCCTTGATATTTGTCTCACATGGTTTTGTCTCTTAGTTTTCCCAAGAGACTAAACATTTTTTTTTTTGTCTTGTCTCTATTATGTGTCTTTTAATCTTACTCTTTTGAAAAAATATTTATTTTAAAAACAAGTTACAGTAAAATGAAAGAAATTCTATTTTGTATTTTATGTAATGTAACTATGATCTGAGATGTCTTGGTCGTTAAGTAGGTACTGCTGATCTTTTTTACATATTACCACTATTGATCCACCACCAGCTTCTTTATACACACATGGACACTCACACACCCATGCAAGCACACTCACATATTCATCATTTATTTATAAGGTAACCATTTTTATTTATAAGGTAACATATTTATAAGGTAACCAACAATACCTTATCGTTGGTTAAGGTATGAGAAAAATTCGAAGTAACATTTCAATGCCAAGTTTCTGAGGACACATGCACATTACAATGCCCTAGTAGAGAATATTTATCAGAGAGCTTTACTTAGCCATAGACATGTTGACAAGTACAGACATGGGAAGTTTCCCAGGGATTCCATATTGATCTTAACCAGTCATTTAAATCAGTGGTTCCCCACAGTGTCAATGGTGACTTTTCCAAAGGACCATAGAACAGTGAGAGAAATAGTCAATATAGAAAGTTTACATGAAACCAAGTTTATTCAACTTGAAACAAAATGTGAAATTTACATCTTTTCTACTCTTTGGAAATTAAATGTCCTTTATTTTATGACAGTGATGGTGACAGTAGGTGATAACATTTCCCCTTAATCATTTTACTTGGCAAAATAAAAAAATAAAATGATTACTCTATGTCAGTCTTTTCGTTTTCTGGGCCTTTAGGAATTATTGGAATCTCCAAGTCTGGAAAGTGAACAATTCACTTCCTTGTGTTCTGTTTGCTCCGCCCTCCTCCCTCCCCCCTACCCCCACACACATCCTCTGCTCTCCTCATCACTCCAGTGGCATTTACTAGCTCTGAATCAATTTAGAAATTCAAGGTCATGACTGCACTGCTATCTTCTTCCTTCTCAGTCATCATGCATGCTTTGTGTGATAATTACCCTCCAGTTTTCTGGAAAAACAGATCTCTAGAGGTGCATTTTTTGCATGTATATATGCATTCGGTAACAATTTATTGAGTTCCTAGGTGTTGGTAGAATAGCAGTGACTGGGACATATGAGTCCCACCTCACAGAGGCTCATTTTCTGTTGAGGTGGGGGCAGAACTTCGGGGCAGGGGTCACAAGTCAACACTTATGTAACAGATATCCTTATAGTGATAAATCTGAGGTTATGGAGCAGCTTCCAGGTCATCTCCAAGACTGCTGCAATGATTTGTGCTGGGGAGGGGAGAGCTGCTTCAGATGGAGGCTCAGAGGCAGCTCCTTGAAGGAAGTGATGTTTGGACAAGATCTGAATGAGTGTTCCATGAAATGATTGTGAGAAGTCTGTTCCAGGCCCAGGGAAGAGCCTATGCAAAGGCCCTAACCTGGAATTTGTTCTTTTAGGGGACAGGGGTGTGGTGTGAAAATCAGAACTCTGTCCTGAACATACTCATTTTAAGTTGATCATTGGCATCTGATGGAGATTCCCCCTATGCAACTGGATATATTAGTTCTAAGTTCAGGCAAGAGGTTGAGACTGTTGGGAAGCCTCAGTCTATGAATGACTTTTAAATCAGGTAGGGGTGAGAATATAGGGCCAAGGAATGAATGACTCTTGTGTGAATTGACACTGAGGAATTAGGGGCGAACAATCAGAAGACTGAGAAGGAGCAGCTAGAGAGATAGGAGGAAGTCCAGGGAAATTTGAAGACAAAAGAATTGCACAAAAGAGGGGCCATCTGTACCAAAATGCAGTGTCGGTGAAATTTTTCAAATACCAAAACCCCTCTTCATTTATGTAGTTTTAATAAACCCACAGTTGTAGTACATGTACAGGTAGCTTCTCTCACTTGATTCAGGCACTGCTTCATCTAAATTAACCCTGGCTCCATACTTACTTTCCTATCGCTGTCCTCTGCTTGTGCTTCTGCCTTCCAGAAAGGCCTGGGCCTCTGGTATCTGAGCAGCATGCTAGGTTTGGTTACTTTCCGGGTTGAGGGCATTACAGCAAGTTCAGCCCACTGGCACAGGGATCGCTCTCAATTACTCTCTAATTCTGAGAGCTTACTTTCCTTTCATGCCGAGAAAAGAGAATATAAAATATTCAGAGACGCTGAGTCTGCTTAAATTCCAAGATAGATTCAACTCAGTCTCCCTCCACCTAATCAATATAGATTAACTTTATTTTGCATAGAATGGTTTTGATTTTCCACCCACCAGTTTAGTGAAATATCAGATTTCCCACCTTATCCCTTTGCTCGACCATTGCTGTCTTGTTAAAGAGTGTTCTTTCCCTCTACAAGTTTGAAAATCATTTAGAAAAGTGGAACATTTGAAAGCAGCTTCACATGGTGTTTCTCACATTCCTCTTTGATTGAGTGGTTGCTGTGAAGATAGTCTTGGAATTGCTAAAGCCTGAGAGAGAGGAGGCCTTATATTCTTCATTGTTATTGTCCTGTTTTCATATATCATTCATGCAAAGGCAAAAGACAGAACAAAAACTACAGGACTGGAATTTGAGAACACCAAATTCTGCTCCTAACTCCGGGCAAGTTGAAATCATTTTTGAGTTTCAGATCCTAACTCCGGGCAAGTTGAAATCATTTTTGAGTTTCAGAGTTCCTCAGTAAATGGGGCAGGCCTGTCTGAATTAGTTAGTATGTTACAATATAAAAGGGTAAAACCTTATCTCTCAGTCAAATATCATATGAATACATAAAGATTTTATTTGTTGAGGGAACATTAAGATGTTAAAACTGGCTCAAAGAGCATTAGAGCTATGTGTGTGTATATAATTTAATTAAAAATAGATTGCCAAGTTAGATACAAAACAGGTTAATGTCCAACATGACAATAAACTGTAATCTTTGTGCTTATCTGCCCTATTAAACAGAAATTATTTGTGTCTTTGGGCTTCTAGGTGGCTCAGTGGTGAAGAATCTGCCCACAATGCAGGAGATGCGGGTTCGATCCCTGGGTTGGAAAGATCCTCTGGAGGAGGAAATGGCAACTCACTCCAGTATGAATCGCATGGACAGAGGAGCCTGGTGGGCTCTAGTCCACGGGGTTGCGAAGAGCTGGACATGACTTAGCGACTAAACAGTAATGCAACATTTGTATCTTCACCTTCATGTTAGCCTCTGCACAGCAGAAAATCAATTCCATTACTGCTCTGAAAGAAGGCCCTATTAGTCTCTATTTTCGAATGCCAGATAATTTTTCTGACAAGCACATATAAAAATAATACTTAGCTAGTGTTTCTTAAGCACTGACAATGTGCTGGGCAGCACTTGACATGTATTATCTCTTTGGATGCTCACCACAGCCCTGTGAGGTAGGTACTTTTATTATCCCATCTGATAGGAGAGAAGATTGAGGCTAAGAATGGTTAACTGATCAGCCCACAGTCACACAGCTCACAAGAGGCCAGGGTGGCCATCAAACTGAGGTCTTATTCCAAAACTTTGGTTTGACCTGCCTATTATAATTGTTATTATTGTTAAGTGTCAAAAGGAATAATAAATACGTACATGCTTTAAAAATGGTGAGTGTGCTTTAAAATGAAAAGCATTATTGTTACATCAAGATCACTATTAAAGAATAAGGCAGTAAGACTTATTGCCAGCCCAGTGCAGAGGGAGATGTGTCAATTATGGAAAAAGTCTATTGTCCCAGGAATGCCTCTGAGACTTTATCTTAAATCTGTTCCCTTGAATTGAATAGATTTAACTCAGCCCACTCTTTCCTTCCTCTTTTTTTTTTTGAGTATGGATTTTATTGAGAGGGTTTCTTAGCCCATTTCTAATTGTGTACCTGAAGAGGAATCCACTCGGAAACCTGTCCTCACTTCTCTTTCTGTTTTCTGTTTTGCTTCCTAGTAGAAGTGGAAAGAACAAGGTCTTAGGGCTGGATAGACCTGAGTCTAAATTTCAGCATCGTGATTAACTCAGTGTAAGACTTTGGACACATTACTTAGCCCAGCTGTTGCAGAGCCTGTCCAACTGCACTGAAATCTCTTGGAGGAGAGGGGTATTGCTCAGCCAACATGCAGGAGAGGGTACTGAAGAGTCTGAAATTTCAGGGCCTCATTGGTGAGCGAGCAGTATCGGCACCTACCTTGGAGGTGGTTTTGAGAATAATATCTAGTAGGACATCAGAAATGTTCCGTTCTTCTCCTCTTTTTCCCAAAGAAGTCTTATTCATTTGCCCTTCTCTGCTCCTGTCCCCTCCATGGTTCTGTTCCCTCCGCTCCATTCCTTTCCTCTCCCCTCCTGTCCATCTGTCCATCTTCCCTCTCTCCTCTTGTCCCCCATTTCCTGTGCCTCCCCTTCCTTTCTTTATGTCTTTCTCCATCCCCTCCCACCCCCTTTTCTTCCATCACCTCCTGAAGTTCCCCTCCCTATGTTTTTTTGTAGGTCCCCTTCTTTCTTGTTTTTTGTTCCCTTCTCTCCTTCCCCTCCCCTTTTTTCTCTCTCACAAGGAGCCTGAGACCAGATGTCTCCTAAACAGGGAGGCCTGGTTCTCACCTTACTAATTTAGAGAAACTATGGAATTTCAGTTAGTAGCAAGTCCTGTGGGCTCCTTCTGTTCCAACCCTCATTTATCAATGAGGGAGCTGAGAGAGGAGGTTAAAGCCAGATCCTGACTCCTGGGTCAGTGACACCTGACACATCACCAGGTTGCCTCTGTGACTGCACGCAACACCCATGTTTCAGTTCATCCCCATCTTGGCTTCACAGTTACCAGGAAACTGGGAGGAATGAAGTGATAAATTATTCTATTGTTTGTTTGTGAAGAGTAAGGCCTTCTAACCCCTGGGACCACTTCTAACGTTTGGGACCCCTGGTGACAAAGAAGTGGGACTTCACCATCAGATATGCAGAGTCCTCCTTCACTGGTCAGGAAAACCCGACAAACCCAAATTGCAAGGAAACTCATCTGTGGTCATTTCCACAGAGCACTAGAGCTTTTACACTCAATGTCACCAAGAAAGGCGCAGAACAGTGTCCTACAGGAGATAAGGCTGGAGAGGAAAAGAGTTAATTACTTAGGTGAAGGCAGCCACAGGCCAAGCCACCCCGTGAACCATTTGGCCTCCTGCCAGGGCCGTAGTAGAAAAATGAAAATGCACCCTGTGTTTCCCTTGTGTGTGTTAGCTCAGGATGCTGTGCTTCCTGCCCTGCCCTCATTTTCTCCTCATGCTGGTTTTCACTGGTCCTGCTCTCAGCTCTTGATATATAAAGAAGGAAACTGGGGGTGGAAGCAGGGAAGCTAAGCTGACGCTCACCTGAGAGAGAAGGGGCTCAATTAGCTTGTGGCCTTGAGAGCCCCACAGAGCACGCTTCCTCTTCCTGTGGCAGAGTCTTTAGTTTCACTTGAATCCATGTTGAATTCCCTTGTAGTCTGTCTGAGGCTTTAATGGATGGTGTTTACTTACGTTCAGTCAGCCGCACTCTGGGGAGGGCCCGTATCTGACTGGGGCCAGCACATCAAACAGATGTTGCTCCTGGTCACCCAGGCCTGGGGAGAACGGCAGGGGTTTGGGAGGCTACTCCAAGGGCAAAGTGAGGAGGAACAGGCAAGTCTATAGACGCGAGAGGTAGGTCAGTGGTCGCCAGAGGCTGGAAGGAGTGAGGAGTGACTGCTGATGGGTTATTTTTTCAGGTGATGAAAATGTTCTGGAATTAGTGGTGAATTTTGCACAACCTTGTGAATATATTAAAAGCACTGGCTTGTATACTTTGAATGAATTTTATAGTATGTGAGTTATATTTCAATTTTAAAAATTGAGGGAAAAAGGGACAAAGGGGAATTTTGGAGCAATGCTTAGGGCTGTCGAGGCCAGCTGCTCTCCCCTAGGTATCCTGCCTGCATATTGTAAATGTTTTGAAGTATCTTATGTATTTTTCATGTGGGATAGTGGTCCATTGTGTATCATAATTCATTAAGAGATATTTCCAGTGTTGGTGATTTAAGAATGTTCCTTTTTTTTTTTTTTTTTGGCTATTATAGATGTTAAACAAGGGCAATAAAATTCTTTTTCTACTCTGCGCACAAATCTTGGTTTTCCACAAACTTCTTCCTGGAGTCTTTGTTCCGATAGTACTGGACCACTCGTTGTCCCTGTTTTAACTCTCTTTGCCATTTTGACTGTTGTTTCACTTTGTCCCCTTTGTAAGCCTTTGCTTAATCCTGCCTGCTCTGTCTGCTCACCTACCTCACTCACCCCAATCATAAAAGTCTAGCTTACCTGACAGCACCTGTGGGTTTTTTGCTGGAATTACTGAACCATTTTGTAATGCAGTTATTTACATACATGCCTCCTCTGCCAGACTGTGAGCCCCCTGAGGTCAGATACGGTGTCTTATTAATTTCTGATTCCCTGTTGCCTCTGCTTGGCAGTTGGAAGGTATAAAATATATGCTAATTGAATTTAATTGAATCACCAAGGCTCTGAAGAACAGTGCTGAGGGTGTTTCTTTGCTTCTGCCGAATTATTCTCCTTAGTACTAATTAGAAAAACTGGAATTAACTGGGTCAAAAGGCATGAATGTTTCTCTGTGTTGCCATAGTGCTTTCTCAAAAGCAGTGCTAGTTTGCCTTGCCACCTGAAATGAATGAGTGTGCCAATATCACTGTCACCTTGGCCCATCATTTCTTAAAATAATAATTTAGTAGGTGTCAAATGATATTTCAAGGTTGCTTTAATTTGCATTTCTTTGATTATTACCAGGGCTGAACATTTTCTCTCGTGTTTATTTACGGTTTTTCTCCTTGGGGGAATTGCTGCTTTATGTTCTTTGCCCATTTATCTATCAGAGTGAAGATAAACAGCTAATAAATTTAAATAAACTCCTTTTATATTTTATTCATGACCCAGTCACTTGTTGCATATGATATAGATTTTTCATATTATGTATTTTTTATGTTTTTAACATTTTTTATTGTCTAGAAGTTTAAAATTTATATATGAATGTACCTATCTTTTTCTTTGTTTATAATTCCTCATAAAGTTGTAAGGAAAAAAGTTTCAAGGAAAAAAGTTTCTTCCTCACAGACTTGCTAAATCTTTATTTAAATGAACTTCATGTTGTAGATCTGAGACTTGCCTATCTACTTGTTGATCTAATCTTACCTCTATCATTTAAGCTGGGTGTGATTGTAGGTATCAGAAAACTCAAGCCAAACTGCCCTAGATAAGAGAGATTCACATCTCTGAGGTTAGTTCTGCAGCTCTACCAGGTAATAAAGGGTTTAGTTTCTTTTTAGTTCTTCAGTCTGCTGGGTCATATAACCTTCCTGCTGAGGCTGGTGGTCCTTGTGGTGATTAGGGGCCAACAGTATTGATTAAACACATGCATTTCTTTATTTATATCCATTAAAGAGGAGACAGCATTTCTTTTTACATGTATTCCCCATCCCGGTCCCCCCTCCCACCTCCCTCTCCACCCGATCCCTCTGGGTCTTCCCAGTGCACCAGGCCCGAGCACTTGTCTCATGCATCCAACCTGGGCTGGTGATCTGTTTCACCCTAGATAATATACATGTTTCGATGCTGTTCTCTTGAAACATCCCACCCTCGCCTTCTCCCAGAGTCCACAAGTCTGTTCTATACATCTGAGTCTCTTTTTCTGTTTTGCATATAGGGTTATCATTACCATCTTTCTAAATTCCATATATATGTGTTAGTATACTGTAATGGTCTTTATCTTTCTGGCTTACTTCGCTCTGTATAATGGGCTCCAGTTTCATCCATCTCATTAGAACTGATTCAAATGAATTCTTTTTAATGGCTGAGTAATATTCCATGGTGTATATGTACCACAGCTTCCTCATCCATTCGTCTGCTGATGGGCATCTAGGTTGCTTCCATGTCCTGGCTATTATAAACAGTGCTGCAATGAACATTGGGGTGCACGTGTCTCTTTCAGATCTGGTTTCCTCAGTGTGTATGCCCAGAAGTGGGATTGCTGGGTCATATGGCAGTTCTATTTCCAGCTTTTTAAGAAATCTCCACACTGTTTTCCATAGTGGCTGTACTAGTTTGCATTCCCACCAACAGTGTAATAGGGTTCCCTTTTCTCCACACCCTCTCCAGCATTTATTGCTTGTAGACTTTTGGATAGCAGCCATCCTGACTGGCGTATAATGGTACCTCATTGTGGTTTTGATTTGCATTTCTCTGATAATGAGTGATGTTGAGCATCTTTTCATGTGTTTGTTAGCCATCTGTATGTCTTCCTTGGAGAAATGTGTGTTTAGTTCTTTGGCCCATTTTTTGATTGGGTCATTTATTTTTCTGGAGTTGAGCTGGAGGAGTTGCTTGTATATTTTTGAGATTAATCCTTTGTCTGTTGCTTCAGTTGCTATTATTTTCTCCCAATCTGAGGGCTGTCTTTTCACCTTGCTTATAGTTTCCTTTGTTGTGCAAAAGCTTTTAAGTTTCATTAGGTCCCATTTGTTTATTTTTGCTTTTGTTTCTAAAATTCTGGGATGTGGGTCATAGAGGATCCCGCTGTGATTTATGTCAGAGAGTGTTTTGCCTATGTTCTCCTCTAGGAGTTTGATAGCTTCTGGTCTTACATTTAGATCTTTAATCCATTTTGAGTTTATTTTTGTGTATGGTGTTAGAAAGTGTTCTAGTTTCATTCTTTTACAGGTGGTTGACCAGTTTTCCCAGCACCACTTGTTAAAGAGGTTGTCTTTTTTCCATTGTATATCCTTGCCTCCTTTGTCGAAGATAAGGTGACCATAGGTTCGTGGATTTATCTCTGGGCTTTCTATTCTGTTCCATTGATCTATATTTCTGTCTTTGTGCCAGTACCAAACTGTCTTGATGACTGTGGCTTTGTAGTATAGTCTGAGGCAGGCTGATTCCTCCAGTTCCATTCTTCTTTCTCAAGGTTACTTTGGCTATTCAAGGTTTTTTGTATTTCCATATAAATTGTGAAATTATTTGTTCTAGTTCTGTGAAAAATACCGTTGGTAGTTTGATAGGGATTGCATTGAATCTATAGATTGCTTTGGGTAGTATAGCCATTTTGACAATATTGATTCTTCCAATCCATGAACACGGTATATTTCTCCATTTGTTTGTGTCCTCTTTGATTTCTTTCATCAGTGTTTTATAGTTTTCTATGTATAGGTCTTTTGTTTCTTTAGGTAGATATACTCCTAAGTATTTTATTCTTTTTGTTGCAATGGTGAATGGTATTGTTTCCTTAATTTCTCTTTCTGTTTTCTCATTTTTAGTGTATAGGAATGCAAGAGATTTCTGTGTGTTAATTTTATATCCTGCAACTTTACTGTATTCATTGATTAGCTCTAGTAATTTTCTGGTAGAGTCTTTAGGGTTTTCTATGTAGAGGATCATGTCATCTGCAAACAGAGAGAGTTTCACTTCTTTTCCTATCTGGATTCCTTTTACTTCTTTTTCTGCCCTGATTGCTGTGGCCAAAACTTCCAAAACTATGTTGAATAGTAGTGGTGAGAGTGGGCACCCTTGTCTTGTTCCTGATTTCAGGGGAAATGCTTTCAATTTTTCACCATTGAGGGTGATGCTTGTGAGACAGCATTTCTTTTCTAGACCTTTCCCCATTTCTCCCCTCCTCTTTTTCACAACATCTTTTTCAGTCTTACTGGCTTAGCTTATGTCCTTGTTCATCCCTGAAACAATAACTATGGTGAGATCAGGTGGATGGGGATGAAGTTAGGTTTGAGTTGGGGCTTTGGAATTGTTCCCCCAAAGCTTGTGGATACAAATATTCCTCCACTCCAACCAAATTAGAGCAGTTACCAAGGGTTAAACAATAGATTTTGAGAATGCAACCATAATGTCCACCACGCTTTAGATATCACTTTTCCCAGGACACCTGCTCTGCCTAAGTAAGTCCAAGTTCCAAGACACTCTGTGATCTTCTAACACAGAGGATCATACTACAGTAGATCTGCTTGTTTACTGTTCTCTGTGGGACCAGGAAAAAATAATGTATATATAATCCTCTGCTCTTCATGACCCAGATAACCACGACGGTGTGATCACTCACCTAGAACCAGACATCCTGGAATGCGAAGTCAAGTGGGCCTTAGGAAGCATCACTACAAACAAAGCTAGTGAAGGTGATGGAATTCCAGTTGAGCTATTTCAAATCCTAAAAGATGATACTGTGAAAGTGGTGCATTCAATATGCCAGCAAATTTGGAAAACTCAGCAGTGGCCTCAGGACTGGAAAAGGTCAGTTTTCATTCCAGTCCCAAAGAAAGGCAATGCCAAAGAATGCTCAAACTACCGCACAGTTGCATTCATCTTACATGCTAGCAAAGTAATGATCAAAATTCTCTAAGCCAGGCTTCAACAGTACATGAACCATGAACTTCCAGATGTTCATGCTGGATTTAGGAAAGGCAGAGGAACCGAAGATCAAATTGCCAACATCTGTTGGATCATTGAAAAACAAGAGAGTTCCAGAAAAACATCTACATGAAACAACATGAAAAACATGAAACAACATGAAAACAACCCTATGCTTTAATGACTATGCCAAAGCCTTTGACTGTGAAGATCATGACAAACTGTGGAAAATTGTTCAAGAGATGGGAATACCAGACCACCTGACCTGCCTCCTGAGAAATCTGTATGCAGGTCAAGAAGCAACAGTTAGAACTGGATATAGAACAACAGACTGGTTCCATATCAGGAAAGAAGCACGTCAAGGCTGTATATTGTCACCCTGCTTATTTAACTCATATGCAGAGTACATCATGAGAAATGCTGGACTTGATGAAGCACAAGCTGGAATCAAGATTGCCGGGAGAAATATCAATAACCTCAAATATGCAGATGACACCACCCTTATGGCAGAAAGCGAAGAACTAAAGAGCCTCTTGAAAGTGAAAGAGGAGAGTGAAAAAGTTGGCTTAAAACTCAACATTCAGAAAACTAAGATCATGGCATACAGTCCCATCACTTCATGGCAAATAGATGGGGAAACAAGGGAAACAGTGAGAGTTTATTTTTTGGGTCTCCAAAATCACTGCAGATGGTGACTGTAGCCATGAAATTAAAAGACACTTGCTCCTTGGAAGAAAAGCTAGGACTAACCCAAACAGCATATTAAAAAGCAGAGACATTACTTTGCCAACAAAAGTCCGTCTAGTCAAGGCTATGGTTTTTCCAGTAGTCATGTATGTGTGTGAGAGTTGGACTATAAAGAAAACTGAGCACCAAAGAATTGATGCTTTTGAGCTGTGGTGTTGGAGAAGACTCTTGAGAGCCCTTTGGGTAGCCAGGAGATCCAAGCAGTCCATCCTAAAGGAGATCAGTCCTGAATATTCATTGGAAGGACTGACGCTGAAGCTGAAACTCCCATACTTTGGCCACCTGATGAGAAGAGCTGACTCACTGAAAAAGACCCTGATGCTGGGAAAGATTGAAGGCGGGAGAAGAAGGGAGGACAGAGGATGAGATGGTTGGATGGCATCACCGACTCAATGGATGTGAGTTTGAGTAAGCTCTAGGAGTTGGTGATGGACAGGGAAGCCTAGCGTGCTGCAGTCCATGGGGTTGCAAAGAGTTGGACACGACTGAGCGACTGAACTGAACTGAGCTGAATCCTCTGCTCATCTTATAAGGAAGGGTATCTTGCTAATGAGAGGACCTTTGGTACCAGAGATGTAAGACTTAAGTCTGCATAAGGAAGGAGGAGCCAGGGCCTGTCCCTGGGCTGGGAGGCTGGGGGTAAAGTAGGGTTGGGTGAGTAGGTTAAGGGTTGATCCAGTAGAAAAAACAAAGAGTTTGTGGGGGACTTATGGAGAGAAATTCTCTATGTTATGCAATGTAAACTTCTTCCCCTATGTGTTCTCCAGTCAGATATCCTATTCTTCCTTGCCTGATAGAATGGATTTCTTTTAGGAAGATGAAGAGAAGGGCAGAGGCTTGCATTCAAGGTGACAGAGCAAGAATGGGGATATAAGGACACTGGGTTTTACCCAGCTGTATTCCTCTCTGTGCTCCGTGTCCTGTGAGGACAGGGAGCAGGTCTGACTTATTCACCTCTTTGCCTAACTCAGTGCCTAGGACATAGTAGCTTAGTTAGTACTTGTGAGTGAATGAATGAATGAATGAACAAGCTTGGTAAAATCAGAGAAAGCTTTGTCGGATCCCAAGTCTGCCACTTTCTGCTCTATGGGATAGGGAAAATGGCAATCACCTTATAATCTTGCTGTGAAATTTAAGTCCATCTGAATAAATGGCAACCGTGATTATGATTATCAGCTCTTTGCAAATTCTACCTGCTAACCTACAAATACTAACACAACTGCTAACGTCTGTTGAACACATTCTTTGAGCAAGACCCTTGAGCAAGCACTTCACACATGTTACCTTTTTTTAATGTTAATCCTTTCAACCACGCTATAATTATCCAGGTGTCATTTCTTCCTGCAGGACTTTTCACATGCCCAACATCCAGCCATATCTCCCATCACTCACAGGCACCAAAATCTAACAAGGCAGAGAAGGAATCCTTTGCTGGCCTGTTACTTGCTACTCCACTCTAGAGATAACACAGCTTGGTTGCTCTAACAAGATTGGGCCCATGTAAGTAACTGGCAGTTTCCTTGTAACAGCGATGGATTCATGGTTGTTGTAGCAACAGAGACTCCCTGACCTCAGAGGCAGGCAGAAGCTGAGCTTGAGGTCACCAATGATGGGAAAAGTTGAGGGTGGATTTGTAAGCATCGGGAATCAGTGGGCTTTATTTTCTGGCAAGGTTTATTCCTGCAACAGCTGAAAATCCTGAGGGCTAAATTCAGACTGCAGGATGAGAGATTCAAAGATTGCCTGATGAGAGGGCAAAAGGAGAAGAGGACTTTGTTCTTGTTCATATAGGTCCTCTGGGCGTATTTACATGTGAGGATGTTAGCTTTCTCGTTTCTAGAATAGGAATAGTAATATCTGCTTCCTTATCTCTTGATGAAGTGATGTTCAGAATCTCTCTACAGAAAAATGCTATGGAGACACTTCAATAACTAAATGTATATGAGCCTCACGTGTACTCTGAAAAACTGAAAGATAACACAGACTCATTTTAGATTAATTTCTCCATGAATTTCAGATCTGTGTTGTGCACTGAAATTTCCATGATAATACACTTACAAATCTACGTATACATATATAATATAAATAAATGTACTCATAACGGTGGATACTCTTAGATGCAGAATCATGTGCTTGTTGCTGTTCTTAACTCCTTAGATTTGTCTTTTCAGAAAATATCAAGTGATCACTTTGACAATATTCTAACACTATCATAATGAAGTTGTCACTTGCTTTATAAGTCAGAGGGATCGCTCAGAGCTTAAAGCAGCTGGTAAACAAATGAGGTAACAAGAAAAGCTCCTTTAAGGATTTCGGATCTTTTAGGCTAAAATAACTCCACTTTGCAGAACTATTTTAATCAAAAGTGGTAGAAGATTTCAAACAAGAGTGATAAATGATGATGATAATGATTGTTAGTAAATTTCTCTGGTTAAAAAGAATAAGCTTTAGCTATCTGAGAGAGATCCCCTGGAATGGAATGTTCAGTTCTCTAACTATAAGCTTTACTCTAATTCTTAAGAATTTGGCTTTTGGAGACCTGTGCTCTGGTTTAAGTCTTGCCACAGATTTGGTAGGTGACCTTGAGAAAGTCACGTAATCTTTGTGGATCTCTGTTTTCTCATCTGTCAAGTGAAGAGAATGGAGTGATTAATCTCTGTAGCCCTTTCAGCTATAAGGCATTGTGATGACTTTGAATCATCTCCAGAAAACTTAGTGTTTATCTTTGGAAGACTCCTAAGCAGTGGCCTGCAATGAGAGCTGAACCTTAGATGAGCACCAGGGTTACAGTAAGAGCTCACTGATAGTGTTGGGTGATTACAATGTGCCAGACCTTGTGCCTCAATGCTTTGCATTTACTGCCCCTTTAATCCTCTCAGAATAACCTTAGGAATACCAGAGCATTCATCTCCAACAAGGAATTACAACAATTAGTGGGAACTTCCAGCTATCAGCCGACTAGTCCTTACTTACATAAAGACAGATCTGAATCCTCCCAGTGTTACTTTGGAAGCATCTGGGGAGAGGTGGTTGCTGGGATTGCTTTTCATGCTTTTGATTCACCTTGGGCATGGGTGAGTTTACCTAGCGCTGGAATATCACTCGCTGCAGATCAACGTTTAGTCTTCATCTCACTAGATTTTTTGGTAGCATTTGACATGGTTAATTGCAACAGTCGTTGAAATAGTGTCTTCCTCTGGCTTCCAGGACCCTGAACCCACCAGTTCTCTTCCCACCTCTCTGGCCACTCCTTAGTGACCTTGGCTGGATCCTCCTGGTTGTCCCAGGCCCCACGTGAGAAGAGAAGCCCCACGCTTCTCTTCTCCACCTGTATTCACTCCATAGGTCATCCCATCCAGGCTCTTGGCTTTAAATGCTACCTATACCTGATGACTTTGAAATTAAACCTCCAGTCCCAGTTTCTGCCCTGGACACCAAAGAAATATATTCGACTGCCAGCTCAACATCCTCAATTGAATTCCTAATCTCACACTTAATAAGAACTAAACTTCTGATTTTCTCGTCCATACCTGCCCCTCCCTCAGTGTTCCAGAATGCAGTACAAAGGACTGTAGATTCACCTGGCCAAGAACCCAGGAGTCACACTGGATTCCTCCTTTTCTCTCACTTGCCACATTTAGTCCATCAGCAAATTCTGGCAGCTCTCTCCTGAAAAATCCAGAATCTGACAGCTGTTCCCTAGAGCTCCATCACCTCCACCTCAGTCCAAAGCCTTAGCTCCTCTCACCTAGACTATTGCAATAAGTCTCAGCTTTCATTTTTGCCTCCAGCATCCCCCACCCCCAGTCTAGTCTCCAGACAGCACCCGTGCATGGTTCCTTTAAAATGTAAGTCTTTGCAAACCCGACTACTTTTCTCATACTGGGAGCACAATCCCAAATTCCTACCTTGACCTGTGAAAGCTATGGGATCTGGTGCCTAGGTTTCTCTCCAGTCACATCTCTTACCACTTTCTCCCTCACTTACTTGAACACATCCAGTTCACTCAGATCTTGAGAGTGCTTCCCGCTCTCTTTTTCTCAGTCTGGAAGACCATTTGCTCAGGTACTTGCATACCCATTTTCTCCTTTCATCCAGGTCCCTTTCAAATGTCACCTCTTCAGAGAAGCGTTCTTGGACCTCCTATATGAGAGAGTCTTGCCTCTTCTGCCAGACTTGCCTCTTCTGCCCTATGCCCTCATCCTTCTTTCCCTTTCTTTGTGACAGTTAACCTTCCTCTCTGGTTAGGGACTTCATGTCTGTTGTGTTTAATACTGCATCCTAGCACTTACCACAGTGCTTGGTGCATAAGGGGTATTCGATCAACATTTGTGAAATGAATGAATATAACCACAGAGGCAGGTTTTAGGATGTGAATAGATAATTCAGTTAAGGAAGCTGTGGTACATATACACCATGGAATATTACTCAGCCATTAAAAAGAATTCATTTGAATCAGTTCTAATGAGATGGATGAAACTGGAGCCCATTATACAGAGCGAAGTAAGCCAGAAAGATAAAGACCATTACAGTATACTAACACATATATATGGAATTTAGAAAGATGGTAATGATAACCCTATATGCAAAACAGAAAAAGAGACTCAGATGCATAGAACAGACTTGTGGACTCTGTGGGAGAAGGCGAGGGTGGGATGTTTCAAGAGAACAGCATCGAAACATGTATATTATCTAGGATGAAACAGATCACCAGCCCAGGTTGGATGCATGAGACAAGTACTCGGGCCTGGTGCACTGGGAAGACCCAGAGGGATGGGGTGGAGAGGGAGGTGGAGGGGGGACCGGGATGGGGAATACATGTAAATTCATGGCTAATTCATTTCAATGTATGACAAAAACCACTGCAATGATGTAAAGTAATTAGCCTCCAACTAATAAAAATAAATGGAAAAAAAAAAAAAAGAAGAATAACAGTAAGAAGACACCTAGGCAGTAATCGCAGATGTAATTTGCTCTTCCACAGTCTAAAGATCTGGTTTGTCTTCTGCCTTGTCTCGGAATCAGCTGTCCCTAAACCCTTGTTTCTAACTTCCTGACTGCTGATCTGGACACTGATCTGTGTGGACTCCCCAAGCCTTGGCTGTATATCCCATCTGTCTATTCTTAGGTTCTCCATGTTCTGATGACTTGTTTGGACTCTTTTCTTTGCTTACACATCTATGATAGTGCTGTCAAAGTTTAACTCATTAAAAGTAAAATAATATATTGTAATTGCTTAAATACATATAAAGTAATACATATTCTCTCTCTCTCTCTCTCTCTATATATATATATATATAGTGTAATTAGAAAAAACAAGGCAGAAAATAAAAATCAGACAAAATGTCTCTCACATACTTTTCAGAAAGATTCAAAAGATTTTTAGCATTTTGGTTTAACTTAGCTCTGGGTAAGAAACTGTCTTGCTCCAAAGGTAGTCAAATAAGATCTCGCTAGCTTAGTTCTCTGGTCTCCCTGTCAGGAAAAATGAAAATAATGGAAATAAAATATAGTGTTAACGTTTTATAGTTGGTGAATCAGTGATCAAACAAACAAGCATCTAAATGATAACACCATGTTAGTCAGATGAAATTTGCATATATATATGTAATTAATAGTATTTTAAATTTGAACAGTCATTGACTGAGATTATGACATTTTAAAAGTTATAAAAATACTCATAGTTTTTGAGGCACAATTGACATATAACATTAATTTCTCATATGCAACATAATAATTCCATATTTGTGTCTATTACAGAATGATCACCACATTAAGTCTACTTAACATCTGTTACCATAGATAGTTAAAATTTTTTCTTCATGCAATGGAGTGTTTAAGATTCACTCTCTTAGCGACTTTCAAATTTACTACTATTTTAAACTATAATCACCATGCTATACCTTACTTCCCTATGACTTTGTAGTTTTTTCTGCACTTAACCTCCTTGCACAGAAAATACACAGAGAAAGATGCTATTGCACTATAATCTATATTAGCCACAAAATGAAAAGTTAACTGAGTTCAATAATAGGGACATGGTTAAGTAAATTGTGATATATATTAGATCTTATAAAAATTTATTTTTACATTAAAAGTTATAATTATGAAAAATACATAGAAGAGTAGGAAAATAATTATGATGTGATAGTAAATGAAAAAATACAAAATTAATTTGTGAAGACATAAAAATGTTTATGAATAGACTATGGGCAGTGAATAGAAATAATACACAAAAAGGAAATCTTCATAACAAGGATAGAATTATGGGTGATTTTTCTTCTATTTTGCAAAGTACTATTTGAATGTATTTACTGTCATTATTGTTTTAATTTTTTTGTTTTGTTATGAAAGGACACAGAGAGCAAATGAAAATATGAATTGGTGATCTTTAAAGGCTTATACTCTATGGCACATGTTTGTGGCCTCCCCAGCAGCTGTTTTCAATGCCCTCCCTCTTTGCCCATCTCCTATGCACAAGGTTGAAGATGCCATGTTGGATTTTCCAGCCCTGTTTGCAGCCAGTGTGTGCCAGGTGACCCGTTCCTGGCCAATGAAATCCAAGAGGAAGCCTGCTAGGCTGCTCTTGGGAAAAGTTTCCTCCTTGAGAAAGAAGTGAGACCCATAAACAAAATCTTTTTGCTGTCTTTTTGCTTATGAGGACTGATTCTGGAAGCTGTGGCAGCCGTTTTGAAACATCACCAACTGTTTGAGGAGGGTGGTGTGGGATGACAGAAAGATCCTTGATACATGATGTTGTCTCACAGCATCACCGAGTCACTGAATAAACTCCAGGACAGACTGCCTTAAGACTTCTTGATAACAATAAATGTCCTTGTGGCTTGAATCACTATCAGGTTTTCTGTTACTTGAAACTCAATGCATTCTAACTAATGCAGCCAGACAAAACTAAAACCTACTGGCACACAGAGCTAACTCTATGGAGACCACGAAAGAACAGGAAACATCACAACAAATATGTGGATTAATTTGAAAAATGTTATACTCCATAGAAGGAAGTGAAAAACTAATAACCCGGTAAGAATTTATTTGTTGCAAAGCTCCCTGGATCTGTTAATATTTCCTGATAGAAAAAAAAAAATTATAGTTCTACTTATTATAAAACAAGCATCTAGACACCTTTTTGGCTTATAATCTTTCTCAAGTTTGTATGTGTCAGGAAGCAGCCTCTTAGAGTATGAGGTGGTGGTGGTTTCTCTCCCTCCCTTAATCCTCCGCCCTCTTTGACTAGCATAGGATACTGCTGAGTTGTGTTAGATGGTGCTCCCTGGGAATTGAGGATACACCACTTAAAGGGTGAGAATATGATTTCTTTATTACTCTAATTATAGTATCAGGAAACTCTTTAACTCAGCCTCTGTCTCTACTCAATACAGATCTGGTTTTGAAGGTAACAAGTTTGGGGTTTTTTGAGAAAGCAATTGATTGTCCAAAGCTGGAGACATTGGTGACAAAATAACTTGTTCTAAATGGACTCTCTATTAGAAGCACAATTCCGACTTACCCTGTTTTTTTCGAAACGGTAGATGACTTAGCAAGTTAGCCAATCTTTAGGCTAAACACAAAAGCCAGGACAATGGACTCTGTGATTATTGTCAGTGAGGTGGTGGCTTGGTATAGGCAATGAAAGTGGAATTCAAATACGTGGGTGACAAGAGTGAAGAAAAGGACTCTGCCCCACAGTGGAATTGAATGAGGATGGGGTGGGGTCAGACAGCCGCAGATTTCATCCCTGGGGTCTCCGGCGTTACTTTGGGTGTTCTGCTGGCTGAGTGGTGGAAGGGAGGGAGGGTGACGCGCCTCCTGCCTCCTTTACTGCCTTCGTGAAATTCTCTCCTGAAGCTCCTGGGGAAACACAGCTGCTATTAGTTCAGATTACAGTTATCTGCAAGTAACAGAAAACAAAAAACCTTCTCAAAGTGTCTTATACAAATGTCTGTCTTGATTTTGTTTTCCCACAAAATAGGAAACAGAAAAGTAGGCTGAAGCTTGTTTAGCACAGCTGATCAAAGTACCACCAGGCACCTAGTATCTGTCACACCATCCTTAATGTGCCAGTTTTTGTCTTCTTCCTTGACTCTTTGTAATTGCAAGATGGCTATAAATCTATCATTTCCAATCTAAGGAAGAAGGGAGTGGGAGGATAGCATGCTAATAGCTTTCTCTCTCTCTCTCTCTCTCTCTCTATATATATATATATATATATATATATCTTTTTAAGTTTGAAATATTTCACAGAAAAACTCAGGACACTTCTGTTAATGTGTCATTGGTCCAAATTGTGTCACATAGCCATCCCTTGATGCAAAGGGGCTAGGGAAGACTATAGTTAGCTTGTTACATTGCCAACCTGAGCAGAATTTGGATTGTGTTAGCAAGATGCTGCCACTAAAGTCGACAAAGAGTAGATAAGTTCTCTCCTGCTTTGCGGAAGATCATGGGGTTCCTTGACAGCTCCAGAAGTTCTGGTGGAACCTGGTGGAAGACCGAAGCATAGCTCAGGAAGGGTGGCAGTGTCCCGGTGGAGGAACTTCCCTGAACAGTATCTTGGTCTCTCTCCCTACCCCTTACTCCACTATCCCCACGAGATGAGTAGTGACTTCTTTGATGGGGGATTTTGTTGGATGGAACTAGGCATGCTCAGCTCATTCCTGCATTCTCTTGGGATCTACTGACTCATGTGTTCCTGATTATGCAGGAAGCTTAGTGGACAGCCTTTGACCCTGTGCTTGAGGACTGAGGTTGTCCAGCTGTGCCTTGACTGGGACAGCATGGAATAAGCCTACTGTTGCACAACTCAGCTGTATCCTTTAACTTAGACTTAATCAGTGATGAAGCCAGTAATTTGATTGTTATTTTTCTGACACCTGTGTCTAGCTCTTAATTTTTTTTTTTAAATTGAACTCATATGGGTAAAGATATTATGTGTGAATATCCCTAAATGCATTGAATCCTATGTATCCTCAGCCTGGTATGGCCTGGGGACACTTAAGTTTCTAATGACCCACACTGTTAAATTTGAATATGGAAGCTAGCATCAAAAGATGTAGTCCCATTTATTTGGGTAATGTTTGACTTCCATGTCTATGAACTTTTTCCTGCCAGAATCATGTAGTTGAACATGTATAGGTCTAGCTAGACTAATTTCAGTCTTTTTTCATAAGCCATTTTATTTTGTTCATTTTTTATTGATTTACAGTATTATATTAATTTCAGGTATACAGCCTGGTGATTCGGCTTTTTCAAAAATTCAGGCTTCTTTTGCAAAAATGCAGTGATTTTTTACAAAATATATATATACTCCATTGTAGGTTGTTACAAGATACTGTCTGTAGTTCCCTGTGCTGTACAGTATATCCTTGTTGCTTATTTCTTTTATCCAGAGTGGATTGTGTTTGTTAATCCTATACCCCTAATTTCTCCCTCCTCACTTCCCTATTCCCTTTGGTAATCACAGGTGTGTTTTCTGAATCTTTGTTTCTGTTTTGCATATACATCCATTTGTATTATTTTTTAGATTTTACATGTGAAGTGATACCATACAGTATTTGTCTTTCTCTGCCTGACTTATTTCACTAAGCATAATATGATTTTAGTCTTTTTTCTTGAACTTACACAAAATGAACCAAGCATCATTTAGCTAAGGTGTAAAGATGATTAAAACAGTAAAACTACCCCCAAATTATTTCAAGGATGGATATTCGGAGTTAACAGAAAAATAAGTCTTCATTCTGGGATTGAGTGAAAAACAAACTCCAGGAGGAAAGAAAACAGATTTCTGAAAATATCCTTTTCTTCCCTTCATAAAAAGAACATTGGCAATCTTCTTTGTCAAGCAGCTGTGTTTGGGAGCTGCTCTTATTCATCTAGGTTTGGGGTTATTTAAGATCCTGTTCGAGTCATGACCCATTCACCTAAGTGGATCCAAAAGAAACTCTCTTGTTTATTAAAAAAAAAAAAAAAAGGCATTATATTCAAGAAAGTTCAGCCATGGGAACAATGCTGAGAATTTCCTAAAGGGTTTTCCAGATCCAGCCAACTCTCTGCATAAACACACATATAACCAAAATGTATTTTTGTGGCTTTAGGGCAACTCTCTTAATTTAAAACATATCCTTTAAAATCAACAGAACCACCCACGTAGAAGAGTCAAATAAATTCTCACTGCTTGGCTACCCAAGGAGATGACTGTTTTCCCTAAGAAGCCCTCTTCTTAACCCATCCTGTAATGTGGGGAGGCTTATTGGGCAGATCAGAGGGCCTTGTGGTGCTCTGAACTGCTCAGCCTCAATAAAAGACTGGCAGCAGGACACTCCCAACAGTCAGGATTATACTTGGCCTCTCAGTACTCCACTACCCATCCCAGAATTGTTCATGTCAGAGAACCTAAAGTAAAGTTGCTGGGAAAAAACATTAAAATGTTCTGAGTACTGGAATGGAAACTCAACTACATCCAGGCCTCCAACGCTAGATACAGGGGACCTGCAAGATAAGCTGGTACCCTCTCCCGCAGAGAAGCATGGACTCGGCCCTGGGTCAGAGAAGTTGGCCCAGGAGACTTAGTGGGATCCAGAAGAGCTGTGGACCAGGCCACTGCCCCACACCAAGCAGGGGGACCAGCAAACCCGCGATGATACCTGTGAGGGGCAGTCACACCCCACACCAACGTCAGCCCAGTTGAGCGTAGAAGAATATGGCTGCTTCATTCCCACTTTCTGAATCCCAAACAGAGTTTCTCTTCTGACCCAAGCCAACTGTGTAAGGAAGAGAATTTCTGGGAAATGTAGTCCAAGCTTAGCTACATGGACACAATACACATTCACCACAGAGAAAGACAGCTGAGTAGACTATAAAAACATTAGCATCCTGCTTGTGTTTCTAGTCAGAACACTGAATGTGCTTTATAGTCAAGCAGCCAGCTCAACTGATGGTGGGAAAATTCAAGCATTTTCACTTGACATGATAAAAAGACTCTGAGATGAAGCATATAAAACTAAACACCCAGTATAAACTATTCAAAATACAAAAAGATGAGAAAATTAATAGACACCTTGAGTAGAATAAGAGTGGTCAAGGCACATGAACTGCCCTGGGGGGAAGAGAAGTTTCCTTGAGTCATCTCAAGTAGCCAGAACAATAAGAGCTTCAACTGAAGTTAGGTCTTCACTGATTTCCTCGAAGTGGGGAGTGGGGATGTGCAGGAGAGAAAACCAGGGAGTTTCTTTGCTTTAAAATTCCTGCTGAAGGAAAGTCCCCTATTGGTCAGCACTCCTGGGTTAATTCTCAGTGTCTCTAGAGAAAGTGCCTCTGCCAAATCATCCTAAGGGGTCAGGTGAGGTAAAACCCATGATACGCGATCTGCCATTATCAGCCTGGGTGCCCAATGGTGGGTTTATGACTGGGTTCCTGGACTTCTTGTCTGTCTCTCTCTCACGCATACCTTTTTCAACCCATATAATTTTCTCTCATGGGAAACTAGAGCCTTCATTCACATCTAGATTGGTAGAATGAACCAGCTACTCACTTCTACAAAAGGATGTGGCTGTTCTTTAAAACCATTGCTATGATAACTGCTAATGACAGACCCACTGAACTGTTCCAGAGAAATCTGAAAGATGTATATTTAGCTAGAGAGGCTTATGTTATTTGCAGCTGTCACTTTATCATTAGACACTGCATCCTGCTAACTTCACACATACAATCCCTCAAATGCATTTACCCGTGACCTGCCACATTATAATTATTTCAGACCCATGTGCTCTTCTCGTCTGAGCTGTGACTCATCCTTCCATCTCTGAATTGCATACCAAGTTGCTCCTCCCAATTTGAACAGAAAGCTAGAAAGCATTGGATTTGGGGTTTTTAAATAATATTGTAAGGGTAGTAGAATTTTAACTAACATGAATGACATAAAATATAAATAAATGATTAGACATTTGAAAGGGAAATTAATGTCTTGAAAATTTAAGGTAAGGGAAAAAATAAAGAAATATATGCTTAATTGGTTAAAAGATAGACTTTCTTATTGACTATGTAAAGAAACAAAATCTCTCCCTGAATATCCTTCATTACCCTCAGAATGCTATTTTTAATGTTTGGTAGAATTTAGGTCTCTACATTTATAAGATATAAGTGCAATTTATATTGACTATATGTCAGTTCTGTAATTTCTGACCGGTGTGAAATGGAAACATCTTTCAAGCACAGAATATGTATTGATTATAGAACATCCCAGCAACATTAAAAATATTGAAATAACATTAATATACAGATTGTTGTGTTTAACCAGAGTATTCCATTGATTCTTTCAGGATCTGTATAGTTCAAATTGATTTCTACCCAGAGATACACGTATTGACCTTTCTAAGGTTTGGAAGTTTTGATACTAAAAACAGCATCTTAAGTAAGAGCTCAAAATAAATAACTAAATAAATAAGAGCTCATAAGAAACAGAGCCTTAAATGCGCGCACACGCATACGTGCTTGTGGATGTGTGTGCTCAGTCGTGTCTGACTCTTTGCAACCGCATGGACTGTAGCCAGCCAGGCTCTTCTGTCCATGAAGTTTTCCAGACAAGAATGCTTAAATGCTTAAGATCTCTAAATTGAGAGGGATTGAAATGTGGTGAGTTCCATCCAAAATGGAAGATCCTTGACAAGGTCCAGAGAGCCAAAGACCTGCCACTTGGTGTGGACGGCCCTGTGTTTAAGGACAGCTTCCTTTTCAGGAGTTGAATGCTCACAGCTCCCTTGGTGTGGAGGAGCCTAAAACACAGGTCAGCCTCAGAAGGAATCGCTACCTAAAGCCTTCATTAAAGTAAGTTGGGGGTGGAGGGACAGGTAAACGTTGTAGAGGGCAGACGTGGTCAGATGAGGAACTGACGCTTTCTCCAGAGATAACTTCCTGGTGGCCTCCTTTCTTAAAAAAATAAATTTATTAGAACAGGCATGTCTTCCTCCCCACCCCTACCCCTCTTTTCCTTCCTCCCCAACAAGCAAATAACGAAACAGCTGTTTGAATGAGTGCTTTGAATGCCTCCTCTCTCGCCTTTAGATAATACCACCTGGATGGGTGCAGCCCATTGTTCTCTCCCTCTTTTCCTAGCTCCTCACTGAAAGAACACTGCTACAAGTGCTGATACATTATTCAGAAGGATTCAATACCCAGCCTGTAGTTTAATAGAGCAGTTTCCTTTCTGGGTAAAAGCACAGCCTTGTTTGAGTTGGAGAGGGACTCTCTCTTTCTGGCAGCTACACAGAACCAGGGAAGGCATCTGGATGCCAGTGTGGGCTTGGGCGGCAGTGGGGCCTGGAAGATCCGTGTCTATGTAGCCGGTGTTCTCCAGCAATCTGCTCTCTGTGCTACCCTTGGCTTTGAAGGGCTTGACTGAAGATCCTGGACAGTTCCTGTGGATGCCTCAGGTTCCAGTGGAACACCTTTCTCATTGACTTAGACACCATGCGGACACTTTTGTTTCAGATTTTATATATAGACCCTTGAGAGTCACTTGGACTGCAGAGAGATCAAACCAGTCAATTGTACAGGAAATCAGTCCTGAATATTCACTGGAAGGACTGATGCTGAAGCTGAAGCTCCAATACTTTGGCCACCTGATGTGAAAGCTGACTTGTTAGAAATGACCCTGATGCTGGGAAAGACTGAAGGCAGTAAAAGCGGACGACCAAGGACAAGATGGTTGAATGGCATCACTGACTCAATGGATATGAGTTTGAGCAAGCTCTGGGAAATGGTGAATGACAGGGAATCCTGGTGTGCTACAGTCCTTGGGGTTGCAAAGTGTCAGAAATGACTGAGCAACCGAACAGCTACAATAGTTGCTTAACAGTGTGGTGTTAGTTTCTGGCGTACAGCAGAATGAATCAGTGACACGTACACATATATCGCGTCTTCTTCAGATCTCCCTCCCATTTAGGTCACTGCAGGGCACTGAGGAGAGTTCCTGTGCTGTGCAGTAGCTTCTCATGAGTTATCTGTTTTATGCACAGTAGTGTATGACACTACGTGGACTCTTCAGTTCAGTTCAGTCTCTCAGTCGTGTCCGACTCTTTGCGACCCCATGAACCCCAGCACGCCAGGCCTCCCTGTCCATCACCAACTCCCGGAGTTTGCACAAACTCATGTCCATTGAGTCGGTGATGCCGTTCAACCATTTCATCTTTTGTCATCCCCTTCTCCTCCTGCCTTCAATCTTTCCCAGCATCAGGGTCTTTTCAAATGAGTCATCTCTTTGCATCAGGTGGCCAAAGGATTGGAGTTTCAGCTTCAACATCAGTCCTTCCAATGAACACCCAGGACTGATCTCCTTTAGGATGGACTGGTTGGATCTCCTTGCTGTCCAAGAGACTCTCAAGAGTCTTCTCCAACACCACAGTTCAAAAGCATCAATTCTTCAGCGCCTAGCTTTCTTTATAGTCCAACTCTCACATCCATACATGACTACTGGAAAAACCATACCTTGACTAGACGGACCTCTGTTAGCAAAGTAGTGTCTGCTTTTTAATATGCTGTCTAGGTTGGTCATAACTTTCCTTTCAAGGAGTAAGCATCTTTTAATTTCATGGCTGCAATCATCATATGGACTCTTAAGAAAATATGTAGTCGCTCAGTTGTATCCAACTTTTTGCAACCCTGTGGACTGTAACCTACCAGCCTCCTCTGTCCATGGGATTCTCCAGGTAAGAATACTGGAGTGGGTTGCCATTTCCTTCTCCAGGGGATCTTCCCGACCCAGGGATTGAAACTGGGTCTCCTGCATCACAGGCAGATGCCTTACCCTCTGCTTTACCAGGGAGACAGGCTCCCTATATGGACTCTTGGTGGCCCTTAAATCACCAGAGGCCTCTAGTTTCAGAGAGAATCACAACAAAGCAGTGTGATAACCCACAGTCCCCAGCTCCAACAGAGGACCGCTAGTCACAGTAACACACTTCTTAAGCTTCTCCTGTCCCTCTAAAAGCCCCTAACAAGTAAGCTAGGGCATGAGAAGCAAGGGGCTGGCAGTGTCAGAGCCAAGGCTTATCCCCCACACCCAGGACACACAGACACACACTCCAAGCCTACCTTGGGGCAGAAGAGAAGAGCTTTGAATCCCTTATGAGATTAGTTTGGACAGGTTTTAATATCTAAAAGTGATCTGAGAGATATCAGATCTGCCTACAATGACATTAAGGGATGGAGAGAATGATTGGACAGGACATGGTTGAAAGCAGTGATAAAAGTAGATATCAAGCCTTTTTCTTATATATCCTTCAGTTTGAAGGTTTTCAAATAAACTGGTTACCTAAAAATGTTTATATATAGTGCATAGTTTATGTATATTTTAAGCATAGAAATAAAATAATACCATGGAGACAAAAAGATATAGGCAAGAAATTTCACCTTTTTCTAGCTTTGTCCTCTGAGGATGTTTCTTCTGTCCCTGAAAAGGCCACCTTGGCAGCCTAGGGTCTCTGAGCACTGGGCGAGGAGCCATGAGCCCGGGGCCCTGGCTGCAGCGGTGGAACAGCTGCAGGATCTGTGATGCCCTCCTGCCTCTATGATCTTGGCTTCCTCTGTGCATCAGTGGCATCCCAGGTGCTCCCAGGGTCCCCTCGACGTGCTCGTCAGTGACTTATAACCTGATCTTCGTAGGGACCAGAGCGTGTGAAACACATCAAATGTTGGTTCAGTACAGCTCCAGTAATTTTCCCACATAAAACACCAGTTATGGAAGTAAGGAGAGTCCTTTACTCCAGACTTTATGTGTTTCTCTAGAAGTCAGATTAAATCTCTCTAACATTCCAAAGTGGAGAATGGACATTGATGATGTAGTAAGAGCCTGGTGTGGTGGCTGTGGGACGGACTACCTGGGAGCCCTGAAGTCTCCACCCATCAGCCAGTGGATCCTGGGAGCTGGCAGCAGGCTTCTTCACCACAGCTGTTTTGCCATCTCAGCATTAAAGGATGCAAGAAAATACACTGAAGCTTCTGTTGAAGGAGATGCTTATGGCTTCTTTATTTTCCCCTTAGAAAGTTTTTAAAAAGCTAATTATTAGAAGAAGAATAATAAAGAAAAAATTTTAAGTTAATTACTAAATATTTTCCATGTATGATAAGATACAGATAAAACTAGAACAGCACTCATTTACCTATACTCAGGTTTTTAAATAAACATTTGGCCACATTTGCTTCCAATTTAAAAACAATTAAGAAAAGGCAGGCAGGGAGGCAGGAAGACAGGTAGAAAGAATGGAGAGATCCAGGAAGGGAAGGAAGGAAAACATCTAGTTGCAGTTGAAATGCCTTCCCAATCTCATGTGAGAAGATAATTACCACTCCTTAAAGGTACTAACTTTCTTATTGTTCATGCACGGTTTTTCCTGCTCACGTTTTTATATTCTTTCTACATATTTGTTCATGAGTATATATATTGTTTGTGTTTTAATATTTTATATAAAGGGTGTCCTACTGAAAATGATCTTTTGTAGCTTATACTTTTCATTCAGTGTTACTTTTTCGATTAATCTGTGTTGAAGTAGGTAAATGTTATTTATTCATTGTAACTGGGCAAACTATTTCATGTATGGTGATGAAACATCTGAGCAGCATATACCTGAAAGGGAAACTGACTTCTGGGAGGATATGAGCGTCTTCTACATTACTATTTAGCAGATATTAAAAACTGCTCTTCTGAGTTATTGTGCAGGTTTATACCCCAACAAGTAATAGAACAGAGTTCTCTTTCCTCAGCATCCCTGCCAACTTTTGGTACTACCAAACATTGGATTTTAGTAATTTTGCTAAATGTGAAATGGTATTGATTTCATTTGTGATTATTGTTGCCGTTCCCTGATCACTGTCAAAGTTGAAGATCTTTTCATATGTTTATTAGTTTTTCAAGGCTACTCTTTAAGTAACTGTTTATAGCCTTTGCTCACTTTTCCATTGGGTTGTGGCTATTTTCTCACTGATTTGTATTTCGAGCTATGAATGCTCTCTTCATTGAAAATGTGAGTTGCACATATATTGTTTATTCCGCTTCCTGCTGGTGAATGTGGCTGTCCTGCTTGTTGGAGTGGTAACAACTGAGACTTGGGTTCAGTTGTGGGAATGGAGAGAGAGTTAGCTCTTATTTGGCTTTGTTTTTTGGTTGTTCAGTTGTATGCCAAAGCACTCATCACTAGCTCCAGCCCAGCTCACTACAAGTACTGCAGGGAGATTCAGGGCCCAAGCTGCTGAAGAGTTACCTGTTTTGTTTTCTTCTCCGTGTATCTCATAGGAAAGGTAGTATTGTTTGGAAGAGCTTGGGATCCCAGTATCTGTGTTTCGTGGCTCCCTGCATTCAAATCACCTGACAAAGCTCTAAAAATGATATTCTGGCCTTACCATAAAACCATTAAATCAGAATTTCTGAGGCTAGTTACCAGGAATCAATGTTTTAAAACTTCCCAGGTGATTCTAATGTGCAGCCAGGCTGCTAAACTATTGCCTTAGACAGATACCATCTTCACCATGTCCCATGAGTATTTCTAACACTTTGAAGTTTAAATCAAGACACCTGCCCTCATTAAGAATTATTAATTAGCTTTGGGGAGAGGTTCAGTTCTTTATGCAGATATGAAATAACTATTAACACATGTATTTTTAAATGCCCAAGAGACTGATTATTGCTTGATCCAACAAAGCTTCCAGCTCTCATGCAGTGTCTGGGTCAATGAGCTAGAGGGTCCTGTATTCCCACTGCCCACCCCCTCCATTATTTGATCTTTGTTTGGTCTCCTTGAAAGACAAAGATGCTCAGTCTGTAGCATTTTTGCAGCTGGAAGGGTGGTCCCTGGAGCCTGAAGACTTCATTTAATTCTGAGGTTTGCAGTTATGACCCTGCAGGATTTACAGTGGTTTTGTGTCCTAATTACTCCCTTCCCAATTTTCCAGTGAGTCCATCAACTGAAAATCATTTCCACTCTGTTTTGCTGTATTTTGGTTCCATGGAGGATCCTTTGGCTCTGTTCACCTTAGATCCCATTCTCCAGGGCACCTGTGAACTCCCCTCAGCTGCAGAGCCTTCTTGAAGGTTAGGCCAGAGGCCTCCTGCACACATCACAGGGAAGAATGGATGTTCTTGGGTGATGCTGGGTCTCCATGGACAAACTGTTTCCACATTTGCCTCTCAGGCCACTCCATTCTTATCTCTTATCTCTAGGGCAAGGGACATGGTTTCCTTTTTGCATTGGTAGACTGTTCAAATGCAGTCCCAGGGCTCCTTGGGGTGTATGGGCTTGAGGTAACTGGACTGTTTCTAAAAAGACGTGTGACTAAACCCTTTAAAGGAAATGTCTGCCGATGGGAACTACCATGCCCTCCCTCCATACCGTTTGATTACAGGAGGCCTGCAGTGCCACTTTCCCCACCAGCCACCTCCCAGGTCTGCCGACTTAGGGTCTGTTCCTCTCTATTCCTCCCTCAACAGCATTAATTTAAAAATTCTGTTCAGCCACACTGTTTGGCCTCTTTCCATGCTAGGGGCTGTTCCATGATCTTGCTTTCCACTTCATTTCTCTATTTTTTCCCTTAAAAAAAAATGTTATTCTTCACCTCATGCTAATTATTTGCTTTGAGACTTGAGTTTCCTTTAAAATTTTTTCTCGATACTTCCTTCAGAAGGCTTCTCCCACTCTGTAACCATTGGTGTTACCTCAGAAAGGTGGATCTGGGAGGGGATAACAAGATTTTCACTTTTTCTTAATAAAACTTTACTTTTTTAATATGGGCACATATTACTTCAGCAATTAAAATTATTTAAAAAATAAATTCGGTCATGAATAAAAAAAGTGCATCCTTTGGAATGTATGCAAACCCATAATATATACATTTTATGATAAGACATATATGCATGCATATAAATATATACATATAAATATGTTCATGCTTATAAAGCACTTAAGACACCCCTGAGCACATAGTAAACAAAAACAAATATGTGTGCTGCCATTTAAGGAAACAAAGTGAAAGTGAAGTCGCTCAGTCGTGTCCGACTCTGCGACCCCATGGACTGTAGCCCACCAGGCTCCTCCATCCATGGAATTTTCCAGGCAAGAGTACTGGAGCGGGTTGCCATTTCCTTCTCCAGAGGATCTTCCTGACCCAGGGATCGAACCCGGGTCTCCCACATTGTAAGCAGCCACATTTACCATCTGAGCCACTAGGGAAGCCCAAGGAAACAAAGGGTTTGCCCTAAATCTGTATGTGAAAGGAAATTCTGAGTTAGGGGTGAAAATACAGTGCTTTGCCCAGTATGAAGCCTGTCATACTGCTGACGGATACATTCTGATGTTTTCTTTGTTCTCATTTGAGAAACTGGAATGAGTTAAAGTCAAGGAGCATGCTGAGGTTTAACTCGAAACATAGTTCCAAAGTGACACAATGCATGATTTAAAGCCAGGAAACCTCCCCAGGTTTTTAGTTCTTAGTGGAAGTTGTCGGTCTTTGATTGATGACACAGGACTTGGGGTTCTGAACACCCATTGTGACTGACCCAGGGCTGACTGCAGCCAAGCAGATGGTTTGCTATGTTCTCCATACTTTTTCTGGTCCCCGTTTAAACCCTTGAATTTAAGGAGCTATGAGGTTGATCCAGGATGAGTCCATCATCCACTGCTCTGGCCCCGAATCGTCTGGGCTATTTCCAGGCCAGACCAGGACATCCTGAACTTTAAGAGTGACAGTAGGCTTTGGGCCTTGACCAGAGCTTTGGTCACGTACAGAACTGGAAATGGGCTCTAAGCTAAGATTCACTGGAGGTGGGAGGCAGAGTCACCCCGGAGCAGTCACAAGTGGGTTGGTCTGAATCAGACAGATTCCTGCTCAGACTACTGCCCAGCAGTGAGGTCAGGCTGGACCTGCTCCGACCCCAGCTCGGTGGGTTCTGCAAACTCTGAGTCAGCTGTTGTTTTGGCTCAGTTCAACTGGTGTCAGTGAGGCTCTTCTAAGTTAGTTTTCCTTGAAGTCAACCAAAAATAGGATAAAATTGCATTTGCAGTATATTTTTTTGCAAATAGATTTTTCTGATCCTTTTCTAATACTCTTAGCTGCATTTCTTTTTTATTGTAAAAATTTTCTGAATATTAAATAAACAAAAAACTGTATTAAGTGGTTACTTTGGAAATGGGGCTCTTGCAAAATTAACAGAAGAAAGTGTAACTTGCCTTTTTTGGAATGAGAAATTCTTCAGGGACTTGTGAAAAAGTACAGGGTCTTTTTTCATGTTCATAGGCACTAATTCAAAGAATTCAAATGTTCATGGATCAGTAATGCCACAACGATTATAACTTCTGAGAGAATTCACTCTGCTGGGGTTTCTTTAAGGGAGAATATTTTTATGAGGCTTTACTTCAATTGGCGAGAATTAAGTGTGGATTTATGATTGTTTAGGGAGGGGTAGTTCGGGAACTTTCCTGATGACTGCATTCAGAGTGAGGAGCCAAGTCCAGCCCCTGGGGCCACAGAGTCATGTCCTTCCGGCTGTTCTAACTGTGGAGGGAAGTCCAGGGGCACCTCCCGTCCCTTGACAACTGGTAGGGTGGGGACCAGTCAGAAATACAAAGTGAAAGTACCAGAAGCTCCTGCCTTCCATGTCCCAGCCTTAAAGTCTTACCTGGCTTGTTCAGTCTCTTTTAGCCCCATGGGTTACCTTTGAGGATCTGGCTTTTCTAAAGGGGTAGGAGTTTA
Source organism: Odocoileus virginianus (assembly GCF_023699985.2). Classification (NCBI taxonomy): domain Eukaryota; kingdom Metazoa; phylum Chordata; class Mammalia; order Artiodactyla; family Cervidae; genus Odocoileus; species Odocoileus virginianus. The sequence goes on along the minus strand of NC_069675.1, from coordinate 35,292,895 downwards.
TTTATAATGACTTCAGGACAAAATCAGTCATGCTGGAAGTGAATTGTATGCAGCTTTAATATATAAGATATTTAAGTACGTCAGTTTCATTCTCATTTCATGTAAGTTCTCCAAAGACATATCCTGGCCAAAATATTGATTGTAATATTTCCACATGGCCTGAGTACTTCTATTTTTTATTAAGAACAGATGTGCTCCTGGTTGGAGTGTGAGTCCCCTTCTAAGCTGTGTATACTTGATAGCAAAGCAGAAATTCAACAAATATTTGTTAAATAAATGAATAAAGAATAAAGGATAGATTCCGTTGTGTTTCAAAGCATTTTTCAAGTGCCTCTGTGTCCATGTATCAAGTGTCTTGATCAGACACAAAGAGCTGCCCCTACATCTGGCCAGTCTCAACCTCACACTTGGTATGTCATCCAAACAGGAAGCACCATTCTCCTTACTCCTAATCTAATGAGTTATTCTTGAGCATGACTTTAGGGTAAATTTCCATATTATACAATGGAGTTATCATATCTATATTAGAGTTTCTATAACCCGAGCACTATTGGCATTTTGGACCAGATAATTCTATGTAGAGGTGACTTTCCTGTCCACTTTGGGATGTTAGCAACCTCCCTGGCCTCTATCCACCAGCTGCTGGTAGGACCCACCTCCCTAGTTATGACATCCAAAAATTTTGCTAGGTTACCAGATTTCCTCTGGGGAAAAATCACCCTAAGTTAGAAACCATGGATCCATATAGAAGAGTAATATGTAGTTATGCTACCTTAAGCAATAATAAAATCACAGGAAAAAATCCAAAAACCCACTTTGTTGTTGTTCAGTAAAGGTGTTTTGTAATATTCTGCTGCAAGAAACACACTCAATGGACTTTTCTCTGAGAAGCAAGGCTTCTGTTTTGGGAAACAAAAAAATGTTGTTTTAGGGCAGAGATGTGTAGTTATGAAACTTACCCAAAAAAAGCATATTTGACTTCTTTTGAAACAAAGTAATAGAAAAATGAAGACCCAAAAGGTTATGAATGCTTCACATTAATAAAGTTAATAATTAATAAAATAATAGTTGAGAAATGAATATGCAAAGGTAAGAATAGAAAACAGGTAAATCTCTGTCTTTCTGCTCCAATCTCCCTTTCTCTTCCAGAGCCTACCACTTTCAACATATTTCATTTCAAGGAAAAAAAAAAAGTTTATGGTAAGAAAAGTTTAAGCTTTACCTAGGGAGAATTGAAATAGACAAAAGTGTGAACTCAAGCTGGAAAACAGGGTGCTGACTTGAAGTTAATGCCAATTCCAAACAAATCAGAAGAAGGCCTGGGCTTTGCTTTTGTGAAGAGTGCTTGAGACTATTTCTTACCTTCCCTCCCTACGAAGGCAGAATCTCCTTTTCCTCGTGGTGTACTGGCTACATATTTTGGAGATTGAGCTGTTTTTAGCTTAAATCTGATTGAATTTTCTCTACTGGAGGGAGCTTGCTGTGACGGGTTTTTTGGGCCAACAGCTCTGTCCCGCCTTTGTTGAAGCTGACCTGTTGTGGTGATGCCAGGGACTCATTTACAGCCTTTTCCCTCGGTACACAGGGCACCCACTCTTCACTGCACTATCACGTTATTCTGGAGAGAACAGTCTGGCCTTTGTCCTGCTGCTGAGGTCCCTGAATGGATTCAGGTTTCTGGTGAAATGGGGGCCCGTTGTTACAGTAGTTACTGTCCTCTCCTTCAGAGGTGCCTGTGGATTTCAGCCACTTTCCTTATTGAGTCGGCTCTTGAGAAGGGTCCTCAATGTGTTTGATGTCCTGAAGCTCTTGTGGCTCTTTATCTGAAAATGTAGACATTTTGAAGAATTTCTTAGCCTTCTCTTAAGCAGGCTTTTTATCCAGTGAATGACTCTCTTTATGTGTCCCAGCCACTAACACCCTAAAGTTCAGAGGCATACAAGTAAAAAGAGACATTTGTATGAGGAACAAAATATTTCAGGACAACAGAATTTTTCATTATTTGTGAACTTTCATGACATTTCCCTTCTTAACATATTTCCATTTATTTCTCAACTCATATAGCTGCAGGCATTAATTAAGCAACAGCTGTATGCACCAGACTTCATTGGGCACCGTGTGGGATACAGGGGTCCCTGGGAGGAAGGGGATCAGAGTGGCCAAGATTTCAAATTTGGGCATCTGAACATGTGCTGGATTTAGAAAAGGCAGAGGAACCAAAGATCAAATTACCAAATCATCAAAAAAGCAAGAGCTTTCCAGAAAAACATCTACTTCTGCTTTACTGACTTTGCCAAAGCCTTTGACTGTGTGGATCACAAGAAACTGTGGAAAATTCTTCAAGAGATGGGAATACCAGACCACCTGACCTGCCTCCTGAGAAATCTGTATGCAGGTCAAGAAGTAACCGTTAGAACCGGGCACAGAACAGACTGGTTCCAGATTGGGAGAGGAGTACGTCAAGGCTGTATATTGTCACCCTGCTTATTTAACCTATATGCAGAGTACATCATGAGAAATGCTGGGCTGGATGAAGCACAAGCTGGAATCAAGATTGCTGGGAGAAATATCAATAACCTCAGATATGCAGATGACACCACTCTTATGGCAGAAAGTAAAGAACTACTAAAGAGCCTCTTGATGAAAGTGAAAGAGGAGAGTGAAAAAGCTGGCTTAAAACTCAACATTCAGAAAACAAAGATCATGGCATCTGGTCCCATCACTGCATGGCAAATAGATGGGGAAACAATGGAAACAGTGAGAGACTTTATTTTGGGGGGCTCCAAAATCACTGCAGATGGTGACTGCAGCCACTAAATTAAAAGACTCTTGCTCCTTGGAAGAAAAGTCATGACCAACCTAGACAGCATATTAAAAAGTAGAGACAGGAAACGGCAACTCACTCCAGTACCCTTGCCTAGAAAATCCCATGGATGGAGGAGCCTGGTGTCCATGGGGTATCTCAAAGAGTCAGAACTGAGCAACTTCACTTTCATCAATAAATTACAATTTTCAAACTCAGAAAAAAAAAAAGTAGAGACATTACTTTACCAACAAATGTCCATCTAGTCAAGGCTATGGTGTTTCCAGTAGTCATGTATGGATGTGAGAGTTGGACCATAAAGAAAGCTGAGTGCCAAAGAATTGATGCTTTTGAACTGTGGTGTTGGAGAAGACTCAGGAGAGTCCCTTGGACTGCAAGGAGATCCAACCAGTCCATCCTCAAGGAAATCAGTCCTGAATATTCATTGGAAGGACTGATGCTGAAGCTGAAACTCCAATACTTTAGCCACCTGATGCAAAGAACTGACTCATTTGAAAAGACCTTGATGCTGGGAAAGATTGAAGACAGGAGGAGAAGGGGAAGACAGAGGATGAGATGATTGGGTAGCATCACTGACTCAATGGACATGAGTTTGAGTAAGCTCCAGGAGTTGGTGATGGACAGGGAGGCCTGTTGTGTTGCAGTTGATTGGATTGCAAAGAGTTGGACATGACTGAGCGACTGAACTGAGCTAAACATGTGTCAGCTTTGCCTCTTCTGGGCTATGTGATCTTGAGCAGGTCCTTTAACCTCTCTCAGCCTGAGTCCACATCTGAAATAGCAGAGTACTAACAAAATCTACTTTATTGAGTTATTGTGAGAATTAATTGAGATATGCCAGCATAGCACATACTGCCATGCACGAGCATCTTCTCGTTGCTCATTTGACACTTATTTTGAAAAGAAAGCAACTTGTAGAGCAGAATGGAAGAAAGACATTCATGCCCAGAATTGTATTGTGTGTTGAAGAACAGTACATTCAGGGGAAGTGGAAAGGAGGGTATACCAGCAGAGTTAAGCACCACTAGCTACTGTACTGCACAAGACTCAAGCCTGTGGTTTTGCACGGTAGGGATGGCTTTCCTCCAGGTGACTGGGCGGTCCTTGCTTCTTCCATCTTGTGGTCTTCTAGAGCTTTTGAATCATTCATTTCAAGGTACATAGGAAAAAAGACAAGGAAAGTAGAAAGGTGGGTAGGGAAAAGGAGGGTGTGTGCATGTGAGATACTGCTTGGGAGGTTTTGTGGCTAGGTGTGTCTCTTATCTATTGTTGAGTGATAAATTGCTCCAAGTTGAGTAGCTTAAAACAGCACATCATCTCTTTGGTCAGAAATTCTGGAGCAGCTTAGCTGTGTGGCTCTAGCTCTGGGACTCTCACATCTCAAGATCTGGCTGGGTTGCATTCATCTGAAGGCCTGAATGAGGTTGGAGGAGCCTCTTCCAAGACCACTCACTCACGTGGCTGTTGGCAGATGGTCTCAGTTCCTTGCCACATGGACCTTCCCATTGGGCTGTCTGAGTGTTCTTACAGCATGGCAGCCAGCTTTCCCCAGAGCCAGGGATCTGAGAGAGAACGAGGAAGAAGTTCTCATGCCTTATGATCTAGTCTTGGCAGTAGCATGCTGCCATTTTTGCTACATTTGTTCACTAGAGGAGAATCACTAAGTCCAACTCACACTCAAGGGGAGAGGAATTAAGCTCCAATTTTTGAAAGGAGTATTGAAGAATTTGTGGACCAAATATATTAAGAGCACGGAGCTCCTGAAACCCTTGGAATTTGCTAAGTGATAAGAGCAAAGTGAAAGGAGATGTCTTTTATTTATAAGAATCCCCTTTCAACCACACCTGAGCTTATTTTAATTTTTAATGTGGTGTGTTTATTTTTTGAAAGCCTCTAAGGATGAGGGGCTGGTTGCCAGGGGGACCAACTTTCAGCCTCATTCCTTTCAATCTCCAGTCAAGGGAGAAGAGCTAAAGATTGTGTTAATCACCAATCATGGCTATAGGATGAAGCCTCCATTAAAGTCCCTAAATTATGGGGTTCAGAGAGCTTCCTGGTTGGTGAGCACATCCATGTGATTGGAGGGTGGTGCAGCCCAACTTCGTGGGGACAGACACTCTGATGCTTGGGACCCTTCCAGTCCTTACCCTATGTATCTCTTGATCTGGCTGTTGATCTGTTTTGTTTATAATATTATAAACTAGTAAATGTAAGTAAGTATTTCTCTGAGTTCTATGAGTCATTCTAGCAAGTTATCAAACCTGAGGAGGGTGTCATGAGAACCCCAATTTATAGCCGGTCAGTCAGAAGTGCAGGTGAAAACTGGGACATGCAGTTGGTGTCTGAATGAGGGGGGAGTTTGTGGAACTGAACGTGAACTCCAGGTGGATGGTGTCAGAACTGGTCAAATTGCAGGATACCCAGCTCTTTTAGGATAAAACCCACACACCTGGTCACAGAAGTGATTAAAGTAGAGGAAAGCAAGTTTTCATTCACAGCTTCTAATGCCTTTTTTGCTCCTCAATACCTGTGTTTCCTTGGGCAACTTACTTAGTCTCTTTCAGCTTCAGTTTCTCCATCTGTATAATGGGAACAATAATATCTCTTTGAATAGGTATTAGGAAGATTTGAGAAAACACGCATAAAATATTTAGGGCAGTAAATGGTAGCTCCAGTGATCAATGGAGCCTGTTTATGGTGAAAGAAAAAAACAGGCTGAGAGTGTTTTTAACTTGTTCCAAATCACATAGTAAACTAGGAACTGGATTAGAAACCCACATTAGAACCTCACATGAACAAAGGCATAGGGGTCAGAAATATCACCCGGGCCTGCACCAGAGGTGGCAGAGGAAGGTTTGGGCAGAGCAGGGCAGGGCAGCACCAGCCCTTGAAAGCAGAACAGCTTGAGATGGTGGAGAAGGAAACGGCAACCCACTCCAGTATTCTCTGCTGGAGAATCCCATGGACAGAGGAGCTTGGCAGGCTACAGTCCCTGGGATCGCAGGAGTCTGACACTACTTAGCGACTAAACCACCCACCATCACCAGCTTGAGATGGAAGCTACTCAGTTCTCAGGCAGGGTGCTGGTTTATGCAGACGTATCCTGAGGTTGGGTTGCAAATAGATGAATGATATAATTAATACAATAGACTTTGAATCAGGGCTAGGAATACAGTCATTCAGCCACCATACTCGGTGGAGAAGGATCTACTGAGCAGCAGCCAGAGGCTTTTCATCATTCTCAATCTGTAGTCAGGGAAACAAGGAGACTAAAAAAGATATTACCAAAGAAACACTGTTTTGAAAATATCCATAAAGGAAAGAGGGAAGCTAGCTACGTATTCTGTGCCCACGTTCCCATGGCAGCACATGTCTGTATAGGACATTACACCCCAGAGCAGGGGCATAATCTGTGTGTGTGTGTGTGTGTGTGTGTGTGTGTGTGTGAAGGCAGGTATGCACAACCCACACCCAGCTCACATGAGTTGCAGTTAGGAGAAAGGGTTATAAGCATGTGGTCGCCTGTAGTATTCCTTGTGGGTGAGGAATCCCCAGGACCTTTTATTTTTCTTCTAAAAACCCCCAAATGTATACTCAAACCCAAACTTCTTTTCTGAGCTCCAGGCCTAGATCCAACCTGCTTAGCAGACATTTTTATTTTTCTTTGACTGTCACACAAACATCTCAAATTTCACATCCAAATCCAAAATCATGATTAAGAGCATTTTTCTTATTAAACTGATTTTTAAAAAATTTTTTATTGAAGTATGGTTGATTTACAATGTTGTGTTAATTACTGATGTACAGCAAAGTGATTCAGTTATGCATATATCATTCTTTTTTAATATTCTTCCCCATTATGGTTTATCCTAGGATACTGAATATAGTTCTCTGTGCTATACAGTAGGACCTTGTTGTTTATCCATTCGAGATAGAAAAGCTTACATCTGCTAACCCCATCCTCCCAACTCCATCCCTCCCCAAACCCCCTCCTTCTTGGCAACCACCAGTCTGTTCTCTAAGTCCATGATTCTGTTTCTGTTTCATGAATATGTTCATTTGTATCATATTTTAAAATCCATATATAAGTGATATCATATGGAATTTGTCTTTTTCTTTCTCACTTCACTTAGCATGATAATCTCTAGTTGCATTCATATTGCTGAAGATTGGCATTATTTCATCCTTTTTTATGGCTGAGTTTAAACTGATTTTTAATCTAATCTTCAGCATCTTAGTAAATGACACTACATCCATTCAGGTATTCAGTCTAAATACCTGGACATCATTTATGTTCCTCCTTTTACTTCACCAAGTCCTGTGTTCTCATACCCCAGATATAAGCAGCAATCTTCTAATAATCTAATCTCAGAAGTGATATGCCATCACTTCTGCTGTGTTCCATTCATTAGAAGTGAGTCAGGAAGTCAAGACCACATGCAGGGAAGCGGGGGGATTCCTCTTTTGGGGGCCATTTCAGAGACTGCCCACAGCACTCTACCACTGTTGGAGCAGGTTCTAACCCTATTGTGCTCCTCCAAGCCCCACCAGGATCTTCCTTCCCCTCCATGAGACCTGCTGGAAGTAGGGTGAATGCTTCTTTTGGAGTCCAGTGCTTGGCAGAGGCCTAGCAATGCTCTGCTGAGCTGAGTTGAATTGTCCTGTCTAAGTCCTGGTCAGAGTGTATAAACTGTGCTGATGGTTGGGACTAAACTGAGGAGCTTTTTGAGCTTGTATCTCTTATGGCAAATGAGCTGTGGAGTAGCATCTCATAGGTCATTTGGGGTGAGTATAGGAAACAGCTGGAACCTGGGATCTTGCCTGTGAACAGATGGAAGGTGTTTTGGGTGAGGGTCGACTGTGTGTTGTCATGGAAGGAACTGGGGACATGGAGTCAGCTGTACTCTGGAATCCAGCCTCAGTACTCACTCACTGAGGGACCTTTGGCAATTTGTCTTATCAATACATTAGCACCTGAGATTCATCACTGAAAGAAACTGTAAGATCTACCTTTACTGTTGTTGTGACTCAAAGGAAGCATCTGGCATGTGGAGGCCACACATTTATTTCCCTTTGCTTCCTTCTCTTCTCAGTAGGAGAGTCTGAACCTTTAGAGTCTCACCAAGCTGCCTGGGAGATGTCAGCCTTACCTCACCCCCAAGAATCTGATCCAGTAGCCTGCAAATGGGACCGAGAAACCAGCATATTTAGATAGGGCCCTGGTGATCTGATGAGGTGACCCAACAACCACACCTTGAAAAACATTGTCCTGGAGGACACTGGAACTGGAGAAAAAAATAGAAGTCAAAGGATAAGGTCTCAGATGAATAGCAGGGGTCTTTTTCTGGCTACTTTTTTATCTGGGTGGGTGAGGAGAAGTTGTTAGGAGCAGCCAGGCTACTTTCCAGGGATGTCGGTCACAGTGACCTGAGGCCAGAAGCCATGTTTATAGTAGAAGCCTGGTTTTTAACCTCAGTCAATGCAGTCTCCTTGTGTAAGGCCATAGGAGGAAACTGAGGGCCCCGGAAGTTGTGCATTACCCAAGTCCATAGGTGTTCATTTATTTGTGATTTGAGGTGTTCACTTATTTGTTCATAAAATGAATGGCCTATTACATTGAAGCTTATATAAAAGTACAGTACAAGTTCTCTGCCCTCAAAAACAGATGTTATAATATAACAGTTTGAATCTCTGTAAAGGATAACAGTATAGAATGAAGGGAAGTATAAACTGGGCAGTAGAAGGAACAAATTATGTAGTTGCAGGAATATGGGAGTGTGTGAGTGTTTGTGTGCATAGTCGACTCTTTTCTTAGCGACCCGTTGGACTGTAGCCTGCCAAGCTCCGTGTCCATGGAGATTTTCAGGCAAGAATACTGAAGTGGGTTGCATTTCCTTCTCTAGAGGATCACACCAACCCAGGGATCAAACCTGAGTCTCTTGTGTCTTCTGTGTTGGGGGCAGATTCTTTACCCCCTGAGCCATCAGGGAAGTCCCGGAACAAAGAAGCTGTGGGTCCAAAAAAAGATTTACTAGAACCCTCGGCAGTAAGGATGAGACTTGAAAAGAGGATTTGATTTGAGTAGATTGAGAGGAGGGCATTCCAGCTTTCCACCTTCAGTGAATACCTCTTTTCTGTGTGTTGTTTTGTGAGTTATTGCGTGTCCTTTGGTGTGTTTTTATATGTGTTACTACACGTTGTTGTTATTCAAACTTTATTGTTAATTGTAATATGTTCTGTTTTGGGAAAAAGCTAGGCACTGCTGTATTTCTTCTTTCTAGACAGTATTTTTTTGTAATTTCACCTGCATGTTTCCCCAAGTTAGAGTGAATTTCTAATGTTCTAAAAAAAATTATTAGCATGTATAAAGCTTCTGACGTGACCAATTAATTAAGGAAGAATTAAAATTGTAGTATGTCGTTTTCCTGTTCAAAAACTTTTAAAACTGCTTCCAGGCCCGCTTAGGTGCAGGCCCAGCACGCTGGATAAGCTTGTACCGCCCCAGAGCATGCGAGGCGAGATTTTCCTCAAGAATGAGTCACACTGGTTACCTGGTCTTGGTGACCCAGAGGAATATTATCACCACAAAGCCAGGAGAGTTTTATCTCTAGAACTTTCTGCCACACAATGACAACCCTAATTGACAGGATTAAACTACAGACTGTTGCCAGGCACCAGATGATAAAGTCAGAGTGTCTCCCAGCCTGATTTTCAGATCAGGTAAAAATAGAGAGCGAGCCAAATTCAGCCTGTGTCCTGATGCCGCCTGAGTCTGCAGCTCTCTGAAGAGCTCTGGTCAATTACATGGGCTTTGTCAAGATGTTATTTAAGAGAAGAAGGACTGACATGTGTTTATCTTCTGTTAAGTGCCAAGTGTTGTACAAATGTCAGTCCTTAAACCATACACCTGCTCTATGTTTAAGTATACTCTCCGGCTTCTTTACCTCTTCTTCCAATGATCTCATGGGGAGTACATATTCTTGAATTAAGAGTTAAAGGTTAATTGAACATTGACACAGAGCAGTCACTGATCTATTTGACTCCAAGGTCCATGCCTTTCTTCATCTACTACACTATTCAGCCCCAACACCAAGCCCAAGATGGCACACGTCACTGTACAGATATAAACAGACATATAGATTGTCTAGAAATATTGGGAGATATGCACTTCCATTGAGGAAGTAATGACTGTGAGTTTTCCAGGAGAAAGAATACCCATAAGACCTTGCAATGCAGTGGTCTTAGGAGTGTGCTGGAGCTGTCTTGTATTGGCTTGCTAGATTTGTTTCAATTTTCAGGAATTTTGTGAGCAAGTTGTTAAACACAGCCATTATTAGAAATATATAAACATTAAATAGATCTTATTTTAAAATGTCATTATTACAACTCAGTGCTTCCTAATATTTTATTATATTCACTATTACCTTTGTTCTTGAGGTAGAAATACTACATAATGGTATCCTGTTGTGTACACTTCTTCCCAACTGATATGCAGTGATATTTGTTGATAGCTTGAAGTTGGCTATGGGAGTTATACCACACTATGGAAATCAGTAAATATTGGGTTGGCCAAAAAGTTGGTTTGGGTTTGTAACATGTTATGGAAAACCTGAACAAACTTTTTGGCCAACCCAATGTTATAAACCAGGGCATAGTTTCTCCAGAAGCCAGTTGTTATACATTCGCCAACCACCGGGCAGTAGCCATACAGGTGTTGTTATGAAATAAAAGATCCATAAGGACTAATGAATATCATCCCCTGGCCACTCAATAGAGACCTGGCTGGGAAGTCAGAAGGACAGAAAGTCTGGAAAGTTGGTGAGCTGAGTGGTAAAGACTCCTTACATCAGAAGAGCACTTGGTCTTTCACACAATTGTAGCACAGAGATGCTTGTGTGACCTTGACGGTGACCCTGAAAAGGAGAGCCTGTGCCCTCAAGGAAAAGGCTTGTGCTTACAGTAACGAAAGCCCTGGAGTGTGTTTAATATTCTGCTTCCTGGGCCTCAGTGCTAATGACCCAAAAGGGGCAGCCCTGGCTGATGAGGTGTGTGGACACACACTCACAGCAGGTTGTGGAGCGTGGTATCTGGCTGGCTTTCTTTAACTCACTGTGTTTGGCTCCTAATGCTGGGCACTGCCAGCCCATTGCCCCAGAGTATGTTTACTGGTTTATTCTGGGTAACTGTCACCAAAGGTCAGATTTAAACCTCCATGGAAATAAGGTGTTTGGAAGTAAGTCAGAATAATTGGGAAGGGGTTCAGAAACAAAACTCATGGTCTCAAATGTAAAGTCATTCCTGTACTCTAGTGCCAAGAGAAGGGACCATAAAGTAAACTTGAAATCTTAGGGTAAATATGGTCTTAGTTGTGGTGGTGGTTTAGTCGCTAAGTCATGTCCAGCTCTTGGGATCCCAAGAACTGTAGCCTGCCAGGTTCTTCTGTCCTTGGGATTCTCCAGGCGAGGATACTGGAGTGGGTTGCCATTTCCTTCACCAGAGGATCTTCCTGACCCAGGAATCGAACCCTGGTTTCCTGCTCTGCAGGAAGATTCTTTACCAACTGAGCTCTGAGGGAAGTCCCAAATATGGTCTTCAGTTCAGTTCAGTCGCTCAGTCATGTCTGACTCTTTGTGACCCCATGAATCACAGCATGTCAGGCCTCCCTGTCCATCACCAACTCCTGGAGTTTACTCAAACTCATGTCCATCGAGTCAGTGATGCCATCCAGCCATCACATCCTCTGTTGTCCCCTTCTCCTCCTGTCCCCAATCCCTCCCAGCATCAGGGTCTTTCCCAATGAGTCAACTCTTCGCATGAGGTGGCCAAAGTATTGGAGTTTCAGCTTCAGCGTCAGTCCTTCCAATGAACACCCAGGACTGATCTCCTTTAGGATGGACTCATTAGAAATCTTTGCAGTCCAAGGGACTCTCAAGAGTCTTCTCCAACACCACAGTTCAAAAGCATCAATTTTTTGGTGCTCAGCTTTCCTCACAGTCCAACTCTCACATCCATACATGACCACTGGAAAAACCATAGCCTTGACTAGACAGACCTTTTTTGGCAAAGTAATGTCTCTGCTTTTTAATATGCTATCTAGGTTGGTCATAACTTTCCTTCCAAGGAGTAAGCGTCTTTTAATTTCATGGCTGCAATCACCATCTGCTGTGATTTTGGAGCCCCCAAAAATAAAGTCTGCCACTGTTTCCACTGTTTCCCCATCTATTTCCCATGAGGTGATGGGACCAGATGCCATGATCTTAGTTTTCTGAATGTTGAGCTTTAAGCCAACTTTTTCACTCTCCTCTTTCACTTTCATCCAGAGGCTTTTTAGTTCCTCTTCACTTTCTGTCATAAGGGTAGTATCATCTGCATATCTGAGGTTATTGACATTTCTCCCAGCAATCTTGATTCCAGCTTGTGCTTCTTCCAGTCCAGCATTTCTCATGATGAACTCTGCATATAAGTTAAATAAGCAGGGTGACAATATACAGCCTCGATGTACTCCTTTTCCTATTTGGAACCAGTCTGTTGTTCCATGTCCAATTCTAACTGTTGCTTCTTGACCTACATACAGATTTCTCAGGAGGCAGGTCAGGTGGTCTGATATTCCCATCTCTTGAAGAATGTTCCACAGTTTGTTGTGATCCACACAATCAGAGGCTTTGGCAAAGTCAGTAAAGCAGAAGTAGATGTTTTTCTGAAACTCTCTTGCTTTTTCGATGACCCAGCAGATGTTGGCAATTGATCTCTGGTACCCCTGCCTTTTCTAAATCCAGCTTGAAAATCCGTAAGTTCTTGGTTCATGTACTGTTGAAGCCTAGCCTGGAGAATTTTGAGCATTACTTTACTAGCGTGTGAGATGAGTGCAGTTGTGTGGTAGTTTGAACATTCTTTGGCATTGTCTTTCTTTGGGATTGGAATGAAAACTGACCTTTTCCAATCCTGTGGTCACTGCTGAGTTTTCTAAATTTGCTGGCATTTTGAGTGCAGCACTTTCATGGCGTCATCTTTTAAGGTTGGAAATAGCTCAACTGGAATTCCATCACCTCCACTAGCTTTGTTTGTAATGATGCTTCCTAAGGCCCTGTTGACTTTGCACTCCAAGATGTCTGATTCTAGGTGAGTGATCACACCATTGTGGTTATCTGGGTCATGAAGATCTTTTTTGTATAGTTCTTCTGTGTATTCTTGCCACCTCCTCTTAATATCTTCTGCTTCTGGTTGATGTTTAAGTTCTTTAAATGGAAATAAACAATGTTGTTATTTTGAAAGGAATTAGTCAGTCTCTGAGAAACATAGGGTATATATATTGGTTCTCTAAGCATTATTTTGCCTTTACTTAAAATATTAAAATCCTTATACTCCTTTTGCCCTGGGATAGTTTTTATTTGAAATCATGACCAAATGAGAATGTACCAGCAGTTATTAAATATCATTTCTCAAGTGGGTAACTCAAATCTAATTACTCAAAATGCCTTCTTTTAAATAGGGCTCCCAATAGATGGGTATATAATTGCTGGAAATATCTCATAATAGAATGAGAAAAAAGAAAAGACATTCATTTTCAACATTTTAGGTTTGTATCTGTAAGAATTATAGTGTAGAGCAAGAAATGCCTAGTTTAAACAAAACTGTAAAACCAGTTACTATGGAGAGTATAGAGGATAAGAAAAAGAAAAGAACATTGGAGGAGGCATGTTGTGTGGTAAAATACAAGTTAAGATAATTGGAGAGGAAGCGAAAAAACTATACTTCTGATGTCAGGTGTCTGTATGCCATCGCCTAGGCAATGAGCAGTAAGGAAAGTGAACTTGCTGTCTTGCACCCAGAATGAAGTAGGACCTCATGGGTATTCCTGAGACTTGATGTGGAAACTCAGTGACAGGAATGGAAGGATAAGCATTGCCCAAGAGAAATAGACTACTAGGAAGATAAATATGAATAGAAATTAAAAAATCAAGGATGGCATCATGCTGATGAATGTCTGGCTACAGACAAGGGGAGGGAGGGTCAGAAGCAGTCCAGAGTTTGGCAGCACCCACCCAACTTATTGGGCAGCTTCAACTGTTTGATTATTTTACTAAGTCTCCTTAGTCCATAGACATAGGTGTAGGTCACAGATGCCATACTAAGGAGCTCTGTCTTCATTTGGTGGAGAGCTGCCTAAATTTCTGAGGAGAAGGTGGCCTGTTGGGGTGCTGTATTTAAGAAGACAGAGTGGAGATTATCCTCTGAATTAGGGCAGCAGCAGTGGAAATCCTAGAAGCACTATGGAGTACCTATTATATGCCAGGCAGGCTACAGAGTAGGCCCTGCAGATGCAGAGCGTAGAGGCAAACACCAAGTATGAGCTACAAAGTGACGCCCAAACTGGAAAACAATGGGATGTATAGGAAGGGACAGTTCATTCTGCTGGGTGTTGGAGAAGGCGGAGCCTTCAGAGGGGGTGATAGTTGAGCTAGGTCTTGGGGGAATCAAAAACATGTTACAGATGTGGGGGAAGTGTGAAGGCGTGGGCAGTCCAGGCCGAGGGAACAGTGTGAATAAAGGCTCAGAAGCTTGAACATTCCTGGCATATGCTGGAAAGAGTGAGTAGCTCCAGGTCTGAGTGCAGAGCGCTGGGCTGGAGGATGGGTGGATGGGGAAAAGCTACCTGGCTGTGAAGATCCTGTAAGTTCTTCTGGCAGCAGTGGGGAGCTTTTAGAGGGTTTTTAGCAAGGCTTAGACTGATCAGAATCTGCAAAGACCAAATCTGGCCATAGTGCAGAATATGTGCAGGGTGTGAGAAGCTAAAGACAGGCAGGTCAGTTAGGGGACCATTGTCTTTAGATGAGTGAGTGATAGATTCTGAGCTAGGAAAGGAAGAGGCAATGGGAACAGAAGACAGGAAACAGATGAAATAGAAGTTGGTGACTAACTGGAGGTGGAACATGAAAGTTTCTGACCTACTGGGTAACCGATTTTGCCGTTCATCTAAAAACAGAAATGAGGGAGGGGGAGCATAGGAGGCAGGGACGAGTCTGAGTTGGGACATGGTGAGTGTTCCAGTTACCTATGGCAGTACAGTGAATGAATCTAAACATGGTGACACAGGATGATGATCACTTTAATATATAGTTATACGTGGCTCATCTGCTCCTGATCTGAGGCCTCCGCTGGAGACTGGGGGTGACAGAAAGAGCTGGAGGGGCAGGAGCCACTTCCAAGATGAGCTTTCTCCTGCTGTTTCTGGCAGCTTAATGGAGGAGACTAGAAGGCTGGCCTCAGCCCAGGCTGGTACAGTGCCTGCATGTGCCCTTCTTCACGTGGCAGCCTCGGGGAAGTGACTTCTCATGTGGTGACTCACTGTTTCAGTGGACAGTGGGCTTTCATGACCTAGCCTTGGAAGTTTGATGTCATCACTTCTATCTTGGTCTGTTGGTCTAAGCAGTCACATGCCCACTCAAACTCAAGGCAAGGGGCCACAGTCACCTCTCGATAGGGAGAGTGTCAAAAAGTTGCAGGGTATGTTTTGAAACCAGCTCAAGAAATTTGAGAGAATAAAAAACAAAAGGACAAATGTGAGACACTAATGGACTCTACAGATCTCAGCAGCTGGTGGAATATTAGGTTAAGGAGGAAGGAGGCCTCAAAGCTGAATATGCACGTCAAAATTTCCCATGTTATAACATTATTGCTAGAATCAGAAGGCAGACTTGGAATCAGACTACCCAGCTTTGAATACCAGCTCCATTACATGTTAGCCATGTGATCAGAGGCAAGCTGTGTAATATCCTTGTGCCCCATTTTCCTTATGTTATCCCATTTTAATGGCTGTAATAATAGTAACCTACTTCAAAGGTTTGGTGAGGGTTCCAGTAAGACCTGTGAAGTTCATGGACTAGTATCAGGCATGTAGTACCTTCAGTGCCTGTTAGCAGTTACTGTTTATGAAGCATTCCACATGCATCATCTCACTTATTCCTTACCAGGGCCGTCTGATGTATCTGTTCCCATTATCATTGTTTAACAGCTGGAGGTGGGAGAGGTTAGGTGACATTTGCAAGGTCACACAGCTGCCAAGTGACTGAGCACTAACTCGGAAACCTGCTTTCCTGCTTGCCTGGAGTTGGCTGTTCCCAGGCAGCCAGCACAGCTGCTCCCCAGGCAGGAGCCTCAGGCCCACTCCTGCGACCACCCACACTGTGGGATTCGCTTCCTGGCAAAGCCACTGTGTTTCTGGCATTGGTGTCGTCTTCCTGGGAGATGCCGTCGTGGCTGCCTTAGGCCCTCGCCCACCGCCGGCATGTCTGATATTTACTAGAGGCGAGACGCGGACACGGACAACTGTGACAGCAGGTGTGACTCCTGCTTGAAGACTGCTTGAAGTCTCCAGACTGTTGCATTTGCTCTGGAGTCAGAGTGGGGTGGGGTCAAGCCAGTAGGAACTGGGCAGTGGACACTTCAGTGTTCCCTCTGCTCCCTCTGAACCCAGCACCAGATCAGATGCCGAGCCCAGATGTTCTGCCGCCTTTCTGGGCACAGATGGCTGTGGAGGTTGGGGGCTCCTAAATAAGATGGGCCTGCCTTTCCCTGAAAAACCCAAGCACCAGCACCCTGGGGAAGGCTGGCAGCCTCCAGTGGCGGTCCCAGCTGGGTGGTCCCTCTAATGCCCTGGAGGCTCTGGCCTAGCTCAGGCCTTTTCTTAATCTCAACTTGCCCCATCTTCCTATCTGGGGGGCTCAAAATCAAGCAAGGAAATACTGAGAACAGTGGTGGGTTTTCACTTCCTATTTGAATAGCCTGATACATCTGTGAGAAAATGAATCTTAGCCCATCAGAGACCCTGAAACTGTGGGCAAAGGAATAACAATGTCCGCTGCTTCCTGTAAAAGGTCGCCCTCCAGGCCCTGAGGAATTTTTCCTGAATTACAAAGGAGGAGCAGATCAAATGCCTGTCATAACACTCTTCAGAAAACAAGGAGCAACCAGAAGTTTCCATTCATCTAAGGAATCTTTGAAAATCCTGCCCTGGGTGGAGTGACATTTGGTAACAATAAAAACAGTCCCCTTGGCAGGGGCCCAGGGCACAGCCAGAGCTGACCAGTGGCCTGTCCCTCCAGGGGTGGGGCCTCCCCTCTTCAGGCTTCCAGGAAGTTCCCAAGAACGTCAGGAACCCTGTCTGGTCTTGCTGGGTCCCAGCCCCCCCTCCGCCCAGGCTTCCTGTCTGCCCCCATCACAAGAGAAGGCGCCTTTAAACCAGCGCTTTCCTCTTCTAAAGGCCAGTGAGGCTTCTTCACCTCTCCTCAGTGTAAGCAGACTGGAAGGAATCACCAGGCAGAGCTCCTCACAGATGAATGTTTTCAACAAGTTATTTGGGTTCCAGCCCACTCCAGATCCTGAGGGGTGGAATCCTGGATGGCAAAACCAAAAAATTACCATGTCAGCTGTGCAGCAACTGGTCTGAGTGAATACACTTGCTATTCTTCTCTGTATTTTTTTTTTAACAAAGCTCTAAAATAACAACTAATATTTCAAAACAAAATATGTGCTTTCAAATGAATATGCAAGATAATTTTTATAATTAACATCTCATGAGTCCTACAATGTTTTTGTAGAGATAATAGGAGATTTTATGTCCTTTCCTTCCTTCTCTCTGAAAAATATAATTTTGATGTCTTTTTATTGCTGGCAGCACTGAAATATAACATAAGACTGAAGTAGGATAGAATTACCAAGTGTTTTTGTACTGTTGAATATACTGGTAGTGATGTTAGGAGCGAAATGAAGAAAGGAACTTCCCACTTGACTATCCTGCAGTGGGACACCCCTCCTTGCCATCACTGAATTCTTTTGAGTCTAGCAACTTGGGCATGATTGGTGTGATGAGAAATGTCAGCATGACACTGATGTAAAACACTCTGTGGCCTAGAAAGGAATGTATTTCATACACACACACACACACACATATATATGAAAATATGCATTCAGAAGTATTCTTTTTCTCTCTTTAAAACAATGCTCCACTGTAACCATGGAATTGTTCCTAGTTATTTAAACAACTTTTATTTGCCCATTAAAATTTTCATAAAATCATGATTTCGAAGATGTGATAATGAACCTCACATCTGTCTGCTGCTTTACAAATTTTAAGTACTTTCCAATCAATTTTTACTGGAGGTGATGGAATTCCAGTTGAGCTGTTTCAAATCCTAGAAGATGATGCTGTTAAGAGTGTTGCACTCAATATGCAGGCAAATTTGGAAAATTCAGCAGTGGCCACAGGACCCATGGGAGTGGAGAAATATCAATAACCTCAGATATGCAGATAACACCACCCTTATGGCAGAAAGTGAAGAATAACTAAAGAGCCTCTTGATGAAAGTGAAAGAGAGTGAAAAAGCTGGCTTAAAACTCAACGTTCAGAAAACTAAGATCATGGCATGTGGTCCCATCACTTCATGGCAAATAGATGGGGAAACAGTGGAAACTGTGGCAGACTTTATTTTTTGGGGTCTCCAAAATCACTGCAGATGGTGATTGCAGCCATGAAATTAAAAGACGCTTACTCCTTGGAAGGAAGGTTATGATGACCTAGACAGCATATTAAAAAGCAGAGACATTACTTTGCCAACAAAGGTCCGTCTAGTCAAGGCTATGGTTTTTCCAGTAGTCATGTATGGATGTGAGAGTTGGACTATAAATAAAGCTGAGCAGTGAAGAATTGATGCTTTTGAACTGTGGTGTTGGAGAAGACTCTTGAGAGTCCCTTGGACTGCAAGGAGATCCAACCAGTCCATCCTAAAGGAGATCAGTCCTGAGTGTTCATTGGAAGGACTGATGCTGAAGCTGAAGCTCCAGTACTTTTGCCATCTGATGCGAAGAACTGACTCATTTGAAAAGACCCTGATGTTGGGAAAGATTGAAGATAGGCGGAAAGGGGACGACAGAGAATGAGATGGTTGGGTGGCATCACTGACTCAGTGGACATGAGTTTGAGTAAACTCCAGGAGTTGTTGACAGACAGGGAGGCCTGATGTGCTGCAGTCCATGGGATCACAAAGAGTCGGACATGACTGAGCAACTGAATTGAACTGAAGGGGTATGGAGTGGTTTTTTCATTATGCTTTTGATTTGCATTTCCCTAATTATTCAAGATGTTAAGAATCCTTTCATGTGTTTACTGGTCATATATATAGCTTTCTTGGAGAAATGCGTATTTAGATCCTTTGCTCATTTTTTAAATGGGCCATTTTTAATTGTTGAGTTTGCAAGTTGTTTATATGTTTTGGATAAAAGCCTCTCAAATGATTTGCAGCTATTTTCTACAGTGAATTTTTACTTTCTTGATGGTGTTCTCTGAAGCACAAAAGTTTTGAATTTTTATTAAATCTGACTTGTCTTTTTTTTCTTTTGTTCATTGTGTTTTGGTGTCACCTGTAAGAAACCATTGACTAATCCAAGATGATAAAGATTTATACCTGTGTTTTATTTTTAAGAGTTTTATAGTTTTCACTGTTACATTTAGGTCAGTGATACATTTTGAGTTGACTTTTGTTAGATGTAAAAAAAGGGGTTTGCTTTTATTCCTTTGTATGTGGTTATTCAGTTATATCAGTAACCTCAGATATGCATTTGACACCACACTTATGGCAGAAAGCAAAGAAGAACTAAAGAGCCTCTTGATGAAAGTGAAAGAGGAGAGTGAAGAAGTTGGCTTAAAACTCAACATTCAGGAAACTAAGATCATGGCATCTGGTCCCATCATTTCATGGCAAATAGATGGGGAAACAGTGGAAACAATGGCAGACGTTATTTTGGGGGGCTCCAAAATCATTGCAGATGTTGACTGCAGCCATGAAATTAAAAGACACTTGCTCTTTGGAAGAAAAGTTATGACCAACCTAGACAGCATATTAAAAAGCAGAGACATTGCTTTGCCAACAAAGGTCCACCTAGTCAAAGCTATGGTTTTTCTAGTAGTCATGTGTGAATGTGAGAATTGGACTATAAAGAAAGCTTAGCAGCAAAGAATTGATGCTTTAGAACTGTGGTGTTGGAGAAGACTCTTGAGAGTCCCTTGGATAGCAAGGAGATCCAACCAGTCCATCCTAAAGGAAATAAGTCCTGAATATTCAATGGAAGGACTGATGCTGAAGCTGAAACTCTAATACTTTTGCCACCTGATGTGAAGAACTGACTCATTAGAAAAGATTTTGATGCTGGGAAAAATTGAGGGCAGGAGGAGAAGGGGGAGACAGAAGATGAGATGGTTGGATGGCATCACTGACTTAATGGGCATGAATTTGGGTAAACTCCGGGAGTTGGTGATGGACAGGAAGGCCTGGTGTGCTGCAGTCCATGGGGTCACAAAAAGGTGGACACAACTGAACGGCTGAAGTGAACTGATCCAGTTATCTAGCACCATTTGTTGAAAAGACTATTCTTTAAATTGTTTTGGCATCTTTCTTGAAAATCAATTGACTACAGATGTATAAGTTTATTTCTGGAATTTCATTTCTATTCCATGAGTCTGTATGTCTATCCTTGTCCTAATCCACACCATTATGATTTACTGTAGCTTTGTGTTAAGTTTTGAAACTAGGAAGTGTGAGTAGTCCAACTTTGCTCTTCTTTTTTAAGACTGTCTTGGCTATTCTAGCCCCCTTTCATTTCCATATGAATTTTGGAATCACCTTTGATTTCTTTAAAAACAAAACAAAAAACAGGCACCTGGGATTTTGAAAAGTAGTGTGTTTTCTCTGAAAACCAGTCAGGGTATTTTGCATTTTAACAATATCAGTTGTTCCAGCCCTTGAACATGCACTGTCTTTCCACGTATTTAGATCCTCTAATTTCTTTCAACAATATTTCATAATTTTCACTTTAAAAGACTTGCAGTCTTTGAAACACTTATTCCTAAGTGTTTTATTCTTTTTGAGAGTGGGATGGAAATAGAATGAGTTAAAACACCATAGAGCTCACTGTTCTCACAGAGATTGTCATTTTTATTTGAATGAATGTTCTTCTAGTTATAGTAAGCTTTTGGTTAATTTTTAAAGTTTTGAAGTAGTTGATTTCAACCAGTTTTTCCAGTGTCTCATTTCTTTCATGGAGAAATGAATTTTTCTGAAATATTTTCTTTGATATACCAGAAATCAGAACTATTATTTATACCACTGCCTTATTTTGGTTAACCTGCTGATCTCTGTGGAAATTTGAGACATAGAGGCAGGTGACTCAAAAAAGAGGTATGAAGCAGAAGTTTATTGGGTCACAGGGCTTGGAGGCTTTATTAACAGAGAGATAAATTGGGTTAAAATTCCCATCACTAGGACCACAGAGTGGTGTAACTAAGACGTGGTATAACTAGACTTGTTGCTCCATGAACCAGAAACGAGAGAGCCATCAAGTGTCCAATAATAAAGCATGTTTCTTTGTACAGATTCAAACCAGGAGGAATATCATTATGTCCAAAATCTAAGAATGACAAATGTATTTTAAGTGTCAACTTTAATCAATTTATAGTTATAACCTGGTGTTGAGAAGATTCTGTGATCACATGTGACAGTGCCAGTCACTGTATCAATCTAGTCTTAGCTAGAAAATAATGACCACTCAAATAGGGTGAATGTGGAGAACAAAGGGATAATTTAGGAAGCTGTGGGAAGAGTTAAATGAAGTTAATAAGAAGCATGCTGTACCATAGCCAGAAATAGTGATGACCACTTCAAGGCCAAAAGGACCTTTGATAGGATTGATTAAAGAAATGAGAGTTTTATTGACTGATGCACAGGTCTTCTTTTTTTTTTTTTGCCATTTCTTTACCACAACTGAGGTTAATTGTAGTAAAATCAAGACTTTTTCCTTTAAAATTTCAGAATTTCTTCTTGAAAATGCTTGAGTATACTTTTAGAGTTAAATAAATTAAATTATTACATTCTTCTGTTAAACATTCCAACTCTATCTAATGTAGTGAGAGGTGCTATATTACCAGACAATTTCACTATAGACTTAAATTCACAAAAGTATTGCTTTGTCTGAGGGCCTCTAAGACTGTTCTCACTTCTCACGCTAACTCCAAGTTCTGGGGTCCCCAAGATCACCTTTTGTTGTTCAGTCATGCCTGATGCTTTGTGACCCCATGGACTGCAGCACACCAGGCTTCCCTGTCCATCACCAACTCCCAGAGTTTGTTCAAACTCATGTCCATTAAGTCAGTGATGCCATCCAACCATCTCATCTTCCGTCTCCTCCTCCTCCTCCTGCCCTCAATTTTTCCCAGCATCAAAGTCTTTTCCAATGAGTTGTTCTTTCACATCAGGTGGCCAAAGTATTGGAGCTTTGGTTTCAACATCAATCCTTCCAATGAATATCCAGGGTTGGTTTCCTTTAGGATTGACTGGTTTGACTCCTTGCTGTCCAAGGGACTCTGAAGAGTCTTCTCCAGAATTATAGTTCAAAAGCATCAGTTCTTTGACACTCAGCCTATTTATCATCCAACTCACATTCGTACATGAGTACTGAAAAAACCATAGCCTTGACTATATAGACCTTTGTTGGCAGGGTGATGTCTTTGGTTTTTAATACACTGTCTAGGTTTGTCATAGCTTTTCTTCTAAGGAGCAAACATCTTTTAATTTCATGGCTGCAGTCACCATCTGCAGTGATTTTGGAGCTCAAAAATAAAGTCTGCCACTGTTTTCATCTTTCCCCATCTATTTGCCATGAAGTGATAGAACTGGATGCCATGATCTTAATTTTTTCAATGTTGAGATATTGAGTCTTAAGTCAGCCTTTTTACTCTCCTCTTTCATCTTCATCAAGAAGCTCTTTAGTTCCTCTTCACTTTCTGCCATTAGGGTGGTATCATCTGCATATCTGAGGTTTTTATTTCTTCTAGCAATCTTCATGCCAGCTTCTGCTTCATCCAGCCTGGCATTTCACATGATGCTGCTGGTGCTGCTAAGTCACTTCAGTCATGTCTGACTCTGTGCAACCCCATAGACGGCAACCCACCAGGCTCCCCCATCCCTGGGATTCTCCAGGCAAGAACACTGGAGTGGGTTGCCATTTCCTTCTCCATTTGCATGATGCACTCTGCATATAAGTTAAATAAGCCGGGTGACAATATACAGCCTTGATGTACTCCTTGCCCAGTTTTGAACCAGTGCATTGTTCCCATGTCTGGTTCTAACTGTTGCTTGTTGACCTGCATACAAGTTTCTCAGAAGGCAGGTAAGGTGGTCTGATATTCCCATCTCTTGAGGAATTTCCCACAGTTTGTTGTGATCCACCCTTAGGTTTAATAATTTGCTAGGAGTCACAGAATTCACTAAAGCTCTTATATGCATGGTTACAGTTTATTACAGTGAAAGGATACACATTAAAATCAGCAAAGTTAAAAGGCACATAGGGCAGGTCCAGGAGAGATCCAAGCATGAGCTTCCAGTTGTCTCCCCATGAAGTTGTGGACAGAACTAACTTCTCTCGGTCCTGTGTTACAGACACATGAAATATTTTCACCTGGGATTTTGTGTCCAAACCTGAGTTTTGGTGTCTAGAATTTTTATTGAGCTTGGTCTTACAGCCATGGTTGACTGCCTGCATGGCTGACCTTTGTCTCCAGAGCCTATAGTGGTCAAGCTAAAACTGCATGGCCCAGGACCCACCCCCAAATAATCATATTGTTGCATTGACTATCTGGCATGGCCCAAGGCCCCCAGGTCAACAAAGACACACTTATCAGTCAGCATATTCCAAAGTCTTAGAAGTGACCTCATAGGAGCCAAGGGTAAAGGTCAGTCTTCTCTTTAGGCAGGGTTAATACTTTATTACACAAGCATGTAGGCTTATACAATCCTAATTTAAAAAACAGAATGGAGGAAACCTTTAAGGCAGGCAGACATCTGATCAAGATTTTTCTTTTGTCATTGTAGCTCAGTGATACTTTAGTGTATATAAAAATTACTATACCCAAAATTTCATGTACTAGACATCCTAAATGATGTGAAGGACTTTCAAAGGACTTTTTACTTTACAGCTTGACTTTTAAAAATACCTTCTCACTATACCCAGCTCCCACCACAATGAAATACTGAAGCCTCTAAATACCAAAGCGGAAATAAGCATAAAGAAACAGAAACAACCTAAATAATGAAATTGTTTTTTTTTTCAGAAGAGCTTAATCTGGAAACTCAGCTTCTATTAGAGCCGCAATTAAGATTTTAGCCTTAAAAACTCCCATTAGGTCATAGGCTTCTTCAACTCATTTGCTTGTGATTGTGAAACAAAGAGCTGAGAACTCTGGGCATCATTTTTGGGATGTTTCCTTCTAGTGCAAAGTTGACTAAAGAATGAGGAAATGTGATTACCTAAGAGTAAAATATTAGGCATTCTTTATCTACGGAATTTAAAAAGATAGTTTACAGAGTCATTTGAAGAAAGTTTTATAATGAAGAAGTTAATCGGGCTTCTCCGGTGGTCCAATGGTTAAGAATCTGCCTGGCAATGCAAGGGACACCAGTTCGTCCCTGGTCCAGGAAGATCCCACATGCCGCAAAGCAGCTAAGCACATGTACCACAGCTCCTGAGCCAACGCTTTGGAGCCCATAAGGTGCAACTACTGAGCCCTCGAGCTGCAAGTACTGAACCGTGCACCTTAGAGCCTGTGCTTCACCACAGGAGAAGCCATCATGATGAGAAGCCTATGCCCTACAACTAGAGAGTAGCCTCTGTGCAGCAACAAAGACACAGTGCAGCTAAAAACTTGAGTACATAATTTGTAAAAAGTTTCCCAAAAAAGTTAATCATCACAAGCAAGTAAAAAGTAACAGGAGGAGAAGGGGGGCGATAGAGGATGAGATGGTTGGATGGCATCACTGACTCAATGAACATGAGTTTGAGCAAGCTCCAGGAGTTGGTAATGGACAGGGAAGCCTGGTGTGCTGCAGTCCATGGGGTCACAAAGTGTCAGACATGACTGAGCAAATGAACTGAACTGAAAAAGTAACCTGTTTTCTCTCTTCCTCACAAAATTCACTCTTTCAGAGATGTACAGTCTGGTTATCCATCTTTGACTTTGTTGTACATATAACAGCACTGGGCTCTGCCTTCCTGGATGAAATACTATAGATCATCTTGCTATAATGTATCAGCCAATGGCATTCTCTCCATAAATCTTGATAAGTTAGCAATGAATTTGTGTGTTCGAAAGGGCTTTTTTCCCTTCCTTTTTTACGTTTTTATTTATAGCATGCCCTTTCCTGGGTGATTCTCCCTAATGGTTACATGTAGCCTGTGTCCTCTTTACACCATGAATTCAAATACCCAGTGAAATATCCTCTTACTAATAAGTATATTTTTTGTATAACACATTAGTAATTAACTTAGCTAATTTGCTTTTTTGAAAAACAAACCTTTGTTGCACAATAGATTAAACCAATAGTTTCCAGACTTTGTGATTTCATAGACTAGGAAAATTCCCAAAGTTTTTTCTGGGGGAACTAACATAGAGTTGTCAAATATTTTCTTTGCCAAGTAAAGACTCTACAAGGGAAAAAAGATCCCTAAAATCTAGTATCAGAATTATTTTACAAGAGAACATTTTTGTAGTTAATACATGAGTTAAATATGATTTACTGATTTGTCTTATTTTTCTACTTACAAACTACTTTTTATGTGCAGGTTCAAGATCATTCTTTTAGTAATAATTTCAGAGAAGATCAGTGGGTAATACAGTCCATTACTGTGAATAATTAAAAACATGGATTCTGGGGAAGAATGCTTGTGCTTGCAGCTGAATTCTACCAAAAATTTAGAGAAGAGCTAACATCTATCCTACTCAAACTCTTCCAGAAAATTGCACAGGAAAGTAAACTTCCAAACTCATTCTATGAGGCCACCATCACCCTAATACCAAAACCAGACAAAGATGCCACAAAAAAAGAAAACTACAGGCCAATATCACTGATGAACATAGATGCAAAAGTCCTTAACAAAATTCTAGCAAACAGAATCTAACAACATATTAAAAAGATCATACATCATGACCAAGTGGTCTTTATCCCAGGGATGCAAGGATTCTTTAATATCTGCAAATCAGTCAATGTGATATACCATATTAACAAATTGAAAGATAAAAACCATATACTTATCTCAGTAGATGCAGAGAAAGCCTTTGACAAAATTCAACATCCATTTATGATAAAAAAAAAAAAAACCCTCCAGAAAGCAGGAATGGAAGGAATATACCTCAACATAATAAAAGCCATTTATGATAAACCCAGAGCAAACATTATTCTCAGTGGTGAAAAATTGAAAGCATTTCCCCTAAAATCAGGAACAAGACAAGGGTGCCCACTCTCACCACTACTATTCAACATAGTTTTGGAAGTTTTAGCCACAGCAGAGAAGAAAAAGAAATAAAAGGAATCCAGATTGGAAAAGAAGAAGTAAAACTCTCACTGTTTGCAGATGACATGATCCTCTACATAGAAAGACTCCACCAGAAAATTACTGGAGCTAATCAATGAATATAGGAAAGTTGCATTATATACAATTAACACACAGAAATCCCTTGCATTCCTATACACTAACAATGAGGAAACAGAAAGAGAAACTAAGGAAACAAATCCATTCACCATTGCAACAAAAAGAATAAAATACTTAGGAATAAATCTACCTAAAGAAGCAAAAGACCTATATATAGAAAATTATAAAACACTGATGAAGGAAATCAAAGATGACACAAATAGATGGAGAAATATACCATGTTCATGGATCAGAAGAATCAATATAGTGAAAATGAGTATACTACCCAGAGCAATTTATAGATTCAGTGCAATCCCTATCAAGTAACCAATAGTATTTTTCAGAGAACTAGAACAAATAATTTCACAATTTGTATGGAAATACAAAAAACCTCAAATAGCCAAAGCAATCCTGAGAAAGAAGAATGGAACTGGAGGAATCAACCTGTCTTGACTTCAGACTATACTACAAAGCTACAGTCATCAAGACAGTTTGGTATTGGCACAGAGACAAAAATATAGATCAATGGAACAAAATAGAAAGCCCAGAGATAAATCCACACACCTAAGGATACCTTATCTTTGACAAAGGAGGCAAGAATATACAATGGAGAAAAGACAATCTCTTTAACAAGTGGTGCTGGGAAAACTGGTCAACCACATGTAAAAGAATGAAACTAGAACACTTTCTAACATCATACACAAAAATAAACTCAAAATGGATTAAAGATCTAAACATAAGACCAGAAACTATAAAACTCTTAGAGGAAAACATAGGCAAAACACTCTCTGACATAAATCACAGCAAGATCCTCTATGACCCACCTCCCAGAGTAATGGAAATAAAAGCAAAAGTAAACAAATGGGACCTAATTAAACTTAAAAGCTTTTGCACAATGAAGGAAACTATAAGCAAGGTGAAAAGACAGCCTTCAGAATGGGCGAAAATAATAGCAAATGAAGCAACTGATGAAGAATTAATCTCAAAAATATATAAGCAGCTCCTGCAGCTCAATTCCAGAAAAATAAATGACCCAATCAAAAAGTGGGCCAAAGAACTAAATAGACACTTCTCTAAAGAAGACATACAGATGGCTAACAAACACATGAAAATGTGCTCAACATCACTCATTATCAGAGAAATGCAAATCAAAACCACAATGAGGTACCATCTCACGCCAGTCAGAATGGTTGCTGTCAAAAAATCTACTAACAATAAATGCTGAAGAGGGTGTGGAGAAAAGGGGACCCTCTTACACTGTTGGTGGGAGTGCAAACTAGTACAGCCACTGTGGAGATTCCTTAAAAAATTGGAAATAGAACTGCCATATGACCCAGCAATCCCACTGCTGGGCATACACCCTGAGGAAACCAGATCTGAAAGAGACACGTGTACCCCAGTGTTCTTTGCAGCACTGTTTACAACAGCCAGGACATAGAACCAACCTAGAGGTCCATCAGCAGACAAATGGATAAGAAAGCTGTGGTACATATACACAATGGAATATTACTCAGCCATTAAAAAGAATGCATTTGAATCAGTTCTAATGAGGTGGATGAAACTGGAGCTTATTATACAGAGTGAAGTAAGTCAGAAAGAAAAACACCAATACAGTATACTAACACATATATATGAAATTTAGAAAAATGGTAACGATGTCCCTATATGCGAGACAGCAAAAGAGACACATGTAAAGAACAGTCTTTTGAACTCTGTGGGAGAAGGCGAGGGTAGGATGATTTGAGAGAATAGCATTGAAATGTGTATATTATCATATGTGAAACAGATCTCCAGTCCAGGTTCAATGCATGAGACAGGGTGCTCAGGGCTGGTGCACTCGGATGGCCCTGAGGGATAGGATGGGGAGGGATGTGGGAGAGGGCTTCAGGATGGGGAACACATGTACACCCATGGCTGATTCATGTCAGTGTATGGCAAAAACCACTTCAATATTGTAAAGTAATTAGCCTCCAATTAAAATAAATTAAAAAAAGAAAAGGAATGCTTGTGCTTGAATTCCCATTTGGCTACTGACTAGCTGTATGACCTTGGGCAAGTTACTTAACTTCCCTGTGTATTAGTGTCATCATTTCTATTATGGTAAATATTAATGATATCTTAAAGTATTACGGAGATTACTGACTGAAAACATACAAAGCACTTGGAATAGTGCCCTGTAAAATTGTATTACATAGCCCTTGCTGTTATTATTAATCTGTATATGTTAGAAACTGTTCATGTTTTGTCTTCATTCTTTTTTTTTTTTTTTTTTTTTTACTGTTAACATGTCACTTCTCCCCAAATTATTTTATTTTTTTTTTCATTTATTTTTATTAGTTGGAGGCTAATTACTTTACAACATTGCAGTGGTTTTTGTCATACATTGAAATGAATTAGCCATGGATTTACATGTATTCCCCATCCCGGTCCCCCCTCCCACCTCCCTCTCCACCCCATCCCTCTGGGTCTTCCCAGTGCACCAGGCCCGAGCACTTGTCTCATGCTGTCTTCATTCTTGAATTACAGTTTAAGCATGAAATACTGTGTTGACCATTATTGCCTTCAGCATTTCAAGATAACTACTCCACTATCTTCTTAACATCTGTTGTTGTGAATGCAAAGTCTGTTGCCATTGCGATTGCCTTCCCTTTATAGGCAAGAATCTCTTTTCTCTATTTGCTTCAAAGCTTTCTTTCTTTATGCTTGATGTTCTGTAGTTTCACTATTATGTGTTCATGTGTGAGTTTAATTGCATTTTTCTAGCTCAAAATTATTTGCTCCTACAAATTGAAGACACATCTTCCTTCAGTCCTAGAAAATTCTTAATCATTGTGTAAATTAGGATGAGATTCTGCTGCAAGTGACAAAAGCAAACCAAAAAAACCCAGAAAAACTCTGAATCAGAGTAATGTATATAAGATAGAAGTTTTTTTCTTACATAAATTAGGCTTTCTAGGTGGTGTTTGATGATGCCATGGGCTCAGGGACCGGTCTATTTTATTGTTCCACCATGTTCCACAAGTAGATTCTCTGCTCAAACCTTAGCATCTGCATTCCAGTTACTAGGAAGGAAAAACCATAAAGAAGGGCCTATCTCCTCCCTTTAAGTATATTTCTGGAAGCTGTTCTGCTGTTTTAGTTATACTCAGAACATAGTTATATGGTCAGTCCAGATACAAGTGAAGCTGGAAAATACTGTCTTTAGGCAACCAAATTCCCAGCTGAAAATGAGTGATTCTATGAATAAGGCAGAGGGAGAGACTGGTTACTGGAAACAAGTAGTAGTCTCCCTCATAGCCATTTTTCTGGTTGCAGATTTCTCACGTCTTCCGTCTATTATGTCTTTCTGGAACTCTCCATAACATTACATTCTGACTAACATTCTGTTCTCTTTGCCTCCTTCTAATCTGTTTTAATTTTTTTGTGTTATATTCTGTGAGATTTATTCAGCTTTACCTTCTAATTTACTGCTTTTCTTTTGAGCTATGTTTTGTCTACTGAGTTAAGTTTATTTTTTAAATGATACATATTTTATTGAAGTATAGTTGATTTACCATATTGTATTAAATTCAGGTGTATAGCCTGGTGATTCAGTATGTTAACAGAGTATACTCCATTAAAAATTATTATAAGATAATGGCTATAATTCCTTATGCTATACAGTATATCCTTATTACTTACCTGTTTGATACATAGGAGTTTGTATCTCTAAGTCCCATACCCCTAATTTGCCCCTCCCCATTACCTCTCTCCTTTGGTTACAGCTAGTTCTTATTTATTTTTTTTTACAACTAGTTGTGTTCTATATCTGTGAGTCTGTTTCTGTTTTACATATACATTCATTTATATTATTTTTTAGATTTCACATATAAGTAATATCATACAGTAGTATTTATTTTTCTTTGACTTACTTCACTTAGTATAATCCTCCCTAGGTCCATCCATATCACTGCAAAAAATGATATATTTTTTTGTCTTTAGAATTTCTATAACATCTTTCCTGAAATATGCCTTTTTTTTTTACTGTATAGTTTTTATTCTTTTATGTCTCAGATCATTTAAGTGTACTGTACTTATTTCATAGTCTCTCTGCCCTACTGTCTGTAATTCTTGGGGATGAATTCTCCTAACTTTTTCTCATAAAATAGATAGACACACAAACACACACACACATGTTAGTCACTGATATCTGACTGATAGTCATAGTATTAGTCATTCAATCTTGTCCAACTCTTTGTGACCCCATGGACTGTAGCCTGCCAGACTCCTCTGTCCATGGAATTCTCCAGGCAAGAATACTGGAGTGGGTTGCCATTCCCTTCTCCAGGGGATCTTCCTGACCCAGGAATTGAACCCAGGTCTCCTGCTTTGCAGACAGATTCTCTACCATCTGAGCCACCAGCAAAGCCCTGTGTGTGTATGTGTTTTCCTCTCATCTTGGGCTTCCTTTCTATACTGTCTCATGTATCTAGGATTGTAAAGGGTTACCATGGAGCAGTTTTATATTTGTCTCTGCTGGCAGCCTTCAGGTTTTCCTGGTTTGAGCCAGCTTTTCTATTGCTACCTCTGTTTCAGTTTCCTGCACTATTGGTGAATGCACATTTGGCCTCCATGCCTGTGCACAGTTCAGTTTGGGAGATACATCATGTGGGTGGTAATCATTCTGCTCTCTCCCCTAATTCTCAGGCAAATGAGAGGAGATATTCTAGAATCCTTTTCAAAGCAGCAGATCTCTTCTGGAAACCTGGCTATATGCTTAACCCCAACTCCACTGCTTGGAATCTCAGCTCCCTTTTCAGCTCAGATATTAAAATCCCAGCCCTTAAGTTCAACTTCTGATTCCACTTCTTCTGTTGCCTCTTTAGCCTCACCCCTTACTCACCACTTTTTAGCGTTCTCTTTATTTCTGGTGTTTGAGAATTTTAATTTCTTGTTTTAGTGCTTAGTTGTATATTTCAACTTTTTAAATATATTTTATTGTGCTTTTATCTGTGTTAGGAATGATTGGTGTTTTTCCATATCAACTTAGTCCATCATAGTGATAAAAAGTCTGGCAAAGAGAATTTTAAATCCCCAAGGCAATAGAATGAAAATTTTTCAATAAAAGTATTGAAATTATTTGCTTTGATACTTCTTATACTGTCTTTGTTTACTCATTTGTGATGGGCCAGCATTGCCCTGTGGTTGACATTTTGGAATTAATGGACAAGAGCACTGGGATTAGATTCAGGTCCTTGCTTTGTTGCTTGCTAATTGCAGACTTGGAGAAATTACATAAATTCTCTGAGCCTATGATTAGCTGTAAATTTGACATGTTATTACTTGCCTGCTTCATGGAATTTTTATAAGAATCAAATGAGATAGTAGACTAAAAAATATGTTAAAGCTTAAATCACATAATGTAAATTTATGGTATTATTATTAGCAGCATCAAGGATTGAAACCATTAACACATTCATTAAGAAGGTTTTAAAATACTATGTGAAGAATTATGGTTTGTTTGATTTGTTATTGTTGTTTAGTTGCTGAGTTGTCCAACTCTCTGTGACCCCCATTAATGAAAAAAAAAGATCCTGTTTCCTGGTAAAAGCTATCATTCTATGAAAATACCTAATAACGAAACTACATGGAAACATTCAAATATTCTGGCAAAATTTAAGAGCAGCACTGATACTGACAGGCAGTTATAAGTTTAATAGACTGTGGAATTCACTGTGGAGAGAGAGACTCTTAGCAGTTAAAAACAGAGAATTGAACCTGAAAGTCATCATTGCATTTTGTTGTTGTTTATTCATACAATGGATACTGAAAGTCCAATTACTATTTTGTGCGGAAACATAAAATCTTTATATAATGCAGAAAAAATGTCCTCATACTTGAAAATATTGAAAACGACAGACCTAGCCTATGGCAGTAGTCCACTAACTGGATCCAGACCCTCTATCCCTCACTAAAGCATATTGTCTAAGGCAGGAGTGTAGCAATGCTCAGTGATTATCAGTCAGCTGTGAGGTCTCAGTATCTGTGATCTACTCATAATTAAAGTACTAAGTTTACAAATGATTTACTTAAAGAAAATTAAAGATTGACTCAAGATGGCAGACTGACCATACAGCTCTGTCACTGCATACTGAATCTCATGTGTGTGTGAATCACTTAGTTGTATCCAACTCTTTTGCAACCCCATGGTTGGGGCCCGTCAGGCTCTTCCATCATGGGATTTTCTAGGAAAGAATACTGGAGTGGGTTGCTATTCTCTTCTCCAGGGGATTTTCCCGACCCAGGGATTGAACCCAGGTCTCCCGCTCCTGCATGGCAGGCAGGCTCTTTACCTTCTGAGCCACTGATTTGGGCTAAATCTCATAAAAATAGTTAAATATTGGAATTCTTTTAGTCTGCCTTGTAACGAGACATCAGCTATTCCAGAATTCTAGCTTTATGCAAATTTCAGTTCCATCTCTGTACTTTGGAGGCCATAAGGTTCCATCTCTGTTCCAATGTGAATTAAGATTCAAGTCCAAAGCCTTTTTTAAAAAAAATAGTGTATACTTTAACAAATTTTTTTTTCAAGTCCATAACCTTTAAGACCTCTCTCCAAATCTACTAACAACCTCCATTCCTTTCCCCAACACACCAAAGCTTGTTAAAATAATGAGGTAGTCTACAAATGAACTTATTTACAAAACAGAAACAGATTGACAGAAAAAAAACAAACTTATGGTTACCAAAAGGAAAACAGGGCTGGGTAGGGGTAAATTAGGAGTTAGGGATTGTCAGATACGAACTATTATATATAAACTAGACAGGGTCCTCTGGTACAGCACAGGGAAGTATATTCAATATCCTGTAATAAACCATGATAAAAAAGAATATGTACATATATGTATAACTGAATCACTTTGCTGTACACCAGAAACTAACACAGCTTTATTATAAATCAGCTATACCTCAATAAAAAAAATAATAAGGCAGTCTACATGTGTTGACAAGGAGAGATCTTCAAGATAGGTACTGATATATAAAATAAGCAAGTTCTCTATTTTGGAAATGAGGGTTTCTCTGTTTTGTGAGCTGGGCTATGAATTTTATTGTCCCATTTTATTCAGCATTTCAACGTATTTGTAATAAAAGGGATTCACTATTTGGTTTAATCTGCCGTGTTGTAAGAAGCAGAAGTCCCCAATACACAAATATTTAATAATGGCATTTGGTTGTTTGCAGTCTATTAAAATGTCTTTAGTGAAGGAATAAAGATATACCTAGAGTCTTACCAGTACTACAGATAATAGAGTGCAACTGATAAGTTCCCGTGGAAAGTTGTTGTGTACGTAAATACTCTTTTAGGCATCAAAGGAATACTTTACCTACTTCCACTTGTGTGCAACACAACACAGCAATACAACAAGCTTATAATAGATACATTTTTTGGCACAAAATGTATCAAAGAGAATAACTAGAAGAATTAATCATACCAAACTGAGCCAAAAAGGCAAAGAGTGAGTTAGTGCTAGAAATAATTTAAGTAAAATAGAAATCAGTTCAGGAAATATTTTGATATTCTAGGTACTCATACCTTTGAATTAAGTGGGTATGTTTGTGTATCTTGTACTCGGAGGAATGTTTTTAGTTTTCATACTCTTAACTGTATAAAAGGGTTCAAAATCTTAGAATAAGGAGGAAAATTCAAGTACATGGGAGAATGTTATCCTTAAATTGAAATTTTATTTACAGTAATAGTGATGATGTGGTTACATTGATCACTGATCAGTGTGCGTGATCTCATGCTTAATATCCTTATCAAGTTGCTATTATCCTAATTTTATGGATGAGAAAACTGACTTCTAGAGAGGTTAAGTAATTTATCCAAGGTCACATTGCTTATATGTGCTGGAGCCAAAATTTTAACCCCAGTTTGATTCTAAAGCCATGACTAATGACTGTCTAACAGGGCCTCTCCTCTAAGAGTTATATATTTGTTAATTACATCCATTGTTGTGCAAAAGAAAGTTGTTATATTTATAAATATGACATAGAAATATGTCTCATGTCCATCATTCATTGAAGACCACACTTGAATTTTTGGTGTATTTT
Organism: Odocoileus virginianus; assembly: GCF_023699985.2. Classification (NCBI taxonomy): domain Eukaryota; kingdom Metazoa; phylum Chordata; class Mammalia; order Artiodactyla; family Cervidae; genus Odocoileus; species Odocoileus virginianus. The sequence continues at coordinate 35,258,469 of NC_069675.1, read as the reverse complement.
ATTATCCCTTTTTCATTTTCTCATTTTATATAAATTGTAATTTTTGAGGTTACTGATCAAAGAAAAAACAAATGTGAGGGTCTGTATGATGATTCTGAAATTTTTCTACATTCCAAGGTTTATGCTTTTTTCTGAAGAAGGTAATTTATCCTGATTTATCTTGACTTTTTATTGGTGGACTTAAAGGATCATGCCTGGTGAGAAGAGCATTTACTACAGCTATTTGAAAGACTTCTGCAGTCTTCTCCCTTCTCTCAGGACTTCTGGGGGAGGCATTGGCTGCCACTCTGATGTCTGTTTCTGATAAGTGAGTTTTAGAGTCTAACAACTCCTGGGAATTTTGTCGGCAGAGACCGGGTGAGATCATTTTGCCTTCCGCTGAGTTTCCTTTCTCTGTTTTTTTGGACTGTTCTGATGAGCATGACCTTAAAGTATTCAGTAATACCTCTGTTCTCTCAGGAACTGTTGGCCTACTCCCTGGTTTTATCTCTGTCTGAACAAAAACTCCATGTCTCTGGAAAGGAAAACAAAGTTGATGTTAACCAGGGCACACAAGTTGCTGGAAGACGCAGCTGTGACCTGAGTTCATGTATTAGCTCAAGTCCTGGTTGAAACAGGCTCTTCTCTGCCTGTTCATTAGCTGTCACCTTAGTCTGAAACTGTAGACTACAGCAGCATAATAATTATTAGTGAACCATTCAAACAAAGTATGAACAAAGGTGCACCAGAAAATGAACAGGAAAGGAAAAACAAAGTCAGAGGAGCATCTCATTATCTCTCATTCTCAATTTTTCTGTCATTTTGGATTGTATGAGACTATTCATATCAAATTTCCTTTCTTGCTCTTTGGGTTGCTATGGAAACAGTAGAAACTGCAGTTTAAAGACCTAAGGATTTATGATTGCATTGCAAACATCTATTAGTTCCAACAACTAATAGTTGTTGTGAAATGTTATTATTAGCCATTGTGAAATATGAAAACAAACATCTGTAGTTGGTAAAAATAAAAAATCCAGCAATTGGCTATTACATCACTGTTTCGATTTATAAACCTGATATGCATCCCCTTGCTACACACATACAAAAATTTATCAACCTGCTTTGCTTTACGTTAAGTGAATGATTTTACTAATTTGAACCAAATTCTAAATACTGTGATCCAAAATGATGACATCATTCTTTAGTTTTGATTATGACATGTGTTTGAGATTTTTATCCTCCTAATAACCATGTTAGTTTGTTTAAATCAACTTTGAGAAAGATGATTGTGACTTGAAAAGGCTTGGAGTTCTAGCATAAATCTATCCCCCATCATAAAGTATTAAATAATTGATTCTAAATACTGTCTCACCTTTCCCCGGATGGGCTCATTGGGTGTTTTTCTGGCATCATATTGATGTATAAAAGAGATGCATTCTCTAAAGTTCCTTTGAAGTTCTGCTGATGCATCAGGAGAGACAAGTGGAACTAAGAGGGAAAAAGATTTTGTGAAGGTCAGGATACAAGTTAGATTTGTATATGGAAACATAAGTATTTATAATATTTTGTTTTATGAAAAATGCTAATGAACTAAATTGTTTTAAGTATGTAAGGTTACCTAAACACATCTAAATAATACTATGATAGATTTAGCATCTTTCTCTATGAGAAGAACCAAATCAAAACAACCAAATTAGCCCCACATGTGAAATTGCTAGTAATTTTAAAAGCTAATATTAATGCAGTTCAGTTCAGTTTAGTCCCTCAGTTGTGTCCAACTCTGCGACCCCATGGACTGCAGCACACCAGGCTTCCCTGTCCATCACCAACTCCCAGATCTTGCTCAAACTTGTGTCTTGAGTTGGTGATACCATCCAACCCTCTCATCCTCTGTTGTCCCTTCTCCTCTTGCCTTCAATCTTTCCCACCGTAAGGGTCTTTTCCAGTGAGTCAGTTCTTCACATCAGGTGACCAAAGTATTGTTGGAGTTTCAGCTTCAGCATCAGTCCTTCCAATGAATATTCAGAACTGACTTCCTTTAGGATTAACCGGTTTGATCTCCTTGCAGTCCAAGGGATGCTCAAGAGTCTTTTCCAACACCACAGTTTAAAAGCATCAGTTCTTTGGTGCTCAGCTTTTTTTATGGTCCAACTCTCACATCCATACATGACTACTGAAAAAACCATAGCTTTGATGGCTTTTAAAAGCCTTCTGTTAGATCTGCTTCTTGCACATATACCAACCAAAGTGCTAGGAAAAGCATAAGTACAATGTATTTGTCAGATTTTTTTTTTTTTACTACTAGAAAGGTTTTGAGAAATTTATGCACAAATTGCTCTCAGATAGCACTGACAGATGAACTGGAAGATTCCAGGGCTGCTACACCTAGAGTTGAACACATAATTCTTTTCATTTCCCATTTACAGAGGCCCTGAAAATTTGCAAGAGTATTAAGCTCTCTAAAACTCACTTTAAAATAATGTTTTAATGTGCGTATCTATCTATGTAGCTATCTATGTAGGGGTTCATTATGTTGGTAGCTATCTATGTAGGGGTTCATTATGTTGGTCTCTCAATGTTAAAATTTTTTAATTTTTAATACTCACTTTATTTCTGCTTTTAGCACACAATGTTATGGAAGGAATCAGAGTAACACCCAGTTTAGTGACATAAAATTCTGTCAAGGAAAAAAATTTCAATTTCTCCTTTTTATAGAATAGTATTGAAACATGTATATTATCACATGTGAAACAGATCACCAGCCCAGGTTGGATGCATGAGACAGGGTGCTCAGGGCTGGTGCACTGGGATGACCCTGAGGAATGGGATGGAGAGGGAGGTGGGAGGGGTTTCAGGATGGGGAACACATGTACACCCATGGCTGATTCATGTCAGTGTATGGCAAAAACCACTACAATATTGTAAAGTAATTAGCCTCCAATTAAAATAATTAAATTAATTTAAAAAGTAAATCAATAAAAATTTCTCATTTTTATAGAAAAAACATACATAAGGTAATTACATGCATATCACTACCATATCTATGGAGTGATAACAAGAAACTGATAACAGTGATCACTGCAGGAGGAAGGAGTTAGCTGACTGGAGGATGGAGGTGGAGAAAAGTGGATTCACTTTCACTCTTATCCTATTGTACCATTTGAATTTTGTACCATATGCATGTATTCACTATTAAAAAATAAAATTTAATTTTTAAAAAACATGCCTTTAAAATTAGGGAGTGTATATAAAAAGGAAAAATATTAGTAAATTTACATTTATTAAGTATTCACAAATTCAATTCAATAGTCAGACATGAATATAAACTAATAATACTAGCAGGAATGAAGCATTCAAACATTTATATATTACATGATGTGAGATGGCATTCTTTTCCAACTACCAGGAAAAAATGCTAATTGATAACATTTCCTTGATTTCTAATTGAGATCAGATACTCAAAACTCATTTTCTGCCTAATCATTACCTTTCCTTTAGGATCTGCTATCACACAAAAGACAGCAGGTGCCAAAAATTTAGCAAAAATTTGTGGACAACCACTAAATTGAGAAAATTCTAACCATAACATATTTTTCTACCAATTTGAAAAAGACTCAGTTTTGGGGTAAATGTCACGGTACAGCTCACAGAATGTTAGTGTTTCCAGGAACATAGTCTGATAACTTTGTGCATAAAATGAAGCTCTTCTAAATTGAGGCATTAATTAGGTGGGGTCAATGGAGTGTCCAAAGCATCGACTTCTGGAAAAGATAGACGTGTTTTCAAATCCCAGCTCTCCCACATATCCCACCTGTGTCACTTTGTACATATCACTCCTGTCTCTAAAATGAGGATAATAATACTTCCCTTTCAGAGCTGTGAGGATTAAAGACAGTGTCTATAAAGTCTCCAGGATGATGGACCAAATTAGAAAGGGATCTCCAAGTTAGGCAACAGGAGAGCTCTTTCGTATCCTGACAAAAGGGAAACCATGGAAGACAAGCGTGACTCCAATGAACTATCAAAAGACTGTGAGAAAACTAAAGAACTTTTACTAAAACTCTTTACGAAACAAAGAGTTTAGTAAACTGGTATGAAGGGTTGGTGGCAGCTTGGGCTGGAGGATAGGGAGATCAGAAATAGCCAGGTTGAGGAGAGCTTTTCAAATCTGCTCTTGACTTTCCCCTACCTTGCCTTAGGAAGATCATTGTTTGCCTGAAGGCAGCAGAAACTGGCAGCAACAGTCTAGCCATCCGTTGTCCACTTGGTGACATCATTGAAACAGCACAGAAATCCCTCCATGTTAAGGAGCTGATGAAAATGGACGCGTGCGGCCCTCTTGGGCATTTCCTCCTCCAGCATTCCCCTAGCGACTGTCAGTGCTGGTAGATTAAAAACATCAAGAGCTTTCTCTCAGTGATGCCTCTTTTCAGGAGTTTAAAGGAGAAAGGAGTGGAGCCCTGACTGGAGGATTGGTCTCAGTAGGGACAAAAAATAGAGGTTGTCAAAACTGGTTTTGTGGGGCCTGACTCGCAGCTGGCCCAGCCTGACCTTCGTCTTGCCTTAAATTCACTGGTAGGCACACAATCCAAGCCCTGGTCTTTAGCCTTGCCCTCACAGGGCTTGATAATTCCCCTTGTGGAGTATGACCTCAAGTTAAACTAGACAGACACTGTAAAAGAAAGACAACAAAATTTAAAACATATATTATGTGAAGGAGAATTATTAGAACCTATGCACCAAGAATAGAATAAGCATAACAAATATCCTCAAAGATATTGAAGTATTAATATAAAGCAAAGAGACACAACTGAGCAACTGAACTGAACTGAACTGAATATAAAGCAAGAATTAGAACATAAAAAAGAATCATGTAAAATATTAGAAATGAAAAGTTAATAGTTGAAATGGAAATGATGAGATAAATAACAACATTTATGAACTAGAAAATCAGACTGAGATGCTCTCCTAGAAGATAGCTGGAAAGGTTAAAAAATAAAAATTAAACAGCTAAGAGACATGGATGATAGAAATACCAATACTAGAATTCAGGAAATCTAGAAGACAGAAAATGAAATGTTTACAGTAAGGATGATAAATATATCAGAATTAAAGAAAATCCAGAGGCCTCAGATTGAAAGGGCTCACAGATTAACAAACAGGTAGCAGGGTGAGAAGTAAGATGGAGCAGTGAGGCCCAGGGGATGCAAATTTAAGGAGGCACTCACACAATGCTGGGAGCGAGTGCCTGCTTACATTCTGCATCCTAGATCCCTCACTTGGCTCACACTCCTCCAAATCCTGCATGGTAGATAAAGAAAAAAACTTATCTTAGACATTTTATAGAGAAATTTAAAGTCATGTGAGACAAAGAAAAAATTTTAAATGTTTCCAAAGAGGAGAGGTAGATTACCTACAAAAGAGTAAGAAGGAGATTTATATCAAACTTGATAACAACAACACTGGACACATGATAACATTAATATTTTTTAAATATTAAAGGGAAAAATACTTAACCCTGGAAGTTCTATATCCAGCCAAACTGTCATTTAATTATGAAGCCCAAATAAAAAATATTTGGAGGCAAAGAAGGCCTCAGAATATTTCCCTGTAAAACAGATCACTTCAAAAAATTTCTAGAGGAAGAACTCAAGAATAGAAATAAATCAAGAAGAGTTTATGTTTAAACCCTTATGTGCCTAAGCTTTATGTTCAACTTGAGTTTAAACATCAAAGAATAAATGAAAGTTACTATCTACTATTATATTTAAATTAAAGGCTCAAGGAAAGAAATATCTTTAAATTTATAATGTTAAAACTAGAATATTAATTTAAATCAAAGTAACTATAAACTCTTTCTGTATACAAAGACTCCCTTAAAACATGAAAAAGATCTAGTGAAACATGAGCCCTTCAAAGGATTAACAACTGGTTTACTTGCACACTTGACATAACAATAGAATCCAGATGACAGTGGACTAATACCTTCCTGGTGTAAAAGCTAAGTAACTGTGGATCTAGAATTCTATATCCAGCTATATTTTCATTCATTAAAGAGTGAGGGCAATTCAGTTTAGACATTTTCAGACAAAGAGAGGTGAAGAGTTGGCCATTCCTAAATTCTAATGGAAAGAACTGTTTAAAGACATTGAACTAATGTGTTACACTGATGGCCCCAAAGAATCAGGCCTTCCAGTATTCACATCCTTGCACAGTCCCTCTTTAAATGTGAACTGGCCTTGTGATTAACTTCAGTCAATAGGATGAGGCAGAAGCTATATCATGCCAGTTCCAGGTGTAAAATTTAAGAAAACACTGCATTCTTGAGAGCCCTGAACTGTCATGTAAGAAGTCCATCTACCCTGCTAGAGAAACCACATTCAGAGACCAAATGCAGAAGGAGAGGCCCAATCATTCCAGCATCCTAGCTGAGTCCAGTCCTCAGACGACCTATCAACTAAATTAAGCCACTCAAGTGCCCACCGATAAGATTAGCCAAAGAACTGCCCAGCTGAGCCCAGCCCAGATTGCAGAATCATGAGCAAATAAAATAATTGTTGCTTTAAGCAACTGAAGGTTGGAATGACTTATTGTGCAGATAACAGCCAGAAAGACTTCAGAAGGAAGTTAATTAAATCAATTAAAATAAATAATCTTTTATATAGGACCTCCCAGAATCTTAAAAGTAGTAACTTAAAAAAAATCTTCATGGAGACTAATAAAGGGGCAGGGAAGGCAATCTAGAGTATTACAGAAAGAAGTTCCTTACCCAGACATTATTAAAAGTAGACATAACTACCATATTCATTTATGCAAATGTATGAGATTTTAAAAGAAGCCCACAATAGTGAAGATCATCTAAGTGGGAAAACATCAAAGAAGATCTTCAAGTTCTTAGTGGTTACTTAAGAATTCAAATTGGACCCAAAATAACTACTTAAAAGAAGCCTTGTTAGATGAGGCTTCCAAAAGTAAGGCAAAGTCTATGAAAAATATTTGAAATCCACTCTCTGTTTCTTGGAAACTTCTAATTAAAATAGGAATTTTCCAAACAAGTTGGTGTCTAGCCATCTATATTTTATCAACAAAGGCAGGATTTGTTCAAGCACACAACTTGCTCCTCATATTGATGGGAACTTAGCAGTTTTTACTTTGAAAAATTTTCTTAACTTTTTGTTTGTATCTACTTAAAAAATCTTTCCTCAGTATAAATTTTTCTATTAGAAACCCCATTCTTCAAAGTAGTATTTATTTTCATCTTAAATAAAAGATTATTAATGTAAAAACAACAGTACAGATTCACAAAATACAATGAAAAAAAAGAAACTTGAATAGTTATAGCAAGAAATCATTGTTATACCCTGATACAGAAGAAGCAACACAAACTAAAACCTATTTTAGAAAAATATTTTTAGCACTGTATCTGAATTTGCAAGAATGTTAAAATATCAAGTAATTTATAACCAGTAAAAATTTCATTTAAGTTTGAAATACCTCCTTATAAATTAGATCAGCTTTTCCAATTTATAAAGTTTTATTATATAAAACCAAAAGTGAACACTTACTCCTGCAGCAACTCAGATATGATGGAGTATAGCCATTTGTTGAACTGACCATGGATGGCAGCCAGGAAATTGTGTGGTGGTACAAGACATAAAGGGCACTTTCATTATCAGCACAAGATGACATTACTAAAATGCCAAAAGCCAGGCGTAATTAAGTGGGCTGATTGGAAAGAATAACTATGAGATGACTTTTGTTAGTAATGCATGTTTATATACACATTTTCTGTCTGTATGCATATATCTAAATATATACACATGTATATATACATTAAAAATCTGACATATACAGACTGGTTTATATACACATTTAAAAATATTACATAAACTAAAATCATTCTCGTCTGGTATCCAAACACCATCTAAACTATGAATAAATTGCAGGTTTATATTGTGTGTTATTAGTTTAAGTTATGTTATGACTTTAATTCATATTATTCAGTAGATTATTTTATCATTTAACTTAATCAATAAATAATTGTTGAGTCTGGGCATAGTGGTAGGACCTGGAATATAGTAATGATCTTGGCAATGAGAAATACCAATAAAAGAACAAGAGAGAGAGGAGGAGACAGAAAGAGGGAAAAGATAGTACAGTGATAGTAAAGAAATTAAAATGTCTTAAAGCCTTAAGGGAAAAAAAGAACTAAATATGAGCAAAGATACTAACAAATTTGGAAGTTGGAAAGCAGATGGATAAGTGGCAATTGACTTGAGTAGGTCCCAGAAAACTGGAAGCTAAGTGCTTTTGGAGGAGGAAATGGGGTGAAAATCAATCTAGTTCATGCCCCAGTGCTTGGCATCAAACGCTTCTGAGGCCAGGAGCATGCAAAGTGGTGCAAGTTGAAGCTGTAACCTGAAGATTGCTTGAGGGACTCCCAGATTTTCTCTCCCCTACTCCAGGCAGAGGCTTGTAGGATTCCTCTTTGAGAAAACTGACAGACCTATAGACAGTGATTATGATTGTTCCTTACGAAATGGCCAGGTCCTGCCTGTTCATCCTAGAACAAAGCCTGTGTCTCTGTCTCATCTTCCACCACATCCCTTCTTGAACCAGAGAAGAAACAGCTACTCCCAGAGAAAGTATTGGGACTGACTGGTTAGCTAACAAAAATGTCAGTTAAGGCAAAGAATCACAGTCAATGATGAAACCATGTCTAGATATTTTAAGCAGTCCATTTACCAAAATTTTATTGAAGTGCAAAGGCATTTTCTTTGAGGAAGTGTCTGTTTGGAATTTCACTTTTTATTTCTTGCACAAACCACACCCTGATGCATCCTTTTCAGTTTGTTTCTTTAACAGAATGGAAACTTAAGGAAGCTTTTGAAGGAAAAGGAGTACAATGTCCTTCAAGATTTAAAAAATTCGCTCTCTCTTCTTTTATAGTTATTTTACCCACTCTTAATTGACATTTTTAAGTTAGTGAATGACCTTTTAGCAAGTCTTTTCTAAAGCATTCAACTTGGAATGTTTTATAGAAAAAATTACTTTTTTAAAAAAACTCAGATCCTTGGAAGGATCTTTTAAAAACATAAATGATATCACTCTCCCCGTTTAGAACCTCCAGTTATTTCTCATTGTTTGTAGAACAAATTTCAAATTCTTTGCTATGGTCTGTGTGATCCTATTTGACCAGCCAGATCTACCTACTTCATCTTCTGCTGGTCCTGATATCATGGTATGGGGATTTAGAGAAGGAGTACATAACTCAGACCAAGGAGGTAGAGAATACTCTTTAAAAGTCATGTTTATTTCAGAACCAGTTTTCACCTGTGTACCTGGTTCTGAAACAAACATGACTTTCTGGAGATAAAGTAGGTTGTGTCTGATCTGTGTGTTTGTGTTAGTTGCTTAGTCATGTCCTACTCTTTGTGACCCCATGGACTGTGGCCTGCTAGGCTCCTCCGCCCATGGAATTCTCCAGGCAAGAATACTGGAGTGGGTTGCCATTTCCTTCTCCAGGAAATCTTCCCAACCCGGGTATTGAACCTGGGTCTCCTGCATTGCAGGCAGATTCTTTACAGTCTGAGACACCAGGGAAGCTTTAAATTTTCTATGTTGTGTCTATAGAGTGATGCTAAAAGTTGAAAACTACTATATAGTGTTTACAATATATTAACAATTATATGAATTTTGTTCATTTAATGACCAAATATTGTGCTAGTACTATATTTCTTTCTCATTTGATCTAATGCCCGGTGCCACTAGGGGTTAAAAAAGGTTCTAGTGTACATGTCAAATAGAATCCCCTTTGCTAGGTTAAAGATGATTTCCCCTGAGATCTTTGAAGACATTAACTCCATTGTGCTCTTCCATCGGTGTTACTTAATTCCATATACTTATTCCTTAGGTGGTGACTTAGTTTTCTTTTAATGGAAACTTTTAGAATCTTTTTATAATTGTTGTTTTACAGTTTCATAGTGACGTGTAGGTGTGTCTCTTTTTTTTTTTTCCCTTCATATTTTGAAGTACTCAGTGGACTCTTTCAGTGACTCTCTTTTATTTGGGGAATTATTATTATTTTAGAAGCTGTGTAGAATACTGGTTATTTTTAATTTTAATATTTGCTGCATGGCATATGGTTTCTTAGTTCCCCAACCAGGGGTCTAACCTGAGTCTCTTGCAGTGGAAGTGCAGAATCTTAACCACTGGACTGCCAGGGACGTCCAAGTACTGGTTATTTTTACAGGCACTAGAGTCAGAGTGAGTTCAGACACCAGTCATTTGCTGTGTAGCCTTGGGAAAATTATTTTTTAAAACTCTTAAACTCTGGTTTCTTATGTGAAAAATGAGAGTATTAATAGTATTGTGCTCACTCAGTCATGTCCAAATCTCTGTGACCCTCATGGACTGTAGCCTACCAGGCTCCTCTGCCCATGGAATTTTCCAGGCAAGAATACTGGAGTGGGTTGCCATTTCCTACTCCAAGGGATCTTCCCAACCCAGGGATCATAGGCAGGTGGATTCTTTACCACTGGTGCCACCTATACTATTAATGTTATATTCCATTATGTTGCTGTGAGAATTGAATGAGTTAACATTTAGAAGGTTCATAAAGTATTGGCAGATAGTATAGGCTTAATAAATGTTTAGGGCTTACCTGGTGGCTCAGATTGTAAAGAATCTGCCTGCAATGCAGGAGACCTGGGGACACGATTGAGAGACCAGTGCTTTCACTTTCAATAAATCTTATGTGTGGATAATTCTCTCTCTTTTATTTTTACTCTTTTCTGGAGCTCCAGAAGAGTTGGAACTCCAAGATTGATTCTCTATTTTGTTTTTATTCTCTCATATTTTCTAAGGTTTTTGTCTTTGTTTTTTTATGTTCTGTGATGTTTTCTTGACTTTGTGCTCCAAACTAAAAAAAAATATAATTTGGCGTAATTCTAATCTTTGGTTGTCCATTCATAAGTTAAGAATAGGATAGGAGACCAGTTCTAAATACTGAACTAACTAGTGTGGTAGTTGACATCTGGCTGAGACACTGGACTCTAGCAGCCATTGTGGGGAGAGGGTAGAGTGCTCATGACTGGAGAAGTTATTTAAGTAACCCTCTAATTCTCCCTCTACACTTTCCATTTCGCTTTGTCTCCTGACTGAGCCTTCAGACACTTCTGTTTTTTCAGGCAGACTGGCTCTTCTTTGTTGTGTCTCCTTCTACATATTCTAGATTATTGCTTAATAGGGTTGTGGGAGGCAGGGGATTTAGATGTTTCTGCTCAGTCTACCATGTTGAATTAGAAGTGGAAACCTTATTACATTCCTAAAAGAGACACCATCGTTACAGATTATCTCATGGCTTGCCCCCCCTATTGATTGCCTCTCTTGAGGTAGAAATCATGTTAAATGTGACCATTTTCTAATATCCCCCTCCAGTCTAGCTGCCTTTTGTATCCTTAACTAGACTGGCCAGTCACTGAGGCCAGAAGGCTACAACTGAGGACTGTTAACCTCAAAGTAATCGTCACTGCCTACTGTTGGGTTCAGAAAATTTGATATTTATCTTGTGAACTTTTGTATAGGGTGAGAACAGACGGGGGTGCTCAATAAATAGATTTTTGTTTGGACTTGATCCTGTACTTCTATTTGTTAAGTTAGTCAGTCATTTCTGATTCTTTGCCACCCCATGGACTGCAGCACACCAGACTCCCCTGACCTTCCCCATCTCCCGGAATTTGCTCAAACTCATGTCCATTGAGTTGGGGATGCCATCCAACCATTTCATCCTTTGTTGTCCCCATCTCCTGCCTTCAGTCTTTCCCACTATCAGGGTCTTTTCCAATGAGTTGGCTCTTTGCATCAGGTGGCCAGAGTATTGGAGCTTCAGCTTCAGCATCAGTCCTTCCAATGAATATTGAGGGTTTATTTCCTTTAGGATTGATTGGTTTGATCTCCTTGCTGTCCAAGGGATTCTCAGGAGATTTCTCCAACACCACAGTTCAGAAGCATGAATTCTTTGGTACTTAGCCTTCTTTATGGTCTAAATCCCACATCCATACATGATTACTGGAAAAAACCATAGTTTTGACTATATAGACCTTTGTCAGCAAAGTAATGTCTCTGCTTTTTAACATCCTGTTTAGATTTGTCATAGATTTTCTTCCAAGGAGCAAGCATCTTTTAATTTTGTGGCTGCAGTAACTATCCACAGTGATTTTGGAGCCCAAGAAAATAAAGTCTGTCACTGTTTCCATTATTCTCCCATCTATTTGCCATGAAATGATAGGACCAGATACTATGATCTTAGGTTTTTGACTGTTGAGTTTTAAGCCAACTTTTTCACTCTCCTCTTTCACTTTCATCAAGAGGCTCTTCAGTTCTTCACTTTCTGCCATAAGGGTGGTGTCATCTGCATATCTGAGGTTATTGATACTTCTCCTGGCAAGCTTGATGCCGGCTTGAAGACTTGCTAAATGGAGAAGGAAATGGCAACCCACTCCAATATTCTTGCTTGGGAAATCCCATGGACAGAGAAGCCTGGCGGGCTGCTAATGCAGTCCATGGATCAAAAAAGAGAATTATTAAAAATTGTATTCCCAAATAAACCCTTAAACATACATAGGCTGCAGTTTTTTATTGGAAGTATTCTAGTTAATTAATACTGATGAAGATTCACATTTGGGACAAGAGCTAACAGAAATGGTTCTTTCTTTATAGGTAATTACCTAGGCTCTTCCCAGACCATGTTAAACCGCCACTCAGCCTTGAAAATGTGAAGCACTATTATCTCTAAACATGTATTGATATAAGTGTCATTGATCAAATACAATTCACTTAAGTGAAAGAACTCACGTGAATTTTTTTTTTTTGGTAGTCATTTGGGGGAGGAGGGAGCCATGTTTTACTTCATTTCACCAGTAAAGTCAGTCTACCTAGACTTTTTTAGTTGGCTTAGAAAAATAGAAATCATTCCTCATTATGGTGAAAGTAACTTATTAAATGTGGGGGGTGGGTGGGGGAGGCTTGCTAAAAACTCTTACTCCTGTGGTGGAGATAAGTAGGACTGGGTTAAGAAACAGAAACAAATTGAATAAATGTGAAAGACTTAGATATGATAGTGATGTCATCAGGTAAAGCAAATTTTAGATCTCAAAATATATGAATATGTTCTATAACAGTATTTCCTAAATTATGTTTTGTGAGATACCAGTCATGTAAATGATCTTCTGAAAAGGATGAAGTTGTCTTTTACATTCAAACATAGCATACTTCATTCCTCTTCTTGGAAATTCATTATGTTTATGCTTAGAATAAGGGTTTTAAGAGTTCTGTAGTAAGAAAAAAACTGTTTAACTTTATACATTCAGTTTTCCCCTTTCCCTGTTTTTTTTTTTTTTTTTTGAGCAGTATCTATAAACATCATAAAAACTAGTGTCCCTCAGTGTTCACTTTGAGATATACTGCTTGTTAGAGTTGCCTCCTATTTTAACAGCTACAGTTTTAAAAGTTTACTGGCAATAATGAGCAGAATGCCACTATATTTCTAACTTGGAGGCTAGTGTTTCAATGATCATTCCAATTTTTATTGTGTTATATTAAACATGTTTAGAGCTAACTTGTCCACCAGGAAGGGATGAGAAACAAACTTGTCAAGGGTTGCCCTTGCTGCATATATATTTTCACCTCCTGTAGAGGACTGTTTCTTCCCAGGAGGTAAAAGCACATCTAATACATCTTAATTTGAGAGCAGTAACTTGAGACAATGGAGATGTGCTAACCTTACCTATTCCATAAGAAGGCTTTTGCAACTTGCTGTATTTGACTGGAGAAACCAATGGACATGTTGGCTTCTTAAAGTCACTCCTCTGGGTGCTCTTAGTGTCATAAGGTGGTTGGAAGGGATCTTCCAATCCTTTACCATGTGACCACCAGTCACCCTTCATGGGAAAGAAAATGGAAACATAAAATTGGATATTATAAGATATTTTAATGTGCTATTTGATGTCTGTGAATGTACAGTAATTTGATTCAACAAGTTACTGGATTTTTCTAGTACTAAAATACAGTTCTGAAATCTAGGAATAAATATATTGAATATTTTCACAAAGGCTATATTTCTTAAAAGGCATCTAAAAATGCATTATCACATAATTTTAGCTAAAATACAGCTGCTAAAGTTCTTATACCACCTTCTATCAACAGATGAAGTGGTAAAAATCAACAGAATAGTTATGTTTCTATGTTTTGCACTACAGGTATGCCTATGTATTAACATATAGTAAACATGATTTAACTTTTACATTCTGTTCTTTTCCTTTCAGCAATACAAGTAATATATTATCATCTAAGATGATGGTTTTTGAAGTTTTTATTCCATGACCCCTATCACAAAATACATTTTATGTCATACAAGAGTACCTACTGCATACATACACATAAAACTAGAGGTTTCACAAAACAATACTTATTTTTATGACATGCAGTGCACTTGGCTATTTTTCTATTATATTACTTTTCTATTTTCATTTCATAAAGCTGGTTGCAGTCCATATGGATTTATAACTCACTAATGACTCAGTTTGAAAAATTTTGTTCTAAGCAGAAATATCTCCAGTGTTACTGAATTTTTCATAATAAAACATGACCTAAGTATGAAGCAAGTGAAGGTTCTACATTAGCACATATGACAATTTGATCTCTTAGAGCTGAGAAAGCAGTGAGGTGAATTGTTACTTGTCTTAGAACTGACTAAAAAAGTTTTCATCTGGTTGATCAGATAGAAGAGAACCTTGGGAAAAGGAAACTGTGATACCTCAGAGTTCTTGGATATTAGAGAATGAGTGTAACCTTGGGCATATTCAAACAGCTACCCGGGGCTTTAAAGGAAGAGATCAGCCTTTTAAAAAATCAACTGTTATTGCACAGTCAGAGACTTTAAAATATGATTCAAGGGTGATAAATATGAAATTCTAGTAAGTTAAATTCTGAAAATACAATTGAAGCTGCATTGATTTAAAAAAGGAGACATCTAAAGAAACCTATATAGCTACATTAGGGAGTTAGTTTTCAACTGAGCTTAGTTTCCAAAGAGACCTGTATGTGTAAAAAGGTGCACAGTAGCAGATTCAAAGAAAACATACTCTAATGGAGTCTTCTTATCAAGGAGATTGGCAAGAAACTTAGATAAAAATTTACGAAAATACCAAAGGAAGCAAAAATAGGGTATTCTGGGGAAAGAAATCTATTATAGCAAGAAATCACGGAAAGGCCTAGAATTTGGAGAAGGGTACCCTGTTTACAGCTAAAGTCAGAGCTATTCAGTCTGAGGTTCTTCATTAAGAGAAATTACCTTCAAACTGAAAAGATGGGATGGGGACTTCCCTGGTGGTCCAGGGGTTAAAATTTCACACTGCCAATGTAGGGGGCAAGGGTTTGCTCCCTGGTTGGGGAACTAAGATCCCACACACTGCTTGGCATGGCCAAAAGATTTATTTATTTATTTATTTTTGACTGTGCTGGGTCTTCATTGATGTGCTGGCTTTTCTTTCGTCTCAGCAAGCAGGCGCTACTCTCTAGCTACAGTGCACTGGCTTCTCATTGTGGTGGCTTCTCTTGTTGTGGAGCACTGGCTTCTTTCATTTCTGCGCAGAGCTCTAGAGAGGGCTCTGCAACCACTCACAGGTTCAGGAGTTGCGGTTCCTGGGCTCTAGAGCACAGGCTGAGTAGTTGTGGTGCATGGGCTTAGTTGCTCAGTGGCATATGGGATCTTCCCAGACCAAAGACTGAACCTGTGTCTCCTGCATTGGCCGGTGGATTCTTTACCACTGAGCCACCAGGGAAGCCCCCAAAAGATTAAAAAAAAAAAAAACAACAACATAGGATGGACATGGGCTGAAGGCCATGTGCATGAACTAAGCCCTCCACAGTTGAAAAGAGTTAGACCTCCCTTTGCAACTGGTAATGAGGACCAGTTTCCAGGCCAGTAACAACCTGTAACCAGAGGTAAAAATGAATAAGTTTGCAGAAATCAAAGAATTTTGGAGAGTAGGAAAAACCGGCTAATGCCTCGTTTTTCAGAATGAACTTAAAGGTGAATTGCAAAAAAGACTACTTGATGTAGATCCTAGGAATTCTAGAACAGATCACTACACAGATGGCATCTTCTCATTCTCTGGCTCAAAATAGTTTCATCTTACTGTCGTCAGAGTGCCTGCTTCTTGCTCTTCTCTACTCGGATTACTGTGGTGCTTGTGTCCCAGGGCCTAGGCCTTCTCTCCCTGATTCTCAGCACAAGGTGTTGAGGTGTCTACCAGTTCTACGAGGTGTGTACACACACCGTACAGATGAGAAAACTGGTGGCGGATGAAGTAACTTCCCCAAGGTGTATCTCTACCAGGTAGCAGCGCTGACCCGATTCTGCCCCCATCTATTGGGGTAAGCCTCTCATTTCTGTGCTGACTGCTATCACAAATCTGCGGTGGAGGGCAAAGCCAAACACCAAGTTATTTAAATTATTTCAAAAATAAAAAGAGGCTCTAAGTCAATATCTTGAGAAAGATCTTCTATGAAACGGTTTTTTTTCTTTAAGATTATTATTATTGGCTGTGCTGACTTTTCATTGCTATGCTGGTTCTTCATTGCTGTGTTTGGGCTTTCTCCAGCTGTGAACGAGCTGAGAGCTACTCTCTAGTTTCAATAGGTGGTGGTGGCTTCTCTTGTTGGCCCCTCAGGCTTAGTTGCTCCACGGCATGTGGGATCTTCCCAGACCAGGGATCAAACCTGTGTCTCCCACCCTGGCAAGCAGATTCCCAACCACTGGACCACCAGGGAAGCCATATGATAAGGTTTTAAGGTATATTATTTATATCATCTTCTGTAGATCAGAAATTTATTTTGCTACCATCCAAGTTACTAGAGAAGTGACTCTGGAATGAGTGAATCACTATGTCTGGTAGACTTCAGTTTTTTTCCTTAAACTAGAGTGTGGTGCCAAAGCTAGCCTTAAAGCAGAGATTATTCACCTTTCAAGAAAGCTTGAATTTAGAATTTTACCAAAATGGTCTCTCTGGTTTTACAGATGCATATAAGGAAAATAATGAGCAATTTTTCCTGTTGTGATTGATGATTTTAAGACCCTTGAAGTTGGTGAGTGTTCTGATTAGTGTCATCAATTGGATGAATCCTCACTTCAGAAGAATGAAATCCTACAGTTCAAAAACTTTTTTTTATCTTTTCTATTTCTGGATAGTTTGCCTTATGCCCCCAAAGTCTGGTTCCTTCCTAGAAGACTGAAAGCGTGTATGCATCTAGATATATGTGCATGCCCTTTTGGTCCAAGCATTTGCTCAAACAGATTATAAAGATTAAAGGTAAAGGTGGAGGCTTATTTTCCTTTACCTCACACTGACAGAGAGGACTAAGGATAAAACTTTCCCACTCTGTGTACCATCACTTACATTGGATTGTGAGGGGCTGATGTGGAGTTATTTATGATAAAGGAGACTGGAAAAGGCCCTCTCTGTAATTGCTTTGTCTAGGTTTTGGGGGTCAGACCATATCCTGCAGATTGTAGAGGGAGTTTTGCCTAAAGAAAAAGTTCCCCAAACTTTGGACCCAGAGAGAGGATGAAGTCCTCCCTTCCAGCCTAGGGTCCCTGCCCCAGGATGACCAGCACAGGGGCCCCATGGTAGGAAGGTGCCTGGAGATTCCTAATGACAAGACTCACTGTGATGCAGGCTCCTGGAAGGCCTGAGAGCTGTTGTACTGCGGGCCTCTTGGCTACACTTGGAAACCACTGTGAGGCCATCTCTGTATTATACTTCTGTCATCCCAGTATCTTCAGTAAAATTACTTCCATTCTTTGAGAAACTAAGGGAGAATCCTGAGGGATATAGTGAAAGCAAGTGAGAGATCCTGGAGAAACTAGTTAAGAGAATGTTAGAGGTGGTAAGCCAAGCTCTCGAGCAGCCTGGCCAAGATTTCTGCTGGTGATGATGGGGGTGTGGTGATGGGGGTGCTGTCTGTGGAACATAACATTATACTGTAGGGATTCCTAGGGAAATACAGACTTTGGACAACAACTTACATATAGATAATATGTTTTTTAGTAGACCTCAGTGGCTTTAAAAAATTTGTTGTGTTATGGTAAACACTAGAGTTACATTGTATCCACATTCCTTTGTATTTTGTTGTGGATCAGAAAGAAAGCTGAAAAAATACCTCTTTTTAAGCAATTCATACTTTGCTTAATAACAGTTGCTCTTTTTCTTTTTTTAATAGTGAAAACTTTTATATTTGGAATTAGCCAGCTGGACTCAGTTTAAATGATCCCAATTTTGTTGGCAACATCCAAAGCAGCATGGTCAGGAGCCAGTCAAACATACGCCTTCTTCTCTCCATCAGGCCTGCTCAGGGTGTTTCCTCAGCCATGTCAATGTCACAGAGCTTCCTCACAGCCTGTGTAGTTTGGGGCTGTTTGGCCTTGACATCCACCGTGAACACCAGTGTGTCCTGCCCTCTGTTTTCTTCACGGCTGACTCGGTGGTGAGGGGGAATCTGATGATGGCGTAGCGGTCAGTTGTGTTTCACCTAGGGGCGCTTTTCCAAGGATACTTGGGCTGCCTCCCGAGCCACAGTGTTTTGGGCCATTGGAAGGTGGGTGACCTCCAGATCTTCTTTTGCTGGTGGCTGTGGATGCCTTTCAACACTGCTTTCTTGGCCTCAAAGCCTTTGCCTTGGCTTCAGCTTTGAGAGGGGCAGGGGCTTCCTTCTTCCCCTTCGGCACCACTTTCGGGAAAAGGCAACAGTTATCCTTGAGTTGTGTTCTGTGGAATACTAGTTCTGCAGCATGTTACTAAGTATTATATAAAAGAGGTTTCCATAGTTAAATAGATTTGACAAATACTAAGATATGCAAGTTAAACAAGTTCACCACAGGATTTCTCAGAGCCTTTATCTACTGATGTTAATTGTGAAGCTCTCAGAAGGGTATATAAAAATACAGCTTTTCCACAGCTTATTTGACTTTGAAGCTTTGTTTTGTTGAGCACATAGCCAAAGGTTAGTGCTCCAAAAAATACAATTTGTAAAACACTGACCTAGTATAATTGTCTTTGAAATATCAATATTTACCAATATTTAAAAATATAAGACAACCAAATTAGTTTTCATTGGAACTAACAGAGCTAAAACTTGTTTTTACTTTTTCTGATATCACCAATTTGATGTCCCTATATAGAACTATATAGTTGATTATTATATAATTTAAAAATCTTGCAAATAAGTGAAAACAACCAATCT
The DNA here is from genome assembly GCF_023699985.2 of Odocoileus virginianus. NCBI lineage: Eukaryota > Metazoa > Chordata > Mammalia > Artiodactyla > Cervidae > Odocoileus > Odocoileus virginianus. The sequence continues at coordinate 35,239,188 of NC_069675.1, read as the reverse complement.
GATATGCTAAAGACATTTTCTTAAACAAATACATAACAGATATATGTCAATTTAAATATTTAGGTAACTTTATTTTCTTTACTCATTTTAAAGTCATTATTACTATAAACCAGTTGATTTTTAAAAACCAAGGCAAACTTTATTTATTTATCTATTTATCTTATTATTTATTTCACATTCACACACAGGGCTGTCATGAATAGTTGATGTTATCTGTGTAAAGAGAGCTCACAAAAAGCAATCTCCATTTAAATGTTAAGTTAAATCGGAACTATACCTAACCTTCCCTGGAGTAGGAAATGGCAACCCACTGCAGTGTTCTTGCCTGGAAAATTCCATGGACAGAGGAACCTGGTGGGCTACAGTCCATGGGGTCGCAGAGAGTTGGACATGACTAGGCACACCTAACCTTACATGGCAAAGGGACTTTGCGGCTATGACTAACGATCTTGGAAAGGAGAGATTATCCCAGATTATTTTTTTCTAAGGATCCCAACATAAGCACAGGGCCCTTAGAAGAATGAGGCAGGGAAGTCAGTCAGAGATTTGAAGATGCTATGTTGTTGGCTTTAAAGAGGGGTCTGTGAGCCAAGGAATGCAGCAACCTCTAGAAGGTGGGAAAGACAGGAAGTGGGTTCTTCCTTAGAGCCTGGTGAAGGAACCAGCTCTGCTAGTGGCCAGTGAGATTGACTGTGTTGCTTTAAGCTCTGGTTTTAAATTTGTGATAATCACTAAAGCAACATAGGAAACTAATACAATAAACCTCAACAAATCTGATTCTAAAAAAAAGGTAATGGAATATATTTAATATAATAGTGAATGAAAGTGTGATTTGGCTAAACCGACAGCCCTGGGTCAGAAACGTGACTGTGACATTGGCTTACTCTGTAATCTCAGGTTATGTTAATTTACTATATTATAGCATGTTATCACTATTTCCAATAACACCTCCTAGAAATAGTTGTGCAGATTAAAGGGTATAATTTATATAAAACTCTTGGCTCATTCCTAGCACATCACACACTTGGAATAAATGGTAGCTATTATTTTATAGAAAGTATTTGAATTACTATCATGGAAATGTTTGTATTATAACATCTGTCGCAGATACAATATTATAGAAGAGATTTCTCCAATAGCCGCTCCTCCCCCTAAGCACTGCTGAGTGACTATGACCTGACCCAGCTGAGAAAAAAATTATCTGGATTCCTTCTGTACACACACTCATGGTTTGTATGCAGAAATGAACTCTGAGTGTTGTTCCAGATCACTGCTTTCAACTATTGAATTATAAAAAGTATTAGCCTATGTCACATCCTTTAAGTAGTCTGTGACAAAATGATCCTGCAAAACATTTCTGAATCTAAATCTATATTTGTATGTAATGAACATCAATCCAACCTGATTTTCTGGCTCTTTTTTGACATCTATGTAGGGAACTGGTTCATTGCATGTTCTTACATTTGTGTTAATGAATTTAGCATAATATACACGTCCTCTCCCAACACATGATTTTGAATGTTGAATACTTTTTCCAGGTTTTTTTTCATGTTTGAATTCTTCTTTTTCAGTTACATACAGTATACCAGCATCTTCTATTTTATGCTGTCTGAAAGACAGAATTAAATAGTATATCCTTTATTCCAATGAATATTTCAGTGCTGATTGATAATTAAATAAAATAAGATTTAAATATATTTCAGTGTCAAGACAATTTAGGCTTTATTAATAAATATTAGGGGCTGGTGCAATTAAAATTTGAGAAGGTATCCTCATTTGAAATCATATAAAAGATAAAGATATTTGTTTTAATCGTGATTCTTTATTACCATTATACCAATGCAGCGTAGAGACATTTGCTTGGAGTAAAGAGTAGTGATTTGATCATTCCTACAAATCATGTTTACAGTATTTATTCAGGTGCCTATGTCACATGCTAATTTTAATTCATCTTCTTTAAGTTAGTTATGTAGTAAATTTAGTCATCTGGACAAGGTGACAAAGCCATCTATTTAATTTTAAAGGCTCACCTAGCAGACTTACAAAAGCTACCAAATGAGCACTATTATTTATCTTTTCAGGAAGAGACCACTGTGCAGACATCAGAACAGCTAATTCAATCTCATCATTTTTTGCTTCTAATGACTACCCTGGAATAAAAATAAAAATTATTGATTTTTTCAAATGTTATAAATAAAAATATTTTAAAGGAATAGTTTATAAAGTTTTTCTCCTTTCAAATGAGTAATAGACTTTATAAAAGGTTCCTTTTTTAAAATTTCAGATACTTGAAAATAAAGGTAAGAATACTGAGTTTAGATACTTTTTATATAGAAAAAAATCAAAGCCCTGACCCATGGAAGGTGAGTGAATAAGATTCAGAATTTATAGAGAAAGTGAGTAGTTCTGTTTAGCCTTGTCCACGTCCGTACCTTACTTCAAACCAAAGCCGAGTCCATCTCTTCTATCTTGTCACATTTTCCAATTAAAACCCTCCAGTGGCTTTCCATTGCATTTACGATAAAACACTTCTTCCTTATCATAGCTCTGAAACCCTGTGTGACCCTGCTCCAGCTAATCTCTTCAGCCACTCAAGCCACTCTCCCTTCCCTTCTGCAGCCAGACTGCCTACCTTCAGTTCAGTAAGTAAAGAATCCAGAAGCTTTTCCTAGACTTCCCCCTCAGACACCATGTATTCTCTCTTTTAGTACTTTGTTCATTTCTTCCATAACACAAACTACGATTTATTATTTATGTACCTATTTTTGTTTACTTGTTCTAGTAAGCACTACAAATGTCTTTTACAAGCCATTAATTTCCATGAAGGTGATGACTGGGTTTCATTCATCATTATGTCCCCAACACCCAGACCAGCATCTTGCCACTATACTGTCCACACATTTCTGGTGAATCTGCTGGACTTGTTTGTCACTCTGGCTTTATGTTAGCTGTACACACCCAGCCCTCACCCAGAACTCACACAATATTCAGGACCCTTGGATTCCAGTTCCCTGTGTCCCAACAGAAGCTACTCTCTGTGTTTGGAAAAAAATGATTACCAGTAGGGTAAAAGCGTCTGCCTGCAATGCGGGAGAACTGGGTTCGATCTCTGGGTTGGGAAGATCCCCTGGAGAAGGAAATGGCAACCCACTCCAGTATTCTTGCCTGGAGAATCCCATGGACAGAGGAGCCTGGTGGGCTACAGACCACAGGGTTGCAAAGAATCGGACACGACTGAGCGACTTCATGAGAACGAACGAAAGTGTAAATCACTTCAAAGGCTTTTCCTGTTATCTTTTCAGAAATGAATTTATTTAAAGGCCATTATTTATCATTGTAGACTTCTGGCATCAGTTTTTTCCATCTGCTTCTCAGAGTTGTAACCCAACAGTACATTTGTACTAGAATCAGGTCCTTAAGGAAAAGACTGCGGCTGTTTGCTCACATATTGATGCAGTCATTTGATTAAGCAGTTGTGGTCTGAGTGGCTCTAGATTGACTCATAAATGTGAAATATGGAGTTCTTAGTTATCTCTTACTAGAAAGAAAGCACAGTTAAAAATACTGCTGCTGCTGCTGCTAAGTCGCTTCAGTCGTGTCCAGCTCTGTGCGACCCCATAGACGGCAGCCCACCAGGCTCCCCCGTCCCTGGGATTCTCCAGGCAAGAACACTGGAGTGGGTTGCCACTTCCTTCTCCAATGCATGAAAGTGAAAAGTGAAAGCGAAGCCGCTCAGTCGTGTCCGACTCGCAGCGACCCCAGGGACTGCAGCCTACCAGGCTCCTCCGTCCATGGGATTTTCCAGGCAAGAGTACTGGAGTGGGTTGCCATTGCCTTCTCCGGTTAAAAATACTAGTGGGCTCTGAAGTCAGACCTGGGTTGGAACCCCCACTCTGCCATTTACTGTCTGAGCTTTGGTTTCCAATTCTTTGCATGGTAAGGACAATAATACCTATCATAAGACATGTGAGAATAACATTAAATAATTCATTCTTTCAATAAATATTTGAGTTATATGCTCCGTGCTGTTTGAGGCACTAGGATAGAGAAGCAACAAAGTAAACAGAGCTTACATTTTAGCAGGTGCATGCAGTTGAGAAATAAAAAGTAAAACATATAGTCTGTTAAGTACTGAGGACAAAAATAAATCAGGGAATGGGGGAAAGAAGTCCGTGTACATGGGAGGTAGGTGGCATTTTTAGATAAGGTGGAGGCTGCATTATGAAGGTGGCAATGAAAAAAGATAGGAAAGAGGGGAGAGAGTAAGTGGGTATTTGAGGGAGTGCATTCTAGCAAGCGAACTGTAGCTGCCAAAGCTTTGCAGCAGAAGTACCTGACCTTAGGACGGCACTTTTTCAAGCGTGGTTCCTGGAGTAGCAGCCCTGGCATTGGTTGTCAATTTGTCAGAAATGTAAATTCAAGGGCCCCCTCCCTAAGCTACCAAATCAATCTTTGGGGCAGGTTCCCAGGAAACCCTAGGTGATTCTCATATACATTGAAATTTGAGAATGGCCATTTTAGAGAAACAAAAATAATAGGCTTTGGAAGCAAATAACCTGGCTCCACGACCTAACAAGCTGTAACAAACTGCTTGATTGAATAGTTCTCAAAATTTAGGGTACATCAGAATCACCTGGAGGCTTTGTTAACACCCAGTGATCATGCCCTTCTAGAGTTTCTGATACGGTGCATCTTTGGAGAGGAGGGGAACCCCTCCCCACCCTGAAGAATGTGCATTTTGAATAAGTGCTCAGGTGATGCTGATGCTGTTCTGGGGACCACACTCAGAAAGTGACTGCAGATGTAGCAGGGAGGCCTCAGTGCTGGAGCAGAACCCTGTCAGAGGGGGGCAAGTCCAGACAAGGCCAAGGAAGGCAAAGGACACATTGTGTAGGCCCCAGTGACCACTGTAGGAGCCCTGCCTTTTCCTTTGCAGTGGCCAAGGATGAACAGGAATCTAAATTTATGCTGTAAAAAGACCACGCAGAACGCTGCCTTGAATGGGAATGACGGTAGAGATGCTGGATCGTGGTGGATTCTGCATTTATTTTCAAGGTAAAGCCTACAGAATTTGCTAATAAATTAGATGTCAGGAGGAAATGGGTGATTCAAGATGGTATTGTGTCAAGAATTTTAGGCCAAGCAATGCATGTAAAGTGCCTGATACATTGTAGGCGCTCAGTAAACAGTGCGTTTTAATAAGTATTATTGCACTCAAATCTAGAAGTTAGAGTAGGAAAGGGGATTGGCAGAGGAAAGGCCCTGATGGCTTGAAGACACGCTTCGCATCTCAGTTAATCCTCCCTCCCCAGGGAAGAAAACATTTTCGGAAGGGGAAATAGAAAACCAATGCTCAGCACTTACTGCTGCTTATCCTGCTTTCCCTCCATGGGCTCCTACGGTCTGACTCCAGGCAATAAGGAGCCTCACGGGAAAACCATGGACTAAACCCTGCCAGGAAAGGGACGCGCGGAGAACCCGCGACTGTGACTAGTGCGTTGCTAAGCGACAGCAAGCTGGGCAGCAGGCCTCGGAAAGCGTGGGAGTGGCGGGACCAGGACTGCGCAGGCGCAGTAACCCCGTGGGCGCCTCGGAGAGCTGGTGAGGCTGGTGATGGGGAGGGAGTGGCTGGCTGGATCTGTCTGTGTACTTCCCGGACCCGCTGCAAGCTCCGCTCCCTATATCCGGCCGGGCGGGATATTTAGCAGGGCCCAGTCTGTCTTTTGGGATCATCAAGGGGCGATTCCGGGGTCCCGCTCGGCCCCTGGTGCGGGGGTGAGGGGCTGAATTATTCGCGTCTCTGCATCGCCCGCCCTCTAGAGCCCCGCAGGACGCCGCCCTGGTTTTGCCCACGTCTGCCAGAGCTGGTTCCAAAAGGGCGGGCAGGCAGGCAGGCAGGAGAGAAGCTTGTTTTCCCATGATCCATTAAATACTGTGCAAGTCATGATTTGCTGCTCCTGACCTGCTTAGTCTTTGCATGAGAAAGCTTGGCTGTCGCTGTTCTCCACGATTTCTGACACATCCTCCTTACCCTGGCTGGCGGCAAACAATAAAATAAAGCAAGGGAACACTCATCTCCTACAAATGAGACTCCGCGCATTGTGGGCATCTGCTCCAGCCTGAGCCGTGTTCAGAATCAGGTAGAGGGGGCTGGAGGCTGTGGCAGCAGATCGTGGCTTATACATATAGCCCTTATCTAAAAAGAAGAAGCTCCTGAAAGAAGCAGCTAATGGCTTGCGTCCACTGCTGTATACTGGACTATGCACATGCATATATTTTGTAACCCAGCCTCAGTCTTGGTATGTGTTTACGTTTACCTTGAAAGATACGGGTCAGCAGAGGTTTTTTGAAGTAGGATTGCAGGAATCATTGTACAGAAACGAGCTTAAGTCCTAAGAGGAAGAAGAGTAAATGAATACAAGTTTGATACGTAGTGGGCTTCCCTGATAGTTCAGTTGGTAAAGAATACACCTGCAGTGCAGGAGACTCCGGTTCAATTCCTGGGTTGGGGAGATCCCTGGAGAAGGGAAAGGCTACCCACTCCAGTCTTCTGGCCTGGAGAATTTAATGAACTGTATAGTACATGGGGTTGCAAAGAGTCGGACAGGACTAAGAAACTTTCACTTTCACTACCCAGACACCTGAGTGTGGACCTTGTTGATAAACAGACGGGAGTGTGTGTGAGTATACGGTTATATGTATGTGTACTCGGAGTTCAGGAGAAGATGAGTAAATGAGTATGAGGAGAGTGGGTTGAAATTAAAAGCAGGGAATTAACAGTAAGCGAACTCCTACTTGGGAGCCCAGCATTTGCTCTGCACTGAATTAAGTGCCTCATACTCATCTATTCAGTTAGGTTGTATCCTAACTATTAAACTGTGGTTAGGAGCATAGGCCTTGGCGGGCATCAGTGTTTGAATTCTGATTCCACTATCGAGTAGCTGCTTCAGTTGAGTGAATGTTCTGATTTCTCTGAGCCTCAGTTTCTTCACAAAATGGGGAAAGAATAACCTAACGTTTTGTGAAGTTTTTTGCAAATTTTCCAACAAACTGTGGAAAATTCTTCAAGAGATGGGAATATGAAACCACCTGACCTGCCTCCTGAGAAATCTGTAATGCAGGTCAAGAAGGAACAGTTAGAACTGGACATAGAACAACAGATTGGTTCCAAATTGGGAAAGAAGTACGTCAAGGCTATATGTTGTCACCCTGCTTGTTTAAGTTATATGCAAGCTAGAATCAAGATTGCTGGGAGAAATATCAGTAACCTCAGATATGCAGATGACAGCACCCTTATAGCAGAAAGTGAAGAAGAACTAAAGAGCCTCTTGATGAAAGTGAAAGAGGCGAGTGAAAAAGTTGGCTTAAAACTCAACATTCAGAAAACTAAGATCAATGGCATCTAGTCCCATCACTTCATGGCAAGTAGGTGGAGAAACAATGGAAATGGTGAGAGACTTTATTTTTTTGGGCTCCAAAAGCACTGCAGATGGTCACTGCAGTCATGAAATTAAATTTCTTCCTTGGAAAAAAAGCTATGACCAACCTAGAGAGCATATTAAAAAGCAGAGACATTACTTTGCCAACAAAGGTCTGTCTAGTCAAAGCTATGGTTTTTCCAGTAGTCATGTATGGATGTAAGAGTTGGACTATAAACAAAGCTGAGTGAGGAGGAATTCATGCTTTAGAACTGTGGTGTTGGAGAAGACTCTTGAGAGTCTCTTGGACTGCAAGGAGATGAAACAGTCAGTCCTAAAGGAAATCAGTCCTGAATATTCATTGGAAGGACTGATGCTGAAGCTGAAACTCCAATACTTTGGCCACTGATGCAAAGAACTGACTCATTGGAAAAGACCCTGATGCCGAGAAAGATTGAAGGAGAGAGGAGAAGGGGATGACAGAGGATGAGATGGTTGGACGGCATCACCGACTTGATGGACATGAGTTTGAGTAAGCTCCAGGAGTTAGTAATGGACAGGGAAGCCTGGCATGCTGCAGTCCATGGGATTGCAAAGAGCTGGACATGAATGAGTGACTAAACTGACTTGCAAAGTGTAGATGATTTAACTCAGGAGCACGGAGAGGGGAGCCAAACATATACTAAGTCCTCAGTTATTATTAGCTATTATTTTTATTGAACAATTTGATCTGCATATACCACCAGATGTCTTAAGACTCAGTCAACTCTCATCATTCCATCTACTTTCTATTCCAGTCTTCACCAATCTCTTGAAGCGCCTAAATCCTCTCACAGTCAGAGACAATCTAAATTGTTTGATAGGAAAAAAGAAAAGGAGTTTTCTCAACTTTCTGTCTCTCCAAACAAAATATTCACCTGCATTCATACAGGATGACAGTTGTTTGATTCTATTTTGAGTCATATAGTATTAGTCTAAAATATAAATATATTTATGTCAGTCTCTTTCTAGCTGTTAAGTAGTTCATGTATGTGTAGGTTTATTAAGAGATATAAGGAAGGTTATTTAAAAAGAAATTGTGCCTTTTATCTAGTGTGTTTCACTTTTTCTATTTCTATTCAGTGCTTACATTTCATTTAGTCTGTTTTCCAGTTTCTCTGTCTCTTGCTTTTTTTTTTTTGGATGTTCTTTGTCAAGCCTTTATCAAGCATAGGCCTTTGTATACATATATATAGTGTATATAACATACTATATATATTTTAGAAAACTTATGAATTTTTGCCTAGCTAAAAAATTTATGAAATTTTGATTCTACTTGTTTAACTTAGTATGAATAGAATGCTAGATTTCTAATTAAAAAAACAGATACACAACAAACAACAAAGGTTTACTATATAGCACAGGGAACTATAGTTGGTACCTTGTGATAACCTATAATGGAAAATAATGTGAAAAGTAATATATGTGTATGTATATAACTAAATCACTTTGCTGTAAACCTGAAACATTGTAAGTCAACTATCTTTAATTTTATATATATATATATATATATATATATATATAAAGAAAAAAAGTATTCTGCCAACCTACAAGGAAGTCACAATCTGTTTATGGATACAGGAGAAAATTCTGAACCTCAATGATATTATATAAATCATAGTCACAAATTTTCAATTTCAGTACTGATAATAATACAATATTATAAAAATGTGCTCATCATTTATTATTGAAACATCCTCTGCAGTACACTGAAAAATAATATGGATTTTTATAATAACTATTAACATTTTTATGTAGAAAAAAGTACTGAAGTGCTATTAGCTTTTTCTACCATCAACTAGTTAACCTGACCTAGCAGAGTCTCTTTAACCTCTCTGCTGTAGATTATCACTTCTAAAGAGAGATAGATTAGATTGTCTTTATGATCTGTTCTAGCTGTAAAATACAGTGATTCTGTTGGAAATTTTTGTCTGAAAATCAATGAACACACATGGAGTTTTCTCATTTGTGTTAGGTAATTTGGATACTTGTCAGCGAAGAAGAATTCAAAGTGGTGTACTTAAATTGTGCAAGATAAAAATACCAGTGCTATTTGAGCTAGAACACCATATGTGAGGAAACACAATAGGATGGAAATTGCTCATCCAAAATGTTATAGATGCAGAAAATTGTCAACACTTTTTTTCGAACCATAGGAAAATGCCAAAAATAATGAAGGTACGGTTGTATAACCTGATGGGAAAGCTGAGGCTCAGGAAGCTCCTGCTTCTTCTCAGTTCTTTCTTCAGTGATGGGATACAGGTGAGGATCTCAAGAATACGGCAAATAAACAAAGCTGTCTCTAATTTTGTTTATTGTTTTAAAGGTAGGGTTTTTTGGCCTCATTTACATTTGTTGTAAGGATTAAATTACAAAATACATGCAGATAACTTATCCTCATAAGTAAAGTGAAAAAATTATGAAAGTATTAGTTGCTCAGTCATGTCTATTTGTAACCCCATAGACTGTAACCCGCCAGGTTCCTCCGTCCTTGGGATTCTCCAGGCAAGAATACTGGAGTAGGTTGCCATCCCCTTCTTCAGGAGATCTTCCCGATCCAGGTTTCCTGCATTGCAGGCCAATTCTTTACTGTCTGAGCCGCCAGGGAGCACACATTAAAAACTGGCTGTTAGTAGTCTTTCTATTTTTATAATTAGTAGAATAGAAAATTCATGAAGTACATGCATTACATTGTCTTTATTTCATTACCTTAGACTATAAGACTTTTATTAAGCCAAAATACACATTAATTTGAGGGCAATGGAAATGAGAAATGTTAGTTTTGTTTATCTTTGAGGATGGATAAGTTCAGATGAATTACAGATGTGAAGTGAAGTGAAGTGAAAGTTGCTCAGTTGTGTCCGACTCTTTGTGAGCCTATGGACTATACAGTCCATGGAATTCTCCAGGCTAGAGTATTGGAGTGGGTAACCTTTCCCTTCTCCAGATATGAAAGGGACTGTAAATTTCCCTCTGGTCCAAGTTCAAAGTCGATTGATTATATAACAAGTAAGAAGTATTGTGTCTCTTAAAAAGTAAAGATGTCTAATATAAATCATACAGATCACTCCGATATAAGTGACCTTGGAAGTATTCACCAGTATGGATTTATTCATATAGATGTGTAAGTTAAAACCTTAATTTTATGAAATTTCTTGAAATAACTAAAACAATTACAGCCTGGGTTACTCAAAATCATTGTTAGAAATCAATAGTTAGGTAATTCACCTGACTGAAGGAAGAAGACTATATTTTATAAATTTGAAGGGTTCTATAATTTCATAATTCAATATTCATTTAAAAATAATCCAGCTGTGATCATTCATATAGAAACTGTGTAACCAAAGGATGAATGAAAGGCTAGTCTTGGGTGGCTAAAATAGTAGAGGGCCATTTTGGTACTGTTTTAAGTAGGGTGATCATGTAGCTAAGATTTATGAATAGCTGTGGGCGTAGAGGCAACTTCACAGGTGACTCAGTGTCAAGAATCTGCTTGCCAATGCGGGAGATGCAAGAGACACAGGTTCGATCTTTGGGTCCAGATGATCCCCTGAAATAGGAAATGGCACCCCACTCCAGTATATTTGCCTGGAAAACTCCACAGACAGAGAAGCCCAGCAGGCTATAGTCCATAGGATCACAAAGGGTTGGACATGACTGAACATGCATGCACGCACGCACACACACCCCGACATAGAACTTCTTAAGGAACATACAAAATGAAACATGGTTGGGGTGTTACCATTATCAAAAAGTTAGAAATCACTAGTCTAAGCTGTCATTTTGATGGTTTTCTGTTTTCATCTAGCTTCTCTTTTAGGTTATTTCCCTTTGTCTACTTGAAGACTTCAGAGATACAGTAATTTTCCTTGCACGTCATTACCACATCTTACCTAATTATTGAGCTATCCAATATATATTGAGCTCCTTGTATATTCTGGCCTGTTCTCATAGGACCATGAGATTTTAGTCTATTCATTTGAGATTTTCAGCACCTAGTAAAGTACCTTGCAAACAATACACCCTATGACCAAGCTTGTCCCAGAAAAATTCTTCGTTATACAATACAAACTGTACGTTACCTTTCATTTTCAAGTGTTTTATGGATACAGATAATAATTGTCCAACAAATTCCTTAGAGAATCTTGACATTTTAAAAATGGTAATTAAAATCACCTTTAAATTTAAAAGTTTTTTTTTACTGAAGAATAGTTGATTTACAATGTTTAAAACTACTTATTAAACTAAGCAACTTACATTCTTCCACTTCTGCCCATAAAAAATCTATCTTTGATCCTTTGGATGATACAAATTGCTATTCTCTGTATTTTCCCTTGGGGTAAAGAATGACTATTTATTGAACTTCAGAATTAGTAGACCTGAGTTTAAATCCTAGCTCTGTGATTAAAGCCCTGTGGTTCTGGGCAAGTTATTTAAATTCTTTGAGATTTAGATTTGGAATATGCCTCTTATTAATCTTTAAAAAATAAATGAATAAGAAAAGATAATGAAAGATTAGGGATAAAAGCTTTTATCTTGTAGGATTGTTATGTTAAATAAGATATGCATAAGGCACCTGGCACAAAGTGGGTGCTCAATAAGTATGATTTCCCACCGCTCTTCCCCATCTTTACCCCTTGTGGAAGGTTACCCAGCTGGACAGTGATACAGCTAGGATTTGGTTTCAGATCAGTCTCTTTTTTATACTACATTGCCTCTACATCTAGTTTCTCTACCTCTTCCTTTAAACCATAGCAGTAAAAATTGAACATAAGACTCTAAAACAGGTTTTCCTAATGTCATTATGGTATTATGAGAGTAGGTAAAAATAACTGGGAAGAGTAAAATTGGCCAGTGTTTTAGAAGTGGAAACCTCCCAGACAGGAAGCTGCACTTGGGGAGGCGACCACGATGACCATTCAGTGGTGGGGGAAGGGGAGTGAAAAGTGGACGTTTCCACTATCAACGTGTAAAATGTCACCAGACACAGTGCATTCTGGCAAGTGTGCAGCAGTTAGGGCTGATATTTCGGTTCCATGGTTGGTAAAGCAAACTATAACAATCCAAGAATAAACACACAATCACAAATCACCACCACTCCATGTAAACTCATGACTTTACATGGCACCACAATTTCAGACTATGCCAATGAACTGCTAAACAATACTAGTCATTTTTATATGGATGGATGGTCTATCATATAGACCTATGACAGATTAAAAACTACTTTCCTTCTGTACCAAAAGTGAAGAGTTAGGGGCTAACTTAAAGCTTCCATTAAAAAAAAAATGAAGGTAGGATATACCTAAAAGGAAATCACAGTTGAGGTTGTAAGTAGGAAACTCACTTTAAAAACACTTTTAATTAATAAGGATTAGTTTAGTTTACCTCAAGTACCTCCTTCAGTTCAGTACATACAGGCAAAGTCATGTCCGACTCTTTGTGACCTCATGGACTGTAGCCTGCCAGGCTGCTCTGCCAAGAATATTCTCCAGGCAAGAACACTGGAGTGGATTGCCATTCCCTTCTCCTATACCTGTATCATTCCTTTCAAAGTGGTATGGGGGGGTGGGGGGGAAAGTGGCTATGGCAAATGACCATTTCACAAGTCATCACTCTTAAACTATTATTCTAACATATCCTTCTCCCCTTATGTAACTATAATGGTATTATGTGCTTCAAGCTGTATTTAATTATTTCAGTATTTATAAGATTTGCAGGAGTTTGGAAACTTAACCATGTTTTTATCCTCTTATAGTAAGCCTGGGAGCAAACTATTTACCTGTTTATCTGATTTAAGCTTTCTCTCTGCTGCTTCTTTTCTTCCTTCCTTCCTCCCTCCTTCTTTCCTTCCTCTGCCAACCTCTGAGGCTTTAATAATGGGTTGTAAGATTCAGGAAAAGAAATGTTACTGTATTTTAAGAGAAAGTAGGCAGCATTGCAAAAAATTTTTTGTAAGGTAGAGAATAGGTATGGGAAATACCACAGTCTTTACTTAATATTTGGATAATGGCTACTCAACCCCACGAGGACTGCAGGGAAAACTTGAGTCATTGTTGAAGGAAATAAATTACCACAACAAACAGGGGCCTGGGCTTCCTTGCTAGAAACCAAGATTGGTCAAGAGTGACCTTTCTGAGCCTCTGTGCCTTTGTCTGTACACTCAGATACTAACACCTACCCTACATGCTGCCACAAGTTAAAGGAACATTTATACATGAAAGAATTTTGTTGAACTTCCCTTCATTAAGTGCATCAGTTGGGCCATAGTGGTGTTCTAACCTCACCCTCTTGGGGTTAGTTTCAAAGGATGAGGCAGCTCCCTTGTGTGTTAAATACAGTTTGTCTTAGCATGTTCTTTGGCAGCAGCCTTGCCTTAACTTTTGCTTTTTGTTTATGTTTTAGGCTCTGCTTGTTTGTTGAGCCTGCTATGAATCCTCTATTTAAGCCATATTTTATCTGTGTGAGAATATTGGGCTGAGAAGCTCATACACAAGGAAATCTGCTCCAAACTCATATTTCTGTCTCTACAGACAGGCCAGAATAGTACAGAAGACAGGACCAAATAATTACCTTTAGACATTTATTTTAACTGGAATATGAGTTAATTAGATTGGATGAGAACAGAAAGTCTCCCTTATGGGAAAAGAGAATGATTCTAAGTATGTTATTTCCCTAGTGAATGGTTGAGGTTACATAAAATAAAATATATAGAAGTTATGTAATTTTATCTTGGATATACTTCATGGGGTTATATCCCAAACTTTATTTTCTTCCTATTATTTTCTATTCATATATAGTAATGTGAGACTTGTGATTTTTTTTCTTATGGTGACTACTCTTTAAACTTTTTATTTTAACCTTCTCTAAGAATTTTTTATACTTTTTTACTTAGATTCATTACACTGTTTTTTTTCTGAACTGAATATAAGTGGAGCTGAGATTCTACTTCCTATTTTTAATATTCTCTTTCCTCTCATTCAGTATTTGAAGGAATATAGCACAGTGGTTACATACTATGTCCTGGAACTGAGCCATCTCTTAGCAACATGACTTTGAGTAAGTTTTCTCTTTCTGAACCTCAATTTCCTCATAGTAAAGTGGTAATAATGGCCCTGCCTGCTTGCCTCATAGTGTTTTTGTGACACTAAAATTAGACCATCTGTAATGTACTACCTGCCACGCGGTTGGTGCTCAGACACTAGTTATCTATTAGCATTACTGTCAGGATATAAATGCCTCCAGAGTTGAAATTGTCTCATCTTCCTCTCTGAGCACCTACTCCCAGGCACAGTGCTTGGCATCTGGCAGATTCTAAGTAGATGCTCCTGAATAAGCAGCCAAAAAATCCGTAAGTTTTATGTAGTCCCTGCTCTTTCTCTTCCAGTCACTGGTTTCTCCCTGCTTTTGTAATTTTCCTAGTTAAGGGTACCAGAGGCTGGACCACCTTCATATTTTTGGGGTATAGTTGATATAAAATATTATATGTTTTACGTGTACAATATAGTGATTCACAATTTTTAAAGGTTGGATTTGATTTATAGCTATTATAAAACATTGGTTATATTCCCTGTGTTGTATAATACATCCTTGTAGTTTACTTATTTTATACGTAGTAGTTTGTACCTCTTAACCTCCTACTGCTGTTTCCCCTCCCCACTTCCCTGTCCTCACTGTTAATCACTAGTTTGTTCTCTATAGCTATGAGTCTGATTTTTTTGTTGTTATACTCACTAGTTTATTTTTCAGATTGCACGTTTAAGTGATAACATACAGTATTTGTCTTTCTCTGTCTGACTTATTTCACTAAACATAATACCCTCTGGGTTCATCCATGTTACTGCAAATGGCAAAATTTCATTCTTTTATGGTTGAGGGGTGTGTGTTTGTATGTATGTATGTATGTGTGTGTGTATAGCATCTACGTTATCCATCTGTTGATGGACACTTTAGATTGCTTACATATTTTGGCCATTGTAAATAATGCTGCTATGAACATTGGGGTGCATGTATCTTTTTGAATTAGTGTTTTTGTTTATTTTGCAGAGAGACCTTTCTGTTTGAGCAAGAAAGGTTTTTTGTTTTAATCAGACTATATATTTCTCCTTGGGTGTTATTTCAGCTGTCTCTTGGCTTTGGACTTACACACTCAGGAGGCATGCATCTTTGTCTTAGCATTGGCTCCATGTGTCTCACAGCCCCACAGTTTTGATCCTCTGGTCCAAATAGTGTATTCTTTTACCACAAACCATCTTCATTTCTGCTTTACTCTGTTTTGTGGATGCACTTATACTTATGTGGTTACACTTCTCTTCCTTTGGGGAGAAGGAATTTATTTTCATCTTTGTTTGTGGGTTAGAAGGAAACTTGCCGCATTTCTGGAACCCCTCTCTCCACCTGCTTTCATTGCCCTGGAGAACAAATTTGCTCAGCAGACTGTCAGAACAGGACCTTGATTGGGACAGTTTTACTAGAGGGCGGGTTCACGGGATTAAAGGTCCATGCTCAGGGGTGGTGCCCGCCCCTGCCCTCTCTTGTGCTTCCTGTCTCCAGGAAATGGACAAACTAGACATGGTCTGTCTCAGCTGACCTGGCCACCAGAACCCTCCCTCTTCTCCCTGCAGCTGGATGGACCTGACGCAGCAGTCATCCATGACCATGCAGCTCTTTGGAGAGGACATAGAATTCAAGGAGAGGGCATTGGAAGTAAGAGGGCTGACTTTGGCTTCCTGCTCTAAATGATTTTCTGTGATCCAGCTTTTACTTGTAATCCACTTTTAGGTCCTTGTCCAGTTAATAAAATCAGTATTTTGTTTGCTCTTTGGCTGTGGTTTCTTGGCTGCATGCTCCTTCAGCAGAGAATTGCAGAAATGAGACCAAAGCCACATGCAAAACCAAATTGTCAACACTATTCTCCATCCAGTACAACCTACTTCACAGAACCCTTTTAGGCAGCCATTATAAGGATCTTTTTCTAAAACTGGGCCTTTTATAGCACTGAGGTACATAGCCTGTTCTAATCCCTTCCTGTGCATGTTGTTGACAAAGGAGAGAGTGCTGTCCTGGGGTTATGGGGACGGCTGAACACACGACCCTGGACACGGGACAGGACACATGAGACTGGCAGCAGTTTATTAGCCACATATGCTCACAGCTAGGGTGCAGGACATCATGCCATGCAGGACCACATGGGAACAGTGAGCAACCAGAGGCTGTGGGAGGCAGGCCTTTCAGTGTCAAAAGAATGAGATCAGCCCTGGTTCCCACTGGAGGATGTGGCTGGCTTGTTTGAATAATTCTGCAGGCTGGCAGGGAACTGAAACTTGTTACTCAGCTGGTCCCTTATGAGGAGGGTTGTTTGGCTACATGACCCTTTCCCTGGGAGCAGACTAGCAAAGAGAACTCAAGAGTTATAGGCTATTTGAGACCCTCCTGATTTCATCAGATGTCAAGGAAGCACATAACATCAGGCCTTAATTCTAGGGTTTACACCACAAAACTATAGTACTATAACATTACTAATTACCTCAGAATTTCACTCTAGATGTGTGTTTGTGAATATCTTGTTTCCTATTGAAATTGTGAGCTACTCAGGGACAACCAGCATTTCCAAAACAGTACAGGTTATGGTTTGGGGGAAAAGAATCATTTGCATTAAAATGGTCTTTTGTCACATCTCAAAGTGCTATTTTCAAATTTAGTCACACAAATACCATTTAATACACCCAAGCTTTGTCTTTAGCATGGTTAGATTATTTTTTTTAATGTAGCAAAACTTTTAGTAGTGAGGGATGTGCTGGGTAGAACTTAGACTTATTTCTGTTAAGAGTTTGAACTCAAGTTGGCAACGATGCCCACATATACACAGATTGCTGAATTAAAGACATGTGATGTGCCGTGGATTGACAGCTCTAATCATTTAGTTACCCACATTTGCTGACATTTCAGAAGAGCTAATGGGTTTTTCCCACTCTCTTTTCAAACAATGGGTGAAACAATAAAATGAATGGGACATTAACATTCTTTTAAAAATCAGAGTTAAGCTACAGCCTAAACACCAGAATGCTGATGTCTCAAATGTATTATTCAGACAGCATATTGTAGGCATGAATGGGGCCCATTAAGAGGTCTTATTGTTACTAAATTGAAGCAAATTGGTTTGAAGAAGGGAATGTAAGGAGGTCATAGACAGATTGGAAGAATTTATAATATATTCCCTCAACTTTCTAAAACCATCTAATATTAGATCTAATATTAATTTTATTCATCTCAATTTAGGTCCATTAAGCTTATTTTATTTTCTATGGTTATGAAAGTATTTATTAAAGTTTACATAACCTAAGTGCAAATTCTTCCCCTTTTAGTTATGATATACAATTAGACAAATGACTGGAAGTTTCAACATTTAATTGATTTTTATATTGTCAAAGAAATCCATGATGTCTCTGAGATAGAATATCTTTTATTCATTAAAAATAATCCTATTGAGATTCATCACAGTACAAACAAAATATTATTAAAGAAGCAACTGATTTCACTTTAACATGAAAACTTAAAACTGAGCTCCTTTAATTAAAAAGAGATTTCCATTGCTGAACTCTGTTGGCATAGAAATTTGTATCCAGAGATTAAACACTACTTTTAGAGATTAAGTGCTAATTCAGTTCTTACACCATTAGAGTTTAACTCTAAAAACTGTCTGGTGAAATTGCCACTTATCAGTCCAAATTAGGTATTAGGAATTTAATGCATACATTTTTAAATGGATGTTTTCATATTATAAAAGGAATACATATTCTAGAAGAATTTGATGAACATATTTATAAATCAAACTCTTACAAGCTGGAGTCAACCACTGTCCAGTTTTCAGTGGATTTGTTTCCATTTCCCCGCATCAGTCTAGGGCTGTGCTATCCAACGGGGCAGCCGCTAGCTGCATGGAACCTAGCCTCCCCGAGCCCCGTCCTCTCTCTCTGCTCTCTAGCAAGGCATCCAGGTGCTGTTTGAATTCCCTCTTTCTGCTCCTGCAATCTGGAAATCACCTTTAGGCAGAAAATTATGGCAGTTTTAGGACTACTTTCATTTGCTCCTCTTTTTCTCAGGGATCACAGTCATACACTGCCTCTTGTCCACTGTCTGACAACAGTTTGTCCAGTGTTCTGGTTGTTTACAAGCGGAGATTAAGTCCATAGGTTTTGTCACTTTATTCTCTGTGTCTATTATAATTGGCATATATTTGGCTTATGTGAGGACTTTTAATAAAGGAATTTAACCTATTTTTTATATATTATCATGAATATATGGTGGCATGAGTGGGAAAGAATCCGCCTGTCAGTGCAGGAAATATAGGAGATTTGAGTTCAATCCCAGGATCAGGAAGATCCCCTGGAGTAGGAAATGGCAACCCACCCCAGTGTTCTTGTTTGGAAGGTCCCGTGGACAGAGGAGCTAGGCAGACTAAATCCATGGGGTTGCAAAGAGTCAGATATGACTGAGCACACACATACATCATGAATATGCAGTCTTAAAACCGTCATCTTAGTTTAAGCCCTGGGAGGAATATTTCTTTTCCTATATTTAATTCAGCAAGTACTATTAAGTGCTTACTATGGCCGTGCATTATTGTAGATGCTGCAGATAAGGAGATAAAGTAGGGTACAAACTTACACAAATTCCTGCCTTAATGTAACTTACACTGTGGTGAAAGAAAATAAGTATTAATAAAATATGGAATATTATTTAGATGGTAAAAAGCGCTGTGAAGATAGTAAAGAAGAGCATTAGATAAGGAGTTTGGGGAATGAGTATTTGACAGTTTAGGGAAGAGAAGGGAAGGATTCACTGATAAAGTGACATTTACCCAGAGAGCAGAAGGAAGTGTTGTCTGTGGATATCTGGGAGAGGAACATTCAGTTCAGAGGAGACAATAAATAGAAAGACCTGGGGGCAGAGGGTGCCTGGGCATTCAAGGAACAGCACAGAATTTCGTATGGCTAGAGCAAGGTAAACGTGGGAGAGAGTAGCACGAGGTAAGGTCAGTTGAAAAAGGTGCGGCCAGATGGTTTAGGGCCCAGGAATGATTTTAGTTTTTACTGAGAGTAAAGTAGATTGCTATCAGAGAGTTTCGAGCTGAGAAGTGACATGATCTGATTTCCATTTAAATAGTATCTCTCAGTGTTGTGTTGAGTTTGGAAAGAAGAAAGGAAAAGGTGGAAGCAGGAAGTTCAATTAAGAGGCTGTTTTATGGTGACTGAGATCAGGGGTGTTGCCTTACAGTTAGTGAGAGATACTTGGATTTGAGCATAAATTGTTAAACTTTTTACTGTGGAAAATGTAAACAAAAGGAGAGGGAATGGTCTGAGGATCTCCTATGACCCACTAGAGAGGAACTAAAGAGGCTTTTGATGAAGGTGAAAGAAGAGAGTGGGAAAAGCTGGTTTAAAACTCAACATTCAAAAAATGAAGATCATGGCATCTGGTTCCATCACTTCATGGCAAATGGACGGAAAAAAATGGAAACAGTGACAGATTTTATTTTTCTGGGCTTCAAAATCACTACAGATGGTGACTGCAGTCATAAAATGAAAAGACGCTTGCTCCTTGGAAGAAAAGCTATGACAAATCTAGACAGCATGTTAAAAAGCAGAGACATCACCTTGCTGACAAAGGTCCGTATAGTTAAGGCTATGGTTTTTCCAGTAGTCATGTACAGGTGTTAGAGCTGGACTGTAAAGAAAGCTGAGCACTGAAGAATTGATGCTTTTGAACTGTGGTGTTGAAGACTCTTGAGAGACCCTTGTTCAGTAGGGAGATCAAACCAGTCAATCGTAAAGGAAATCAGTCCTGAATATTCATTGGAAGGACTGATGCTGAAGCTGAAGCTCCAATATTTTGGCTACCTGATGTAAAGAGCCAGCTCATTGGAAACAATCCTGATGCTGGGAAAGATTGAAAGCCGGAGAAGGGAGTGACAGAGGATGAGATAGTTGGATGGCATCACTGACTCAATGGACACGAGTTTGCGTGAACTCTGGGAGATGGTGAAGGACAGGCAATTTTTGTGTGCTGCAGTCCACCGCATTGCAAAGCATCGGACCTGACGTAGCGACTAAACAACAATGACCCATTTTAGTGGTTGTCAACTCATATTTAATCTTGTTTTACCTATATCTCAATCCACTTCCTGGCCCTTCCTTCCTCCCACTGGATTATTTTTAAGTAGATGACGGACATTTGAAGACAACAACAGAAAGAAGTCGATGATTTTTTTTGCCTTGAGGTTTTACCTTTAAGCATCTCAAAATAAAGTATTGCCACCATCTACAAAGGTGTAGAGTTTGTAGAAGGAGCCATCAGCTAAGGTGAAATAAGTCTATGGGAGAAGTAAATTTGGAACTCAGTTTGGGACTCAAAATTTGAAATGACTAATAGAAGTCCAGTTGGAAATGTTGAGTGGGCTGTTGATTAGATGAACCCTGAGTTGAGAGAATAAGCCTGCATGTGACATGTCAGTTTTGTAGTTGTCAACATGTACATAATACTTGTATTTATGAGACTGTGTGATATTGCCAAAACGATAAGTACAAATTCAGAGGAGAAGATGTCCAGGGCCTGAGTTCTCAGATTCTCCAAAGTTAAGAGATTGTAGAAATGAGGAAGAATCACACAAAAGAAGAATGAAAAGGTGTGAATGCTGAGGTAAAAGGAAAGTCAAGTCAGTGTGTGATGTCCAGCCAAGTGAAAACAAGTGCTGATAGTTAAAGAGGAAGACAGAGAACTGACCAGTGGAGTTAGAAACTCTGAAATGAAATCATGAGGAATGTTGGTTGGCAGGTGGGGGAACATGGGGGAAACAGATTCAAGAATGGTGGGGTTGGATTACAGCAGGAATAGACAATGATTTTCCGGGCGTTTATCTGTAAATGGAAGAGGTATGTGATTACAGTTGGAAGAGTCACGAGAGGGAGAAAGGACAGCGCGATGTGTCAGCTGCTGGGAGAGACTCATTCAGGGGGAAACAAAAAGTGATGATGCGAAAGCGGGAAGGGCGGGAGCAGCATCCTTGAGCTTATGGCATCCAGGTGTCCAGACAGTTCACCTGTGGTAACAGGAAGGAAAGGAGAAGTACTTGGGCACCAATGTGGGTAGGTAAGGAAATGCATAGATAAGTAGGTAAGTAAAATGGTAGAAGCTTGTGGAAGTTCTCTTCTGCTGGAAATAGAAATCAAAACCAAGGCTGAGTAGGAGTTAAGTATGGACAGGTTGTCTAGGAGGGTGGGAGAGTGAATGGATTAGTTACTGGGCAGCAAATATGTCCTTTCTGAAGTGAATGCTAGAGGGTTTTTTCTTATCTTAATAATTTTTTACCCAGGCTTTATGTATGGGGCCTCTTTTCAGTAAATTTTGCTTAAAACCTAAGTTGTTCCTAACAGTTTAACTTTATACTGTATAGT
Organism: Odocoileus virginianus; assembly: GCF_023699985.2. Classification (NCBI taxonomy): domain Eukaryota; kingdom Metazoa; phylum Chordata; class Mammalia; order Artiodactyla; family Cervidae; genus Odocoileus; species Odocoileus virginianus. The sequence goes on along the minus strand of NC_069675.1, from coordinate 35,217,278 downwards.
TTATAGTTATATATGGTAACCCAAGAAAGTTTTCTTCTATCATAACTGATTTTTCCTTTCGTTTCAATTATTCTGGCTTTTCCCCCATGAATTTCTATCATTGGTTTTTTTGATGGGCTTATTGGCCTGCTCTCTTTTTTCTATATTAATAATTTGCTTTTTCACATTTTCATCTCTTTTTCCTCATGAACTTTCTAGATTTATTCTCTATACCAGCGGTTCCTAAAACTGCCAGCTTATCAAAATCACCCGGGGACATTTTTAAACATGCAGATTCAGGGACAAAACCCATACAAGTCCTAAGTAATTCTGACAGTCAGCCAGGTTTGACAGTCAGAGGTCTATATCACTATTGAACTTTGCCAGTTACTAATTCCAGGATGTATTACAATTCTCCTGTTGTTTTTTGGGTTTCCTATAGTCTGTCCATGGCTTACTGTGTGAGTATATGTGTGTTGCTGCCTGTCTTCGGAATATAATTTTTATATTCCATCAGTCGTATCCAACTCTTTGTGACCCCATGGACTATACAGTCCCTGGAATTCTCCAGGCCAGAGTACTGGAGTGGGTAGCCTTTCCCTTCTCCAGGGGATCTTCCCAACCCAGGGATCGAACCCAGGTCTCCCGCATTGCAGGCAGATTCTTTAACAGCTGAGCCACAAGGGAAGCCCAAGAATATTGGAGTGGGTAGCCTATCCTTTCTCCAGCGGATCTTCCCGACCCAGGAATTGAACTGGGGTCTCCTGCATTGCAGGCGGAGTCTTTACCAACTGAGTTATCAGGGAAGCCCTTATATTCAACTAATTTTCCTTAATCCATATCTTTTATTTTAATTTGAACATATTTTCCCCAGTGGCTCCCTGCTTCTCTTGCAAAGATCAATATTCATTATACCCTATTGAGGACAAATACAGATGTTTCCTTAAATTTTATATTTTCCTATAGTAACTGAGATAGGTACTTCCTCTAACTCTAAAGGTTGTTATTCCATTTACCTTGGCTATAGTGCTTTTTTAAATTTCAAGGCTGACTTTTTTCCCATGTATTCATCTTTGAATGAAGAGTTTGGTCATACACTGGCATTTGCCAACAGATGGAGTGAATCCCTCTTGGGTCTAAAACCTGAGAATGGTTGATCTGCCCTAGTCCAGTATTTTATTGTTGTTTTGCTAAGAGATTTTCAGGAACCTTAAATTTAAAAAAATGATGAGATACATCATAGATACAGGATATATAAAATCATGTATAAAGTCTGAATAATTATAAAAGGAGCCCTTGTAAGGTTACCTTTCCTTGGCTTCCCTGCTTTAAGTCAAGGGACTACCCAGTCAGCTACTACCTCTTCCTTCTCTCCCGTGTGTGCTATGATTTAGTTTTGTTATCCTAAATAATGGAGAAGGAATAGTAGTTGGGATGAGAAAAGGAAGAGAAGGGTAGATTCTTTTTTTGCTACCCTGGAAAATAATACCTGAGCAGAAGGATTTCTGTGTCATCTTTTTCTGATTGGTGTAGATGTTGCATCTTGGAAATAATTGTACATACCATCTAACACTTTATACCAATTTCCTGGTTAAATATTGCAGGCATGTTCTTCTTAATCCAGATTCATATGCACTGAATTCAGTGAAAATTCTGCCTTAATGCAAATGATCGAATGACTGACTCTGATCCTTGCTGTTTAGAATTGTTTTGAAACAGACACTCCCTTTCCAATATAATGAATTTCTTGCATCTTTTCCTTCTCTATGTGTCTTCTAGTATTTAAAAAAAAATAGAAGGAAAAACAAAAAGATGCCACAATTAGAAACTTGTATTCACTGATTCTTGCATAGTTCATTGTGGCAACATGGAAAATAAAACTAATGAAAGAAAAATGTAGTTTGAGGATGAAATAATTATCTTGGGCATTCAACCAAGAAAGTTTACCCTCCTTTCAGCAGAGGAGAAGTCATAAGTCTTGCTCTCTAGAAGGGGCAGGAACCCACCTTATAGAAAAATCTGCTAGTGAGATCACAGAGCAATTAGACTTTTTAATGCTAAAATTTTAAATTTTTATAAGACTTTGGTTTTATTCAAGACCACTTGAACCTGTTAAGAAAAGGAAAATTACCTTTTACACATAATCCTGAATGTTAGGTTGACATCTCCAAGATATCCGTATAAAGTACATTAACCCACTAATTATATTTTTGTATTTCCTCTTGCATATTTTTTTATTTTGGTAACATCAAAATAGAAAAGACAACAGAACAACAGAACATTAATTTCAGAAATATTTTAACTATTGTGGACCTTATGGAGGCCACTATGAAAATTAAAAATTTATTTCCAGTACTCACTCGTCACAGTAGTAAAAATGTCTGCAGGTCAAGTATACCTATCACACTGACTTGACAAGAGTGATCAAGAGAATGGGCAATGCATTTGAGTTTAGCACTTATAAAAATTTAGAAAAGACCCAAGATACTAGATTTAGTGTCTTTGTCGTTTCAGAATTCATCTCAAACTATGTCTTCTGGAGAATCCTAATATAGGAAAGAAAGGAGAGTAGGGCTGCTCTTCTTGGGGCTCTCAGCTGCCCAGCTTCCTCATTGCCCTTCAGTAGCTTTCCTTCACCTCCTGGGAGGTCTCTGTCTTAATGGGAATCCTGGGAGAAGTCCCAGTTCAGTCCAACTTCTTGACTTCGTGATTGAAGGCATCTAAGCACACAGTTGATCCCTGGGTGGGCTGAGCCCAGAATGCGGGTCTCCTGATTCCTAGAACAGAATATCCTCTACCATACCATGGTGCCTATTTTCAGCTCCCGAAATGAGTTCCAGACATGAAAATCTTGTCCTTTTAACAAGTAGTGAATATGCTCTGATATCTGTATTAATGGAGGCCAGGGAGAGCTACTATATGAAAAATATTTCCAAATACAAGCTAATTTTTAAAAGTGGATTGTTTGTTGTCTTTATGAGTTTAGAGACATTTGGTTCTGAAAAATCCCTTTGATTGAGTTGAAAATGTTTCATTGTAAAAATGGTGACCACCTTCCAGCAAAGTCAAACTACTGAGGGTTGTTGCCATGTCCACCCCCATCACTTAGTTGCCCCCTTCAGTGCTTTTCTGCTCTTTGTGACCACAAGTGACTACTTTTGAAGCACATGTTTTTTCAGAGATTCCCAGTCTTTGATGAAACTTGAATTGCTTTTTCTCAAGCTTAGAAGCCCACAGCTTTCCTAATAGAAGAATCTCCCATTTCTACGACACCCTTATTGCTTCTGTGCACCCAACCTGCTAAAGGATCCATCTTTTGCATCTTCCCTGGTTACTCAGCTGGTAAAGAATCCGCCCACAATGCGGGAGACCTGGGTTTGATCCCTGGGTTGGGAAGATCCCCTGGAGAAGGGAAAGGCTACCCACTCCAGTACTCTGGCCTGGAGAAATCAATGGCCTGTATAGTCCCTGGGGTTGCAAAAAGTCGGATAGGACTGAGAGACTTTCACTTTTCAGTTTCCAGTCAAGAACTTTACTTTTCAGGTTAGCTTTTTAAAAAGGCATTTTTATATAAATATGAAACATAGTTACCTGCTTTAAATCATATTCCCCTAATTCCAGCATGTTGCTTCTTGAGGAGGGTGTGGGCATGTGGAGTGTGGAGACTCCCAGCTAACAGTCATTGGAGTAGAAACCCATCTTTTGCTTAGTTGTTTTAGTCTTTTTTTTAAATGCCTACTTTTGGAAAAATTAAAGCTATCAAGGTTTGTTATTAAACAAAATGTATGTTTAATATGATAAATTATGTAACATCATATATTAAGATAAAATATGATATGTACATTTAAAACTCCCTGCATAAGTTCAGTATGAATATTGCCACATTAACTTCACTGTTAGAATGTGCTGTCTGGTCTCGATAACACATTTTTAAAATTGCTTTACCTTTTTTCTCTTTCTATCCACTTATAACCACCCATTTTTAATCATTATCTACAACATTTTTCATTCAGTAATAGAACTTAGTTCTGTATTAATCATTAAGTAGCCTTGACTAATGTGATTCACTTTGTGCAGTCAGAAGATTGTGCTAGCAGAGTGTGATTTTCTTATGAAGAGAGCAGGGAAGGGAACTACCAGAGGAAATCAGGGTAATAAAAAGTGACATATTGGTGTCACTTTTGAGATTGAATTTTTCTAAAAGCATTTAGCCTTTCTATGTGTAAAGAGATACAGATTTTATTTTCAACTTGACTGTAAGAAATGTCTGTTTTACTTTCTCCAAGTCAAATTGAGCCTGCTTCAAGCCTCAGCCTGGCTGGGAGGTGGGAAGTTGAATCTTTCATCCTCAAAAGGATCATGTAATATAAAGTCCAAGGTAAACAGAACGTTGAGGAAAGACTTCTCTGGCCTTTTGTCCATACCAGTTACCATGACTGCTTTCCAGGCCACCATGTTCACTTGTAGCCAGGATGTCTTGCAGCACCTGTGGGGTAGCAATCTTGCTAGGGCTGAGAGCCCCTGCGCCTTGCATCCAACTTTTCTGGGTGGACCATAGCTATTCCCTTCTCTGTTTTGGCCATCCCCCCAGAGGTGCTACTGGGGAGAAAGGGGAAGGTCTCCATCTCTTGGGAAATCCATTGCCTTTAAAGTCTTGGACCATCTCCTTGTCCCCTTCACTTTTGCCACTTCTGCTTCTCTTGTACCTGCTAAAGGGGTAGTGTTTGTCTTTTTCCTCAACTCACAACATAATGCCCCCTTTAAAATGAAACCTTGGAAGAAAAGTTGTCTTCAGGGGATCTGGCACCAAAACCCATCTTGAGACAAAGGAACTCAAAGACTCGTCTACCTTGCTTGAACCAGGAGTAAGGAAATAGGAGAGCAAAACCCAAATGTATAACACAACAGAGTTGTCTTTACATGATGAGGATATTAAAACAATAGGAAAGCTCTTTATTCCTTTAAGGGTATTTGGCAAGTTTAAAAAAAATCTTTGTCATTCTTTAATGCTGTGTTCTCTTATATACATTTGATACCAGTATAATCATCAAGTTAATCATTGTGAATGAAAAAAGGCAGCCCATGCTTCATCTCCTTAATTATAATCTTGCAGCAGATGGAGAAGAGTGGCCTGAATTCTTTCTCTATGCCATGGAGTAGCAGCAATAGAGTTTTGCTCCACAGATAGAAAGATGGCTTCTAGCCGGTATCCCAAGGCATCTGAAATTATTGCACAATTGCAGAGGACAAGATCCAGGAAGGAAAGTGAGACCAAGCGTTCAGGGCTCCACAGAACCCCATTTTCAGTCATAATGGTTGCCTTTTCCACTTGCTTTAATTCCATGTAAATTGGTTTAGTGGATTCCATTGTTACAAAAATTTGGAAATCACTGAAGGGATATGTGAATATGTGTGTTAATCGCTCAGTCGTGTCAGACTCTGTGACTGCATGGGCTGTAGCCTGTCAGGCTGCTCTGTCTTTCTCCAAGCAAGAATACTGGAGTGGGTAGCCGTGCCCTTCTCCAGGGGATCTTCCTTACCCAGGGATTGAACCAGGTCTCCTGCACTGCAGGCAGATTCTTCACCATCTGAGCCACCAGGGAAGCCCTCTGTAAGTATGTATTGTACCTACATACATTTGAAATATATTTGAAATTCCCCAATATTTGAGTTAAAGGTCTCCATTTCTCCAGAGTATAATTCTGTGGTGTAGAAATAAAATTTCCCCCCCACCCAAAAAAAGAAAGAAAACTTTCCCTTAAAATACTATGTCTCTTAATTATTATCTGCATGTTGAGAATCCCCAGATGACAGGCCAAATTTCAGGGCGGGGCTGTGCTGTGCTAAATCGCTTTAGTGGTGTCCAACTCTGTGTGACCCTATGGATTGTAGCCCACCAGGCTCCTCTGTCCATGGGACTCTCCAGGCAAGAATACTGGAGTGGGTTGCCATGCCCTCCCTCCTCCAGGGGATTTTCCCAACTCAGGGATCGAACCCACATTTCTTTAAGTCTCCTGCTTTGGCAGGTGGTTTCTTTACCACTAGTGCCACCTGGGGAGTCCCCAAATTTGGGGGACAGTGTGATTTATTTAGACTCAGTTCCTTTTCTGGTTCATAGGACATCCATTGTGGGTAGTTGCAAATATAAACCTTGCTGCTTACTATATACTACCATTGCCATTTCTTCACTCCTCTGTTCACCATACAGAAGAATATGGTTCCTAGAAAGCATTAAGTAGCTCCAATAGAAGTACTGAATCACGTTCTCATTCAATCAGAGTTTAAAGTTAACTCTTTATTGATTTTAAGGCTATGCTGATCATCATATACATTTATATCAAACTACTGGTTATTTTGCTATTGTTAAACGAAGTACTCAACTTTAACAACAAATTATTATTCAGAGATTTTAGAACTCAATTCAGATAATACCCAAAAATAATTTTTAAGTGGTTAACTTATCATTTTATGTCCAGCCAAATAACATGTATGTCATAATATTCATTAGAATTAAAGATTCCATGAGACAAGTTTAAATAAGATATTCATATTAAACATTTTGTAATGACATTTAAAATTTTAGAATGCTAAATTTGGCTTGTTAAAAACATTGTTGAGTAAAACTATTTCAGTGTCAACCATTTTTAGTAATGTAATGTTGCAGCTTTCGGAACAGAAAGTTTCTTTTTTTACCCTATTCTACTACTGTCACTAGTATACAGATTTAAGAATACAGTCTATTCTATTGTACAGTATAAGCATTACAATTTTAATTTCTCTCCTATTAGTATCGAATACTAAAATTAGAGTATTCAAGTTTAGAAATGGTTTTTTCATTGGAAAAGTTCGTGCGGTCAATGCGAGAACTAGGACTTCCAATCTTGCTCAGCCAGGACTTCCTACAAAAAATAAATAAATAAAAATTAGCATTTTAGTGTATATGGACTAGCTGAAATGATCCCACAATGAGTAACAATGGGATTTTATGTTTAATAAGCAACTTTTGCATGTAATATGAAAGATATACATGACATCTCTCTCTCAAAGTTGTTCAGTCATGTCTGACTGTTTGTGACCCCATGGATGTAGTGTAGCCTGCTTGGCTCCTTTGTCCTTGGAGTTCTTCTAGTAAGAATGCTGGACTGGGTAGCCATCCCTCCTCCGTGGGATCTTCCCAACCCAGGGATGGAACCTGAGTCTCTCACATATACATATATATATGTATGATTATTTATACAATATAAATTTTGTATCAAAATATCATAGAGTTTAACATATAATCAAATGTGGGCAAAGAAGAGCTAATGATCAATTAAGCATAGTCAACTCCTGATGATTTCATTGTGGAGTAATTTCCCTCCTTTTAAAATATCCAAAGTCATTATTACTTAGCTCTTATATGCAACAACATAAAAATTTATTTTATAAAGAATAAAACAATTCACCATGGGTTTTTCTTATTACCCAACAAATGGTAGATTATATATGCAGGATGAGAGAGAGAGAATAAAAAAATGAATGTGATTTTTCTGTAAATATTTGAACAAAATTAGATGAACATCTTAAACCATTTTGAATATATATATATATATATATATATATATATATATGCAGGATGAGAGAGAATAAAAAATAAATGTGATTTTTCTGTAAATATTTGAACAAAATTAGACAAACATCTTATCTATTCAAAAGCCATTTCATATCACAATGCAAAGTATCTGCATTAAGGGGACAATGTTCTGAAATTTTCTTTGCTTATATAGTACAATATTTTTTCTTAATTTAGTGATATTTTTTGTCTAATATATACATTTGGGTACTTACCTGTGATGCTTCATATAAAATAAGATTACTGTAATATTGCTGACACCTTAGATATTTTAAGGATATTCAAGAATCTTTCTACCTATTAATAATTAGCTGGGATGAAAATTAAGTGGGAGTACAGGTTAATAGTAAGCATTTTTGTACAGTTGATAGCTGTTATCCCAGTTGTTGTAGAAACACTAAGTTTCCTCATATCCCCAAAGGTCTTTGAGGTTGTGAAACTAGTGGTGTCTATAGCTATGCAGTATCGTATGTAACGACCTCAATAACCTTGAATTAAAAATATTTTCTAAGCTACAGTTGTGTGATCAGCTGAAAATTACTCTTCACAGGCTGGAGAGGAAGTCCAGTGATTCACATTGCCCTATGCTCTTTATTTATTTTTATCTCTGGTTGTACTGGGTCTTCATTGCTGCTGGGGCTTTGTTTCCGGTTGCAGTGAAAGGGGGCTGCCCTCTAGTTGCAGAGCGCCTGCCTCTCACCGCAGTGGCTCCTCTTGTTGCAGAGCATGGGCTCCAGGATGCGCGGGCTTCAGTAGCTGTGGCTCTGGAGCACGGGTTCCATAGCGGGAACACACAAGCTTAGTTGCTCCGCAGCACGTGGGGTCTTTCTGGGCCAGGGATTGAACCTGTGTCTCCTGCCTTGGCAGGTGGGTTCTCTACCACTGAGCCACCAGGGAAGCTTGCTGCTCCGCTACTTAATTCTTCAGTTACTACTGCAGTATGGTTGCTTCACAATATTAGTTTCAGCTGTACAACACAGTGATTCAACATTTTTATAGACTAAACTCCATTTAAAGTTAGTATAAAATATTGGCTCTGTTCCCTGTACTGTAGATTAAACCCTTGTATCTTATTTATTTTACAAATAGCAGTTTGTTGTAACCCTCTTTTTGGTTCTTACTGTGACAGTTCTTCTGGGTAAGGAGAATGTTTACATCTTTTTCAGAAGGTAAGCCATCAGCACAGTAACACATTTTCTTTCCTTCAACTCATTTAGTTGAAATCTTAAAAAAATCAAAATTGCATGTGTTGAAAAATAAAGTTCAGTTATTATGAAAAGGGCTGATGGCTTCAATTTTACCAAATTTCCTTGAAACCCTCTAGAAAAGAAAGGCCAGTAATAATAAAAAGCTAACATTAATGAAGCACTGCCTGTTTGCTCAGCACTGTGTTGAATTCTTTACTGTTTCCTTTAACCCACATATTAACTCTATAAGCTGTAGCCCATTTTCCCTATTAAGTTACTGATAAGGAAAGAGACACAGAAGAGTTAAGTAACTTTCTCAGAGTAGGAGCCATGTTAGTGTTGACAAGGGATCAGATTCTGGATATATTGATTGTGACGGTACAGTCAGTAGATTTGCTGACACACGGACTGAAGGATGACACTTGGGTTATTGGTTTGAAAAACTACTAGAATAGGATTGTCATGTACTGAAATGGAGAGACTGTGAGAAGGGCAGATTTGAGGGAAAGATGAGAGGTTCAGTTTTAGAATGTTAAATCTGAGATGTCTATTAAACATCTGAATAAGATGCTGAGTAGGCAGCTGGACCCTAAATCTGGCTGCAGAGATAAAATTTGGAATTTGTCTGCAGATAGACAGCACTGAAAGCCATCAGAATGAATAAGAACACCAAGAGAAGGAATGTAGATAGAAAAAGAAAGAGGCCCACAAACTATGCCATACGGCATCCCAATGTTAAGAGCTCAAGAAGTAGAAGAACCAGCAAAGGAAAACAAAGCATCCAGTGAGGCAGGAGAAAAACGGGGAAAGCAACTGTGTCCTGGAGTCAAATGAAGCCCTCAGGGAACAGGGAGAGATCAACCTGGGCAATGATTCTGGCAGGTTAAGTGAGGTGAGAACTGAGAGTTGACTATTGTGTTTAGCAACATGCAGGTCACTGATGACCCTGACGAGAATAGTTTTGGTGGAGTGAAAGCCATATTTGAATGGACTCAAGAGAGAATAAGAGAGGAACTGGAACCAGCATGTGTGTGTGTATGAGAGAGAAAGAAGTGGAGGGGCCCTCTATGCCATGGCTCCACACATGCCATCCATGTTGCCTGCTTGCCTACTCACCTAGGAGGGTTCCAGTCATCTGTCCCTTGGAAAGACGTGCTCTTTATGTGCTGCTCTTGCCCTTGATAGGGGTGGCTCAGATCTGTAAATGGCAGAGGTGTTTTTCTAGCCAAAAAATAATTAGTCACAAATTTTTATCTAATTAGCGAGGATGAGATTGGGATGTTATAGTTTTCCAATCCCCCTTAATGTGAAAAGGAACCACATAATCCAACAGTACCCATTAATTCATTTCAGTAAATAACACTGCATGAAAGGTATATTCTAGATACTGGGATGCACACATAGATATTTAAAATGGGGTTCTTTCCTCAACCTAACCTTACATCTAAAGCAGTTAGAGGAATAAGAACGAACAAAACCCAAAGTTAATAGAAGGAAAGAAAACATAAAGATCAGAGCAGAAATAAGTGAAATAGAGACAAAACAACAGAAAAGATCAGTGAAGCTAAAAGCTGGTTCTTTGGAGGAAAAAAACAACCCAATCAAAAAAAAAATGCTCAGAAGACCTAAATTTTCTCCAAAGAAGACAGACAGATGGCCAAGAGGCATATGAAAAGATGTTCAACATTTCTAGTTACTAGAGAAAGGCAAATCAAAATTACAATGAGATATTATCTTATACCAGTCAGAATGGCCATCATCAAAATGTCTACAAACAATAAATGCTGGAGAGGGTATAAAGAAATGGGAACTCTCCTGCACTGTCAGTGGGGTTGTAAATTGGTACAGCCTCTATGGAGAACAGTATGGAGGTTCCTTAAAAATGGAAAAATAGAGCTACCATGCTGTGCTTAGTCACTCAGTCATGTCCGACTCTTTGGGACCCTATGGACTGTAGCCCACCAGGCTCCTCTGTCCATGGGATTCTCCAGGCAAGAATACTGGAGTGGGTTGCCACGCCCTCCTCCAGAGGATGTTCCCAACCCAGGGATTGAACCCACGTCTTCCGCACTGTAGGTGGATTCTTTACCATCTGAGCCACCAGGGAAGCTGTATGACACATCAGTCCCACTCTTGGGCATATATCCAGAGAAAATAATGATTTGAAAGGATATATGCACCCGTGTTCATTGCACAGTGTTGTCTACAATAGCCAAGACACGGAAGCAGCCCTCAGTGTCCACTGACAGAGGAGTGGTATACATTGTCACGTGTGTGCATCCTCCACACGTGGTTGTGCTTTTGTGTACTTCACAGTACTTTTGCTGTGCCAAACGAGGAGCTTCCTAATGAAGCCCTGATGGCAGTGGAAGCCCAGAGAAAGGACAGAGAGAGGCACAAGGAAGAAGTAATCGAAGAATCAAAGAGACTGAGGATGCAGTCCAGTGCTGTCATGTCATCCATGGCAGGAAAAGAAGAGCTACTACCCAGACATCATTGGTTGTTTCTTCAAGAGGACATATAGAATTGAATCCAGCAAGGAACCAGAACCTGTGCGATCATCATCAGGTGTGAGTGACATTGCAGCTTGCCCTCCATCTGCTATTGATGACGACTCTTCAGCTCTACTATCTCCCACCTTCTCCCTCTCTTCCAATTAATAACTCTTCTTGCCTGTTCACTCAATGCCAGCCCCTGGATGCCAGCTGTTGTACCATATTACTATACTTTTCAAGGTGCTATACTGTTAAGATTAAAAAAAATTTTTTTGTGTTTGTTTTGTATGTATTATTTGTGTGAAAATTATTATAAACCCATTACAGTACAGTACTATATAGCCGATTGTGTTAGTTGGGTACCTAGGCTGTCTTTGTTGAACTTTCGAACAAATTGGACTTACAAATGCACTCTTGGAGTGGAACTCACTCGTAGGTAGGGGAAAGTGAAAGTCCCTCAGTTGCGTCCAACTCTTTGTGACCCCATGGACTGGAGAGTCCATGCAGTTCTCCAGGCCAGAACACTGGAGTGGGTAGCCATTCCCTCCTCTAGCTCTCCCACATCGCAGGTGGATTCTTTGTCAGCTGAGCCACCAGGGAAGCCCAGGTGGGGGACCTACTGTAACACTATTTCCAGCAACATAGATGGGCCTAGAGATTGTTATTCTGAGTGAAAGATAGATGCCATCTGATATTGCTTACATGTGGAATCTAAAAAAAAAAAGATACAAATGAACTTATTTACAAAACAGAAACAGACTCACAGACTTACAGAATGATTTATGATTACCAAAGGGGGAATGTTGGAGGGAGGGATAAATAAAGAGTTTGGGACTGACATATAAACACTGCTATATTTAAAATAGATAACCAACAAGGATTTATTGTATAGCACAGGGAACTCTGCTCAGTATTCTGTAATAACCTAAATGGGGAAAGAATTTGAAAAACAATAGATACATTCACATGTATAACTGAATCACTTTGCTATATACCTGAAACTAACACTAGTCCAATATAAAATGAAAAATAATTTTTAAAAGTTATATGTATTAAAATTATTCAATATTAACTTTATTTTCATGAATATTTATGAATAAAGGTGAAGTACTGAAAATGAATAAAGCAAGAGAAGTCAATAATTGAGTAATTTTTATTTATTTCTCACAAAGAAGTGAGTGATTTGACCTCCCTTTTCAAAGATGCAATCTGCTGATCAATGTTTTTCAACTCAGGTCTCCCACATTGCAGGCAGACTCCTTACTCTCTGAGCCACCAGGGAATCCTCCCAAATCTTCATGATACAGTGTTATCTATAATGACTCTTTGCAACCTGTGGACCCATGGAATTCTCTAGGCCAGAATACTGGAGTGGGTAGCATTTCGCTTCTCCAGGGGATCTTCCCAATCCAGGAATCGAACCTGAGTCTCCTGTATTGCAGGCAAATTCTTTGCCAACTAAACTGTTAGGGAAGCCCTTATTTCTCATAAAGCAAGACAAAAAAGAAATCTTTGTAGACTGCTTTTAAAAACACACTTGGAAATCAATTACAGTAAATTAAACCAAATTATGCCTTTTTAAAAATACGTTCTCTTGACTGATGCTCTTGCATTACTTTGAAAAATTATTAAATTCAAGAGCCCTGTATAAAAAAATAACTGTTTTGTCTACTTTTGCTTAAGTGTTTATGTTCCTCATTAAAATTTTGTTTGCTTCAATTCATGTCCTGTTTATTTCTTGGTAAGTTTATACTTAGGTATGTACTGTTTTTTTTTGCTGTTTTGAACAAGATGCTTTTTAATTACCATATTTTTAAACTGATACATAGAGAAACTAGTGATCTCTCATGTTGTAATCAGATACCTTACTGAACTTCCTTGGTGATATAATAGTTTTTTCCTTTTTTTTGGAATGCCTAGGTTAACCACCCCTTGTATTTTTAAATTCATTCTGTCAATTTTTAACACATTGACAGGATAATTTAAAATTGCTCTTTATTTTAATCTCTCTAGCCACATTTCAGTGGCTCAGATGGTAAAGAATCAGCCTGCAATGCAGGAGACACAGATTTGATCCCTGGGTCGGGAAGATCCCCTGGAGAAGGGAATGGCAGCCCACTCCAGTATTCTTGCCTGGCGAATTCCACGGACAGAGGAGCCTGGCGGGCTATAGCCCATGGGGTTGTAAAGAGTTGGACACAACTGAGCAACTCACACTTTTGCTTTCTTTTTTTTTTAGCCATATTTGGCTACTTACATGCCCTTCAGAGAATTGCTACAGAGAAAAACTGAATCACGAACAATGCACCCAGCCAAGAGGCCAGCAAGATCATAATACACTAATACATGTTTTAACTACAGCATATTTTACCTATTAGTTTTGTAGACTCCATAAATACTGAATGGATGGTTAGATGGATGGGTGAGTTATACTTGCTTGAAAGAGATTGAAGTCTATTATTTCTGCTGTAAATCTGAGTTGGTTTTGTGTGCATATATCTTTCAGGTATTTTTATTTAAGCAACATGATCCACTGGCAGGCTTTAAAAAACAAAAGAAAGGATGTAAACTGGAAAATTCTATTGACAAAAGTCATGTTACTTGAAAACCATGTTCTCTCTTCACTCTAATACAAGTAAGTGCCTTATGTAGAGATTTTGAAAATGAAACTTATTTTTGTGAAGTTTAATTCTCTTCCCCAAATCATGGTGTCTTTAACAATTATGAGGAAATAATAGAAGGAATTTTATTATGGATGCACTTTCTTACATGGTTGATGAGAACCATACACAGTTGTGAAAACAATTTTTTGTGAAATAGCAAAGGACAATGATCTTGTCCATATTACATTTAAGTGTTCTGCAGGCCATCTTTGCATTAAAAAGAAATTAATAAAACACAATGCTGATAAATATTAAATGACCAAGGAAAAATCTATTCGTTTAATAAATTAAGTATGCTGTGTTTTTCTGTTCCTGTTCAGAGAGTCACCAACTCTCAGTCCCCTCCAGGTTTCCACAGCCTTGTCTCTAATTCATGGGTGCAGATGGCACACACTCAGCCATCAAGTACAGTAAGTGCCTCATATTTATGGTCTTGGCAGCCAGCAGAGAGGCCAGCTGTGGCCTTCTAAAATGCACTTAGGTGTCTGCCCTCCCAGACACCTTTCTTTGATGGTCTGTACTAAAAAAGGGCCCAACTCCCATGCTGTTGTGAGCATCATGGGAATTAGCACATTCTATAATTGCTATGTTTATATGATTGTTTATGTATTCACCACCTACCTCCTCCACATTAGAATGCAAGTTCTAGGAAGAGAGGGTCCCCACCCTCTAGCAGAATGCCCAATGATAGTGGGCCCTCAATATGTATTTACTGAATGAATCGATTCTCTGTCACCTTTCTGCCCTCCCCAGGTCTGCACCTTCCATGCATGAGAGGAAGGGGCATTCCTAGGGTCTGTGCACGCCACACACAGAAAGGAACCCTGAGCATGACCTGTTAACGCTTTGATTTTTACCTCAAACAAAACAAAACCCTCGTGCATTTTTAAAAAAACTCTTTGAAAGGTAAAGACATAGTTGCTTTTATTACAGAAAGTGAGTAAATATTTTGCCTGTGGCCATCCCCTATGAAATAACTCAAGTAATGACAATATTCAGTCTCTTAAAGGAAGTTAGAGGCCTATAGATCTGACCTAATAACCTGAATATAAGCCTGTGAACAAAGTTTATTCGTGCAATCTGTCCATGTATTTTTGCCAGTCCCTAAATTTTACTGTATTTCTTGTGACTGTGAGTTTACTCACAATAAAAATAAACATAGTCACTGAACTTCACTCAGAGTTCAGTGAGTTCACTGAACTCTGAGTGAAGTCAGCTACTATTTGAACCCCATAGGAGGGCCAAGTCCATCCTGCAAACCCAGTCACATGACATGCCACCACATTAGTCAGATTCAGCGCATAGTTGGTTGTATATGCTCATACATACTGTGATTATCCTTAGACACTTTTCTTTATATCCCAAGTATGTACAGATACCTACTATTTATGTGCTGTATTAATTTTAAATTTTTATGCTTAAAAAAAAAAAAGAATCCTCCCGACATAATCTTGCCCCAAAGCTTAATGCTTATAGCAGGAGTGAAGTGCTTCTCTGAACAAAGGAACAGTTGGGGTGGGGGGTGCAGAACCCCGCCCCTCACCCCAGGCCTTTTTTTCCACCAACTGCACCTCAGGCACCACTGGGAAATCCTAAGGGCTCTGAAGAGCACCGTTTGAAAACTTCCCTATTAACCTATCACTAAGCAAGGATATAGAGGCATGGCATGGAGGGAGACTCCATCACAGCTAGAGGTGGAAATCAACATAGGACCATCTGTTCTGCAACTCAAGTCAGTTAGTGTTTCCTGCAAAACATAGTAAGCTTCTGGGGTGGTGGGGAAAAAAATCCCATCTAACTGATATCCTTCTCTGAAACGAAGAGGTGAAATGATCAATAAAGCATTAGAAAGCCAATACTATTAATAATTCATAGCAGTTCTATTTCCTAGGACTAAAGTGGGGCAGCATAATCCTTTCGCATATCTCTGCAGCACCAGTATAAAATGTAGACCAAAGCAAGAAAGCAGACAGTAGGAAAAGACACCTAATGAATTAAAAGCTAACGTGATGCATGCTGGAAAATATTGAGTTGTCTGCTCATTTCAAGCTTTCAAACTAACATTAATAATGGAAGGGCAGCACATAATATTTTTGCTATTCTCCTTATTTAGCAAGTTTCATTATCCAGTTACACGTGGACAAATAATATATTATCAATACAAGTATTTTGAAGGCATTTTGATATAATGTCTAGTTTCTGTTAGGTATTAGTGAAGAGTTCAGTGATTATTAGGGGAATCCTAGGATACCTATAATTAAGCTGAAACCAGATTCTTCATCTTTAAAATAGGATAATGCTTCACTGTTAGTGAAAGGATTAAAGAGAATGTATATAAATTGCCTAAGGCAATGTCTGACACCCAGCAGGCCCTTAAAAGCAGTTATTTATCCTTCTCTGCCTTTGCTAAAGATGATAGACAGCCTGCTTGGCAAACTGTGAGCTTCCAAGGCACGCACTTCAGTGCAGCTCCACTAGTAAAAACTCTTGTTCTTGGTGGAGCTGCTTCTCAGCTGCAGTGGGAAATGGCATGTCACTCAACCTCCTCATTTTGGGGAGAGTCTGCGAGAACTACCCAACATGAGCTGTGCCCAGGACACTGAGAACCAGCCAGCTGAATCAAGGGCCTAGATGCAAAGAAGGCAAAAGTGAAGGCATGATTGAAACCTGGTTTTTCTGCCACACCATAGTTTCCAGGTCCACAAAGTGACAGGTGTGCTCATCTGTTTCATGTAGTGGCAAGAAAATCATTGCCTGAGCACACAGGTGATGAAGTGGACTTTAGGATCATTCTGCTTGGATGTGAATCCAGCTACCATTTCCCAACTGGTCATCCTGGGTAGGTTTCTTAGACTCTCAGTGCTTCATCTGTGAAAAGGAGAGTATGTAGCCTAGCTCAGAGAACTGTTATGAAGGTTAAACAAGAGAATCTGTGTAAATCTTTTGAAAGACTATCTAGAGAATACTCTTCCCTGGTGAGTCACTGGTAAAAAATCTCCCTGCAATGCAGGAGACATGGGTTTGATCCCTAGGTTGGGAAGATCCCCTGGAGGAGGAAATGGCAACCCATTCCAGTATTCTTACTTGGAAAATCCCATGGACAGCAAACCCTGGTGGGGCTATAGCCCATGGGGTCACAAAAGAGTCGGATATGACAGCAACTAAAGAACAAATGAAAACAGAAGCACTTAATAATTTTTAGCTATTTAACAGTCAGGTAATGAAACAGCAGGTAATGAAAACCACCTTAGCTAGTTTACATGGAGTTTAATATAGGGAATTAACTCCTTACAAAACCATTGAAGGGCCAGAACAGATCTGAATGGGCCTGTTGGAGCAACTCCATAGAATTGGCTGCTAAAGTATAAGCTGTTAAAACTGTGATTCTCATGCAAATACAATATGACGTGTCAAAGATTTCTATTCAGTACATTAATTAATGAGGGAATCTGGAAGATTCTGATTCAAAGGAGAATTTAGACACACATATACAACCCACTCCAGTATTCTTTCCTGGGAAATCTCATGGACAGAGGAGTCTGGCGGGCTGCAGTCTATAGGACTGCAAAGAGTTGGACACAACTGAGTGAACATGCAGACACTAATGCTATTCAGTTAACAAGAACTTCATGAAACTCTACACTATGGGATACAAAAGATTATAAATATATGTATATTTTTTCCTTGTCCTGTATGATAGCAACAGTTTTGTAAACTCCCTCTGATCTGGAGTTCTTCTCAGCACTAGAACAGAATCCCAAGGAAAACCAACATTTACAGGCCAAGTGGAATGCAGAAGCAGATAGAGGATAGGTAGAAAGTTACCAAAGAAGAGGGAGATAACCATGAAGTGTGGTGTTAGTGTTCGGGAACTGCTGACTGAAACCTCCTGCCTTGGCCAGGCACGATGGTAACCACTTGCATGAATTGTCTCCTGATAGGCGGTCCCAATAAGGAACATGGTGGTGGAGGAGGATGCCAGCCCATAATATATCCTACCAAATTCCCAGAATCCTTCACACTAGAACCCATCTTGGCTGAGATATATGGATTCCACCGGGAAGGACCCTGAGTCAGACCAGTATTGGGCCAAGCAAGATGACTGGCCAGGGACAACCTGCAATTTCCATTACCATAAATCCTGAGCTAGGTGACTGAGCAGGACTCCTGGCTTCCCTTACCATGTTGCTCTCTGCCCAGATGCCCCTTTCCAATAAAGTATTTTGTTTTGTCAGCACATGTGTCTCCTTGGACAGTTCATTTCCAAGTGTTAGACAAGAGCCCACTCTTGGACCCTGAAAGGTTTCCACTTCCTGCAACATTAGGAAAGCTAAGTATACAGAATGTTTTTAAGGAGAGAGATGTCAACTTCCAAATGCTCCTGAGACCCAAGTAAAAGATGAACTGAAGGATACCTTGGAGACCTCTCCAAGATCAGCTTCAGTTACGTGGTGGTGTAGAATCCTGATGAGAGTGGATTTAGGAATGAGGGGGAAGTGAAGAAATGAAGATGGCAAGAACAGATCAGTCTCTAGAACTGTCAGATTATGGAGAAGAAGAGACACACAACAGCTTTACACAACGTTAAGGTTCTGTTCTTGGCAAGCCAAGCCTGCCTCTTCTCTGAAGTCAGTGCCTTCTGATATTTACAAGCATCTTGCCTCAGAACAATAGCCGAGGAGGAGTGCTTTAAGGACACACAGTCTAGGATGTTTTCTATTCCGGATGTGTTCAAATCTACTACATGGAGCCAAATTAGAAGGGAATTGGCCAGACTCGCTTGTATCCCCCGCCCCCCAACCCTGACCTCTCCACTCCCCCAAAATGCTTATAAGCAAACTGAGTTGTTGGGGAGATGCCATTGGCTGATAGGCTGATAGTTTAGAGCCAAACTGTGACCCACCCAGTGCAGAGCCCATTATTTCAGACATTTTTAAAAGCTTTGTTGCTGGCTCCGTTTTATGTCCCCACCCTTGTTTTTTATCCTTTCTCACTTGTAAATGTTACTCTCTTGTTACAGTTTTACATAGCCTTACAAATCACTTCAAGTTGTGTTGGGAACAAGTATTAATATAAACACATAAAGCTGTGAGGGTTGTGTTTTGTTTTTTTCTTTTTCTCCTTGATGCTGTTCCCTTGATTTTTATGAAGGAAATCATTGGAAGGGGGTGTGGAGATTTATCTACAGAGTTTTACTTTACAACTGACTTTACTAGATACGTTTTCCATTACAGTGAGACACACATCATTCTGAGGTCATAAAAACAAGTATCTACAGGGCAGCCTTCTCTGCAGCTGCCCTCCTGACCCGGGCCTTGAAATCGGGACTGCGGCGGGCGGGGAGGGCGGAGGCGGGTCCGGTGCTGTGGTCCTCCACCTCCAGGGAAAGTGGTGCTGATGGAAATTAGAGAATGTCTGGTATTAGAAGCAGAATGCAGTTTAATTAATTACATCTCCCTGTTTTGAACTGAGGGGCTTCCCTGGTGGCTCAGATGGTAAAAAAATCTGCCTGCAATGTGAGAGACTCAAGTTCGATCCCTGGGTCAGGAAGATGCCCTCAAGTAGAAAATGGCAACCCACTCCAGTATGCTTGCCTGGAGAATTCCATGGACAGAGAATCCTGGTGGGCTATAATCCATGGGGTCGCAAAGAGTCAGACACAACTGAGCGACTTAACACTCCACTTTCTTTTGAACTGAAAGTGACGTACATAGTAAGCAGCTGTCATATTTAATTTTCCAAGTGATTTTTAGATGAGGCTATTCAAACTAGGCATATAAATCCAAACTCAGAGTGGGATGTTTGCATTTGAATAGCATTAAAAGTTTCTGAGGTCTCAGAAGTTATAACCATGAAGCTAAAGTCAGAAGATGGGTCCCGCTGTGAAAGAAAGCAGACTCCTTGACACTGGGTCTAGAAAGCACTATTTATTGTGGCAGTCAGCCAGGTGAGGACTCACGTTTGGGAGCCTCTTCTCTTCACACACTATATCCTGCTACAGCTAAACTTACATCAAAGATAGTAGCTAGCTTCCTGTAGACTCCTATGAGGCATCATTACATTGGTGGAGACGCCAGTGGTCTTCAGTGGTCTAGAAAATTGATCTTAAAAGCTTTCTCTGAAATGATGGAGTTCAAGGGAACAAATGCATAGAAACCAAATTCATAGATCAATTTATAAAAATGCCATACCATGTATTCATTTATATTGGGTGCTCTATTTGTCAAATATATCATCTATAAAAGAATTTTCCATTTGGGGAAGCACACTAATGAGATAGAATTACAATAGATTGTTCTTTCTCCAGTTTAGATGTATCTTGGCCTAGGAAACATATGATAAAACCTTCTTCCCTAGAAAACACTGAAATGGCAATATTGATCACCTTTTAAAGAACTCTGTACCACCCACTGCTTTTCACTTAATACCTCATTGCCTCACACAGGTTAATGAGGCTGTGGTTTTCTTTAAACCGTTCTTTGTTCCTGAGGACACTCTCTCTTCACTCGGACTATACAGAAGCATATTCTAGTAAGTCCTTGTTTCTAGGGCAGAGACAAGAAAAACCTACCACTTACTGTACTGTGTTTACAAACCGCACCTTAAGGCAGTTTGCTTTGAGAAAGAGATGATTTGTTCCAATTTTGGAAGGCAAAAGATTTCCTAGATTTAGGAAGGGTAAAGGAAGTGAAGGCCTTTCTAACCAGTGGCTGCTGAAGTAGTAGGTCCTCGCCACAGAGAGAATTAGCCAGAAAAGGAATGCGCTGAAGGCTCATAATGTTCTCCATGGTGATCAAGCAATAATAATCTCATGGCAACGTATAGCCAATGTTCTAATTAGGGCATGCTCCCATTACTATAGTGGCTTCCTCCATGGGTCAGCAGTAAAGACTCTTCCGCAGTGCAGGAGACACAAGAGACACAGATTTGATCCCTAGGTGCAGGAAGGTCCCCTGGAGGAGGAAATGGCAACCCACTCCAGTATTCTTGCCTGAATAATCCCAAAGACAGAAGGAGCCTGGTGGGCTACAGTTAACAGGGTTGCAAAGAGTTGGATACACGGCACTTATTAGTATAGTTGCTACCCTCAAGCCTAGAGGCTTAAAAGAATATCCTGCTTACAAGTCTACAGTGTGGATGGAATTTAGCAGGGAGAACTCATTTCTGCCATGCATGTTGTAGAGGGCGGCTCGAAGCCTGAGGACTGGAATAACTGGACGGCTTAGTCGCTCAGAGGTGTCGCGTGGCATCCTGGGAGAACTCAGTCGCCTGGGGTTTGGCACAGCTGAGGCTCCGCAGGCACTCCCTCCATGCCTGTGTGCCCTTCCCAGCGTGGTGCTTCGGGGTAGCTGCACTTCTTACACATCTGTCAGCTTCAGGGGTCCAAAGGCACAGCGTCCAAGAGAACGAGCCAGCCAGGTGCAGGAGAAGTGTTTATTCTAACCCAGTCTTGGAAGACTCTCAGGGTGCATTCTATTAGAATCTAGTCACTAAAGCCAGTCTCTCTTCAGGGTAGAGGGGAATCAGATCCCACTTTTAGTGAGAGGAATGTCAAAGAATTTGTGGACTTGTTTTAAAATTACCACAGTATGTAGGTGAAGAATTATAGGAAAATACACCATCTATTTATTTACACATTCATTCAACAAATACTTACTGACTTTTACCTTACCCTAAGTGGAGAAGGGAATGGCAACCCACTCCAGTAATCTTGCCTGGAGAAGTCCATGAACAGAGGAGCCTGGCAGGCTTGAGTCCATGGGGTTGCAAAGAGTTGGACACGACTGAATGACTAATACACACACACACACACACACACACACACACACACACACAAGTAAGCATTGTTTTTTAACATTTAAAAAGTATTTTAGATATCCTAGCTCAAGACAGCTCCCATTTGGACATGATTTTATGCATTGAGAAGCTTTTATTTTATTTTAGGCCTAAAGTACTCAAACCAGCATAAAGTATCAGATGATAACAAATCATACATTTCAAGAGGAGTATAATCTGAATAGCACAAGCAAGTTTTTACTGGAACTCATTAAAAGCCTGAGCCAATTGGTATAAATCCTCAATTGATAAACAGACTCTAGAAAAGGTAGTTGTGGAGCAAATTTGTGTAAAAGCAAATCATCTTTCCTACCAGCTTTATACTTGCAGTGACTGACATAAGAAAAGTTTTCCTTTACTTTCAAAATATTTCCAGTCGCCTGTGTGTGAATGGATTGGTTGGATAGCCAAAGGGTTATCAGAGACCTCCAAATCCAAAGCATCATATTTTTTTTCCCCTCAAAATATTTTCAGTTGGCATTTATCCTCTCCGTCCTGGCTTCTGGACCATCTCCTTTTGTCTTCCTTCTACCTCGCCAGGGGATCCTTCTCAGTGGGCGTTTCTCTTCCTTTGTTCAGTCCTTACTTGGTGATCTCTGGGTTTCTGCTCTTAATCCTCTCCTCTCCTAATCTCCATCTACTCTTTGAATGAGTTCATCCTAGATTTAGCACAAAAGCTCCAGATTCATATAACCCAGGTCTGCTCAGTCTCCACACTTGACTGCACTGTACCCACCCCCACTTACGCCCTGGATCCCCTTCCCACCCACACCTCTCTCATCCAGTGTGCTCCTGCTCCTCATTCTGAAAGTCCACAGAATCGAGAGTTCCAGGTGCTCAGCATCTGTGCACAGTCAACTGTAGTGTCCCATTGAGTCTAACAGTCTTTCATATCTTCCATCCTTATTGCTGTTGGTTTACATCAGGCCCTTTTCCATTTGTCAGGAATATAGGTCAAGGTTAGCTCTGAGGTTTAGGGCCTTTATTTGAAAAATATTTGAGATTTTTGCTTTCTAGCAATAGTATTTGGCTCTGAACACCTCCAATTGATGGGTCTCAGTGGTGAGGGGGAGGGTCCTTTGTCAGGAAGAGAAAATTATAGATCATAATGTTTGCATTTTATCTTCACAATAGTTGAAGTTTATCTTAAAACAGCCACGGAAGAAGATGAAGTTACAAAATGAAAAGCACTGAGCACATGGTTATTAGTTATCTGTTGTGCAATCTGGCTACAGAGACAAATACAGCATGATCCATTCCCCCAGTGGACTCATAGTCTAGTGGGAAAAGCAAACGATTACAATTCAGGATGATAAGTGCAATGATGAAGGAATGTGTAAGGTGTTGTTTGAGGAGAGTTTTCATTGTCTTCATTATCATAAAACTGAAAGGCAGTGGTGGAGGGAGTGATACCGTGTCTAAGAAGGTAAAATGGGGCTTCCAGAAGATGTAAAATGGCTCTCTCTTACCAAAATCATGATAGCTCTGGATCCTGACAATGGGAATTTGGGGAATTCTGCCAGCTGTTCTCTCAAGTTACTCAACCTATTCCATTCCCAATCTCCACATCTCTGAAATGAAAAGGTTAGTTTAAATCAGAGGTTGGCAAACTTTTTCTATAAAGGGCCAGATAATAAATACTTCAGGATATGTGGTCAGTATAGTCTGTCATAACTATTCAGCTCTGCTCTTGTAGTGCAAAAGCAGGCACAGACAATATGTGCTGTAATTACAGTACAACTCTGAATTACAAAAACAGGCAGTGGGCTGTATTTGGCCCATGGGATGTAGTTTGCCAATGCCTGGTCTAACTAATCTCCAGGATGCCTTCCAGACTTAAATCCATTGGTTCATGAAAAGGCAGTTCTCAAATACCTGACATATTTTATGTTTTTTTTTTTCATTTATTTTTGTTCTTGGTTAGTTGTTGACTGGTTAGCTCAGTAAAGATGAACATGGAATTTAAAATTTAAGGTTTGGAGTTCGAGTCAGTGTGGGTCAGTTAGCTTCGTCTCTGTTCCATGACCACAAACCACACCAAAGACTTCAACACATTCATGCTCTTGCTTGGAGCTAGGTAATGCTGCATGCCTGGACATGTGCCATCCTTTCCTACTTCTAACACAGCCCCTGCACTTGCTTCCCTAATGATGGTGCAGCACATCCTTTTTACATATATTCCAACATCATGGAGTTTCAAAAGAGCATCATATTTTTAAGGAAATTTGTCAATTTAATAGCAAGCGTTAGGGAATCCCCATGAATGGAGAAGCCTAGGAGGCTGCAGTCCCTGGGGTCACAAAGAACTGGGCACACATTGGGGAATCTGTAGGTAAACAGAAATGCCTCATCACCTTTTAATAAACCAAATGGTTTTTATGGCTACGAAACAAAAGAATCCTACAAAAGCATGCTGCTGTGCTTATAAGCAAAAGCAGAATAAAAAAACCACGTAACACAAATGCCAACAATTCTTCCCACTTTCCCTGTAGTTGAGATTGTTCATCAGTCCTAGCACTTTTCCACACAGATCCTGGATGTGTTCTCAGTATCCCTCCAAGCATACTGAACCAGGAAGCTACACTGAGTTGACTGGCATTCCTGTGCTAGATTAAAACTATTGTCCTATGCAACAAAAGTCACTATGCCTTATTTTTCCCATCACTTTCCATCCCTACCACCAAGTTGCTGCTGCTGCTGCTAAGTCGCATCAGTCATGTCCAACTCTGTGCAACCCTATAGACAGCAGCCCACCAGGCTCCTCTGTCCCTGGGATTCTCCAGGCAAGAATACTGGAGTGGGTTGCCATTTCCTTCTCCAATATATGCATGCATGCTAAGTCACTTCAGTTGTGTCTGACTCTGTGCCACCCTATGGACAGCAGCCCACCAGGCTCCTCCATCCACAGGATTCTCTAGGCAAGAATACTGGAGTGGGTTGCCATTTCCTTCTCCAACCACCAAGTTACTCTTATTTTAAAAGATATATTGAGACATATAACACTGGGTGCAGCAGCTATAAAATTCAACTGTACAAAAATGAATATAAATCTCATCTAGATGGGAGCATATATCAGTAAACTTTCATAGAGAAAAACTTGGCATTGTTTATTAAAAACCTACATACTAGATGGGTACTTGGGGCTTCATTATTCTACTTTTGGGTAGGTTTGAAACCTTCTATTAAAAAAAAAAGTCTTGGGAGAACAAGATGGTGGAGGAGTAGGTGGACGTGGAATACATCTCTCCATGGATACATCAGGAATACACCTTCAGACACAGGAGTATATGCAGAACACCAGCTGAGAGTGGACAGGAGTACCTGACCAGAGGAAAAGAACATACAGAACCACGCAAAACTCGGTAGGATGAAGGAACCAGGGGGAAAAACAGGAGTGTTAGTAGGACTGGACCTGCCCTCAGCGGGTGGGGGAACTGAAGCAGGGGTCTGATCCCCACATTGGGGCAATTGTCTGAGTCAGAGGAGAAACATTTAAGGCTGAGAGTGAAACAGCTGATCTGTGGCAGCCTAAATGGAATGAGAATCAGACAGTCCTTGCTGCAGCCATATATATCCCGGACAGGGACGAGGGTCCCCTGGAAGGCACAGTGGCTGGGAGTTGGAGTTTGGGAAGTGTGGAGCAATCCCAGGGCGAGGGTTGCTGTTGACTGTGGAGAAATGGATCGAGGGGAGGTGAGGGAGGAGGTTGTGGTGGGAAATGCCGGTGGAGGAAAGCCAGGTAACCATGGAAGCAAGGCGATACTGCTGAGTCAGGTGTAGGGGGTGGAGCCGTCATCATAGCCTGCCTCTCCCCACAGGACAGCATCTGCAGCCGAACAAGAGAGGCTGGCCCATCAAACGCCTGACGCACTGAACTAGAGTAGGCCCCCACCCAGGGCGCCCCTTTAAGTGCCTGACGCACAGAGCTGGGGGCCCCTGACATGCTGAACAACAGAGAAGGACCCCAGGCAAGGGAGCCCTCTAAGTGCCTGAATGGGTGGAGCTACGGAGAAAGACTGGCCAAAGAGGCCTTCTGATCGCCAGCTGCAAGAGGCTCCAAAAAAGACTCTGATAGGGCCGTAACTCCTGCGGCGGAGGCAGTCCCTGTCCCTGCACACGTGGTGCCGCCAGGGTCCCCGCAAGCCAAGCAGCTGCACCACCTCCACGCTCAGCTCTCACTGGGGCGGAGCTGCCACA
The DNA here is from genome assembly GCF_023699985.2 of Odocoileus virginianus. Lineage (NCBI taxonomy): Eukaryota > Metazoa > Chordata > Mammalia > Artiodactyla > Cervidae > Odocoileus > Odocoileus virginianus. The sequence goes on along the minus strand of NC_069675.1, from coordinate 35,191,309 downwards.
GGCAAAAAAGTCCTGCATCTAAGTGCACAGGGTCACTTTGGTGGTGCCCGACTCTTTGCAACCCTCTAGTCTGTGGCCTGCCAGGCTTCTCTGTCAGGGAGGGGGCTTCTCCAGGCAAGATTACTGGAGCGTATGGGCCAATACTGGTTGCCATCCCCTTCTAGAGCACTGTATTTCCTGCTGCCTTAGCCACCAGCCCCTCTGAGTACCTGGTGCTGCCAGAACCCCTGCGACCCACGCAGCTGCACCACCTCCACACCTCACAGGGGCAAACCCAGGTCCTCCAGGGCAGCCTCAGGAGCAAACCCCAGCGGCTGACCCACATCTAGAGGTGGAAGTAAAACCATAATTGAAACCCAGGGGCAGTGTGGCTAAGGAAGAAGACCCAAAACCTTCCACGTGATCAACTAGGCAGGCTGTGTCTATGGAATATATAAAAGGTCACTGAGAGCTCCCACAAAAGAAAACACACTAGCTCTGATAGCTGTGGACATTGGAGGCCAGAACACACAGGAGTAGGACCAGATTAGAATCTGAGCTGCCCCCACAGCAGGTCCAGAGATCAGCACAGTGCTGGAGGGCATCCCAGGGAAGTGAGGGGGACTGTGACTCCCAGCGAGGGAAAGAACTCTGATAGCAGTGACTCAAGAAAAACATTTATTATTCTTATGTCTTGACTTGCTCTGTAGATTCTTTTGGATTTTTTTTTCTTTTTTTTTCCTCCCCCGCCCCACCCCATTGTAGTTGTCAATTTTATTGGCACTATGAAATCTAATTAAGCTTTTGAGCTTTCTTTTTTTTTCTCAGTCATATTTTTTTACTGCTGTTATAAACCTCTGCCTCTACCTTGGGCCTTTGCAATTCTGTGGAGTTTTCCTTTTTATTTCTCTTTTTTTAATTTTAATTTTTTAAACCTATTATTATGTTTTCTACATTTATTACTTTGTTTGCTTTTCCTACTGTTCTTTTCCTCTTACAGTTAATCTTTAATGTATATAAATATTCTTTATCTACCTCTATTTAACTTTGCATATCTATTCTTCCTTTTCTTTCCTTTCCTCTCAACATATTTGTTAGTTTTGTCTTCATTGTTTTATTCCCCAATTTGCACTGTGCTCCAATTTTGTTTTCCAGTTTGTGTTTTAGTTAGTTTTGTTCTGATAGATATAATTTTTGGGTTCCTTTGTTTGCCAGGTCAATCTATTGTACTTTATTTTTGTTGGACTGTTTTGATTTTGCATATGGGTGTATATGTATATGTGTATATTCAGTCACACTTTTTATTGTTGTTATAAACCTCTGCTTCTACGTTGGGCTTTTGCAGTTCTGTGGAGTTTTCCTGTTCTTTTATTTTTTCCCTTTTCTTCTTTCTTCTTCCATTTTTTTTTTTTGCTTTTCTCTTTTTTATAATTTTAATTTTTAATTGTTAAACCTATTATATTTTTTCTACATTTATTCCTTTGTTTGCCTTTCCTACTGTTCTTTCCCCCTTGCAATTAATCTTTAATGTATATATATCTTCCTCTACTTCTATTTAAATTTGTATATCTATTCTTTCTTTCTTTTCCTCTCAACATTTTGTTAGCTTTATTTTCATTGCTTTATTCCCCAATTGGCACCTTGCTTTAGTTTTGTTTTCCAGGTTATGCTTTAGTTAGTTTTGTTCTTAACTGGTAAATATAATTTTTGATTTACTTTGTTTGCTGGGTCAATCTACTGTACTTTATTTTGTTGGACTGTTTTCACTTTGCTCATGGGTGTATAATGTATGTATTCCATTATTTTAATTATTATTTGCCTGATTCTGTAACTTTGTCTGGGGTTCATCTTTGGTTTCTCATTTTGGGGTATGTGTTTTAATCTCACTTAATGCCATAACAAACCACTTGTGGAACCTTGGTTCCTGACCAGAGGTCAAGCCCTGAGCCTTTGGAGTGGGAGCACTGACCCTAAGACCCTCGACGACCAGAGAACTAACCCTGGGGGGTATCACATAGTGAGAGCTCACAGAAAGGAAACCACTCGAATACAAGACCCAGCATCACCCAACCAGCAGTAGCACCCTGTGCAGGACCCTCATCTAAACAACAAACGAAACAAAATACAAACCCAGTCATCAGCAGACAGGATTACCACCTCACTCAGCCTTGCCCGTCAGCGGAAAAACAAACATACAAACAAAAACTCAGCACGAATCTCACCCTGTGAGAAGCTTACACAAACCACTGGACCAACCTTAGGAGGGCAGAAATCAAAAGGAGGAAAGAAGTCAACCTTGAAGCCTGGGAAAAGGAGACCTCAAACACAGTAAGTTAAAAAATATATATAATGAAAGGGCAGAGAAATACTACACAAATGAAGAAACAAACTAGAAACACACAAGTCCAAATAAATGAAGAGGAAATAGACAAACTATCTGAAAAAGAATTCAGAATAATGATAGTAAAGCTGATCAAAAACTTTGAAAACAAAAAGGAGAAAATGCAAGAATCAATTAACAAAGCCCTGGAAGAATTAAAGAATAAACATACAGAGACAAACAACACATTACTGAAATTAAAAATACTCTAGAAGGAATCAGTAGCAGAATATCTGAAGCAGAAGAAATCAGTGAGCTGGAAAATAAAATGGTGGAAACAACTTCTGAAGAGCAGAATAAAATGAAAAGAATGAAAAGAACTGAGGATAGTCTCAGAGACCTCTGGGACAATATCAAACACCACCAACATTTGAATAATAGGGGTCCCAAAAGAAGAAGAGAAAAAGAAAGAGTATGAGAAAATTTTTGAAGAGAATATAGTTGAAAATTTCCCCAAAATGGAAAAGGAAATAGTCAATCAAGCCCAAGAGGCACAGAGTCCCATATAGAATAAACCCAAGGAGAAACACACCAAGACACATATTAATCAAACTAACAAAGAGTAAACACAGAGAAAGAATATTAAAAGCAGCAAGGGAGAAGCAACAAGTAATGTACAAGGGAAACCCCATACACTTAACAGCTGATCTTTCAGCAGAAACTCTGCAGGCCAGAAGGCAATGGCAGGATATATTTAAAGTATTGAAAGGGAAAAACCTACAACCAAGGTTATAGCACCCAGCAAGGATTTCATTCAAAATTGATAGAGAAATAAAAAGCTTTTCAGACAAGCAAAAGTTAAGAGAATTCAGTACCACAAAACCAGCTTTACAACAAATGTTAAAAGGGACTTAACATAGTCAAGAAATACAAGAGAAGGAAAAAGATCTACAAAATCAACCCCAAACAATAAAGAAAATGGCAATAGGAACATATATATCAATAATTACTTAAAATGTAAATGAATTAAATACTCCAACCAAAAGACACATACTGGCTGGATGGATACAAAAACAAGACCCATATATCTGCTGTCTACAAAAAACCCACTTCAGACCTAAAGACACATATAGACTGAACGTGAGAGGATGGAAAAATATATTCCATGCAAATGGCAAGCAAAAGAAAGTTGGAGTAGCAATCCTTATATCAGACAAAATAGACCTTAAAGAAGATTACAAGAGATAAGGAAGGACACTGCATAATGATCACGGGATCAGCCCAAGAGGAAGACCTAACAATTGTAAATATCTATGCACCCAACATAGGAGCACCTCAATACATAAGACAAACACTAATAGACATAAAAGGAGAAATTGTCAGGAACACAATAGTAGTAGGAGACTTTTAACACCTCACTCACACCAATGGACAGATCATCAAAACAGAAAATTAAAAAGGAAATACAAGTCTTAAATGATACATTAGATGAGATGGATCTCACTGATATCTTCAGGAGATTCCATCCAAATGCAGAAAAATACACCTTCTTTTCAAGTGCACTTGGAACATTCTCCAGGATAGACCAAATCTTGGGTCACAAATGAGTAAATTTAAGAAAATTGAAATTATATCATGCATCTTCTTTGACCACAGTGCTATGAGACTAGATATCAATTACAAGAAAAAAACTGTAAGAAACACAAACAAATGTAGATTAAACAACACATTTCTAAATAACCAACAGGTTACTGAAGAAATCAAAAGGAAAATAAAAAAAATTTCTAAAAACAAATGGCAATGAAAACACAACTCAAAACACAACTCAACCTTTTGGAATGCATCAAAAGGAGTTCTAAGAGGGAAGTCTATAGCAACACAATCCTACCTCAAGAAGCAAGAAAAAATATCAAATAGACAACCTAACTTTACACCAAAAACAACTGGAAATAGAAGAACAAAAATCCCCCCAATTAGTAGAAGGAAAGAAATCATAAATATCTGAGCAGAAATAAATGAAAAAGAAATCAAATAATAGTAAAGATTAATAAAACTAACAGCTGGTTCTTTGAGAAGATGAGCAAAATTGAGAAGCCTTTAGCCAGACTCATCAAGAAAAAAAGAGAGAAGAATCAAATCAACAAAATTAGAAATGAAAAAGGAGAGGTATCTCTCCAGACAATGGAGAGATACAAAGGATGATAAGAGACTATTATAAACAACTATATCAATAAAATTGATAACCTGGAAGAAATGGACAGATTCTTAGAAAAGTTCAATCTTCCAAGACTGAACCAGGAAGAAATAGAAATTATGAGTAACCCAATTACAAGCACTGAAATTGAAGACATGATCAAAAATCTCCCCAAAAAACAAAAATCCAGGACCAGATGGCTTCACAGGAGAATTCTATCAAACATTTAGAGAAGAGCTAATGCCTATCCTTCTAAAACTCCTTCAAAAATTGCAGAGGAAGGAACACTTCCAAACTTATTCTACAAGGCCACCATCACCCTGATACCAAAACCAGACGAAGACAACACACAAAAAGAAAACTACAGGCCAACATCACTGATGAACACAGATGCAAAAATCCTTGACAAAATTTTAGCACGCAGAATTCAACAACACATCAAAAAGCTCATACCATGATCAAGTTGGGTTTATTCCAGGAATGCAAGGATTCTTCAATATATGCAAATTAATCGAAGTGATACACTATAGTAACAAATTGAAAGATAGAAACCATATGATCAGCTCAATAGATGCAGAAAAAGCTTTTGACAAAATTCAGCACCCATTTATGATTAAAACTCTTCAAAAAATGGGCATAGAAGGTATCTACCTCAACATAGTAAAGGCCATATGTAATAAGTCTGTGGCAAACATTCTCAATGGTGAAAAACTGAAGCATTACCCCTAATATCAGGAACAAGACAAGGGTGTCCACTTTCACCATTATCATTCAATAATTCTGGAAGTCCTAGCTACAGCAATCAGAGAAGAAAATGAAATAAAAGGAATCCAGATTGGAAAAGAAAAAATAAAGCTCTCACTGTTTGCAGATGACATGATACTGTACACAGAAAACCCTAAAGATAGTATCAGAAAATTACTAGAGCTAATCACTGAATTTAGCAAAGTTGCAGGATACAAATGCAATACACAGAAATCACTTGCATCTCTATATACTAACAATGAAAAATCAGAAAGAGAAATTAAGGAATCAATCCCATTCACCATTGCAACAAAAAGAATTAAATATCTAGGAATAAACTTATCTAAGGAGACAAAAGAACTGTACAGAGAAAATTATAAGACACTAGCGAAAGAAATCAAAGATGACATAAACAGATGGAGAGATATTCCATGTTCCTGGGTAGGAAGAATCAATATTGTAAAAATGACTATACTACCAAATGCAATCTAGAGATTCAGTGCGATCCCTATCAAATTACCTATGGCATTTTTCACAAAGTAGAGCAAAAAATTTCACATTTTATATGGAAACACAAAAGACCCCACACAGCCAAAGCAGTCCTGAGAAAGAAGAATGGAGCTGAAGGAATCAACCTTTCTAACTTCAGATTATACTACAAAGCTACAGTCATCAAGACAGTGTGGTACTGGCACCAGGACAGAAATACAGACTAACGGAACAAGATAGAAAGCCCAGAAATAAACCCATGCACCTATGGGTACCTTATTTTTGACAAAGGAGACAAGAATATAAAATGGGGCAAAGACAGCCTCTTCAATAAATGGTGCTGGGAAAACTGGACAGCTATATATAAAAGAATGAAATTAGAACACTTCCTAATACTATACACAAAGGTAAATTCAAAATGGATTAAAGACCTAATGTAAGACCAGAAACTATAAAACTCTTAAGAGGAAAACATAGGCAGAACACTCAATGGCATAAATCAAAGCAAGATCCTCTATGACCCACCTCCTAGAGTAATAGAAATAAAAGCAAAAATAAACAAGTGGAAGCTGATTAAATTTAGAAGCTTTTGCACAGCAAAGGAAACTATAAGCAAGGTGAAAAGACAGTCCTCAGAATGTGAGAAAGCAATAGCAAATGAAACAACTGACAAAGGATTAATGTCCAAAATATACAAGCAGCTCCTACAACTCAGTGCCAGAAAAACAAACAACCCAATCAAATAGTGGGAAAAAGACTTAGACATTTCTCCAAAGAGGACATACAAATGGCTAACAAACACATGAAAAGATGCTCAACATTGCTCACTATTAGAGAAATGCAAATCAGAAATGCTATCCGGTCAGGATAGCCATCATCAAAAAGTCTACAAACAATAAATGCTGGAGAGGGTGTTGAGGAAAGGGAACGCTCTTGCACTGTTGGTGGGAATGTAAATTGATACAGCCACTATGGAAGATGATATGGAGATTCCTTTAAAAACTAGGAATAAAACCAACATATGATCCAGCAAACCCACTCCTAGGCATATACCCTGAGGAAACCAAAATCGAAAAAGACACATGTATCCCATTGTTCATTGCAGCACTATTTACAGTAGCTAGAACATGGAAGCAACCTACATGTCCATCAACAGATGAATGGATAAAGAAGTTGTGGTACATATACACAATGGAATATTACCCAGCCATAAAAAGGAATGCATTTGAGTCAGTTCTCATGAGGTGGATGAACCTGGAACCTGTTATACAGAGTGAAGTAAGTCAGAAAGAGAAAAAGAAATAATTGTATTCTAATGCATATATATAGAATCTAGAAAAATGGTACTGAAGAATTTATTTACAGGGCAGCAATGGAGAAACAGACATAGAGAATAGACTTATGGACATGGGGAAAGGGGAGGAGAGGGTGAAATGTATGGAAATAGTAACATGGAGACTTACATTAACATATGTAAAATAGATAGCCAACAGGAATTTGCTGTATGGCTCAGGAAACTCAGACAGGGGCTCTGTATCAATCTAGAGGGGTGGGATGGGGTGGGAGATAGGAGGGAGGTTCAAAAGGAAGGGGGTATATGTATACCTATGGCTGATTCATGTTGAGGTTTGGCAGAAAACAACAAAATTCTGCAAAGCAATTCTCCAATAAAAATTTTTTAAAAAAGTCTTAAGAGTGTCCAATGAAGGTAAAACAACAGTAGTTGATAAATGATATTATGTAAAAGTAGGCTTCCTTCGTGGCTCAGCAGTAAAGAATGCATCTGCCAATGCAGGATACACAGGTTCTATCTCTGGGTTGGGAAGATCCCTTGGAGAAGGAAATGGCAACCAGTGCCAGTATTCTTGCCTGGGAAATCCCATGGACAGAGAAGCCTGTTGAGCTACAGTTCATAGGGTCCCAAAGAGTTGGACATGACTTAGCGACTAAACAACAACAACAACAAAAGTTATATAAAAGTGTAATCTAAATTAAGTGATAATATAGAGCTCAAAATTCTCCAAGCCAGGCTTCAGCAATACGTGAACCATGAACTCCCAGATGTTCAAACTGGTTTTAGAAAAGGCAGAGGAACCAGAGATCAAACTGCCAACATCTGCTGGATCACTGAAAAAGCAAGAGAGTTCCAAAAAGACATCTATTTCTGCTTTATTGACTATGCCAAGGCTTTTGACTGTGTGGATCACAATAAACTGTGGAAAATTCTAAAGGAGATGGGAATACCAGACCACCTGACCTGCCTCTTGAGAAATCTGTATGCAGGTCAGGAAGCAACGGTTAGAACTGTACATGGAACAACAGACTGGTTCCAAATAGGAAAAGGAGTACGTCAAGGCTGTATATTGTCACCCTGCTTATTTAACTTATATGCAGAATACATCATGAGAAACGCTGGGTTGGAGGGAGCACAAGCTGGAATCAAGATTGCCGGGAGAAATATCAATAACCTTGGATATACATATGACACCACCCTTATGGCAGAAAGTGAAGAACAACTAAGGAGCCTCTTGATGAAAGTGAAAGAGGAGAATGAAAAAGTTGGCTTAAAGCTCAACACTCAGAAAACGAAGATCATGGCATCCAGTCCCATCACTGCATGGCAAATAGATGGGGAAACAGTGTCAACAGTGGCTGAATTTATTTTTTTGGGCTCCAAAATCACTGCCGATGGTGATTGCAGCCATGAAATTAAAAGACGCTTACTCCTTGGAAGGAAAGTTATGACCAACCTAGACAGCATATTAAAAAGCAGAGACATTACTTTGTCAACAGAGGTCCGTCTAGTCAAGGCTATGGTTTTTCCAGTAGTCATGTATGGATGTGAGAGTTGGACTATAAAGAAAGCTGAGCACCGAAGAATTGATGCTTTTGGATTGTGGTGTTGGAGAAGAGTCTTGAGAGTCCCTTGGACTGCGAGGATATCCAACCAGTCCATCCTAAAGGAAATCAGCCCTGGGTGTTCATTGGAAGGACTGATGTTGAAGCTGAAACTCCAATACTTTGGCCACCTGATGCAAAGAGCTGACTCATTGGAAAAGACCCTGATACTGGGAAAGATTGAGGGCAGGAGAAGGGGATGACAGAGGATGAGATGGTTGGATGGCATCACTGACTCAATGGACATGGGTTTGGGTAAACTCCGGGAGTTGGTGATGGACAAGGAGGCCTGGAGTGCTGTGATTCATGGGGTCGCAAAGAGTTGGACACGACCGAGTGACTGAACTGAACTGATAGAGCTCATGCTCAGTTGGTAAAGAATCTGCCTGCAATGCAAGAGACCCGGGTTCAATTCTTGAGTTGAGAAAATCCCCTGGAAAAAGAAATGGCAACCCACTCCGGTATTTTTTCCTGGAGAATTCCATGGACAGAGAAGCCTGGCAGGCTACAGTCCATGGGGTTTCAAGATTCAGTCACCACTTAACAACTAAAGCACCACCACAGAACTGAAATAACTCAATGTTACCTTATTGCAGAAGGTTTTGTGCCTATGATTATCTAGCATATATAAAGTTATAAAACAAATTTCACTACTGAAACCATTTTACTAATCTCTTACTATGCATACTAGATGATGTAAAAGTTTATAAATGAATGAAATATTTCTGTGAAAATAAATGAAGATTACTAAAAGTACTACCCCCAAGGAGGGAGAAGAATATCTAGAGGAAAAGCAAGAGGGAGGCTTATTTTTCACTGAATATGTTATTGTTCCTTTAGAAGTTTTTTACATCTAGCATGTATTGTCTAATTAGATAAATAAAATGTGACAGCCTCACACTGGTCAGAATGGCCGTCATCACAAAATCTACAAACAATAAACGCTGGAGACGTGTGGAGAAAAGAGAACCCTGTTACAGTGTAAATTGGTACAACCATTATGGAGAACAGTATGGAAGTGTCTTAAAAAAATAAATTCAGAACTACCATATGACTCAGCAATCCCACTCCTGGGTATATATCCAGAGAAAACCATAATTTGAAAAGATACGCACACTCCACTGTTCATTGCAGCACTATTTGCAATAGGCAAGATATGGAAGCAACCTAAATGTCCATTGACAGAAGAATGGATAAAGAAGATATCGTACATATATACAATGGAGTATTACTCAGCCATAAAAAGGGACGTGACAGGGCTTCCCTGGTGGCTCAGTGGTAAAGAATCTGCCTGCTAGTGCAGGGGACACGGGTTTGATCCTCAGTCTAGGATGATGAGCAACTAAGCCCATGTACCACAACTACTGAGTCTGTGCTCTACGGCCCGGGAGCTGCAACTACTGGGCGCAGGTACTGCAGTTACTGAAGACTGCATGCCTAGAGCCTCAGCTCTGCAATAGGAGAAGCCATCACAATGAGAAGCCCGTTCACTGCAACCAGAGAGTAGCCCCCACTCGCCACAACTAGAGAAAACGCCCACGCAGCAACGAAGACCCAGCACAGCCAGAAATAAATAAATAAGGGGCAAAATAATGCCATTTGCATTAACATGGATAGACCTAGAGATTGTCATACTAAGTGAAGTTAAAGACAAATATGTGACACAGTTTATTTGTGGAATCTAAAATTTTTTAAAAAGGTGCAAAAGAATTTATTTACAAAACAGAAATAAAGCCGCAGGTGTAGAAAACAAACTTATAGTTACCAGGGAGAAAAGGAAGAGGAGGGATAAACTGGGAAAGTAGGACTGACATACACAGTACTATACATGAGATAGACAATTAACAAGGATGTGTAGCATCCTACTCTGCTCAGTACTCTATAATAACCTACGTGGGAAAAGAATCTTAAAAAGAATGAATATATGTATCACTGATTCACTTTGCTGTATAGCAAGAACTAACACTGTAAATCAACAATACTGTAATAAAAATTACTTTTAAAAATGTGACTCAGTGATTCTCATCCTAAAGTATCATTGAGGATACAGGTAAAGATTTTGCCTCAAGAATGTCCATTGTATGTAACAAGAAAATAGTTAAAGCAATTTAAATGTCCAACAATTAGGAATGTAAGTACATGACTGTATTTCCATATAAAGGACTACTAGCTGTTAAAATTATTAAGATGAATTTTTATTAATAAAGATGTTTATAATATGGTATTGTTTTTTAAAAGCAAGTTGCAAAACAAGATATATAATATGACCTCACTTTTGTGGGAAAATATACATGGAAAAATATCTGAAAGATGTAGAAAGTGGTAATGGTATCTCCTGAAATAAGGGCAGTTTTTTTTCTTTTCTCTTTGATTGTTTTCAAATTATTTTCAAAGTTCTCCAAGGATATGTATCAATTTTTAATGAATAAAAAGATTGCAAATGTGTTTGAAAAATGCCTAAGAGAATAAAAACTTTTTTTCCTTTTCCTATGGGAAAGAACCAGAAAAGGCCACTGGCAACCCACTCTAGTACTCTTGCCTGGAAAATCCCGTGGATGGAGGAGCCTGGTAGGCTGCAGTCCATGGGGTGGCGAAGAGTCGGACACAACTGAGAGACTTCACTTTCACTTTTCACTTTCATGCATTGGAGAAGGAAATGGCAACCCACTCCAGTGTTCTTGCCTGGAGAATCCCAGGGACGGTGGAGCCTGGTGGGCTGCTGTCTATGGGGTCACACAGAGTCGGACACGACTGAAGTGACTTAGCAGCAGCAGTAGCATGGGAAAGAACAATCTGAACATAGATCAAAATATAAATTGTGATCAAATTCAGTACAATGAATGCTGAAATTTTATTGGCAATGTCTCTTCTTGGGAAGTACTGACATCCAGAGTTAACTACTATGCAATATTTTACCAATGGTGGTGTTTCTCCAAAGGTGTGTTATAGGTAAAGATACGTGTTAGTCGCTCAGTCACGTCTGCCTCTTTGTGATCCCATGGACTGTAGCCTACCAGGCTCCTCTGTCCATGGAATTCTCCAGGCAAGCATACTGGATTGGGTAACCATTCCCTTCGCTGGGGATCTTCCCCACCCAGAGGTCACACCTGGGTCTCCTACATTGCAGGCAGATTCTTCACCATCTCAGTCACCAGGGAAACACCCATGTTAATAACTCCAACATGGTAATAAGGAATGCTTTTTCCCTGTGTGTAAATAAGTTTTATAGTATTGAAAAACTGTTAGACTAACATATTTATGATGTATTATTAACAAAGGAAAATGGTAGCTAAAGAACCCAAACTAACAATATGGAGACACCAGACATTTTGAGTAGGAGACTGTTTTTTCTTTAAACAGTAGTTGTTAGATGCCACGAAGTAGGTGGCAATGCCTTAACCATATGGATGCTCTGAGGGCCAAGGGTCTCTTCCATTCTTGTCTAGGAGAGTGTGCTAACCTTCTCTCCTTTCATACAACACAAGTGGGAGATTCTTATAACTTAAAATAGATTAGTGAGGCTGTGGCTAGATGGTGGAGGGTCTTGTACAGCTTGCTGAGGACGTAGAATTTTTTCTGTAAAGACGAGAACTGAGTTGTATTTCTGAATGAAGACTCAAGCTGCCTGTAGAAGATAGATTAGAGGGAGTAAATACTAAAAGCAGTATACCTAGATATTTATATAATTTCTTTAAAGAAATTTTTCCTATGAAGGATAAAAAAGAGCAAACATGTAAGCTGTTTAAGTTTCAGCTTCAGTTTTTTTTTTCCAGAAAAAGAGGTATGAAATTATATAAATACAGAACCCATAGCAACTGCTATGTAAACTGCTATAATGAATATAGTTAGTAATATGCTTGATGTTGCATTTTACTTTGACTAAATATTAATAAGAAATTACATTAAATTGGAACTTACTTTGTCCTTATAAATACTCTATTAGACAAACTAGGCAGAGCTCGGATGTTCATTATAAAACAGCACAGGCTGACATGCCAAATTCTCCTAAACGGAATTCACTTAATACACTAGATTCTATAAATCTGCTCAGTCATTTTCCAGAGCTTGGTACCCTTAGAAAGAGGATTGTTATGTTCAGTCCCTACATGGCTGCGCCACACTCTGAGAGCCATCAGCCTCTCGGTGAGAACCTCAGGAAGCACTTGCCGAAATAAAGCACAAGAAGATGCCCCTATTCCTATCTTATTCCAAGATTTTTAGGGAAAATGGTTTTAAATTGGTTTTCTTTCCTGATCTAAAATCAGAAGTTAAAAATAGTCAAGTGGTATTAGTTTACTTACAAAATTAGATCTGTTAAAAATATATTTACGAGAGTGCTCCCTCTCTGTCCCACAAAGCCGATCCTCGGTTTCCTGTGGTTGGGAGTGACATGGTGACATACACGACAGATGATGAGATCCAAGTAGCCAGATGTTACTGAATAAGTAAACTCGGATCCAGGTTCACATGGGCCTGGCTCTCTTTTAGAGAATATAGCTGAGCTCACATACTTCAAGGGCTGATCTGAAATTTAGCTTGAGTAAATAAAGAAGAGCCCCATTCAAGTCAGCCAGTAGAGCTGGATCCTTTTCACTCAAGGTCAAAATAAACTGTGTGTGTTAGTCAGTCATGTCCAACTCTATGCAACCCCATGGTCTGTAGCCCTGCCACGTCCCTCTGTCCATGGCATTTCCCAGGCAAGAATCCTGGAGTTGGTTGCCGTTCCCTTCTCCAGGGCATCTTCCTGACCCAGGAGTCGACCCCTGTCTCTTGCATCTCCTGCGTTGCAGGCAGACTCTTTACCATCTGTAGTATTTTGTGACTCATAAACCTTTCCACAGTTATATACATAGTCATGATCCTCCTTAAAATTTTTTTAAGTGAGCCTCCTTAAAAATTTTATCACTTTTGCACAGTATCATCTGGCAGGATTCCAATGGAGAAAGGGTGGGAGGGGGAACTAGACAACCACTCTAGAACTTGGAACTTGGTCCACAGGAAATCCTTGAGGCCTGATGGAGTCATGCTGTTCTAGCACAGAGATAAAATTTATCGGTATATTTATTCAGATCAAGGTTGTTTAGATGAGGAGGTTTTTTTTTTTCTTCTTTTATATCTTACCTTGCACAGAACTTTAACATTAGGAAGCCTGAAAGAAGTCTAGAGAATTCAGGACCATCTCAGTTCAGGTTGCCATGGCATTTTCTATAACTGAGCCCTGTACCTTTCTTGTTGATGATGTAAAAATTATGCACATGATGAATAAGTTACTACCAAAATTTAATTAACATGATATTTTCCTTTTCCTGTTCTGGGACAATAAAACTAAACACTATTACAAAGTGTAATATGTAAAAAAAAAATGAAAGTAAAGTCATTTGTGACTTTATTACCTGTTTCTCAGGTTGCAACTAAATGCAGGTATTTTGGTTTACTTAAAGGATATGGAAAGCACCATCATTGATCTTTATTGTGGCAGCACAAAACTGCTGCTATGATGACGTCATTCTCCTTTGTATCCATGTTAGAGAAACTGGTCTGGTCTCTGTAATGTTTTCTTTACCAGCAATACTAAGGCTCATAAAAAACTGACTCCTTATAGTTTTTCCCTCCATATGCTTCCATATAAAAGCTTAGTTTAAAAAATTTGACATTGCAGTAATTTTTGACAAAAATATTTCATTTCCCTAGATTTCTCTTTTAGTCTCAGACAACAGCAATTCTATAGTTCAGTATGCTGCTGGTCTTTGTGAAGCTCAAGAGACAAAGCCAGACACGTGTACATACTGCAAATTCCTGTTTTTCTTCCATAAATAACCTTTGTAACTATTGGCAGTATAGGTATCCTCTCCCTCCCCTCTTTGGCTGGGAATGGAGAGGTGGCAAGAAAGTTGTGGGGACATCCGCACAGAAGTTTTCAGACATAAAGATTTAGAAATATTAACTAATGACTTCAATGAGATTTTAAGTTTAACATCAGTAATTACAAAATCGACAGATTCTATGCCTCCTGAAGGCTGGGTAGTTTCCTTTGGAATTTTTTTTTTTGGCATAAAAAGAGAACATGCTATTAATTAATATGCAAGTAATATAATTGTATCTTCTAAGGGTACATTTGAAACACTGTTTAAATTACAGGAACATAATATTTGGTAATTTTCTATTGCATGTCCAGATATATTAAGATTTGCTCCCCATCGTTCATCATTTATTCAAAATTGATTTTGGACAGGCTCTAGTTTGATTACATTTGAATAGTCACAGTTTTGTCATATTGTTGCTAGACAGCAGCACAAAGATAAACACAGCCAAAACAGCTTTGTCAGAGGACAGCCTACTTACCACAGTTCCCAACCTGAATCCTTTCTAGGCTTTCTACTTCCCTAACCTCAATTGTTCTTTTCAGATGAAGACAAGCTGACCCCTGCTAAGCAACTTCTTATAAAGAGGTTCATGACAAATGCTATCTTTATAAAACAATTCCACAATTGCAGTGTGAAATGACCCTACAGGAACCTGTGTTCTAGCACTGAAGATCTCCTGTGAGAAGAGCATTAAGACTATTGTCTTCAGTTGATTGATCAGTGCATTCATTCTGCATCAACAAATATCCATGGAGCATTTGTCATGTGCGAAGTGTTGATTCAAGAACATGGAAAGTATAGTCTGTCCTTGAGGAATTTATAGTCTTGAAGAAGAGTAAAAGATGTATTCAACAACAGTCTGCCTGTCAGAACTGGATCATCATCTGACTCTTGCATTGTATCCATGAGGGAATGATGGCAGAAAGGTGAACTGACCTGCCCAGACCTCGCCCCTGGCGTAGAATCACCGGGACAATGACAAGACCACTGGCTCTGGAGCAAGCCACTTACCCACCACTCACTGATGGACTGGACACATTACTTAACCCAGTGAGCTGAGCCAGACCTCAGAAGGCTGATCTGGGTTGAAGGGCTGGTGAGAAGAGGAACACAGACTTCCTCCAGGACTGCTTTCACTCATGTTTACTGTGTGACCTGGAAGCAGGAAGTGTGAAGTGTACGTACAAGATAAGGATGGAAGCAAGCTGATGCAGCTTCTCCATGCCTCCCTAGTTTCTCAGGCCCTTGGCTAAAGTTCAGTTGCCAGGGCTCCACAAGGAGTGAAAAACCTGCCAGGTCAAGGACTCCAGAACCACAAACCATGGCCTTTTACACACAGGCTACCATAGTTAGACACTTCCATATTTCATTTCTCGATGCTCTTGGGGGCCTAGCATAGGCCAGCCTTCTATACCTGCTAAACTTCAGTTCCCTCACCTATGATATTTAATAGTATATCTATTCTAAGCCTTAGGCAAGATGGACTATGTAAAGTGCCTAGTATGGTGCCTGACCCACAGAAGGTGCTTGCTAGATGGCTCTCTTAGTTGAGGAATTGACAGTAGGATTCAAGTCTCCTGACAGAAGGATTCAAGTCTCTCTCTCAGCCTAATGCTCAGCCATTTAATACACAAATGGAAACTGCTATTTAGGAAACTGTTATTCACTTTGGAATGAAACATTAAAGGGAGAGATAAAACTCATTATTTTCAAAAAGCACTACATGTATAGAAGTTCTAAGAAATCTGTTTAAATTTATTATCCCATGAGTTTATCAGTGTGATTTGGTTTATAATGAATTTACCACAATTAGATGCTTTGCTTTAAGTTCAATAACTTAATAGCCAGTTCAATAACATAATAAAAAGGAAATAAATTCCATTCCAAAAAAAGAAAAAGAGATGGGATGGATAAATTTAACAGAATTGCCTATGACATTTATAAAGAAGATTTAAAGACTTATGAGTCATATGTAAAGAAAACTATAAAGGTATATTAGAATGTATAAAACAAGATGATCAAATTGATATATATATATTGTTATCATAGGCAAACAAATTTTACCAAGTAAAGTTTACTATTTGTTAAATGTTAAAATTCTGCACTAACAAGCCGTAAGTTATGATGCTGATCTAGTTCCCAGAAAATCCTAAAACAAAGTATAATAATTAAATGATTAAAGTAAAGAAGTGTGGGACATATAGAAATAAATTTAATGTATCATATAACTATCATAATTAAGAAAGATAATATTTATTTAATAATTGCCTAATTCTATTTCATAATTGCCTAATTATACTTTCATAATTGCCAGGGTAACTGGCAAACAAACACAAAACAAAAAGTGATTTAGATAAGCTCTTATAACACATTACAAGAGTAAGCCTCTAGTGGATTAAAAAGAATAAATATTAGCTTTAATTCTTAGCAGAGCTATGAGGAAAAAAAATCAAATATTAATGAAATCTTTAGAGGAAAAGTATCTTTGAAAAGCTTAGGGCAGTAAAGAAAATCACAAAGGAAAAAATAAATAGCTCAACAACATCAAGTAAAACAGTGGTTCTAACATAAAAAACTAACAAAATTAAAAGAAAAGAAACATACTTGGAAGTATCTGTATTGATCATGATAGAACAGTAGTATATATAATAGATAAAGAACTTACTCAAATTTTCAAAAATGTTAAAACCTCAATAGATAAATAGTCAAAGTATATAAACATACAATTCACTTATGAAGAAATACAAGTAAATTGTATACATTAATCACTTCTTAGAAGGATATTTATAATAGCAAAATACTGGAAACAAAAAAACATGCCCAATATAAATAACAATTCAATAGACTGTTATACAGCCATTAGAATTATAATTATGAAAACTTTAAAAATGTTATTATTTAATGGTGGAAGGAGTCAAATAATAATTCTGCTTTATACTACATATCAAAAAAGGCAACAGTGAAAATCACTATTGACAAAGAATAGTGGAATCATGGGTAATATTTTTTCTGTAAATTGAGAAGGAATAAGGAAGCCCCTATACTAATAGGTGAACAATACTAGTCATTAAACATTACAGATTCTAACATTGGTTGTGCTTTTCAACATACAGATGAAAGCACAGTTAGAAGAAACCAGGAGTATTAGAGTCAGATGCTAAGTTATTAGGCTTCCTAGAGTAAGGGTCTTTTACTGCTCCAGAACCTACAGAGAGGACTCATGTTTCCCAAAGGCACTAGAGAACGCAGGAACACACCTTGAGAATCGAGTGTGTGATTCTGCCGCACCTTCGTGGAGCCTTGTTCTCTGTTGTCGATACTGTTTGTCTTCCTTCCTGATGCTGTATTTTTACCATAAAACTTGCTTTAAACCTTTGCCTGGATTTGGACAAATATCTCCTTTTACATGTGAATTTACTTTTTGTAACTTCTAGTATATTTCTATTTATTTTTATAGTCCTTGATCTTCTCTTTCACAGCTTCCCATGTATAAGGCATAATTTAGATTTCAGTTAAGTTCAGTTGCTCAGTTATGTCTGACTCTTTTCGACCCCATGGACTGCAGCACGCCAGGCTTCCCTGTCCATCACCAACTCCTGGAGTTTACTCAAACTCATGTCCATTGAGTCGGTGATACCATCCAACCATCTCATCCTCTGTCATCCCCTTCTCCCACCTTCAATCTTTCCCAGAATCAGGGTCTTTTCAAATGAGTCGGTTCTTCTCGTCAGGTGGCCAAAGTATTGGAGTTTTAGCTTCAATCAGTCCTTCCAATGAATATTCAGGACTGATTTCCTTTAGAATGGACTGGCTGGATATCCTTGCAATCTAAGGGACTCTCAAGAGTCTTCTCCAACACCACAGTTCAAAAGCATCAATTCTCCAGCAATAAGCTTTCTTTATAGTCCAACTCTTACATTCATACATGACTACTGGAAAAACCACAGCTTTGACTAGACAGACCTTTGTTGGCAAAGTAATGTCTCTGCTTTTTAATATGCTGTCTAGGTCGGTCATAACTTTCCTTCCAAGGAATAAGTGTCTTAATTTCATGGCTGCAGTGAACATCTGCAGTGATTTTGGAGCTCAAAAAAATAGTCTCTCACTGTTTCCACTGTTTCCCCATCTATTTGCCATGAAGTGATGGGACCAGATGCCACGATCTTAGTTTTCTGAATGTTGAGCTTTAAGCCAACTTTTTTTTTTTTTAAGCCAACTTTTTCACTCTCCTCTTTCACTTTCATCAAGAGACTCTTTAGTTCTTCTTCACCTTCTGCCATAAGAGTGGTGTCATCTGCATATCTGAGGTTACTGATATTTCTCCTGGCAATCTTGATTCCAGCTTGTGCTTCATCCAGTCCAGCATTTCGCATGTTAAGTTAAATAAGCAGGGTGACAATATACAGCCTTGACGTACTCCTTTCCCGATTTGGAACCAGCCTGTTGTTCTATGTCCAGTCCTAACTGGACATAGAACAGTTGGTTCTTGGCCAAGTTGCTTCTTGGCCTGCATACAGATTTCTCAGGAGGTAGGTCAGGTGGTCTGGTATTCTCATCTCTTAAAGAATTTTCCACAGTTTGTTGAGTTAATAACTCAGAATAACAGACATGGATTTGAACCCTGACTCAGTTATATGACTTTGGGCAAATTACTTACTTGTAAACCTTGGAAACTTATTTTACCTATAAGATAGAAATAATAATACTTCATAAGGTAATTATGAGGTTTAAACTAAAGGAGATAATTCATGTAATGTACTTGGGTGTTATACCTACTTGGAACACTGTAAACTCCCATGTAAAGACATATACATATGGTACCTGAAACACTAATCAAAATTTTAACTCTTCAGAAAAAACTACAACTCACAACCTTAAAATGACTCTGTTTCTTTCAATACATTTGATAGGTCAGATCTTGTTATCAGAGAGTCATGGCTTAATTGAAAAAAGGAATTTCCCTTATTTTTCTGTCTTGTGTTTGCCTTTTTAAAGATGCTTTAAATCCCTTATGGATTGGAGTCATGTATAAATTGATAGAGATACCAAGTTTCCTTAATCACAGCACCTAACTGAAATTTTTTATTTACTAAAATTGGAGAGAAGACAGAGAAAAATGCATTCATTCAATCTTGGCTTTATGAGTTTAGTAGTCTAACCACCTCATTTCACTACTGAAGGTTGTGGAATCATCAGCATCAAAATACAGAACTATTTGATACAGTTCATATTTAAACTTCTGAAATGAAAATGAATCTCAGTTGAAAAGTTCAAGTAGGGAAGAAGGGGCATTTTAAAGGAATTAAAATGTGGTGGCTCAGGTTCAAAGTAGCTATGGTTGGCAGAAAATCAAAGCTTTCCAAGTTGTGTCTTAGTTGTCAGCGACTGGAGTGTAGGTTTTCTGTATATGTGTTTTTTAACACTCCTTGAAATTGATAAGTATAACATGAATATTACTTGGACTTTATTTGATTTTATTTGAATTTCAACAGCTACCAACAGATGTGCTTAGAATGAATAGGCCCTGATTCCCAAATAGCACAGTATTTCACATCTATTTTAGACTATGAAATGAGAGCTGACTCCAGGAAGACAGCTCTGAACCTTTTTTCCAGCTGCAGAAATAACTCTTCTTGCTGCCCCCTGACCTACACCAAGGGAAGCTGCTTGAAAAGATATTCTTTTGCCAGCGATCATTCTACCATTGCAAGCCACAAATGGAAAAATAAACTAATGTCTCCTCTTCGGAAAACTTATTCTCATGGCCCCCAGAAACAGGTAGATAAATAAAGAAAACCATAGATTTATTTTTAAATTCCCTTCTCATTTTCCAAAATGGTATTTTTATTACCTTAGAAAATGGAGCTTCTTTGCTGTACAACAGAAATTAACACAATATTATAAAGCAACTATACTCCAATAAAAATTAATTTAAAGAAAGAAAATGGGGCCTATCAACTAACAGGTCACTGTTAATCTTCTCCAAAATAAGTTAATTCATCCAAGGTTCTAGGACACCCCCACCCCAAATTCCTTGGGACTTTACTCCATCGGTTAATTCCCACTTGCCTCAATCAATGCACTGTCCCTCCCATTGGTTCTCAGCCCTTACTTCAATGCGGGGAGCCAGCCTGACCGCTCAGGCTCCTTCTTGGCCCTGAGAGAGATCAAGAGGTCCCTCTCTGTCCCACCACCCCTGATTTATTAAAGTACAGGTTGACCTTTCTCACCTCCCTCAAGGAAATTGCTGTAGCGACCTTTTACCCATTTTCCTGACGAGATTGTCAGGCTCCTGCGTATGGTTTATGTCTAAGTAATCCTTAGATAATCTTTAATTGATTGTGATCATGATAATCTTTTAACTGATTGTAATCATACTAAGACGCCACTCCCTTGCTCATATATAAGCATGTCACTCCTCAATAAAGTTGTCGGTTGTCGGTTTCAGTCGAGAGCTGACTCCGTCCCTCTCAACCCCATTCTTTCCTAGTCTTTCTTTCCTAGTCTTTTATTTCTCAGGTATTTCGGCGATTGCGCCCATGACCGGTTCGTTTGCCGGCAGGCTCCGGCACTTCAAGATGTACAAGCTCTACTCACTGGCAAGTAAAAACCTGTAACCTGAATTCTCCTCTAGCTGTTCCCCTATTTCTTCCCTTTGCACCCGAGCTTCCAGAGATGACAAATCCCTATTGAGTTAAACGGAAACTCTGACTTTGCTTTCAGACATAATAATGACTTTATTGGGTGCTTCTCTGTGCCAGACACTCTGATAGGCCTTAACATATTTTTCTTGATTAAAAAATACATGAATTATTCATGCTCATTATAAGAAATTAAACAATTCAGAAACCGATAAGGCAGCACCAACATCTTCCCTACACAAGCTCCACATTATATTTAATTGTTACAACCATCACTAAAGAGAAGACTTATTGACCATATTTCATAGATGAGAAAATTGAGGCTGAGAAAAGTTCAGAGTATACCCTGTAGTGTTTAACAGAAAGAGCTTTAGAGTCTGGTTATTTGGGTTCATTTCTTAACTTTGTAATTTACTATATGTCCATTGATGCTTTCGAACTGTGGTGTTGGAGAAGACTCTTGAGAGTCCCTTAGACTGCAAGGAGATCAAACCAGTCAATCCTAAAGGAAATCAACCCTGAATACTTACTAGAAGGACAGATGCTGAAGCTGAACCTCCAATACTTTGGCTACCTGAAGCGAAGAGCTGACTCATTGAAAAAGACCCTGATGCTGGGAAAGATAAGTGCAGGAAGAGAAGGGGGAGACAAAGGATAAGATGGTTGGATGGCTTCACCAACTCAATGGACATGAGTCTGAGTAAACTGTAGAGATAGTGAAGGATAGGGAACCCTGGTGTGCTGCAGTCCATGGGGTCGCAAAGAGCTGGACACAACTGAGTGACTGAACAACAACAACATGTCTGTGAGCAAATTACTTGTTATTTCTGTGCCTCAGTTCGCCTATCTGTAAAATGGGGCTAATAATAGTATCTAGTTCATAGGATGCAATGAGGATATAATATGCTAAAGCATAAAAATATCAGTTCCTTAAGAAAAAAATCAAAAAGAGAAATTATTTTAAAATAACAGCTAAGAAGAAAATGCTAACAACAATTAGAACAAAACTCTGTTCACCATTCTGCAACTAGTATAGAGTCTGAGTTTTTAAACCTGCTGGAAATTTCTACCCCAAAACTATACTTGTATTGCAATGATGACACCATCAGTGAACTTTGCTTTTAAAATCACACTATTTTTTAACAGATCCAATAATATAATTTCAATTTTTCATGATTAACTAAATTTCATTCATTTGTTATAGTATCAATTTCATTATTTTTAATTTATCTCAGGCTAGAATGACTACATATGTTTAACATTTAGATATTATAAACATTTTACATGGTGTTTTGACTCATATTTTAAATTTCTGAAATGGCTCTGTGTATCCCTGGCTGATTTGGTTCCCCCTGCCATCTGGCTGTACCCCCCAGCCTACACAGACCTCAGCCTCTTTATAGTTTCATTAGGCACTGGAAAATATATTTGCTTTCTGTCAGTGCCATAATGGTAGAAAATTACTAAATCATAATGATTAACTTTCCCAGGGTAAATCATTACCCACACCCTGTTAACTCAGATATTTTCTCCCTACTTCTCTATATTTATATGCTATTTCTAAGAGGCAGCAGAGATGACCGCAGCTATAAAGCTACTTGGTTAATCACTCAAAACTTCTTTTTTACCATGTCCTTTGCAAACACAGTTTAATGGTCTTTTCCTGGGAAACAGAGGAAATGAACAAAGTGTACATCTCCTTCTCTTGTGTACCAACACTCTTTAGTGTCTTTAACACAATACACTGAAGCCCTCGTCTTTCTAAACTGGGTGGCCTAGCCTGAAGAACAATATTTCTGTATGCTTAGTCACTAAACAAACACACTTGTTTAAAGAATTTAGGTCAAGAAAGAGATTCCTTTCAAAACAAGTAAGAACCAAACAACAATATTTGAGGAGTCAAAGAAAAATAAGACTGTACAATTCACAGGCTCTCTTCATTCATCTTACATTTAGTTTTTTGAAACATCATGCTGTTTCTGTTTCCCAGAGAATTTAAACACTTCACAATTCGATGATGTGCAGATCTGTAGCTAAACTGTACTCCCCTCAAAATGTCACCTTCTTTTTTTACTCGTGTTTCTTCTTTTCTAGCCTTTCTCTTTTCCGCTCCCCCTACCCTTCTTTCTGTCTCTAGTTGAGATTTTGTACCAGCTCTCTTTGTCGTTGTTGTTTAGTCACTCAGTCACATCCGACTCTTTGCAACCCCATGTACTGTATGTAGCCCGCCAGGCTCCTCTGTCCACGGGATTTCTCAGGCAGGAATACTGGAGTGGGTTGCCATTTCCTTCTACAGGGGAATCTTCCCAACTCAGGGATTGAACCTGTGTCTCCTGCATTGGCAGGCGGCTTCTTTATGAGCCACCGGGGAAGCCCAGGAGCTCCCTTACTCATCTTAAAAAACTTTCTATAGTAAGAGTGTTTCAAGCCCCAAATTAAAATCATATTTTGTTCTTTTCAGCAGTTTCTAGTCCATACTGCAGGACACAAGAAAAATTAAAGACCCCCCAAAGAGAATAACATTTCACACTGAACTCGAAGAATATTATCACTACTAATTTTCCAATTAAAAAAACATACACATTTCTTATTTTTGATCAGCTAACATATGTGACTTTCTTCTGAACACCTTAAGGAAAAATATATAATACAGGCTCTGTGACATTAATATGAAATTCTAAAGGTACCTGCTTTCTAACTAATTTAGCCAAAGGTGGTGATGTTAGATAATTAACCTTAAAATACAGACCCAGCTTTAAATCTCCTGACATCAGTCTAGATCACCTAATGCCCTGCATGCTTGCTGCTCATGTCATTTCCCCCTCATTTTTCAAGGATTCTAGCTACTGGCTTATTCTCACTTCTCTCAGTGATTTCAGTATGCACATTGGTGATCCTTCCCACCCAGGCCTCTTGGTTCACTGACGTCCTCCCCTACAGTGACCTTGTCCTCAAGGTGCCTCATTAGAGGCCTAGTTGGATGGAGGAGTCAAGTCCTAACCAATCCCCTGCAGTCCATTCTCAGACCACTATCTCTCATCCTTGTAGCTTCCTTTGGTACTTGACCCCAGGGACCCTTCGATGCCCTGGGTATTGTGATCCATTGATCAGGCCGCCTTTTCACTGCCCCACCCCTACATCTTTCATTGCTCTAGCTTAGACTCTCAGATCCATGATTATAATCATTCTCTTGCCCTTCATGCTTCAGTTCTAAATCCAGCTCTGCTTCTTCATGCTGCACCTGTAAACTGAATGTGGTTGCAGAAAAATCCACAGCTACACTAATGTGCCTCATTCAAATTTATGATCTTAATGCTGTTTGACAATCATAGCATATGTCATAGTCCTGTCACTCTTCAATTCTCCAGACAGCTATTTCCTACTTGTCTCTTCCCAGAATCCTTCTGCCCCTCACCTCCTCCTCTCTCTCACTTGAATTAAATCTTGCTTTCTCCTTTACTGAGTACACAGAAGTGATGTGAAGAGAATTTCATAGATTGCATCATCACTTTTACCCACCAAACAGCATCTACACCCTCATACTTTGCCTTCCTGCTGGTTCCCACAGTGACCTTGTCATGTTCCTGCTAAAGGCTGACTTTTCCTCCTCTTCTTGGGCATTAGATTCCATCTGCTCTCACCTATTCAAGGACATCCCTCCAACGAGTCTCCTGTCTCTCTCCTACATCATGAATTTTTGCCTGCTGCTGAATCACTCACATCAGCAGGCACACAAACTTCTTTTTCTCCCATTTTAAAAACCTTTTTTGGAACCACTTTCTCCACCAGCCATCATCCCATTTCTTTAGAGCAAAACTTCAAGAGTCATATATACTTGCTATTTTCACTTTCTCCCTTCTGGATTTTGTCTTAAAGACATCACAGGGCATCCCTGGTGGCTCAGTGGTAAACAATCCACCTGCCAGTGCAGGAGATGTGGGTTCAATCCCTGGTCAAGGAGGGATTCACTCCCGCACGCCTCAGATCAACTGAGCCTGTGCCCTAGAGCCCACGAGCCGCAACGACTGAAGCCCGTGCACCTGGGAGCCTGCGCTCTACAATAAGAGAAGCCACTGGAATGCGAAGTCTGCGCACCACAACCAGAGGGTAGTCATTGCTCAGTACAATGAGAGAGAAGCCCATGCAGCAGCGAAGACCCAGCACAGCCACAAAATAAATTAAAAAACTGAAAAAGCCATTATAGCCAAGCTGTCACCCCACCACTCCTTCAAAACAGTTTTTGTCAAGTGATGACTCCATTTATTTCCCTTTGGAGCAAATTCCTCCAAAGAGTATCAATATTCACTGTCTCCAATTTCTTTCCTCCCATTCCCCTTAAAATCTGTTCTGACCTCCATCACTTTTACTGTAAAATCCATCGGTCAGTTCTCACCTTACTTGACCTGTGAGCACCACATCACACAGTTGAACTCTCCTTTACACATTTGGCTCTCAGCATCCTGCACATTTTCAGATCCTCTCCTCCTTCACTGGTCTCCCCTTAGTCTCTTGCTGGCTCTTCCCCTTCTTCCTGACCTGATGATTCTGGACCCCTAGGGCTTGGTCTATGGCTACTCACATCCTTGGTGATTTCATCCAGCTTTAAATATTGCTTTAAATATCATGTGTGCTGATTACTTCCAAGTGTGTATCCCCACCCTAGACCTCTCTTGTGCTCCAGTCTCTTCATGCCCACTTGTTATCTCAGCTCTCATCCAAAGTCATCTCAAACTTAACATGTCCAAAAGCAACTTCTGGTTTTCCTGCAAAGGTCTCTGCTACCATAATGTCCCTTATATCTGCATCTGGCAGCTTCATCCTATCAGTTGCTCAGGTCAAAATTCATGGAATCATCCTTGACTTCTTTCCTTCTCTTATACCCTGTATCCAGTTCATCATGAAATCATGCTGGCTCTACCATCATACTATATCTGCTACCCAAGTCCATTGTGGAATATCACCTTCACCTTGATTACTTTGATAGCCTTCTAAAACATCTCCCTACATCTATCATTATTCCCACACAGTCTATTCTTCGCTCAGGAGCCAGTGATCCATGCAAAATGTGTCCAATTTTGAATCCTCTGAATTCTGTAGTGGTTTCCCGTTTCACTAAGAATAAAAGCAAACTTCTTACAGTATCATGTAATATCCTGCTTGATCTGGCCTCTCTCATTCACCCTGCTCCAGTCACACTGATCTCCTTCTGGTTATTCCCTGAACACCCTAAGCATGGTCCTGTCCTAAGGCTTCTGTTTAGCTCCTCTTTCTTCCTAGTATGCTCCTCTCCAGAATATCCACTGAGCTAAATCCTTCCTTCTTTGAATCTTTGTCAAAATCTTTTCATTGAGGTTTCCTCTGATGGTACTCAATCACATCCAACTCTCTGCGATCTCACAGACAGTAGACTCAGATACACAGATGACACCACCCTTACGACAGAAAGTGAAGAACTAAAGAGCCTCTTGATGAAGGTTAAGGAGGAGAGTGAAAAGCTGGCTTAAAACTCAACATTCAAAAAACTAAGATCATGGCATCTGGTCCCATCACTTCATGGCAAATAGATGGGGAAACAATGGAAACAGTGAGAGACTTTATTTTGGGGGAGGGGGTCCAAAATCACTGCAGATGGTGACTGCAGCCATGAAATTAAAAGGTGCTTGCTTCTTGAGAGAAAAACTATGGTCAATCTAGACAGCATACTAAAAAGCAGAGACATTACTTTGCCAACAAAGGTCTGTCTAGTCAAAGCTATGGTTTTCAAGTAGTCATATATGGATGTAAGAGTTGGACTATAAAGAAAGCTGAGCACTGAAGAATTGATGCTTTTGAACTGAGGTGTTAGAGAAGAGTCTTGAGAGTCCCTTGGACTGCAAAGATATCCAACCAGTCCATCCTAAAGGAAATCAGTCCTGAATATTCATTGGAAGGACTGATGCTGAAGCTGAAACTCCAATACTTTGGCCACCTGGTGTGAAGAACTGACTCACTGGAAAAGACCCTGATGCTGGGAAAGATTGAAGGCAGGAAGAGAAGGGGATGACAGAGGATGAGATGGTTGGATGGCAACACCGACTCAATGGACATGAGTTTGAGAAAGCTCCAGGAGTTGGTGATGGACAGGGAAGCCTGGTGTGCTGCGGTCCATGGGGGTCACAAAGAGTGATTCATGGGGACATGATTGAGCAACTGAACTGAACTGAGACTGTAGCCTGCCAGGCTCCTCTGTCCATGGGATTTCCCAGCCAAGAATACTGGAGTAGGTTTCCATTCTCTTCTCGAGGGGATCTTCCTGACTCAGGGATTAAGCCCATATCTCCTGCGCTGGCAGGCTGATTCTTTACCTCGGTGCCACCTGGGAAACCCTTTTCTCTGACTACCCTTTCAAAACCACAGTCTGCTCCCAATTCCCTACCCCCACAACTCTCAATTCCCTTACTCAACACTATGTATTGTTTTATCCATAGCACTTATCACTTCCTATTTTTTTTATTGTTTTCTCCTCTGCTAGAAACTCCAAGAGTGAAGAAATCTTTGTTCTGTTTAATAATATATCCTAAGAGCCTAAAATAGTAGTAGGCATGCCACAGGCACACAGTAATGTGTTCCTTGAAGGTTAAGGAAGTATTTGTTTCAAACCACTTAGCCTCATGCTAATTTTGTAGGAAGTTTTTCTTTTTTTTTTAAACCCTTGGTTCTGTTTATTTCTATGTCTGTTTAGGATTTTACTGCATTTCAGTGTTGAGTTCTATTTCCATAAATTCATATATATCATCCAAGTTTGAAAATGTACTAGTGTAAGTTTGTCTAACATGTTCTCTTATATTTCCTTAAATCAGTACTATGACTATATTTTCCATTCCAAATATTGTTTACTTATTCTCTCTCCTTTTATTATTAATCTTTGGTTGATACTTCCTATTAACTGTCTTTCATTAATTTCTCCTTTTATATTCATCATTACCTTTTCTCTCCTTTCTTTGGCCTAACTCTGCTGGTCTTGTACACACTACTCAATTCAGAGTCTATGATAAGTGATATAGTGCTCACCAGTATATTCAGCTTTCTTTTCCTTGCAATCTCAGGGAAGGTTTTTACTTCTCTGACCCCTTAAAGTTAGGCAAGGCCATCTGACTAGCTCTGACCAATGACATATGTCACTTTTAATGGAAACATTTAGAACCCTATGCATGAGGAAAGGATGTTCCCTTCAATAAATACTGCTTGGTCATTCAGTCAGTCATATGGGGGAAAAATGAATTTTGACTCCTATCACACCATTGGTAAAAGGCAACTCCAAATGGACTGCAGATATAAATGAAAACAATATTAGAAGGGCAAGATTTCTTAACAGGGCGCAAAAAGAACTGATCTGAAAGGGGAAAATGATAAATTGGAATATATGATTAAAAACTTTGTTCATTAAAAGACATCATTGCTGCTGCTGCTGCTAAGGCGCTTCAGTCGTGTCCGACCCTGTGCAACCCTATAGACGGTAGCCCACCAGGCTCCGCCGTCCCTGGGATTGTCCAGGCAAGAACCCTGGAGTGGGTTGCCATTTCCTTCTCCAAGATAGTGAAAAAGCAACTCAGAGGGGAGAAGATATTTGCAATACACAGATCTGAAAAATGACTTGTATCTAGCATGTACAATGGATTCCTACAACACAAAAAATACAGAATACACAATAGAAAAAGTGGAGAGAAGACTCCGAGACTTACACAAAGCGGATATCCAAATGGTAAGATCAGAACCACGTGAAAGATCCTCAATTTCTCAGACATTAGGTACATGCACATTAAAACCACTGTGTGACAATATCACACCTGCACCAGAACACTGAGAATACAAAGGATGGCAGAACCCACAGAACTAGACTAGATGAGATGGAGAGTGTCTACAGACTGAGGGGTGAGTACTGGGAATTTGAAGGGTGGGTCTCCTGAGACTGCAGGGTGGCGCAATCCGCTGGTTTGCATGAGTCTTTTGTGAGGAAAACAGATGCCAACAAACAGCTGGTCAGGCTGCTGCCTACATCAGCGTCCCTGTTAGAGCCAAGGGATCCTTCCTCCCTAAGCCCATACCTTCACTGCTGCTGACCACGCCCTGGGAGAACCGGACAGCAGAGCCAGAAGCTTCTAGAGGAAACCCAGGTGCTGGTGGAGATGAGCGAGGGCAGCTTGGAAACTGTCGCGCTCCCACCGCTCCAGCTTCCGGAGGAGGGGGGCGCACCCCAGGCTCCCGCGGACGCCAGCTCTACCCCCCCAGCTCCCAACTGCTGGGGCTCACGGTCGTGGAGGGGCCCGAGTGGGACTAGAGGAGGTCGGGCCACCCACGGAGGACAGGGAAGCAACCTCTGCCTCTGGGGCAGCCAACAGCAGCCTGGGAAATGGTTTTCAGTGTGAAACTGGCGGGGAGAAGGCCCTAGAAACCTGTGACACCGGGAGATCAGAGTCTGAGCTGACGGCTGGAGGGAAGGCTGTGGAAACTAAGACCGAAAGGGGCCCCATCTTTCCAGAAGCAGTGAACGAGGAGGAGAGGGTTGAAGTGGAGAAGCCGGTGGCTGGGGAAAGGGAAGTGGTGGAGGAACACAGAGGGGTAGAGGAGGCAAAGGACGAGGCAGGGCCCCCAACTCGGACTGAGGGTCTCCCCCGGAAAGCCCTGGAGTCCAGCCAGCTGGAAGTGGATGCCGGGAACGCTCAGGCTGACCCGGCCTTCCTCCAGGTGGAGCGCAGGTACAGGCGCGTGCGTCAACACTACCTCCGGTGGAGGAAGCACGTCATTCGGCACATCCCGGGCTTCTGGGTCACTGCCTTTCGGAACCACCCACAGCTATCTGCCCTGATTAGCGGCAGAGATGCAGAGATACTCAGCTACTTAGCCAATTTGGAGGTGAAAGAGCTCAGACATCCTCAGATGGGCTATAAATTCAAGTTCCTCTTTCGAAGAAACCCATACTTCAGAAACAAGTGGCTTGTGAAGGAATACGAGGTCACACCCTCCGGCCAAGTGGTGTCTCTTTCCACTCCGATCATATGGCACCCGGGTCATGAAGCCCAGGTCTTCCTTTGTAGGAACCAAGACCTCATGTGTGGCTTTTTGGCCTGGTTTTCAGACAACAGCCTTCCAGAGCCTGACAGGATTGCTGAGATTATCAAAGAGGATCTCTGGCCAAAGGCACTGCAATACTACCTACTGGATGAAGCGCCCCATAGAGCTAGACTTCTCCAGATCAGGGAACCAGTGGAGACCCCCAGGCCCCCTGGGTTCCCACCTGGCTAACCTCTGCTCTTGGGAATACTCCCACGCAGGTCCCCTGCCACCTCCTGCCTGACCGGGGCCGTGGCTACAGCAACGGTATGCCCTTTACTGGTTTTGTGCTGACCTTTCTACACCTTCCCTCCACTGGACATTCCGTTCTCTCAGCTTTCAAGACTGAGACCTTCGTGGCCACGCTGCCCCACTTCCCCATGGTCTCCTTGATGTCCTGCGTTAATGCTACATGCGGCACCGTGTGACTCACCTTCTTCTAGGCCAAACAAGCGTAGATTTCTCTGCTTTTGTCAGCATTGCTTACACACTGTTCCCACGGCTTCTGGTCTCGTTACTACCACCTGGATTTTCAGCTGTGTTTAAGAGCCTGTTCTACTCATTCTGCTCTGCACATGGCCTGTGGACAACTGCTGGGCGTTCAGTAAAGTCAAGAGAGAACAGCAGTGCGCTTCTTGGTCTCTGATTTAGGCAACCGCATTGCTCTTCCTGCTTCTCTGATCACCTGTTGCTGCCTGGATACACCCGCCCGCCTTAGGCTGCTGCCTGCTGGATGAACATTTTTTAGACCTTGTCAGGTCCACTTTCTAGTTTTTGGTAAACAAGAATCTTCAGAATTGGTGGTAGACCCAGGTTTCCTACAAGCATGTAGAAGACCTTTCTGTTTCTCCTCTGGGCTTTGCTCAGAGGTAAAGAATGGTAAAGAATCCACCTGCAATGCGGGAGACCTGGGTTTGATCCCTGGGTTTGGAAGATCCCCTAGAGAAGGGAACAGCTACCCACCCCAGTATTTCTCCTCTAAAAGAACTCAATTCCTCACCATCACTCAGGAACCCTACTTTTACTGTCAGGCAAGTGGTTGAGGAGACAAGTTAGACTCATTTACATGGCAAAAATAATGATGGTGTCCTTAACAAGTATCAGGTTTTCTCAGTCTCAACCAGTAAAGCCATACAAAGGTTAGATACTTTCATTTGTTTCCCTTCTTCATCCTGAACATGATGAAGAGCAAGCAGTGCCAGGGCAGACAAACAGTTCCTCTTCTCTTTCTCCCTCTCTTTCTTATATCTCTCCTATCTCTTTTTTTAAAAGTGGTAGCTCAGAAACATCTGCAGAAGCTGGCTTTGTGGTTTAACTTGTGCGTGTGTGCTTAGTCGCTTCAGTCGTGTCCGACTCTGTGTGACCACATGGACCATGGCCTGCCAGGTTCCTCTGTCCATG
Organism: Odocoileus virginianus; assembly: GCF_023699985.2. NCBI lineage: Eukaryota > Metazoa > Chordata > Mammalia > Artiodactyla > Cervidae > Odocoileus > Odocoileus virginianus. The sequence continues at coordinate 35,159,689 of NC_069675.1, read as the reverse complement.
GGATTCTCCAGGCAAGAATACTGGAGTGGGTTGCCATTTCCCTCTCCAAATCTGACCTGAGACAAGCCAAAACAACCCCCACAAGGAGGCGGTTTAACTTGGCTCTTTACTATTTCAAGAGGCAGAGAGATGGTCCTGTAAAGGAGACTACCAGAGCCCTTACTCCTCTCTGCCTTCTTCCCAGTCCTCACCCATCCATAGCAATACCTAGACAGTTGGAAGAAAGGTAGATGTATATGGAATGAATGTATGGGAGAACTGAAGAGACTGGGGTGAGTGCCCGCCCTAAGAAAGAAAACTGAACAGATGCCCAGAGGCAGAAATGACCCAGGGAAAATATGGGCCTAGTATGAAAACTGGATTGACTGAGAGCCTGCAAGGAAGGGATATCTTGTCAGTGGTGATGGAAGGAGAAATATTTTTCTCAGGATTGGGATGGGAGAACTGAAGGTGGTTGAAGTGCTAACTATGTTGCTGAAAGATGGGTTCTTTAAAGAAATTCAAGCAATGCAATTATGGGGAAGATCAATACTGTGCCCTTAATTTCACTAGTATTTAGTAAAACCCTATTACTTTCTCTGTTTCTGTTTACTGGGAAGATGCAGCTGTATAGGTTTTCTTTTGCTTTCAGTTGAGAACATTTGAAAGAATGCTAATCTCTTTCTTGTACAATATGGAAATTTTTGTGAATATTCATGATGATTTTCAACTTGTTTCTGTTAAAACTGTATCTTTAGAAGTAAAATTGAATAACTTGGTCTTGCCAGACTCTGAAGACTTTGGAAATTATTGTCTTTATGGAAAAATAACACACAAAAATTTGTGGCTCTGACTGTCTTCACAATTTATCCTGGTAACAACTTAATAATTGATGTCTCTCTCTCTCTGAATGGCAGAAATACTTGGGGGATTTCTCTGTAAAATTGGAAGTGTACTATTGGCATATTTTTCTTTCCTTATATGCATGTTGATAAAATAAAAGCATGTCAGTATAAAAAAATAAACTAAAAAGATGAAAAATAGCAAGGGTGGAAAAATACACAGAAAAATCAGAAGGCATGTACACTGCTATTGGAAGAGTAGCTTGGTACAAATACTTTAGAAAACTGATTGGCAGTGTCTATGCACACTCTTTGATCCAGCTCTGGGAACATACCCAACAGAAATACATACATATATATTCACCAAGACATGCATGGAAGTGTTTATAACAGCACAGTTCTAATAGTGGAAACTGCCCCCAGAATCCATCAACAGCAGAAAAAGTAAGTTTCAAAATAGTCACATGACAGAATGCTATGAGAAAATTTTAAAACTCTGCTTATATGAAATATTACAAATGGATCTCACAAATATGAGCTTGGATGAAAGAAGCTAGATATAAGAGTGGATGCATGCCAGGTTGCTTCAGTCATGGCCAAATCTGTGCGACCCTATGGACTGCAGCCCACCAAGCTCCTCTGTCCATGGGATTCTCCAGGCAAGAATACTGGAGTGGGTTGCCATGCCCTCCTCCAGGGGATCTTCCCAACCCCGGGATCGAAACCGGGTCTCTTACACCTACCTGCATTGGCAGGTAGATTCTTTACCACTAGTGCCATTTGGGAAGCTAGTGGTACATGACATAAGAGTACATGCTGTATAATTCCATTTATATATGAATTTTAAGAACAGATAAAACTAATCTATGATGGTAGAAGTTGAAATAGTGATTCTATAAAGAACAGTGAAGAGTGAGATTTTTTTCTGCTTACAAACTAGTCTGCCTAGTGAATGGATGCTGAGTCATAGACAAAGAACCTTACAACTCAAAAGTCTATGTCATACAGATGGCTAACAAACACATGAAAAGATGCTCAACATCACTCATTATCAGAGAAATGCAAATCAAAACCACAATGAGGTACCATTATACGCCAGTCAGGATGGCTGCTATCCAAAAGTCTACAAGCAATAAATGCTGGAGAGGGTGTGGAGAAAAGGGAACCCTCTTACACTGTTGGTGGGAATGCAAATTAGTACAGCCACTATGGAAAACAGTGTGGAGATTTCTTAAAAAGCTGGAAATAGAACTGCCATATGACCCAGCAATCCCACTTCTGGGCATACACACCAAGGAAACCAGATCTGAAAGAGACACATGCACCCCAATGTTCATTGCAGCACTGTTTATAATAGTCAGGACATGGAAGCAACCCAGATGCCCATCAGCAGACGAATGGATGAGGAAGCTGTGGTACATATACACCATGGAATATTACTCAGCCATTAAAAAGAATTCATTTGAATCAGTTCTAATGAGATGGATGAAACTGGAGCCCATTATACAGAGCGAAGTAAGCCAGAAAGATAAAGACCATTACAGTATACTAACACATATATATGGACTTTAGAAAGATGGTAACAATAACCCTATATGCAAAACAGAAAAAGAGACTCAGATGTATGGAATAGACTTGTGGACTCTGGGAGAAGGCGAGGGTGGGATGTTTCAGGAGAACAGCATTGAAACATGTATATTATCTAGGGTGAAATGGATCACCAGCCCAGGTTGGGTACATGAGACAAGTGCTCGGGCCTGGTGCACTGGGAAGACCCAGAGGGATCGGGTGGAGAGGGAGGTGGGAGGGGGGACTGGGATGGGGAATACATGTAAATCCATGGCTAATTCATATCAATGTATAACAAAATCTACTGTAATGATGTAATTAGCCTCCAACTAATAAAAATTAAAAAAAAAAAAAAGTCTATGTCAATAGTGTACCAGCTTCCTGACCCCTACTTCCTAATTATGCAATGTGAAGGAAGCCAGGTGACACCTGCACCCATACTGGGCGGCATTATAGGAGAGGAACCTGAGTTTAGGTCACCACAGTCTTTCATAACGGGAAGTGAACATGCCTACCCTTTGCATTGAAGGGAGACATCTTTAATTCTTTAAACAGTATGAAAGTGTTAGTCAGTCATATACAACTCTTTGTGGTCCCATTGGACTGTAGCCCACCAGGCTCCTCTGTCCATGGAATTCTACAGCCATTCCTTTCTCCAGGGGATCTTCCTGACCCAGGGATCAAACCCGGGTTTCCCACATTGCAGGCAGATTCTTTCCCATCTGAGCCACCAGGGAAGTCCCATCAAACAGTATAATAAAAGACAATATAAGAGATATAATTTTTCTATATTTTCAAGACTTAAGCAAAACTGCCCTTTCCTCTAGAGAAAAACATGCTCTGTTGTCTTTCAAGGCTATTTAAATAAGCTTGAAAAGATACTATGAACAAAAGCAGGCAGTATCTCTGCTCACAAGATAGGCAGAAATGTCAGAGACCATGATCACTGTCTCCCCAACAGCTGCAGAGGGTGGAAAGGCTGGTATCCCAATGACTGGAAGGGACTGTGAAGGGTTGGAGATGTCTGTCTTGATCTGGATGCCAGATACATGGGTATATTCAATTTTCAGTGCTTCTTTGAGTTGTGCACTTGTGAAATGTACTTTTCTACATTCATATTTAATAAAATATACCTACTTAAGAAAAACAAAAATTGAAAAGAAACCCAAAGTAAGCAAAGAAAAATAAACAAAAAAACCCCACCATTTTTCTGGAACTTTAATGCGAGAAGATGATTGGCCAATTTAAAAGTATGTTTCAGATTTTTGGGGGGTAGACTATAAGTCCATGTATTAGATTTCTAATAGGATCATTTTCTATACCACAAATGGTTAAAATCCATTTCCTGGGGGGAAATTTTTTATCTTGGTATGAAACATCAACCTTTAGTATTTATGTTGCTCCTGCTCATTTTATCACCTGACTTTTATCAGAGTTGAGTTGCCAACAGTTGATTAATCATGACTTGTGATGGTTCATTTTCAAAGCTTGGTTCTTCCAGCTAAATAAATGATAAAATTCATGTATTACTTAACTCTGTTGTTCAGCAAAGATGATGCTATTTCTGAGACTTGGCCCCTTCATATACTTGCTTCTTAAAATGGTCTGTATCAGTTTCATATCCTTTCTTTTAAGCCCTCCCTTTATTTGAGATATAAATATTTCACTGAGTTAAAAATAGAATTTCAAACTATACCTTTGGCACATGCCATAGAAGACAGCAGTATTAATAGCAACAAAATCTTCTGCAAAACTAAAGAAATCATTTGGTTTGGCTTATTTGAACAAAATCTTTTCATTTCTGTATATAACAAGATATATGGGGACAATAAGGATACTTCAGAGCTTAAAATGGCAGATTTTTTTTTAACATAAAGGATATAAAAACATGTAATAATACATAAGATCAACTTACTGCCTTTGAAACATAAGGTAGATTTATTTAGACTTTTTATAATTCTTACTATCAATTCATATCACACATTTTAATTTTAAATGGCATCCACATGGATGGCTTGCCCCGAATTTTCCAATGGCAAAATTTTCTCTTTGCTATTGGTAGCTGGAAGCAAAAGAGACACAGGATTCAATTTCAGAATTCTAAAATTCAAGTTTAGTCTGTCTTACCAAAATAGATGAGGATGGGAAAGGTGGTGGGTTCGATTTTTCAATTTAGCATTAAACTAGGGTTTAGAGTGTTGAACTAATAGTGCACCAAGTTATAAGTTGGGACATCTGGGTACCTGGGTTCTAAAGGGCTCTGCCATAAACTAGCGCTGTGCTAAGTGCTAGCGCTAAGTCGCTTCAGTCGTGTCCTCTGTCCATGGGGATTCTCCAGGCAAGAATACTGGAGTGGGTTGCTATGCCCTCCTCCAGGTGATCTTCCTGACCCAGGGATTGAACCTGGGTCCCCTGCATTGGTAGGTGGGTTCTTTACCACTAAGCCACCTGGGAAGCCCCCAAACTAGGCAAACCAATGAATTCTGAAGACACAGTTTTCCTCATCTTTTCAACAAGTTTGAAATATCTTTTCTTCTAAATCTGAAGATTTACTTACCCTTAAATATCAGCCTTCCCTAAGGTTCTGTGGCCTCCCCAGCTTACTTTATCTCTGCTCTTCCTGGTGACCTTAGCCGCTTCCAGAGCTTCTGCCATCACCTTTGAGAAAAGGACTCAAATTGGAATCTCCAACCCTCACTCCAAGATCAGGGTCTGACCTGTCCATTTGCACAGTGTTTCCAGAATTTCTCTCTTCCTTTCTCTGTTTTTACTTCAATACCTCTTGTCTATATTACTAGAAATCTCCAGGCTTCCCTTCTTGAATCTGATCTTTCTCTTCCCATCATTCACACTACTGACAAAGTGATCTAATCCCTTTTGCACAAATATCTCTGCACCACTGTGGAGGACATGGGTTCGATCCCTGACCTGTAAGATCCCACATACCACTGAGCAACTAAGCCCACGCGCCACAATGATTGCACCTGTGCTCTAGAGCCTGGGAACCATAACCCAAGTGCCAACTACTGAAGCCTGCGTGCCCTAGAGCCTGTGCTCCACCACAAGAGAAGCTACTGCAATAAGTCCATGGACTGCAACTAGAGAGTAGAGGGCTGCCCGTGCTCATGGCAACTAGAGAAAAGCCCACACAGCAACGCAGACCCAGCACAGTCAAAAATAAAGTTGTAAAACAAAAACACTACTGCCTACAGAACAAAGTCATAACACCTTCCTATTGCATTCAAGGTCAGTTCCAGTCAAGCCCCTGCCTGACATTCTTGCTAGAGGCCGCTCACATTGGAGTCCATGCTGTTCCTCAAGCAGCCCGCGCACAGTCCTGCCTCTGTGGCTTTGCTTGTGATGGTCCCTCATTGTGGATTCTCTTCCTCACTTTCTTATGTTTGGAAATCCGACCATTCCTTCTGAAGTCAATTCAAATGCCATCTCCCCTAAATAGCCTCTGAAACCTCCTACTTCCCATAGAATTTATTTCATACAAGTTTATATTTGTTCTTTATATGTTAGTAGTTTATATGCCCTTTTTCTCAATTTTAAATTATTTAAGGGGCAAGATCATGTTTTTTTTTTTTTTTCTGTGATGCATAATACATGGTCCCTGTCCTCAAGTAGCCTACAGTATTACATAGAAGACAATGTACAGCATAAGAAATACTAAAATAAGGGCAAGCATAGGATTCCATGGAACTGTATAAGAGGACTATTTCCCACATCAAAAGTTTAGGAGTACTAAGGAAGGCATATATTATACAAAGGTGGCTTTTAAGTGCCTTCCTAGATATCATATGGTAAGCTTCTTCACAGTATGGAATCTATTTTTTCCTCTATATATCCTTAAGGATACATATGTTTAGGACAAATTAGGCACTCCAATTACTTAATGATTGTGTAAGCAAAAAATGCCTGAGTTCTTTATAGCTCTAATGTGTAGAGTATGCATCATATTATACTAGTTTATTCCACTGAGTGGACAATGATAAAAAATTAATTGGCTACTTAAAACTTAATTTTAAAAAGGTGATAACATAATTTTAGGCTTGAGGTTTTAGGTAAGTGTCAATTTCCATGCCTGTCCATATAATTCCCAAGAAACAAGAGCCAGGGCAGACTTGAGTCAAATCCTCACAAGTGTCTTAGTTCTAAGTCTCAGAAAGGAGGTTATGCTGGTAACTGAGCTGTTCTGCAATTACAGATCAATTGAGTCAAAATGGTGATATTTGTTCCATGACCTGTAATTTTATGTGATTTAAAGAAAAATAGCAGGCTTTATTATAGCCCGTCAGTTCAGTTCAGTTCAGTCACTCAGTTGTGTCCAGCTCTTTGCGACCCCGTGGACTGCAGCACAGTGGGCTTCCCTGTCCATCACCAACTCCCGGAGCTTGCTCAAACTCATGTCCATCAGGTGATTGATGCCATCCAACCATCTCATCCTCTGTCATCCCCTTCTCCTCCCGCCTTCAATCTTTCCCAGCACCAGGGTCTTTTCCAGTGAGTCAGTTCTTTGCATCAGGTGGCTGAAGTACTGGAGTTTCAGCTTCAGCATCAGTCCTTCCAATGAATATTCAGGACTGATTTCCTTTAGGATGGACTGGTTGGATATCCTTGCAGTCCAAGGGACTCTCAAGACTCTTCTCCAACACTCCAGTTCAAAAGTGTCAAGTATTTGGTGCTCAGCTTTCTTTATATTCCAACTCTCACATCCATACATGACTACTGGAAAAACCATAGCCTTGAGTAGACGGACCTTTGTCAGCAAAGTAATGTCTCTGCTTTTTAATATGCTGTCTAGGTTGGTCATAGCTTTTCTTCCAAGGAGCAAACGTCTTTTAATTTCATGGCTGCAGTGACCACCTGCAGTGATTTTGGAGCACCAAAATATAGTCTCTCACTGTTTCCATTGTTTCCCCATCTATTTGCCATGAAGTGATGGAACTGGATGCCATGACCTTAGTTTTCTGAATGTTGAGTTTTAAGCCAACTTTTTCACTCTCCTCTTTCACTTTCATCAAGAGACTCTTTAGTTCTTCTTCGCTTTCTGCCATAAGGGTGGTGTCATCTGCATATCTGAGGTTACTGATATCTCTCCCAGCAATCTTAATTCCAGCTTGTGCTTCACCCAGCCCAGCATTTCGTATGATGTACTCTGCATATAAGTTAAATAAGCAGTGTGATGATTTACAGCCTTGATGTACTCCTTTCCCAATTTGGAACCAGTCTGTTGTTCCATGTCCATTATATGTTTTTTCATAATGTCCATGTCCATTATAGCCCTTAACAGGCTATACTATTTCTCATTTATTAAGGGCAACAATGGTTTCACTTTCCTAAGCACTTCATGTACATTACTATCTTAATCCTTATAAAACTCTACAAGGTATTCCTGATTCCATTTTGCAGATTAGGAAAATGGGACTCATTTAAAGCCAGGATTCAAACCCAAGTCTGACTCCAGAATCCAGTAACTATATTCAGATAGAAATGCTACTAATATCTTTTTTACAGTAGAAAATAATTTGCCAAATGGATAAGATTTTTCCAATTTGTATACAAATTTTCTTAGCATATAAAATGTTTACTAATTTTGATGTTTATTAATGAAAGTTATGACACATCAAAATCAGAAGTACAATACTAATTGTTTTTTCTTTAAGGATTGTAAACATGTTATGACCTAATATCCTCAGCAGTGATATGAATATCACCTACAAATGAATATAAGACACAGTGGCATTTTTTGACATATCTGTTGGTTTACATCTCTTCGCTAAAGCCACTGTCACAGCTGAAGCATATTTTCAGGTGTTCAAGTGGCTCCAACAAGCTTTTAGCCTTAATTCCAGGAGTAACCAGAAGTATTTGGAAGACAACACACTTTGTCCAAGAAGACCAAATAACAGAGGTCTTCTGAGTAGGGAAGGGATTATGTCACTGTCTAAAAATTCTTAATAAACTTGGCTCCTTGGCAGTGGGGAAGAATGCAGAGCCAATAGCACATATGAGATCCCAACAATGTGATGGAAACAAAGGGATAAACGGGAAAATCTCAAGCAAAATGCACAATGGAGGAGAAAAATATTCATAAAAATTTTTCAGTGTTAATTTTGTGTATCCAAAAGAACACTGGTGTGAGACCTAAGATAAGATGATTTTTAGTTCCAGCTTGTTTTCCAGTCTAATTTTGTGACTTCTGGAGGAAGTGATTAAAATTTATTACTGTGATTTAGTTTATTACTCATAATGGGAGTGAGGTTGACTAAAAAGTCTTCAGTTTCCTTTTAGAACTTTGATGTTATCATGCTAGGGAGAGTGCAGATACACACCCCTAGGGCTTTATTATTTAGAGATAGGTTTAAACTTAATAAGGGCTTCCCTGGTGGCTCAGATGGTTAAGAATCTGCCTGCAATGCAGGAGAACCAGGTTCAATCCCTGGGTGGGGAAGATCTCCTGGAGAAGGAAATGGCAACCCACTCCAGTACTCTTGCCTGGAAAATCCCATGGACGGAGGAGCCTGGTAGGCTACAGTCCATGGGGTTGCAAAGAGTCGGACACGACTGAGCGACTTCACTTTCACTTTAAACTTATAAAGAAATTAGATGATGGAACAGAATAGAAAGCCCAGAGATAAATCCACGAACCTATGGTCACCTTATCTTCGACAAAGGAGGCAAGGATATACAATGGAAAAAAGACAACCTCTTTAACAAGTGGTGCTGGGAAAACTGGTCAACCACCTGTAAAAGAATGAAACTAGAACACTTTCACAACTAGAACACCATACACAAAAATAAACTCAAAATGGATTAAAGATCTAAATGTAAGACCAGAAACTATAAAACTCCTAGAGGAGAACATAGGCAAAACACTCTCCGACATAAATCACAGCAGGATCCTCTATGACCCACATCCCAGAATTCTAGAAACAAAAGCAAACAAATGGGACCTAATGAAACTTAAAAGCTTTTGCACAACAATGGAAACTATAAGCAAGGTGAAAAGACAGCCCTCAGATTGGGAGAAAATAATAGCAAACGAAGCAACAGACAAAGGATTAATCTCAAAAATATACAAGCAACTCCTCCAGCTCAACTCCAGAAAAATAAATGACCCAATCAAAAAATGGGCCAAAGAACTAAACAGACATTTCTCCAAGGAAGACATACAGATGGCAAAAAAACACATGAAAAGATGCTCAACATCACTCATTATCAGAGAAATGCAAATCAAAACCACAATGAGGTACCATTACACGCCAGTCAGGATGGCTGCTATCCAAAAGTCTACAAGCAATAAATGCTGGAGAGGGTGTGGAGAAAAGGGAACCCTCTTACACTGTTGGTGGGAATGCAAATTAGTACAGCCACTATGGAAAACAGTGTGGAGATTTCTTAAAAAGCTGGAAATAGAACTGCCATATGACCCAGCAATCCCACTTCTGGGCATACACACTGAGAAAACCAGATCTGAAAGAGACACGTGCACCCCAATGTTCATTGCAGCACTGTTTATAATAGCCAGGACATGGAAGCAACCTAGATGTCCATCAGCAGACGAATGGATGAGGAAGCTGTGGTACATATACACCATGGAATATTACTCAGCCATTAAAAAGAATTCATTTGAATCAGTTCTAATGAGATGGATGAAACTGGAGCCCATTATACAGAGCGAAGTAAGCCAGAAAGATAAAGACCGTTATAGTATACTAACACATATATATGGAATTTAGAAAGATGGTAACGATAACCCTATATGCAAAACAGAAAAAGAGACTCAGATGTATAGAACAGACTTGTGGACTCTGTGGGAGAAGGCGAGGGTGGGATGTTTCAAGAGAACAGCATCGAAACATGTATATTATCTAGGGTGAAACAGATCACCAGCCCAGGTTGGATGCATGAGACAAGTGCTCAGGCCTGGTGCACTGGGAAGACCCAGAGGGATTGGGTGGAGAGGGAAGTGGGAGGGGGGACCGGGATGGGGAATATATGTAAATCCATGGCTAATTCATTTCAATGTATGACAAAAACCACTGCAATGTTGTAAAGTAATTAGCCTCCAACTAATAAAAATAAATGGAAAAAAAAAAGAAATTAGATGGACACCTTCTTATCTTGATAAAATATAACTTGGTCTTAAAGTGATCATCATGCCTACTGGGGCAACAGTAGAGGCATTCCCACTAAATTTCAGGAACAAAGAAGGATGTTCATTTGTCACCAAAGTTATTTAACAGACAATATGGTTAATAAGAGAAAGAAACCAAAAGTATAGAAATTCAGAGAAGGAAATAAAATCTATCACAATTTGTGGTCATTATGGAAAATCTGACATAGTCAACTGGAAAGGTACTATAAACAAGGAACATTAGTTAAGGTAGCATGATACAGAATTACCATATATAGCTATCAATACATTTCAGATGAACAAACATAGTGAGTTTAAAAGTGAAATGGGGAAAGACTCCACTTACAATAGCAACAGTAAAAGATGAAATATCTAAGGGAAAAAACTTAAGAAATATGTAAGATTTACCAATGCAGTTTTAAAGCATTCCCAGAGGACACAAACCAAGAGAACAGGGTACCAAGTTTTTAGATAGGATGTCTCAACCTCATAAAGTTGTCCTTCCTAAGCTAATTTAGAAACTTATTGTAATTACAATATGAAGGCCAAAAATTGAGAAAGGGGTGAGGGAGAGATAAGCAAATTTCAAAATACATTTTTAAAAAATGGCAAGGAAACCCCCCAAAATAAATAAAAATGAAGCGGTTACACATTTTAATGTAAAGCTACATACAAGAGTAAACAAATGAATCAATAGGATGGAACAAGAAGTCTAGAAATAGACCCCAGTGCCTACAGAATATGGTATATGATAAATATGGCATCTGAAATCAGTGCAGGAAAAAAAAAAAACAACTCAAAAAACTGTCTTCAGACAGCTGGAGAGTCATTTGTAATAAAATTAAGCTGGATTCATGTCTCATGCTATGCAACCAGGTAAATTCCAAAGGAGCAAAGATTTGAATTTTAGAAATATAAAATCCTAAAAATACTATAAGAACAAAGAAGACCTTCTTTATTAACTTGAAGTGGGGAGATCTTTCTATTATGTAAAATCTGGAGGCATAAAGGGAAAATATTGATAAATATACCTACTTGAAAAAAGTTTTTAATCTACATGGTAAGGATAAAATCCATAAGAAAGTCAAAAGAAAAATCACAAACTGGAAATGCATAAATTCATAACAAGCAGATTTTTAGAATGGTGAGAAAGGATGTATATGAAAGGGCTGCAAATTACTGATTCAGGGATTTGCCAAAGAAGGAAGTTAACTTCAGATTATGCAGTTGGCCATCCGTATCCATGGGTTCTACATCCAAAGATTCAACCAACTGCATACTGAAATATATATTTAATTCCAGGAAGTTCCAAAAGCAAAACTTGAATTTGCCATGTGCCAGCAACAATTTACATAGCATTTGCATTGTATTTGGTATTGCAGGTAATGTAGAGATGATCTAAAATATTCAGGAGAATGTGCATAGATTATATGCAAACACTACACCATTTTATATAAGTGCCTTGAGCATCCTCAGATTTTGGTATCCACAGGGAGCCAATCCCACTTGAATACTGAGAGCTGAATGTATAGTTTACCTAAAGCACCAAGTATATGTCAGATACAATCCTATTTTTCATTTTAATGGAAGAAACCAATAATCATACCACCACTGGGGTAAAATGAGTAGCAAGCTTGCAATTGTCTCAAGGACATCAGTGATGGGCCGGGTCAACTCAGGATTACTAATTCTGCAAATGTATTCTACTTATCAAAACCTGGTGGTGGTTCCATCCTGTTTGATATTATGCTGTAATTGCTGCAGACTGCAAAGACTGCCCTGTGAAAGTCATTTCTTCAGTAGTATGTGTGAGTTTGCACAGGTTAACTCAAATGTTATGAATACAGCCAACCAGCCGTTACGTTCACCAAGCATGCAATGTAGTAATGGTGTCTGCACTTTTGTTGGGCCTGTGAAAAATATACAGGTAACTTCTCTCATATACTATTAGCTCATATGAAATAGCTTCATACTTCTAACAACAAAACATTTGATGAATAAATCTGGTACTATATGACTTATCTCTTGAACAGAAATTTTATTTGATCATTTAGGAGAAGAATATAACTACTTCCGCTCCTCCTGACGTTAAGTCTCTATCTCATAGAGAAAAAAATGTAAAACCGCAGAACTTTTTGCAGTATCTTCCCCCATGTGATTTCAGATAGAAACAACACAATATCAGAGGTTTCAATTAAATAAATTTGAGGGAAATCCCAGGGTTATTGCACCTGAAATCTTTTCAGTTAGTTTTTTTCAATCTAGGCCTACCTCTTGAGCACCTGAGAACACATTTCAAATACATTTTACTAATAGAAGGTTTCTTTCTTAGGTTCAATATCACATTTAAAGCAGCTGGAAATTTTAGAACAGTCCAAGTACACACTTGGCTATTTCCATGGAAATTTGGATGAGGGTCAGCTGGCATATGTCATAAATAGTTTCCCATGATATACCAAAATTACAGATTAATTCAATTTATAATAACTGAATTGAGTTAATTAAAAATCTTTCATTTGCAGGCATTTGCTCAGGGTGCTCCACTTTGGGACTCCTTGCTCCAAGGGCGAAAAGAATATAACCCATGGACCATGTCTATGGCCACTTGCTCTCCAGCTAGCCAAAGGCAGAGAAAAGAACAAAAATAAAGGCTACCAGATTAAAAGTGAAGATTTTACCAAGAAAAATAAAAAGTTGTGAAACCTCTTTACTCAATAATAATCAAACTCATCCATTCAGCCTGAATGTTTTCTTCCCAGAATTATTAAAATAAATTGCTAGATCTGGATTCCATGGCAAAGGTAAAAGATATCTCATTTCGCAGCTTAAGCCACTGAAGTCAGAAAAACACAGTCAAGGTCAGGCTGTTAGGTAATAAATCCCTAGGTCTAGCCCTCAGGCTTTCTGACTCCTGTATCATTGTGACTATCACTCCATTTGTGGGAGGGTTGCTCATTACACAGAGATGCTCATCTTAATTGCAACCACGGTGACACTTACCTGGTGGTCCAGTGGTTAAAACTCCAAACTCCCACTGCAGAGGGCACATGTTTAATTCCTGGTCAGGGAACTAAGATCTTGCATGCCATGTAGCACAACCAAAAACGAGAAGAGACTGCATGAATTTGAATGTTCTCTGGAGAAACCCAATGCTCCGTAACAACTATAAATTGCACCCTTTGTAATAATATAAGCCTCAGTCTTGGGAATTTTTACTTGTTATGGTATTGATGAGGGAGGGAATGGTGAAATGACATTCCATTATTGCTGAGGTCCAATAAAAATGGGAAAACTCAAAGTTAGAGAATGAGAAAAATATTTATGTCTTTAGCTGTGCTACAGGAGCTCCGATTAGAGACAACTTTTTCAAGTTCTTAGAAAAAGAAACATCTCAACAGTGGACAAGGGAGTGATTACTCCAGTCTACAAAAGTTCTGAAGTGTTACTTTTTGGAAAAAGGCAGTTTTCTTTTATGAGTCTCTGTTTGCCATATCTTGGTATGCATGCAGGTTGACTCCTGAATGAGGTGTGTTTTCCACCATAAATTAATAAACTGATAATCTAGTTTTTCACTCTCTTCTTAGTTCAAGGATTGTGTTTTCATTCTTCGTGTAAAATTTAGCTTATAAAAATACACTACTAGGGAGATATGGTGACACACTCCCTGCCCCCCCGCCCCGCCCCCACCCCTCCACACACACACTTCTGTGACTGTGCTCAATCCTTCCCACCTTCATTACAATAACCCCAGACCCCTCTCAACCATCCTTGGGGTCACACAGGTAGGAACACAACTTTATCTTCATTCTGAGAAGAAATTCCCACCTCTAATGACAGAACTCTCAGCCGCTGGCTACTGGGCTTACACTTTCTTCTGGGGAACATTCTTAATTTTTAATTGGTGAGTAAATGTACAATTTCTTAGATAAATGCTTTAAATTTGGGGCTTATTTTTAAGGTACATAGTTCTCACAAGAGAACTTTAAAAATAAATTCATATGTAAACATATGAGTATTTAGAAATATTTACCAGCTTCTTCTTCCCTCTTCTACCATGAAAAGAGCTTTTTGGCTTTCTGGTGAGCCATGACTAAGCTCCTCTATTTAGAGCTTGTCTGCCATCCCACCTTCTTAGGTCACCATGGGTGGTAAAGTAAGAATCATATTAAATTTTAGCTCAGCTGTGATAATGCTGTGTCCCTTTCTAACCTTGGTGACTTAGACAACCCCCTGGGGTTTCTTAGTCATTATGAGCTCAGTGCTTCTAATGGGGACAGATGGCATAGCCCCAAACACTCCTCTAGATCAGAGCAGATGCTAACAATCCTACCTCAGAGGTGAGGAATGAGAGGAACAGCCAGGTGCTGGATGCTTTCCTCCTTCACTTTGCCACGAAGCATTTATTCACCTCATTATTCTAGACTAGAAAATACATGGGCAGTAGGGGAAACTCTGAGTTGGTAACTGTCAGTTCCATTTCTGTTTTGAAACTGACTGAATGCACAAGACAGGCCATTCTTGCTCTCTTTATAGGCAGTGAAATGTGAGAGTATGGCTTCTTTTCTTTCAGGCAGGATCCCTTTGAGACATTCCTGGAAAAGCAGCATAGGCCGTGAACATCAGGAAGACATGCTGACCTCAGGCTAGAAAAATACTGGAGATGCCAGTGAGGCAAAAATATTACTATTAGAGGAGTCAGTTCTCCGGCCAAGGAGCTTTGACCTACACTACGATTCTTTCTAAGTAGCTATAATGACAGCATATGGTATGTAGGTCTAGGCATGATAAGTGGACTTATGATTTATTTAGGGAAATAAATTTACAAAAGATAAGTAGAAGATCAGTTAGGGTTTTGGCCTATAAAAAAATGATGCATTCATGTGAGTCCCTAAATAACTACATAATAAACAGATACCCCGACAAACCGCAAATGAAGTAGACCAGGCATTACCCAGGTGCTGGCCAATTCAGCCTTTGTACTTACAAGCATTCACAATATTTTGCAAAAATAATTAAGTTTTTTATGTGCATTTGCTGTAATTTCACACTATTAGAAATATTTGAAGAGTTTTGAATATATCTATTCATTAATTAACTGGAAAATAATGCATATTCTTTGGTAGGGGCTATGAACACTCCCAAAATTTGTATGTTGAAGCCCTAACGTCAGTGTGATGGTATCTGGACATGAGGCCTCTGCGAGATAATTAGGTTGTATGATATCAAGAGCTGGGTCCCTAATAGTGGGATTAGTGCCCTTATAGGAAGAGGAAGAGACACCGGAGCTTGCTCTCTCTGCCACATGAGAACACAGTGAGAAGGCAGCCACCTGCAAGCCAGTCCTCACCAGACCATGACCATGCTGGCACCCAGATCTTAGATTTCTAGCTTCCAGAACTTAGAGGACATAAGTCTCTGTTGTTTAAGCCACCTGGTCTACGGTATTTTGTTATGACAGTCCAAGCTGCCTAATGCAGTAGGTTTAATTTTCTTTCATTAAAAGCCTTTAAAAATGTATGGAACATATGTTTAAATTAAATGATAAGACACCAGTTAATTTAAACTAATAAAAGAAATATTTCCAAACATGCTTATGTTCCATTTTGCTCTTTTAGGTGTGAATCACAGAAAGAAATGTGATCAATGACACTATCTTCACACACAAAAGAACAAAATATAACAGAATACTTGCTTAGTTTATCTCTCCTTGTCTGCTTTCTTCACTATCACTAGAGAACTCGATCTTCTCATATTCATCATCCATTAGTCATTCATTTGTCCCACAGTTGTTCATTGAGCATTTAACTCTGCTTCAGATACTATTCCAAGGATTGCAATATAGCTGGGAACAAAAAAAGTCTCTCTCATGGAGTTTACTTTCTAATGAAAGGAGGCAGAAAATAAACAAATACATATTAAATATATAATGTGTCATATTTAATAAGTGCTGTGAAGAAACTGAAACCAGGAAAAGGATTAGAGCACAATGTGGGTAGAAGAGGAGGAATCCAGGTAATAATTTTGAAAACATGATCAGGGGAAGCCTCTCTGAGAAGACCACATTTTACCAGAGACCTGACTCATGCAAAGGAATGAATCTCAGACATGTCTGGAAAAGCTTTCCAGGCTAAGGAAGCGGTATTTTCAAAAGTCCCAAGGCTTGCCTGTTAGAAAACCAGCAAAGTAGTTAGAAACAAGTATGTGAATAAGATAGAGGCAAATAGGTTACCAGGTATCCATTCAGGTATGACCAGAAATTTAGTGAGAAAGTCTCCAGAAGGGAGGGAAGAGAGAATAAGAAAAAAGTAGTATTTGAGAAGCTAATGGCTGAGACTTTCCCAAGATTGACAAAAATCATAGATTCAAGTAGTTCTCTGAACTTAAAGCAAGATAAATAAAAAGAAAAGCACCCTGCAGCACATTATAGTAAAATGTTGAAAATTAAAGAGATAATAATAGAAGAAAACTGAGAAAAAAATTAATTTCAAAGGAGCAAATATTAGACTAATATCACCTAAAGAAAGTAGGTTAATTTCCTTAACCTACTTTAAAGAAAATACTAAAGATGCAGGAAAGAATGAAAAACAACAAAAAGGACAAATGTGGACAAATATAAATGAATTTTAACTGAATATAATAACAGTTATAATAATATACTAGGGGATTTTAAGTATATAATAATATATTAGGGGATTTTATATATAAAAAGAAAATGCATAAACTATAGTATACAAATGATATTTGTATCAAGCACAGGAGACTTTAAGGCAAAAACCATTAATGCTGCTGCTAAGTCGCTTCAGTCTTGTCCAACCCTGTGTGACCCCATAGACGGCAGCCCACCAGGCTCCTCTGGTATATTTCAAAATGATAAAAGTTCTTTAGTAAAAAATATTAATTCTAGATTTTTATATATCAAATAATATAGTTGAAGATTATATAGTAAAGAAATATTGACAAAACAAAACAGAGAAATTAAAAAAATAGATTTTAGCATATCTTTTTGAGGTGCAGCAGAAGAAATAATTTACAAGGATACATAAGATTTGAAAAACACAATTTGTATATGTGACCTAATAATAACAATTTATTTTTATTCAAAGTAAATTCTTTGACTACTTGGGAATTAGATTAGCAGTCAATAACAAAAATACTCTTAGAAAAATCTATAATGCTTGTAAACTAAGAAATAGACCTTCTAATAACCCATGGGTCAAAGAAGAAATCACAAAGAAAATTAAACATATTTTGAAGTGAATGTTCATGAAAATTTAAGAGACACATTTATCCCACTTCAAGATGAAAATTTGTGTCTCCAAATACATATATTAGAGAATAAAGCTAAAAGACAACGAGCTAAAAAACAAGAAGTTGTTCATAAAAACTTATATCTACAGAAAATAAGAGGATAGAAATAAAAAGATAAAAACAGCAATAAATAAAATAGAAGACAAATATACAATAGAGAAGACCAACAAAGATAAAACATGTTTCTTTGAAATGACAAGTAAGTTTATAAACCTTGATGGAGAATAATGAGATAAAGATGGCAAGCTTAACTAATCAGTATCAGGAATAAAAGAGGCAATATCATTACAGAGTCTTCAGATATTAAAATATAAGACTATTATGAACTTTACATCAATAAATAGTGCATTTGTAAAAAAAAAATCAAGTTTTATGCTTAATATTATACACATTACAGTATGTACATTATATTTTAATAAAAAGGACAAGAAAACATTCATCTTACAAAAACTGACAGCATAAGAAAGAAAATGTAAACAGTTCTGTACTTTAAAATCAAATCGTTAATTAAAAACCTTCCCACAATGAAAACTGTAGGCCTAATTGGTTTCTCTGGTTGATTCAAACCAATTACTTCAGGAAAAATAGTATCTTAAACAAATTCTCCCAGAGAATAGAAAAGAGAATGAAAAACATCCTCTAGCTCATTTTATGAAACCAGCTTAACTGTTATACAAATAATGACAAGGGCATTAGTTTATAGAAAGAAAAAAATTATGGGCCAATCTCATTTATAAACACAGAAGCTAGATGCAGGTAAATGAATACAGAAATATGTAAGAAAAAAAGCTAATACATAATTATTACATTTGGTTTACTTTAGAAATGGAAAGTTAGTTGAACATTCAAAATTCAACCAGTAATCTGCAGTGACCACAGAGATCAGTAGTTGCCTGGGAGCCTGAATAGAGGAATGAGTGAGGCGGAAAGGACCAAAGAGGGAATACAGAGGGACATGAGAAAACTTTTGGAGGGGAGTGACATATATGTTCATTATTTGTATTTCAGGGATGATTTCACAAGTGTGTATATATGTGTGTGTATGTGTGAAAAATGATCTAACTATTCTATATACTACCAATATGTGCAATTTATTATATGTTATTATATCCCACTAAAGCTATTAAAATCCTACTAAAGACTTCCCTGGTCTACCAGGGAAGACTACTGTCTGCTCTCAGATGGTAAAGCGTCTGCCTGCAATGCGGGAGACCCAGGTTTGATCCTTGGGTTGGGAAGGTCCCCTGGAGAAGGAAATGGCAACCAACTCCATATTCTTTCTGGAAAATTCCATGGACTGAGGAGCCTGGTAGGCTACAGTCCATGGGGTCACAAAGAGTCGGACATGACTAAGAAACTTCACTTTCACTTTTCAAAGCTATCTTAAAATCAATGTAACTTATGACAGTGACAATAAAGAATCCACATGAACACAACAGATTTAGAAAAAAAAATTAATAAAAGTCAGCTTTCATTCATGATTTTAAAAAATAACTTCTAGCCAACTGTAACGGCAATTTCCTTGCTTCCCTGGTAGCTCAGACGGTAAAGTGTCTGCCTACAATGCGGGAGACCCGGGTTCAATCCCTGGGTCGGGAAGATCCCCTGGAGAAGGAAACGGCAACCCATTCCAGTATTCATGCCTGGAAAATCCTATGGACCGAGGAGCCTGGTGGGCTACAGTTCATGGGGTCCCAAAGAGTCAGATATGACTGAGCTACTTCACTTACAGTATCATAACTGAAGATAAAATGTTGACAGCTTTCCATGTGAGATTAGAAACAAGATAAAGACATCTTTGTAGTACCACTTTACCCCCTGCTCCACCACCCTCCTCCATGGGTTTGAACTAAGTAGCTTAACATTATTCTTCTGTCCAGTGATTGATTGAAGGAAGGGTAGGGATAAGCCAGTCAATGCATTCCTGCACCCCTAGTCCCTGTGATTGTCAAATGCAACACAGTATCAAAATTGATCCAGTCAACAGAAGTCAAGAATTTTGTCTGGGAGAATAGGAGTTCTCCATTTCCATGGAAAATGTAAAGATAGCACGTCAGGAAGTGCTTCAGCCATTTCTAATACAATGAGGGAAGCCATGAAGAAAGACAGTGAAAAGAATCAGAGAGAAATCAAGCCCAGTGGAAAATTAATCAGTTGTATGTATGAAAAAAGAAAAAGATCCCTTTGTTTTTTGAGCCAAATCAGTTCTGATTTTCTGTTTATATTCCAAAGCCTCCTAACCTATAGTTTTTGGCTGCAAGAAGTCATTAATGCAAAGCATGCATAGAATAAGGCAGATAAAAGTCAAAAGAATACTTGTTTTAAAAGAAAACACACATAGGCCAAAGTCAAGGCAGAAAGTCAGAGATCAAAAATTATCTGAAAGGATTGCTGTTATGATTAAGTGAAATAATATATGCAAATCGCTCAGCACAGTACTGGATGCATACCAAACTGTCATTATTAACTGCAGATAGCAAAAACTAATGGAGCAGCAGGCTGTGTGGAGTGCCCAGGGAGGCAGGAAACAGTTTTTTATATCAAAAGCATTTTCTGATAATTTTAAATTATATAACTGTTTTGAGTGGATACTGTTGAGTGGATAGTTCGGTGCCAATGAGTGGTAACAGCTTTTACTGAAAGCCTAATTTGCAATTTTATATATATTTGTTTTTTCATAAGGACCCTTCTAGATAGGTATCATCAGTGACTGAAAGAAACCAAAAGTCGCTCACTTGATCAACTCTTTGCGATCCCGTGGAGTCCAGGCCAGAATACTGGAGTGGGCAGCTGCTCCCTTCACCAGGAGATCTTCCCAACCCTGGGGTCGAACCCAGGTCACCCGCATTGCAGGCTGATTCTTTACCAGCTGAGCCACCAAGGAAACCCAAAATAAGGTAGTGGGGAGCCTGTCCCTTCTCCAGGGGGTCTTCCTGACCCAGGCACCAGACCGGGGTTTCCTGCATTGCAGGTGGATTCTTTACCAGCTGATCAGCAACTGACACATCACAAAACAAACTCAGAGGTGAACCAGACTGGCAGCTTTTTAAACGGTGATACCTGCATTTAGCACAGATTCCAACTCAAACCCATGCTCATTCTCCATCTCAGGCCAAATCTCTAATGTGAGATAAGACTCAAAAACGCAAATGAACAATATCAATTTAGAAAATTTACGTTAATAGAAAGTAACTGCATTTCCTGGATGCATTCTATGTTTTAACATTTTTTCTTTTATACATCTCAGACCTATTTCATAACAAAGCTATTTATTGGACAGAACATGAGAAGTGCACAGATTAAGCAAGAGAAGTATTTCTGGATAGAAATAACCCTCTATCATGCCAGTCATCTAGAAAATAGCCTCCTAGCCCAAATAAAACTAAACCATGTCCTTAAAAACATTCAGGGGAAAATTTTTAACAGCACTTAACAAGCAGTGGCTGTGTGGCGCTGGAGCGGCTAGTGGCCGTGAAGAGATCCCCCATGTCCAAAGTCAGGAGCGGTGGCTGCGCTTCGCGGGACTGGCTGTGAGGAGATACCCCACGTCCAAGGTCAGAGAAACCCCAGTATGATGGTAGGTGCTGGAGAGGCTGTGAGGAGATACCCCACGTCCAAGGGCAAAGGAGAAGCCCCGGCAAGACAGTAGGAGGGGTGAATTCACGTTTAGAATCAAACCCCATTCCTGCCAGAGACGCTCAGAGGGCTCAAGCAATCTTGTGCGCACCAGGCCCCAGAGACCCCACAGAGACTGAGACAGAGCTGTGTCTGAGCGTCTCCTATGGAGGGACAGGTCAGCAGCGGGCTGCCGCAGGGGCAGGGGCTCTGGGTGCAGCAGACTTGGATTGGCATAAGCCCTCTTGGAGGAGGTGGCCATTAACCCCTCCATAGAGCTGCCAGAACTTACACAGGACTGGGAAATAGACTCTTGGAGGGCACAAACAGAACCTTGTGCACCAGGACCCAGGAGAAAGGAGCAGTGGCCCCACCAGAGTCTGACCCAGACTTGCCTGTGAGTGTCCAGGAGTCTCCAGCAGAGGCGTGGGTCGGTGGTGGCCTGCTGCAGGGTTGGGGCCACTGAGTGTAGCAGTGCATGCTGGGATCTTTTGAAGGAGGTCACCATTACCTTCATTACCTTCACCATAGTTTGGCCCCAGGTAAATACTAGGGAGGGAACACAGCTCCACCCATCAACAGAAAATTGGATTAAAGCTTTACTGAGCATGGCCCCGCCCATTAGAACAAGACCTTTTCCCCCTCAGTCAGTCTCTCCCATTAGGAAGCTTCCATAAGCCTCTTATCTTTCTCCATCAGAGGGCAGACTGACTGAAAACCACAGTCACAGAAAGCTAACCAATTTAATCACATGGACCACAGCCTTGTCTAACTCAATGAAACTACGTGCCATGCTGTGTAGGGACACCCAAGACAGACGGGTCATGGTGGAGAGTTCTGACAAAATGTGGTCCACCGGAGAAGGGAATGGCAAACCACTTCAGTATTCTTGCCTTGAGAACCCCATGAACAGTATGAAAAGGCAAAAAGATAGGACACTGAAAGATGAACTCCCCAGGTCGGTAGATGCCCAATATGCTACTGGAGATCAGTGGAGAAATAACTTCAGAAAGAGTGAAGAAATGGAGCCAAAGCAAAAACAACACCCAGTTATGGATGTGACTGGTGATGGAAGCAAGGTCTGATGCTTTAGGAGCAATACTGCATAGGAACATGGAATGTTAGGTAAATGAATCAAGGCAAATTGGAAGTGGTCAAACAGGAGATGGCAAGAGTGAACATCGACATTTTAGGAATCAACGAACTAAAATGGATTGGAATGGGTGAATTTAACTCAGATGACCATTATATCTACTACTGTTGGCAAGAATCTCTGAGAAGAAATGGAGTATCCATCATAGTCAACAAAAGAGTCCAAAATGCAGTACTTGGGTACAATTTGAAAAAGGACAGAATGATCTCTGTTCATTTCCAAGGCAAACCATTCAATATCACGGTAATCCAAGTCTATGCCCTGATCAGTAATGCTATAGAAGCTGAAGTTGAATCATTCTATGAAGACCTACAAGACCTTATAGAACTAACACCCAAAAAAGATGTCCTTTTCATTATAGGGGACTGGAATGCAAAAGTAGGAAGTCAAGAAATACCTGGAGTAACAGGCAAACATGGCCTTGGAGTACAAAGAGAAGCAGGACAAAGGCTAATAGTGTTTTTCCAACAGAACGCACTGGTCACAGCAAACACCGTCTTCCAACAACACAAGAGAAGACTCTGCACATGGACATCACCAGATGGTCAATACCAAAATCAGACTGATTATATCCTCTGCAGCCAAAGATGGAGAAGCAGTTTACAGTCAGCAAAACAAGACCGGGAGCTGACTGTGGCTCAGATCATGAACTCCTTACTGCCAAATTCAGATTGAAATTGAAGAAAGTAGGGAAAACCACTAGGCCATTCAGGTATGACCTAAATCAAATCCCTTATGATTATACAGTATAAGTGAGAAGTAGATTTAAGGGACTAGATCTGATAGAGTGCCTGATGAACTATGGATGGAGGTTCGTGACATTGTACAGGAGACAGAGATCAAGACCATCCCCAAGAAAAAGAAATGCAAATAAGCAAAATGGCTGTCTGAGGAGGCCTTACCTATAGCTGTGAAAAGAAGAGAAGTGAAAGGCAAAGGAGAAAAGGAAAGATATTCCCATTTGAATGCAGAGTTCCAAAGAATAGCAAGGAGAGATAAGAAAGCCTTCCTCAGTGATCAATGCAAAGAAATAGAGGAAAACAATAGAATGGAAAAGACTAGAGATCTCTTCAAGAAAATTAGAGAAACCAAGGGAAATTTTCATGCAGAGATGGGCACAATAAAGGACAGAAATGGTATGGACCTAACAGAAGCAGAAGATATTAAGAAGAGGTGGCAGGAGTACACAGAAGAATTGGACAAAAAAGATCTTCACAACCCAGATAATCACGATGGTTTGATCACTCACCTAGAGCCAGACATCCTGGAAATGTGAAGTCAAGTGAGTCTCAGGAAGCATTACTACAAAGACAGTTAGTGGAGGTGATGGAATTCCAGTTGAGCTATTTCAGATCCTCAAAGATGATGCTGTGAAAGTGTTGCACTCAATATGCCAGCAAATTTGGAAAACTCAGCAGTGGCCACAGGACTGGAAAAGGTCAGTTTTCATTCCAGTCCCAAAGAAAGGCATGCCAAAGGATGCTCAAACTACTGCACAATTGCACTTATCTCACACGCTAGCAAAGTAATGCTCAAAATTCTCCAAGCCAGTCTTCAACCATACATGAACTGTGAACTTCCAGATGTTCAAGCTGGTTTTAGAAAAGGCAGAGGAACCAGAGATCAAATTGCCAACCTGTGCTGGATCATTGAAAAAGCAAGAGAATTACAGAAAAACATCTATTTCTGCTTTATTGACTATGCCAAAGCCTTTCACTGTGTGGATCACAATAAACTGTGGGAAATTCTTCAAGAGATGGGAATACCAGACCACCTGACCTGCCTCTTGAGAAATCTGTATGCAGGTCAGGAAGCAAGAGTTAGAACTGGGCATGGAACAACAAACTGGTTCCAAATAGGAAAAGGAGTACGTCAAGGCTGTATATTGTCACCCTGCTTATTTAACTTATATGCAGAGTACATCATGAGAAATGCTGGACTGGATGAAGCACAAGCTGGAATCAAGATTTCCGGGAGAAATATCAGTAACCTCAGATATGCAGATGACACCACCCTTATGGCAGAAACTGAAGAACTAAAGAGCCTCTTGAGGAAAGTGAGAGGAGAGTGAAGAATTTGGCTTATAAGTTCAACATTCAGAAAACTAAGATCATGGCAGCTGGTCCTATCACTTTATGACAAATAGACAGGGAAACAATGGAAACAGTGGCAGACTTTATTTTTTGGGTCTCCAAAATCACTGCAGATGGTGACTGCAGCCATGGAATTAAAAGATGCTTACTCCTTGGAAGGAAAGTTATGAACCTAGACAGCATATTAAAAAGCAGAGAGACATTACTTTGTAAGCAAAGGTCCGTCTAGTCAAGGCTATGGTTTTTCCAATAGTCATGTATGGATGTAAGAATTGGACTGTAAAGAATGCTGAATGCCGAAGAATTGATGCTTTTGAACTGTGGTGTTGGAGAAGACTTTTGAGAATCCCTTGGACTGCAAGGAGATCCAACCAGTCTATCCTAAAGGAAATCAATCCTGAATATTCATTGGAAGGACTGATGCTGAAGCTGAAACTCCAATCCTTTGGCCACCTGATGCAAAGAGCTGACTCATTTGAAAAGACCCTGATGCTGGGAAAGATTGAAGGCAGGAAGAGAAGGGGACGACAGAGGATGAGATGGTTGGATGGCATCACCAACTCAATGGACATGGGTTTGGGTAGACTACGGGAGTTGGTGATGGACAGGGAGGCCTGGCGTGCTGCAGTCCACGGAGTTGCAGAGTTGGACATGACCGAGTGACTGAACTGAACTGAACAACTAAATCTAGGAAATCTTAACCTTTGGAAGGAATATACAGTTGTATAGTTTTTAGGGCTGTTATAAAATATGGAGGCAGTAGGATAAACACTACTTGCTTTTTATTTTTTTCCTCCATGGAATAAAAGACAGGACTAGCAAATGAAAACTATTTAAGTAAGTGATTTTCCAAAATACTACTATTTTGAATATTCACTCTGTCTTTTAAGGATACAAATCAAGAGCTCCTCAAATTACAAACATCCTCCAACAGTTATTATAAACATCAGAAACAAGCAATATGAATAATTAAACAATTTCATATTCAATTATTCTTCCTAATAATCTCCCAAATGGCTTAGCAAAATCTACAATCAACAAATTACATAACATACTATGATTTTTAGAAAATAATAAATAAGAATAACAACTCTGATTAGGCCATAAGACATATGTGAAAGGATTCTATTAAATTTTTCAATTATGGAATGAAAATTCATCTCCCTGTTCCACAGTCCTTGAGTATTTCAATGTCACTGCTATATGACCTCCCACCATCTCCCACAGAAGCAGGGGCTGCTGTAGTGGAGAAATAATATTAGTAAAATTAGCCTCTTGCCAGGAACTCTAACCCAGTTGGGTTAATTTGTAATGGCCTACCTGGCTCCCTGCCCCTGCTTCTCTTTTGCTCTGAGCTGAATCTATTAAATTAACCTGACCCAAAGTTATGCATCTGACTCCAGGGCCAACTCCAGCCCTCAGCAGGGGAGATAACATAAGAAAACCTCTGTCAAGATCTTCCTGCCTCTGCCCTGAATTACTGTTCCTCTGATTTTTACTCCAGTCTACCATGATTGGGTCCTTGTCTTGTATCCCAGTTTCCTATGGCTGGGTTTTTCACTGCGAAGTCTTAATCTCTTGGTTACAGGTCCCTAATACTTAGCAGGAGACTCCCATAGTACCCAATGTCCTTTGGGATGAATATTTTTTTAGGATTACCTTGATATTTAAGGTATTTGTGCCACTTCCTAAAGAATCTAGAACTTCAGCTCTGTTAGGGCCATATTCCACCAGTCTGCACCAAACCCTCCCCATTAACACTTACAGATGGACTAGACTCTCAGATTCATGGGAGGCAGTATGGCACGCTGGTTAACGACATGGTTTCTGCAATCAGGTTCCCTGGATCTAAAAGCTAGCAAAGCTATGAATGACCTTGAATAAGATTCTTAATCTCTTTATACCTTGATTTCTTCATCTCCACAATAGGGATAAAGACAACATCTGCCTTGCACATGGATGTCTAACCAATAGATAATATATATTACTGTATCTAATAAACACTGAGCACTCTTTAAATATTGTTGTTTAGTCATTAAGTCATGTCTGACTCTTTGCGACCCCATGGACTGCAGCCCTCCAGGCTCCTCTGTCCATGGGATTTCCCAGACAAGAATACTGGAGTGGGTTGCCATTTCCTTCTTCAGGGAATTTTCCCGACCCAGGTATCAAAGCTGGATCTCCTGCATTACAGGCAGATTCTTTACCACTGAGCCACCTGGGCAATACTCTTCAAATGTTAGCTTGTTGCTATTATTTTGGTTCTTATCTACCCATTTATAGAATTATAGTCTGTATTATTATTTTAGTCCCTGTTTAATGCCTGATCATATATGTCTACTATTTTCTGATCTATCCTATACTGTATGTAAATTCCTCCTTCCTAATTTATAGTGAATGTGATCTCTTTCCCTAAAGAAAGTAATAAGGTACTGAAATTCATTACTTCCATCTATCTTCCTTTCCTTTCAAAGAGGAAGAAGATATTCTATTGTTCAACCAGCCTGAGTCTGTCCATATTTCTCTTTATCTATGAGATTCTGCTTTCATAGCCACTCTGGCTTATCTTGAAGAGCAGCTGGGGTTTAGCTTTCTGAGAAGATGATTTGGAAGTTTTGCAAAAATCAAACCATAATGGTGGCAGCTTTGAGTACTGGTCTGTTCCATTCCTATAAGGTCACTTAGATCCTCAGTCCTGGAGAATTTTAGCTCTGAGCTCAGAGGTGGAATCTGAAAGCAGTCATGTGTGGAACTCTGCATCTCACTTCATAGTCCCAAATATTTGTGGAATTTTTATAAAATATGAAAAAGAATAAAAATTAAATAATACAGCATCCATTTACACAATTCTGTTCTTATTCTATGCAATTTGGTACCACTATTCATGCACATAACAATACCTTAGGTTAACAAAGTCATAAAATATCACTACTCCAGATCTTTTAAAGCTGTATCATAAAGAATGTTACATGTGTGACAGTTTCAGAAGCAGGGGAGCCAGAATAAGTGTGCATATTCTATAAGTCAAATAAGAGGAATGAGATAGAACAAATGATTTACTCCAAACTCCTAAAGAATCAGACAAAAACCCCATTCCCTAAACATCCAGTACTAAACTAAACTGCCCCAGATTAGGGGGTTGAGGAGGAGATTGTTACTCATTCTTTGAAAAACAGATACTCTAAACACACCTAAGTATTAAGGCTGGATTTAAAACTGAATGTATCCTGATACTAACGGTCCAATCTGAAACTGTGAAGCACTCAACTTCCAACTCAACTCTTATTCAGTATTTGTACCTAATAGCTTGCAGATAGATCTTCATATATCTGTGCCTTCACCAAAATAACAGGTTTTTACCCAGTTTCATAGACACAGGCAGTTTCTCATTCTTCCAGCCAAATGTATTGATAAAAATTCTCAGTTGGTGTAGAAAAATTGTACTGCATTTCCTTAAGCATCAAAATGAGTGTGCTACTAAGAGCTAGCCGGGGTAGTAGGAATGCTGCATAGTTTTCAATTGTCATTTCTGAAACTCTAATGTAGGGATAATTTTTATCCTGTGCTTTCATAGTTACTGATAAGTGTTGATTCATTGTAAGGGAGTGGCAGGGCTTAGAGGAGGGAAGTGGCCTCTGCCAAATCTAAACCTGGGGCAAGAACAGAGAATTGTAAAGGACTCTGTGTTCCAACCCAGGGCTGAACTCTGTCACCTCCTTCAGTATTTACTTCTCCTCTCTGTGGTTTCACTTAGGGATCGATTACTCAAACTCATCTTGTGACCTGCGGCCCATGAATTACCCTGCTGTTACTTTTCATGAGGAGATCACAGAAAGTATATTCACAGCTGTTTAAAATTAACACTTCTTCCTTATCAGAAACGGCTCCACTCTTTTCCTGACATCAACACATTATTGAAAATTCTGTACTGTAATTCTTTGTCTTTCCTGACTCTGCCCTTTATTACTGCCTACGGCCAGTAATAACAACAGATTGTCTGTCAGAGGAAGCTGTGGCCTCACCAAGGCACATAAAAATTCCAGGCGCTCAACATCTTTAAATGATGGGTCCAGACTTAACTAGGAGAATCCGTTTTTACTCACTTGTATATTAAAATATTTTTGGGTTTTTTAAAAAATATTTTTGGTTTTTATTATTGAATGTGAAGTTGGCTACCATCTCCCAAAGCATCCAGGACACCATGTGAATTTATGGTGATGTTGAGTACATGGGTCACACTGGACTGACTGGGGTTTCTGCATAAATACAAACAACTGAGACCAGTGTGTTTAGACAAGACTTCATTTTCTCACAAACTTTCCTGTATTTTCTCTAAATATTTAAGTTAAAGTAGGCACCAAAGTGGCACTCAACTGGAATAAAACATTAATTAGATACAGTAGAGAACTTAATTCAACATCAGATTCCCCACCCTTCCCTTCCCAACCCTTGAATTTTCTGCAGTGAGTTTTTAAGCTCAGGTTAGCTTCCCTGTATTACTTGGCATCTTTTGGAATACACTCCCCCTCATTGTGTTAGCCTCTGAAAATGTTCTATTGTATTATCTGTCTAAGAAAGAAAGAAGTAAAAAAATCCTTAAAGCATTCCAGAGCCAAAAATGATTACCACTAATTGGGAGGACTCTATATCACTGGATCCTCATTCGTATGAATAATGGAGTATCCACTTATTTCCTTTAAAAACTGTCAAAGATAAAGATCACTAGCAATTTAACTTTTGAATACAAAATATGAAATTAAAATGATGCCTAAAGACTTGATATCCTGTAACAAGAATACAAACTAGCAAAACAGTAGTACCTCATGGTGAGGGCAATGTCCCTGAAAAGAGCATTTAAGAAACCTGAAAGGTGAAAAACCTGTAAAGAAGCACTAGTCCTGTCACTCCTCATCTATTAAAAGAAAAAAAGTGTTATTACAAGATTTTGTTTGTGACAGTTTAAACACCCGTATCTTATTCTTTTCTGTGTGATTTAAACAGTTAAAAATATAAATAATGGAAATATCTAGAAAAAAATAATGAAAACACGATGACCCAGAACCTATGGGATGCATCAAGAGCATTCCTAAGAGGAAAGTTTATAGCAATACAATCCTACCTCAAGAAACAAGAAAAATCTCAAAGAAGCAACCTAATCTTGCATATAAAGTAACCAGAGAAAGAACAACAAGCAAAACCCAAAGTTAGTGTAAGGAAAGAAATTATAAAGGGCAGAGCAGAAATAAATGAAATAGAGACTAAAAAAACAATTTTAAAAAAAGATTAATGAAGCTAACTGCTGCTGCTTTGAAAAGATAAACAAAATTGATGACCCTTTAGCCAGTCTCTTTAAGAAAAAAAGAGAGGACTCAAATCAGTAAAATTAGAAATGAAAAAGAAGTTACAACTGACACTACAGAAATACAAAGGATCATAAGAGACTACTACAAGCAACTATGTACCAATAAAATGGACAACCTATTAGAAATAGACAAATTGTTAAAAAAAAAAATACAAATTTCTTGAACCAGGAAGAAATAGAAAATATGAACATATCAATCTCAAGTGATGAAATCAAAATGGTGATTTAAAATCTTCCAACATTATTAATTATTAATAATGGTAAGAGCATGCAAGATGGAGTCACAAGAACTAGCTTCTTTACTGCTCCAATCACACTCCGCCCATCCTTCTCCTGGCCCGGCCAGAGAGGCAGAGCTGTGCTGTCCACAGCTGGACTGGAAAGTTTCGGAAGGCAAAGGACTTTATCTTGTCATAGTGTGTGTCCCTAATAACTAACATGGTGCCCAGCACATGGTAGATAATCAAATATTACCTGAAATGATTGGGATTGACTTTCGCAAGGGCAGTAAACAAGCCCTGTCAAGGCTGGGCCTCCAGCTGGTAGTCCCCTTCCTGGCCATCTTTCAACCACTGAGGATTTGAGGACTATCCATTTTCAAACACACTGCAGGAATACATTCAAGAGCAACCTTCTTTCTCCTCCATCCTGCCAACAGTTTTGCCTCACAAACACAATCACTAAAGTCTATAGGTTCTTTACAAAGCACTTTCGCATACGGTGTTTTATCTAACCCTTATAACAACATTCTGAGTTAAGGAAGGGTTTCGCTGGTGGCTCAGCGGTAAAGAATCCACCTGCAATGCAGGAGACTCGAGTTCTATCCCTGCATCAGGAAGATCCCCTGGAGAAGAAAGTGGCAACCTGTTCCTGGATTCTTGCCTGGGGAATCTCATGGACAGAGGAGCCTGGCAGGCTAAAGTTCATGGCGTTGCAGAGTCGGACACGACTTAGCTACTAAACTACCACCACCAAGGCAGACATAGTCCCCAGCTAACACATAAGGAATGAAAGGTTTAGGAAGACTAAAGAGTTTGGTCAAGGTCACATAATGATAAAATGCTCATTTTTACAACCTCAGTATTAAGACTAGACTAACAGTAACAGAACTTAATACCAGTGTTCCTATGTGGACTCCTGAGACATACCACTTCCAAAGGTCTCACATGCAGGGTCTGCCCGTCTTTCACTGACTCTCCCTTACAACTGCTTACATGTTAGAAACACATCCTAATGCAATGCTTTGCTTAATAAAGAAAATAATATTTGCTAAATAAAAAACAGTGCCACTATAATGGAATATAAGAAAACAAGACTTCCTCAAAACACCATAGGCAGTATCTTCAGTAAGGTTTGACTTAAAGGAACAAATGTCTACCAAATGACTAGGGAAAACTGCTTCCTAAATGAAAGATGAACCAATTAAAATTACATTAGAAATGAGTGAGAATTAAAGTTCTTTTGGTCAGTGGGTTTTCAGCTTTCTCCCCTTTAAAATAATTCTGACAGGAATTAAAACTTTAGTGGCACATTGTGTAAGACAAGACAGTCTGGGCTTATCTAGAAGCAGAAAGCAGTTCTCCAGCCATTTCTAACATAGGGTTGTACAACCAAGTGCTTCAGACTATTTAAATTTATACCAGCATCTATATTCTGGGCTCATAAACAAACCAAGCTCTCAAACTCCTGAAATTCACTCTGAATAGCTAATAGGAAAAGTGGTCTGGAAAAAAGCACAGAAAAAGCTTACATCCAGATTTATTCTGTAATTTTTGTAAATCACATTTTTGGAAAGAGGTAGGAAGTAAGTAAAATTCTAAAGATAGGCTTTTTCTTAGTTATGTAAAGTATTTTATTCCTAATCTGAGAAAAATAGCTCTTTCTTGTATTAGATGTTTTCAGTTCTCACAATTTAAGGTTAGTTGAACAAAATTGTTGATGTTGAAATGTCAATGAAATTCAAGTTAAAACAGAGCTAAATGAGGGCTGTCAGACTAATGAGACTAATTCCAAATTTTTTTGTTTTTCTAAGAGAATCTCATCATTTTCGCTTTTAATGAGATAGAGACAAGGAAGGCACACACTAATACTTTAGCTTGGGGGAGAGATGTGACCCCCAGAGTTGTCAGGTACCCGGAGTACCATGGTTTCAAAGGAAAGGGAAACCTATTCTACAAAATAGAAGGAGAAGAATCTGCGGGGGAAAGGCAGGGCATTACAATTAAGCGGCAAGGCTGAGAGGGAAAGGATAGTGGAAGACCTTGTGTTTTGCACAGGGATCCTTGCCAACACACATAAAATGCTTAGTGAAGGCGTGTGCTATAGAAGCTGGAGAGGGTGGCGCTTTACACCCAGACTGGCGTGACGAATGGAGGTGGCCTCCAGATAAATACAGGAGGGGGACCATATGAGTGTAAGACATGGGAATTAGAAATTGTGGGGGGAGTTTCAGGCTTCCAAAAGCTATAAAACCATGTGGGTCTAAGCTAATTATAGACAAAAGACTGAGGCAATTCCAGGTGATATCTGATATAATACAGCAACTGATTATTAGGAATTGCACATCAATACATATTAGGTAAATCAGTTTGCAAATGCTATCTTTTCTTGCATTTCTACTCTTCCAAACATGAAGAACCCAGTGATGATAATCATATCATCTCTTCCAAACATGAAGAACCCAGGGATGATAATCATATCATCTCTCAAGTCAGGCAGACAAATCAAATCCTAGCTCCACGCTTTCCTAGCTGTGAGACTTGACCTAGTCACTTAACTTTTCTGAGCCTCAGATCAACAAAAAATAGGACATTACAAAATAAAGACTTACAAGACACAAGGAAGGACATCACACAATGATTAAGGATCAATCCAAGAAGAAGATGTAACAGTTGTAAATATTTATGCACCCAACATAGGAGCACCTCAATACCCAAGGCAAACACTAACAGCTATAAAAGGGGAAATTGACAGTAACAATAATAGTGAGGGACTTTAACACTTCACTTACACCAATGGACAGATCATTCAGACAGAAAATTAATAAGGAGACAAAAGCCTTAAATGAAACATTGGACCAGATAGACTGAATTGATATTTATAGGACATTCCATCCAAAAGCAGCAGAATACACTTTCTTCTCAAGAGCACACAGAACCTTCTCCAGGACAGATCACATCTTTGGGTCACAAATAAAGCCTCAGTAAATTTAAGAAATTGGAAATTGTTTTCTGATCACAATGAGATTATAAATCAAGTACAGCAAATAAAATGAAAAAACAGATCAGTTACAGGAAAAAAACTGTAAAAAACCCACAAACACATGGAAGCTAAACAGTAATGCTACTAAATAACCAATGGACCGCTGAGGAAATAAAAAAACATATAGAAACAAAATAACAACAAAAACATGATGAACTAGAACCTATGGGATGCAGCAAGAGCATTCCTATGAGGAAAGTTTATAGCAATACAATCCTACCTCAAGAAACAAGAAAAATCTCAAAGAAGCAACCTAATCTTGCATATAAAGTAACCAGAGAAAGAGCAACAAGCAAAACCCAAAGTTAGTGTAAGGAAAGAAATTATAAAGGGCAGAGCAGAAATAAATGAAATGGAGACTAAAAAAACAATTTTAAAAAAAGATCAATGAAGCTGACTGTTGCTTCTTTGAAAAGATAAACAAAATTGATGACCCTTTAGCCAGTCTCATCAAGAAAAAAAAAATGGAGAGGATTCAAATCAGTAAAATTTGAAATGAAATGAAATCAGAAATGAAAAAGAAGTTACAACTGACACCACAGAAATACAAAGGATCATAAGAGACTATTACAAGCAACTACATGACAATAAAATGAACAACCTAGAAGAAATGGACAAATTCTGAGAAAAGTACAAACTTCCAAGACTGAACCAGGAAGAAATGGAAAATATTAACATATCAATCTCAAGTAATGAAATCCAAATGGTGATTAAAAATCTTCCAACAAACAAAAGTCCAGAAACAGAGAGCTTCACAGGTGAATCCTATCAAACACTTAGAGAACAGCTAACACTTATCCTTCTCCAACTCTTCAAAAATCACTGCAGAGGGAAGAACACTCCCAAGCTTATTCTACAAGGCCACCATCATCCCGATGGTGACAGACAAAGATACCACACAAAAAGAAAATTACAGGCCAATATTACTAATGAACATAGACATAAAAGTCCTTAACAAAGTATTAGAAAACAGAATCCAACAACACATTAAAAGGATCAAACACTATGATAAGTGGGATTCATCCCAGGGATGCAAAGATTCCTCAGTATATGCAAATCAATCAATGTAACACACCATATCAACAAGTTGAAGAATAAAAACCATATGATCATCTCAATAGATGCAGAAAAGCTTTTGACAAAATCCAACACCTATTTATGATTAAAACTCTCCAGAAATTGAGCACAGAGGGAACCTACCTCACATAATAAAGGCCATATATGACAAAACCAGAGCAAAGATTGTGAAAAATGAACACACTTCCTCTAAGATCAGGAAGAAGAAAAAGATACCCACTCTCACCGCTATTATTCAACACAGTTTTGGAAGTCCTAGTCACTGCAATCAGAGAAGGAAAAGAAAAGGAATCCAAGCTGGAAAATAAGAAGTAAAACTGTCACTGTTTGCAGATGACATAATACAATACATAGAAAATTCTAAAGATGCTACCAGAAAACTACTAGAGTAATCAATGAATTTGGTAAAGTTGCAGGATACAAAATTAGGTACAGAAATCTCTTGCATTCCTACACACTAACAACAAAATATCAGAAAGAGAAATTAAAGAAACAATCCCATTTACTTCTTCAACAAAAAGAATATAACACCCAGGAATAAACCTACCTAAGAAGGCAAAAGACCTGCTCTCAGAAAACTATAATATACTGATGAAAAAAATCAAAGACCACACAGATGGAGAAATACACCATGTTCTTGGATTGGAAGAATCAATACTGTGAAAATGATTATACTATCCCAAAGCAATCTTTACCAATGGCGTTTTTAGATTTGAGCAAAAAATTTTACAATTTGTATGGAAACACAAAAGACTCCAAATAGCCAAAGCAATCTTGAAAAAGAAAAAGAGCTGGAGGAACTAGACTCCCTGGGTTCAGACAATACAACAAAGCTATAGTAATCAAGACAGCATGCTACTGGCACAAAGCAGAAATACAGATCAATGAAAGAGAATAGAAAGCCCAGCAATAAACCTGCACAGCTATACTCATCTAATCTATGACAAAGGAGGAATGAATATACAGTGAAGAAAAGACGGTCTCTTCAATAAGTGGTTCTGGAAAAAACTGGACAGCTACAAGGAAAAGAATGAAATTAGAACACTCCCTAACACCATATAAAAAAATAAACTCAAAATGGATTAAAGACCTAAATGTAAGGCTGCTGCTGCTGCTGCTGCTGCTGCTAAGTCACTTCAGTCGTGTCCGACTCTGTGCAACCCCATAGACGGCAGCCCACCAGGCTCCCCATCCCTGGGATTCTCCAGGCAAGAACACTGGAGTGGGTTGCCATTTCCTTCTCCAGTGCATGAAAGTGAAAAGTGAAAGTGAAGTCACTCAGTTGTGTCCGACTCTTAGCGACTCCATGGACCACAGCCTATCAGGCTCCTCCGTCCATGGGATTTCCAAGGCAAGAGTACTGGAGTGGACACTATAAAATCCTGAAGAGGAAAACAAAGGCAGAACAAATAAATCACAGCAAGATCTCTTTTGACCCACCTCCTAGAGTAATGAAAATAAGAACAAACGTAAAAAAATGGGACCTAATTAAGCTTAAAATTAAACTCTTTTGCACAGCAAAGGAAATCATAAATAAGACAAAAAGAGAACACTTAGAATGGGGAGAAAATATTTGCAAACAAAGCAACTGACAAAGGGTTAATCTCCAAAATATACAAACATGTCTTGCAGTTCAATATAAAAAAAACAACTAACTCAATCAAAAAATGGGCAGAAGACCTAAATAGACATTTCTCCAAAGAAGACATACAGATGGCCAAGAGGCACATGAAAAGATGCTCAACGTCACTAATAATTAGAAAAGTGCAAATCAAAACTACAATGAGGCATCACCTCACACTAGTCAGAATGGCCATCATCAAACAATTTATAAACAATAAATGCTGGAGAGGGTGTGAAGAAAAGGAATCCTCTTGCACTGCAGGTGGGAATGCAAATTGGTACAGCCACTATGCAGAACAGTGTGGAGGTTCCTTAAAAAACTAAAAAAAGAACTGCCATATGACCCAGCAACACCACTCATGGGCATATGCCCAGAGAAAACCATAATTCAAAAAGATACATGCACCCTAATGTTCATTGCCGCACTATTTACAATAAGCAGGACATGGAAGCAACCTAAATGTCCATCAGTGGAGGAATGGATAAAGAAGATGTGATACATATATACATTGGAATATTACTCAGCCACAAAAAAGGAATGAAACTGTGCCATTTGCAGAGATGTGGATATGCCTAGAGACTGTTATACAGAGTAAAATGAGTCAGAAAGAGAAAAATAAATATTGCATAATATTACATATTACATGGAATCTAAAAATAGTTAGAGATGAATTTATTTGCAAAGCAGAAATAGAGACACAGATGTAGAGAACAAATGTATGGATACCAAGGTGGGGAATAGGAGGTGAGTGAATCGGGAGATTGGGATTGACATATATACACTACTATGTATAAAATAGACTAACTAATGAGAACCTACTGTTAGGCACAGGAAATGCTCTATGGGACCTAAATGGGAAGGAAATCCAAAAAAGGGATATGTGTATATTTACAGCTGATTCACTTTTCTGTACAGCAGAAACACAGCATCATAAAGCAACTATATTCCAATAAAATTTTTTTTAAAACCCAAACAAAATAAAACTCTTTCAAAAATAAACAAAAGAGTAATACTTTACTTAAAAAAAAAAAGGACAATGCATCTTGCAAAATCTGGCATATAATAAGTGCTCAATAAATATGTGTTTACTGATTGACAGGTGTGCTATGAAAGAAGATGTGGCATGAATGTCAAGCACATGTCTGGCCAGGCCCACAGTAAATGTTAGCTGTCACTCCTATAATCATTCCTTTTAGTGATGACCTGAAGTACCAAAAAAGTTTGTAAAAAGGACAGTGCTTCATATCAGGCATTTTACTTAAAATTTGCAATGGCCACTAACCACAAGAAACTCCCAATTGATTAGTGTTATATGCTATTACTTTGCAACTAATAAAGCAGGCAACCAATAATCTAATCATGTATTATTATGCATTTTATTAATGAAAAGATAAGGACATATTTTTTATAGATTGTATATATCAGCTATTGCTACAATAATCCTACAGAATAAAGCACCTCAAACAAAAAGCTGGTTTATTCTCATGCTCATAGGTCTATGTGTTAACTGGAATAAAGCTGGTCCAGACTGGGCTTGGTTAGGTGGCTCTGCTTCCGGCTGTGGGTTGGGCTAGGTTCATTCCACCTGTGTTCACTCTGGGACAAGGCTGAAGGGACAGCAATTCCCTGGGGAAAGCTCTTCTTATGACAAATTACCAGTGTGAAAAACCAAAGCCCAATCATAAAACCATACTTAAAAGTTTGTGTCACATCCATTAACATCCCACTGACCAAAGCAAGTCTCAAGGCCAAACCCAATATCAGTGGGTGGGAGCTGAACAACAGTCAAAAAGTACCCAACATTGAAAACTGAAATTTTAAGTAGTTGGGTGTAATTGCATTATAGTAATATATCTGTACTTCTACATGGATTTAAATTCATATTAATAGGCTCTAAAAAGAAAGATCTTACGGTAATTAAGGAGGAGATTCTGAAGAGATGAGGTACTAACGATGAAAACTTCTGATACTTCAATTACTAAATAAATGAGGTAATTCAGGCTTCAGATGTTCATTTATAATTACACAGGAAATATTTCAAGCATGTTTTACATTTCAATTGAATCAGTGTTTTACTCAAACTGCTATGTCAAACCATTAAAAGTAATTGATATTATTAAAGTAGAAGATAATATATCCTCCTATGTTGTGAGATTTACAGTTGAATAAATACATGTCATTTTTTAGAATTAATATCTGTCAGTTTAAAAAATCCATGAGTATATCTAGGGAAAGCTCTGACACACCTCAATTATCCAAAAAAAAAAAAAAAAAAACTTTGCAAAATGTATTAAGATTGATTTTAAAAGGAAAATAAAACATTGAGTCAACATAATTGCTTTGAAGTTTAAGCATTTTCAACAAATTAAAAATTTTGGGGTGAAGAAATAGACAACAAAAATACACTCAGCCAAAGGAACACCAGTGTGTTTTCAATCTACATTTTATAAATTATTCAGTGCAAGCTTAAAGAAATGATTTTAATTAAGAAAGATTACACTTGGGTATTAATATGATAAAATATTCTGACATAATATTTCAAATCCATGTGAAGATAACAGAAACAAAGAATTTCTTGGCAATATAAAAAAAATAAGTTTAACAGAAAATTTGAATTTTACAGCTCCATTGTTTTGTATTCGGGGCTTCAAGTGAAACAGTTTTAAATATCCATTTTAGGTATTGGAGCTTCGTTAGAACCAACTGCTTTGGTAAAAAATGCTATGAGCTATCTCAACTACTGGATAGCAAGTATGGCATTATATATTAATTACTTCTAATTTACTAATCTGTGAATTACTCTTTTAAACTCTAACATGTTATCATTTCTATTCTACTTTCCCTTACTATTCCTCTTTTCAGAAATCCCCAATAGATCAGCTGACATGAGCAAGTCTCAAATCCACACTCCTCATAGTGGCACACATAATCCTCCATTATGTTGTCCCAACATAGTTTCCATTGCCCCTTAGTATGTAGGCATTACTCCTGCTAAGCTAGTCTAGTGATTCAAAAATACTTTAAGTATGTAATTCCTCACTTGCAAAACAGGCATCTAGTACCTCTGTATAACAGTTGGCCCATCTTTGACTTCATTCGTCTCACCTCTTGTATTAAAGATTTCCAAGTTAACTCCATCTTCCAGGGAGCTCTTCTACCTCTAATGTTTGAAAGCATTTATTGCCTGACTGTATATATGTAATTTATTACATAGGAGTCTTGAACTGTTGAACTTGTCACATGTATCTTACCATCCTTTTGTAGATTATAATGGCTTCAAGTGTAACTTCCATAACCAAGACACAGACCCATCCAAGATTCATTCTCCTTTTTCTACTTATGAATAGAACACTATTTTTCCTTGGATGGCAATGCACCCATTTAAAAATACTCACCTTCTAAAATCCCTGGTAGATGGAAATATGTCCATGTGACCCAAGTGCTGGCTAAAGAGATAAGGCCTCTATTTATAGAGGTCCCCAGTGAAGATACTGTTCCTGATAGAAAGGGGCAGAAACATGAATGTGAGGCTTGGAGGCGGAAGAGCTTCATGTGACCACAAGGGCAAGAGCTATACCTAAGGACCAAAAAAGCCTTCATCACTGATGACTTCATGACACCACTGTAACAGACCTAGACTGTCTACCTCTACCCTTCTCATTACTTGAGAAAAACAACTGTTGGGTTAAGCTACTCTAATTGGATTTTCACTACATATGGCAAAACATGTAGTTTTGTGTAAGAACATTTAAGATATACTTTCTTAGCAACTTTCAAGTGTAGAATATAGTACTGTCAACTATAGAAACTGTATTTTATATTTTTGATTGGAAGATATAAACATGTAAATCTCCCCAAATTAATCTTTACACTTAACACAATTTTAAGAAAAAAATTCAAGT
Source organism: Odocoileus virginianus (assembly GCF_023699985.2). Lineage (NCBI taxonomy): Eukaryota > Metazoa > Chordata > Mammalia > Artiodactyla > Cervidae > Odocoileus > Odocoileus virginianus. The sequence goes on along the minus strand of NC_069675.1, from coordinate 35,119,761 downwards.
TGCAAAAAATGATTGAAACTTGACAGATTATTCTCACGTTTGTTGATCTGGAAGATGACCAACTGTCAGACTAACCAAAAAATTTTAAGAGGTTTGGCTCAACCAGACATCCACTGAAGCATATACTACAGACACTCAATAATTAAAACAGTATGGATCTTGCAAAAGAAAGGAATAAATCAATGAAACAAAACTTTAAGGTCTAGGAACAGATCCATTTATTTATACAAATCATTGTTTATAACAAAACTGGCTGAGGCATAACTTATTTAAAGGTTTTAGAAAAAAATAGATTCCTGTCTCATAATATATAGGATAAATTCTATATTGGTTTTAGTTTTAAAATAGAAAATACCAAAGTACTGAAAGAACACAGGCCTGAATAATTTTAAAATATTTGTATTGGGAAGGAATTACTAAGTATGATCCCAAAGGCAGAAATCATAGTGAAACCGACAGACTGGATTCATAAAGATGTAGCTCAGTCGGTAAAGAATCTGCCTGCGGTGCAGGAGACCCCGGTTCAATCCCTGGGTTGGGAAGAATCCCTGGAGAAGGAAATGGCAACCCACTCCAATATCCTTGCCTGGAAAATCTCATGGACAGAGGAGCCTGGTGGGCGGAAGTCCATGGGGTCGCAAAGAGTCAGGCACGACTGAGCGACTAACACTAAGAATTATGTATGGTACAAACTCCAACATAAGCAATTATCAAAGAAGTTTTTAATGGCCTAATTTTTAATCATCTGAGCTTTGTTAAATGTATTTATTTTATAATCAAAACAATGGCATGTCATAAGCCATTAGTAATGATCATAGGGATATATATATTTACTGATAAAAAGATATTTACAAAAAAATTATGCCTAATTATGTATGGTGTGCTTCCAGTTTTATAAAAATTGTGTACCTCATCACAAATTTACCTATTTTATTATGTAGTTAAACATCTGGAAGAATACATATCAAAATCTTAATATCAACTATCTCTAGATGGTATTATAATGAGTATTCTTTTTATTTAACCAATATCATCTAATTTTTCTCGAAGTAAATTTATATTACCCAGATAATTAAAAAAATGTATTTTAAAATTTTTTCATGGTGAAAATAGCCAAGACATAAAAGAGAGATAGTTTCAATTAAACTGTGGTTATTTCTAGGTGGTAGGATAACAGGTGACTTAAATTTTCCTCTTCACATAAAGTTTTTGAATATTTTTATACAGGAATATATTTATCCATTTAATCAAAATGAAATGAACTTGATTTTTCAAATGCATCTGACTACTGTGCAGCTACAAATTATACAACTATTGCATAAAAGGAAATCTGCTAACCCAGCGGGTGAACTGACTGATGAAGAATGCAGCACATGAGCTCCTCAGTTCCACACTTATCACCAGGGTCATCTGTAATTAGCCGTGTGTTCCATGTCAGAAATAAAGCCATTTTCTTTGTACTCTTTTAGTGTTTTCACTCCTGTTTTGATGCTGGGAGCAGGGAAGTAGATAGTAAAGGCCTACAATGACAGACCACTATTAACATGATCCTAACTGGGTTATTCCAGCCCTAGTAAAGTACAGAGAAATGCATTCAGTCAGCAGTCCAAGGGAAAAAAGAGATTACAACTGAGGCTCCAGGATGACAGACGAACTCAGACTAAAATTAAAAAGCAAAACAAAGTAGAAAGTCTATGTGAAATTTGATGCATTATCTATGACAACTGTTTCCTCTAATATGAAAGGCAATCCATCTACTACAGTCATCCAGAGGTCATGCTCTCCCTAAGTGTCATTAGCCAGAGGAATTAACAAATTTTCCAAAAGATTCCAACATCTCCAAAAATAAATAAAAGCTCAGGTAACATGAAGATCAGTTAACAACAACAACAACAACAGTCTCCAGCTTCAAATGGAAAAACAATCTAAAGCATGCCCTACTAAAAATCTAACATGGTTACACCATCACCCCTCTTGCTACACCAAATACCAAATTCATTAATCATTCATTCATTATTTCTTCGTTTGTGTATTCCTTCATTCACCTACAATGAATATCTACTATGTGCCGAGCTCTAAAGCAGGCAGTAGGTGGAGCTTACAACCATCCCCTTACCAAATGTAAACATATTAACACCCCTGATGGAAATCCTGCCATATATAAATTAGCTAAAAATAAATTAGAAAAAAAAAAAAGAATAAAGCAAAATTCCTGGCATCATGAGAGATACAGGTTTACTCTGACTAAATTTTCAAGCACTGATTGTTCTACCCTTCTGATAAATTAGAGATTGAAATAATGAATTTTAAAATTGTAGAAGAAAGACAGCACTGCAATGTAGAGAAATGGTAGATGGAAAGGATGGGGGAAAACACTGGTGAGCCTAGAGTTAAATTTATTCTTTAGTAAGTGAATCACTTATAATATCTAGGAATTAAATATAACCAGTAGAACCTGGAAATTGAACATCATAGTCCTCAGAGTAAAATAAAAATTATATTCTCAAACAGAGAAGTAACAACACTGCCCATAGCCCAGTCTGGTTATAGAAGACATCAAAGACAGTCTTTATAGTCAGTCTTTCACCTCAGCTAAGCAGAGCATAATGCTCACAGCCTCCACAGAGCAAGAACTTCCCCGAGTTAGGCTGGTCTCAAAACCTAGGACATACCTAAATTCTTTGTATTTCATGTCTGGTCCTGAACATCAAATGTAAATAGAAGTGTAATGTTGTACTTTAATAGTGGATCTAGAATTGAGAATCTATTTACCAGCATATTCAAGATAGAAATCTGGTTCTCCCCATCAGGAACTGCTGAGTATCCTATAGCAGTATTTCTCAAACTAAGGTCTATGAATAGTATTATTGAAGTCTTATGATATTTAAAAAAAAATTTTTATGACCATCTTTTAAAAAAAGAAGTTTTAAGGATAGTCTGCATCTCTGGGATGACCCTGTGCAACTGTGTATTGCTTTACGATTTTTATGCAGTAGTTTGTATATGCAACTAAGTTTGTTGATTAACATCTAGGAAAGCTATAACTGGAAGGCTTCATATAAGCAAAGAGGTGGGAGAGACCAGCAACATCTCTGACTGTGCCAACTCATAACAATATACTAGAAATAAGTATGGTCTCAATTTTACAAAAAGAGTTTCTGTACCCCTGATCCTTAGCAATAGTTGCATCAGATACTTCCTTCATGAACGTATCAGTTAGACTAGCTTTTTCTCCAAGTAATAAAGCTTTACACAATGGCCAAGTGATACATCTTTAATGTGCTGTTTCAAGACTACTCATTGGCAAAGATGAAGTTTGGTTTGCCTAAGTTCCAATCAGAGACATAAAGGTTCTAATATTGTTTGAATAACATACTACATATACAGGCATTTGCTAAGTAAGTATTATCAAAATCCAAATACAGAAAACAGATGAAACATGGAACCACAGTTAGGGTGACATCTTTCTGCTAAAATTCTCTATATCAACACTGTTTCAGCAAAGCAGTGTCACCCATCTCACTAAATCCATGTTGATTTAAACTCAGTTATAATGTTCATCTGAACTGTAATGGTGTTGTCATATTTAATTTCTACATTTGTTTTGATTTTATTTAGCATCAGTTATAAGCATAAAATACAGGTGTGCATACTAAGTAACATACTATGTGCATACTAAATAACATAAGTAATACAAGAAAAATGAGTAATTTTAAGTAATATTGTAAGTTTCAGTCAATACAAGAAGTTCACAGCAGTTTTATTCTTTAAGAGGATAGGATATGTCCCTCAACTTGAGGAACTCTGCTTCATGACATAGGTTAGCTTTATCTAGGATTTAAGAGAAAAATAGCATAGTACCATGGTTCTCTACTTTTTTATTTCAAATGAAGTTGTTCTGCATCCTTGCATCTGTTTTGTTCCCCAACTTCCAAACTCAAAGTGGCAGGCCATCTGGAGATGGCCAGAAACGGACACCATCAGGAAAAGAAACCCCTTTTGTAACAGTAACTATACTGAATATAACTGCTATCATTTTTGTCTAAACTGTCAGTTTCTGTAGAGACAGGATGGCGTCAGAGCCTGTCACAACTGGGATGCTTAATAAATGTTTGCAAAATGAAGGTCATTTTCTCAGCTCTTTTTACTCCAGTCTGGTTCAAACAAACGTGTCAGAACTGTGTCTTAATATGGCTACTTTAGCTATGTAAGAAATACTCTACAAGAAGAGGATAATTTTGTTGATGGATCATATAGTCACAATCTACTAGCAAGTATTGATATCCTTAGAGACTAACCTCTATAGAAGGCTCTCTGAATGATAAGAAACAATTCTAAAATGATGTAAACAGTACATTCAAATTTTCCAGAGAAAATAAAAACGAGTAACTTTTATCTCCTTTCCATAAAAACCATTAACTATGAAATAATAAATTCCCCAAACAAGTCAAACCTTCAATATGGAATGAAAAAAGCAGTATATTCAAAGACAGTATTTAAAATATCTATTTAAATATATTTTAAAAATTACTTAGCCAGAAAAGATGAAAAACTTCCCTATCTCCCCAATAAAAAAGAATATATTTTAAGAAAACAGATTTTTAAAAAATTCCTGGGTGGTACTAACCTGGAAGCCAGCACACATTCCTAGCTTCATTCTTAAGAACTGATGAAATACATCTGCAAAAATAAACAGCTTGAAAAAGCTGAGCTTGCCCAAAGAAATTAATTAAAAAATAAACCCCAAACTTATTTTTGTCATTTCCTCAATACTTTAATAATGAGAAATCAAAGCATAATCAACATACACAATCACAATAGGGTATAAGGATACCATCTGACAAATGACTAATCCTGTAAAATTTGATTTATGACATAGAGTATTGCTCAATACTATGTGAAAGTCACATTTTTTTTTCTTTTTACTGTTCCCTGTAACTGGAATCTATAGCAAGACCTGAAAAAAAAAATCTCTTCTTCCCTTCCAAAGTCTAAACATAAATTCTTATCAGCAGGCTTCCTAATGAGTTAAGTCAATCACTAAGCCACTATTTCAATTTGTGTTTCTGCAGCAGAGAGTCTTTGGAGCTAAGAAAATCACTTCTGTTGTATCCTGCTATTTTGGACAAAAACTAATTTCCTGCCCAACCCTGGGAGTCACATGATTCCAAGCTAATGGAAAGTCTGCTTTCCATCATAAAATGAAAAGTCATGTAGAGATCAAGCTCCAACAATTAAAAAGATAGACACACGCTTAACTTCCATTCACCATCCTAGGATTTAATAAGAACATCATAGTATTCTCAGGGAAAATAAGACTGTCATGTAAGTTGAAAATAAGAAGTCCAAGATTAGGGACAATATATTATTAACATCAGGATCAGAACTGAAAGAGAAAGAAGAAAGGAGACAGAGAAAGATCCACTTTAGGACTACAGGGGAAAAAAATAAAAGATTTTTAAGTGAATTGAACTACATAAGAGAAAGAAAAACTTAGAGACAAAAACAAACAAAAATATTAGAGGATGAATCCAACTAGACGACCTCCAACTGAATCATTCAAGGTCAGACGAAAAGCAAGCTTGACTTCTCTCCGAGTTGGAAGCATACACCAACCACAGGAGGAACATAGCTCAGAAGATACATTTTATGGATATGTGTGAGGTCCTGGAACATTTTGTGTTGTAACAATTTTAGGATTTCAGAAATTCCACAGGATAGCAAGTTTTCCAACCTTCTTTCTCTAATCCACATTTTGGCCACTATTCTAATTATGTGTTCAACAATGCCCAATTTTGCATGCACACAGAGAACTTAAAAGCTAAGCTTCAAAGGACAAACTGAAATAAAATTATAGATTACCTCAAAAAATATTATGGAAAAAGTCCAAACTGAAAAGGATGGTTTATAATCAACAAGGATATATTATACAGCACAGGGAACTTTATTCAATCTTCTGTAATAACATATTTGGGAAAAGAATCTGAAAAAGGGAATGGATATAGATGTGTATAACGGAATCATTTTGTTATATATCTGAAACTAACACAATATTGTAAATCAATTATACTCCAATAGAAAATAAAAATTAAAAAAAAAGAAGAATGGCATGGTTTATGTTTTATGTCCCACCCACTCAACTTTGGAGTACTAAAATATACATTGGAATCTTTATTACTAGAGAGTTGTACTAAATTTTGAGTCCAAGCTACTCCAAAAATCCAGCTACTATTATCTTTAATTGTGATTCATACCTACACTGACAAAAATGTATGCAAGATGCTAGAGATAATTAATTTTATGTGCCAACATGGCTAGACGATGCTGCTCAGTTGTTTGGTTAAACACTCGACTAGATGTTGCTGTAAAGATTTTAAAGATTTGATTCATATTTATAATCCGTTAACTTTAAGTAAAGCAAATTATCCTCCATAATGTGGGTGAACCACATTCGATCAGTTGAAGGTGTTAGGAGCGAAGACTAGTTTCTGAGAGGAGGAATTCCACCTCCAGCCTGCGGCTTAACTATTTTACCTGAATTGCCAAGTCAGCCTGCCTGCCTTACAGATTTCAGATTTGCCAGCTCCCACAATAATAAACCTCTTTCTCTTTTTCCATATACACACACACATATGAATAACCATGTATGCTGTGTGCACTGTGTGTGTATACATATATTAGTATACCACATACACGTACTATAGATTCTGCTTCTCTGGAGCACCCTGATTAATGCAATGCCCAAAACCATAATAAAAAGTAAGTTTATTGCATTTACTCTAACATTATGCAGATTTTATAACTTGAGGAAAACACTGGCTATCAAACATACAAGATTTTCAAATCATTTGAATAACCTGTGTTAATATGGAGGAAGCCTCTGAATGTTCCCTCTATAGTGCATAACTTTCATTACACATACTAAGAGTTTAAAACAGATTGCACCCCCTACAGGGGAACATTTAGTTTGCATTTCCAAATTATATTTCAGAGTAAGTGAATTTCACTTACTCTATGATTGTGGAAAAGATCACAAGAGGATTCAATTGAGCTAAAGTAAATGGACTGGTACACCTGTTTCAGGAAACAAAGACACACCAATACTATGGAGAATTTACACAATGCAAATAGGCAGCAGGTATAAATAAAGGATGTCATTTGTGAAAACTACAAGTCTGAGGTCTGTCAAAGCACAGAGGATAAACTATCTTGTTTTCAAAGTGCCGTTTAGTACATTCATTTTGAGCTAGACATAATAAAGGTAGAATTTACTAATTATACCTTTAGCAAAGTGGCAGACAACTTAATTAGATGAAAACATATAATAACATGTTTGGGATATAAACATTTTATAAACATCACAAGTCTTGGGGAAAAAAAACTTTTTCATTGGGTAGGAAAACAATTCAAAGTTATTCTCTAAGCATAGCCAGCAATGATAGTGAATAACAGATCTAAACTGCAATTCATGACATGTGCCTCTAGTTCACAATATTATCCATCATAAATTTTTAAGAAAAATATTTGCAAACAAATCAATTACAATGACATCTTGAGGCCAAGGTCCCAAACTTAAAAGCCAACTGTCTTCAAGGAGAGGGGATTTGACAAGAATGTGGGAAGTGTCAGGCGTAAGAAAGGTATGGGGAGGCGGGCAGGGTTTGCATGTCCCATCAAAAGGTAAGCTTACTTCTGGGACTTCCTTGATGGTCCAGTGGCTAAGACTCAGAGCTCCTAGCGCAGGGCGCCCACGTTTGTCCCTGGGTCATGGAATGAGATTCCACATGCTGCAACTAAGTAAGACCTAGCACAGTCAAATAAATACTTAAAAAAATAAATAAATAAAAGGTAAGCTTACATTAAAACAACACAACAGCTTTATTCTATCCCAACAGTATGCATCAGTCCCAGGTAAATTCAACAAACTGCTGCTATCTTCTGATACTTGAATTAGAGAATAGAAGTAAATTAGAACAGTAAATAGATGAATTAGTTAAAGAGAATATAACTGTAAATATCTAGAAAATTATCTTCTAAAAGGGAATTTGCTTGATTAGTACATTATTCATAATTATTTATATGAATTGAACCCTAAAGCAATGTCTGTATCACATGAAAGGTTCAAAATTAGCTGCAGGTGAGTATCCCTGATCCAGTTATGTGAGATACTTCGGTGACTCTGTACAGATAAAAGGCTCTAGAAAGACAGTTAAACTTTAGGAACTCAAGGAGAATTTCGGAAAAGGGATTTAGGAAAGGAATGAAATTGTTTAGAAAAGACTACTTAGAGGAGATACCCGGTGAGGGAAGTCTGAGTCACTATAGGAAGGATGTTGAAGAGATGGATCTCCACCATTTCCTGATCCTTGCGTGAAGATGAAAGCATCTCACAGTGGCACCGTGGTGTGATGCTGCCTGGCGTGCATACAGCTGTTAACTCAAGCCACCCCAAGAGAGCAGTGGAGGGTGGGTGTCTGGCAGGAAAGGTGTGGAAAAGAAGATGCATAACTGGTATCACAAGAGGACACGCAAAGGTTTTGTGAGAACCTAAGGACAAGAACAAACAGCAGTCCTCCCTGTCAAGAATGGAGGTTTCTGCCCCTCATGGCCTATATGCTTCTCTCTGGCGTTACCTCTTCCATGCTGACTAGTTCCTCCTGGTTCTTCATCTTGCCTTTGACTAAATTAGCCTCTTTACACCCTGATGTGTTTCATGGTTTTTGAGATCAGTTCCTGTGGGTTATTGACCATATCCACTGTGGCCGGACAGACTTCATTCACCACACCTCTGCAGGTGTTAGGAAGTACACACTCCCTTGACCTAAAGAAGCAAAGACACTTCATAGACATCTAACAGACCACATAACAGCTCAAACTAGGGAAACCAGAATGGCCACCCCTTCCCACTCATCTGCTGCTGCTAAGTCACTTCAGTCGTGTCCGACTCTGTGCGACCCCATCCCTGGGATTCTCCAGGCAAGAACACTGGACTGGGTTGCCATTTCCTTCTCCAATGCATAAAAGTGAAAAGTGAAAGTGAAGTCGCTCAGTCATGTCTGACTCTTCGCGACCCCAAGGACTGCAGCCTACCAGGCTCCTCTGTCCATGGGATTTTCCAGGCAAGAGTACTGGAGTGGGCTGCCATCGCCTTCTCCGTCCCACTCCTCTAGGTTGTCACAAAGCCCTGGGTGTGAGTGCCCGTGCCGTACAGTAGATTTCCATTGGCTATCTAATTTTACATACGCTAATGTGTATGTCTCAGTGCTACTTTCTCAGCTCGCTCCTCTTCTTCCCCTCCAGTGTCCACAAGTCTGTTCTCTACATCTGCATCTCCATTGCTGCCCTGCAGATAAAGAGCACCACTTGCTGCACTGCCCTGCACTACCATCTCTCTAGATGCTATATATATGCACTAATGATATTTGCTTTTCTCTTTCTTTCTTACTTCACTGTGTATCTAGGTTCATCCACCTCATTAGAACTGAGTCAACTGCATTCCTTTTCATGGCTGAGTAATATTCAATTATATATATGTACAGCTTCTAAAATCAATGCAATACATTATATCAATAGAATATAGAAGAGAATATAGAAGGAAAACCAAAACACCTGACCAATTCAACAGACACAGAAAAACCACTGGACAAAATCTAGCACCCTTTCATGATTAAAAACCACAACAAAATAGGAATAAAAAGGAGTCTTTTCAACCTTATGAAAGATGTTTATAAGAAACCCATAACTAACATTATTCTTAATGGTGAAAGATTTCCCCCTAAGATTAAGATTAAAAATAAGACGAGATAACTACCCTCAGTACTATTTCTATTCAACCTTGTACTGCAGGTTCTAGTCAGGGCAATTAGGCAAGAGACAAAAATATAAGATACCCAGATTGATACCTCAGTTGGTGAAGAATCTGCCTGCAATGCAGGAGACCCCGGTTCAATTCCTGGGTCAGGATGATCTGCTGGAGAAGGGATAGGCTACCCACTCCACTGTTCTTGGGCTTTCCTTGTGGCTCAGCTGGTAAAGAATCTGCCTGCAATACCCTGGGTTCGATCCCTGGGTTGGGAAGATGCTCTGGAGAAGGGAAAGGCTACCCACTCCAGTATTCTGGCCCAGAGAATTTCATGGACTCTATAGTCCACGAGGTCACAAAGAGTCAGACACGACTGAGCAACTTTCACTTTCAGATTGGAAAGGAAGAAAGAAAACTATCTCTATTTGCAGATGACATGATTCTGTACATGGACAATCCTTAGAAATCCACTGAAAAACTATCAGAACCAATAATGGGTTCAGCAAGGCTGCACAGTGCAAGATCAAATCCAAAAGTCAATTGTATTTCTGTATATTTGACAATGAAAAAAATCTGAAAATAAAATTAAGAAAACAACCCTATTAACAATAGAATCAAAAGGAATAAAATACGTAGGGATAAATTTAACAAAAGAAGCGTAATACTATGCACTAAAAACTATAAAACATTGTTGAAAGAAATTAAAGAAGACCTAAATAAATGAAAAGAAATCCCATGGTTATGAATTCCAAGACTTAATATTGTTAAGATGTCAATATTCCCAAATTGATCTACAGTTTTGGTAAAATCCCCATTAAAATTTCAACTTAATTTTTTTGCAGAAATGGACAACCTGGTCTTAAAATTCACACAGAATTGCAAGAAACTACAAATAGCCAAAAACATCTTCAAAAAGAAGACTGAAGTTGGAGGTCTCACAATTTCCAATTTCAAAACTTACTGTAACCAGTAATTGAAACTGTGTGGTACTGGCATATGAACAAATTATGGATCAATAGACTAGAACTGAGGGTTCAGAAATATGTCTATGTACCCATAGTAAATTGATTTTCTACAAGGGTATCAAGATTATTCAATGGGGAAAGAACAGTCTCTTTAACAAATGTTGCTAGGAAAACTGGATACCTAAGTGCAAAAGGATAAAGTTGGATCCCTAACCTTACACCATATGTAAAAAATAACTCAAAATGAATCAAAGACCTAAATATATGAGCTCAACATATAAATGCTTAGGAAAGAAATAGGTGTAAATTTTCATGACTTTAGCTTAAGCAAGATTTCTAATATGTGACAACAAGAGCATGAGCAGCAGAAGAAACATGAACATCATCAAAATAAAAGAATATTGTGCTACAAAGACACCATCAAGAAAAGGAATCCATAGGAGGGGAGAAAATATTTGCAAATTCTATATCTGATAGGGGTCTAATATGCAAGATGTAAAAAAAAAAAAAAAAAAAGAACTCTTACAATTCAACAATTAAAAAGATAAATAACCTAAATGTTTTAAAGACAGTCAAGGGATTTGGACAGAAATTTCTCCTAAGAGTATATACAAATAGTTAATAAACACATGAACAATATTCAACATCATTAATCATTGGGGAAAAGCAAATCAAAACCAAATGAGATATCACCACATGCTCACTAGGATGCCAAAATTAAAAAGACTGTAATAAGCATTAGTGAGGTTGTGGAGAAAAACTCTCATATACTGCTTTGTAAAATGGCACAGTCACTTTGGGAAACAGTTTGGCTACTCTTCAAAAAGTTCAACATAGAGTTACCAAAGGACCCAGAAATTTTAAGAGAACTAAAAACATGTCCACATGAAACTATGTCATGAATGTTCATAACAACATTATTCATAATAGCCAAGAAGTGGGAACAATCTAAATGTCCAAGAAGTGATGAATGGGTAAACAAGATGTGGTATATTCATATGATGGAATATTATTCAGTCATAAAAAAAATGAGGTATTCATACATGCCACAACATGGATAAATCTTGGAAAACATTATGCTAAGTGAAATAAGTCAGTTGCAAAGGACCACATATTGTAAGATATCATTTATATGAACAGGCAAATCCATAGAGACAGAAAGTAGGTTAGTAGTTGCCAGAAGTTGAGGGTACAAGAGAAGGGGGAGTGACTTATATAATGGATATAAGGATTCTTTATGGGATGATGAAAATATTCTGCAAAAAGATAATGGTTGTGTAATATTGTAAATATACTAAAAACCACTAAATTGTTCTCTGTAAATGGCAGAAGAGGACATCAGATTTGAAGCACAAAGAAGGATTTCAATGCATAGTTGCTGGCTTAAAGACAGAGAGGGCCACAAGTCCTCCGAGAGTTGAGAGTTGACCCCAGAAAATAGCCAGCAAGTAAGCAGAAACCTGGCCTTCCCTGGTGACACAGACAGTAAAGAATCTGTCTACAATGCAGGAGACCAGGGTTCAATCCCTGGGTTGGGAAGATCCCTTGGAGAACGGAATAGCAACCTACTTCAGTACTATTGCCCGGAGAATTCCATGGACAGAGGAGCCTGACAGTCTACAGTCCATGGGGTTGCAGGGTTGGACACAACTGAGTGAATAACATAGTAAACCTCAGTCCTACAACCACAGAAAACTGAATTCTGCCAACAACTCAAAAGTGCTTGGAGGTGGGTTTTTCACCAGCGCCTTCAGATGAGAACTCAGCCCATTCAACATCTTGTTTTCAGCTTTGTTTTACCCCAGTCAGAGAATTCAGTAATGCCATGTGTATGATCAGGCCACCCAAGATGGCTGTTCTCTTGTTCTCTGTACATCTCCTACTTGACCAGTCCCTGCTCCACCTACATCCTACTCACATGACTCACCTACCTTCTTAATCATAGGGCCTAGACAGTAAGTGTCTACACACTTGTCCCAGCCCCAGCTAGTGATTGTTCTAATCTGTAGATGAGAACTTCCCTATGATAGTTTATCAAAGGAGTGGTGAGGGGGATGTGCTCCTCTGGTTTCCCTGGTAACTGATGAGCCAGCCTGATGATGTCCATTCCCTCCTCCTTCCCCAGTCCCCTCACCTCACATCGTGCCCCACACAGGGTGGGGTATTGCTCTAGGACCTTGCTTCAGACATGTAAGCTCCCTCTATCCATTAGACCACTGATGTCTCTGTTGCTGATTCTGGGCTCTTTTCTCACTCTTGAGGCTGGGCAAGGACATGACTTGAAGGCCTGTGGGGTGCAGTCCAACACCATGTCAAACATCTGACTGAAACACTCAGTTAATAAATGGGTGTTGTTTCAAACCATTAATTTTGTTAGTCAGTTCAATCGCTTAGTCCAACTCTTTGCCACCCCATGGACTGCAGCATGCCAGTCTTCCCTGTCCATCACCAACACCTAGAACTTGCTCAAACTCATGTCCATAGAGTCAGTGATGCCATCCAACCATCTCATCCTCTGGCATCCCCACTCCTCCTGCCTTCAATCTTTCCCAGCATCAGGGTCTTTTCTAATGACTCAGTAATTAATTAACTTTGTAGTAATTAATAGAGAGTGTTATTTTAAGCTATTAATTTTGTAGTAATTTGTTACATAAGGATAGAAAACTAACACACTCCCCACGGAAAAAGTGGCTGGGTATTTGTGAACACCATTCACCACTTTTATCAGTAAAGGCAAGGGGGTTTAATCCCTCTGGAGAAAACCAATGGGACAGTCAGTGGAAGGGTCTCCCAGCTTCTCCCCAGCCTAGGGGATGGGGAGAGGGAAACTGTCTTGGAGATGCATTCTTCATGGTTTTTCAGAGGGTCCTCAGAGACACAGTGCCCCTGGCCCTATGGTAACAGAGCCCAACTCTACAGCAGCCCTTCACTGACTTTTCTTCCTTCCCTATTTCACTCCCTTCTCTATTATTCTGCTTCCTGGGATCACCTCCCAGATAAATGGTCCACACCCAAGCCTGGATTGCAGACTCTGCTCTCATGGGAATTAAGTTGTTGCAGAAGTCTCTGGATGGCTGAATGTTTATTCAGCCCCTTCTCTGCAGTAAGAGAACCCCAGTTTTACTTGACATGGCAATATGCCCAGCTAAAAGCATTTATTTACCACCCTTTCCTGTGACTAATGAAGCACAGGTCAGTGAATGGAGCTCCTAAGAAATCGCTTTAAAGGCAGATGACCCAGTCAGGAAGCAGGTCTCTTTCCCTTCTTTCATCTTGCTGCCTGGACTGTGGATGCTAAAGCTGAAGCGGTGGAAGCCACCCTGCAACTATGAGGAGACACAGAGCATGAAGTCTGGATCCTTGTGACTAGAGAACTGCCACGTGAGCCTTAACTGTATCCTCAGGCCATCTCTTACAACACGTGAGCCTTAACTGTATCCTCAGGCCATCTCTTACATAAGAGAAAAACAAATCTGTGTTTTCTTTCAGCCAGTATGGTTTGGGTTTTCTGCAGCATACAGCTAAACCTATTCCTAACACTTACTCAAGAAATAAAATCTATGAACCACACTAAAGATGACTAAATGTCAAAGAAGATGAATGTCAGAAGCACTGAAGGAACGGACAACAGCAACACTCCCAAAGGAACTAAGAAAGAGAACAGAAGAAATGCCAACTTGTAGAGTGATGCACACACTATTTTTGAAAATAAAAACCTGCCCCTGAAAATGTAATTAAAACAAGAGAGTTATACAGTTTAGCCACTTTTGAGCTTTGAGGTCTCTAGTCTGATTTAGTTTAAGTCCCCCAAATAAGCAAATGCAGGTGGTTCTCTTTTCCTGCTTCCATTTGAATATTCATTATCAGAAAGCAAAAAACCTGAAATAGCTTTTAGAGTTTTCACTAGTGATACTGACTGAATATTTATACTTTAAGTAACATCACAGTCAGATGACCACCTACTGCATGGATAGCATTTTAATTAGGTGTAAAGGCATATAAAAGAAGAAGATAATTCATTCCTAACCCAAACAGTTTTCATATCTAACTAGGGACTGAGTCCTTTACCTGTGGAATCTGATTCTATCCCAGGAGATAGTGTCAGAATTGAGCTGAACTGTCAGACACCCTTTTGGTGTCTTTTCACTGTTATACTGTGTTCCCCAAGGAAAATGCTGATGGGGTGAAGGATAATCTGTCTTGAGGATTATATATATATATCATGCCTATTTAAAACTCTGATTTTCAAATCTTTTTGAACAAAGTACAAATAAAATCAAAAGAGTGAATTATTTTACTCTATAATTTAAAACAAATTAAGTCAGCCATAAATCACAATATTTCTATTTTCTCCCAATTCATAATGTCAACTACTTTCTAACATATTATTACTTTTGTATTTTTATTGTTTGTATTTTGTACTATTATTTTTGTATTTGCAAATACAAAGAGAATATCCTAATTACAGAATACATAAATTGCTGCCATTATTCCACTAGAATGGGCTTTTTGTGTGATAACAGTTGTCAATCATTCCAGACTACCTTCTAGACAATATTGTAGGTTAAAAAATGTAAGGTTGATTTTTATCATTAGTATAAATCCACATAATTATTAAATAAAAATTTGACCTTTTAAGCAAAACAAGAATACACCTGAAAGAAAGCAAACAGAAAGAAAAGTTTTGTTTTACCTTGAGCACTAATTGTGACTGTGTGCCAGGTTCAGGAATTATGTACATGATTCAGACTCATGGTGGAGTCACCCCTGGGAGTTCATCTCAGTTCTACCATCTACAAGTGATGCCTGTCTCAAAAAGTTTCTTCCCCCTCCCTACACTTTAGTTTGCTCAACAGTTAAACTTTAAAAACCACCATTTTACAGAGTTAGACTTAGAATTAAATGAGATAATAACTGTATTAATGTTTTAACAAATACATAAGCATTCAGCAAATGGTACCTATTATTTCTACAGCTCCAATACTTTGGCCACCTGAATCAAAGAGCCCACTCACTGGAAAAGACCCTGATGCTGGGAAAGACTGAAGGCAAAAGGCGAGCGGGCGGCAGAGAATGAGATGGTTAGATAGCATCACCGACTCAATGGACATGAGTTTGTGCAAACTCCAGGAGACAGGGGAGGAGAGAGGAGCCTGGCATGTTGCAGTCCATGGCATTGCAAAGAGCTGGACATGACTTTGTGACTGAACAACAATAAAAATTATCTTCTATGTTATAATAAAGCTTAAATGTGCATTATTTGATAAATGGAGAATGTAGACCTTATTTTCTTTAAAGGACAGCAAAGACCTCAACAGATTAAAACTTAAACCAAGTCCTTCAACCTGAAACCAAGTATAGGTTATGGGAAAGGCTTTTTGTTTTCATGCCTAAGTCATATCTCTAATACTTTTATTCATAATATGGCCTAGTAATTGAAACCTAGATTCCTTCTTCCATTTAAAAAAATATTCTAAATCTCTATTTTTTTAAACAATAGGCAAATACAATGAATACCATGGCAGCAAGGGTTTTTTTTTATTAATAACACAACTTCCCAGGTTTTTGCTGGAGTTAGAACCTTACATCAATAAAACTGGGTATGTTATCTACATTTTTATTTGGAGCCATGCTCAGATTTTTGAATTTCACCAGAGCAGTAATATTTTTTAAAATTTTGAGAAGCACCATAAGGTTGATAACACTTTATATTTCAGAAATATTTTAATTAAATAGAGATAGCAAGGATATTTTAAAATAGAGCAATAAAAACAGGAATACTAGGGAAATTTTTAAACTATAATCTCCTAACCAAAGCCTTTAATTAAAGAAAGAATAGTTCGACACTCTTAAGAGGAAAAACATACTTTCAGGTTAAGAAAAAATGTTCTTTCCCAAACAAGAATAGCTGGTCTCCCTATACTGATTTATATATGCTCTGTGTGTTTATACTAATTTGCCTCATTTCTCCAAGGATTAGTTCTTGGATTTAAATTTGGTAATCTTCAATTCAAGTACTAACAAGATTTGACAAATTTAAGATCTTGTGTTTTTAACTGCACATGCCAGATACTATTAGCCAGAACGATTCCCAGCTCTCCTTGGAACCTACATTCTAGTGGGTAGAAATCAATATCAAACAAATTAACAAACATGTTCAAATATTGATTGGTGCTAAGAAGAAAAATGAAGCCGGTTAAGACACAGAGACAGAGTGGAAGGAAATGTATTCAGAGAAATCTTCAACTAGGGCACATCCAAGTTGAGATTTTAATAAAATGAGGGAGTGAGTCATTTGGAAACCTGTAGGAATAGTGATGGTTTATAGTTATAAAGCATTTTCTCCTGTGCCAGTCAGTATCCTAACTGCTTTACACAGGTAGACTCATTTAATCCTCTTAACAATTGCATACAGGTACTATTATGATCCCTATTTTATAGATAAGGAAACTGAGGCTCAGAGAATTAAGGTAACTTGTGTAAGTCACACAGCTAGTAAATAGAAGGGGTGAATTGGGAACCCAGAGAGTCTGACTCCAAAATCTTGCTCTTAACAATCATCACTATACTCTGCCTCTCAGGAACACCAGGGGCAAAGACCCTAGGGTGATAATGCATGTGTTCGGCATGCCCCAGAAACAGCAAGGAGAACCCAGTGTGGCTGAAGTTGGGGGGAACAAGAGAGACGGAAACACATCAGTTCAGAGATGGTAGTACAGTGGAGGAGGGGACCAGTTTACGCGGGACCTTGAAGTACACCGTAAGGATTTTGGGTCTTATTCTGAGTGAGATGAGCAGTCACTGAACCATTCTGAGCAGAGGAGAATCAAGACCCAACTTGTGTCTTACAAGGATCACTTTGGCTGCTATGCAGAGAGGAGACTATACTGACTGTGCTGTGCTGTGCTTAGTCGCTCAGTTGGTTCTGACTTTTTTGTGACCCCATGACTGTTGCCCACAGGCTTCTCTGTCCAAGCGGATTCTCCAGGCAAGAATACTGGAGTGCGTTGCCATGCCCTCCTCCAGGGGATCTTCCCAACCCAGAGATGGAGCCCAGGTCTCCCGCACTGCAGGTGGATTCTGTACTGTCTGAGCCACCAGGTGAGCCCAACTATATTGGGGACACAGATAAAAGCAGAAGCCAAATCTGACAGCTCTGCAATAATCCTAAAAGATAAGTGGTGGTTTGGACTTATGTGATCATTGAAGTGGGGGGAAGATTATGGATCTATTTTGAAAGAAGAAGAGAATTTAGTGATGGATAGGAGATGGGAAGAGAAACAGAGGAGTCATGGATGACCAAGGTTGTGACCTGAGCAAGTAACTTAAGAAAGGGGCTGGCGTTGCATTTATAGGAAATACTTGTTAAGGAACACGTTAAAGTGAAGATGCTGATTACGGAGGTCAGAGTGGAGCCTGAGAATCTGCACTTCTAACATGTTCCCAGGTGATGTGGATGCTGCTGTCCATGGACCACACTTGTGAACAACAAGGCTCTACACTTTGTTTTGTTAAACAATTTCTTACGGATTTTAAGAAAAAAAAGTTCATCTTAAAAATATGAAAATTACCATAAAATAATTCTATACCTGGAAATACTGCTAATACTTAGATGTACATCTTTCCAGGTTTTTTGATATGTTTGCATGTTTATGTACATAATAGGAAATGTTATTTTACAAAATTAAAATCCCATTGAATCCTACTACTTGTTTTTTAAATATAATGAACATCTTCCAATGTCCTTAAACATTTTAAACTATTATTTCAATCAGATAAAAACAGACAAACTAAAAATATTTAACTTTATTGAGTTTCTGTGCCAGATTGTTTCTTGCTCTATAGCTCCCATCCCTAGTAATGGTGAATGGAAAATGTTACTTTTTAAAATAAGTGACATTTTAAAAAGAAGCATTTAAATATTTTCAAAATATTTTAAAGACTGTGTTTTGGGTAAACATGCTATGATTTTAAGGTTCAAACTCTATTGGGACTGTTTCTCTCTTCCAAAAAGCTACCTTCCCACTCCTTTTTCCCCCAGGATGGCACCTGACTGCAAGGCAGAGTGTGTCCTCAGCTGGTGACCAAGGTGGAGAGCCTCCAGTTCAAGGGTGGCCCTGTGGGTCCTCACCAGCCTCCACTGAGACGCCCCTTGAGCCCCTGGCTCACCAGGCAGTACTGCTTGCTGTGAAGCCGCTGGTTGCAGGACTAGGTGGGCACACGGCAGGCCGTGGACCTTGCCTGTTGTTTCTGGTCTTTGGCTTTCTCATCCTTCCTCAGGTCTCTAGCAAGTCACTTATTCCCTCAGCTTTTCTGTAGGCAGCCCCTATCCAGCCTTGTATGCTCAGGTTGTGGGTCCCCCCAAGGCACACCACCCAAACGTCTCCCTCCAGCCCTGCGTTCCTAGGATTTGGGCTGCATCAGGGAAGTCCAGACCATTCCTGTGCTCCCAGACACTCCATGTCCTGCTTTGAGGTTTTTAACAAGAGGGCAACACTCTCCCATCTGAACCCCTGTTCCTCTCTGTACCCAGTGTGACCTGCAAGGCTTCCTTCCTTCCTCCTTCCCTCAGATGGGAAGAGCATCTACATCAAGAGATCAAGTGCTCTCCTACTTTCTGGCTTAGAGTAAAACTATCCACTCAGACTGCTGCGTTTTTCTCCTAAAACAAAGAGGAGCTTTTGGAAATTAGAAACAAAGGCTGATTTTAAGATGGTTCCCTATGGATTAAAGAGCAATAATTTGAAATTTAAATAGCCTCTTCGTCTTCCTTCTCCCATGGTATAGTATCTCAAAAATATTATTTGGTTATATGATTTTTAATGAGTGAACAATATTTCATTATACAGATAATATAAGTAATCTTCTATGATTGAACACTACAATTAACTGGAATTTTCTCCATTAAAAATAACTTGCTTATACATGAATCTAAGCACATCTAATTATTTCCTAGGTGTATATTCCTATAAGTGGAATTAAAGACTGAAAGGAAAAGGTATGATCACTTTCAAGGTCTTTTTTGGTACATACTTCTAGTTTATCTTCCAGAAATATTTATACCAATTCTCAAAGTAAACTGTAGTGGCTGAGAGAGGCTATATCTCCACATACTTCCCATATTATCATTCTTTTTTTTCCTCCCCCTCTTTCAAAATTGAGTTGAATTTCACATAAAGCCAATCATTTTACTCTTGCCTGGAAAATCCCATGGATGGAGGGGCCTGGTAGGCTGCAGTCCATGGGGTCACTAAGAGTGGGACACGACTGAGCGACTTCACTTTCACTTTTATGCATTGGAGAAGGAACTGGCAACCCACTCCAGTGTTCTTACCTAGAGAATCCCGAGGACAGAGGGGCCTGGTGGGCTGCTGTCTATGGGGTCTCACAGAGTCCGACACGACTGAAGCGAATTAGCAGCGGCAGCAGCAGCAATCATTTTAAAGTGAACAATTCAGTGGCACTTAGAATATTCACAACATTGTGCTGGCATTCTATTTAATCTTTGCCAATTTGATGGTTGAAAAAACTTCTCTCTTTAAATGAAATTTGTTTACTAGGGATATGAAACATTTTGCATATATTTGCTAATCAATGCCTTTTCTTTTTTGTGAACTACCTGGCTGTTTTTTTCTATTTGTATTTGGGGGTGCTGTGTTTTATGCAAATATTTAATATTTATTATATATACTTACAACATACATAATGCAAGTATACTGACAATTTACCTTTTGACCATAAATTTTGTTTATGCTGTCCCTTAGCAGATAAACTTTTAAATACTTCAAAATCATTCTGCATTTCCTTCACATTTTATTCAACTTTGTCTATAAAGCCCTCACTAACTCCAAGATTTGATATCTATATTTTCTTCCTGTTCTTTCATGGTTTCACTTTGACACTGAACTCTTAATCTAGATAGGATTTATTTGGTATGAGGGAGAAAAACTTATGTTTCCAAATAGTAACCAATGGTCTCAACATTGTTTACTAAACAATCCATCTTGATCATATAGTAATTACATAAATCAGGGTCTGTTTCTGAACTTTCTGTTCTATTTCATTGACCTACCTGCCTGTATTTGTACTAGAACAATAATGCTAAAATTACTGTACTATTTTAAATTCTCTATTCTTCTAAATAAGTTTTAAAACACTCTGTTGTTTCTCTAAGAAACATCGCTGGGAGATGATTACTGTATTAGCTAAGACGTGCTAAGCCGCAAAAAGACTGAAAGTCAATTCAAAGAGGCTTAAACAAAATTGAAGTTGACTGGCTTTCAGTTGAATCCAAAGCAGATCAAATATCAGGGTTGCCTGAAACAATGGCTCATCAGTGTCATTAATAACCCATGTATTTCCATTTCCCAATCTCCGGCTCTGCTGTCCACTATGTCAGCTTCACCCCATGGCTAGGTCTGCTCATGGTGTAGGGTGGCTGCCATTGTATCCTCACTCACATGTAGCAGAAGACTAGAAGCCACCAGCAAACTGTTTTTTGTGTGTTCTGTCACCAATTTTTTTTTAACCATTCACAACTAAGAAGGACATGATTAAAATTATTTGCTTGGATTAATCAGGGGCAGCCACAGATCTGGCCTGGAATGGTGTCAGAAAGACAACAGTTTTTATTAAAATTAGAATTTCTTTAAATGCATTAATTAATTTGAAATGAACTGGCATCTTTATAAAATGAACTGGTATTTTTATAATATTGAATCTTTTAATCCAAAGACATAACACCTTCCCTATTTAATCAAGTTTTCTGCTTTTCTATCATGTATTTTAATAATGGCTTCTTCACATATATTTTACACATGTATCTATTTATTCCACGAGTCTATTAAATTCTTGAGCATTTTATTTAGGGTTCTATTATGAATGTGATCTTATTTTCTATTTTATTTTGTACATAATTGTATTTGAGACTTATTTCTTTTTTTAGTTTTAGTTTAATGTCCTTCCTTCCTTTCAGTTTAAACTAGCTTAAGCAGGAAAGAAAGTTTACTGGGTTATATAACTGGGACATCCTAGGCAATACTGCCCTTAGGCCTCAGCAAAAGGCCCCCAGCCCTGGGCTCATATCCTATAGCACCTCCACATACAAAAAGACAAATACATTTATTGCAGAATGAAAGAGTAGCCTCTGCTACTCAAGATATGGGACTTTAGTACTGAAAATGCAACCTGTAATGTTGAACATTCACTCTCATGACTAATATTGTTCAGGCCCCTGGAATGTTTCTCTGTATTTCTTGCCCTATGTCCTCAAGAAATGATTATTTGAAAATACTGTACCACTGTGACCTTGGAGACAGACCCTGATCCTAATTAAGAATAGTTTCATTGAAAACAAACTTATGGTTACCAAAGGGAAAGGGAGGAAGGGATAAATTAGGAATTTGGGATTAATAGATACACACTACAATATATAAAATAGATAACAAGGACCTACTGTATAGAAGGGAACTATACTTAATAACTTGTAATAATCTATAATGGAAAAAAAAATTTTAAAAGAATATGTATAACTGAACCACTGTGCTATACACCTGAAACACAACATTATAAATCAAATACAAGATTAAATTTTCAAAGGATTAAATTTTAAATCTTCAAATTTAAGTAGTTTTTAAAAATATTTTTTAATTTATTTTTAATTGGAGGATAACTGCTTTACAATATTGTATTGGTTTCTGCCATATATCAACTTGAATCAGCCACAGTTTTATTAAAATTTGGTATTAATTATAATGGTAGTTCATCATTTTAAAGATTTTAGAAGATAAGCAGCATTTTTTTTTTGATAAGCAGCATTTTAAAAAATATTTTACAACATTTCGTCTTTCAAATTTTTGCAATTACTTTAACTTACATTTTTGCTGAAACCTATTCAAATTAGGTATATTTTTAAATTCTCTTTATAAATTTTTAAATATTTTAGATAACTACTATGAATAAAGCAAAAATTAAGTGAATAACTTTATCATAATACTATCAGTGATTCTGCTGAAATGGAAGCAGGGGAAATAAATTTTAAGGAATGAATTATGACATTATTCTATATTACCACTTATCCTAAGATTCTGGCCCATCCTCAGAATGCCCAGGTTTATACTGTGAAGCTCCACACACAGCGTTCCCTGGTGGTCCAGTGGCTAAGGTCGTGGTGCTCCCAGTCCTGGGTCTGGGCAGGGAGCCCAGGTTTGATCTCTAGTCAGGAAACTAGATCCTATATGCCACAACTAAGAGTTCCCATGCCACAACTAAAGATGCTGTGTGTGCAACTAACACCTGGCACAGCCAAATAAATAAGTAAAAATAAATATTCTTGAAAAGAAAGAATAAAATTCAACATATAAACATAGAGTTTCTGGACATCCATTTTTACTCTTACCCAGACCCTGTAATATTTAGGGGAGGACCTAATCCTTAGTTTATGTAGACTATTCATGGGTGGATCCAGGGATTAAATGACATTGTCAAGGTGGGATGTCTTCTGACAGTCCAGTCATGTCCCAGGCCAGTAGAAAGTGGACTTTTTTCTCTCAGTGTTTGTTATTAATCCTGCTTGGACCATCTGCTCATCCGCCAGACGAACCATGGTACTTAGGCAAGTGGGGCCATGATCACACCAACAGCCTCTCAGCTGCTGCTCTGTATCTGGAAGCTGGGGGGCTCATGAAGTGGGAAACAGGTGATTTCTTAAAGATGCTGGCAGTTAAAATTAAGTCCATCACATTGGAACCTAAGGTAGGTACTTAATTTTGCAAATTCATTTTATGGCGTCCCTCTTTTCAAAGTCGCTTACTAATTCTAATAGCTTTTCTGTTGGTTTTGTTGGTTTTCTAGGTAGATAATGTCATAAAACAGAAATAATGATAATCTGTCTCCTGCTTTACAAGATTTTATTTTGCTTTTATTATATTGCCTCAAACTGTCAAAGCAGGGTTCAATGGTGGTGATGGTAAATCAGTTCAGTTACTCAGTCATGTCCGACTCTTTGCGACCCCATGGACTGCAGCACACCCAGCTTCCCTGTCCATCACCAACTCCCAGAGCCTACTCAAACTCATGTCCATCGTGTCGGTGACATCCCTACCTTATTCCTAACCTGAACTGGATTTGCCTTTAGCATTTCAGCATTAAATATTTTTATATTTTCTTAGAGAGATTCTTTGGAAAGATATTTCCATGGAAAGATATTCTCTTTCCATGTGGGGTCTTTCCAGAACTTTATGGCCAGGTCCACCTGCCAAGTTTTGGGGGTGCTGGGTCTGCGGGCACTGCTACTGTATATAAATAGTAAACCAAGAAAAAAGAAACAACTCCCAAACTGGATAAACAAACTGCTCTAAGTTGAGTCACTGCTAGTCATGTAAATTTGCATGACTAAATCTCTACTCTATTCCTCCAAACCCAAAGCAATCCAAAAGAAAGGCTGTGCAAACACCGAACAGGTCATAAGTCTCATATTCTATTTTTCTGCTTCCTTTGTTACTGTTAGTAGAGGAATAGTAGAATTTTTTTAACAGGCACATAAACAAGCAGTTGGGGGGACTTCCCTGGTGGTCCGGTGGCTAAGACTGTGCACTCCCAATGCAAGGGGTCCAGGTTCCATCCGTGGTCAGGGAACTAGATCCCACATGCCACAACTAAGAGTTTGCATGCTGCAACCAAGAGTTTGCATGCCACAATGAAGATCAAAAGTCCTGCATGCCACAACTAAGTACCCAGAAGAGCCACACAAATAAATATTTTTAAAACATAAGCATATGGGGCTTTGTAAGAGAAGACTCAGATTTTAAGATTTATGACCTATATTTTAAGCACTTTGTACATGTTTATTTTATTTCACAACAAAAATTTAACATAAAATGTCCTTACTAATGGGGTGAAAAGTTGTTACCACTAGTCAGAAAAACCAATGGCAAGAAATGGCTTGTGAGTCACAGCCAAAATAAGATCACTAAGTGAACTCTGACAAAGAAGGATGGTGTCCACTTTACTCACTATTATATATTACCAAGGGCTGGCACATTGTGCTTATTAAGTATCTGATGAATTAAATTGATCATTGCACAATGGGCATCATAGAGTTCACATTATATATAATTTTAAGACAAGGATGCTAATGTGTATAATTTTAAGACAAGGATACTAATGTGTATAATTTTAAGACAAGGATACTAACGTGTATTTGTGGCCTGGTAGAAAGTAATGCTTACACACTGGGAATTTTCTCTGATTCAATCCCACAGTTACTGCAAGTAGTAAGCATTATCCTCATCTATGCTCAATCTGTGCTGGTGTTCAGAGAGTTTAAGGACTTGTAATGAGCTGAGCTTCACATCTACTCCCTCCCTCTACTACCTTCCATGTCACACAACAGGAGGTGTATATTTACCCCTGACCTTCCAGTGTTAAGTGCTCTGCCACTTTTATTTTCACTCTCTTATTTCCTTCTAGTGAGTGAAGTGAAAGTCACTCAGTCTTGTGAGCCCATGGACCGTAGCGTGCCAGGTTCCTCTGTCCATGGAATTCTTCAGGCCAGAATACTGGAGTGGGTAGCCACTTGGTAGGATCTTCCCAACCCAGGGGTGGAACCCAGATCTCCCACCTTGCAGGTGGATTCTTTATCATCTGTGCCACCAGTTTGCATGATTATCTTATTCATTTATTCATTAATTATCTGACTCTCGAGAGACAGTGCTATGAGAGGTAAATTATTCAACTTGTTCCCAGCCATATCCTGGTACCTGGAGCACATAGATAAGTGCTCAAAAAATACTGACTGTGTTGAATGAATGAGTGAATGAATGAATTGACTTAAGTGCTTATAATAATAGAGAAAAGTTAACTTAAGAAACCTTACATGAGGCCACCAAATAATGAAGAGGCCTAGCACCCCAGAGTTTTAGAATTCATAGTTACTTTGTTCTAGTCTCATACTCCTTGATTAAAACACTACTGTCACTATTTTCAACTATGGTGCTATTCTTATGCAAGCTACATGGTAATCAAAACTATATTCTCCTTTCAATTCTTTCCACTAAATGATTTATATTTTTTCTAGAATTATGAGCACAAAAGCAACATAAAAGGGTCACCTAGTCTATTTTCCAGTATCCAAGCAAAGCCTGGCCCAGAAAATAGAAAAGTAAAAAAAGTAAGTAAAAATGTTGTTTACACCAGCTGAACTGTTTTAAGAGCCCAGAACTAAGGACCTTGAGGTTGTGGATCTGAACCACAACCTCCCTTTAGTCTATGGGAGCTACAGAGCAAAGCCAGCCAACCATCTTGAAAATACATTTCCTTTGTCAGTATAAACACTATATAAAATAAATCAGATGAATTAGAAAAAAAAAGTCTCCATCACTACTGAATAAACAACTCAAGGAACATGCTTTACCCATACATAATATAGTGGTCATTTTAAAAGTTTTTTACTGGGAGTTTTTAATGGCATTATAAATGCTTTGATATGTTAAGATTAAAAAATCAATATAAAATTATATGTTTATTCCAACAATAGAGAATTGTTAAAAAAAAAACACAAGTTTATATGATGGAATTTTATGTGACAAATAAAAATCATGTTTTAAAAGAACACTTACAAGAGGGGAAAATGCTTTCAGTTCATTTTTGAATCAGTCATGGTCCTGCCAGGAAGCAACAGTACATTCAGATGGGTTGATTGAGAAGAATAGCCATTTACCAAGGATTGGGCAGGGATAAAGGAAACAAATGAGAGATGGTGAAGCGCCCCAGGGTGCTGGCATCACTGGGGAGTCATCATCATCCAAAGACTGGAAAGGAAGGGAGGGAACCATTACCTGAACACGGTAACACCTGTAGCTGTCCAAGAGGGCTTTGTGGCAGGACCTAGGGCTTCAGGTAGAGAAATGATGACCCTTCCAACCCACAGCCGGGCAAGGAGGACCTGGAGAATAAACACCCAAGTCTTTCTATCCCCCTCCATTTCAGAACCCAACTGGACGGTAGAGAGTAAAGGAGCCCAACGATGGAGTCCACAAAAGTCAGTTTTCCAGAACAGAGCTGGATGGGAGAGGGTGAAGTGTGGATCTGAAGGAATAAATGGAGAACACCCAGTGAAAAATCAGACTGCAATACAGTATTACAGGGTAATTCCAGATTTGTAATTATACACATAGGTCAGGCTCCCCAGCAAACAGACTAAGAGTTCTGCAGGAAGTCTGCTGTGGAGTGCTCTTGGGAATGGTGGCTGTGAGTGGGGACAGAAGCAGGGTGGGCAGAGGAAGAGGCTGAACTGCAAGGCGGCTACTATAGAGGACTCTGCTGATCACAGAAGGAGCGCTGGAGCTGGGGCGGTGCTGAAGAGTGAGGCAAGAAGGCTGGGCTGCGGTAGTCCCTGAGAACCCGATCATTGAACACAGGCCGCCCCGTGAGGCCGGGGGCGGTGCGTGGACAGAGCCAGTAGCCGACACTGCTGCAGCGACCCCGCATCCTCCTCCGGGGGGCGGGGTGGCGGCGGGGAGGGAAGGCCGCCACGTCCACGGAGGTCGCAGCCAACAACGGCCGACTCTGGGTCAAAGAACTATGGTTAGTTTCCTGCTCTGCTTTTCGGGTTTTTAAAATACTTTTATGTTGTTCCAAATGTTCTAAAATATGTTAGAGGACAACTGGCAATCTATCACCATATGTATTAGTTTGATACTCAGTAAATTTAGTTAGGAAAAAAAGGAAGCACGAGTTATTGCTGTATGATGATCTGCATATTCCTAGAAGATTTAGATCAGAAATTTGCCTTCCCTTGTGATTCTTATCATTCCCAGTGTGATGCAGATGTATGTGAGAGAAGGTTGGTACATGTGATCACATACTCCATAGCATGGATTAAGCACTGAAGTTAGAGGCTACTGTTACACTATCTATTAATACTTGGTTGACCAAAAGTTTCCTTCGGTGAGTGAGCATGCTGTTTATTAAAGTTCTCGGTGAAAAGGAAAAATGTCTTATTTGTACTTAAAACCAAATGAACTGTTTATCCAACCCCATACTTCAGTGTCATCAGTGTGATACCAAGTACACGCCAGTCAGGTTAACTTTTAATGCTGGGAATGGTCAGGTAACTTGCTATCAAGAATCACGATGCAGAGTGGTCAGTTGGCATTATATAAAAAAGGCAACATTCCAGAGGCAGCTTCTACAGATCCTTCTGCCATTCAATAAATGACACTTTGCTATTATGCTTTTTTATTAATAGGATTTTATTCTTGAATTAGCGGTATATTAGCACAATGTGTTCAAAATATATTATTACTGGTGAAATTAAAAGTATTCAAAGGACTTCCCTGGTGGTCCAGTGGCTAAGACTCTATGCTCGCAATGCAGGGGGCCAGGTTCAATCCCTGGTCAGGGAACTAGAGCCCATATACTACAACTAAAAGGCCCCAAAGATCTCGCATGCTGCAACTAAAACCTAGCATAGCCAAATAAATTGGTTTTTTTTTTAAGTATCCAAAATATGTGGATTGGTTTAAATGACTTGGAAACACCCTTCAATCACCATTGTACAAACATAAGAATCTAGCAATTACAACGTGCCATTAGAGACATTAGGGGGTTGATTCTTTAATTGGTCCCATATCTAGCTACTGGCCTCAGAGTGAATTCTGACTGCATGGCTGCCCTGTCTTTCTCCAGTGGATTTTGCATAGAGGATGCAGTGTAAACACTTAAAAGAATCCCACAGAGCAGCAGAATTCCTTTGAGTTTACAGAAAGTCTGAATGAACCAGTTTGAGCCATTTGTAAATAAACACTTGGTTAATAAATACCTGTTGTGTCCCTGAGTTTTGCCTGAAGCCTGCTTTTATTATTACCTGGTGGCAAGTGTGTGAGAGAGTAGCTGAACACACCACCTCCTTTACAGCTCTTACTATTCACCAAAAAAGCCATGCATGTCTAAACTGGCTTAGGCTCATTTTGCAACATGCACTCTACTAACCAGGCTGAATACAGAGGGCATCAAAGAGGATATTATTATTCTTCTGGAACAATCTACTGATTCAAGAATATTGTCACATTCTATTTTTAGGAGTAAATATATCGACTTCTTCATGTAATGGTTCCTCTCTCTCATTGTATTAATTAACTCATTATAAGCTGTTGGTAAGTTCCAGCCAATCAGTGTTCTTAATCAGGAGTTCATGAACTACAGCCCACCTGTCAAATGTGGCAGCTATGTGTTTTTGTACAGCCCACAAGCTAAGCACCGTTCTGAAATGCTAAAATGGTTAGAAAAACTGAAAAGAATAATGTTCAGGTCATGTAAGTTATATGAAATTCATATTTCAGCATTCATGAAGAAATTTATTGGAACACAGTTTCATTCATTAGTTTACATATCATCCATGGCTGCTTTTATGCTACAGTGACAGAGTTTGGTAGTGACTAAGACTATTAGGCCCAAGAAAGCTAAACTATTTGCTATCTAGTTCTTTACAGAAAAAGTTTTCTGATGGGATACAGTGTTGAACAAGTCAGGATATAGGCTCAATTCTCATATGAGCGTAGGTTCCAGAGGGAGATGGAAGACAAACAGAGAAATACCCCAAGGCAGAAAGTGCTGTGGAAAATAAGAGTGTGATTCATGTCAATGTATGACAAAACCCACTACAATATTGTAAAGTAATTAGCCTCCAACTAATAAAAATAAATAAATAAATAAATAAATGTGTACATAAAGAAAAAAAAAAAGAAAATAAGATGTGAGAGAGACTGACACCAGGCCCACCGAGTCCTCTCTGAGGAAGTGATATCTGAGCGGGGAACTGAATGGCAAGGAGACGGCCACGTGAACGTGAAGACCCCTCAAGCTTGAAGCATTAGGGAAATGACAAAATGGCAAATGGGCAGGTGTATGAACAAGAGAAGAGTGACAAGAAGAGTGTTACGTGCTCCTCTTCTTTCTAAAGACTGTCAGCGACAATAAGAATTTCCCTGGAAGTTGGTGACAACAGCTGAAAAGTCATTCATAACCACTTGGTCAACATAAAAAACTGTCAAAAGAGTAGACAAGCTGAGAGATTCTACCATTTCCCTCAGTTCACTGCCCCAGAAGAGGCAGCAAATCATCTGTGAAATTCCCCTCCCACCTCCCACTTTTCCTCTGTGAAAAGGTGAATAAAGGAGAGGAAATCAGTCAAAGTAACAGAAACCTCTCAACGTAAAGGTGCAGGAGCTACAGACTAGAACAGGAGCGAGAGACTTTCCTGCAGCTCAATCCCCCCCCTTCCCTCCCCATCCTCACACTGCTGCTACTCCAGGTGAGGAGGCTAATTTTGTCTCCACACTCAAATTCACAGCCAAGGTTGTACACACTGTTGTGTGGTTGAAGATCTGAAGAAATGAAGGAAATTCAACCTTACCTGTTACAAATGTGTTCACAAATAACATAGGATCACTCTAAACAACTTCAAAAGCTTTACATAAAGCACCTGACTTTTGTGCTCTCTCTTTGCAAGCACTTATATGTATTTTTAATGACTATGGTTGGAGGGAATATGAATTTTTTAAAACTAATATTCCTATTGATACAATTAAAGAAGTCAGCACCTTTTCAGAGAAAAACAAACCTCTCAAAAGGGGACAAAGAAATGTAATTAGAAATGTATTAAGGTTTAAAAATCTGTTTTTAACTTGTTTCCTAAGAAACCAAAAATAGAACTGACAAGTACAACTTCCAAAGAAGCTTAGATCTACTTACTCTATTATTAAATTTTCCACTTCCAGTTTTTTAGAATAACTAATTTGAGGTTTAAAAAAAAAAGCTCTTACACGAAATAAAATTAAGTTCTCCAGTTAATTGTGTTTGTGAGTCTTTTACTAGAGAAAATTGACCTCCATGAACAAAGAAATTGCCAGGGTTGCTCTCAAACAGGTTAATAATGTATTTTGCAATCATCATAATTTTTAAATAACCATAACTGCCACCATCGTCTGCTGAATTTGTGCAGTAACTTCCTGGCAGCTGAATTTATTTAATATGAAAGTTAATTAAAACTTAGTAGAGACACAGCTGTAAAGTCATTCTTCTATAATATCATTTCATCCCACTCAGTGTCTTCAGTATGAGAAGAAACATATGATTGAAAATTGAGCTCGTATTTATTTTTAAAGTCCTAAGTAGTTGCATGAGATGAAAAGGTCCATATTTGGGCCTGGGCAGAACAGACAAGAAAGAAGACCAGCAGGGAACTGAGAATATGGGATCAACCCAGAAGCCTCAAAAGTCATGGGCTTAGCCTCTTGTGCTCAGGCCCTAGGACTGAGCTGAAAAAGAGGGGCCATAAAAATTCAGCCATGAGTGAGAACCCTCTGCCTACATTTGACTGCCTAACTATGTCCCATTCCAGAAGCTCCAGGGCTTCCGATAAAGAGGTCAAGAGACCAAGAGTCCAAAGCATATTCTCCTATCTTTTGCCTGTCCAAATCCTAACCTTTCTTTCTCAAATTCCCTCTTTTTTGTGAAGGCACATTCACAAATCCTCATCTTCAGTCTAACCAGAGAAATGAACAGGCTTCCAACCATGTAAGGGACTGTGTCTGTTCTGACGAAATATTATAATAAAGTGTTACAGGATTTGAGGATAAAGGTTTTCCTCCTGCGTAGAATTGACAACCAAGTATTATCATCATCAAATTCTGAAAGGAGAAATGAACAATTGGAGCCAGATTGCTCCTTGGAACCTTAAAAGGAAGATGAGCAGTTGTGGACCTGCAAAGGCAGCCTCCTAAGTGCCATGTTCTTGGGGAATACAATACCTCGCTTAGCAGTAAACACAAAGTTCTAACAATATAAAAACTGGCTGCTAATTTCACTTAACCAGAAGTCAGGTGCAACCATACTAGAGAAATGAGGAAAAGAAAGTGTAGTATAAGTATAAGAGTTACATCTTCATCTATCATAATAGAAAGTCAATAGATAATGTCTAAAATTAATGATTTAAGAGATACCAGTTTGAGAATACTATTTTGAAATCAGGAGGCATGCCCAAAGAAATCACTAAAATAGTGATTGAGGAGTAAGAAGGGATGGGTTGGAGTGGGGTGCCTGCCTTTTAAAAAAAATATATTTTAGTACTAGTAGACTTTTTCAACATGTGCAGGTATCAATATTATTTTATTAAAAAACAAAATCAACCTATAAAAACATTTTATTTAAGGAAAAACCTAATAATTTTGGATGACGTTTTCTGTGTGCTGTTTGTCAAAAATGTCTAGGGTAACATGGATATATCTGATAGATCATAGTTGGTTTTAAATTCCTACAGGTTGAAGTTTAGTGAGCATTCTAATGTGGGGGCCAAATTAAGAGGAACATATCTGTATATATGTCAGTAGAGCCCATAGATTAGAAATCAAAGTGGGGGCTTGGGGGGCTGGAAGGATGTCATGGACATGCTCCAAGTCACAGAAGCAGATAAAAACCAGGCAGACCTACCCAGCAAAGCAGAGAAGAATAATACTCAGGGACACAAGAACACAGTGGCCATTTTGTGCTGGCACAAATGATGCTATACGTGTTAATTGGCCTTAGAAGATTCATTGCTAAAATTATAGACAGAAATCATCACCAGGGGAAGGTTAACTTCTGCTAAATAGCTTCCAGTTTTCCTCCAGGAGAAAAAGGGACAAGAGTAAAATACTTTGGAGCAAGAATACCATCTAAAATGGCTTAAGTTAAAAAAAAAAAAAAGAAAAAAAAGAGGTATTTTTTTCCTGTAAGATTCCTATTTGGCTCCTCATGCAGAAAAATCAAGTTTTACAAATCCCAACAAGTTTAAAGGAGTGAAAATTGGCACCAAAAATAGAGCTTTGGCTTATCTTAATGTTGGTCACTCAGGTTGATCATTTTATATGGGATTTAAGTGAACATATGCAATACAAATTTTGCCTTTATCATCCTTAGCTATCCAGAAAATGACAATACTTAAAATTTTATTTCTAACAGTTATTATAGACACACTCAGACTAGAGTTAATATCTCATCTATAATAATCGTCCTCCACACTAGCAGTGTCTTACTCACTTTACACTTTCCCAAGAGATACTTTATATTCATTCTCACAGCTCTTCCTCTTTATTAACTTGAATTTCTCCTAATTTAATTCAATGATTACCATATACATATTTTAAAATAACTCAGCCAATATAAAACAAGAGTTGACTTCTACTATACTTGCCTAAATATTATCCAATAATGTGTCTAAAATTATGTTAATAACTATTCCTTTGGTAATATCCAACTACTTTTCATGGTTCCTAAGTCACCATTCATGTTGCTTTTATCCTTTATTGGACAATCTGATGTAGGACATTTGACTCAGTGGTTTCATCTGGGGCATGTTCTGATAGAGCAAAGAGGAATATGGACATTTTGATGAAACGCTTTTGAGAAATCTACACCAAAAGATAGACACAGTTTTTTTATTATAAATTATAGCAACATCAGTGGTGGAGAAATGGGATGGAATGACCTCTCAGATGGCATGGGGCCAAGGATCAGGTGAGGACCCTGATTTTGTACATTGTATAATTTTTAAAAGTTGGCTTGTTGCTTAGAATTTATTGAAATATTCTATTCTCAAAACAATTGCATCAGCATACACTGACAAAGACCATTTAGCCATTATTCTGATTCTTTAGATATCTCCTACCCAACTTTCTTCCCATTGGATTTTCACGACAACCTCATGTACTATAAGATTACAGACATCACTTTTCACCCAAATAATTCAGAACACTGAATTTTAAAACACATTTTCCTATATAACCATGATGTTACTACTAGACCTAACAAATTTAGCACTAATTCCTCAATGTTCCTTAGTACCCAGGCCATATTCAAATGCCCCCTATCAGCACCTCAAATATCTTTTACAGCTGGTTTGTCCCAACTAGGAAAAAAAATCTGTTTGTGACAGAAATATGGAAAGATATTACAACTGCAAAATCTAGATATAGATGTTAATTATGCTATTCCCTTAATTTTGCATGCATTTGAACATTTTCATAATGATATAATTCTTTTAGACATTATATCTTTGCAAATATGTCTATATATGTGAACAAGGTGGGAAGTTTCTAACTCATGCTACTGACCCCAGTCCTGTTTGATACTGTCATATTTGGACAGTTATATAGAAAGGATATTTATTATGTCTTTTAATTGATGATGTGTGGGGAATAATGAATGTGTTACATAGCTGAATCAAGATTCAAAAATATAACAAGGACTGGTAAAGAAATGATTGGTGATACACTGGGTATATTTTTATGTTAAGTAAGAGTCAGAGGAGAAGGTCACAGGTCACTAGATATAATGATGAAGAAGGGACCTAAGGAATACCATCTAGCTTTTGTGGCAGCTAGAGCAAATGGAATTGTTGGAAGTATTAACAAAATAGGGTTTTTCCTTTACTAAGAGGGACTGGTGCCCTCCCTGCCTATGAGTATCTGTCAGTATTGTCAGAAGATGCTACCATGGGCTCTGCTCCCATGAGCACTGGGGTAGGAATCTCATGGGAAGGGGGGCTGCAAAAGCCAAACTGCTATAGAATCTTCAGTTTCCACTGTTATGGAAGGCAGAGACTATATTATCTTTATATCCACAGTTTCCAGTACTTTGACATAGCAGATTCTTCACAGCGTTCGTGGAATGAATGAATGCTTCCTTACAGGCTACAGGCAATAATCTATTCATCAACAGGTGTAGAGATGCATAAACAGACTGAGCCATCAGGATGCTCTAAGGCAACACCATGGCCACATGGAATATACACACCTTGGTTTCTTTGGCTGTAACCAAATATCATGTCAATAATTGAGACTGTACCCGGATAAGAACATCAACAATGAGGCACCACTGGACCAGGCTCTAATTTTGCTGGATGACTGTCTAAACCGGAATATAAAGCCACAAACATCACAGGAAAGAGGGTCACATGAGTGTGTTTTGGCATTATTAAGGCATTTGTGTTTTCTAAAAAACAATTCAGGTTGAGTGGTTTAGGCTCAAGTAGCTTTACATGGGTTCCAAGGATTTGGGGAGAGATAATCTTTGGCAAAATGGCCAGTGTAAACTCATAAGCCTCACAGTTAAATCCTTACTAGTCTGGCTCTGGCTCACTTTTAAAATCTCTCCCAGTCAGAAAGTCTAAACTCCATGGTGGTGGTGGTGTTCAGTCACTCGTCATGTCTGACTCTTTGCGACCCATGGACTGCAGCATGCCAGACTTCCCTGTCCTTCACTATCTCCCAGAGTTTGCTCAACCTCATGTCCATTGAGTCGGTGATGCCATCCAACCATCTCATCCTCTATAGTCTGAACTATTTCCATATTCCCATGTGGTTCACTTCTGGAAGTTGCACTCTGGTCCTACCACCCTGTCTTTTATGGAGCTACCCCTCCACTTCTTCACTCTGCTCTGAATATCCAAATTCTACTCACCCCAAAGTCCAAATCAGACTCCATAATTTTAACCTCCTTTGGTCTCTTGAGGTTCTACCACACTTCTCTACCATTTGACAGAATGCTCTCTGTATAGGTAATTATATTTCATAGGCAAAGGTTTTATTTACTCAGGTAGATTATAAGCTCAATGCCAAGGATTTTTAATTTCCCGAAGTGCCTAGCACAATGCTTCACATGGGAGGTGCTAAATAAATATGAAGCACTCAGTGAATGAGTCCAAACATTTGTGAACCACTTCTTTTTGTCTGAAACTTTGTCTAAAACAAACTTCTAGTCTTTATGGCTTCATCATGCCATGAATAAATTTCTCAGCTAAAAAAAAACTCAATCCTCAAGTGTTCCTGCTGCTGCTATAATAGAGGGTCTCAGAGACAAAACCTGGCAAACAATACTCTCTTGTCGCATTTAATAAGGGTGAGTCACTTTAAACTAGACAAGCAAGCACTGTATTCCAGAAATTGTCTCTTCCCACTGTGTTGAAAAGAAAATATTCATTGATTTTAGATATATTAAACCAAAACATACTCAGAAAAAATAGGTAACTTTCATATGTGTGTATGAGTATGGTCAATATCCTCCATACTCAAAATGTCCTCCATGGATAAACAGAATCCATCTCACTTGGGAGCTTGGATTAGAAATGCAGAGTATCAGGTTCTATCTCAAACTTACTGAATGAGAATCCTGTTTTTTAACAAAAACCCTAGGTGATTTTAAATGCCTTGAACAAGCCCAAAGTGGGCATAGCTGATTGCACTGGAGTTTTTTATGTAGGCTCCTGAGAATATAGGTTTTCTGTCCTTTGAAAATAGTCTATACCCGTGGTTCAACACTTGCCAGAGCCCGCCACCGGGGTTTCTCATTTAGTAGGTCTGGGGTGGGACCCCAGAATCTCCATTTCTAACCAGCTTCCAGATGACGCCTGTGGTGATGCTGCTGGTCCAGGAATCACAACCACTGGTTCATATCACCTAAAAATCACATGTTGCATATTCAGGGGATTCTGCTTCAATTGCACTCCCAGTAGAAGGGGGAGTATTAAGATAGCAGAGAGGAAAGAGCAAAAGAAGTGGAAGCAAAATGTTTCATTTGTGTTGCAGGAAGATAGCAGTTAAATGTTCCTTTCTACACAGTGGGATAAAAATAGTTGAAGAAATTACTATAGCAACAGCTGTGTTATCCTCTAGGTTTTTTTCTACTGACAATTCAGAAAAGGAAACCCGTCTTCCCATCTTACAGAAATTCTGTTTCAACACTGAGCCTTATCAAAAACAAAAGCCATAGGAAACAGATCCCATTCGTTAAGGACTATGAGGTAACAAAAGAGATATAAGATGCATTTGAAAATGACTCTGAGGGTGAAACAGATCACCAGCCCAGGTTGGATGCATGAGACAAGTGCTCAGGCCTCGTGCACTGGGAAGACCCAGAGGGATGGGGTGGAGAGGGAGGTGGGAGGGGGGACTGGGATGGGGAATACATGTAAATCCATGGCTAATTCATTTCAATGTATGACAAAAACCAAAATAATAATAATAATAATAATTCCAATTAAAAAAAAAAAAAAAAAAAGAAAATGACTCTGAGGCCTGGATTTGGATTCTTTGGTCAAGCAGTGAAACAAAAATGAGTTTTTTATATCTTTGACTCTAAAACCAGAAGAACAGCAGAGTGATGTTGAGAACATTTTACAAATTTTTAAACTTTAAAAATAATCTCAGTTCCTATTTAAAATTCTCAAAATTATAAATAAAACAATATATGTATGTATAAACCAAAGAGCTCCACCTAGAGTTGAAAAAAAAAGTTATTACTTAATGCACACAAATAGAAAAGCTCCATTCACCCATATCTTATGTATAGTCTTTTTTGTTGATATTGAAAATAACTATTTTTATGAAATCTTTACAAAAAGGATAACTTTCTGAAATGTGAAATACTGTTAATTAAAGGAGAACTGAGTTTCAAATAATGCTGTAAACTACTTCTAAAAATTTGATAATAATACTTGTTATTATGGATGATTTAGAAGCCACTGTCTTAAAGCAAAGTATTTGAAAGTTGGGATCATGTTTAAAGCATCATAAAGAAGATTAAAAAATGGATTCTTACCTGAACTTGCCGTGTGACCTTGAGCAGCTCACCTTCCAGCTCTGAATTTTCTCACCACTGAGGATTAAACAAGATCAGTGGTTCTCAGCCTGACTGCACTTTGGAAGTGTCTGGGAATATCAAGAAATCAATGCCTGGGTCCTACCCCTGGAGATTCCAATTTAGTTGTCTACTGTAGGGCCTAACCTCGTTGCCTTGAAAAAGCTCCTGGGTGATTCTAATGTGCACAGAGGCTGCTTTGGATCAGCTTGCTCGATTGCACCCCCCAAACCTATTACTCTAGTTAGTGGTTCTTATGCTTCAAGTGCTTGAGAGTCCCATGGTAGTCTTGTCAAAACACAGACTGCCGGCTCATTGACAGCTCCCTCCACCCCAGCCACCCCGGGCGAGGGCTTCTGATTCTGCGGCGGCCCAAGGTTTTGCATTTCTAAAAAGTTTCCGGGCTTCCCTTGTGGCTTAGCTGGTAAAGAATCCCCCTGCAATGCTAATACTACTAGTCCAGAGTCACAGTTAGAAAATCTGTTTTACATGGTGACCTCAAAACTACACTTTCCTAACTCCCCGGATTATTATTCCTCTATTTTATCAAACCACAGTATGATATTAATTAGTCTCCCTGATTCCTGCCTCTCTCCCTCCAGTTCTTAGCCCACACTACCAAGTTAACACCCTAACCCCCAAATTCTGTGCTGCTCCCTGACTGAACTTTTTCAATGACTCCCCAGTGCTGAAAGAAGACAAGACCAACTAACACAACATACAGGATTTTCACAGTTTGACCCCAAACTTCCTTTCTAGTCTCAGTTTCCAATAGTCCCTGTCATTTGCCTGTGTTCCAGTCACTTGTCTCCACACTCACACAAAGGCTCCGTGCCTTTGTGCCTGGTATTCCCTTGTCCTGGAATGTCCTGATCCCACTTTCTCTTTTTGACATACATGTTCTGTCTGTCCTGTGTGCCAGGACCTGTGCCAGGCTTGGGGAATTCAGGGAGAACAGAAGGACCCCTTCCCTTCAGGCGTCTTGTGATGTGGTGGGCATTGTTGAACAGTGAACCCACACCATTACCCACCCCGCTCCCTCACTGTATATTTTCTCTATATTATGAGGTTTTGACAGCTTAAAAAAACCTTTCTGGCTGGAGACAGGCTGCCCCTCCTGGAGGCTTGCCAATTCTTAGAGATAGCCCTGAGCTTGCCTTTAATGGAAACTAACCCCTCTGAGCCCTACCCCCTCCATTGGGCCCCGCATCCCAACAGGCAGTAATCCTTCCTCTTAAATATCCCTCGGGCTTCCCAGGTAGCTGGTGGGAAAGAACCTGCCTAGCAACACAGGAGATGCAAGAGGTATGGGTTCCATCCCTGGGTCAGAAAGATTCCCTGGAGCAGAAAATAGCACCCCCACTCCAGTATTCTTGCCTGGGAAATCCCACGGACAGAGGAGCCTGGCGGGCTACAGTCTATGGTGTTGCAGAGAGTCAGACAGGACTGAGAAACTAAGCACTTAAACTTCCCAGCACCAGATTTCAGGCAGCTAGGGACAAACTCTACAGTCCAAAGCCCTCCAGGACGATTCCGACAGCCAATCCTAAACGTTTCACCTGCCCTGCCTTGCCTTCCTACAGACACCCCCAGCAAAGGCTCTGGCCTAAACCTTCCCCTCGCTGCCTCCTGATTCCCCTGCTGTTGTCCCCTTGACTGTGCAAGGCATGCCTAGCCTTCTGTCTCCAGGACCTGTGAGCACAGGAAACTTTTCTCCTGAACTTCAAATATGTGGCTCCACCAAACTGACCATCTCATAGAAGAACACTCACCTTGGTTACCATGGCTGGGAAGCTGGTTACAGCTAGAGACAGCCCATGGTGCACACACAGAAATGTGCTGCAGGCTGTTGGGCGGATGGGGGCGGACAGCGGCGCGGTCCTGCGGAGTTTGCTTCCCAGATTAAAGGGAACAGACCCAGGGCCATCCCCTCCTCCAGGCTTCAGCCACGGTGCTGGAAGTCGAGCGGTCCTTTTACAACCATGAGGGAAAAAGATAAGAAAACCCCACAGACCCAGGCCCTGACACTGAGGACCAGCCCACAGAATACAACACCCACTGACCTCCGAGCCCCTTTATATCTAAGGACAACCCCCCACCACCTGTTGGAGCCACTTGCTTTAAACTCTCACTACAGCTGAAAGCATTCTCTGGGGGTGGAGGTGGGGGATAGCAAGCAAGTAATTCCTAACAGCTGTGCTAAGCGACGTGAAGAGGCAGAGCAGGGTGGGTGAGAGGGGGTAACAGCGCGAGTGGGGGTGATCAGCAAGGCTTGGAGGTAAAGGAGCCAGAGGAGAGAGCATCTGAGAGTCCTAAGAGAAGAAAGCGCGGTGTGGCGAGGGGGCTGAAAGCCCAGTGAGAGGGAGAGCGGCCGACGAGGCCGGAGAGGCCAACCCAGGCCCGTCCCCCCAAGGTAGGAGGGAGCACCTTCCTCCGGGCACCCCAGCTCTCCAGTCCCAGGCTCCACCCTTGTGTCTCCCAGCCTGTGCTGAACTCACCTCCTTCCCTCTTTCCCCCAGACAGACAGCTTGGACTTCTCACAATACCTTTAATCATTTTGTACCCTCAGCAGGGAGACGGAAAGACACTAAACATTCACTGAATGAAAAAATTATCATGATAGGCTATTTTAACTGTTGAATCCAGTAAGAGTAACTGTTTAATCTATGACTGGTTTTGAGGCCCAGTTCTGCAGTCAAACCCTATCACCCACCCATTCTGCCATTTATACATGACGGGATGAGATGCTTGCCCCATTCGAACTTATTGCTGTTAAACTATTAGGTAACCTTCCATGAGCCTGTCAGCTCTATGATTTCCTGATTTTCAAGTATTTTTTTAAAAGCACAAAGAGCTTGATGTTAGCACCCCAGCCAAAGAAACAGAAATACTTCTATTAGGCACTGAAATATTATCCATATTTGTTTTTAAATAGCAGGTTTGGAGTGGTTTTATTTAATTTCAATTTCTTAATTTTTATAATTGACTTGATTCACTTAAAATCAGTCCAATTGTTTACTTACAAATTACAAAGGCAAGCAAAACTTTCTCATCATGAGTCCTTATTTGACTCAGTATTTATTTGAAAAATACTTCATAGACTATAATTAAAAGTGAATCACCAAGTTTAAATTTAAAATGCACTCATGTTTAGGAATCAACACTTTAAAAATATTGGGCAAAGCACACACTGTGGTCGGGGAGGGCAGCAGGGAGCAGTATTTTAATGGTCTGTGTGCGAAGGCACTCAGTCGTGTCTGACTCTTTGTGACCCCAGGGACTGTAGCCCACCAGGCTTCTCTGTCCATGGGATTCTCCAGGCAAGAGTACTGGAGTGGGGTGCCATTTCCTTCTACAGGGAATGTAAACCATAGGCTTTAGTTAATAAAAATGTATCAACACTGGTCCATCAAATGCAAGATGTTAATAACAGAGGAAGTGAGTTGGGTAGAGATATATAGGCACTCTCTCCACTTTTTGTTCAATTTTTCTGTAAAACTGCTCTAAAAAGTAAAGTCCATTAATTTTTTTTAAATGTGTCACATTGTGCATTTATTAAATATGATGAACTAAATTCACATATTTAAAGTGTAAACTTTAAAGCAAAAGTCATGCATCTAAGCACTTTTAATAAAGATGTTATATTGCAGAAGAAAAGTAATGACTTAGAATTTGAGGTCTAAAACCTGATATTAGAACTCCGACTCTACTGTAGATATTTTTCATGTCTCTAGTTTTCCAACAGAGTAACTGATATCAAATAAGTTACATTAAAATTTTTTTCCAAAATTACATCTTCTCAGTGAATTTTTGTTCTTCTGAAAAATGTCTGTCTTCCATATCTCCATAGAACATGTCATGAAAAACACACACGCACACACACAGACAGAACATCTAATGGAGCTTTCTTAATAACACTATCAGTTTGTAAAAGGATTTAAATGAATAAAGTATAAAAATACTAGCAAAGCACTTTGAGAGTCTCAGATGATAAAGTTAGGAAAAACTAGCAAGTCTGTTAACATAGAAATTCATGCCACTAATGGTCTGTCAGAGAAAAGTTATTTTTACAAATATTAAATAACTTTGAATCTGACACTACCTAATTATTCATGAAATCCATTGCTTCATTCCCGTCCACTTCTGTAACCACTAGAAATTTAAAACAATGGCATTTCGTAGTTAGAGCAAAAGGCTGTTATAATTTGACATTCCATACAAATGCTATTTGTGGAAAAGATAAATACAATTATATCGATGAATATATCTATTCTACTTCTGACTCAAACTAAACACATTTCAAGTATATATATGTTATCAACTCTTTATAGAACCATAGAATCTTAGTTGGACAGGATCTTTGAGGCCACCTACACTAACTTAATGCTTCCCAGGTGGTGCAGTGGTAAAGAATGTGCCTGCCCATCAGGAGATGCAGGAGACTTGGGTTTGAGCCCTCAGTTGGGAAGATCCCCTGGAGGAGGAAATGGCAACCTGCTCCAATATTCTTGCCTGGAAAATTCCACGGAGGAGGAGGAAAAGTCCAGAGGAGCCTGGCAAGTTACAGTCCACTGGGTTGCGAAGAGCTGGACATGACTGAGCGACTGGGCACACACACACGCACAGCACATGCTACCTTACTGTCCAATGAGTTAGATCTCCTATGACACCCTCCACTCTTATCTACACCAGGAGTCTGAAACACTTTCTGTTAAAGGCCTGATGGTAAACACCTTGTGTCCATCCAGTCTCTACTGCAAACGCTCATCGCT
Source organism: Odocoileus virginianus (assembly GCF_023699985.2). NCBI lineage: Eukaryota > Metazoa > Chordata > Mammalia > Artiodactyla > Cervidae > Odocoileus > Odocoileus virginianus. Next base: position 35,077,549 of record NC_069675.1, on the reverse strand, counting down.
GCCTTTGTAGCACAAAAACAGCAGCAGACAAAACAGGAACAAATGGGCATGGCTGTGCCCCCAATAAACCTTTGTTTATAAAACAGACAGTAGACCAGATCTGGCCAGAAGGCCACAGTATGCCAACGCCTGATATAGACCCCTCCCAGTTACTGATAAAATTCTATTAGATACGTTTGACACCTTCAAAGGAAAATTCTCTGCTGGGGGGACTGAAATAAGCAAATTCACCCATTGCTATAAATAAATATTGTCTTCTGAAACAATACAGAACGTCGATCCTTTGCCTTGTATCAGTCCTTCAAATACCTGAAGTAAACGATCACAGTTCCCTCAAGTGGTACTTTCTTCAGTCTAAATACTCCCATGCCGTCAAGCATTCCTTCTATTATGACCCAGTTTTCCAGACCACGTGACCAACTGATCATCCTGTTGTATACATACCCAAGTCCATTACCCTTTGAAGTACAGAGTAGAGATACATGACATATGGTTTTCAAAATATGCAGTAATCAAGATGGAATTTTAGTTTTAGAATTTGGCTCACTGTCTCCAAATACAAATGTTTTTAGTTTCCCCGGGGGTTTTGTTTCAACAAAATTACTATTTAGTCTTTAAGAAAATATACTTTGTGTAGATATGGCCAAAGGTTAATGCCCAGTGTCATAACTCTATGTATTAATTTTAAATGATTACCAAGAAATAAAAGTATTTTTTGTTTCATTTTAGGGAAAAAAAAAGTAGGCTTAATAAAATGATGAATTCGAAATGGTTCCTACACATCAAAAAATGTTGGCAGAACTTACCTCTACAATTGGAATCATAGTGCAATTTACAAAAGAAAACTATCAGTAATTTTTCAGAGAAAATGAAACACAGAAGAGGAAGAAAAACACAAACACATACATCTGCAGTGTGTCCTTGGATATTTCTGGCCTGTTAGCAAGAACAGAGCATGGTTGCTATAGTCAGAGCCAGGATAAACCTCTAAATGATGGTCCATGTTTTATTTCACATTTCAATAACTTGGGAAGAAACCATATCCATGTTTTAAAAGACAATTTAGTTCTAATTTCCATGACTTATTATCATAGCATTCTAAAAAATGTTTTAATAACTAGAGAAAATAATTCATATTTATATATAGCTATAAATGCACTACATTTGGTCTGAATTTACAACCCATTTCTGTAACTTACTGTACTTTAATTTTTTGATAATTCAGTACCTTAAAAAGTATATTGCACACAGTAGATGGTAGAGGAGAAAATTCATTGTTTAAAGTGTAAATATTTTTATTTGTACCAACATCACAATTTATGTTTTTTAAGTCTGATTTAAACTCTCTGGTGCCTGCTTCCTGCTTCCTTCACAAAGGCTCTCCCTGTGTAATCCCATCCATGTACAAGCCTGCAGACACTATCCACATACAGATGACAACCAAATTTGTTTCTCTAGCCCGGTTTCTCTGCAGGGATGACCCACATATCTGAGAGCCTACTGGCACTTCCACCTGGACAGTCCAACCGCCACTAAGAGCATGAGCAAAGATGGAACACCCCGGGTGATCTCATGAGAGGGAGTGTTTGCTGATTATTCATTATGTGCCATGCACTGTGCTCAGCGTTTCAAACGGATTTTCTCACTTAATCTTCACAGTGCAGTTAAACATGGTATTTCCTTTTACCTGAAACCCCATTCAAATGATAGCATCCAAAATATGAAATATGTAACCAACATCATTCATTAACTACCTAGTATCCATCCCCCTGCCCTTCTTCCTGGACGAACTGGAACAACAATTTGTTCAGAGCATCAATAAGTCAAACCAATTTCTTAGTCTTCTTTGCAGCAAGGAGTAACTATAGGTCCATATAGGAGCCATTGAAACTTCAGAGATGTCTGTTTTGGGAAGTTCAGGAAACAACACAATTCCTTATTCTTTCCTTCATTCCTCCTGACTTAATAATGGATATTATGTGCAGCTGCACTTTTTCATTTTTTTGACCATCAGGGAAAGGCCAAGAGAAGCACAGAGACACTGGCCCTCATATCACTGAGCTCTTGAACCAAGGCCAGTAACCATCTACCTCCACACTTGTTACTGAGAAAAATGAACTCCTGTATGTTACAACCATTTTCAGTATGGTTTTCTACCAACCTACTACTGAAAACAGTCCTGTTGGATACAAAACTGTAATCTGAATTAGAGACTTTAAACAAACTAGAATGAAAGCAGGAGGAAACAAACTAGGAGAAAGAGCAACAAACTAGGAGGAAGAGCACAGAAAGACAAAGGGTGTTACACCCCGAGTGCTTGCAGTGTGTTAGTTGCTCGGTTGTGTCTGACTCTTTGAGACCCCATGGACTGTTGCCCACCAGGCTCTCCTGTCCACTGGATTTCCCAGGCAAGAATACTGGAGTGGGTAGCCATTTCCTCCTCCAGAGAATTTTCCCAACCCAAGAATCAAACCAATGTCTCTTGCACTGCAGTCAGATTCTTTACTGGCTGAGGCACCTGGGAAGCAAAACCAACGAGAAACAAGTCGGTTACCTCATAGAACCCACGGAAGACTGGGGATGTGGAGGCATCAAGGCACCAAAGTGCTTCACTCAATATGCCAACAAATTTGGAAAACTCAGCAGTGGCCACAGGACTGAAAAAGGTCAGTTTTCATTTGAATCTCAAAGAAGGGCAATGCCAAAGAACGTTCAAACAACTGCACAATTGTACTCATTTCAAATGCTGGCAATACTCAGAATCCTTCAAGCTAGGCTTCAGCAGTAGGTGAATCAAGAACTTCCAGATGTATAAGCTGGATTTAGCAAAGGCAGGAACCAGAGATCAAATTGCCAACATCCACTGGATCATAGAGATAGCAAGAGAATTCCAGAAAAACATCTACTTCTGCTTCATTGACTACATTAAAGTGTTTGACTGTGTGGATCATAACAAACTGGAAAACTCTTCAAGAGGTGGGAATACCAGATCACCTTACTTGCCTCCTGAGAAACCTGTATAGAGATCAACAGGCAACAGTTAGAACCAGACATGGAACAACAGACTGATTCAAAATTGGGAAAGGAGTACATCAAGGCTATATATTGTCACCCTGCTTATTTAACTTATATGCAGGGTACATCATGTGAAATCCTGGGCTGGATGACTCACAAGCTAGAATCAAGATTTCTGGGAGAAATATCAACAACCTTAGATATGCAGATGATATCACTTTAATGGCAGAAAGTGAAGAGGAACTAAAGAGCCTCTTGATGACAGTGAAAGAGGAGAGTGAAAAGGCTGGCTTAATACTTTACATTCAAAAACACTAACATCATGGCATCTGGTCCCATCACTTTATGGCAAATAAATGTTGGAAGAGTGGAAACCATGACATATTTTCTCCAAAATCGCAGCAGATGGTGACTGCAACCATGAAGTTAAAAAAATGTTTGCTCCTTGGAAGAAAAGCGATGACAAACTAAAGACACTGTATTAAAAAGCAGAGACATCGCTTTGCCAACAAAGGTCCTCACAGTCAAAGCTATGGATTTTCCAGTAGTCAGGTATGGATGTGAGAGTTGGACCACAAAGGCTCAGTGCCAAAGAACTGATGCTTTCAAACTGCAGTGCTAGAGAAGGCTCTTGAGAGTCCTATGGATTGCAAGGAGATCAAACAGGCCAATCCTAAAGGAAATTAGTTCTAAATATTCACTGGAAGGACTGATGCTCAAGCTGAAGCTCTAATACTTTGGCCACCTCTTGCAAAGAGCTGACTCATTGGAAAAGACCTTAATGCTGGGAAAGATTGAGGGCAAGAGAAGAAGGGAGTGACAGAGGATGAGATGGTTGGATGGCATCACTGACTCAATGGACATGAGTTTGAGCAAGCTCCAAGAGACAGTGAAGTACTGGGAAGCCTGGTGTGCTGCAGTTCATGGGGTGGTAGAGAGCCAGTCATGACTTGGAGATTAAAAAAAAAAAACAACAATAAGGACTGCAGAAGACAAGACCTAAAGATTTAGCATTTGGAGCTCCCCAACAAAAAGCCAGCTCTCCATCAGTCACCACCATTCCTCAAGTCAACAAGTCGGCAATTACATGTTTGAAAATTTCCTTAAAAATCTGTTTATTCTTGGCTGTCTGTTCATATTTATGAGAAGGTCACTGAAATATGATTGTAGGGGAGGACTGGATATGAAAGAGAGGAGCAAAACAATCAGAACAAAAAAAAGAAGGGGTGAAAGGAAAAAAAGAGAAACTTAGAGGAAACAAAAACAAAGCAAAAAGCAGAAGAAAACCGCAAAATCCCATTTTCCTCAGAGAAATATGAGAGGAAAAAAAAACCCCAAGAACAAGGTGCTATGAAGTGGAAACAATCAAAATATTGCAGCAGAAACAAACAAAATTAATAGGAAGTTTGGAAGATGAAGTTGAGACAATTTCCCAGAAAATGAAGTTTGGAGACTAGGTGAGAAAAGTCAAAAATTAGAGGATCAGGGCCATATAGAAATCTCAAAAGATGAGAACCAAGAAGTGAGAAAGAGAAACTTCCCTGGAGGTAAAGTGGTTAAGAAGACTCTTTCTAATGCAGGGGATTTGGGTTTAATCCCTGGTCAGGCAATTAAACCTGCATACTGAAACAAAAGAAGTCCACAACAAAAGAAAGCACGCATGCCACAACAAAGACTCAGTGCAGCCAAAAAAAAAAAAGAAATTTAAACAGCAAGAGAGAAAGAAATTGTCAAAGGAAGACAATTCTTCTCTAAGAGCCCAACATCTAAAGTGAAATTAAAACATACATGAAGGTAGATGATTGTGAAAATGCAGAAAAAGAGGAAGAAATTGAACATCTAAAAAGGTGTGGCTCCCAAACCTTTGTATGAAAATGACATCAAATCTCTCAACAGCAACACAAGAAGTCATGGAACTATGCCTTCCTAGCTCTGAATGGAAGATGATTTGGGGCATAAGATTTTATAACTCCAACTGAGTATGAGGGCAGATGAAGGCAGGCAAGGACAAAACCTTTCTGTCTCTCAGGAACATTTTGGAGGGAAGCATATGGAGAATTAGGTTTCAACAAAATAAGGGACTAAATTAAGGTAATGAAAACATGTGACTGAGGAAAGAGAAACCCACTCTATGAAATGGGCAAGGGGCTAAACACCAGAATGACTGCTGTTTAGGAAGAGAGGAAGACAAGCTTCTGGGGAAAAGTATAACTGATAGGATATGAGATGCACCTCGACATTTGGAGATAGATCTTCTGTGGGGGTTAGAAAAATAGTTTGATAGGTATATGGAGTTTCTTTAGGGAAAAATAGTAAAGTTGTTAGATTGAACAATATGAAATTTCTGTTTTGTAGTTCCAAATTTTGTCCAACATTGAATGTTTTATATGGTTCAATGTAACTTACAAGTAAGTAACATGATGCAGGAAATCTGCATCAAAAACTCTTACAATAACAAAAGTTGGAGGAATGTGTGAAACAAGAATGTCAGATATTGTTATTGAAACTAGGTAACAGACACATGGGGTTGGTTCATTGTCCTGTATATATTTGAACAACCCATAAGAAAAAGGAGTAAAAACAAAAGAAAGAAAGAAAATCGTGACAACAGAAAACGTGCAAAAGTTCAATAATCTTTCAGCCACCTGGAGGAATTTCCACTTAGCAATGCTCAGATGAAATCCAGTTACGGGACCACTGGACACAGAAAGAAAAAGTCAATGAAGGCCCATCTACACCAGACCTTCACTCACTGTGGGTCAGGCAATGTCAGGGATGTTTCACATCCCCCATTCCATCCATGGTGGCACAGTGGCAAAGAATCTGCCTGCCAATGCAGGAGACAAGGGTTTGATCCCTGGGTGGGAAAGATCCCCTGGAGTAGGAAATGGCAAGCCACTCCCGTATTCTTGCCTGGAAAATCCCATGGACAGAGGAGCCTTGTGGGCTACAGTCCACAGAGTCTCAAAGAGTCGGACATAACTTAGCTACTGAGCGTGACGGTGGCGATTCCACCCCTTCCTTTGTGCGCTGACTACAGTGATTCTAGGATTGATCTGCACAACCAAACAGTACTGACAGCTTAGATCTAACACTGACTACGGTCATCATTTTTCACTGCCCATCAATTTCCTCTCTTCATTTCTCTTCTTGTCCAAACCAGATTCCAGGATTCATCATTCTATTCATATCCTGTAAATACCCTTAAGTCTTGGCTCTCTCATTTCTGGTCTTTGTAGCTGGCAACAACCAGACCTGGAACGAACCCTACCTCCTGCCTTCTCTGCATCTGTACATAGAGAACCAAATATTACTGGAGAAAATCACTTAAACCAATTGACAGGCTCAATGTTATATTTATTATCGCAAATCATAAACTGGCAATTTTACTCTTGTTGCTGTTTTAAATGCAGTTAAGCAACTTTAAAGAAACAAAGTATAAAAAAAGAAAGAAAGTGTAAAACCAACAGCCAATCTCAAAACAAAGCAATGGATGCCAAAACACTGTCACGGCATCCACAAGGAACTGAAAAAATAAATGGCAAGTTAGAATTCTATTCACAGCAAAGATATTTTTCAAGAATGAAGGTAAAATAAAAAAACGTGGAGACAAAAAAATCTAAAACACAATTTTGAGGTAACACATCACCAGAAGGCCTAAATTAAAGAAAATACTAAAGAACATTCTTTTGGCAGAATTGAAATATTCCTACACAGACGCCCAGAGAATTTAGGAGGGAAAGGAGCAACAAAAATGGCAAATATATGGAAAAATCCCCCAAACACTGACTTTTAAAAATAATGTCTTATGACATCTAAAATAGAAAAGTAAAATATACCACAAAAGCATCCAAATAAACAGAGATAAATGGACATAAAAGATCCTATAGATCTTACACTGTTGGAAAAGAGAATAAAGACACAAATTAATATCAAATTTTGATACGTTATGGTTGTATGTTGTATATCCAGGGAAAGAACTAGTAAAAGAAATAGAATATACAACTTCTAAACTAATAGAGAAAAAAAAGTAGAATAATAAAAAACAGTCAATTCAAATGAAGGCTAGGAAGAGGAAACAACATAGAACTGATAAAGCAAGTGGAAAGAACATAGTAAGATACAAATTTAATTCTAAATATATCAGTAATTCCATTAAGCTTAAATGGACTAAATAGTCTAATTTAAAAACAAAGGTTATATGACTACATAAAGAAACAAAACTCAACAATATGCTGTTTACAATGGACACATGTAAAACATAATGAGAAAGAAACATTGAAAATAAAACAATGGGAAAAATTCTTTGCAAATACATTTAGAAATTAAACCCATGTAACTCTATTAATATCAGGTAAACACATACACAGACACAAAGTAACTTTAAGGCAAAAAACATGATTAAAGATAGAAACGCTTTACAATGATGAAAGGCTTAAGTCACCAGGAGACTACGAATCTAAATTTACATGTGTCAAACATTGATAACATGGACTAAAAATGCTATACCTATGTATATATAGTCTTCTGTCAATTTATATATATCAGTTTAAATTTTTGTCAATATATTTATAAATATATCTACCAGAGAATATATATATTGTGTGTGTGTGTGTGTGTATGTGTGTGTGTGTGCATATATATATATATATATATATATATATATATATATGTTTAGTTGCTCAGTCATGTCTGACTTTGCAACCCCAGGGACTGTAGCCTGCCAGGCACCTCTGTCCATGGAATTCTCCAGGCAAGAATACTGGAGTGGGTAGCCATTTCCTTTTCCGGGGGATCTTTCGGACCCAGGGATGGAATCTGGGCCTCCTGCATTGCAGGCAGATTCTTTACACTCTGAGCCACCAGGTAAGCTCCAATATACTAATATTTAAATATATGTAGTCTATGGGGTTGCAAGAGTCAGACGTGACTGAGCGACTAAGCAACAACAAAAGTAGTACCTACAAAAAAACTTATATCAAGTGTAATATTTACAAGTAAAATGTTGAAAGTGTGATATCAGTAACAAGACATGGATGCCAGTAATCACTCCTGCTTCTATTCAATATTGTACTTAAAGTCCTAATCAGTGTAGAGAGCAAGGAAAAGAAATAAAATGTGATAGAATAGGAAAGTAAAAAATAAAACTCTCATTCTCAGATGATAAATATATAAAATTCCAATGAATCTTCATGTAAATTATTGTAGTCAACAAGTAGGTCTAGAAAAGTCTCTGAAATAAGGCAATACACAAAACTCAATTGTATTTCTATATATTAGCAACAAACATAAAAAATGTTTTAAAAGATCACATTTATAATAGCATCAAAACTACCAAATACCTCAGGAGGAAATATGTAAGACCTTTATGCAGAAAATTATCATATACTATTGAGAGAATTAAAGAAAAAAATAAATGAGAGATTTATCATATTTACGACATAAATTCTAACTAAATTTATCTAAAAATTCAATGCAATCCCAGTGAACAAGTTATTTTGTGGAACTTGATCTAAAACTTTACATGGTCATGAAACGCACTGAAATAGCCAACACAAAGTTGATGAAATGTGAGAGTAACTTGTCTACCAGATGCCAGGGCTTAGGAGAAAGCTACGAAAAACCAACATGGCATGGCAGTGATGCAAAGATAGACAAATAGGCCAATGAAACAGATTAGAGAATCCTGAAACAGACCCATGCATATGACCCACCGACACTTGATCCAAGGTGATACTACAGGAGAAAGAGCTTTGCTTTATACTTCAACCCATACATTTATACATTATGCATTTTTCTATGTATGTGCTATAGGTGAAAGTCACTCAGTCGTGTCCAACTTTTTGTGACCCCATGGACTGTAGTCCCCATGCTCCTCTGTGATGGGTATTCTCCGGGTAAGGATACTGGAGTGGGTTGCCATGCCCTTCTCCAGGGGATCTTCCTGACTCAGGAATCAAACCAGGTCTCCTACATTGCAGGTAGATTCTTTAACAACTGAGCTACCTGAGAAGCCCCTTGTATGTGTTATACTTCACTATAAAAAAACAAAAGTATATTGATGATTAAAAGTAATTATAATAAAGTAATACAGAAGAATGAAATTGTTACAAACTACTGTTGCACTAAATATAAAGAAACCAAGTTAGTGTATAACTAATGACACTAAATTTGAAGGACTGAATTCTGCCACTCAAAGAGAAAAATTTTCAAAATGTGTTAAACAACTAAACATAGCTCTATGTTGTTTATAAAAAGCACCCTTAAAATGATCAAGAAAGGATAAAAATATAAAGGTAAGCATAGAAATATGAAAGAAAAGTAAATTTAAAAGAAAGAAGGGATAGCAAGGTAGAAATTAAAAGCATTAAAATGTATAAAGACAAGTAATACATAATAAAAAGATAGTTTATGAAGATGACACAAGTTATAAATCTGTATATATCAAATACAACAGCAAAAAATATAAAGAAAATTAAATTGCACTGATAATGATGAAAATAGTTATACAGAAAGAATTTGATACACTTCTTTCATGGGAATTCCTTGTCAATCCAGTGATTAATACTCCGCAATTTTACTGCCAAGGGCCTGGGTTTGATCCCTGGTCAGGGAACTAAAATCCCACAAGGCTCACAGTGCGGGGAAAAAAAAAAAAATACAGCTTTTTCATAATTAAATGGATTTAGTTGTCAAAGAATGGAATAATATAATCAACATATTCACAGATAAGAGATAACTAGCTAGCTACATAGATAGACAGACATATAGATATGAAATCTTCTCAGGTCTTTCTTACAGCCAGCATTGTTAGGTGTCTCCCTAACAGCCATTCCTGTCTCTCTTCCTTTTTAAAAAAATAACACTTATTTATTTATTGGCCGTACTGGGTCTTCACTGCTGCTCGCGCTTCCTCTAGCTGCGGTGGCGGAGGCTAGTCCCCCTTGCCGGGGCTTCTCTCGGTGCAGAGCACGGGCTCGAGGTTCACGCGCTTCAGTGGCTGTGGCTCATGGGCCCCAGGGCCCAGGCTCAGCAACGGTGGCGCACAGCCTTAGATGCTCAGAGGCATGCAGAATCTTTCCAGATTAGGGACTGAGGCCATGTCTCCTGCATTGGCAGGTGGATTTTACCACTGAACTACCAGGGAAGCCGTCTCTTCCTTTTTGATACCAAATCCTACTTTTTAGAAGGAAAGCTAAAAAGGCTAGATACTTCCCTAATACTACTTGCGGCCAGGGCACAGGACTGAGACCTTGCTCTGTCCAGTGGGACCTGTAGGGAAATCTGCCAGGGTCTTTTAAGAATATTCTCTCTGAGAAGAGAGCATCGTGCGATGAAAAAGCCTCACATTCCTTCTGCTTTGAATTGATCCTGTGAGGATGTCAAGGACTTGCAGGAAAGCAGAAGAGATGGAAAGTTTGCAGGGTCCCAGAGAAACCCCAGAACCCTAACAAAATGGAGCCACTGAACCAGCTGTGGAACTACTACCTGCCCCAGTCTTTTTGGAAAGTAAGAAGAATCAGCCCCTTCATTAGGCTACTTTTAATCAGATATTCTATCTCTTGAAGTCTACAGCATCTTAATAGGATCACCCATCCTAACTGATCTATCCAAAGTAAATCATGTCATAAGAAGGGTTTAACAATTTTTTAAAGTAGAGACCTTTTAGGCCCCATTCTCAGATCTTCAGCAAATAAAAATAGACATATGTAATAAAAGGCGACTAAAAAAACATAACCACTGGAAACTTAAAAAAAAAACACATAAACAGAATACTGTTGGATATTTTCTCATAGAGGCAATAAAATATGAAATTACAAACTATCCAGAAAACAATGAAAATAACACTTCTTAACAAAACATATGGAATAACACAATGTGTTTAGGTGTGTGCTAAGTTGCTTCAGTCGTGTCCAACTCTGCAGCCCTATGACTCTGCTAACTTATAGACTGTAGCCTGCCAGGCTTCTTTGTCCATGGGATTCTCCAGGCAAGAATACTGGAGTGGGTTGCCATACCCTCCTCCAGGGGATCTTCCTGACTCAGGGATCAAACCTGCATCTCTTATGTCTCCTGCATGGGCAGATGGGTTCTTCACCACTAGTGCCACAGAAATGCCTAATCACCATCATTAACCTGAAAAGACGAAAACTAAAGGCAACTACCACTCATGTTGAAGACTTAAGAGGCCAAGCAACAGAGAAATAAAAGAGAGGGAATTATTAAAGATAAAGGTTAAAATTAAGGAAATGGGAAACCAAAAAAGTAGAAATGATTAATAAGTCCAAAGCTGTTTTTTAAGATATACCAACAAAATAGATAAATTTCTTCTGAGACTGATTAAAAATGAAAGTGAAAGTGAAAGTCGCTCAGTCGTGTCAGACTCTTTGTGACCCCATGGACTATACATTCCATGGAATTCTCTAGGCAAGAATACTGGAGTGGGTAGCATTTTCCCTTCTCCAAGGGATCTTCTCAACCTAGTAATTGAACCGGGGTCTCCTGCATTGCAGGCGGCTTATTACCAACTGAGCTGTCAGGGAAGCCCAAAGAAAAATGAGAGAATAAAACTTTGCAAGATTAGGAATTTTCTAAGGAGATATAAACACAAATACAAAAGAGATTTTAAAAATTATAAAATCTATGACCACAAATTTGAAACCCGAGGACAATTGGATAGTTCTCTAACAAGATATAAATGAATCTGGGAACAAGTGGCAAACCCAAATACACCAACTACAATAGATCAGATTGGAAAGGCCTATTATTAAGAAGGCACTAAGACCAAGTGATTTCATAACTTATTTCAGCTAACCTAAGACCACTAATTCAGCATTATTTAAATTATCTCAGAATGAAAAGGGAAACTTAATACTATTTCATGAATCAGCGAAATTTTTAACACCAAAACCTGATACAGTGACCACCCTACACCAAAAAAGGGAAAGTATAATCTTACTTTTTAAGTTACAGATAAAAAATTTCTAAATAAAACATTGTGAAGCAGTATTTAGGAATAACTCAAGACAATAACACAGTATGACCAACCAGAGCTTCATTCAAGGAATACAAGAGTGAAAGTCAATGTAATGAAGTATATTCACCAAAAATCAACAGCACACATCAATATGCTTAGTGAAAAAAGAAAACCATTTCGAATAAAACCGGAAATCAGAGAGGAACGCTTGCTATGGCTATTATTATTTAACACTGTCATGAGGAGGTCTGGCAAATGAAATAAACACTGGAAAAAAGATACATTATTTTTGCTAATTACAGAATTGTATACTTAGGAAATCCAATAGACTGTAGTTTACAAAAATAAAAAACAAACAGCAAACAGTCATATCTGGTATAATTAACAAGAATATTTGATAAGGTAACTCTATGATACAAAATAAATTTACAAACCTCATTAGGCTTTTCGTATTCTGGCATAAACACCCAGAAACAAAAATGGGAACAATATTCCATGCACAATAGTGAAAAAAGCAATACAATATTGTTATAGACTGAATGTATCCTCCCCAATTCACAGGTTAATAACGTCACTTCCAATGTGACAGTATCTGGAGGTGGGGCCTTTGAGAGGTAATTAGGTCATGAGGGTAGAACTCAAATAAATTAGATTAGAGTCCTGATAAGAACAGGGGAGATTCTTTTGCATTTATTTCTGCCCTAATTTTTAAGATTTCTTTCCTTCTACTAACCCTGGGGTTCTTCATTTCTTCTTCCTCTAGTTGCTTTAGGTGTAGAGTTAGGTTATTTATTTGACTTTTTTCTTGTTTCTTGAGGTAGGCCTGTAATGCTATGAATCTTCCCCTTAGCACTGCTTTTACAGTGTCCCATAGGTTTTGGGTTGTTGTGTTATCATTTTCATTCATTTCTATGCATATTTTGATTTCTTTTTTGATTTCTTCTATGATTTGTTGGTTATTCAGAAGCGTGTTGTTTAGCCTCCATATGTTTGAATTTTTAATAATTTTTTTCCTGTAATTGAGATCTAATCTTACTGCACTGTGGTCAGAAAAGATGACTGGAATGATTTCAGTCTTTTTGAATTTACCAAGACTAGATTTATGGCCCAGGATGTGATCTATTCTGGAGAAGGTTCCGTGTGCACTTGAGAAAAAGGTGAAGTTGATTGTTTTGGGGTGAAACGTCCTATAGATGTCAATTAGGTCTAGCTGGTCCATTGTGTCTGTTAAAGTTTGTGTTTCCTTGTTCATTTTCTGTTTAGTTGATCTATCCATAGTTGTGAGTGGGGTATTAAAGTCTCCTACTATTATTGTGTTACTATTAATTTCCTCTTTCATACTCGTTAGCGTTTGCCTTACATATTGCGGTGCTCCTATGTTGGGTGCATATATATTTATAATTGTTAGAAATAAATGCAAAAGAAACTAAAGAGACCATAGCAAAAATTAACAAAGCTAAAAGCTGGTTTTTTGAAAAAATAAACAAAATTGACAAACCATTAGCAAGACTCATTAAGAAACAAAGGGAGAAGAACCAAATTAACAAAATTAGAAATGAAAATGGAGAGATCACAACAGACAACACTGAAATACAAAGGATTATAAGAGACTACTACCAGCAGCTCTATGCCAATAAAATGGACAACTTGGAAGAAATGGACAAGTTCTTAGAGAAGTATAACTTTCCAAAACTGAACCAGGAAGAAATAGAAGATCTTAACAAAACCATCACAAGCAAGGAAATCGAAACTGTAATCAGAAATCTTCCAGCAAACAAAAGCCCAGGACCAGATGGCTTCACAGCTGAATTCTACCAAAAATTTAGAGAAGAGCTAACACCTATCTTACTCAAACTCTTCCAGAAAATTGCAGAAGAAGGTAGACTTCCAAACTCATTCTATGAGGCCACCATCACCCTAATTCCAAAACCAGACAAAGATGCCACAAAAAAAGAAAACTACAGGCCAATATCGCTGATGAACATAGATGCAAAAATCCTTAACAAAATTCTAGCAAACAGAATCCAACAACATATTAAAAAAATCATTCATCATGACCAAGTGGGCTTTATCCCAGGAATGCAAGGATTCTTTAATATCCGCAAATCAATCAATGTAATACACCACATTAACAAATTGAAAGATAAAAACCATATGATTATCTCAATAGATGCAGAAAAAGCCTTTGACAAAATTCAACATCCATTTATGATTAAAACTCTCCAGAAAGCAGGAATAGAAGGAACATACCTCAACATAATAAAAGCTATATATGACAAACCCACAGCAAGCATCACCCTCAATGGTGAAAAATTGAAAGCATTTCCCCTGAAATCAGGAACAAGACAAGGGTGCCCACTCTCACCACTACTATTCAACATAGTTTTGGAAGTTTTGGCCACAGCAATCAGGGCAGAAAAAGAAGTAAAAGGAATCCAGATAGGAAAAGAAGAAGTGAAACTCTCGCTGTTTGCAGATGACATGATCCTCTACATAGAAAACCCTAAAGACTCTACCAGAAAATTACTAGAGCTAATCAACAAATACAGTCAAGTTGCAGGATATAAAATTAACACACAGAAATCTCTTGCATTCCTATACACTAACAATGAGAAAACAGAAAGAGAAATTAAGGAAACAATACCATTCACCATTGCAACAAAAAGAATAAAATACTTAGGAGTATATCTACCTAAAGAAACAAAAGACCTATACATAGAAAACTATAAAACACTGATGAAAGAAATCAAAGAGGACACAAATAGATGGAGAAATATACCATGTTCATGGATTGGAAGAATCAATATTGTCAAAATGGCTATACTACCCAAAGTAATCTATAGATTCAATGCAATCCCTATCAAACTACCAACAGTATTTTTCACAGAACTAGAACAAATAATTTCACAATTTGTATGGAAATACAAAAAACCTCGAATAGCCAAAGTAATCCTGAGAAAGAAGAATGGAACTGGAGGAATCAATCTGCCTGACTTCAGAATCTACTACAAAGCCACAGTCATCAAGACAGTATGGTACTGGCACAAAGACAGAAATATAGATCAATGGAACAGAATAGAAAGCCCAGAGATAAGTCCACGAACCTATGGTCACCTTATCTTCGACAAAGGAGGCAAGGATATACAATGGAAAAAAGATAACCTCTTTAACAAGTGGTGCTGGGAAAACTGGTCAACCACCTGTAAAAGAATGAAACTAGAACACTTTCTAACACCATACACAAAAATAAACTCAAAATGGATTAAAGATCTAAATGTAAGACCAGAAACTATCAAACTCCTAGAGGAGAACATAGGCAAAACACTCTCCGACATAAATCACAGCAGGATCCTCTATGACCCACATCCCAGAATTTCAGAAATAAAAGCAAAAATAAACAAATGGGACCTAATGAAACTTAAAAGCTTTTGCACAGCAAAGGAAACTATAAGCAAGGTGAAAAGACAGCCCTCAGATTGGGAGAAAATAATAGCAAATGAAGCAACAGACAAAGGATTAATCTCAAAAATATACAAGCAACTCCTCCAGCTCAACTCCAGAAAAATAAATGACCCAATCAAAAAATGGGCCAAAGAACTCAACAGACATTTCTCCAAGGAAGACATACAGATGGCTAACAAACACATGAAAAGATGCTCAACATCACTCATTATCAGAGAAATGCAAATCAAAACCACAATGAGGTACCATTATACGCCAGTCAGGATGGCTGCTATCCAAAAGTCTACAAGCAATAAATGCTGGAGAGGGTGTGGAGAAAAGGGAACCCTCTTACACTGTTGGTGGGAATGCAAATTAGTACAGCCACTATGGAAAACAGTGTGGAGATTTCTTAAAAAGCTGGAAATAGAACTGCCATATGACCCAGCAATCCCACTTCTGGGCATACACACCAAGGAAACCAGATCTGAAAGAGCCACATGCACCCCAATGTTCATCGCAGCACTGTTTATAATAGCCAGGACATGGAAGCAACCCAGATGCCCATCAGCAGACGAATGGATGAGGAAGCTGTGGTACATATACACCATGGAATATTACTCAGCCATTAAAAAGAATTCATTTGAATCACTTCTAATGAGATGGATGAAACTGGAGCCCATTATACAGAGCGAAGTAAGCCAGAAAGATAAAGACCATTACAGTATACTAACACATATATATGGACTTTAGAAAGATGGTAACGATAACCCTATATGCAAAACAGAAAAAGAGACTCAGATATATGGAACAGACTTGTGGACTCTGGGAGAAGGCAAGGGTGGGATGTTTCAGGAGAACAGCATTGAAACATGTGTATTATCTAGGGTGAAACGGATAACCAGCTCAGGTTGGGTACATGAGACAAGTGCTCGGGCCTGGTGCACTGGGAAGACCCAGAGGGATCGGGTGGAGAGGGAGGTGGGAGGGGGGACTGGGACGGGGAATACATGTAAATCCATGGCTAATTCATATCAATGTATAACAAAAACTACTGTAATGATGTAAAGTAATTAGCCTCCAACTAATAAAAATTAAAAAAAAAAAAAAAAAAAAAAAAAAAAAGAACAGGGGAGAGAGTTAGCTACATCTCTTTGTGCCCGTTTCCACGGGCAACAGTGAAAATCAACTGTCCGCAATTAGAAGAGGGCTCTCACCAGAACCCAACCATGCTCACACCCTGATCTTGCACTTCCAGCCTCCTTCTGTTGTTTATAAACCACCCAGTCTAGATGCTTTGTTATAGCAGCCCAAACTGACTAAGACAAAGGGGAATAAACTCTGTAAGAAAAGCAAACCATAAAATCATACTGAAGGATAAATTTTAAAATCTGAGCAAATGAAAAGATATCTATATTCTTTTTTATATATAATTAAATTTATTTTTTAAATTTATGTCTTTTTAATTGAAGGATAGTTGCTCTACAACATTGTGTTGGTTTCTGCCAAACATCAACATGAATCAGCCATAGGTAGATATCCATATTCTTAGATGGAAAGATTTAATATCAATTCTCTTAATATCATAAAAAATGTGCAATTAAAAAGCAAGTAAGATATGGGCTCCTAAAAGAGAAAAGACATTTAGTTTAGTTGCTCAGTTGTGTCCAACTCTTTGCGACCCCATGAACTGCAGCACGCCAGGCCTCCCTGTCTATCACCAACTCCCGGAGTCCACCCAAACCCATGTTCCTAGAGTCGGTGATGCTACCCAAGCATCTCATCCTCTGTTGTCCCCTTCTTCTCCTGCCTTCAATCTTTCCCATCATCAGGGTCTTTTCAAATGAGTCAGCTCTTCACATCAGGTGGCCAAAGGATTAGAGTTTCAGCTTCAGCATCAATCCTTCCAATGAACACCCAGGACCGATCTCCTTTAGCATGGACTAGTTGGATCTCCTTGCAGTCCAAGGGACTCTCAAGAGTCTTCTCCAACACCACAGTTCAAAAGCATCAATTCTTCAGTGCTCAGCTTTCTTTATAGTCCAACTCTCACATCCATACATGAAAAGAGACATTTGGTATTATAAAAGCTGAGGAAATTCGAATAAACTGTGGACTCTACTTAATACCAGTGCATTAGTACTAGCTCATTAATTGTAACATATGTATCATACTAATATAAAATGTAAATGGGGAAAATGGAGGAGTACACAGAAACCCTCTGTACTATCTTCACAATATTTCTGTAAATCTAAAACTGTTTTAAAAAATAAAGTTTTATTTAAAAAATATTTGTTAAGACAACTGTCTTTTTTATAAAAACCTATTCTAATTAAATGGATAAAAGTATCTTAAAGTTTAGAGAGAAAATAAATGCCCAAGAAAGCAGAAAAAGAATGAAAAAGAAAAATGGAAGAAAATACACTATAGAGTCACTGTAATTAAATCAATATGGAATATTAGTATAAGAATAGATACATCAAACTATTTCCTGATGCAAAGAGCTGACTCACTGGAAAAGAACTTGATGCTGAGAAAGATTGAGGGCAGAGGGGAAATGGGGTGACAAAGGATGAGATGGCTGGATGGGATCATCGACTCAATGGACACGAGTCTGAGCAAACTCAGGGAGACAGTACAGGATAGGGAAGCCTGGAGTAGTGCAGTCCATGGGGCCACAAAGAGTCAGACACGACTGAGCGAGCAAACAACAACCACAACAACGAGATATATCAACCAGTGGACCAGGACAGAACACCCAAAAAACATCCAGTCTATATGAGATTTTAATAAATGACAAAAACGCATTTCAATTCAATGGGGAAAGAGTGACTATTTAATAAATGGTGCTGGCACAACTGGCAAGCCATCTGGTAGGAAATAGTCTTCACTCTTATAAATAAAAAACAAATTCCAGATGGAATAGATGCCTATTATAATAAATACAGCATTAAAAAATTAAAAGGAAAGCTAGGAAACAACACTTACAATCTGTTTTCTAAAGCAGAAAGAAAAGACAGCCATATTTGAGTTTATAAAAATGAAACACAATTTATGTGACAAAAGCTTTTATAAACAAAACTGATAGGCAAATGATAGATTTGGGAAAATACTTGAAAAAGAGGTAACATAATGAGTTAATAGTCATCACCAATATACAAAGCGCATTTAAAAACTGGCAAGAGACAAACAATCCAGTGGGAAAATTGGTAAAAGATGTGAAAATGGAATCTATGAGAACAAATCTACACAGCATGAAGATGCTCCAACTAACTAGCAATTACAGAAGTGCAAATTACATTAAAAAAAAATACATTCCTCTACACCCAATCAGATAAAAGAAAAATGAGAGAGCAACAACCAACTGTCAACAGGATAAAGAGAAAAAAATTTGTTCACAGCTATTGAAAAGCAGTTGGGCAAATATTTTTAAATTAAAAATACATCAACACTTCAACCTACAAATCACACTCGTGGAAATCAATTCCACAAAAACAAAATTACAAATAAAATGTTTATTAAAGCAGTGTTCTTACTGCAGAAAAAAATTAAAAAATAACAAAATGAGTTTGCATTATAAGGTAATAGATGATGACTCATTTATACTGTGGAATATTAAGCAGCCATTAAAAAGAACAAATTAGTGGTATATCTTTGACTTGGAGGGGTTCTCCTGGATGTATTTTTAAATGATAAAGGCGAGATGCAAAGAGGTGGATACACTGTGATTCCATTTTTAAACAGTAAACATTGAACAAAACCCCAAAACATATGTGCACATGAACGTGTTTGTGTGTGCACACATGTGTGTTGTGTGACTGTGAATCTGGAGACAAACATGGAAGAAAACACACAAATAGCCAATAAGATGATTGACAGTGTGGTAAGGAAGAAGGGTTTCTGGGGTTGAAAAGGAAAAATGGGCAGAATATATGCTATGATAACACTGATATTAAGGAAAGTAATGAAAAACTTGCTACAACATGGATTAAGATACAACTTGATAGACAAAGAGTGTCCATCCTCCACATGGTCACAGTCATCTAGCATTTTCTCATTCATTGAACTAAAAAAAAAATATTAGTCTGTATAATGTCAGTGGTAAAGAATCTGTCTGCTAATGACATGGGTTCGATCCCTGGATTGGGAAGATCCCGTGAAGAAGAAAATGGCAAGCCACTCCAGTATTCCTGCCTGGGAAATCTCACGGACACAGGAGGCTGGCAGGCTACAGTCCAAATGGTCACAAAGAGTTAGACACAACTTAGCGACTAAATAATAACATAATGTAAGTATCATAGTCTTCTCATTTGTGCATTTTGTGACTACTGAAAAATATAACTTTTTTCCATTAAATATTACCCCACATGTTATCAAATTGAACTTTGGACCCCACTCTTCAAGTTGAGGTATGATTTAAGAAAAACGCAAATATGTACTTACTTGTATATAAAGAAACTGGAAAAAAATAAGGAGTTGGTAGTTATATATTTCCTGATTGTTGAATGTCCATAAAGTAAAAAAAAGAAGTAGTAACAGAAAAACATGCACAAAGTTTCTATTTCAGTAAAAACAAGCAAAACCCTAACTATAAATGTACAATTAAAAATTGTAAGTGAAAAAGAAAGCTTCAGAAAGGATTCACAAAGTCACTGGCCCAGGTTACATAAAAGAGAGGGAAGTAGAGGGGAGGGGGCAATTACTGGCTTTGCTTTTATACCTCTCTGCATTTTATTACTTCATTTACTACAACAAGCAAAAAAGTATCGCTTTTGAAATCTGAAAACATTATGTAAAGAAAACAAAACCAAAGTGCAAACAACAAAATAAAATAAATTGGGTATTAATGAGTACCTATCTCAAACTACCACACAATTGCACTCATCTCACATGCTAGTAAAGTAATGCTCAAAATTCTCCAGGCCAGGCTTCAACAGTACATGAACCAAGAACTTATGGATTTTCAAGCTGGTTTTAGAAAAGGCAGAGGAACCAGAGATCAAATTGCCAACATCCGCTGGATCATCGAAAAAGCAAGAGAGTTCCAGAAAAACATCTATTTCTGCTTTATTGACTTTGTGGATCACCACTAACTGTGGAAAATTCTGAAAGAGATGGGAATACCAGACCACCTGACCCACCTCTTGAGAAACCTGTATGCAGGTCAAGAAGCAACAGTTAGAACTGGACATGGACCAACAGACTGGTTCCAAATAGGAAAAGGAGTACATCAAGGCTGTATATTGTCATCCTGCTTATTTAACTTATATGCAGAGTACATCATGAGAAACGCTGGGCTGGAAGAAGCACATGCTGGAACCAAGATTTCCAGGAGAAATATCAATAACCTCAGATATGCAGATGACACCACCCTTATGGCAGAAAGTGAAGAGAAACTAAAAAGCCTCTGGATGAAAGTGAAAGAGGAGAGTGAAAAAGTTGGCTTAAAGCTCAACATTCAGAAAACGAAGATCATGGCTTCTGGTCCCATCACTTCATGGGAAGTAGATGGGGAAACAGTGGAAACAGTGGCAGACTTTATTTTTTGTGGCTCCAAAATCACTGCAGAGGGTGACTGCAGACATGAAATTAAACGATGCTTACTCCTCGGAAGGAAAGTTATGGCCAACCTAGATAGCATATTAAAAAGCAGAGACATTACTTTCCAACAAAGGTCCACCTAGTCAAGGCTATGGTTTTTCCAGTGGTCATGTATGAATGTGAGAGTTGGACTGTGAAGAAAGCTGAGCACTGAAGAATTGATGCTTTTGAACTGTGGTGTTGGAGAAGACTCTTGAGAGTCCCTTGGACTGCAAGGATATCCAACCAGTCCATCCTAAAGGAGATCAGTCCTGGTGTTCATTAGAAGGACTGATGTTGAAGCTGAAACTCTAGTACTTTGACCACCTCATGCAAAGAGTTGACTCATTGGAAAAGACCCTGATGCTGGGAGGGATTGGGGGCAGGAGGAGAAGGGGACGACAGAGGATGAGATGGCTGGATGGCATCACCGACTCGATGGACATGAGTTTGGGTAAACTCTGGGAGTTGGTGATGGATAGGGAGGCCTGGCGTGCTGTGATTCATGGGGTTGCAAAGAGTCGGACACGACTGAGTGACTTAACTGAACTGATCTCATAAGATCTATTGTGTAGATTAAATGAGATAATCCATGTATAGTATTTAGCATATTACCTAATATGTTGCAAATGCTCGATAAATAGGAGTCATTTTTATTAAAAAAAAAAAAAGACTACAAAGAGCAGTGGACATTAGGAAACTGAAAAGATAAGATCTTTGAAAACGACACTGAGTGCACAGACACTTCTCTATGACTGAATCTGATGTCCTTTGCACTTCAACGACTCTTACTATAATAACTATACAGCTCAGCAAACGTGACTTTAATTGACAGCACAAATAAAATTACAATTAGACAAATAAGATAATTAAACAATACAAAGGAAATGGCAACCTTTTTGCCTTGCAGGTTCTTTAAGAACTTTAAGAACCATTCTGGAGCACTATGCTCCTGCTCCTGTCACAACCACTTAAGATGAGAAATCCTTGACCCTGGATGTCTCCCTTATATGACAGGAGACTGAGAGAACACAGTTTATACAGATTGGAGAATGATGCTAAAGTCCCTTCTGAGGGTCTGCCCAAGTGGGAAATCCATTCCTGAAAGTAGAAATTCCACTCTCAACTTTAAGAATTTCTGTGCTGGTCTACGTCAAAACATGTTAGTTTAGTGATAGTCTACAAACAAAAATTGGCCCATCAATTCTATTCTTATTGTCCAGCCAAACATAAATCACACAAGTGTGTTACTAGCCTTATTACTTACATGGAATTGACTTTCTCTTCAGGGCCTTGCACTTGGCCTGTCACAGTGCCTTTGCTCGTATTCTTCACCCAGCCAACCACTCCAATTTTCCTAGCCTCATCTTCAGTGTACTGGTTTCAGGAGAAAACAAGAGAGACAAAGTCCAGTGTCACACTTGATCCTAACTTTCAAAAAAGTATGGTCACCAAAAGCTCATTAATTTTTTTCTAAAATATAGTCTATGCTAAAAATTATGTAGCTGACCTCTGGTAATACCTACATTTACAAGAACCTTCATTTAAATGGCTTTTGTTTTGTTTTGCTACATTCCACATTCAGTAAAGACAAGCATGTTGTGAGAAAATAAACTGATGGTGGGAATTATTTCAGAAAACATTATCCATGATTCTTTTGGAATCCATAAAACTCAGTCGCATTGCCCTCACAATCTCCTAATGCTAAACTACACTGTCAATCTGGGTTCCAAACAATGATCACTCCAAGATACTCAGTCACTGAAGAAAAATATCCAGTTACAATCAATACGAAGTACTGAAAGAGAAGATTCTGACGTTTTCTCTTGACTCTGTACTTGCCACAAGTATTATAATTGCCTATGAGTAAATTTATTTCTCCAATCATTCTTTCTTAAAATTCCTTTTCCCAATTCCAAATTTAGTTACGCTACTGACACATGAAAACCCAGAAACATTTTGATTTTGAATTACTTTAACTACATCACAACAAAATTCCGTGGGACCAGTCTACCAGCACTTGTTAGAAACATGCTTTTCTCCTAATTGGAGGCCAGGGCGACCGAGAGCTGTGCACTCCGTATGCTCAACTAAATGGAGCAATACAAACCAAGATGATTACAGCTAGGGTTGCTTAAGGGCTGGTTCTGGAAAAAAAGTCTTCCCAGAGAAAAATGAAAAAGGAAACTATCTGAATTGCAGGGGAGGGTCTATCTCAAAATACGGAGACTTGACTTACGGCAACCTGTTCAAACTCTCAGAGGTTAGGAACAGGGACCTAGCTAGTGACTCCCAGCTTAAAAAGTAGGTGAAAATATATGCCACCTTTAACTTTTAAGAAAGGAGTACCAGATTTTAAAAATAGATAATCTTAAAGTATTTTAAAACAAGTAGATATTTTAAAATAAATATTTAAAAGGCAACAAGGGGTTTTAACTTTAAAAACCTAGGGGCTTCCCTGGCGGCTCAGACGGTAAAGCGTTTCCAGCGGGAGACTCAGGTTCTACCCCTGGGTCGGGAAGATCCTCTGAAGAAGGGAATGGCCACCCACTCCAGTATTCTTGCCTGGAGAATTCCACGGGCAAAGGAGCCTGGTGGGCTCACAAAGTGTAGGGTCACAAAGAGTTGGACACAACTGGGCAACTACCACTTTCTTTCACCTTGGAGTCACTTCCTTATTCAACATGGGCATTTCTCATTCTGCATTTCAAGATGTGTATCCTTGTTTGGAAAGATACTTCCATCCTGGACAAGTGGAATTTCCCACACTTTGTATCAAACATGTGTGTGTGTTTGCTCAGTCACTTCAGCATTAAGCATATATAACCAAAATGTTTAACTGGATCACCCCAGAGAGGAACTTTTGAAATTCACAGAAATATTAATGAAAAACTAGGAAGGCTGTAATGGACTGCTAGTCTGTAACTAGTCTTTTTTTAATAGACTGCTTTTAAAGACAGTCTTCATAAAAATCTCAGCCAGTAATTTGAAAGAAGTACAAATATTTCCTCATTCACTGTCAAGGACAAGATTAGAACTAAGTACATAGATAACTGCTCTGTCTCTGTAACTAGAAATAACAGTGGAGGGAGGGCAGAGACGGCAGAAAATAACAAAGAGATTGTACTGACTTACCATCCTGAAGCAAACACCTGTATGAAAGAAAGATGAAAAGAAATGTTAGTTTGTCTACCTTTAAAAAACTTATATATTTCCTGAATTAGCTTTCTAGTTTATTAAACAGTAAGTAAATGAAATAAACAAAACCTTTAACATCTGAATGCCTTCAGAAAGTGCTTTTTTAAAAATTCTTTCCTTTTAAAACAAAAAGAGAAAAGAAAGACTATTTTGGAGAAAAAGAACAATGTCCTGAAACCAAAGTACAATGAAATGCCAAACTGCACATCATTCTATTAAAATGCTAAATAAAACAAAATAATTACTACAAGAAGAGCTGAGTATGCTGGCATAAAATTTACCCACCCTCAACTTTTAGAATGATTTCTTTTAAGGCAAGGACTAAATTCAAGTTTAAATGTAATAAAACATTTCTATTTTAATTCCACATTCTGGAAAAGACAAAACTACAGAGACAGGACACTGATCTGTGATTGCCAAGGACTGGGAGTGAGGAGAAGAGGGGTGCCAGGAAGGAGCACAAGGGAACTTTTGGGGGTGATTGGACTGTTTTATGTCTCAGATGTGCTGATGGTGCTTACATGACTTAGGCATCTATGAAAATTCATTCAACTGTACACTAAAAAGGGTAAATATTACCAAATGTAAATTATACCTCAATTATTAAAAATTAGAAAAAATATTGGCAAATCACAGGGGATAGATCAAATCAATTTCAGAGAGGTCAATTGCTTTTCCAAACAGCAATTGAGCCTGGTTAAAATGATACAGAAGATGAGACCAGTGGCTTAGATAATTTTATATAGTTTTGTAAGCAGATTTATAACAAGGAATATTATTTGTTTCCTGAG
Organism: Odocoileus virginianus; assembly: GCF_023699985.2. Taxonomy (NCBI): domain Eukaryota; kingdom Metazoa; phylum Chordata; class Mammalia; order Artiodactyla; family Cervidae; genus Odocoileus; species Odocoileus virginianus. Next base: position 35,052,547 of record NC_069675.1, on the reverse strand, counting down.
GGGAGTGTACTGTGGTACCAGATGAATATGAAGAAAAAGAAAAAGTTGAGCAATAAAGACTGGATAGTATCACAAATGAAATGATTATGAGGCTATAAAAAAGATTTTAAAAGAAACCTATAAAATGTGGAAGAATGATGAGTGAGGAATACTGATTTGAAGGAGAATCAGAACAGCAATCTATTATATAGATGGAGGGAAAGACACAAGTTAGTAGATATATTTAAAAGGAATGGGTAAAAAACCCAAGAGAAACTTCTGGTCAACCAGACCATGTAGAAGAGAGAAACAAAACAGGCAGAACTGTGGAGGAGCATGCAGTCATTGTATCCTAAGGGAGAGGGGATCCCGGAAGATGCTGACTGAGCAGAGTTGAAGGTTTGGGTCCAAGCATATTGTGCATATTCCTTCTGAGTTTCTCAACAGTGAACAGCCCCAAATGATGTTAGCACCAAGAAAAGAAAGCACATGCAACTAAAGTAAACAGAAACTGGAAACACAGTCCAGCTCTTTCCTACTCAAAGAGTAGTCCAGGAACCAGAGGCAATAGCATCACCTGAGAGGATTTTTAGAAAAATCACTTTCTCAGGCTCCTCCCCCAGAACTAAAAAAACAGAAACTCTGCAGGTTGCATCCAGGAATCCAGTTTTAACATGCTCTCCAGGTAATTCCTCTGCCCACTACAGTTTAGAGGTTAGCTCCACCTTAAAGGAAGGTCTGGGAAAGGCCTGAAAAGGATTTATATCTCAGGTAAGGAATCTTCAACTTCGCAGAGTACTGCAGATCTGATGCATTCCCCACTAATGTTCAAATTCGTGTTGATAATAAATCATATACCTGCATATCAATATTGCTTCAGCTACTTCACAATTCAGCAACACTACATGAAAGAAACTACAGACAAAGAAAAGGCAAGAAATCCCTGTGCTGAACTCTAACTGGCCTTGGTGTTGGAGCGGAGCAGGCACAATCTACCACTCAGGCTGCTCCCTCGGCCCTTACCCTCCACTGCCAGAAACCCAGGAGCTGCCGGAAAGGGAGTAACAACAAGCTGCCCATTCCCAAGCCCCACTCCATCCCACCCCGACTCCTGGTGGAGAGCGACATCCTTTCAACATTTACCAATCCCCAGCAGCCATTCCACCGTCTATCTGCAAACAGATGACAAAAAGGCCATGTTCTTAATGTGAAAGGGTTTCAGGAGTTTTTCTAAGAGTTATCCAACACAGTGCAAGGTGAAGGAAATTACCTACTCTACTCTGTTAATGAAATAGTTGTTTCACACAAGTAATCTAAGAATTCGGCAACTCATGATAAGCACACTATTAGACATTCTGATTATTCACTTAACAACTATTCATTAATTGTCTAATTCTAAATGCATAGAATAAGATGAGTAAATAAGATAGTCCCTGGCATCTAGGAGCTTACAGTCTAGTGGGGAAGACAGACAAAACAGTAGTTAAAAGGTAGTTAAAAGGTAAAAAAAGGTTAAAAGGTAGTTAGAGGTAGTTAAAAACAGATTCAAATTTTCAGTTATAAAATCATTAAGTACTAGAGATATAATATACAACATATGAAAATCATTAAGAGAGTAAATCCTTAGAGCTCACACCACAAGGCAAAAAATCTTTTTCATTTATGAGATGATGCATCTCATATATGCACCTATATGAGAAGATGGATATTCACTACTAAACTTACTATGATAATAATTTCATGATGTATATGTCACATCATTACGATGTATACCTTAAACTTATACAGTTGTTGTTTAGTCTCTAAATCATGTCTGACTCTTTGCAGCTCTATGGACTGTAGCATGCCAGGTTCTTCTGTCCATGGGATTTCCCAGGTAAGAATACTGAAGTGGGTTGCCATTTCCTTCTCCACGGGATCTTTCTGACCCAGGGATCAAACCTCTGTCTCCTGCATTGGCAGGCAGATTCTTTACCACTCAGCCACCTGGGAAGCCCCCCAAAAACATATACAGTACTATCAATTATATTTCAATAAAAATGGGGGAAAATTTTAATAAATAAAAAAAGAACAATTATGAGTTGTAAAATGCATAAATCAGGATGTAAGTGGGAGTTCATAGGACAAGCAAATGACAGCCCTTGGGTGATTTTAGAGAAGGCTTATTGAAAATATGCTTAGAATTGAGACTTGGATGATGAGTAAAATTTAGCATGATGAGAAAGGAACAACATTACAAATGGAAGAACACATGCCAAGTCCCAAAATCAAGATCATGGGTTATTCGGATACCATACATGGTCAAATATTCAAAACCATGTCATTGCACTCATTTTACCAATTATTTATAGTCTCAAATTTCGTTTAAGACTTGCTAAAAAAAAAAAAATTCTGTTTCAACTGTTTCTAGAAAAATGGATAATGTCTTTACAGCCTAGTCCTAGTTATCCTAATCTCTCTACTGACCCACAGCAGTGGCCCCCTTCACTAGTCTCTTTACGTCTAGCTCTGCCCTCCTATAGTCTAGTCTCAGCCACAGTGGTCTTCTTTCCTTAAGTGAAATCACTTCTTCCACACCCTGAAACTCTCTGGTAGCTTCCAATTACACTCACATAAAAGATACTCTGGTTACCACAGCCTCCAGGTCCCTGTCCCTTTCTAATCTCTGTCTCACCTCTTATGACTCTCCTTTGCTCATTCCATTGCAGCCAGATTTTTCTTCTTTGTGCCCCTCAAAATGCCAAGCATATTCCTGCCTCAGAGCCTTTGCATTTACTGCTCCCTCTGCCTGAAATGGTCTTCCCTCTGCTCTCCTCACAACTGGCTCCTTCTCATCATTCATGTCTCTGCACCAATGTCACCTCCACAGAGAAATATTCCCTAACCAAATTTCTCTAAAACAGCAGTGCACCCCTATATATTTCTGGGATACGCATAACACCAATTACTGTATGGTATTATTATGGATTTGTTTACTTTTTAAAATTTCCTGTCTACACTGTAAGTTATATTTGGGCCTAATTTTCTCTGTCTCATTAACCACTGTGTCCCCAACATCTAGACCAGACCTTTGCACATAGTTGTTAAATGAAAACAACATAGTTGTTGAATGATAGAACAACCAGCGGATAAATATTTAAGTGAAATGTTTTATTGTCCTGTAATAATTTATTATTAACATTACAAATATACATGCAACTATATTGATTAGAATTTAAATTTCACTTCAAAGTGATGATGAAAATTTACTGCACTTGATGCCGGAAAAAATTATAAGAATTCTGTGTTGATTCTAGTATAACTTTACTACTTTATCTAAAGGATAATATAGAGTGTTTGGTGCATGTGTCTGTGTATTTATATATTATATACTATAAAGGATAGCAAAAAGTCACTAACTAATGCTTAAGTTGACAAATTAAGAAATAGTAATATGAGTATGTTGCTTATAAATAATGGCTTAATGACCATAAAAATTGAAAAAATATATGTTTTAATTAGTTGTCTTATACAACATAGAGGACTTGGGACTAAGAAACTTTAGTAGAATATGGTGACTGTATCTGTAACCATGAATGGTAAAGGCACACACACATTTATTAAACAAATCTTAACACAGTAGAACTAAAGGACTCTCCTTTACATTTAAGAGAATTAATTGTAGGCTAAGTTCATACTGCTTGACAAATTGAGTAGATAATACAAGTGTTCAGTTCAGTTCAGTCGCTCAGTCATGTCCGACTCTTTGTGACCCCATGAATTGCAGCACACCAGGCCTCCCTGTCCATCACCAACTCCCAGAGTCCACCTAAACCCATGTCCTTTGAGTCGGTGATACCATCCAACCATCTCATCTTCTGTCGTCCCCTTCTCCTCCTGCCCTCAATCTTTCCCAGCATCAGGGTCTTTTCAAATGAGTCAGCTCTTCGAATCAGGTGGCCAAAGTATTGGAGTTTCAGCTTCAACATCAGTCCTTCCAATGAATACCCAGGACGGATCTACCCATTGCTTTAAGCAGCGATTCAATTGAAAAAACATAAGACTGAGATAAATCATATATGAATGATTCAATACGTACTTAACAGAAATTCAGGTTGTCTTGGTTATAAATGAAATGCTTTGAGACTGAGACCACAGAGATCAAAGGTTTTCTGAAATATGTCCTTTCGCATCAAGACTTGAAAAATAATACCAAATGTAATTAGTATGCTGTTAAATGTAATTAATATATGAATATCTGTGGCAGACACCATTAGTTGCCTACACAAAATCCACTTTCCCCTTCTTTTCTAACAAAATTCTTATGTTACTTTGGGGCAGCAACATGCTTTTGTGCATTTCCCAATCTTCCTTCTAAGAGGGAGGGCCCATGAGATGTAAGTTGAGACATTAGCTGAAGCTTTCAAGAAAGCTCATTGACAGGGGCTGACTCAGCCAAGGGTCCATCTTTGCATCCTCTCCTCCTAACTATATGGTGAATGTAATGACTGGAGCTACAACAGCCATCTAGAAACCATGAGGGAAAACCCAAGGAAATCGCAGAGACTTTCTCCGTGATATCCCTGAGGGATGGGGCAGGTGAGGAGCAGGGAATGAAGGGAACTGTGGGCAGGAATCCTTTGGTGGGGGGTGATGGAAATGTTGTAAATTACATAGTGATAATAGCGGCAAGTTGCTTCCCAGGTGACTGGGTGGTAATGAATCCACCTGCCAAAGCAGGAGATGCAAGAGATGTGGTTCAATCCCTGGGTCAGGAGGATCCCTTGGAGGAGGGCATGGCAACCCACTCCAGTATTCTTGCCTGGAAAACTCTATGGACAGAGGAGCCTGGCAGGCTACAGACCACGGGGTTGCCAAGAGTCAGACATGATTGACCTACTGAGCATGCACGTGTGCTTTAGATTTTATAGCTAATTTCTGGAGGAGAAAGTTTCTTTGCCCTTGTAATAGTTCCTTTAATGAGGAGAAATATCCATTCATGTATCACTCCTGGCCACTCTTTACCTGTTCCTGACTCCTCGTTGAGGACATGCAGTCCAATGGGTAAGTTTGGAAGGAGAAGCATACATAGGCCAGGTGCTTCCTCCTTTTCTTTCTGGGAACTAGTTACTCAAAGGAATCACCCCTTCTGTTCTGCCCATGGAGGAAGCCCTGCTGGTGTCAGGGGTGCTGTGTTCAATTCTGCAGTATAGATCATTATAAAGTTCACTTGCTGAAGACTGACACCACATCCCCAAAACTCTGCCTTACTCATTGTCCTGTGCGTGTGTGTGCGAGCTAAGTCATTTCAGTAGTGTCCAACTCTGTGCGACCCTATGGACTGCAGCCTACCATGCTCCTCTGTCCATGGAACTCTCTGGGCAAGAATACTGGAGTGGACTTGTCAATAATTCAGATAATGAAGAGTGGTGTTTTTTATTGGGCCCCTCAACCACAACCCTTACTTTAAAGCCTTAGAAGGAATGTGTATCAAGAGGGGTTGGGACCTCCAGCCCATTAGCTTTCTGAAGCAGTGAACCATGCAGGAACTAACTGTTCAAAGCTCTATAATACACTTGGAATTTTCCCAGAGTCTTTCTGAAAATCCTGATCCCTAGTTTGAAGCATACTGTGTAACAGAGGGAGGTCCATATAGAAAAAAAGTGAACGTGGCCACAGATTTTCTGCAGTTGATCAGCATTGGCTGGAACTGAGCACTCTCAGGACTGGGCTTGTATTGGAGATGATGCTTCCATGAGCTTTCACGGCCTCTCTGCACTGCTTCCACCCTGCTTGCTAAAGAGAAGGGAAGCTGATGTGACACATGCAGGATTTTTACAGATACACTGCTCTAGAAACTGGGACAGACACCAGCCGCTTCGGTCATGAGTGACTCAAATACAATATGCCACTCAGTCCAGGCTCAATCAGCTGCAACTGGACCTTGCTTTGTGAAAAGATGTGTCAGACAGGAACTCTGAGGTGAATATTTGCAAAGCAAATCATACTTTAAATCCACAAAGAAGCATTATGTATTTAAAGAAACCATATGATGGATTTTAAACATCAGCGTCATTTCATGAAAAATCAAATTTTCATATTAAACTGTACCCCCTTCATCCTGGGATTTGACTGCATGTGTCAATTTTGAATGCAGGAAGCCATCCAGTCATTACCTTACAAAGTAGCTCTTAATGACTTTAAACATCTTTAACTGTTAGAAAGGTCTTTCTTCTAAGGAATAAAATTCTGCCTCACCTCCACCTTTCACCATCCATCTAGGATCTGTCCTCTGGAGCTACACACCATGGCATCTTTCAAATAGTCTAAAAGCCATTATACTACTGTTTCTTCTCTAAGCCAACTATCCACAAGCACTTCAATTTAATTTGAGATACATGGGAGTCCATATCAGAAGCACAGCCTGTAGGGGATATAAAAACAAGCTAGCTTGACCTTTAAAACGCCATCCTTCTTGTCTCGGAGAAGGAAATGGCAACCCACTCCTGGAGAATCCCATGGACAGAGGAGCCTGGTGGGCTGCTCTCTATAGGGTCACAGAGAGTCGGACATGACTGCAGCAACTTAGCACGCTTGCAAGCATCAGAGAAGGAAATGGCAACCCACTCCAGTGTTCCTGCCTGGAAAATCCCAGGGACAGAGAAGCCTGGTGGGCTGCCATCTATGGGGTCGCACAGAGTCGGACACAACTGAAGTGACTTAGCAGCAGCAGCAGCAGCTTTATTGTCAAGTTAGAGACACAGATATGTGTATACAAATAAGTATAGTTGAAAAAAGAATGGATTTGGAGAAGTAAAAAAAACAAGAAATAGAATAGAATTACAAATGAACTGCTATAGGGAAGAAAATGAGAAAGATAATTAATCATATTTCTTGACTTTAGTGTATTAAAATTTTCAACCTCTAAAACCCATCTTTTCCACCTACCTATCTACAAAGGAAAATCATGTACACCTAAATCATGTGGTTTCTAACCAAACTATTCAGTAATTCATCTCAATTTTCATTTTAAGAAATCTTAAAGAAAATTTATTGTTGTAGTCCAGTAAGGTACTCCCATTCTAATCTGAGTCAACACCATCAAAATGAACTGTTGAATTTCTAATGTACAGGTAAACTAACATACTGCCACAATCCACTTCTACAAGTGTTGTTAGTATTCATCTGAGCATGGTAAAGCATCTATATACACTGCTTAATCAGTTCCTCTTTCAAAGTTACAGATGATATTATTCTCCATAACTAATTATCTATAGGAACATGATAAGCCATGCCATAGATATGAATGCTCTAAAAACACAGGTCAGTCCCCTACTCCCCTTGTCCCTCATCCTAAAGCTCCCAACACAGCAGAAGTTGATGGGAAAAAGCATGGAGCTTCTTGAGAACGTGGAGCTAAAGTAAAGGACAGAAAGGGAGGTGGGAAAAAAGAGAAACTTAAGAGTGGACAAACACTATCTCAGCCAGGTGATCAAGGTTAACACCAACAGTGCTAAGTTATGTTGATAGTGTGTACATTTGATACAGTGTGAAGAGAGAAGCACTTCACCTCTGCGGTCTTCCTCCTGATAAGCCACAACCTTGGTCTTAAACAAAAATACTAGACAAATCCCAGTTTGGGAGCATTCTACAAGGTACCTAGCTTCAAACCACTCCTCCAAACTGTCAAGGTCATGGAAAACAAGGCAAGTCTGAGAAACTATCACAGCAGAAAGAAACCTAAGAGGACAAAATGACTAAATGCAATGTAATAGCCTAGATGAATCCTGAATCCAAGAGGACTTTAGAAAACAGACTTTAGTTAAAAATAATGTGTCAATGTTGGCTCACCAGTTCTGACAAGGGTACCATACAATGGAAGACGTTTACCATAGGGGGAACTGGATGTGGAGTATATAAGAATTCTCTGTAGTATCTTTCTAACTTTTCTATAATTCTAAAACTGCCCTAAAACAACAAAAAATTGTTATTAAAAAAAATGGGGGGAGGGATAGAAGTGCAGCAATGGAGAGCAGCGGCAGCCTGATGGAAGAAATGTCCACATACTGAAGTATGGGAAAGTCATGCTGGCTCAACCAAGAGTTAACTTGACTTCTATGCTTACTAAAAAAGCCTATTTGTGGCTTATCAAACATACACTGTATATGTGCTTTAACTATTAAATAAAAGGGCATATTACCAAGAAGTAAAGTATATTCATGTTAAAAATAAAGATTAAGGGACTCCCTTGTCCACCGAGTGGTTAAGACTGTGCTTCCACTGTAAGGGGCATGGGTTACACCCATGGTTGGGGAACTAAGACCCTGCATGCCACACAATGTGGCCAAAAAATAATAAATAAATAAATTAAGTAATAAAGATTAAATCCCTCCCTTTCTGGGAAACCAATGCTGGTGCTCCTTTGATGATAAGACTTTCTTCTCAGGTGCTAAGGTTAGTGTCTTGTGTACAAGACAATCTATTTCTTTGAAATCTTGAAGGAATGAATCCCTAATTTGTTAGATGTTCTTGGCATTGATAAGATACAAAACTGTGCTGGAAATCATGCTTCTCCAGAGCAGTTCCTCAGAATTATCTGAGGGACTATCTTCCAGGCTATAGTCCTTAGTTTGGCTGAAATAAAACTCTTTCCTCTTCCTATTATAGATTGCTTATTTATTATTTCTGTCAACAAGGCTACAGCTCTGTGTGTGGACTTTGCAGAAGGGTCTGAGAAGTAAACAGACTATTTGTAATATTATTTCCATAAATAATTTTCCTGAGTTTCAAACAACCAACTTATTAACTATTTCTTGAAATGCAGTCTGTTTGCAAATTAGGGTATGTGTATTTGAGAACAAGGCAGAGTATATTTGACTCCTGGAACATTTTGACTACCATTTTGTCCCCAAGGATGATTTAAATTCAAACATTCTAAATATAAATATTACAGCATACCTTTTTGGCTAGAAAGTATTTTCTGTCATAAGATCCATCAAGCTAATTCAATTCATTGATCAATTTCTATCATGACAGGACAGTCATTTTCCATTTTTCCATATTAATTTTTATATAACTTAAGCAATTTTCATTAATAGTTTCATTTAAATATTTTAATGACAATTTATCAATCTATATTTTGTTCATATTATATGTCCTTGTATCTTCCTCCATGGTAAATTTACTTTCATAACCATTATCTCTAACAAGCCAGTATTCACTAAGATTTTTATTATCCTACACTTTTTAAAGATCTCTTTATTTTTCATTTTATATTATAAATTAATTTTTTAAAGTTTTCATTATTTATTGTCAATAATTTCTACACTATTATTATGACTCGGGCAAAAAGCTAATGGTTTGTATTTATTTCTTGGGTAAGCCACTAGAACACTGTGAGCAGTTCTGTAAGACACAGAGACACACAGACCGGGAACAGTGCCAACAAGTAACAGAGTCAGAGACTGCAGTTTTGAATAAGCTGACTGCTTACTGACCAGGTCAAGTGTCCTTGGAGCCAAAATGACCATAAAAACATCCTTAGCATCATCTGGAATGCTCTAGCTGTCCAGGTCCAAATGTCCTACATCAGTTTATGTACATGCTCAGTGCGTAGGTTAGGAGAAAGGCAAAATAAATATGGAAAGGGCATTGAGAGGAGAAGCAATAGGATATAGTGGCTAAGAGCATGGGCTCTGGCCATGGTTCAAACCCCACTGCCACCACTTAACTCACTGTAACCTGGAAAAGTTATTTCACTATGTCTTAATTTCTCTACTTGTTAAATGAGGAAGCTGGCTGAGGTCATAGGGTTGAGGATTAAATGAGTACAGAGCTTGGCACATCCTAAATCCTCAGCAAATGTCAGTGTATATATGTGCAAATATTGTGACTATGGGTTTGTCCCTCCCACATACGAGGCCTTGATAAGCCAATAGTATGCATGTACTCTCACAACTTAATGACTGAAAAACAATTCTTTTCCATTTAATACACTGTAAACAACAGAGACTATTGCCCTAAAGCTGACTTTTAAACCTGACTGTTTGTGTATGGGGCTTCCCAGGTGGTGCTAGTGGTAAAGCACCCACCTGCCAATGTAGGTGATATAAGAGACTCAGGTTCAATCCCTGGGTCAGGAAGATCCTCTGGAGAAGGGCATGGCAACCCACTCTAGTATTCTTGCCTGGAGAATCGAATGGACAGAGCAGCCTGGCAGCCAGTGGTCCACAGGGCCACAAAGAGTCAGACACAAACGACTGAGCCCACATGCAGTAGGATGCTCAGCACATGGAACACTCTCAGTAAATGTCATACACGTACATGTGCACACACACACTCAACTACTCCCATATCTGTCTAGTAAACAAAATACTTTGTCAAGTGACCTTTGTCACCATTTTCATATTTTATGTCATATTTTATGTGTTTCAATGACTCTCTGTGTCCGTTTTCAATGTAGATTACCATGTCCCTGGGTATACCAAAGACATGGTAAGGCAGGAAGCGTACAAGGCATGAATAATTTTAAATAATCAATTTCTTTATCCCATATATATTTTTTCCCCCTAAAACTGACCTGTCTTGAGGAGACAACAGTAGTCTGTCTTTATTTTCTTTTCCTATGTCCCTTTCCAGTTAACATTTGAAAAAAGGGCCTATTTCTTTGCAAAAGACATACTTTCACCCATTCTTTAGCTTATTCAGGTACATTGCCCCAAGGGGCAAAAACCTCTAAGTATCAAAATACAAAGATAATTTAACCCTCTAATCAAGGTTTCATGAAACACCCCCAGCTTTCTCCTGAAGAAATAAATTTCCAAACAAATTTAACTTCTAAATAATGTTTATCATACTTTTAAATATATTTATATTATTTTCATCAAATGTATTCTGATAAGAGTCACAATAGTAACTTAAGCCAGAATAAAAAAAAAAAAGAAGAATAGAGCTTTATGGTCAAAGGAAATTAAGAAAATATATTATACATACATATATATGTACATACAAACTGCAGAAAAGTTCAGTGGGTCACCAATCAGAACCACTAAACCATAACACTCAGGTAAAATTCTGTGGGGGAAATTGAATGGAAATCAAATTCAAACAGGAAAAAGTATGATGAAAACTTGGCTGCAATCTCAAAAAATGGCAAAATGATCTCTGTTCTTTTCCAAGTCAAACCATTTAATATCACAGGAATCCAAGTCTATGCCCCAACCAGTAATGCTGAAGAAGCTGAAGTCGAACGGTTCTATGAAGGCCAACAAGACCTTCTAGAATTAACACCCCAAAAAAGATGTCTTTTTCATTATAGGGGACTGGAATACAAAAGTAGGAAGTCAAGAAATACCTGGAGGAACAGGTAAATTTGGCCTTGGCGTATAAAATGAAGCAGGGCAGAGGCTAATAGAGTTTTGCCAAGAGAATGCACTGGTCATAGCAAATACCATCTTCCAACAACACGAGACACGACTCTACACACGGACATCACCAGATGGTCAATACTGAAATCAGATTGATTCTTTGCAGCCAAAGATGAAGAAACTCTATACAGGCAGCAAAAACAAGACCGGGAGCTGACTGTGGCTTAGATTGTGAACTCCTTATTGCCAAATTCAGACTTAAATTGAAGAAAATAGGGAAAACCACTGGACCATTTAGGTATGACCTAAATCAAATCCCTTATGATTATACAGTGGAAGTGACAAATAGATTCAAGGGATTAGACCTGATAGACAAAGTAACTGAATAACTATGGACAGATGTTTACGACATTGTACAGGAGGCAGGGATCAAGACCATTCCCAAGAAAAAGAAATGCAAAAGGCAAAAATGGTTGTCTGAGGAGGCCCTACAAATAGCTGAGAAAAGAAGAGAAGCTAAAGGCAAAGGCGAACAGGAAAGATATAGCCATCTGAAAGCAGAGTTCCAAAGAATAGCAAGAAGTAAGAAAGCCTTCCTCAGTGATCAATGCAAAGAAATAGAGGAAACAACTGAATGGGGAAAGACTAGAGATTTCTTCAAGAAAATTAGAGATACCAAGGGAAAATTTCATGCAGAGATGGGCACAATAAAGGACAGAAATGGTATGGACCTAACAGAAGCAGAAAATATTAAGAAGAGGTGGCAAGAATACACAGAAGAACTGTACAAAAAAGATTTTCATGACCCATTTAACCATGATGGTGTGACCACTCACCTACAGCCAGACATCCTGGAATGCAAAGTCAAGTGGACCTTAGGAAGGAAGCATCACTATGAACAAAGTTAGTGGAGGTGATGGAATTCCAGTTGATATATTTCAAATCCTCAAAGACAATGCTGTGAAAGTGCTGCACTCAATATGCCAGCAAATTTGGTAAACTCAGCAGTGGCCACAGGACTGGAAAAGGTCAGTTTGCATTCCAATCACAAGGAAAGGCAATGCCAAATAATGTTCAAACTACTGCACAATTGCACTCATGCAAGCAAAGTAATGCTCAAAATTCTCCAAGCCAGACTTCAACAGTATGTGAACGGTAAACTTCCAGATATTCAAGTTGGATTTAGAAAAGGCAGAGGAACCAGGGATCAAATTGCCAACACCCACTGGATCATCAAAAAAGGAGAGTTCCAGAAAAACACCTACTTCTGCTTTATTGACTATGCCAAAGCCTTTGACTGTGTGGATCACAACAAACTGTGGAAAATTCTTTTAAAAGAGATGGGAATACCAGACCACCTTACCTGTCTCCTGAGAAATCTGTATGCAGGTCAAGAAGCAACAGTTAGAACTGGGCACAGTTAGAACTGGGGACAACAGACTGGTTCCAAATTGGGAAAGAAGTACGTCAAGGCTGTATATTGTCACTCTGCTTATTTAACTTATATGCAGAGTGCATCATGCAAAATGCTGGGCTGGATGAAGCACAAACTGGAATCAAGATTGCCGGGAGAAATATCAATAACCTCAGATATGCAGATGACACCACCCTTATGGCAGAAAGCAAAGAAGAACTAAAGAGCCTCTTGATGAAAGTGAAAAAGGAGAGTGAAAAAGTTGGCTTTAAACTCAACATTCAGAAAATGAAGATCATGGCATCCTGTCCCATTACTTCATGGCAAATGTATGGAAACGATGACAGATTTTATTTTCTTGGGCTGCAAAATCACTGCAGATGGTGACTGCAGCCATGAAATTAAAAGACACTTGCTCTTTGGAAGAAAAGCTATGACCAACCTACACAGCATAATAAAAAGCAGAGACATTACTTTGCCAACAAATCTAGTCTAGTCAAAGCTATGGTTTTCCAGTAGTCATGTACGGATGTGAGAGTTGGACTATAAAGAAAGCTGAGCCCAGAAGAATTGATGCTTTTGAACTGTGGTATTGGAGAAGACTCTTGAGACTCCCTTGGACTGCAAGGAGATTCAACCAGTCCATCCTAAAGGAAATCAGTCCTGAATATTCATTGGAAGGACTGATGCTGAAGCTGAAACTCAAATACTTTGGTCACCTGATGTAAAGAACTGACTAATTTGAAAAGACTCTGATGCTGGGAAGGACTGAAGGCAGGAGGAAGAGGGGGATGACAGAGGATGAGATGGTTGGATGTCATCACCAGCTCTATGGACACGAGTTTGAGCATGCTCCAGGAGTTGGTGATAGACAGGGAAGTCTGGCAAGCTGCAGGCCATGGAGTCCCAAGAAATCCAAAACTGCTCAGTGACTGAACTGAACTGAACACTTCCTGTTTTGAATCAATGATGGCAAATATTAAATCACCACCATATTTATATTCCACTGGATAAATTTCAGTGATTTTTAACATTTTAATTTAGAAATAATGGTAGTTCCTATAAGCCAGACATTACATCCTTTGCAACGATTTAAACTTATGACGTAACAGAAAGAAGATAACAACTTAGTAATTCCTTTAGGAGCTACACCAGCAAAAGTATTATCATCCTACAAAATGAAGCCTCCAACACCATCCAGGAGTCTATTCTGAAACAAGTCAACCACAGTAGTTTCACTGGCAAGTAACGGGGATCACTATTTCACGGACCCTCCTCTTTTCCTCCCCCACTTCAGTTTGGCTTCTTGATCCGGTCCCCTTGCACCCCCTTAGGTGGCCCACTCCCAGCGCCCGGCTGTTCCCTCTTCTCCCAGCCTTTCTCCTAAGGAGTCTCCGCTCTCCTCCCCCGCCCGCCCCAGCTCTCCTGCGCATGCTCCCTTGGTCTCCTTCCCGCCCGTTCTTGCTGTGTCATGGCCGGGCGGAAGTCCCAGGCACAAGGGGGCAGGGGCTCCTAAAGATGGGCTGTGCTTGTCGCAGCTTTCTAGTCTTCCTCCCCAACACCTCTTTGACCTCCTGCGTAGGGCGGTCCCCTACCCTGCACTCTCCCGAACACTTCGTAGTCCACGGATTTGAGTGGCCGGGCGGTAGACATGGCGGCGGCGAGCCCTCTGCCGAGAAGCCGGAGCGGGGTTCGGGGCGCGGTGACTGCGGCGGCCGCGAGAGGGAGGGGGCACATGGGACCGCTTGGCGCACCCCGCGTCTGCCACCGGCCCGGGACGCGACGCGCCGGGGTCACGCGTTGGGAGGTGGCAAATGAGACGGCGGGGACTGGGAGCGAGGGCAGCTCGGGATGCCTGGAAGGCAGAGGCCGCTGGGCCCGCGGCGACCGGAGGGCTCCTTTCCCCGCCCCGCCCTCCTGGGGGAACCGGACTCGCTTCCCAGGAGGGATGCCCGCTCCGCGGCCCTGCGACTTAACGGACCGCGGCGCTCCTTCCTCTGTGTTTGTAAACAAAAGCCAGAGGCTCGGCCCAGACGTGGGTAGTTTGGTACCCTAAAATGATTGCTTCCGAAATGAAAGATCTGCTAGCCCAGTAATTCAGAGTACTTGGTTAGTAAATTTTTATTAAATGTTTAGGTACTGCCACATCTAGGGAGTGATTTTGAGCCGTTCTTACGGTGGCAACAGCATCTGCTTCTCTATTAAGTCAGGAAGGCTTTGGGCCTGAATCCATGTTCTGAAAGGATTCTGATATATTCTAGGACAAGAAACTTTAAAAATCTAAACGCGTTAAACAAAAAAGTCTTGTCTGCTGTTAACGGATATAGCTGGCTTCTTTAAGGTCTTTGTTCAGCAACACCCCCAGTTGCCTAGAAGGTTAAAGCAGTATATACTTTAGAAAATTTTACTTCCTCGTGAGACTGTTATGTCTTAAAGCAACCCACCACTCCACAGAATGTGGATGCAGCTATTGATAATCTGCTGCCTTCTAGAATTACAAATCCTTTTACTTTTGAGAATTTGCCTTTTCAACATATTTATTGGTTTCAATACTTTGAATCTGGCCACAGAGTTAAAACAGTCTTTTGCAATCTGATTCAACATTATGTGCTAATTCTATTAGTACCCCAAATGATCTAAAACTTGGTTAGAACGTGGTTAAACCATTTTAAATATATTCTGGGGGTGCTAATCCAGGTAATTTTATGTAATGAAGATCATGGTTTATTGCAGAGTCCTCATAACTTTTTCTTCCTCTCATCTCCCTTTCAGTTAATTCTATGCAGATCCTAGAACCAGTGTAGGTCTCATGTCATTCTTTTCAGTAACATATCTTCAACGTCTCTATAGTGCATTCCAAATAAAACCATCCCATTCAGTGGACATGAATTTGAGCAAACCCAGGAGAGAGTGAAGGACAGAGGAGCCTGGTGTTCTACAGTTGATGGGTTCACAAAAAAGTCAGACGACTTAGCGACTGACCAACTTCAGCATCCACTAATCTCTTATTACCTGCTTCTACCCATCCTGTAGGTTTTATTGCTGTTTAGTCATTTATTGTTAAGTCATGTCGGACTCTTTTGCAACCACATGGACTGTAGCCCGCCAGTCTCCTCAGTCAATAGGATTTCCCAGGCAAGAATACTGGAGTGGGTTACCATTTCCTTCTCCAGGGCAATCTTCCCGACTCAGGGATGGAACCCACCTCTACTGCCTTGCGGGCTGATTCTTTAATCCTGCAGGTTATAGGTAGCCTATTTTAAGGACACTGGGATTACTCTGCTCTCTGAACACACCCTGACTTTTGAAAAACAACAAAAAACCTTTGCTCTTGGATCTACTTTATCTAGAATACCTACTCTAGTTCCCAGATCTTCCCCTAGCCTGTTCAGTGGCCTATGCAAGTACTTACCAGATTTCATCCTAATTATTTGCTATCTTGCACACTAGTACTGTGCATTCTAAGAAGTAAGATCTCAAACTGGGTCCTATTCTATCACTGATTTTGTCACTGACTGGAAAGGTGGACATTTTCCTTTTCTTAATCTTTGACTTTTCTCCATGTTTACCCCAAAGTACCCTTCCCTGCCAATTATTTCATAGCTGTATTGTAATTTTAGAAGTGCAATGGGAACAACTGACATTTGCTTAGCTAAAAAATTGACTTTGTTTGCCAACAGCTGAACATTAGTAAACAGAAATTATGTACCATTTCAGCATGGATTGCCAAAGATGTGTGATTCTAAGAATAAAAATTTTAAGCAAATGTTGCTAATGCTTAAGCTAACTTTAAACAGTAAAACATTTGTGCATAATTAGAAAAAAATTTTTAAAATAGAAGGAAAAAAATCCATAACCCTAACACAACTTTTATTATTTTTTTATATTCTCTTATATTTGTGTTTTAAGTAGTTAAAATCATAGCATAAATCAACTTTTATTCTTCCTTTTTCCATATTATAGTTTTTCCAATGACTATTTTAGTAATTTCATGATATTCTATTAAGTAGGCATAACCATCTACTAAGTGCCTGTTGTTACATACTCTGCCTCTAATTTTTCACTACCTAAAAAATACTGTGAAGGAAATATTCCTACACACAACTTTTTCCCCCATATTTTTTTTTTATTTTTTTTCCATTTATTTTTATTAGGTGGAGGCTAATTACTTTACAACGTTGCAGTGGTTTTTGTCATACATTGAAATGAATTAGCCATGGATTTACATGTATTCCCCATCCCGGTCCCCTCTCCCACCTCCCTCTCCGCCCAATCCCTCTTGGTCTTCCCAGTGCACCAGGCCCCAGCACTTGTCTCATGCATCCAACCTGGGCTGGTGATCTGTTTCACCCTAGATAATATACATGTTTCGATGCTGTTCTCTTGAAACATCCCACCCTCGCCTTCTCCCAGAGTCCACAAGTCTGTTCTATACATCTGAGTCTCTTTTTCTGTTTTGCATATAGGGTTATCATTACCATCTTTCTAAATTCCGTATATATGTGTTAGTATACTGTAATGGTCTTTATCTTTCTGGCTTACTTCGCTCTGTATAATGGGCTCCAGTTTCATCCATCTCATTAGAACTGATTCAAATGAATTCTTTTTAATGGCTGAGTAATATTCCATGGTGTATATGTACCACAGCTTCCTCATCCATTCGTCTGCTGATGGGCATCTAGGTTGCTTCCATGTCCTGGCTATTATAAACAGTGCTGCGATGAACATTGGGGTGCATGTGTCTCTTTCAGATCTGGTTTCCTCGGTGTGTACGCCCAGCAGTGGGATTGCTGGGTCATATGGCAGTTCTATTTCCAGCTTTTTAAGAAATCTCCACACTGTTTTCCATAGTGGCTGTACTAATTTGCATTCCCACCAACATCCCCCATATTTAAAAATTATCTAGGGTAAAATTTAAAATACCAATTCAAAAGGTACACGCATGTATTATCCCTGATGCACATTACCAAATCATTTTTTAAAGGGCTGTACTAACTGAAACATATAATTGCCAACACTGTGTAAGTATATGATTATTTGGCTTCTGATACAAATGTAAGCAAGCTCTTCACATACATGATTAAATTAGGTAAAAAGTTTTAATTTTGCAACCTGAGCAATAGCTCTGGAATAACTAGGCTTTGTGTTACTCCCAGTTCAATTGAAAACTTGGTCATAGCCTTCCCTTCTTGAACACTTTAATTTGTGTGTGATGTCGGATCATGTTTAACATAATACATAGAAAAGGAAACTCTTGCTTGTGTGATACAGGTGTAAAAAATGAGCAGGTCCCAGAATCTGTGAAACAGGAACAGACAATACAGTCTCTGGGTCCAAATGACATCTGAACTGAGAAGGTGTCACCTGTAAATGACTATAATTTGTCAGAATAGTCAGTTGAGAGTGATTCCTAGAGTGATTTCTCAGAAATTTGGTATTGAGATATAACTGATGTCAGGGACAATGAAAATTACTTTATCCATGCAGACCCTAGAATCAACATAGATCTCATGTCATTCTTTTCAGTGACGTATGTCAAACGTCTCTACAGTGCATTCCAAATAAAACTAACTGACTCAATGGACATGAATTTGAGCAAACTCCTCAAGAGAGTGGAGGACAGAGGAGCCTGAAATGTTTTTGTAATTTTCCAGTAGTCGTCATGTATGGATGTGAGAATTGGACTATAAAGAAAGCTTAGCACCAAAGAATTGCTTTTGAACTATGGTGTTGGAGAAGACTCTTGAAAGTCCCTTGGACTGCAAGGAGATCCAACCAGTCCATCCTAAAGGAAATCAGTCCTGAATATTCATTGGCAGGACTGATGCTGAAGCTGAAACTCCAATACTTTGGCCACCTGATGCGAAGAACTGACTCATTTGAAAACACCCTCATGCTGGGAAAGATTGAAGGTTAGAGGAGAAGGAGATGACAGAGGATGAGATGACTGGATGGCATTATCGACTCAATGGACATGAATTGAGGCAGGTCAGGTAGGCTGGTATTCCCATCTCTTGAAGAATTTTCCACAGTTTATTGTGATCCCACAGTCAAAGGCTTTGGCATAGTCAATAAAGCAGAAGTAGATGTTTTTCTGGAACTCTCTTGCTTTTTCAATGATCCAACGGATGTTGGCAATTTGATTTCTCGTTCCTCTGCCTTTTCTAAATCCAGCTTGATCATCTGGAAGTTCACAGTTCACATACTGTTTAAGCCAGGCTTGGAGAATTTTGAACATTACTTTGCTAGCATGTGAGATGAGTGCACTTGTGTGGTAGTTTGAGCATTCTTTGGCACTGCCTTTCTTTGGGATTGGAATGAAAACTGACCTTTTCCAGTCCTGTGGCCACTGCTGAGTGTTCCAAGTTTGCTGGCATTTGAGTGCAGCACTTTCACAGCATCATCTTTTAAGATTGGAAATAGCTCAACTGGAATTTCATCACCTCTACGAGCTTTGTTCGTAGTGATGCTTCCTAAGGCCCATTTGACCTCTCATTCCAGGATGTCTGGCTCTAGGTGAGTAATCACACCATCGTGATTATCTGGGTCATGAAGATCTTTTTGTATAGTTCTGTGTATTCCTGCCACCTCTTCTTAATATCTTCTGCTTCTGTTAGGTCCCTATCATTTCTGTCCCTTATTGTACCCATCTTTGCATGAAATGTTCCCTTAGTATCTCCAATTTTATTGAAGAGTTCTCTAGTCTTTCTCATTCTATTGTTTTCCTCTATTTCTTTGCATTGACCACTGAGAAAGGCTTTCTTCTCTCTCATCACTATTCTTTGGAACTCTGCATTCAAATGGGTATATCTTTTCCTTTCTCTTTTGCCTTTCACTTCTTTTCTTTTCTCAGCTATTTGTAAGGCCTCCTCAGACAGCCATTTTGACTTTTTGCATTTCTTTTCCTTGGGGATGGTCTTGATCCCTGTCTCCTGTATAATATCATGAACCTCCATCCATAGTTCTTCAGGCACTCTATTTGTCAGATCTAATCCCTTGAATCTATTTGTCACTTCCACTGTATAATCATAAGGGATTTGATTTAGGTCATACCTGAATGGTCTAGTGGTTTTCCCTACTTTCTTCAATTTCAGTCTGAATTTGGCAATAAGGAGTTCATGATCTGAGCCACAGTCAGCTCCCGATCTTGTTTTTGCTGCCTGTATAGAGTTTCTTCATCTTTGGCTGCAAAGAATATAATCAATCTGATTTCAGTATTGACCATCTGGTGATGTCCATGTGTAGTCTTCTCTTGTGTTGTAGGAAGACGGTGTTTCCTATGACTAGTGTGTTCTCTTGGCAAAACTCTATTTGTCCTGCTTCATTTTGTACTCCAAGGCCAAATTTGCCTGTTCCTCCAGATATTTCTTGACTTCCTACTTTTGTGTTCCAGTCCCCTATAATGAAAAGGACATCTTTTTGGGGTGTTCATCCTACAAAATCTTGTAGGTCTTTGTAGAACCATTCAACTTCAACTTCTTGAAGGATTCCCTCGTGGCACCCATCTTTGCATGAAATGTTCCCTAGGTATCTCTAATTTTCTTGAAGAGATCTCTAGTCTTTCCCATTCTATTGTTTTCCTCTATTTCTTTGCATGGATCACTAAGGAAGGCTTTCTTATCTCTCCTTGCTGTTCTTTGGAACTCTGCATTCAGATGGGTATATCTTTCCTTTTCTCCTTTGTCTTTAGCTTCTCTTCTTTTCTCAGCTATTTGTAAGGCCTCCACAGGCAACTAAATGCCTTTTTGCATTTCTTTTTCTTGGTGATGTTCTTTATCACTTGATAATTTTTATCATAGTCCAATTTGATATTCAAAACTCAGGAGTTTGTTTTGCCTTAGAGCTGCTTTCTGCTCCCAGGTTGGGACTGCTGATGCAGGGGTAGGAGACTCAAGCCTGGTTGATTCCTCCCTGAAGCTTACTTCTTCCTAGATGAGAACTGGAGGGAACTGGGAAGAACAGGTAGGTCTTGATACTTGGGGCTCCCCACGATTGGTAAATATTCAAAACTGATTAATTCTGTTGCAGCTCCTTTCTGGTAGGGGGACTCTGGTAGAGCTTTTCTTCATGAGAAATTCCTGAGTTTTGTTCCCTTGATAGACAGTGCCTGCACTTTTTGTTCACTCATACCCCTATCCTAGCTCTGTATTGAATGCTGTACCTCCATCCTCTTTTCTATGAGATAGACTAGCCCCCAGGTAGAAGAAGGCTGCATGGGAGGGATTTCTTTAAAAATAATCACAAAATCAGACCCTGCCTTCCCATCACATCTAATTATGAGGACTCATATCTCTGCCCTACTGTGAGAGTTGGACTATAAAGAAAGCTGAGTGCCGAAGAATTGATGCTTTTGAACTGTGGTGTTGGAGGAGACTCTTGAGAGTTCCTTGGACTGCAAGGAGATACTGTCAAGTCTATCCTAAAGGAAATCAGTCCTGAATATTCATTGGAAGGACTGATGTTGAAGCTGAAGCTCCAATACTTTGGCCACCTGATGTGAAGAACTGAGTCATTGGAAAAGACCCTGATGCAGGGAAAGATTGACGGCAGGAGGGGAAGGGGATGACAGAGGATGAGGTGGTTGGATGGCATCACCGACTCAATGAATATGAGTTTCAGTAAGCTCCAGGAGTTGGTGGTGGACAGGGAAGCCTGGCATGCTACCGTCCATAGGATCATAAAGAGTTGGACACAGCTGAGCAACTGAACTGAACTGATATCTCTGTCCTACTATTGATAGAAGTCACAATTTGCTGTGAATTCAACCATCTCTTTTTGCTTCACTTGGCAGGCATCATTCAGGTCTTAGCCTGGCCTCTTTACTTTCTGTAAGTCTGGCCAGCCCATTCTAGCTTCAAGGAGTAAAGGCCAAGCTTTCAATGTGGCTCTTTTAAAGACCCTCTCACTAGGCATACAGTGAATGGAAAACACCCCATTTCTCTCCCATGGTGGAAGAGGGGCAAAGGGAAAAACCATAGCTTCCCTGAAACTTTTCTCAAAGAAATCCTCTTGAGCCTGAGAAGGGTGCTGGGCTCAGGATCTTAAAATCAGTTTTAATCACTCCTTTTGGACAATGGAGGTACTTTAGCACCTCATAAAGTGGGTGTAACTATTGTTTTGTTTGAAGTCTCAGGTCTCAGATAAAACTGAGACAAAAGTCCTTTTTTCAGATCAACCGAATTCAATATAAACTTTGTTTGGCTCTTCGTTTGAATTTGTAAGTTTAATTTGTGAGACCACTGGGTGAAATTTGAGCACAAGCTGACTGTTAAATATTACAGAATTATTTTTAACTTTGTTGTGGATTTTTTTTTAACGGCCTTATCTGTTAGAGGTATGTAAGTGTTAGAGGTATCTATGAAACTATATTTGGGACTTGCTTTAAAACCCTCAGGGTTGGGGGTAGGATAGAGTAGACAGAATGAGCTTAGTAAATTGGTAATAGTTATTGAAATTGTGTCAGGGGTACATGGGGATTTATTATACTATTCTCTAATTTTCTTATATTTGAGATTTTTATGTAAAGTTTTAAAATAAAATTTAAAAGGTAAGGATCCATTTTCCTTCTGCAAAATATGTGACAAATAATCCTCAAAACTGTCAAGATCAAGAAAAACAAAGATGTCCTGAGAAACGATTACAGGAGCCTCAGGAGACATGATGATTAAATGTGTATTCTGGGTGGGGTTTTGGAACAGAAGAATGGATTTTAAGTAAAAACTGAGGAAATCTAAATAAAGGATGAACTTTAGTTATTGCTTCATTAGCTATGACAAAAAAATGTACCACCCTAATGTATGACATTAATAATGGGAAACTGTGTGTAGGGCATTAGGGGAACTCTGTACTAGCTTCATAATACTTTTAGAAATTTACAACTGTCCTAAAATAAAATGTTAACTCTTCAAAAGTTCATTTCAATATCTTGTTATATACATAATTAACATTTCAAAATGATTTCTCACTGTAGTGCATGAACAGCATTATTGATTTAAAAATATTTTTAAGTATTTCAGTATATGGAACATGATTTAAATTTTTGATGAGCGTGTAAGTCATGCTCACACTAAGGATTAAACAGTTGATTTTCAAAGCATTAAAGCAGATCTTAACTGGATGTGTTAGTCATTCAGTCACGTCTTACTCTTTGTGACCCCATGGACTGTAGCCCACCAGGCTCCTCTGTCCATGGAATTCTCCAGGCAAGAATACTAGAGTGGGTTGCCATTTCCTACTTCAGGGGATTTTCATGACCCAGGGACTAAACCCATATCTCCCACATTTCAGGCAGATTCTTTATCAACTGAGCCACCAGGGAAGGCCTTCTTAACTGGATAAAGAAGCACAAATAGATACTTAAATATATAATCATACCTCGATTAATGAAAGGAATGTATTACAGAAACCATTCATTTCTAGAAGAAGTAGTTATATAAAATGCAAAACAACATTGGAGAAGTGAGAAAACAATAGAAAAGTATCATTTTGCTTAGCACTGTGTGCTTTAGAAAACATGAAATATGCATCTAGAGGCCTCAAGTAATAGAAGGATAAAGTTAAGATTAGCTAAGAGGGGACTAATCAGAGATACTGCTGCTGGGACACATTGCAAAGGCAACAAATAGCAAAGGCAAGTTTTAAACGGAATGTGCCCAGGCTCTGTGCTATAGCGCCAAAGACGAAGAAGAGGAGAAAGGAGAAGTCACTAATTCAAAAAATTAGGCAACACAGACCCTTCCCCTCCTAATATCTCCCAGGCACAGATTTACAGATTTGAGCCAAACTCAGGTTTTTCTATGGAAGCAAGGAGCCTATCTGGGGAAGATATCCGTTAAGATTCCTCTTTAGAATGTGCATGTATCCGAGGAAACCAGATCTGAAAGGGACACATGCACCCCAATGTTCATCGCAGCACTGTTTATAATAGCCAGGACATGGAAGCAACCTAGATGCTCATCAGCAGACGAATGGATAAGGAAGCTGTGGTACATATACACCATGGAATATTACTTGACCATTAAAAAGAATTAGTTTGAATCAGTTCTAATGAGATGGATGAAACTGGAGCCCATTATACAGAGCATAGTAAGCCAGAAAGATAAAGACCAATATAGTACACTAACACATATATATGGAATTTAGAAAGATGGTAATGATAACCCTATATGCAAAACAGAAAAAGAGACTCAGATGTACAGAACAGACTTTTGGACTCTGTGGGAGAAGGCAAGGGTGGGATGTTTCGAGAGAACAGCATCGAAACCTGTATATTATCTAGGGTGAAACAGATCATCAGCCCAGGTTGGATGCATGAGACAAGTGCTCGGGCCTGGTGCACAGGGAAGACCCAGAGGGATCGGGTGGAGAGGGAGGTGGGAGGGGGGAACGGGATGGAGAACACATGTAAATCCATGGCTGATTCAGGTCAATGTATGACAAAAACCACTACAATATTGTAAAGTAATTAGCCTCCAACTAATAAAAATAAATGGAAAAAAAAATGTGCGTGTATGCATGCACGCGCACACACACACACATACACACACACACGCACGTATGTTTCCCTTCAGATTCCTTCTTAGAGTACACACACACACACACACACACAAATGCACACACATAAGTGTATTCCCTGAGAGGTATAAATTACATTTACTCTCGGATCTGGTCTAGTGTGACATCAAGGCTTCTCCAGTGTTTAAAACAAATCATCTATTTCATGATGCTTTTGCTAGATCACAGGATATGTATACAGCATCCATCCCAATCTCTAGCTTGCTTTCCTGTTCTCTAAAGTTGGACAGTTTAAAGTTACATCCTTGTAATTAGGGTTCTTTCTGTGATAGAGGATCAGACCATGCTAGATATGGAGGTGGGCGTGAGCGAGACTGAGGCCCTCTGCTGCAGGTTTTGTGATAAGCACGATGGAGGAGTTAAGTTTTTCTGTCATTAACTGAGGTCACCATGAGTGCAGCCTCTTGGCACTGAGGGCGCAGGACATCCATTTGACTGGTTAGTATCACGTACCAAGTTCTGGAGTAGCAGTTTCTTGGGTATGGCAAAACATGGCAGCTTCCTGATGACAGCAGGAAAGACAGTTTTAGAGCCAGCAGCTTCTCAATTCAGTACATGGTTTCTGACTACAAAAGAATCATTTGCCCTCCCCGCAGTGATCCAGTTCTGCTGGGGAGTAGATCCTAAACCATCAGACTCAAAAGTGGTTCTCAACCCTGGTTACACATTAGAATCACCAGGGGACCTTAGTAATTCTACACATGCCCTGAGGTTTTCAAATCCAGGTGGGGAAATCTCCTGGAGAAGGAAATGGCAACCCACTCCAGTATTCTTGCCTGGAAAATTCCATGAACGGAGGAACCTGGTAGGCAACAGTCCATGGGGTCACAAAGAGTCGGACATGACTGAGTAACTTTACTTCCTGAGGTTTTCATTCAATATGTCTGCCATGGGTTCCAGAATCTATATTCCTAAAAACAACCCAGATGCCTGGGACACAAAGCTAGGGTTGAGAACCACTGATTCAAAGATTCTTTCAGTAGTCCTCGCAACAATCACATAAGCTACTTAATTGTTGTTGTCTAGTCGCTAAGTTGTGTCTGACTCTTTTGTGACCCCATGGACTGTAGCCCACCAGCCTCCTCTGCCCATGGGATTTTTCAGGCAAAAATACTGGAGTGGGTTGCCATTTCATCCTCCAGGTGATCTTCCTGACACAAGGGGCAAACCTGTGTCTTCTGCATCACAGGCAGATTCTTTACTCCTGAACCATCAGGGAAGCTCATATGCTATTTAATACCCAATATTAAATCTATTTCTGTTTTAACTGTCTAGAAGCGTTATTTTTTTCATAACTGAACTTTACCAAATGCAGTGTATAGGGACAAAATCGTCACAATAGGAGTAGATCAAAGTTTAAGTAGAATGCAAGTTCAAATATACTATCCCTCTCCTACTCAATAAAGAAACATTAAAACTTTAAGTGCTTACAAAGAGAAGAAATAAAAATTGTAAGCAAAAGAAAAAAAAAAACAACAACAAGCCAAGAATGGTAATAAAGCCTAAAATTTTGAAAAAGAAATTGCTGTTGAAAGATTATAGCATAAAGGCTAGGTAACTTATAGTCTATAAACTAGTTTCATCATGATTATTTATTTTTATTGTCTAGGTGCTTTGCACCTATACTGTTTTATTCTGAAAAAAATAATGAAATAGTAACATTACAAAGAACACTTCCAATGCCCTGATTGGTTAAACTAACCATAATTTCTGGTCTGTTGCTGCCCCCTACCAACTATCCGAGGCAATGCAGGTCAGGTGGATATGATTACTATTCCAGTCTTCCAGGAGTGCTGTTCAGTTCTGTTCAGTCATTCAGGTGTCCAACTGTTTGTAACCCCATGGACTGCAGCATGCCAGGCTTCCCTGTACATCACCAACTTCTAGAGCTTACTCAAACTCATGTCCATAGAGTCAGTGATGCCATCCAGCCATCTCATCTTCTGTCGTTCCCTTCTCCTCCTGCCTTCAATCTTTCCCAGCATCAGGGTCTTTTTCAATGAGTCAGTTCTTCACATCAGGTGGCCAAAATATTGGAGTTTCAGCTTCAACATCAGTCCTTCCAATGAATATTCAGGACTGATTTCCGTTAGGATGGACTGGTTGGGTCTCATTGCTGTCCAAGAGACTCTCAAGAGTCTTCTCCAGCACCACAGTTCAAAAGCATCAATTCTTTGGCATTCAGCTTTCTTTACAGTCCAACTTTCACATCTATACAAGACTACTGGAAAAACCATAACTTTGACTAGATGGCCCTTTGTTGGCAAAATAAGTTCTCTGCTTCTTAATATGCTGTCTATTTTGGTCATAACTTTTCTTCCAAGGAGTGAGCATCCTTTAATTTCATGACTGCAGTCACCATCTGCAGTGATTTTGGAGCCCAAAAATAAAGTCTCTCACTGTTTCCATTGTTTCCCCATCTATTTGCCATGGAATGATGGGACCAGATGCCATGATCCTAGTTTTCTGAATGTTGAGTTTTAAGCCAACTTTTCCACTCTCCTCTTTCACTTTCATCAAGAGGCTCTTTAGTTCTTCACTTTCTGCCATAAGGGTGGTGTCATCTGCATATCTGAGGTTACTGATATTTCTCTCAGCAATCTTGATTCCAGCTTGTGCTTCATCCAGCCCAGCATTTCACATGATGTACTCTGCATATAAGTTAAATAAGCAGGGTGACAATATACGGCCCTGATGTTCTCCTTTCCCAGTTTGGAACCAGTCTGTTGTTCCATGTCCAATTCTAACTGTTGCTTCTTGATCTGCATACAGATTTCTCAGGAGGCAGGTAAGATGGTCTAGCATTCCCATCTCTTGAAGAGATGGCGTGTTAACAGGAGATGGTACTAAAGGAGTGCTGTTAGCACCATCTAAGTTTTCTCTTACTTCAGTGTTGCACTTCTAGAATCATTTGAGGTGTGCACAAAATCCTTAAATAAGCATTTTAACTTTTGTTAGGGCTCTTCACTTAAAGTTCACTAATATGAAAGTATCTTGACTATGAATTACAATCAGATATGGACAGTATGTGTGCATGTGCTAAGTCACTCTAGTAGTGTCTGACTTTTTGTGACTCTATGGACCATAGCCCACAAGGCTCCTCTGTCCATGGGATTCTCTAGGCAAGAGTACTGGAGTGGGTTGACATTTCCTCCTTCAGGGTATCTTCCCTACCCAGGGATCAAACCTGTGTCTCTTATTTATTCTGCATTGGCAGATGGGTTTGGTTTTTGTTTTGTTTTGTTTTGTTTTTTTACCACTAGTGCCACCCAGGAAGCCCCATGGCTGGAACAGGAAAAGCAAAAATTACAAGAAGATTCATTCAGTAAATGCTGGGTGAACTCCTCCTTCATCCAGCCCAGTGTTATGGTTGACACTGTATTCATCTACTGCATCGTTTAAAAATTAGCCTTGTTTAAAAATCACATGCTTCAGAGATATCTTCATAAATAAGATGGTGATTTTTTTGCAATATAAAAAGTTTTCATCTAGAATTATTTACTTTTCATTGCCATTTATTAAACTTTATCTTAAAAAGGTATCTTAAAAAGGCTTTTTACATTATTAAGACCTTTTTACATATCAACTCCAATCTGATGTTTACAGGTTTCTGTGAGTGCCATAGGCAAGGTGCCATCTCTATTTGAGAGGCAAGGCAATAGCCTCAGAACACTGAAGGGATTACCCAAGATTACCGAGGAAGAGACCCTATCTAGAATCTGACCTTCTGAGGTAAAATTCAGAGTTACTTCCACTATGCCACACTTCTTTCAAGCAGTCTTTCATTCACTCATTCAGTAAATCTCTCAAGAGCTTACTGTGTGCTATGTGTGGGTGCTGGGGAGGTGGTGGTCTCTAACTTAGAGATGAGGTTGCATGGAGCATGGAGAGATTGTCATGGAAATTCTCCGAGGAAGTGATACCTGAAGAGTGTCTAAGGAAAGAGCCAGGAAAAAGTGGGAGAATTTAATCCAGGCAGAGGGAATAGGATGGAGAATGCCTGAGCTTTCCAGGTAGGAAGAATTGAAAGAAGGTTAGCATGGCTGAAGCATTATGAAAAAGGGGGAACATGACCTTAAATAGGGCTGTCAGTTCAGGCAAGTAGAAACAATGTGTGCCAGGCTATGTAAGCCATGGTGAAGAGGCTCGTCTCTGTTCCAAGTACAGTGGGAAGCCAGGGAAACGTGCTTGGCTGCGTTCCATGCTGCAAGTCAGAAAACATCCCCAAGTGAGAAACATCACTGTAAACTGTTCAGCTCCCTTCAGTGCATTTCCATTCTTTCCCAAGATCTTGTCACATCGAGTCCTGGGTGCTTTAGTTCCTTTCCCATTCTTCAAATATCTGGATCTTTGGTTTGGTTTGGCTTTTATCCAGTTTTGGTAGTTGTCCTCAGCTGGTATTTGGTCTGATACAAGCTCCCCTGAAACAAAAGTCTTCTCTCGCTTTCTCTGAAGACTACAGGCATACCTCAGAGGTAGTGTGGGCTTCAGATTTCTGCTATAAGGTGGATAGCACAATAAAATGAGTCACACAAATTTTTTGGTTTGCCAGAGTATATAGAAATTATGTTGGCACTATTCAGTATTCTATTAAGTGTACAACAGCATTATGTCTAAACAAATGCACGTAATTTAATTTTTTTTAATGTGGAGGGGGAGAGGCCACGATGGTAGAACAGGAAGACCTGGAGTCACATCCTCCCACAGACTCAACAAATTAGCACAACTATTGGTGAGAAAGGCCTGAAGAAGAGCAGAAAATTTCTTCTACAGCTAAAGTTGTAAAGGAGGAACCATGGAACAGGTAGGAGGACATGGTTCAATGTCCATATCCATGGTTCCAAGTCCATGGTTTCACGTCCATAGAACCACGGAACAGCAGTCTAGTCAAGACCCATACAGTCAGGTAGGCAACCAGCATTTGAGAAAAGAGCCCTACATTTGATGTGGCTTTTGCCCTTAGGATGTTTACCAGGTCTCAATGGTGAGACAGCAAGAACCCAAGAACTAAAGAGGCACAGAGCTTTTAGAAATTTCATGGTACTGGGTAGAGAAAAACTACAGTTTATTATTTTAGTTTATCAAGGAAGAAGGGCCTTGATAGCTCTCCAACTTTCTGTGAACACTCCTCAAGACAAAGGGCAAATAAAAATAGACCAACTCTCACAAAGCCTGTAACAGCCTAAAATTATCTCAGTCCTGGAGAGCATCAGTATCATCTTGCCCCACTCTAACTGCTGACAAAGGAAGGTTTAATCCCTTTCAGGGAAGACAACATCAACCAGACCATAGAGAAACAGGGAGAGATAGATCCAGATAGATAGATATTGGAGTTTAAAATAATACTAGTCTTGTTGAAAATTTGATTAACCATCAAGTTGAGAATAAAAGAGAATTTTATCCAAGCCAAACTAAGGATTATAATCCATGGGATAGACTCTCAGAAGTTCTGAGAACTATTCCACCTGTTAAAAGTTGAAGGCACAGTCATCCACATTTTTGAGACAAAGGATAGAACATCAAAATGGCGTACTGACATTTTACATAAAGTTCACCAAAGATATATAGTCCAGATAAATACAAACAAAGAGAGAAGAAAGCCACCTGACTCCCACAGACTTTGGGAAAAATATTAATCTGTTAAGAAGTGACATTGCTAGTGTCTGAAGAAAGGGAAAATAAATTAATCTTTATGGTCGGGCAGGCACTCTCATCTTTGAGGAGGTCTGGTTAATGTGTAATTCAGATGCATATTGCACATTAGGGAGAGAGGGAGGAGGCCTACCCAGACAGAGAATTTTATGTTTAAACTTTCTTGTCCTGCTTTAAAATACAAATTTTATTTCATCACCAGAAAATAGGACCAAAAGACAGAAAACTAAGAGAAAACTAGGCAATAAAAACAGACCCACAAGTAACCCAGATATAGCAGTTATCAGACATGGATTCTTTTTTAATTGGGATGATAGCTCAGTTGGCAAAAAATCTGCCTGCAATGCAGGACACCTTGGTTTGATTCCTGGGTCTGGAAGATCTGCTGGAGAAGGGATAGGTTACCCACTCCAGTATTCTGGCCTGGAGAATTCCATGGACTGTATAGTCCATGGGGTCACAAAGAGTCAGACATGACTGAACGATTTTCACTTCACTCACTTTACAAGAACTTATGAGAAAAGTATTATGGGATTACCGGCTACACGAACTGTTTATCTGAGATTGAAACTGTCATAAACTTATGTTGATGCCAGTCTTCAGTTGTATGGTTCCCCAGCCCCCAACAATGCCATCCTACCCTTTGGACTTTCAATGTGCCTTAGCCCACTTCTAACAACATCTCTAGCCCTGTGCTTAAGAATTCTTTATTCCAGAACTGTCAAAAGCCATCCTTACAGCTGGGCCCACAACAGGCCTACAGAGCTTCAAATAATGATTCTCAGGAAATGGTGACTAAAAGCCAAAATAGGACAATTCTGAGGTGTGTGTTTTGCACTGTTTCCCCATGGAAACTACTTAGGTAGCTGACTTAATAGTACATCCTTTACCGGATGTGTTCCCTCCCTTTACTTCCCATTTGTCAGCCAGTATAATCTATACTCCCCAAATTAACTCCTTTAACCCAAATCCTGGTTTCAGTGTCTGCTTCTGAGGGAGTCAAAACTTAAGCTCTCACACATACAGGTGCAGGCTCAGAGAAATATGTCTAGAGTTGGAGTTTCGCCAGGTAAGTACAACCCAGAGAGGGAGAGGGGAAAGGAGCATAATTATAAATTTAACAGAAACTTGGGGAAAAGAAGAAAAAAGTATAAAATCACCATTGGATATATCCAATTATCATATCAACATCCCCCATTTATAAAATGCCCTCTCTTCACCCCCATTGCCAATTTAGTTCATCTCAACATCTGTAGAATATCTAAATTTTAAAAATAACATTCAAAAATACCTGAATAGTGAAAAATTCTTCCAGAAACAACTAGATAATATGTAAAGAACTGTGTGGTTTTGGAAGGGAATGCTTGAATTATTCACTGTGCCTCAGTTTGGCATGTTACATTGTGTATGCAAATTTTCTCTAAAGATCTCTGACTTTCAGAGCTCACATTTTGTGGAAGGCTCTATCAGTCCTTTTAATCAAGCTGCAGGTTATAATCACTTGGGGAACATTTTTTTTTACTACCTCCAGAGATTTTAATTTAATTAATGTGGGTTAGGCCAGACTTCAGCATTGTCTTTAAAACGCCTTAGGCAGTTCTAATATTTAGCCAGGGTTGTGAACCATAGATCTAAGGGATTGTGATAAATGATGTTTATGTAATACTTTTTCCTTTTCAAAGTGATTTTCGTAAAGTAAAGCATAATCAAACTAAAATAAGCCCAAAACAGTGGTCTGCACAGGAAACCAAAATGTTTATCTGGCTGGCCACTCAGGCCCCAGAATCTAACCACTTCAGAAATCTCTCTATGACAATACATGGAAAAGTTCTATACAAAGATGACAAAAGAACTTACGAAGCATGATTAAGCTCAACTTTTGTGATATCTACATTTCACTATTTGTTGTTGTTTAGTCGCTAAGTCATGCCTGACTTTTTTGAGATGCTGTGGACTGTAGCCCTCCAGGCTCCTCTGTCCATGGGATTTCCCAGACAAGAATACTGGAGTGGGTTGCCATTTCCTTCTCCAACATTTCACTATACATTAATATAAAAACTGGGACTTCCCTGGTGGTCCAGTGATTAAGAATCCACCTTGCAATGCAGGGGATGCAGGTTTAATCCCTGGTCCAGGATGTAAGATCACACATGCTACAGAGAAGCTAAGCCTGTATGTTCCAGCGAAAGATCCCACATGATGCAACTAAGACTCAATGCAGTCAAATGAATCAAGTAATTAATTTTTAAAATACATTAAAAAAATAAAGATATGTGATCAACTACCAAAGGTACATAGTGGAGGAATCTGATAATAATTTCCAGTTCTTCCTCATTCAGGAATTTATGAAAACCCTTGGTCATTGTGATCAAAGGCATAGACTCTTATCCAGTCTTGATTCTGTTTTCCAAGATTCTGTGATCTTCTTCATGCATCAAACTACTCTAGTCACAGAGCAGATGCATGAGGATATATCTTGTGTCAGAATCCTAATTCTACTTGCAGAGAATTCTCAATCTGTATGTCTGGAACTGTTCAATGTTGATTTTAAGTGCCAAGTCTTTACCACCAATAGAAGCTGTCCCACAGTTAGATCAGGAAAGACTGGCTGCCTGCTTTCTTGTTCAACCTGGGTCTGACTTTGATCTGTTCAGTTTAACCCTATAGCCCTGGAGCTCTCTAACTTGCAGGCTCTGGCATCTGTGTTCTCCGTAGCTGAAAGCATTTCCTCTGCCTGCTGCATGTCTTGGCTGGCTCAGAAAAGGGGAGAGTTTATCTGCTCTATTAGGCAAGAGGAATAACTTCAAGCTGTACTTCCTATTGGACACTTGCTATGGGATACCATTAAATATCCTCTGGCAGCACTGACTCAGAGCATTGTTCTCTAATATCCACTATCTTGAGATCTATACTTTGAAATAAATTAGTGGTATTTGATAGTCATACAATGTTAAAGGTAAAGGAAGAAAAGTTATTGCTCATTTTGCAGATGAGGAAACTGGGCAACAGAAGCTAAATCAGAGTAAGACACAGAACTGTCTAGTGCAAGAATTAGGATTAATAACAAACACAGCAAATTTCATGGATTCAAATGCAATTTTAAATTGTTTTAAATTGCACATAACAGGGACTTCTGTGGTGCTCCAGGGGTTGAGAACCCACCTGCTAGTGCAGGGGCCGAAGGTTCAGTCTCTGGTCCAGGAAGATCCCACGTGCTTCGGAGCAACTGAGCAGCTCCTGCGCCACAGCCACTGAGCCCCTGCTCCACAGTAAAAGCAGCTGCCACAAGGAGCCCGCACCCCAGAGGAAGCCCGTGCGCAGCAACAAAGACCCTGAGCAGCCAAACAGAAAATACAAAATTTAAAAAAAAAAGGTACATACCAGAATTAAGAAACAAATGATGAACTGGGGGAAATAGTCACAGCATGTAAAACTGAGAAGGTTTAACATCAGTATGTCAGGAATTCTTGCAAATCAATAAGATAAAAGTGCTGCCCTCAGAGCAAAACAGACAGAAAGCTCATTAAAAAACAAAAAACAAATACAAATGGCCAACAAATATAGGAGCTGATGTTTATTAGCGAATACAAATTTAAAACAATGATTGGTGGATATTTTTCACTTTTAGTTTATGCAGTATTTCTTCTCCCCTTCCACTTTTTTTTTTTTTTTTGGCTTCTTTTGTTTTTCTTGTACATTTTATTTTTTAAAAAATAAATGACCAGAAAAATAAATAACCCAATCAAAAAATGGGCCAAAGAACTAAACAGACATTTCTCCAAGGAAGACATACGGATGGCTAAAAAACACATGAAAAGATGCTCAACATCACTCATTATCAGAGAAATGCAAATCAAAACCACAATGAGGTACCATTACACGCCAGTCAGGATGGCTGCTATCCAAAAGTCTACAAGCAATAAATGCTGGAGAGGGTGTGGAGAAAAGGGAACCCTCTTACACTGTTGGTGGGAATGCAAACTAGTACAGCCGCTATGGAAAACAGTGTGGAGATTCCTTAAAAAGCTGGAAATAGAACTGCCATATGACCCAGCAATACCACTTCTGGGCATACACACTGAGGAAACCAGATCTGAAAGAGACACGTGCACCCCAATGTTCATCGCAGCACTGTTTATAATAGCCAGGACATGGAAGCAACCTAGATGCCCATCAGCAGACCAATGGATGAGGAAGCTGTGGTACATATACACCATGAAATATTACTCAGCCATTAAAAAGAATTCATTTGAATCAGTTCTAATGAGATGGATGAAACTGGAGCCCATTATACAGAGCATAGTAAGCCAGAAAGATAAAAACCATTACAGTATACTAACACATATATATGGAATTTAGAAAGATGGTAATGATAACCCTATATGCAAAACAGAAAAAGAGACTCAGATGTATAGAACAGACTTGTGGACTCTGTGGGAGAAGGCGAGGGTGGGATGTTTCAAGAGAACAGCATCGAAACATGTATATCTAGGGTGAAACAGATCACCAGCCCAGGTTGGATGCATGAGACAAGTACTTGGGCCTGGTGCACTGGGAAGACCTAGAGGGATGGGGTGGAGAGGGAGGTGAGAGGGAGGACTGGGATGGGGAATACATGTAAATCCATGGCTAATTCATTTCAATGTATGACAAAAACCACTGCAATGATGTAAAGTAATTAGCCTACAACTAATAAAAATAAATAGAAAAAAAAAAAAAACCTTTCTGTTTTGTATTGAGGTATAGCTGATTAATGGCGCTGTGATCCTTCTCCCCCCTTTTTGATAGGAAACATCTTTGTCCCAGATTCCAACTCTGTGGTTCTGGGAGGGCTGATGACACCTATAATAGACATCTGCTCCTTTTGTTGGTGCATTATTCAGCCCCTCTCCCCTGCTGTTTCTCTTTTACAAACACTTCTCCTCCCCTGTGAGTCCTTCTGGTTTTGTTGCTGGAGCTAACATCTCCCTCCATCTTTGTGCCTGGGTGGTACCTGACTCAGTCCTAACTAATCAGATTTTCTCATCCTCCCTGCCACCATGATTGGCTTAGGGATAATGAAATATCCGAGTCAGATCAACCAAAGTCTTCCTTTGAAACTTTGCTGCAAACATCAAAAATGAGGCACAGTTGGTCATCAGTAACTGAGTTTGACACCCAAGGATTCAACCAACAGAATTAAATATATTTGGGGAAAAAAATTCCATGATGTTCCAAAAAGCGAAACTTAAATTTCCTGCATGCAGACAACTATTTACATAGCATTTACATTGTAATAGAAACC
This sequence comes from Odocoileus virginianus, assembly GCF_023699985.2. Taxonomy (NCBI): domain Eukaryota; kingdom Metazoa; phylum Chordata; class Mammalia; order Artiodactyla; family Cervidae; genus Odocoileus; species Odocoileus virginianus. The sequence continues at coordinate 35,017,299 of NC_069675.1, read as the reverse complement.
GTATGTAATCTAGAAATGATTTACTCTCTAAATTGGGAGAGGGGAGTTTAAACATATAAATTGTATGCCAGTACTACACCATTTTATATAAGGGACTTGAGCATCCTCAATTTTGTAATCTGCAGAGAGTCTTGAAACTAATTCTCCTTGGATACCAAGGGATAGCTGTATACCCTCTTTGAGACTCATGAGACTTCTGAGTCATTTAAGTCTGGAGCTGCCAGGAACCATTTTGTCAACAGGCAGAGAAAGTTTACTGAGAATAAAGCCCAAAAAAAGACTGCGATGAAAAGTAACCAATAAGTCCTGATGACATTGTATGAGCCCCTGGATCTCGTTGTTCCTGAAAGCAACACTCTCTTCTAGACTTTTCAGTTACATGAGCCAACATATTCACATGTTTTGCTTTAATCAACTTAAGTTAGATTTTCATCAAGGAGATCAAATAAGCTCTGCTTATTGTAAAACTAAATAAAAAAGAACAAAGATTTCTCTTTCCTCCAGACCTTTTGGACTGAAATGATGTAAGCAGCTGCCTGCAACTATATCTCCCTCCTTAGGAAAAGTCATGTTCAGTAGAAAACCAATGAGGATAGCTCAATTCTCAGACATCAATTGGGTTCCTGAATCAAGTCAATCCTGAGGTCAACGTCCTGATGAATAATGTTCATTAATCTCATATTTAGCTTAAGCCAGCTTGTATAAATTCTCTATCATTGTAGCCAAGACTCCTAATACAATGATATCTTACTCATATTTGTCTTAAAAAAAAGAGATATCAATTTCCCTACAATCAAAAATAACAATAACCAATATTATTGATGATGTGCCAAAATAGGGATTCTTATGCACTGCTAGTGTTTGAACACAAACATTTTGTACAGTAATTTGACTATAGATCTTGGAAGCCTTAAAAATTACACATCACTGGAGGAAGGAGAAAGGGATAACTAGGTATAAACTAAGGTATTTTTAGGGCAGTGGAACTATTCTCTGTGATGCTCTAATGGTGAAAATATGACATCATACAGTTGTTAAAACCCATAGATCTGTACAATATAAAGAGTGATGATGCTGATAAAAACTGTGGATTTCAGTTAATAATAATGTATTAATATTCTTTCATTTATTGTAACCACAAAGGTACCACACCAGTGTTAAGACAGTAATAGGAGAAGCTGTGTGGGTGCAGAGATGAGTATGGGAGCTCTATACTTCCTTTTCTACTGATGTCAAACTGCTCTAAGAAATAGCCTATCAATTTAAAAATGAAAGAAGAAAGAAAGAGAAAAGGAAAGGAAGGAAGGAAAAGAAGGAATATACATGGTTTATCCAGCAGTTCTGCAATTATAAATTTCTCCCAAGGGAAAAAAAACAGGCAAGGATGCAGAGAATATAAATAAAACAATTGTCATGTAAATGTTGTTTGTTATAGTAAAAAACTGGAACTGGAATCTATTCAAATATTGATCAGTTTCCACAAAATGCTAAATAAATAATTCATCTGCAGTCTAAGAGAATGAGGGTATTGATCAGAGCTTTCACCGAGGTCCAGGGATGAACTTCAGGGGTTCAAATGCTGGCTTCCTCATGGAGACATTTGTAGGTCCTTTGGATGCCCTGAGGGTCCTCTGATCACACAGCTCCCTGACATGGTGACACTCCTGGGACAAGCAGTGGGACACTGGACCTCACCCTGGCAGGTCACCCTCTTTGGGAAAATCCTTTCAAGAAGGCTTGAGTCCAAATACCTTGCACTCCTTAAAAACCCTCAAGAGCCTCCTAGGACCTACAAAGTCCACACTTCCTGGCATGGTATTCAATGGTATTCAAGGCCTTCTATTATAGGATTTGAATTGCTCATTCTAGCCTCACGTCTCACTCAAAGAGAATTATTTTTTAAAGACTAGGTACTTTCCTCTATCATTGTTCAAAAACATAGTCCCTTATGAATCACATGGTGATGGAATGATCAATTCAAATGACAATTTCAATTATCATTCCTGGCATGGACCAAATATAAAGCAAGTTAAAACGTGGCATGATTTTCACAACAGGTGAAGGGATAAAAATTTTAATGTGACACTAAAGACATTCTCCTTTGTTTAAAACAAGGGTTCTAACATTTACCTCAAAAAGAAGAAACCAATGTAAAACAGATCGCCAGTGAGAATTTGCCATATGACTCAGGGAACTCAAACTGGGGCTCAGTAACAACCTAGAGGGGTAGGATGGAGAGGGAAGTGGGAGGGATGTTCAAGTGGGAGGGGACATGGGTAAACCTATGGCTGCTTCATGTTGATGTTTGGTAGAAACCAATGCAATACTATAAAGCAATTATCCTTCAATTAAAAATAAAAATTTTTTTAAATTCAATATTAAAAAAAAGAAAGAGGAAAAAAAGTGAGGAAACCAAAGGGTAACTGTTGGTTCTACAGTGAACTAAATCCGATAAACCACAATAACATAAATGTTCATATATTATTTTTAAAAATTTTAGAATAAACACAAACAAATCACAGAAGACTAAAGTATTACACTTGGAAAACTTAAAACTAAATTTGCAACTGACAGAGGTTGAGAAATGAAAAGGGAGAAGAGCAGATAATGGGGAACATCTGAGCACAACTGTCCGCAGCAGGAGACGCTCTTTTGGTTGAAGGAACAGCAGACACAGGCTCAAGGATATTATCTGGGGCTTCCCTAGTGGTCCAGAGGTTAAGAATCTGCCTGCCAGTGCAGAGGACATGGGGCTGACTAAGCCTGAGTGCCTCAACTACTGAGTCTGAGTTCTAGAGCCCTCAAGTCACAACTACTGAAGCCCAAGGGCCCTAGAGTCTGTGCTCCGCAACAAGAGCAGAGAGAATGTGCTCACCGCAGCTAGAGAAAAGCCCGAGCAGCAAGGAAGACCCAATACAGCCAATAAATAAATAAACAATTTTTAAAAAGGGTATTGTCTGAAATCTAAGTGTTGACTGGTGGAGGAAGCAGAGGTTCGTGACAAAATTAAGTTGGGAGGAGGGAAGTGGCAGAGGAGGAGGCAGGGAAAGTGAACAAATTCACACCCTATATAGTCATGACAGCTCTATCAAGAAACAACACACTTAGAGAGATCAAGGTAATCACAAAAAGAACTAAAAACAGAAACTGCTAAAAGTAGTTACCTCTAGGGAACAAGTTAAAAGGACATCACAGAAAAAAAAAAAAAATGGACATCACAAGGAAGCAATCAGTCAGGTCCAAAATATGGGACATTCTACTAGACGACTGACCTAGATTCTCTGATAAATCAATGGTGTAGGGGGAAAGTGAGCAAATCACAGGAGACAAAACAATTGAGTTCAATGTGGAGACTTCATTTGGGACCCCTATTCTTCAGTTTTGAAACAGAAAAGTTTGATTATTACCTGGATATAAAATGATAATAGAAGAAACTGCTAATTTTGTTAGGTATAATAATGGCATGTAGGTTAGATTTTAAAATATCTTTTGTAGTTAGAAGCATAGTAAAGTATTTCAGGTAAAAATAGCATGATGTCTGGGATTTGCTTTTAAAATACTTTAGTGCCAATCCCTCTTACCCTTAAAACATAAAAGGATAGAGAGAAACAAGATTGGCCAAAGGTGATAATTGTAAATGCTGGGTTCACAGGGTTCACTGTACCATTGTTTCTGTCTTTACATATGTTTGTAATTTTCAAAAATAATAGACTGCTTAATTAAAAAAAAAAATCAGGTGCCTCTGGGGTGTGGGATAGAGCTTGGGGAGCAGTGGTGCTGATAAGATTGTTTTATATTTTTCATTTATTCAGTGAATGTTTATTGAGTCCCTATAATGAGTGAGGCACAGTTTAGGCACTTTGGGGGATATAAACAGAACAGATCAAAATTTCTCTTTTAGCGGAGCTCACATTCCAGTCATGGGAAAGAGACAATAGTTCATAGACATAAAAAATTAGTTTGATATGGTAAGAAGTAGATTAGTGAGTGGTATGAGAAAAGAATAAAACAGGGTAAGAAGGATCAGGGGTGGGGCCAGGGTTGCAGTTTTAAATAACAGGATCAGGAAGATCTCACTGAAAAATACAATATTTGAACAGACTTGAAAAAGGTGAAGGTGATTACAAACCCTTCTGAATTGTGGTTGTTTAATTATACTTATGGATTACTTTGATAAAAATAATTGAATATAGATCACTTTAAAAAATAAAATAAAATCTCCCTCCTTTTCATTCCTCTATCTTTACTTATCAGAATTCTCCTTTATTCTTCAGGTTAGCTTCAAGTGATCAGCTTTAACATCTTCTTCTTTAACATTTAGTTTCTTCATCCACAGCTAGAATTAACTGCTGTTTTGTATTTTCTTATACATCACTAGTAACTCTAATATGTATTTTATTCTCGCATATGAGTCTTTATAGCTTTACTAAATGGTTTTATATTTCATTAATTCATTCATATAATAATCTAGAGTGGTTTTAGTTTTAATATTATTATTATTTCCACTTATCAGATGAGAAAGTTAGAGCTCTGAAAGAACAATGACCTACATCAGATTAGCCAGACACAGATGGTGTCTGAAGTCTAAATCACAGTCTCCAAATGCAAATGTTATGCCACTACTGCTCCATAGTTAGTGGTTTCTAACAGTCTTTTTCTTGTTAAAATTGGATTTGAATCAAGTACTGTTAGCAAATGATATTAAATCAGGTAGTTCAGAAAATCTTGGGAGGAAAAGCAAGTCTCCCACCTCATCAATCCCCAGTCACTTTACAAGAGCAATACTTTTTCATCATTTTCATTTTTACCTCCTTTGGTGGTCATCTGTGTAACTCTAGAGAATACATTTACATCTCCATGTATCAACCATTATCACCTTTAGATATTCTCAGCTGGCTGTCTCCTATAAAGGGGGAGGACTTAGCCATCTGAACAGTTTTCATGTCTTGGGTTAGGTTCCCCAGGACGCTGACTCTGAGACAGAGGCTCCGGGACAATCCCGGAGGAGTGAAAGCAGCAGGACTGAGCTGCAAGAGGAGCTGACCTGCTGAGCAGAAGCCTGAGCCCGTCCCAGGAGCTCTGTGGCTGGGAAAGTCCTTCATAGCTGTCATGAATTGAGACGAGGGAGCTGGGCCTCTGTATCCTGTCACTGATCATCAACCAGTCATTAGTTTAAAGTTGGTGAACATCACATTAGACAAGACACCTCTCCTCAGCTGAGACCCAATTCCAGAAAAAGGACTCAGAGGTAAGCTGGCAGCAGCCAATACTTCTATGACCAGTGTAGAATGAGCGTCTCAGCCCTGGTGTGAGAATGTGAGTAGACACCCACTACATGGCTTGGATCCACTTACTTCTTACAGAAAACTCACCCCATTTAAAATTCAGTTCAGTTCAGTCGTTCAGTCGTGTCCACCTCTTTGCGACCCCATGCACTGCAGCACACCAGGCTTCCCTGTCCGTCACCAACTCCCAGAGCTTACTCAAACTCATGTCCGTAGAGTCGGTGATGCCATCCAGCAATCTCATCCTCTGTCATCCCCTTCTCCTCCTGCCTTCAGTCTTTCCAACATCAGGGTCTTTTCAAATGAGTCAGTTCTTCGCATTGGGTGGCCAACGTATTGGAGTTTCAGCTTCAGCATCAGTCCTTCCAATGAATATTCAGGACTGATTTCCTTTAGGATGGACTGGTTGGATCTCCTTGCAGTCCAAGGGACTCTCAAGAGTCTTCTCCAGCACCACAGTTCAAAAGCATCAATTCTTCCACACTCAGCTTTCTTGATAGTCCAACTCTCACGTCCATACATGACTACTGGAAACACCATAGCTTTGACTAGATGGACCTTTGTTGGCAAAGTAATGTCTCTGCTTTTTAATATGCTGTCTAGGTTGGTCATAAGTTTTCTTCCAAGGAACAAGTGTCCTTTAATTTCATGGCTACAGTCCCTCTGCAGTGATTTTGGAGCCACAGAAAAATAAAGTCTCACTGTTTCCATTGTTTCCCCATCTATTTTCCATGAAGTGATGGGACCAGATGCCATGATCTTCATTTTCTGAATGTTGAGTTTGAAGCCAACTTTTTCACTCTCCTCTTTCACTTTCATCAAGAGGCTCTTTAGTTCTTCTTCACTTTCTGCCATAAGTGTGGTGTCATCTGCATATCTGAGGTTATTGATATTTCTCCTGGCAATCTTGATTCCAGCTTGTGCTTCACTCAGCCCAGCATTTCACATAATGTGCTCTGCATATAAGTTAAATAAGCAGGGTGACAATATAGAGCCTTGACGTACGTTTGGATTTAACCCACCCCAGTTTCTGTTTGGTTCCTTTGTTTGGAGAACCTCACAAGCATGTTGGTGAGCCAAATTACAGCCCTTGCCCCTGCACATGCTCTCAGAACCACATCTGAGACTCACCGCTTCCCTCCTCTACTACCAGCTTCAGACTCCCTTCTCTCAGCTAGCACATCGGCTCGTCCAGGTGGCTCAGCTGGGGTGGGGATGGGGAACCCTAACCTCCATCCCTGAGGAGTCTGAGTCTGCGGTCAGCAAGCCTCCTCAGGTTAGGTTGGCTACGTTGTCCACTTACCATCAAAACTGGGTGTTTTGATGAGAAGAGAAAGAAAGAAGAGAAAGAAGAGAGGCTCTGCTGGATAAGCTGGATGCCAAACATATTCTTCCCCTCCACCATGAAGCTGAAATTTCATCCTCTTCTGATGATTGGCATCCATTATCCTGCTGGGATGTGGCTCTTTTCCCTAGGCTTCTCTCCTTCACATCTCACATACTTGCATGTACCTCTAAGACAGCTCTAACCCACTTTTCCTCAGCTCAGCAACTTCAACATCTTCACAACTAAAGTGATTTTCTTCTTCATTCATAAACATGTTCTTTGTCCTTCTGTCAAGCTCCTATGCTGGAACCAGGTTCATTTTGGGTTCTCTGCCTCCTTCATCTTGTAAATATACCAAGTTCTGTAAATTCTCCCCCTAAATAGCTTCTAAATTCACTCTTGTTCTCTGTACCACCCCCCTCCCCCCCGCACCCCTGCAATAGTTGCTTTCCTTTCTCAGGGGCTCATCCTTTCTCACCTGGACTATTACAAAATCCCCCAACTCTTCTTCCTTTCTCCAGTTTCCCCCATAGTCCTCCCACCCACATTATACCACATCTTTTAGAAAGTATGCCATTTCACTGATTAAAACCCTTCTACTGTTTAGGCTCTTCACAACTGGCCCCTTCTTCACTTCCCTCCCCTCCACTCCCCTCTGCCCCTACTTGTTGCCTGTAGCTGCCCCAAGGTGACAGGCTCCCTTCATGTGTGCGTGCCAAGTTGCTTCAGTCGTGTCCAACTCTTTGTGACCCCATGGACTGTACCCCGCCAGGTTCCTCTGTCCATGGGATTCTCCAGGCAAGAATACTAGATGGGTTACCAAGCCCTTCTCCAGGGAATCTTCCCAACCCAGGGATCAAATCTGCATCTCCTGTGTCTCCTGCATTGGTAGGCAGGTTCTTTCCTATTTTGCCACCTGGAAAGCCCGGCTCCCTTCATGTGCCTCATGCTTTGCCTATTCTTCCTCTTGGCCCACAGGTCTCCTGGTAGACTTTACTTATCTTTGGAGATTCATTTAATTCCATCTCTGACCTTTCCTGACAGGTGGAATGGGCTGCTTCTAGCCTCATGGTCACACTGCAGTTCTTCCATACCTTTATTAAGACTCTTATCACATTATGTTCACTTATTTGCCTTACATACATAGTTGACCGAAATATATTTTTCTAATTGAAATGGTTTTTTACAATTCAGTTGTGAGTCCAGTGCATTGTATTACGTTCACAGTTCCTAGAAACAGTAGATAATCAAAAGATGCCAAATGAATGAATGAAATATACAAATGTTGTTCAGGGCATGATGCACCTGTCTCACCATCAGCAGCTGAGCAGATACTTCGCATCATTTCCCAGTACTGTTAACTGGATGTGTGCTGACTGACTGTGGGGCCTGACCTCAAGAGGACTGCCAAGATTTTCTGTTCATAGCCTAAAGATGCAAAATTCTGTATGTTCACCCTGGACAATGACTCAATGGCTGTGAATCTGTTTTAGGGAAGGGATGCAAAAATGGAGACAAAGCAAAGCAGGCAGATTGAAGTTAACACTGGAGAAAGAATCACTGAGTTGATGAGGGCTTAGTCATCTACTACTTACTTATCCAGAGTCTAGAACCATGACTGAAACATGGTAGGCATTCAATAAATGTTTGTTGAACAACTAGAGAGAGATGAGAAAGGAAGAATAAATGATGCCCTTGGAAGTGATACAGAAGCTGTAGAAAACTGTCAGGATGGAGAGAGATGAAGTCAGATTTTAAACCATTAAATTGTAAGCTGTTTACACTTAAGTTTTAATCTGGATATATCCTAAAGGTAGAAAAAGAAAGACAAACTAAGAGATCCAGAATTAAAAATGTATCTATTTAAACCAAGGCCTTGAAATGTGCACCCAGGGAGACTTAAATGAAAAAGATATTATACAGAAAGAGGCAACCATTTCCTGTACTTTTTAATCTCTTCTGTTACTTACCTTCATGATCCTAAATAATATATTTACACTGCTATTCTGTTGACTTTTTTTATATTTTAGAAATTATATATTGACTTCCCACTACCATGGAGGATAAAGATACTGCTTTCTTTCTGTGTCCCCCCCACACTGAAATACACATTCTTTCCCCCATCCTCTAATACAGTTCTATCACAAACATACTAAATCAATATTTGGTGTTTGCTTTATTTGTTCATTCATCCAGTAAACATGATTTTGAATTACTTTGAAAATTTTAATCAGGGTATATGATAACATTTGTATTTTCAATAATTCCAGATAGCCTCTTCTGGGTGTTGACTTTTGAAAAACATTGGTACAATTTGTCTGCCTATTGTAAAATATAAAATCAATTTTTAATCAATAAACAAACTACATCAGTGCTTGTTATGTCCAAAGCAATATGAGGGAGACCAAGATATCTAAAACAGAATCTTACTAAAATATGTGTCTTAAAATGTGGACAAGCGTGTTTTCTGAAGTCAGACTTTCCCATAGATTAATATCATTATTTTTAAATGCCTCATTTTCACTGAAGAGTCACAGTGGCTCCCAGAACACTTACTGGCCATTCCTCCCTGTACTTTACATAATGTACCGTGTACAAGGCCTGCTTTTGAGAGAATGATTGTCTCCAGATTTCCATTGAATAGCAATAGAATTTCTTAGAAAATATTACTGTATGATTGTTTTAAATTGCTCTCCTAGTTGCATAATGGTGCCTATAGCATAAAGTTCAATAAGTATCCTGATAAGTTGGAAAAATCTTATACTAAAAAGTTTTTAATAAACTACTGTACTTTGATGCTGAAAAAAACCAATATAATACACAGTGTTTCTAAACTTATTTGATCACAAAATCTTTGTTTAAAAAATAGGATTATAGTTTAGGAAACAGTGATTTTGTCCACTCCCTTGACGCAGTCTCCACTTGATTCAAATGTCACGCAAATGTGCACGCATGTGTGTATGCGCCCCCCCAACACACACACACACACTACCTGTCTCCCCTAGTAGAACCTGCTAGGATGGCGCTTCCTCTTTGGGGTGTAACAAGTGGCTCTTTGAAACCAAGAGGTTTCAAAGCCACCAGGATTATGTTCTCAGGCCAAAGTTATAATTAATGATGTGGCAAAATATAAAAAAGATAACTATATTAACTGCTAAGCACCGTATGTCTTTAGATAATTCTTTGTGCTTAAAACCACCTCCCACATCCACCAGTGAGACCAGTGAGCCAATGGAACAGCCATCCCAGACTCTCCCTCTGCTATCTGAAGTCCTGTCCATAGCTGACTCTCTTGTTCCTTTTCTTTCCAGTTTTTAGAGGGATAATGCCTGAACTAACGCCTAGATCACCAGATGCCTGGTGTAAAGGCCTTTATGAGCATCAGTCTTCCATTTCTGAAGAATATATAGAAGTAGTGCAAAGAAACTTCTAGTCACCAGAAGTCAGGGATTACATATTCTCTTTATAATTTTTTTCACAACATTCATTTTGAAAATTTTCAACCCGTCCAAAAAAATGCAAAGAGTTATACAATTGATACTCATACAGTCTTCACTAAGATCAAATCATCGTTAACTTTCGCTGCATTTGCCTGTCTCTCCCATGCCCCTCACTTTTCTCTCTTTTTTTCCCCTCTCTCCATTTATGTTTTTGTTGAAAGTTTGCTGCACATATCAAAATATTTCACTCCTAAATAATCTACATGCCTCATCTAAGAATAAAAACATTCACCTACATAATCATAATACTGCTGCTGCTGCTGCTAAGTCACTTCAGTCCTGTCTGACTCTGTGCGAACTCATAGACGGCAGCCCACCAGGCTCTGCCATCGCTGGGATTCTCCAGGCAAGAACACTGGAGTGGGTTGCCTACTCTCGCATCTAAGAAAACTGACATAAATTTAACAGCATCATCTGACATACAGTCTATATTTAAATTTGCTCAATGAGGGATTCTCTAAATATCGCCCCTAAGGGTACATAGATGGCAGAAAGAGGGCAGTAAAAGGCAAGTAACTGACTGTGTAGTGAAGTTCCTGGCAGCTGGAGCCCATTTTTGCTGACTCTTGTAGTATTCCTTTCCTAGGGAAATTTAATTAGTATGATAAAATGGTTAGGAGTAATTAAACCTCTCACTTAAATGATTGTGACTGTTACTTGTACTTTCAGCAAATCCATAAGAAAAAAGTCAACTCTGCATGATTTATAACATAAGAGCTAAACCAAATACTAAGATTTGGATCTAATCCTTGGATAGTCCTAAAATGGATATATTCTCCAGGCTTTTAAGGATGCTGGCATATAAACCATTCTTGTATTTTTTGCAGTAGGAGAATTTAATTCATCAGGTGCACCTTTCACCTAGAAAGTGGAATTTGCTTTTTGTTTTTTAAGGGTATTTTTGCCTAGGATCTAGGAGGCTGTTTGAGCATATTCTGTCCAGACTGGGGCTCTACAATTACCAGCAGGATCATGGAGCCTCATGCCAGCTTATTCACCGCAGGCCAGACTCTCCTAATATGCTTGTATTGAGAGTCATTCTCCATGATATATGTCTGGTTCTTTTCACCCTCCTAGATTCATTACACATTCTTTCCTACCACTCTATTTACTACTGACCTTCTCCACCAGTGTCTGTTCTCTATAAACTTAAGACTTTGATTTCTTTTGAAAGTAACAACTCATTGGGACTTGTCTCCTTGAACACTTCAGGTTAACTGTGGGATTTAAAACCTTTACAGATGAAAAATAAGTGTAACTGAACAAAGAAAGACAGGTGTGCTGCCATAAGAGCTTCACGTATAATGGGAAAGGAAGATAATGCGTCAGTCTCATATGGGTTTCTTTTGCTGTGGTCTCTGTCTGGGAAGTTAGTGTATTTATTGATTAGTCCTCAAAAGAGACATCATTCACAAACTGACCCTTGGCTTGTGGCAGGAGACTAACATTTGTGTTAGTTTCAATAACCGTATGAACAAATTCTGTTGCTGGGAAGCCACAAGCAAGTGTTGCCTTGACAACACAGCATGCAAGTCTCTAGTTCCCTCCATAATTTCCCTGTGAAGATGATGATTCCTTATTAGTCCTACCTATGAAGTTATTGCCGAAAGATTCTTTACCATCTGAGCCACCGCGAAGCACTACGTCTTGCCTACAAGATGAGAAATGTTAACCTATAACTAATTTGTTGGAGGCTTGTCAATACCTGAGAATTTCATCAAGATTCAGGTTGCAAACTACACAAAGCAGACTTAGACATGAAAGGCCATAATAATGTAGAACATTAGGTTTAAAACTTGATTATCAGGGGCAAAGCATCTTATTTTATTAAGAAAGCATTTTTGCTATAAATATAAAAGAAGGATATATGTGTCATGGAGGCAAAACAATATGTTACTAAACAACTGAAGGACTACTGGAGAAATCAAAAATGAAAATAAGAAATACCTAGAGACAAATGAAAATGCAGAATGATGATCTAAAACCTAAAGCAGTTCTAAGAGGGAAGTTTACAAGGAATCCCTGGGCAATCCAGTGCTAAGAGCTCCACACTTTCACTGCTGAGGACCCAGACAGAATCCCTGGTTGGGGAACTAAGATCCCACAAGCCATGTAGCAAGGCCAGAAAAAAACATTTTTTAAGAGGGAAGTTTATGGCAATATGAGTTTACCTCAGGAAACAAGAAAAATCTCAAATAAACAACCTCACCTTACACCTAAAGAGAAAAAAGCAAAGCCCAAAGTTAATAGAAGGAAAGAAATTATAAAGATTGGAGCAGACATAAATGAAACAGAGACTTAAAAACAAGAAGAGAAGATCAATGAAACTAGTCGTTGCTTCTTTGAAAAGATAAACAAAATTGATAATCCTCTAGCCAGACTCATGAAAAATGGAGAGGGACAAATCAATAAAATCAGAAATAAAAGTGGAGAACTTCCAACTGACACCACAAAAATACAAAGGATCATAAGAGACTACTGAGCCACTATTTGCCAGCAAAATGGACAACCAAGAAGAAATGGACAATTTTTTTTTTTGGACAAATTCTTAAAAAGAAATAAAAAGATAAAGTTTCCTAAGACTGAATCAGGAAAAAATAGAAAATACAAATAGACAAATTATCAGTAGTGAAACTGAATCAGTAATTTAAAAATTTCCAACAAACAAAAGTCTAGGACCAGATGACTTCAGAGATGAATTCTATCAAACATTTAGAGAAGAGTTAATATCTATTCTTCTCAAACTATTCCAATATTTTCAGAAGAAGGAACACTTCCAAACTTATTCTATGGGGTCACCATCACCCTGATACCAAAGCCAGACAAAGATATCACAAAAAAAGAAAACTACAGCCCAATATCACTGATGAACATAGACATAAAAATCCTCAACAAAATACTAGTAAATTGACTCCAACAAAGTACTAGACGGGTCATACACTATGATCAAATGGGATTTATTCCAGGGATGCAACGGTTTTTCAGTATCTGCAAATCAATCAAGGTGACACACCACATTAACAAATTGAAGAACAAAACCATATGATCACCTCAGTAAATGTAGAAAAAGCTTTTTATAAAAATTAAACATCCATTTATGATAAAAACTTTATGGAAAAATGGATAGATAGAGAAGATACCTCAACATACAGGCATAGTAAAAAGCAGAGACATTACTTTGCCGGCAAAGGTCTGTCTAGTCAAAGATATGGTTTTTCCAGTAGGTGTGTATGGATGTGAGAGTTGGGCCATAAAGAAAGCTGAGCACTGAAGAATTGATGCTTTTAAACTGTGGTGTTGGAGAAGACTCTTGAGAGTCCCCTGGACTGTAAGGAGATCAAACCAGTCAATCCTAAAGGAATTCAGACCTGACTATTCATTGGAAGGACTGACGCTGAGGCTGAAACTTCAACTCTTTGGCCATCTGATGCAAAGAACTGACTCACTGGAAAAGACCCTGATGCTAGGAAAGATTGAAGGCAGGAGGAGAAGGGGATGACAGAGGATGGTTGGATGACATCGCCGACTAGATGGACATGAGTTTGAGCTAGCTCCAGGATTTGGTGATGGACAGGGAAGCCTGGCATGTGCAGGCCACAGGGTGGCAAACAGTCAGACATGACTGAGCAACTGAACTGAACTGAACATCAACATAGTAAAGCCCATTTAGGACAAACCCACAGCTAACATCATACTTAACAGTGAAAAGCTGAAAGCATTTCCTCTAAGATCTGGAATAAGACAAGAATGCCCAGTTTCACCACTTTTATTCAACATATTTCTGGAAGTCCTCATCATGGCAATTAAAGAACAGTAAATAAATGGAATCCAAACTGGAAAAGAAGAAGCAAAATTGTCATTGTTTGCAGATGACATGATGGTTTAGAACATAGAAAAGTCCTAAAGACGCTACTAGAAAATTACTAGAGCTCATCAATGAATTCAGTGAAGTTGCTAGATACAAAATTAATACACAGAAATCTCTTGCATTTCTATACACTAACAATGAAAGATTAGAAAGAGAAATGAAAGAAACAATTCCATTTACCATCACATCTAAAGAATAAAATACCTAGGATTAAACCTACCTAAGGAGGAAAAAGACCTATACTCCAAAAACTATAAGACATTGATGAAATAAAGAAACTGAAGACAACACAACCAGATGGAAAGATATACCATGTTCTTGGATTGGATGAATCAATATTGTTAAAGTGACCATACTACCCAAGGCAATCTACATGTTCAATGAAATCTCTGTCAAATTACCAATGGCATTTTCCACAGAACCAGAATGAAATTTTTTTTTTAATTTGTATAGAAACACAAAAGACCCAAAGTAGCCAAAACAATCTCAAGGAAGAAGAACAGAGCTGAGGGAATCACATGCCCTGACTTCACACTACACTACAAAGCTATAGTAACCAGTGTATGGTGCCAGCACAGAAACATACACGTGAATGGATAGAATAGGATAGAAAGCCCAGAAATAAACCCACACACTGGTAGTCAATTCATCTATGACAAAGGAGGCAAGAATATACAATGGAGAAAAGACAGTCTTGGCAACAAATTAGAAAGCTATCTGTAAAAGAATGAAATTAGAAATTCTCTAAGATAACACACAAAAATGGATTAAAGAACTAAATGTAAGACTAGATGTGACAAAACCCCTAGAGGAAAACAGAGGCAGAACACTCACTGACATAAATTATAATGGTATTTTTTTGGAGAAATGGAAATAAAAGCAAAAATAAACACATGAAAGCTAATTAAATTTAAAAGCTTTTATACAGCAAAGGAAACCATAAACAAAACAAAAAGAACACCTATGCAGTAGGAGAAAATATTTGCGAACAATGCTACCAACAAGAGATTAATTTCCAAAATATATAAACAGCTCATATAGCTCAACATAAAAAAACAAACAACTCAATCAAAAAATGGGCAGAAGATCTAAATAGATTTTCTTCCAAATAAGATATGCAGATGTCCAACAAGCACATTAAAATATGCTCAATATCACTAATTATTAGAGAAATTTAAATCGAAACTACAATGAGGTGTCACCTCACACCAGTCAAAATGGTCATTATTAAAAAGTCTAAAAATAATAAATGCTGGAGAGGGTATGGAGGAAAGAGAACCCTCCTACATTCTTGGTGGGAATGTAAATCGGTACAGCCACTATTGAGAATAGTGTGAAGGTTCCTTAAAAACTAAAAGTAGAGTTATTATATGATCCTGCAATCTTACTCTTGAACTCCAGAGAAAACCTAATTTGAAGGGATACGTGTATCCCAATGTTCACGGCAGCACTATTTACAATAGCCAAGACATGGAAGCAACCTAAATGCCATCAACATTGAATATTATGAATATTACTTAGCCATAAAAAAAGAATAAAGTGATGCCATTGGTAGCAATATCGATGGACTTGGAGAGTATCATACCAACTGAAGTATGATATTACTTATATATGGAAGCTAAAAAACTTATACAAATCAACTTATTCACAAAACAGAAATAAGACTTACATACATAGAAAACAAGCAGATGGTTACCAAAGGGAATAGCAGGGGCAGGAAGATATATAAATAAGGAGTTTGGGATTAATATATACATACCACTATATACACAACAGATAAGCAACAAGGACCTACTATATAGTATGGGGAACTATACTCAATATCTTGTAATAATTTATAATGAAAACAAATCTGAAAAAGAATATATATATGTATATATATATATATATAACTGAATCATTTTGCTATACTCCTGAAACCAACACAATACTGTAAATGAACTATACTTCAATTTTTAAAATGATTTTTAAAAAAGAAGCGTATATGTATTCAAATTATGTATTCCGACTGAAAACTGGTTTACATTTTCAAGTTTGGCTCCATCATTAGAGATCCTTTAACTTCATATGCCTCCACCCAGTTTCTGGAATACACCTGCTGGGCTGGGGTTAGGGCTCTGGAAGAACAGCTTCAGACTGCAGCAGCGTAGAACTCAGGTACCGGAAAGGGCTTGTGAGGCCCATATGGTGCCAATCCAAGATGCAAGTAGACTTGGAAACTGCTTGTGCCTTAGAGCTGTGCTCTCTTATGCCTCTTGGAAATGAGACTGCCCCATGAAGAAGCCCAAGCCGCTTCCTGGAAGGTGAGAGACCCGTGTGCTAATCATTCTGCTGTCTCTGCTGATAGCAGCACAGAGAAGTCATTCTACATTGTGCAGTGACCACTCAACCCAGCATTGATCAATGAATAACTGAGCCGACTTGCAAAAGAGGAACCATCTCACCGACCAGACCATCAGAGACATGAGAGCCTCAGCAGATAGCTAGTCAAGACAGAAACTCTCTCCCGTCAGGTATATATTTGACAATGCAGCATATATCATTTAAAAGGCACCAGGCTTTTTTGGGTTTTGTTTTTGATGGGAATCATTTGAGATAGAATTTATCAGAATCCCTGTGCTTATAGCACATAAAGCAGAGAAGTACTATAAGTAAGAGTGAGGGAAGCCACACATATGCAAGCCCCCCCCCCCAGGATTCTGGTATCAGTGGAAATAAGATAAAATTAATAATCTGCCACCACAAACAGGACACTGAAGACAACTGGAAATTACATGTGGTCAATTCAAATTATACTAGGTTGACACTTTTGAGATTTACAATTTAAGAGTATTGTTGCTCAAGAAAACTTGAATTTTCACTTTGAACTACTGGGGATTGTTATTAGTGATTACCTCCAAGCTAGGTAATAAACAGGAAGCAAACACAAATAACGCACTTTGACCTGCTGTGTTACTCTCAGTACTCAGTTCTCTTGTCAAGATCACACTTCCCCAAGTCAGACGTGAGACAGAAAACACAACAGACACCACTACAGTAGGCTAAGAGGGATTTCCAATGAACACTCTGAGTCTAGCATTGCATGACTTTGTTTGTTAGTCTCTAAAGAAGGTGAAGTGAGATAATGGAAAGAATGTTACTGCAGGGACTGGAAGAGTTGATTTCTATTTCCAACTCTAATTATTCACCTGATAACTTGGGCAAGTCATAGTCTTTCTGAGCCTTAGTTTACTCAGAGCATAGACCAGTTTTCTATTCCGATCATTCCCCTCTTCTATACTTTGTAGGTTCCTTAAAGGACTGCTTGTCTTGTAGGACTGTTTTGCTGGACACTCTGATGTTCAATTCATCTTCACAGCAATTTATCTGTGTCTAACTGCCACTTCTGCTACTCAGAAACCCTCTTCATTGGATTGGTTGCTTTTGTGCTTGTTAGTAACTATTCGCCCACCTCCAGCAGTTATGCTCCATGCACTAAGAATTATCTAATCTCCATCACCAGCTTTGCATTTAACCTCTGTATTCATTCACAGTACAAATATTTATTAGTGGCAAAAAAAAGTAACTGAAAGTTAGGATAGGCTATATTATTGAAAAATTTACTTATATGTGTATGTGTGTGCATAATAAATTTAAATGCTGGTTTGTTTTGACTGAGGTCTAATTAACATACAACATTATATTAGTTACTGGTATATAATATAATGAGTTGATACTTGTATATACAGCAAAATGATCACTACAGTAAATCCAGTTAACATCTGTCTTCATACATGACTAAAAAAATTTTTATTCTTGTGATGAGGACTTTTAAACATCTCCTCTGTTAGCAACTTTCAAACATGCAATACAGAATTATTAACTACAGACATCATACTGTACATTAACTTCCCATGACTTACTTATTTTAAAACTGGAAGTTTGTACTCTCTGACCATCTGCCATTCACCCATTTTACCCATCCTGCACTGCTTATTTCAGGCCCCCACCAATCTATTCTCTGTACCGATAAGCTTGTTTCTTTCATATTTCGTGTATAAGTGAAATCGTATAGTATTTGTCTTTCTCTGACATTTCACTTAGCAAAATACCCTCTAGATCCATCCATGGATCTAGAATGTTGTCAGAAATGGCAAGATTCCCCTCTTTTTTTATGCCTGAATAGTATTCAGTTGTACATGTATGCAACATCTTCTTTATCCTTTCATCTAGTGATAGACACAGGTTGCTTCCATATCTTGGCTATTGTAAACACATCTTTTCAAATTAGTGGTTTTGTTTTCTTTGGATAAATACTTGGAAATGAAATTGCTGGATCATGAAGAACATCTATACTGTTTTCCATAGTAGCTGCACCAGTTCATGTTCTGATAAATAGAGTACAAGGGTTCCCTTTTTTCCACGTCCTCACCAACATGGTATTTCTTTTCTTTTTGATAGTAGCCGTTCTAACAGGTATGAGGTGATACCTCATTATGGTTTTGCTTTGCATTTCTTTGATGATTAATGATACTGTGAGCATCTTTTCACATAACTGTTGGTATGTCTTCTTTGGAAAAATGTCTATTCAGATCTTCTGCCCAAGAGTAACTCATCCTGCTGTATGAGTTCTTTCCATATTTTGGATACTAACCCCTAACCAGATACGTGATATGCAAATATTTCCTCCCATTCTGTAGGTTGCCTTTTCATGTTATTAATAATTTCCTTTACTGTGCAGAAGTTTTTCAGTTTGATGTAGCCCTACTTGTTTATTTTTGCTTTTGTTGCCTTTGGTTTTGAAATCAGATCCAAATAATCATCACCAAGACTGATGTCGAGAAACTTACTGTCTATGTTTTCTTTTAAGAGTTTTATGGTTTTAGGTCTTACATTCAAGTCTGTGAGAGTCAGTTTTCGTGTATGATGTCAGTAGTCTACTTTCATGCTTTTGCATGTGGCTGTCCATTTTTCAGTGTACAGATCTTTCATCCCCCTGGTTAAAAGTATTCCTTTTTGAAACTATTGTAAGTGAAACTGTTTTCTTTATTCCTCTTTAGAAAACACCCTGATGCTGGGAAAGATTGAAGGCAGAAGGAGAAGGGGATGACAGAGGAGAAGATGGTTGGATGGCATCACTGACTCAATGGACAAGAGTTTGAGCAAGCTTCTGGAGTTGGTGATGGACAGGGAAGCCTGGCATGCTGCAGTCCATATGGTCGCAAAGAGTCAGACACAACTGAGGGACTGAACAACAAAAATAATAGTTCACTATTAATGTATAGAAAGAAAACTCATTTTTTATATCTTGCAATTTTACTGCAGATGGTGATTGCAGCCATGAAATTAAAGGACGCTTACTCCTTGGAAGGAAAGTTATGACCAACCTAGACAGCATATTAAAAAGCAGAGATATTACTTTGTCAACAAAGGTCTGTCTAGTCAAGGCTATGGTTTTTCCAGTGGCCATGTATGGATGTGAGAGTTGGACTGTGAAGAAAGCTGAGCACCGAAAAATTCATGCTTTTGAACTGTGGTGTTGGAGAAGACTCTTGAGAGTCCCTTGGACTCCAAGGAGATCCAACCAGTCCATTCTAAAGGAGAGCAGTCCTGAGTGTTCAATGGAAGGACTGATTCTGAAACTGAAACTCCAATATTTTGGCCACCTGATGCGAAGAGCTGACACATTTGAAAAGACCCTGATTCTGGGAAAGATTGAGGGGAAGAGAAGGGGATGACAGAGGATGAGATGGTTGGATGGCATCACCAACTCGATGGACATGGGTTTGGGTGAACTCCGGGAGTTGGTGACGGACAGGGAGGCCTGGCGTGCTGTGGTTCATGGAGTCGCAAAGAGTCAGACGCAACTGAGCGACTGAACTGAACTGAACTGGATTTTACTGAATCCATTTATTTGTTCTCACAGGTTTTTAGTGGCATTCTAGAGTTTTTTAATATATGACATCAAATTATTTGCAAATAGTGACAGTTTTATCTCTTCCTTTCCAATCGGAATGCTTTTTATTACTTCTTCCTCTTCATTGCTTTGGTTCAAACCTCCAATATTACATTGAACTGAAAGTGGAAGAATGGGCATCCTTGTCTTGTTCCTGACCTTAGAGGGAACTATCAGCTTTTCTCTGTTGAGTATGATGTTATCTGTGGTCTTATCATATGCAGTATGGCTTATATTTTGTTGCCTCTATACCCAGTTTGTTGAGAGTTTTTAATCATACATTAATGTTGAATTTTGTCAAATGCTTTTTCTGTGTCTATTGAGATGATCATTTTTATCCTTCCTTTTATTAATGTGGTGTATCACACGACTTATTTAAGAAAACTAGACCATCCTTGCATCCTTGGAGTCAATTTTCCTTGATCATGGTGTATGATCCTTTTAATGTGTTGTTGAACTTGGTTTGCTAAAATGCTGTTGAGAACTTTCACATCTATATTCATCAGGGATACTTGCTTGTACTTTCCTATCCTTCTTGTGTCCTCGTCTGGTTTTGGTATCAAGGCAATACTGATTTCATAAAATGAGTTTGGAAGAGTTCCCTCCTCTTTCATTTTTTGAAAGAGTTTGAGAAGTGCTATGTACTCAGTCGTTCAGTCATGTCTGACTGTTTGTGGCCCTATGGACTGTAGCCTGCTAGGCTCCTCTGTCCATGGAATTCTCCAGGCAAGAATACTGGAGTGTGTTGCCATTTCCTACTCCAGGGGACCTTCCTGACTGACCCAAGGATGAAACCCATGTCTCTTGTGTCTCCTGCACTGGTAGGCAGATTCTTTACCACTCAGCACCACCTGGGCAGTACACAGTTTGAGAAGGATTAGTATTAATCCTTCCTTGAATGTTTGGCAGAATTCATCTGTTAAGCTGTCTGGTCCTGGACTTTTGTTTTTTGGAAAGTTTTTGATTACTGATTCGAAATCCTTCCTCGTAAACAAGCTATTCAGATTTTCTATTTCTTCATGATTCAGTCTTGGAAGGTTGTATGTGTCTAGAAATGCATCCATTTCTTCTAGGTTGTCCAATTTGTTGGTGCATAACTGTTCATAGTAGTCACTTATAATACTTAGTATTTCTGTGGTACCAGTTGTAATGTCTCATCTTTCATTTCTTATATTATTTCTTTGAGTACTCTCTTTTTTCTTGGTGAATCTAGCTAAAGGCTTATCAATTTTGTTTATCTTTTCAAAGAACCAGCTCATTTTAAAATTAATCTATTGATTTTCCAGTCTTTATTTTATTCATTTGTGTTCTGCTTTTTGTTATTTCCTTCCTTCTACTAACTTTGGATTTCATTTGTTCTTCTTTCCTGGTTGCTCAGAGGGTAAAGCATCTGCCTGCAATGTGGGAGATATGGGTTCGATTCCTGGTCAGGAAGATTCCCCGGGAGAAGGAAATGGCAACCCACTCCAGTATTCTTGCCTGGAGAATCCCATGGATGGAGGAGCCTGGTAGGCTACAGTCCACGGGGTCGCAAAGAGTCAGACTCGACTGAGCAACTTCACTTTCTTTTCTTTCTTTTTCCTTGGGATGTAAAATTAGGTTCTTTAAAGATCTTTCTTTTTCTTAATATAGATTTTATTGCTATGAACTTCCCTTTTAGGATTGCTTTTGCTGCATCCCATAAATTTTGATATATTGTTTTTCCATTTTCAATTGTTCCAAAGTATTTTTAAATTTTTCTTTTGATTTCTTTGTTAACCCATTGATTGTTCAGTAGCATACCATGTACTGCTGCTGCTAAGTCGCTTCAGTCATGTCCGACTCTGTGTGACCCCATAGACAGCAGCCCACCAGGCTCCTCTGTCCACAGGATCCTCTAGGCAAGAATACTGGAGTGGGTTGCCATTTCCTTCTCCAAGCATACCATTTAATCCCCACATATTTGTGAATTTTTCTGTTTTCTTCTTGTTATTGACTTCCAGTTTCATACCACAGTAATCAAAAAAGATGCTTAATATGATTTCAATCTTTGTAAATTTGCTAAAACTTGTTTTGAGGTCTAATATATGATCTCCTAGAGGACATTCCATGTACAAATGAGAAGAATGTATATTCTGTTGCTTTTGGGTGGAATGTTCTGTACAAATCTGTTAAGCTCATATGATCTAATGAGTCATTTAAGGCTGATGTTTCCTTATTAGTATTCTTTCTAGGTGATCTATCTATTGATATATGTGGAGTATTGAAGTCCCTTACTATTAAACATTATTATATTGCCATCTATTTCTCACTTTAGGTCTGTTAATATTTGCTTTAGATATTTTGTGCTTACATATGGGTGCAAAAATATTTTAAAATGTTATATCCTCTTATTGAATTGATCCCTTTATGATTATGTAATACTCTTTTATTACAGTCAGTGTTTTAAAGTCTATTTTGTCTGAAATAAATATAGCTTTGGTGGGGGGGGGGGTTCCGTTTGCATGGAACGTTTCTTTCAGTAGCTTTACTTTCAGTCTGTGTGTGTCCTCAAACAGTGTTTTATTTCCAAATAACACTTAACTTAAAGACTCTGAAAACCTAGGTTCAGACTTAGAGTTAAACAGAAACAGTTAAATCTTTATGCTCACAGAGGTGAAATTGCTAAGACAAATTTCAAGACTTAGTATAGGCAACTGCTAAGTGCTATCTTACTTACTTACCCTCTATTTACTCACACTCCATGAAAGCCATATTTGATTACTTGTAAGGGATCCTCATCTGCGCACCACCTCCACTCCAGGCCTAGCCAAATGCCTGCTGTACCCTCCCTGTTTCTCTCTCTCCTTGACCCATCTCTAGGCCCACCTCTCTTCAAAGACCCTTCTCCAAAGCAATCTGGTCTTCTTTCTGCTGACTCTGAAAAATAAGATTAAATGTATTTGAAATATACATATTGATGTTCTCTGAAATACAAGGTGTCAAAACTGTATCACATTAATATCCTGAAAAAAAGATACTTGAATACATATTTCAGATTTTCCCTATAATACAAATTAACATGAAGAACTCAAAAGTTGGGAAACTGCTTTACAAAAGACAAATGTGGAGTGCTGATGCTAGGGTGTTGTCATAAATTATAAAAAATAATTATAAAAATAAAATTGTAAGTTTGTTCATAAAACAACACAATCAAAATTATTGAAACACTATATAATTTAGAAATACAATAATATTATTAAAAATGTTAAAAAACTATTAAAAATAAGGAAATCAGGACAGATACATTATTTTTTCATTGTTAATTATTTAAGTAATAAGTGTATATATTCTTCACATCAGTTTTTAATATAATTTAAATGAGTTTAAAATCTCCCTTGTACTTTCCACATATTCTTCTCAGTCTTAGATCTTTTTTCATCTCCCCATTATTATCACTTTGCTATATCTTCTTCCAGAACTCTTTCCTTGCATTACATAATCTTTCTACCAGGTTTAATATTTTACATGTAAAAAACTAAACAGCTTTTGTACAAAGAAATAAGAGCTGAACTTCTGTTCTAAGGTATAATTTTCCAGACAGGAACATTTTCATTTCTGGGCTCTAGTGAATGTTGAAGAAGCAATGTTAAATCTAAAATAAAAACACTTTTAAAAATGCAACATTCAACTATCTGCTACAAGGAACTCACAAAATGTAAACATTAGTAAAAAGAAATGTCAATATGAATGACATTTTAAAACCTTTAGTTGTGCAAAAAGTTTAGGAAAAAGAAAATTTTTAGAGGCAGATATTATGTCAATTTATTACTAGGAATTATTTTTGTCATCCCATTATTAACTCTATTAATAACCTAATTAGTCTGTCAGGCACATACTGTCCATTGTACTTTTATTGTGCACAGTAAGCTATATCTAGAGCTGCTTTTAAGGCAAATTAACAAAGCTGTAGTTCAGTCGCTCAGTTGTGTCTGATTCTTTGTGACCCCATGAACTGCAGCACACCAGGCTTCCCTGTCCTTCACTATCTCCCAGAGTTTGCTCAAACCCATGTCCATTGAGTCGGTGATGCCATCCAACCATCTCATCCTCTGCCACCCACTTCTCTTGCCTTCAATCTTTCTCAGCATCATGTTTTTTTCCAATGAGTTGACTCTTCACATCAGGTGACCAAAGTATTGGTCATCAATACTTCAGCATCAGTCCTTCCAATGAATATTCAGGGTTGATTTCCTTTAGGTTGACTGATTTGATCTCTGTGCTGTCCAAGGGACTCTCAAGAGTCTTCTCCAACACCACAGTTCAAAAGCATCAATTCTTCAGTGCCCAGACTTCTATATAGTCCAACTCACACATTCATATATGACTACTGGAAAAACCATAGCTTTGACTATATAGACTTTTGTCAGCAAGTGATGTCTCTGCTTTTTCATATGCTGTCTAGGTTGGTCATAGCTTTCCTTCCAAGGAGCAAGCTAATTTTAATTTCATGGTTGCAGTCACTATCCACAGTGATTTTGGAGCCCCCCAAAATAAAGTCAGCCACTCTTTCCATTTTTCCCCCATCTATTTGCCATAAAGTGATGGGACCAGATGTCATGATCTTCGTTTTTTGAACACTGAGTTTTAAGTCAGCTTTTTCACTCTCCTCTTTCACGCTCATCAAGAGGTTTTTAGTTCCTCTTTGCTTTCTGCCATTAAGGTGGTATCTGCGTATCTGAGGTTATTGATATTTCTCCTGGCAATCTCGATTCCAGCTTGTGATTCACCCAGCCTGGCATTTCACATTATGTACTCTGCATATAAGCTAAATAAGCAGGATGACAATATACAGCCTTCTCATATGCCTTTCCCAATTTGGAAACAAGTCCATTGTTCCATGTCTGGTTCTAACTGTTGCTTCTTGACCTGCATATAGGTTTCTCAGGAGACAGGTAAGGTGGTAGGGTATAATAGAAAGACAAAACAGATAGACAGATACACACACAAAAAATAAAGGAATCCAAACACTAAAGATAGTCATCAAGCCACAGTGGAAGAAAGCAAAAGAAGAAAGGAACAAAAAAGAACTCTAGAAACCTCCAAACAAATAACAAAATAGCAATAAGCACAAATCTATCAATAATTATTTTTTGAAGTAGAATTGACTTACAATGTTGTGTCAGTTCAATAAGTACTTTAAATGTAATAAACTGAATGCTCCAATTAAATGACATAGAGTTGTTAAGTGGATACAAAACAAAACCCAAATATAAGCTGCCTACAAGAGACTCACTTCAGATCTAAAGATTCACACGGATTGAAAGTGCAGAGATGAAAAAAGTATTCCATGCAAATGGAAATCAAAAGACAGTCATTGTGGTAATACTTAGGCAAAAACTGTAAAAAGATACAAAGAAAAATATTATATAATCATCAAGGGATAAATCTAAGAAAAAGATATGACAATTGTAAATATATATGCATCCAACATAGGAGCACCTAAATATATAAAACAAATATTAACAGACATAAAGGAAGAAACTGACAGTAACACAGTAACAGTAGGTGACTTTAAAACCCCACTTATATCATCCAGACCAAAACTCAATTAGTAAACACTGGCCTTAAATGATACATTAAACCTGAGGGATATATATATATATATGTATGTATATATAGAGAGAGAATATTCTAAACACAAGAGAGAATATTCTAAACAAGGTCTCAGTAAATTTAAGAAAACTGAAGACATATCAAGCATCTTTTCCAACCACAATGCTATGAGACTAGAAATCAATTATAAGGAAACACAAACACATAGACACTAAACTATATGCTAGTAAACAACCAATGGATCACTGAAGAAATCCAAGAAGAAATAAAAAAGACAAGGAGACAAACAAAAATGAAAACACAATGATCCACAATTTATGGGACATAGCAAAATCACTTCTAATTCTAAAAAGAAAGTATAGTGATACAAGGCTACCTTGGGAAGCAAGAAAAATCTCAAATGAATGACCTAAACTTACACCTAAAGTAACTGGAAAAAAAGAACAAACAATACCCAAAGGTAGTAAAAGGAAATAAATCATAAAGATCCAAACAGAAATAAATGAAATAGACTTTAAAAAAATAGAAAATAACAATGAAACTAATAGTTGTTTCTTTGAAAAGATAAGCAAAGTTGTTAAACATTTAGCCAGACTCATCAGAAAAAAAGAGACAGGGCCCAAATCAATAAAATCAGAAATGAAAGAGAAGTTACTATTAACACCACAGAAATACAAAGAATCATAAGAGATTACTAAGAACAACTATATGTCAATAAAATGGACAATCTAGAAGAAATGGAAAAATTCCTAGAAATGTTATTATCTCCCAATATTGATCTAGGAATAAATTAAAAATACAAACAGATCAATTACCAGTTATAAAATTCAATCCATAATTTTAAAAAACTCCCATCAAAGAAAAGTCTACGACTAGATGGCATTATGGGTGAATTCTGCCAAATATTTAAAGAAGAGACAACACCTACTCTGCTCAAACTATCCCAAAACTTTGCAGGGGAAGTCACCGTCACCCTGAAACCAAAACCAGACAAAGATACCACACAAAAAGAAAACCACGGGTCAATATCACTGATGAAGATAGATGCAAAAATCCTCAACAAAATATCAAATCAAATCCAAGAATACGTTAAAAGGATTAGAGACTATGATTAAGTGGATTTATCTCAGGGATGCAAGGATGGTCCAGGGTCCACAAACTGATCAATGTGATATAGCACATTAACAAAGTGAAGAACAAAAATCATATGATCATGTCAGTAGACACAGAAAAAGTATCAATTTGTGATAAAAATTCTCCACAAAATGGGTATAGAGGGAACATACCTCAATATAAAAAGACCATATATGATAAGCCCAGAACTAACATTATACTCAGGAGTGAAAAGTTGAAAGCATTTCCTCTGCGATCTCAAACAAGACAAGAATGCCCATACACTGCTTTTATTCAACACAGTATTGGAAGTCTTAACCACAGAAATAAGACAAGAACAAAAAATAAAAGGAATTTAAATTGAAAAGGAAGAAGTAAAACTGTCAAAAACTGTTTGAAGATGGCTTAATACTATACATGGACATATGTGTTAGTTACTCAGTCCAACTCTTTGCAACCCCATGGCCTAATATACACCACCAGGCTCCTCCATCTATTGGATGGAGGCAAGAATACTTGCCAAATGGACTGACTTGCCATTTCCAGCTCCAGGGAATCTTCCAGACCCAGGGATCAAACCCAGGTCTCCTGCATTGCAGGCAGACTCTTTGCCATCTGAGCCACAAGGGAAGATAACACTATACATAGAAAATCCTAACGATGCCACCCCAAAACTACTAGAGCTCATCAGTGAATTCAGTAAAGTTGAAGGATACAAAATTAAGATACAGAAATATCTGTTGCATTTCTGTACACTAAAAACAAACCATCACAAAGAGAAATTAAGGAAACAATTCCATTTGCAATCACATCAAAGGAATACCAAGGAATAAACTTAACCAAGGAGGCAAAAGACCTGTACTCAGAAAACTGTAAGACACTGATCTGATGAAATAAACCAAAGGTGACACAAACAGGTGGAAAATTACCATGTTCATGGATTGAAAGAATGAACATTGTTAAAATGACCATAGTACCCAAGAAAATCAACAGATTCAATGTAATCCCTATCAAAATATCAATGGCAGTTCCCACAGAACTAGAACAAATAACTTTTAAATTTGTATGGGAACACTAAAGACTCCAAAGAGCCAAAAATAAAAATTTGAAAAAGAGCTGGAAGTATCACACTCCCTGACTTCAGAGTATACTACAGTGTTATAGTAATCAAAACAGTGTAGTACTGGCACAGAAACAGACAATGGAACAGAATAAAGAACCCAGAAATAAACCATATACTTATGGTCAATTAATCCATGGCACAGGAGGCAAGCATTCACAAGGGTAAAGACAATCTCTTCAATAACAGTGCTGGAAAAACTGGACAACTAAATGTAAAAGAATAAAATTAGAACATTTTCTCACATCGTATACAAAAATAAACTCAAAATGGATTAAAATGTAATACTGGAAATCATCAAATTCCTGGAAAAAATATAGGTAAAACACTCTTTGATGTCCAATGTAGCAATGTTTTTGGATCTGTCTCCTAAAGCATAAGAAATGGAAACAAAAATAAACAAATTTGACCTAATTAAACTTAGCTTTTGCACAGCAAAGGAAACCATCAACAAAATGAGAAGACTGAATGGGAGAAAATATTTGCTAGTGATATGCCTGATAAAGGATTAACGTTAAAATATATAAACGACCTAAACAACTCAATCTCAAAAAAAAACAGAAACCAATAACCAATGTTATAAATTAAAAAAGAAACACCTAGAGTAACAGGCAAATTAGACATTGGAGTACAAAATGAAGCAGGGCAAAGGCTGATAGAGTTTCGCCAAGAGAATGCACTGGCCATAGCAAACACCCTCTTCCAACAACACAAGACGACTCTACACATGGACATCACCAGATGGTCAACACTGAAATCAGATTGATTATATTCTTTGCAGCCAAAAATGGAGAATCTCTATACAGGCAGCAAAAACAAGACCAGGAGCTGACTGTGGCTCAGATCATGAACTCCTTATTGACAAATTCAGACTTAAATTGAAGAAAGTAAGAAAACCACTAAGTCATTCAGGTATGACCTAAATCAAATCCCTTACCTTTATACAGGGGAAGTGACAAATAAACTCAAGGGATTAGATCTGAAAGACAGAGTGCCTGAAGAACTATGGATGCAGGTTTGTGACATTGTACAGGAGGCAAGGATCAAGACCATCTCCAAGGAAAAGAAATGCAAAAAGGCAAAATGGTTGTCTGAGGAGGTCTTACAAATAGCTGTGAATAGAAGAGAAGTGAAAGGCAAAGGACACAAGGAAAGATATACCCATTTGAATGCAGAGTTCCAAAGAATAGCAAGGAGAGATAAGAAAGCCTTCCTCAGTGATCAGTGCAAAGAAATAGAGGAAAACAATAAAATGGGAAAGTCTAGAGATCTCTTCAAGAAAATCAGAGATACCAAGGGAACATTTCATGCATAGATGGGCACAATAAAGGACAGAAATGGTATAGACCTAACAGAAGCAGAAGATATTAAGAAGAGGTGGCAAGAATACACAGGAGAGCTATACAAAAAAGAACTTCATGACCCAGATAATCACGATGGTGTGATCAACAACCTAGAGCCAGACATCCTGGAATGTGAAGTCAAGTGGGCCTTAGGAAGCATCACTACAAACAAAGCTAGTGGAAGAGATGGGATTCCAGTCGAGTTATTTCAAATCTTAAAGAGGATGCTGTGAAAGTGCTGCACTCAATATGCCAACAAATTTGGAACACTCAGCAATGGCCACAGGACTGGAAAAGGTCAATTTTCCTTCCAACCCCAAAGAAAGGCAATGCCAAAGAATGCTCAAATTACCACACAATTGCACTCATCTCACATGCTAGCAAAATAATGCTCAAAATTCCAAGCCAGGCTTCAACGGTACGTGAACCATGTAAACTTTCAGATGTTCAAGCTGGATTTAGAAAAGGCAGAGGAACCAGAGATCAAATTGCCAACATCTGTTGGATCATCGAAAAAGTCAAAGAGTTCCAGAAAAACATCTACTTCTGGTTTATTGTCTATGCCAAAGCCTTTGATTGTGTGGATCACAACAAACTGTGGAAAATTCTTCAAGAGATGGGAATACCAGACCACCTGACCTGCCTCCTAAGAAGAAGGCAAGAAGCAACCATTAGAACTGGACATTAAACAGTAGACTGGTTCCAAATTGGGAAACGAGAACATCAAGGCTGTATAATGTCACTCTGCTTATTTAACTTATATGCAGAGTACATCATGAGAAATGCTGGACTGGATGAAGCACAACTAGAATCAAGATTTCCAGGAGAAATATTAATAACCTCAGATATGCAGATGACACCATCCTTATGGCACAGAGCAAAGAAGAACTAAAAAGCCTCTTGATGAAAGTGAAAGAGGAGGGTGAAAAAGTTGACTTAAAACTCAACATTCAGAGAACTAAGATCATGGCATCCAGTCCCATCACTTCATGGCAAATAGATGGGGAAACAATGGAAACCGTGACAGACTTTATTATTTTGGGCTCTAAAATCACTGCAGATGGACTATAGCCATGAAATAAAAAGATGCTTGCTCCTTGGAAGAAAAGTTATGACCAACCTAGACAGCATATTAAAAAGCAGAGATATTACTTTGCCAATAAATGTTCGTCTAGTCAAAGCTATGGTTTTTCCAGTGGTCACTAAGGATGTGAGAGTTGGACCATAAAGAAAGGTGAGCACTGAAGAACTGATGCTTCTGAACTGCGGTGTTGGAGAAGACTCTTGAGAGCCCCGTGGACTGCAAGGAGATCCAACCAGTCCATCCTAAAGCAAATCAGTCCTGAATATTCATTGGAAAGACTGATGCTGAAGCTGAAACTCCAATACTTTGGCCACCAGAAGTGAAGAACTAATTCATTGGAAAAGATCCTGATGCTATGAAAGATTGAAGGCAGGAGGGGAAGGGGACAACAGAGGATGAGATGGTTGGATGGCATCACCGACTTGATGGACATGAGTTTGAGTAGGCTCAGGGAACTGGTGATGGACATGGAAGCCTGGCGTGCTTCAGTCCATGGGGTCAAAGAGTCTGACACAACTGAGCAACTGGATCACCATGTGATCCAGCAATAGCACTCCTGTGTATGGAAGACAATAAAAACATTATTTATAAAGACGCATGTACCCAAAATGTTCACAGCCATATTATTTATGAAGACAGGAGATGGAAGCAACATAAGTATGCATCAATAGATGAATGGATAAAGAAGATGTTTATATGTACAAAACTATATAAAATATATGGTTACATATAGAGCATATATAAAACTGAGTAAAATGAAAGAGGAAGAATGAAATTTTGCCATTTGCAACAACACAGACAGAGCTTGAGGGTATTATGTTTAGTGAAATAAGCCAGACAGAGAAAGATGAACATTATACTTTCATGTGGAATCTCAAAAATAAAACAAATGTTTATAACGAAACAGAGAGAGGAAGGAAGGTGAGACAGGATAGGAATAGGGGATTAAGAAGTACAAAGTATGATGTATAAAATAAATAAGCTACAAGGATATTGTCAACACAGAGAATATAGCCAATATTTTATAATAACTTTATATCTAGTATAATCTATAAAACTTCAATAACATCAGATACACAGATGATACCACCTTTATGGCAGAAAGCGATGAGGAACTAAAGAGCCTCTTGATGAAAGTTAAAGAGGAGAGTGAAAACACTGGCTTAAAACTTGACATTCAAAAAACTAAAATCATGGCATCCGGTCCCATCACATCATAGCAAATAGATGGGAAAACAATGGGAACCATGACAGATTTTATTTTCTTGGGCTGCAAAATCACTGCAGATGGTGACTGCAGCCATGAAATTAAAAGATGCTTGCTCCTTGGAAGAAAAGTGATGACCAACTTAGACAGCATATTAAAAAGCAGAGACATTGCTGTGCTGACAAAGGTCCATCTAGTCAAAGCTATGGTTTTTCCAGTGGTCATGTATGAATGTGAGAGTTGGACTATAAAAAAAGCTGAGTGCCGAAAAATTGATGCTTTTAAACTGTGGTGTGTAGAAGACTCTTGAGAGTCCCTTGGACAGCAAGGAGATCCAACCAGTCAATCCTAAAGCAAATCAATCCTGAGTATTCACTGGAAGGACTGATGTTGAAGCTGAAACTCCAATACTTTGGCCAACTGATGTGAAAAACTGACTCATTGGAAAAGACCCTGATGCTGGGAAAGATTGAAGGCAAGAGGGGAAGGGGATGACAGAGGATGAGATGGTTGGATGGCATCACCAGCTCGATGGACATGAGTTTGAGTAAGCTCCAGGAGTTGGTGATGGACAGGGAAGCCTGGCGTATTGCAGTCCATGTGATCACAAAGAGTTAGACATGACTGAGCAACTGAACTGAACTGAACTGCATCTATAAAATTTTTGATTCATTATGTTCAGTATATCTGAAACAATAGAATATTGTAAATCAACTATACCTCAGAAAAAATTTATTGGCCCACTTGCATGTCATCGCTGGTCATGCTTATTGTGCTTCTAAATATGGTGGCAACACATTAATCTTTCCATTCATTCTATTTTTTGCTTCATTTGGGTAATGGGAGATGTTTAAGCAAGTTGGGAAAATGGAGGTGGGGGATATCAGGCAAATTACCCCCATATATGAAAAAGTCGAATCATATTGTCTTCTGGTTTGGTAATATAAATACTTCACCCCTTTGATTACTGGCATTGGGCACATTTTTAAGCTGACCATTAATTATCTATAGGCTGGCAATGGAAAATACAATTCAATAGAATTCCAAGTTAGAATTTAGCTGATTTGCAATTTCTGAATGTCCATGTGACTCTGGAGTAGGAACTATATCTTCATGATCCCTATAGTCCCTGGATGAATATAATTCATGTTAATGCATGAAGAGACAAATATCACCTATTTGCTCATAACATAAAATAAACCATATTATTGACAATAAGAATTGCCATTTTATATAATTCTGTAGCTAATAAGAAAACATATGATTAAACACTACATTTATTTTCTTATTTTCCTTATTTTAAGTATTTCATAGATATTCCTGACAAGGTTGGACAGATTACACCTGATCTCACAGTATGTACCATCTATCAATATTTGGTTAATTGTTGTCAATAACTCAAACTGTTTTCTTCCACAAAACAAACAATAACAAAACTCTCTTTAGTTAAAATATATTCCTATACTCTAAAACCAGCCAGGTTTGCTTTAAAATGTCCCATTTGAAAAATAAATGAATAAAATGCTCCATTCACATGGCTATATTTCATGCTCTCTTTACATATTAAAATGTTTCATAAACTAAACAAGGATATTTAAAATAAAATTTCATTACACCACCTAAAACTGGCTGTACCAATAAATAACATGTAGAGCCTCTTTCTCACACAGCCTGTATAAGATTACTTATTCTATTAGCCACAACTAAATAACATATTTATTAAAATACTTTAAGTACCTGTAACAGAAAACAACTAAGCGCTACCTTTAGGAAAAACCAAAAGTGAATTTCGTAATTATAAAGATACAGGCATCTCAGAACCCAATGTCAGGAATTCAACAAGGTCCCAGAAAAGAACTGAACGAAAGAACTAAAAAGCCATCAGAAGCCAGACAATTCTCTCCATTAGACCTAGCTTATCCTTCTTCTGCAGGATAGCTTTTGCTTCTCAATCCACGTAGGAGGTGTTAACCTAAAACAAAACAGCCAGTTGCTTTACCATCAAAAGTGTTTTAGTTGGGAACAGCAAAGAATTGCAATTTGAGATGTGCAGACACAGTGAACCACATGCAAGTCTAGTAAAACAAAAGGGAAGAGAAACTTGGGGGTGGGG
Organism: Odocoileus virginianus; assembly: GCF_023699985.2. Taxonomy (NCBI): domain Eukaryota; kingdom Metazoa; phylum Chordata; class Mammalia; order Artiodactyla; family Cervidae; genus Odocoileus; species Odocoileus virginianus. The sequence continues at coordinate 34,983,830 of NC_069675.1, read as the reverse complement.
CTATTATAAACAAAATGTCCATTTGATGAAACTGCGAGTGTGAAGTATAGTGGCTTTTTACTGGTGAGTTGCAACAGTCTCTCAGTAGCTGAGCTGTTGCCAGGCAAGGAGAATTCTTTCTTCCTCCAGCTGGCAATAGGGCCACTTTTGCTGGAGATACCAAGTACATCCCTTCCTGTTGCAATAGGTATTGACGGAGTGGTGTGGGAGAGAGAACTCTCCCTTCTGGCCTCCTGACCCCATTGTAATGAGGTTTCCCTTTGTTAATTTTCACATAGAACAGCAATGGTCATATCATCGCCAGACTGACTCTCTCTCATTCAAATCCCTGGAGAGGAACTCTCATTGGCCAAATTCACCCACCTCCACTAGTGGCTGGAGATGAGCATCCTGCTGTGTGCAGTCCCTCCTTGGAAGCAGGAACTTTTAAGAGGGTTTTTGTAGGCTAGGAACACATATCACATAGTGTATACAATTGTATAGTATGCTGTACTGCAAACGGATAGGACTATACAAACCCTGTTCCTCTCTCAAATTCCACAAAACAGTGTCATCCCTCCTCTCCTGGAATGAAGTGACTAAAGGAGTAGAGAAAAGCCAAAATTATTAAAGAAATCAGTGTCCATCCACATAGAAATACCAGTTACAGGTAAGAAGAATCTAAGCCAGCTTGTCAGTGAAGCATTCAACCAGACAACTTCCATGCCAAAATAGCTCTATAAAATGAAATGTCAACACTGAACAGCATGCATTCACTTTCCTTTCCTCAATGTTTTACTTAAATCCTATGTGTTATATGAACAGAGCTAAAAATACTTCATGCTTAAGATAACCAAAGCACTCAGGCTAATAATAAAACAATTTCTGCCTACAGCTTCTATTTAGAAAAGGCAAACAACTTAGATGTTCACTGTAAAGAGTCACTGAACTGATAATTATCTATTGTTTTGTTAAGTTTTACCTTCTCCTGAAGGTTTGCTAGTTCACTATGTGGACATATCAGAAAACATGAGACATGTTGCATAGGAAATAATGAAGCATTTTCAGATATAAATTCAAAATTGAGATGCTTTAAAAAGAATTATAGGCATAGTTATCATAGATTTTTTTGCTGTAAATGATGAATAATTTTGCTAGACTGAGCTCTAGGAATACCTGAAACACACTTTTTTCCCCAGCAGATAAGAATTCATATTAAGTAGACTCCTTCTCTAAATATACTCTCTTCGTCTCATCTTTTCAACAGTATCTGCTAAATTTAATCACAGAGGCTTAAGTTACATTTTTTTCCATAAATGGTACTAAGCAAAAGTATTCTCAAAGGGGGAAATACAGTGTAAGGTAGAATTAAATCCTAATTTTATTTCTTTTCTCTGACACTGGAGGTCTTCATATTTCAGTTTCTTGTTCTGTAAATTTTATAACGCTGCAATGCTTCACAGCACTGTTGTAAGGACATAAAATGTTAAAATTGAGCAAATACAAGCATTGTCATGATGGTTGGTATTGTTGCTAATAATGCTGCCCTGCTTATAAGAACACGGACATCATTTCTTATAGGAACACATCATTTGCACTAGACCTGATTTTCAGAGCTTTAACCCATAAGGCTTCAAGTAGGATAAAAATTAATACCTGCATTTGTATAATGCTTTATGGTTTATAAATAATTTCATGAATAAGGAACACTTAATCCTCACATGTGTTGTGTAACAGGGGTATTATCATCCAAGGAGTCAGTGGCTCTGAAATGTCAACTGATTTACTCAGATTTGAATTCAAAGCTGGGATTCAAACCCTGTCTTTTGACTTCAGGTCTCATATTTTCCTTTTATTGTAGGGAAACTTGTCTGATTTTTCTTTCAAGTCTTCTGAATCTATTTCTCACCTTAACTTATAACATAGGTATATGGAGGAATCCACTGAAAAATGTTCCACAGATTTTCCTGGACTGATCAGAGATCCTGATGATTTAACTACTTAAAATGTTCAGTTCCTTTAACTACTTCTTGAACTTCTCACCCTACTTTCTTTTTTCCTTCCTCCAGTTTTACTGAGATACAACTGACACGCAACACTGTGTAAGGTTAAGGTGTACAGTATAATGATTTGACTTACAAACATCATGAAATGGTCACAGCAACAAGTTTAGTGACCATCCATCATCTCATATAAGATTAAAGAAACAGAAAAAACGTTTTTCCCTTGTGATGAGAACCTTAGGATTTACTATCTTAAAAACTCTCATATATAACATACAGCAGTGTTAATTATACCTATCATGTTGTATTATGTCCCTAGTATTTATTTATCTTATAACTGGAAGTTTGTACCTTTTGATTGCTTTCATCCAATTCCCCCTCCTGCCTCTGATAATCATAAATCTGATCTCTTTTTCTGAGTTTATTTGTTTGTTTTTGAAGTATAATTGACCTATGCAACTGTGTTGTATACAACTAACACTGTGTTGTTAGTATACAACACAGTGACTTTTTATTTAATACTTCTGAAAATGATCACTGTGATAGGTCTAGTTACCAGATAAAATATATCCCCATATAAAAATATTATATAATTATTGATTATATTCCCACACTGTAAACTTCATACCCATGACTCACTTATTTTTTATTTAAACTTAAAACAGTTAAATTATTATTTTAGTAGACTGTATACCTCATAATTTCCTTCACCTATTTCTTTGCTCTCCCCAACCCTCTCCCTTCTGGCAAAAGCGCTTGTTTGTTCTCTGTATCTATGACTCAATTTAGTTACATTTGTTCATTTTTTTTTAGATTCCACATATAAATGAAATCATATGGCATTTGTCTTTGTCTGACTTATTTCACTTATTTACTCATTTACTTTATTCACTAACTTATTTGACTTATTTCACCTAGAGCATAGTACCCTCTAGGTCCATTGACATTGTTGTAAATGGCAAATTTCACGCTTTTCATGGCTAATATTTCATAGCCATATATTCCATATATTTATATATATACACACACCACATCTTCTACATCCACACATCTATTGATGAGTACTTAGGTTGTTGCCATACTTAGTTATTTTAAATAATGCTGCAATGAACATTGGGGTGCATGTATCTTCTCACCCTACTTCTCCACTAATTTATTTGTCTTTGCTTTTGTTCTCTATTAGAATGCATTACATAAAGTCTTCAGTTTCAAAATAATATAATACATTTGGGATTGATACCACTGAGGGAACACAGAATAAAGGAGAGGAACATACAATAAGATGATTTTGTGGCCCAGTGATTTGCATGGGCCCAGTAATACATATCTGGGTTCAAATCAGGGTTTCAAAATGTGGACCTCAACTCCCTTATGTGTAAAATATGGTCAGTAATACCTACTTCACATGGTTATAGTGAGAGTTAAATAAAAACATGGTGTATGTGAGGGTGTATAAATATACATTTATTAGTGGTTGACAATGATTGGTACAAAATAAGTGTACAATAAGTGGAAATTTTATGCCTTTGGTTGGGAAAAGTTGTAAATAAGTCAAGTTTGAAAGAGGTATCAAGCATGGCTTGACTCATATTGAGGAGGCTGTGGATACCAGTAAGCAACAAATAGCTTTCACAATTTCCAGTTGTTATGTCTTGGTGTATGTTCTGATGATAGTGAACTTTAGGCAATAATTCACTCAACTAAGAATGCATAAACAAGCCCAGAAGGACGTTTAAACAGAAAACAAAATTCAGAGTTTTATCATGAATGGAGATGCTGCATATCCCTTTCCAGATAGGTACTGCCTGTTAAATGTTTTATTCCCCAGTCATGCACAAGAAGCAAAGCCCAAACACAACAGATGGCAGCCCAATTCTGGCTTCTAAAATGGTTTGCCTCCTACTCATAAGAGCCCAAGAATATGTTGACTCAAGGGTTGCAGATGAATCTTCAGTACAAAATACAATTTCCCAGTGTGACTCAGACTAACTGTGTTTCTCATTGGTGACAGCCAAGCTTAGAAACATGGTCTGAATTCAGAGTCTGAATCAGAAGACAATTTAGGTGGAAATTGGCATCCAATTCCAACAAGTTTATGCATGCATATAAAGCATAAAAGGATGGAAAAATCATTTTGATCAGCCATTAAGTCTGAGTAGCAATCATGGCTTTAAACAAAGTAGTTGAATTCATCTAGGCAGTCAAAACAAGTTCAGGAAGCAGAAAATGGAGCATAACCTCGATGCCTCACTTTTCCTTAACCTTCCCACATTCTATCATACAAAGTTCACTTGCGATACTGCCCTTACATCCATGGACTTCTCTGTCTCCACTGCAACCCCTCTTTGTCTAGGCCAAAAGCACCCATTTCTTGGTCTCCCTACATTTAATCTAGATCTTCTTGGATGCAGTCCTACAGATTTCTCCAAAAGCTTGATCTGTCACTGCCAAGATTCCATTAATACTGCTTAAATACCTTCAATAGCTTTCTTTTGTTTCTATGACAAAGGTCAAAACACTTATAATGTTAATTAAAGCATACTGTTCTTAGTTACCACAGTGTACCTCGATTATCATTGTTCTTAGTTACCAACAACAGAAATTGACTCTGGCTGATTTAAAGAGCAAAGGAGCTTATTAAAAACATATTGCCACTAGGAAGAAACTGACTCAGAGGAGAGAAACTTATAAAAGAATGTGAGTCACCCATAAGGCTAGGGACCAAGCTGAGGAAATAGATGCCACAGCTGGCACTGCCAACATACTGGAAACAATTACTGGAGTCACTGCCTCACTTACCAAAAGGAAAAGGGAATTCTTCACTGTTTTCATCTGGCTCCTGATCCAAATACTGGGTGGGTCCACTTGATTGGCTTAGACTAGGTCATGTGACCACACATAGCTGCCTGGAGCTGAGCTTCTCTAACAGGAAGTCAGCCCACCCATCATTTGCACAACTAAAGTGAGGGATTCCCCAAATACAGGAAGGAGTTGAGTTTCAAATGCTGAGCAGTCAAAATAAACGGAAAGAAAAGGAAAAAAAAAGAAAGAATAACATCCACTACAGCCCATGACCCGTGATTTGGCTTGCCTCCACCTCCAGCATCATATCTCACACACACACACCCCACACCCTCCCTCCCACCCCATGCTCCAGCCATTTTGTCTTTCCTTCAAACATTTCTTCCTTATTGCTCCCACCTCGCTCTGGTTCAGGCTAGTGTAAAGGTTCGGGTGCTGTTAGAAAAATGAAGGCACACTCACAGGTGAGTTCAATGAGACCATTTACAAAGATGCGGGCCCTGTTAAGGGAAGCCAGCCAGACCAACTCTAGAAAGCATCCTTGGCTAGTAACAGTGGGAAGCCCTAAGCACCCCTCAGTTATAGCAGTAAATGATGAGAGGGAGGGTTCCTGGAACCTAGAGAGAATAGCTGTGTTTTCCAGCAAAGAAATGAAGTCAGTTTATACTGGCAGGGTGGGGAAGCTAATGGCCTGGTTTCACTCTGCTCCCACCCTCTAACCTCCTCCTGATGCTATTGGCTAAACCCAAACTGAGACCAGAGGGATGGCACCAAGGTAACCTCCCAGAACACAGGGCAGGGTCAAGAAAGATGGATGTTGGATCCCGAAAGGCTACTGGAAAAAAATGTCCAGGGTAGTCAGTATCCTTTGTTTTAGGTTCTTTTTCTTAACAGTACTTTAAAACATTTTTTAATTGTGGTATAATTGACATGTAATATTTTATTGGTTTCAGGTGTATGACATAATAATTGGATATTTGTATCAGTGTATGTTGCAAAGTACTTAACAGTACTCACCTCTATGTGTAACTATATAATCATAAGTGGTTTTAAAATTACTAAAATTAATAGGTATTAATAGTAATTTTAAATTCCTTGTGGTGAGGGATTGTGCCTGTATTTGCTCACCACTGTTTCCTCAGAAACTAGCATATTACTGTCAGGGGACTGTGTAATTTCTTTGGTTCTGTCTCGCTGCAGCAAAGATTTGAAACGGTGAACCGGAGTTACAGCTCAGTTACAGCTCAGAGTTTTATTCAGCAAGCAAAGCAAAGTACACCCTTGAAGCGCAAGGGCAGGCTGACCCCAAAGGAGAGGCTCAATCCATTTTGGTTTCCTCCTTTTATACATTTGTCTCCCCCCCTCCTCTTGAGCCTATGCAAATTGGGCTGGCCAAGAAGGGGGCGTGTTTGTTTCACCTAAAGTTCTCACTCCAGTCTGTAGATTTTCTTTTATTCCATTTTCATGGGCTTTTCCCTTTCTTTGTCTTTTAGCTGCTGCCATTTTGAACTCCTTTTTCCTGTTCTAACTACCTAATATTTCCCCTTCAAGAGATGGGAGGCCCAAGTCTTTGGGAATAGGGGCGTCAAGGTCTCTCTGGCTACTTCCTGCTGAACTGGGATGGCAAGGGGCATTGGGCCTCCCCTTCTTGCTAGTCTCAAGCCTCAGAATCCTTATAGCGGTGTCCATCTAAGGGTGAGTGATATTTTCTGTGGTCGGGTATAGTTTTACATATCCTTGTTGAACTAGCACTGCATTTTGTGGCTTGTTGACCAGGGCAGAGACAAAACGGTTTAGACAATTGATGATACATGGAACAATATAAGCAGTATCAATATGGTGATAACCGGGATTAGTAGGGGCATTAGCCAACTCCAAATTGCCTCTCACCAGGAGAAGGATCCCCCAAAGAGAGATTGTAGCCACCCTGAGGACTTTCCAGCTCGTTCTTTGAGATCCCATAGGATCTGAATGTATTTCTTGAGGATTGTGAGACTTTCTTTAACTTAGCTTGGAGGTATTTCCCTAGAAATAATGTCTCATTCAAGATGGCTCAAGTCCTTCCTTGTTCAGGAATCAGGAGATCTATCTCCTGTCTATTTTGGAGTACGATCCCTGCCAAGCTGTGTTGGCTCTTTAGAGCTATCCTGAGAAATATTATCCCCAGAAACTTAATGTTGGGGTGGTCATTAGAATGGCACTCATTTGTAATCCTGACTAGGTATCTGAGATCTCCCAAGGGCTCACAGGTGTATTGAGTGTACTCTTCTGTTTTCTTCCATGGCTTGACTCATGAGTAGTGAATTCAGGAGTCATGTCCTGGTAACTTAACTGCTGTGGGGGTAGCAAGTATTACATGGTAGGGGCCCTTCCATGTAATACTAGGGGCTGGAGTTGAGCCTTTGGGGACCCATATTTTCACACTTTAATTAGGACTTGAGTCCCTGGAGCATATAGTGGTGGCTCTTTAGACTCTTTTGGGTCCTGGTTGACACCCCACAAGTGTATATCTTGTTGGAATTGCCCAATGGCCATGGTATAAGACCAGAGGGACTGAGCCTCTGGATCTAGGAAGAGGTCACTGACATAAACAAAAGGTCTCCCTTACAGCATCTCATAAGGACTAAGATGAACCTGTTCCTTAGGGGCGATACGGGTGCAGAGGAGAGCTGTTGGTAAAGCCTCTTTCCATCTGAGGGAGGTCTCCTGGGTTATCTATCACTGACTTTAAGAATTGGTTGGCTCTTTCTACTTTTCCTGAAGACCTGAGGCCTCTAGGCACAATGGAGATAAGAAGCAATGCCCAATGCTTTAGAGACCCCTTGGCTGACCTTAGAAGTAAAAGATGTCCCATTGTCACTTTGTAATGACCTGGGCAGACCAAATCTCAGAATGATTTCATGGAGCAGTATTTTTACCACCTCCTCAGCCTTCTCAGTCCAGGTGGGAAAGACTTCGATCCATCCTGTGAATGTATCTATCATGACTACTAGGTGTTTATACCCTTGAGAAACTGGCATCTGGGTGAAGTCCATCTGCCAGGCCTCCCCTGGGTAGATCACACACACTGCTAGATGGGCTGGGCCAGCTGGGGTTTTCGAGCTCCTTGGGGGTTGTTTAATTGGCCAGTGGGACAAGAGGATGCCACCTGCTTTATAGTCATTTGGAGGCGTGTTCCTCTGAGGGACCTTTCCAGTAACCTTTGGAGGGTCTTCTCCCCTAAATGAGTGGTGGCATGTAAGGAGTTAACCAACTTCCACTGGAGATTCCCAGGCAGAAAAAGGAGTCCCTCCTTTTGCAACCACCCCATATGATCTTCTTGAAAGCCCTCACTCTTAGCTTTAAGAGTCTCACCTTCAGTAATGAAGGAGTTTCTGGCAAATTAGTCTGCGGAACTAGGGTGGCAACCCCTATTAGGCCACGGTTATGTAATGCTGCTCTCTTAGCTGCCTGATCAGCTGCTTGGTTCCGGGCTCCCTTTTTGGTGTCCTTTACAGTGGGAGACTGAAACCTCAGCAGGCAGATGGACTGCCTCCAAGAGCCTAAGGATTTGATCACCATATTTGATTGGGGACCCTCAGGTGGTCAAGTGGCCTCTTTCTTTCCAAATAGCAGCAAGTGCATGTAGCACCAGAAAGGCATACTTGAAGTTAAGTGTAAATGGCTTCTCTTTCTCCCTTCCCAGCTCTAAAGCTTGAGTCAGGGCTATGAGCTTAGCTCATTGGGCTGAAAGTACCTGGTGGTAAAGGTTTAGCCTCTATGGTCTCAAAATTGGAGACTACTGCATATCCGGCTCTTCTTTTTCCATCTAAGACAAAGCTGCTTCCATCAGTGTACCAGATTTCCTCCGGATTCGTCAGAGGATCTTCTGACAATCCCTCTCGGAGTTTTGTCCAATGGTCCAACGTTTCTAAACAAGAGTGAAAGGGGAGAGAGCCCTCGGGGGTAGGCCGGAGGGTAGCTGGGTTAAGAACCTCACAAGAGGATAGAGTAAGGCCTGGACTTTCCATCAGCACTATTTGATATCTGAGGATCCTTTGACCAGACATCTATAAACAGTCTATCCCATTCAGGAGTTGTCTCACTTGGTGGCTGGTAAAAATAGTTAGTTTGTCCCCAAGAGAGAGTTTTAAAGCCTCTTCTATCAGGACTGCAATAGCTGCAAGATGTCGAAGGCAGGGAAAGATCTCTTACCAATAAGGGAGTAGGACACTCAGGGACCACCAGAAACTGGTGGGAAAGTATTTGTCCATCCCAGCAACAAAGAAGTACTTGGGTGAATCTTTTTGCAATTTTTTTTCCTGTAGCACCCAAAATGGTACAGGTTTGGGAGAAGGCTCTGGAGTAGAAGGTCAGGACACAGTAGGTAGCCCCTGTGTCAACCAAGAAATTCTTGGACCTACCTGCCACACCCAGTTGCATCCTTGGGTCCAGACCCATGATGGTTATCTGTGACAGGTGGGCTGGCTGGAGCAGGCCACTTAAGTCCTGTTGAACCATCATGAGGGAAGGCTTGGCGCTTGACCTTGAGGCTCTTGGGTCCCCAGGGCAGAATGCTGCCCAATGTCCCAATTGATGGCATCTGTAGCAAGCTGTTTTAGGAGACTTGTCATGGTTTGGGAACTCTTTGGCCCAATGTCCTGCCTGTCTACAGATTAGGCATTTGCCTCATGCCTTGTCCTTCAAGTCCTTGGGGTTTGCCATAGGGCTTCCCTGGAGGTCGGCCAGCATCTGGGCATGCCTTATCTCTTTCTTTCTCTCCCTTTCCTGGGCCTTGGCCTCCCTCTCCTGTTCTCTGTTATATAAAGTATTGATGGCTGTCTGGACCATCTCATCTAAAGAAGCAGCAGGATCCTGCTGTTGTAACTTTGTCTGATGAATACTGGGACAGGAATTTGTCCTTTAAAATCTCCTGTCCCTCATAAGAGTCTAAGTCCAGATTGGTAAACTCTTGGAGGGCCTCTTTTAGACTTTCCAGAAAGGAAATGGGGTTCTTGTTGGACTCCTGAGTTACTGCTGAGACCAAGCACAGTCCCACAAGTTAATAAGCTTCCTTCTATTTCCATGGGTGGACTTCCTTATGGGTGGGTTTTTTGGAAGATTATCCTACCCAGTACTGTTGACACCTGAGAGCTGGGCGTCCCCAGGTCAGGGTGCAGATCCCCAGGCAGGCTGAGGTGTGACAGCCTCCTGGAGATTGAATTCCCAGGCAGGTCGATGCATGTTGACCTCCTGAGAATTGGGTCCCTGGGCAGGTCGAGGCAAGTTAACCTCCTGGAACCCCTGGACTGGCAGATCCCTGAGCAGGTTGAGGTGTGACAACCTTCTGAGGACCAGATCCCTAGTCAGGTCAAGGCAGGTCAACCTCCTGACACCCCAGGCTGCAGTTGGGCATCCCCAAGGTATCCAGCATGACTAGTACTGGGTAGGATCAAGGGGTTGTGATATTAACTCATTGATGGTTCGTCCACTGCAGATGGGAATAGATATCATGATGTAAAGCAATCCAAGCCTGTGCCCTGAGACTGGGAACCTGGTGAAATCATCATAAGCCTTATCCTCTTATTGCTCTGACGGAATGTAAGTCACTGATTTCCTCGCCTAGTCCTCCATAAAAGCAGTTTAGTGTGTTTCCAATGGTAAACATTTCATTGTCTTAGACCCGTTCTAGGTAATAACAGAAGTAATGACAAAGAAGTGGGTTATCTGGTCCTGTTAGAGGCATTAAGAGTATTTTAATAATAAGCTGGGTGGAGAGATGTGGCATATAAGGGGGCAGGGTTCTGGTTGTAGGAGTTAGTAAATGACTTAAGGACAAATTGATAAGAGGCAACAGACCAGATATACCATAAAAGTGGAGTGGAGATTTGATCCAGGGGATATGTTTGCAGCTTTAGAAGGGTGGTAAGGGTTTGGGTCCAAACAGCCTACAGGGCTAACTCCTAAAGTGGCAAACATTGTCCCTGGAAGCCCAGTTGCTCTTGAAAGGATGCCACCAACACATGGACTTCTAGCAGGCATTGTGTGACTGTCACCCACCCTAGTGGGTCCACCGAGAGGTGCTGTTGTCACACAAGTTGTGGGAAACATGGAAGATGAAGGCCTGAATCTCTAGAGGAATGGGTATTATACAGTATTTCCCTCCCTAAAGGCCAGCTATTTTCTGGTTGTCCTGCCAGAAGATTGTAGACACACATTGTGGGCCCGGATGTGGTTGAGAAAAAGAGCATGAAACAGGAGAGAAGGGGGCAGGGAATAACTATTGAAAGAATGACATAGCCCAAGTGCATAACATAAACAGATTAAAATCAAATGGGTGCAAGATGGCAGACAAGTCATATTCAACCAAACCTTGATCCTCAATCTGCAAGCTAAATGACACACCCAGAGGCACCATGACAGTTCCAGTTCAGTTCAGTCCAGTCTCACAGTCATGTCCAACTCTTTGCAACCCCATGGACTGCAGCAAGCCAGGCTTCCCTACCATCACGAACTCCTGCAACCTACTCAAACTCATGTCCATTGAGTCAGTGATGCCATCCAACCATCTCATCCTCTGTCATCCCCTTCTCCTCCCACCTTCAATCTTTACCAGCATCAGGGTCTTTTCCCAATGAGTCAGTTCTTCACATCAGGTGGCCAAAGTATTGGAGTTTCAGCTTCAGCATCAGTCCTTCCAATGAATATTCAGGACTGATTTCCTTTAGGATGGACTGGTTGGATCCCCTTACTGTCCAAGGGACTCTCAAGAGTCTTCTCCAACACCACAGTTCAAAAGCATCAGTTCTTCAGTGCTCACCTTTCTTTTGGTCCAACTCTCACATCCATACATGACTACTGGAAAAACCATAACTTTGACTAGACAGACCTTTGTTGGCAAAGTAATGTCTCTGCTTTTTAATATGCTGTCTAGGTTGGCCATAACTTTTCTTCCAAGGAGCAAGTATCCTTTAATTTCATGGCTATAGTCACCATCTGCAGGGATTTTGGAGCCCACCCAAAAATAATGTCTGTCACTGTTTCCATTGTTTCCCCATCTATTTGCCATGAAGTGATGGGACTGGATGCCACGATCTTAGTTTTCTGAATGTTGAGTTTTAAGTCAACTTTTTCACGCTCCTCTTTTACCTCAACAAGAGGCTCTTTAGTTCTTCACTTTCTGCCATAAGGCTGGTGTGATCTGCATATGTGAGGTTATTGATATTTCTCCCAGAAATCTTGATTCCAGCTTTTGCTTAATCCAGCCTGGCATTTCTCATGATGTACTCTGCACAGAAGTTAAATAAGCAGGGTGACAATATACAGTCTTGATGTACTCGTTTCCCAATTTGGAACCAGTCTGCTGTTCCATGTCCGGTTACAACTGTTGCTTCTTGACCTGCATAGAGATTTCTCAGGAGGCAGGTCAGGTAGTCTGGTATTCCCATTTCTGGAAGAACTTTCCACAGTGTGTTGTGATCCACACAGTCAAAGGCTTTGGCATAGTCAATAAAGCAGAAGTAGATGTTTTTCTGGAACTCTCTAACTTTTACAATGATCCAACAGATGTTAGCAATTTTATCTCTGGTTCCTGTGCCTTTCTAACACCAGCTTGAACATCTGGAAGTTCACAGTTCACGTACTGTTGAAGCCTGGCTTGGAGAATTTTGAGCACTACTTTGCTAGTGTGTGAGATGAGTGCAATTGTGTGGTAGTTATGACAGTTCCAAGGCACTATCAAAAGACCAAGGAGTGGATGGCTCCCCACTTGTTGGAATGATCCTCCCACTCATTAGCATATGAAATCACCCAGCTCACAAAAACTAACCAAACCACGTTTCGTGGCCACCGTACTCGCCCTCTGTGATGGCCCACACTCTGTGGGGTGTGCTTCTCTCTGAATCTGAACAAATCCACCTCTTACCTATAGCTTTGTCTCTCACTGAATTCTTTTTGCAATGAGACATCAAGAACCCGAGCTTCATTAGGTCCCAAAACCAGGCACTGTGGGTTTTGGCCAGGCTCAAGTCCCAATCAGATATAAGTGAGTGACTAAGCATAGTACAGAGTTCCTGTAACGTGGGTTTGAGTCCCAATCTTAGGTAAATTGTTTCAAACACAACTTTCAGGAATGGAAAGATGATGACCTGCCCAATCAAACAATGGCATAGATGGAGAGAGGAGCTGAAGGACAGGAGGAAAAAGCAGTGGGGAAAACGTGCTGAGGAATCCCCTTCATAACCTGCCATAAAATCTGCTAAATACCTGACCTGTGCTCACAGTTTTCATTGGCCTGATCCTTGGCACAAAGAAGATTAAGGACAAAGAAGAACGCTCACCTGCTTGGGCAACAGCTGCTAAGGCACAGCAGATAATAGAATCTTTGGGACACACTGGGGAGTAGCCTCTGCCAGAATCCCTCAATTGCACCCACTGCCACTTGCCTGTTCACAGGGGGTTCGAGGAAACAGGAAATGAGAGACTGTAAAGGAATTAACATTTTGTTAGCTATATGTGCTTCCAACCATAGGGGCAAGAACCTCCTACCTTAACTGGAGGTCTTCTGGAATCTGAGACTCAGCTGTGTGAGCTTTCTGCCAAGTTTGTTTTTGCTGTTCTGGTTTCCAGCATGCGGGGGTTCTTGTCAGTTCCACTGCACTGGGTTTGCTTTGCATTCAGCTTTCACCACGTGAGCTTTCACCAAGTTGGGCTTCGGCTGTACTTGGCCTCCGCCTTGCGGGGACCAAGCCAAGGTTGTTTCAGCCAGGTTACATCCAGGTCATGGCATCAGATATGTCGGGGGAGTGTGTAATTTCCTTGGTTCTGTCTCACTGCAGCAAAAATTTGAAATGGCGGACCAGAGTTACAGCTCACTTACAGCTCAGTTTTATTCACAAGCAAAGGAAGGTACACCCTCAAGGCTCACTGAGGGCAGGCTGACCCCAAAGGAGAGGCCTCAATCCATCGTGGCTTCCTCCTTTTATACATTTGTTTCCTCCTCGCCTTGAGCGTATGCAAATTGGGCTGGCCAAGAAGGGGGTGTGTTTGTTTCACCTGAAGTTCTCACTCCAGTCTGTGGATTTTTTTTGTTCCATTTTCATCACTTTTCCCTTTCTTTGTCTTTTAGCCACCACCATTTTGGACTAATTTTTCCTGTTCTAACTACCTAACAGTACCTCAAACATGAAAGTGAAAATGTTACTTGCTTAGTCATGTTCGATTCTGTGTGATCCCATGGTCTTACCATGGAATTTTCCAGGCAAGAATATGGAGTGGGTTGCCATTCCCTTCTCCAGGGGATCTTCCCAACCCAGGGATCAAACCCAGATCTCCCGTATTGCAGGTGGATCCTTTACCAGCTGAGCCACAAGGGAAATCCAAGAATACTGGAATGGGTAGCCTATCCTTTCTCCAGTGGATCTTCCCAACCCAGGAATCAAACGGGGATCTCTCGCATTGCAGGCGGATTCTTTACCAACTGAGCTGTCAGGAAAACCTAGGACATAAAAGGGCCTCAGTAAATCTCTAATTAAAGAAAGTATCTTCAATATGGGATATATTGAAAGTTTCTTTAATATGGGAAATAGCCTAATTCTTGAGCCTTTAATAAAGTGAATAGGGAAGTCATGCCTTCCTTCTTCCTTGTCAACCAGACTTTTCCCAGTTTCCCCTTTGTCCACCTAGTAAAATGGCATGTAATTGCAAAATCTCTGAAGTCCTGCTTAGATTGAGATAAAATACTAATAATTTACTTTTATTTTGCCTGAAGTTTCTTCTGTTCAGTTAATTTTTCCAAGTAATTTATTGAGAGCTCATTCTATGAAATAGACAAAAAAAAAAAAAAAAAGCTAATTTACTCAGGCTTCTTGATTATCAAAAAGTTCAAACCATAATGCTCAGCAAGCATTTCAATTTAAACCTTTTTGCCTTTGTGCTATATTAAAATATGCCTTGAAACGGGCATAAGACCATATGGTAGATAACATATGGTACCCAACAGTCCCTATTCATATGGAAAATATGCTAATGATATCCTGTACAGAAGTAAAAGTGAAACCAGATTTACTTTCTCTATATAGGTTCATCTGGATTCAGCATCTAAAACTACTGATTTCCAATGTCATGGAGGAGGTGATTCAGAGGCTGAACAGAAATGGCTGGTGTTCAAGGTCAGTTACAAAGTAACCGGTCAGAGGAAGAAAGTAATAATCTATGATTTGGTGGTCAGAGTCAAGGCAATGTTGAGGGCTAGTAAGAGGTGTCTAGAGAAGGCCCTGAACCTTATCAAGGGAATCCTTCAAGGCTCAGCTCTTTCCCAGGTCCAAAGAACTTATGCCAACCTTTGGGAAACAGGCTCAGCATCCCCTAGACATTGCTTCCACTAGTGGAGTGTGCTTGTTTTTATTGCCCAGGCTCTACCAGACCCAATGCTCCCTCTTTATAACACAGATTTATAATGCTGCCTCTAATGTCCTGAAACAGACACATAGGTAATATTATTTATACAAAATATTTTTAAACCAATGTAATACTCTAGTTATAAAATAAATGATAAATAAAATACAACAAAGTAATATATATCAGCATGTAAACTCTTAGGCACTCAGAGACTTACACCTCTGGGTAGAATCACTGTGATGTAACTACAACCACAAATGCAGATCATGTTGTACTGGAGACTCAAATGCCATGAGCAGCACTGTTGTCAGACACATGATTTTCAAAACAGAGAATGACTCTTGGTAAAGATCCCCCACGACAGTGTACAATCTTCTCTTGGTTTACACAGTAATTACATACCTGGAAAATTCAGTGATCTTTAAAATACATAAAAACTACTTAGAACTTTATATAAAATGGAGCTGGGTTCTAGGTACAGATACTTGTAAATTTTATACCTACATGAAATGTTCCCATAGAACATTTGAAAATCTCATTCAACTCATGGATTAATTTTTTTGATGTATGGGTTAGTCTTTTACATTGCAAAATGTCTCTGGTCCCAGCCCACGAAATGCCAGGGTATCCTCCAATTATTTTAACATTTTAACAAGACAAAATGGGTCTGCAAAGTTTCCAAAATGCCATAAGGGCATACAGTATCTTCTTTGTTACAGAGAATTACTGGGCTAGAGGACTCAGCAATCAGTTTTCTGTGATAGTAACACTGTGATGCTATCAGCATGTGACATTCTAAACCTTCGTTTGGCTGGTACAGTTCCTTCTAGCAGGCCCAGAAACAAAATCCTTCTAACTTAAGGGGAATAATTTATAAGCAAGATATGGGAGCAGCTCACCCAACAGAAGGAAGAGCTGAATAAGAAAGCCTCAGTGTATCATTTAAAATTAAGTTCCACTAAACATAATAGAAAACCCAAAGTAATAGTGGTTTAAACAGATAAAATTTGGATTCTCTCTCACATAAACTGAGCATAGCAGCAGGAAGTCCAGATTTGGTATAGCACCTCAGCTCCATGAAGTCCCCTGGGACCCAGGCTCAGTCCATTCACTCTCGGCCATCTTTAGGGTGCGGCCCCTGCTCTCACGGTCCAAGGTGGCAGCAGAATGCGAGAAGGAATGAAGAACCAGGCAGATCTCAACTATCTTCTAAGGAAGCTTCTCAGAAACTGCCACAAGACAGTTTCACTTAAATCTCATCATCCAAAACTTAGAGTACCATGGATATGCCTAGCTGCAGGAAGACTGGGAAAGTGTTTATTCTGGGTGTTTATGGGACCAGATGAGAAGTCTATTAGAGAATAGACAAGAATGGATATTGGATGATAAATTAAAAGTAATCAGTGCCCCCACTTGAGGAGAAGAGGAATCAGGGCAGCTCTGGGCCCCCAGTGGACAGCACTGTTTGTGCATACTCAACGTTGGGAGCAGTGAGGATTCATGACTGTCCTGTGCGGTAACCCAGCTGTGCTCTTGGCTGTTGAGCCTTCCTTGATGTGGTGGGCTGAATAATGGCTATGTCCTACTTCCTGGAACCTCTGAACATGTTATCTTACATGGTACAAGGAACTTTGAAGATGTGACCTAAGGCTCTTGAAATGGAGATTATAATCCACGATTACTTGGGTGGGCCTAATGTAATTTCAAGAATCCTCATAGGAGGGAAGCAGGAGGTCAGAGAGAGAGAGAGGATGTGTTGACAAAATCAAGAGGTTGGAGGAATGTGAAGGACAGCCTCTAGAAAGTGAAAAGGGGCAAGAAAACAGATTATTTCTCAAGACTCCAGAAAGAACAGCTCTTGACTTTACACTTTCAACATCCAGAACTGTAAGAAAATAATGTGTCCTGTTTTAAACCACTACATTTGTGGTAATTTGTTACAGCAGCAGTAGGAAACAAATAGACTTGGTAATTGATTATTTTCTGAGTAGGCTCTAAAATCAGGTTCAAAAACCTCATAAACTTCACAAACTACCCAAAATGGTCCCATTAAATCCCTTTCCTGCTGAAGTTAATCAGAGTTGGTTTTTAATGATGCCCAACGAAGGACCCAGGCTTATATAATGAGACCATTCCTCTAGGGGTCACCAATAAGAAAATTCAGCACCATCAGCACGCTGTCTCCACTTGCCTCTGCTCAGGAGTCATATTCCCCAAAGAATAAAACCATTTTTCAGATTAGATCATGTGCCCATCCCTGTGATCAGGGGCTGAGATCCTCTGACTAGCAGCCCCACCAGAACCACTTGGATTGCAGAAGGGGCAGTTCATTCAGAGTAATGAGGCAACTGCTCTTACAAGAGGAAGGAGGAAAATAACAGTGGCCAATCAAAACCAACTTAATTTTTATTAATCTAGTAGTTCAGAGACATAAAGGAAATCTTCATATCTAGCAAGTCAGATTGCTAAAAGAAAAAACTAGTAAGGGGCATCTAGTTGAGTATGACACATTAATGGCATGTATTTGTCTCTTTTCTGAAACTGCATCAAAAAATGGTACGAATCTTAAGAGCACATAGGTAATAAACATCAGCAGACAAAAAACGTTTTTTACAAAGATACATTTATTTATTTTTGGCTGTGCTGGGTCTTCATCGCTGTGCACAGGCTTTCTCTAGTTGTGGAGAGCGGGATTTACTCTTAGTTGTGGTGAACGGGCTTCTCGTTGAGGTGGCTTCTCTTATTGTAGAGCACAGGCTCACAGGCTCTAGAGTGCTAGCTCAGTAGTCGGGGCACATGGGCTTAGTTGCTCTGTGGCATGCAGTACCTTTCTGGAGCAGAGATCAAACCTGTCTCCTGCACTGGCAGATGGATTCTTAACCACTAGACCACTAGGTAAGTTCCAAAAAACAACACTTTTTAATGCTAGGAAACAGATGGAAGAATGGTAAAGACATCGTTGAGCAAAAGAAGGTAAAGCCAAAGTATCCAAACAGGTGGCTACCAAAAAATAGGCAGTCAGTTTACCCTGCAGACATTGTGAAAGGCTAAGGACTTAGAAGCATGGGCACTTCCTGTGCATAAACAGCATTTAGTGCCTCATTATTAAATGCCAGTGTACAGAGAACTTGATAAAATTCTGCCTTGTAAATATAAAAGATATGTCAGCAAATAAATTCATACACTATATTCATCTCTGGAAAAAAAAAAACTGTTAGATTATTAAAAATATAAGTATTTAACCAATGACTATGAGGCATTTGGGGCTTCTGAAAATTCTTAAAGAGATGGGAGTACCAGACAACCTTACCTGCCTCCTGTGAAACCTGTGTGCAGGTCAAGAAGCAAGAGTTAGACATGAACAACAGACTGGTTCCAAATTGGGAAAGGAGTACATCAAGGCTATATGTTGTCACACCGCTTATTTAAATTATATGCAGAGTACATCATGAGAAATGCCAGGCTGGATGAAGCACAAGCTGGAATGAAGATTGTTAGCAGAAATACCAATAACCTCAGATATGTAGATGACAAAACCCTTATGGCAGAAAGTGAAGAGGAACTAAAGAGCCTATTGATGAAAGTGAAAGAGAAGATGGAAAAAGCTGGCTTAAAACTCAACATTCAAAAAACGAAGATCATGGCATCTGGCCTCATCACTTCATGGCAAATAGATGGGGAAACAATGGAAACAGTAAGAGACTTTATTTTCTTGGGCTCCAAAATCACTGTAGATGGTGACTGCAAGCCTTGATATTAAAAGATGCTTGCTCCTTGGAAGAAAAGTTATGACCAACCTAGACAGCATATTAAAAAGCAGAGATATTACTTTGCTAATAAAGGTCCATCTAGTTAAGGCTATGGTTTTTCCAGTGGTCATGTATGGATGTGATAGTTGGACTATAAAGAAAGTTGAGTGCAAAAGAATTGATGCTTTTGAACTGTGGTGTTGGAGAAGACTCTTGAGAGTCCCTTGGACAGCAAGGAGATCAAACTGGTCAATCCTAAAGCAAATCAGTCCTGAATATTCATTGGAAGGACTGATGCTGAAGCTGAAGGTCCAGTACTTTGGCCACCTGATGCAAAGAGCTGACTCATTAGAAAAGACCCTGGTGCTGGAAATGATTGAAGGCACGAGGATAAGGGCACAATAGAAGATGAGATGTTCGGATGGCATCACCAATTCTATGGATGTGATTTTGAGCAAGCTCCACAAGATGGTGAAGGACAGGGAAGCCTGACATGGAAGTGCTGCAGTCCATGGGATCACAAAGAGTCAGATGACTGAGTGATTGAGTAATAAGATTGTGCTAGTGGTAAAGAATCCACCTGCCAGGGTAGGAGATGCAAGAGCCACAGGTTCAATTCTTGGGTCAGGAAGATCCCCTGGAGAAGAAAATGGCATCCCACTCCAGTACTCCTGCCTATAAAATACCAAGGACAGAGAAGCTGGCAGGCTACAGTCCATGGTTCACAAAGAGTTGGACACCACTGAGCGACTCAGCACCTGACACAAGACATTTGAGGAAAACTTCCAACATCAACAACAAATCCCAGAGGAGACAAAGATAAAGCAAGGAACAGAACAAAACTGTTTAAAAAAACCCTGTAATTTATATCATCAGAAAGATAAAAGAATGTATTTTATTCATGTAACAAAACGAGGATGATTGGTTTAATAAAAAATTATCAAAACAAGAATAAGTTAATAGAAATTAAAAATAAAGCTGCAAAATAAACAAAAATGCTCCATTAAAGGGTTAGAAGATAGAAGCAAGAAGATCTTCTGAAAAATAAAACTGAAAGATAAAAAGATGGATAATAAGAGGGGAAAAATAAGACACTTAAACAATCATTACAGAATGTCCAACATCTGACTGACAGGCACTCTTGAAAGAGAAAAGGCAGGGGGTGGGGAGGATGGGGAGGGTGGGAGTGTGGAAGATAGAAATAAGTCATGAAATAAATCAAGGAAAATACTCCAAAGTTTAAAAGACAACAACTTGCAATTTAGGCAATCTCAGATTTAAAAGTCACACTGAGTACCCACCCCAATGAATTTTTTTAAAAAGGCACCAAGTTACAGAATGAAATTTCAGGATACTGTACTAAGAATAAACTTAAAACTTCTAAGGAATTGAGGAGGTGATAATTACATAAAAAGTATCAGTAATCCGAATAGGCATCAACTTCTTGAAAGCAATGGAGGAGTTCAGAAAACAATGTAGCAAAGCCTTTCCAGTTCAGAGAAGCTATTTTCATCCTAGAATTAAGTAACAATCAACTAGGCCAGTAAATACTTTCATCCTAGAATTAAGTAACAATCAACTAGGCCAGTAAATAAAGAAGCACACTTTTGCACCCTTTCTCAGAAAGCTAATGAAGAATGGGTCCCAGTAATGGTCCCTAACAAAAAAGAAGAAAACATGAAAACTGGGAAACAAGCAATATCATACATAAAGCTACTAGAGGGACTAAAGTCCTGGGATGACAGGTCAGGTAGCAACCCATCCAGACAGGAGCAGGAGGACAGAGACAATCAACAGTTGATCTGAAATGTTAACAGTAGGATTGATAAGCTTATAAAAATCTAATTAAACATTTGGTTAGAGTAACAGAAAACTGAAATGATGAAAAGCTAGGCAATTCTTAACTCCAGGAAAATAAGCAGCTGTACAATGAAGGAAAAGTAGTCAAAGTACACTTAATTGGCTTACTAATAAGCAACACTTACATAATAATGTAAATACTAGATACTGAACCAGCTAGAAATTAGATTAGGATTATATTAAGAGGATAGGGAAAGGGAAGTATATGTGCATTTGGAGTTAATAAAGTCCAAAATTTATAAATCAAGAAATAGCAGTATAGCTATAGGCATATTATATCAGGAAAAACTGCCAAAGATTTAAAAGCCTCCCCTGAGGTAGAACAGAAAGCACTGCTTTTTCAATTTTTTAATAAAAGCTTTGTAGTATTATTTAATATTTTGTATAATTTTGATTTAAAATATTTATACTGCCCCAAAGAAAAGAACCAGTAAGAATAAATCCAGAGATAATTCCAATTTTAACTTGTATCATGCATTAATGCCAACACTCTACTTAGTTCCAACATGTGCTGAATTTTAAAAAAGCTCATTGCTCCATATGTCCTGTCTCCCTCAGTGACCAATATTTGAATTTTCAAAGACTGTGTGTGAAATACTTCAAATATTACTCACAATGGAATAAAAATTCTCTTCTAGTTTCTGTGTGTGATTAGTGAATGTCCCAAAGCATGAAATATGACTTTAGAATACTGTTCTCTCAGTGTTCATTTATTCTTTGTATTTACTGCATCACTTCTATATGGCATTTGACAGCCAGATGAAAGCCTCGCTCACTTGGCATTGTCTTAGCTTGGCCCTCCCTTAATCCTTCTATGACTCATGACATCATTTAGGGTCTTCTCTGCTCTAACTCCCAACTGATGTAATTCCTATATTTTACTTTATAAATTGCCAAACATTCAGTATTCTATAAACGACAGGTTTGTTCATATTTTTGCTAGCAACAAATATACTCACATTACAGTAAAAAAAAGTTTATAAATTCAGAACCTATTAATCTACAGTAAACACACTTTGAGCATAACAAAATGGATTTTTCTGAAGACTATGTGACAGTAAACAACTATCAGAATTGAATTAATCAAACATAGACTCAATACCCTTTTTTTTTTTTTTTTTCATTTTTAAAAAAACACTCTAGGGACTCCCCTGGCAGTTCAGTGGTTAGGACTCGGAGCTTTCATTGCTGGAGCCCAGGTTTGATTCCTGGTCAGGGAACTAAGATCCTATAAGTCATGTGGCATGGCCAAAAAATAAAAAACTTAACATGAATATTCTCCTTAGAATGTTTCTAACTGATAAATTCTGCCACAGCGAGGATAATTTTATATACCAAACCCTTCTGAGGAACTATAAAGGTGACATATTCATTAAAATTTAGTGTTTATACTGAAGACTCACTTCAGCAAACTGCTGATTTTAAGAAAGTGGTTGAGGAGCAACTAAAATGTTCTCCATCCACTATTCTTCACTCATGACTGTGAACTGGCAAAAACAAACTCCGGTGCTGTATGGATGTGAAGCTGGAAAATAATGTATGAGCTATATGGCTAGAAAACCAAATGTAAGAACAGTGAGAAAAATTTCAACACTCGGAAACCAAGGGGCAGGTGGCTTAGTTATCTTATGAAGTCAACTAATCAAGTGGTATAGTTTATGGTTCAAGTTTAAAGTTCATATGCCTCTCCTGCCAGCCAACCCACATATTGAGGGGAGAAGGGGATACACTAGAAAGCAATTTTACCTGAATTATTTGGATAATTTCCATTTGATTTTGGAAATGGAATTTCATTTTTCAGTGTAAGGAGGGTTTAGTGTCAGACACTGCTTCCTTGTATACTTAATGTAGAAATCAACTGGTAGTATAGTAGAAAACCAGGAACAGGTGACAGATGGCAAGTAAAATGCCTTCAGGCACAACATGCAATATACTTACTATTTTCTGAAAAAAAAAAAAAAAATCTAGACCAGATAACCAAAAACACTTTGGGAAGAAAATAAAAAATAACTTGAAACCAAAACTGTTCCAGAAAATCCAAAATGTGTGACTGAAAATACACACCATTATAAATACAGGAAGAGACACCATTCAAAGAATACCCTGAGGGTCCATTCAATATTCATTCAGCCATCAAGAATTCAAAAGCATACTCTCAGCAAAAAAAAAAAAAAAAAATTAAGAGAAAAATGTAAGTAGTACAGGTAATGATGTCCCTGCTAGTGGATATGATTAAACCTAAACTAGACTATTGATGTTGACAAACCTGTGGGGACAATGTATAATTTTATTTGAATGGAATCCTTGATGATGGGTAAGAAAGTCAGAAGCAGGGCTTTCCTGGTGGCTCAGTGGTAAAGAATCCACCTGCCAATGCAGGAGACACGGGTTTGATCCCTGGGTCAGGAAGATCCCCTGGAGAAGGAAATGACAACCCACTCCAGTTTCCTTGCCTGGGAAATCCCATGGACAAAGGAGCCTGGCAGCCTACACTCCATGGAGTTGCAAAAGAATTAGACATGACTTAGCGACTGAACAACAATAATGACATTACCCATGTCACCAGGCCATGAGTAGTGATGTCTTCTTTGCCGCCTATCAGATCGACAGACAACTAGTTTAACCAGTGGAATTCTCTAATAATACACTGGTTCTACTCTTTAATGATACACTAATCCTTTTCAAAGCAGGGTGTCATTTTGTGGTCAAGCTGGAGGAAGAAAGCCAGTTCTTTTTTTCCCCATTCCCTGAAGAACTTTGACAGATATCTCTCTTGAAGTCAATTACATTAATCCACAAGAAGCACACATTTTGGAATCAGAGGAATCTGGATTTAGATAATTTACTTAACTTCCTTGAGCATCAGCTTCTATGTCTATAAAATGAGATAAATAATAATATCTACATTATATATATATATATATATATATATATATATATACAGTAATATATCTTGAGGGTACTATACATTATAAGCCTGTGTGCTTCTCAGAATACCTGCTAAAGAATACATATTCAATCTGAGTTTGAGCCCACTCTTTCTCTACTTTAGAATTAGACTCATATGTGGAACACTTAGAAGCTTTGTTCTCTCTGCCAGATTAACCTCTGGGTGCATATAGTTAGTTGAATAACAGACATGCTTAATATGTCTTTGGCTATTATGTAGTATATGGAGGAGAGAATGGAGAGGAGAACAGGTTTTGGAGTTAGGCCTGAGTTCAAATTCAACCTCCGCCACACACGAACTATTTGTCTTTAAGAACATCAGTTAACCCTACTGGGCCTCTATTTTTCATTTGCAAAATAGAATAGTACCTTTTCCTACCTAGCTAGCAAGGATTTCAGTGAGATTGAAATTGGATAATATATGTCAAAATGGTTCATAAGTAATAAAATATTATGATATATGTTTTTTACTTTATTATCTATATTATTATAATAGAATTATAAATAATACTTAATTTTTATTATTCTTGACAGATGATTTAGGAAAAAAGAAGTTATCTCATTCGAGAAAAATTAGTTATTGTATAGTCAGCTTTTTCTTATATTGAGAAAAAGATAAAGTTAAGATATATATAAGTAAAGAATACCAGCCAGAGAATTAGAATACAACTGCTAGGCTGAGTGGTAACACTAACAACTTCCTGGACAAATCTCCCTAACTTATTAGCTTGGATTTCTTATCTCTAAAGTAATTTCTGCCTCACTATATTACTGTGAGGGTACATATAGAAAAATGATGTGAGAGAAAAAAAAAAAGAAAAACAATGGGAAAGATGTCAAATCCTTTCAATAAAAGTCTCAGATGAGTTATTTGTTCCTTCTTTCTTTAGGTATGTGGACAATCATCTCATCTTGTTTATACACCTGTTTTATGAGCAAAACTGCTACAGGTATAATCTTCAGAGATTTGTAGATGAGGTAGAGTTAACCAAGGAAATCTTTAAGAAGCATTGGCAAACCTCAGCTTCACTCTTTAATTAGGGCATGGTTAACAAGTGGGCCTTAGGAAGCATCACTACAAGCAAAGCTACTAGAGGTGATGGAATTCCAGTTGAGCTATATCAAATCCTCAAAAATGATGCTGTAAAAGTGCTGCACTCAATATGCCAGCAAATTTGGAAAGCTCAGCAGTGGCCACAGGACTGGAAAAGGTCAGTTTTCATTCCAATCCCAAAGAACAGCAATGCCAAAGAATGTCCAAACTACTGCACAATTGCACTCATCTCACATGCTAGCAAAGTAATGCTCAAAATTCTCCAAGCAAGCGCTCAACAGTACATGAATGGAGAACTTCCAGATGGTCAAGCTGGATTTAGAAAAGGCAGAGGAACCAGACATCAAATTGCCAACAACCGCTGGATCATCAAAAAATCAAGAGAGTTCCAGAAAAACATCTACTTCTGCTTTATAGAACACATCAAAGCCTTTGACTGTGTGGATAACAACAAACTGTGGAAAATTCTTCAAGAGATGGGAATACCAGACCACCTGACCTGTCTCTGAGAAATCTGTATGCAGGTCAGGAAGCAACAGTTAGAACTGGACATGGAACACTTTACTGGTTTCAAATCTGGAAAGGATTTATATACAGTCAAGGCTATATATTGTCATTCTGTTTATTTAACTTACATGCAGAGTACATCATGAGAAATGCTGGGCTGGATGAAGGACAAGCTGGAATGAAGATTACCAGGAGAAATATCAATAACTTCAGATATGCAGATGACACCACCCTTATGGCAGAAAATGGACAGGAACTAAAGAGCCTCTTGATGAAAGTGAAAGAGGAGAGTGAAAAAGTTGGCTTAAAACTCAACATTCAAAAAACTAAGATCATGGCATCCAGTCCCGTCATTTCATGGCAAATAAATGGGGAAATAATGGAAACAGTGACAGACTTTATTTTCTTGGGCTCCAATATCATTGCAGATGGTGACTGCAGCCATGAAATTAAAAGATGTTTGCTCCTTGGAAGAAAACCTATGACAAATCTAGACAGTGTATTACAAAGCAGAGACATTACTTCACCAATAAAGGTCCATCTAGTCAAAGTATGGCTTTTCCAGTAGTAGTCGATAGATGTGAGAGTTGGACCACATAGAAAGCTGGGCGCTGAAGAGTTGATGCTTTTGAACTGTGGTGTTGAAGAAGACTTGAGAGTCCCTTGGACAGCAAGAAGCTCAAACCAGTCAATCCTAAAGCAAATCAGTCCTGAATATTCTTTGGAAGGACCGATGCGAAGCTGAAACTCCAATACTTTGGCCACATGATGTGAAGAACTGACTCAGTGGGAAAGACCCTGATGCTGGGAAATATTGAAGGTAGGAGGAGAAAGGGACAACAGAGGATGAGATGGTTGGATGGCATCACCGATTCTATGGACATGAGTCTGAGCAAGCTCCGGGGTTGGTGATGGACAGGGAGGCCTGGAATGCTGCAGTCCACAGGGTCACAGAGTCAGACAGGACTGAGCGACTGAACTAACTGAAGAAATAGTACTGTTACACATTCTGTCTTGTAGAAACTGCCTCTAGGCTGAGCTGAAAGAGTTCCATGTCCTGGACCTCTGAATACAGAATACAGGAGTCTAGCTTGAAATTGGAGTGACAACCCCAACACTTTCGTGAACTCTCATCTTGATACTGATTAAATATATCTTGAATTAGTCACCTCATCTCTTTCTCCATTGCCAATGCTCCAGGCTAAGCCCCTCACTGGCTGTCAGCTGAATTCCTGCAAAAGTCAGCTAACTGCTGACCTAATCTCCAGTCCCTCCTGATCAACCCAACTCTGAACTGTCAACAGAGGGCTCTTTTAAAATAACTCCATCAAGTTACATGTCTGATAAAAACAACGACCCCCTTCATCACTCCCAAAGAAAGCTAGAAGTCCTTAACCTGCAAAGCAGCCCGCTTAATACTCTGACCCAGGCTAGCTCACCAGTTCCATTCAACACCATTACCCCTCCCACTCAGTTGCTTAGTGAAGCAATATAGTATAGTATCTATAACTAATGCTAAACAATTCTCCACTTCGTACTTTTAGTAATGGCACCCTTGAGTTTCAGCTGAACACAAGGACTCCCTAGGTATGACCATGTGATTTGACTGTAACCAATGGGATGAAAGAGAAAGTGTTGTGTGCTTATTTTTGTTTTGTCATTAATATGAAGCTTCTAGGTAAAAAAAAAAAAAAAAGAAAGAAAGAAAATTACTATTTTAAGAAGAGTATTCAAACCACAGCCAAGTAAAATCCAGAAACTAAAATGACCCATTATCTGCCAAATAAGAAAAACAGAACATTTAATAAATTTAAAGTAAGACCAGTCTGTCAGCAGAATTCAAACTTCCTTTTCAGACCCAGGAAATTTTCTTTAAAAGAGAAACTTAGAAATGCATTGTTGGCAGGAGTCAGAAAGAAGCAAAGAACGTTTTTTTTTTCTTTAATTAATACATGCCTAATCTAGAAACTATGTGGCTATTATGCCACTTTTAAGTGCGAAGCTCAAAAAAAAAAAAGAAACTGAATTTTATGTCTCACTCAGAATAATTCATCTAATTCCAGTATAGGCAGAAGTCTAACAAATGGTTTGAACCTTTGTCAGCTCCAGGTTATAATATGCACTCATCAGTGTCCCTTTATCATATAGGAAACTCCCTTTTTCAGAACTCTACCTGGAGCTTCAAGTTAGGATCTAAGGTGTGGGGCCTTGAGTTACTGGTTAAGCTTCCTACATCCACTTGATCCTCTACTTAGAGAACCTGGGTCAGTATCATCATCAAATTTCCGGACAGGAGACTGCTTTGTTCTTTCTTGAAATGAGAGTTAATAAAAGACCAAGCACACCTGTGTCCTCCCCCTGTGCAAGCAGACTTTAATTAGTCACCATCAGATCAAGAGCAGAAACCACAGAGTAATTTAAACAGGAGGAGCTGACTATAAAGCATTACTGAGCAACGATAGGAGAGGAACTATAAAGATGGGATGAGAGCTCTGAAGGGTGCTAAAGAAGTAAGGGAACAGAATGGAACTCGGAGGTCAGACTTCAGCGTTTGCTGCAGAAGCACACTTGATGCAGAGAAGTTACCTAAGCCAAAGATGGTCCAAAGTTGCCAGGAAAGCAGAAACAACCCCCTGGGCACAGGCCAGCCAGCGCTGGTTGGCAGACTGGGTATGCAGAGGGAAAGAGGCGCAGAGAGTCAGGAGGCAGTTGAGTCAGAGGGCCACTGCAGGTGAGGCCTGGGATGCTCAGTGCCCATGTCAGGACAGTCATGGAAAACAGTTCTATGGGCACAGGTGAGATGAAGCTAATGGGCGGGTGCACAGAGGGAGCTGGACTGCCGCTGTGGACACTTCTGGGACCAGGACCTAGAGCGGCCTCCCTCTACAGGAACCTGGCACATCTCTATTGGCTGGTGACAGAGCAGCTTTCACCCACTCAACAGGACAAAGATTAAGCATCTTGCTCACTAGACACGCAGCCCGATGAGCCCCAGCATGCCCATGCAGAGCAGCAACCTGGGCTGCAGTGAAGCTTGTGCTGTCCAGAGCTCCCAGCCACACTTACTTACAAGATCTGAAGAAAACACACAGAAAAAACTACACACTACAGGACTTGAGCAGTGAAAAAGAAAGCATGCTCTTCAAGAGCATTTCTACCAAGAGAAATCCCTCTTTCTCCTTCAGTGTTTCTCTCTCCAGTGCCCTCTACTGACAAACCAGTGTGCCAAAGGCCAAAGGAAAAATATTTACAGGGCCCAGACCCATTCAGACAGGTTAGTCATTGAAGGGCGCTGACAGGCAATGAACTAATAATAAGCACATTCACCCTCTGACTGAAGCCCTCCATAGAAACAGACCTGCCCAGTTAATTGTTCTCTCTGCTTTCCCCTAGAATTTAACTAGCCCCCAGGTGCCACCTGCTTCCGTCAATCCCCCAGTAACTCTGATCTTCTAACCTGCCCCTCTCGTCCTTTATAGTTGGCTATGTCAGAAATCTCTCTACAGCCCCTGTTGAGTGTAGCCCATAATTGTGATACAGTATTGCACAGCTCTTTAAAGCAATTTGATAAAAGCAATACAAAGCCGAATTAGAGATTAGGCCATTTTTAGAGTCATGGGATTGTTCTGTATGGCTCTGAGGTAGTGTATATATATGTGACTATGCATTTTTCAAAACCCATAGAACTATACATTACCAAGTGTGGACTTTAATGAATGCAAATTTTAAAAATTAATGAGGATGTTAGAGGACACCAGAATGCAATACAGACTGTGAGAAATGAATCTAACTCTATTACAGATGCATGACATAACCTTCCTTAAAGGGGTAGGGAAAGAGCTGACCTACAGTAACTTTGGAAAATGGTATTTAGACTAGATACTCTAAAACTAAAGATAAAAAGGACGGTATATAAACACTGTACTCTAGTCTGCAAATTACTTTCTTACAGGGACACCAGATAAGAATTCTGAAAGTACTTTACATCTATACTAGAGCTGGACAAGTGATTACTAATAGATAATAGAAACTAAGTTCCTCCCAGTTAAAGGAAAAAGTTAAAAATAAACAAGGGAGAGGCTAGGCTAAGCCCTGTGATAATAAGTTAGAGTTGGGGACATCAGTATAAACTCATGCCTAATTTATGTACTTTGAGTAGATAGATGGTAGAGAAATAGATAATTATACATAATGTGTGTTTACATGGGAATATGTATGTATATTTCCTAGCTCTGTCCACTGAGAAAGCCCAGAAGTGTTTCCCCAATAGCAGTGAGCACACACCTGTGCTGGGATCTTGGTTTCTAAAAACCATTTTCCAATAGAAGGAACCAAGGCTTCTCGGAGAAATGGCTGATCCTAGGGTGCAGGCAGGGAAGATATAAGAAGTTTGGAAAGAGTAAGTCTGGTGCCAGAAAGGAAGGGAGGGTTCAGACAACAAAAAGGACACTGGAGCCAATCTGAAAGAGTCTCAATGGTCAAAGATGGAAAAATCTGAACAAGCATGTTATTCTGAGTTGTGGAGATGAATTTTTTTTTTTTAATATATCATTAAGAGTTGAAGGTAAGTGGTTGCTACTGGAGAGTAAGAAGCAGCATAAGGGCAGGGACTGTTTGTTGTCAAAAGCCTTAGAACACAATTTGACACTTTAAACCATTTCCATGTTGGCTTGTGTAGCTTTGAAGGAAAAATTTTAACTACATTAAAAAGAACACACACAGGAAAAGTTAGAATATGAGGCAATCAAGGGAATATTTTGATGAGAGGGTTTTGTTTGGTTGGATTGGTTTCTATGTTTTATTAAAATAGGAGACACTTAGCTAGTTTATATGTAGATAGAAAACCAATAGAGGAAAAGAATAAAACAGGGAAGAAATAGAAATAACTGATTAAGGCAAGTGTCTGAGGAGGGGAGGCAATCTTTGTTAGAAAGATTTATAGAAGACTGAGCTTCCAGGTGGCGCTAACGTTAAAGAACCCACCTGCCAGTGCAGGAGACATAAGACACAAAGTTTCAATCCCTGGGTTGGGAAGATCCCCTGGAGGAGGGCAAGGCAACCCACTCCAGTATTCTTGCCTGGAGAATCCCCATGGACAGAGAAGCCTGGCAGGCTACAGCCCATGGGGTTGCAAAGAATCATATAAGACTGAAGCGACTTAGCGTGCGGATGGCACTAATCAACTCATTATTTCTAACCTATCCCAGGACAAAGAATGACACATGCAGGATCTCAAGAAAACCTCTGTCCTCTTTCCCTCTTGCTTCTTGCTGAGCCCTGAGGTGCACCTACTCTTGCCTGGTATGGGGTGCTCTCTCACAAGCCACAAAGGTGCACTTCCTGAAAATGCCAAGGGCAAGTCTGTCATTTCCTTGTCAGTGTCTACACTAATTATTTACAGAGATTTGGCAACAATTATGCAGACTCACAGGGCTTCCCAGGTGGTGCAGTGGTAAAGAATCTTCCTGCCAATATAAGAAACACAAGAAACGTGGGGTCGATCCTTGGGTCTGGAAGATCCTCTGGAGAAGGAAATGGTAATACACGTCAGTATTCTTGCCTAGAAAATTCCATGGACAGAGGAGTCTGGTGGGCTACCATCTGCGGGGGCGGCAAGCTAACAGTCATACACAACTGAGCACACACATACACACATGCAGATTTAAGCTAAAGACCTCTTTTTTAAAAAAGAAAGATATGTGAATACACTTAATGACACTGGACTATACACTTAAAAATGGTTGCAATGGTGGGACTTCCCTAGTGGTCTAGTGGCTAAGACTCTGTGCTCCCAATACAGGGTGGGCCCAGGTTCAATCCCTGGTCAGGGAACTAGATCCTACATGCTTCAACTAATACTCAGCACAGCCACACACAAAAAAATGGTTGCAATGGTAAATTTTGTTGTATAGGTTTTACTATCACAAAAAGTTTTTTCAAAGCGAGATATAACATTAGGGAGAGGGAATTCCCTAGTGGTCCACAGGTTAGAACTGCTGAGGGCACAGGTTCAAGGTCTGCATGGGGAACTAAAATACTGAAAGTTGTGAGGCAATGGCCAAAAAAATGAAAAAAAATAAAATTAGGGACAGTCATTCCTAAATTTACAACTCTGTATTTATCAGATCTTTAGTGATGGACTGAACCCCAAGGTTAACTGTTTAGAAAGAGGTGGAAGTCCAAGTTTACCTTCACAAGCAACTATGGAATGAGTCTTCGTTGAAAAGAAAGAATTCACTTCCCACATCACAGGGGCAATTTTGTCTTCCTAACGACTGAAGAGTATTCTTCTAGAACTATGACTCAATTCTTGAGGGGAGAGTTCCTTGTCATGATATGGTAGCTGAGGAATTTCTACTAAGTAGAATGGTCATGACATATTTCATATATTAAAGCCTTTTTAAAGAAATCCATTTCACATTTTAAAAATTTGTTCTCAACTTCAGAGATAATTTTAAAAGGACTGGCAAAGACTACTTTTAATTATAGTAATAAGCAAGGAACTAGTAGGGGGTATTCAGTAAAAATGGAAGAAAACGCATCTACTCAGCCTAATTTCCACATTTCATTCCTCACTTAGCCCAAACCATATTCTAATACAATACAATCAATGTGCTCATGACAAGGTGATAATTAGTATGTAGTCCTAGCAAAATGGGCCTGGTGATATTTTTGATTAGCACCTTCTTTGTTTGGGAATATTGCCTTAAATAACTGAATGGCAAATAAAATGACTTGGCAGGCCCACACAGAGAAGGAAGTTTTCTCAATAGCAAGTTGCCTTTATATGGGCATATTTCTACATTCTAAAATAATGTCTCCATTATCTTGGTTAGAGTTCAACTCTTTTAAATCTATAAGAAATATGTGAGGCATGAGTATATGGGATGATTCACAGATTTGAAATAACACCTACTCTCCTTTGGTTCTGGCACAAAATGTGTCAGTGAAGCCTGCAATTAAGAAAATTATCTTGGCCTGTCCTGCCACAAGGATGGTGATGTCAATCTACTCATCCAGAGCAGAAGTGTGTTACAAAAATGAGTTTAGAAAGCAATTCTACTCTAGCGATGACTGGTGTCTTGGTGCCTTTGCATGTCATCTAAAGTTTTGTCATTAATAATAAGATTAATAATATTAATAATATTGTTATGCTATTTCTTGTAGTCATTGGAACAGCCCTATGAGATAGATACTATGATGGTTCCTATTTCACAGATGAGGAGGGGTTAAATAAGGGGCCCGGGATCATACTCTTTACCAGTGGTAGAGCTTGGATTTGAACCCAGATCTCTCTGACTCAGATGTTCACTCTTTTGATCAGGACTAGTTGCATAATTCGAAAAGCCCAGTACAAAATGAAAATGTGGGGGGCTCCATTCAAAAAGTATGAATAATCACAGGGCCCTGTGTGACTGCACAGGTTGTATACCCATGAGCTGGCAGGGCTCTAAACAAGGTGCTCTCAGTCACTTCCCTCCACCAAGTCCTTCCTCTCCAACACCTCAAGCAAATTCAGCAAACATTTTGTCCAATCCACAACGCTACTGTAAGAAGTCCTGCATGAATTCCTGAGAGACACAGGTCCAATCTGGAGACATTCATTTCTCAGTTAATCCTTTTACGTGCCTAAATTTCACATTATGCCCAACCGCAGAAAGTATCCTTTGAATATCAATCTTCTCTTTGGTTGGTCTCTAACACCTTCCTTTTATAATCAGCCTGCTTCCCTCTTTTTTTTTTTCCATTTATTTTTATTAGTTGGAGGCTAATTACTTTACAATATTGTAGTGGTGTTTGTCACACATTGACATGAATCAGCCATGAATTTACATGTATTCCCTATCCCGATCCCCCCTCCCACCTCCCTCTAAATAACCATTTCCATTGCCATTTTAAGCATATAATATCACAGTGTCAGTGCTGTTTCTCCCCGCTGTGATATTTGCAGCTGCTTCACCCTGATGATGGGAAAAGGCCTTGGATCCTCGTAATTGTACAGTCCTGATTAATGAACCCTTTGCCTTTCTGCATTTCCTTTTGAAGATCTTTCCAAACCTTTCACTTGGCACTTTCACTCAAGTGGAATGTCTGGAGCTTGGTGGACAGCATATTTTGGTGTAAACCTTTTACCATCCAACACATATCTTGAGAACAAAGGAAGTCTGTTTGCAGTGTTTATCGAGTAATTGGAACATGCAAGTTACATTTCTAGGGAAAGGAACCAGTTGTGTGTGGACAGCTATGGTGGAGGAGAGTGTGCAGGTGGAGGACTAGGAGACAGAGAAGACGTTATCTCTGCTCCGTTGGGGATTCCCACCTAACACGATGTCTAGCCCCAGACTACCCCGTCCTTATATACATTTTCACTGTGATTTCTTTTTCTACAAGAAATTAGGACTGTTCCTGTCTTCATTTCTTCCTAATAAGGGGAAAGAAGGGAGGACTCACAGGCAGCCTCCACCTGAGACTCTTCTGACTTTAGGACTTAAATGTAGGCTCCTGATCGATGCCTCCTTACTTCCTGTGGATAAAACTGAATGAAATTATAGATAATTTGTCAATCTGGCATGGAAAGAATACGGCACAAGCAAATATCCAGAAGAGTAGTTTTCAACTGTATCAGATCCACTACCCCCTTTTTATAATGAAACATCCCTTCATTGTCCTGAAAGGGAATTCATAGATAGTATAATCTACTAATATACAGGAAAAAAAAAGAAACAACTCATTTTAATTGACATAATGCTTCAATTGTGATACAAAAGAGAAATAAAACTAGAGTTAGGGTTATGTTCAGATAATTATAAATAGGTTTTCACCCACATCAGTACCTTAAAAGACATTTGATAGTAGCGAGGGACAATTTCTACGTCCTATGGAACTCTTCCAAACATCTGTCAATCCTGGCCCTTGTCCACCAAATACCAGTTAGCATGCCTTCAATCACTGTAATAACCAAAAAT
This sequence comes from Odocoileus virginianus, assembly GCF_023699985.2. Classification (NCBI taxonomy): domain Eukaryota; kingdom Metazoa; phylum Chordata; class Mammalia; order Artiodactyla; family Cervidae; genus Odocoileus; species Odocoileus virginianus. The sequence goes on along the minus strand of NC_069675.1, from coordinate 34,949,584 downwards.
GTACCCACAGTTCCTATAACACATCCTAAAAGGTGGTACTGCCCCTGTTGAGAACTACTGGTCTATGTAGGAGTGCCTCTGTATTAGTTTCCTTTAGATTCTCCCTTGGTTAGGGGTTCTACATAATAGAATAAGATATACTTGCCATACTCCCAGACAAAGAGTTCCAGGGCTTAACAAGCCTGAGCTCAACCAGCATGCATTTTCTATTTGTACCCAACTATTTTTAGGACACTAGTTTTAAAATAGTACCCACATACACACACACTCCACTATCACCAAGGTCCCTGACCACAGAGTCACGTTAGGGAGCAGCCATGCTATGTATGGACTGATGATTACATAGAGTGAAGCAGAAAGAGCCTTTATTTTGTGTCATATGTAAAACTTAGGGAGGCAGAATTGAGGATGTGTCAGTGTGGTGCATTGGTTGGCCTTGTACCTTTTTATTGGTACTCTCTGAACCTTACCTTGGGTTAAAGGAGACTCTGTACTGTAAACAAAGGTTGTCTCTTGTTCTGCCTGCTGAATACAAAACTGAAGCCAAACAGGGACCCAAAGGGAATAAGAGTCCCCTCACCCTCACGCCCCTGGACACATACCCCTAATTAGGATCAATCAAAATATCATTCACCAAATACTCAGAAAGATACTGAGATCTGTCCCAATTAAAAAAAAAAGAATGCTTGTGGAAACTTCTCTGAGTCACACTGCAGCATTTAGCAGAGGTCAGGGTTTTCCTGCCAGAACAAACCAAAATTTGAATGAAATAAAAATTCTAAATTACCTAAGGGAAAACTTAAACAGCAAAATTTCTCTATACCAAGACCCATGATAAAACATTTGCCCCTTCTTAAATCATGCTCATTCAAGAATCTGTTTAAGGACAGCATGCTTTCTGGGTGGTACAATTCTTACATGGGCCATTAAGAAGAAAGAGGTTTTGAATCAATGAATGAGAGAGGGAAAAATGTGTTCCAACTAAGGAAAACGTTCATTCATTCATGTATAAGCATAGGTGTCAGTCGCTCAGTCAGGTCCGACTCTTTGTGACCCCATGGACTATAGCCCACCAGGCTCCTCTGTCCGTGGAATGTACCAGGTAAAAATACTGGAGTGGGTGGCCATTCACTCCTCCAGGGGTTCTTCCCAACCCTGGGATTGAACCCAGATCTCCTGCACTGCAGGCAGAGTCTTTACTGTCTGAGCCACCACAGATATCCTCATTCATGTGTACATTCACACTTGTTTCCCTTCTCAGCTTAATTTCTTCTATTATACATTGCAAGTACCCTTGGTTTCCTTGCCCCCCAACACTCTGAGAAACTCACTTGATTACACAATGATCCTTAAAGACAATATTCCCTGTAGTCCATGCTTACATCTGTGCAAGCTAAATGTGCCTGGTGAAGGACCAAACCATGTAGACATCTCACTTTAAATTTATGATCATAAACCTTGAGTAGGCCCTTAATCCTGCCAGCAATCATACTATATTTCCCAAGTCCTTCTATTAACCATCTTTCTCTGGTGGCATTACATACCTTCACCTCTGTCCTCAAACCTCAAACACCTACTCACCACCTATTCTCATTCCCTATTGATGGCCTTGCTTCCTATTTCACTGAGGAAATAGAATGAGTCAGAAGAGAGCTCCCACAAACACCCACCAACTGCATGAGTGCCCAAGTCCTGGGTTTCTTTCTTACGGCTGTAGATGAAAACTTCACGCCCCAACAAAAGACCAGTTGCTCTACTTGTAGACTAGATGCCCACTTACTATCACCTCCTCAAGGACTCACTCCAGCAATTCTGTTCCCAATTCTTCCCTTTTCACTAGATCTTTTCCATCAGTTATGGACATTATTTCTCTCACCTCTGAAAAACCCTGTCTTGACCCCACTTCTTCTTCCATTTACTACTCCCATTTTTTTTTTTCTTTTCTGGAGGTTGTCTATAGTCAACATCTCTACTATCTCCAAATCTCCCTTCCCAGTCTCTCTTAAACCTAATACAATCAGTATTTATCTAATCCACTCCAACTAAATTGTTCTTATCAAGATCACTTCAACTTCCCTGTTGCTATATCCAAAGGCTAAAGTCTTCATCTTACTTGATTGGTTAGCAGAATACAATCATTCTCTCCTCCTTGAACCACTTTTCCACTTGGTTTATAGAAGAAGACATATCTGGTCTTCTACCTATATCTCTGGTTCCTCCTCAGTCTTCTTTATTGGGTTCTATTCCAATACTCTGACTTCTAACATTTGGAGTATTCCAAAATTCAGTCCTTGAACCTTTCCTCTTTATCTTCTTCACTCATTTATTAGGTGATCTCATCTAGTCTCATGGCTTTAAATACCACCCAATATATGTTTTGTCCAGCCTGCATTTCTCCCCTGCACTAGACTCACATATCCAGCAACCTCCTTAAACCTCCACTTGGATGACTAATAGACATCTCAATTTAACAGGTCCAAAACTGAACTCCTGACCTCCTCTCGCTACCTCCCTACTGCCAAACCCTGTGCCTCTTCTACTTTTCCCCAGATGCTCAAGCCAAAACCTAGAAGTCACCCCTGATGCCTTTCTTGCTCTCATTCCCCACATTTGATATGTCAACTCAACTGTCAACATATGAGCAGAATCTGACCACTTCTCATCATTCCACTATCATGATCACTGCTGTTTCTCACCTAAATTAGTGGAGGAGCCAACTAGTCTACCTTCCATTTGACACCATTCAGACTTCTCAACACAAAACTCAGAGTGATGCTGATAAAACATAAACCAGAGAAGGTCACCCCTCTGATCAGAAACTTTCCAATGACATTTTTAGTAAAAGCTCAACTCCTCAACTTCCTTCAAAGCTCTTCACATTCTGCCCTTGGCTCATTTCTTCTCCAACTTTGTACCCTATTTCCTTATCCCCCACCTCTTCCATTCTAGTAGGATTCTCCCTACCCTTTGCTGTTCCTTAAACCTTCTAGGCACCTCAAGACCTTTGTACTTGCTGTTCCTGGGATGTTCTTCCCCCAGACATGACTCACTCACTTACCTCCTTCCTTCAGATGTTCCTTCCTCAGTGAGTCCGTCTTTGTTTACACATCTGTGATGGCTCATTCAGGCTGTCAATTTGATTGGGTCACAGGGTGCCCAGACATTTGGTCAAACATTATGCTGGCTTTAAGACTTGGACTGGAACTACACTACTGGCCCTGCTAGCTCTCCAGCTTGCTGACCACAGATCCTGGGACTTCTCAATCCCCCTATGGCCCTTCTTCTCAGCCTCCATAACCACTGAGCCAATTCCTTATAACTAATGGGGATTAAATGACCAGATATTTATGCAGTGCTTGGAAGAGTGCCTAATATAGCATTATAGTAAGTGCTATAATAAGTAAAATAAATAAATAACTGTGTATATATATATATATATATATATATATATATATATATATCCTTTCTCTCAAGAACTTCACAGATAGTAGAAAGGAAAATATATCTATCAAAAGTACACAGTACACAGTGGTAGCACAGAAGATGGGAAGGGTTAACTTCCCCTTAGACTCAAGGAAGACTTCACAGAGACAGTGATATTTAATGTGAATCTTAGAGAATGAAGAAGTGCTTACTAGACCAACAAGAAGGGCATTCCAGGCCAAGGACACAGAACAAATGTTTAAATTAGGAGGCTCAGAGATAAGAATAAATCTGTCCTCCCACCTTCCAGGAAGTGGTGATCTGGAGTTGTCTCAATAAATCCAACTTGTTTTTCCTAATTTATCCTTTAATTTCTTTATTATGTAAGGGAAAGTGTTGGTAACACTGAATATTAAATTATAGTCATTTCACTACGTGGGAGAGAACATTTTAGAGATTGTTACACTCTTAGGGAATGCTTACCCCAATCTATTCAATGCACCAAGTGAAAAGAATTTGCTAGTTCTAAGTCACCTTAATATTCTCGAAAGAATCTTTTGTTGATTGATATTTACCATATGTTGAAAGAATCTTTCATTGATTGGTATTTACCATATCTTATCTGCTGATATGATCACTGATAACCATTTTTCTTTAAAATGTTACATTGGAATTCATTTGTTTAATGAATTTCAATTTTTCCATTGCTTTATTCATTTACTAATTAACTAAAAGTATGTTTTATTTATTGTCACATTGTCAGAGATATTAGCTAATAGTATTAAAAAAAAACCAACCCTAATGTCCATTAAAATATTTTCTAATTTTTTCTACATTACAAAACATTATATAAGGACATTACTTCACACACCTTTGATTAACTCCTTTTAAGTTAATGATCTAGAAATCAGTGGAGAAGGAACTTAAAGGTAAATGGTCAAGGGGTCACCCAGGAAGGCAGCAGGAGCTAGGCAGGATTCATTGAAACACCACAATTAGATCCAGCCACCTTTCAGGATCTGGCTCAGAAACTCACTCCTTGCAGTGCCCTTGAAGGAGGAATTCTTCGGGCCTGGACTCCATCTCGGGCCTGTCCGTGCTGGTCGTGGGTGGCCACCTCTCCAGTGGACTCTGAACTCTGTGCTTAGCGCCTGTGGGAATGACAGTGAAAGGATAAGACCCCCTCTGGGCAGGGGAATCTTGAAGACTCATTGCCTAAGAGAAAACAGACACTAATCACCCCTGCCTCCGGACAGTATCTATCGGAATGTAACCACAGGCTTATCGGTTATTAACTGGTTGGAATGTAACCGCAGGCTTATTGATTATCAACTGTTTGAACACATAACACGTGAATGATGGGGTTATTGTGATTGTATTTACCTTTCCTTTGTAAGCCTCAAGGGATTTGGGGTGGTGGGTTTGGACAGGTACACATGGGGTATAAAAGATTTTCACAAATGCTGGTCGGGGTCCTTGGCTAAGGGGAGACTGCCTTGGGCCCGCTGGTGTAATAAACTGCACTCCACTATCTGCATTGTCCTTCTGAGTGAGTTTGTTTCCTGGAAAGCATGGCTATAACACCCTAGGTACGAGCCCCAAGAGGTTGATTCATGCAGATAGAAGTAGATATTCAAATGCCAATTTATTCATTTGCAGTGAGAAATTAACCTCTCACAAGGACCAGCATGTTCTCATTGATTTCTTGAAGTCAAGGAAAAGAGAATTCATACTAAGAAAGTACTTTACTAATTTGCCATGGGAAATCTCTGCATAGGGACAGAAACTTCAGTGTCTGTATGATCTGTATATTTTCTCTCCAGAGACAGCCTACCTGGGGAATCAAATCATAGTCAGAATATTACTCAGTAATAAGAATAGAGAGATGAACATGTGTGTGGTGTGTGTGTGTTCAGTTGTTCGGCCGTGTCCGACTCTTGTGACCCCATGGACTGTAGCCTGCCAGGTTCCTCTGTCCATGGGATTTCCCAGACAAGAATACGGTAGTGGTTGCCATTTCCTTCACCAAGATGAACATACGGAACTAGACTAAAAGACTGGCAGACAGAATAAAGGCCCCCCAAAGATCTCTACATCTTAACACTCAGAACGTGTGAATATGTTACCTTACACAGCAAAAGGACTTTGCAGGTGTGATTACATGAAGGATCTTGAGATGGGAGGATCATCCCTTGATTACTGAAGTGGTGAAGTGTGAAAGTCGCTCAGTCTAGCCCGACTTTGCTACCCCATGGACTAAACAATCCATGGAAATCTCCAGGCCAGAAGACTTTCCCTTCTCCAGGGGATCTTCCCAACTTGGGGATCAAATTCAGGCCTCCCACATTGCAGGCAGATCCTTTACCAGCTGAACCACCAGGGAAAGCCCAAAAGTACTGGAGTGGGTAGCCTATCCCTTCTCCAGGGGAGCTTCCTGACCCAGGAATCAAACTGGGGTCTCCTATACTGCAGGCGAATTCTTAACCAACTGAGCTATCAGGGAAGCCCGATTACTGAGGCAGGCCCAGTATAATTACAAGCTCCCTTATGAGAGAGAGAAAAGAAGGTCAAAGGCAGTAGGAAGGGGTGTAATGATGGAAACAAGAGGTTGGAGTGATGCCAGCAGGGGGTTATAAGCTGAAGAACACAGGCAGCCTCAAGAAGCTGAAAAAGACAAGGAAGTGGGTTTCCCCTTAAAGCCTCCAAGAAGGAACGCGGCACTGCCGACACTTTGATTTTAGCTTAATGAGATGCATTTTAGATTCCTGATCTCCAGAACTATAATAGAACAGATTTGCATTATATTAAGCTATTCACTTCAGTTCAGCCACTCAGTTGTGTCCAACTCTTTGCAATCTCGTGGACTGCAACACACCGGGCTTCCCTGTCCATCACCAACTCCCAGAGCTTGCTCAAACTCATGTCCATAGAGTTGGTGATGCCATCCAACCATTTCATCCTCTGTTGTCCCCTTCTCCTCCTGCCTTCAATATTTCCCAGCATCAGGGTCTTTTCCAGTTCTTCACATCAGGTGGCCAAAATATTGGAGCTTCAGCTTCAGCATCTGTCCTTCCAATGAACACCCAGGACTGATCTCTTTTAGGATGGACTGGTTGGATCTCCTTGCAGTCCAAGGGACTCTCAAGAGTCTTCTCTAACACCACAGTTCAAAAGCATCAATTCTTTGACATTCAGCCTTCTTTATGGTCCAACTCTCATATCCATACATGACTACTGGAAAAACTATAGCTTTGACTAGATGGACCTTTGTCGGTAAATTAATGTCTCTGCTTTGTGATAATGCTGTCTAGGTTTGTCACAGCTTTTCTTCCAAGGAGCAAGCATCTTTTAACTTCATGGCTACAGTCACCATCTGCAGTAATTCTGGAGCCCAAGAAAATAAAGTCTGTCACTGTTTCCATTGTTTTCCCATCTATTTCCCCAGCCATGAAACAATGGGACCGGATGCCACGATCTTAGCTTTTTCTTGAATGTTGAGTTTTAATATTAATCTATTAGGTTGTAGTAATTCATTCAGCAAAAGGAAACTAATACTGACTCTGACGCAGTAATTAAGATTACATTCAGCTGTAAGAGGAAGAAATTCCCCACATATGTAGCTTGAACAAAGTACACTTGAACAAGCTATGACCTCTCACAAAAATGAAGTCCAGATTAAACAGTCCAAGACTGATAAAGCAGATCCACCATTACCAAGTACCCAGGCTTCCTCTATCTTGTTGCTCTCCCATACTCAACTCATGGTTTCAACTTCATGATAGTTCAAGAAAGCTGCTTAATCTCCAGCCATCACATACATATTTAACCAGCAGGAAGAAGGAAAAAGTAAGGGTAAAGGAAAGCATTCCCTTTTCTTATGGAAACTTCTGAAAGTTGCACACACCTTGTCAGCATGCATCTCATGGACAAACAATTGGTCATAGAGCCACACGTAGTTTCAAAGGAAGCTGGAAGTACCATCCTTATTCTGGGTAACTTAGTGCTCATTGAAAAATAAAGCATCCTATTTCCAAGGAAAAGGAAGAAAAGAAATAATGACAACTTACAAAACCTAATATAGCATCAATCTCAGTTGAGATTACATTAGAAAAACAATCAAATCCTCAATAATCCATTAGCTGTAACCCCTGCACGCATTTGTGCCAAGTCTCTTCATTCACGTCTGATTCTTTTCGACCCACTAGGCTCCTCTGTTCATGGGATTCTCCAGGCAAGAATACTGGAATGGGTTGCCATGACCTCCTCCAGGAGATCTTCCTGACTCAGGGATCGAATCCATGTCTCTTGTGTCTCTTGTGAATGCAAGGGTTTCAGGCCTGCCCTGTAACCCTTGCATTCACCTCTAATCAGAATCAGCAACATGCAAGCTAAGATTTCCTTTCTTCATCTGCATTGGATGGATACTGCCAGTTTTGCCTATGTGTGTGTTTTTTTAAATCTAGGAACTGAACGCCAATCAATCCTTTTTAGACTGATATCTTCAGGACACACTAAACTATCTTCAATTAGGTTACTGACATTTTAGCTGGCCCAAGTCTGTCCCTTTCAGGTAATTATGTATTTTTCTGCCATGATCTTACAATTTATTCTCAGAGGACCATTTTATTTCCTCATTCACAAGTCCTTGGAAGCTACTTCTCCATGCCCCCAAAGGATGATAACAAATTATAACAGCATTGAGTTAAACCCTGGTGCCAACAAGTAAGTTTCACTCTCTTCCATGGCTGCTAATCATAGTCAGAAATTCCAATCCTAGAATTGTCTGAAATTTGTTCCAATATTAAACAAAATGTGAGCGTGTAGATAGTTGAGATAAGTCCAAAACCACTACTTGAAAGATAATTATGTGATGTACCTCTGAAACTCCTTTTAGCTAGAGTTAAGGCTGGTCTAGTAAGTAGTTGAAGTGAATACTGATCCTCATGGAATTACAACATGGCAGATGCAATTAATATCCCCGTTTTGTTGATGAAGAAACTGAGACCTAGGGAAATTAACCAAATTTCCCCAAAGCTAGGGCTATTCAGTGTCAAAGTGAGGACTCAGACTTCTTAACCAGAGTCCGACTCTAAATTATTACACTATTGATATAATTCGAGAAACCTGGGTAATCGCCCTGCTGCAAAATATTTCTTCATTATTTTTCAAAATACCTGAAATTTCAAATGCTATTTTGGTCCTGAAAATGAATATAATGGCAAAAGTAAAGCTGTTTAGAGAATACAGGGGAAGATACCATTATGTTCTATCTCTGTGACCAATACCTTATTTTACGCCACCATCATCTACTACCTGGATTACCAAAATTGTCATCCAACTGATCCACATTCTGCCAGGATGGCTCCTTCCAGTCTGTTCTCCACATTATAGCCAGAATGATCTTCCCCAAATGCACATCTGATCATGTCATTCCCCTTTTAAACCCTTTCAGGGATTCTTCATTGCCTTTGACATAGTCTATACTAGTGGTTCTCAACCCTATTAGGAAAAATTTATATAACAAATAATTTTCATTAAATTTACTACATCCTTCCCTTACTATCCAGAAGGGAAATTCATGTAACATTAGTCCAATTTTTAAATGTTTGGCCATGATTACATTAAAAAGGGAATTCTGTAAGTTGCAGGACAGTGGAGACAGCACTACCTCCTCCCACTGCCCACCCTGAGAGATAACTGCTGGTCTAAACCCTTTGAAGGGATTTGTTAAGTATTTGTGTTCTGGACTCCTCTCACTCTCCAGCCAACACTGTCACTAGTCAGTATGTCTTGGCCTTTAGTCCTTATAAACTACCTAAATGACCGATACACATGATGGTCTTTGTCACTTACTGTTCTGTAGAAACCACCTTCTTTATCTGGAACTCTTCATCATCCTCTCTCCAGCTTTATCTGGCTAATTCCTCGTCACTCAGGTTTCTGCTTAGAAGCAATTTCTTCCATAAAGCCTTCTCTTGTTACATTGGTGACACATGGCATCCTGAAATTTACTCTATTACAGCACATGTCAGTCCCATTGTTGCAATGATCTCTTTACTTCTCTAGCCACTCCCTGAAAGACAAGTTTCTTGAGGATATAGGCTATGTTGTGGCCGCTGTTACAGCTTGTTATACTTGTTAGAGGAAAAGGAAGTCAGAGAGCATCAAAGACTAACTTAGCGAAACTATCTTATATTGGGAGTATTATGATCAGCTATTATTTTTTAGAAATACATTATTTTGGAAATGCATAAAAATGAAAAAATACAAAATATATTTTGAGAAAAAAGTATAACAAACCTGACCAACATTACCTCAGCCAGGTTATTAAGGTCAACATCAACAGGGATTAGTCATGTGATAGTACATATCTTTGTTGCTGCTGCTGCTAAGTCGCTTCAGTCGTGTCCGACTCTGTGCGACCCCACAGACGGCAGCCCACCAGGCTTCACCATCCCTGGAATTCTCCAGGCAAGAACACTGGAGTGGGTTGCCATTTCCTTCTCCAATGCATGAAAGTGAAAAGTGAAAGTGAAGTCGCTCAGTCGTCTCCAACTCTTTGCGACCCCATGGACTGCAGCCTACCAGGCTCCTCTGTCCATGGGATTTTCCAGGCAAGAGTACTGGAGTGGGGTGCCATTGTCTTCTCCATGTATCTTTGTTATGATGTGATAAAAATGGCACTTTAACTCTACAGTTTCCTCCCTCAAACCATAATACCAGCATAATCAAAAATAATGTCCCCAGTGGAGGGACATTCCACATTCTAAAAATACTTAATGAGTACTCCTCAAAATTATTAAGGTTATCAAAAACAAAGAAAATCTGAGAAACTGTCATAGCCTAGAATAGCCTAAAGGACATGATGACTAAATGTAATCAGATATCCTAGATCAGATTCTGAAACATAAAAAGAACATTAGGTAAAACTTAAGGAAATATGAATAAAGCATGTACATTAATTAATAATAATGTATAAATACTGATTCATTAATTGTAACATATTACCATGCTAATATAAGATGTTAATAACAGAGGAAACTGGGTACAGAGTATATGGGAACTCTCTGTACAATCTTGCAATTTTTCTGTAAATCTAAAATCACTCTAAAATTAAAAGTTTATTTTTTAAATGGGCAAAATATTTAGACACTGTATCCCCCCAAAATTATCTATAAATGCAATATGAAAAAAATTCAACATGCTTAGTCATAAGGCAAATGCAAACTGTCATAATGTAATACCATAAGAGACACATTAGAATGGTTAAAATGCAAAAGACTCACAAAACCAAGTATTCATGAGGATACAGAGCAATTGAACCATTATGGTTATGGAAATGCTAAAATGACAATTACTTTTTAAAAGTATGGAGATTTTTTATGAAGTTAAACAAACACTTTTCACAAGATCCAGCAATCCCACTCCTAGGTATTTACTCAAGAATAATAAAATATATGTTCACACATACATACATAAAATGTAAAACGGTATCATCATCCCCCAAAATAATAAAAGCATAATAAAAACACAATTAAAATCATAATCACTTGGAAATTCACAGAAACTTTTTGAAATAACCATAAGGTTATATTCTCAGGTTATGCATGCTAAAGTATTTAAGGGTAAAATGTTATGTCTACATCTTAACAAACCAAAAATTGCCATCATAAATACTATATGGGAGGCCAGGAGTTGGTAAACTTTTTCTGTAAAGGTTCAGACAATAAACATTTTAGGCTTCATAGGTCATATGGGTTCTGTCGTGTGTGCGTGCTAAGTCACTTCAGTCGTGTCCGACTCTGCAACCCTATGGACTGTAGCCTGTCAGGCTTCTCTGTCCATGGGGATTCTCTGGGCAGGAATACTGGAGTGGGTTGCCATGTTCTCCTGGGAAACTGACGGGTTCTGTCACAACTAATCAACTCTGCAGCCATAGCGTAAAAGGAGCCAAAGACACCACTATAATGAATGAGCTTACCCGTACTGCAATAACGTTTTATTTACACAAATAGTTGGTGAAACACACTTGGTCCTCTAGTTTGTTAATCCCGGTTTTAGGTAATAACAGAATAACTGAAATAACTATATTGCTTTCTGTAATGATGGCAACTACTAGGATATATAGTTTTTGGCTTAAAAAAAGTTTTTTCCACCCACTGTTTTATAATCAATAGTAAGGTATTTTAAGGGGCTTCCCAGATGGCACTAGTGGTGAAGAACCTCCCTGTCAATGCAGGAGCCATAATATCCATGAGTTTGATCCCTGGGTCAGGAAGATCCCCTGGAGGAGGATCTGGCAACACACTCCAGTATACTCTCTATTACTCTCAGTACTCTAGTACAGCACATGTACACAAGGTATTTTGAGACCTTGTTTAAAAGCAATATTTTCATTTACCATAATATCAACAAGAATAAAATGTACCAGAATAAATCTAACAAAGGATATAAAAGACCTATATTCAAAAAATTATAAGACACTGATGAAAGAGACTGCAGATGATACAAACAGATGGGAAGATATTCTATGTTAAAGGGTTGTAAGAATTAATATTGGTAAAATAACCATACTATCTAAGGCAATCTACAAATTCAGTGCAACCCCTACCAAAATACCAATAGCATTTTTCACAGAACTAGAACAAATAATTCTAAAACTTGTATTGAACCACAAAAGATACCAAATAGCCAAAATAATCTTGAGAAAGGAAAAATAGACCTGGAGGGATTATGGTCCCTGAGTTCAGAGTATATTACAAAGCTACAATCACCAGAACAGTGTGATATTGGCACAAAAACAGACACATACATCAATGGAACAGAATAGAGAACCCAGAAATAAACCAACACACTTATGGTCAATTAATCTATGACAAAGGGGGCAAGAATACACAGTAAGAAAAGGACAGCTTCTTCAATAAACTGGGAAAACTGGAAAGCTACATGGAAAAGAATCAATCTGTACTACTCTGTTATACCATGTACAAAAGTAAATTCAAAGATTAAAGACTTAAATGTAAGACTTGAGACCAAAAAATTCCTATAAGAAAACACAGACAGAACCCTCTTTGGTGTAAATCATAATTTTTTTTTGTTTCTGTTTCCTAAGGCAAAGGAAACAAAAGCAAGAATAAACAAATAGGTCCTAATTAAACTTAAAACCTTTGGCACAGCAAAGGAAACCATAAACAAAACAAAAAGACAACCTACTGAATGGGAGAAAATATTTGTAAATGATATGACCAACAAAGAATTAATATCTAATACATATATATGTATATATACATATACATATCTCATACAACTCAACATCAAAAAAAAAAAAACCTGTTTTAAAAGTGGGCAAAAAATCTGAATAGACATTTTTCTAATGAAGACATGAAAATGGCCAACAGGTACATGAAAAGATGCTCAACACTTAATCATTAGAGAAATGCAAATTAAAACCACAATGAGTTATCATCTCACACCTGTCAGAATAGCTATCATCAAAAATACCACAAATAATAAATGTTGGCAAAGATTTTGGAGAAAAGAGAATGGAGGAAAGGGAATCCTTATAAACTTTGTGGGAATGTAAATTGGTACAGTCACTATGGAAAACAGTATGGAGATTTCTCAAAAAATTAAAAACAGAACTATCATATGATCCAGCAATATAAGAAAGAAACATGAACCCTTATATTCACTGCAGCATTATTTACAATAGCCAAAACATGGAAGCAACCTAAGTGCCCATCAATAGATGAATGAACGAAAGTTGTGTGTGTATATACAATGGACTATTACTCAGCCACAAAAAAGAATGAAATCTTATCATTTTTGACATCATGGATGCAGCTAGAGACTATTATGCTAAGTGAAATAAGTCAGACAGAGAAAGAAATATACCATATGATTTCACTTATATGCAGAATCTCAAAAAAAAAAAAAACAGATAAATGAACAAACAAATACAGTAAAACAAAATTACAGATACATAGAACAATCAGGGATTTGCCAGAGGGGAGGAGGAGGGAAGAAATAGTTGAGGGAGATTATCAGGTATAAACTTTCAGTTGCAAAATAAATGAGTCATGGGTATGAAATGTACAGTGTGGGTAATATAGTCAATAACTATATAATATCTTTGTACAGTAACATATTCTAATTAGATTTATTGTGGTGATGAGTTTGAAATGTAGAAACACCTAACCATTCTGTTGCATAATAGGAAGTAACATTCTTTTGTAGGTCAATTATATTTCAAAAACTAACAAACAACAAAAGAGATCAGATTTCTGAATAGCAGAGGTGGAGGGTGGGGGAGAGGGAACTGGATGAAAGTTGGAAGTAAGCAAAAGTTACAAATTTTCAGTTATAAGACAAATAAGTGCAAGGGTTGTACTGTACAACATAATAAATACAATTAACACTGCTGTATGTTATATAGAAAAATTGTTAAAAGAGTAAATCCTAAGAGTTCTCATTACAAAAAAATTTTTTTTGTATTTCTTTAATTTTGTAACTATATGAGATAATGGATGTTCACTAAAATTATTGTGATAATAACTTCATGATATATGTAAATCAAATCATTACTCTGCATACCTTAAACTTATACTTTGCTATATGTCAATGATATCTCTGTAAAACTGGAAGGAAAAAAAATAAAAGCATATTTTTAAACAGCATTTGTGGAAAGTATTGCATTGATATTTCCTCTCCCAGAGGGGAAGCAATCACAATACAATTAGAGTTTTATTATTCAATTAACAGGAGCTGTGTTTTGATTTTTAAGATGATCATTAAAAATAAAAACCCAATACATCATCCCACTGCTGTTATAGATTCCATTCTTCAGAAAGTCATCTGAAAATGAAAATAGAGAGATCATGACAGACAACACTGAAATACAAAGGATCATAAGAGACTACTACCAGCAGCTCTATGCCAATAAAATGGACAACTTGGAAGAAATGGACAAATTCTTAGAAAAGTATAACTTTCCAAAACTGAGCCACAAAGAAATAGAAGATCTTAACAGACCCATCACAAGCAAGGAAATGAAAACTGTAATCAGAAATCTTCCAGCAAACAAAAGCCCAGGACCAGATGGCTTCACAGCTGAATTCTACCAAAAATTTAGAGAAGAGCTAACACCTATCTTACTCAAACTCTTCCAGAAAATTGCAGAAGAAGGTAAACTTCCAAACTCATTCTATGAGGCCACCATCACCCTAATTCCAAAACCAGACAAAGATGCCACAAAAAAAGAAAACTACAGGCCAATATCACTGATGAACATAGATGCAAAAATCCTTAACAAAATTCTAGCAAACAGAATCCAACAACATATTAAAAAAATCATACATCATGACCAAGTGGGCTTTATCCCAGGAATGCAAGGATTCTTTAATATCCGCAAGTCAATCAATGTAATACACCACATTAACAAATTGAAAGATAAAAACCATATGATTATCTCAATAGATGCAGAAAAAGCCTTTGACAAAATTCAACATCCATTTATGATTAAAACTCTCCAGAAAGCAGGAATAGAAGGAACATACCTCAACATAATAAAAGCTATCTATGACAAACCCACAGCAAGCATCACCCTCAATGGTGAAAAATTGAAAGCATTTCCCCTGAAATCAGGAACAAGACAAGGGTGCCCACTCTCACCACTCCTATTCAACATAGTTTTGGAAGTGTTGGCCACAGCAATCAGGGCAGAAAAAGAAGTAAAAGGAATCCAGATAGGAAAAGAAGAAGTGAAACTCTCGCTGTTTGCAGATGACTTGATCCTCAACATAGAAAACCCTAAAGACTCTACCAGAAAATTACTAGAGCTAATCAATGAATATAGTAAAGTTGCAGGATATAAAATTAACACACAGAAATCTCTTGCATTCCTATGCACTAACAATGAGAAAACAGAAAGAGAAATTAAGGAAACAATACCATTCACCACTGCAACAAAAAGAATAAAATACTTAGGAGTATATCTACCTAAAGAAACAAAAGACCTATACATAGAAAACTATAAAACACTGGTGAAAGAAATCAAAGAGGACACAAACAGATGGAGAAATATACCGTGTTCATGGATTGGAAGAATCAATATTGTCAAAATGGCTATACTACCCAAAGCAATCTATAGATTCAATGCAATCCCTATCAAGCTACCAACGGTATTTTTCACAGATCTAGAACAAATAATTTCACAATTTGTATGGAAATACAAAAAACCTCAAATAGCCAAAGTAATCTTGAGAAAGAAGAATGGAACTGGAGGAATCAACCTGCCTGACTTCAGGCTCTACTACAAAGCCACAGTCATCAAGACAGTATGATACTGGCACAAAGACAGAAATATAGATCAATGGAACAGAATAGAAAGCCCAGAGATAAATCCATGAACCTATGGACACCTTATCTTCAACAAAGGAGGCAAGACTATACAATGGAAAAAAGACAACCTCTTTAACAAGTGGTGCTGGGAAAACTGGTCAACCACCTGTAAAAGAATGAAACTAGAACATTTTCTAACACCATACACAAAAATAAACTCAAAATGTATTAAAGATCTAAATATAAAACCAGAAACTATAAAATTCCTAGAGGAGAACATAGGCAAAACACTCTCCGACATAAATCACAGCAGGATCCTCTATGACCCACCTCCCAGAATATTGGAAATAAAAGCAAAAATAAAAAAATGGGACCTAATGAAACTTAAAAGCTTTTGCACAACAAAGGAAACTATAAGCAAGGTGAAAAGACAGCCCTCAGACTGGGAGAAAATAATAGCAAACGAAGCAACAGACAAAGGATTAATCTCAAAAATATACAAGCAACTCCTCCAGCTCAACTCCAGAAAAATAAATGACCCAATCAAAAAATGGGCCAAAGAACTAAACACACATTTCTCCAAAGAAGACATACAGATGGCTAACAAACACATGAAAAGATGCTCAACATCATTCATTATCAGAGAAATGCAAATAAAAACCACAAAGAGGTACCATTACACACTAGCCTGGATGGCTGCTATCCAAAAGTCTACAAGCAATAAGTGCTGGAGAGGGTGTGGAGAAAAGGGAACCCTCTTACACTGTTGGTGGGAATGCAAACTAGTACAGCCACTATGGAAAACAGTGTGGAGATTTCTTAAAAAACTGGAAATAGCACTGCCATATGACCCAGCAATACCACTTCTGGGCATACACACCGAGGAAACCAGATCTGAAAGAGACACGTGCACCCCAATGTTCATCGCAGCACTGTTTATAATAGCCAGGACATGGAAGCAACCCAGATGCCCATCAGCAGACGAATGGATGAGGAAGCTGTGGTACATATACACCATGGAATATTACTCAGCCATTAAAAAGAATTCATTTGAATCAGTTCTAATGAGATGGATGAAACTGGAGCCCATCATACAGAGTGAAGTAAGCCAGAAAGATAAAGACCAAAACAGTATACTAATGCATATATATGGAATTTAGAAAGATGGTAACAATAACCCTATATGCAAAACAGAAAAAGAGACACAGATGTACAGAACAGACTTGTGGACTCTGTGGGAGAAGGCGAGGGTGGGATGTTTCGAGAGAACAGCATCAAAACATGTATATTACCTAGGGTGAAACAGATCACCAGCCCAGGCTGGATGCATGAGACAAGTGCTCGGGCCTGGTGCACTGAGAAGACCAGAGGGATCGGGTGGAGAAAGAGGTGGGACGGGGGATCAGGATGGGGAATATATGTAAATCCATGGCTGATTCATGTCAATGTATGACAAAAACCACTACAATATTGTGAAGTAATTAGCCTCCAACTAATAAAAATAAATGGGAAAAAAAAAGAAAGTCATCTGAGGTCAACTCACTTAGTATCAATATATCTTGGTAAAAATCATGGGAAAAAAACATAGAGATAAAACACAGCAGACACAAAAATATTCAGTGGCAAAGTGATAATGTGACTGGATTTTCCTGCTGGTCCAGAGGTTGGGAGTCCACCTGTCAACGCAGGGGACATGGGTTTGACACCTTGTCTGGGAGGTTGCACATGCCACAGGGCAACTGGGCCCATGTGCCACAACCACTGAACCCACACTCATACTGAAGCCTGCATGCCCCAGAGCCTGTGCTCTGCCAACAAGAGAAGCCACCACCATGAGGAGCCTGAGCACCACAACTAGAGAGTAGCTCCCGCTCACCACACCTAGAGAAAGCCCTCAAGCAGCAATGAAGACCCAGTGCAGCCAAAACTAAATGAATAAATAAAATTAAAAAGAAAATAAGTGACCAATACTCAACTGGCAAAAGAAATCAGCTTATCCAAAACATCTATGAGAACACAAGATGAAAACAATCTGCAGACTACTTCTATCATTGTTTACCAATTTCACTGTCATATGAAAACAAAACATATTTCCTTCGTGTTCACAAATTTTAATAAATAAAACTAAAAATCTTTCTCAGATAGACATTGATGTTTGCAAACACTTGATATAAAGAGCAAAAAGGATAAACAGTGCTATTTAATAAACAACTGTGCTTTTTGTTCATTTAAAAACCATTATTTGAATTAATGTTACAATTTTCAGACCTTCAAGAAGGACCTAGATAAACAAATCATACTTACTCAGGTTTTTTTTCTTTTTATATTTTTCTCCCCCTATGCGAGTGATTCTCAAATGCAGTCCTTAAACCAGCAGCATCAACTAGGAATCATTTAAAATCTGTTAAAAATGAAAATTCTTGCTGTCACCCCACTACCACTGTGGAGGCAGAGGCTCAAGTACATTCCAGATGAGCAGTACCCACAATCTACCACCATGGCCAAGGAAGTACCCATAACCTACCACCATGGCCGAAGGAGGCATTGTTGCTGGAGGTGTAATATGCATTAATCCTGCTTTACAAGAGGTGCTGAAGACCATCATCATCCATGATGGCCTGGCACGTGGAACTCACAAAGCTGCCAAAGCCTTAGACAAGTGCGAAGTCCATCTTTGCATGCTTTCATCCAACTGTGATGATGTTCGGGTCCTTTAATGGACCAGAACCTGGTGATACGGAGTCAACGATAAGAAAGTAAAAGAGAGAAAGAGAGAGAGAGACAAAAAAAGACCCGGGGACCTAAGCTCTAATGGAGCAAATGTGCTTTAATGATTTTTCTATGAGTATATACAGGCTGCAGTACAAGAAACTTCTTTCGGGAATGATAGAGTTCAGCAAACCAAACAAACTGCAACGGTTACCAAGGGAACAAGGAGTAATGTTAGTCACAAGGTCAGGAGACAATCCATATCTCAAGAAAGGGGAACGAGACTAAGCAATTTTGTCAAAAAGAGAATGTTTACTAAAGGAGACCCAAGCCTGCCTCACACAATGACCTCAGTCCCTGGGAGCAGCGTACTGTTCTGCTTGAAGAGGGACAAAGGACTCATGAGAGACAGCAGGTAGGAATCCTCCCGTCAAACATTCCCTGACATGATGAGGCTATATATGTCAGGTTGGTGGAGAGCCTTTGTTTCTTTGTTGTTTTTTTTGTCTTTTAATATTTCCTAGTCAACTTGTGCCACAGTCAGTTCCCGGTCTTGTTTTTGCTAACTGTATAGAACTTCTCCATCTTTGGCTGCACAGATGTTTGGATGCAAAGATGCACATATGCATCTTTGGCTGCAAAGAGCTGACTGTGGCACAGGCCATGAACTCCTCATTGCTAAATTCAGACTTATTGAAGAAAGTAGGGAAAACCACTAGACCATTCAGGTATGACCTAAATCAAATCCTGTATGATTATACAGTGTAAGTGAGAAATTAATTCAAGGGATTAGATCTGAAAGACAGAGTGCCTGAAGAACTATGGAGAGAGGTTCACGAGATTATACAGGAGGCAGGGATCAAGACTGTCCCCGAGGAAAAGAAGTGCAAAAAGGCAAAATGGTTGTCTGAGAAGGCCTTACAAATAGCTGTGAATAGAAGAGAAGTGAAAAGCAAAGGAGAAAAGGAAAGATACACCCTTTTGAATGCAGAGTTCCAAAGAACAGCAAGGAGAGATAAGAAAGCCTTCCTCAGTGATCAGTGCAAAGAAATAGAGGAAAACAATAGAATGGGAAAGTCTAGAGATCTCTTCAAGAAAATCAGAGATACCAAGGGAACATTTCATGCAAAGATGGGCACAATAAAGGACAGAAATGGTATAGACCTAACAGAAGCAGAAGATATTAAGAAGAGGTGGCAAGAATACACAGGAGAGCTATACAAAAAAGAACTTCATGACCCAGATAATTAAGATGGTGTGATCACTTACACTCACCTAGAACCAGACATCCTGGAATGCAGTCAAGTGGGCCTTAGGAAGCATCACTATGAACAAAGCTAGTGGAAATGATGGAATTCCAGTTGAGTTATTTCAAATCCTAAAAGAGGATGCTGTGAAAGTGCTGCACTCAATATGCCAGCAAATTTGGAAAACTCAGCAGTGGCCACAGGACTGAAAAAGGTCAGTTTTCATTCCAATCCCGAAGGAAGGCAATGCCAAAGAATGCTCAAACTACTACACAGTTGCACTCATCTCACATGCTAGCAAAATAAGGCTCAAAATTCCAAGCCAGGCTTCCACAGTATGTGAACCGTTAACTTCCAGATGCTTAAGCTGGATTTAGAAAAGGCAGAGGAACCAGAGATCAAATTGCCAACATCTGTTGGATCATTGAAAAAGCAAGAGAGTTCCAGAAAAGCATCTACTTCTGCTTTCTTGACTATGCCAAAGCCTATCACTGTGTGGATTACAACAAACTGTGGAAAATTCTTCAAGAGACGGGAATAGCAGACCACCTGACTCGCCTCTTGAGAAATCTATATGCAGGTCAGGAAGAAACAGTTAGAACTGGACATGGAACAATAGACTGGTACCAAATAGGAAAATGAGTACGTCAAGGCTGTATATTGTCACTCTGCTTATTTAACTTTAATGCAGAGTACATCATGTGAAATGCCGGGCTGGATGAAGCACAAGCTGGAATCAAGATTGCCAGTAGAATATCAATAACCTCAGCTATGCAGATGACACCAGACTTATGGCAGAAAGTGAAGAAAAACTAAAGAGTTTCTTGATGAAAGTGAAAGAGGAGAGTGAAAAGTTGGCTTAAAACTCAGCATTCAGAAAAAATGAAGATCATGGCATCTGGTCCCATCACTTTATGGCAACAGATGGGGAAACAGTGGAAACAGCGACAGACTTTATTTTTCTGGGCTCCAAAATCACTGCAGATGGTGACTATAGCCATGAAATTAAAGGACGCTTGCTCCTTGGAAGAAAAGTTATGACCAACCTAGACAGCATATTAAAAAGCACACACATTACTTTGCCAACAAAGGTCCATCTAGTCAAAGCTATGGTTTTTTCAATAGTCATGTAAAGATGTAGAGAGAGATACTATTTTTCATAAGAAGAATTATAGAGCAATTGGCTCCTAAATTATGTGTATGTACAATATCAATTGCAATAATATTTCAGATATATTTTTAAAAGAGATCCATTAGAACTTTCACTTATACAACATGTGCTTATACAGGTCCCATCTTTGTATAATGATGGGGAATAAAAATATCACAGGAATAAGTGCACTCTCAGAGAGTGATGAAAATTTACATCCAAATACAAAAGTAAGTGAGCACACTGCTTTCAGTTTCTTTCTGTTTGGACTTAACCCCTGCTTGGTCAAAGAAATTAGAAAAATTAGAACTGTATGCAGTAACAAGTCTCTTCCCAATTGAAAGCCGTTAAAAAAATAAAGATGTAACCAATGAATAGAGACACTGGTATATGCACCATATTGTGGTAAGCATTGATGAGGGAGGAGAGACTATAAATATAAAAAATACAAAAACACAACAAACATAAAACAACCCTAGAACAGCTACTGTAGAGTTACAGATGATCAGAGGATGAAACAACAGTGTGAGCTGAAGTGAGATGCAGAAACTGAACTGGTCTTTCAAGGAGGGATGTAGGGAGATGGGAAGGAAAATTCCAGACAGGCAAATGTCATGAGCAAAGTCCCTGAATATCACACTTCGCATATTTGGAGAATAACTGACTAGACTGATTTAGTTGGAGTGGACTTCCATATAAGAAAGATTAGAGACACGGATGAGGTTTGTTTAACTGTGGCCTTAAGTGTCGGCCTGGGGCATTTGACTTTTCTGAGAGCAATGAGGAACATTTAAAATTCTAGGGATATGATGAAAGCAGTATTTCAGGAAGACTGATTTAACCAATCATTGGAAGGACTGATGCTAAAGCTGAAACTCCAATACTTTGGCCACGATGCGAAGAACTGACTCATTGGAAAAGACCCTGGTGTTGGGAAAGATTGAAGGCGGGAGGAGAAGGGGATGACAGAGGATGAGATGGCTGGCTGGCATCACTGACTTGATGGACATGAGTTTGAGTAAGCTCCTGGAGTTGGCGATAGACAGGGAAGCCTGGCGTGCTGCAGTCCATGGGGCCGCAAAGAATCAGACACAACTGAGCAACTGAACTGACCTGATTTGACCAAAAGTGTAGAGTAAATTACAGTTAGGCTTCACAAGCTGTCAAATGCGTATGAAATCACCTGGGATTCTATGATTCAGTAGATCTGGGGAGGCCAAGACTCTGCGTTTCTAACACTCCTAGTGATGCCTAAACTGCTGGTCCTCAGACAGTACTTTGAGTAGTGTGGGTTTATGATATGTTTTAAATTCAAAATATCCACTGAGGCACAATAAAGAAAATGTAGTACAGAAAAAAATAATTCTTTACAAATTTATTATTCTAGTCTGTTCCATTTCTTTGCAGTCATTTCTCACTCAACTAGCTGATATAAAAAGAGAGACTATAAAAAAGAAAGAACATAAAAGAAGCTTACAGAAACAAACGCAGACAGTATGGGAGAATGTCTCCAGGAAATGGAAAAGCAACAGTCACTGCCCTCCCCATGTCTCTGGCTGTATGCCTTCCTGTCTCCTTCTGCTTCCTTCTTCTGCTCACTCACCAGTTCTTCCATTAGAACTCTCAGCCCTGATGCTAAATAACTCAGTTCAGTCATCTACTACCATTACTGTAGGTTCTTAACTCTCAGTTCATATTCTCAGGAGAGAACCAGAATGGACCATCTTTGGATTCCTCTCAGGGTTAGGAGTCCATCTCTAGTTCAGTCATCTGTTACTTGGACAGAGAAGAGAGTCTTTTGTATAATATTTCAGGGACTGTGAGTGAAATGAAGAGGGTGTGTTGGGGATGGAAGGCGAATTGACCAACAAATCTAAAATGACTAGTGGGAGACAGTCTCAGGCTCAGTTGAGGCCTCTACTGTTTGCACAAGATGTCAAATACTTCCATGCTCTAAAGGCAGGTGCTTTTCTGAACATGTTAAAACATTGAGAAACAAGTTTTATCAGCCTTAAGTTATGGTCCACCTCCAGACTACTCATTTGAAAAGACCCTGATGCTGGGAAAGATTGAGGGCAGGAGGAGAAGGGGACGACAGAGGATGAGATGGTTGGATGGCATCACCGGCTCAATGGACATGGGTTTGGGTAAACTCCGGCAGTTGGTGATGGACAGAGAGGCCTGGCGTGCTGCGGTCCATGGAGTCGCAAGGAGTCAGATATGACTGAGCGACTGAACTGAACTGAACCAGACTACATGAGTTGGTGAAAAATTCACTGAGGCTAAAGAAGCAAGTGGTGAGGTAGGTCCCCAGCATTGCTGTACATTCCTGCCCCTACCACCCCATACAGGAGACTGGAGAGGGGAGTTCCTACCCTTCAAATGAAGAAGTTTTTAAGAGAATCATTTGAAGAGCTTAACTTGTATCTCCTAGAATCTGGGGGTACACGGGAATGGTAGTCACACTTTGAAAAGTCTAAAGTGAAAGACTGTGGCTATATCATTTAGAGATGGCAGAGCAGAGGAAGGGAAGGAAAGACAGGAGAGAGAGAGATGCCATCCTAGGAGTAAACTATATTCACACTGATATGGAGCAGGGAGTAGGGCTTGAACACAGTGGGATCCTGCAGGAGGAAACTGTCCTGATGAGGGAGAGATGTAAATATTCTCACTTCTGTAAAAGCCACACAAGATTTCCTACTGACAGTTTATGACAGACTGGAGAATGGAGAAGCTAGCTGAATAGTATCACACAGTTTGAGATCATCAGGTAAAATGCAATACCTACAGCCTCAATCTACCTTAGCTAAACTAAGTAAAGATGAACATGACCCCAGCCCCACCCTTATCTTCACCAAAGGATCCCAAAAGGGAAGGAAGGAAGCCAGACACACAAACCAAAGGTTTGAGTTCTCAGGTGTTTCCCACTTGCCTGCATTCCACTAAGCTTCTTGAAGTTTCCACTGTAAGCACAACCACAGATTCTTATCCAATGTACCAGGTATTACTTTGTTTAGTAAACAATTTTCACTTCTCATTGTTGTTGTTCAGTCACTAAGTTGTGTCCAACTCTTTCGACCCCATGGACTGCAGCACACCAGGTTCTCCTTTCCTTCACTATCTTTTGGAGTCTACTCAAATTCATGTCCATTGAGTCAGTGATGCTATCTAACCATGTCATCCTCTGTCACCCCCTTCTCCTTTTGCCTTCTATCTTTCCCAGCATCAGGGTCTTTTCCAGTGAGTCAGCTCTTCATGTCAGGTGGTCAAAGTACTGGAACTTCAGCTTCAGCATCAGCCCTTCCAATGAATATTCAGGGTTGATTACCTTTAGGATTGAATGGTTTGATCTCCTCACTGTCCAAGGCACTCTCAAGAGTCTTCTCCAGCACCACAATTTGAAAGCATCAGTTCTTCAGTGCTCAGCCTTCTTTATGGTCCAACTCATATCTGTACATGACTACCGGAAAAACCATAGATTTGACTATACTACACTCACTTCTCATGCTAACTGCTAAATTCATTCATTCCTTTTTTTTTTCTCATAGAGACTTCTCTGTGTCTGGCACTGTTCAATCACTAAACTCAAACTCCTCAGGAAATAAAATGAGGTCATGAAAGTCTGTGGTGGTCCAGTAGGTAGGACTCCACACGTCCACTGCAGGGTGCCTGGGTTCACTCCTTGGACAGGGAACTAAAATCCTCAAGCCTCGCTTTGCCCCCCTCCACCAAAAAAGAAAAGAGAAATAAAATAAGGAGTCAGAAAAAAATAGTAAGGGCTCAGAGAAGGCTTCCTAAAGGTGACATTTTGAGCAAAGAAACAGTCCAGGCCAGAGACGATGGAGGCAATGACTGTGGGTCAGGTTGGCAGCCAAGGAAACAAGGGTAAGCAGATAGGGTAGAGGGTCCCTGGAGAAAGAGAACCAGGCATGGCTTTCTTGACCTAAGAGAAACCATTTTTTGACCTAAGCTAATTTGTGATCTAAGCCTAGCCATGATGTTTGCCTTTGAACAGGTCGACTAGATGGACATGGGTTTGAGCAAGCTCTGGGAATTGGTGATGGACAGGGAAGCCTAGTGTGCTGCAGTTCATGGGGTTGCAAAGAGTCAGACACGACTGAGTGAACTGACTGAAGAGAACAAAAGAATACAGAAACAAATGACTGTTATCAGGCAAGAGATGGCATCGTGGACTCAATGGACATGAGTCTAAGCAAATTTCAGAAGATGGTGAAGGACAGGGAAGCCTGGTGTGCTGCAGTCCATAGAGTAGCATAGAGTTGGACACGACTTAGCGACTGAACAACAGGCAAGAGAATCAATGATAGCAAAGATAAAATATCAAGTTGTAAAGATATCCAGTTCTGTTTCAGTGGTAAAGATTAGCTTAAGATGCTCAACCATCAAATCATCCGGAATTTAAGGGATGATGATGTTGATCTTTTCTCAATCTCTTGATTTCAACTAAGGCTTGGACTTTGACTTTCCAAGCCCCTTCATAAATATGCATGTACCCTTAAAACTTTCCAACTTTGCAGTTTGTGGAGAAACTGCTTTGGGAAAGATCCCAGGTGTTCTCCTTACTTGCTGTAAGAAATAAATCCTTTCTTCTCATGATCTTTGGCTTGGTTATGTCTTTTGGCTTGACAGCCACCAACAGGCCAACTCAGTTTTAGGGTTAACATGAGAATAGGAGGAGAAACCAGATTCTGGTAAGTAGGTCTCTGAATACTATAGTAAGAGGTACAGTGCTATGCTTTCATTTGGCATAGGAAAAACAGAAAGGCAACTGCAAAACAAATTCAACAAACTAACCTATTACGAGGAACTGAACTATTTATTTCCGGAGTGTTTTAAATCAGTAAAACCTTTAGGTACTTTTCAAGTTAAAAAACTTTCAGGTGTAGCTATTCTAAAAACCAGAACAGCCTTGAAACCATTTAAAACTCAAATCAAATTCTCTGAAAGTGTTTATAAAAATAACAAAGTATCTTACTCAAAGAGAAAATGCCCTAAAAGGAAAAAACCGATCAGAATTTTTTTTAACACATCAGAAAATTGCTGAAACACATAGAAAATAGTTGAAAATACACCTAGATGTCACATGTCAGATCATCATCTGATGTTTCCAATAAAGATCTAGAACCAAACGTATAAAAGCTCATAAGCTAGCTCATTGCTAAACGACACAGACCATTCTCCAGTGAGGAAAGGACAATCAGCTGAAATAAAGAGGGACACAAAAAAGCAAGCTACAGCATTAAATGCTTGTGACTTTAAAAGAGATTAAGAACTGCATAGTAGAGGTCTTCCTATTATAATTATTATCACTATGAGAGGGAGAGAGCGTTCCAGAGAGAAACTACAAAAAATGCTATGAATTCATGAAGGATAAGATAATACAAATCTGAGAATGGGGGTGCTGTTCTTAGTTGTTCAGTTGTGTCCGATTCTTTGCAACCCATGGACTGTAGCCTGCCAGGCTCCTCTGTCCATGGGGATTCTCCAGGCAAGAATACTGGAGTGGGTTGCCATTCCCTTCTCTAGGGGATCTTCCCAACCCAGGGATTGAATCCAGGTCTCCTGAATCGCAGGCAGATTGTTTACCATCTGAGCCACCAGGAAGCAAGAGATTTTTTAAAAAATGTCATCAAAACAGTGGCAATGAATATTATTTCTGCCATGGAACAGCACGAGAATGTTTTATTCAAGAATATCCAAGAAAATAAAAATTATATTTAAATGGCATGTATGTCAGATAAATCCAGAAATGTTAATGAAAAATAAGAAAGCAGCTTCTGTGAATAAAAGTATTATACTTTTACCTGGGAATAAAAGTGTTATATTTCTATTCTAGATATTTCTCTGTATATTCTCATAGTAAATGATTACTTAGGTATATAAGAGCTTGATGCTCAATGTTAAAATGAGACAAGCCAAAAAACAATGATTTAACAAATTGTTGAGACTTTATATTTCACATTGTTATCAAGTAGCCATAAATAATAGCAATGCAACACATCTCTTAGCCTTTATTCATTCTTTACTTTTTTCCAAAGTAAAATTAAGGGGGTTTCCTCCTCTGCAAATTGAGAGGCGGGGGAGAAAATGAACAATAAATACTTTCTTTTACAATGTTTACACACCCTCTTCCCTATCAGATTTGTCTACCAGCCTTGGGGCTGGCCCTTGTGTTCCTTGATAGCTTCAGGAACTTCCCTTTTTCTCAACAATATCATCCTTGACAAGGTCAACAGTGTTCTCTATGACTTTTTTGACAACCTGACCTCACATTTTCTCAGCCTTACTGATGTCTTTCTATTTATTTATTTGGCTGTGCCAGGACTTAGTTGCAGCATGTGGGATCTAGTTCCCTGACCAGGGATGGAACTCAGGCCCCCTGCATTGAGAGTGAGGCATCTTAGCCACTGGACCACCAGGAAAGTCCCTCAGCCTTACTGATTTCTTGTCACTTATCTTCCTTGGATATGGAAACTGCTCAACGTACAAGATATTAAACTGAAATGTTCATCCCTAGCTATCACCTCTTGCTTGTTACTTCTCCATTCTATTGAACCTGGTTTTTGTTCTCAGGGTATCATATATTCCATCAACCCTCAACCCGTAGTATTGGGGTTATGACTACAGATTTAATTAATTAGTTTTTTTACTACTTCTATTTATTTTCAAGGCTACAGATTTTAGAGTCAAACTGCCTAGGTTTAAATCTGACTCTGCCTTTCACTAGCTGAGTGACCAGGGATGATTTACTTAATCTGTCTATGCCCTAAATTTCTCTCAGGATTCCTTTGAAGGTTAAATGAGATAATCCACATAAACCTGGCTCATATTAAATACGTGTAGTATCAGCATTTCATTTGGCTTGACTTATCCTCTGTAGAGCCTAGTCATTACAGTCATCCTGGTTCTCTCTCAGTCTGGTTCGTACGACTTCCTTCCAGGGACTTCCCTGATGGTCCAGTAAGTGGTTAAAACTCTGTGCTTCCGCTGCAGGGGGTACGGTTTTGATCCCTGATAGGGGAACTAAGATCCCGCATGCACTATGGCCAAAAGAAAAAAACAAAACAAAACAGACTAGTCCTTACCATTATTCACCTTTTTTCATCTCAGTTCCCTGATTTAAACTTCCTGGATCTTGTTGGACCATCATGGATATTCAGGAATTTTTAAAATAATTAATTTCTCCTTGAGTCTTTATTCTACACTCTACAATCATTATTCTAAACCGTTCTGTACTTTCCTCAAGTCCGCCTATTTTCCCCTGCCTGAAATATTTTTAAGACATAAATACTTTTATGTCTTCTAATGCACTGAGAGAGACCACCCTTTTAGCAGAAAACATCTCTCCTATACTCTTTTTTTCTTCCCATGCAGAGAGAATCCAATTAGTTTACCTCTTGGCTTTTCTGCTTCTAAATCCAACCTATCTCAGGGAAAGAGGAATGACTTACTTGATTGGTAAATTTGTGGAAAATAAACTAGCATTCTCTAACCAACTTTTAGATCACTTGGTAGCCAGTCAGCCCACATAGCCTGAATCAATTGCTCTCTCCCTGGATATAAGATGCTCAGGAGACCAGCTCTACCCATGCAGGGCCTGGGGAAATCTGCAGTCTAAAAGGGAGTACAACCCTAAAGTTTGAAGACCTCCAATCAGACAGATGCTAAAGGATACTGAAAAATCAAGACTCAAACTGGGAATGGAGAGGAGCTACATAAATTTAGAGGTATGAATGAACTTTAGGGTGTGGTCAGAAATGTTTTGACCTTGGCAGTTGTATGAGCTTTTAACTGCTGTAGTCTGGAAAAGAAGCTGTCTCAACCATAGGAAGGGACTGTAGTTTACGGTGGATTGGTTCACATGTGAGTGGTTATTTTTATAAAGGCAGGCTCAGCAAAGTCTCAGGAACCGTTAAGACTTGGGCACATGACCTGCAAGTGGTCTCTGCATTCTCTGAAAGGTGAAGCCACATAGGTAAACACTGTGAACATGCAAATGCTAGATGGTGGCGGAATTAGATCCTTTTAGGCCTTTGTTGTTTTTTAAACTAGAATCCAAGTTCTAGTCAGGAGACAAAACAAGTTCTTTCAGCTGTTCCTGGCATCCAGGGCAAAGGACAAAATTAAAGGGACTAAACTTTATGAACTTAGCTTGCCCACAGATTTGGGAGTACAAAATACAATAAGAACTGCTGGCATAGATGGGCATGCAGGAATTTCTGTGCCTTGTGGGAACATAACTGTGAAGTTTATGAAATTCAAAAACAGAAAAAACAGAGCGTCTCACAGAGAACCTGGCAAAGGTATTGACACCCACTAGAACCTAGAGTCCTAAGGTTTAGAAACATGAACAGCAATTTTGGAATGTGCTGTTGCTGATTATGTAACTGAAAGAACTACAAGAATAAGACAAAAGCCTATGTGACTCTCAGTGAACTAAGAATAGAGGTGAACTTAATAAAGAACATCTACAAAAAACCTACAGGTAACATCATTCTTCAGAGTGACAGACCACCTCATGCAGCTCAGTTAAAAAAAGAAAAACAAACAAATAGCCCAATAAAAAAAAGGGGGGGTAAGCTCTAAATAGACATTTCTCCAAAAAGAGACATACAGATGGACAAAAAGCACATAAAAAGATGCTCCACATCACTAATGGTCATCATCAAAAAAATCTACAAACAATAAATGCCGAAGAGAGTGTGGTGAAAAAGGAACGCTCCTACACTGTTAGTGGGAATGTAAATTTGTATAGTCACTCTGGAGAACAGTATGAAGGATCCTTAAAAACTAAAAACTGAAGTGCCATATGACCCAGCAATCCCACTCTTGGGCATATACATGGAGAAAACTGTAATTCAGAAAGATACATCCACCCCAATGTCCATTGCAGCACTGTTTACAATAACCAGGACCTAAATGTCTATCAACAGAGGAATAGATAACACAGATGTGGTACATATATACAGTGGAATATTACTCAGGAATAAAAAAGAACAAAATAATGCCATTTGCGGCAACATTGGATGGACCTAGAGATTCTCATATTGAGTGAAATAAGTCAGACACAGAAAGATAAATATATGATATTACTTATATGTGGAATCTAAAACAAGAGGGGATACACGTGAACTCATGTACAAAACAGAAGCAGAGTCACAGATGTAGAAAACAAATTTATGGTTGCCAGGAGGTAAAGGGTGAGGGATAAACTGGGAGATTGGGACTGACATATAACACTACTATGCATGAAACAGATTACTAATAATGATCTGCTGCAAGCATAGGGGACTCTACTCAGGACTCTGTAATGACCTACATGGGAAGAGAATCTGAACAAGAGGGGATGCATGTAAATGATAACTGGTCCACCTTGCTGTACACCTGAGACTAACACAACATTGTAAATCAGCTACACTCCAATTTAAGATTTTAATTTAAAAATCTGTAATTAAAAAATTTATTTATAAATATATTTATAAATAAAAATTCTTAATTAAAAAATTAAAAGTGAGAAACTAGAAGCTTTCCCACTAAGATCAGAAGCAAGTCAAGGATCTGCCCTCTTACAACTCCTTTCAACATCATACTGGAAGTCCTAGCTAATGCAATAAGAAAAGAAAAGAAAAGGTATATTTGTTGAGAAGGAAGAAGTAAAATACTTTTTGTTCACAGATGACATGATTGTCTATGTAGAAAATCTAGAATAATCAATAAAATAAGTTCTGAAACTAATAAGCGATCATAAAAAGGTTGTATGATATAAGGTTAATTTATAATAGTCAGTTGCTTTCCCATTTACCAGCAAAGTAAAATTTGAAATTAAAAATACAATATTATCTATATTAGTATCCAAAATAAATAAAATACTTATGTATAAACCTAACAAAATATGCACAAGACCTGTTTAGATAAAACTACAGAATTCTGATGAAATAAAACAAAGAATTAAATAAGTGAGATATACCATGATCATAGGTAAGGACACTCAATATTGTCAAGATGTCAGTTCTTCCCCACTTGATATATATATTCAACACAATCCCAATAAAAACCCCAGCAAGTTACTTTGTGTATACTGACAAGCTGATTCTGGAGTTCACATGGAAGCAAAAGACACAGAATAGCTAATTAAACATTGAAAGAGAAGAAAAGAGTCAGAAGACTGATACAACCTGATTTCAAGACTTACTCTAAAGTTAGAATAAATAAGACAGTGTGGTTATATGTCAATTATATTTCAATAAAATGAAAGAAAAAAAGACACTGTGGTACTGGCAAAACAATTCTAAAAGCAGATCAATGAAACAGAATAGAGAAACCAGAAGTTGAAAGGAGTTGAAAGCTTTATGCTCACACAAAAACCTGCACACAGATATTCAGAGCAGCTTTATTCATAATTACCAAAATTTGAAAGCAACCCAGATATCATTCAGAAGGTGAATGAATAAACAATCTACGGTCCAGTCAATAGAATATTATTCAGAACTGAAAGTAAGTAAGTTATTAAGTCATGAAAAGACATACAGGTATCTTAAATGTACAATACTAAGTGAAAGAAGTCCATTGAAAGGGCTACATGTTGTATGACTACAAGTATAACTTTCTGGAAGAGGCAAAACTATGGAGGCAATAAGATCAGTGGCTGCTGGGAATTAGGGAGAAGAAAGGACTGAATAGGCAGAGGACAGAGGATTTTTAGAGCAATGAAACAATCCTATGATACAAGATGGTGGACAAACCTATAGAATGTACACCACCAAGAGAGAACCCTAAGGTAAACTCTGGAATTTGGGTGATAATGATGTGCCAATGTGAGTTCATTCATTATAGCAAATGTACCACTCTGGTGTAGGATGCTGATAGTGGGGCAGGTTGTACATGTTTGGGGCTAGGGGGCATATGGGAACTCTCTGTACTTTCCACTCAATTTGTCTGTGAACTTAAAACTACTCCAAAAATAAAGTCTATTAAAAACACTTATGGAACTTTCCTCGTGGTACAGTGGATAAGAATCTGCCTGCAAATGCAGGGGACAAGGGTTCGATCTCTGGTCTGGGAAGATTCCCACGTCCTGCAGAGCAACTAAGCCAGCGTGCCACCACTACTGAAGCTGGATGCCTAGAACCTGTGCTTTGCAATGAGAAGCCACTACAGTGAGAAGCCCATGCACTGCGACGAAGAGAAGCCCCCGCTCACTGCAACTAGACAAAGCCCACACACATCAACAAAGATCCAGCACAGCCAAAAATAAAATAGACAAATAAATGAATAAATAATCAAAGATAATAACTAAAACTTTTTTAAAAACAAAAACACTTATGTCAGATTTCTTTGCCTAACAGGGTATTTTTTTTTTTTTTAATTCATGGGCTTCATTCCAAATCTACTGAATCATTTCTTCAGGAATAGGACATAGGAATCAGCATTTTTAATAACTGTACCCAGTTATTTAAAAATTGTAAGCACCCAGGTGATTATTTTGATCAGACAAGTTTGGGAAACATTGGTGTAAGCTATTCTATAGCTGGAAGCAGTCACAGCAACTGATGGCCAAGGACTTAACTTTTCGGCTCACAAGGTATGACACAAGCAGTATTAGTAAAGAGTTCACTCTAAATGTGGCAATGAAAGGGCAAGAACTTGCAGTTCAAAGGCAAAATTATCCTTCCTGTTCCCTTTGAAGGTAGAAGGCCACATAACATGCTTTAGCCAATGGTATGTGAATGAAGGGCTTCCCAGGTGGCTCAGTGGTAAAGAATCTGCCTGCCAATGCAGGAGACCCAGGTTCAATCCCTGGGTTGGGAAGATCCCCTGGAGAAGGACATGGCAACCCACTCTAGTATTCTTGCCTGGGAAATCCAAGAGTGAGTCAGAGAGATGTGCAGTACTTCCTGGCAGGAATTTTAAGAGCCAGGTCAACAATTTGTCACATTTACTTGTTCCTATTGTGGTGATCATGGAAAAATCTGTGGTAGTTGTATCATCCTAGTTCCTTAAGTGGATACAGATTGAACAGAACTCCCTGCCAATTCATGATGGATATGTAGTATGACTAAAACATAAACTGTTGTTGTTTCAAGCCAGTAACATTTTAAGCTTGCCATTGCAACATAATCCAGCCTATCAGGACTAATCCAATCTTCAAGCTCCACAAATTTTTAAATTTCACAAGAAGACAACAGTATGTACCTCAAATGCTACTCTCTGAAAGATGAGTTAATATGGACAGCAAATTATGCCACTAGAAATGGAAAGTTGAAAGTGCCAAATTATGTTCACAGGACATGGATTCCATAAACTTCTATCAGATCAACCATCTTGGTAAAGCTAAAACTGAAAATTTCTCTTCTTTTCACCCCTGACTCTTCTGAAACCCTGGGCTTCCCTGGTGGCTCAGATGGTAAAGAATCTGCCTGCAATTCAGGAGACCTGGGTTTGATCCCTGGGCTGGGAAAATCCCCTGGAGGAGGGCATGGCATCCCAGCCCAGTATTCTTGCCTGGAGAATCCCCATGGACAGAGGAGCCTAGCAGGCTACAGTCCATGGGGTCACAAAGAGTCGGACACAACTGAATGACTAAGCACAATTAATGGGCTTTAAGAAGACAAATTTGCCTGGAATAACTACACCAGAGACTGAGGAATAGCTCTTTCTAATTTTAATGGATGCTGGGCCACTGCTGTAATAATTCTGTGTCTCACTGATTTTTTTGACTTTCTAGAAACTCAGTGGGAGACAATGTTAAACTAACAAATTTCTGTACAAACTACAACTGCTTACAAAATCTTCTGACCCTATCCGAGTCTTAAGCACTCTTCTAAATAAGACTGAATAAAATATGAAGTGAAAAGAATGAATTCTGGACCTTAATTTCTTTGAAGTTTAAATCTCAAGGACAAGAGAATTTGACTTTAGGTGTTAATTTCTTTGGGCTATAATTTGGAAGGGGTTTTAATCTTCAGGCTTTGATACTTCTTAGGCATTTGATAATGGGAGAGAATTCACGGTCCAATTAGGAGGGTCACTATGTTGACTGCATTTTATTACTGAAGTATCTTAATGGTGCTGTGTATCTCATTGTAAGGCTTCCTTGGTGGCTCAGCAGTAAAAAATCTGCCTGCCAAAGCAGGAGACTCAGGTTCAATCCCTGGGTCAAGAAAATACCTTGGAGAAGGAAATGGCAACCCACTCCAGTACTCTTGCCTGCGAAATCCCAAGGACAGAGGAGCCTGGTGGACTACAGTCCATAGTGTCTCAAAAGAGCTGGACGGGACT
This sequence comes from Odocoileus virginianus, assembly GCF_023699985.2. Lineage (NCBI taxonomy): Eukaryota > Metazoa > Chordata > Mammalia > Artiodactyla > Cervidae > Odocoileus > Odocoileus virginianus. The sequence goes on along the minus strand of NC_069675.1, from coordinate 34,915,417 downwards.
TAGTGACTAGACAACAACAACAACGATCTCATTGCAAGCCCTCTTGTATGTAAGATTGGGCAATATTACCAGATATAATTGGCATGGAAATAAATGAAGGGATGAATTTTCAGATTTGGAGTTTCTATAATTAATACCATTTGTGGTAGTTATAAAATGTGCCCTCTTTTAAGTCCTGTCCTAGCAGCTTCTCTCTGGAAGGAAGCTCAGGTTGGTTTCAAGAGTGTATAAAGCCTAGATCATTCTAGCACCATCTGACCTTCTAGTTCTCTCATGCTCACCTGAGAAATGGAGCCCACAAAGTTTCTCACCAAGTTTGAGTGCTACCCTCTGATGAGCTCTCTAAGCTTTGCACACCAAGTGGGACTTCTTTTTGCAGGAGCATCTCCTGGTAATTTGGCGTTGTGTTTTGGCTCCCTCTGCGTCTTCCCACATGTGAATCTTTTGCTACCATGATGTGTCCCCTCCAGTGTATACACAGGAGCTCATAACTGGCTACATAAACTTGTTATTCCTGCTTGTGGGCTTCAGGTTTTGAACCCAACTTCTCCTATTTTTGAAGGAAGATGAAAAGTGAAAGTGAAAGTTGCCTAGTCGTCTGACTCTTTGTGACCAGATGGACTACACAGTCCATGGGATTCTCCAGGTCTGAATACTGGAGTGGGTAGCCTTTCCCTTCTCCAGGGGATCTTCCCAACCCAGGGATCGAACTCAGGTCTCCCACATTGCAGGTGGATTCTTTACCAGCTGAGCGACAAGGGAAGCCCTGTAGGAAGATATGGGGATATTAAAAAACTATGCCATTTCCAACTTCCCAGAATTCCTTTTGCTTTTTTCTGGATCCCTTCATGTAGCAACATAATTATATGCTCACCAAATTTATTTTCATATTTCTTCCACATTCCCTGCCCCTCCCCCCAATTAAATGTAACCATGTGAGTAGTTCTGGCTGGTGAAACATGAGTAGAAGTAACAGGTGTCACTTCACAGTAGCGGCTGTCACATCCCTCGGTATGAGGGACGGCTTTCTTCTCCAGTCACGAGCCTGTTTTCCAAAGACTGGAGCAACATGGATCAGTGGGTTTTGGCATAGAGGACAGCAGTCTACAGCAGAGTCTGCATTAGGAAGAAATAAACTTTTATGTTTTAAGTCACTATTCTTTTGGGGTTGCTGCCACAGCATAAACTCCGACTACCAAGACACTTCTCCACCTACTCCCTGTAATATTTATTCCCTTTTCATGTCTTCTTCTGAAGATATGCTCACATACCTCCTATCTCCCTCAGAAACACCTTCCCTGATTCACCTGTTCCTCAGATTGTCATAGATCTCCCTTCTTATTCATGGATATATTTCTGGAAGGAAAAGCTATATATGCTACCTCCACTTCCTCACCACCTATTCACTCCTTAATTTCTGGGAATTTGGCTTCTGCTTCCTTCATTCTGTAGAAACACTTTTTTTTTTTTTTAAAGATTACCAATGATCTCCTACTTGCCAAACCACATTCAACCTGCATGACCTCTCTCCTACTATGGCCATAAACCCTGGTCAAGTGGTTTTAAATATTTTTATGATCACAGACCCCTTTGAAAACCATATCATATAAAAGCTATGGATCCTCTTGCCAGAAAAGTTACATACACATGTATACAAATTTTTATAAATTTCAAAGTGTTTTAGATCAGCAAGCTACCCCAAAGCCCACCCATAATAGCCTAAAGAGCTCTGTAAATTGGGTAAAGAATCCCGCCCTGGTCTGTACCTAAGAAAGAGTGTCACCCATCCCCACACAAGAGTCACAAAGAGTAGGCTTTCACTTGCCAGTGCATTTGTCTACATTATTCTGAAGTTCCAACTCTCCTCTATTGCTCCCATTTCTGTGGTGGCTTCTTACCATCTATACACCCTCATTCATGGCTCTGTTCATTCAATCATGGAGTACTTGAAGAGCAGAAAACAACAAACATTATGCTCCTTTTATCCCATAGGAAATCACAGAATAGGTAGAAAAAAGACATACTAACATTAAAGCATAAGCAATAAAATAGGGAAGAATATGAATAAGTGGGATACATATTGAAATGTTTTCAAGGAAGGGTCAGACATTGCTTTCTATAGGAGAGGGAATGTAAACTGGGCCTTGAAAGATGAGCTGGGTTCTGATAGGCAGATAGAAAGAAGGCTGGTATGTCAAACAGGAATAGAAGGTATTATGTGAGCAACAAGAAATATGTCAATATGAAAGAAATTCTGGGGAAATCACAAGTAGGCCCTACATGGATTGACTAGAAAGGACACAAAGATAAAAGCAGAATGGTAGATGGGGCTGATCTTGTGTTGGCCTTAAGTACCACACAAAAGTCTGGGCTTAATTTTGTTAATAATAGAGAGACAGGGAATATTTTTGAGCAAAAGACTGATAGGATAAAAATGGCCTCTTAAGATTAACCTGCCAAGAGTGCCTAATTGAGAGATGAGGGATTGGTGAAAAGGAGGAGAGTTGGAGACTGTGCTACAGCCCACGATTTGAACTGCAGAGCTGAACGGTTTGAAGAGGGCAGCATTAGCGAGAGAGGCACGGCTGGTGTACCTGGCACAGAGACGCCTTTCCTGGCTTGGCTCTCCCTTCAGCTGGAAGAGTGCAGCCAGCTGACAGCTTCCAGCTGCAGCACCTTTGGAACCTACCACAGCAACATTCAAGCTGAGGTCATCATCTTCCCGGGGCAGCACCCACCTCAGCACACAGTGACCGGGCGCGGCAGGGTTACCAAACCTCGTTGCTGAACTTTCCTACCAGGCCAGTTTTGCTCTGGAGCTTCCCACTGGGTTGACTGAGACTTTGCCAGATCTGCAAACTCTGCTAGGCTCTTCTTGTCCAAGTCTGTTTCCTTCCCACTTTATGTTCACGAGAGTCAGATCAGCATCCGGGTCTGAAGCATTTCCCTACTCAATGCTACTGAGGTGTGAAGCTCCAATCTCCAACTAATATAAAAATACTTTGAAAATACATGCAAAGTTACACATTATAAAATTCATACAAGTAAAGATTATAGCACTGAATTAGTTGCATCTAGGAAAGGCAGATTCTGAGTTTAATGATTCCAGGAGCTAGAAAACTGAGACAGGTGATAATGATTTACGCATTGAGAAAAACACCAAAGTCACAGAAGGCAGCTGAAAGGAGTTTTTTACATACAGAACTCTTTTTTTCTGATTTAACCTGAGATTAAATAAGTGACTAAATTAGCTACTTAATATTTATTTAGAGGAATCCATTTAAAGAGAAAATGTTCATCTCACAACTGAAAGTAACAATGAGATAAAGGGGAGGAGTAGTTCTCTGAGACAAGTGCTGCAGTTGGAATTCAACAAATATGAGTCGGTGTAGGTACTATAATATTTCCTTCAGGTAGCCAAAATTCTCGAAGCTTCTTTTTTTAAAATTAATTTTTATTATAGTTGATTTACAGTGTTATCTTTTGCTGTACACGGAGTGAATCTGTTATACATATACATATATCCGCTCTTTTTCAGGTTCTATTCCCATCTAGGCCATCACAGAGTAGTGAGGAGAGCTCCCCTGTGCGGTACAGCAGGTTCTTACTAGTCATCTGTTTTATATATACTAGTGTGGATATGTCAACAGTGTATATGTGAACAGTGAAGGGACTCAGCCATATATATACATGTATTCATTCTCCCCCAAACCCTTTCCCATCCAGGCTGGATTGAGCAGAGTTCCATGTGCTATACAATAGGTCCTTGTTGGTTACCCATTTTGAACATAGTAGTGTGTACATGACTTTCCCAAACTCCCTAACTATCTCTTCCCTCAGTAACTGTAAGTTCATTTTCTAAGCCCCTGAGTCTCTGTTTTGTAAGTAAATTCATTTGTGTCATTTCTTTTTAGATTTCTCATATAAGGGATGTCATACGCTATTTCTCCTTCTCTGAATTACTTCACTCAGTATGACACTCTCTCGGTCCATTCACGTTGCTGCAAATGGCATTATTTGAAGTTCATGAGACACTTCCGTGAAAATGAAGACACTCCTGTAATAGCAGTTTGAAAATATATATACTATAGATAACTTCATAATTCACCAACTTGATATTCAGAAGTAACGGAAACTCTACGTGACAGACCATCTAACACTATCAGCTAAACATAACCACTCTTCCTGTTGTGTTTGATGGGGGAAGTCATAGCATTATGTTAGAGGTAAACTGTGTGTGTCTGGGGGCCATTAGTTGGTCACTGAGTTTCAGCTGTTCACTGGTAATGTAGGAATGAAACTGTTACACTAATGTAGTTTCAGACTAATAAAAATATTTCGTTCTTATTTTTCACTGCTACCTAAAACAATAGTTTCCTTTTGAAGTAAATCTTGGTAGAGGTTGAAACATTCCAAGGATATAAATTCAAGGTATTGTCTTTCATTAACGAAACATTTAGAGTATAATTCTAGCCTTCTCCTTATCCCGACATGACCTCTCTCCTGCCAGCTCCCCAGTTTCTACATTCTTTTTCCCAAATTGTTTTCCTCCTTCCTCTAGAAATCCCAAATTTCCTCTTCACCCTCACCCCTTTTGCATTTTTTCCATGACCCTGCACTCTCAGTTGAGGACAGTGCCTCATGCTTCTCTGAGAAAACAGAAGCCATCAGAAGTTGCTCATCTCTGATTCCCAGATCTACAAGTCTACCTGCACCTGTGCCAAATTTTCTCCTCCTCCCCACCTTGTTTCAAAGGGAGGATCTCCTCCTATCATTTCACTCCTGCTCTGGATCTAATCCCTCTCTCCCCACATCATCTTCTCTCCCTTTCTAATGAACTATTCTGATCCCAAACAAACATGTACCGGTACCTTTCGTCTGTTAAAAACCTTTTTGATGTATATCTTCTTTAAGCTGCCTTTCTTTCTTTTGCTTCCTCTCACAGAAAATTTTTTGAAATATCCTGTGTCTACATGTTGTTTCCACTCCTTCACCCACAAGCCACTCCTTTTATTTTTTTGATGTGTACCATTTTAAGTCTTTATTGAATCTGTTAAAACATTGGTTCTGTTTCATATTTTGTTCTGGCTGAGAGGCATGTGGGATCTTAGCTGCCTAACCAGAGATAGAACCGGCACCTCCTGCATTGGAAAGCGAAGTCTTAACCACTGGATGACCAAGGAAGTCCAAACAAGTCACTATTAAATCCCCCCTGATCCAGTTTCCCTGTCCTACTGTACCTCTGAAATTGTGTGTCAAGGTCAAAAATGACCTCGACATTGCCAGCTCCACTGGCCACTTTGGTCCTTATCTTACTGGTGTCTTCAGCAGCATCTCTCTCCCTAGAAACATTCTCCTATCTTCTGTGATGCCAGTCTGTACAAAAAAGTTAACATAGTAGACCTGAACCTGCCAGCTTTTGAGACTTGCTAGGCTGGCCGCTGGCTAGCAATTGGGAACTTCATTTTGAGAAGTGTTCCTACTGTTCCCTGAATGATATCATTATGGCTCACTGTGCCTGCACTTTATAAATAATGTGGTTTATGCTGAACACCTGCTTTCCTTCGGGGAATCTGAAATTTTGTAAGCAGAGGGTGCCTATATGACCAGACTCCAATAAAACTCTTGGGTACTGATTCTCCAGTGGGCTTTACTGGGCAGAAATACCATCTATGGGTTTTTCCTTTTCTTGGACTCTACTAGTTTCTCTTGCTCTGTTCCACTTAGAGTCACAAGGTTTCACTCTCATTTCTATCTATACTATTTTCTAGGTGATCCCCTTAACATTACAAACAATATCATGTATATGCTGACAATTTCCAAATTTATAACTCGAGCCTAGTTCCTGCCACTAACTCTAGAAACTGATACCTAAAAGCCTGCTTGAAACTTCACATAGGATCTCATAGGCAAACTTAATATTGCCAGCATGGAGCTCATGATTGCTTTTTCTCAAACCTGGTCCTACACTGTTTTTCCCATCTTAATGACCCTACCATACATGCACTACCAGAGACAGAAATTTTGGAGTCATTTCTCTTTCCTTTCTCTCACACCACATTCTATAATCAAATCTTGTTAATTCTACCTCAGAATATTTCTCAAATCGGACTAAGTCTCATTTCCTCAGTCTGAAACAAGCCATCATCTGGACTGCTGAAACAGCCTCCTAATTATTCTCCCTATTACCATTCTTATCTCTGAATAATCTATTCTCCATTCAGAGCCAGAAAAATCCTTTGCAAGTTTAAATCAAAGGATGTAATTTTCGTGATTAAAAACTTGTCTACTGATACTCATTGCACTTAAGAACGAATCTTGGCCCACTTATTAGGTTAGAGAAAGAGTAGATTTTCTTGCATCGTGAAAAAGGTTGACTTGATCAAGAAACTGTGTGAAGGTCAGAGTACTTGGAGCAGAGTGGGCATGGGGAGAGGGGCAGTGATCAAGATATGAGATAAAATATTAAGAGAGGTGGGGTGTGTTTCTTACAGGGCCTTGTTTTTGAACATTTGTTACATAAATCTCTGCTAGCATATGGAAGCAAAAGTCATACAACACTACAATATTCTCTAGAGAATTTGATCATTTATAAAACAAGCATCTACTTAAATATTTTTCCATACAAAACTCTAGTGTTTGTTTTTCCCACCCTAGCTCATTCAGTGGCCCTTCAGTTGACAACCTCATTGGTTTGAACTTTAAGGTTATAGTAAACGTCCAAAAATATCAACCAAACAAATCTGAATCAAATGAATAAAAAAGAATTTAACTACAGATTCTGCAATAGATACAAGATTTCATGAAGTTTATGAAAGTGATATTTAGAGAATTCTTCAAATCATATACAATGCTATTGGTAACTAAGGCTCCATAAACATACCAGTTAACAATGGAAGCAGAGAAAACAGAAAAGAAATGTGTTTCCAAAAGGCATCATTTGAATATCAAGCAGTGAAGGGAGGTCATTAGAAAAATTGATGAGGCTCTTGATAATTTTTGCAGAAATGACTCTCTGCCTATGAAGAGAATGAAGGAAAATAAAGGGGTCACAGACTGGGAAAAAATATTTGCAAATCACATATATGATACAGGATTTATCCCCAGAATATATATAGAACTATCAAAACTTAATAATGAAAAAACAAGGCCCCCAAAAGGGGAAAAATATTTTAATAGATGCTTCACCAAGAAAGATATATGAATGCTAAATCAGCATGCAAAAGGATGCTCATTGTTATTAGTCATTAGGAAAATGCAAATTGGAAGCACAAAGAGATACTACTATATACCAACTAGAAAGGCTAAAGTTATTGGTAAAAAGACTGACCATAAAGTGTCAGAAAAACATAATATGGCATAACCACACTGGAAAACAGCTTGCAGTTTCTTAAAAAGTTACACATATACCTACCATACGATCCAGTCATTCACCTCTCAGGTATTTATCCCAAAGGAAAGGAAATAAATGTCAATACAAAGACAATGTATTAACATTCACAGCTGCTTTATTTGTAGCAGTCAGAAACTGGAAATAACTGAAACGTCTATCATCAGATGAATGGATAGGCACATTGTGGTATATTCAAACAATGAAACAATAATCAGCAAGTGTTTGAGAGAAAACATAAAATCACACCAACCTTGAGGAAGACTGTGCGGTCACTTATAGGCATCATTGGGGAATTTGTTCAAGTACAAATTCTCAGGCTCCACTTTACAGCTACTCAATCAGAAATTCTGGGGGTGGGAGCTCTCTAAACCCTGCCTTAGGAGGGGGCGCAGGGAGGGAAGGGGGAAAAAAAAGAAATAAACCCTGCCTTAGCTCATTTGCTGAAAGAATCAATGAGGGTTCCTGATGTGTCAGTGTTCTTTACTGTCAGTAATCTTCTCTGGGCTAATTTAAGTTGAAGATAAATTTATTGGAAAGCATCAGATAACTCGTAGGTTTGAGAAATGATAAGGAACAGTCTCAGACAAGAGACCAGCATCAAAGGAATCAGCGTAGTGAAACAGACTGCTTGAGATGCTGCTGACACCACCAATGTATGCCATATGTTCTGTTTGACATGGTGGTCACTGTAGACGGTCACCGTTCCTGAAGGGCTGAACACACAGCCACGAGTGCCAGGCTGCCTACACTACAGCTACCACAGATCCATCTATCATCCCCTCATCTTGGCATTACTTGCTCAAGATTCAAAGTACATGGTGGCCAAACCTGGGTCACAAGGCTGTCGGGGAGTGATTAGAGGGTGACTCCTTAGGCTTCTGAGGGAGGAGCTTACTTCTCACCAAGACCTATTCAATGGGGCAGGGCAGGGGGGTTGCAGTTTCCTAAATCTAGCACATGGGTTCAAATGCTGAGTAGTCAGACAATTACAGATGCCCACTACTTGAAGTGTTCTGAATAGTCAATCAGGTGTATTTTTGGCAGGACCATATTCCAGCAGAATTAGTCAAATGTGTCCTTTGTATTACTAATTATGGACTTAAGAACTCTCCAAAATTTTCCTCTCTATTTCTTGAGAGATATGTCTTTTTGTACAAGTATTGGCTCACAGTGGTCTACAAGAGTGGATGGTGCCAGTATGTACCTTTCCACTGCATGTTTGAGTGAACACTATGAAATAAAATGACTGGATTCAGAACACTGCCACTTTGACTAAACTGTTCAGCTCAGTTGCTCAGTCATATCTGACTATTTGAGACCCCATGAATCGCAGCACGCCAGGCCTCCCTGTCCATCACCAACTCCCGGAGTTTTCTCAAACTCATGTCCATCAAGTCGGTGATGCCATCCAGCCATCTCATCCTCTGTCGTCCCCTTCTCCTCCTGCCCCAAACTCTTAGTGGCCTTCAAATAATGTTATTTAAAACTGAATTAATTGGACATTCACAGGCATACCTCCCACAAATATAACTCAAAATGGATCATGGACTTATTTACATACAAAACATAAAACTATTAGAAAAGAATCTTTGAATCTATGATGAGGCCGAGTTTTTAGATTTGACACCAAAGGTTTGAACCATGAAAGGAAAATATTGACAAAATGGACCCCATCAAAATTCAAAGCTTTTACTCTGCAAAAGACCCTATTTAAGGGGCCTCCCTGGTGGCTCAGTGGTAAAGAATCTGCCTGCCAATGCAGGAGACACCAGTTTTAATCCCTGGCCCAGGAAGATTCCACATGGGCAGCTAAGCTCTGGCACCACAACTATTGAGCTTGTGCTCGAGAGCCCAAGAGCTGCAACTACTGAACCCATGTTCCCCAACTGCTAAAGCCCACATGCCTTAGAGTCCCTGCTCAGCACCAAGAGAAGCCACCAAAACGAGAAATCCAAGCAGGGCCACTAGAGAAAAGCCCCTGCAGTAACAAAGACTCAGCACAGCCAAAAGAAACAAAAACTGCATAAAAAGACCCTAACAAGAGGATGGAAAGACAAACTACACACAAGGAGAAAATATCTGAAAGTCACATATCTGACAAAGGAATAGCAATTGGAGTATATAGAGAACTCTCAAAACTCAACAGTAGAAAAAGCAAGCAATCCAATTAGAAAGCAGGCAAAAAACATGAGCAGAGATTTCACCAAAGAAGACAGGCAGGTGGCCAGTAAGACCATGAAAACATGCTCAACAACATTGGCCAAAAGGAAAACGCAAATTAAGTCCACAATGAGACATCACTCACACCTATCAAAATGGTTAAAATAAACAGTAACAACACCAAATGTTGGCAAGGATGCAGAGACTGGATTACTCATACATAGCTGGTAAGAATGTAACATGGTACAGCTACTCTGGAAAACAGTTTGGTAGTTTCTTATTTATAAAACTAAACATGCAATCCAGCATGACCCAGCAATTGCACTCCTGGGCATTTATCCCAGAGAAATTAAAACTTACATTCACATAAAAACCTGTAGACGAATGTTCATAGCAGCTTTATTTGGAATAGGCAAAACCAACCCAGATGTCCTTCAATGGTGAATGGCCAAACAGAATATGGTACATCTGTACCATGAACTGCTATTCATCAATAAAAGGGAATGTACTATTAGTACATGCAACAACCTGGATGAATTTCTACAGAATTATGCTGAGAAGGAAAAGAACAACCTGGATGAATTTCTACAGAATTATGCTGAGAAGGAAAAGACCCAATCCCACAAGGTTACATCCTGCATTATTCTATTAACAGCCTTGAAATGATAAAATTATACATTTAACTATAAAAGATAAAATTATAAATAGAGGACAGATTAGTAATTTTCCAGGCATTAGAGACATGGGAGGGGTCAGGAAAGTGAACGGGAATATAAAGGGCAACAGGAAGGATTTTTGTGGTGATGGAAATATTCTTGTCTTGCTTGAGAGTATTGATGTAAATATCTTGATTTTGACATTGACCACAAAAAATACCAGTTTTTGGAAACTGGGTAAAGAGTACAAGGGATCTCTCTGTATTATTTCTATGACTATATAGAAATCTACAAAATAGAATCTCAAAATAAAAAGATTAATTTATAGGAATTTTCAGGTAGTCCAGTGGTTAGGACTCAGCACTCTCACCAGCAGAGGCCTGGGTTTGATCCCCAGTCAGGGAACTAAGATTCTGCAAGCTGTGCTATGCACCAACAGAAAGGGAGAAGAAAAAAAGATTAATTTACTAAACAAAGCAAGAACTGAAAAAAATGAATTAGATTCTGAGTCCAGAAAAGCAGCCCACTCTCTGTGAATGGGGATGAGCTAACACTATTTCCGTCAACACCACCACACAGAGATCACGACTTGGTTGTTGTTTAGTCGCTAAGTGGTGTTTGACTCTTTGCAACCCCACGGACTGTAGCCCACCAGGCTCCTCTGTCCATGGGATTTCCCAGGCAAGAATACTGGAGTGGGTTGCAACTTTCTTCTCCAGGGGATCTTCCCGACCCAGGGATCGAACCTGTGTTTCTCGCGTTGGCGGGCGGATCCTTTAGAAAGGCTGTCTACTCTCTGTGGGTGCAGATGAGCTAGCACCACTACCATGGTCAGCACCATACAGACACATGGCTACTTGTTACCTATTATCAGCTCACTGTCTTGCCTCTTCTTTTGCCATTATCCACCCTTTTTGTGCTCTTACCTTGTTATACTCACTGCTCCCTGGCCTAACTGGACCCACACTAGGGCTTTCTGCATAATGATGACTCTGCCTGGGGTATACCTATCCAGTTGACTTCAAGACCCTAACAGCCCCCATCCAGGTCCGCCAAGTATTTGGTTACTTCCCGCAATACTGTATGTGTATATCTCAAATAGCTTTTAGGATAAAGTCCAAAATTCTTAACCCAACTTACAAGGTATTACATGATCTAACTCTGCTTGCATCCTTAGCCTTATCTGCCACTCTCACCTTCTCTCCTAAGTACAATGGTCTTTTCTGAGTTTCTCAAGAGAAGTTCTTCCCCCACCTCAAGCCTCCCTTCATACTGTTTTTCTAGTCAGATCATTTCTTTTTTTTTTTAATTTATTTTTTTCATTTATTAGTTGGAGGCTAATTACTTTACAATATTGTAGTGAGTTTTGTCATACATTGACATGAATTAGCTATGGATTTACATGTATTCCCCATCCCGATCCCTCCTCCCACCTCCCTCTCTACCCAATCCCTGTGGGTCTTCCTAGTGCACCAGGTCAGATCATTTCTATTATCTGTCTCTGCAACCCTTCATTCATCAACTACTACTTCCTCAAAGAAATCTTTCTAGGTCTCCTAATCTAGGCTAGGTCTCATTTTACACAGTCAGAGCAGCCTTTATTTTATGAAAGCATTTAACAAAAGTATAATTAAATGCCTACAGAATGGATTGTTTACTGTCTGACTGCCCCATCAAACAGTGAGCTCAGTAATGTCAGGGACCATACAGACATAATCTTTTGGGAAAATATTTTACATTAAATTTTAAGTTGTTTGTATGTCTACCATATAAATCCCTTGAACCTGTTTCCATTTAATGACACACACACACACACACACACACACACACACACACAGCCTTGTATGAATGGTTTGAGTTATGGAAAGTAGATAGCCAGAATTCCATATCTGGTTTAAAGTGGTACTGGAAAAGGGACAACAGAAGCCTTGTAAACAGAAGCAGTTTAGCAGAGGCAAAAGTTCAGAGCTGGGAATGCCCATAAATACAGAAGCCTCCATCCTCCAAAACTGAGCAGAACTACTGGATGAGGCACTGATTTCTCACAGTCTATAGAGAGGTTTAGATGAGTTTTATCTAGAGCTCTTAAGAGATAGAAAGATCACAGATGACATTTGGTTGCAATTTTAATTTATCTACTTACTTGTCTGTCAGTCCACTAGATAGTGAACCCCTTGAGGACAAGTACTATGTCATTCATCTTATGATCTCAAACTTGGCACTCAAGAGGCACTTAATAAATATTTGCTGAATTAATGAATATATTGATGTAATTCACTATGGAGAATTCAAGATTTGGTACAGTACCCCTCTTATGAGTCTGTAAATTTCAAAAGTGATTCTTCTTAGTACAAAGTAAAAGACTGCAAAGGGTAGCATTCCAAGTATACAATAACATGTAAGTGTCTTGCTGGTATTCATACTATTCATGCAGACAATCCCATTCTCTGTCCATGAGCAAGGACTGTTCTATTTATATATATAAAAACTGAGGTAGGTGGAAAGAGTGTACATCCTCTTTGTGCATTAGTTATTATCTCTCCAATGACTCTATTGTTAATTTCTTCAACTACTGTTAAAAAGTACAATACATCTCTTTACTATATTTGATCATGAGGGAAGCTGTGACCTCCTACATTATTCACAGCTTGTCAAAAAAGAAGAAAACAAAGAGCTTCAGTTTGTTGAAAAACCCTTTTTTGCATTTAAATATCAAATAGGTTTTTTACAAATAATAAAAAATAGATTATTCAAAAATCATCAATAAATAGAGCTGATGGATAGACGTCATCAATGGCCATTTATGTGATATGAGGATTCTAAAAAATGCTCTTGGGCCTGTGTGTATGCTAAGTTCCTTCAGTCATGTGCGACTCTTTAAAACCCTACAGACTGCAGCCCGGCAGGCTCCAATTACCCATAGTTACTCTCTTTTGTGGCTCCCCTGGTGGCTCAGTGGTAAAAAATAGCCTGCAACGCAAGAGAGGCAGGAGAGGCAAGTTTGATCCCTGGAGAAGGAAGATCCCCTGGAGAAGGAAATGGCAACACACTCCAGTACTCTTACCTGGGAAATCCCATGGACAGAGGAGCCTGGTGGGCTACATTCCATGGTCACAAAAGAGTCAAACACGACTTAGCGACTAAACAATTTCCTTTTGCTCCCAAGATGTCTAATATTTCAGAGTAGAAGTTCATTGCTTAAACGTCTCTAGTTCTAGTAGCATGGCAGACTGAGTTAATGCAAAACCCCTCTTATGCAGGAATGGTATATTAAACATAAAAGTAGTTCCAAAGTAGTCATTGGAACCATAAAGAACAAAACTCAATGAAAAACAAAATAGGATACCTGAAAGAGAACTTAGTAGAAATTCCAAACTTTAAAATATAATCTTTGGAATTAGAAGCTCAATGGACAAGTTAAACTGCAGATCGATACAAATGAACCAAGTTTGGGACGTCTCTGGTGGTCCAGTGGTTAAGAATCTGCTTTCCAAGGCAGGGGACGCAGATTTGATCTCTTGTCTGGTAACTAAGATCCCATGTGCCTTGGGGCAATAGACCGTGTGCCACAACTACAGAGCCCGTGCAAAACAACTACTGAAGCCACCAGGCTCTCCAGCCTCTGCTCTGCAACGAGAGACAAGAGAAGCCTGCTCACTGTAACCAGAAGCTTGTGCATCGCAATGAAGACCCAGCCCAGCCAAAATAAAATAAATAATAAAAAACAAATCAACTAAGTTGTAAGAATTATAAGTAATAGATATGATAAAGTTATCTGGAATGAGGTAGAGAGACAAAGACTTGCAAAATATTGAGTAAGAAATTCAACACCAGAATGAGAAAGTACAACACAGGTCTAATGGAATTCTGTAAGGAGAGAAGAGGAACAACAAGATTGTGCAAATAGCTGAAAATTTTGCATGACTGGTAAATCACAAGAAGTTTTACGAAACAAATCCACAGCAAGATAAAAAAAAAAAAAGCACACACAAAAAACTACAGCTAGCTCCACTGTAGTAAAATGGCAAAATGTCCAAGAAACAGAAAAACTAAAATAATCACAGAAAATTCATTCTGTTAGCTGTGATTCCCTTCTTATTAAGAGTTGAGCTCTAAATATACTCTAGTTTAACTGGTAAAATGGGTACTATGGCTGGATGAGAGGGTTTTTGGTTGAAAAATTCAAAACTTAAAAATCATATAGAACTAGGGGGAAAAAAACCCCTCATTTCTCAGATCCAATAATCTTGTGACTTTAATAACTGTTGCACAACAGGAGTTTAGATAATTGATTAGAATGTTTCTAATAGAATTCAAATATTTCTAAATATTATGCTCTGAAAACAGAGATTCATCTATTAATACCTGTCAAAATATCCCTGCCCCTGGTCCCAAATACATCATATACAGGAAAAACCAAGGCAGGAGAAGGCATGGAACTAACGAACTGTCATTTTTGTTCACTAATAAGTGGCTGATCATGTATTGGGCCAGCAAGTACATCCATGTCATAAATATCTGATGATAATTATCCCTGCCAAATCCTCCAGCTTGAGGGGAAGCCTCTCTCTTTAGAATGTTTTTCATGAAGGGCTACTGTACTTTCAAGGTCTTCCAAGAAAAGTGATCACAGTCTGTTTCCTAGAGGAGTCTGATAAGAAGTCAAGTCTCCCTCTGTGGAAGGTCTGACTGAAAGCATACTGAGTTGTTATCCTTTGGCAGAGTATCCTGAGCTCTATGAGATAAAAAATGCTTGGGAGTTGGTCTGAGAAGAGAAAATTAACTCCAGATTTTGCATACCATCTCTAATGATGAGTAGCCTTGGTCTTCTGGAGAAACTTAACGTCTCCTACCTTTCTCACCTGAAGGAGTCTGAATGGTGTTTTCTATTAAACTTCACATAGGATAACAGGGACTTCATCTTTTTTGCTCCAATAATTCTTTTGATTTTTCCAGTTCAGACATCCATTCCCAGGGAAACTGAGATCACCTGGAACTGCTGTTTCACCTCTTCTCTCTTCTTAGACTTCAACCAATTTAGATGCTAACCATTCTCTTTCAAATATTCTCAACTTCAAGATGTCTGCTTATTCAATGAGATAAAGAGGATAAAGCACAGGCTGAGGGAAGTGCTCAAGAAATGATAGCTAAAACCACTACCATCACTACTGCTAACATATATAACCTCTTGCTTGTCATTCGATCATATCAGCCTGTATAGCATATAATCCTGGGCTGTTAAACATTATTGGAGAAATAATAGGTCACGATTAGAGTCACTAGGTTGTGCAGTCAGATAATGGTAAATTCATGCTTCCAGCCTTAACTGCCAAGCAATTCTGTTTCTTTAGTCAATTTTATGAATTCTAAGACGACTCTAAACCCTTTTCCCATCTCCTCAAATCTCCTACCCACCACTTCCTCCCATCATTGTCATTCTCTTGCTTCACCAAAAATAAAGAGAAACCACCAGAAAGACCCCCAACTTCCAGGCACCAAATCTATAAACCCCTCTGCCTCTGCACCTGTTTTCCTCCTCTAACAGGAGAGGATGGTTTACTGCTAAAGGCCAGTGACTCCATGCTCTCTCCCACTCTGCATCTTCACCCAGGTTATTTTCAATCTCTCTCCCCACTGGTGCCTCCTCATCAGTATTTCAAAACAATCCACTTTCAAAAATTCTTTTCATTTCAGCTACCTTCTTATCTTTCTCATGTTCTTCCCACCCAAACTATCAAAAAATGTTGTCCACCGTGGCTGTCTCTATTTACTTCCCATTCATCCTTTATCACTGCAATCTGTTTTCCATTCCTAGACTCCACTGAAACTGTTCTTATCTGCTTTATCAATAACTCCAATAAGCCATTCTCTGATCTCATTTCATTTTACCTCCCAGCTACCTTTGCCATTATTAACCAATTCCTCTGTCTGAAACAGTTTCTTAAAAAGCTCTTTCCTACAACACCTACCTCTCAGACTGCTTCTTGTGAGTATTCTTTGTAGTCTCTCTCCTCTATCCATCTCTAAACATGGAGTTCCTTAGACTGTGGTCAAGGGCCCTATTCTATTCATTCTATTAAATTAATTAAACAAGGAGGCCATTAGACCAAGGTGTCTCTAATGCCTTGGTGGGCTATGTACGCAAACCAAAGCCTAAGTGTGTAAATGCCTCAAGATTATGAAATCTAAGCACTAAAGATAACAGTCAAAGATAGCTAACTAGGCTTTAGCTGTAGCCAATCAAATAATTTCCTTCCTTTGCTTCTACAATTTATAGGTCATTCCCTGGCTTCTGTCCCTGGTGTTGCCCAATTCCAATCAATTTTTGCTCATGTAAACTCTTAAAATTTTTACTGTGCCTACACTTATCTTTTAACAGTACTCTATATCTCATGCCCTCCAATTCACCTATATGCTATATCCCCTTTTAGATGACCCTCCTGATCCATACATGAAAATATTTTTCCATTCCTTAGGCATTCTGCCTCCATTGTTGCTGCTGTGCTTTTATGTTTCCCAAGCCAAAAATCTGACACCATCCTGACTTCTTCCCAGTTTCACTCTTCATATCCTATCCCAAACTCAAGCCATTCTTGCTGAAATAGCTCTTCAATCATTTCAACCAACTTGCAGCCCACCATTATGTCACATCTCCTTAAGGGATCTGCCAGTTTCCAACCCTGTCCTAATCCATCTCCACACAAAATCAGAGTGATTCTTCAGAAATGTAAATTATACCATGCCACTTTTATGCTTAAAAATTTTCAGTTTCTTGTTGCCTTTAAGATAAAGTTCTATAAACTCCTTAGCATGTCCTTTGAAGTCTCATTCTTCACTCCCCTCTCTGCAAGCAATCTTTATTCTGAACTTTGAATTCCTAGAATGCAAGGTTGCAGTCTGAGCTGCTTCCTCAGCTCTTAAAAAAAAAAAAAATTGTTTATTTAATTAAACGATAATTGCTTTGAATAATTGTGTTCGTTTCTGCCAAACATCAACATGAATCAGCCATAGGTATATGTCCCTTCCCTCTTGAACGCTGTTTTTTCTTCTAACAAATTTTGCACTCAATCCTTAAGCTCAACTTGAGGTATCATTTCTATAAACTATCTGACACCCCGTTCTGTCTGAAGTCCTCTTTAGATGTTCTCAAGACATCCTTTACTTATCTAGCAATTAAGGGCTGTTTTGTAATTGCTTACTCCTTAGTCAACAGTTCCGCATTACTGTAAAGTCCTTGGAAGGCAGAAACCAGGTGTTCTGAAACTTTGCACCTCAAGGGCCTAAAAGGAGTGTTTGACACACAGTAGTAGGTCAATTAATGTTTGTTAAATATTTATTGAATTCCTTTTTCTGAAACGAGGGCGGCCAGAAGAACGCCAGAAAGACGAGAGTTTAGAGAGGACAGGGTAAAAAACCTATAAGCAACAAGTGGCATGGACGGAGTACCTAGGTTTTTCCATAAACGGCGTGGGGCACTACGTCGTCTGTTTGCCTCGACCGAGGCCACGGCGACTACAGGGTCGCGAGGCAGCCGCAGGAAGCGCGCGCGACCCCACGCCAAGGAAGGACAATAGCTTGGAACTCAGCCTCGTGTTTCCGGTGGGACAGCCTCGCGCTCAGCCGGTGAGACCTGGGGGTGGGGGCTCCGAGCCCGGCCCACGGCGAGGAAGGCGCGGCACCCAGGGTGCCAGCCGCCGCCGCCGTCGCCGCCACCGCCTCCTCCCTCCCTCGCCGTCGCCCCGCCCCGCCCCACCCCGGAAGTGACCTGAGGCCCATCCGGAAACTCCGGGCCGGGCGGTGCAGCGTCACCAGCCGAGCCGGTGCGGGGCGGGCGGAGCGGCCGCTGCAGCCGCCAACGAACCCGGGACCGCGCGGGGACAGCAGCGCGCCGGCCAGGGGAGGGGGCCCAGCGATCGGGCCGAGGGAGAGGGGCCGCCGGCGGCCGCAAGGCGACGACGACGCGGAGGAGGCGGAGCCCGGAGAGGGGTGGGGGCCGGGGAGGGATAGGGTGGGAGGGGGTTAGGGGGCTGTTCCTGGTCTCATGGAGCCGGCCGAACGGGCGGGCGGCAGGGATCCCCTGGAGCCGGGCGGGCCTCCGGGTCCAGACCCCCAAGGCTTCGTCCCGCAGAAGGAGATCGTCTACAACAAGCTGCTGCCCTACGCTGAGCGGCTGGACGCCGAGTCCGACTTGCAGCTGGCCCAGATCAAAAGCAACCTGGGCCGGGCTGTGCTGCTCCAAGAGCTGTGGCCTGGGGGCCTCTTCTGGACCAGGAAACTCTCCACGTGAGTGTACCAGGGCTTGCAGGATGGCCGGAGGCAAAGACTCGATGTGAGGGCGTCCGCGGTCTGGGGGAGGCTCTTTGTCCGCAGCGGAACGCTGGACTGCCCCCAACTCTGCCCCGGTTCGGGCGGATCGTTTCGTTGCAGTAAGCCCCAGGGTCGCGACTCGAGCCTCCATGCCACTTTCCCACGGGATCTCCCCGGTCCTCACCAGCCCGCTACGTCCTTCGCAGGTGTTTCTCCCCAAGGTTTCGGGTTGCTGTCTTCGGATATTCGGGGCCCCAGGGAGCCGGAAGGGCACTGGACCCCCAGGGAAAGAGATGAGCGGTCCCCCTAGGGTCCTTCTTGGACCTTTGCCGGTGGCGGGAGGGAGCAGAGAGGATTCGAGCGAACAACTTTTGACTTTTCCTGGTGTTGCCTCCGGTTCTTTTTCCCCCTACGGTTCCCTGCGTCTTCCTGTGTCTCAATTCGTGTCCGATAACTTTCTGAATGGGAAGGAGGCCGTAGGGAACTTGTAGGTTCTGCTTTTGGGGGCCTTCTCAGGCTTTGTGGGTTTACTTGAAAAGATTGATTTAAAATCAGCCCTCAGCGCGTTCTTGGGCTGTGTACCAGACGTTGATGTTGAGAATGCCGAGTTTGAGAACCTCGGGAAAAGTGTGTGTTACTCTTGTGTGAATGTGCGATACTAAGGAAAATAGAGAAGACATCTGTCAGGTTGTCCTGGGCGTGATTAGTATTGGGCTTGTGTTAGTTTATGAGCTGTTCAGATGAATATAGATTACTTAAATCAGTTTCGGTTCTATTCTTTGTTACTTTTTAGCGGGGGGCACATAACCTGTCTGTAAACAAGGTAAAATACAATTGGGGGGAAAGGTTAGAGACTTTATTTGCTAGGTGGGCATCTTCACTGTATCAGAAGAACTTCTTTAAAAGAGAATTTTGCTGTATCTTCTTTGGTTAACTGTACATAAAATCCGGTAATATTGTATGTTCACGCTTGTGGGTATGGATGGGTGAACATACAAGACATAAGTCAGTTATCCAGTGTTTACCCAAATCTGCTGAGTGAACTGGGTGATGACTCAGGGTTTTGTAATGCAATAGTCTTCTCTACATTTCCTCACAGGATGATTCTTATCTGCCGATTATTAGGGAGCTTCTGACAAATTTCTCATTCCTAAATGGCTGTGGTGGTGGGAATAATTACTTTTTAAATTAAGAAGCAAAACTAAAACAGTTAGTTTGCCCTTTTCAAAGAGTGACCATAAAATGTCAAGGTTAACAACTCTTCTCTTGATTAGAGTGTAAAGAAGTTTGTGGCAGGGAGAAGAACCACTTTTAGTCACAACAAAAGAATGTTTTATAAATGATTAAAAGTCTCAGTTTTTAAAAGCTTCCTAGGTTGTTTTGTTACTTGGGTACTGTAAAAATAAAGTTATTTTGTTCCAGTAATTCCTCATTTTAATCACTTAGATTAAGATTTTTCAGAGAATAACCATTTTGTGGGACACAAACAGCTCCTTTTAGAATCAGGATGTATAAATAGATGAGTGTGTGAATTTGTATCAGGTTTGAATATATTGAGAATCTACACAGGCATAGTTAAGCACTTTCTTCTGACATTTTTATTATTACTAAGCTTGGCAAATTAACGCCAGGATATTTGTTGTTTTGGACTTATTACGTATCTTTACCTGGAAAGAGCTAAAAATACAGAGGAGAACAGTCCTTGGTGTTTAGGGCAAGATTACAGTTATATGGCTTAATAACCTGCAAACCTCAAACCATTTATCTCTTAATTAACCAGGAAGAAGTGCTATTAGAATTTTAGTTTGGAACGTTGTTTAAATTCTGTAAGCTGATTCTTGGGATCGCGCTATGACATTTTGAACTTGATGGGACATGTTGTAATCCTGGGTGTATTTTTTTCTCCTAAGTCGTGTTAAGGTGACCTGCTTATAGTTGTGCTTGTTTTTTAAGCCTTGTGTGTGTTGCACAAGTTTACATCTACATGAGGCCAAAACATGTGATGATAGCTGGCAGTTGCCTTGGTAGTGACCGTATGTAGTACTTCGTAGAAAAATGGAAAGTAGTAATGAAAATAAAATCTAATTTCTCCCACTGGCTCTGTGACTGTGGGCAAATTAATCATGTGTGTCAGTATGTGTGTGAGAGAAGTTAGGGAGATGGACTAAATAATTCCTGAGAAACATTCCTGCTCTGGTATGATTTTTATTTTTTTTTTATCCTATAAAGCCTAAATTAAGCCAGTGTGTATCTTTCTTCAAGGACTGTTGGAGCAGTTTGTAAAGTACTGGAAATAGTTGCCCAGATCAAGTGCATTCCCAAAGAAGCCCAGAATGTAAATACTGTCCAGGGACACTGGGATTGGATCCCTGACCAGTACATCCCCAATCTGGGTGTTTCAGGACTGGGTAGAGTTCTCGGTCAGGAGATGCTCAGACTCTCCCCTCTAATTTTTTTTTTTACTTTCTGTTTTATTTTGATGGCTATAATTCCTTTTCAATCCTTCTTAAGACTTGCAGGTCTGCTTAGCAGTTATCTATGAAGAAAAGTTATTTCTGTGTATTTTAGAAATTGTCCTCATGATATAATTCAAAGTCTCTTGTCCAGACAGCTTAAAGTATTAGTATTGCTTGCTGAGGAGAGATTGTGTGACATAATACATCAGGGGACTAGTTTTTAAAAAGCAAGGAAACAAATTAGAGAAAAGAGGTACAAACTAATGGTCTTTGGAACACAGCTGTCAAGACACATCCTGGACACTGAGCAAAAGATATCTGTAAATAATTGGTTTGGCCCATGTGGAGAATAAAAGGAGTTAAAGAAAGGTAATCTGAAGTTTGCTTTTTCTCCCTTGTCCTCCTGGACTTTTCCTGAGAGGCAGTGAAGTCTAGGCAAAAGAGGTTTATCTGTACCTGGCTTCGCTGCTGTTGCCATCTTGGTCTTGCTTAACCTCTCTTAGCTTTAGAGTCCTCTTCTGGAGAGTGGGAATGTAGACTAGAAATGGCTTTTCAAACCTAAAAATTAGCAGCAGACTGTTACATAAAAGCAAAATATTAAACACAAATTTCGGTCATTTCTTTCTTTTGTGTTTCTTTTCTTTTAAGTAGAATTTTTATTTTAGCAGAATATGTGAATTTGGAGTATTATGGAACAAATTTAGATGCTTTGTTGCAGTGAAAATGTTACAACTTTCTGCTGTTTTATAATGAAATGATTGTATTACACTGAGAATCATTTCATTTGCTAATTAAACTGTAGTTCCCATGGTTAATTATTATTAAGAATATTATGTGGCCTTACTAGATAGGAATTGGATTAAACTGAATCATGTATTTAATTAGATTATATAACCACTGGGAACTTGTTTAGTCAAGATATACATTGTCAAATATATTAACCTCCTCTTCTGGAAAGTAATTCGTGACCACAGGAACACCCAAATTCACATCATCTCTCTGTTGGAGAAGAAAGAAGAAAATTTTAACCACTAAATCTCAGTTGTCTATTAATATGACGTATTTAACAGAATATCTAATATTTGAGTATTGAAATTGTGAAATACACAATAAAGATAAGCTTTTTATTTGTAAAAGAATCTTGAAATCTTGGCAAATTGCCATGTTCATCAGTGAGAACCAGTTAGAGAAAGTGATAGAAAAAAGTTTGTTATTAAATGGCCGCACTCAAAACAGGACCCTAAATTTTGTAGTGAGAAAGTTGATTGTTTATAGAGAAAAGCAAAATAAATGAATTAATTGATTTTGGAGACGTGAATTTTTCTGCTAAAGTTGTATGATGAGTTATCTTTCATGTTTTTGTTTTGTTTTAAATTAACATACTTTTCTTTAGAGCAGATTTAGGTTCAGAGCAAAACTGAGCAGAAAGTACAGAGTTCTCATATACCCCCATCCCTACATATGCATACATTTGATTTTTCATAGTAATGTCAAACATTGATTTTTAAAAATATTTGAGGCCCTTCCCATTTTCCAGGGATTTTTCTTTTAAAATGTCTTGTCAGTTTTCTTTTTCTTTTTTTTTTTTGTTAGTTTTCTTTTCACTAGCTAACTGGCTGCTTCTGCCAGAGTCCCATTTGTCATTGACAGATTCTTTTTTTTTTTTTTTGAGTTTTAAAGATAGAGGGAAACATTCTATTTTACTAGATTACATGTATATTGAACTTAGCATGTTAAGATTTAAAAAAACTATCACCAATAGAGATTAAATAGCTTGCTAAAGTCACATTTTGCCAAGTAAGTGGCAGAATTATCCTATTAAAATTTTTTAATTAATTAATTTATTTTAATTGGAGGCTAATTACTTTACCACATTGTAGTGGTTTTTACCATACAGTGACATGAATCAGCCACGGGTATACATGCCCCATCCCTCCCAACCCTCTGGGCTGTCCCAGTGCACCGACTTTGAGTGCCCTGTTTCATGCATTGAACTTGGACTGGTCAACTGTTTCACATATGGTAATATACATGTTTCAGTGCTGTTCTCTCTAATCATCCCATCCTTGCCTTCTCCCACAGAGTCCAAAAGTCTGTTCTTTATATCTGTGTCTCTTTTGCTGTCTTGCATATAGAGTCGTCGTTACTGTCTTTCTAAATTCTGTATTATATGTGTTAATATACTGTATTGGTGTTTTTCTTTCTGACTTGCTTCATGCTGTATAATAGGCTCCAGTTTCATCCACCTCATTAGAACTGATTCAAATGTGTTCTTTTTAGTAGCCGAGTAATATTCCACTGTGTATATGCACCACAACTTTCTTTTCCATTCGTCTGCTGATGGGCACCTAGGTGGCTTCTGTTTCCTATCTATTGTAAACAGTGCTGCGATGAACATTGGGGTGCACGTCTCTCTTTCAGATCTGGTTTCCTCAGTGTGTATGCCCAGGAGTGGGATTCAGCAATCCCATATTTGTCATATGGCATTTGTCATATGGCATTTGTATTTCCAGTTTTTTAAGAAATCTCCACACTGTTCTCCATAGTGGCTGTACTAGTTTGCATTCCCACCAACAGTGTAAGAGGGTTCCCTTTTCTCCACGCCCTCTCCAGCATTTATTGCTTATAGACTTTTTGATAGCAGCCATTCTGACCGGTGTGAGATGGTACCTCATTGTGGTTTTGATTTGCATTTCTCTGATAATGAGTGATATTGAGCATCTTTTCATGTGTTTGTTAGCCATCTGTATGTCTTCTTTGGAGAAATGTCTGTTTAGATCTTTGGCTGATTTTTTGATTGGGTCATTTATTTTTCTGGTATTGAACTGCATGAGCTGCTTGTATATTTTTGAGATTAATCCTTTGTCTGTTGCTTCGTTTGCTATTATTTTCTCCCACTCTGAAGGCGGTCTTTTCACCTTGCTTATAGTTTCCTTCGTTGTTCAAAAGCTTTTAATTAGGTCCCATTTGTTTATTTTTGCTTTTATTTCCATGGAGGGTCATGGAAGATCTTGCTGTGATTTATGTCGGAGAGTGTTTTGCCTATGTTTTCCTCTAGGAGTTTTATAGTTTCTAGTCTTACATTTAGATCTTTAATCCATTTTGAGTTTATTTTTGTGTATGATGTTAGAAAATGTTCTAGTTTCATTCTTTTACAAGTGGTTGACCAGTTTTCCCAGCACCACTTGTTAAAGAGATTACCATTTCTCCATTGTATATTTTTGGCTCCTTTGTCATTGACAGATTCTGATGTGAATAGTTGTCTAACTTTTTTCTTTAAGTATTTTTTATTATGAAAAAATGCCAAACATATACAAGAGAGGAAAGAATAATATAATGAACCTGGGTGTACCCATCACTCATGTTCAAAGGTTGTGAACTCATGTTCCTCCCACCACCACACCCTTAAACCGTTTTTGGTTTTTTTTTTTTTTTGAAGCATAGTCTTCATTCATAAATATTTCTGGTATGTATCTTTAAGGGAGAAGGAATGAAACAAAAAATCAATACCAATGTCATTATCAAACTTTAAAAAAAGTAACAGTTTGTGTTATCAGCCTCATGAAGTTGATTTGACTTTTTTGCAGAATTTGTGATTTTACTTTTGCATGGTTTTGTTTAAGGTTTACTGTAAACAGATATCACTGACAGAGAGAAAAGAAATAGTTCATTCATGAATGTTTTCATGTTGTAACATCTTTGTTTCCCCCTCAACTTTGGAGACATAGAATCAATCCTGGGGTAACAAAGTCTGCCTAGAATTATCTCTTCTTTTGTTTTTGGCTGTACTGTGAGGTTCATACATTAATACACAGCCTGATGCAAAGTAGTAGAGGCAGGAGTCTGAGCAAATTATTTTGTGAGTGCCTTGTATGGGATGGGCACTGTTTTTGACAATGGGGATATGTCAGTGAAAGAATTTTGCCCTCCAGGGAAGTTCCAGAGTGTTCTTTTTCTCTTCGTGCACATTTTTGTTCATTTAGAACAGAGAAAGCAAGGTATAACTCCATCAGAAAACTGGAGGGTGAAGAAAATATGAATGCTAAGTGCATTACTTAAAAATTCACACTCTTGACAAGTATGTTTTTAATGCCCTACATTGAGACACTGAAAAGGGCAGTTAGAAAAAATTAGTAAAACAGTGCCATTTGTTTTCTTTTGAGACCTGAATTTATTACTTAAAAACAATTTCTTCAAGTGCTCTTGATGAAGTGTTTATTAAAGCAAATTGTCTTGAAGTAAATGTTCTTAATTGAAGTGAAAGGGGCATTTACTAGTGAATAAGTGCACAACTTCTAAACCTGTTGTTCTCATTGTAGAACCTAGAGTTTCTCTTTTTGCTGTTAAATGCTACTCATTTCTAGTGAACCTCCCTCCCCAATTTTAAACATAAAATTCAAATCTGTGTTTCCCTTTAACCTTTGTAGAAAATTTAGACCTAAATCTCATGTGTACCATGTGAAAAGCAATCTGAGAACATGATAATGAGAGCAATATCTAGCAAATAACAACCAAAACCCTCTGCATTCATTGAGACTGGCCACTGGAATGTGAAAAGCAGCACATACTATAAATGTTCCCATTTGGAATCCTAAAGGTGGCTACTTCCCTATTCAGCCTAGGCGTTTCTTCCCTTCCAGTGTTCTCTCTTGTGATTCCTTATTCATGCTTTTATGTTCTTGTGTACCTACCTTCCCTCTACTGTGAGCTTTCTTGGGGTCAGAGTCTTTCATATTTACCTCTCCTTCACTGCACCCCTGGCATATTGGAGGGCATATATATGTTCATAGGTACTCAGTAATGTCAGAATTAACTGTTTCGTTGTCAACTAAAACATTATGCAGTTTCTAATCAATTGTTACTTAGTCAAAATGGAGAAAAATTAATTTGGGGTGAGATCTATTTTAATATTGGGTTCAAAAGAAAGTGTATATTTAACCAAAGAAGTGGAGGGAAGGAGCATCTTGGTTGAGGAAGAGAATGGTGTAACCTGAAGAGAGAGGGAGGGTAAAGCCTTTTAACAGTTACTTAGAGAAGAGAGCAGATTGTATCGGTTGCATCAGGGAGTTTGAAATTCTCATTTAAAAATAAAGCCATCATCATTATTGTTAAATATTTAGTGTTTAAAAATTTAGAGTATTGTTACTACAATTTTTTGGTAGATGAACCATAACATTTTGGTAGTGGTCATTACCTTTTTATGCTAATTTGGCCTTAAAAATAATAATAATACCTAGATCCTAAATTTTAGAGTTAAGAAAATGTAATAAAGGCCTTTTCCCTTTCTAAGAAAAAACTTAACACCATTGCACCAGTGAAATGGATTTGAAAATAGTATTTTAGTTCAAGTAAGTTGGAAATTGCTTAAGAATTATTAAAAATGCTTTATAATCTTGTAATGGTAGGCAGCTTAAATAGACTATGTTAGTAATCTTTGGGTTGTTAAGTGTGGGTGTTTCATTTTCTGACAATTCTCTTTTTTCCTTTCTATTTAATTTTTTTAGTTGAAGTATAGTTGATTTTCGATGTATTTTACAGGTATACAAGGTGATTCACAATTTTTAAAGACTGTACTAAGTGAAAGTCGCTCAGTCGTGTCCGACTCTTTGCGACCCCTTGGACTGTACAGTCCATGGAATTCTTTAGGTCAGAATACTGGAGTGGGTAGTCTTTCCCTTTTCCAAGGGATCTTCCCAAGCCAGGGTTCGAACCCAGGTCTCCCTCATTGCAGGTGGATTCTTCACCAGCTTAGCCACAAAAGAATCCATTGATAGTTACTGTAAATGTATTGTACAGTATGTCCTTGTAGCTTATTTTATACATAATAGTTTGTACTTCTTAATCCTCTCCTCCTATATTGCCCCTCCCTCTTACCTTTCCCCACTGGTAACCATTAGTTCTCTGTATGACATTTTCCTTTTTTTAAGCCAGGGATGAAGGAAGTTTTTATAGCAAGAAATTTTATGACTGTTCATGAGTGCTTGTATTTTGGACACATTCCTGAAGAGTTTAGTTGGCATAGCTTGTGTTCTAAGGGAAGGTAGGTTACTTCCAGAGATCCTAGTTAATAAAATGTTCTCAAAGTTCTGTCAACATATACAAAATAGGGGTCCCTATTTGGTGCATAGCAGGAGAAAAGTTGTGATTTAACAATTTAGGAATGATTTTAGAAGTGTGATTTTTAAAATAAACTCAAAGTTTAACAGACAGATATCCTAAGACCTTTTCACCATGTTTTGTTTTTTTGTTTGTGTCTGGAATTCTCATAATATTTTATCCAAAGGTTCATTTTTAAGTGTTTTAACCCCGAATTTGGGGTTATAACCAAAGAGCTGTGAAGTCAGTTTAGTAGGTCTCAACCACTTTGGGTGTGATTTGGTTTGATTTGTTGAACTAGACTAAAATTATTAGAGTGAATTTAGAAGTAATAAAGGTGAATGATCATGACCTTTGTTTCAACTATACATATGTTTTTGTGTATACTACATTCTATATTTATTACTGTGGATTGTGGCCAAAAAATTTTGAAAGCTACTCATTTTTCAAGTTTCTTTCAATACTTTAGATATATAATGCACGCCTACTTATTGAGCTATCAAGATGCAAAGGATGAAAATAAAAAGTCACAACAGTTTAAAAATAGCAGTGCGTGCATGCGTGCTCAGTCGCCTCCAATGCTGTGTGACCCTATGGACCGTATCCCACCAGGCTTCTCTGTCCATGGGATTCTCCAGGCAAGAATACTGGAGTGGGTTGCCATTTCTTCTTCCAGGGAATTTTCCTGACCCAAGGATTGAACCCAGGTCTCCCACATTGCAGGCAGATTCTTTACCAGAGAGCATCCCCCATTACCACTGGAGTGGGTAGCCTTTCCCTTATCAGGGGATCTTCCTGACCCAGGAATTAAACCCAGGTCTCCTGCATTGCTTCCCTGATAGCTCAGTTGGTAAAGAATCCGCGTGCAATGTGGGAGACCTGGGTTCGATCTCTGGGTTGGGAAGATCACCCGGAGAAGGGAAAGGCTACCCACTCCAGTATTCTGGCCTGGAGAATTCCATGGACAGCCCATGGGGTTGCAGAGTCGGACACAACTTTCACTTTCCCTCCGGCATTGCAGGCAGATTCTTTACCAACTGAGCCACAGGGAAGCGCCATAGATTGTTAAATGAGTGGTATAGATACTACCTACCATCTGTTGAGGGCTCAGCATGTGCCAGCAGTATGCTAAAGGCTTTATATTTGTTATTTCATTTGATTTTCACAATTAACTGTAGGTACATTTATTATCTCAGCTTCCCTGGTAGCTCAGGTGTAAAGCGTCTGCCTGCAGTGCGGGAGACCTGGGTTCGATCCCTGGGTCGGGAAGATCCCCTGGAGAAGGAAATGGCAGCCCACTCCAGTACTCTTGCCTGGAAAATTCCATGGATGAAGAAGCCTGGTAGGCTACAGTCCATGGGATTGCAAAGAGTCCGACACAACTGAGCAACTTCACTGACTGACATTTATTACCTTAGTTTTACCTTGGAAGAAATGAATCTTAAGTTATGTAACAGCTAGTTTGCTTGCTGACCACAGGTATTTTGCTCTTAACTATATGTCCAAAGTAAGGAGAGCTGCCTGGGCTGTATCACCTGGGAAAACTGTAGCTGAGCCTTGAGGTAGGATTTGATTAGGTAAGGAAGAATTTGGAGGAAGATGTTTAATGTGTGGGAACAGAGTTGGAGCAAATTGAGTACATGTGCTAGTCTGTACTCAGACTATCATATTGAAGTAATCAGTTGTCTGTCCCTGTCTCTAGGCTGCATGCTGTAGGGCCATTTGTTACTTATTTTTGTTTCCATTGCCTGTTGCCATGTCTGGCTCTTAAATGATAGTAAAACATTTGAAGAAATGAATGCCGCTTATCTATGCTTCAAGAAGAGAAGCAACTGGGAGAAAAATAGAGGCACCATTAGGTGTGAATAGTGAATGACTTTACTAGAGATTGTTGTGTCAATTTTAGTAAGTCATAAAGGACATAACTCTGACATATAATAAGCTGGAACTCCAGTGTGTTATTCAACCTGTGGTAGGTGGGGGTAAAGAGGAGAGTAAACCTCAGATCTCTTTGCTCCTTTAGTGCCTTCTGTCGGTGTTATTCTGCTACACTTGAGAAAGATGACAGACCTGGCTTTCAGTGTTTTGGAAACCCACTCTCAGTGTTTTAAACCAGTTTGTTTAACTTGGTCAGGTATTTATTGTCAGCTTGAAGGTTTTTTGTTTTAAAAATAGAACTAGCCCTGGAGGAGCTGTTTGTAATTACTTAAGTTATTGTATTTCTCAAGGTATACTTATGCTCAGTCAGTTGCAGAAAAGTTTCTCAGTGTTGACCTTGTTTCATCTCTGGTAAGGGCTGAGAGTTAAATATTAGTGATGCAGAGGTCCCTGCCACCACAGTTTATAGGCATTGAACAGTGGTTTGAGCTTCCATTAAGTTAAAAAAAAATGTAGTAAACAATATATGTATTATCATTAAATTTGTGTTTTTGAAAAGTATGTACATATGTACATTTGTATGTAAATAAAGTCTGGAAGGATATTATCTAGGCTATTATCAGTCATATGCAACACTTTTCAAATTTGT
Source organism: Odocoileus virginianus (assembly GCF_023699985.2). NCBI lineage: Eukaryota > Metazoa > Chordata > Mammalia > Artiodactyla > Cervidae > Odocoileus > Odocoileus virginianus. Next base: position 34,885,822 of record NC_069675.1, on the reverse strand, counting down.
ATGTTTGCTGTACTATTTGAATCATTTAAATAAGTATATATTGCTTTCCTGATAAAATAATAATTCCCCCCCTCCCCAGTAATATTTTCCTATCAGTTCTCAAGGATGCAACTTATAGTTGGTTAAAAAAATAAAGAAAATGTATAGGTTTATTGTCCTATCCACAGATTTCCAGCATGGCTAAATATAGATGTTGAAGGAACATTGTCTTATAATCTATAACTTAACTCATTGTTTATTCTCTGGGTTGCCCCCCCCCTTTTAAGGTTTTAATTTTTTATATTTTTTAAAGCCAAATTATCTTAAGATATGTTTAGCTTCACAAGTAATTAAAGAAATATAAATTGAAACATTGTATTAGTGTTATATTTTTAATGATTTAAGTAGATTTTAAAAGGCTTAAATTATGCTCCTGTCAGTCTGCTTAGGTGCAGTAGTTCTCAAACATAGTGAGACATCTGGGAAACTTACAAGAGAACAACTGGTACCTGGAGCCCTATTCTAGCATAGTTAAATCAAAGAATGTCTTTCATGCCCATTAATCAATTACCTATCCCCATAGCCTTGTGAGGAAACCCAGGTTTCATACACATGCACTGAAGATTAAATGACTTGCCCATGGGATTGACATAGAGCAGTATGAATTCTCAACAAACGTGTAGAACCATCTTGTTCACGCTTGCTTGGCTCCTGCATTGAAATACATAACTATTCTCTCTATCCAGAGTTGATTATAATGTTGGGAGTTGCAAAGGAATTTATCGTGGAGACCTAAGACATCCTCCACTGTAGATAGCACCTTTGTTGCCTTTGTCCCAAGCAGCTGTCACTTGGAGTTAATATCCTTATTTGGTTGTTTCTGATCGTCTGTTCCTTTTCTTGATCCTCAGTTTGACTTTTTTGAAGGGCAAATAGAACAAGTAGTGTTCTTTTGGCTGTGTCTTTTTTTTAAAATTTATTTTTAGTCGCTTTACAATGTTGTATTGTTTTCTCTTGTACGACGATATGAATCAGCCGTAAGTATATATTTATCGCCTCCCTCCCACCTCACCAGCTGTGTCTTCTTGTCACAGAAGGTTGCTTTTCTTGCTGTGTTCCTCTACCTAAGGCTGTCTTTTGTGCCTCTTGCCACCTCTTTCCCCAACGGAGCAGATTATACTGAACTTTAGTTCCCTATTCAGAGTCATGACAGTTCTCTAATCTTTCAAGATTGGGTTCAATAATCCCTTACATATAATGAAACTTTTGGTTAAAAAAAAAATCACAAAATTCTAATGATAAACTGCATTTATGGCCCTCCTTCAGTATATTACTTAGTTTTCTGGTAAATGTCTCCTTAAATCTGATTTTGAGTTTTTGACCTAAAGGAACAATTTGGGTCATACTGTACATGTCATTTGTTCTAGAAATGCTTTTTGAGTAAATACATAATTGAGTGAAAAGAGGAGAGGTGGGTTTATGAGAAAACCTTTCATTTTATCTGTTCATTTACTGTTTCTAGTAGTGAGAAGCTGTATCGACATTTTTAATGTAATGTATTTCAGGACTTAGTCATGGAATGAAGTCAGAGTAATTCTCCATCCTCTAGATTTATCTGATAATTTTACCTTTTTAAATTTTTTTTATTTCGTAGCACCTTAGGAACAGAGGGGTTCACTGGTGGCTCAGATGGTAAAGAACCCACCTTCAATGCAGGAGACCTGGGTTCAATCCCTGGGTTGGGAAGATCCCCTAAAGAAGGGAAAGGCTACCCACTCCAGTATTCTGGCCTGGAGAATTCCATGGACAGAGGAATCTGGCAGGCTACAGTCCATGGGGTTGCAAAGAATTGGATATGACTGAGCGACTTGCACTTAGGAACAGAAGAGAAAGACTGGAGCTGATATAGTGTAGAGATAGTATGTATATTTATTTTTTTGGTAGAGGGAAGAAGTTACTGTGTGAAATAAATTAATTTTTTTTGGTAGAGGGGGGAAGTTACTGTGTGAAATTTTTTTGGTAGAGGGAGGAAGTTACTGTGTGAAATAAATTAATTTTGGAGTTGGTCAAGGATTTCATTGGTCATCTTAGTTTTTCTGGCTATAAAATACTTGTCATTTAGCCCTAGCTATCAGGTATTAAAACACATTTTTTAAAATTCCTTATGTCTACCTTTTTTTTTTTTTTTTGCATTTGCGGGTGTCTCTTTAAAATTTTTTTATTGGAGTATAGTCGATTTACACTGTTGTGTTAGTTTCAGTTGTACAGCAAAGTGAGTTAGTTGTACATATATTCACTCTTTTTTAGATTCTTTTCCCATATAGGCCATGATAAGAGTATTGAGTAGAATTCCCTGATATGCCTCACTTTTTATTCAAATATTTTACATTTTAGTACAGTTTTTATTGTGTTAAAATTAACTCTTGCACTTTTCTTTAGAGATATTTCTAATTAATCATTTGTTGGTATTATGAATGGAGCAGTATTTCTTCAACTACTGTTTCTTTTTATTTGGGAGCCATACAGTAAGCCTGCTGACTTTTAAAAAAAATTGTCCTCCAAATTTTCTTAGTCTAAAAGTGTTTTTTTAGTTGATTGTTTCAGGGGTCCCTGGTGGCTCAGATGATAAAGAATCTGTTTGCCATGCAGGAGATGCAGGTTCGATCCCTGGGTTGGGAAGATCCCCTGGAGAAAGGGAATGGCAACCCACTCCTGTATTCTTGCCTGGAGAATTCCATGGACAGAGGAGCCTGGCAGGCTATAGTCGGTGGGGTCCCAGAGAGTTGGACACTACTGAGTGACTAACACTTTCACATGTTTTAGGTGTAATTATAGCATTGACATTGTACTATTCTGCCTTTCCTGAAACAATTATCATTATTTTGTTTCCTAGTTTACTCTTTAATCTAGATTCAGAATAATGCTGATTGATAACAGAATAGTTGCTTGACTGAATATGATTTTAAAGGAAGTGCCTCATGGAGGAGTCTACCTTAAGTCTGATAGTGATTATTTAATTGACTTGTATGCATGCTTTTAAATGATTTGGTTTCTTTTTGTTAAACTTGGCTAATATTTTCTAATTTACATCTTATTGTAATCAGACTCTGGCCAATGTAATATCCACATGTTAGAATTGAGTAAGGTTTTGTTTGTAGTGTATTTTACAACCAGTATTATAGGTGTTCCACAAAAAGATTGAAAAAAAAAGGCATAGTTTCTGTAACCTTACAATTTTTATTTGTGTCTTTTAAAGTCAGCTTTATTAATTATATAATTCTAATTATGTTTCCACTTCTGCTTTAGTGGAAGTCAGATTGAAGTGGTAAAGACACACAGTAATTGATTTTGTTGCTGTTCTTTAGCACATAAAGTTTAATTTTCTGTTTCAGGACTGTATAATAGTATTGTATAATTTTATCAGGAGATGAGTGACCTCTGATGTTCTCTTTTTGTGATGTTAGTGGCCATCCTGCATCTGTTATAGATGGCAAAATGGTGATACCTTTTATTCTTTATGAACTTAATTTAAACATCTTTTGCAGTTAATTTTTGTGATTTATGGTCTTATTTTTGGCTGGTGAAAACAACTTGACTCCTATGCTCTTATTTATTTTAAAAATTGCTTTGGCCACTGTGCTGCTTGTGAAATCTTACTTCCCCCACCAGGAATTGAACTTGGACCACAGCAGTGAAAGCGCTGAGTCCTAACCACTGGACCGCCAAGGAATCTCTCCTGTGCTCTTTTAAGTCTTAGAACTTGAGTAGTCTTTGATAAGCTTCCCTGGTAGCTCAGATGGTAAAGCGTCTGCCCGCAATGCGGGAGACCTGGGTTTGATCCCTGGGTCGGGAAGTTCCCCTGGAGAAGGAAATGACAACCCACTCGGGTACTCTTGCCTGGAAAATTCCATGGATGGAGGAGCCTGGTGGGCTACAGTCCATGGGATTGCAAAGAGTCGGACACAACTGAGCAACTTCACTGAGTCTTTGATAAAAGGTTTTTTTAATTAAGATAATAGTAGAAATGCAGAAATATTAATTACCTATTTATAAGCATTGTACAACAGAAGTTGATACAAAATATTTTTACATGCTAATTTTAATTTTAATAGATAATGCCTGTTTTCTTAAAAACAGTTTGCATAAACAGGTATACAGAATATGAGTCAGTTTGACCATCAAGAAGTAATATTTTATAGTGTTTGCTTTATTTTTTAATCCTCACACATGAATGTTTCTTTTTGTTTAGTTACATATTATGAATTTTTGTATCATTTTATATGATATTACTTTTGACATCCATAAAATTCTTTGAAAACAATTTTAAATGACTGCACCATAGTCTAAAGGCATAAACCACAATTTAACAAATCATTCCTTTATCAGACTTTTAGGGTTTCTTCCAGGAAATATTTATTATTGCAAATGTGCATTGAAAAGATTTTTGGTATTTTGACTTTGATATTCTGAATTTTTATTTAGGGTGTATTGCTGGATGTGATTTTTTTTTTTTTAATCATCCACAAATGCTTTTAAGTACTTTCAATGACAGTATTTAAATTCTGGCTTTTAAAATTTCAAGTTAAAGTTTTATTTTTTGTCTTATAAGTAGGACTACCCAAAGTAAAGCACTTACTTAAGATTAAATTTCTTTGCCAAATGTCTTATATGTTTTATAATAACACAGTCTTAATGTTGCTTTGAAATGATGTTAATTTTACTTTTATTTGTGGATATATTTAGAACCTTAGAAACCCAGTGATTGCCTTGAAGAAAAATGATGAATGATGAATGACAAAGCCTGTATTGAAAACCAATTATTTTTAGCCTCTAGTTAATCTCTAATTCTTAGTTCATTTCAGTAGTACTGTATAATTTTATACTTTACTTAAATTTTCTAGAAATATATAGTAAACTTATCTTCAGGATGTATAGTAGAAAAAGCTGTGACAGCATTGTACATTTGATTATATAATGACTGTTCCTGGTATGCCACTGACTTTACTTGAGATTAAAAAGTAAAGCGTTTTACTTAATAACACAATAAGGTTGTGAAGAGGAAGCAGTTGAAAAGTACTTCTGTATTTTACTGTTTTATCCTCCTGTGGGAGGATGGAACCTAATGACTTGTCATCTATATATCCCAGATAGTTTAAGAAAATATCCTATTTGAAAGTCCAGTCATGACTGTTGGTTTTGAAGTATTTTAATAGAAATTTTTAGTCCTGAAATTTAATGTGCAAAGTATTTGGGAAAAGGGAATGGACTGTCTCTTAGTTCAGTTCAGGAGCTCAGTCGTGTCCGACTCTTTGTGACCCTGTGAACCGCAGCATGCCAGGCCTCCCTGTTCATCACCAACTCCCGGAGTCCATCCAAACTCATGTCCATCAAGTCGGTGATGCTATCCAACCATCTCATCCTCTGTCGTCCCCTTCTCCTCCTGCCCTCAATCTCTCCCAGCATCAGGGTCTTTTCAAATGAGTCAGCTCTTCACATCAGGTGGCCAAAGTCTACAGTCTAAAGTAGAATTTTTGAATAAATATAAACAACTAGTGTAGTTTTAAGTGAAGACTCTGTCTCCACTCTGAATATTTTTTAAAATTTCCTTTTTCAAGAAAGAAAAGAGAAGGAACTTCATTGCATTTACCACTCCCAGTATTTTTGATGGACTCATTTGATGGGCTTCCCTGGTGGCTCAGATGGTAAAGAATCTGCCTGCAGTGCGGGAGACTTGGGTTCTATCCCTGAATTGGGAAGATTCCCTGGAGAAAGGGAATGGCAACTCACTTTAGTATTCTTGCCTGGAGAATCCCATGGACAGAGGAGCCTGGCAGGCTCCATGGGGTTGCAAAGAGTTGGACACAGCTGAGTGATTAACACATACAGTTTTAAGACAGAGCCCAGGAATGTGTGTTTTAAAACAGTCTAATGTCTGGTTAACATTTATGAGGTGATGTCAAGGAGTTTTTCCAGAGTGGCTGTAAAAACTGGTTTTGCCCTATTCTCACCAAAACTGGGTATTGTGGGCTTTTTAATTTCAGCCAGTGTGGTGGTGTGGAGTGGTACCCTATTGTAGTTTTAATTTGCATTTACTGACAAGTTATGATGTTGAGTGCCTTTTCATATGCTCATTAGTCATCTTGATGTTGGCTTTCCAGAAGTGCCTACCTGAGTCTTTCGCCCATTTTTTGTTTGTTTGTGCTATTGCTTATTGACTTGTAGGAGTTCTGACGCAGTTTGAGTGAGTGCTTTGTCAGATAGAGATATGTGTTCCAAATATCTGATTGGGCTTTCACTTTTCATGGTAATTTATTGTGAATAGAAGTTCCTGATTTTAATGAAGACCAGTTATTAACTTCTTCTTTAGTACTTCTGTGCTTTTCAAAAGTAGCCTTCTTGGGCTGTGTTTTGAGAAATGCTGAGACAGGAATTACTTTCTGGTTGGGAAGAACTATTTGCTATTAACAGGAGAAATAAGTGTCTGAGTAATCCCCCTAAGGTTTTTGGTTTTGTCAGCAGTTCTAGCTCCTCTAAGGATTCCCCTATTGGTCTCTTCATAGTATTGAATTTTGGAGTTTATGAGTTTTGTGTCCTTCATTTTTACACAATTTATATACTACAGCAAAAGCGATGGGCTTGTAGATAAGTTATTTCAATGGTTTAGAGCAGTGTTTCTCCAGTTTTTCCACAGAAATATCTTAGCCACAGGGGAGAGTAAGTGCCTAACCACAGGGACACTTGGAGCCCTGACAAGGCCTGAGGTAGCCACTGGGATCAAGAGATGTTTCTTTGGACACTTCTGTCTTATCTTTAAAATATATGCTGTTTCTTATGGATGTGGTTTGTTTTTGTTTGAAAGTAGCATTTCAATGATTCTAGCTTTTACTCCTCAATTTAGAGTGAAATTGGAGGAGACTTCAGGAGTTTGTACCATGCTTTTTCAGCAGTTTGAAGTACCTCTGGCAGCCTTGGGTTTAGGGTCTTTGTGTATTGTCTTCATTAGCCCAGTTACTTTCCCTGGCCTAGGTGCTTAAGAAACATTCACTGAAGGGTAAAACAATGTCTCTGGTCTCACTGCTGCTCACCCTATACTGATTAGTTGCCTAGTACTGAGGTGAAATCATGGGATTATACCTTGGATGGACAGACAAGAGCTGAATAAATATGCAGCAGCCTGAGAAAATAAAGAGTGCTTTTATTGAACCAAGAATTTTGAGGATTTTCTAGAAAAAGAAAAACAATTCTCATTTTAGAAGTTAAACCTGAGTTTAATTTGATCATAGTTAATGGGAAAGTGCTAAAGATCATATAAGGAATATTAATGCTCTTTTCTATGATTTGTGTATTTGTCTGTAGAATGGTCTTCCTCAAAGGAATTTATGATTTTAAGCATCCAGTAATTTGTTCTAAATTTTAAGTTTGGTTTCTAAGTAGTTAATCCTTAACTATGCCATGGTCATTTTTGCTTTTGGGGACGCCTTTTCCTTCAGTTTGCTTACAGTTGACCCTTTTGATTACACTGAGTCTCTAAAGTTAAAAAAAAAAAAAGAAAACGTACAATTTTGAGGTTAAAAGCTATACTTGTTTGTAGCAATTAAATTTTATTATAGTTATGAGTCTAGAAACAAATAGTACAAGTTAGATAACTTGCTGTATTGTTTCAGGATTCTTAGTAAGCATGCATCAAAGATTCTTGTGGTTAAAACAGTAAACTTTTCTGTCTGTACTCTTTTGTTCCGTTTTATTGTGTTTTGATATGGTGTTTTAAAGTAGTTTCAGTAAGTCCCTAAATAGGTGGTTATCGTGAATGAGCATTGTTTAATCAGGGAAAGGTCCAGAGGGTTTCTTTTCAGGTTATTGTGACAAAAAGCCCATTAAGACCACACGACAATAAAACAGCAGTGTTATAACTGGCCATTAGCATTTTTTTTTTGTAGCAACTTTTCTTTTTTCCCAAACTTTGAACTTTTTATTTTGTATTGGGGTATAGCCTATCAACAATGTTTTGGTTGTTTCAGGTGAATAGCAGAGGGACTCAGCCATTCATATACATATACCCATTCTCCCCCAAACCCCACTCCCATCCAGGCTGGCACATAACATTGAGCACAGTTCCAGGTGCCCATACAGCAGGTCCTTTGGTTATCCATGTTGAATATAGCAGTGTGTTCATGACCTTCCCAAAGGCCCTGACTGTCCCTCCCCCTCCCCACAACCGTAAGTTCATTTTTTAAAGTCTGTGAGTCTCTTTCTGTTTTGTAAGTAAGTTCATTTGTATCAATTTTTTAAAAAAATCCCACAGATAAGAGATGTCATATGCTATTTCTCTTCTATTTGACTTACTTCAGTCATACAACACTCTTTAGGTCCAGCCATGTTGCTGCAGTAGCATTACTTCATCCTTTTTAATGGCTGAGTAATATTCCATTGTATATATGTGTCACATCTTCTTTATCCATTCCTCTGTTGATGAACATTTAAGTTGCTTCCTTGTCTTGGCTGTTATAAACAGTGCTGCAATGAACATTGGAGTGCGTGTATCCTTTCAGATCATGTTTTTCTCTGGATACATGCCCAGGAGTGGGATTGCAGGTCATTAAAGGTTGATGAGAATTCAGTTATCATTAGAGGTTTTTTGTCAATAAAATACTTATTTGGTAATCTCTCAATTAAAATCCAGAGTAAATCTTTCCTGCACAATGATGAGTGGATACAAAATAACATCAAAGACATTTGAAATTAAAATGTAGCAATACATGTTTTTTTAATTGTAGCAAGCTCCCTCTTAACAATTTTTAAGTGTACCATGTGGTATTGTTAAGTGTGTGTACATTGTTATGCCACAGATCTCTAGGACTTTTTCATCTTGTATGACTGAAACCCTGTTATCTCCCTGTCTCTGCCTTCCCAGCCCCTGGCAACCACCATGCTGTTTCTGTAAGTTTGATTACTTTAGATATTACATATAAGTGATAATCATCCACTGTTTGACTTTTTTTATTGTCTTATTTCACTTAGCATAATATCCTCAAGGTCCATCTACGTTTTAGCATATGATGGCCTTCTTAAAGGCTGAATAATATTCCTACACACATTTATATGTGTGTGTACATACACACACACCATATTTTCTTTATCCATCTGTTGATGGACATTTATGTTACTTCTGCACCTTGGGCATGTGACTAATGCCTCAATGAACAAAAATATGTCACCATATCTATTTTTAAAGTCTGTATCAATTTTTCTCTTGCAGATATATTCGACTTTATGGGAGAAAATTTAGCAAAGAAGATCATGTTCTTTTTATCAAGTTATTATATGAGCTGGTATCAATTCCAAAACTGGAAATCAGCATGATGCAGGGATTTGCCCGTCTCTTGATCAACTTGTTAAAGTAAGTCCATTTGTTGTAATTTCTGGTAAGATTTTTTTGTTTCTTCAAGATTTTAGGGAATGAGGAGAGCCAAGTGTTCTTTGGTAAGACCAAGTACCAGGTTACCATTTTGGAGAAAGATTGCAGAAGACTTTATCATATGTTTAAAGTACTTGTGTTAATTAACCTTTTAATTAAAATTCTTTTTCCTCCATGAAGCCTTTTCTTCTCTAGCACACAGATTGTTTCATTTATACTAATTATCTTCCCTTATGTAAGTTGTAAGATCCTTGGGAAGACAGGGATCATTTATTCTTTTCCTTATCCTGGACACCCAGCATAATTCCAGAAACAGGGAGTACTCCATAGATAGTACGGGAAAGTATGAAACTCATCTACAATAATGGTGGCACAAATTGTAATGCCTCTTTTTTCTTTAATTAATTAATTAATTTTAATTGGAGGCTAATTACAATACAGTATTGTGGTGGTTTTTGCCATACATTGACATGAATCAGCCATGGGCGTTCATGTCCCTGTAGGGTTCAGGTCCCCTATCCTGAACCCACCTCCTCCCTCCCTCCCCATCCCACCCTTCAGGGCTGTCCCAGTGCACCGACTTTGAGTGCCCTGTTTCATGCATCAAACTTGGACTGGTCATCTATTTCACATATGATAATATACATTTCAGTGCTATTATCTCAAATCACCCCACCCTCGCTGTCTGCCACAGAGTCCAAAAGTCTGTTCTTTATATCTGTGTCTCTTTCGCTGTCTCACATATAGGGTCATCATTACCATATCATCTTCCTAAATTCCTTATATATGTGTTAATATACTGCATTGGTGTTTTTCTTTCTGACTTACTTCACTCTGTATAATAGGCTCCAGTTTCATCCACTTCATTAGAACTGACTCAAATGCATTCTTTTTAATGGCTGAGTAATATTCCATTGTGTATATGTACCACAACTTTCTTATCCACTCGTCTGCCAGTGGATATCTAGGTTGCTTCCATGTCCTGGCTGTTGTAAACAGTGCTACGATGAACATTGGGGTACCCGTGTCTCTTTCAATTCTGGTTTCCTTGGTGTGTATGCCCAGCAGTGGGATTGCTGGGTCATATGGCAGTTCTATTTCCAGGTTTTTAAGGAATCTCCACACTGTTCTCCATAGTGACTGTGTAATGCCTCTTTTTACGTGGTGCCCTTTGAGGTTTGAGCAGCAGCAGAAGTCCTGTGCATATTCTTCCTACTGTCATGTTTTCCCAGTGAGTGGCTGATGGGGGAAGGCAAAACCCACTGTGATGACAGCAGCATTTAACAGCTGCCTTCCCTGTATAGTGTGTGTAATGTGAACACTTTCTTTAATTAGGAAAAAGGAACTTCTTTCAAGAGATGATTTGGAGTTACCTTGGCGACCACTTTATGACATGGTGGAAAGAATATTATATTCCAAGACAGAACACCTGGGATTAAATTGGTTTCCTAAGTAAGTATTTCCATTTAAAGTACTTTTGGGAGAGCACTTTTGGAGCTTGATCTTAGTTGAGAAATGTTGAATTACTTGAGATAAGCAAGCAAATATACATTTTAATGTGCTCATTTCTATGTAACCTGACTCCTAAAACAATTTATTGCCCTCTTGAAATTAAAAGACGCTCCTTGGAAGAAAAGCTATGACAAACCTAGACAGCATATTCAAAAGCAGAGACATTACTTTGCCAACAAAGGTCCATCTAGTCAAAGCAGTGATTTTTCCAGTAGTCATGTATTGTGTAAGAGTTGGACTATAAAGAAAGCTGAGTGCCGAAGAATTGATGCTTTTGAACCGTGGTTTTGGAGAAGACTCTTCAGAATCTATTGGACTGCAAGGAGATCCAACCAGTCCATCCTAAAGGAAATCAGTCCTGAATATTCATTGATGCTGAAGCTGAAACTCCAATACTTTGGCCTCGTCACATGAAGAATTGATTCATTGAAGAGGATCCCGATGCTGGGAAAGATTGAAGGCAGGAGGAGAAGGGGACGACAGGATGAAATGGTTGGGTGGCATCACTGACTCAATGGACTTGAGTTCGAATAAGCTCCTGGAGTTGGTGATAGAGAGGCCTGGTGTGCTGTAGTCCATGGGATTGCAAAGAGTTGGACACTACTGAGCAACTGAACTGAATTTATATCTGAAACTGCAGTTAAGAATTTCCCACCACTGTATCTCTCAACAGCTAACATCAGCATACTGGCCAAAGAAAACGAGACTTTTTTGTTTGAAATCTAGTATTTTGTCACTAAAAGAAATGCACATTTGGCATTCTTCATAGTATATCCACATGTGTTTTAATTCTTCAGCTAAAATGAATGCTTCAAAAAGAAGAGCTTTGCCTATTCCAGGGGGACCCACATCCCAGAGCACACACACTTACAGTTAAAGAAGCATCAGTTTCAGTGAATGACTATTCTTAGAGCATGGTCAAATGCGCTCCTTGGTTTATATAATTTTCTAGTAATGTTTAGACATTCCAAGATTATAAATCTCTGGGTGTTTATGGCTTCTTGTGCATACATCCTGACTCTTCCAGATCTCTCACTTTGGTACGTTTTATATTTTATTCGGAACCTTTACAGAGTACAGTGTGATCATCTGTCCTTTTTTGAATAATAGTGATTTCAGACTTGACTGCACAGTGTCATTTTTTCCTGTTAATTTGTCCAGTTGTGATCTACTCTGTAAATTTCTTAATCTTTGCATGTTTGACTTGAATTTGTAATGGAGGTTTATTTTTAGGAAATCTTATCTTCAACTTTTAATAGCAATTTCCTTTTATTATCTAGAGTAGTTTGTCAAATATATATATGTACTCATTTCCTGAAGAACATCATTTTATATGCCTGTATTATTTTTCCTTTCTCTCTTTTATAAATTAAATCTTTAAACATTTACTTCTGTCTTTTTTCTCTCAGTCCTAGACATGTTTACATGCCTACCCAGGTCAGTTCATTTAATAATCAGACTTCATTTAAGTCAGCAGTCTTAAGTGAATTTATTTTGAAAATCACGGCAAATGGCAGACTTTAAAAGATATTCAGGTCATAGGTAAATAGTGAAATGATTTAATGAAAAGAGTAAATAAATAAATATAGGTAATTGTGAACTTAGGCCCTAACTCTTTTTGGACAGTGGTCACAAATATAATGGTCAGAAGGCATTTATTTCCTGAAGATTCCATATGTTAAAACAAAGAAACCCATTTCAGTGATAAAAATGGCAAAACCTGTCATAAATCTAAATGGTAAAATGTCCAAATATGTTTTTACTAATATTTATTATGAAAACCCAAAATTTAACATGAAGGATTACTTTTGAGTTTTATTTCTGCTGGAGGAAGCATGGCACAGACTGGCTTGACTAGATCGTAAAATATGAGCTCATTGAACTTTTGATTAGAATCACCATTTCATAGATTTTAGGAACCTTTCAACTGTGTTCAAATCCGTTATCTTTCTGAAATTTTCCTGACTGATCTTTTGACTGCCGCTGAAAGTGTTTGGTAAATCATGTGGGAGAGAAAGCAGTTCCTTCAGTAATCTCTCCTTTTTCAGTAGTTCTTTTACTTGCTTCTTTATAACCAGGTGTCATACTTTCTGTCCTGACAGGTGTTACTTTGCAGAGGCAGCCACTTTTTCTATTTTTTAAGTATTATATGGTTATTCATGAATACCTGTGGCTTTCCTTTTCATCAGTGCCACGGTTTTCCTGGAAATTTTGTTAAAGCTTATAACTATTACTGTTAGTTATTGTTTGTAGTTCTTCCCATTCATCTTGATACTAATTACCAGGTTATTTCCTTAACTTCTCATCATCCCTGCTGTTATGGAAACCTTCCTTAAAAGTTTCATCTTAACTGTTCTTGGTGTTTTGAAGAGACATCGAGTCTTTACTGAAATATTTACTTGGTTTAAAGCCATGACTCTTAACTCAGACAGACTCAGCAACTCCTATTGTAGTCTATAGATAACTATTCCAAAGTGAAATTCATAAATAATATGACCTTTCTACACTCAAAAATATAAATAATGTTTTAACCAAAAAAGAAATAATGGGAAAAGAAATAAAGGAAAAGATATCTCAGTTAAATGGGAAAAAAGTGGAAGCAATGACAGACTTTTTATTTTTTTGGACTCCAAAATCACTGCAGATGGTGACTGCAGCCGTGAAATTAAAAGACACTTGCTCCTTGGAAAGAAAGCTATGACAAACCTAGACAGCATATTAAGAAGCAGAGACATTACTTTGCCGAAAAAGACCCATCTAGTCAAAGGTATGATTTTTCCAGTAGTTATGTACAGATGTGAGAGTTGAAACATAAAGAAGGCTGCGTGTCAAAAATTGGTGCTTTTGAATTGTGGTGCTGGAGAAGACTCTTGAGAATCCCTTGGACAGCAAAGATCAAACCAGTCAATCCTAAAGGAAATCAGTCCTGAATATTCTTTGGAAGGTCTGATGCTGAAGCTGAAGCTCCAGTACTTTGGCTGCCTGATGCAAAGAGCCGACTCATTGGAAAAGACCCTGATGGTGGGAAAGATTGAAGGCAAAGGAAGAGGATGGCAGAGGATGAGATGGTTGAATAACATCACCGACTCAATGGACATGCATTTGAGCAAACTCTGGGAGATAGTGGAGGACAGAGGAGCCAATGTGCTACAGTCCATTGGTTGCAAAGAGTCAGACACAACTTAGTAACTGAACAACAACAAAGTTTATTTGAAGCAATCTGTATTTCACACATGCATGCGCTATTACACTGTAAAGCAGTATGGTATTCAGATTTTACATCTTTATAATGAGTAAGTTTGAATTTATAAGTAAAAAAGGTCAAAACACATTCTGTATCAGAAGTACAAGAAAACGTAAGAGCAGTATTTTTAGTGAACATTAAAATAAAATCTAGTACTAGGATACAAAATAACAGGTCATACATCTGATGAGAGAGAAATAACTTCAGACTACTGACTGGGAAAAAAGGAAGTAAGATACTCTTGCAGGTGAGCTGACCTTATTTATAACATAGTGAAAAAATGAGAGTATTAGTTGCTCAGTCATGTCCAACTCTTTGTGACCCCATAGACTAGCCTACCAGCTCCTCTGTCCACGGAATTCTCCAGGCAGGAATACCGGAGTGGGTAGCCATTCCCTTCTCCAGGGGATCTTCTCAATCCAGGGATCAAACTCCAATCTCTCACAATGCAGGCACATTCTTCACGGTCTGAACCCCCAGTGAAGCCCCTATTTATAACATAGTGTCACAGTAATTCTTTATGTAATTATGTGGGATAGTTACTAGTATTTCCAAACATTATTTTTGAACATTATTACCTGTGAAAGAAATAGAGGCAAAGGATGAATTAGGAAAAGACACATTAGTATATGAAGCCATATAAAATTTGTGCAGTTGACTTTTGCCAGCATAAATAATGTCAGTGTGTAATTTTTAGAACATGAATAGCTTTTTGTGCCCTACCCAAAAAGGATGACAGTCCAAAAAAACATGAAATAGTTCAACAACAAAATTATTAATGAAGTTCTGTGACATCCTCATTTTTTGTGTATCACTAATTGCCAATGATATTTGGTTCTAAGACTTAAAATAATCATCATTATTAGTTACATATTTATATGCAAATCTATATATGCTCAAGGATTTAGTTTTGGCAAATCAGATGTGGCAGCAGAATTGCCATTATGCTGTAATTTTTTCTTTAGAAATCATGAATAACCCTAGGTAAAATTTTCAGCAAAACAAAGTACAGCCTTCCTTCAATTTATATGTTAGTTGTATTCCTAGAGGTTCAATGTCTATTAAAAACTGTGAAAAATAGTTAATAACAGTTATCTTTTATGTTCAAAAAGTTTTAATCTGTATGACCATGTATTGAGATATTAGAAAGTCTTGCAATAATAATTTTTTGTTGAGCTTGGCTGGTCCGTGAATTGCCAGATATCTGGTATACCTGGCTTTTAATCACTCAAATTTCAGTGAGTCCTCCCTACTAATTGTGATAATCAAAAATGTCCCTTACTTTTCCAGAATGCTCCCTGCATGTGGTTAAAGTCTTACGGAAATGTTTTCTCTTTTCTTGCTTCCATGCAAGTTAAAGTTTCCTGCCTCATTAATCAGCCCTTCCTGTTTTCTTATCACTAGTCCAACACTTTCTTTTTTTTCTGTTTTTAATTCTGTAAGAGGTAGGTCTTTTAGTTTCCGAACCAGTATTCTTCCTGTTCTGTGCATCTCAGACTGTCCACTTAATACCTCCTACCCTTTCCCCAAAGAGGTTTCCTGAGAGGTATGGTATGAGGAATTTCTTAGAATTTTTACATTTTATCTTAAACATTCATATCTTTATTAGGCTTA
This sequence comes from Odocoileus virginianus, assembly GCF_023699985.2. NCBI lineage: Eukaryota > Metazoa > Chordata > Mammalia > Artiodactyla > Cervidae > Odocoileus > Odocoileus virginianus. The sequence continues at coordinate 34,870,058 of NC_069675.1, read as the reverse complement.
TTAAGTCATGTTTCTATAAGTAAAAATTCCTTCCCTAGTATCTCTTGACTAAAGTTGATGCTCCGAGAAGATGAGCTATATTGGCCTAGTGGCTTGAAGTCCTCACATACCGGGCTGTATGCTTCACTGAAGGAGCACACGCTGTGACGTGCAGCTCTGTCGACGCGGCCTCTGTCTAAAACTGGTGATGATTGTTCCAGTTTTAAGGAATCAGAATACTGGGAACTGCTTTTGAGGGGGCACTTTGTTGGTGAGAGGCTGCACTGTAGGACAAAATTTGAAACTTAGTGTATCTTCTGTTAAAAAAGCAAGGTAGAAAAATTATACTTAAAAAACAGTTTTTCAGGACTATAATTAATTCTTTATTCATTGTCTCTCATTCTTGTAATTTTTTACTGTTACTATCATATTTTACTTCTCTGCAAAGGAGAACCTGTTACCATATTTCCATTCAGGTCACCTGTATATAGTTATAACAATTAACTTTGAAAGATTTTTGAATTCTTTGGTTCTTGGAGTTTCCTCATCACATTTGCCTTGATTTTTAATACCAGAGGAATCTAATGGTCTTGGTTCTTATGCAGAAATATTAGAGATACTATTTGGAGAGCCAGACAACAGTACTTTTTGTTCCTCACAGCTAGTCTCTGTCCACTGAATTTCTAAGATAAGGGTCACTGAAAACATTTAAAAATGTACTTTCCACTTAAGATTCTATTTATCAATAATACAGTAGAATAGCAAGTGTTCATAACCAAGGGATAGAAGTGTGACTTTTTATAAACATTTTATTTCAGAAAATTTCATAAAGAACCCTTTAATATGGCATGCGTTTGGAATTAGTATTTTGTTTTGAGTACTTTTGTCTTAGATGTATTCTGACACATTTTGAAACAGTTCTGTCAGCTGACTGCATGTGTTCGTAACTATTTTTAGAATACTATTTTAGTAATCAAAAGTGAAAGGTTACTTCATTTGTTAACTGTTTGTCTTTCAAGTCTTAAACTCCTGTGCCTTATGTATTTGTCTTTTAGAAACCACTGCTTAGAATGCCATGCATTTCAACATGATTTTAGAAGCTAGTTCCATTGTTTGGAGCAAGGATTATAAACTTGCTTCTCTTTTCCCTTGGTCTTCTCTGTCCCATCCTCCTCCTTGTCTTTGCTGCTTTTCTCTGTCCTCCTTTCTTTTTGCCTCAGGGGCAAAATACCCTTTCTACTCTCATGTTTTACTTTCTATTGGAGAAACAATTTGTAGGTGTTTTATTTATTATTATTCAGTAGAAAAATTGGGAAAGATCTAGGTAGCTGTGAACTTAATACTAGCAACTTAAGAGCTGCTTATTGTTGACTTCATAAAAGAAGCATTTGAATCTTTGGGTCGTGGTTTTATGTCATGAAACAGTGTTTCATGCACTTAATTGGAGTAGCGTATTACAAGTTACAAATGTAGGCAACACAGTAAGGAAAGAAGAGGGCGACAGATGATGAGATGGTTGGATGACATCACCGATTCAATGGACATAAACAGGCAAACTCTGAGAGACGGTGATGAACTGGGAGGCTTGGCGTGCTGCAGCCATGGGGTCACAAAGAGTCAGATACAACTTGGCAACTGAACAACAACAAAGTTTTGTATGAAGTGGCTGTGATAAATGACTGCTTGCTGATAAGCAGTGTTAGATTTTCAAAGATCAGCTTTGAGATGGATAGTGTTTGACTAACTAATGGTAGATTTGTTTGATTTAGGAAAAACAGGAAACATTGGATGTATTAAGTTACAGGGAGGTTGAAGGAGAGGTATGTAGAATATACCAGGGTTACAGTTTCCTAGTTCATTTATAGAAAAGCTGGTGTGATTACTCTGAAGTTAATTTTTAGCTTAAGAATTGTGAAGTGAAGCTGAATGTTCCTCTGGCCATGGCCAGTCCATCCTGCTGTCATCTTGACTGTATCATTTGCTGTACATTTCTTTGATTTAGACATGAACATTGTCCTGAAAAAGAGGTAGGAAGCATACACCTCCAGGTTTATATAAGTCCACTATCTCAGTAACTGGAGGCCAAGGCTTTTGGCTTTCCTCAGGCTTCTCTGCTACATATTTGGCATTTACTTTATTAACATAAGGAGTCATAAGGAACTTGCTTCCCAAAGAGGAAAATTCACACAGAGTCATTTGTTGAAACTGGGGCAAGAACTCAAGAATTGGGACAGGAACTTACTTTCTGCCCTGATAAATAGGGTGGCAGTTGGGGGAGGACTTTCCTATTTTGATGCCATTTCCTAAATATAAATTAATAACTCAGAGGCAGTAAAAACAAGTGTAAAAGCAAAATTAATATAATATTTTAGTTCTTAAGGAGATTGAAAATATAATTTATTTTGGCTAAATATGAAATAATTATAGTTAACATTTTTTGTGTTTAATTCTGGGCCAGGTGACTGCTTTCTTTACATTATCTTGTTTAATTTTGTAACAGCCTAATGAGAGGTAGGTATTACTGCTCTTACATAGATATGAGGCTGTATAATATTTCTCTGCTAGTAAATAGTTGGACAAGTGTTCACATTCAAATCTGTCTGACTCTGAGCCCAAGCTGTGAACCATTCATTACATGATATACTGTGGCTTTCTTTCCAACCTAACATGCCTTTACTAAGAGGGAAGAGGGTTTAAGAAAACGTACCCAAAGCTTAGTTCCTCTGTTAGATCCCTTTTGATATATTAAAAAAAAGAAAAAGTGTTTAGAATTGTTGTCACTTTAACATTAGAAATTTCCAACAGTTGGGAAAACTTTAGTGATTATTCACTCCCTCTAAAAATTAGTGAAATATATCTAGTAGCATCTAGCCTTAACCTTTTATTTTATTTTTAAACAGAAATATTGTTCCCTTCATCTTGAGAGATTACAAGAATCACAAAAGGTCACTATACAGATATCACAGGTTAGAGAGATTGTACCCTTTTCTGGATAAAGAGCATAAATCCAATGGCACAGGCTTATATATAAGAAGGGGTTGAAATTGGCTTCATTTAGATCAACGGAATCACATTCCCACACACCCCATTCCTCTAGTGAGTGAAGTGACAACTATCAAGTCTTATAATTAACCGCCTGTTCTTCTGAAGCGTGAAGGGAACTGGAGAAAGCATAGCTATGCAGCCTTTTGTGACTGGCTTTCTAAAATCATTTTTGATATTATATAAAAGTTTGCTAGTAGAATAGAAAAGTTACCAGTAAGCAGAGCAGGTTTTCTATGTTGTACTCTCAAATAGAAATACTGCCACAGAAATAGTTAAAAATAAATGTAAAGTTAACAGTTAAATGTCTGTGAAAACAGACATTAGAAAGTGGTAGAATTATAGATCTGCTTATTTCCTTGGATCATGAGTTTACCATTTTAGAATTTTTTTTTAAGAATTACCTTTTTAAAAAAATCTGTATTTAAATTGATCTCTTATTTTGTTTGGAACCTGATGGACCTTCACATCTTATCTATGAGTTCTAAAATTTGTTTCTCAGTGGGGGTCTTCCGTCCAGACTAAAAGAAGATCCAAAGATCCATGCTTTTTTTTTGTTGCCCTGATAGAAAAGGTTTATAGAGCTTTGTAAATAAATAAATATATAAATATATTAGTAATATATGTATATATGTAAATAAACACAACCTTGTTATAAGCCCTTCAGAAATGCCCAGGAGTAAAAATCATAGTTGTGGTCTTCAGGGAGTTGTAAATGTAGTTGGAGAGAAGTTTACCCCACTCCCCCCACCGCTACCTTTAAAAAAAAAAAAAAGGAAAAACAACTAGGCAAGCTTAGCTGTTCCCTCAGTTAAACTCTGTTTCTGAATTGGTGAGCTTTTTTTGTGAGAGAAGTTAATATCTCTCTTTGATAATCAGAAAATGCCCCATGATGGCTCTCTAGCCATGTGATCATCTTCTTTATTTTAGAATTACCTTGTGAGTTGTAGCCCAGTTTCCTCTTCAGTTAGTTTTGTTCTAAATACTTTTGAAATTAAAGAGGATTCTTACTGCTTCAAGTAATGAAGTTAATAGTTTTCTTTCTTGGTTATTATATACTACATTGGTTATAAACTACATACTGAGTTTGATTTGCATTATTCCTTAGAATTTCCTTAAGAATTTAAGATTAGTTCTTAAGCTTTCAGAAACATTGGATAAACTTCTGGACTTAAGAATTCCAAGAAGCTTAATGAGAAACTGTCAGGTGGAAGCACTGCCTAAAAGTTACCTCTTTCTCCCATAATTTTTTCTCTTGAGATGTAGGGACTAGTTTTATTTTTACTTGTACACATCATACTATAAGTAGGCACACATTTATTTTAAAATTCCAATTTGAAATCACTCTTTGTTTTGTTGATTTGTATTTGACCTCTTTTGACTGTGGCCTGGTTAATATTTTAAGTATTCCATTCTAGTGATGTGTGTTTAAACCAGTACACACTAGGCTTTTCATTAAAGTAGAAGTGTTTATTATAAGTTCATATACCAGTGTTTATTTTGCTTTACTAAAGTCACTTGAACCACCTACAAGTTGGAAAATTACAGCTTTTAATATTCATCAGCTAACTTTTTAAGTAGCTGGCCAAAAAGGTGGCTGTTGTTATTTTCATAATTGTTCCTGGCAATAAAGTGCCTTGGAGAGTTGTAAAACTCTCACCAGTAGGATGCAGAAAACTAGTCTCCAGCAGTTGCTGATAGAAGCACTCTAGACTTTGCTGTTTGTTTGAAGCCTCTGAACATACTTCTTGATGTGTTGAGAAGTATGGTCATTGCTGCCCACTTTGTAAAGATTGAAGATGATTTGCGCTTTTTCCAGTTTTCTTCCCTTTTGTTCCTTGTATAGAATGAACAAAATGAAGACAAAGGAAAGAGTAGATTACAGCATTTAGGTAATCATTAGACTTTTATGTGTATGAAAGAGAAGGATTAGTTATTGTGTGTACACAGATAATATCTAACTGTGTATCTTAGAGATATTTATTAATTGAATTATATCTGTTCTTAAAATATACCAACCTAATTTACCAAATGGCTTTTTCCCCCCAGTTCTGTAGAAAATGTTCTCAAAACACTCGTGAAGAGCTGCCGACCGTAAGTAGCTTCTCAATTTATAAATCCTCTTATTGTTTCTGTGGACTTTACCCAATCTTTAGTATGCCTTGAAAAGGAAATTAAGGATATAAATAGTGTCTGACGTTGTGATGTTAGTCACTGAGCGCAATATTATTTCCAACTCTTGAACTGAACTTTTCAGATTTCATTTATAAATTTAGAAATGTTTAAGTGGTGTGGGTGTCAGTCACCCATTAGAAAGTAAGAATGCAATAATGTGTGTATAACTGGCTTCATTTGAAAGATATCCCTAGAGTATTGTTACTCAAGTCAAAATTATTTTCCAAAATGAGCCTTGTAGGTATTAAATAAAAATGAATAATAAGAAGGTGGCCCATATGTTCCCCCCCATTTCAGTAGAATGTTTGACTTTGAATATTCCATATTCTGATGTTTAAAGACAAATGTGGATAGAATTTAGTTAAAGTCTAGATGTATGGTCTTGAACTATTTTTTCATTCTTATCAGGCTGTTCTAAGACATACTTCTGCTATGAATGCAGTGAATTCTTTTGAATGGAAATTTGTATATTTATCATGTGCTTATTATAAGAGTTGAAATTAGTTTATAGATCAGATATTGTGGCTGACCTACTATACTACTCAGTCTTGGACAAATGTATTTTTAAGATCTAGAATGTCTCCTTTTTAACAAGCTTAAGAACTAGCCTAAGTTATTCGATAAGCTACTAGTTAGCATTGTCATTTTGTGAACTTTGATCATCACTGAGGTATTTACTGGTTTTTAGGTTCTTAGATAATTTGTAGAGTGCCAAGCTTTTATTCTGAGTTACATGGCTGACATTTGACTATGAAAAATTAGGAAGAGGATTCAGTTTGTAAGATCTTTGAAGATAGGCAGTGAAGTGTGATTCTAGTAACACAGAGATATAAAGTTATAATAAGATTAAGGTATAGGCCAAACCTCCAAGTGTATTTGAAAGGGTTTCCTTTTTTTCACCCATATTCACATCAGAAATTTTAATATGCTTGTCATTATTTTAAACCCCAGTTGCCTCCCCATTTGGGTATCCATTCCATACCCAAATGGATAATGGGTCCTCATTATCCGCTTGTCTTCAATTTGTGTTTGTCTACACACTTCTGCTTTTATTTTTCTGAATCTTCTGTGCCCCAGGGATGCTCCTGCCCATATCTTAGAGTTTTAGAATGTTAGAGCCTGTAGGACCAGATCATCTAGCTCAGTCGTTTCTTGTACACAGCAGAACTCAGAGTCTAGTGAGGGTAAATGGTTTGTTCCTAAGGTGACAAGAAGTTCCTGGGCTGATTCTCTTTCTCACTTTGCTGATTATCTGTTTCTTATATAGACTGGGTTCCCTGTGACAGGATTTTTTTTTTTTCCTTTTTTTCTATTGCTATTATACAGCACACAGGAAGAAAAAAATAACAGCAATCATGTTTTAAGTTTGTAGGTGATTTGAATGACTCTGTATTTTATCTGAGCTTTATCAGCTTTATAGCATTTTTCCAGGTCCAAAGACAAGAAGAAAATTTACCTTATATAACCTAAATGTGACAGGCTGTTTATTTTAGAATTGGAAAAATGTGTGTTTCTTGCCAGCTAACTTGACATTGGTAGTGTGTGATATTATCTTATGAGTACATTCCCCTTCTTCCCCTTTTTGTCAGTCATATAATGATGTAGAGCTTTTAGTCAATGATCAGATACATGAAAACTTTCTTTTTTATTAGGTATTTTCCAGCAGATGCCACAGCTGAGATGCTAGAAGAATGGCGGCCTTTAATGTGTCCTTTTGATGTAACAATGCAAAAGGCCATCACTTATTTTGAAATATTTCTTCCTACCTCCCTTCCTCCAGAACTTCATCATAAAGGTTTTAAGTAAGTATATATGTGTGTGTGTTTCTGTATTGATAGATTCTAGAATACAGTAGGGAATGCATATATGTATATGTGCACACGTACACATATACATATATGTATGTACATTTGTAGGCAGACTAGTACAGTAATAAGTAAAAAAGAAATTACCAACTCAAGCATTATGTTTCTTACACTTGAAGTGTGTGTGAAAGCTAAAATAGTTAAATATCGTTTTGCAGATAAAGAGAAAATAAGGCACTTATATATCAAGCCACATAAGATGTGGGCTTTAAAAAGATATTGGGAGAGAAAGAATGATAACTGCAAAAAGGAACTGAAAATTTCAATAAATAGGCAGTGATGGAAATGTTACATTGCATAGAGTTTAGGGAAGGGAAAAATGTTTTTCTAAACCTCGATTTTAACCCTCATCATGTAGTATAGTTTTTCTTGAGTCTCTCTCTAACTGCAGGTATACAATAAACCCTAGAATGAAAAATACTTGGATTGTACCTTTATGAAAAAAGTAACAGGTGTGAAAAAAAAACTAGAAGGATAATAGCACGTATCACTGTATTATGGGTGGGAGGATTATTATGCTTAGCCCTCCCACCATCTCTCCCAGCATGTTTTCCATAGTGAGATGTCACATCTTTTATATCTGTCAAATTTCTGTCAGAAATTTTGTATCTGGCTATATATTTATGAAATTTTGGTTTTAATTACAAACTTCTAAAAACTTAATTTCTTTAACATTTGTGAAAATTGGTTAATACTCGTGTGTTTTTGCCCCTGTATTCTCTTCACTTTCTTTACTTTGAGATATTTTTTCCCACTTTAATTGCTCCTAACACTTTGTGGCTCATTTCTTTTATGAAACTATTACTGTAGTGCTAGTTGGTGTAATTACTAGTTGGCCTATTAAAGTAAAGAGATTAAGGGAGAGTTGCAGGAACAGGTAGTAAAAGGAAAGCATTCAAGGAGAAGGGCATGGAGAGGAAGGAGAAGCTTCTAGATAGGGATAGACAGTTATTTAGCAATGAAGTAGAAATTTGATGAGGTTATTCCTTTTAGCTTAAGTAAATTGAAAAGGGAATATTCACATAAAAGTAATCTTTTGTTCCATTAAGTTTGTAACTTTCAGTGTTAATTTTTTCTAGGTTGTGTAGTTATCAGTAAGAATAGTAGATTAAAAAAAATACAAAGGATATCTGGCTTTAAACCACTTTCTGTAAATCACTTGCTATTCTTAACATTTTTCTTCTTCAGACTTTGGTTTGATGAATTAATTGGCCTTTGGGTTTCAGTGCAAAATCTCCCACAGTGGGAGGGGGTGAGTATCTCATTTTTTTCCTATATGCATTTTAGTTTGGAATTAACTATCAGATCATTTGATAAGTAACTTCAGTTCCTTCAGTTCAGTTTAGTCTCTCCGTCGTGTCTGATTCTGCAACCCCATGGACTGCAGCATGCCAGGCCTCTCTGTCCATCACCAACTCCTGGAGCTTGCTCAGGCTCATGTCCATCGAGTTGGTGATGCTACCCAACCATCTCATCCTTTGTTGTCCCCTTCTCATTTCCTTAAAATTCGCTATTAGCGATGTTGTAATCAGTTTTTTAAAATTGTATTTGCTGTATTCTAAGAGAACTAGACATTTCTTTATTTTGGTTTTATCACTCTCTGGAAGTGTATGCATATACTGTGAAACACATGAAGAGGAAGGCCCTGTTGTACCCCCCGTTTGTATGGTGCTGGACCCCTGGTGGGTGTTTTCTGCGTGTATTTGGTTAAAAACTTCTTTATCTGTTTGCACTGTGGATGATGCTTTGTCATCTCCTTTTTTAAAAAATAAGCATTTCAACTGCATTTGATTTTATATGGGTGATGAGAATTAGGACCTAAATTTGGAGATTTGAAAAGACTGAGATATAAATATTAAGTTGTGCCAGTAATGATTGTTCTGAAAAGAACAAATGGATAAAGGGTGTGACTGTGACCCCTAAAAGCAACAAATGTATTTACTTAACTGTTTTTCTTTTTTGTTTACTTTCAGCAACTAGTAAATCTCTTTGCTCGATTGGCTACAGATAATATAGGATACATAGATTGGGATCCATATGTACCAAAGGTAATTAAGAACATTTGAACAAACACGGTAGCACTGACATAATCTTTATATTTTTAAGGAGAAATGTGTGTGGTTGCTGATTTCTAGCACCACAGAAAGTATTTTTTGACTGTTAGTAAAAACATAAGTAATTTATAAGGATGGGTCATTTATTTTCAGAAAGTAATTGGATCATATCAAGCTATCATAAATGTTTGATTTTTTTTTGTCTTACCAGTGCAGGGCATGAACTCTTTAAGTTTCAGAGTGAGTAATTTATAAAGTACTAAGAATATTATTCAAGGTGTCATAACATTGATCCTTTCCAGTGAATTTTTTGTACTGTATTGTTAGTTCTTCTAGAGTATTCTCCACTTTTAAAATCACATTGTATACTTTCCTAGAGTAAATAAAGCTGGAAAATGTCTCTAGGTGTGTTGCTTCTTGGGTTTTGTTTACCATGCAGGAGAATCACCTGTGGAGCTTCAGGAGGACTGTGGTCGGGCTGTGATTGGTTCTGATGCACGCGCTGACTAGAGCAGGGCTGGGGAGCAGCAGAAGGCAAATGCTCTGATTGCCTTTGTTTGTGCTGCCTTCCTCTGTTGCCAGCTAGTAGAAACTGAGATGGCGAAGTCAATTTCTCCCACCTTTAGCCCCCATATTCGACATTTAATTATGTTTAATATAAATCTAATTGTAGTAATATATTGCATGGCTGATTAAAATGCAGATTCTTAGGGGGAAATCAAGTCTTAAAATTTTTTTTTTTTTTTTAAATTTTTATTAGTTGGAGGCTAATTACTTTACATCATTACAGTAGTTTTTGTTATACATTGAAATGAATTAGCCATGGATTTACATGTATTCCCCATCCCAGTCCCCCCTCCCACCTCCCTCTCCACCCGATCCCTCTGGGTCTTCCCAGTGCACCAGGCCCGAGCACTTGTCTCATGTACCCAACCTGGGCTGGTTATCTGTTTCACCCTAGATAATATACATGTTTCAATGCTGTTCTCTTGAAACATCCCACCCTCGCCTTCTCCCAGAGTCCACAAGTCTGTTCTATACATCTGAGTCTCTTTTTCTGTTTTGCATATAGGGTTATCGTTACCATCTTTCTAAAGTCCATATATATGTGTTAGTATACTGTAATGGTCTTTATCTTTCTGGCTTACTTCGCTCTGTATAATGGGCTCCAGTTTCATCCATCTCATTAGAACTGATTCAAATGAATTCTTTTTAATGGCTGAGTAATATTCCATGGTGTATATGTACCACAGCTTCCTCATCCATTCGTCTGCTGATGTGCATCTAGGTTGCTTCCATGTCCTGGCTATTATAAACAGTGCTGCGATGAACATTGGGGTGCACGTGTCTCTTTCAGATCTGGTTTCCTTGGTGTGTATGCCCAGAAGTGGGATTGCTGGGTCATATGGCAGTTCTATTTCCAGCTTTTTAAGAAATCTCCACACTGTTTTCCATAGTGGCTGTACTAATTTGCATTCCCACCAACAGTGGAAGAGGGTTCCCTTTTCTCCACACCCTCTCCAGCATTTATTGCTTGTCAAGTCTTAAAATTTTAAGAGGTAGAGAAATCAGCTAGAAAATATTTGTTTTGTGCATCCTTGGCTTGGAATGAAAGCATAGGAAGAATAATTTTGTTTGCATTTAGAGAGGCAAAAAGTAGTCAAAATATTTCACATTGAACTACAGTTACCTACTGTTTGCCTTTTTATGATTAACTATGTGCCACTGGCCTGTTTTGGGGTACCTGAATATGAGTGCTTCATAACTTCATGCCTGTGACCTCAGAGTATCATTTTAAAAAGGTATGAAATTATTTATATGAATTCCTAAGGAATAAAGCAGATTGCCAAACAGTATGTCATAAAAACCAATCAAATGAGAATATATACCGTAACACCAATATATAACACATAGGTTATTTAATGAACGAGTTACTTGCTATCTGTCAATCAGTTCAGTTCAGTCGCTCAGTCGTGTCCGACTCTTTGCGACCCCATGAATCACAGCACGCCAGGCCTCCCTGTCCATCCCAAATCCCGGAGTTCACTGAGACTCATGCCCATCGAGTTGGTGATGCCATCTAGCCATCTCATCCTCTGTCGTCCCCTTCTCCTCCTGCCCCCAATCCCTCCCAGCATCAGGGTCTTTTCCAGTGAGTCAACTCTTCGCATGAGATGGCCAAAGTACTGGAGTTTCAGCTTCAGCGTCAGTCCTTCTAATGAACATCCAGGACTGATCTCCTTTAGGATGGACTGGTTGGATCTCCTTGCAATCCAAGGGACTCTCAAGAGTCTTCTCCAGCACCACAGTTCAAAAGCATCAATTTTTTGGCACTCAGCTTTCTTCACAGTCCAACTCTCATATCCATACATGACCACTGGAAAAACCATAGCCTTGACCAGACGGACCTTTGTTGGCAAAGTAATGTCTCTGCTTTTTAATATGCTGTCTAGACTGGTCATAACTTTCCTTCTAAGGAGTAAGCATCTTTTAATTTCATGGCTGCAGTCACCATCCGCAGTGATTTTGGAGCCCAAAAAATAAAGTCTGACACTGTTTCCACTGTCTCCCCGTCTATTTCCCATGAGATGATGGGACCAGATGCCATGATCTTAGTTTTCTGAATGTTGAGCTTTAAGCCAACTTTTTCACTCTCCTCTTTTCACTTTCATCAAGAGACTCTTTAGTTCTTCTTTGCTTTCTGCCATAAGGGTGGTGTCATCTGCATATCTGAGGTTATTGATATTTCTCCTGGCAATCTTGATTCCAGCTTGTGCTTCTTCCAGCCCAGCGTTTCTCATGATATACTCTGCATATAAGTTAAATAAGCATGGTGACAATATACAGCCTTGATGTACTCCTTTTCCTATATCTGTCAATGGTTATCCTTAATTCTTTTTTCTTTTTAAAGGTATTTACAAGAATTCTGAGAAGCTTGAACCTCCCAGTGGGAAGCAGTCAGGTGTTAGTTCCAAGATTTTTAACAAATGCTTATGACATAGGACATGCTGTAATATGGATCACTGCCATGATGGTTTGTAGTACATTATGTTTGTTTTATATAGTTCCTATAAATCCTGGGTTAACCATACAGAAATTCTGCATAATCGCCTAAGTCTAAATTAGTGGCTTAGTTGGTCATTTGATTCTTGGATATTTTCTGATGCAGTAAACTTGTGTTTCTCAGACTCAGAATGTAGTCATAACGTACCATTTATAAATCTCCTTAAATAATGGACCTTTAAAGTAAGGGTCAGAAGTTCAGAATTTTGATTATAATGATCATTTTGTAATGTATAGAAATATCAAATCACTATGTTATGTACTGGAACTAACAGTGTTGTAGGTCAGTTATACTCTAAGTAGGGGGACAGTTAGAGTTTCAAGAGATTCAGAATGTCTGTAATAGTTTTACAGACTGAGAACCAGAGTCATGGGTGAAAGAACTTTCCCAAGTCAAATTGATAAAGGTGAGATTTGAAAGCAGAGTTGGGCATGTGCTCAGTATTAATGCATTTATTGTCAGTGTTCACATAAAACATTACACTGAACACAAAGCTTGTTGACAAAGTAATCTTAGTGAAGGGAGAGAAGCATAAAGGATTATTTTTCCGACGTCATTGAAGAGAAGTAAAACTACAGTCTATATATTTGTATTTTGATGTCATCTTTCAAATAAGAGTATTAGAACAACTTTTACACCATTATTCTCTAAGTTTTCATTCATCTGCAGTTATCTCCTTTTTGAATTATTCTGCATGTGATACTTGATATTGTTCTGTGTTTGCTATTTTCTCCCTGGTTACACTGCTTAGTTGGCTGTTTTTGTCGAAAAGACAGAATGACTGAGAGGTTCAGCTCTTAGATTATTTAATGTTTATTTTTGCCTGTGCTGGGGGCTACTCTCCAGCTGCAGGGCACGGGCTGCTCACTTGGCGGCTTCTCTTGTTGCAGGGCATAGATTTTAGGGCGCTTTGGTCTGCAGTAATTGTGGCTCCTGGACTTTAGAGCACAGGCTAAAGAGTTGTGGCACATGGGCTTAATTGCTCCAGATCATATGGGGTCTTCCCAGATCTGGGATCGAACCTGTATTTTCTGCATTGGCAGGCAGATTCTTTACCACTGAGCCACCAGGGAAACCCAGAAGTTTAGATAGTAAATTTCATTGTAAGATTCAAAGAAAAGAAACTTTCAAGCTTTTCTTTTTTGGTTGTTATTTTAATATTAAACAGAGGGGAAATCCCATTTTCTTTCCAATATTCAATAAGAGCAAAAACATTTGGATATTTACTATCTTTTTTAAGTCATGAGTTGGAACTTGGGCTTTAGGGGCCACAGGATTAGATAGTGATTGGTATCAGGCTCATTTTAGTTACTGTTGCTCACACACTTGTTTATGTTGGCAGCTTCATTTTGTGTTAAGTATGAATATTTAATATAATTAAAAATTAACAATGCTTATTACTGTTAGAAGTTTGAAAATTTTCTTGGTATTTTGCAGTGGAATTATGGTCTCGATAGTTTGCTCTAAATTGGGAAATACGAGTGTGGATTTCATTTCGGCGAAAGACATGTTCCTGGTGTAACTGGATAGTCTACTTTAGGACTGTGCTGATTCTTATTTAAATTGAAATATAGTTGATGAAAACTATGTTAGTTTTTGAGTATGTGACACAGTGACTTGATATTTGCATACATTATGAATCTGCTGTTTCTTGAAAAAGATCATCTTGAAACAGATAGTTTCAAGGCCTTTATTATTATATTTTAGTCCTATATTCCCAGGGTTGTTCAACTTGGTAAGGTGAATGCTAGCCTTTTCTGCCTTTCCCCCTCCCCCTGCAACCCTGGTTATATTGTTGTTTGTTTTGTGTGTTTGTTTTGGTAATAGATTAAGGGAAAAAAATCTTTTTCTTCTGGGTCAAAATATGGTCAAATATAACAAGTTTAATCACTTGAAACATTTAGAAGTACTAATAAATATGTGAATGTATTTATGTTAATCTTTATTTCCTGCAATGAGAAATTCTTCAGTTCTTCAGTCATTTAAGGAATGCTTTTTATGCTTAATGTGGCATACTTGGTTATTTTAAGATGAATACCTTAGTGGAAAAAGTTATTTAACTGTAAACAGTAAAAGATACTGTTAACTCTGAATTGAAAAGTATCTTTTCTATTTTATGATTCGATTTTAATAAGTTGCCCTTCTTTTTAATAGACTGTCTTGAATTGATTTGTATGAAATTCATCTGGGAATTGTTTCTGACTTTGATTCAGAGGTAGAACTGGTTTTTGCCAGCAGGATGAATGTGAGCCACGTCAGTGATTTGTATATAGGCCTGGGCCTGTTAACCCCTTCAATTTTACAGAATTACGTGGGTACTAATATTTCTGCTTTTATCTGAACAGGGTGGACCAAGTAAGTTAGTGCAAAAGCATTTGGCTGGTTTGTTTAACAGCATCACATCTTTTTACCATCCTTCAAATAATGGCCGCTGGCTGGTGAGTAATGTTCATATTTTACTCTTACAGTTTGGAATTTTTTTTAAGATATAGTCACATGTGACTATTGCCTATTGTGTACATTTTCTGTCGCTCAACTAAGCTTTCCCTGTGTGAGCATGATTATGTTCACATTAAGTTACTGTGTTTATAGCACATATAGAAATAAATGCTAGTAACTGGTGGCAAAATGCCATAAAACAATGGAATCGTCTTTTCGGTTTTATTGTGTGTGTGCTTTTTTCTAAGTTGCTGGGTTAAAATGGCTTTTCAAGTAATGAAAGACTCATGTGATGCTAGAAATTAAAACTGAATTTTGAAAGTGTTTATTATTATAGATGATTAATTGGTAAGAGTATTTATTCTACCTAGTTAGGCCATACAGGTCCTTTGTAATAAGATTATACAAACTGTTAACCAACAGGGTCCTAGTGTAGCACAGGTGACTATATTTAATGTCCTGTGATAAACCATAAAGGAAAAGAATATGAAAAAATATATGTGTATAGCTGAGTCACTTAGCTGTACAGCAGAAATTAATAGCTTTATAAATCAACTATACTTCAATAAAATTAAAAAAATAAAAAGATAGGTTGTATTTAAAAATTATTAGACAAGCAGTTGTTTGAAAAGTTTTTACTTGGGATAGTAGAGAGGAACTGTATCTCTGTGAGAACGACAAACTACCTAGGACCTTCTGCTTCTGTGTCCCCAGAACAAGTTAATGAAACTGCTTCAGCGGTTGCCAAACAGTGTTGTTAGAAGATTACATCGTGAAAGATACAAGAAACCTTCTTGGTTAACTCCTGTGCCTGATAGCCATAAGCTTACAGATCAAGATGTTACAGACTTTGTACAATGCATTATTCAGCCTGTCCTCTTGGCTATGTTTAGCAAAACTGGTAGTTTAGAAGCAGCCCAGGCTCTGCAGAACCTTGCACTCATGAGACCGGAGTTAGTAATACCCCCTGTACTTGAAAGGTAAGTGTAGCTTCACATGTTTCCTTGAAACCCCAGCTGTGTCCACTGTTACTCTGGTTATCTATCTCTTCTACTCTTCTGCGTGGCTTTCTTTTCTGTGGCTTGTTTTGCTATCTCGGTACTTACTCCTGTTCCTAGAGGGGAAACAAGATATTTTAACCTAATGATTGGTAACTTGATAAAGATTTATTGACCAGAAAAAGAAAATTGACATGAAATGAATAAAATATTTTGACTTATGTGCTCATTTTAGTTAATTGAAGTTTTTGCTCATAAATAAACCTCTGGCTGTTTTGTTTCATAAAATGTGAGTGTCACTAAATATTAAGAGCATGGCAGTGACAATAATTCTGGATGTCTGCTTCTTAGGGTCAGTGATAGAGAAGAAAATTTGTTCAGCTTTATTGTTTGCATATATTGTATATATAACCTTGTGTGAATTATTTCTACTGTGTCAATTTCATTGTATTCATTTTGTTTTGTATGTTGGAATAGTAACAAAAATAGTTCTCCATTTGCCTTGTTGCTGTCATAATACAAACTTGGTGTGCTTCACAGGAGAGAGCCACTCTCAGTGGTCTTGAGTGTTCATGAGCAGATTGCTTAAGCTTTCTTTTATTCATTCTTTGCTGCCTGAACTTCAGGTTTAGGATTCTTCTCTAAATGGCTTTGTTAAAAGCGGAAGAAGAATGTTAGATTTTGGAGCCCAGGGGAATCTTAACGGCTTGAGTTTCCTCCAACTCAGATTTGTCCAAGGTCCTTACTGGCAGCATGCAGATGACAGCCTGTTTTCTGACTCACTGTTGAGAGAGGAAAATTGGTAACATTTATTTACTTGGCGAAGGGTACCAAAATAAGGCTCCATTATTTGTAATTGGAGTTGCTTGTGCTATCTTCCCCTGTCTTCTGTGCCATCAATGTTTAAGTTGGACATCACTATTCCAACCTCCCCTTTTTGTGTACATGTCTTAGGGCACTGAAACTTCCAGCATGTCCAGCTTAACGGAATGTGAAAGTTAGGCAGTTTCTACTTTATCTTCGGCCTTCACTCTTGATTGCCACTTGGGCTCCAGGTGGTAGCAGGAGCTGACAGTCAGTGGCGGGTCCCTTGATTTTCTCTGGATAGGAGAGACCTGCCTCAAGGGACGACTTCAGCTGTTTGCAGAATTAAAATTTGAACTCTCAGGTGTTTCCTTTTGTTTTGCCTTATTTCATTGTTTTCCAGGTGATGAATTTTGATTGGTGAGATAAACTTTTAGTTGAAGGAACAAAGTTGATAAATACAAATACGATTTATCTGTCATGTTTTTCTTTAGTAGTTAATTTTTGGGCAAATTTAATGCCAGCATCATATGTGATCTTAACCAAGATGCTAAATTGACAAAATTGACAATACAATGATACTTTTTGAGATTCAGTTTTAATTTTGTCCTGTTTAGAAGTGGCTTGGCTACCATTTTTTGTAGACTTTTTTTTTCTCTTTTAGAAAAACAGAAAGTTTTTTTTTTTTTTTTTTAACCACACCATGTGCTTTATGGGATCTTAGTTTCCTGACCAGAGATTGAATCTGGGCCACCAAGGCAGTGAGAGTATTGAGTCCTAACCACTGGACTGCTAGGGAATCTCCAAGTGAAAGTCTTTTAAAAAGTAAAAAACATTGACACTTGATTTTACATCTCTTGAAGACATCCTCTGCTAAAGCATTTTTGGCTTGTTTTATTCATCTTTTAAAATAAACATAGGTTTGGTTATATTTTTTTAATCCTAGTTAGAAATCCTCCTTTTTTCCTACTTTATTTAGAAATTTCCTTATTATTTATTTACCTTTTCTGTTAAGAAGAATTTAAACTGTGTTTCGTATTACTTTTCCCCCTGTAGGAGAGAGTCTCAAAAATGAAATCACTGAACCATTGAGTGTTCTTAAATACTAACTTAGTGATCAAAGATTGCATCTGTCTTATTCCCCCTGTTTTATTCACTCTACTGTCAAGAATATTCTCTTATGTTTCTGAGAGCTGACTTCCAACTTTAGATCACAGTCCTTTTATAAAGTATAAAATAGGAGACACTGGAACATTTTAGTCAGATTGTTTTTTCCTTTAAAAGGGAAGAGTGGAGTAGCTGTGTGTTATTGCTGATTTCTAATAATCACTATTAGATTAGATGCAGTCCTGCTGGATTGTGGGAATGGATTAAGATGCTGAAAGAATCAGAAATCTGCCAGCTAATATTCTTTACACTGTGCAATTGGCATGAGGAAATGTGGTGAGGTGTCAGGGAATTGGGGAAACATGTACCTTTCCTTTACTTCTGTGATTCTGTTAACCTTGAAAGCAAATATTCATTCAGAATACTCTGTTAGCAGACAAACCTTTACTCTAAAATGCAGTTTATGAATTTAGTAAACTGTTTAATGTGTTACATATGTTTATCTGTCATAGAAAAATTTTTTAAATTGTTTTCAAACTGCAGAACATATCCTGCACTAGAGACTTTAACAGAACCTCACCAGCTCACAGCTACTTTAAGTTGTGTCATTGGAGTAGCCCGCAGTTTGGTATCAGGGGGCAAGTGGTTTCCTGAAGGTCCAACACACATGCTACCTCTGTTGATGAGAGCATTGCCTGGGGTGGATCCGAATGACTTTAGTAAATGCATGGTGAGCATATTTGTAATTCTGTTTTCTATGTAAGTTTTAATTGTGTAAATGGATATCCTGTTACTTTCTTCAAATATTCTTTAGAACACAGTAAAGTATAAAATTTCTTAATGGTAGCAGAATTACACCTGTAGATGCCCAAGTTTAGATCCATGTACACTTAGTTGATCTATGTAAGGTTTTCCTTAGGTTAAGTCATTTCCTGTAACTTGAATGCATTTATGATCATACAGTATTTTAAAGCTTAAATTTCCTATTCTCTGTAAGCAGATCCATTAAAAATGATAACATATGATCATTTGCACTTCTCTTTGCACTGGTTGCAAGGAGCATGATAAAAATGACTGGGTGTGAAATGCTCGATTCCCTTAATATACAAACCTGACTTACCATATTGTGCATCTTCCCTCTTCCCTGGCCTCCAGCTTCTCCATTAGTATTTTCTACCTACACTTAGTTAATATTACATTTTTGGTGGGAAGCCAGGTAACTTCTTAGTGACCAAAGGTTAGAAAACTTTGTGCTTAAATCTAGTAAATAACTGTATGATAATAAATTCAGTTAAAATTTATTATTTAGTTAAACTTCATTACTCAGTTAACAGCTAGTTAATTGTGAGGAACCTTAAAATGTTCAGTTCTAAGCAAAAAGCTTTCAGAAAGATTGTTATTTCCCTCTTTGGTACTTGATAGTAGCTTATGGTATGTATGTATTTTGGAATTAGAACTCTGTGTAATTAATGTTTGCTCTTTTGCATCTTTCCATAGATCACATTCCAATTTATAGCAACATTTTCCACTCTGGTGCCTTTAGTAGATTGTTCATCTGTACTGCAGGAAAGAAATGACCTCACAGAAGTAAGGATGCTTTCTTCCTCTAAAAAGATTGGTCAACTGAGTTCTAATTCCTACTGTATATGAATAGTAATATTTGAAAGTTTAACAGCAGCTTTGCAGAGGTGCTGACAAATTAAAATTACTGTTTTGTGACTAGAACGATATGAATGGAGGGCCAGGCCATCACTGGTAAGATAGTCTGCAGAGCACCCACCAAAGGGGGTAGGTGAGAAATAGGCTGTTCCAGTAAACAACTGAAATGAAAAGATGTATTTCAGCTTTTTGCTTTGTTAAGCAAAAAGTGATGGCATTTTGTTTTTCCATTTTATGTTAGGAATAAATCTATTGAGGAAATTGGCATCATTACTGTCTGGTTTTTTCAGAGCTATTTTCTTTATGACATGTATGTTATTACCTTACTTTTGGCATTTAGATGGCTAACTAGTGAGATAATCCTTTATACATACACAAGCAGTTTGAAAACTGGTACTGATTTTTAAAATATGGCTGCCTGAACTTCTGTTTTTTGGCCCTTACAAAATATGTTAATTACTACTTATTTTGGTTCCTGGGAAGTGGATGAATTATTCTAAATTGATAGGGGAATTTGGTGCTATTTCTCACAGTGCTCAGTGTAATAATGTAGTATTAGATGTATTTTATAGACTATAGTTGAGTTTTGTTCGGGGGGAAGAATGAAAGCCTATTTGAAAATTTTCTGCACATTGACATGTTACAGGTAGAGCGAGAACTTTGTTCTGCCACAGCTGAATTTGAGGATTTCGTCTTACAGTTTATGGACAGGTAAGCAAGTACCTCAGGTCTGTTTAATGTCTGATAGATATTAAAAAATAACAATGTCCTGTCTCAGCAGAATTTAGCCTCGCTCTGCATTGCAGCCTGTATTTAATTACTATGCAAGGATGGTGCTTCTTCTGAGGTTACAAAGGGACAATTGATTTGTGAGCCGTGTTCAAATGAAATGCATATCATTTGCATTGTCTTGACAATAGAGATTTATTTAATCAAATCAACCAAAAATATTAAGCCAGTTTTTAGTTGCTAAAATTTTATTTTCTTTGGGTTATTTAGATGCTTTGGCCTCATAGAAAGTAGCACATTGGAGCAAACAAGAGAAGAGACAGAGACTGAGAAAATGACTCACTTGGAGAGTTTGGTCGAATTAGGTCTGTCTTCTACGTTTAGTACAATCCTCACACAATGTTCCAAAGAAATATTTATGGTAAGAGTGCATTGCTGCAAAGAGCTAAATTCCAACTTGTGGTTTATTTGATGTTTTAAAAATTGAACTTCAGGTTACTCATGTGTATATCATACCAACTTCTCTTTTCTTTCCATATTAAAATTTGAAAAAAATGAGGAATTCCCTGGCAGTCCAGTAGTTACAACTCCATGCTTCCACTACATGGGGCATGGGTTCAGTCTCCAGTGGGCAACTAAGATCCCACATGCTGTGTGGTATGGCCAAAATATTTAAAAAAGATACCTTCAAACAGAAACATAAAAATATGTATCCATCAGTTGATGAAAATGTAATGAGAGGCTTATGGGAACTTAATCCTGTATTTCCCCTAAGAACTTTGGTTCAATATTTGCTAATTCAGTGCCCACAGCAATTTTGTAGAGCATAACTACTACACATAACAAGAGTTGATTGTGAAGGAACTTTATATGCCTTTACTTTGTTTCTGTTTGTGTTTCTTCTTTCTCCATCTGAGATTATCATTATGCAGTGTTTATCCTTGTTAAAAGCTAAACTGCCTTACAGCTGCATGAGATATTTGCTAAGATTATGTTAGTATAAAGAAGTTAACATAAATAATCTCTTATTTAACCATAATCTTCTGAAAGGAGTTGTTTATAATTTTCAGCCTTGTCAATCCATGTCTAGAGCTAATTCCTTCATTCAGTAATTAAAATTATCTAATTGTAAAATTAAGTAGATGCTTCACATCATTTAGAGGAGAGAGAAATAGTTTGTAGTTGTCCAAATAACAAACTGTAAGTATTAGATACTCCTCAAGATTCCCTGTTTTAAATTGACCAGCAAGATAATTAAGTTGCATTTGCTTCCAGCAGCTTTAGTTTTGTGTTCAGCATTTCTATAGCAAATAAAATCTAGTGCCTCAAATGTTTTGGTCACAGTAGGGTCTTGTGCAAAGGCTGTTCGTAGACCTGAATGTAATATTATTAAACAAATTTTTATATATTCAGGTGGTTAAATTTTTCCTACTTGATTATTTTTTTAGTATAATCTGAGTCACGTTTTATTTTGTGTTTAAAAAGATGTTTCATTTTTTTAAAAATGCTAGTTAGACATTTTCATTTTTACGTTATCTTTTAATAGGTGGCCCTTCAGAAGGTTTTTAATTTTTCTATTTCACATATATTTGAAACAAGAGTCGCAGGACGCATGGTGGCAGACATGTGCCGTGCTGCAGTCAAGGTGAGTTGGGGTTTTTTGGACCGATGAAGTAATGAATCAATAGCCAACAGTTTTATGTGGTTAATTATTTTAGACATGCTTGTCATTCTTAAAATACACCTATTTCTTTCATAGCTGCTTACAGCCCTTATTTGCCTCTGAAAATAGTGCTAATGTGTGCTTGTGACTGTTAAATATTTGTGCCTCTCAAAAAAATTTAACTTATACAAACAAATATGTTTTCAGTGCTGCCCAGAGGAATCTTTGAAGCTATTTGTTCCCCACTGCTGCAGTGTTATAACTCAGCTTACAATGAGTAAGTCTTAAGGTTATTATCTATATTTGTGATTTTGCAAGTTTTTCTCGATTTCTACAACTGTACTGATGAAAACAGATTCTTTAAGCTGTGTGGTGTTTTAATTTTGCAGTTTGGGGTGAAATTGCTTAAAACAAGGTCATCATCCAGATTGACAGATAGCTTAGAGATTTTACTCTATTAAAATTTCATACATACAAGAACCATTCAGGTTGCTGTAGAAAATAAAAGGTATTTTGTGAGATGTGAACGGGCAGGAGTCCTGGTTGGTGTGTTTATCTTCTGAAAATTGAGTTTCCACCTCCGCTGAAGCAAGCCCAGCTTAACAACGAAAGAATGAAAAACTTCCTAAAACAGGCTTTTCTCAGCTATTAGAAGTATTAAATACAAATATTTTTAAATGATGGATTTCGTTGGATGTTGTTTTTTTCCCCCACTGATACTATTTTGCTATTTTTAGATGATGATGTATTAAATGACGAAGAGCTAGATAAGGAGTTACTATGGAATCTTCAACTTTTGTCTGAGGTATTGTAAATCTGTGGAATAAGAAAATATTTCTGTGAAAATGTTGAGTTGCTCTGAGGATGTATCCTCTGTTTTTGAAAAATGGACTTCCAAACTTGTAAAGTTAGAAAGATTTGGATCTGACTACAAAAAGCAGATAATGCCATTTTCTTGTTTTGAAAGGAGTATGATAATGGTTGACTACTTCATGCCTAATGTTTTTAATTCTAATGTGGATAACTCATTAATTGATAAGTTTATCAGATTTAGCATCTTCCCCTTCCCCATATTTTAAATTTGGCCATCAGTCAAACTTCAGTTTCCTGTACAGTTTAGTTCAGGAACCAAAGGACAGAGAAATTCAATTAAGTTTTGTCTCCTTCAGGAGGTACAGTCTTGAAAAGGATGTTACTGTGGCACTTAAGAGCCTAAACACAGAAAATGTGTTTTTGATGTTAAGAAAGATTCATTGTTAGAATGTAATTAAAATAACAATCTTAAAATGAATTAAAGCCATTTTAAGAAACATTGTTACTATTTTAGACAACTTTAGTATCCAAACATAGACTTTAAATATTGATTCCTGATCTTCTAAATAAAATATCTTCAAATGTTTTCTTCCTAGATTACTCGAGTGGATGGGAAGAAGTTGCTTCTTTATAGGGAGCAGCTTGTAAAGATTCTCCAAAGAACCCTACATTTAACCTGTAAGCAGGGTTACACTCTGTCTTGTAACCTTTTGCATCACCTCCTTCGTTCTACTACACTTATCTACCCTACCGAGTACTGCAGTGTGCCAGGCGGCTTTGACAAGCCTCCTTCTGAATACTTTCCTATCAAGGCAAGCATTTTCAATAATCTAGGATTCCAGAATATATTGGGTTATTTTTCTTAGAAAAATTCAAAGTGTGGGATTTTCCCCTGTGTGTACAAAAGTGTTGCCTTTTTTTTTGTAACTTCTTATTTTTAACATAGATTATTAAAACTATTATTGAAATGTTTTAAACTTGAAAGTGTGATGTAACTTGAGAGCAGAGTGCAATAATAGCCTCACATAAACTTACTGTTACTATTTCAGTAAACTTACATTTGAGTGGCTCTTCAGGGAGACCTTTTTTAGGAATGATAATGAAGGAATCATGTGATGTCTGATGTTTTTTTGGTGTGCATTTGTTGCCTTAGGTTTGGTTTACTTATACATTTTCTTTTAAGCCTTTTAAATTATGTGTGTGTGTTGTTTTTTTCCCCTCCCCCCAACTTCTCAAATTGCTGGTTAAATGCTGTCTTGTAGGACTGGGGTAAACCAGGGGACTTGTGGAATTTGGGGATCCAGTGGCATGTTCCTTCTTCTGAAGAGGTGGCTTTCGCCTTCTATCTGTTGGACTCTTTCCTCCAGCCTGAGCTCAGCAAACTCCAGCATTGCGGGGATGGAGAACTCGAAATGTCTAGGTTAGTTTTCTTTTATAATCAGTTAATGGTGTATAGTTGTGGACTAAAACATTCTTTTCACACCCTCCCTCTCTCTGTGGCATATCAGATGTATTCATTTTCAAGGTGTGTTTTGGATGCCTCCCATAAATGTGATTAGGAAATCATTTAAAATGGTTTATAGTTTAGCAACAGAAAGTTTCTCATAATTAAACATCTGAAATAGGAAAACTCGGAGTTTTTTCTAGTTTGCTTTTAGTGCCTTCTGCTTAGCATTTTCACTTGTGCATATTTTGGGAAGTGTGTATAAATATGCCTGCTTTGTAAGGAAATGCCTGTTTTTCAGGATTCACTGTAGCTTTTACTGGTTCATTTCATTTTAGTAATTCATATTTTGTTATTACTATTACCTAGAGAAATATCCCTAAGATTTTTTTTTTCCTGTCCCAAAGAGCTTTAACAGGAAACAGTTCTTTGAGACTACTTTCTATATAGTAAGAAAATTAGTATGTATCAAATAGCAGGAAATTTTTAATAAGCAAATCCACTAGGAATGGGCTTGGAAGAGGAAGAAGTATGATTGACTTATGTCAGCTGTGTGTTACTCTGAACTGCTTTGTGGAATAAATGTTTACCTAGTCTGTTTTAAAATTTTGGCCAGGCTGTATGGCTTGTGGGATCTTGGTTCCCTGACCAGGAATTGAACCTGAGCCCTCGGCAGTGAAAGTGCTGTGTCCTAACCACTGGACCGCCAGAGCAGTCCCTTTGCTGAGTCACACTTCAGTCATGTCTAACTCTGCAACCCCATGGACTGTAGCCCTCCAGGCTTCTCTGTCCGTGGGGATTCTTCAGGCAGGAACACTGGAGTAGCTTGCCGTGCCCTACTCCATCCATTTTAAAAGATAGACTGTAGTAGGGAATCTTCTGTAATAATGTTCCTTTTTGTTAGTGGTTGTGATCTTTGGATAAACAGGGAATTAGGTTCAGAGTTGCTTCACAAAGGGCAGTCAGTTGTTGTTACTTGTGATTATTTAGATTATTTAAATGTAAGTAGGTCTGATATTATCAGTAAATATCTGTTTAATTACCTTATACTGTTAAGCGGGTAAACTGAAAATGTTCATCCTTTCTAAGGCTTAATTTTGTATATTCCCACTTGATAAAGTTCTTGCACTTCACCTTAGACTCTGCAAGGCTTTTTGTTAAATAGAGATTTGGAGTCTTCTCAAATATGAAAATGGTTTTTATTTCTTCTAGAGATGATGTTCTGCAGAGTCTGACTATAGTCCACAACTGTCTCATTGGCTCAGGAAACCTCCTACCTCCATTGAAAGGAGAGCCGGTTACTAACTTGTAAGTAAAGATAACTATTTTATATATTTTGCTGTTTTGCCATTTGGCATATATTTTAAGACTTAGTCGCATAATGAGTCACTGGTTCTGTTATTGGTTTGTTTCTGTATAACTTTAACCTCTTTGTCATTGTTAGGCTAAAAATTACTGAGGCATAGTTTAGGTCTATTAACTTTAGGGCTTTATTCAGATTTTGCATATGGTACTAGGATCGAATAACTTCCAGTGATAATCAGTTGTAAAATATCAGCTTACAGCTATTAAGTCTGTTAGGTTACTGAGTTAATTGAGATAAATTCTTTTTAAAAAGAAAGAAAAGCACTTTTTTTTTTTTTTTTTTTTGGTCTATCACTGGTAAGGATTTTGTAGCAAAAAACCTGGGGTAGTTTTTTTTTTAATAAAAATTTGTTCTCTATTTTTCATTGATGTTAAACCTTTGAGACCCACCAAGTTGCTTTTATCAATTTAAGTGCTTTTCAGAGTATTATTATTTTGAATGAATGCCTTGATTTAGTCCATTGTCAGTACTACCATTTAAGTTGAAAAAATTAAAATTAAATCAGCAATATCCGACTTGTAGGTCACTCACCAAGTATGTAGATACTAGTCTCAGCATCCGGCTTAGATCATTTTCTCTGAACTTCAGTATCTCATGGCTGAGAAAGTTACTGAAAATCACACAAAAATAAGGAAGGAACCCTTGCTCTCTCAGAAGAACACGAGGGGAGAATTATTTGTTGATTTTGCAACAAGAATCTTCAAGGAGTGGTTTTAAAATGGCTTGCTTGTCTTTCATTTCCTAAATAATTAGTCATTTGGAGTCATACTTTTTTCATAATTCCCACTTATTTCACTTATCTAAAAACTGTTTCTAGGCACTGAACTTTTTACTTGACTCATTAGATTTAAGAGGGAGAAGTAGGGTCATTTCAGGTAAGGAAATCAATTTTAAGTTTGTCTAGAAATTTATTGAATTCTTTTAAAGAACTTTTGTTTTTCATCAAGCTTTATAGTTTGATATAAGAGCAACTTTACCAAAATTCATTTTTTCAAGAGATTTTAAACACTGTTTTAAAGTGAGAGACCTATAGAAATGGTTTTGATTTTCCTGATGCTCTTTAACAGTATATAATATAGTGAGAACATAACTTAAGGCTAAGGCGTACCAAAAAGCTGCTTCACACATCAATTGATTATATCAGTAAACTTAACTCTGCTTAAACATGTTGAGAAGTGTGGTCCTTTAATTCAATAGTTTGTCAAAGAACAAAGGCATGTACCTTTTGTGTATGTAATTAGAAGACTTTTTAGTATTGAATGATGGTTAGGATGCATTGCTGAAGGGTCCGCTCAAGAGGCTTAAAGGTTTCCGTTGAAGTTCATATCAGCATAGAGCCAACTGCTCTATGTTAGTGAACTGAAGCAAAGTCTTTATCCTCTCCGACTAATGTGCGTCAGGACAAAAGTTCCATATATTTGGTTATTACAAAGCTAGTTAGATTTGTATGTAATGAAATGCATTTTCAATAAGGAAAACAGTGCCTAACTATAAAAACTTTATTAAGACCCCCTTTGCTATACATTATAAGCTATAAAATTGACATGAATATCCCTTTAAGGTTTTTTTTCCAGGAAAGATAATTTAGACTTAAAAGTGTGGTGTTTAGGTACTTCCCAGATGATCCAGGGGTTAAGAATCTGCCTTCCAGTTAAGGGGATGTGGGATCCATCCCTGGCTGGGGAACTGAGATCCCGCATGCTATGGGGTTGCAGAACCCATGGTTCTTACCTAGAGAGCCTTCATGCCACACCCAAGAGCTCATGTGCCACAACTGAGACCCAACACAGTCATGAATAAATAAATAAATATTTGTTCAACATGTTGTGTTTTAGAATTTTCACTTAGAGTAAAAATTTAACATAATAAAATGTAATGAAGTAATACAAAATTATGTTAATATGAATATATGTTTATACATTTTAATGTTTTGATTATAAATATAAAATGTTTTCTTGTATATTTAATAGCACATAGTAATGAAACAAAATATAAAACAAGGAAAAGGAAAAATTCAATCATTTTAATCCTTGAACAATACACATATTTAGGGTTCTTTGTAGTTACATACACCTACTCAGGGTCATGATTATACAAAGGACAGTTAAAGATGAATGAGCATTTTTTTGCCTTTGAATTGTAAGAAAAGAGAGTTTGTAAAGTCTTCCCTGGGCTTGAATTAGTTTGTAAAAGAATTTTTTTTTTTTAAACCAACTGCTAACTGGAATCACCTTCGTCTAAAATTTTAATTTATTTTGGCAATGTGTGAGTTTTTACATTGACTTTATATAACATTTCACCTTTTTTTGCAGATAGTAAGATAGTTTTCACCAAAGTATAATAAAACAAAGTTGGCCTTTTAAATTTCTAAAATGCTCATCCTAATACAGTCAATTATTAAAATCTCTTCAGTGTAAATTGATTTGAAAGAACTAATCAAATAATGCCAGTTGATGGTGCCATTGTTGTGTGATATTAAATCATACTGCCTAGTGTGAAGAAAGAAGATCTGCAGCGTAGTTCTTGGAGATGATCAGTAGCAGGTCAATTGGAAACTAGGAGATGAAAACAACTCTTTATTTGGACATGAGTTACTCCAAAGGAGATAGAATAAAATGTTACCTAGTTGGGGAGAAAAGGAAACACGTAACGGTGACCAGTGTTTTAGTGTGATGCCTAAGATGTCTGAGGAAGTCACTCCTGTTAATATCAAGAGTGACTGTGGTAATTGGCTGTGGTATTGTAGGACATTATGCATTTTCTGAAATACCAGACCAGTGTTTGGAAGCACCTAGCAGCTCAGTTCTTTTCTAAAAAATTAACCTTACATTTTTTCTTACGTAAATCTGAGTTAGGTAAAATATTCTAGCTGCTTTAATTATTTTTGTCAGATCACTTATTATTCAGTTTGTCTTGCATATATATTAGTAGTATTGGTCTTCTGGCAAATTGCAGCAATAAAAAATGACAAGTTTAGTTCTGAATTTTCCTGTAAGGAAATCTTAGTTCCTGATAGAGTATATGGGATGGTCTCAAAATCTCATTGTTGAGGGAAATAGCTACCACATGTGAAAAACAATTTTCTGTGCTATGTAATTATAGAGACTGAAAAAAAAATAAAAAGCTTAGATGAGATGAGTTGATTGTCCTAAGTATTAGTTACATACCTAATGGTATCTACATTGTACTTTTTGGCCTTTCACCTTAGTTTACTAAGTATCTTGTACATACTATAAATTTTACTGTTTCAAAGGATGGATGAAATAAGGGCCTTTGAGGGTAATTAAGAGTAAATTATTTTAGTTCAGTTTGAAATTTTAACAGTTTTGTCAGATACCAAGGTTACTGACTTAATCTTAAAATGTGACCTCTCTATTTTGCTCTTGGAACCTTTAGTTAATGATTTCATAGAAATACCTGTGATATAATTTATACTCTTAGTTCTGCCTTTAAAGGTGTGGAAATTGGATTATGTCTTTTCAGGGTCATATAGGAATTTTGGACACTTGCCTTTAATCCTCAAATCGTCATTAATTTCTCCTTTTGCAGTCCATTCTTTAGAATCTTTTAGGTCTAACCAGCTATCGCAGGATGCAAAAACTAACATCTATAAAACAGGGTTACTCAAGGTAGAGGAGTCGTCATTTTTCATCGCAAATATTTCTTCTTTACTTCGTGCCCCCTTTCCTTTGATAGATCTGTTAAGTCATTCTTAGTTAAATCATTCTTAGGATCTCAGCTTTTACTAACTTTTCACTGGAAAAAAAAAAATCATACTTAAGGTCTAAGAGTTGAGACCATTTCGTGAATATGTGAAAGGATGTGTTGTTATGCGCTGAGGGGCAGGGCTAGCTAACCTCTCTTGGCACCTCCAGGAAACCACCCAGCTCTGCTGGGGGAGCTGCACACAGAAAAGGAAAGAGTTACTACTCCACGGTGAGTAACCCTGTTTTCTCCTTATTTCACCTTCTGACTGTTTTCATTGATTTTTAAAAATTTGTGTGTCAGACATGGAAGTAGTTCTTAGGCTCCAAGTTCATTGTAAACCTGGTGGTATGTAAGATCCTCTTTACTTGGCAAACCGTTTGTTCACATGGTGGAGCAAGAGCCAGCTTTTCATTTGTGTTTATAGCATTGCCAGTGCCCAGGACTGAACAGGATAACAGAACCCAGAAATAGGTCAGTTGTCTGTTGTGAAACACTTGTTACCTTGAGGGGGAAAAAATGATCTGTTAGTGGCTTGGCTTTTATACCTTTTATGTTTGTTTTCATTTGGGAGGGGAGGGATTTGGGGAAGGGTAGGCTGTTCTTCCACCTACAGACAGGAAGAATTATTGTTTGCAGTTGTTCTGTGACAGTTCAGCTAGCCTTCATTTGCTTATTTGATTTGTATTGTATATTTTGTTTTTATGTTATTGGTCATTTCTTCTTTTCTCACCATCCTTTCTTTCCCACCAGTGATTATTTTCATAGTTCTACTCTAATCAGATCTAAAGATTGTCATTCTGTGGTACAAATAACATAGTTGTAGAAAGCTTTGTTTTTTAAGTGGTGCAAATATTAAACACATTTTGTTATAAATTAGGTGGCTTGGTGGTACTGTGTGGTTGCTGTGAACCTGATTTAACTTGATTATTATTGTATAGTTTATATTATTTATAATATGCTGTGTTGAAATTGTCAGAATTTTATTTTTATATTTCTGTTTGTAAAAATGAACCAATGAATGAGTAGAATGAATTTCACTTGAGATGGGGGAGTCATGGTGTTTGATTTAAATTATATGTATTGTTACTATAGTATTTAATCAGAATGCAGATCTCTAATTATTGATGGCACTTTAAGTCTACTTGGCAAAGATTATGTACATAACTAAAAGTTACAAGAGCAGTTTTAAGTATGGGAGAGTATAGCCCAGCACACATAGACTTAAATTGTAGTAGCCACAAAGAGATACGAGTCTTATTTCAGTAATGGAGAGAGGTTTCTTTTAGAAAATTCTTCTTTTAAAGAAAGATCAGAAGAACTATTTAATAAAAATATTTGTACTCAGAAACATTCAGTGTAAAAGGTGTCAATACAATCAGTTTAATTAATGTTAGATAAGAGATAAATTAAAGCTGAATCTTAGATAAATAAGCATAAAAGAAACGAGATGGATTAAAAACAAATAAAGCTGAAATATGTGTCTAAACAGATGCCTTCTATGCACTTGAGATGTGTAAGATGTGTTTTAATTCAGGTTTTAAAAGTAAAAACTGAAGCCTTTTTAATTTAAATAAGCTACTTAAATATATTTAAATCCCATACAGGTTGATATGTTTTTAAATAATTGTGTAATAAATGATAGTATTTTTAAAATTTTCTGATAAGGAAACAGTTCAGAGTGACATGTGGATTTTTACAATTAGCATCGGGACCCTTAGATGAGACTTGTTTTTAAATGTGGTTACAGTGTAATTGGCCGTAGTAGAGTCAGAAAGGCATATTAAAAAACCATTTCAGATTCCTAACTGATAGCCTTTTGTTTGCTTGTGTGTTTGATACAGTACAAAAATTTTCAGGATAGTTTATTTATAGAGATTGCTTTTAAAAAACTGATTTGTTAAGAGTAATTTTGTGACAATAATTAGAATGCATGCTTGATTCAATATTATGTGGTACTAGGTACGGGTTGGGCAAGGTACAGTTGTATTACGTTTGTTAGCAGCAAGGAGACCTGTGTTCTCCTGTGATAGCTTGTGACAAGTACTTCCCCTGCTCTGTGGGGGTGGGGATTAACAGTTTTCCACCTAATGCTTGAGCACAGCCTTTTCTCTTTCTTGGTGAAATCTGATTTCAGTAAAGATGTTGAACTCCCCTTGAAGTTCACTGTGAAAGAATCTGATCTTATTTTTTACTGACCTAGACTCTGTATGCATATATATTTTTCAATCATACACATTTTTACAGAATGTTCAAGTTTGCACGCTGTTGCCAGAAGTTGAAACTTTATGGAGTGAAAACAAGATTTTAAGAACAATTTGAACTTGAAATTTTCTGAAGAAATTCTCTGAAAAGCAAATTAACATTTTATGTTAAGAAATTACCATTCTTTGTTTATATTCTGTAGACTTGGTTTTGAAACTTGAAACAGTGCTGTTGCCGTCCTAGGCACTATATCATGGCAAGGAACATAGTTAAATAATCGGGTTTTAGTAATCTTAATGTTATTACCCATTTAGATAAATCCCAGAATCCTAGCAACCAGTTATTAGGATAGAGATAACTTAGTTCAACTTAAAAAATAAATACAGTATCGGCAGGGGGTGTTGATTTAAAAATAGTGTTTTTCTTCTTTACAAGTAGTAATTCATGAATTACGAGCAATAATTATAAAACCTCTATTTGTTACTATAAAGCCCTATATAGGATATGCTTATCTCATGTTTCCTTGGCAACTTGCTCCTTTCTTCCTTTTTCTTAGAAAGTGTTAAAAATCTTTGTTTATAAGAAGTTATTGAATTGAATCTCATATTTTGAAATAAAATGTTTTTCATTAAAGAAAATTTATATTTCAGATATAAAAATTCATATTCCCCAGTAGAATCTGTCCTTATGTACCTAAAATGTGACTTTGAATGTAGTATTTTTACATCTGAACATCTTCAGAAGTAGTGGTATTTTATTGGAGATGTTAGGAGAGATGACTTTAGCTGGTTATAAGAGAAAGAGTAATGATTATCTAAAGAAGCTTGTCTGCTATATATTTTACAGTAAAATTTGATGGTGATTTTTTTGGTGTTTATTTTAACCATTATTATAACATTGAAAGTTTACTTTTCCTTGTATAAATGTTTATCATCAGTCTTAAGCTTTTACACTTGTATATTGAATATCAGTGTTATGTTCATTTGGGCATTGAATCCCCCACAAAGTCATTACATTTAATTAATGTTTTTTTGAAGATGAATAATATTGTACTTATTGAAACAGACCATTAGTCTTCAGAAGGCTAGAGTAAAGAATTAAAGTGTTGAAGATGAGAGATCTGTGTTAAAGATGATCATCTAAACATTCTAGCAGTGACATTTTTCCCTTTAAACCTCCTTTTTGGTGTTGTTAATAAATACAGGCATTCTTGTCTTTATACAGGGTACCAAGTATGGTGTCCTTGGAAGAGACAAAGTTATATACTGGACTTGAATATGGTATGTGAATCCTAATCTGAGTAAATCTGTGTGGATTATTTTCATCAGTTACTCGACAAGGGTTAAGATGGGATAATTCTGTAGTTACAAATTTTCTAGTCTCTTTTATATGTAAAATGAATATTAATTACATAATATTATCTTCTCTTTTTCTGGAGAAAGTGGAGAATTATTATATAAACAATAGCCATTAAAGGATAGATGCTTTCTATGTGCAAAGGGAGACTTCCATATGTTGTAATGCTCATTTGTGGTTAGAATTGTTATTTTTTACTTGAGCCAAACTGTTATATATTCAATTTATGCAAAGCATTTTGCATTAATTTAATGTTCTGAATCTAACATTAATTAATTTAGCACACTTCCTTATTGCTGGATTAACATTGGAGTTCGTTGCATATATTAGTTAATTAGATGTAATTTATGTTTGTCTGATTTGGGTCACCACAACTAATTAAAGAATCTTATGCATTTTTGGTCCATAGTTAGTGACTAGAGCCTTTGAAATATTGGCAAAGACAGTTTTGTCTCCCTCCTCCTTGCCTGCCTAATAATAAAGGTTTATAAGCAGGTTCTTGTAACTGTGCAGGTTTTAAAAGATGCTCTGTATTGTGCCAAGCTACTAACCATCTATGATAAAGACAGACCCATTTTTAAAAAAATTTTTATTGAAGGTGTAGTTGCAATTAATTTACAATGTTGTATTAATTTGAAGTGTACAGCAAAGTGAATCTGTTACACATATGTGTCTACTTTTTTTAGATTCTTTTCCATATACAGACCCATATGTTTTCTTCCTGGATACATTATCTCTTCTTGACATAACTGTTAATATAAACTTCAAAGCTCTGGGCTGCATTCAGTGTGTGTAAAATGACTTTTCTCATTTTTTAAAAATAGATCTATCCAGAGAGAACTACCGAGAAACAATTGCTAGGGTCATAAGGAAACTTCTTAGTAAGTACATGCATGTATTTAACTAATTTCTTTTTACTAAGTATTTAGAAATTTTATAGCATATGTGCTTTTACTTAACGATTTAAAAATTATAAATAGTGAGAATATCAGGCAGTGGATTTTTTTTTTCCATTCCTTTCTAATATATCAGGAGTCCTATGGTAATTTAAGATATTTTAACAAAAATTCTTTTCCTCCTATTATAGATCACATACTTAATAATTCAGAAGATGATACCAAGTCCTTGTTTCTTATCATAAAGGTACAATTGTTATTTACACAGTTGCATGGTTATTAATATGACCAGATTTGATGTGACAACTCATAAATATAAAATTTGAAATTCTTTGGCACAGATTATTGGAGACCTTTTGCAGTTCCAAGGATCTCACAAGCATGAATTTGACTCTCGTTGGAAAAGTTTTAACCTAGTAAAGAAATCAATGGAAAATCGGGTCAGTATTTTCACCTACAACTCATAATTTATTTTAAAGGTATATAATATTGACAGAACCACCTAATTTAGCTTTGTTCAGCATACAGAGGAAGTTTCCCTGTAAATAAAAATAGTAGATTTTCAAATGCTATATCCTGGTATAATCAAAAGGATCCTGGAAATAAATATACTTTACTGAAACCTCTTCTGTCAATTTCTGTGCTAGTCTCTGAACTCTCAATGGCAATTTGGAGTATGATAACTTAACAACTGCATTCTCGCTATCGTAGAAGAACCTAAAGGGATGAAAAGTAGGAATTGCCCATAGGCATGAATATGAAGCATTGTGTTTTATTTCATCTTGATTTGTTCTTCAGGAGAGGTCAATATAAGATATCCTGGGAGCATGGAAGAAAGAATAACTTAAATCAGCCATTTGATGATCATAGCACTGTTCTTCATTGGGAGAGTGTTTTTGGAAATTGAGACTGTAAAGGTTTTACGAGTTCGTTGTTTAGGCATGGGGTGCTACATATTTTAAACAAAGAGATTGACATGGGAAAAGGCAGGGAGATGTACCAACATGGCATGCCTTAGGGAACAGTAGTTGTAGGTAAGAGTGGCAGGAGGTAAACTAGGTCAGTTCTAGTTTTGTTCCAAGAATGTGCTTCAGTTTTACATTCAGCAGTGGGGAAGTCATTAAAAGTTCTTAAGTAGATCTGATGTGAATATTGAAAGGATCAATATTCAATTCAGTGGATTTTAAAAAGCTCTGCCACTGCTGTAAGAATAAGCAGTAGGTAAACTAGCCTGGAAGTCAAGAGGCTTTAGTAATAGTTCAGATGGGAAAGCATAGCTTTCGCTAGGGTGGAGGTAAGGGGTTTTGAAAATGAAAGAATTGGCGGGGGCTTGATAGCCAATGAGATAAAGGTGTAAAAGAGGAATCTGGGTTCCAGACTTCTTCATTTAGTGACTGGGTAGAAGTTTGGGGGTAGGGGAAAACTTAAAAGATAATTTTTAAAAAAGTAAAAGATGTTATATTCTGTAGTAAACATACACAATTACCCAGAAAGGCTATTTATAAATGTAGTAGAGTCAGTAATTTTTCTTAGTGGGCTGGTGTTGTATTTATAGTATTAGTATTGTATTTGGCTGAATAAAAACCAGCTGCATTGGTCTCCCACACATGGATTTGTTAATACATCATCAGAAAAAATGGGTGTTGGATGAGCTATTTAAAGGGAATATCCCTACAATTAGCCATAAAATTAACTGAAATAATATATTTTTAAATATGTCTCATGATTTTTAGAATAAGTGAAACACCTCCACTACCCACAAGCCCTTCCTGTACCTTCTTTGAGCTAATTTTTTGTTAAGGGATTCAGAGGACCCCATTGTGAGGCATTCATGGAAGATGTTGAAGTGTTTGCTACTCTGTTTTTCAGCTCCATGGGAAAAAACAACATATCAGAGCACTATTGATTGACAGAGTAATGCTGCAGCATGAGGTAAATAGCTTTTTAAAATCAAGATACCTTTTGCGGGGAGGGGCATGCCTTGCATGCGGCTTGTGAGACCTTAGTTCGCCAGCTGGGGATTCAGCCTTAGCCACAGCAGTGAAAACCTAAAATCCTAACCACCAGGCCAGCAAGGAACTCGCCATGATGACATTTTTAAAATGACAGTTTTTCAGATACATATTTAATTATTGGTGTTATGTCATAATTAAATGAACTTTTACTAAAAA
Organism: Odocoileus virginianus; assembly: GCF_023699985.2. NCBI lineage: Eukaryota > Metazoa > Chordata > Mammalia > Artiodactyla > Cervidae > Odocoileus > Odocoileus virginianus. The sequence goes on along the minus strand of NC_069675.1, from coordinate 34,834,524 downwards.
CTTTGAGATTTGATTTACACTGGTCTCTTTGTAGCTGCGAACACTAACTGTTGAAGGTTGTGAATACAAAAAGATACATCAAGATATGATTAGAGATCTTCTTCGTTTATCTACAAGTTCATACAGTCAGGTAAGGCTAGTCCAAACACTCTGGGTGTGTCCCCCTCTTACCCAGTTTGTAACACTCAATCTAAAGTATCCCCATTTTGAGGAAGGGATAGTTAGGGGGTTTGGGAATGTCATGTACACATTGCTGTATTTAAAGTGGGTAACCAACAAGGACCTGCTGTAAAACACGTGGAACTCTGCGCAGTGTTACATGGCAGAATGGATGGGAGGGAAGTTTGGGGGGAAGTGGATACATGTACATGTATGGCTGAGTGCCTTCACTGTCTACCTGAAACTGTCACAACACTGTTAATCAGCTATACTCTGATACAAAATAAAAAGTTTTTTTAAAAAATTAAGTATCCCCATTTTAACAAGGGAATTTAAATAATTTATTAGCATCAAAAGTTTATGTTTTAAGTTACAAATATATTCAAATTAGTTTTGTTCTCTTTTTAAAATAACATTTATTTTTGCTGTTTATAATTGCTTCTCAAAATTTTTTTTAAAAAATATAACTAAACTATAACTAAAAATATAACTAAAGTAGATAATGCTGGTGTAGCTAGTGTAATGTTGATACCACTTAAATCATATGAATACCAGCCTATGAAAGCCATATAATTCTGTGGCATTATGCTCGAGTTTAGGAAGCTGATACCATGTGAACTGTGGGTGCATCCTTTTAGGTAGCATAGGACCAAAAATTTAGAAGAGATTTATGTACAGCCAATGAGTCTGTAAATTAGGAAACCAGTCTAACCCAGAGATTTTGCCTGAAGTATTATTTTTAAAAGTTTGAAAAATGTACTGTGTATTGCTTTTTACTATAATGAGCTGTTGTTCATTACTGTTTAGCTAGTTCATGAGTTATGAATTTATACTGAATCTTTCGTTTGGGTTCAAAACATGTGGCCTATACCTAAGGTTTGCATTAAAAAGTTTAAGTTGTTTTGTGTTTTGGAAAGTCTTTGATTTTCCTCATGTAGACACAAAAGACAGTCTGACTCTTCTCGTTAAGAAAAACTCAGAATAAAAAGTTTAATAGTCTGCTGATTATGTTATTGAACAATTGCATATCGGTTCCATTCAGTCTCTCTTTTACCAAAAATGATTGAACAAGTGTAACTTAAACTTTGGATGTAGTTGGTGGTAGTTTGCTTTCCTTCTGATAGATTATTATTTACTCATTTTTGTTATGTGCTTTGGTATATTTTTTCTGTTATTACTACAGCATGTAAATTACTACTGCTTTGTTTTAATCATTCATGTGGAATTTTTTTTGTAGTTTTTCTACCATTTAATAAACGTCTGTTCATAACTCTTTCTTTAGGTCAGAAATAAGGCCCAGCAAACATTTTTTGCTGCCTTGGGAGCATATAACTTCTGTTGCAGAGATATCATACCCTTGGTTTTGGGGTTCTTACGACCAGATAGACAAGATGTCACTCAACAGCAGTTCAAGGTACAGCGTTTTTGTTTTTACTACAGTATTTTTCAACTGTGGAGAAAAGTTGAAAGAATTTCACAGTAATGGGATTGCTGACCCCCAAGGCGGGTATCTAATTCAAGAGGGTTGTAGACAGTCTAACTCGTTGGGTGATATGTTGTTGAAAGCAGTTTAAATGGACAAAATCAGACAGGTCAAGTAAGATTAAAATTGGAAACTGTCTGTGAAGTCAGTAAAATCGAAATTACAGTGACCTTATAAGAACCATAAAGAGGATTAGAGTCCAAGGTGGTTAAGAAGCCAGATTGGAATTGTGAATGTTCAGGAAATAAAATGATTTGATCCTGATAGCTCTTTTTTATTAAAATGCACGCGTACTTAGTCACTCAGTCATGTCTGACTCTTTGTGACCTTATAGAGTGTAATCTGCTAGGCTCCTCTGTCCATGGGATTTCTCAGGCAAGAAAATTTAGAGTGGGTTGCCATTTCCTCCTCAAGGGAATCTTCCCAACTCAGGGATTGAACCTGCATCTCCAGTATATCCTGCATTGCAGGCAGAGTCTTTACTTGCTAAGCCTTTGAGGAAGTCCTCAGTAAAATAGGACACCTTAAAAAGAGGTATCTACTGTCATCAGAATCATTTTGTTTAATTGAACCCCTGTTTGTTGTTGTTCAGTTGCTCAGTTGTGTCTGACTGTGACCCCATGAACTGCAGCACGGCAGGCTTCCCTGTCCTTCACCATCTCCCAGAGCTTGCTCACTCTCATGTCCATTGAGTCAGTGATACCATCCAACCATCTTGTCCTCTGTCATCCCCTTCTTCTGTCTTCCATCTTTCCCAGCATCAGGGTCTTTTCTAATGAATCAACTCTACACATCAGGTGGCCAAAGTATTGGAGCTTCAGCTTTACCATCAGTCCTTCCAATGAATATTTAAGATTGATTTCCTTTAGAATTGACTGCTTTAATCTCCTTGCAGTCCAAGAAACTCTCAAGTGTCTTCTCCAATGCCACAGTTCAAAAGCATCAATTCTTTGGCACTCAGCCTTCTTTATGGTCCAACTCTCAGATCCATATATCACTACTGGAAAAACAATAGTTTTGACTATACAGACCTTACTAGTATTAATAAAAATTATGCAGTATAAGTAACCGAATTTTTATATAATTAGGGAGATACTTGGAAACCAGATTTAACTACTATTTTTTTAAGTACTCCAGACATTATACCCTAAAATGCAAAGAGTGGCAGATTTCACAGCCTCTATAAATGTAGTAGCAGAGAATTAGAATGGAAGCTAATATCCTTAAAAGCAAATCTTTACATTTCTATACTAATAGCCATTCCTTGAGCTAACCATCTGTTAAATGACTTAGAGAAAATATTATTGGATTGCACTTAAGTGTCAAGTTCAGATCTCTATAAAAGTAACATGTTAAATGTGTGAACCTGTTTTACTAACCAATACCAAGCATTTAAATAATCAATGTTGAGTAGATTTGAAAACAACATGTAGGTTTGTTGGCTACAACTAAACAGTGCCTTAGTTCTCATCTTCATTTTTTCCTGCAGGGTGCCTTGTATTGTCTCCTTGGAAATCACAGTGGTGTATGCTTGGCAAACCTTCATGATTGGGACTGTATTGTACAGACTTGGCCAGCAATTGTTTCTTCTGGGCTTAGCCAAGCAATGTCCCTGGAAAAGCCATCAATAGTGAGACTGTTTGATGATCTTGCAGAAAAGATTCATCGGCAGTATGAAACAATTGGCTTGGACTTCACAGTAAGCAAAATCATTTTTTAAATTCAAACATTAGTGCGCACACTGCTTTGTTAAAATGCTGTGATTTTTCTTGTCTCTTTTTCAGTAATCATTTTCTTGGCATTTGATTCTTTTTTTTTAAGCATTTGTTTTCTCTTCCCTTTTAATGCTTTAGTGATCATTACTGTAAATGGCAGGGTGAAGTAGAAAGTTGAAGCATGGCCAGGAGAGAACTGGGTGATTTTCTACCAAGAGGCCACAAAGTATATTACATTGTTGGCATTTGCCATTATTCCCTGTATGTCTATGGCCTCATTTTTCTGAAAGTTTGTTCTGTTTTAGGAGGTCAGTTTTACTAGTCAGAGTCACAGAAGATTGACTACAGGGTTCATAGTGAACCTGTATAGTGAAGATTTAAATTGGATGATTTGACAAATGAAAAAGTAAGTATCAGGTTCAGTAGAGCTAAGATGAGGATGCAGAGCCAGATTGTCATCTAAAAATTTTCAAATGCTTATTTACACACCCAACAGAATTGGGGATGGGTAAGAGATGTGAGTACAGTTGAATCCTCCTCTTTTCTGAAGTTATTTTGTTTTTCATCTATCCTCAGTTTTAAAAACCACTACTCTAAGTGTATACCTTTTTTGCAAAATATCCTCTTACTATTTGTAACTGTCAGATTATACTTTCTTTTTAAAAATTTTTTTTAAAACTTGAGATGTAATTCACATACAAAAACCTTCTTAACATAACAGTTGTGTGCTTATAATCACAATAGTCTTTTCTCAGGGTTGTACAACCATCAGTACTCAAATTCTGGAACATTATAATTACTCAAATAAAGAAACTTTATACCCAGTAATAGTTGCTTCCCATTTCCCCATATCCCTAGGCCCTGGAAACTACTGACTTGCTCTTTTTCTCTGTTAATTTGCCTATTATGGACATTATGTGTAAATGGAATTATACAATTTGTGGCCAATTATATCTGGCTTCTGTCACTTAGCATAATGTTGTCAAGATTTATCCACGGTATGTCCATACTTCATTTTCTTCGTGTCTTTTCTTTTTAATAAGATTCCAAAGTCATGTGTTGGAATAGCAGAATTACTTCAACAATCAAAAAACCCCTCTATCAATCAGACAGTGCTTAGCTCAGAAGAAATTAAAGAAGGACTTAAACGCCAACAAGAGAGGAATGTTGATGCCTTGAGGTAATTATTAATGCCTGCTTATCCAGACGTGTAACATTATAGACAGTAGGTTTTAAATATCTCAAATAGCGATGCACTGTAACTACCTAATGAAATTTACACATTGATACTGAAGAGATACCAAAATGTTAAGAGGTAGTTATTGTGAAGATCTGTCTGTTTGTCACTTTTAGCTATGAAGATAGAAAAACACCATCTTAAAATAATCACATCATGTGTTTTTTCCAACATGAATTGATTTTTCTTTTAGTATACATATTCCATTCATTAAATCTTAAATTTAAGTTCAGTATACTTATCTCATCATAGTTCTTATAGTAGTAACCTTTTGATCAAATTTATACGAATTTGTTATCATATTAGTAAATTGCTTTTAGATTTTTGGAACCAAAGTACTTCAGCAGTAACACTCAAGCAGGAGCTTTCCCAACTTTATTATTTTCTTTGCCTTATAAATGGACTCGTTAATTTTTTCCCCAGCATTTCTATATAAATAATAAACTTTATAGGCTACCTCATGTATACCTGGGTGTTGTGTAGGTAGACCACTCCTGATTACCACTCACAGATTTCCTTTTGAATGTCCACCCAAGAACAGTTCAATTGCTCAGTGTACCTAACACTACGTTTTTTTTCTCTCTACTTTTTCTCTCTTTTCTCATTTTCTTTTCGGCGTCACCTGTCTGCTTACTTCACTCTGGCTTGTTTTTCATCAGACCCTTTATAGTCTGGTAATGAGGACGGTGAATTTGGCGGGAGTTTGAATTTATATTACATTTTTGATACTCATCTTAGCATTGTATTAAAATAGTAGCTCACCTGAATTTCTTTCTTTTTTTTTTTAAGGAACTATGAAAATTTGGTTAACACTTTGCTAGATGGTGTGGAGCAGAGAAATTTGTAAGTGCAAAAAAAAGTATTTTTTTAATTCCCAACGCTTTTATCTTCAATGTTATAGGGGGTTTCTACCCTGAAGACCATGAATGACTGTCAGTGTGTTTTCTGATTTTTTTCCCACTCTCCCCTTTTCAGGCCCTGGAAATTTGAGCATATAGGCATTGGGCTTTTGTCTCTGCTCTTGAGAGATGACAGAGTGTTGCCTCTTCGTGCCATACGTTTTTTTGTTGAGAATCTCAACCATGATGCAATTGTAGTTCGAAAGGTAGATATTTTATTTTAGCTATAATCTTGTGTTTGAGAATTTTTACATGTTGAAGTATATTAATTTGAAGTCTACCTCTCTTGGATCAGAGATGCTAATAATTCATCCAACAAATACATGAAGGGGTGTTCTCAGGAGCTGTGAATTTCAACACTGGGGATATAGCAGGAAGCATGTTCATAGGTTATTGGAAAGCCTGACTTTGAAAAATTAACCACAGGTATATTATAACATGTTACAGGAAGGTAAAGGTGTCTGAGGGATACAGATTTTTGGTTTTACTTGAAAACCATCTGAGGCAGGTGACCTGGCATTGGGAAAAGATCCCTAGGAAGAAATATCTAGGCTGAGATAGGACGAATGAGCAGGAATTGGCTTAACAAAGAAAGGATACAGGTTGTTTAGGCAGAGCCTCGCATGAGTGAGGGTTCAACAGTAAGAACTGCAAGCGACTCAGCCCAAATCAGAGTTAGCACTCACGTGACTGTACCGTCATATGTCAGTGGGTGAGATATTTCTCTGCTTTTGAGAGAAAAGGTAGCAACCCTTTGAGAGATGTAAAATGTACCTTACCTGCTTCTTTTCTAGATGGCAATCTCAGCTGTTGCTGGTATTCTTAAGCAGCTAAAAAGAACCCACAAAAAACTGACTGTCAGTCCCTATGAAATCAGTAAGTATTACCAAGATGAATCGTGCTTCTCAGTCAGACTTGGAAAGCTTCTTTGAAATGTATAAATTACAGTTCTTGATCCAAATATTTTTCTGTACCAAGTATAGAAGTATAGTTTGTTTTTTTTTTTTTTTTTTTTTTTTTACTTAAAAAAAGATATTTGTTTGGCTGTGCCAGAACTTAGTTGTAGCATGCAAGTTCTTTGTTTTAGCATGCTAAATGTTCAGTTGCAGCCTGCAAACTCTTAGTTGTGATATGTAGGATCTAGTTCCCTGACCAGGGATCGAACCCAGACTCCATCCATTGGGAGTACAGAGTCTTAGCCACTGGAGCCAGGGAAAGCCCCTAGGAAGATTTTAATTCTAAGTATGAAATAATATTATAAAGGGAAAACAATTGACCTAGTAAAAACTAGTGATAACAATATTTATAAAAACAGGTGACTCTTTATGTCTTTATAATATGTAAAATGTGTACCTTTTACACACTCTGGATACATGTTATCTACTTCTTATTTATCTCACCAATTAAGCGGTTAGACAAGTTATTTCCCAAACTGTGTTTCAAAGACTTAAATATCTTTACCATTAATTCATCAATAAATGTTTAGGGGCAAAGTTAATTTGATTTTGGAAGGAGAAATATTTTTGGGGGGCTGTACCTTATGCTTAGTTCTGGGATCTTAGTTCTGCAACCAGTAATCGAACCCAGGCAGTGAGCATGCCAGATCCTAACCAAATTTATCATTTGACTATCAATTTTTTTTTTTTAAATCTCTGGTGACTCCTGAGATATTCTAACAGCTGTCTTCAGTTTTCCTTCCCACCCCATTTTAGGAGGGGAGTTTAGCTATGCACCAACATCTTTATTTTGGAACAGAGAGAGAGAATGTCAAAGTGTACACATGGTGAAATGTAAAAATTGAAGGCATCTGGTTGAGGAATACATAGGAATTCTTTGAGCTTTGTAATTAATTCAACCTAGTTGAATTAATCAAACCTAACAAAATTAACTTTTTTAATTTTGGTAAAAGAAATGAAGTATGGATCAGACTTAATTTTTTTTTTCCCCTCAGATAACTATCCCAGCACCATTTAGTAGATGATAAGCCCATTTTTCCTCTTCTGATTTGAAATACTTCTTACGTATGTGTTTTTTTGCTTGAGTGAATTTTCATAGAATCTTGTTTTGAAGATAAAGTCACACTAGCACTATGGATTGGCTATTGAGAATAATTATTGCATAGATATTTTGAAGTTCATCAAATGTAATTGTCTTTTCCTTAGGTGGATATCCTAAACCCACCCAGATTGTTGCTGGTGATAGGCCTGATAATCACTGGTTGCATTATGATAGCAAAAGCATACCAAGAACTAAGAAAGAATGGGAGTCAAGTTGCTTTGTGGAAAAAACTCACTGGGGATACTACACCTGGCCACAGTAAGTTGCAGCTTGCCAAGCACCTTATTATTGAACAGCTCATCTTCGATAGCGTTTGTTTTGTCGTCTGGATTTCTCCGGACGTTCTGAGGCAGTGAAGCATAGGTGCTTTGTCACCACAGGTGACTTCTTCTTTTCTTTGTTCTTGCCGGTCCGTGCTGTGCCTCATCCTCCTATTTTCTTGTCTTTCTGCTGAAACCCTTACCCTTCCTTAGTCCTACCGTTACACTTCTAAGGAGTCTGTTAATAGTTGCTCTGAATTATATTCCTGCCTGTTAAAAAAATACTACACCTGCCCCAAGAAACACTTCTTTATCTCTTATTTACCCTAGTAATCTATGTCATTAGGATGTGCAACCTGTTGGGGTTTTTTTGTATTTTTTTCAATTAATTTATTTCAATTGGAGGCTAATTACTTTACAGTATTGTAATGGTTTTTACCATACATTGACATGAATCAGCCATGGGTGTACATCTGTTCCCCATCCTGAACCCCCCTCCCACCTCCCTCCCCATCCCATCCCTCAAGGTCATCCCAATGCACCAGCCCTGAGCACCCTGTCTCAGGCATTGAACCTCAACTGGTGATCTCTTTCACATATGAAAATATGCATGTTTCAGTGCTATTCTCTGAAATCATCCCACCCTCACTTTCTCCCACAGAGTCCAAAAGACTGTTCAATACATCTGTGTCTCTTTTGCTGTCTCGCATATAAGGTCATTGTCACCATCTTTCTAAATTCCATATATATGCATTAATATACTGTATTGGTGTTTTTCTTTCTGACTTGCTTCACTCTGTATAATAGCCTCCAGTTTCATCCACCTCATTAGAACTGATTCAAATGTACTCTTTTTAATGGCTGAGTAATACTCCATTGTGTATATGTACCACAACTTTCTTATCCATTCGTCTGACGGTGGACATCTCATGCTTTTTATCCATGAAGCTCTAATGTTGTTTTCTATCTATGTGTGTTACCAATACAAACTCTTACTGTGTAGGAATATGGTTGTTTATGCTGGTGTAGAAGAGCAGCCTAAGCTTGGCAGAAGCAGGGAGGATTTGACAGAGGTAAGCATCTAATTTCACCATTTGTGAACACTTACCTGGTTCACATGTGTCTTGCTTTTGGCTATTGATTTATTAGAACTTGGTTCATGTTTTGCTCCCCCCAGTTTGCGTCCTGCAGTGTAGTACAGTAAATACTGGGAAATGTACACTCCCTTTCTCCCCCTGCCACAACCCTCCGCCCTTCTCTCAGGACCAGCTGACACGAGGCTTATGTCTCTAAGTCACTCTCAAGTTAAACTGCCTAATTAGCACTCACTTAGATACTGACTTTTAGTTTTTTATTGCATATACATGGTGGATAATCCGTAAATAGTTGTTTGTAGATTTAGGTTGGAACCTCTCAGTCTTCATAGAACTTCTTTATCATTTTGAAGAATTTTGAGTTTATGTCTTCCTCAGTACATTTATGCTGTAGCTTCTGTTTTCTAATTCTGAACAAAGTTTACTTTTAACTTAAGGTAGTTTATAAATATGGAGATAATTTTGAATAAATTTAAATCCCTGAATGTTCTCTTTTTTTTTTTCAATTTTATAGGCAGAACAGATTATATTTGATCATTTTTCTGATCCTAAGTTTGTCGAACAGTTAATTACCTTTCTATCTTTAGAAGACAGAAAAGGAAAAGATAAATTTAATCCTCGACGTTTTTGCCTCTTTAAGGTAACTGTTATTTATATACCCTTTTCATGAAGCTTAGTGATTCTCAGTTTGTAGGTTTGTGAGTTTGAAAGTATTTGATCAAAGTTTGAGTTTAGTCATCTGTTACCTTTATTAGAATTACTTTGGAAGTAATGCCTGTCATATTCATCTTGGCTTAAGGTTTAGGACTCAGAAAACCAGGCTTTTTAGTGTTTATCTCTAGTATTTATAATTAGCAGTGGAGGTAAAACACCAAAACCCACAAGACTGTGTGTATTTCATGTTTGTTTGATTTTTCTTGAGGTGTGTGTGATTTTTGTAAGATCAGAAAGATTATTAAGTTTTATTTCATTGATTATATTTTAATGTGATGTGGCAAATGACAAGTGGTTTTACCATTTTAACTTACATTGTTAAAGCAGTTAAGTTCTAAGGTGAGAACATGGATTATTTTAAGCACAGTAGTAATATAGTAAACAAAAATGAGCATGTTATAATGGAGATGTAGTCATTTGAGTACTGAAGAACTTTTTCTTTATTTGCATAGGGTATATTCAGAAATTTTGATGATGCCTTCCTGCCAGTTCTGAAGCCCCATTTAGAACGTTTGGTTGCAGATTCACATGAGAGCACCCAGCGATGTGTTGCAGAAATTATAGCTGGCTTAATCAGAGGCTCTAAGCATTGGACATTTGAAAAGGTGATGTAATTTGTAGAGCACATTTCTTCTTAAAGCTGCATTATCCATTTGTGTAGCAATTCCCAACGCATTGGGTATTAACACCTGGATCAGTCCCCTCACCCTCCTCTGCCCCTCTGCCCCTGTTCAAGTGCCACCTTGGGGCCGGCAGTCCTCCAGAGGGACCGAGGCAGCAGGTGGTCGGACGGGTGTCTGATGGGGGTGGTGATGGGAACAGCAGTGGGGCGGCCAGTGGTCCTGTGTCCTTAGCTCATCTCCATGAGGTCAGCCTGTGGTGCCCATGTGCTCCAAAATGGACAGCAGATTATGTGTTTGTCAAAACATTTTCACTGCTGCACCGAGGAGACACTGATCTTTAAAAACAAAAAAATTATATTAGCACCTGAAAGATGAAATGGTTGACTCCATATTGCTTTTCTTCCCTGATAGCTCAGTTAGTAAAGAATCTGCCTGCAATGTGGGAGACCTGGGTTCGATCACTGGGTTGGGAAGATCCCCTGGAGAAGGGAACGGCTACCCACTCCAGTATTCTGGCCTGGAGAATTCCATGGACTGTATAGTCCAAGTGGTCACAAAGAGTCAGACACGACTGAGCAACTTTGACTTTTGACTCTTTATTGCTTTAGAGTATAGGTTACAAAGTCGTGTTCTGTAGGTGGCATTGAATATCTTTTAAAATTTGAATTATTTTCCCTCCAGGTATGTCATGCAAAAAGAACTTTAGTTTTTCTTGAAAAATAGGAAGCTCTTGGAATCCTGGTCCCATGTTGCTGCACTGTATGAGTTGGCTGGGTCTGTGCATGAGCTTCTCCTTCATGAGGCATTCTCGAGCTCCTCCTTAAATCTTTTCTCTTAGCCTCTGTGCTTCTTTACTCATTAGGTCTTGTAGATAGTTTTGAATTTGACAGTCTTGTTTTGAGTATCCCTCTTTTGAATTTTAAGATTAAGTTTTACATATCCACCTCAAGGTTAGTTTCTTTCTTGGCAAAATGCACTAGACTGAAAATAACCTGGTAAAATGTCCAGAATGCCTGAAAACATTCATACTTAATTACATGTAGGAGGTTTATGAACACTTTTTAATATATTAATATATTATTTTATACATATTCAAATCGTGTATTAAATAAAATAATTTGTTAGTTTGTAATATTGCCATTTTCCTGCTTGCATATCATGAAACAGTTTTATGTAAACATGTTAATACGTAGCCTTGTCATCCTTTCTCTGTCATTTTTGAGTTACCTCAATCCCAGAATACAGCCCCTTTCCTTTTTACTTCTTTAGAATATAGCTTGTTTTTCTTTTTATTTTCAGTGTCTGATGCTAAACTGGAAATTTTATCCCAAACCATCTCTTCCCATTTGTCTTACTTAACGTAAATCCTTTTGACTAAAGTAGGGTCCATGGACCTGTACCTTGGTCATCACTTGGGAGTTCATTAGAAAAGTAGGATCTCAAGACCCATCTTGATCTAATGAATCAGAATCTGCATTTTGTCAAGGAGATTTGTGCTGTCACTAAACTATGAGAAGCAGTTCAGTGTTCAGACCCATATTTTCACTGCCTGTGTAACTGGAACACATTTTTAAATGCTATTTATAGTAACCCAAAACTTGGAATATAAAGATGATACTTTCAGGTAATACTAAATTGTATTGAAATGTCATTGGTTCCTGTATTGGGAATCAATCCTGTGACCGTAAGCATGCGAAATACAGAGATGATTAAGGTTTTATTTCAGCTCAGTGTACTGTGTTATTCAGACATTTGAATAGAGAACTTCTCAATAGTAGGAGAGATTTTGTAAGGAACCATATAAGTTGTCTCTTCTGATTTTTTTTTTTTTTTTTTTTGCGAGGGGGGGGTGGGAGTAGAGGGGAGGAAATTGCCGTATTACCTGGCCATGTTTTCATGTATCATGATACCTTCTTCGATTCTTTGGGTCTTTTAAGAAATAAAGGAAAGATCAGTTTGTATATTTGTATGTGTGGGTTTGCAGGAACAGATAGTTGAAGGAACGTGTTCTGAGTATATTAACTTTTATGTTTTATTTGAGTAGGTGGAGCAGCTTTGGGAACTTCTTTGTCCTCTGCTTCGAACAGCATTGTCCAACATTACAGTAGAAACTTACAACGACTGGGGGACTTGTATAGCAACATCCTGTGTAAGTTTTCCTCTTCATTTTTGTGTCTCACTAATGATTTATTCAAACTCTTTCATACCCTATCTCAAAATGTATAAAATCTCATATCTCTTGATCCTGAAATTTTGTCCTCTTACATAACTGGAGAGATGGTTCTGTTTAGCCTTTTAAACAAGCCTTGAGTGATAACTCTTAAGTGATAATTATACCTTTTCTGCCATGGTAATTACATTTTTAGATTAAATGACTAGCCAAATCATATACCTAGAAATGTCACTTATATATAGTAAAAGCCAGATGATACGAGGTTATAGGTGTCATTTTTGACACCAAAAACGTGCCGAGCAGTTACACTTTGACTTAAAACAGTCTGATTAGCTGACAGTTTTCTCACTGTTGCTTTTCTTGACGTCAGCTACATTTGGATTTGACTCACCTGTAAGTTTTAATTTGATTTTTTTCCTCGAGACTTAGGTTTGTTTATATTTTTAAAGTAAGGATGTCTGATTTATTTGCAAAATTATATGGCAGTTGATTTGCAGTTAATTATATAGCAATTAATTTGCAGAATTTAATTGCTACTTTATGTTTTCAACACAGGAAAGCAGAGATCCCCGGAAACTTCATTGGCTTTTTGAACTGCTGTTGGAATCACCACTGAGTGGTGAAGGAGGATCCTTTGTAGATGCATGGTAAATAAGAAGGAAGCTGAGGAGGTTAACAAAAGATAACATCTTTGTTCTTGATGTAGAATGGAAGTGAAGTTCTACACCTCTAACGGCTACATATCCTAACCCTGTTCTTCTGGGAGATGACCATAGTCCATTTACATACAACCTATGATGCTAAGTAGAGTTACTTCTTACTTGAGAACAAGTAGGAGAAATGAAGGCAACCTGAGCAGTTCAAACATAAAGTAGGTCCAGCCTACTCTACTGTTAACATCTTTTCTTATCAGGACTGCTCTTTTGTACCATTATGATATTACTAACTTCCTTATCACATGATCTAATTTTTTACTCTTTCCTATTAGGAAAGAAGATAGTAATCCTTTTAAGGAAAAATATAATTGGGCGTAAGGAGCTGTAAAACAAATTACTGAACAAGAGAAGGAAATCTAGATAATCCTGTTAATAAGAAAAATAATTTATTATTAATATTAATTAGTAAGGAAACTTCTAATGCTTAGTGATTAACTCAATGAGTATTCTAAAGTCATCATTTCTTTTGACTGTATAGTAGTAGAGATGAAATGGGATACAGAGAAAATGATGTAGAAAAAAATAATAAAATCTTCCTAAAGATGTTGTTATAAACTGTCAGCTTGAAAATGAAACAATTTTAGGTAGAATACAGACTGTCAGCATGTAAAGGCAGAACTTCCCTTGTGTTCCAGTGTTAAGACCCTGCCCTTCCACTGAAGGGGCATGGGTTTGATTCCTGGCTGGGGAACTAAAATCCCACATGCCACAGAGTTGGGGAGCGGGAGACAGGTAAAGGTGGAGAGGGGCACTAACCCAGCTCTCATTTCTTTTGATTTTTAGTCGACTCTATGTCCTCCAAGGCGGCCTTGCCCAGCAAGAGTGGAGAGTGCCTGAGTTACTGCATAGACTACTGAAGTACTTGGAGCCTAAACTCACCCAGGTTTACAAAAATGTCAGGGAAAGAATAGGGAGGTGGGTATTATTTTCCCTGTGGTATGGCATACCTCTTGAGTTCTTTTTATTAAATTTTGGTGTCTAATAATACATACTGTTTATGTTACTGTTGAGTTTTGTGATATAAGATTTTGTTTTATATTGTGCTGTGGGACCTTAGATGAGAGGCTCTGAATGGAAGGAGACCACAGTTCGATTCCTGGGTTGGAAAGATCCCCTGGAGAAGGAATGGCAATCCACTTCAGTATTCTTGCTTGGAGAATTCCATGGACAGAAGAGCCTGCGGGCTACAGTCCATGGGGTCCCAAAGAGTCCGACTTGACTGAGCAACTACACTTACACTTTCTGAATGTAAAATAGGATGGTATTGTGCTCACAAGCAAGTGGGGAGTGGTTGCCACACTGCAATTTTTGATACCTCAGAGTTGTAGGCACAGGAGCAAGCCCCTCTCCAGGAAGTGTCCTGGGCAGATTTACTTTGGTTGGGTCATACTTTTGAACCTTCATTTTATCTGTAATGTGGGATCTGTTCTTACCATATGTATTTTATTTTACAGTGTGCTGACCTATATATTCATGATAGATGTTTCTTTGCCAAACACTGCACCAACAGCATCACCTCGTGTCCCTGAGTTTACTGCTCGAATTCTAGAGAAGTTGAAACCCCTCATGGATGTAGATGAAGAAATTCAGAACCATGTTATGGAAGAAAATGGAATTGGTGAAGAAGATGAACGAACCCAGGGCATTAAACTCTTAAAAACTAGTGAGTGGCTCAAATTAGTAGAAACTTGCTTTAAAAACAGATATTATCCTATTGACTTTTTTCTCTTTTTTAAAATTATTATGGTAAAATGTACATAATATAAAATGTACAGTTGAGTGGCATCAAATACTTTACATTATTGTACAGCTGTCACTTTCACCCATCTTTGTACTCTTTTCATCTTGCAAAACTGAAACTCTGTACCCACTGAACAATAGCTCCTCATTCTCCCCTCCCTCAGCCTCTGACGATCTTCATTCTACTTTCTGTCTCTATAATATGCCTATTCTAGGTATCTCATGTAAGGAGAATTATAAAATATTTGTCCTTTTATGTCTGGCTTTTTTCACTTTGTGTAATGTTTTCAGTGTTTATCTATTCATAGACATTTAGGTTATTTATACCTTTTGGCTATTGTGAATAGTATTTCTATGAATGTTAATGTAAAGTTACATTTGAGTCTCTGCTTTCAGGTCTTTTGGGTATTGAAAGCAGAATTGCTATACCATAGGGTAATTCTGTGTTTAATTTTTTGAGGAGCCACCAAGGTATTTTCCACAGTGGCCTCACCATTTTATATTCCAACCAGCAGTGCAGAAAGATTTCAACTTTTTCACATTTTGGCCAACACTTGCTTTCTATTTTTATGACAATAGCTCTCCTAGTAGGTATGAAGAAGGTATCTTGTTTTGATTTGCATTTCCCTCATTTTTCATTTTTGTTTCTTTTCATTTCCATTTTTCTTCTTTGGAGAAATGTCAAGTTCTTTGCACAGTATTGTATTAGGTTGTTTTGTTGTTTTTGAGTTGTAGTTCTTTACTATGAGTGTAAACAATTAATTTCATTATCATTTTTGCTTTGTTAGGATGTTTGAAGGCTGGTTTTAATTTGTACTTCGTGTGGTTGTTTGTAGACCATCAATAGTTAGCTGATTGATTCTTTTGAAAGTGGTTTCAGTTCCCTGGATTGGTTGATAACTTTTGTTAAGGATCCTGTCACACTGCTGGTCAAATCAGTGAAGTAACACAGATGATCTCTTTCTTTACATTGAAGAGCTCTCAGAGTGGTTGTCTGGCACTAGTATCATAGAATTATTCTACCTTATGTAGTCTCTAACTCAGTAGCGAAGACTGTGACTCTTTGTTTTTATTTCCATAAGTTTTGAAATGGCTGATGGCAAGTGCAGGAAGATCATTCTCTACAGCAGTCGCAGAACAACTTCAGCTTCTGCCTTTGTTCTTTAAGGTAAGTTTATGTCTGAATTTAAAGCTGTATACCCTTTTGACCTTCAGAAGGAATTATTATCAGATGGTTGGTAAGTTTTCAGGCTGAATGATTTGTGTACATCTCTAAAAAATATTGTTAAATCGTTACAGGAAAATCAGTTGTGTCCGATTCTTTGCGACCCCATGAACCACAGTATGCCAGGCCTCCCTGTCCATCACCAACTCCTGGAGTTCACTCAAACCCATGACCATTGAGTCGGTGATGCCATCCAACCATCTCATCCTCTGTCGTCCCCTTCTCCTCCTGCCCCCAATCCCTCCCAGCATCAGGGTCTTTTCCAATGAGCCAACTCTTCGCATGAGGTGGCCAAAGTATTGGAGTTTCAGCTTCAGCATCAGTCCTTCCAAAGAACACCCAGGACTGATCTCATTTAGGATGGACTGGTTGGATCTCTTTGCAGTCCAAGAGACTCTCAAGAGTCTTCTCCAACACTACAGTTCAAAAGCATCAATTCTTCAGTGCTCAGCTTTCTTTATAATTTAACTTTCACATCCATACATGACTACTGGAAAAACCATAGCCTTGACTAGACAGACCTTTTCTGGTAAAGTAGTCTCTGCTTTTTAATATGATGTCTAGGTTGGTCATAACTTTCCTTCCAAGGAGTAAAGGCTGTTTTAATTTCATGGCTGCAATCACCACCTGTGGTGATTTTGAAGCCCAAAAAATAAAGTCAGCCACTGTTTCCACTGTTTCCCCATCTATTTCCCATGAAGTGATGGGACCAGATGCCATGATCTTAGTTTTCTGAATGTTGAGCTTTAGGCCAACTTTTTCACTCTCCTCTTCCACTTTCATCAAGAGGCTCTTTAGTTCTTTTTCACTTTCTACCATAAGGGTGGTGTCAGCTGCATATCTGAGGTTATTGATATTTCTCCCAGCAATCTTGATTCCAGCTTGTGCTTCATCCAGCCCAGCGTGTCTCATGATGTACTCTGCATATAAGTTAAATAAGCAGGATGACAATACCTTGACGTACTCCTTTTCCTATTTCTTCAGTTTCAGTTGAATTTGGCAATAAGGAGTTCATGATCTGAGCCACAGTCAGCTCCCAATCTTGTTTTTGCTGATGTATAGAGCTTCTCCATCTTTGCAAAGAAAATAATCAATCTGATTTCAGTTTTGACTGTCTGGTGATGTCCATGTGTAGAGTCTTCTCTTGTGTTGTTTGAAGAGGGTGTTTGCTATGACCAGTGCGTTCTCTTGGCAGAACTCTATTAGCCTTTGCCCTGCTTCATTCTGTACTCCAAGGCCATATTTGCCTGTTAATCAGGTGTTTCTTGACTTCCTACTTTTTCATTCCAGTCCCCTCTAATGGAAAGCACATCTTTTGGGTGTTAGTTCTAGAAGGTCTTATAGATCTTCATAGAACCATTCAGCTTCAGCTTCTTCAGTATTACTGGTTGGGGCATAGACTTGGATCACTGTGATATTGAATAGTTTGCCTTGGAAATGAACAGAGATCATTCTGTCGTTTTTGTGATTGCATCCAAGTACTGCATTTCAGACTCTTTTGTTGACCATGATGGTACTCCATTTCTTCTAAGGGATTCCTGCCCACAAAAGTAGATATAATGGTCATCTGAGTTAAATTCACCCATTCCAGTCCATCATAGTTCACTGATTCCTAGAATGTCGATGTTCACGCTTGCCATCTCCTGTTTGACCATTTCTAATTTGCCTTGATTCATGGACCTAACATTCCAGGTTCCTATGCAATATTGCTCTTTACAGCATCGAACCTTGCTTCTGTCACCAGTCCCATCCACAACTGGGTGTTGTTTTTGCTTTGCCTCCATACCTTCATTCTTTCTGGAGTTTTTTCTCCACTGATCTCCATTAGCATATTGGGCACCTACAGACCTGGGGAGTTCATCTTTCAGTGTCTTGTCTTTTTGCCTTTTCATGCTGTTCATGGGGTTCTCAAGGTAAGAATACTGAAGTGGTTTGCCATTCCCTTCTCCAGTGGACCACATTCTGTCAGACCGCTCCACCATGACCCATCCGTCTTAGGTGGCCCCACATGTCTCTGCCCCACACACCGAGGGCCTCAAGGGGCAGACAGACTGAAACCACAATCACAGACAACTAGCCAATCTGATATTGTAAAGACAGAATATTGTTTCACTGAGAGCCAATTTTCAAGTAATAGTTTAGGGAAATACTGGTCGCTTAAAAATAAGTCACAGTGGCATTTTTGAATATAACTGTTTCTGACTTTTTAATTTAATGTGTAATAAATCCAAAAATCAAAATGTTCAGTGTATTGTATTTGGGCTTCCCTGTTGACTCAAATGGTAAAGAACCTGCCTGCAATGTGGGAGACCCGGGTTCAATCCCTGGGTCAGGAAGATTCCCTGGAGAAAGGAATGCAGCCCACTCCAGTACTCTTGCCTGGAGAATTCAGTGAATAGAGGAGCTTGGCGGGCTGCAGTCTGTGGGGGTCGCAAAGAGTCAGACATGACTGAAGTGACGTAGCATGCACGGATATTGTACTTATTTTATAATGTAAAATGGCACTATATATCATTGGTTCTAACAAGCACTTGCAGAAAGTAACCTGTCTCCATTGATCATATTGAAGTTTTATTTGCTGCAAGATACAACCTGAGGTGGTTTTAATCATTCATCCAGTGAATAAAGCTGGTAAACTAAGATTAATGTAGTAGTTTCCAGAATTAAAGTTGATAGTGATGCTGTGGTTGGTTGTGGTTAAGTATAGTCTTATTTCAGATTGGGAAGGCTTAGTACAAATATCACCACTCCGTGACAGTTATTGATGAATCCATTTGTTGCTGTTTAAGAAGCAGGGCCCTTGTTACTATTTATAAGCAAATGGCACACTAAACTTCTGATCTGCCAGGGTGTATTTTGTCTTTAGGAAATTCCAAAAGATAACTCTCCTGGTAATTTTCAAAGGATTCACTACTATGATTCTTTTTAAAGTGCTCTATAGGGCCTGATACCCAGAATACCTTTGGGATCTTCTGTATATAAAAGTGGACGGTGGCTGTTAGTGTATGTATATATATGCCTTTGTTACTTGTGAGTCCTTGGCGTAGATTTGGTTTGTCTTTAGGGCAGTGGTGCTTAAAGTTTTTTCCACTGCCACCTTTCACAGTGGGTATGGAACGTGAGCTCATAGTTTCATTAGTGGGTAATATGCAGTGAATGTTAGACTAGCTGGAGTTCCACCTTCTTTCTTCACTCAGAAAAAAAGTCAGAAAGCAGATAGTGTATGAGAATGGAATTGATAGGATGGTTTGAATCCACTTGAAATTTATGAAAATTGTAAATTATTAGAATGCTGTAGTGCACAGTTTGCCAGTAACAGGCCTAACAGGGGTTGACCTCACTATACAAATATTGAGGTTGAGAACCTCCTTTAGGTCTTTAGGTCTTCATGGTAAAAGGGGTCTGGGTTATGCGGGTATCACAGCACGGATGAACAGAATTATTGTGTAGATAGGTGAGATGTACAGAGTAAAGGTAAAGAGAGGACTATACAGTTGACTAAATTGTAGAGGAGCGCGGAAATAGTGGAGATGAGATCAGTGGTTCTGTTTTGGACATACTTGAGGTATTTATTTGATTCTAAATGAACTATTATTTTTCCTGTCCCATGACAAGCAGTTTTATATCCCCCTTCCCCAAAATAACCCTTGGAAATACAAGTTTCAGTTATTTGTGTATTCTACTTTAAGATTCTCCATTTTGCTTCAGAGTGAGAGAAGAGGGTTTTTAAACCAAGAATAACTAACAGAGCACAGGCTTTGAATAGAGATCTAGTTTAAAATCCTTTCTGTGACAGGTGCTTTTTTTTGGTGATCTTAGACAAGCTACTGAACATCTAAGGTTATCTTCTTCTATGTAAGTGTGGAATAATAGCAGTATCCCTCACAAGGTGGAAATAAGATAATGCCTGTGACCTAGAGAGAACCATGTAAAATGCGTACTTACGTTATCTCTGTTACAAGTCTTTAACCGAACTTTAACTTGGGATAATCAAGAGCTCAAATATCAATGGTCAGGGTGAGAAGAGGGGACATGTTTCCATCTAAAGGAGCAGCACTTTCTACAGGTTAGCACAGTTTAATGGCAGTTGAGTCTTATTTGTGATACACTAAAATAATAAATTTGTATGATAACAAGGCAAGAGAAAGATTAGGATCATCCCTTTTTTATACCATTGTATTCTTATTTTGTATTTTGGTTGTAAGCATTAGAAACTAAGTGACTGTGCCAACAAAAGTAGTAAATTAGCTCAATTACTCAGCAATATCTACATAGTTCATAGAATGGAAGTAACAGCTTAAGAACAGAGTAGGAACCACAGCAGCTCTGAAGACCTGGGTAACAGCGTCTAATAGTTTCCTCAGGGTGCTGTGTCCTTGCATCTTTCTCTTCAAGATTCAGGTACTCAGAAGAAAAAGTGTGCTAATACATGATCTCTTTCTCTTTAAAAAAATATGGTTTGAACTGAGAAATGTACAGAATAAACCTAGGTCATCATGTCATACCAGAAACCAAGGATGCTATAGTTGTGTTAAAGGACTTGGAGCCAGTTTGAGCACTAGAAAGAAGAGTGACCACAGTGGATTAAAACCATCAAATTTATTGAAATTCGTTGGTTCTTAATGATAATTTAAAAAATTGTTTCATTTTTCACATCTGGAGGTTAGGGAAATCATTCTGAATAAGAAAGAGGTTTTTGTATAACACATTGCACTGTTGTTTAGTTGCTAAGTCATGTCCAACTCTTTTGCAACCCCATGGACTGTAGCCCGCCAGGCTCCTCTGACCATGGAATTTCCCAGGCAGGAATCTTGGAGTGGGTAGCCGTTTCCTTCTCCAGGGGATCTCCCTGATCCAGGGATTGAACGCATGTCTCCTGCATCAGCAGGTGAATTCTTTACCGCTAGTCACCCGAGAAGCCCATAAAGCATTCTGGGCAACAACGAAGAAGGAATGAGTGTCACTATTTTGGAAACTTATGTTTTTATAATAGTTCATCACAAAAAGAGAAAACGGGATGTAAGTGAAGGAAATACACAGTACCATTAATACTTACATTGTGCCCAATCAGACGTGAATAAAATCAGACCTCTAGATCTAATGGCTACTTTACAGGACAAACTAGAGCAGTGGATGCCACAAATAAATGTAGTCAGGAAAGAGAGGTCATAATAGGGGAAACTGTAAAAACAAAGGACCTACCCCATCCCCCTTGTTTTAAAAGAAAGGAATTTTGAAAGCGGGTAGGGGAAACTTATAGATTCTTCTTAAATATTAAGAGACTTTCAAAATGCAGTGTTGTGTGGTTATTATGTTGAACCAGATTCCCCCAAAGTAATTGTGATAACATGTATGAGATACTTGGAGAAATTTGAGCACTACTGAATATATTTTGCTGTGATGAGTTTTTATGTATGATGTCATGACATGTTTTTTAAATAAGAGTCTTTATCTTTCAGTGATAAAAATGAAACATTTATGGATGAAATATGTTTGGTATTTGTTTCAAATAATTGAGGGAGGGGGAACAAAAGGGGAGCAAAAAATGAAAGGATTAGCCATGAATTTGTCATTGTTGAAGAATCGGTTGATTAATGGGAATTCATTAAACGGTTCTCTAGTTTTGTATATGTTCATTTTTTCTGTAGAGGTGTTAAAAATGTGATTTATTCCATGTAAGGATGCCTTTGTACTTGCTGTTTTTCAATTTATGTCTTTATTTTGTTTTGTTGTTGTTGTTCTCTAGATTGCCCCAGTTGAAAATGACAATAGCTATGATGAACTGAAAAGAGATGCAAAGTTATGTTTATCACTAATGTCTCAGGGGTTGCTTTACCCTCATCAAGTGCCTTTGGTACTTCAGGTGCTAAATCAAGTAAGAGTGTCTATCAGAAACGTATATCTTTGGTTAGAATTTTGGTTTACCATTCTAAGAATTTCACAAAGTCGGCTGTGATACAGATAATACCTGATATTTGCATTCATTGTGAATCTTCTTTTAGCATGAGAGAAGACATATTCCGGCCAAAGAAACAGATTTAGAATCTATACATGGCTTTGCCACCAACTTCTGTGACTTTGGGCAGGTCACTCAACCCCCAAGTTTTCCGTATAGAAAAAGAGCTAATTCTTGGAACACCTTGGATACAGAGTGTTTATGGGGGTGGGGGTGAGCATTCTCTTTTACCATTTCCCCTTTATTTTATTCACTTCTATTTTCTGATCTGTGGTAAAAAGACCTAAGTGAGTGTCTATTTTCTGGCTGCATTTTTTTTTTAATTTTTAATTTTAATTTTTATGTTTTTGGCCACACTGCATGGCCTGTGGGATCTGTGGGATCTTGGCTCCCCAGCCAGGGATCAAGCCCGCACCCCCAGCAGTAGGAGCTCAGAGTCTTAATTAACCACTGGGCCACCGTGGAAGCTGCATTTTTAGTGTTCTCTGTGCTCAGCCTTATCCAACTATATGTGTGTTATATAATATACAAAATGGACACTTTGAGTTTTCAGATTTTTAAGTTTGATTACCACTGAAAGATATTTTTTAACAGCCTCAAATGGTACTTTTTATGCAGTAGACTATAGTAGTTTTCCGTTTGTTTGCTTTAACTACCCTACCTACTACTATCAAAAGTCAAATACAATAACATGCAACCCTTGGAGGAGTTAAGTCATTAATTATCAATAACTCTTCTAAAATTGACTTTTAATCATGTGTTCCTTTCCTTTTACTCTCATTCATACATTCAGAATTCGTAACTTTACCTGAAGCAGCTTGCATGCCATTTTCTTTAGAAAGAAATATAAGATAAGCCTGCTCTGGCTGTACCTGTAAAAGTAGAGTTGCATTGGGAATTTCTGTCATTTGTGTAGAATGCCACTGTCATCTCATGCTCTTGTCATTTCTACTAATTTCTCATTCACAGACAGCAAGAAGCAGTTCTTGGCATGCTAGATACACAGTACTGACCTACCTCCAGACCATGGTATTCTATAACCTCTTTATTTTCCTAAACAATGAAGATGCCGTTAAAGACATCAGGTGGCTGGTTATAAGTCTTTTGGAGGATGAACAGCTAGAGGTAAAATTTAAGTTATAGTAAACTGCAATTTTAATAAATGTAAAGAAAGAATTTTGGCGCCTCTAAAGGAGTAATTTACACACTAATATGTAAAGTAACTCATTTTAACATAACCCTATGTAATTAGTTTTGATACCCCAGCTGTAAACAAACACTGGACACATTCTTGTTCTGGCTTCTCTTTGCAGTTGGGCAGATAACATTTATGAAGCAAAGTCTTCTTATCTATGAAATTGCAAATGATAACACTCTGCTTATTTTACTGATTTTTAAAGGGCTAATAGGAATGTGTATGAGAGCAGTTTCAAGAGAATGAAAATCTACACATAGGTGCTGTTATCCAGTATATTTAAGATAAGATTGTTATCCCTGTTTATTTTCCTTGATAAGAAATTGAAGTCAGCTTTTGCTAAGGAAACATTAATATTTGTACAAAAAGACCATGTTAGTTCACATCAGCCTAATGCAAGAAAAGCATGATGTGATAATTATGGAATAAGATGTAACTTTTTAAATTGGCCTTAGGTTAAAAAAATGTAATTGAAAACTTTGTGAAATTTTTGTTTATTTTGTGGACTTTATGGGTTTTCCATGTAGTGGAGCACTCCCAGTGATTGTATATATTTTATTTGAGAGCACTGAAAATACATTTGTATCTATAGGAAACTTGGACTGGAAACCTATTCATTTTGCATTCCAGCTTTCTTGTGTCCTTTGGAGCAGATGTGTCTAGTTACCAAGTACTCACACCGTAGTCGTGATTCTGACAAGCTCCAGTTAAAATATTTGGCGCTCTCTGTAAAATTTTTAGAGGGTTTTTTTTTTCCATTAAAGAATAGAAAAGGAAAGGTAGAAATCTCCAAGGACAGTGTTTCCTACCTTTAGATATTATAGCAAACTGAACTGTTTTCTGGATCTTGTTTTAGAACACTTTTATAGATTATTTTTGTATTTTATTCCATGTAGTAGACTTAGCTGTTACTGTATGCAACCAAGTATGAAGTAATAAAAAATTTTATAATTATTTCATATAATATTATAATGAAAATAGCAAAGAATATGTTAAGTACCCCCAAACTGTCACACTGAAAAATTTAAGAAAAAATATTTTGAAGGAATAAGTGGCAAAGCATTTTTTCAAATTATTACTGCCTTTCCTAATGACTGTTTAGGAGAAACTATTGCGATGTGTATAACTTTTTACAGCTTTTTTTTGTCTTCCCAAAACTTAAGTTCCCATTTCAATTTGAAATAAACTATTAATATGTCTATAGACTGTATTTATTGTCTTAAAACAGCCTATGAAATGTGTAAGAATTAAAACGGATATAAATCTCTACTGTGTATGCCAATTATAGAAATCATCCTGTGTCTTTATTACCAATGAAAATAACAACAGCAATTGTTTTAAGGGATGTAGAGTCTAGGAAAGTTTTGTTTTAATGTTGGGCTCTGGCACTGCTTTTACAGTTAAACTCCAGATAAGAAAAACTATCAGTCAGTGGGAAAATAATGTAAGGAGAATTAATTTTTTATAGCATGGGTAAGCATTTACTTTCTATAAGCCTAGTGTTAGTGACTCATCTGTTTTGAGGCCAGGACCCTTTAAGAACCTGATGGATTCTCCATTAAGAAACTGCAAAAGAGCATTTACACAGTTTGAATACAAATATCAGGGCAAGTCCCCACCCCAGTTCCCACACCTCCCCAGGCTTAGGATCTCAAGTCTAATGGAAGTGATTATCTCTACAGGTTAGAGAAATGGCTGCCACCACCTTAAGTGGTCTGTTACAGTGTAACTTCCTTACCATGGACAGTCCTATGCAGATTCATTTTGAGCAACTTTGCAAAACAAAACTACCGAAGAAAAGGAAGCGTGACCCTGGTTTTGTAGGAGATACGATTCCTTCTGCAGGTAACAATACTGGTAGAAGACACCTTTTGGGAATTAACCAGGCTTGCTCAACAAATATTTATTGAATGCGTGTATGTGTGTAGGACTATGCTAGGTACCAGGAATAGCTGCTTTTGAGAAACTTTGCATATACAGAAGGCAAGACCTGGGATATAAAATTGAGAGAGGTACCAAGGATCGTGTACACTGCTGCATACAGCTATTAGAGTAAATCAAGTCTGTACCCACTCACCTGAAATTGCTTTATAAAGAGAGGTATCCAGAGTTAGTTATTTTTGAGGCTCTAAAATATTTGTTTTTAGAATTTACAACTTATGTGTGGTGCTCGTGGTAAAGAACCCATCTGCCAGTGAAGGAGACATAAGAGACACGGGTTCAATTCCTGGGTCAGGAAGATCCCTGGAGGAGGGCATGGCAACCCACTCAATTATTCTTGTCTGAGGAGTACCATGGACAGGGGAGCCTGGGGGGCTATAGTCCATAAGGTCTCAAAGAGTTGGACATGATGGAAGCAACTTAGCACACATACCACACACACACTGAGAGAAGAAACTAAGTAGACAAAACAATTCTTGCTTTCATTTGGAGAGGGGAATATCATTACTTCACTCGGAATTTGGTGAGAGGGTGAGAAGACTCATTCTGTAGGAGCTTGCACTCTGAGCATCAAGGTAAACAACACAGTGAGATCTGATGATTGTGTCATGTTTAAAGAGAAATTTAAATGTCATAGCAAAAAAGCATCTTATCTGTGTTATTGAAGTACAGTTAATTTAGAATGTTGTGTTAATTTCTTCCGTACAGCAAAGTAACTTAGTTCAGTTCAATCACTCAGTCGTGTCCGACTCTTTGTGGCCCCATGGACTATGGCACACCAGGTCTCCTTGTCCATCACCGACTCCTGGAGTCCACTCAAACTCATATCCATTGAGTCAGTGATGCCATCCAACCATCTCATCCTCTGTTGTTCCCTTTTCCTCCTGCCTTCAGTCTTTTCCAGCATCAGAGTCTTTTCAAATGAGTCAGCTCTTTGCATCAGCTGGCCAAAGTATTGGAGTTTCTGCTTCAACATCAGTCCTTCCAATGAACTCTCAGGACTGATTTCTTTTCGGATGGACTGGTTGGATCTCCTTGCAGTCCAAGGGACTCTCAAGAGTCTTCTCCAAGACCACAGTTCAAAAGCATCAATTCTTCAGTGCTCAGCTTTCTTTATAGTCCAGGTCTCACATCCATACATGACTACTGGAAAAACCATAACCTTGACGAGACGGACCTTTGTTGGCAAAGTAATGTCTCTGCTTTTTAAAATGCTCTCTAGGTTGGTCATAACTTTCCTTCCAAGGAGTAAGTGTCTTTTAATTTCATGGCTGCAGTCACCACCTGCAGTGATTTTGGAGCCCAAAAAAATAAAGTCAGCCACTGTTTCCACTGTTTGCCCATCTATTTGCCATGAAGTGATGGGACCAGATGCCATGATTTTCACTTTCTGAATGTTGAGCTTTAATCTAACTTTTTCACTCTCCTCTTTCACTTTCATCAAGAGGCTCTTTAGTTCTTTCCTTTCTGCCATAAGGGTGGTGTCATCTGCATATCTGAGGTTATTGATATTTCTACTGGCAGTCTTGATTCCAGCTTATGCTTCATCCAACCCAGTGTGTCTCATGATGTACTCTGCATATAAGTTAAATAAGCAGGGTGACAATATACAGCCTTGATGTACTCCTTTTCCTATTAGGAACCAGTCTGTTGTTCCATGTCCAGTTCTAACTGTTGCTTCCTGACCTGCATATGGGTTTCTCAAGAGGTGGGTCAAGTGGTCTGGTATTCCCATCTCTTTCAGAATTTTCCACAGTTTATTGTGATCCACGCAAAAATATTGACTGCCAAAGCAGTCAAAGGCTTTGGCATAGTCAATAAAGCAGAAATAGATGGTTTCCTGGAACTCTCTTGCTTTTTCGATGATCCATCAGATGTTGGCAATTTGATCTCTGGTGCCTCTGCCTTTTCTAAAACCAGCTTGAACATCTGGAAGTTCATGGTTCATGTATTGCTGAAGCCTGGCTTGGAGAATTTCAAGCATTACTTTACTAGCATGTAAGATGAGTGCAATTGTGCGGTAGTTTGAGCATTCTTTGGCATTGCCTTTCTTTGGGATTGCAATGAAAATGGATTTTTTCCAGTCCTATGGCCACTGCTGAGTTTTCCAAATTTGCTGGTATTGAGTGCAGTACTTTCACAGCATCCTCTTTTAGGATTTGAAATAGCTCAACTGGAATTCCATCACTCAGTTATATATATATTTTTTCTTCATATTCTTTTTCATTATGTTTTGTGATTGGATATTGAATATAGTTCCCTGCGCTGTACAGGGGGACCCTATTGTTTATCTATCCTATGTTCAGTAGTTTCCCTTTGCTAATCCCAAATTCTAATCTTCTCCCCTCTCCCCCAAAATACAAGTCTGTTCTCTTTGTCTAGCAGGGTTTTAATTACGTCATATAGTTACCTAATAGAAATTTCCAATAAAATAACAGTGAAAGTGTTAGTCGCTCAGTTGTGTCTGACTCTTAGTGACCCCACGGACTGTAGTCCACCAGGCTCATCTGTCCAAATAAAATACCAGCATACAATAAATTCTAGTTTTTTTTAAGTTGAATACTTTGTTTTTAATAATTAAGTACCAAAGTATTTTTAGGTCTGTACTGAGAATTTGAAAGCATTTTAACTTGTATCACTAAAAAGAAAGAATAGAGAGCCTATAAAATATAAGATGCAGGATGTTTTAGTTTAGGCTTAACAGCATGTTTTTGATACATGTGCATACAGAGTCATTTAAAGGCAGAAATTCATACATTGGAAGCAAGTTGCATGGTCGAAAACTAATTTTATCTCACTATAGCAAGTACAATAGAGTCCTGTAAATCCCTGCTCATATAAATGCTGTTTTCTTTGCAGAGTTGGTCAAACGCCATGCTGGGGTGCTGGGACTGGGTGCATGTGTTCTTTCTAGTCCTTACGATGTTCCCACCTGGATGCCCCAGCTCCTTATGAATCTCAGTGCACACCTGAATGACCCTCAGCCAATCGAGGTAAAATTCTCCCTTGTTGGTTTCTTTGCACATATATTAACAGCGATAATTTTCTAAGAAACCATTTAGACTAATAATTTTCTATATACTCTGGGCTGTCGTCTTCGATAAGGTTACTACTACTGCCTCTGCCAGAGACAAGTCTGCTCATCAGTAGTTATTAAAGTCTTGCAGAGACCCCACTGTTTTCTATATTTGAGAGATCTTTTGTTAGCAAGAAAATTAACCATGTCTTCTGTCCTTCCCAGTCCAGTGGAAGCAAAGTGTATTGCCAGTGTTGTCAGGATATTTAAATTTTATACTTCTGTTTCACTCACATTTTATACCTAGGAAGTATCTAACCAAAGGCTAATGTTAAACAGGAAAATGTGATCGTATTATTTACTGAACACCTGTGTTCCTACATTAAACAATTTGGAATACCAATGACTTTGTTCTTTTCACTTTGACAAAGTGTATATTTAGTATATATTGAAACTGATTTAACAGTGTGGTGTGAGTTCTAGTCATTTGTCCTAACGTGAAGCCGGTACCAATTCTAAAGAAGTAAGCTTGGTAGCTTTTTGAGGTAAGATTGGTTTATTGGTTGTGTAGTGCTTGGTGAAGTGTAAGATATGAAGTCCCGAAGGATTGTTACTTAAAGGTATCCTGGACATAACCCTGGAGGAGTTAAAGTAAAATGTACGTGGGTTGCTTATCCTACAGATGACTGTAAAAAAGACATTATCCAATTTCCGAAGGACACACCATGACAACTGGCAGGAACACAAACAGCAATTCACTGACGACCAGCTGCTGGTTCTCACCGATCTCCTCGTCTCACCCTGCTACTATGCATAGAAAGGTGAGGCAGCAAAGTATACAGAAGTCTGTTTTCATGACCTTTGCTGTGACCCAGTGGAAGTTCCCAGAGAATTTTATACTTTTTTTCCCTCTGCTTTAGGTATTAAGCAGAGAATTGATGTGACAGCTTTTATAGACTTATGGTTAAATAAAAGAAAAGAGCTCTTACTCATAATTGCCCCTGAGTGGGGCCTGGCCATTTTGGGTTGTCCTAGGGATTCTGGGCTCTACAGTTGTGAAAATATTTCATCTCGGTTCTTAAGTATTTGTTATCCATTCTGTATTAAAGAGGGAGGGCTCAGAAGCCTTTCTATTGAAATAGGATGAAAAAAGATTTCATTTATTTGGTTCTTTGAGTTGGCTGTCCTGTTGTCTAACTGAAGCTTCCCCCCCCCCCCCCCCTTTTTCCTCCTTGATACAGATGAGTAGTCCTCACTTCAAGCTCTTTTCATCAAAAATTCCAGATCCTCAGGTACCATCTGTGGTGGCTTTCTGCAGGTTTAAAAACTCTGCCTCTGTTGAGATCTCATCATTTTGGTGGTTTCTGTGTTTGGTCTAATTAGTCCGAGTTCCACAGGTTCTCAGCTGCCATTTTCCTAACTTGTCCGGAAGTATTTCCAGTATATTGATCACTTTTTCTTTGAAGCATCTGACAAAGCCACAATGTCTCAGACTAGAAATAATTACCCAGTATGATCATGACATCCAAGACCAGACAGAGTCTAGGAACTCATTATGAAACCGTTTACTTGAAATGGAGAATGCCTATCTGTAACACAGGTCCTGTCATTCCATTCATCTCAAATTATTTTGAATTCTTTCCAAATGGCTGTTGAGTTTAGATGGTGGTAGGGCTGTGGGCCATAAATCTGAAGCATTGAGAACCTTAGGCTTGGAGAGCCATGAAGAGCGAAAGAAAAGAGGGCAAGTCTCGAACCCAGCCAAGTACCTGATGGATTGCTCGACCAAGACACAGAAGTGAAGTCTGTGTCCACGTGTTTCCCACAGACTGGAGTTTTTGGTGCTGAATAGAAGAGCAGTTGCTGAAAAACCAAGGGTTTGGTGAATAAATTTTTGATTGATTGTTATGTATGTATACAATGTGTGATTTTGAAAATAAACAGCAACAACAATAAAAACCCTGACTGAATGATTTTTACCTGTATTCTTTACAAATATTGTTTGATCCTCTTTGAAAACTGTTATACTTTACTAATGGAAGACTGCTGTGTTTGCGGAAATTCTGTAATCTTTTTTCTCCCTCCCCCTGCCCTTTTTTTTGCCTGCAGAATCGTTGAGAGACTAATAAGTCTTAATATTTAATTGACTTGTTTAATAAATGTTACATAGATGTAAAAGACTGTATAAACTGTAGAGACAGCATTGGCAAGACTTTGTACAGATGCAACCTCTTAAAAAACACCATTGTGTAATTAACTTGTAAAGATTCACATGTAGCTCTTTATTATAGTGACTGTTGGCTTTTGTACCAATTGAATGCCATTTTTTGTGTGTTTTTAAATTATTTTCTTTATCTTTTCATGCTCCAAAAGCTGAGGTGTGGGTTTGAGTTCATTTATCCTTAGAATGTCTGAATTTTTATGTAACTTTTTGTGTGTATCTCTAAATGCGAACACCACGTGTTTGCCTGTGACCAGTTTATAGAATGCAAGGTATCTTCTAGGTTGAAGTACTTCACAAAGTGGTGAATGTCATCTTGCAACACACCCTGTACAGTCTTCCTTAAAGGAACACTACGGTATATTTTTTAGTACCCACTTGCTGAATGACTTGATACAGACCTAAGCACAGCAGAGGTCTTGGTACAGTATTTAAGCATCAGCATACACAGGCGTAACCCCTGTATAGAGTAGTGCCAACCTGATTATTTCAATTGTGTAACTAGTTTAAAACCCAATAAATGGATTGTTTTTAACACCTGGTTTTTGGTCTTCATTACAAGGAGAAGACAGTTCTGGAGCCAGTGACTTGTGGATTCCTTTTGCATTCATAGATCTGGATCCATAAATTCATGCCCTCTCACCAGAGTGAATCATCTAGATCACACCTGCCCAGTTACAGTAGCTCGTAGCCACATGTGACTGTTTACATTGAAATTAAAAATTACTCAGTGTCAATAGCCACATTTCACATGTTCATTAGCCACTTGTGGCTAGTGGTTACCCTGTTCATTAGGCACGTGAGTGTTTTTTGTCGGCATGGAAAGTTTGACACTTATCTGGGTGATTGATTCTCAGATTGATGGGCCTGGAATGTGAATTTCAGTTCATACTCCCAGCTCATGATATTGATACCTGGTCCCGAAATCATAGTTTGAGCAGTGAGGCTTTATGTTATATTGACCACTTCAGTTTTGTCCTAGCTAAGCTGTATTTAGGTGAGGTTCCTAAAGTGGGGCATTTTTAAAAATATAAACTTCTGTCAGTGCTTCAGTTGTGTGATGATTAAGAACCCCTGGTAAAGACACCGAAGGCCCATTCGAGACCTAAAATCAAGGTACCTTAAAGAGTTTTTAAAATGCCCCGTGTGATTCTAATACCAGGTTTAGCAGTTGCTTATTATTTTGATACCCTAACTGCTTATATTGTGAATTACTTAACTCCTAAACGTTCTGTCAGTGACCTCAGAAATGAAAAGGAGGAGGGGGAGAAAAGGGATGAATGGTAACTGTTGTCTAAATATGCTGCATTCAAAAGAGTAGAGAAAGATAGCTGGAACCATTTTAAGGGGAGGCCAGTGTTAAGGCCTTGGGGGAAGGTGTGTGAAGGCAGACCAAAGTTTGGAACTCACTGCTGATTGGGCCTGGAAGATTTAGTTAAGGCAGGTTTGGGGTGGGGGTGAGTGGCAGGGAGAAGTAAGGGGAAGAGAAAGCCTGTATTCTTACTGTTCTAAGAGCCAATAAATCATCTTTAGTTTCCAAGTGCATCCTTTAAAAAAGAAAGACTTTGCAAGCTGTGTTTCAAAATTTGGGAGGAAAACCTACCTACTTCTCTTCCTGTGAATAATTAGTAATGTGGCCAGAAAAGACTGGAAAAATTAACTTTCTGTAGGTCTTCATAGTTGTTTTTGTGGCCAAAGGCCACCTGTCCTGTTACTGTAACTGGAGTATTCTACCATAGTTGAACATCAAGGTTTTCAGCTTTCTTTGCTGCAGATCACACCACAGTGAATATTTTCATACCTTCATGCTTAAAACCTTACCTTATATTCAAGTATTTCCTTAGGATAAATTCCAAGGAGTGAGATTTGTGGGTCATGAATTTAAACATTTTTATGGCTCTGATGTTCTTTCCTCAAAGTGCACGTCAGTTTCCACTGTCAATGTGTACCAGAGCGGTAGTTTCCCTTCAAACTGATAGTCTATTCCTATCTTAACATATTTTTAGTCAGCCCTGCTTGTTTATTTGTAGATTTTCCACTTTCTGACTGTGAAGCCAGTGTTCTTTCCAATCTGACACACTCCTGGTACATTCTGTAGACCTAATTATAGTAGCTTTAGTTTTGTTGATACTTGTTTTGGAACTGGTGATTCCAGATACTCTCTTCTAGATCGCCTGATCCTTTACAACTTGTGACTTTGTGTGTGTGTCCAGTATGAGGTAATTTTTCCCATAGGTGTAATTCTTGGCATTCTAGCCAGGACCTATTGTAATATCCTTCTGTCATATGGCCACATGCCTGGAAACGAGCTGGAAATTATGCAATAGCTAATTTATATGGAGAGGAGTGTGACATTTGGTTAGTTTCCACTTCGAATGGCATTTCCACTCTAAATACTAAACAGTGTTCTTTGGTTTATTATTTCTAGCCTCTGAGGTCACCATTACAACATAAATTAGAATTGCTGCAAGTGGTAGGGCAGTAGACTATTATGTGGAAGTTGGAAATTTTCCTTGAAGTTATTTGTAAATTCTGATAGCACAGTCAACTCCTGGACAGAATATCTGCCACCTAAATTATCCAGCCCTCTTGATTTTTCTTTTGATGAAAGCAGAGTGGGGGGTGGTGACTTGGGGAACATATGTTATATGCATAAATCAAATTCTTTGGTACTTGTTGGTACCAAACAGTTCTGTTTTAAAAGATAACCATTAGCCAAAATAAAAGAGTTTAAATGGCAATATCCTAAGTACTTCACTTGAATGGAATTTTCAAGATCCTAGTTAGCAGGCTGGGACAATGAAGCAGAAAAAGGGCTTAACCCTCTTTTGTCTCTGAGTAGCAAACATGCTTGGGAATGCTACTTGATTGCTCTTGAGACTACAACCCACATAATGAGTTCATTATTTTGGACACACTGGACTGTAGGATGGGAGGTTGGTTACTTTTTGGTTCCTGTTCTTTCTTACTAAAACTAGCTTAGCTAGTTTTGCATACATGGCTTTTCAAGATGTTTGACATTCAACATGGCATTGAGTGATGTCTGTGATTTCTTGGCTTTTGCCCATTCCCTAGCCATTTGCATGGGGAGTTTCTTTGCTATTTGCATTTGTTTCCTAATAGATAACTTCTCTCTCAGTGAGCCGAGAGAAGGAAAGAAAAAACGACGTTAAAGTTGGTTTGATTTGAAGTCTGTTATAATGATGCGATTTACAAATTCTGGGTCTCCAGGTACCACCATGGAAGGCGACGCCAGTTTAATCTGGGAGCAAAGTACTAGCTGCAGCGTAGAGAGGAGCTAGGCAGGCGCACTTGGAAGCACCAGGAATGGGGAGAGGTGGGCGGCGGCGGGCGGGCCAGAAGCCCAGGGAAGGCCCTGGACCCCGCTTAGACCGACGTGAGCCACCACCCGCCTTGTCCACGGTCTCCACTCTCCAAGGCCAAGGCCCCCATGGATCACGCTGTGTGCTATCGGCGCCCCCACCTTTGCCCTCCTCTCCACGCAGTCCGCCCCCCTCTTCCTCCATATGTCAACTCTTGCCAGCCTCAGGGAGCCCCCACTTCCCGAGCGGCAAAACGGCGCGCCTGAGACCGCGCGGCGCGGGGGACGGAGGTCGCGGCGGCGGGAGCTGCCGGTCCGGGTACACCACGAGGCCCGCGAGGCGGCCGGGGCGCGGGGGCAGGCGGGGCACAGAGCCCGAGTGTCCAGCGGAGGGGGCGGCGCCCTCGGCGTCTCCGTGACTGCGCCTCCGCGCCCCGGCTCGCCGCGGCACCCGGGATGCGCGGAGGCGGCGGCGATGGCCATGATGCCTCCGGCTCGGCATCCGCCGGGGCGGCGGGCGAAGCTGGGGTCCGGGCTGCGAGATGGAGGAGGAGGGGCGGCGCTGAGGCCACCAGGCAGGTGAGAGGCCGCGGGACCCCGGAGGAGGACGACCCCGCGGGGACCGGGAGGGCCGCCGGGTGAGGGAGCCGGCAGCCGCGTGCGTCCGGGCCCGGCCGCCGCGCACCTGCGCTCCTGGCGAGGCCTGCGGAGAAACCATCTAGCTCCTGCCTTGCGCGTCCCCGGGCCCCGCGGGGCCGGTGGATCCCCTCCCCTAGCGCCCATTCCCTGCCTGAACCCTCCTCACCTCACCGACCCTTTCCAGAATCCTTTACATGCTTCCCTAGACCGGCCTAGGCCCTCCTCACCATAACCTTCTCCAGCCCCGCAGCCCCTACCCTTCTCAAGTTCCCGATCGGGGTCGCCATGCCCTCCCTGCAGTCTCCTAGTCCAGCCCCATCCTCAGGAGGGTGCTCCACAGTCTCCCCTCTCCCTCATCCACCGACCCCACCCGACTGCATCAGCCGCTCCGGGCTTCAAAAGTGGGGAGAAAGAGCATGGCCTCTGAAATGCAGATAAGTCTGGCTTGAATCTTAGTGACCTTGGACAAGTCATCTGACTTCCCTGACGTTTTCCAGATATCTCAATACAAATCCAGTGGGAGTAATAACCCTAGTACAAAACCTTGTTCTCTTGTGAGGGTTAAACTCTGAAAATGCCTGCCCTGGAGGAATTGAAGGCATTATGGGGGTGCTGGGAGGGGGGAAGTGTTGGAAGAAACCAGATCATGAGTTGACTTGTAGAAGATCATGTAAAATGTTTGAATATTACTAAAATATTAAGATAGCACACTAAATTATCAGAGGCTCTTCACACATATCATAAGGAGAAATCATTGATGTACATTTTCACTTACTATTCCTCACTTGCTAGTTACTTGAGGGTCTCTCCTTAGTTGTAATAAGATGCATATGATATGATTTCATTCCTTCTTATTGTGTCTAATATGCCTTCTTCTTAAGACTGGTGTTCCAACTTAAAATTTTTCTGATTTTATTATTTTTATTGCATCTTCTTCTAGGCCCTATTTATGCTCCCAGAGATGAACAGTAGCTCGTATGTTTGCATTGAAAAGAATGTTGGTAACCTCTATTTAATATTTAGGAATAAGTAGCAGATGCATTCATTTACACCCCACCCCAAATAACTGAGTTTTATAATTCTGCCAGCATAGCTTTGTCCCAAATTGTTATCTCAGCCTCCTTTTTCTTAAAGTCTCAAAAGTTAGTACTAAGACCTAGGCTTACTTTCCCTTCACTTCCTTATTATTTCAAAAGTTTCTCTGCCAAAACCTTTACTTCTGATATGTCTTCTTCTTTTTCTCTCTTTTCTCTTCCCTGTCTCTGATTCCTTCCTTTTTTCCTAATTATCCCAAATCAGAGTGATTTATAATTACCTTATACCAAGCCATAATTTTTCAACCTTGCCAAAAAGGTACATGCAAACATATGTACAGATATATGTACATGGAACTTTGAGTTGGGAAGGAATTGCAATACCTACTTCATAGGATTATAATGAGAATGAAATAAAATTTGATAACCTATGTAAAGCTTCTAGTAGAGGTCAGGCATATAATAACCACCCAATACATTATAGCTGCTGTAACTGTCTTCTGACCTGGGACTCCCTACCTTGATTGCTTTGCTTTTTTGTTTAGCTTGGTGGTGTGCAGCCTTTAGAGAGTAACTGCTTAGGTTCAGATCCATGCTCTGCCCCTTAAGATAGGTGCTCTCTCTGCCTAAGTTTCCTCATCTATAAAATAGAGATAAATTATACTGTCTGTCTTAGGGTTGTGACGACTTGATAAGTTAATAGTGTGGAGCATTGGGATCAGTGCCTGGCACATCACAAGCACTTAGTAAAGGGAACATACTAATGATGATACTGCCCCAGAATTCCTGACTCAGAATTCTTTTATCAATCTATTGAAAAAATTATAATTGGAGAGAAAGTAAAAGTGGCCCCTCAACTTCTCCAAAAATTTTTTTTCCTTCTGCCTCTTATCTTTGGCTAATGTTGATGCTTCATCATTCTATTTTCCCCTTTCCAAATGTTTCCCAGCCTGGACTCTTCATAACTTCCATCAACCACTTCTTTGTTTTTTTTTTTTTTTTTAATAATTTTCATTTATTTATTTATTTTTGGCCGTGCTGGCTCTTTGTTGCTGCATGGGTTTTGTCTCTAGTTGCAGAGAGCAGGGGTTACTCTCTAGTTGAGGTGCATGGGCTTCTCATTATGACGGCTTCTCTTGTGGAGCAGGGGCTCTAGAGCTCACAGGCTTCAGTAGTTGCAGCCGATGACCTCAGTAGTTGTGGTTCCCAGCCTCTGGAACACAGGCTCAATAGTTGGGGCACACAGGCTTAGTTGTTCCGAGGCACGTGGGATCTTCTTGGACCAGGGATTGAACCTGTGTCTTCAGCATTGACAGGCAGAGTCTTACCACTGAGCCACCAGGGAAGCCCACCCCGTTCTTTATTATTACTCACTTGATATTTCTCTCAGCATCTGAATTCCAGACTTCATCCTTCTAATTTTCCCAAACCAAATTCCTGCTTCCCTCTTCAGAGTCAGGGGGATTTTCTGTAAAGAGGAGTATCACCTTTCTGCTTCTACAAATTGGATTTTCTCTTCTACTTCCTTCTTCATTGGTTAACCCCAATCTCCCCATTAACAAAAACTTAACAGTAAATGTTTTTTTTTTCTTTCACTACACAGGTGTCATAAAGTGTTCAGAACACAGGCACACAGTCTTTAAGTGAAAACAATAAGCTGCCCATTATTACTATTTTTAATTCTAAATCAGGAAACTAAAGATCAGGACTAGTTCTTCTCTCCCGTAGAACTCTTACAAGGGAAGTACAGAAAAGTTAGTTCCACTTCTCAGTGGAGAAATATGATATTTTCATGATCTGTACTTTTTGACCATTGAGAATATACAAGAGGTTATCTTCTTCCTTCATGAAGGACACCAGTTAGTTTTATGGATCTCCCCAGAACTGAAATGTGTCTGATACTGGCACAGGTGTACCTATTACTGAATGCTTGGAGACTTCTGTATTGGGTGGTTCCTAACTCCTGCTTGAAGCTCCCAGTAATCCCTCACTGATCAGGCCCCTTCCTCTATACCCCATAATTCAGCAACTAAAGGATTTACCCCTGGCTTCACTGGAGGCCCTGGGACTCAGCTTGAGCTGGTGGTTAAATATTCTGAACATCACCCATGGACCTCCCCAGTACCACTGGTTATTCTTAAAATGCTGGATTAAAGCACATTCTTTTCGGTTGCCAAGAGCTTTGGATGTACCACTGGAAGCATCTTTGGGAATAGGGTGACACCAGGCCAATGGGGCTTTGTGATTTTGAACAACAAAAGACTGTGTGAAGGTATTTTAAATCTCATTGCAAGATGGGAAGAGAAAGTTAAAAGACCAAAAAGAAAAATAAGTTATTCTTTAAAAATAGATACTGTGTTGTGCTCATCTATGCACCCAGAGTACCTGGTGTAAAACTGGCAGAGAGTACGCACACGTAGATAAAAAACTGGGTGAATGCATGCATCCTGCTTCATCATGAGGATATTCCTGCTGGGATCATGATAACTCACATTTATATAAACTTTACAGAGCAAACTGGTAAATCTCAAATAGAATTCTAACATCGTTCATTACTTCCATTTATATAGTCCTACACAAAGGTCTTTTCCAGAGGAGAATATGGAGTTGGCCAAGAAATCACAAGCAGGGGGAATATATAAATAATGGAAAATAAAGGGTTCTTCCTAGAGAAAGAAATCGGATTTGTTAGTGATATGTGGAAGTTATGTAAAAGGCCACAGTATACTTCAGTGGTACCCTCTTTCTTATGGGCTTCCCTTGTAGCTCAGTCAGTAAAGAATCTGCCTGCAGTACGGGAGACCTGGGTTCAATCCCTGGGTTGGGAAGATTCCCTGGAGAAAGGAATGGCAACCCACTCCAGTATTCTGGCCTGGAGAATTCCATGAACAGAGGAGCGAAGACCTGCTCCCTTCTCCCAGCCTGTCTGTCCCCCACTTCATACCCCTCACCTTTCACCCACCTAGCCCCTCCTCATGAAGACCCCCTTGGCCTCTCTCAGCCTGCTCCCTGGCCTGGATCAATCCCCCCGTCTCTTCTCTCCACACTGCGCTGCCATCAGTTGATTTGCCACATTTGGCTGTAATTACATAGTTAGATTGATCTGCCCCAACTAGACTGTGATCTCTTTGGTGGAGAGTTATATTCTTGGTGTCCAGTGTCTGGTATCAGAGTTTCTGAAGGTAACGTCTGCACACTCACCCTTTAATCACAATCTCAAGGGGGCGAGGCCTCAGTATCTCTTTCCTTTTTTTTAACCTGCTCTCCAGCTGATGCTTAAACTAGTTTGAAAACCCCTGTGTCCTTAAATCTAAACTTAGCTGGATGAATGTATTTCAAGGTGCCTGTGTCTTTTCTGTGTGGGGCTTCGGGCGGAGAAATGCTTTCTGGGCACTGGGTCAGAGCTGAAAAAGCCTAGTGCTTTTGTAAAAGATCACGAGATCACTCTGCTGTCTCCATTCATTCCTTTCTGTTTCTGGGGGTGCATTTTCCTGCGCAGGCTTTTCTGCCTTGGGCCCCTTTTGTCAGTCGTCGCTCGTCTGTGAGTTGAGGCCCTGACTGCCTTCCCACAGAAGGAAGAGTCGTCTCTGAAGATGAACTCAACGGGCCACCTTCAGGATGCGCCCAACACCACCCTGCTCCATGTGCCTCAGGCCCAGGGGGGGAACAGTACCGGCGTCCGGGAGGGTCTCCAGGAACCCGTCCACGCGGCCACCTTGGTGACCTGTACCTTTCTGCTCGCAATCATCTTCTGCCTGGGCTCTTACGGCAACTTCATTGTCTTCTTGTCCTTCTTCGACCCGGCCTTCAGGAAATTCAGAACCAACTTTGATTTCATGATCCTGAACCTGTCCTTCTGTGACCTCTTCATTTGTGGCGTGACGGCCCCCATGTTCACCTTCGTGTTGTTCTTCAGCTCAGCCAGTGGCATCCCGGACACTTTCTGCTTCACCTTCCACCTCACCAGCTCCGGCTTCATCATCATGTCCCTCAAGACAGTGGCGGTGATTGCCCTGCACCGGCTCCGCATGGTCTTGGGGAAGCAGCCCAACCGCACGGCCTCCTTCCCCTGCACCTTGCTGCTCACTCTGCTCCTCTGGACCACCAGTTTCACCCTCGCCACCTTGGCCACCCTGAAAACCAG
Source organism: Odocoileus virginianus (assembly GCF_023699985.2). NCBI lineage: Eukaryota > Metazoa > Chordata > Mammalia > Artiodactyla > Cervidae > Odocoileus > Odocoileus virginianus. The sequence continues at coordinate 34,794,960 of NC_069675.1, read as the reverse complement.
CAAGTCACACTTCTGCCTTCCCATGTCCAGCCTGATCGCCGGAGAAGGGAAAGCCATCCTGTCTCTCTACGTGGTCGACTTCACCTTCTGTGTGGCGGTGGTCTCTGTGTCCTATGTCATGATCGCTCAGACACTGCGGAAGAATGCTCAAGTCAGGAAGTGCCCCGCTGTGATCACCGTGGACGCTTCCAGACCACAGCCTTTCATGGGGGCCCCCGTGAAGGGAGGCGGCGAGCCCATCCAGTGTCCCATGCCGGCTTTGTACAGGAACCAGACTTACAACAAACTGCAGCACGTTCAGACCCACGGATACACCAAGAGTCCCAACCAGCTGCCAGCCCCTGCGGCCAGCCGGCCGCAGCTGGTGTCGGCTGTCAATCTGTCCACGGCCAAGGACTCCAAGGCGGTGGTCACCTGCGTGGTCATCGTGCTGTCGGTCCTGCTATGCTGTCTTCCGCTGGGGATTTCCTTGGTGCAGGTGGTTCTGTCCAGCAATGGGAGCTTCATCCTTTACCAGTTTGAACTGTTTGGGTTTACGCTTATATTTCTCAAGTCAGGATTAAACCCTTTTATATATTCTCGGAACAGTGCAGGGCTGAGAAGGAAAGTGCTCTGGTGCCTCCAGTACATTGGCCTGGGTTTTTTCTGCTGCAAACACAAGACCCGACTTCGTGCCATGGGCAAAGGGAACCTCGAAGTCAACAGAAACAAATCCTCCCATCATGAAACGAACTCTGCCTACATGTTGTCTCCAAAACCCCAGAAGAAATTTGTGGACCAGGCCTGTGGCCCAAGTCACTCAAAGGAAAGTGTGGTCAGTCCCAAGATGTCTGCTGGACATCAACACTATGGGCAGAGCAGCTCCACCCCCATCAACACTCGGATTGAGCCGTACTACAGTATCTACAACAGCAGCCCATCCCAGGAGGAGGGCATCCCACATAACTTACAGCCAGTAAACTCCTTTGGGTTTGCCAATTCATATATTGCCATGCATTATCACACCACTAATGATTTAATGCAAGAATATGACAGCACATCAGCCAAGCAGATTCCAGTCCCCTCTGTTTAGAGTCGTGGAGGCTAGCGAATCTTCTATAAACTGTTTTGGTTTCTGACACTAATTGATTTTTTTAAAATTTTGGGATATCAGAGGTACATCAAAACTTAAAGACCTAGACAGTTGACACTTAGAACTTAGAAAAGATTTTCTCTGAAGTATTAGCATCTCTTGGTTTGCTTTGCAGTTTCCTGACATTTTAAGTGTTGATGAAAAAGTTTATTATTTTACACCGGACCTGTACTCCAATCTTTTGTACTAAATTTTTAAATAGATGCCAGGGAATGGTTTTGCTACTGTATTAAAGTAGGGAAGGAACTGATTATGATCATTTGAGTCAATGTTATGATTCTTTGAAGTGTGAGCTGGATTTTTTTAAAGACAATGAAAGTATCGTCTTTACTGAGATATTATTTTTTATTAACTGAATTATAAATTTTAATCCTTTGAAGTGTTCAAATGGTGTCAATGTTTTTTTTTTTGGTAGCAGGCTTATTGGAATAAATAATACATTGTTAAATCAGAAATGTATTATTTATAGCTATATTTTCCAAAACTGCACAAGCATTACTTTCTTTTCATAAGACAGTCATCTAAGAATAGAGTATTATGATTATTACCATTTCTAATTATAGATATTATTCTTTTGTGTCAGCTGAGTAGCTGTACAGTTCTTTTGAAAAGAAATCTGTTTTTTCTTGCTAAAAATGAATTATTCTATTTCAGAATGATCTTACCCAAGAAACTTAGTGAAGAGGACTGCATCTATAGTAGAGTGATGCTCTTCCTGGGAGAGTAGGCGCTAACTGTGGTCATCTCATCAGGGTGCTGTTATGTTATGTGGGAAGTGGGCTAGACTGTTTATGTGCTAGACAATCTTTAATTATTGTCTAAGAAGGCGTAAGGATGAAATGGGGGTGTTTCAACTTATGCTTTCCTTATATGTGAGAATGGTTTGTTCACAACCTGACAAAGTATCTAAGTAACTATTTAGAAAAAATTTTTTGATCTTTGTTTATATATTACCATGGTAGAAAAATTCTTAAGATGTTCTGTTTTCAAACTAATTGTGTTACTTCTCTCCCATGAATCTTAAACTGGAAATGGGCAGTAAGGGGAAATAGATTAAGTATTTCTACACTTAAGACTAATTTTATTATATACTCAGTGATGCCTAGCATAACAACTGTAAACTTATTTTTTTATGTGAAAATGTTTTCATGATGTAGTTGACTTTTGAACTCAGTACAATTTTGGAACTATAGCTTCTAGAAAAGATGAGCATCAAGATACAAAACCTATCTTTATAAATTGTTATATTCAAGAACTGTTATTACAGATTGGAAGGCACTTTGTCCCTTTGGATGAAAGGTGTTCAGGTTATAGCATCCTCTCCCATGCTGTTCCTAAAATCAGAGATTATGAGAGGCATGGAGAAGACAGCTAATACTCAACTAGAACTCTCCTCAGTCTTGTCTGATATTTCTGACCTTCCAGTATCAGTCATTTCTATTTCCGAGGTTTAAGTATGAGATATGGGTTTTATTTTGTTTTTAAATTCACTTTTTAGGACTCTCTTCTTCCCTTCCCTCTCTCCCTTCTATCCTTTATTTTTGCTATTAAATTTTATAACAGAAGAAAAAATATCCATTCCCACTTTTTTTTTTTTTTTGGTAATTGAATGCTATTTTTGGAAGTCACTATGACCTATTTCAATTGTGCTTTTATATTTTTAATACAACTCTGTTTTCATTTGTTAATATTACCATGAAATAGGTTGGTATATAATCTCTTTTTAACAAAGAATTAAGAAATCTAATATCCTCTCCCAAGATCATTTGAAGAATTGTGGCAAATTAGGAATTAAACATTTATCTAAATTCAGAAGCTGGTATTTATTTCAATAAGTCAAACAGCTTTTTAAGTAATAACATTAATCAAGAAGCTATTTCATATTTTTTAAGGTATGAATCTCTTTTTGTCCAGGCATTTCAAATGTGACTCAATAAAAGATATTTTTAAAAAATTTCTATTGTACTTATAAATCTAAAAATTACAGGTTTCCTTTGTGACTTTTGAGTTTGAGACGATTTGACCCATGTTTGGCAGGTAAAAATTGTAGCATAAAGAAAATTAAGCATGTGCATATGAGGTTTCAGTCTCTTTATGCTCATCAAGAAATTATGGATTTAACTTGCATGAAGTACATACTGGACTAGATTCTTTATATCTCTGTATCTATGTCTATATGTAGGTATATGTAGATATAGATATAGAGGTAGGAATATATAACTTGTCTCTTCATAAGTTATATATGTCTAGCCATATCTATATCTACCTGGAGACAAAGATATAAATAGGCATATATAACTTCTCCATAAGGGCTAAAATGAAAACTTTTCTAAAAGTAATGAGAATTCACTTATATGACTAATTAAGCAGGGCATATTAATTAGTTCTCTTGATGCTTTACTGTGATGCAAAGTATGTGATTCAAACATTTTATAATTGTTCTGATGTTAATCATTAGGCCAGATTTGTATTACTGATGCTTTTAATGTTCTTTTAAACTGACGTTTGGAAAATAAAAAATATGAAAATCCTGACATTTCTGAATATCAGACTGCAATACTTTTACATTCCTGTCCAATCACTTAAAAACCATCAGAGAATAGCTGTGTTGAAACTCGGAGAAAGTTCTTTTCCTTAAAAGATGAAATAGCTTGTTTGACTACATTTTGTAGCATGCTTTTATACTCAGAATAACTGGGAATAATTAGCTCCAAAGGTTAATTTTTTACTAAACTAGGTTTATCACTGAGTGGGAAAAGTTCTGACTAAACATTTTAAAAACTTCTCTGAAATGACATGAATCTGGTAAAAGATACGGAATTCTGGATATTTCAGTTTATCAATCAGGGTTTGATTTTAAGGATCAGGAAACATTAGTTTAAGCAGAAAAGGACTGAATATAGGAAGTCAGATGTCTCAATCGTTAGAAGGTCAAGGCTCTTTGACGATGGGTCGCCAGGAAAACTCCAAATAAATGCTACCAGTAGCCAGCAGAACTGCTCCTTCTGCTAGGAAGGGAGGGAGTCAGACTTCCTTGGGCCTTGGACTCCAAGGACACTGGCGGCTACGCTGCCACCACCTTTACAGCCAATCCTGTTGACACCTCCGAAGCAAATGCTGAACATCAAAGCAGTGCTGCGGAAAAAAACTGGCACCGGACCTTTAGTTGGCAGAACCCAACTTGCCTTTAAAACCCGAGGTTCCGTGAACCTGGAAAGTGTAGTTACACTAAAAAGGGAAACTGAAAGGAGGTTCAGGAAAGCTCATGAGCTCCAGTCCACTCCATCCTCAAGGGCCCCTCTCTTTGGCGCTCCACGTTTGCAGCCACTCCTTTAGCTGTACGTCCAAAGAACACCAGCAACAACAGCACCGCACAGCTGCTCTCATTTAAACAAAAACATCCTTCTCTGCTCCACAGGGAAGATGCAAAGTCCAATCAACTGCTCTCATTCTCGGTGATGTGCGATGAACTTTTCCAGTTCAGTCAAAAATCTCAACTTCATATTGTGTAACATAAGGATGAGGTTGTCAAGTTTACCACTGAATGGTCAGGCCACTCAAGAGGGCTGCTCTCCTGCTGTTTGTGCATCCTGTGCCTGCCCTACCAGCACCCTGCGTACCTGGCTAACCTTCCTGCAGGCTTGCCCCGGGCCCCAGCTGGCGATTGTATCAGGAGGCGGTGAGTGGTGTGCCCTTCCACTAGATTCCCTGGTAACTAATGAGCCCACCTGATGTCAATTCTCCTGTCACTGGTCATCTCCCTGCACCCTGGCATAGACCCACCGCTGCCCATGGTGGGGTGTCACTCCAGGACCTTGCTTCAGTCCCCATGAACCATTAAACCATTTGATACCAACCAGGGTTCTTGGCCTTCCCTAGTCAACACAAATTGATAAGAGGCCTGTCACAGTAGTGGGGAGAGAAAACAAGTAACAGTTCCCTTGCTCACTCCCAGAGGTGAGGAGAGCTGGTTCCTTATATGGGGTGAGGGTAGGCGTGGTCCAGAGGTCAGGCCGTAGGGGTGGCTTAGGTGTTTTGCTCACCTCTTTGTTGGTGTTGAGTGCCGGGGGCATGCACAGTACCTTGCTTTTTTTCCCGACACACCCTGGTTGTTTTGTTTTTTTGCTAAGTCATGTCCAACTCTGTGACCCCACAGATTGTAGCCCACCAGGCTCCTCTGTCCATGGAGACTGAAACCCTGTTTTTACTCCCAGCTCTCCAGAAGCAGCAGTTGGGGTTTTTTTGGTCCTTTTGTATTTTTGTCCAGAATTTGCCTGAACTGTGCATGCACGCAGTTACGTTTAGTCCCTCGCAGTTTCTTTGTGTTATGTTTGAGGAGACGTTTGTCCAGGTGCAAACATTGCAGCAAAGGTCCCAGGTCCCAGCCTGTCACACACTGAGTCTCTGCTGCTGACTCCAGGCTCTTCAGCCTTGAAGCTGGGCAAGCACAGGCCTTGTAGGCCTGTAGGGTCCAGCTCCCAAGCCAACAAACACATATTATAGAAAGCAGCAGAAAAATGGGGTTAAGGATGGGAATTTGGTGGAAATGTATCATAAGAAGACATGCGAGCTAATATAGGCCTGCCTTGCTTCTGTATCTATTCATTTTTGGCCGTGTTGGGTCTTAGGTGCTGAGTGTGGGCTCTTCATTGCAGTGCATGGGCTTCTCCCTAGTTGTGATGTGCAGGCTTAGTTGCTACACAGCATGTGGGATCTTAGTTCCCTGACCAGGGATTGAGCCCACATCTCCTAGATTGGAAGATAGCTTCTTAACCACTGGACCACCAGGGAAGTCCCAGGCCTTACTAGTTTTTGATCAGGAAGTCGTTGTTGGTATTTTGTAACTTCTTCCACCATTCCCTACTTCTTATCCCTTCCTCTGAGAAAATAAATAACTTTTATAAAATAGTGGAGGGAAGGAAATACTAAGAAAACAAAACTTAAGGAACATAAAGCAGGATTACAGAAATAAGACAGCAAAATGTAAACGCATTATGTTGTTTATAAAAGACAAAAGTCCTTGAATTATAAATGATATGCGGGCAGTTCCCTGGCAGTCTGGTGGCTCAGATGGTAAAACATATGCCTACAATGTGGGAGACCCTGGTTCAAACCCTGGGTCAGGAAGATCTCCTGGAGAAGAAAATGGCAACCCACTCCAGTATTCTTGCCTGGAAAATCCCATGGAGGGAGGAGCCTGGTAGGCAACAGTCCATGGGGTCGCAAAGAGTCGGATATGACTGAGCGACTTCACTTTCACTTTCCCTGGCCGTCCAGTGGTTGGGACTCTGCACTTGCATTGCCGAGGGCCTGGGTTCAATCCTAGTTCGGGGAACTAGAATTCCCACAAGTCACATGGCACAGTCCTAAGAAAAAAAAGATGTGCAAAATTTGTTGCTTGAAATAGATAAATATAAGATAAACTGATGTGAAAATTAAAAGATAGGAAAAGTAGATCATGCTTTGATGAAAAAAAGAAGGGTGTTACAACATTAATAACAGAGAAGAACTAAAAACAAACCCATATTAAAGAAGAGAATTAATATTGATAAAGAGAACACCCAAATAGTAAAGTATTAACAGTATTCATTCATTCAGTGGATATTTAATGAATACTCTGTGCCAGGAACTTGAGATACACTGGTGAAGTTTCTATTCTCCAGACAGTTACATTATGCTAAGGGAGATAAACAGATTCAGTTCAGTCGCTCAGTTGTATCCGACTCTTCGCAGCACGCCAGGCCTCCCTGTCCATCACCAACTCTCAAAGTTTACCCAAACTCATGTCCATTGAGGCGGTGATGCCATCCTGCCCTCTCATCCTCTGTCATCCCCTTCTCCTGCCCTCAATCTTTCCCAGCATCAGGGTGTTTTCAAATGAGTCAGCTCTTTGCCTCAGGTGGCCGAAGTATTGGAGTTTCAGCTTCAACATCAGTCCTTCCAATGAACACTCAGGACTGCTGTCCTTTAGGATGGACTGGTTGGATCGCCTTGCAGTCCGAGGGACTCTCAAGAGTCTTCTCCAACACCACAGTTCAAAAGCATCAATTCTTTGGTGCTCAGCCTTCTTTACAGTGCAACTCTCACACCCATACATGACCACTGGAAAAACCATAGCCTTGACTAGACGAAACTTTGCTGACAAAGTGATATCTCTGCTTTTTAATATGCTGTCTAGGTTGGTCATAACTTTCCTTCCAAGGAGTAAGTGTTTTTTAATTTCATGGCTGTAGTCACCATCTGCAGTGATTTTGGAGCCCCCCAAAATAAAGTCAGCCACTGTTTCGCCATCTATTGGCCATGGAGTGATGGGACTGGATGCCATGATCTTAGTTTTCTGAATGTTGAGCTTTGAGCCAGCTTTATCCACGCTCCTCTTTCACTTTCATCAAGAGGCTCTTTAGTTCTTCTTTACTTTCTGCCAGAAGGGTGGTATCATCTGCATATCTTAGGTTATTGATATTTCTCCCAGAAATCTTGATTTCAGCTTGTGCTTCATCCAGCCTGGCGTGTCTCATGATGTACTCTGCATAGAAGTTAAATGAGCAGGGTGACAATATACAGCTTTGATGTACTCCTTTTCCTATTTGGAACCAGTCTGTTGTTCCATGTCCAGTTCTAACTGTTGCTTCCTGACCTGCATACAGATTTCTCAAGAGGTGGGTCAGGTGGTCTGGTATTCCCATCTCTTTCAGAATTTTCCACAGTTTATTGTGATCCACAAAGTCAAAGTCTTTGGCAGAGTCAATAAAGCATAAACAGGTTAACCAACAAGTATGTAATTTTTATATAGTGCAATGTTCTATGAAGAAAAACAAAATAGTTAAGACAGAGAAAGTGTCAGGGATGTTATTTTTATGCAGGGAAGTTAGAAACTATTTGGGACAATAATAGAATTGACTACAGTATTATTTTCATTATCATTTAGTTCTAATTTCCATTATTATATTGATTTTAAGCTACATTAAATTGATTTTAAGATGCATTAAATTGATTTTAAGATGCATCTTCAATTTAATAATAGATTTGGAGAATAAAGAAACATTATTTAATTACAAGATAGATCTGAATTCCCATTATTATATTTCTTTGGGTCCACAGATTATTTAGAGGTGATTCTCTCAGTTTCCAAATGTTATATTTCAATTACTGATTTTTAACTTGATGACACCATGGCAAGTGAGATCTATACAATTCCAGTCCTTGAAAATTACTTAAAATTTGCTTTATGTTCCTATATACGGGCAGTTTGTTTAAATGATCTGAGTATACTTGAAAAGTATGTGTATTTTTAAATTGTTGAGTAAAACGTTTTTTAGAGGTTCATTAGTGCAAGTCTATTGGTTCTGTAGTTCGTGTTCATACTGATTTTTTGTTTGCTTGATCTGGAGAGAGATGGCAACAAAAGTGCTTATACACAGAAAATAGACTACTAGTATGTGGTTGGTGTGCATGGGGATCCTGCAGAGTAGTTTACAGAGAGGAGAGAGAACTTGTTACTTGCTGGGTTGTTAAAGTGGAGGTCAGTTAGGGGAGTTGCTCTGGGAGTGTTATTTTAACAATTCAGAAAATAAGATTGTAGGTATTACTTAAAATTCACTTCTGAACCTTATTACTATATAAGCTTGCATTTGTACAAAGTTATAATCAGAATGTATATCTTATCTTCTATTTTTTCCTGTTGAAGTGATCACATTATCAAATTTTTGAAGAGAAGATTCATTGTATGAATACTGTTGAAATTACTCCCAAACGTGTATCTGTTCAAGGAAAGTAAGATGAAGGAAAATTGCCTTCAGGCAACCTAGCAAATAAGAGAGAGAGTTGGGAATTGAGTACTTCCTTACAGACTGCCCTTACAGAACTTTTTAAGTTATCAAAACTGTGTTGGCAACAAGGAGTGTATGTCTTGGTGGTAGGTTTAAATTTAGAAACTCCAGGTGGGGCTAATGGTAAAGACCCTGCCTGTCAATGCAGGAGATTTAAGAGACATGGGTTCGATCCTTGAGCTGGGAAAATCCCCTGGAGGAGGAAATGGCACTCCACTCCTGTATTCTTGCCGGCAGAATCTCATGGACAGAGAGGAGCCTGATGGGCTGTAGACCATGGGGTCGCGAAGAGCTGGACATGACCAGAGTCTGAGCATGAGCACTTCTTGATCTAAGAGTTATTCTAGACAAAAGAATTTGTCTCCTGTTTTAGTAACATTGTTAACCTCATCTGATTCACCACCCACTGTCCACCTTCTCACGACAGCCCTGCTTCTGAAGTGATAAAAAATGCTCCACTGTCCCACCAATATGCATTCTACAAGTTCTGATTGTGAAAATGCACAAGAGCAGGTAATAACAATAGCCACCGGGCTTATGTGAGAGTGTGTCACTGTGTTAGTCCTCTGTCATGTCCAGCTCTTTGTGACCCCGTGGACTATAGCCTGCAGGGCTCCTCTATCCATGGGATTCTACAGGCAAGAATACTGGAGTGCATAGCCATTTCCTTCTCCAAGGGATCTTCCCAACCCAGGAGATTCACCGATTTCAGAGGTTACAATGTGATAAAATGCTTATCTTAGAACTGGTAATGTAGAACATTCAGTATAAGCTAAGGGAAAACACGGAATTATGGTCTTGTTAAATAATTTTAAGGATCTTTCTTTGACACTAAGATTTTGAATAGTTCCTTGGGCAGCCACTCTTTATATCCAAAATCAATGCCTTCATAATATTCTAGATAGGAATTCTTTTCTAAAGTGAGAATGGGCAGTAATGAAAGAGCAGTGGTCTTTCAAATAAACAGCAGAATGAGGTCATAAATAGCCTTCTCAAACAGCTCAGTTGTAGGGGCCTGAAAATGAGCATCTACTAACTTGTTCCCTTTGTCCTGCTCCAGATGCTTGCACCCCAGTTTGAAGATCTCTCCCCTAGGCCACCAGTAGCACTTCAGGGTGGCAGCAGGTTTAGATTCCCACCAGATTTGACTTTGGACTCTGACTCATTCTTGAGTAATTCTCCATAACTCAGCCAAGCCAGGTTGTGGAGTCTCCCCTTTCAAGGTCATCCTCTTCATTCTGTTTATTGGCAATAGTACATGGAGACTACACTGGGACGTTTTGATTCTCAGAGGCAGGATTTTTCTCCCTTATTCACTTAAAGCAGTTGTTTTTTTTCTCCATTAACGAAAGAGGTCTGTGGTCTCATAAGAGAGATTTGTTCTCACTGCCTTCCTACTGTACTGGAGTTGAAGAAGAAAGGCCAAGAGTCAGTTTACAATAGCTAGGACATGGAAGCAACCTAGATGTCCAGTAACAGATGAAAAGAAGATTTGGTATATATATTCAATGGAATATTACTCAGCCGTAAAAAGAATGAGTTTGAGTCAGTTCTAGTGAGGTGGATGAATCTAGAGCCTATTATACAGTGAAGTAAGTCAGAAAGAGAAAAACGAATATCATCTATTAATGTGTACATATGGAATCTAGAAAAATGGAATTGATGAACCTATTTGCAGGGAAGGAATGGAGACTCCAATATAGAGAATGGACTTGTGGACACAGTGGGGGAAAGAAAGAGTGAGATGAATGGAGAAAGTAGCATTGACATATATACACTATCACATATAAAAGCAATAGCTGGTGAGCAGTTGCTGTATAACACAGGCACCCCAGCCTGGTGCTCTGTGATGACCTAGAAGGGTAGGTTGCGGGGAGGGGAGGGAGTCTCAAGAGGGAGGTGATATGTGTATAGTTATGACTTATTTGCATTGTTGTATGGCAGAAACCAACACAACATTGTAAGGCAATTTTCCTCCATTAAAAAAAAAATCAGTGAAGACATCAGGTCTGTGGAATGATGAGAAGAAAGGCAGGCGGGTGGTTAGGTAAAATGCTCACCTCCTCCAGGGATCCAGGCTCTAGAGAGGGCAGGCCTAGAATGAGTTTACAACCACGGGCAAAGCAGCCAAACTCCACCACGGGGAGGACTCCACCTTGACAGGTGACTGGGGAATGTGCTTCAGCGTGGACCAGTCAGTAGCATTGGCCCAAGGGTGAAGTCTTATTGAAGTGAGGGCTTGAAGCCAAATATGGTAATTTTTGAGGGGACGGAGAAGGGACAGAAGATGCAGAAAGATAGGAAACTAGGCCCCTACTTCCTTGCCAACCCCTAAATATGGATTTGTTGATTGAGAAGCAGGTGGTGGCAGTGATTGTGATATTCAGTGCTTCAATACCACTTAAACGCTGGTAACAATCATTTTATGTCTCTTATCCTAACCTCTCCCTGAGCTCCATGCTGGTCTATTGAGCTGCCTATTCAACAACTCCACTTGGATGTCTAATAGATGCTTCAAATTTTATTTTATTAAATTAGATTTTTTTTTCTTTTTTTTTACTGTGCTGGCTCCTTGTTGCAGTGTGAGGGCTCAAGCTGTCGTGGTGCATAGGCTTAGCTGCCCCACAGCATGTGGGATCTTAATTCCCCAATCAGGGGTCGAATACATGTCCCCTGCATTGGCAGGAAGATTCTTAACCACTGGACCATAAGGGAAGTCTCAAGTCTCAAATTTTAATGTGTACAAAACTGAATTCATGCTTAGAACCCCCTCCCCACCAAACTTGTGCCTCCTGCTGTTTTATCAGCTCAGTAAACAGCACAGAAATGACCAGTGCATAGCTTCGTCGGAGCCCTTGACTCTTCTTTTTCTTGCGTGCCATGTCTAATGGATAGAGCAGTGCCGAATTATCGTGAAAATATACTCTGAATCCAACTGTTTCCCACCTCTTTCCTCCCCATGATGCAGCCATGGCAAGGGCTGCAGGTGACATGCTGGGGCCACACAGACTTTCTGGCTCTTTCTCACATGCCTATACTTTGTCTCCATGTCAGGGAATTAATTTCCCCAAGAATACTTCAGTCTGGAATGGTCTTCCCCCCGGGCCTTTCCTCGTCTCCACATTCAACACAGCTCACCACCCCATCACTATATATCCCTCTGCTATATTTTATTTTCTCCATGATTCTTATTCCCCAACATCATGTTCCTGTATTAGTGTGCTCAGACTTCCATAATCAAACCACAGACTAAGTGGCTTAAATAACAGAAATTAGTTTTCTCAAAATTTGGGAGGCTAGAATTCCGAGGTCAAGATGCCATCAGGATTGGTTTCTTGTGACGTCTCTTTTCCTGGCTTGTGGAAGGCTGCCTTCTCAGCCTGTCCTCACATGGTCTGTTCTCTGGGCGTGCATAAGGACACTAATCCTATCAGATTAGGGCCCCCTCTTGTGACCTAATGTAACATTAACTCCCCCCTTAAAGGCCTTATCTCCAGATACAGTCACAATGTGGGTTAAGAGCTTCAAACAAAAATTTGGGCGTGGGGGAGGGCACCCGTCGGTTCATAATAGTTACACTTGATTGTTTACTGACTGTCTCCCCATCAGAAAAAACTCTAATAAGGCAAAGACTTTGTCTCTTTTGATCAGCACTGTATCCCTAATACCTATTAGTTCTTGGCCCTCATGGGCTTCCAGTGATGACTGTTGACTAAATGGATCATATAATACATGATTGAATGGATATAGCCTGTAAGTGATGTCAACCCAAGTCTCTGACTGGCTTACAATTTCCCCATGTTTGTTACTTTTGTATCTCTCTCTGTATTCCCAGGATGATTATCAGCAGGACACTGATGAAAGGGGACATAGGGCTTGATTTAGAAGGACTACAAGGCACATTGTTTCTCTGTTTACTTGGTTAGGAGACCAGCTCTAAAGGCATCTTTTCTCAAGGGACCACCGTGGCTGCCCTGGGGATGCCAGACAACCTGCATTCACTCTTACTTGAATTTCTTGGCTCATAATGCAGCCTGAGGACTCTGAGGATGAAAGCAAACTTTTCAGCAACCACAAAGGAGTTAAGGAGAAAAGGAGGAACTAGTTCTTGGAGGGACAAGAGAGGATACAAATGACTTTAAAGTAGATGACAATTTGAATAAAGGTACAGATTCAGAGCGATTTTACTTTTAATAAGAGATAGTTAACAGGTAATCTATTTAGGTCCAATGCCTTTGAGATTAGTTTTACCAAAGTAAAAATATCACTTTATTGTTTACGGACAAAGCAGTGAATTTTCCTTCCTTTACTCCAATAAAGAAGTAATTCTGATTAAAAAAAAAAAACTGAATACACTTATCTGGTGCCAAGATAAGTGCAGTTTGTTTCTCTGAGTTCCATTTCTGTGATGCTTTGCCCTTTTGACACTTTCTAGAACCTTCAGCTTCTTGTAGCATGCTGATGAGTGGAGATCTTTCAAATGGGAACCTTGATTCTCATGCAAAGTCTGATGTTTTGCAAAATGTACCTTGTTCAGATGCCAGAAAGGCCTTAAAAAGTAGAGCAGTTCACAAAGAGGGCTTTATGCCGGTCTCCTGGGGCCGTGGAACTAGGATAGGTTTTGTAAACTGTGTAAATGCTTCAGATTTAATATATTTCATACCTGACATTAACAAGAATTCACAAAAGCTTCTTGCTCATTTGATTGGGTTTAGCCACAGTGTATGTCAAAGAAATGTAAGAACTGATTTTATTAGTATTACTCTGAGGAAAGGTATGACTGGGAATTGTATTCTTCACAAAGAACTATAATGTTAGATATTTTCTTTGAGGAGTTCAAACTACCTCAGGACTAGCATGTTTTTAGTTCATGGGGTAGAGATTGAAAGTTTAATTTTTTTTGGAATTCCCTGGTGGTCCACTGGTTAGCTTAGGAGTTGGCGTTATCACTGCTGGTTCAATCCCTGGTCAGGGAACTAAGATCCCACAAGCTGGGTGGCAAGGCCAAGAAAAGAGAAAAAATAATTTTCTTAACTTTGAGGTCAGGGGCTTTACTCAGCCACTGCACACAAGTGGGGGAGATGAAACCCCGTAAGGAGACACATTGTACCCCTGTTACCTAGGAGAAGCCACAAATGGAACCACAGAAGAGCAGTGTAAGGCATCAACAAGTTACATAATGTGTGAGTGTGGAGGACACTGAGTGAAAAGGAATACAGGCAGAAAAACTGGATAATTCTACTCCTTTCTTTCTCAACCATTGCAAAATTAAGGAAAATATTTTATCCTCCAAGCACCAAACACTGAAAAATAAGGACTGTTAGGAGACCCATGGGAATTTGAGTAGTTGAGTTAGATTTTATAAGGTGTGGGTAAGAGAGAATGAAGGCTTCCCTGGTGGCTCAGGGGGAAGAATTTGCCTGCCAATGCAGGAGACTCGGCACAGGTTCAATCCCTGGGTCGGGAAGATCCCTTGAAGAAGGGAATGGCAACCCACTCCAGTATTCTTGCCTGGAAAATCCCATGAACAGAGAAGCCTGGTGAGCTACAGTCCATAAGGTCACAAAATCGGACACGACTGAGCAACTAACACACACACACACACACTGCTTACACACTTAAGTAACAAAAAGAGTTGGACACAACTTAGTGACTAGAAAACAACAAAGAGGATGAAGTGTCAATCATTTACTCAGCAAATAATTGTAGCATGTCAGTTTTATGCAAGGTCTGTGGGGAAACAGACATATTCTTTATGCTGATAAATACAAGATAAAGGAATTTTTATCATTTAAATCATAGATACAATCTGGATCTAGAGGATCTAGTTGCACTTGCTATCACTTTACTATCACAAGAGGATTACGAAAGAAGGTAGGACTTGATAGCATTTAACCAAGCCATAATTTCCAAACTAACACTTTAATCTTATTAGTGAACTTTCATTCGCCAGATTTGTGGGTTGCATTAGCTTAAGAAAGGTTAGTGGTGGAGAAAAAAGGGTGTCATATATTACCATGACAAAATCAGTCATTTCTTGCTTTTTGCAGGACATTTTGCTGAGTTCCTCTCAGGTGGAAGATGATAATCGACAATGGTTAACTGGCCAGATGCTGTGACTAGAAAGCACTATGCATATTATGTACAAACATGGACTCGAATCTAAACTGATTCAAATGCTGGCTCAGCCAACTGTAGTTTAGTTCAATTCTTGTAGCCTCATTTTCCTTACCTGTGAGTTAAAGATAGTAATCCTAACTCACAGGGTTGTGAACATAGCATATCTATAGGTTTAGCCTAGTGCCTACTATTTAATAAATGTTCAAGAAGTGACAGTTAACTTTTATTACTATAAAAGCAGAGTCTGCGTTTCTACCGCAGGGACCTGGGCTCAAAGCCTGGGTCAGGGAACTAGGACCCGCATGACACAATGAGGCCAGGGGCAAAAAGAAAAAGCAGAGTCTGGGATACCCTGTTATCTGAAATTCAAATAATGACCAAGATTGTTCACAGCTGGCTCCTTTGGGGAGTGAAGCACTTTCTTGGAGGTGGTTAATGAAAGTTTTTCCAACCAATGATTCATTAAGATGGTTTAAGAACATTAATAACTGTAAGTATGAAAAACTAATCCAGGAAAAAAAATGACTTTCAATTTCCTTGACCAATTATTATTTTCTAATCTATGGGATAATATTTGGAGCTCTGATAGAATTTTTAAGTGTATCACAATCTTTTAAAAATTGTTTACCATCAGTTTTGGCTGTGCCGGGTGGGTCTTCGTTGCTGCGTGTATGCTTTCTCTATTGTAGTGTGTGGGCTTCTTGTCGCAGTGGCTTCCCTTGTGGAGCATGGGCACTCAGCAGTTTCAGTGCACGGACTTAGTTGCCCTGAGGCATATGCGATCTTCCTGAACCACGTGTTGAACCCAGGTCCCACACACTGGCAGGTGGAATTCTCAGCCACTTGTACCACAGGCAAGTCCTTGGATAGAATTCTTAGATGAGTAAATCACGTTTATTGTGATTAAAGACCACTGGAGACTAATTTGCAAACTACTATTTTATTGAGGATGGGGAAGCTTTTAGAATCTATCAAAGTTCATTTATTTTTGGCTGTGCTACTCAGTAAATTTAGATAGTAAAACAGATTTGACTCACTGGGTTGTATAATCTAGTTTGCTGGACTTTCAAGGAAGTTTGATTTTTAGTATTCTTTATTTACAAAATGAAAATTAGGTTTGTGATTCAGGCAAGTATACAAGCAGCTATATTTTGTCTTAAATTTAAGGCAAAGCATAATTTAGTCTATTGAAAGGTGCTGGAAAGCAATTTAACATATTTGAAATATATAATGTACTATATGATTAGATGTGAGAGGTTTAATATTATTTCATAGTCTCACAAATGTCTTCCATAGTTGAGATGATTAACATTTCTAGAACTTTCGCTTGATTGACTTGCTTTTGATGAACTTTTTGTTTCACATATAAAATTCTAAAATTCTTGAAAGTTTACAAATTGGTGTGGATTCAAAACACCACAAGCCCTATATGCCATTTGTTAGTAATTTTGCCTTTCTCCTTTCCATTTTGTAAGTTTTTTGTTTTTGTTTTTTTCCATTTTGTTAAGTTCTGAGATTGTCAAGCCAGCCTTTATTTGCTTTGGGTTAGGGTTATGTTAGCTATTTGCTGCAACTGGGTTAGTAATTTGGCCTGATTATGTACTACGAAGTTTAAGCTTTGTCAGAAATCATGTCAGGCCTTTTTTGTATATCAGACTGACTGAAAAGGATAGTTCACCAAGAACTTTACACAAAGTTTACTATTCAGTTTAGCCAAGATAATTTGTTGCCAGTCTTTTTAATCAAGGATATAGGGGTATGAGTATATAAACAAGGCCCCATCTAGTGGTATTTTGAAGAAAAGCAGGTAAAGCTGAAAAAAGTTGGAAAAAAGTCTTGTGTCACAACCTGTCCCTTGGACTGCAAGGAGATCCAACCTGTCAATTCTAAAGGAAATCAGTCCTGAATATTCATTGGAAGGACCGATGCTGAAGCTGAAACTCCAATACTTTGGCCACCTGATGTGAAGAACTGACTATTGGAAAAGACCCTGATGCTGGGAAAGATTGAAAGCGGGAGAAGGGGACAACAGAGGATGAGATGGTTGGATGGATGGACTTGAGTTTCAGTAGGTTCCTGGAGTTGGTGATGGACCTGGCGTGCTGAAGTCCATGGGGTTGCAGAGTTGGACATAACTGAACTGATTATTATTATTCAACCTTCCTGTAAAGATGAGGTGCTAGTTATTTTCTAGATACCCTAATCAGGAAGGCTAGGATATGTGAAATTGTTGTTAAGTGTCTGGGTCAGTAATCCTCAAGCAGAGGAGTATTGAAAATAAAGAGAACCATTAAGAAACATTCAAAATGCATATAATTAGGCTCTGGCATAAAGAATCTGACTTAGCACCCACCTATTGGGATCTCCCTGATGGCTCAGAGGGTAAAGCGTCTGCCTGCAATGCGGGAGACCAGGGTTCGATCCCTGGGTTGGGAAGATCCCCTGGAGAAGGAAATGGCAACCCACTCCAGTATTCTTGCCTGGAAAACCCCATGGATAGAGGAGCCTGGCAGGCTACAGTCCATGGGGTTGCAAAGAATCGGACACGACTGAGCGACTTCACTCACTCACCCTTAATAGAGATTGGGCTTCCCTGTGGCTCACCTGGTGAAGAATCCGCCTGCAATGTGGGAGACCTGGGTTCAATCCCTGAGTTGAGAAGATCCCCTGGAGAAGGGAACTGCTACCCACTCCAGTATTCTGGTCCGGAGAATTCCATGGACTGTATATAGTCCATAGGGTTGCAAAGAGCCGGACATGACTAAGCGACTTTCACTTAATAGAGATTCCACTTTGTTGTCCATTAGACATATTGCAGGTGAGCCCCTTTTCCTTCTTATTGGGAATTCAGCCCACTTACATGAAAGAATGGCTGCACAATCGAGGTAGCAACAAACAAGTTAGAGATCAAAGGTTTCACAGACTACTGATGGGGCCCCGAGATTCCTAATAGAGGTGTTATGAAGCTACCTGGTCCAGTGCACCTCTCAAAGTTTAAGCTGTTAGCCAAAACAGAAGACTGACAGTTTTTATTATGACTTCTATTTTTAAGAATCTTCTGTAGTAAACAATTCTAATACAGTTTTTCAGAATTTTTTTTTCCCCTTGCTCTTACAAAATAGAGAGTTTGGCTTAAATACCCTCCAAGTGTTTTTCTGACACTAACCTTTCACAATTCTAACTCTCTCCTCTTATACCTATAATATAAATGAGAAGGTAAATCTATTTGTCTTAATTGATATAATAAATATACTTTTATAATTTATTAAAGAAATACATTTTAATGGCTTTGGTCTCTGATCTTATTGTGTCAGTAGGAGACAAGGGAAGTATTAGGAAAATAAACCAACACTTATTGGGAACCTGGTGTTGAGTACTGGGGCTAGGCTTTTTAAAAATAGAGAAAATTAATACACTGATAAAACCACCTTATGAAGTAATAAGCAGTCTCTCCATGAAAGAGGAATTGAGGCTGGAAATGGTTAGCTGCTCTGTCCAGGACCACATAGTAAGTCAAAGAGAGTATCTGGACCTAAGTGTGAATTCAAAGTACATGCTATGACTGTGTGTGCTGCTTCCTACTACTAAAATGTACAGAAAGCCTTCCAATAGTCAACTGTATTCACTTTTTCTCAAACTAAAATATCTTTGACCAGACTGCTGAAAAGGAAGAAAAGTAAAAAATTTTACAGCTGCTTTTCTGTCCTTATTTAGACATGTATGCCCAAAATATAACAGGATGATATGTGAAAGAGGAGTAATGGAGGAAATAAAGAAACTGAATAACCTGCCACTGACTACATGACAACACTGCTGTGGACAGCTTGTTCAGTTTAAAATAGATACTGTGCCGTGAAGTTGTCCAGAACTAAAATCTGTAGTATACAGGAGGCAAGTACAAAGGACAGCCGGCACAGTGTGCTCTGTTAAGATAAATCATTCTAAGTCAAAAGGGAAGAATTAGTTACTGTCTATACCAGGCACATATTGGGGGGAAAACACACTCATGTCAAGGAGATATGATACAGATAGAAAGAGATAAAAGTTCTGAAAGAGAAGCTAAGAGTCTCTTTAAGTTAATGGAGGAAAAGAAAATTTACACATGAGGCTTCACTGTGTGCCCAGCTTCTAGTTTAATACCTGGTAGAAAGCAGTTGCTAAATAAAAATTTGCTGAAAGGATTTCAGGCACTAGAGTTATACATATTTAACAGTCTCTCATTTAAACAACCTCCTATCAATTTCTTTTTTCATTATCTGCTAGCTGTATATAATTTACATAATAAATCTATTATTTAAACACTTTCAGTAGGTACAACAATTATATGACATTTCATTAAGATGAACTCTAAATTGCTTGGACAAGATTTATTTTGGAATCACATTATCCAAGCAAAGAAAGACACACAATCAGCTCCTAAGACACAACAAAAATGAAAAAGGTGAGACAAATGTCTGCCTTAGAAGTTTATCAATAACCTCTTATATACACATATATATTCACAAAGTGGTTGAGAGTCCTTTTATACAATCCTTTATATGAGGTCCAGTGACTGAGAGCTCTGTAACAGGACAATGGTCAGACAATTATCGTGACTTCCTGAACTTTGTTATCCTTTAGTTGGGGAGAGAAAGAAGTCCATTTTCATCTGCTGTATCTAAGATCTTACAGATCACTGGAGATTCAACCTAAAGAACAACAGTAATAAAACCATTTTAAAGTTGCTAAGCTGAATACTTTATTCAGTAGTCTGCTGAATGAATACATATAAATTTGATAAATGTACACGAGTCCTTCTTTTGGATAAGTCATCCAATGTTTATTTCTACAAAGTGGAATTTTTAGAAAACAATTTTTAGTCATCCATATAAAATGCTAGATAGGTAAGTAGTTATTTTTATCTTTAAGTAAAAGATATAAGAAAGAAAAGGAGTAAAGGGCAAGCATAAGAGAGAAATACATAGCTAGGTCTTACATAACAAAATGTAGAAGAATATGGCAAAATAATCAGTTGCACCATTCAAGAAAAGGGTGAAGAGAAATGGCCAAAGATGGGCCAGGTGTTAAAATGATCAGATTTAAGATAATGATAATAAATATAACGGAGGAAATTAGAGGAAATAGTGGAAAACGTAGACAACCTGTGTGAATAGACAGGGGATTTTAACAGAGAAAATAAAACCATAAAAAAAAAAACTTAACAGGAATGTTAGAAATAAAAATATAGCAGAGATAAATTCATTCAGAGGTGGACAGGACACAGCAGAGGAAAGACTCAATGAACTTGAAGATAATTCAATAGAAATGATGTGACCCAAATTGACATAAGAAAAAGATAACAATAAGATAAAAGAAGATTTGGGGACAATTGAAATTAGCATGTTTTAATCAGAGTTCCAGAAATAGATGATGGGCAAAATTTTTCCAAAACTCAGACTCAACACTTAAGAACTTTGCATTTTAAAAAATTTTATAAATTATACCTCAACAAAAAAGATGTCAATTTTTACAGAGGTGGTATGAGGGCTATATTAAATTCTGGAGACTACTGAACGTCCTTTCTAGACTTAATGGTAAACATTAAAATGTGGCCCAAACTGAATTCCTGAGTATTAGTTTTCCACTTACCCCAAGGATATACTGACAAGAGTGAGGCTCTAGCATATACACAGTGACAGCATGAGGAGAGTCTGATTCTTTACACCTAAAACAGACAGCACTTTAAGGTATTGCCCAAACCACACAAAATTATTTTTTTTTTCAAGGATAAAAATATCTTGTAAGTGGTTCTGTACAATTAATAATTGAAATAGTCTAATTTGAAAATAACTATTAAAATAATAACAATTACAATGATGATTTTACTATCTTATAATAAAACTACTTTGTGAAAAATTCATATTATTAATAAATATAATTATGTATAATTATATCTTACACAAACTTTTGCCCATAGGAAGCAAATTAAAGAGAAAGGCATAGAGCATGATTTGATGCTCTAACTTACTTTAGTTTTACAGTCACCTGTCTTGGTTTGTCGGTAATATCACAAATATCTCCATTTCCATAAAAATGTGATACCATCCTGAGTCAGAAAAACAAACAAGTTTTATTAAACTAGAACTTCACTCATTCAGAGTAACTTTAATGGGTAGGGTGAGAAGATGGGCTCAATTTTGCATTAAGCAAAAAAATCCAACTATATTCCTTAAAAATACATATTTTAAGGTTATGTCACAGAGAAAGTCTTTCAGGTTCTATAGAATATAAAATTGAGATACTTCTTAGTGGTTTAATTAATAAGAATGATCTTATTAATAACTTGCATATTATTTACTTGTATACAAATAGTTAAGGTTAAACTGCTTTTTAAAAAGTTCTCTTTTAAAGTTAACCACTTCCCCAGCTCTTCTTTTCCCCTGCCCTGAATATCGTTTGCTTTGTCAGTTTTCCCTTCTTCCTACCCTCCAGTCAGCTGCACTCCTTAAAATACTGTAATGCAGGAGTATGAAGGTAAAGTCTATGCTAAGCTATAAATTCCAAAGAGCAGGAACTAAACAAAAGCTTTAATTTTGTTAGCCTCATACTTCTGTGCTTCAATACTTGTTGCACATGATACCATGAGCTACTTTCACTTGAAAAATATAAACATTTAAAAAATTGATCTGTTTAGTATATTAATACTTAAATGGCTATCTCTTAACTTTGCTAATTTTAGTCAGTCCAAGAAGTCAGTACTGAAAAGTCATTCTGAAAACAGAGTCTCTCAATACCATCTGTGCTAGGAAGGACAAAGTTAACATCTGAGAAGGAAAAAGAATGAATGATTTAAAATTCACTGGGTAATGGACTATAAGAAAAGCTAAAGCTTAGTTATTCTTGGGTAAGAAGGACTAATTTTCTTCTGCTATAATAAGATATACCTAATAGCCCAAAGAAATGTTGAAGTAGTTTTTCAAAAAAAAACATTGTTTAACTATTTTCAACCATTACCGCACAATGGTTAAATAACAAAGGAGAATGCTGGAGTATATTTAAAGAGAATTAAGTAACTTAAAGAGGTTAGGGGTAAAATGAAGGGTAAAATGCTTTATAACAGGGTTAGACCTAATACCTGGAATTGCAGCAGTGTTACTAACACCAACACTGTCAAAGGAAGTAGTCAAAGTTTATTGCATGCAATTGCCAGGCACTACACTTTACACCAATTACCTCATTTAAATGTCATAACAATTCTCTGAGGCAAATACTACTAGACGTGAAAAGTGAGGCTTGCAAAGACTATGTAATCTGCCCAGGGCAGTAGGTGAATTGCCAGTGTTTGAATCCAGGGTATCTGACTTCAGAAACTCCTCTGAACTATTACACTGTGTTGTTTCCTCTCAATAAAAACTAACCTAAAGAATGTCCCAGAAAAAAAAAACAGAAAGATTGTATTTTAAACTAACGTTTTCCAATATTCTGAGTTTTAAATATTCTAAGATCCAGAAACAAATAAAGTTAGTATTTACCTGACTGTCTGGGTACCATCGTCTTGAAGGTGATAGGCTCTGGCGGTATTCTTCTTAGCCCATTCAATATGTTCTTCTTGGTTCCATGTCCCCACAACCACAGAGGTTTTCCCACTATCCTTGTCCTAATATGTGATAAAATGTTTGTGACAATGAATGTTTGACATCAAGGTGACATTTATGCTGATGGCCTATAAGCTACAGAACTTATCTTCAACTGCACACTGGATATCTATGTTTAGATGTAATAATGTTAGTCAAACTTGATGAGAAGAAGTTTGAGCTCATTATTGTTTACTTCTTGTTTCTCTGAATTATGAAACTGGCACTTCCTAGTCAGGTTAGGTCTAGATGTAGTTATCTTTGACTCTATTGCCTTTCACTCTACATTTATCAGTCCTGTCACTTTCCCAGAGACGTTCTTGGCTTCACTCTTCTATTGGTCTATTGCCAGCATCTCACCCCTCAACAAGAGTTTAATTTCTTGTATCTAGATACTATAACTACATATTACTGTGATTCCTACTTAAATCTCTGGCTTCTATCTCTTACTCGTTATACTACTTTCCATATTATCCATTTGACATGATGCACCCTATACTGCCCTTTACGTGGACTTCTTCCTTCTCCCTCATTTTTCTTTCCTTCCTGTCTTCCTTTTTTTCTTTATATTTTATACCAGGGACCACGTTGGGTACTAATATACATCTGATGAGTAGAATTAAAAACCCTTACAGAGGCAAAAAGGCATAGCCACTGTATAGTAGTGGAAGAGAGAGCCATTAAACATTCTTTTAGCAACCATACCGTAAAGTCCTAGACAGACAGGTATTAGACTGGCATAGTAAACTGTTTAATGAGAGATTGGATATAGAGATTGTCTGGGTTTGAATTCTGGTTTCACCATCTACTACCTATGTGATTTGAGGCAAGTTACTAAATTTCTGCTTCAGTTTCCTTATCTTAGAATAACAATACTTATCTTTTATGAGCATTACATGAGTTAATATCTGTAAAGTACTTACAATAGTGCCTGGTATACAGTGAGTACTATGTTTGTTAGCTATTATCATTTTTCTATACCTCAAAGTTCCTACCAGAATTCCTTGAAAAGTTCCAGGTTATACTACCTTAGCTAAAGTAAGTTTGATAAAACCTAGTGTTGGCAAGTGTATAGGAAAACAGTCATTATTAATGGAAATGTAAACGATCCAACCTTTTTGGAGGCAACTGTTCAGTATGTATATATTTTGACCCACCAAGTACATTTCTAGATGTGTGTACTATGAACGTACTTGCAAAAGTTTACAAGCGCAACTATTTAAAAATGTTCACTAAGATGCTATCACAGCAGAAACTAGAAATAACTCAAAGATAGTCAATAGAGATTTAATTAATACACTGTGTGTATAGGCATAATTCTCTGTACCTGCTGAAAAAAATGAAATCAGTTGTTGATGACATGGAAAGATCTCCAAGATACTAGGTGAAAAGAACAAGCACATTCAGTATATCCCGTCTGTATAAATAAAAAGGTTGTATCAACATTTATGATATGCCTTTTCCCCCCCTTTTGGTTGTTAACTAAGAAAATGTTAACAGCTGTTACTTTTGAAAAATGGGACAATAGTGCAGGAGAATTTTACTTTTCATTCTATTCTATATTTCTGGCATATATTCCTTAAATTAAAAAAAAACGGTATTATCTGGACTGTACTTAGATGGTACTTTATCTTTTTTATATTAATAAATGTTATTAAAAAATAAGTAAAACATCTACAAAGCAGTAAGAATAAGAGGAAAGCATAATGAAATGGGACATCTCAGGTTTAATGGAAGAAAAAAAAAGCCCTAGTTTACAGATACCACATACATTTTTTAGAGTGATTTAAATGTGGAAAGTGAGTTGATCTTTCCTGATATGATCCATCATGGAATTTAAGATCGGCTCAAAACATCTCAGAAGGGCAAATACGGTATTTTCTAATTACCAGTTATTTATTTTGCGGAATAAAGTGCGTTTTAAAACAACCAATTCAATATTTAATATTAATGTTTGTCTTCAGGGTCTAGTAGTTTACCTTACTAAATGAAGTACAAATAAAACTATTTGGGCTTGAACATCAGAATTTAAGCAGCTATGATTCAAGTGTGAGAGAATGCTGATTTATGACACTATAATAAAAGAATAAAGAGCATTTAATCTTAAAACTTAAACTTGGATCATACGGTACCTTTTTTTAGCTGAGAAACTTGCTGTATTTATCCTATTTTACTGATACTAGTGACAACATTCTATCTTACCATTCACTTTCTTAAATATGAGTTATAAAATGACTAATTTCTGAGCCAAAGCTGAAGAGGTTAGTCACAGTACTGTATTATTGTTCCAGACTGACAGTAATGCAAGAATCTGAGTAGTTAATAAAGAAAGTTACTTTAAGATGACTGATGTAGTCTTAACAACAAGTTTTCCATTTCCCAGAATTTAGAGATGTTTTGTTGAATATTTCCATATTAAAAGCATCTCATACTTAAAAGTAACACCAATCCCACTCCTCTATTTTTCCACAAAAGATTTTTGAAACTTTAAACCATTTAGTGATAGAATGATATAAATGCTGTGCCATACCTCATGGTATTGATGTACATGTTTGCCATAGCAGAATTCATATTTCCACCAACCAACACCCTACAGGAAAGGAAACAGATCAAGTTTCAGTACAGAGAAAGGGGTACCAGGGTCTGTCTCAATATTGCCACATGAGAGTAATGGACATATATGTAATTAAAAAAATTGTACCAGCAATAATATGGTTTAAAATCACAATTAAAAATTACTAATAAACTTAAGAGATGGACATACAGAGAATAACTTTCTTGGCAAAATAAAGTAAAATGAAAATTCGACTTAAAAGCATATTTTCCACTGAAGCTCTGAGTCAGAGGCAAAATTCCACCTTTACAGATGTTAAATCACTGGTGCCCATTCTAGCAATTAGCCAGAATCACAAATGAATTACTTATTTGAATATGTGTGTGTACATATATATATATATATATATATATATATATTATTTATTTATCAAGTAAAGGTCAAGTTTTAGCCTGTGAGTAAAGAGAAATTATAATGACTATGCCTTATAGTGAGATGTAGAGAAATGTCTGTTGGAAAGCTTCCAGAATCCTGCCATTTCTCTATAGACAAAAAGTCTTTTTCAGTGCTGCTAAAGTCTCTTGATAAATAACATACAAAGTGAAAGCTGTAAGATAAATACTTAAACGGAAGGTTCATTTCTCACCCCGTGAAAGCAGTAGGAACCACTGAGGAACTCTTTTATGAGTTGGTCATCTGTCAATCTGGATATGTGGGTTGTTCCAACAGTGAGCATTGGCTGAGAACCAACAGCAATGGGTTTGTGGATTGCTGGAAATCTCTCTTCCTTAGTTGATTGCAAATCTTCCTAAAATTAAACAAACACATATTCATAGGCTTCAGTATGATTTAAATTATTTTTTAAGTTTAGAAAATTTGGAAAATAAAAGTTGTCTGCTCATTTTTAATGTGCTTTAAGAAAATGAATTTTGCGACACTTAATAGCATAGAGAAAGCTCTAGTCAAGAGTTAGTTCCACCTACCACTTAGGGATATGGTGACCACTCTTAACAACATAGGGATAATTTCTACTTCATATGTTTTGTCTCATTATTCTTATTAAGTACTTCACTATCTGTTAGATTTTATATTTAGTTTAAAAAAATGTGGTTACTATCTATAAAGAAAGGATAAGAGGCAGGCTAATAAAGGGCTAAGTGGGAACGAATATGAATGTTAGTTGTAATTATTCAAATGTAGCAGGACCTGGTTGCTGCCCTGGAGCAAACTGCTGTGTAATAAAGGAAGGGTAGAAGGAATAGCAGATCCACAGAGGTATGGGTGATTCAAATAGACTCTGATGAAGAACTGAAACATAAAGACTTCACAAAGAGAAAATCCTTGCTTAATTCATGAAACAATTAATAATCTGTGACTTATGTGAAGGTCTGTTATGTGTTGTGTCTATGTGCACATGAACCTGAGAAAGAGGTAAGAGCAACAATGTGTGGTATGGTATGATAGTTAAAACCAAAGACAGAAGCAGGCACTATACGGCGGAAAGCTATGTAATGCTAAGTCTGAACATTTAGGCAAAGATATGGTATGATCAGATTTTTAATTAATTACCCTAGCAGTCACAGGGAAGAAGGGACAGTAACAGATCTGGAGGTGGAGAGTCAAGTTAGGAGCTCAGTAACCCAGGCCAGAGATGAAGAGACTCGAACGTAAGGGAGTGACATGTGGGGTTGGAGAGAAGAAGGTAGTTAAGAAAGAAGTCAATGATTTAGAATCTGGACGTTATCTGGGTACTGACAGTGAGCAGAGAGGAAATGAATCTAGACCACAACTGAAGGAATGAATGTACCAATGAACTGAATAAAATAGCAATAAAAAAATTAAACAGTAAAATGAATGTAGTTACTGTAGTTGCCATTGACCAATTGTGGTTCTTCTCTTGTTTTCAACTTGTATAACAGGAGTCACTAGACGGTTATGTTGGAAACCAATGAGCTTATCCTCTCTCTCCTTCAATGTTAAGAACAAAGACTGCCAAGATGCCTTCTTGTTTTTTTTTAAAAAACCGTGAATTTTACATGGCTCTTTCTACATTTATAGAATGTAGGCTCTTTCTACATTCAGAGCCTATACTATGCTCCTGGCACTATCTTAAATACTGAGTATTAAAAATGAAGGAGACATAGTTACTACTCATAAGAAGCTAAGTTCTAATAGTGTAAAGCAATTACTCAGAATACATGAGACCTATAGTAAGGTTAGTGAAGAAAAGAATACTGCACAGTGAAACCTGTAGCTGAGAAAAGGTGAAGAGGTAAAAGAAACATGACCATTTATTGTTTCTTTTGGACAGAACATCTACTTTCATTTTAAGGAAAATTACCCCAATAAAAGCAAGAAGATAGTAGTTTTTGAATCAGGGTTTGGGAATTCAGAAAATAGATTCTTAATAAATCCGGTAATTTCCAAATTAATGTGGTATAATAACATAGGGCTTCCCCTGTGGCTCAGTGGTAACAAATCTGCTTGCCAATGCAGAAGAGGTGGGTTTGATCCCTGGACTGGGAAGATCCCCCAGAGAAGGAAACGGCAACCCACTCCAGTAATCTTGCCCGGGAAATCAAATGGAGAGAGGAGCGAGGCAGGCTATACCCCAAGGGGTTGCAAAGAATTGGACACAATTGGAGAGCCAAATATATATTTTGTTTAAAAAAAATTCTTTATGGTAAAGCTTAGTTCATACTTGAAAGGCAAACCATATGCCAAATACCAATTAAAAAAAAGTTATGTGTAATAAATTGAATTTCTAAAAAAAATTATTCTGAAATAAAGATGACCAGTTCTAAGTAATTACTCACAGTACTACCTAAGATTTCATATACAACATGTACTATCAAGATGCTAGATATTTTGAAAGCATTATAGCTATCATCTATAGCTTTAAAAAAATTTTTCTCAACCTGCGGATTTAACACATAAAAGAAAAATAAACTGGCACTTCTTCCTTGAAGAATAATTAAAGTTGGGTTTGTGAAGAATTTTGATGGGGCTGACTTTTAAGTACTTGTCAGTACTGAAATCATTATCAAGAAGATGAGAAAATAATTCCATTTCCAATCTCTCAATACAGCACTTCAAATCCAGATTACAGTTAAGATAATGTTTCCTCCTTATCATAATGGCAGGGTTCACAACATCCGCAAAGAGTCTGCAGTATTTTCACAATAAGTATTCAAGAGGAAGGGGAGAAAAAGGCCTTGTAGTTAAATGTTAATTAACCCACTGTTAAATACCGACAGCATACCAGGTATCATACAAGCAGGGCAGCTGGAAACTCCAAGTAATGAAAATTTTAAAAATCCTCCCTCCCTTTTAATGAAGAACCATAGGAAAAACATTTTTAGCCATGTAAGTGTTATATCCACAGGCAAGGAGGCTGGAATGAATGTGGTACTTTTAGGAAATGCTTAAGTTGTTTAAAATAGCTGGCATCAAAGGAATGGAAACAAGAGATAAGGCTGAAGCCAGATCATGAATGGTCTTCAATTCTTCTTTGATAAAATAATTGTATGAACAACAATTTCCATCTTGAGGTATCAGTTCAGTCGCTCAGTCGTGTCCGACTCTTTGCGACCCCATGAACTGCAGCATGCCAGGCCTCCCTGTCCAGCACCAACTGCCAGAGTCTACCCAAACCCATGTCCACCGAGTCAGTGATGCCATCCAACCATCTCATCCTCTGTCATCCCCTTCACCTCCTGCCCTCAATCTTTCCCAGCATCAGGGTCTTCTCAAATGAGTCAGCTCTTTGCATCAGGTGGCCAAAGTATTGGAGTTTCAGCTTCAACATCAGTCCTTCCAATGAACACCCAGGACTGATCTCCTTTAGGATGGACTTATGGAGGGATTGGGGGCAGGAGGAGAAGGGGGTGACAGAGGATGAGATGGCTGGATGGCATCACCGACTTGATGGACATGGGTCTGAGTAAACTCCGGGAGTTGGTGATGGACAGGGAGGCCTGGCGTGCTGTGATTCATGGGGTCGCAAAGAGTTGGACACGACTGAGCAATTGAACTAAACTGAACTGATAGATCATGTTAAATACCAAACAGTTAAATAAATTATCAAATGTTCATTTCAGACAGAACATTTTATCAGCTGTGTGGGAAGGATTAGAAGGAAGATGTGTGAGGAGATTAGTTTTAGGTCTTAAGAAATGATGAGGTTCTGAACTAAAGACAGGTTTGAAAAGCAGTCAGAGGATAACACTGATAGCATTAAAAGATAAGCAGAATGACTCAGGTTTCTGACTTGGACAACTGGGTAGAGCACATTGCTTTAAAAGAAATGGGGAAGACAAAAGTGTCTGTGAAAGAGAAAAAAAAAAGATAAGTCTGAGATAATTGAAAATGTATATATGTCCAATAAGCAGATGAAAAGGGAAGATGGCATATCCAAAGGGAGAAGCAATAGAGACAAGTGGTTAAGAAGGACAGATTCTAGACTCAGACTACTTTGATTGTAATCTCTAACCCATCACTTGTCCCTCCCCCTCTCTGAACCTCAGTTCCCTAACCTGTTAAGGTAGGTAACAGTATATTTTATATGCTGTTGTAAGGATTAGATAATAGCTTTAAGGACTCAACTGTTGTTTAGTCACTAAGTCCAGTCTGACTCTTTTGCGGCCCCATGTACTGTAGCCCGCCAGGCTTGTCTTTTCATGCGATTTCCCAGGCAAGAATACTGGAGTGGGTAGCCACTCCCTTCTTCAGTAAAGATTCAATACATGTTAATAATTGTGATTGTGGTTTCAGGAGAAAGGTCAGGGTTGTAGATGTATATTTATAATAGACAGGCATGGAAATGGAGGTTGAAAGAATGGTCGTGGATGAGCTTACTTAAGGAGACAATGTACAACAAGGAGAGAGAGGACCTGTGAACAGAACCAAGGGAACTGTAACATTTTAAGAAGCAGGAATTAGAGCAAGAGCTAGTACACAGGAGAAGAGAACCAGTGAGATAATGAACTGAAGCAAAGAAAGGAAAAGTTCAAGCTTCAGATGTTCAGCTAAGATCAAGTTATGCACAGGTCCAGCAAATTTAGAACCAAAGACAGCTGTTGATCTTAGTAAGAACCATTTAAGGAGAATGATAGAATGATGGTTTGATAAGAAATAGCAATGAGCTGAAGAATAAATAAAGTATTAGGAGATGGGTTGTAGTCTATATTTTCAAGAGGCTTAGCTGGGAAGTTCAGTTAACTAGATGAAAAATTTAATTGAAATGAACAGGATGGCAAACTTTAAAGTATTATGGAATCATGAGTGTAAGAAAATGCTAAAATAGTTTCTGGGAAGGACTAGAATAAGGAAAAGAATTAAAATCAAAAGAATTTGAACTGACAGTTTTGAGTCAGGAAAATAAATTACTATTACCATACTACAGAAATCATTAAAATACTGACATATGCTATGATTTTTAGAAAAGGAAGCACTTAGAAAATACTGTTAGATAATTCTCATACCTCTTTGTTTCTCCTAAAAGGCACCCTTAGTATTTCTTCCTGTTGTTCCAACTGTCTCAGGGTGAGGGGTTTAAATGGCGATCCTGGTAGTGACTGGCAAAATATGTCATTCACAGGAGATGCTCTGAATCTGTTCAGTGAGAACAAAGTGTTAAAGCTAAGCATACAACATTTTAAATCATGTGTGCATTTCATGTTTAAAATATTAAATCCACATCCTACCTATATTTAGGATGATTGCACAAGAGTGGTGTCAAAATGACAACTTCATATTCACAAGTTGTAACTTCAGCTACTGAAAGAATTTCATGCTTAGATTCAGGATGACAAATGTACATCACAGTACTTGATCTGGGCCGGTTCTGTTTCAAACTACAAGGTGTACCATTTCCCATTCCCACTGGATAGTAGGGTGTCATCTGACCTTCGATATTTTTAGTGGGAATCTTAAAAAAAGAGTATAAGACAGACTTTTCATTAGAAATAGAGGTGGGGTGAGGATGGGAGAAGCACTTATTCTGAAAGGAAGAAAACTACATTTATAAACTAACATTTATTTAATAAAATGGTAACACTTCTGTATTTTCTATAAGCTCTTCTAATATTCTTTTGGTTCGTATTCTTACTTGAACATATACATATTTTCAGAGCTAATTGAATACAGCATAAAAGGAAATTTTTGCTTGCTGCTAAAATTAAGATGTACATTTATATAAAGGATTACAAAGATATAATTAATATGAATTATCTTCAATAGTTACAAAGAAAGAGACCAGGATAAAATACAGAAACTTCCTATACTGGGCTGGTCAAAGCTTTCTTCACTAAACCCTCAGTGGATGCCTGAGTTAAAATTTACATTTTAGAAGTCTGAAGTTTGATTTGTGAAAATGTGGGGCTACATAATTAATACTATCTTCTAAAACAGAAATCTAAATATACTGATTCATCAATCTGGTTACTCTTCTTTCCTGTTATTAACAGACACTTCTCAGCATATAAACTCTTAAGTAAATCTATTCAAGGCCAACAAAAGACAAATGAAGACATTTTTATGGAATGGGGAAATAAAGGAGATCATCTCAGAAGACATGGATTATTAAGCAGTTAGCTCCTACACTTTTATCAACAAACACCAGAAAAATTACATGGATGGGCTTTAAAAAGATGTTGTTAATAGAATCTCCAAGCAAGCTCTTTGGAGGCACGCTTATCCTGTATCACTTTGGTACCCTGTCAGTGCTATATCCAAAACAGGCCATAAACAAAAGATTCTAGAGAAAAATATTTTGAGGTTTCTCGTATGCTATTTTCATGCTAATGTCTGGAATTAGAAAATCCTGGGTTCAAATACCAGCTCTGAATTCACCAGCCTTATGACTTTAACCCAATTTCAGTTCTTGTCATTTGTAAAACCAGAATAATAATACATACTCAAAGGCTATAGGGAGAATTGAGCATTACTCTTCGTTATATGTCTTGCACAGCATCTAGCTTATAAACTGGGGCTCAAAAATGTGAGTTTTCTTCCCTTACCCTTTTCTTCCTCTTCCTTTATCATTTCACTTTGAATTCCATCTTGCTATCCTCCAGAGCCAAAAATATTTTGAGATAAATATTTTATCTCAAAGGTAGTCTGTAAAATTAAAACCTTTTAAGATAGCAATGCTATGTGTGGCTATGCATACCTAATCAATTCCCCCAAAGCCACCTTTTTAAATTACAGGCACCCCTTTTAAGTAGTTTGTAAGGCTTTCTGCCATTTTACTTTACTTCTAATAAAAGTATCCTTACAATATGAAACCATTTGTAGAAATATTCTCCAACAGTAAGTTATTTAACTTTACGGAAATTTTAAGGATTCAGAAATCATTCCTTAAACCACAGGGGCACTTACAACTGTAATTAGTCACCCTAAGGAATTGTTCTTTTTTAAACAATCCTACTTTTCAGTCATTAATTATGCATTCAGATTCAATAAACATTCATGAAAGGCCTATATGATATCTGGCACTCTACTTAGCACTGCGGAGTAAAAAGATAAAAGACAAGCCCTGCTTTTAAGAAGCTTGCAGTCTGGTAGCTTGTTATTTACACATACAGTTTATCTGATTTACCCACAAGAGACAGGGTTCAAACAACAGAAAAAAAATGTAAAAGCTCCTATCATAACTGTTTGCAATGTTAAATAGAGGGGAAGAATCACCGCTAAGCACAGAAGGGATATAATGCTATTACAGAAACTTTCCCAGACACATCTTTGATAAATTCATTTATTTTTGTATGCTCTTAAAAGTAAATAAAAGCAATATAGGATAACTTTTTCAGAAAAACCTAACAGACTGCAAATTTTCTTTTACCACATCCTTTGAGGTATTTGATAGACAGTTAAAGAACACCTGGCTATATTCTGTCAAATTAAGTTACATAAATTTGTGTTTAACAATAGATGT
Organism: Odocoileus virginianus; assembly: GCF_023699985.2. Classification (NCBI taxonomy): domain Eukaryota; kingdom Metazoa; phylum Chordata; class Mammalia; order Artiodactyla; family Cervidae; genus Odocoileus; species Odocoileus virginianus. The sequence continues at coordinate 34,761,776 of NC_069675.1, read as the reverse complement.
TCAGAGTAAAAAAATCACCAATTATCACTTGCCTCTTTCGATTTTTCCTCTTCTTCTTTTTCTTGTTCTGTGGATTAATACAAAAGTAAGTGTAAATAATGAGTGGTGACTTATGTATAAGACTTAAAATGTCTAAGTTTTCAATTTGTAACCTTAAACTTCTTTTTAAAGAAGACTCAAAGCATACACATAATTTTTATCTTACTACTTTAAGCTAATTTTCTTGAAATGGTTTCTTTTGAAAGAACAGTCATTTAATCATTTTATCTTTATCTAGGAAATACTGTTTGAGGCATAAAAACTGGTCACAAGTTTTCTTCTAAAATGTTTTTATCTCGGTGAAAGGTTTAGTCTTAAACGAGTTGGCCAATTTCAATAATAAAGATTAATAAAAACATTTCATAATCTGAGGGATGGATCTACATGTCTATTTCCATATATAAAGGCTTTGCTTAAACCAAGCAAAAACTAACACTATGTAAATATGATACTGACATGTATAGCTTACCAGATTTAAAAATTTAATAGGTAGAAAGAAAGCAACAATGTTTGTTAAAGCAAAAAATAATGAAAAGATCTCCTTGAAAAGTTTTCTAAGGCATTGTTTAGAAATTTATTTAAAGTGTTTTACAATTCATAAAGTCTCCAACAATATATATATTTTTTTAATCGATTGGCTGCATCATGTGGCATGTGGGGTCTCAAGTTTCCTGACCAGGGACTGAACCTGTGTCCCCTGCACTGGAATATAATAACCACTGGACCACCAGAGAAGTCCTTCCCACAAGATCTTTTAAATTCCAATTTGAATATATACTTTAAACCAAATACTAACATTATTACTAAATCACTGTAGAAACAAACCTTTTTCAGATAGAAGGTTCTTAGCCAACATATTTCCAAGGTAGTACTCGTGAATATTTACTTTCTATATTAAAAAAAAAAATGCAGTAAGTATTTTGCAAATACATTTTTAAAGAATACAACTTAAAAAAAAATCTCATTACTACACTTTTCATTTTATAATGTTCCATATTTCATAGTTTGAAGAAAAAAATACCTGACCACTTTCTTTCTCTTCATGGTACTGCCGAATGTGTTTTCCATGACATACTTCATAAGTCCAGTAAGACTCAATCTAAGAGAGATGGATGTATTTAAACACACAAAAAAAGCCACAAAACTCAACTGAATTACTTTTTGATATTTTAAGCAACTGAGCAGATTTCTTCCAAGATTTAGAATAAACTTTATTAAATGAAAGTTATTACTATGCCTCAGAAAATATGAAATTTCTGAAGCCTATTCATTGTTTTCACTAATTAGATAAACGTAAAAATTCTGTGACGCAAATAGGTCTACACTTCCTGGGATCTGTAATAAACACTTGGCCAAGGAACCATTTTCTACACAACCTAAAAGATAACAATGAGCACTTTTTATTAAAATTGTATATAAGGAAACTTTCTTTTTATCTGAAAAACATTCAAAGCAGTTTGGTAAGTGATACATTTGATAAGTGATATTACTGGGTGTTTGCCGCATATACAAAACTATACAGGAATTTAAATTTTCAAGAGTTTATTGGCTGCTGGAGATTTTCTAATTATCAAGTGAACATAAAATACATACTCTGTAGGAGCAACTGCTTTGTTTAAATAGGGGCTCCAACAGCTCTCTTGGATTTGGGCCTTTATAATCCTTTTCTTCTTCCTATGAAAGAATGAAGAGTTTAATATCATTATTCAGGAGCTTTCTTCAACTCCGCTGTTTAATTATTAACTCATTGGTCAAATCACAAATGCTTGGAAATAAAAGGGGAAAAAAGTCAAAAGATGTAATAAGATCCTATGGTATGCCATTTCTTTCCAAAGAACTGAAATATATGCAGCAACATGGATGGACCTAGAGATTTCTATATTGAGTGAAGTCACACAGAGAAAGATAACTATCAAGTGGTATTGCTTATATGTGGAATCTAAAAAAAATGGCACAAAGGAACTTATTTACCAAAAAGAGAGTCACAGATGTAGAAAACAAACTTATGGCTACCGGGGGAAAGGTGGGGGGAGGGAGATAGACTAGGGGATCAAAATTGACATATACAAACTATTATATACAAAATAGATAACTGTTAATAGTAAGGACCTACTGTATAGCACAGGCAACTCTACTCAATACTCTGTGATGGACTACATGGGAAAAGAATCTAAAAAGAATGTTTGTATGTAATGTATAACTGATTCACTTTGCTACATACCTGAAACTAACACAACACTGTAAACCAACTATACTCCAATTAAAAAAAAAAGAACTGAAGTATAAAATACAGAGCCATAGAAAAATCTTCAGTTCTTTCTTCTCTTAGAAAAAGGTTTCTGAGTATCAGTTTTCTGAACAATTCTTATACACCTACTTGAGAATTTCTAGCTATAAAAGCCTCCGAACAGTTGAATCTTACATAATACACTGGAAAGTTTTAAGATACTTCTCAGTTTCCTAATTTTACATTTCAGACCTGAATGCCATAAATATGTGTATAATTGTGTATATTTGTGTCTTAAGGTTTAAAACAAAATGAAATAGATAGCTGTCTTTCACAGATTTTAAATCTGAACAAAACTTCTTAAGAAAGCAATCACTGAGTTTAATACTTCCATTTTAGAGATTGTGAAAATATTCTGTAATTAGCTCAAAAAATTTACTGAGTGGAGGAATTGAGTTTCAAATTTGTTCAAGGTTCCACAGCTAACTATAGCCTATACCTCAGCCTCCTGGCTCCTAGGCCGGTGTCCTTTCCATTTTACCATGCTGCCTCTGTTTCATCTTGAAAGAAGTCATTGCCTTAAAGGATGGATAAGAGGCAGTTAGCGCATTTTAGGAGGAAGAAACGGGCATGAACTAAGGTAATGAGAAAGTACAAGGTACCTACAGATTTATTTACTAGCAGTTCTTTATAAAAAATGTCACATACACATAATCTAAGAATTCAGGAATAATGTGATTACTATTTTTATGGTAAGACAGCATTACTGAGAAACCTGTCACTCAATTTTATTTTAAAGTATGCAGTTGCAATGTTTTAAATAAATGTTTGGTAACAGGAATTATCAATGTATTTTCAAAAACTTACCTCGTCCCCACTTGCCACAAGGGGAAGAATGCATTTATATTTTTCTTTATGTGTAGTTGTCATGATGACATAATTATCTTCTTTATACAAAACTCCAGTTGTAGGCTAGAAATAAAACAAAAAAAATGTACATTATTTTATCTGATTAAACTTAAATATAATTTATCACTTCAACAAAGGATTCTCAAACATATTTACTTCCAAAGGCAGGAAAAAAGTCTACATATTTTTTAATGACAAAATATGGATGTGAGAGTTGAACGGTGAAGAAAGCTGAGTGCTGAAGAACTGATGCTTTTGAACTGTGGTGTTGGAGAAGACTCCTTAGCGTCCCTTGGACTTCAAGGAGAACCAACCAGTCCATCCTAAAGGAGATCAGTCCTGGGCGTTCATTGGAAGGACTGATGTTAAAGCTGAAACTCAATACTTTGGCCACCTCATGCGAAGAGTTGACTCACTGGAAAAGACCCTGATGCTGGGAGGGATTGGGGGCAGGAAGAGAAGGGGACGACAGAGGATGAGATGGCTGGATGGCATCACCGACTCGATGGCCATGAGTTTGGGTAAACTCTGGTAGTTGGTGATGGACAGGGAGGCCTGGCATGCTGCGATTCATGGGGTCGCAAAGAGTTGGACATGAATGAGTGACTGAACTGAACTGAAAATGAAGACAACAGACTTTTTCCTGGTGTTACAATGTAACAGAAAAAAAAGGAACAAAAATATAGTTTGGAGTATAAAGGAAAAAAGGAAAAAAAATTGGTAATGCAACAGAGTGAAGTTACAATATGGATTAAAAAGCATTTAGAGGCAGTGAATGTTCAATGGATACACCATCACTGAATACTTATTACCACCTATACTTTCAATTCTTTTTGATGGGACATTTGAACCTAAGAGTGCAGTGATTTTCATATTTGGGTAACATGGATAAATTACTTAGAAAAATTACTATGAATCCTCTCTGCTAATTTAACTTTTTTAGTATGTATAAGGGTCAGCAAATTTTTCCTGTAAAGGGCCAGATAATAAATATTTTAGGCTTTGTGGGTCATATGGTCTCTATTGCAACTATTCAGCTATGCCATTGTAGGAAGTAAGTACACAGGCATTATGTAAATGAATAGGCATGGATGTATTCTGAGAAAAAAACAAACCAAAAAACCTTACAGAAATCAAGTTTGGAGTGGGCCAGCCTGAAGGTGTAGTTTGCTGACTCATGGTATATATCAACAAGACTATCCTTAAAGTATGCTACAGTATAAAACCAAACAAATTCACAAATCAAAAAGAACCAACACAATTCAAATGAACATTTCAATTACTATAACTGGTATTATTTTACAAAAAAGAAATCTCTGCTTTGTGACAGAAAATATGTCACTAACTACTAAGGCAGAGGGAGAAGGAAATGGCAACCCAATCCAGTATTCGTGTTTGAAGAATTCCACGGATGGAGGAGTCTGGTGGGCTACAGTCCATGGGGTCGCCAGAGTCAGACACGACAGAGCGACTAAACCACCACCACCACCACTAAGGCAGTTTTCAAAGTCTATGAGCAGTATTCTGAGGCAATTCAGTTCTCCTTTCTCTTCTGACAGTAGGTAAAACCACGAAACTATCTGGCTATCCCTGGTAATGAAAGAACCACCCTTATTACAGACCTCCACTCTTTCCTCAATTTAACAAAACAACTCTTAACTATAATAAAACCAGTAGTACTTGAAACTGAGTACTTGAAACTTCAAGTACTTGAAATCTTAAACACAAATAGAAATCAGGGCAATGTTTACCCAAGATAATAAAGCAAAACCCCAGACAGCAGTAAATACTGACTGTATTAGCTATGACAGTACCACTTGAGCTCTTTACATTATTATCTCATCAATGCCCGAAACAAGCATTGTACCCATTTCACTGAAAAGGAAACTGAAGCCCAGGGCTTAAATAATTTGTCCAAGGTAACACAGCTGGTAAACAGCACAGCCCAGAGAAGACACCTAGCTGAATGGTTCCACATTCTGTGTGCTCTTAACTGTTTTAACATATTTGAATCAGCTTTGGTTAACATTTTTTTAGATTACTATACAGTGTGTGCTTGCATGTTAAGTCGCTTCAGTCATGTCCTGGACTATAACCAAGGATCCTTATTTAAAAGAACATTATAAAGGAGACAGGAATCAAAGAGATTCGAAAGTGAGAGTTGCAAAGCCAAATTTATGATAAAGGGATCCTTAGAAACATTTATTCAGTTTAGCCAACAAACTGCTGTTAAGACATAATATTTGTATCTTTTGGTATTTTTCAGATATAGTCAGAATAGATGATGGTGAGTTGTGCAAAGAATGACTCACATTGATTTAGCTAGCAATAGACGGCTTGAAGTTTTGTCAAATCATTCCTGACTGCAGTGAAGGTGTACAGTAGTATATGACTTAAATGCATTCCTTTCTACTTGTGAAGAAACTGCAATTTAATGTTCAGAACTGGATTAAACAGCAGTACTGACTCATTTACTAAAATGTTCAGAACAGTGCTAACAATGGAAAAAGAAACTGCTTGTTTGGAACCACAGCAAAGAAAGACAATTCTTTCTTTGTAATTAAAACTATAATCTTGTGTTTTATGTCTATATGATGAAATTCATTCCTTGTTTTTAAGGTTTAGGTAAAAGGTAACAGAAATAGAAACCATCACTATTCTTATTTGAAGAACTGTTGTTTCTGCCAGGATTTGTTTTTCATTAGTTTAGGAAAGGGTGCTGCTGCTGCTAAGTTGCATCAGTTGTGTCCGACTGTGTGTGACTCCATAGACAGCAGCCCACCAGGCTCCTTTGTCCCTGGGTTCTCCAGGCAAGAATACTGGAGTGGGTTGCCATTGCCTTCTCCATAGGAAAGGCTACTTTCCTCTTCAATAGAACAGACCAAATAACATTTCTTCTATCTGAAAACTCTTTGCTGAAATAGTGTATCACTTATTGGGATCACAAAGTAAACATTTTTAACAAATTTTACCCAACTTTTTAATACTGGAAATTGTAGGAGAAAAATTAACTTTTTGTGATTTTTTTAACTTAAAAAAGTTTTTGATCAACTAAAATGCTTCCTTTTGATTTTGTAAAATAGGTTTTTACTTAAAAAAATGAATTCCAAATGCACATAATCACAGATAGTGTTTAAAAAACCTTGTTTTATATAACTTGACACCTTAAAGTATTTCCAGTGTAAGAGGCAATGTTAGTGATATGATAAAAATCAGATTTTAATATAATGAGACTAATCAAAGAGGGGTATAGTCTTCAAGATTAAGGAACCTGAAAAGTATCTTGGCAAGGGTGAAATTTCTAATGCTTGACCCAAGTCTGGAGGAATTAAGGCAGAGGATGAGAAAGAAAGCTATCCTGGAGAGTCTGTAAAATAAACTCAGTGGCACAACTTGTTAACATATAGGACATGATTCAAACCATGGAGATGGTCACCATTTTCCCCAAATGTAGCATTTGTTTTCAAATGGGAATACATTTCTGTATTAGCAAAAGAAGTTGAAAGAAAATTAGACTTATTTTGCGGTTTTCCTTTGGAGATGTTCATGAATTCTGTGTGAAGTAATGAATAATTGAACATTTTAAAGACACAGAGATGATGTTTCAGAAGGAAAATATACACAAAAACAAAACTGACTGCTAAATACCAGTAAAGAAGATCATAATCATTAATTACTGGAAACATTAAAAAATGTATATATTTTTGGCATTTGATAATTTTTCTAAGTAAATTTGAAAGATGATGTATCATTTTGATATATCTGAATGGCAAGAGAATAAAAAGCACAGAAGAATTTTAAAGATTAAAAAAACCTGAGATCTTCTAATCCAGTCCCTCTCAATTTCAGGTGGTAGAGAGATAAAGGATCTTTATCCTAGCTCACACAGCTGCTTAGTTACACACAAATGTCCATCCAACTGGCCTATAAAACAAAATGACAGTGCCAGGTGTGTAGGCCTGTAGTTTCAATTACACAAAGTAGGGAAGTGAAGCCTTGAGATTAAGAAAATATTAAAAAAATCAGAAGACCAATGATAGTGTTTCTTGAGGCTTATTTTTGCGGGAGGGCCATAGGCCTTTTGCTAAGGCACAGGAAAATGTCTCTAGGTTTTTCCCAAAATAACTCAAACTTAAAAAAAAGGAAAAAAATTCTTCCCAAATTTTCAAACAAGCCCATCTTAGATTATGCTTTATTGTCAAAGAAAAAGAATTAAAAACAAAATTTCAAAATAAAATTGCTAAGACATAGGGAAAGTTGGTCCACCAAACGTTGAGATCTTTTTCCATAACCTTTTGCAGCCAGAAAGAAAACTAAATGGTTTGGTAAAAACTTCTAAAAGGGCTAGTTTCAGTCATGTGCATATAGGTCAGTAAATTTTTACAGCCACATATTAGCCCCTTTTTAATTTTAAAGAAACACCACATTGATGTAGAGTAAAAAATTGTAATGACCACATTCTTTAAACATTTGCCAAGTTCATGTCTAGTGTGCTCTTCAGAAATAAATCAGAGGTTGGACTAAAATATTCTCATCTCAAAGTTGTATCTGACTTATAACAATCTTTTATATAAATATTTTAATATATTAGTATTTTCTGAATAAGAAACCTACTGTATAGAACTAGGAACTCTCCTTAATGCTCTGTAATGACCTATAGTGGAACAGAATCTAAAAAAGAGTGGATATATGTATATGCATATAGCGTATATGTGTAACTGATTCAGTTTGTTGTACAGCAGAAACACAACATTTAAATCAACTATACTTCAATAAAAATTAATTAAAAATATCTCCTGCCATTAATGCAAAGACAAATTGGCTTCCCAGAGAAATATCTACTTAAATTTAAGAATCACTGAACTATCACAATGGAAGAACTTAAAACAGAAAGGAGAAATAAACCAGGTGTGAAATATTAGCTAAAACTAACACCAGCAAATAGAAATTTGGGTTGTGGAAATGACGACATCCCTTTTCCTGGGACATTCTGTGCTGACATGATAGTATCACATATTCATGTTTTAGAGATACAGTAACAGAACAATATACTAAAATAGTCTTCCAAGTAGAACGACTGCAGATAATTGGAATAAGAATTTAAAAAAAAGAAACAACTACTTTTCAGGGGCAGGTGGGCTGTTACATTTTCCCTGACTTTCATTTTAAATAAATGAATTAATTGCCATACGGTAAGTGTCACAAGAGTCTAGTTTTTATCGGCCGACAATGGATAGGAAGACTTCTCGGAAGTCCACTTTCCAAAGCAAGGACTGCAAATATTCATCACTTCGAGGTTATAAATACGTTTTTCAATGTAGGAAAACCGACCATAAAATTTCACGTTCTGGAGTCTTAAGTAACAGTTATAATACATCAAAACTGTAAAGGACATTCTGCATAGTGTGGTTAACATCTCACTGGCCAAACAGCCCTCTCAGAGACAACTTTGAAGGTAAGAGCTGTGCGGTGTATGTATACTGTGCATATACCAGAGAGAAAACGAGAATGAGAGAGGGAACTCATATCCGCAGTACAACTGATTGTGTAGGAACGGTGTGTGTAATACTCCTTGAAGGAAAGAAGGTTGCTGGTGGAGGAAGAGCAGCAGGTGACTGACTTGCCAGGGAGAAAACAGATGCGCCTGACGTGGTTCTAGAAAAGCTGCTTCCACATGGGGGGAGTGTTGGTAAACTCTGGAGAGACAGATTTCTTTAAAAGGTCAGGTGACCGCTGGATCTTAAATGTGTAGACATGCAGGCACATCCACAAAACGTGTTTGATACGCACATGCTGTATGAATGAACGAACGCGGGGTTAATGAAGCTTTGGACTAGGAATGAGGCATGCGCCTGCAGAGGAGGTTCTAGGGGAAAAAAGCGTAGAATACCGACAGAAGGGGTCGAACCCTTAAGTGCCAGGAAGAAGAGAGATGGCTACCGGGTTCGCAAGGGCACTGACCAGAGAGAACTCGGTGCCGGGCCAGTTGACTCGGAAAGGTATGTCATCGCTGAGTTGGGGGAGCGCTCGGCCGCCTCCGGACGCCTCCAGGAGACCGCAAAGGACCAATAACACCGGCCCGCCTGCGACCAGACTCCGCGCGCCGCCGCCCCCTTCCTCCATCCTCCGCCGCCGAGTTCTCCAGCCGCCGCCACAACCTCCTCGGCCCACAGAAGAGAGGAGGGGGAGGAGGAGGAGGCGGCGGCGGGACTACCAAGCGTCCAGGCAGCCCAGGGCCCAACCGCCGCCACGTCTCCTTCCGGAGAGCCCGGCAACACCGCCCCCGCCCCCTTGGGCTTCCCGCCACCGTTTCCGGGGCAGGTGGTGTATCAACATCCGGGGCCGCCGAACCGTCTGCCTACGGAAGCCGGGACGGCGGCAGCGCTTCTCTTGTTGACCACAACCGCAGTCTGGCGGCGGGGAGCGAACGCAGTGGCCTACCTGGAGTGGACGCTCAAAGATTGGGCCTTGGAGCAGCCGTTTCCGCGGCGGCGAAGTAGCACCACGCAGAGCTGGTGAGTTCGGGAGGCGGGCGGCTCTCACCACAGGGTGGGCGGCGGCTGGGCCCTCTTGGAGCCGCAACCGGAGAGCGGGGCTGGTGCAGGTGTTATAGATGAGAAAATTCGAGGTAGCGACGAGAAGTGAGAAGTGGCGGTATTTCTGACTACTCTTTACTCTCGCTGCTTCTGTTTTCCCTTTTCTCCGCACGTAGCGTCTGTACACTTTTATCTTCCCCTCTGGAAGTTTCTCTCCGCCTTCTGTGGGCCGTGGTCACCTGAGTACTTCTCAGCTCCTGACTAACACAGGGCGGGTGGCTAAGTTTCTGCAGCCCTGGGTTCGGGGATACTGAGCCGAGAATACCTGTCGTCCCTCCGTATAAGAATTCTACGCTTCTCCGAGGGTGGCCCAGATGGAGACTCTCCTCGTGGGGAGGGCAGCTAGATTATCCCCTCGTTTTTACCCGACGTGGGGCTCTTCCTTCATCCCAGAGTTGAAGTGCTGTGTCGGTGTTTTATTTAGGAAGCCGATACGTTTCTTTAAGTGAGGTTCAAGGCCAGGTGACCGTAAGGGTATGAATTCACGTAAGATTCAGACATCTCTCACCTCATTTAAAATAAAAAGTTTTGCATCTCCCCGTCTTTAAAGAAATGCCATTGTTTTAATCACTAATATAATGGGTTTGGGTAAACTCCGGGAGTTGGTGATGGACAGGGAAGCCTGGCGTGCTGCGGTCCATGGGGTCGCAAAGAGTCGGACCTGACTGAGCGATTGAATTGAACTGATGATGGGTTGGTTATACAGCGTGAAATATAGAGCATTTCTCGTTGTCTTTCTGGAGGTGAGAAAAGCTAGACCTTCGTGCTAGATTTGCTAAAGACTGTCGTCCGTCGTGTGTTCTCTCTGCCCTTGCAGTTTGCTCCAAGTCAAAAAGCAGGAAGAACAGCTTCTTTCTATTTTTTGTTTTGAAAGTTTCCTATTTCTTTTTTAAACATAAGGAATCCACGGCATCAAAGAATTGAGATGTTGTTCATTGATTTACCTGTTAATGTTTAGTGTGTATGTGAACAGTGGGCTTGGTAAATGGCAAATAAATGAATCTCTGTCCTCTCTTATGGTCTAGCAAGGCAAATTACACAGACAAATAATGGTAACCTATGATGAAAAAAAAAAATAATGGTAACCTATTATGGTAATAATAAAATGTTAACACTTATATACCATATCCTCTTTGCACTTGTCTAAGTACTTTATTATGAGCCAGGTACTATAGATTGTGGGCTTCCCTGGTGGTTCAGTGGTAGAGAACCCGCCTGCCAATGCAGGAAATGAGGGTCCCACCCCTGGGCGGTGAGGAGCCACTGGAGAAGGAGGAGGCAATCCACTCCAGTACTCTTGCCTGGAAAATCCCATGGGTGGAGGAGCCTGGTGGACTACAGTCCATGGGGTCTCAAAGAGTCAGACACGACTGAAGGATTAAAACAGCAATAAACTATAGATTATAGAGCAGAAGGATGTTAAATTATATAAGAGTAGATGTTAGATATAAGGAAGGACGGAAATTGGGTAAGAAAGTCTTGCCAGGAGAAGTGACATGAGGATTGCTGTTTTAAGGATTTATAGGAGTTTATCAGGCAGGACCATCCTTCTGGGTGGTCCCTTAGGGCTTTTCAGGGTAGTCAGTGGAGGGCAGAGTGGAGTCAGAGGAGATTAATGCTGTCTCAGAGCAGTGGAGACAGTTCCGATGAATTCAGTTCAAGACTAATTCCAAATGGATTAGATACTTAAATGAATAACAAGAAGAAAACAATAGGTATTAAGATTGTATCATGGGTCTCCTTTCTTAATAAAATTTAGTCAGTTGTCAGACACACATAAAAACACAATAGGAAAAAATTTAGGGGAATAATTTAGTGATCTTGTTATGGTTGTGGTGGTTTAGTCACTGAGTCGTGTCCAACTCTTGCAACCCCATGGATTGTAGCTCACCAGGCTCCTCTGTCCTCTGTTCATGGGATTTCCCAGGCAAGAATACTGGAGTGGGTTGCCGTTTCCTACTCCAGGGGATCTTCCTGACCCAGGGAAGAAGCCAGGTCTTCTGTATTGCAGGCAAGTTCTTTACCAACTGAGCCAGGAGGGAAGCCTGATCTATAAGAGGGGAACCCTGAAACCATGGAGGAAAAAAGATGTATTTGACTAAATAGAAGTGAAAAGTATTTGTCTACCGAGGTTTAGTCTATGGGGCTGTAGTAATGGAAACTCCAACAACAACAAAAAACTCAAATAAAATAATTTCTGGTGAAGGTCATTGCTGCTTAGAAACTAGGGTTATGTAAAAGAAAATGACTTCGGAATATGGTATGGAGGTAGACGGTCAGAGTTGTGTGAGGAAGTGACACCTGAGTTATGATTTGAAATGAGGAGGAGGAAGCCACACAGCAGTTTCCAGCAGGAAACGCTTGTGTTGGAGGGATTGAAGGAAGGCTGGTGTTGCTGGAGTGTAAGAGGGCACTTAGGAGATGAAGTTTGAGAGGCTGGAAGAGGCCAGCTGGGCACAGATCTGTAAGTAGGAGAGCGATGTGGCCTGATATACATTCATGAAGATCATTATGGTTGCTGTGTGGAAAATGGACTATAGGGGATGTTGTTGGCTGAGTTGTGTTCCCCAAAAGGATATGCTGAAGTCTTAACCCCTGGAACCTGCAAGTGTGAACTTACTTGGAAATCGGATCTTTGCAGATGTAAAGTTAAGGTCATACTGAGCAAGAGTGGGCCCCAATACAATGTCTAGTGTCTTTATAAGAAGAGGGAAATTTGGACACAGAGAGGATGGAGGCAGAGATTGGAGTGATGTGTCTACAAACCAACTAAAATTTGCCAACAACCACCAGTAATTAGGAAAAGATAGGGACACATCCTCCCCTAGAGGTTTCAGGGAGATTTTGGCTCTGCTGACACCTCGATTTCAGACTTCTAATCCTAGAGCTGTGAAGCAGTACCTTTCTATTGTTTTAAGCTACCAGATTTGTGATAGATTGTATGTCAGTCCTAGGAAGCTAATGTAGGGGCAAAGTGTGGCGACAGGGAGACCAATTAGGCAGCTGTAGGAATGGGGAGAAATAGCCTACTTTGGAATGTATTTTTTGAGTAGAACATCTTGAATTTCCTGGTGGGTTAGATGTGCCATGTTCTTACAGAGATGAATTAATGATGCTTTGCCGACAAAGGTCCACATAGTCAAAGCTATAGTTTTTCCAGTAGTCATGTATGGATGTGAGAGTTGGACCATAGAGAAGGCTGAGCGCCGAAGAATTGACGCTTTTGAATTGTGGTGCTGGAGCAGACTCTTGAGGGTCCCTTGGATAGCAAGGAGATCAAACCAGTCAATCATAAATCAACCCTGAATATTCATTGGAAGGACTGATGATAAAGCTGAAGTGCCAATACTTTGGCCACCTGACGTGAAGAGCCAACTCATTGGAAAAGACCCTGATGCTGGGAAAGATAGAGGGCAGGAGGAGAAGGAGATGATAGAGGACAAGATGGTTGGATGGCATCACTGACTCAATGGGCATGACTTTGAGCAAACTGGGAGATAGTGAAGGACAGGGAAGCCTGGTGTGCTGCAGTCCATGGGGCTGCAAAGGGTCGGATATGACTGAGCGACTGAACAACTATGTTTTATGAGGAACTGGTGGTGAAGTTTACTGAAACAGGGAAGAAACTAATGTGGACTGATGGGAATCATGTGTTTCGTGTTTTACTTTTTATTTTGAAGTGATTTCAGACTTGCATAAAATTTATTTGCAAGAATCATTAACATTTTATATATGTGGTTTGCTTACAATAATAATTTGCAATCAATGGTTCTATTTAGGACATGTCAAGTCTCATTACTTTAAAAAATTAATTTTAATTGGAGTATAATTGATTTACTGGGCATGTTAAGTTTTAGATATCATCAGTTAGACATCCAAGTGGAGCTAACATGTTGATTAAACCTGAGGCACAGGTGGAGAGGTCAGAGTTGGAGTTATAAATTTTGATGTTATTTGCATGTGCCTGCGTGCCTTGCTTCAGTTGTGTCTGATTCTTTGTGACTGTATGGACTGTAGCCAGCAGCCTGCCCTGTCCTTGGAATTTTCCAGGCAAGAATACTGGAGTGGGTTGCCATCCCTTTTTCCAGGGGATCTGCCTGACCCAGGGATTGAACGTGCGTCTCTTGTGTCTCCTGCATTGGCAAGAGGGTTCTTTACCACTGGCGTCACCTGGGGAGCCCTACATGCACGTGGGTATGTTTAAGCCGTAGTGCTGGTTGCAACCCTTCAGGGAAGGAATGAGGATAACAAAAGGAAGAGGAGTCATTGCAACGTTATGTACTGAACAGCACTGAAGAATTAACAGAGTGGACTGGGGAGGCATGCCCAGTGAAGAAAGAAAGTCAGAGAGCTGAGATATCAGGGAAGTCAAGAGAAAGAACTGTACCAGTTAAGTGAATGCTTTGAGCAGTTGTAGATGATGAGGATAAGTAAGTAACCAGTGTATTTGGCAGCATGGCGGAGGAGTAGAGGGAGGCTTGATTGGATTGAAGTGGAGGGTTTGTTTATCTGTACATTAAATTAAAAACGTTGTGCTTTTGCCTTTCAGCAGGGTATATGCTGGTTTCTCAGAGCCTTGGTGCTGGTGACGTTTCGGGCCCGGTGACCCTTTGTCGGGAGGGCTGTCTTGGGTTTTGTGTCATGTTTAGTGGTACCCCTGGCTTATGTCCTCTAGATGGTAGCAGCAGCCTTATTCCCCTCTTGCTTTGCCCGCCAAGTGTGACAACCGGAAACATCTGCAGACATTGCCAGATGTCCTTGGCAGGCAGGATGGCCCCTGGCTGAGAATCTGTTTCTGGTTTAGACTTAAAATGAAAAGCTCGAATATTAATGGTAAAGTTTTAGGCAGTAGCTCCCTGAGTGAGAAGATACTTAGTGTCAAGCAGGGGACCTTTCTAGCACTCTAAAAGTTTTGCAGTGTAGCGAGTACCTACTTTGTCTGTAAGGCAAGTGATCCTGTTTGTATTATATCTTTGATGATTCCATAAGACACTTAATCTTACCTTACACTGATGTCATTATTATGCATATTGGTTACCATAGAGGATTTTGAATATAAATATGTAGAAGATTGTCCTGAATCTGTATTAACCCCATCATTGCCTAGAAATTATTTTGAAAAAATAGTCAATATTGCTTCATTTAATAGTCTTGACTTTTTTCATATAAGTATGGTACAGAAAACACAGTCTTAAATTTTGTTTAGCTTTCTGCTTCATGGATTCCAGGATAATGCCCCTTAATCCGACAAAGCTACCTTTTTCTGCCTGCAAGAGAATTAATCTTAATATGGCAATTTTCAGTTAGCTGCAGAGTTATAGATCTGGAGAGAGACCAAGAAAGTTGCTAACCATCTAATAAATATGGTTTGGAGGCACTGTCCTCAGTTCGAAGAGTGTTGTAAAAATGCTGTTGTTCAGTTGCTAAGTCGTGTCTGACTCTTCTGACCCCATGGACTGCATCCCATTAGTCTCCTCCATCCAGGTACTATACAGATAAAATATTGCAGACATTCAAAAGAGAGGGTGATTACTTTTAGTGAGAGATGGGGTGAATGAAGTGTGGAAACCAATTAAATAGTCTCTGTTTTAATATGTGACAAGGGGGTCATTTCATGTTGGTGGGAAAAGGATGTTTTAACTAGATTCTGCTGGTGTAATTCACCTATAGAAAACTAACCAGATCCCCTCATCATAAAATATGTAAAAAGTAAATTGTGAGAATTCCTTGGCAGTGTAGCAGTTAGGACTCAGAGTCACTGCCAAAGGCCTGGGTTCCATCCTTGGTCGGGGAAATAAGATCCCACAAGCTGCGCAGTGCAGCAAAAAAAGTGAAAAATGAAAAAGTAAATTGTAAATACTTAAAGATACATATATGAGGCAATTAGGAGAATATTTGTATAATTGAAGTAGGGATGATGTTTTTTGGTAAGATAGGAAATCTAGGTGCTGTAAAAGGAAAGATTGACCTGCTTTAATAAACTTTTTAAAGTTAGTAATTTTTAAAATAAAAAACATGCAAACCTTTCGGCCTAGTGATTTTATTTTTTGGATTCTCTGATTTAGAAACAAAAATCCTGACACATAAGGATGTATTTATAAAGATAATTCATTGTGGCATTAGCTGTAATGACAGAAATTACCTTTGCATATCTGATTTTCTAATAATAAGGCATGGCTGAATAATTATATGCGAACTCTTTACAACTGAATTAAGTGAGGTGATTAGGAGCAGGGGCTCAGGAGTTAGGCCGGTGAAATTCTGATCCTACCTACTGCAGGTGTGACCTTGTGTACATTACTTAACCTCTTTAGAGCTCAGTTTTCTTACCTTTAAAATAGAGAAAATAACAAATGTAAGATGTAAGAACTATTATGAAGATTCATATTTATTATGTATTCTATTAATTTAATAGAGGTTGTGCCCAGGCACTATTTTAAAAACTTTATAGATATAAATTTATAATTGACTTATTCCTCATAATAACCCCCAAAGTTAGATTTTATTGTTTCCTCATTTTATTGATCAGGAGACTGAATCACAAGAGAGGTTAGTTTGTTCTAATATAATTCACACACAGGTATAAAATTATATATCTGCCATATTATAAAATATGGCTGAATAAAATTGTCAGTTTTTTTTTCCAGTTGAAATTTTTATGAGAAAGAAATGAGGACTAATCAGATGGGCTTTGAGTTAAAAGTTATCCCAGATCTCTGTATTGTTTCTCATTTAGAAATACAAAGGGAAGAATCTATAAAAATAAAGACATTTGCTCAACTTTAGCAGCTGGCCTGCGGTCTGAGGTTGTTTAGCAGTAATTACTCCAGAGACTGTGAGACAGTAATTGCCCTTTCCTGTTAATTTCCAATGCTGATCTTTTTTCCCTCCCAATCCCTCCTTTATATATAATTTACTCTGTGGTAATAAGAAGACTTCAGAGGACTGGGATACACATTTTGGGAAAAATAAATGATGAGAAAAGCTTTGGCCTTCAGACATTTTTGGTTAAAACGCAGCATGTATACAGGTGACAGAATGCCAGCAAATACACAGATGAGCATATGAATATTGGATGCACTCATTTCTTAGGTACAAGGAAAAAAGGGAGATTGGAAATTTGATTTCAAACCAAGAAAGAATGTTTCTTTTTTCAATCCCATGCCTTATACTTTTGTTTTTTTCCTAAGACTTTTCTGTTACTGAGTTTTTAAAACATAGTATATACAACACCTGTGTATAAATACCTGGGTAGCATTCTTGCCAAGGCTAGGTATAAGAAACTTACCAAACAAAAAATGTGGCATATTCTACAAGACAACTGGCCTAAACCTTGAAAAAAACTCAATGACTAGTAATAAAAAAAGACTCTTCTATAAATATGTATATTATTATCTATTATCTGTATACTAAGATGTGTACTGTTATCACATCTTAGAAAAATAATGCTGGTTTCAACTTTCACCATTTATTGGCCTTTTCCCCCCATTTAGGATCTAACCAAAGGTTATACCTTGCATTTAATTATCTTAAAGTCAGTTTTATTTTTATTTTTAAAAATTTTTATTGGAGTATAGTTGATTTACAACTTTGTGTTACTTTCAGGTGTACAACAAAGTGAATCTATAATATGTATATATATGTATATGTATATGTATCTCCACTCTTTTTTATGATCTTTTCCCATATAGGCTATTACAGAGTATTGGATAGAGTTCCCTGTGCTATACAGTAAGTTCTTAGTAGTTATTTTATATATAGTAGTGTGTATATCCGTCCCAATTTAAAATTTGTTTTAAATTGTAACAGTTCCCCTTTGCCACTGCTTTTAGAGCTCTCTCTTAAGTTTTTTTTATTATTAACAAACTAACTGCTGCCAATTAAATTTATGACTTGCTTTCTAGTGTAAGACTCATCTCGATTTCAGAAGTCTGAAAGTGAAATAAATATATTAACAAAATATGGCAACTTGCCCAAAGTCATAGCACTGGTAAGCAGTGGAACTGGATATCAAAGCCGAACAGTCTTGTTCCTGAATCTGTTCTTTTGGCCACTTCTCAGTGCTGCCATTTTGTTTTTAGTGAGTTACTGCATGTAAGGCTATTTTTAGTGTAGTGCCTTCATTACATATTAAGTATGTAATATGTGTAGCTTTTAATACCATTTTTGGTACTTTCCAGTTTGCTACTACTATATGTTTGTAACATTTGCATTCTGTGACCTTATTCAGTTTTTCTGTGCTTTGTTTATAGGTTGATTCTTTTTTTTTTTTTTTTTTGCTTTTTATTTATTTATTTATTTATTTTTATTAGTTGGAGGCTAATTACTTTACATCATTACAGTAGTTTTTGTTATACATTGAAATGAATTAGCCATGGATTTACATGTATTCCCCATCCCAGTCCCCCCTCCCACCTCCCTCTCCACCCGATCCCTCTGGGTCTTCCCAGTGCACCAGGCCCGAGCACTTGTCTCATGTACCCAACCTGAGCTGGTTATCTGTTTCACCCTAGATAATATACATGTTTCAATGCTGTTCTCTTGAAACATCCCACCCTCGCCTTCTCCCAGAGTCCACAAGTCTGTTCTATACATCTGAGTCTCTTTTTCTGTTTTGCATATAGGGTTATCGTTATCATCTTTCTAAAGTCCATATATATGTGTTAGTATACTGTAATGGTCTTTATCTTTCTGGCTTACTTCGCTCTGTATAATGGGTTCCAGTTTCATCCATCTCATTAGAACTGATTCAAATGAATTCTTTTTAATGGCTGAGTAATATTCCATGGTGTATATGTACCACAGCTTCCTCATCCATTTGTCTGCTGATGGGCATCTGGGTTGCTTCCATGTCCTGGCTATTATAAACAGTGCTGAGATGAACATTGGGGTGCACATGTCTCTTTCAGATCTGGTTTCCTTGGTGTGTATGCCCAGAAGTGGGATTGCTGGGTCATATGGCAGTTCTATTTCCAGCTTTTTAAGAAATCTCCACACTGTTTTCCATAGTGGCTGTACTAATTTGCATTCCCACCAACAGTGTAAGAGGGTCCCCTTTTCTCCACACCCTCTCCAGCATTTATTGCTTGTAGACTTTTGGATAGCAGCCATCCTGACTGGCGTATAATGGTACCTCATTGTGGTTTTGATTTGCATTTCTCTGATAATGAGTGATGTTGAGCATCTTTTCATGTGTTTGTTAGCCATCTGTATGTCTTCCTTGGAGAAATGTCTGTTGAGTTCTTTGGCCCATTTTTTGATTGGGTCATTTATTTTTCTGGAGTTGAGCTGGAGGAGTTGCTTGTATATTTTTGAGATTAATCCTTTGTCTGTTGCTTCATTTGCTATTATTTTCTCCCAATCTGAGGGCTGTCTTTTCACCTTGCTTATAGTGTCCTTTGTTGTGCAAAAGCTTTTAAGTTTCATTAGGTCCCATTTGTTTATTTTTGCTTTTATTTCTGAAATTCTGGGAGGTGGGTCATAGAGGATCCTGCTGTGATTTATGTCGGAGAGTGTTTTGCCTATGTTCTCCTCTAGGAGTTTTATAGTTTCTGGTCTTACATTTAGATCTTTAATCCATTTTGAGTTTATTTTTGTGTATGGTGTTAGAAAGTGTTCTAGTTTCATTCTTTTACAGGTGGTTGACCAGTTTTCCCAGCACCACTTGTTAAAGAGGTTATCTTTTTTCCATTTTATATCCTTGCCTCCTTTGTCGAAGATAAGGTGACCATAGGTTCGTGGATTTGTCTCTGGGCTTTCTATTCTGTTCCATTGATCTATATTTCTGTCTTTGTGCCAGTACCATACTGTCTTGATGACTGTGGCTTTGTAGTAGATTCTGAAGTCAGGCAGATTGATTCCTCCAGTTCCATTCTTCTTTCTCAGGATTACTTTGGCTATTCGAGGTTTTTTGTATTTCCATACAAATTGTGAAATTATTTGTTCTAGTTCTGTGAAAAATACTGTTGGTAGTTTGATAGGGATTGCATTGAATCTATAGATTACTTTGGGTAGTATAGCCATTTTGACAATATTGATTCTTCCAATCCATGAACACGGTATATTTCTCCATCTGCTTGTGTCCTCTTTGATTTCTTTCATCAGTGTTTTATAGTTTTCTATGTATAGGTCTTTTGTTTCTTTAGGTAGATATACTCCTAAGTATTTTATTCTTTTTGTTGCAGTGGTGAATGGTATTGTTTCCTTAATTTCTCTTTCTGTTTTCTCATTGTTAGTGTATAGGAATGCAAGAGATTTCTGTGTGTTAATTTTATATCCTGCAACTTGACTGTATTCGTTGATTAGCTCTAGTAATTTTCTGGTAGAGTCTTTAGGGTTTTCTATGTAGAGGATCATGTCATCTGCAAACAGCGAGAGTTTCACTTCTTCCTTTCTATAGGTTGATTCTTAAACTTCACAATATTGTTTATGCAAGTACTATTCACTATAAAATCTAGAGGTGTAATTTGAACTGCAGAGAAGGAAATGTAATTGTGTCTGTCTTCTACCCTTTAAAATGTCCCCTTAGCTCTCTAAAATTAGTACCATCTTTGCTAAGTGAGTCCATTTTGTTCTTGAAGATATATTTTGAGCTCTGAAACACTTTGTTCTAATTACACTAGTTGCTTTTCAAATCTGATGCATATTTATCTATTACCTATCTATATTTTTTCCTGTAACTCTCCTGGGTTAAATCTGCTGTTTTATGTTATTCCATGTCATCCTTATCTCACATTTCTTTCCCACCTTGTTGGGGTATAAATAATTACAAGTAATTTTTTTAAGGAAATGATAAAAAGTAGATATTTTTATTTTCACAGGCCTGGTATATCTGAAAATGCATTCATCTTGCCTTCTCAGTTAATAGTTTGGGAATAGAATTCATAGTTCAGTCATTTTGTTTTGCTTGCAACTTTGAAGACATCATTCCTGCAGTTTACTATCTAATATATCTGATGAGAATCTCAAAGCTAGTCTGATTCTCCTTCTTAGCAACTAATATTCCTTTTCCTCTGGAATATTTTATTGAACTCTTTATATCATTGGTTTTATGATGTTTTATGAGAGTATTTCTTTCTAGTTGTGGATCTTTTTTCACTTGTCCTTCATTGCATCCCTTGAGTCCTATTTGTTCATTTCTGGGAAATTTTCTAATATTATTTCTTCAATTATGTTTTCCTTGAGCTTCCCTGGTAGCTCAGCAGGTAAAGAATCAGCCTGCAATGCAGGAGACCTGGGTTCGATCCCTGGAATGGGAAGCTCTCCTGGAGAAGGGAAAGGCTACCCACTCCAGTATTCTGCCCTGAGAATCCCATGGACAGAGGAACGTGGCAGGTTCCATGGGGTCGCAAAGAGTCAAGACAGGACTGAGTGACTTTCACTTTCACCTGCCATTTTCTCTGTTTTATTCAGAATACTATTTGGATAGATTCTTCAAGTAGAAAAAAGACAAAGAAAAAAAGTTAGGTAATATGGAAGATCAGTTCAAGAGATTACTTTCCTTTGACTGTCAGTTCTCTTTTTTGAATATCTTTTGTCAGTTTTTTTTTTCCTGTTTCCATAGTTTCTTTCCAATTGCTCATTTTTAATAGATGCAGCATCTTCATGAATTTCTTTGAGGATAGCACTTACAAATTTTAAACATTTATAAGTTTAAAAGCTCTGCTTCCTTAAGGTGAGTTGATTGTTTTTATCCTTTTGTGCTTTTGCCATTCCTCAAAAATTAAAAAAAAAAAGGATTTTTGAGCTCTTTGTAAGTGTGCAGAGAGGCCCAATTGTTGGGCCTGACTTTATTGTGAAATGAAGAAAAAGAGCTGCTTTTCCTCCTCTTCCTCCTCCCTGTGCCCAAATGAAAAAGGCTTTATTGTGGAGCATGAAGGTGTTCTGATGCTCTCAGGGTAGATGGTTAAATTAAAAAAAAAAAAAAAAAAAGTTGTTTTTTAAGCCTGAAACTAGCTTTGTTGCTGCTAGACACTCTGTGTGTAAAGGAGTGAGATAAAAGGTTTGGTGTGCCTATCTCATATAGATACTTTAATCTTCCTGATTTTGGTCCTACAGCCCCTTTCTTCTGCCTCTCGGTTTGGCTCTCCTTCAGACTCTGCTGGCGGGACTGGCCTCTGTGTGGCTGCAGCTTTCTCATGTGTACGCGTGCATGCCTGTGCATCTGCACATTGCTTCTAGACTGTGGTTTTCTCTGAGCTTGCTTCACCATCAATATAATTCCACCTGCTTTCTCTTTCCGGAATGCTTGAGTGCATTTCAGTGGGACTTTGATAGGAAGTGAAAGAAAATGCACATATGCTTAGTTTGTCTTATATAAAGTGGGTAATTGATAGGTATTTGTTGAATAAATCAATCAGTGTTATTGAGACAAATTGGGCAAAACATACTTACGTTTAAATTAAAAAAAGACTTGCGACCTTAGAATGAGTGAGTGTTGTGTCTGACTCTTTGTGACCCTGTGGACTGTAGCCTACGAGGCTCCTCCGTCCATGGGATTCTCTAGGCAAGAATACTGGAGTGGGTTGCCATTTGCTTCTCCAGGGGATCTTCCTGACCCAGGTATCAAACCCGGGTCTCCCACATTGCAGGCAGACGCTTTAACCTCTGAGCCACCAGGGAATACAGGTTCTCTCTGACCTTAGAATACAGGTACTTAAATGAATCCATTTTTAAAAAAATATTTATTTATTTGGCTGTGCCTGGTCTTAGTTTCGGTAAGTAGGATCTTTGATCTTCCATTTGGCATGTGAGATCTTTTATTGTGGTATACTGACTCTTTTTGCATCATAAGGAATCTAGTTCCTTGACCAGGGACCGAACCTGGACACCCTGCATTGGAAGCTTGGAGTCTTAGCCACTAGACCACCAGGGAAGCCCCAAATAAATCCTTTTAATACTTTTAACTTTATCCTGTTTCAGGAAAGAATCTCATTGGGGTTAAAACTTACCAAGGTGGCAGGGGTGGGGTGGGGGGAGGGGGAGGAACCTACCAGCTCTCACTTTTCCCCCCTACCAGAATGAAAGGGCTTAATTCCATTTTGTTCCTTTTTAGTGCTCAGCACAGCGCTTAGCATGTTCTAGTAATCAGTGATAGTTAATATGTTCATTTAACTTAAACTCTTTTTATCTCTCATTGGGGATAAATATGTGTAAAGTATTTAGAGTAGATTTTGGTATTTGCAGTAAGTGCTCCTTAAGTGTTAGCTACTATTCTTTGATACATGAACAACTTTTTTTTTTTTTCTGTGACGCTTTCTCTGATCTTTTTTTTTTTTGCGTTCTCTGATCTTGTTATTTTGAGTTAACAGTTTATCTGTCTCTATTTTGCTTATATTTTATGTCCTAGTCTTTATGATGAGTAACATTGATTTGCTTGGTTGTGCATCTCTCCAGCAAATGTGCTTCTTGATAGCTGGGAGCTATCTTTTTCTTTTTGTATTAATTTACTTTTTATTTTTGGTTGTGCTGGGTCTTTGTTGCTGGGCAAGGGTTTTTTCCTAGTTGTGGCCAACATCTGCGGACTGCTATTTGATTCAGTGTGAGGACTTCTCGCTGAGGCGGCTTCCCTAATTGTGGCGCACGGACTGTAGGTGCACAGACTTGGGTCATTGTGGCTCGTGGGCTCAGTCGTCACGGCCCGAGGGGTCAATAGTTGTGGTGCATGAGCTGAGTTGCCCATGGTGTGTGGGATCTTCCAGGACCAGGGACCTCACCTGTGTCCCCTGAATTGGCGGGGGAGTTCTTCACCGCGGTGCTACCAGGGAAGTCCTGAGCTATGTTTTTTATCCAGGTAGTTTTGCTGCGTAAGTTGTTGTTTGCCACATATCATTAGTGCCTCTTTTTTGCTGGGTCTTCATGATTGAGGAGGGAGGTGTGACTGGAGCATGGCGAGTGTGCATTGGTGGGAAGTGAGATGTGACAACTATGTTGACACTAGATTGTGTGTCGTTGAATACTAGATTAAAGAATTTGAGCTTTACTTTGTATGCTCTGGGAGGCATTTTCATTACTGACTAGATCAGTTCCATATTTTAGAAAAATAATTGTGAGTGCAGAGTACAGAATGTCATGGAAAGAAGACATAAAATTGGAGGCAAGAAGATGTAGGAAACTCTTGCTCTTGCTGTATTATAAGGTTCTTATTTTACTTGAGAAATCTTACAGCTCGTGCTTGAATGATATGTCTTAACCAACACAAAACCTTCTAAGTCATGTCACAGATAACTTCAGGGCTTCCTTGCTAATTTTGCTTTGAGTTCTTATTAAGAAATACTATATATAAGTTTTAGTAATACTAAAATGTAATAGAAACAAGGCACACAACTACAACAGTGTACACAACTGCAGTGTGAAAGTGCGGCCCTCAATATGCCAGCAAATCTGGAAAACTCAGCACTGGCCACAGGACCGGAAAAGGTCAGTTTTCATTCCAATCCCAAAGAAAGGCAATGCCAAAGAATGCTCAAACTATTGCACAATTGTACTCATCTCACATGCTGGCAAAGTAATGCTTAAAATCCTCCAAGCCAGGCTTCAACAGTATGTAAACTGTGAAATTCCACATGTTCAAGCTGGATTTAGAAAGAGCAGAGGAACCAGAGATCAAATTGCCAACATCTGTTGGATCATCGGAAAAGCAAGAGGGTTCCAGAAAAACATCTATTTCTGCTTTATTGACTACGCCAAAGCCTTTGACTGTGTGGATCACAACACACTGTGGAAAATTCTGAAAGAAATGGGAATACCAGACCACCTGACCTGCCTCCTGAGAAATCTCTATGCAGGTCAAGAAGCAACAGTTAGAACTGGACATGAAACAACAAACTGGTTCCAAATCGGGAAAGGAGTACATCAAGGCTGTATATTGTCACCCTGCTCATTTAACATATGCAGAGTACATCATGAGAAACTCTGGGCTGGAGGAAGCACAAGCTGGAATCAAGATCGTAGGGAGAAATATCAATAACCTCAGATATGCAGATGACACCACCCTTATGGCAGAAAGCAAAGAAGAACTAAAGAGCCTCTTGATGAAAGTGAAAGAGGAGAGTGAAAAAGTTGGCTTAAAGTTCAACATTCAGAAAACTAAGATGGCATCTGGTCCCATCAAAGCCTAAGGACTCTTAGGTAATCAAAGCCTAGGACTCTTATCAGTTTGTGTATCTGATGAACAGTAGTCAAAGATGTAAATAGAAATGCAGTGGAAGTGTTGAGCTTTTTTGCTTTGCAACATTTCCTTGTATTTCTGTTTACATCTTTGACTACTGTTTATCAGGTACACAAATTGATTGAGTGATAGCATTAGTGTCTGATGCATCAGAGTTGTAAAGAAAGATGAAGACTCAGATCTTTGGGTGGAATAAGAAAATCATTGGAGACCTGAGACTACATGGAGTGGGTGGAGAACAGCAGAATAAAGTTAGATTGGAGGGACATTTCCAGTAAGGAAATAGAAAAAATCTTGTGCTTAGGGTGATTTCATTTTAAAGCCTTAGAAATTCATAAAAATAGATTGTTAGGGACTTCCCTGGTGGTCCAGTGGCTAAGATTTTGCACTCCCAATGCAGGAGGGTCTGGTTTTAATCCCTGGTCCGGGGACTAGGTCGTACATGCAGTAACTAAAGATCCTGCATGATGCAACTAAGATCCGTTGCAGCTAAATAAACAATAAATATATAAAAAAAAGATTGTTAAAAGCTGAAAAAATTTACAGAAAATAGAGTCACAGTATTTTTGTTGAAAAACATAATTGGAATATCCTATTTGATATATAAATTTTTATGTGATGAGAGGGAATTTTAAGCACATTTATCATATAACTGACTTTGAAAGAATCAGGGATATAAATTATAGGAGTAAGATGCTTACATTGATATTCTCAACTACTCCAGTTATAATTTAAAAAAGATTTGTTTTTATGGAAAATAGAAATTAACATAGTATAATAAAATCTTGACTATCCAATGTTTTAAAATCAGCCTTGAAGGAATAGATCACGTTCATGTTTTCAAATATTCAAGGTTGACATCACAACAAAGTTTATTTCCCTTAATGATAACTTTTTATGTATGGAGATGGTATCTAGACTGTGCTTGCACTTCTTGGTAGATTGAAGAGTAAATGTGTTATTTATTTGGGAGTGGGGAAAGGAAATATAATAGTGGCCTGGAGTAGGAGTAGAAAGACCTACTTTAAAATATCCTCTCCATTAGAGAGGTTTTTATTAAAATTTTCTTTTCTCAATGTAAAGTTTATACTCATACTTCTCTTGAATTCCTGAAATTTAACACCTAAGACTTGTTCTCTGAGGACTGAGCCTGAGTTACCTGTGTAATGAGGGCAGAATGAGAGAGACTGCTTGGGAAGTGAGGTCCCAGGGCTATAAAGAAACTTGTACTTTTGCTAACAAAAATAACTTTTGCTCTAGATAGCTTACTACCTTTATGATAGATTCTTAGTCACTTGTGGGCTCCAGATCCTAGCAGCCAATTTAGTATTCTTTAGCTTCTCGATTTTAGTTACGTTTCTTCCCCTCCCAGTGGAAATGAATGTCCCTGTTCCTGGGCTCTTTGGATCATGGCCTCCCTATAAATGTTGATGGTATACCACATGTGTATTTTCTAGTTAACTTCTATTAATAACTGAAAGTCTAGAAAGATACAAATGTGGATCGATCCCAAAGTAATTCCTCTCCCTTGATATGTAACATATATTAAATGGTAGAAGAATCACTTTGGGAGTTACAAATTTCTTTGGACTTAGGTTTATTTGTAAAATGAAAGGCTGGATCTCTGAGTACATCTGTGTGATTCTGAGCTATGGCCTGTGACTCTTGGACAGGCTAATTATATTTGTGGGAATCTGTATACATCTATCAAAATTAGTATCTGTATCTACCAAGCCACATATTATTTCATTACACAAAAAAGATGTAGGTTAGTAAAGATGTGGATTTTTAAATATATTGTAGACTCTTGCGCTTTAGCAGAGACATGGACTTCTGCTACTTACTGGATGTGTACTTGTATACAAGTTACTATGAAAACAAGCTGAGAGGATGCTCCTGTGTGTAAACTGCCTAGTACATCCTTATGAAATATTCATTAATGAATGTTAGTGCTTTTCTTGTTGTATAGGACAGGTGAAATGCCTTCTAGAAAGTGAATACTGAAAATGTTGAAAAATATTTTAAATTTTATGTAGCTGACTAAATTACCAAGTAAGGTGTTAATAACAAATTAAAAAGAAACATGAAAAGGACAGCTTTATTTTACATGAACAACTTCTGTGCTAATTATTAGTTTCACATTAAATCTAATGTGATACCAAAATTCTTTTCATGTTGAAAGATTTTAGATAGACTGTATGTCCTGTTGAGAAGGAAATCACTTCTAATTAAGAATTGATCTGATTAGTCTGAATCAAGGTTACTTTTACATGTGTTAATAATGTATACATGGTTCCTAGGTGGGTAGCATCATCACACTATCTAGTGGATATCTTTGTTAAGTGACAAGATACAAGAAGGAAAAAAAACTGTAACAAATGATCAGGTAACACCACTTCTTACTTTAAAAAATTACAATTCTAAACGCCATTTCAAACAGCAAACTTTCACTATATATGTTTCTGTTAATTTGTAATATCAAAAAGCCTATCTTTTTTTTTTTAAGTTTCAGTATAAGATTAATACAAATTGAATGATAAATTGTTAGACGTAATTTGTGTAATTTGTGCTTTTCTAGCGGAAAGGGTTTTTACCATGTAGTAAAATACATTTATTCAAAAAAGGAGAGACATAGTACATTATAATTTCAAAGAAATTTTTATATTAAAATGTTAACCTTTTGGCTTAAATTGGAGTTTCATTTAAACTCTAAACAAAGAAGTTCACGATCAAGGCCAAAATCTTGTCTATATTACCATACATATCTAATTATATGTTATTTTAAGCTTGCTTATTTTAAACCATGATTACAGAGTTAACATATGGGAATATATTAAAGGCATAGCCTTATTATATTTACTGGACTTTTGGCTTAATTCTCTACAACTTTAAACTAGTATTGCAATATGAAACAACAGAAGTGTATTTATTTAGATAAAAACAAGATCTGAAATGAGTCCTTCATTGTATTTTTCTAAAGAACTTCTCATGAGCATGTATTCAATATCATGTAGCTGGAGAATCATTCATTATATTATTGAAGTTTTTCTTTAACTATATCCCAATATTTTGAGTATATATGAGTTTCAGGCCAACTGCAATTAAACTGTGAATTTAGATATTATTTTGACTACAACATTAAACACAACTAAGATTTTCAAGTCAACATGTTTACAAATCATATTGCCATTGTGTAGTGAAGCCATTCTCTGAAGATTAAAAGTTCTGCTTGTTTGGAAAAATCAATTAGGTCTTTTTAAGCAACTGAAGTTCTGCTTTGCTTCTAAACGTTCCTTTACTAATTTTTCCAAAGAGAAAAGATGCTCATCTGCATCTTCTGGCACAAGCCTTCTCATAGAATTTGCAAGTTCAAAAAGATATTCTGTATTTTTTCCACTTGGACCAGCTGCATTAAAAATTTGTTCAGCGATGTCTTCCAGAGGTGCAGGACCAAGATAATTAGGATTATCACATGTTCCAATATATAGCAACACACTGAATGGTTCTGTTGTGGAATCTTTTGGATGAAAAATGACTGTTGCGGTCCTGTAGCCTCCTTTTTCTCTGAAATCAAGGTATGCTTTTATTTCTTCTTCCCTTCCTACTGGCAGTCTGTAAGCAACACCCCATACACAACCCTGTTGAAAAATGAAAAGAATGTATCATTTAGTATTTACAAGGCTAAAATAGGTGAAGATAGATTATGAGCTAAGAAAATATCTTGTATACTCTTAGAAATCAGTGCAGTTTTGCTTGCCTTAATGTGTGACGAAGAGGTATATACTAAATAATAAAGGAAATAAGCATTTTAAATTCTTCAATCTGAATAATTTCCTTGTATACCAGGATATTTATCTTTGTTTAAATTTTTAAAATTATGTCTTTTAACTAATGGGACTGATATGAAAAATATCAGATCTTCATTTAGTCATTAAAAATATAGTTCTAAATCTTTAATCCATAAGCATTTCACTGATAGTATGCTGAAACCCACTGGAGTGGGTTGCTATTTCCTTCTCCAGTGAATCTTGCTGACCTAGGGATCAAACCAACATCTCCTGCATTGATAGGTGGATTCTTTACTGCTGAGCCACCAGGGAAGCCCTTATAAAATATATTAGTTGTTCCCTTATTTGCAAAAAGAGTCTGTATTTTAAAAGCTCTGTAATAAAGTAATCAACTATTAAGGCATAGGTTCATTTATTTGTTCATTTCTTCACTGCATAAACTTTCAAATATCCTTAGTAAATTACTCCATCCAGAATAGTAAATGGCAAACTCTGTCTAGGGAGCCTATGAACAGTGTCAGTAAAAGCAATGTACTTTAGCTGCAAAGATTTTTTGTAGTATCAATAAAATATCTGTGATACAAGCAAGATTTATAGTTTGTAACACAGATTTTCTAGTTTCTTGACAACTTTTAATTATTATTATTTTTTTAATTATTAAACTTCAGGTTGAATAAATTATCTTGAATAAATTAACATTCTATAGGAACAAAGTGCCTTTTATTACCTCTAATTAGGAGTTTTAGTTACCAGTTTGGAGCCATTTTTTAATAGATGTTTTTCCTAATGTAAGTTATGAAAGCATTTCATAATTTCACCATTATTCATCTGCTGTTGCTTGATTTTTATTATTTTTGCTGCTTTGATTTTTATATATCAAAGTCCTTTCTAAAGTTAAATATTTAACTTCACAGTGTAAAATTTGGATCTCAATAAAATGATTGAAAATATTTAAGAAACAGAGAACTATCAGAGAGGTAAGTTTTCTCGTACTTCATACTTTTTAAAAAACCTGTTGTGCTGTAGATAAGATTAGGCAGTAAAGAAAGTGATAATTCATGACTGAGATTTTTTGCTTAACTAGACTCCTAGCAAATGTGAGGAAAGCTTTAAGGCTTTCATTTAATTCTTTGTGGTCATCTGGCTATCTGAGGGTTGGCTCCGTTAATGTCAAAGGAAACCACAAAATTCTCATTCAACAAACTCATCAAGAAGGGAAAAATGAGACTACATGCCATTGGCTTTTTGTTGTCTACCTTGAATTCTGCATCCCAATTTTTCCCAGCACATAAGAAGAAATACAACTAATACAGAGAGGAATTTCTAGGCTTAGTGTAGTTCAAATTATCTGTGATGACTGCTAATAAGATTTCACTGATTATTAAAACTGCAAAACATGTTAACATTTTATGATTAAAGACTATATAAAAAAGAATTATACCATACCGCAGGGTCTTCAACAAGAGTCACAACTCTTCCAGGCTGTTTTAAGAAAAGTAAAAAAAAAAAAAAAAAATTTTTTTTTTCCTGAATTAAAGTTCATTAACTGAGCATTAGCAATTTACTGTTGACATGGAATATTTTAAATTCATTTGTTTATACTGAGCACTTTTTAAAAACTACTTATTTTTATGATCAATTTTAAAGTGAATTAAAAGAATATCTTATCCAAACTATCTTGGCCTTTTTAAAAAAATTCTCTTAAATTTGTGTATAATAGGTATATTGTATTCACTTAGAATGGATATATTAAAAAACACACCTGTGACTGAAAGCAAAAGGAACAAGCAACTATAAATAAATATTCTGATCACTTTTTTTTCTCTTCAGGGAATAAAGATTGCTATAGTGTTCCACTGAGGAACAAAACATGACATTCCAGGGTGCTTTCCTATAGAGAAGTGGTTCTCAAGTGTAGATAAAAATTACTTGGAGGTAGTTTCTGATTTTGTAAGTCTGGAACAGTCTGAGAATTTGCTTTTTTTTTTTAATACAAGTCCTACCTTGTGTCAAAGGTTGTGTATTTAATAGACATTAGTGAGAAAGTTGAGTTGTAAGCCACTTTACCTACTTGTATGCCTGCTGTGTGACACATAGTGAACCTGTATCATTCAGATATTTGTGCCATCCTTGTTTCTATTTCCTTCTAGTCTTTGTCCATTTGTATAGATAACTCGTAATCATGGATTTTGGGTTTTTTTTAAATTTAACTTTGCTGTTAGTCTTCTGATACTTTTTAATAGGTCCATGATACTTGACCATCAATGAGCTATAATTTAAAAATCTTTGTACTGTTGGACATTTATATTTAGCTTTTTTTCTATTTAAGATAATGCTACAGTGAGGATACATATATTGATGTGGGTCATGTAGGAATTGCCATATTACCTTCGATTTAAAAGTGAATTTGGAACTATTTATTGAATACCTATTCTTTGTTGTAGAGACGATAAAACTGATTCTGGTTTTTAAAAGCTTATATGAACTTACTAACATGAAATAGGTAGAGAATACTTCAGGGCTGTTATGTATGCTGTTTATTAAGTGAAGTAATAATTCTGAGTCTTGGGTGGTCAGAGGGAAAGACACAATTCTGAGTAAGGGTCTAGAAGCAGAATTAAACCAGGCCAAAGTGTCTGACTTTAGCAGAGGCTTCTCCATGTATGGAAGATGATTCAGAAAGATAACTGGAGAAATAGGATAGAGTCAGATTTGAAAAGCTAAAGACTGGAGTTGAAATTGGGGGGCAATGGAAAAAAACAAGCCACTGAAATTTGGGAGAAACAGGAAATGAGGTGCTACTGTAGCACTCAAGTTAGTAGGTGAATGGCATGATAAAGCAGGTGCTTTGGGAAGATTGATGTGTTAAAGTATATTTGCTGTTCAGTCGCTCAGTTGTGTCCAACTCTTTGCGACCCCATGGACTGCAGCACGCCAGGCTTCCCTGTCCTTCACCATCTCTCAGAGCTTGCTCAAACTCACGTCCACTGAGTCAGTGATGCCACCCAACCATCTTGTCCTCTGTTGTTCCCTTCTCCTTCAGCCTTCAGTCTTTCCCAGCATCAGGGTCCATCAATACAAGGATGTTCATGGTGGGGAAGTATACAGTATGCATGTTTAAGTGGGAAGGAGGTAGACTGAGCAAGAAATGGTGGTGGTCTGCGGATGATCTCTGCTCTCCACTTTTCCTTGCTTCCCCTTTCACCAGCCTACTCACTAATTCTTGGTAGCTTTATCTTCTGATTATTTTCTAAATTTGTTTTCTCTTCATCCTTTAGTTTCCTCCTTAGGGCTTTCGTTCTCTGCCTCTAGTTTGTTCTACATGGCCCTTGGTTGACTTTTTGTTGCAAAAATTGGGTTTTGAATTTTCCTGTGCTTTAAATAAATTTTTCAGGGTTATAATATTCTACACGATAAAATAAAAATTCCTTTGCATGAGTTAACTATAAACCTCACTTCTTACCACTTCCCTCTCAAGCTGTAACAAATTATTTGTAATTTTTCAGTTCAGTTGCTCAGTCCTGTCCAACTCTTTGCAACCCATGGACTCCAGCACACCAGGCCTCCCTGTCCATCACTAACTCTCAGAGCTTGCTTAAACTCATGTCCATCCAGTCAGTGCTGCCATCCAACCATCTCATCCTCTGTCGACCCCTTCTCCTCCCTCCTTCAATCTTTCCCAGCATCAGGGTCAGATGAGTCAGTTCTTCGCATCAGGTGGCCAAAGTATTGGGGTTTCAGCTTTAGCATCAGTCCTTCCAATGAATATTCAGGACTGATTTCCTTTAGGATTGACTGGTTGGATCTCCTTGCAGTCCAAGGGACTCTCGAGTCTTCTTGAATACCACAGTTCAAAGCATCAGTTCTTCAGCACTCAGCTTTCTTTATAGTCCAACTCTCACATCTATACATGACTATTGGAAAAACCGCAGCTTTGACTAGATGGACCTTTGTTGGCAAAATAATGTCTCTGCTTTTTAATGTGCTGTCTAGCTTGTTCATAGCTTTTCTTCCAAGGAGCAAGCGACTTTTAATTTCATGGCTGCAGTCACCATCTGCAGTGATTTTGGAGCCCAAGAAAATAAAGTCTGTCACTGTTTGTTTCCATTGTTTCCCCATCTATGTGCCATGAAGTGATGGGACCTTTACAAACATTCATATCTTTGAATGTACCAGTGCCCAGAGTGGAATGGGCTTCCCTGGTAGCTTAAACGTTAAAGAGTCCACCCGCAATATGGAGACCTGGGTTCAATCCCTGGGTTGGGAAGATGCCCTGGAGGAGGGCGTGGCAACACACTCCAGTATTCTTGCCTGGAGAATCCCCATGGACAGAGAAGTCTGGCGGGCTATCGTCCATGAGGTCACAGTGTTGGACATGACTGGGTGACTAGGCACAGTACAGCACTGCACAGCAGAGTGGAATGCCCTTCTTTAGAATTCCTTGGGTATCCTCCTGCCACTTTTTTCATAAAGACTTGGCTGTCTTTCCAGGCAACTTTGCAGCAACTCCTTCTAAACTCTCATTGCACCTTTTTCCTTATAGCACTTATTAGGTACTGTTGTTTGCAAAGGTGTTTCCCGCTTATATGTGAGTGCTCAGTAGTAATTGTTGAAAGAAGGGAAGGTACTAAAGTCCTCGATGTAGGTGGTGACAATCGAAACAGAAAACAAAGAGCACATGTAGGGAATCATGAAGGGAAAAATAGATGGGTCCCTTTGACTGCTTATGGATGAAATACACATGGACTGTTGATAGTACTGATATATTTACCCAGAAATATTTTATAAAACTTAAGCTGTTTGTTCCTATTATTATTAGGGAAACAATGTAAATTT
Source organism: Odocoileus virginianus (assembly GCF_023699985.2). Taxonomy (NCBI): domain Eukaryota; kingdom Metazoa; phylum Chordata; class Mammalia; order Artiodactyla; family Cervidae; genus Odocoileus; species Odocoileus virginianus. The sequence goes on along the minus strand of NC_069675.1, from coordinate 34,728,212 downwards.
GTAAGTGTACTTAAATTTTTTTGGGAGGGCATTGAAACTGAAGAAGGGGTCTTGAAAGGTGAATAGGATTGGAAGATGTGAAATATGAGCCATGATGGGTCCTTTCATTGGGTAATGAATAATGTTTCTGATCACCATCTAGAAATGTTAGAGATTTAGTAAATATTCATGATCATCTCTTGTGTTAAAATGTTCTCTCTTTTTGAAATTGAAATACATTCTTTCTGTGAACACTTTTTCACATTTAAATAAATCCTTAATTTGATAAGAAATTGCTAGTTTTGTTAGAAATAAATGAGATGCTTAATTAAACTTAGGAAGACATTAAAATTTAATGAAGCTAAAAAGAAAGCATAATTAGGAAAGGAAGTAGGTTTGGCATTTTTCTTACAAATGTCACATTACAGTATGTAGAAATGAGTCCAACATTTGTTTAGTAACATCACATTTCATATGTACTGATGACTAGCTCACTAGCAGCATATGTTGCTGTAAAAAACATAGTGCTATGTAGAGTCTACATTCTTCTAATTTGCTAGGTATTTCTGTAGCCTTTTGTATTTCTGTTTGTCAGACAGTTAATATTTATATAAGGCTTGTACTCCATTATAATAAAAAATGTGAAGTAAAATAATGTTCTTTCCAGTTTTTTTTTTTTAGCAGAACAGTATACTTAGAAAATGTTTAATGTTTTAGGTTTTCCTTCAGTATGCTAGGATGGATTCTTTAAATAAAGATTGGTATCAAACTGTTAGCCATTGCAGCACCCCCGCCCCCAACCTTCCTACCTTATATTTTAATATGTTTAAGTAAAGAGAGATACTGACTTTTATAGCTACCTTCTTTACTATTTTATTAAAGACTCATGAACTGTTGTATTGACTTGGCGATTTCTTATCATCAGTTTGTTTTGACAGTGTACATAACTCAGTGTGCTGTGTAACAAACATTTTGGTTGAGAGTCGAGTACTGAAATATGCTATTATAACCATGTTCTTAAGTATTTAATACTTGGTTTTTTAAACTGAAGCCTAGGTTAAGGCATTCCTTTGCAGAATGGCAATTTTAAGTGCTCATATCTGACAACTTAAAAGGCATTTTATTTAACTTAGTTCTTTAAAGTCTTAAATGTTACTTTACAATATTCTTGGAGATAGTTTGGCCATGAAATCTCTTTTGGCCTGTAAATGTGCATTTGTGGTAAATCACTCCCCTGTTTTCAAGTCTACCTTAAAGCCAGATTCTTAATTTACCAACTCTAGTTGAGATAGAATGGCCTTTTTTTGGTGATTCTAATCCTGTGTCTGATTTATGAGCAGGTGCAAACTACAGCCTTCTTCTCTTCCCTTTTCCATGATGTAATACTACAGGTATTTCTTTGGAATTAACCTCAGTCTCTTTCTACATATGATTTCTAGCATTTTGGATTTCCTGCTTTTGAGCCAGTATTAATTTTTTTTTAAAGAAAGTGGTAAGCTCATATAATTTTCAGTATTTTAGCAATTAAACATTTTGTACTCTTCTAAAAGTTAGCTATAGTAAGTGTTCAGCTTATCCAAATTGTTAGTTACTTAAAATTCAGTTTTCCTTATGGATTACTTGTCTTGCAGTCAAAACGAGGCTGATTTGCATAAGCAGTGAGCTGTTATTCTCTGTATTTACAGTGTATTAAGATAAATGTCCCTGCATAACTGACTGAAGAATGGATCAGAGAACTTAATCTCACATTTATAATTTAGAGGAGAACCACTGAAGAAAAAATCATTAAAATAATGTTGGCTATAGTATTGGTACTGTGCTACTTAGGTAACAAAGCCGGACTCAACTTCTGAAGTACCTGACAACCAAGGTGATCAACATAAGCTCCTTTATAACCAGAGGTAATTTTGGAAACTAGTTTTTCTGTGAACATAGGTGTCATAAAATAAAACCTTTGGAAAGATACAAAGAAATCCCAGAAGTAACATGCACGTTTAAGCTCAGACCAATGAAAATCTGGCAGAATGCAGAAATGCCAACAAACTTAATTGTTAAAAAGCTGAATTTACTAGTTGATTTTAGTATTTCAACTCCGTGATGACAGGAAGGTTTATTTTCCCACATTTTTGTGAGGCGGGGTGGGGGTGGGGGGGGTGGGGGGTAGTTGCCAAGAAATGGGATCCCCTCTCAGCACGTCAGCCTTGTGGGAGCTTGTGCCCACGTTTCTTGCCTCCTCAAGAAGTAACTGCCACCAGCATCTCCAGCAGCTTCAAAAGGACTGCCCTTGGTTTAGGATCCCAGAGTCGGGGGGAGGTGGCCGAGGAAGGCGCACAGAGGTAGGAGCAGTATCCCTAACCCACTGGCCTTTGGCGGTGGGGTGAGTCCCGCAGAGCTGGACAAGGAGTTGAGGAACAGTGCTCCGGGGACAGTAAGTGTGGGGGACCGGTTGCGCCTCACCTTGCCAGGAACTCCGCGGTGGTCGGTGCTGCCCTGCCAGAAGCGTCTGCTGTAGCCTGAGATATATCCAACCAGCTTGTCCTGATAGGGGAAGTCCACCTTCCAAATGAGAGACCCGTAACCGAAAACCCACATCCTTCCCTTGCTTTTCCTCCGTGGTGGCTGGCGGTGGCGGCGGCGGCGGCGGCAGTGGCCGTCCCCTCTTCCGTGGTCTCTGAGCTGCTGTCTTGCTGCTGCCGGCAAGGGACTACGACTTTCCGGACGCAAGAAACCGGCTGCGCAGGCGCAAGCCCGCACTCCCTCCTTGGGGGCGCAAAGCACACTGGGGCTTGCAGTTCGCGGGGCGGTTTTCCGCCCTGTCTCAGCCACCGTCATTGTTTTGTCTGCTTGTTTAGGGTATTTGGAAGCATTGATTTCCTTTCTGCTAAGCAATGGATTTTTCAGCAGCCTCAGTTTATCACCCTACCTTTCCTGAGGTGCGTGTGGTCAGAAGACTACAGTACCCACAATCCTTTTAGTGTGGCTTTAAGGTTGAGTGTGTTTACTTTCTTGAAATGGGAGGAGTAGAGAGAGGGTGGGAATCTTGGGTGGCGTGGTCTAGATACACGGAGACGAACTGTTTATGGGCACCTTACGTGGCACGTAGAAAGACATTTCTTAGGCTTTGAAAATTGGATTTCTGCCCATTTAACAAGAGCAAGGTGAATGCAAGCAGCAATTGTAATCTGTATTTGACTTTATTTACATTAAAAAAATCTTTTTACCTTTCAAAAACAAAGTTTACTACAGAAGTTTTGTGCCTATGGAAGAGCTACCATTATTTCAACAAAAACTGCTTATATTTAAATGTTCTGAGTGAAACGACCTTAGTCATCTTTAGTATACTAAGAAACTCACTCAGAAAAATGTAGGTAAATGTTTTTAGCTTGCGCATAGGCTTTGGAAGCCGTATGTGGGACCTCCTGAAATTTTATACAGGATTTGGGATCTGTGTACGTTTTTCTGTTGAAGAATTTAACAGATTTCATGAGTTTATCCAATAGGTCAAGTATCCTAAAAAAACGTTTTGATCTGCAGGTTAGAGCTGCTGCTCTGAAATACTATTCAGGAAGCTCACTTGGGCCATCAAGGCCATGTTTATGTGAGAACAGAAGCCTAAACAAATGCTTGTTCTTTTTTGAAGATGTATGTTTTATAGTCTTCAGCTGTGTAAAAGAATACTAGAACTTCTAGGTTCAAAGAGTATTATTTATACTCTTAAAGAAGTCAGCAGAAAAATGTCACAAAGAAAAACTTAGTTTAAGAGTAACCAGGTCTTAACTTTCTTCAAGTTGTGGTTTCACATTGCCTGAAATGGTTAGTTTCCCCCTCCCAATTTTTCTGAAAAATTTCAAACATACAGAAAAGTTAGAAATATAGAGTGTGGTGACCATTTATGTCCTCTACATGGATCCAGTAATTAACATTTTGCCACAGGTACTTTACCTTTTATTTCTCTGTATATACTTTTAAATCTGAAATGTTTGAAGCTGCTTGTGCTGTGACTTAACTGCTAAATAATCTAAGAATATTATTCTCCTAATAACCAGAGTGCCAATATTACATCTAAGAAAATAAACAATAATTACATCAGATATTTATTCTGTGTTCAGATTTCCTTAATTGCATCAAAATTGATTGTTGTAGCTGATATTTTACCAGTTCAGGTCCAGCTGAGGTATATTTATCATACATATTTGTTACCACATTATATGTATTTTGTTTGTGTTCTCTTTTAGTCTAGAACATAGGTTTTATTAAAAGAGATCTTTATTTATTTGCCTTGCTGGGTCTTGGTTGCCCACATGGGCTCTTCAGTTTTGTTGAGACATGCAAAATATTAGTCACAGCATGCAGGATCTAGTTCCCTGAGTAGGGATTGAACTCTGGCACCCTGCATTGGGAGCTTGGGATTTTAGCTACTGAACCAGCAAGGAAGTCCCTAAGTAAGATAAGCAGTTTATTCATGTTAACTTGTTGTATTAAGGGTTGAAGAGAATGATCCTGCTATTATAGTACATTTCTTTTGGATTCTCTTTCTCTTAAGTGCAAAGATATCCAGTTCTGTTAATTTTTTCAAATTATTGCATATTAATCTGGATCTATTGACAGTATTTGTAACTGTGAGAAAAGCCAGAGGGGATTCTTACCTGTTTTTACTTGAACGCTGTTTTTAATGTCTTTGGAATAGTATTCTTGTGTGTGTGTTTGTGGTTTTCCTGTGTAGAAAAAAAAGGTTTCTTCTCTTAGATGAATATGTTTATAAATTGTCTTAAAATGTGTGATTTGTTCTTTTTTGTGAAACCTGGATGTAATGGCCCTCGCTACAAGTAGTGTGGTTCAGAAATGTACAGTTTAACATTCAAGATTCTCCATGATTTGGCTACCTCTGTAATCTCAGTTTTCTACTGTTTACCTAATCCTTCCAAAGTGAATTGATTGCTTCCATTACTCGCTGGACCTTCCTCACCCTTGCTTGTTGTTTCCATAATTTTGGTTATGTTTTTTTCCTTCTGTCTAGAAATGCTCTTTTGCCTGTTATCTCAGTGTCACAGCCTCCCTTATCTTTTAGGCACAGCTGGAAGTAGTTTTCCCCTGCTTTGACTACTCATGACTTTATCTATACTTTTCTTAGGCACTTTCTGCTTTTCTATTTTGAATCACATATATTTATTGTGTCTGTGAGATGGTACATAACTTGAGATAGAATCTGTGTCTTTGTGATCTTATATTCTCCTTATTGCTGATCATTTAATTGGTGTTCAGTAAATAATTATTAACTGAATAATTAAATATTCTGTAGTAGTAAATATCTTCAGTTTCTTAGTATTGGACCAGTTGATTCAATCAGATTAATGCATAGCTAACATTAGCTCTCTATAGAGAGCTATCAGTTCCTGCAGATAGTTTTAATATTTAAATATGACCATTGCATGTGTGCTCGAGTCGCGTATGACTTTTTGCGACCCCATTGACTGTAGCCTGCCAGGCTCCTCTGTCCATGGAATTTTCCAGGCAAAAATGCTAGAGTGAGTTGCTGTTTCCTGCTTAAAAGGATCTTCCCAACCCAGGGATCGAACTGAGTCTCCTGCATGTGAATCCTGCATTTGCAGGTGGTTTCTTTACCTCTGTGCCATGCCACCTTGGAAGCCCCAAATATGACCATAGATATGTTTAAATTTTTCTAGCACTACAGTAAATACTGTGTGTGCTTACTTTTAACCTCTTCCCTCAAATCCACCTTTCTGATTAAATTATTTAGAATATGGCTCTAGAGACCTTTTTACCCATATTGAACTAGACATATTTTAGGGTTTCCTGAACTACCTCCTAAGATCTTTAGAAAAACTGAAGGAAGGATGAAACTGAAGTGTTATTGAGAAGGGCTACCCTTTGGGAGATAACCATTGCCCTGAAATCCTGGGTCTTAGCCCAATCTGCCTCATAGTTTGACTAACAAGAAATTGTCTTTGTAAGAGTCACATTCTGAGCTATATAGGACACTGACTTCAAGGGAACTTGAGATGAACTTTAAAGGGAGATTGTGAGGAAGAGGGCAGTAATTTTGTGGAAAACTTTCTGGGCTAGTGGAGGAAAGCTGGACCCATCTCTTTGTGATGCTGTTTGTTCATTTTAGCTAAATATTCAGTCAGTGGGGCTGTTTCATCAAGGAAAGAGAACCCGAGAGTTTCGCTCCTTCTGGAAAGGACTTGCAGATGCAGAAAACCTGGAATTACTGCTTATTTTTGTTCTTTAAAAAAAGTCTTTCACTCCTTTCTGGCTGTTTTGGGTTTAGCTTTTTCCTGTAAAGGGCTATGAAATTAATTCTTGAGGCTGAATGTTGCTGGTAGTTAAATGGCCATCTCTACACGATAGAGTATACATTTGGGGTTAACTGCAACTCCAATACTTTGGCCACCTCGTGTGAAGAGTTGACTCATTGAAAAGACCCTGATGCTGGGAGGGATTGGGGGCAGGAGGAGAAGGGGACTACAGAGGATGAGATGGCTGGATGGCATCACCGACTTGATGGACGTGAGTTTGGGTAAACTCCGGGAGTTGTTAATGGACAGGGAGGCCTGGTGTGCTGCGATTCATGGGGTCGCAAAAAGTCGGACACGACTGAGCGACTGAACTGAACTGAGGACCTTATGCTCTCTCATCAACAGCATTCCAGTGAGTGTATTTTGTTGGAGTCTGAATGGAAGAAGGCTGCAGGAAGAAGTTGCTCAGACAAGGAGTGATAGAACACTTTAAACTCCCTTGATACCTTTAATATGAGCATTCTAAGGAATCCTACCCCAAACAGAGGGACTTTCTGGTTTAGTCTCGCAGAGGTGATGACATGACAGGCTATCTCTACCTTAAGCTTTTCCTCAGCAATTACGTAATAGATGCCACAGATCAGCTGTGATCTTTTAATATCTAGGAGTACAGTATTTATTGATGACAGTGTTTTCTTTCTACCTTGTTTTGTAGATTGGTCAAAAGAATGGATTTTACAGAGGCATATGCTGATACATGCTCCACGGTTGGACTTGCTGCCAGAGAAGGCAATGTTAAAGTATTAAGAAAACTGCTCAAAAAGGGGCGTAGCATTGATGTTGCTGATAACAGGGGATGGATGCCAATTCATGAAGCAGCTTATCACAACTCTGTAGAATGTTTGCGGCTGTTAATTCATGCAGGTAAAGTTAATTCACAGTATGGAAGGCTGGACTTGCAAGCAGGATTAATAAAAAAAGTGGTAATACATGACTTATTAACAGTAATATTTGTTTACCTTTCTGTAATCATACAGTGACTGCCTCTGTGTTATTAAGAATGGTTAGATTGCCCACCTTGAATTATGTAAGTATGGTGTTCCAGCTAGTTGTCTATAAATGTTGTCCTTTATGTGGAAGTGCCTGTGCCTGGCTAGTTTTTATTGCTAAGCTAGGTGATGTGGCAAAAGTAGTCTGCTGTTTTAATTTAAGCATTTGGTAGTTACTGGTTATGTTTATTTTTTATTTTTTCTCCAAAGAAAAAGAGCAATGCTGCTGAAGTTGAGGGTGTGAGTATATTAGTCTTTTTTAGAAATACTTTGTGGTTTCCTTAATTTTGAGACTCTGTGCAATTAGTTTGCTTTTATATTTAATGAAGATACAGAAGAGAGTAGGACGGACAAGATCTCTGCATTTATGGTGTTTTTAATCCTGTGAGGGTGGGAACAGACAATAAATACCAAAACAGTTAAACAAGATAATTTCAGACAATCGGGCGCCATCAGGGTGGTATGGTTGTAGACACAAGATAATTTCAAAAGGTGACAGTGTTGTGGAAAAAATAAAACAGAGTAATGGGACAGAGAGTAATCATGTACATCTTTTTCCAACTCTGTATTTGATTGACTTCTTGCTTATAGGTTGAGATCATGCTCATAGGTTGAGGTCGGCCATGTGGAAGTGTTTTTACCCCAGAACTCAGCCAGTGCTACAAACCAATTCCATAAACTTTTTTTCCCTCTCCCTCAGAGCCAGTTACATTTGCCAGCACCCTGCCGAGTGAAGATTTCAGTAAATGAGACTAAGCAGAGAGTTTGTCACTCAGGATACGGCATGGAAAGAGAACTAATGGTGACTGAGCTTTGTGGCAATCACTGTACTAGATGCTTGATTTACATTATTTATCTAATAAGTACAAAGCTGCTTATATGAGGCATTGTTATACCCATTTTATTGTTGAAAAGATCAAGCAAGGCTTAGAGAAATTTTGCCTTGTCAAAATTTATATAATGAAGTAGGAAATTTGACTTGAATCCTTTTCTCTGACTCACGTTTTCCCACTATAGCATGCTCCCAGCATTTAATCAAAATAACCCTTTTTAACATTCAGTTAATTTAAGCTGAGATTGAATATAACACTCCATGTTATGACACTTGGTGCACTGTTTACATTTCATTAATCATGGAAACTCGGATTTTTCTTTTCTTTATACTTACCATCACCAGGCATAGCTATTCAGAAGGTAGTCTTTTGGGGCTATCGCTCATCAAAATTACTGATTTCCTCATGGATTAGAAAGAAAATAATCCTTACAGTGTTTTTGGCTTGGGCTTTTGTTTGTTTTGTTTTAAGGGATGAGTGACAGCAAGGCTAAATTCTCTAAAAATCATGATGCAGGCAATTTGTCATGGCTGCTTTTTAAGTCACATGTTCTAGAGTCTGTTATAGTTGAATGTTTAAAGATACTAAAAAAATAAAATTTATGACTCAAATTTTAAAATGCATGTGTTCAGAATTTGTTTGAAGTTAATTCTATAGCTTGAATTCCCAAACTATCTCTGGTGACAAAGGCATGAATTTGAATATTTGTTTCTGGTTAAAAAGCTCATTCTAGATACACTGTTATCTCTTTCTACATCAGTTTTTCTTTTTGTTTTTCTTTTTGGCCACTCAGTATGTGTGATTGTAGTTCCCTGATTAGGGATTGAACCCACACCCCCTGCATTGGGAACAGGAGTCTTAACTATTGGAGCACAGGGAAGTCCCCCCACATCAGTTTTATGTTAAATTTTTTTTTTCCTTTTAGCTGCTGAATACAATTAGGCATGCTTTTGACTTAATATGTTTGAACTGGCTATGTAAATCATTTGTGTTTTCTTTTAGAAATGAAAAAAACCATCTTCATTGTTAATGACTGGTTTTTTTTTAGACTTGATGTTTTTAGAGGATAAGATGGCCTCACATAGTTAACATAGTTGACACAGAGGTCAAATAAAAATTTCTTGCTATTTTTATTAGAGTTCACTATTATGAAATAAATTTTGGATAAATCTTAATTTATTTGCAGTATATACACAAGGATTAGGGTGGACTCATTTGAAAAGACCCTGATGTTGGGAAAGATTGAAGGCAGGAGGAGAAGGGGACAACAGAGGATGAGATGGTTAGATGGCATCACTGACTCGATGGGCATGAGTTTGAGTAAACTCTGAGAGTTGATGATGGACAGGGAGGCCTGGCGTGCTGTGGCTCATGGGGTCACAAAGAGTCAGACACGACTGAGCGACTGAACTGAACTGATAGAAGGATTTCAGCAACACGTGAACCATGAACTTCCAGATGTTCAAGCTGGATTTAGAAAAGGTGGAGGAACCAGAGATCAAACTGCCAATATCCGCTGGATCATCGAAAAAGTAAGAGAGTTCCAGAAAAACATATATTTCTGCTTTATTGACTATGCCAAAGACTTTGACTGTGTGGACCACAGCAACCTGTGGAAAATTCTGAAAGAGATGGGCATACCAGACCACCTGACCTGCCTCCTGAGAAATCTGTATACAGGTTAGGAAGCAACAGTTAGAACTTGACATGGAACAACAAACTGTGTCCAGATTGGGAAAGGAATATGTCAAGGCTGTATATTGTCACCCTGCTTATTTAACTTATATGCAGAGTACATCATGAGAAACACTGGGCTGGATTAAGCACAAGCTGGAATCAAGTTTGCTGGGAGAAATATCAATAACCTCAGATATACAGATGACACCACCCTTACGGCAGAAAGTGAAGAAGAAATAAAGAGCCTTTTGATGAAAGTGAGAGAGGAGGGTGCAAAACTGGGCTTAAAACTCATCTTTCAGAAAAGGAAGATCATGGCAAATAGTCCCATCATTTAATGGCAAATAGATGGGGCAACAGTGGAAACAGTGACAGACTTTACTTTTTTCGGGGGCCAAAATCACTGCAGACGGTGACTACATCCATGAAATTAAAAGACGTTTGCTCCTTAGAAGAAAAGTTATGATCAACCTAGACAACATGTTAAAAAGCAGAGACATTACTTTGCCAACAAAGGTCTGTCTAGTCAAACCTATGGTTTTTCTAGGAGCCATGTATGGATGTGAGAATTGGACCATAAAGAAAGCTGAGTGCTGAAGAATTGATGTTTTTGAACTGTGGTGTTGGAGAAGACTCTTGAGAGTCCCTTGGACTGCAAGGAGATCCAACCAGTCCATCCTAAAGGAAATCAGTCCTGAATATTCATTTGAGGGACTAATGTTGAAGCTGAAACTCCAATACTTTGGCCATCTGATTTGAAGAGCTGACTCATTTGAAAAGACCTTGATGCTGGGAAAGATTGAAGGTGGGTGGAGAAAGGGACGGCAGAGGATGAGATGCTTGGGTGACATCACCAACTCATTGGACATGGGTTTGAGTAAACTCTGGAAGTTGGTGATGGACAGGGAGGCCTGGTGTGCTGCGGTTCATGGGGTTGCAAAGAGTTGGACATGACTGAGTGACTGAACTGACTGACTAACTGATGGAGAAAAGAAACAGGATTTTCAGAGGGTACGAAGTGTGTATATGACTTGTTATAGCAGATGGCGACATTTTTGGTCTCAGTCTTTGAGTTTAGTTGTTCTGTATGGTTGGAACTAATGTCCAAAATTCATTAGATTTGGTTATCTGATTCACTAACTGGAAAAATCAAACTAAAATGAAGCAAAAGGTCTGTTTAACCTATATGGTTATCTGATTCACTAACTGGAAAAATCAAACTAAAATGAAGCAAAAGGTCTATTTAACCTATTAGTCACTTTCAGAAATGTTTTCTGAATTCCCCTGGCTCATACCTTAAAGTCCATACTTTATTCAGGTCCTCTTCCTTCTAGAGAAAGATTATAATTAGAACTTTTCTGAGTGATTCAAATTAAAAAAAAAAAAGACCAGTGGGGAATGGTAACTGACTACATTGTAAAAGTCTAGCTAGCCAAAAGTCTGTTCTGTACATCTGTGTCTCTTGACTCTGTGGGAGAAGGTGAGGGTGGGATGTTTCGAGAGAACAGCATTGAAACATGTATATTATCTAGGGTGAAACAGATCACCAGCCCAGGTTGGATGCATGAGACAAGTGCTTGGGCCTGGTGCACTGGGAAGACCCAGAGGGATTGGGTAGAGAGGGAGGTGGGAGGGGGGATCGGGATGGGGAACACATGTAAATCCATGGCTGATTCATGTCAATGTATGACAAAAACCACTACAATATTGTAAAGTGATTAGCCTCCAACTAATAAAAATAAATGAAAAAAAAAAAGTCTAGCTAGCATACAGTTTCACATAAGGAGGTATTTTTAAAGTGATGGTGACCTATGAATATTTCTAGTCTTGAAGAGTGAAGTGAAGATTCTTCTGCTATTGATGATAGCAGAATCTTCATATCTGTACCAGTTAACCTGGTATTGTAGGTTAATCTTAAAAGTTTCCAAAGCAGGTTTGACATTTCTGTCGTTCTTTATACTTGCTATACCCCTGTCTTATATGATTCATAATTCTTTTGTCCTTTGTGGCTCAGCTCTTACATATGTGTCTTTTATTATATAATTTCTGCCTTCTTGAACTTCATCTAATATTAGTGAACTGTCAGAGATTCCTAAAGCATTCTATTAGTGCACTAAAGTATGCAGGTGCTCAGGCCTAGACAAAATAACGGAAGAGTCTTAAACGGTGAGAAAGGCTTTGGCTTACCATCATTTTGGATCCAGAATCTAGCCTAGAAATCAGTCATACATGGCCTTCTCATTCAAGCTGGAGAACACTCAAGTGTAGTATGGATTACTTAGACATTTAATATGCATATATGTAAGTATTTTATATATATATATAAATATATTTCACTTTAGCTTTCTGTATAAAGTAGTAGCACAGATTACAAATTTGCTTTTCTTCTTTCTTGTATTGGAAATTTGGTGTAATTGATATTGACAGTTAATCATGCTGTTTTATATTAAACCATTTGCTGACTAAAGGTTACTTAAACTTTTGTAATTAATTATAACGTTATGAACAAGTGCTTTTATGTGGCCAGTATATGATCTCAGTGCTTTTATTAGTTCATATTAAGAAAATATTACGCTGTTATACTGGGTATGATAACAGATATTAGAAATCCTTAGATAAATAAGGCAATTTAGCTTAGTGAATAAGAATATGTATTCAGGGTTTTTGCAGTCGCTGTCAAGACTATCATGACAGAGTAAGAGAACTGGCTCAACTTTGAACATACCGATAGTGAGAATATATAGTCAAGGAACAGAGTGAGGAGATTCATGAATGGAAAACCACTAAGAGGGGTTATCAGGGTAGGGGGTTTCTTGCTAAACTGACTTAGCAGGATTTTTTCTGAAACTGAGCTAGGGATGCCAAAGATACGACTGGGGAGCTTGGGGCTGGGGACGAGGTCTAGACCTATTCAAGAAGAAGGCTCAGAAGAGACTGGCTAAAGTTTTGTCAAGGAGAGGGTCATTGTCACTCCCCAGCCTCCTGACCGGCCTCCCTTCAGGTCCTCCTGCTCTCTGTTCTCCTTCCACATAAGGAGTATTCTTCACTGCCTCCCCTTCCCCAGTACCTGCTCATCACTGAGATGTCAGCTCATGGGTCCCCTGCCTTCAAAAGTCTTCGTTGATCTCACAGACCTCAAGCTAGGTCTTCCTAACTAAAGATCACGCAGAAACTGTTAGACTATCTCCTGCATTAACAGAGTTTAGGATGGGGAATCTATTACAATCTCAGCCTGTTGTCACAGAGGCATCACCACCACTGGAGGGTCTGTGAGCAGAGCATGAATACAGATGACTGGTAAACTGCTTGAGTATTTGTTTAAAAGTGTTAATGAAAATTGCTTATTACACTATTTTGCAATTTAAAGATAAGAGTGAAAAATTGTAAGATTCAAAACCAAATTAATGTGTTGCTTTGAACTCTTAGTTCATGTCAAGCTCTACAGCTATGTCAATATCTGCATTAATTTAAAAAGTACTCCTGGGTGGATTCCCTCATGTTTTGTAGAATGTTTTTGTTAATAACAACTAATATAATTAAGTTTAAGGGGAAAAAAAAGTTGTGTTCAGATGGACCACATTATTCTATTATTCTAAGTTTAACACATGGTTTAATTTTTAAAGTCTAGGCTCCGCTCAATATTCTTCTTGTTTTATTTTTCTAAATTCTTTGTTATTCTTATCTACTCTCCCCAACCCTTATCAACGTGAGTCACTTTACTATTATAAAACCAGTCAATCAAGTAACATTCAGCTCTGTTAACATTTTGCTTAGAATTAAATTTATTATTATTTTGGGAAGAATCAGCATCTCTATCATGTTGAAATTTTCTTTTGGGGAGCTATTTATGTATCTGTATTGAACCTATATCTATATAGGTTCTATAGAAAATTTCAACATATATAGAAATAGATTATAGTTTTTTTTTAATTTGTTTATTTGGCTGTACCAGGTTTTAGTTGTGGCATGCAAATTCTTAGAGCGTGTGGGACCTAGGTCCCTGACTAGGGATTGAAACCAGGCCCCCTGCATTGGGATTGCGGAATCTTAGCCACTGGATCACCAGGAAGTCCCTTAACGTGATAGTTTTGTGCATAGCTGAATAAATGTCCGTTTCTGACTAATCTGGGGAACACTTTCTTTGTGATAGAAATTTTTAAAATATAACTACTCTTATCTTGCCATTTAGTTGTATATCTTATAAAGTTGGAGACTTTTTTTTATTTATGTTATAGCTTAGACCCCCAGTTTCAGTAGTGAGTTAATGATTATAAGAATTACTTAACACTGATGATGATTTTAGTCAGGAGCATTAATTTTAATTCTGATATTTCAAGAAAGATATTACTTAAAGCTTTTAAAATTTGTCTACTTTTTGTTTTTATCAATGCTCTCAGAAATGCCTTCCTCAGTCACCTTTACAGCCCATCCCTCTATTGTGGGTTTAGAATCTGATTGTTTTGGAAGCAAAGTAAGAAAGTCACTTACTATTACCTTTTGTTGTGGAGTTTCAGAAAGTTTAATGTGGACATTATTTCCATAACTTGAATGTTACCAAAACTTAGAGATTTTCCTAACAAACCCCAGAAAACTTAAAGTCACTTAATTCATAAGTTCTTTATAAATTGTACAGTTCAATTTCTTTGGCGTACATTTTATTATTTTAGAAATGCAGTCTTCATTAATGATTAGAATATAGTTTTAGCTTAGAAAAGATGTATTTTAAACTGCCTTCGTCTTATTAGTTGAGTGCAAAGAAATAATGCTATGGATGAGACCATTTTCCTCATGGAAATTAGGAAATTAAAAAAAATCAAATTTATTAATATTTCAGTAAATCTCAAATCTTGCTCTTATATTTCCTTTTAATTCCTGCCACTCTGTTTCCCCCAATTACAAAAATAGAGGAGAAAATGAGTATGTGGGCAGAATCTGTGTTAAGATTACTGGAGAGCTGTTTACACTGTGACCCTTATAGAACTTTTTCTTGGTTTTCTAGAGATTTAAACTATAAGACCTCCCATTTATCGTTACTTTTTAATATTTTATTAAATTCTTCTTAGAATCTTTGCTTTTCATTCCCAAGAAATAGAAGTGATATCTTCTAATTGATAGTTTATTCTTTCATAGATTCATCTGAGAACTACATCAAGACAAAGACTTTTGAGGGCTTCTGTGCATTACATCTTGCTGCAAGTCAGGGACATTGGAAGATCATACAGATTCTTTTAGAAGCTGGGGCAGATCCGAATGCAACTACTTTAGAGGAAACCACACCACTGTTTTTAGGTGACGTATGTTATTTGTGGTACAGATAACAATTTTTATTTTTTTAATTTTATATTTTGCTTAAGAAACTAAGCCAGATTTTCCCTCAAGCTGTTGTACTTATGGTAAATATTATATTGCCATTTCTTTGATTTTGAAACCAGAAAGGTGTTTTTAAATGTTCTTCTTCATTTTCTACCCTTGAGTGATAGCATCTGGAAATAGTCTTTTCTGGGGGGAGGATATCATTAAATGTCTGTTTAAAGTTGTAAATCTTTTTGAAATTGTAGTCACCATGATTGTTCTCAGTGTTGTTCTGAAGACTAGGTAGAATTTAAATTGTAGCAGTAGTTGCATGGTTACCTGTGAATGTTTTATGTTTAATGCTTCTGTGTTTCCTTAGCATTAAAAAATTAAGGTTTTATGGAAGAAATTAATGGGCTAAATCTTTAATGCCAGTTAATTTGTTGCCTATATGGATCACTATTCAGAGTTATTCCTTTATGGTCTGTTTTTTAATTCGTTAAGAACAGAGGCCAAATTGTAAAGGGCATACTTCCAGTACTTGTCTTTTATTCTTCCCTCCTTGTCTTTCATCATATTTGTCTTCAGGCACACTGTGGTCCATAAAGTTTAGTGGAACATGAGAAAATTAAGAGAATAAAATATATAGAATCAAAGTATTTGTACTATAGTTTGGTCCTGCCACATGTTATTTGTTAGTTCACTTATTTACTGTATGATTCAGTTTCTTCACTTACAAAATGAGAGTAATAGTACCTACCAAGTCTTTATTAGGCTGCAAATGTCTATGAAAATAATTTTTTCCTTGTGAATTTAAAAATACATATTCTTAAAATTTGTGTTCAGTAGAATTCATTCTTTTTAATGAACAGTTGTATGAGTTTTGATGTATGTATAAAAATGTGTTATGACAGTGACAATCAAGACACAGAAGAGTTCATCACCTTCCAGAATTTCACCATATTTCCTATTTTTATCAGCGTTCCCTCCTAACTTCACGCCTGCAACCACTGATCTGTTTTCTGTTTTCATCCCTGTATTTTGCTCTTTTTTTTTTTGGCCATGCTGTATGGTTTGGGGGAATCTAAGTTCCCTGACCAAGGATTGAACCTGGGCCATGGCAGTGGAAGCCCAGAGTCCTAACCACAGTACTACCAGGGAACGCTCCTGTAGTTTGCTTTTTAACAGAATGTCATAAATATATGGGCTTCCCTGGTGACTCAGACGTAAAGAATCCACCTGCAATGTGGGAGACCTGGGTTCAATCCCATGGTTGGGAAGAGCCCCTGGAGGAGGGCATGGCAACCCACTCTAGTATTCTTGTTTGGAGAATCCTCATGGACAGAGGAGCCTGGTGGACTGTAGTCCATGGGGTCACAAAGAGTGGAACAACTGAGTGACTAAGTCCATAAATATATATGAAATAATACAACATGGGACTTTTGAGACTGACTTCTTTCACTTAGCATACTGCTTTTGAGATTCATACTTATTGTTGCATGTATCAATAATTCTTTAATTTATTGCTAAGTAGTATTCCATTGTACGAGTGTGCCACAGTGTATCCATTTACCAACTGATGGACATTTGAATTGTGATTTTCAGTGTTCAGTGATTATGAATAAATTGCTGCAAACTTTTGTATGTAGGTTTTGTTTTAAATATAAGGTTTCATTTCTCTTAATTAATATTTAGGATTGTTAGGTCATGTGGTAAGTATATATTTAACTTTGGATAAATTTGGAAGTGAAGTGAAGTGAAGTCACTCAGTTGTGTCTGACTCTGCAACCCCATGGACTGTAGCCTACCATTCTCTTCCGTCCATGGGATTCTTCAGGCAAGAATACTGGAGTGGATTGCCATTTCCCTCTCTAGGAGATCTTCTCGACCCAGGGATTGAACCCAGGTCTCCTGCTTTGTAGGCAGACGCTTTACTGTCTGAGCCACCAGGGAAGTCCAAGTATATATTTAACTTTGGAAAAGCTTGGGAATTTCTTACAAAGTGACTTTACCATTTTGCATTCTCTCCAGTAATGTTTGAGTTTCAGCTGCCCCACATCCTTACCATGTCACTTGGAATTGACAGCTTTTTCTTTTGCTTTTTTTACATTTTAGTCATTTTAATAGGAATTAGTGGTATCTCATTGTGATTTTAATTTGTATTTTTCCTGATTGCTAATGACATTGAACATCTTTTCTTGTGACTATTTGTCATTTTTCCTTTTTTTTCCCTATTCTGTTGTTAGACAAAAGTGTGTTTTGTTTTGAAATAATTTCAGATTTATGGAAATAACATTACAGAGATTCTTATATACCTTTCACCCTAAATTTGTTCTTTTGCCTTTGTCCACTGTATCATTTTTTCTCACTGTATACCCATATGTTGTTTATTGGAAGCATTTTTAGATTAAATTATACACATAAAGCTTCTTTACCTACTTTTGTGTGAACTTCCTAGAGGCAGTGAAATTCTTTTATTTATCTGCCATAAAATAATCAAGATCAGGAAGTTAACATTGATGCAGTACTTTGTTTAATCTACCGATTGTATGTAATTTGCAGATTTCTCAGTTTTGCTAGTTGTTCCACTACTTTCCCTTTTAGCAAATTTTTTTTATTGGTTCAGGATCAGTCCAGGATTATTTTTTATATTTAGATGTTATATAGCCTCCTGTAACAGTTTTTCAGTCCTTATCTTTTATGATTTTAACATTTTTTGAAGAGTTCAGGCGATTTGTTTTGTAAAATGTCTTTCAGTTTGGATTTTTCTCATGTTTTTTCTTGGTAAAGTGCAGGTAATGTATTTCTCCAGGAATACCAGGGAAGTGAAATGATAGTGCATTTTATCAGGAAGAAAATGATCCAATACTGATGCTATTAACTTATAAAAGTGTTTTGAATATGTGATATATACTATTATGAAGATGTTTTATGGAAGCCTTGCTGTAATATGATTTGTGTTTCCTGAGGGGGAGGTTACTTTTATATAAAGTTTCTTTTTTTTTTCTCCACATTCACATTTGATCCACCTTGAGTATTCTGTACAACTACATAGAAAGCTTAAGCTTTCAATGGGCTTGCTATGTGCAATCTTTATTCCAGTTGTTATCTTCAAAAAATCTAAAATATACATGTGAACAAAATGAACTAGAGCCTGTCAGAGATGAAGGATGAAGAGTATTAAAAGAGGGAAACAAAAGTCACTCTGGGATGACAGGGGAAGGTATCATGTGTAGAGTACTGTATTAATAGTAACAATAATATTTATTTAGCAGTAGATGAGTTATTTTACACTGTGATTCTATGAAATATGTACTATTATTTCAACTCTCACAGATGAGGTAATGTAAAAACACTGTATTTTAGAATCAGGAGTGCTGTATATAAGTTTTGATCTAGCTGTCGTCTGTGTATTGGTTAGAATAGTGTTTCCTGAGTTGATTCAGTGAGCTAATACGTGTTCATTGATGGAAGGATTCCAGATCAACATACATTTGAGAAATGCTGTGTCTTGTATTCCCCAATGCAGAAAAACAGAAAACAGTAGCCATGTAGTTTTATGTGTCTAGTCTGTTGTATCCGCTGTGCTCCATGTTATCCTGTTTTAGTATCTTCAAAGTTCTTATCACTGGCTGCAGTTATTTATTTGCTACTTTATCAACTCCCCTCATTAGAAAGAATGTTCCATGAGAGCAGGGATTTTATCTTGTTCATTCTCCTAACTCCCAAACTTAGATCAGAGGCTGGGATACCATAAAGTGAAAGTGAAAGTTGCTCAGTCATGTCCTACTCTTTGCAACCCCATGGACTATACAGTCCCTGGAATTCTCTAGGCCAGAATACTGGAGCGGATGGCCTTTCTTTTCTCCAGGGGATCTTCCCAACCCAGGGATCAAACCGGGGTCTGCCTCGTTGCAGGCGCATCCTTTACCTGTTGAGCCTCAAGTGAAGCCCAAGGGGAGCCTTACCAGCTGAGCCAGTAAGTTGCAGTGGAAGGTAAAACCAGAGGTCTCTGAGATGGTTTCTCAAAAACATCGCTTGTTTTAACTTTAATCCTGAAATGTTAGTTTGATCACTTAGTTTACAGTTTCAAAATATAATAGTCCCATTTATGAAATTCAGTAATTATTATGTAAGTATCTGGAGCAAATTGGAGATGCAGAGTTTTTAGTGATTTATATTTCAGGATATAGTTGTGTTAGTCGCTCAGTCATGTCTGACTCTTGTGCAACCGCATGGACTATAACCCACCAGGCTCCTCTGTCCATGGAATTCTTTAGGCAAGAATACTGGAGTGGGTTGCGTTCCCTTCTCCAAGGGGTCTTCCCAACCTAGGGATCGAGCCCAGGTCTCCTGCATTGCAGACAAGTTCTTTACCATTTGAGCCACCGGGGAAGCTCCTACTAAATATAAATATTTAGTGATTTATATTTCAGGATATAGTTAACTTGCAATTTTTATGTTAATGAAGGAAGAGTTATCAAGATAATTCAAGCCAGCAAATAACTTTTAATCACTTATTTTCAGTAATTTATTAGGATTTATTTAGTTTACATAAATCCTATACATTCTATGAAGTTAAATAAGATATATTTAGTTTCTTTGGCAGGAAATTTTCCACCCTAATTGTGTTTTATATTGGGTAATACAAAAATATTTTGACTTAAGCAGAGATTTTAAACCAAGGAGATGTAGTACATAGAGTACTTCTACATGCTCAAGTACTGCATCAGTTGTGTTAGATTCTTGTTTGGAAGTAGGGAAGTAGAGTATTTTTTAAAAAGGAAGAGGAAAGGAAAAGTACAAGCCTGAGCTTTTGCAAAAACATAGTGATGAAAATGGATATATGACTCTCCAATTAGGTTTTTTTTTTAAAAATTTTTTATTGGAGGATAATTGCTTTACAGTATTGTACTGGTTTCTGTCATCTATCAACAGAAATCAGTCAGAGGGATTCATGTATCTCCTCCCTCTCGCACCTCCCTCCCATCTCCCACCCCATCCCGCCCCACTAGGTTGTCACAGAGCACTGGGTGGAGCCCACGTCACTGAGCAAATCCCCACTGACTGCCTGTTTTACACATGGTAATATACATGTTTTAGTGCTGTTCTCTCAAGTCATCCTGCCCTCTCCTTCTCCCACTGAGTTCAGAAGTCTGTTCTTCATGTCTGTGTATCATTTTCTTCC
Source organism: Odocoileus virginianus (assembly GCF_023699985.2). Classification (NCBI taxonomy): domain Eukaryota; kingdom Metazoa; phylum Chordata; class Mammalia; order Artiodactyla; family Cervidae; genus Odocoileus; species Odocoileus virginianus. Next base: position 34,707,934 of record NC_069675.1, on the reverse strand, counting down.
CTGTGTGTAGGATCGTCAGTACCATCTTTCTGATTCCTTGTATATGTGTTAATACTTAAGATATTTGTCTCTTTCTGACTTACTTCACCCTGTACAATAGGCTCTAGGTTTATCCACCTCATTAGGACTGACGTGAATGCATTCTTTTTTTATAGCTAAGTAATGTGCCGTCATATATCCTCCTCATGGGTAGTTGGATGGCATCACCAATGAAACTGACATAACTTGGACAAACTCTGGGAAACGGTGAGGGACAGGGAAGCCTGACGTGCTGCAGTCCATGGGGTTGTGAAGAGTTGGACATTACTTGACAACTGAAGAACAACAATGTTCCATTGTATATATGTACCACAATTCTGTATCCATTCATCTGGCAAGGACATCTGTGTTGTTTCTATGTCCTAACTTTTGCAAAAAGTGCTTTGAAGAACTTTGGGGTACATGTGTCTCTTTCAGTTATGGTTTTCTCAGGGTATATGCCCAGGAGTGGGATTGTTGGGTCATATGGTAATTCTGACTTCTCAGGTGGCACTGGTTGTAAAGAACCTGCTTGCTAGTGCAGGACATAAGAGATGCGAATTTGATCCCTGAGTCAGAAAGATCCCCTGGAGGAGGGCATGGCAGCCCACTGCAGTATTCTTCTCTAGAGAATCCCATGAACAGAGGAGCCTGGAGGGCTACAGTCTGTAGCGTTGCAAAGAGTCAGACATGATGGAAGCGACTTAGCATGCACACGCACACATGCATGGTAGTTCTAGTTTTTTTTTTTTTTTTTAAGGAATGGCCATACTGTTCTCCATAGTGGTTGTATCAGTTTACATTCTCACCAACAGTGCAAGAGTGTTTCCTTTTCTCCACATCCTCTCCAGTATTAATTGTTTGCAGATTTCTTAATGATGGCCGTTCTGACAGATGTGAGGTGATACCTTGTTGTAGTTTTGATTTGCATTTCTCCAATAATGAAGGTGAAAGAGGAGAGTGAAAAAGTTGGCTTAAAGTTCAACATTCAGAAAACTAAGATCATGGCATCCAGTCCCATCACTTCATGGCAAATAGATGGGGAAACAGTGGACACAGTAGCTGACTTTATTTTTCTGGGTTCCAAAATCACTGCAGATGGTGACTGCAGCCATGAAATTAAAAGATGCTTACTCCTTGAAAGGAAAGTTATGACCAGTCTAGACAGCATATTAAAAAGCAGAGACATTACTTTGTCAACAAAGGTCCGTCTAGTCAAGGCTGTGGTTTTTCCAGTGGTCTTGTATGGATGTGAGAATTGGACTATAAAGAAAGCTGAGTGCCGAAGAATTGATGCTTTTGAACTGTGGTGTTGGAGAAGACTCTTGAGAGTCCCTTGGACTACAGGGAGATCTAACCAGTCCATCCTAAAGGAGATGTCCTGGGTGTTTGTTGGAAGGACTGATGTTGAAGCTGAGACTACAATACTTTTGCCACCTGATGTGAAGAGCTGACTCATTTGAAAAGACCCTGATGTTGGGAAAGATTGAGGGCAGGAGGAGAAGGGGACGACAGAGGATGAGATGGTTGGATAGCATCACCAACTCAATGGACGTGGGTTTGGGTGGACTCTAGGAGTTGGTGATGGACAGGGAGGCCTGGCATGCTGCGAAACATGGGGTCGCAAAGAGTCGGACACGACTGAGCAACTGAACTGAACTAACTAACGAGCAGTGTTGAGCATCTTTTAATGTGTTTACCAGCCAGTTGTATGTCTTCTTTCAAGAAATATCTGTTTAGGTCTTCTGTCTATTTTTTGGTTGGGTTGTTTTTCTGGTATTGATTTGCATGAACTGCTTGTGTATTTTAGAGATAATCCTTTGTCAGTTGTTTTGTTTGCAATTGTTTTCTCCTGTTCTGAGGATTGTCTTTTAGTCATTGTTTCCTTTGTTGTGCAAAAGCTTTTAAGTTTAATCAAGTCCCATTTGTTTACTTTTTGTTTTTGTTTCAGTTACTCTAGGAGGTGGGTCAAAAGGGTCTTGCTGTTAGTATGTCAAAGAGTGTACTGTATATATTTTCCTCTAAGTGCTTTATAGTTTTTGGCCTTACATTTAAATCTTTAATCCATTTTGAGTTTATTTTTGTGTTTGGTGTTAAAAAGTGTCCTTGTTTTATTTTTTTTAACATGTAGCTGTCCAGTTTTCCCAGCACCACTTTTTGAAGAGGCTTTTTTCCATTGTATAATCTGCCTCCTTTGTCAAAAATAAGGTGCCCGTAGGTGTGTGTGTTTATCTCTGGGGTTTCTGTCGTGTTCCATTGGTTTGTAATTCTGTTTTTGTGCCAGTACCATACTGTCTTAATGACTGTAGCTTTGTAGTAGAGTCTGAAGTCAGGAAGGTTGATTTCTCCAGCTTCATTCTTCTTTCTCAAAATTGCTTTGGCTATTCAGGGTCTTTTGTGTTTCCATACAAATTGTGAAATTTTTTGTTCTAGTTTGTGAAAAATACCATTGGTAGTTTCATAGGGATTTCATTGACTCTGTATATTACTTTGGGTAGAATAGTCATTTTCACAGTTTTGATTCTTCTGATCCAAGAATATGGTATATTTCTCCATCTGTTTGTGTCACCTGGGTTTTCTTTCATCAATGTCTTGTAGTTTTCTGCATACAGGTCTTTTGTCTCCTTAGGTAGATTAATCCCTTGGTATTTTACTTTTTTTGTTGCATTAGATGTTTCTTTAGTTAGGTGATCTGGGCTCTAGTGTCTGCTCTGCACCATAAATAATAAGACAAATTTTAGTAATCTGCTTTGCTTGCCCCTATCTTTCTCCCTCTTTCTCCCTCTTTAAAATTACTGTAGTGATCTGTGTTTCACTCTATAATGGAAGAGTTTTTTGTTTTTTAATTAATAGAAAATCCAGAACGCTTCAAGATTTGAACCAAACTATGGAAGATAATTTCTTGATGAGGAAGAGTTGTTGGGCCACCTGGACTTAAAGTGAGAAAGAGAACTGCCCATGTAGTATAGCTCCTTTCCCCATCTGTAGGGTTGTCTTCCAAAGTTGTTCATTGCTGAAACTTCGGAGTATGTTGCCTCTTCCCCCAAGGGAAGCTTATATTCCCCTTGCATGTCGTTGTACCTATCCTGTGGCTCAAAGTGAACTTAAACTGAATGATCAATGGATAGAAATTGAATACAGAATTATGAAAACTGCAGGTAGCTGGAAAAGTCATCAACATCAATGGTGTGTCACTATGATTGAACTGAAGGCTGAATGCAGAGAGTTAGAAAATTTATTACCCCACTGTTTGTAATGGGAATGTCTTCCCTATACAAAACTCACCAAGATTTTCATAAAATTGAGTTTGGAAGGAAGATTTTCAGTTTGATGGCAGTAAGAATTAAATTGAGAAAACCCCACAAGAAAGGGTCAATTTACCAAACATCTCTGTATCTTTCCACATGACAATTTTTCTTTTTCTTTTTTCATTTATTTTTATTAGTTGGAGGCTAATTACTTTACAACATTGCAGTGGTTTTTGTCATACATTGACATGAATCAGCCATGGATTTACAAATATTCCCCATCCCGATCCCCCCTCCCACCTCCCTCTCTACCCGATTCCTCTGGGTCTTCCCATTGCACCAGGCCCGAGCACTTGTCTCATGCATCCAGCCTGGGCTGGTGATCTGTTTCGCCCTGGATAATATACATGTTTCAATGCTGTTCTCTTGAAACATCCCACCCTCGCCTTCTCCCACAGAGTCCAACATTCTGTTCTGTACATCTGTGCTTCTTTTTCTGTTTTGCATATAGGGTTATCATTACCATCTTTCTAAATTCCATATATATGTGTTAGTATACTGTATTGGTGTTTATCTTTCTGGCTTACTTCACTCTGTATAATGGGCTCCAGTTTCATCCATCTCATTAGAACTGATTCAAATGAATTCTTCTTAATGGCTGAGAATATTCCATGGTGTGTATGTACCATAGCTTCCTTATCCATTCATCTGCTGATGGGCATCTAGGTTGCTTCCATGTCCTGGCTATTATAAACAGTGCTGCGATGAGCATTGGGGTTCACGTGTCTCTTTCAGATCTGGTTTCCTCAGTGTGTATGCCCAGGAGTGGGATTGCTGGGTCATATGGCAGTTCTATTTCCAGTTTTTTAAGGAATCTCCACACTGTTCTCCATAGCGGCTGTACTAGTTTGCATTCCCACCAACAGTGTAAGAGGGTTCCAAACTCTTCCAGAAAATTGCAGAAGAAGGTAAACTTCTGAACTCACTCTATGAGGCCACCATCACCGTAATCCCAAAACCAGACAAAGATGCCACAAAAAAAGAAAACTACAGGCCAATATCACTGATGAACATAGATGCAAAAATCCTTAACAAAATTCTAGCAAACAGAATCCAATAACATATTAAAAAAATCATACATCATGACCAAGTGGGCTTTATCCCAGGAATGCAAGGATTCTTTAATATCTGCAAATACACCACATTAACAAATTGAAAGATAAAAACCATATGATTATCTCAATAGACGCAGAAAAAGCCTTTGACAAAATTCAACATCCATTTATGATTAAAACTCTCCAGAAAGCAGGAATAGAAGGAACATACCTCAACATAATAAAAGCTATATATAACAAACCCACCGCAAACATTGCCCTCAATGGTGAAAAATGAAAAGCATTTCCCCTAAAATCAGGAACAAGACAGGGGTGCCCACTCTTGCCCTTACTATTCAACATAGTTTTGGAAGTTTTGGCCACAGCAGTCAGAGTAGAAAAAGAAGTAAAAGGAATCCAGATAGGAAAAGAAGTGAAACTCTTGCTGTTCGCAGATGACAGTTTTTCTTATAGAACATCATTTGCTATGTGCAACTTAAAGTTTATGTTTAACAAGGAGTCTGCCCTTTATTTTTTTCCTTGCCTTCTTTCCCAGCTACTTTTCCCTTGCTTCATAAATTCATTCACAGTAAGTATTCTAAGAATAGATTTGTAAAACTGCTTTGGAAATAAGAATACCTTTATTTATAAATATAGAAGATTCTAAGTGAAAATATAGCTGATTATGTAGGAAATAGGTTTTCTCTTTATTTTGCTAAATTTAAAACAACACTGATAAATTGGAAGCTAAAATCCAACCTACTGTGACTTCATGGGACAGTTCTCTGTGATAACTGCACAGCATGCCGTTTTGGCTTTTGATGGATCATTTTTCATTTTTTGTTCTTCAGAGTCTGCTTAGTCTGTGTAACCTTCAACGTTAAACATAACCTTCAACATATTTATTAATAAAGTGTTTTATAAACAGTGTTATGTGAGCCTGCCTATTTCAATGTGTATGTATGCTCAGTCATGCAGCTGTTGCAACCCCATGGACTGTAATCCACCAGGCGCCTCTGTCCATGGAATTCCCCAGGAAAGAATACTGAAATGGGTCGCCACTTTCTCCTCCAGAGTTTCTTCTTGATCCAGGGATCGAACCCGCCTCTTCTGTGTCTCCTGCGTTGGCAAGAGGATTCTTTATCACTGAGCCTCTTGGAAAGAGGTGCCTATTTCAATATTAAATATATAAAATGTGTCATACTTAAGCTCATGTGGCCTATCCTTTGATTTGGTTGGTATATTCCAGAGTTAAACAAACCAACCTAGATTTCACTTTTCACTTGTATTTTTATGGATCAGTGATCATTCATAGAGTTATTTTTTGAGGTGCTTTGAATTTTGAGGTTTAGCGTTCATATATTTAATATTAATTAAAACTTAATCTTTGGAGTTATTTTTAGATCTTTAAATAGAATGATTAATCATCTTCCTCAAGGATTGTAACCTAAGCATTTTTGTTTGAGGGCATGTTCTTGAAAAGAGAAGTTTGAGTTTTCTCAGGTTTGAAGTATGGCTGTTCACTGAAAGGTTACATTTTTAAAATGTTAATTTCTTGTTCTGTTTACTTTCTTGATGAAACTTTTTTATTGGTTTATATTATACTCTTCTTTTAAGACTATTTCTTTTTGTTCCTTAAGGTAAGCAGTTGTAAAACTAGTATACTATCTTTCTTGTGTTACTTCGTATAATTAAATGTATTTATGCCATCTGTCTTCTTATCAGTCATGTTTGATTGTTAAACTTCCAGCTTTTAAAAATGAAGAAATCAGTATCCTTGTATTCTCCTTGTGTAACTCTCTTTTTTCTGTCCTTTTCCAAATTTCATTAGTTATGTTGTATTATGTTGTCAGTGGCAATAACATACTGGCATCTTAATTCTTTCATTTTATTTTATTCCTATAGTTCTATGATTAAATAGCTTAGAAGTTTGTCAGCAGTTATTTTGCCATGATTTTTCCAGTCTTGCTTGGTTAACTAAATTCTTTTCTTTAATAGAGTCATCTAAAAGGACCCATGAAGATAATATTCCTCGAATTCTTTCATATTCATAATTGAATAATGATTTTATTTATTTTTAAGTTATTTTTGGCTGTGTGGCTCGACTTGTGGGATCGTAGTTCCCTGACCAGTGACTAAAATGGGCCCTCAGCAGTGGAGTGTGGAGTTCTAACTGCTGGACCACCAGGGAATTACATGATTTTATATTTATATAGCAGTTTGATTAGGTAAATTTGGGACACATTTTCTTTGCAAAACTTTGTAGTGAAAATGTATTATGTTCTAGGGTTGAAGTTGGAGGCCTCTGATTTTCTTCTCTTTTTAGTGGCAGTATTTTTGTTTCTTTCAGAGTTTTCTAAGACATGGAATGTTGTTTCAATATTTATTTTAGTAAGTCTTTCTGTAATTATATCTTTAAATATTTGCTCTGTTCTTATGATGGTCTTCTTGGGCTCCAGTTATTCATTTATTGTTTGTCCTATCTTTTTCATATCTATTATTTACTCTAAACCTTTTTTGTTTATTTTTACTTTTCCTGCTTTGTTCCTTTTCAGAAATGTCCGTTTTCTCTAGTATTTTTACAGTTTCAGTTGTATTCTATAATAACTTAATTTCTCTCAGGTCTTTACTAAATTGTCCAGGTTTATATCACATTAGCTATTATCTACTTATCTTTTACCTGAGCACTTATATCTCAGTTCAGTTCAGTTCAATCGCTCAGTCATTTCTGACTCTTTGCGACCTCATGGACTACAGCACGCCAGGCCTCCCTGTCTATCACCAACTCCCAGAGTTTACTCAGACTTCTGTCTGTTGAGTCAGTGATGACACCAACCATCTCATCTTATGTTGTCCCCTTCTCCTCCTGCCTTCTTCTCTTGTGTTGTTGGAAGAGGGTATTTGCTGTGACCAGTGCGTTCTCTTGGCAAAACTCTTATTAGTCTTTGCCCTGCTTCTTCTCTACTCCAAGGCCAAATTTGCCTGTTACTCCACGTGTTTCTTGACTTCCTGCTTTTGCATTCCAGTCCCCTATAATGAAAAGGACATCTTTTTTGGGTGTTAGTTCTAGAAGGTCTTGTAGGTCTTCATAGAACTGTTCAACTTCAGCTTCTTCAGCGTTACTGGTCGGGGCATAGACTTGGATCACTGTGATATTGAATGGTTTGCCTTGGAAACAAACAGATCATTCTGTCATTTTTGAGATTGCATCCAAGTACTGCATTTCAGTCTCTTTTGTTGACTATGATGGCTACTCCCTTTCTTCTAAGGGATTCCTGCCCACAGTAGTAGATAGAATGGTCATCTGAGTTAAATTCACCCATTCCAGTCCAGTTTAGTTTGCTGTTTCCTAAAATGTCACCATTCACTTTTGCCATCTCCTGTTTGACCACTTCCAATTTGCCTTGATTCATTTACCTAATGTTCCAGGTTCCTATGCAATATTGCTCTTTACAGCATTGGTCCTTGCTTCAATCACCAGTCCCATCCACAACTGCGTATTGTTTTTGCTTTGACTCCATCTCTTCTTTCTTTCTAGAGTTATTCTCCACTGATCTCCAGTTGTGCCTTTTAATACCTACTTCACTTTTTTCCTTTTTAAAATTTACAGCAAAACGTTTAGCCACAGTTTTCATTCATTTTCTGGCAGTATTTTTTTTTCCATTTATTTTTATTAGTTGGAGGCTAATTACTTTACAATATTGTAGTGGTTTTTGCCATACATTGACATGAATCAGCCATGGATTTACATGTGTTCCCCATCCTGAACCCCCCTCCCACCTCCCTCCCCATTCTGTCCCTCTGGGTCATCCCAGTGCACCAGGCCCGAGCACTTGTCTCATGCATCCAACCTGGACTGGCGATCTGTTTCACACTTGATAATATACATGTTTCAGTGCTGTTCTCTCAGATCATCCCACCCTCGCCTTCTCCCACAGAGTCCAAAAGTCTGTTCTATATATCTGTGTCCCTTTTTCTGTCTTGCATATAGAGTTATCGTTACCATCTTTCTAAATTCCATATATATGCATTAGTATACTGTATTGGTGTTTATCTTTCTGGCTTACTTCACTCTGTATAATGGGCTCCAGTTTTATCCGTCTCATTAGAACTGATTCAAATGTATTCTTTTTAATGGCTGAGTAATATTCCATAGTGTATATGTACCACAGCTTTCTTATCCATTTGTCTGCTGATGGGCATCTAGGTTGCTTCCATGTCCTGGCTATGATAAACAGTGCTACGATGAACATTGGGGTACACGTGTCTCTTTCAATCTGGTTTCCTCGGTGTGTATGCCCAGGAGTGGGATTGCTGGGTCATACGGCAGATCTATTTCCAGATTTTTAAGGAATCTCCACACTGTTCTCCATAGCGGCTGTACTACTTTGCATTCCCACCAACAGTGTAAGAGGGTTCCCTTTTCTCCACACCCTCTCCAGCATTTATTGCTTGTAGACTTTTGGATAGCAGCCATTCTGACTGGCGTGTAATGGTACCTCATTGAGGTTTTGATTTGCATTTCTCTGATAATGAGTGATGTTGAGCATCTTTTCATGTGTTTGTTAGCCATCTGTATGTCTTCTTTGGAGAAATGTCTGTTTAGATCTTTGGCCCATTTTTTGATTGGGTCATTTATTTTTCTGGCATTGAGCTGTGGGAGTTGCTTGTATATTTTTGAGATTAATCCTTTGTCTGTTGCTTCATTTGCTATTATTTTCTCCCATTCTGAAGTCTTTCTTTTCACCTTGCTTATAGTTTGCTTTGTTGTGCAAAAGCTTTTAAGTTTAATTAGGAAGTATTTTTATAATGAGAGTTTTGTGTTTTTGTTGTTGTTTTGGTCTACCAGTAGTTTTTCCCGTAACTTTCTTCCCCCTCTTTGGTGTCTTTAATAGATGTGTGTTTGTTCCTTTGTGATAACTTCTCTGGAAATGTGAGTTTTTGCTCAGGTTTCACCTTTGTTTCAGGAGATTTTTCATAGGATGGAACTTGAGCCACATTCCACGCTGACTAAAATTTCTTTTGACTTATGGTTTTCGGAGAAGGCGCTGGCGACCCACTCCAGTACTCTTGCCTGGAAAATCCCATGGACAGAGGAGCCTGGTAGGCTACAGTCCATGGGGTCGCGAAGAGTTGGACACGACTGAGCGACTTCATTTTCGCTTTTCACTTTCATACATTGGAGAAGGAAATGGCAACCCACTCCATTCTTGCCTGGAGAATCCCAGGGACGGGAGCCTAGTGGGCTGCTGTCTTTGGGTCACACAGAGTTGGACACAACTGATGCCACTTAGCAGCAGCAGCAGCAGCATGGTTTTTGGGTATGAATTCATTTGTTGTTCAGTTCCTCAGTCATGTTTGACTCTTTGTGATCCCATGGACTGTAGTACACCAGGCTTTCCTGTCCTTCACTATCTCCCAGAGTTTGCTCAGACTCATGTTCATTGAGTCAATGGTACCATCCATTCTTCTCATCTTCTTTTGTCCCCTTCTCTTACTGCCCTCAATGCCTTCCCAAAAGCATCATGATCATTTTAGAAAAGGCAGAGGAACCAGAGATCAAATTGCCAACATTCATTGGATCATCAAAAAAGCTCTAGAGTTCCAGAAAAACATGTATTTCTGCTTTATTGACTATGCCAGTGCCTTTGACTATGTGGATCACGACAAACTGTGGAAAATTCTTAAAGAGATAAGAATACCAGACCACCTGACCTGCCTCTTGGGAAACCTGTATGTAGGTCAGAAAGCAACAGTTAGAACTTGACATGGAACAACAGACTGGTTCCAAATTGGGAAAGGAGTATGTCAAGGCTGTATATTGTCACCTTGTTTATTTAACTTATATGCAGAGTACATCATGAGAAATGCTGGGCTGGATGAAGCACAAGCTGGAATCAAGAATCCTTGGAGAAATATCAATAACATCAGATATGCAGATGACACCACCCATAAAGAAGAACTAAATTAGCCTCTTGATGAAAGTGAAGGAGGAGAGTGAAAAGTTGGCTTAAAACTCAACATTCAGAAAACTAAGATCATGGCATCTGGTCCCATCAGTTCATGGCAAATAGATGGGAAAACAGTGGAAACAGTGACAGACTTTATTTTCTTTGGCTCCAAAATCACTGTAGATGGTGATTGCAGCCATGAAATTAAAAGATGCTTACTCCTTAGAAGAAAAGTTATGACCAACCTAGATAGCATATTAAAAAGCAGAGACATTACTTTGCTGACAAAGGTCCATGTAGTCAAAGCTATGGTTTTTCCAGTAGTTATGTATGGATGTGAGAGTTGGACCATAAAGCTGAGCACTGAAGAATTGATGCTTTTGAACTGTGGTGTTGGAGAAGACTCTTGAGAGTCCCTTGGACTTCAGGGAGAACCTACCAGTCCATCCGAAAGGAAATCAGTTCTGAATATTCATTGCAAGGACTAATGCTGAAGGTGAAACTCCAATATTTTGGCCACCTGATACAAAGAGTTGACTCATTTGAAAGGACCCTGATGCTGGGAAAGATTGAAGGCGGGTGGAGAAGGGGACGGCAGAGAATGAGATGGTTAGATGGCATCACCGGCTCAATGGACATGAGTTTGGGTAAACTCTGGAAGTTGGTGATGGATAGGGAGGCCTGGTGTGTTGCAGTCCATGGGATCGCAAGGAGTCGGACATGACTGACTGACTGAAGTGAAGTTAACTGAAGTTTTCCAATGAGTGAATTCATGTAGCCATTATCTTTTGCTGCTTAGGTGGTATAGGCAGCTGTGGGGTTTTTACAAGGCAGCTTCACTTCTGTGCTACCCAGACAGACTACTCCTGCAAGTGTAGCAGTTTTGTGTGATTCCTTATTTAGACCCAGCTCTTCTGACTTTGAGATTTCAACTCTGTACATAAGTTTTCTTCCTTCCAGTTCATGAATCTTATTCCTCTGCTGAACATTTATGTTTTGCCCCTCAGAGGAGCCTCTGTCCCACCTCTGAGAAGTTTACTTTGCTGGCTGCTTGTGAGATGTGCAGTTGACACTTTCTCCCCTTCTTCCCACAAGTACCCATGATCAACCTCTGTTGATTTGAATGCTCCTGCCTATTTTTGATCTGAAGTTTTAGTAGAATTTGTAGTTTTGCTAAAAATGGCAGAATGTGTTTTTCTTATTTTCTTTGCTGATTTTGGATTAATTGCTCTTTAAGCTTTCTAAGAAGAGTAAGGGGAACTGCTTTATCCACAATATTAAAAGTGAAATCCATATTTTTAAAGTAAGACAAAAGTTCTTGATGTCAGTATTTTGTATAGTTTAATATTCTAGTATATGGTAGAAATAGACTTAAATGAGCCATCCTTACCCTATCCTGCTCATACAATGCAATCTCTGTTCTCTTTAGATACCACAGAGCAGTGCTACTCAAAAATGTCAGTCTGTTGATAAGGGGCTTGAGCCATAATGTAAACAGTGATTTACATTTGTACAGACTTCCTTCATCAAAACAGTTTTCTTTCAAGAAAAATGTCAGCTGAACTAAACAGTATGTTTTAAGGACATAATTGATTTATGTTCTAGTGAAATTTCTCATTTTGTTGAGGACTGATAACAGTTGGCAGATCAAGAGGCTGTGAACAGTATTGAGTAGCACTGCTGAACAGTATGGATGTGTGGCTGTCGGATGGAATGATCACATAGTTCATGCAATTGTTCCTTTATTTATGATGATTATTGCCACTGGCCAATTAATTGTGTAATGAACATCACCGGTTAGCATGGCTGAAATAAAAGTGTTGCTTCTCTGTAATTAGGAGTCCTTGGGATGAGGGATGTTTTGCCATATACTTTTCCTTTGCTAGGGACTCCTCAGTGTAGTGATTTATTTCTCTTTAAGCCATACTGTGGAGATCATGCAGAGGTGGCTCCTGTAAGGAGGATACTGCTTTATGAGTATTTCAAGGACGTGAATTGGATGATTATAAAGGGTTGTAGAATTCACTGATATAATTCTGGATGAATATGTAAGTTTAAAGATGTGTTATATAAATTAAATGTTTCTCTCAGCTCTGTTGGTGGGGAGACATGTGGAGAAATAATAAAATAGTGGAATTTTAGTTTTTTGTCTCCTAAGACTCCATGTGATTGAAAGATGTGCTTTTCTGGATATGGTCTCTGTTGTCTAATTGCCCATTTGGCTTCTCTGTATCAGAAATAGAGACATACAATTTGATTGGGGTACTTTTCATAAGCTTTGTTATTAATATATTCCTAACATAATAAACTTCAGAGAAGGCAATGGCAACCCACTCCAGTACTCTTGCCTGGAAAATCCCATGGATAGAGGAGCCTGGTAGGCTGCAGTCCATGGGGTCGCTAAGAGTCGGACACAACTGAGCGACTTCACTTTCACTTTTCATTTTTATGCATTGGAGAAGGAAATGGCAACCCACTCCAGTGTTCTTGCCTGGAGAATCCCAGGGCCGGTGGAGCCTGGTGGGCTGCCCTCTATGGGGTCACACAGAGTCGAACATGACTGAAGTGACTTAGCAGCAGCAACATAATAAACTTTGTCTGTGAGGTCATGGTTTTTCCCATCAGTATACATTTTTAAGATTGTTAGTTATTGGGAGACACCAGGTCCTTTATAAGAAGTGAACTTTTGATTATAACTTTAGAAAAAAAATCTCTGAGCAATAAAATACTACATTTTAGACTGAAGATTGGCTTCTCTTGTGGCTCAGCTGGTAAAGAATCCACCTGCAATGTGGGAGACCTGGGTTCCAACCCTGGGTTAGTTTTGCTTTTTAATTTTATGTCAGTTTAGTAGTTCTCCCTTATGTGTGGAGCATATGTTGTTCTAAGATCACCAGTGGATGCTGGAAACTTCAGACTATACCAAACCATGTGTGTACTGTTTTTTCCTATAAATGTATACCTATGATAAACTTTAATTTAAATTAGGCCCAGTAAGAGATTAATAGGCTTCCCTGGTGGCTTAGCTGGTAAAGAATCTGCCTGCAATGCAGGAGACCTAGGTTCAGTCCCTGGGGTTGGGAAGATCCCCTGCAGAAGGGAAACAGTACCCACTTCAGTTTTCTGGCCTGGAGAATTCCATGGACTATAGTCCATGGGGTCTCAAAGAAGTCGGACACGGCTGAGCGACTTTCCCTTTCACTTCTCAGACTAAAGATTCATGGCCAAGACACAATATAGAAATATATTTGATTATATAGGGAAAGTGCTTGAAACTATGTATATATCTTTAATGGGAAAGTCTTACTTTGTAACTATTCTGATTACAAAATTTGTTTTTTTGCATCTCCAACTTTATTTTTTGTATTTGCATTTAATTTTTTTAACACTGCAAATATTTTGTATTGGAGTATAGCCGATTAACAGTGTTGTGATAGTTTCGTGATCGGTGAAGGGACTCAGCCATACGTATACATGTATCCATTCTCCCTCAAACCCCCACCCCCATCCAGACTGGCACATAACATTGAGCAGAGTTCCATGTGCTATACAATAAGGTTTTGTTAGTTATCCCATTCTGATTATAAACTTTAATTATGAGGTAAATACCTGTGGGTAGTCCAACTTACCCAGTGGCATTTTTGAAATAATTTTCCATCTTTGCCAGTCACTTTATTAAAGTGAAAGTTTGAAACTAACATGTGTCATCAGTGGCGTTAGTATAGTACTTTGCTGTCGGAATAGGTAATCTTAGAAAAACATAAAATCTGAGGTTATAGAATTCATAGGATGAATTCGCAGCAGTGGAAAAAAATTTATTTTTCATTGCAGTCTAGATTCTGTTCTAGTGCCACCAGATGTCAGTGTAACCACAGGACGAGAGAAATACACAGTAGATAAAATTGTTGCAGATATTCTTTTTTGCTTTGTGAAAGAGATAGGGAAAAGGTTTACTCAAATTAGATAAGCAATGGAAATTATTTTATTGTTGAATTGTATAGAAAAATGAAGTGCATAATGGAGAATAGATCCAGAACTTTAGAGTGTAGATGCAGTTAAAAATTCATGTATAAATCAAATGTACTAATATATAGGTAATCTCTGACCCCTCAAAAATCACCAATGGACAGCCTGTGGTTAAACTGTTCTATACCGCCTTACTGATCATGATATTTCTCAGTAGAATTTGTGGTCAAAATCTGAGCCTCAAGATGAAAGAGTACATTTCTAGCTTATAGATGTAAAACTCAACTCACTACGATTTTTGCGTTTGGTACAGAACTTGTCTACAGGAATTCCTTAGAACACAGTGCCACTTTAGGCATTTTTCCAAAAGAGCATTCAGTAGGATAATCACATTTTTAAAAGTCCTTCCTTTAGAAATTTATATTTTAATGAATGCTGCATTAAATAATGATCATTGCTTGCTATTTTTAGTTCGAGTTTCTTATTCCTAGATTTATTACTTACATTTTGTATAGTTCTTTATTTCTTACCCTGTTTCTCCCAGATGAAGATACTGTGTTGAGTCCACGTGTTCATGAATCTTGGTGTGGGCCTCTGACGGCACTTGGTGTGCTCCATGCTGCAACTGAGTTTTGATTTTGGTTAGAAGTTTTATGTGCGGCTGCTTCCATTTCCTTGATTTCTTCTTTTCAATAATACTTGATATTCAGGTTATGTTATCCCAGATGACTTCTTTTTCCCTGTTAAATATAGGAAATGGAAAAACTGTGTTTCTTCAACAGTAGAAATGTCTCCCTAGAAATTAGTGCAGGAAATGATGTTCTCATATCCTTTTTGCTTTCTTAGACTTCAGTTTGTACAGGTTTCTTCAGCACAGTAGTCTGACCTGTTGTGGGAGGAGCAGTGTCCCTGTCCTCAGAGCTTCTGGTTTTTCTTTTCTGCTGTCTCAGCTAGCGTCTTATAGACAAAATCTGTTTGGATTGAAGAAAGGAAAGCCTTTCTCCCCTCTCTCTGTGTACCCCAGGCACTCTGAGCTCTGTCTTCGAAATGAGTTTTTTTCATCTTTATTCTTTATCCTTGAACTCTGGTCCCTGTTGGATGCCAGTGTAATATCACCTGTGATTCTACTTTCTTTTTCTTTTTGAGAATCCACAGTACTTTCCCAGGTTCCAGAATTACTCATTTCCTTTCTCTCCTTGAACACCTGTCTCAAACTATAGGAACCGCAATTAATGGCCTGGCTCCCTATCCTCTTTGCCAGGCATGTATCTTGGAGGTAGATATGCCTAGTATTCTAGGTTAAATTCCAGTTCAGTTAAATTCTAAACTGTAGACCAAAGCTGTCTGGTGGTACTTGAAAGTGTCCTAAATTTGTACTGTCCAATCACTGGCCTAGTGTGGATCTTGAACACTTTCCATGAGGCTAGTTTGATTGAGGTACTCAAATTTTCATTTAATTAATCAATCAGATTTAAGTAGCCACGTATGGCTGCTGGCTTCTGCATTGGAGAGTGCAGCTCTTTGTAGATCCTTAAATGAGCTATAGTCTTCTGTCTTTGAAATGTTGGTCCTCTTTGCCATAGCATGTAGAACTAGGTGGGTCCCATGTAGAGAGGTGAGGGGACAAAGAGAACACCAACTTACCCTGTCAACTTTGCTTATCAGTGGGATGGTAGAAATTGCAACTGAATTTCCCTTATCAGTTGGTTAGGTGATTATCAGACTTATGCTCCAAACCATCTAAAACGAAGTGTCTTTAGGTCTGTGAAAACTTTGACAGGAAGTGGAAGGACACAAAAAAAGCATAAAGGTTCTGTGTTAATAAGCGTCTGCCTACCTGTAGACCCAGTTCTGTTTTTTGGAAGAGAGAAAAATTGGGCAAGTGAATGACTGTTCATAGAGGAGGTGACCACGGACAGAAAGAGGATTATGGGCTTTGAATTGCTTTTTTGAATGGGAAATTGTGTGTATGTTTGTAAAACAGATCAGTTACGGCTGTGGAGGAAGAAAGTTAAACATAAGCATTTATTAAACTAAAAAAGCTGATTTGTGGGTGATTATCGTGGAGGAAGTAATTTGGGCAGTAAATTGGGGAAACCTGAGAGTCTGCACTCTCATTTTGGAGGGGACCTGAATATGCAGTTCTTGTAGTGCTGGTGATGGTTGTTACAGTTAACTGGGTTGTTGGTCAAAAGGATTGATTCTGCAAAGGGGACAGACTGACCTTAGGGTACATAGAATGATGGTGACCAGTAAGAGAAGTTTAATCAGAGGTCTGTATAATTGAGGTAATTTTAATTATGGCCTAATTCCTCATGATTGAAAAACTAATAACCTTCTGAGTATCCTATTTGTAGACTTTGTTAGGAAGAGAAGTTGACCAGTAGTTTATCAGGTGGAGGGGGGGATAAGGGGACTGAGGGAGGGAAAGAAGGAACATTTATTGAGCACTTGCTTTATTTACTTATATTAATTATTTAATCAAAATAAAAACCCACAGGTAAGTAGATTATTCCTATTTAATAAGTGTGAATGAGGGAATAACTTGCTCACAGCCGGACAGAGTGCCTGATTACACAGTCTATGTTCTTTCCATAAGAGCTAGGACACCATTATGACCCTAAATTATAATTCAGATATGTTTGAGACATCTGAGCATTTGTGTGAGCATGAGCCAGTAGATGGCAAATTCGGGGGTAGAATTAATGGTTTTCAAGTGGAGATTTTTATTTGTGTGACTGGGAGGTAGGGGGCGTTTTGGGAGACATGGTTAGAAGAATAGCCTGGAATTCATATTTGAGCCCTGTAGTGAGAGGAGCTGAAGGCAGAAGGTGAAGGGTCTGTTTCTGTGAGCGGCTCTGAGAGGCACAGGGTTATTAATGGCCCTACTCTGTAGGAGGCTTAGGGACAGAGCATGTTGAAGGTTAGGGTACAGGGCATCTTCTCCATGGCTGCTCAGATATATAGCATGTTGCCTATACAGTGGGGCTGCAGGGAAACGAGCAGTACTTTGGCATCTTGCATATTGAGAATTGGGAGATAAGCCTATGGCCTGGGTGACATTCTCATTGATACTGTGGTAGTTACAAACTTCAAATGGCCTTTACAACTGTGAACCACCAGGAAGGTGTCTCCGAGCAGAAGATGACAGGTTTAGGAGACGAGAAGTCTTTGTTGGGATAGAATTTGTTAGGTAATGCAGTTTACATATTATGCAGGTGAGGCCATGAGCTGGTGAAAAACACTAAAAACTTTTATTGTGAAGCATTTAAAATGTATTTGAAAAGAGAACATAATATAGTGAACTCCTGTGTACCATCAGCCAGTTATAGTTGTTATCAACTTATTTCTTCTCTAACCCCAATGTCAGGATTTGAAATTTTAGTTTACAGTTAACATAACTTGACTTGTACCCAAGTTAATGAGTCCCAAAGGATCTCAGAACAAAGACAGTGTTATATTTTGTTGATTTATTCATATCTCGACTACTTTCAAAGAGAATTTGAGGTAACTGATGATTAAGGTAAGAGTAAAAATTACACATCTACCAGAATAGCTGAAAAAGAAAAGATTGAAAATGCCAAGTGTTTATGAAGATGTGGAGCAACTGGAAGCTAGATTGTTGGTGGGAGTGTGGACTTGTTTTAGCCACTTTGAGAAACTGTTTTGAAGAATTTACTAAAGCTAAATATGTACATATCTTTTGTCCCAGCAATTCCGTCCTTAGGAATATATCCAAAAGTAATGTGTATCAGTGTTCACTAAAAGTGACATGTACTAGAATATTCTTATTGTTGCACACTCTTTAACAGCCCCATACAGAAAGCTATCCAAATAGCATCTATCAGCAATAGAACGGGTAAATAAATTGTGTTCTGTTTATACAATGAAATGGTATACAGCAACAAAAAGGAGTGATTGGTGACTGGAGGCAGTAATATTGACAAATCTTATAAATATGATGTTGAACCAGAGAAGCTAGATGTAATAGAGTTCAGATCTTCCTCAACTTAGGAAAGGGTTACATCCCAGTAAACCCACTGTAAGCTGAAAATGTTGTAAGTTAAACAATACATTGTTTTTAAAAAAACAATAGACTGGTTCCAAATAGGAAAAGGAGTACGTCAAGGCTGTATATTGTCACCCTGCTTATTTAACTTATATGCAGAGTACATCATGAGAAACACTGGGCTAGATGAAGCACAGGCTGGAATCAAGATTGCTGGGAGAAATACCAATAACCTCAGATATGCAGATGACACCACCCTTATGGCAGAAAGTGAAGAAGAACTAAAGAGCCTCTTGATGAAAGTGAAAGAGGAGAGTGAAAAAGTTGACTTAAAGCTCAACATTCAGAAAACTAAGATCATGGCATCCAGTCCCATCACTTCATGACAAGTAGATGGGGAAACAGTGGAAACAGTGGCAGACTTTATTTTGGGGGGCTCCAAAATCACTGCAGATGGTGACTGCAGCCATGAAATTAAAAAACACTTACTCCTTGGAAGGAAAGTTATGACCAACCTAGATAGCTTATTAAAAACCAGAGATATTATTTTGTCATCAAAGGTCTGTCTAGTCAAGACTATGGTTTTTCCTGTAGTCATGTATGGATGTGAGAATTGGACTATAAAGAAAGCTGAGTGCTGAAGAATTGATGCTTTTGACCTGTGGTGTTGGAGAAGACTCTTCAGAGTCCCTTGGATGCAAAGAGATCCAACCAGCTCATCCGAAAGGAGATCAGTTCTGGGTGTTCATTGGAAGGACTGATGTTGAAGCTGAAACTCCAATACTTTGGCCACCTGATGTGAAGAGCTGACTCATTTGAAAAGACCGACCCTGATGCTGGGAAAGATTGAAGGCAAGAGGAGAAGGGGACAACAGAGGATGAGATGGTTAGATGGCATCACCAACTCAATGGACATGGGTTTGGGTAAACTCTGGGAGTTGGTAATGGACAGGGAGGCCTGGTGTGCTGCAGTCTGTGGAGTCACAAAGAGTCGGACACGACTGAGTGACTAAACTGAACTGAAGAGCCCTGGAAAAAAATTAAACTATTATTATAGCTAAGTTGATTTAAGTGGCTTGTTGTTTGCAACCCCCTTTTATAATCATTTAAATTCTTCCACAGAGCTGTCAAGTATGTTTATATAATCATCCTTAACTTACATATAATGTGAAGTCTTAAGTGTAGTGACTACTTCCAAAACACTGGTTTGCTGATATTCTGGGATCTGTAATTCAATATGGCTTTTGTTGTTTTTAAAATCAAATTTTGGAAAATTTCAGGGATTATTTCTTCATATATATTTTTTTGCTGCCTGATTTTTATTCTTTTCTCCTTCTGGGACTCCAGCTAATGTATGGTTCACTGTTTGATGTTGTCCACAGGTCCCTGATACACAGTTGATTTTCCTTTAGTGTTTTTTTTTCCTCTCTCAGTTCTTTAGATTGGATCATTTATATTAATGTCTTCAAGATCATCAACTCTTCTATTATCTCTGATCTTTTAAGCACATCCATTTCTCTTTTCAGTTCTAGAATTTCCATTTGGTGGTGGTTCTTTTTTTTTTTTTTAAGTTTTTTCCTCTGCTCAGATTCTCTCTCTAGGTTGTCTGTATGACCATAGATATTAACATATTTATAGTAGCTGCTTTAGTTAATCTGTTAAATCCAAAATCTTGGCCGTCTTGGGGTTAGTTTCTCCTTACTACTTTCTGACTTGTATCCTGGACATTGTGGATAGTATTTCATAGAGACTTGAATTTTGTTATCCTCTGAGAAATAATGATTTTTTTCTTTTTTTAAATAATAGACTATTTACTGGCTTATTACCTTAAATGTGTTTAGGTTTGGCTTTGTGCCCTGTTGAGATTGTATTTCCCAGGTCTAACTCTCCAGGAGGACTCAGCTCACATCCTCTGCCTCCATCTTGATCAGAGCTTATTTTAGGCTTTGTTAGAGGAGGTCTAGAGTAGTCCTTAGTCTTAGATGCGGTCTTTATCCTGAGGGCTCTGCCTTTTGGATTTCTTAGATAGATGCCCAGAGTGTTAATGAGGTATTGAAGTAGCAAGCCATGTGGTTTCACCACTCTGACTGGGCCAGAACTCCTAGGAGTTCCATTGCCCCTCAGCACTGTTTGTCTTCTGGTTGTCTGTCCCATTCTTAACTCTTTAGCAGTTCTCCGGGAAGATTCATCTCCCTTGTACATGTGTAACCCAGACCTCAAGCAAGGATTCTTGGCAGACTTCCACAGTGGGACTTCACCTCTGCACAGTTCTCTTTTCTCCTGGGCTCTGCCCCACCAGTTTCAGCTGCTTAAACTGCTCTATTCCTCAGCTCAGCGGACTGCTGTACTCTGCTGGGCTGTTTCCTCTTCTTGGATTATTCTTTCTTCAACCTTACTCTTGTTATGCCTGGACTTTAGCTCACTGCCCCATAGTCCAGAAATGTCCCCAGGCAGATACTTGGGTCATCATGGGTCTCACCTCATGTATTTCCTTTCCTTTCTTTAGGAATCATAGTCTTTTGCCTTGGTTTAATACTAGAAAAAGTTGCTCTCTATTTTCTACTATTACAATGGCTAGTTTAGTGCACAGTTATAGTGTCATATCAAGAAATACATTTCTGAAACCTGTTCTGTTTGGAGAAGAATTAATTCTTAAGAAGAGAAAAATCTCATTTTATTTTAGATATTTATTTTTCATTCACCTCGTCAATGCTTATTTGTTGTCTGTCTTCTGTCTCTGATTGGCCCTGAGCACTTAAGGGGAAGGGGACCCAGTTTCTCTCCTCAAGAAGTGTAGTTTCCTTATAATAAGGAGGAACAAATATCAAGGTCAAGTTTGGGTATTTTTTTAAATTAACTTTTATTGATGCATAATACACTTGGTCATAGAATGGTTACCACTGCCCCTTCCGTTTGTTAACTTGTTATATGAGGATGAAGAAGTTACTCAATTCTTCCAAAGGAGAGGCTTTGAAGGTAGTGTTACCAGCCAGGGTTCTTGGCCTCCTTAACCAATAGAAATTGATCAGAGGCCAGACTAGAAATTCAAGCAAGGCTTTATTGGAGCCCCTGCTACAGCAGTGGGAGTGAGAACAAACGAGGGTTCCCTTGCTCATTCCCTGAGCGGGGCCACGCTTGTTCTTTATGTGGAGTGAGGGTAGGAGTGTGACCAGTTTGGGCCAGAGGAGTGGCTTAGGTGCTTGCCTGCGTCTTGTGTGGTGTTGTGTGCAGGGGTCCTGCGCAGTACCCTGCTTTTGCCCCTGACCCCCTTTTGCTCTAGGCTCTTCAGAAGTGTCATTTGGGTTTTTAGTCTCTTTTGTCTAGAATTTGCCCCATCTATGCATGCATACAGTTAGTTTTAGTCCTATACAATTTCTTGCTCTTTTGTTGCCTGAGGAGATGTTTGTCCAGGTGCAAGCATGGTAGCAGGTCTCGGGTCTCAGCCTGTCTCCGTAAAGTGCAGGCTCTAAATGCACTTTTCTAAACCACTGTTTCTTATTTATCACCCACTAATCAGCCAGTTGCTTTTTTTTGAAATAATTAGTAAAAGCTGTAAAAATGCTATTTTGCCACTGAGAAAGTTTTTCACTAGACATGCAGAAATCACATATCTTAGTGTATTTATGATACTAAAATTTTTCTCTCTGACTTCTGTACTGTATTTAATAATCAAAACAAATTTTTTTTGACTTTCATTTTTAGAAGGTCAGCCTAATTCATGGAAACAATCTTATTTTCACTCTGTTCCATATATCACCAATGACAACCTGATAATCTTCAACTCAGGGTCTTGACTGTAGAGTGATTTTTGCCAGCAGTCATTGATAATGATGTATGAATTGGATATGAAACAAATTTACTTCCTTTTCTGTCCTGACCTCCACCCCAAAATAGGTTGATTTTAATTGATTATAGAAAAATAACTTAGCTTGAAAAACTGTTGTTCTTTGCCTGATGAAATGTCCTTGAATATTAACTTAGAAATAGGAGAAGTTAGGTTAAACTACTTCAGTGATACTATCTGAACCAAGGTGTTTGAATATCTGAAACCTTCCAGTATAAGAGGATTCTTGATTAAAGAACTTCTTACAGTCCTTATGAGGGAAACTTAAGGATTTTATCTTCTCATTGTTTCATCTATATTACTATTTTTCAAGTGTGGTCCTTTGTCTAGTGCCTTTTTAACTTTTGACTGAGACTTGTTGATTCTAATTTCCTGCCTCCTACAACAGTAGAAGATACAGAATAACTGTATGCTTGAGGTGAAATTAAAAATCTTGTTTTTCAAAACTCCTTTCCCATCATCAGGCACAAATATCAGAGCTTCCTATATACATCTCTGTTCCTTGTAGGTACTGATATTTCTTCACAGTTACAGTTCTGAAAAGTTAGTGTAATAGCCTAATACTACTACAGCATTCACAGTATACATAATTTGCTAATGGTGTATTGTGTACTTATTTTGTTAATGTCTAACTATCTTCTGGCATTCTATTTTTTCATTAACTCCTCCAGAATTGCCCACCTTCATAACGAAATTTTGTGCGGATAATATTGTAGAAAGTTCAGCCCCACTGTTTGTTGTATCAAATTAATAGCATTATACCTATGTCCATCCTCACTAGGTAGGGTTTATAAACTGTTATATGTGCATGATACTAGACTAAACATATCCTGTGCTAATATTAAGTTAGATTTGTGGAAAAAAGTAGCATAATGTAATTAGTAAAAGGGCACATAATTTTTAGGTCTCTATAGGCATGGAAACTCTTCCTTCAAATAATCTATTGTAGTAGCAACTTGGGAATCATTTGTTTCATTTACTGTAGTGAAATAATATGCATTTCTTTAACAACACTCCTAAGTTTGTCTGGAGTCCCCTTTTAGTTCAGATAAGCAGAGTTCTACTAAATTTTCATTGGTTGATAAAAAAACATCATTTTAACAAAGATTGTTGTTTATTATGCTAAAAATATCTAAAGTAAAGACTTGCCGTATTAGGCTTTCAGTTTGCTTGTCAGTTACTGTTGTCATTTGTGATGAAATGGTAATAGTAGCCATCGTTTCAATTCTTTTGAGACTGTTTCTCCAGACTGATGCTCTTTCTTCTTAACTGTTCATTCCATGCCCCTTCCAGTTGCATTTTTAACAAAATATAAACATATTGTCTCCATTATCAGAGAGAATAAATGTTTGCCTCTTGCTTCCATTTCCTCTGTATCTTTTAAGATACAGTTGAAAATAATTTTGTGTGTGTCCCAAAAGAGTATATATATTAATGGATTTGGGTTGAGGTAATTGTGATAAATGTTTTATACTTAAACAAGTAGAACACATATGTTTTGATTTGTTGATAGGAATGGTCACAGTATTGTGAGTTCTGGGCTGAATAAATGATGGAAACATCACCAAAGTGCCCAGTCGTACAAACATGCCTTTTTACTGACAATAATTTTTTTAACTGCTGTATTGCAGCTGTTGAAAATGGACAGATAGATGTGTTAAGGCTGTTGCTTCGATATGGAGCAAATGTTAATGGATCCCATTCTATGTGTGGATGGAACGCCTTGCACCAGGCTACTTTTCAGGTAAACTCTGCTTTTATTATTTCATTTCCATGTAAATTGTGTGTTTTACCCTTTTAAAATGACAATTCTATACAGTCTTTGCTTCCTACTTGCCTGTGATTTATGGTGGTTAGTGCAGTACAGAAAGGCAGTCTAAATGGTAATGATCATTCTGAATAAGCCTGCTGCTCTAGTAGTTCTAGCAACTTTGGGCTGTAGGGATTATGTAAGTTTTTCAAATGTTGATAGCGTAGTTAAGAGGCCATCAGAATATTTGGGATATATAAATTGATAGTGAGCAATGGTTTATTATATTTATAGCACTTTGTTTAGAAACTGTGATAATACCTTAGTGCTTGGGCTTGCAAACTAATTTTGTGGGATTTTATAAGGATTCTAATTCCTAGAGATCATTGTTTTATCTGTTTATGTTTAATGGGCTAGCTTAAGGTACAGAATAATGATTAACACTTTTCTTCCCATCACCCAAAACACTTTTAAAAAAGAGTTTTCCTTTAGTGAGGATAAAAAAGCATATACACACACAACAATAAAAAAAGAGATATCTTCTATTGTTGTTTTCTTTTATTTAAAATATGAATCTGTGCCTTAGGAAAATGCTGAGATCATAAAATTGCTTCTTAAAAAAGGAGCAAACAAGGAATGCCAGGATGACTTTGGAATCACACCTTTGTTTGTGGCTGCTCAGTATGGCAAGCTAGAAAGCTTGCGCATACTTGTATCATCGGGTAAGACTAATCCGTTAGCCTTTGCACTGTTAAGATCATGAGTGTAATGTTGTATCCTCCTAGGAAGAGTAATTCTTGACTAGATATAAATCAGGTTCTGAAATTTATTGTCTTATGTTAGTGGTAAATAAGAGTATGTACAAGTTAATTTGTAAGCCTGGTTACTAAGTCCCTATTAACTAACATAATACAATGCGCAACAACTAACTTAACTCAGCAGAACCTTAATGATCTATTGCTTAAGGAGGTTTATTGGCAAGTTGAATGATGGGGCTGTCCTTCATTATAGCGACCTGAATGGTTCCAACTTTCTCGGGTACATGACTAATATAGTCTTAATTTATCATTTAGATAGCTTTTTTGTATATTAACCCTCTGACTTGGGTATTTTGGTTAATTGTGTGATATTTAAATGGGTTTATTTCAAAGCCTGTTTACACTATTATGTTAATAAATAGCAACATAAACCTGCTTAGAAGTTTTTCAGTGACAATCATTACATATTCAGCATTGTCAGAGAAGATGTTGTTGAGGTGGCATGCTTATTACTGTGTGACATTTCTGTGACCAGAAACATTTGTTATATAAGGGCTTTTCAGTTCTTCTGACACTATTGCTGTGCGCAGTGCTAACCTGACAAAACACAGATAGTTAAGAGCAAATGGGAGAGACACCAGATTTGCCACCACACAATTTTTTTTTAATATCTAGGCTTTTCACATATCTTCTATAATATCTAAACTTTTAATAAATTACCAAAACAAAGTTTATTTAGAGCACATACTTTCTTATTTCTGCTTTCTCATTATAAACCTTGAAATACTCAAGTTGGCATAGTAAGCAAGAGAAACAAGCATTTGTTAAGTGTAAAATTAAGATATGTTACAAATATCAGGTCTATAAATCTTTAGAGTTGAGATAATCCCTAAAGTCATTTATTCAAGCATGTGTTTTGTTGTTGTATTAAGAATCCCAGACTCTGAGCTGTTTAAGTGACGTGCCAGAAGTCTATAATAGAAACTACTCACTGGCGGAATCGGGACTTGGACACAGGACTTTGATTTCTCATCTTCCTTCTTCTGTGCTGTACCTTCCCACAGACTGTCATGATGCATTTTATGACTTCCAGTCCCAAAAGTTCCAATTATTAGTGTGTAACTAATACTTAGAATGAAATAGGTTAAACTGCAGCTTCATGACTCTCTCCTCATGCTGAGCCTGTCTCCTGGAACACTTAAGTACCTGTTTTTTTGTTTTTTTTTCCTTCTCTCTGAATAGTTATGAACAGCAAGTTGAAAAGGTATATAGGTAGGTGTATAATGTAACTATACATGTTTCTAACTCTTTAAAATGACTTTCAGTGAATTCTTCCTCATTACCCCAACTTTTTTACCTGAAATTTTACAAAGACTGGTTCCTTATTCTTATACATTAAAATTGTCAATCAAAACAAAACATTGCTTAAAAAAAGAAAGTTAAGTAGGTTTCTTTTCTGACTTAATCTTTCCTCAGCTATAGAGTTCATTTCTTTCTAATGCTGACAGTAGGTGAAGCATCCACCTTGTACAAGTCAAGAAGATTCTATGTATCTAGACGTGTTGAATACCCAGTTGGAATTTCTGACTGTTCGTGACCGTTCGTGAATTCTGACTTACCATTTGTATTTTGCATTGTTCTTACCCATTTCAGGGCTTTGGTTTATTCAAGGTGTATTTATGAAACATCCTTTTAAATAAAAAATAGTCTTCCCCCTTGAGGATGATGATTTTTCCACTGAGGTGTATTCCAGAAATTTAAAAATTTTCATGGTCATGTATTAACACACACATACTTAGCATATGTAGCACATTATTTGTCAGTGAGAAGAGTTGGAGGAAGTCTGCTATTTTTGAAACCTTCACAGAAATTGAGGTCACTAAACCTTTTCACATCTTTATACATTTGCATCTAAATAATTGATTAGATTTATGCTTGAAAATTCAGCTTAGAAACCCATTTAAATAGACCTTTTTCCTTTTATTGTGGGCTCTGTTCATTATACACTGGTCATGAAGAAAAGGGATATAATAGAGAGTATAGTCAACATTAGTTTAAAGTCATAGCCCCCGTGTATATCATATCTGCTGGAATTTTTTTCACCACTCTTAGCCAGAATCAATTAGTGGCATCTATAAGGTCTCATAATTTAGATTTTTTTTCTTATTCTTTCAGTAATGATCAGAAATGTTATCCATATTTGATGATTTGCCTTTTTTTTTTAATGATTGCTTATTAGACCCTCAGAGTGTTTGTTGGAGGAAGGGTTGGAATGAAATGAATCCTTCATAGAGTAAAATTCATATTTTAGCTTAAAAATGAATTCTAAAATATTAATCTTTTTTTCTTGTTAACATAAAAGCAAAAACAATTTAAATGATTACCAATAAGAAATTGAAAATTAATGTTTCAACAACAATATCCATTAAGGAGGAAAATCTGTTGTACCCTTTTAAGGCAGCTGCTTTGAATTGTTTGTTGATTATCTTTTTTAATTTTTATATTAAAGAGGGTTATATGTTAAATGTTTTATTTTAGGTGCAAATGTCAATTGTCAAGCCTTGGACAAAGCTACTCCCTTGTTCATTGCTGCTCAAGAGGGCCACACAGAATGTGTGGAGCTTTTGCTCTCCAGTGGGGCAGATCCTGATCTTTACTGTAATGAGGACAATTGGCAGCTACCTATACATGCAGCTGCACAGATGGGCCATACAAAGTAAGTGTTAAAAATGAAAATAAAAATGGTCTCATAATTGAGAGGTAGTAAGAAATTAGATCTTCTGGACCAGACCCTTTACCTCCAGACATAATCCTTGGTGTTCCCTTCTCTACTGATTTGCTCGATGATTAGGTCCACCCCTACATCTGTCTCCCATGCCATCCCCTGCAGTTCTTAGTCTTGCACTTTCTTAGAGTGAGGCAGAGTGGCCCAGGAGACCTTCTCAGGGTGTTAAGTCTTCCCTCTGACTTTCTTGAGCTACTCTTCCACTCCTTTCCAGTTTTATCCTAGACATCTTGAGGTACTGATCTGGTGAGTTTATTCAACTTACTTATGTTACCTCCCTGACACCAGAAAGGTTTTGGATTTGTGATCTCTGTTGGAGTTCTTTTTCGTGGGGTCTAGGCAGTCCTCCACATCTTGAACCCTTTGACTGGACTTCTCTTTGTTTGATTTCAAATTCAGCCTGGTACTTTTTCCTGCATCTGTTACTCTTCTTCCCTAGCCAAAAATTCATATGAAATTTTTGGAGAGAGAGAGACTTAAAGAAAGTTGAAACTCCCTTAAATTGGGAGTTCTAAGAATCTTAGAAATTATTAAACCTGGTTTTACCTTGAGAATATGGCAGCCTATCTTAATATAGATTGGTACCAAACAGTTTTTAAAAATATATGTTTAAAGTTTTTAGAGTCTTAATACTGCAGTAGTAATTTTTTATAGCTATTGTTAGTATTATTTAATTTAAAAAGTAATAGTGAAATGTTCCTGTCTTTAATATTTAATATGTTTGTATAGTAGAAAAGCAGATGCTGTAATTGTGTTATTATGCCACTAGGTGTCATGGTATTTTACTGTTTTCTTAAAGATATTTGTAATCTTGTTTGTGCCTTGTTGAAGAGTTGGTCATGGACAGGAAGGCCTGGCATCTGCAGTCCATGGGGTTGCAAAGAGTCGGATGCGACTGAGCCACTGAACTGAACGGAAGAGTATAGTTTTTCCAACTCACTTAAAAATTTTTAACACATTTAATACATGTAGGAGACACTCGACAGGTTCTTTATTTTAGCAAAATACTTAGGTTTAAATATTTGATGTTTTTCTTAACTCTTGATATTTTATTTAATCATAACTCTGCAGTTATACTCTGAGCTTTAAATTGATGTCAGAACCCTCTTGAGAATTTGCACTTCTGCTGCTGCTGCTGCTAAGTTGCTTCAGTCATGTCTGACTCTGTGTGACCGTATAGATGGCGGCCTACCAGGCTCTGCCATCCCTGGGACTCTTCAGGCAAGAAAACTGGAGTGGGTTGCCATTTCCTTCTCCAGTGCATGAAAGTGAAAAGTGAAAGTGAAGTCAGTCAGTCATGTCTGACTCTTCCCGACCCTATGGACTGCAGCCTACCAGGCTCCTCCGTCCATGGGATTTTCCAGGCAAGAGTACTGGAGTGGGGTGCCATTGCCTTCTCCGGAATTTGTGCTTATTTGTTCTCAATTTTGAGAATTCTGTTGGTCACTGATGATTTTCTTTATAGTAAATATAGGTTCTCCTTAAATATTATCTTAGTCCTACTTTACCTAAGGAAAAGTGGCAGGGAGAAAGAATGTTATAAATATACTTTGGCATAGCTCTGCCTTCCTTTTCCCAGAAAGAGTAGAATTTCTGGCTTATATTATCCTTATAGTGTAGACCTCTCCAGCTGAGTGCTGGCGGTAAGTCTAAAAATAATCTAAGAACTTATATTTTAATGATTTTGTTTAGAACTTTCTCTAGTTAGCTACTAGTCTTTTAAGTAAATCTGCCATAACACATAAAAGAGCTCATCTTCCTTTCTGAGAATAGGATATTTTAGCAGAAATCCTGATTTCTTCCTGATGTAAATACTGTTCATTTCATGTCTCTCATCATCCTAAAAAATTCTTACTAATTAGAAAAATAAACACTTTGCTACTTTACAAAGGGAAATAATTTATTGTCTTGATATAAGTTTGTATTTAGTGTAATGAAGTTTTGAATAATTTATTAGGTAGTAAAACATCTCATAAAATTTGAATTTTGGGGACTTGAGTAGTGGTGGTAATGTAAATAATTAGTAAAAAAAAAATAAAAAAGGACAATATGTTACCTATTTACTTTTATAGGAACATTATTTAGTTTTGTTTCAAATATGTTTAAGGGCCTTTTTATTAAGCAACAGTAATAAGCATTTTGGAGCATGTAGCTTGTAATAATTTATTGTATATAAAAAGTACACTGAAGACAGACAGAATTCTTAAATTCAATCAATGGGTGACTCAAAATATGTACTGTAGAAATGTCTACAGTTACGTACATACAGAAACATACTCCTGAACTTGTGTATTTGCAGGATCTTGGACTTGTTAATACCACTCACTAACCGGGTTTGTGACACTGAGCCAAACAAAGTGAGTCCTGTGTACTCAGCAGTGTTTGGAGGGCATGAGGAGTGCCTGGAAATGTTGCTCCAGTCTGGTTACAGCCCAGACGCCCAGATGTGCCTTGTCTTTGGATTCAGTTCTCCCTTGTGTATGGCTTTCCAAAAGAAGTATGTATATCTACTTTACTTTTATTCTTTTTTGGCTGTATGGAGATGTGTTTCCAGATGACTCTTTTGTGAAAAAACAGCGTGTCTTAGAGCTAACTTGGGAACTTAAAAACAGAAAAACAGACAAAAGCAAAAGCCTCTGTGATGTACCTTTGATTGATTGACTAATCAAACTATAACAAAAACAAGGTGATAATGTTAGGTTTTTTTCCTTCTCTCTTTGGAGCTGGATGGTATTTTTTGGTGTAGCAATTTCAGGGAATATATTTAATATATTAAAGTAAATGTAGGAATTCTCTGATATCTTTGATCTTCAAAACACTTCAAGAATTAAAACAAACTTTAAGTTTTACAGTGATTAAGGCCTGAGGATTTAATGTTTAACATGGTGACTATACCTGACAACACTGAATTATAGAATTGAAATTTGCTGAACGTAGAACTTAAATGCTCTCTAAAAGATAATTATATGAAGTGATGAATGTTTCTATGATATATATGTGTATCGAATCACCACATTTTATACTTTAAATATCTTGCAATCTTATTTGTCAATTATATCTCAGTAAAACTGAGATAAAAAGATAAAAAAGATTTTTAAAATTTCTCAAGTATTGTATTGACTGTGTTTCAGGTTATCATTTAAAATTTATATTTATAAGACTTGTTATGAATCTAAAATAAAACTTTAGTTTTATAGATATTATAGCACTTTTAATGTATTTGGTATATAGCATTTATTTCTGTAGGTCACACTAATTAAATTTAAAAATGTTAATGTTTCTTTTGCTAATCTACCATGATCCTATGAGTAGAATAAATGAAGAATTATTGATAGATTATTGATTCGCTTCTGGCAAAACTAGATAAGATTTGTCTATAAGACTAGTAAGGTTTTAAAATAGAATAAATTTAAAAAAAGGCTATATGTAAGAGAAGCTATATTGAGTAAAATCTATGGTCCAACCAATAATGAAATAAGTTGTGCAACTAGACGCTGTTACTTTTAATGACGCAAAAGAGATTTGTGGCCTAATCTCAGATTTCATTGGCTTTCCTGAATTCACCATTATGGATTGCTAGCTATGACTTAAAAATTTATCAAGAAGTTATTTGCTAAGCTTTTCATTCTCTACCATCTCTTAACATTTGCTGTGTAAAATAGTAGTTCATTTTTATTTGTTCTGAACTTAAGCTTCTAGGTATACACTGTACTCTGAATATTGGAGTTGTGGTTAATCTGAGTATCTGAGATCCACTCTGTGCATAACTTTGATGATTTCATAGTTCACTATATAGTTTCTTTGATTTTATCTTTCTAAACAGGAGGCCTAGTTACTTTAGTTTGCCTCACTAGCGCTGTACTGTTGACTCTAGTTGATTCAGTTGTCTTTATTTATATCTGTCTCCATTTTTTAAATTATTAGATCAGAATTGAACATTTTTTTATTTGATAAGAACATAATGGTTTTGTATAGTTGTATGTCTGTGTGTCCAGCATATCAGTAATCTGTTTTAGCTTTCATCTTACCTTTTGGAGGAATGATATTTTTGGTTCTTCTGTCATAGAAGCTTAGCTCATAGCTCATCATCTTATAAGTGTAGTTTGAATTAAACATGTTAAACCACAGCAGTGCTCCTGTTAACACTAAAATACCTTAAAATGAATGTTTTTCTGGCCTGAGGAATTGGGTAGAATAGAACCCTCTGAGACAGGGTATGAGGGAAATCCTGGAGAAAGAAAGCTGGAGAAAAGGTTTTCTTAATTCTGTGTACAAACCTATATAGATCCAGAGCCCATCCAACCTTTGAATGCACAGGACAGAAATTACTGACAACAAGATTTGAACTATCACCCAAGTCTCAGGCCCGAATGGCACATTTCATGGGGCCAGACTCAAAGCAGCATATCAAAGGCTTGAGAACTGAATTTACATTGGAATAACTGTCTGTAGAGGTGAAAAAGAAATTGAAATTGTAGTCTAAACCTAACTAGGTTATATGCCTGCTAAAAAAAACCAAACACAATCAGTATTATGGTCAAAAAATTATAGCAGGACCCAGGGCCCATAGTCTACACACAGCATTACTATTCATAATATCCAGGATACAATCTAAAATTACTTGACAGAACCAGAAAAATATGACCAATTTTGGAAGGAGAAGACAATTAACACGTGTCAACCCTGAGATGATATAGATATTGGAAATATCAAATAATTGTAAACAACTGTTTTAATGAGTTAAACACACTTGAAATAAATGGAAAGGTAGATATTTTAAGCTTTGAAGTAAAATTAGAACCAAACAGACTTTTTAGTAAAAACTGAAAAGTGTAATATCTCAAATGAAAAGTTAGCTGTATGAGCTTCATGCTGCTGCTGCTAAGTCGCTTCAGTCGTGTCCGACTCTGTGTGACCCCCCATAGACGGCAGCCCACCAGGCTCCCCCGTCCCTGGGATTCTCCAGGCAAGAACACTGGCGTGGGTTGCCATTACCTTCTCCAATGTGTGAAAGTGAAAAGTGAAAGTGAAGTCGCTCAGTTGTGTCCGACTCTTAGCGACCACATGGACTGCAGCCTACCAGGCTCCTCTGTCCATGGGATTTTCCAGGCAAGAGTACTGGAGTGGGTTGCCATTGCCTTCTCCGGTATGAGCTTCATAGTGGAATGGAATTGACAGAGGAAAGAATCATTTACCTTGCAGATAGACCAATATAAATTATCCAAACAGAAGAACAGCGAAAAAGAAGATTGGGGGGACAGAAAAGAACAGAGGCTCAGGGACCTGAGGGACAATAGCATCAGTGTTGACATTCATGTCATTAGGATCCAGGAGAGAGGAGAAGGAGATTGTGACCGATCATGGACAAACACATCCCAACATTAGATAAGGACACAAGTTTATAGATTTAAGAAGCTAAGTAAACCAAAATAGGAGAAGCTCAAAGAAGAGCATGCTTACAAAATTAAACTGTTGGAAACTTAAAGAAGTAACAGTGTGGTTTATGGTGGTCTTTGGTCACAGACATGAGCTATTAGACTTTGTTTTTTGCTATTCTTGGCAATGTTGCTATATGAAGTGGCACTATGTATCATAACTGAAATATTTTTTAGTGACTTTAAAAGGACTTGTCATGTATTTTCTTCCATGTGGGAACTTATAATTGGACCAAATGTATTTTTAATTAGTAAGGTAGGTTTTCAATAAGAAAACTCGCTGGAAAATGCTATTTGTTAGTCCATAGGGAAAAAGCCAAAACATCAGAATATCTCTTTGATGAGGGTACTTTCTCTCAGTCTTTACAGTTTACATTTCAATTGTTTGTCAGGGCCATGGCAGTAGACTTAATTTTGAAACATCTTTGCCATTATTTACCTACCCAGTGGGGAATTTAACTGAAAGGGAAACATTTCCCAAGAGACTAAGGTTAAGAAATGATAGCTTTATTGTCACATATGCTCACATTTAATATTTGTATATACATATAGTACACTGCATGGTGTCTGGCACATCAGACAAAAATACCAAGGTTAATTCTCTTCTTCATTTCTGGAGAAGACGTATATCTTTTGCCATCCTCTGTTTATCTAAAAATAGCATCAATTAAATTTTTAGTCTTTGTAGTACATTTACATAAGCTAATGTCTGGTTCTTAGTTTTCATGTAATCACTGTACATATAAAGGGAAAATCATTTGATTATTTTGAGATTCAGTGTAAAGCTGATCAAGCAAAAAAGCTGTCAATTCTCCCAGTAGGTTTGTTTTAGTATTTCAAGAGGGTAGAATAGACAGTGCCTGGGGAAAGAAATTGAAAAATTTGTTAATTTTTTTCTTTCAATATGCATCTGAAAGTTTGAGTTCTCTAGGTTGCATACTTAAAATTATTTAAATTAATTAGAATTACCTTTCTAAAGAACAGTTGACTAATTTTGTTTAAAACTAGCTTTTTGTTCTGTTTCTTCTTAAGACAGTGTATGGATTTCCTGTATTACATTTACCAATTATGAATAAGAATTTGAGTTTTGGTCACAAAAATAATAACAGGAAACTTAGAAGACTATTTTCCAAAATTAATTATTAGATGTTTGGATTTTCAGAAATTTGGTAATAGATAATAAGTTTAGTGGTATAAGTTTTCTTCTAACATGATCACAATAGTAAAAAATGTTTATCAGTTTTCACAATCAGTAACCAGACCAAAAAATAAAAAATAATTACAATTGCAAGCCATAATGGAAACATGATAGACAATATAAATAATTACATACAGTTTGGGGAATTAAGTAGAGTGATGTGGTAAGTGGAAGTTCATACATGCACGTTTTTGTCCTCCCCCCAGCCAGTCTCTGTTTTTGGTTGGTGTGTTTAATCCATTTACATTTAAAATAATTATCAATACATATGATCCTATTTGGAGAAGGCAGTGGCAACCCACTACAGTGTTCTTGCCTGGAGAATCCCAGGGATGGGGGAGCCTGGTGGGCTGTCATCTATGGTGTTGCACAGAGTCGGACACGACTGAAGTGACTTAGCAGCAGCAGCAGCATGATCCTATTACGGTTTTCTAATTTGTTTCAAGTTTATTTTGGGTAGATCTTTTCCTCCTTTTGTGTTTCCTGCCTAGGAAGTTCCTCTAGCATTTGTTGTAAAGCTGGTTTGGTGGTGCTGAATTCTCTTAACTTTTGCTTGTCTGTAAAGCTTTTGATTTCTCCATCAAATCTGAACTAGAGTCTTGCTGGGTAAAATATTCTTGGTTGCAGTTTCTTCCCTCATCACTTTAAAATATATCATGCCATCCCCTACTGGCTTGTAGAGTTTCTGTTGGGGAATCAACTGATAAGCTATGAGAGTTCCCTTATATGTTATTTGTCATTTTTCCCTTGTTGCTTTTAATATTTTGTCTTTAATTTTCACCAGTTTGATTACTATGTGTCTTGGTGTGTTCCTCCTTGGGTTTATTCTGCCTGGGACTCTTTGTGCTTCTTGGACGTGGTTGACTATTTCCTTTCCCAAATTAGGGAAGTTTTCAGCTATTATCTCTTCAAATATTGTCTCAGATCCTCTCTCTCTCTTCTCCTTCTGGGACCCTATAATGCAAATGTTGGTGCATTTAATGTTGTCTTAGAGGTCTCTTAGGTTGTCCTCATATTTTTTTTTTCATCCTTTTTTTAATATTCTGTTTTGTGGCAGTGATTTCCACCATCCTGTCTTCCCGGTCACTTATCTGTTCTTCTGCCTGTTATTCTGTTATTGATTCCTTCCAGTGTGTCATTGGAAGGACTGATGCTAAAGCTGAAACTCCAATACTTTGGCCACCTCATGCAAAGAGTTGACTCATTGGAAAAGACCCTGATGCTAGGAGGGATTGTGGGCAGGAGGAGAAGGGGATGACAGAGGATGAGATGGCTGGATGGCATCACCCACTCAATGGACATGAGTTTGGGTAAACTCCGGGAGTTGGTGATGGACAGGGAGGCCTGGCGTGCTGCGATTCATGGGGTCGCAAAGAGTTGGACACAACTGAGTGACTGAACTGGACTGAACAGTATATTGTTCATCTCTGTTTGTTCTTTAGTTCTTCTAGGTCGTTGGTAAACATTTCTTGCATCTTCTCCATTCTGTTTCCAAGATTCTGGATCATCTTCACTGTCATTATTCTGAATTCTTTTTCGGGAAGGTTGCTTATCTATCTATACCCTGTTTAGTTTTCCGAGATTTTATCTTATCCCTTCATCTGGGACATGATGCTCTGCCTTTTCATTTTGCTTAACTTTCTGCAACATGGTTTTCGTTCTAATGGCTGTGGGATTTTCTTGCTTCTTCTGTCTGCCTTCTGGTGGATGAGGTGTCTTGTTGTGGTTTCTCCTTTGTCTCTGGACGTGAAGTACCTTTTTTTGGCGAGGTCTAGTGTCCTGTCAGTGTCCTGTCAGTGTCCTGTCAGTCGTCGTTCAACATCTAGTTGCAGTTTCAGTGCTCTGCTGTCTTGAGTCGATCTCCAGTTTTGTCTTGTTTTATTTTGGCTGTGCTGAGTCTTTGTTGCTGAGTGGGCTTTTCTCTAGTTACAAGGAGTGAGGCTACTCTTTGTGGTACATGGTCTTCTCCTTTTGGTATCTTTTCTTGGTGTGGAGCGTGGGCTCTGTGGCTCAGGGCTTCAGTAGTTGTGGCATGTGGGTTCAGTAGTTTCACTTCCTGAGCTCTGGAGCTCAGTAGTTGTGGTGCATGGGCCTAGTTGCTTCATGGTATGTGGGATCTTCCTGGACCAGGGATTGAACCCACATCTGCATTGGCAGGCAGATTTCTTTACCACTGATCCATCAGGGGAGCCTGTGGTATGAGTTTTGAAATTTTATTTTTATAGTAACAGTATGTTGTTTTAGTAATGTTGGTTTGGTATAAGATCATGGTATAAAAGATTTAATCAACCCTTATCTGACTTTAGTTATTAATAAGTCAAAAACTTTTTTTAAGTTAGTTTATTTTAATTGGAGGATAATTACTTTACAATATTGTGGTGGTTTTTGCCATACATCAATGTGAATCAGCCATGAGTGCAATATATACCCCCATCCTGAACCTCCCTCCCACCTTCCTCCCTGCCCTATCCCTCTAGATTTTCCCAGAGCACCAGTTTGGGGTACCCCGCTTCATGTATTGAACTTGCACTAGTCATCTATTTTAAATATGGTAAATATACATGTTTCAATGCTATTCTCTCGGATGTGAGGGCGATCTGGTTGTGACATCTGTCACCCCATTGATCGCCAGGGTTGATTCGGCTGATCTGGCTGGCTAGGCGGGTGTCCTCTTACTCCCTCACCGCTCCATGTGTGTCCCTCCCGAAGCTGCATGCTCGGTTGAAGAGGATGACCATCCCCGATAGAGGAGGACCGGTCTTTGTCAAGGGTATACAAGTAGCTGCGCTCCCCTGCTAGAACCTCCAAACAATCTCTCAAAGCTATTCTCTCAAATCATCCCACCCTCTCCTTCTTCCACACAGAACAAAAGTCTGTTCTTTACATCTGTCTCTTTTGCTGCCTTGAATATAGGATCGTCATTAATGTCTTTCTAAATTCCATATATATGTGTTGATATACTATATTGGTGTTTCTCTTTCTGATTCATTTCACTCTGTAAAATAGGCTCCAGTTTCACCTACTTCTTTAGAACTGACTCAAATGTGTTCTTTTTCTTAGCTGAGTAAAACTCCATTGTGTTTATGTACCTTACCTGTTTTTCTGCCGATGGACATCTAGGTTGATTCCATGTCTTAGCTATTGTAAACAGTGCTGCAATGAACATTAGGGTACTTGTGTCTCTTTCAGTTCTGCTTTCCTCAGTGTATATGCCCAGCAGTGGATTGCTGGGTCATATGGCAGTTCTATTTCCAGTTTTTTTAAGGAATCTCCACCCTGTTCTCCATAGTGGCTGTATCAGTTTGCATTCCCACCAGCAGTGTAAGAGGGTTCCCTTTTCTCCACACCCTCTCCAGCATATATTGTTCCCTTTTCTCCACACCCTCTCCAGCATATAAACTTTTTGATGGCAGCTATTCTGAGCAGTGTGAGATGGTACCTCATTGTGGTTTTGATTTGCATTTCTCTAATAATGAGTGATGTTGAGCATCTTTTCATGTGTTTATTAGCCACCTGTATGTCTTCTTTGGAGAAATGTTAGTTTAGTTCTTTTGCAAATTTTTTGATTGGGTTGTTTGTTTTTCTGGTATTGAGTTGTATGAATTACTTGTATATTTTGGAGATTAATTCGTTGTCAGTTGTTTCCTTTGCTATTATTTTCTCCCATTCTGAAGGCTGCCTTTTCACCTTGCTTATAGTTTCCAAAAACTTTTGTTTTCTTACTTGTATGTTTTCAGGCATTTCTCCTGAGATCTAGAAATTTAACATTTCTGATGTTTTTTGCACTCTTGGCCTGTTACAGTATGGTAAAGTTATCTGCTTTTACAAACAGTATATTTAATATAAAAAAGTGATAAAGATAATAAATATAAATAATGGCTCTGGGTTTTAAGTTTTCCCTTCTTTTTTGTTTTATTCAGCCAATTTAACTTTTTAGCTCAGGATTAGCATTCTGAAACATTTTTACTGAGTATCCCTTGGAGAGAATAGGCTTCTATTTGAAGCAGTGACCTTTAGCTCTTCTCCTACTCCAAAGCATGATGGAAAGTTGTCTTGTCTCCTCCACACTGTACAAAAGAATTCTTTGTCCTTTGGGGCTAACGAGTTAACAGCTTCAGTGACATGAAGCCAGTCTTTCAGGGACATAGCTGAGTAATTCAACTCAAATGAGAAAATATAAGAAAAAGACTTCTTTAACTGGCATGGGTAAAAGAGATGGGAAGTTGAGAAATTACAGGAAATTTAAACACATATTAATGCCTTTTATATATGGCTGTAGAAAGGGCTCCTGGCTTAACTGACCTGATTATGTCTGTCTTTCTAATCAATACTGATCATTGTTATCCTGTTAATTTTATAAAAATAATTGTGTCCATTCTTATCAGTATATCACACATGGATACATCTGACACAACATAATGTCTTTATTTTCAACTGATGGCTAAAAACCATTCAGTAAAACTTACTATATGGCCTTTTAATAATTCAGCTAAAAAGTTGGTTGGAGGTTTTGTTGGGTTATTAAGATATTTGTCCATTTTCATTTGTTTAAAAGAAACCTTATTAACATGTTGAATTTCCTTTTACTGTGCTTCTTTTTTATCTGAGCCTGTTTCTGTGCACAGCTTTGAACTTCAAAGGGCAGTATGATGGAAGATGTACAAGCCCACAAATAAGGTTTAGACATTGCATTTTTGGTGTTTAAACTTCTCTTTCTCTGTGCCTTATGGTTTTTCACTGTTATATAATATGAAGTCCCTTAATGTGTCATAAGTAGTTATTGATACTTGTGTTAAATAAGAAGGACTACTCTAAGACTTGAAGAGTTTTTCTGATTCACCATTAGGTCTTGAAAAAGAATTTGTATTAAGTGTTAAGAGAAACACATACATATTCCCCTGTAATTTATATTTTAACCAAAGTTTTCTCTAATTTGTATTAAGTGTTAAGAGAAACACATACATATTCCCCTGTAATTTATATTTTAACCAAAGTTTTCTCTAAGCCTTTATCTTGCTCATTGACATGTAATAATCAAGGTCATGGTAGAGCACTGAAGTTACTTGAGTTGCTGGAGCTTGTTATGTATATTTGAGATGTATTATGTAATAGAAACTCAAGGCATGCTGAAAAAGTTTTATGATCCTTCAGTTTTATTTTGTGTTTATTATTGACCATGTAAGCGGCAGTTCTGTTGAAAAAGGGTTTATAATGTAGCAGTAGGTAGTTTACAAAAGCCTTTTAGGAGTGTGCTTTTACTCCTTCTAATACAAGGCAGTGTGATAACTGGAAGGAGTTAGAGCTGTGTTTTGTAGAATACTTTCTGTACATTGTTAATAGATAATACACAGGATAAAAAGGGTTCTTTAGTTAATTAAGTTTGGAAAACACAGGATTAAGCAGTGGTAATTAGATTTGTTTCCTGAACGGCTTCTAAGAATTTTTCTTCTGGTGATGTGTTTTATGAATTCCTAAGGAGGGATGAGTCTACCAGAGTTTGAAAAGTTTGGAAACATAGGATGAACTTTACAATAAATACACGACCTGTGTTTACAGGCTTTTGGGGCATTTTATATCCTCTTTATTATGCTTTTTTCTGATTAATGTTTGGATCCATTGCTGTAATTCTAAAGATACTTCCTCTGAAGTGTATCCAGAGTTTGAAGAAAAAATACTTGAGCATATGTTTTAAAAATGTAACTAGCATACTGTTTAAAATTAAGTTCATCCTGTATTTCTCTCTTGTATGGACTAGTGTATATTATAAAGGGCCTCTCAAATATTTTAATTATGGAGGCTTTTTTAACATAGATCATTTCCAGGGACTAGTGTTCCTTGGAACATACTTCAAGAAACAGGTCTGCCCTTAAAATAATTCCCAATTTGATTATTTCCTGAGATGTTTTGTTTTTATAATGTACAAAAGATATGTCTGATATTTGCTATATCATATTCACTGTTGGATTTTGATTTGCTATTAGTATCCCAATTTTATAAATTACTAGTTTTGTGATTAAGCTTTAGTTTTTGCATCTAGAGTGGAGATGGTAATAAAAGTTACTTTTTAGGGTTATTGTGAATATTAAGGCATATCTTCCATGTAACACATTTATCATAGTTGCCTGGTGTAGAATAGATAAAGGTTGTTATATGGGGAGTTATATGTGCACATGTTTCTCTAACATTTAGAGATGGATGGTTGGTTTATCTATGGCCTTGTCCTTAAATTTTTCTTAGAATGAGTCACATGGCTAGATGCTATATTTGAAACTTGAATAGGAAAGCCTCTTGGTTTTATAGTTTTTTTTTTAATAAACAGAAAACAAATTCTCTAGCTATTTGTGGCAATTAATATAACAGGGTGCATTTTGGGCTCTTTGTACTCTGTAGCAAAAATATGTAGTCCTCTCTGAGAGCTAAAGCATCTGTGGTTAGGCCATTGATGCTTTCACGTTGCTTGAGGGAAGAGTTCAGCCAGGTTCTGAAGTGTACATGTAAACATACATGCCTTGAAAATTAAGTGCTCTTGAGAATTGTGTATGACATTCGTAAGGAGGCGGTGTCTCAAGGCTTTCCCACTTTTCTTGTATGTTTGTTGGAATGTGTCCAACAGTCCATGTCATGTGTTGCTCATCTGTTCTGTAGGGGAGTCAGCACGTAATCACTGCAGGCAGAATAATGAGAGCCTAGTTAAATGAGGTCAGAGTGGTTGAAAGAAATTGCTTATAAAAAAAAAAAGAAATTGCTTATAACTGTTCAAAATAAAACCATCAGTCAGACGTATATCCTCTAAGAGTGGATACAAATACATATGTATGGTTGAGTCCCTACACTGTTACCTGTAACTGTCACAGCATTGTTTGTTAATGAGCTAAACCCCAATACAAAATAAAATTTAAAAAAAAAAAGTATATCCTTTAGCATTTCTTGTAGTGCAGGACTGTTGGCAATAAATTCTTTTAGCTTTCTTGTATCTGAAAATAGCCATAAGAAAAAAAATGAATATACAAGGCTCTTTTCAAGAACAGTAATAAGAATGATGGTGTTTGCAGGAACAAATACCAATATATACTAGACAGACAACAAAGTTAATTAATTTTTATAAAGAAAATGTTAGAGTTATAGCTTTTTCTTTTCTAATTGGTATGTGTATTATTAATAAAGAGAATTAGTATTTAATATTTTAACTGAAGAAAAGAAGCACAAATTGGAGAGCAAATAAAACAGATTTACAAAAATTTACATAAGTGATATTTATATATATGGTGTTTAACTGCTTTGAAACCTTGGACTCAAGTTCTCAGAAGTAGTTGGTCTCACATGACAATGGTTTAAATGTTTTATATTTTTTATATTCTTTTTACGATTCTTAATTATTTAGATTCTCTAAAACTATAAATAATGAAGTATTTCTTTTTATTTCTTGTTACTTAAAATAGCATTAATGCCAGTTTCAGAGGGAGACTTATTTTATTCTTGCATATTTTCTTTCACAGTTGTCTGCATAGTGAACGTACATGTTTATTGAACTTTGTCAAAGTTATATCATAAACAGTTTTTTAAATGTGATCACATAACCGTCATAATTTTAGTTTTTAATGACTATGTCATATTTTGCATGTATCTCCTCCTCTGTTAAACAGTTAATTTATTTAAAAAAATCTGTTATAGACAATACTGTGGTTAATATTTGTGAAAATAGGATATAATTTCTTCTTGTCTCATAGATAAATTCCCAGGATTTATGTTTATTATATTTAAATGTGTGGTATTTTACTTTGCATATCATTGTATTTTACAGATACTTATATGATGCTAGTTCTGTGTGCCAGGATGGTTAAGTAACTTGCTCAAAGTCACACAGCTAGTAAGTGGCTGAGCAGTATGGCTCCAGTCTGTGCTGTTTATAACTTTGCTATGATACCTCTTTTGACACATTTTGCCAATTAACTCTCTCATAAAAGAGTTAAACTTACTTTTAGTCATTTTAACCACAACTTAGCAGGATGATCATTTTTAAAACAGGTAACCAATTCAGCAGGTATAAAATAATATACTTTCATTCAGTAAAACACTTGACAAAGATTAAGTTTAAAAAATGTAAAGCTGTAAGTTAAGTTTTTGTTCGTAAAAAAGGCTTTCTATTTGATTGCTTTCTACCACTAGAAATTTAAAAGAAGGGGAAAATTGATCCTGTCTTTTTTGACTGATCACATTGTTTATTAACTTTGTTTAGCAAGTATTTTGTAGTATAGATAATAAATTGTGCATAAAAAGTCACAATTTGAAAAGAGTTTTACTTGTCAGTGATAGTTTTATTTAAGGTAAGTATTTTAAATTCTAAGGGCATGACTTGTTCATAGTTGAAAATTAAAAACCATGCAGCATGATGTAAATTAAATGTCTTCTAGTCTCAATCCACTGGACACGTAAAACCATCCACTATCACATCTGCCATTCTTTTTAAAGTTAGTTTTAATTGAAGGATAATCACAATATTGTGCTGGTTTCTGCTGTACATCTAATTACAATGTTGTGTTGATTTCTGCTATACATCAACATGGATTAGCCGTAGGTATACACATGTCCCCTCCCTCTTGAGCATCTGCTATTCTTATTTTCCAGTCAAAAGTACTATTAACTATTGGTAAGAATTTTTTTTTTTAATGTGAAAATCTTCTCTTCCCCTCCCCTCCTCTCCTTCCCCTACCTTCCTTTATTTTTGCTCGTGGA
Organism: Odocoileus virginianus; assembly: GCF_023699985.2. Classification (NCBI taxonomy): domain Eukaryota; kingdom Metazoa; phylum Chordata; class Mammalia; order Artiodactyla; family Cervidae; genus Odocoileus; species Odocoileus virginianus. Next base: position 34,665,145 of record NC_069675.1, on the reverse strand, counting down.
GCCGTGACTTCTTTGGAATTGTAAATATTCTTTTGAAATATGGAGCTCAGCTAAATGAACTTCATTTGGCATACTGCTTGAAGTATGAGAGGTTTTCAGTATTTCGCTACTTTTTGAAGAAATGTTGCCCATCAACACCATGGGACCACTTATCTGAATTTATAAATCACGCAGTTAAAGCACAGACAAAATATAAAGAATGGTTGCCATCTCTGCTGCTTGCTGGATTTGACCCACTGAATCTACTGTGCAGTTCCTGGTAAGAAATCCTACCATTGTGAACCTTACTCTTTTCATTTCCCCCAATTTCTTGAAATCCCTGTGTTGGGAGGAGGTTGTTATTGTGTATGTTTTGATTGTGATGGCTGTGTTGGGATGAAGGAATTGGGGACCTGCTAATAGTGAGATTGAATGTATGAATGTAAGGATAGTTGTTGTTTATTGCTAATTTGTGTCTGACTCTTTTGTGACACCATGGACTGTAGCCCACCAAGACCCCCTGTCCTTGGGAGTTTTCAGGCAAGAATACTGGAATGGGTTGTTATTTCCTTCACCAGGGGATCTTCCCAGCTCAGGGATCAAACCTGCATCTCCGCTTGGCAGGCAGATTCTTTACCACTGAGCCACTGGGAAGCCCTGAATGTAAGGATAGAATCCTGGAGAAAGGTTGGAGCCGGCTAGAAGGGAACAGAAAAGAATGGGTGCTAGTGAATCCTCTCGGGAGGGCTATTTATTCTACTTGGGCCATCCCTCATGCTGCTTTTAAAATACCTGCCACAGAATGGTTGTAGTAGCTTTGGCGATTTTTAGCATCCCTTAGACAACTAGATTGAATACTCCTATCCTGTAGCGTCTTGTCTATTTGAACTTAGTCTCTCTCAATAAATACTGATCTCTGAAGCAACTGAGGATACAACTGTTTACCTCAAGTGGTTTCTCAGAGGGGCAATGCCTATGAGTGATTATATGAAAGTTGAGTCAGAATTTTTCTAGGGCAAAAGGATAAACACTTTTTTTTTTTAATATTTTTTTTTCCATTTATTTTTATTAGTTGGAGGCTAATTACTTTACAATATTGTAGTGGTTTTTGCCATACATTGACATGAATCAGCCATGGATGTACATGTACTCCCCATCCTGAACCCCCCCCCCCCCCCGCCACCTCCCTCCCCACCCCGTCCCTCTGGGTCTTCCCAGTTCACTAACCCCAAGCACTTGTCTCATGCATCCAACCTGGGCTGCTGATCTGTTTCACCCTTGATAATATACATGTTTTGATGCTGTTCTCTCAAGACATCCCACCCTCGCCTTCTCCCACAGAGTCCAAAAGTCTGTTCTATACATCTGTGTATACACAAGCCTCTGCAGGAGTTACGTGTCTAGATGGACTGAGAAATTATTGATAATTGTATCAGTGAGAGAACTCTTTTGGTCTGATAATTTAAGTCAAGTGAGAAAATAGAATAAAAGTCTCTAGGAATATAGAGAACATGTGTGTTTTATAAAATATCAATGAAATATTTGGAAGATTTCATTTTTGTGCTTCAGAACTACCATTTGCTAAAATAATGTTTAGGCAAGTACTGAAATTTTGGATTTCAGCAGGAATACTTTGATATCTTGTTATTTAAAATTTGCTTTTCAAAGAGGTCCTCTCTGGGATTCATGCAGGCAACACTGGTGCTTCCTACTTGTAAATTTAATTTGCATTTCTGTGACTCCATCTTCCACGTGGTGGTCTCTCCATCTATGTTGTAAACAAAAGATCTTTATTTGGCAGATCTTTCTTTATCTCACCTTTTTATTATCTACCATAATATAGAATTCAACAATTTTCTCTAAGCAGAGACTTAAAATTTTAGGTTTAGGACTATCATGTCTTTCTGATACAGAATGTTTCATTTTGGTGGCTTGTGAGGAAAAACTGCTATCTGATAGGTGGTTTGAGAAATAGAGAAGTAAAGCAAAGTTTAGATACATGCTCTAATCTCAACTTTACTTTTTGTTTATAATTTACAGTGATTTGAGTCCCTGATTGTATTTACTTCTTTCTCCAGCAGTTGATTGATTAATACATAGTTATCTGTCAAGTACTCATTGTTGTAATTCTCTGTATACCATTTCAATAAATTTTCACAAAAACTCATAGTATTTTTTGATAACTGAGATATAAAATTATTGACAATTAATTGAGAAATCTAATTTTTAAAAGTTATTTGTATATGTTTACATGTCCTAACAAACCCCCTTTACATGAGCACATGTGCATGCACACATACATTCACTGCTGAGATATAAATACTCAGTACTGAATGCTATATCTAGCTATTAACAGAGCTATTTAAGTACCTTTAACTTTTCTCTTAGTGGATTTTATTGTTGTGTCTGGGCTTCTGACAGCTAGTAGCAGTTGCCCCTCACCATTCCTTCCCCAAAATGCTACTGTAAATCCAGCTCATAGATAACTGTGGGCAGTCCTGGCAGTGTATTCCCTTTCCTCTGTCACTCCATTTTGTTCTTACTCCCAAGGCACCCACATTTTTCTCAACCATGCTCCTTGTGTTTTACTACTGAAGCTACTTACTTGGCTCTATCTTACCTCCTATTACTTTCAGCCTTCATGCTCCATTCTGGTTTTTTTAGTTTGTTTATTTCTTTAACCAACACTTAAAATATTGCCTGATATACAGTAGCTACTATGATTGATTCTTTACTATTAACTCATTTAATATATAGTAGATACTATTATCCTTAATTTATGGAGAAAGGATTTGAGGCACAGAGTGTTCGACATACGAGGCACAGAGTGTTCGACATTCTTGCCACAGTTCACACAGCTATTTAGTGCTAGAGTTTAAGATTTGGACCCAGGCTGTCCAGTAGCATGGCTCAAGTCTGTCTTTGTAGCCGCTATGCTATTATTCTGCCTTAGTCCTGTATATCCCCAGGGTTGTGGTAGTTTTGTCACTTAATTTCAGGTACCTTGTTAGTTGCTCAGTTGTGTCTGACTGTTTGCAACCCCATGGACTGTAGCTCACCAGGCTCCTCTGTCCATGAAATTCTCCAGGGAAGAATACTGGAGTGGGTATCTATTCCCTTCTCCAGGGGATCTTCCCAATCCAGGTATCGCTCCCGGGTAGCTTGCATTGCAGGCAGAGTCTTCACCACCTGAGTGACAAGGGTACTTTAATCCATTGCCTAAACTGGAGGAATATGGGCCAACTTTTCTATTTCCTATTCCTAAATTAGGATTAACCTCTATAAGGAAAAAATTAAATGTATCCTCTTTTCTTTTCCTCCTCAGACAACTACATAGACTGTTGGAAGACAAGGGAATTATTTAGCTTTATCCTACTAAAAGGCTCCTAAAATAGTCTTCTATCCCTAGTTCTTCTATGGGGTTCCCTGCCCCTCATGTGAAAACTTGCCCATTTGAGAATTTTTTGTGGTAATAAGCCACTGGGTTTGTGTTTTGTTTATTGGATGTGTTTGGATAGAAAAAAGTTAATAAACAGTAAACTACATATTATTTTTAGTATATTGTAAAACTTTCAGCTATTGAATTGAGAACAAAAATTGCATGTATTTTACTCTGAAGGAATAACTTTAGTTACTTTATATTTATTAGAAAAAACATGATGGAAAATTTCACTTTAGCAGTAAAAATGCATAACATGGTCAAAGTTTTGTTTGCTAATCTTTTATTGAATGGATAAAGCCAGTGTTTATGCTGAAAGTGATGAATGTTTTGCTTTCTTTGATCAGTTTACATTCAAAGAACTGTTATAAAAAATTATCCCATAAAAATTCCAATATGCTGTTAAAGTGGATTTTGGTTGTATTTTATTTATATCACATGTAAGTCTCTTGCTTAATCTTTGTCATGTGAATTATAAATGTCTTTCCTAGATATTGCTTGTCTGAAATAGTCTTTAAAAATGTATCTGACTAAATAATTGCCTGTCACAATATGAGCTACAGAGTTGAAATATTTTAATACAACACTAGGTATCCCTCACACCCTCAATGCAGTAGACAAATAATAGAAAGTGAATGTCATCTGTGCATTTAGTTGATTAACTGTCAATCGTTTATGATTGTACAACTGCTTTGTACAGTGTAATGATCAATGTAGTACAGTAACCATACATTTTTAGTGGCACTGTCAGCATTGGTAAAATGCTCAACATTATATTAACTAAAGCTGTGTAAACAGATTTATTGTGTGTGTGTTTAGATAACTGCATAAAAATGACTTTGTGTTTGATCACAGTGAGACTTAAAGCACATTAAGATAGAAAAATGAAACCATTAAAAAAGAAATAAGGAACCAGAACTGAGAAACCTTTGGTGTGGGTTCCTAGAAAGTGAAGGAGATTGTTTGCCTTTGAATATATTTTATCATTTCATTTATTCTCAGTGTTTTCTGATAAATTGTGACTTCACTGAGAATTTCTTTAGAAGTAAAATGTTTCCCAGAGTGTTTGTGCTATAGTTTGTTTTTCCTTATATGAGTTTGCATGTTAGAGAATTAAAAATTTGGGAAATAATTTTCATACTCTTAACAGTCATTTCAAGGATACTTTGGACCCTGAATTGCATGAAATAAGTTGTCTTTTAGATGACAAGTTTAGAGTATTACTCAGTTTCTTTCTTTTTCTTTTATTTTTCCCTTTCTTTTTCCTTGCTCAGTAATGTCTCCAAAAAAGCGACCTTGAAAAGAATTTCTGGTTTTGAAGTAGTCACCAGAGACCCTAATGATTTTATTTTTCTTTGAACAATGTGATGTTAGGGGAGTATCTAATTGAGTACAAGATGAGTAATCTTGTTAGGGTTTAGAGTTGTCTTTATGCTTTGACTAAATTTCATGTGTACAATGTTATAAGGCCCACTGAGAATATAGTACTGAAAATTCCAAGCCGGTTCTAGTAATATCAAATATTTATATAGTGTTTTATAGTTTTAAAAATCTGTTCACTATATTGTCTCAGCTACTTTTATGAACAGTCTCCTGAAATACACAGGGTAAGTGTTATTCTCATTTTGGAGACCAGGATCTAGGGCTTAAAGAATTTAGGCAACATGTTTGTAAGCAGTAGAATTGTTAGAAATCAGAACTTTTCCTAGGTCATTGCTCTTTCCATTAGGATTCAAGTCCTTAAAAAATTTGGAAGTCTCTTGTGGGTGGGTTGGTAGGAAATCTGACATTATTTTGAAAAAAGAGAGGTAGAACTGTTTGTCTTCAACCACTTCTTTCAGTCCTTAAAGACAAAACTTTCTGGTACATCCTCCAGAGTCATATCTGTAATGGGGAAGGTTCTTGATGAGAACCGTTGTAGTAAATCTCTGAGGGTTGGTCAGAAATAAGCCGTCTCTCCCATATACCAGTTTAGGGACAGCTTTGGCTTCCCTGATAGCTCCGTTGGTAAAGAATCTGTCTGCAGTGCAGGAGACCTTGGTTCAATTCCTGGGCCAGGAAGATCCCCTGGAGAAAGGATACATTTCTCACTGCAGTATTCTTGGGCTTTCCTTGTGACTCAGCTGGTAAAGAATCCGCCTGCAATGCAGGAGACCTGGGTTCGATCCCTGGGTTGGGAAGATCCCCTGGAGAAGGGAAGGGCTACCCACTCCAGTATTCTGGCCTGGAGAATTCCAAGGACTATATAGTCCATGGGGTCACAACGAGTCGGACATGACTGAGTCACTTTCACTTTTGGGTGTTTAGACTTTATCCTTTCACTGTTAAATTAAGTGTCTATAAGGATGACCAATCTAGATTTAGCAAGATGGTCCAGTTGGGAGGAAATAATGGCATACCCACTAATGACAGTGACACTAAATCTGTCTTTTCTCACCACTGCTGCTGGGGAATGACAAGGCATTCTACTTCTGCTAGAGTAGAAACTCCTCTTGTCATCTATTGGACAGCAACATGCACAGTCATTTGAGTTTCGTGTAGGAACCTGATTGGATGATTTTTCATATCCACTGAACTTGCCTTTTGTTTCATGAATATTTTCTTTGCTGTAGTTGTCTGTCTGCCTCCGCATAAGGATGTTGTAAGAATTGGTATATGGTATTTGTTTTCACAGTGAATCCTTTGTGAATTTTGTGTCTAAATGTATATTAATATCTTGCCAATGTAGGATTGACTCAGTCAGTGATGACATTCTTATCTTCACTTTGGAGTTTACTAATTGGAGGAGACTTCCTCCAGCTGTTGAAAAGATGCTGTCTGCTCGTGCCTCAAACTCCTCTTGGGCTCTCCAGCAACATATTGGTAAGAAAGTACAATTTTAAAATACATGTCACTACTTTTTTTTCCTCTGCCTTCTCTAGCTGTGTTGTAATTTTAAGTGATAAGAGTCACTGGAGAACATAATTAAATTGGGCATCATTTGCATTTTCTTTATGTGGGGAGAGGATGGAACTGCGAGGGAGATCATAGTAATTTCCTTCAACATAAATCATATCTGATTTTATAAGTTTAGCCTAAGGAGCATGTAAAGGATAACAGGTATTTAGTGATATTTTAATGACACCCTTTTGTTTTTAGTAAGGGTTATGCAAGCAAAAGTGAATCCTAAAAATTTTGTTGGTCAATATTTAGTTTGTGGTCAGAAAAATGCTAAATGTAATTTTCCTCTTGGAGTGTGTGTTGATGTCTGTGCTCTCTTTAATATTTTATTGTCTCTAAAAGGAAGTATCACCATTCTTTATTGTTAACTTACTGAATGTATGCCAGTGTTTTGGTAAATTGACTGATATTTTAAATGACTATTTTAAAACAAATTATCAACTTACTCTCACTTTAAAAAAAAGCTTTTAAGCTAGTTAAAGAAGAAATAAAGAGGATGCAATAGAAGATTATACACAAGGAAACCAAATTAAACTAAATATAACATAGGCAAAGTATTTCTGTTTACTTACGTAGATTTATTTTTATCTACTTTGTTCACCAGATTATGTCATAAGTTAGGAAAATTATTTCTTCATTACTATTTTTGCATGAAATGTCACCCTTCATAAAACATGTTGAGTAGGTTTTTAACAAGTGAACTTAGCATATGTAGAAATATCCTCTATTTTCTTGGAAAATTACATTTAAGTGAATTTTCTCAGTCAAAAACAGAAATTTAGGAAAATATATTCTTGAACTGAGGTATATTCAAACTCTTAGTGAGGTTTCTTGTTGAAGAAAAAGTGTAATCTGTTTGGAGTCTCTAAACCTTCCAGTACAGAATTTCTTTGATGACAGTGTTAAAAAGCTCATATGCATGTGAGAATTGTATCTGCTCTTGCTAATTATGTATGCAGTGGTAGAGGGCAAATATCTATTTGGGAACAAAAAGGCAAAAAGAAGGAGCATATGCCAAGTGGGAAAATTACTGCAGCCTATCAATTAGTAAAGATATGTGAGAGTTTACTCTGAAGACTTTAACATATGGCAGGTTTGTCCAGATGAAGGTAAGAATTGTACATGAATGCATTATTCTGTGGTAGACTAAATACATCAAGGGCTTCTTATTTAATTAGGCACTAGGTAGAGCTTGCTAGGGTAATAATCATCATTTCTTAAGAGGATTTTATTTTGGCTAAGATTTACAAAAGCCTTTCTCAGAGGTATTAATGTAGCTAATGCTTTTCTAGTCTATTTCTCTTGCCATGACCACTTTTCTTGGTTCCAGTCCCATACGTCCAACTGACTCTTGGACATCTCCACTTGGTATCCCACATTTTGACATATTCAGAATTTGAAGTTTTCATTTTCCTACAAATCCTGATGTTCCTTCTGTCTGTTTCCTCCTTCAGAAGGTGAGGTGATTTAGGAGTGCTGCTTACCAAGAGAGTGAGTTATTCCTGGCAGCTGTTTGTTACTTGTTTCATCCATCGCAGAGGTATTCAGCAGGGGTGATTTTTGCTCCCCACAAGGGATAGTTTGATTGCCACAATTGGTAGGGGTGCTGTTGCCATCTCGGGGATAGAGGCCAGGGAGATGCTGCTAAATATCCTACAGTGCACAGGACAGCCCCCCACAACAAAGAATTACCTGACCCGAATTTCACTAGTGACCAGGTTTAGAAACCCTGATCCACCTTGACTCTTGTGTTGCCCAGTGTTATAAAGGCCTTTTACTCCTATACTAGGAAGACTTTTTAAACCCTGTTCTTACTGCAAACTACTCAAGAAATGCTTGTGTTCTTGGTTTCACAAGATACTCTCAGTTATTCTAAATATTCCACTGAGAATATCTTCTGCAGGTAACGGGAGCTGTTATGGTGATAGATTTTAAGTAAGGCTGGAAGGAAGAGATATGCCTGTCTACTCACTTGTCTGAGTTTCAAATGGGATTGTGATTCTCTTCCTTTCTGTGGTTCAAGACTGTCTTCATGTACCCCAGTCTTCTTTTTTCTTCAGTTTTCAGGACATTCAGTTTCTGTATGTTGGTCATCTGTACTCTGCCCTCCTTTATTTGGATTTTGAGAGTACAGGATTTCTAAGCAAAAGCATGGCCAGAGTTTTAACCCTGAAGGTGGTAGGCTCAGAAACACAATTCTTTGATTACCTTTCTAAGTATAGGACAGTCTTGCTCTCACCCCAGTTTCTCTAGTAACTTACCATGGTAATGAAAGCTACCTCGTCAAAATATTTCTTTAATTTTTTTTGGAAAGGATGCTTCTTGTGGCTCTGCTACTATTGGTAAGCCCCTGGAATAATTTCAGTTCTCTAGCTCCTTTAGGTATACCAGTATCTGTCCCAAGGAAAAGATTTTCTGTATTCTTTTGCTAAGCTCTTTTCGAGTCTTGGAGATGCCTTATACTTGCTCAAAATTCTCTTTTCCTCATCCTTTTCCTCCTTAAAAACATAGCATCTTGCCCTGGTAGTTTAAAAATAAAAGAGACAGTCAGTTCCTTGCTGCTCATCTTTTAATCATTTAGTCAGATTTGTTTTCAGAAGTTCTTTTGCATTAGAAAGGAAAAGTATACCAGGTAAAATTTGCTGACTGGTTATAGTTTTAATAGCAATTTTTTGATCATGTGCCTGTATATACCTCTTAGAAACATCATTTTAAATGTACATAGCAATAGACTTCTTAATAAAAGAATTGCAAACCCCTAGCCAACTGACCAAGATCAAGTCTAGGTAATTATGTGCTTATGGTAAAAGCACTTGGCTTTAGTTTATCCTGAACCTTAAATTATCAAATAGGAACAATTCTATCTATCCATGGATCTGGATTCTACAAGGGATCTTGTAAGGGCCCCTTGAAACTCTCCACTTATTCTTTTCAGTGTTCCTCTGTTTTGTTCTAAACAGGATTTAAGACAGTTTATACATATAGATTTATCACACAAAAAACAGTAAAACAAGTTCAAAGTGGAAGCAAAAGAAAAGCATGGAGTCAGGAAATGTTTATCAGTGTAATCTGAAACTTGTCTGTGGATACACTGTAAATTTGGCTGTGACTGAGCTCTACAGTTCTTGATCTAGGTTACAGAATTCATAACATAAAACAAACTCATTGCTCAGAAGTACAGATATTCTTGGATGTTGTGCTAGACAGTTTCCTAGAAAACATCTTGGTAGCCGTGGTTTCTTGGGACTTTATGTTACCAGTTTCCAATGTGGCCTGTTGCTGTCATACCAAGTTATTGAAACTATGGTAATTCAATAAAAACATGTCTTTTTTTTTTTCTCTCTCTGACTTTTATTTTTTTATTTTTTCCTCTAGTTTTATTTATTTATTTATTTATTTATTTTTTATTTTTTCATTTATTTTTATTAGTTGGAGGCTAATCCATGGCTGATTCATGTCAATGTATGACAAAAACACTTCTTAAGTGGGCCTTGGTACTCAGGTCTCTATTGCTCTGACTTGACCAGGGCTAGATTTATAGTATCCGGAGGGTACCTGTGTGCACTTTGAGCAGTTGTCTCTAAATACTGTAACTCTACACTCAGTAAATAAGTGATAGTTAGCAATGCATTCGAAATTAGACGACCTAAGAAGTATTAGAGTACAGCTGCTTTGTGTTGCAGATTGAGAATATATTTCTAAGAAACAGTTGATCTTAAAAGTAGAGGTAAAAGAGAAATGAAAAAAATTAAGGTTGATAGGCTAAGTATTCTATTGTGAAACCCAGCAAACACAGAAGAACTCCTGCCTAAATATGGTAGACTGAGTGAGTATTCAGTTTAAACCAAGTTTCTATGAAACTTTAAGCAGCACTGCTAGTTTTGAGCAATGCTCCTTGTTCATATACTCTTTCAGAAAAACCATATGTGGTCAGTACATCAAGCTAACTATTTGTGATAACTTATCTTGTGAGATTGTTATATTTACAGTTAAAAACTAGGGAATAAAAACCAGAAACAAAATACAGGTTTAGGAATCAGTCAGTCAGTTCTGTCCCTCAGTCATGCCCGACTCTTTGCGACCCCATGGACTGTAGCACACCGGGCTTCCCTGTCCCATCATCAGCTCCCGGAGCTTGCTCAAACTCATGTCCATCGAGTTGGTGATGCCATCCAACCATCTCATCCTCTGTCGTCCCCTTCTTCTCCTGCCTTCAGTCTTTCCCACCATCAGGGTCTTTTCCAGTGAGTCATTTCTTCACATCAGGTGGCCAAAGTATTGGAGTTTCAGCTTCAGTCCTTCCAATGAATATTCAGGACTGATTTCCTTTAGGATTGGTTGGTTTGATCTTGCAGCCAGAGGGACTCTCAAGAATCTTCTCCAACACCACAGTTCAAAAGCATCAGTTCCTTGGCACTCAGCTTTCTTTTTGGTCCAACTCTCACATCCATACATGACTACTGGAAAGCCCCTAGCTTTGACTAGGTGGACCTTTGTTGGCAAAGTAATGTCTCTTGCTTTTTAATATGCTGCCTAGGTTGGTCATAGCTTTTCTTCCAAGGAGCAAGTGTCTTTTAATTTCATGGCTGCAGTCAACAGCTGCAGTGATTCTGGAGCCCAAGAAAATGAAGTCTGTCACTGTTTCCATTGTTTCCCATCTATTTGCCATGAAGTGGTGGGACCAGATGCCATGATCTTAGTTTTCTGAATGTTGAATATTAAGCCAGATGTTTCACTCTCCTCTTTCACTTTCATCAAGAGGCTCTTCAGTTCTTTTGTGCTTTCTGCCATAAGGCAGTGTCATCTGCATATCTGAGGTTATTGGTATTTCTCCCAGAATTCTTGATTCCAGTTTGTGCTTCATCAAGCCTAGAATTTCTCATGATGTACTCTGCATATAAGTTAAATAAGCAGGGTGACAATATACAGCCTTGACATGCTCCTTTCCCAATTCGGAACCAGTCCAATTGTATCCATGTCCGGTTCTAACTGTTGCTTATTGACCTGCATACAGGATTTCTCCGGAGGCAGGTTAAGGTGGAGAAGGGAATGGCAAACCACTTCAGGATTCTTGCCTTGAGAACCCCATGAACAGTATGAAAGGTTTAGGAATAGTTGATCTATATTCCTTTCTGGTAGTAATTTGTTCCCTGCTTTATTGAGATATAATTGACATATAACATAACATAAGTTTAAAGTGTACCTTTTTAGTAATAATTAGCTAGCATTCCAGTTGTCTACTCAAGCCATATCTGCTTTAAAGTAATCAAGCACACTAGAACATTTGATTTTCTGTTCTCTATGAAGAGTGTGTTTCTTATTGAAAATTAGTGCATCATTGAGTTACTTGTTAAAAAGTTGGATGTTCAGGTGCAATCTTATTTCAGGCTAATGGAAAATTTTAACCCTTCTGATTGTTTAACTCCTTGGTAATGATACAGTGCCAGTCTGCCTGGACATCAGGTAGAGTAAAGTGGTTAAAGATTGGAGCTCTGGAATTAGACACCTCCACTACTTTCTAATTGTAGAGAAATTATTTAATATCTGTGAGACTTGATTTCCTCAGTTGTAAGAAGGAGTGATAGTAATACCTGCCTTACATCGTTGTCACAGTAAATTGTGTCATTATGGCAGAGATGGGCTGTGTTTATCTTTCACTGGAGGATGATTGCTTTACCATGCCGTGCTGGTTTCTGCTGTGCAGCAGTGTCAGTCGGCCAGGAGTGTACATGTATCCCTACCTTGTGAGCCTCCCCACACCCCCGCCCTAGTCCCGCCTCTCTCGGGGGCCACAGAGCATCAGACTTGGCTCCTGTGTTAGACAGCAGCTCCTCAACTGCCTATCTGTTTACACCTGCTAATGTATATATTTCGATGCTACAGAGACATACCTCATATAATTGAATTTCATTTCATTTTTCTCTTCCTCAGAACACAGGAAGAATGCATTGTTCAACCTTAATTTTTATGTGATTTTTTTAAGTGGTCAAAGCATAGGTCATACTGGATGTGAATACTCAGTGCTGTCACTTTCCTTTGCTGAGAAAGTCTGAAAGCCATGTTTGAGATGGCGGTGACACAAGATAGAAGTAGCCTGGAACACTGAGTTGTCACTTCAGGACACTTCCCTTGGAGAATCACCTGACCCAAAGAGAATTTGTATGAACAAGAAATAAACCTTTTTTGTATTCAAAGACACTGGGTTTCAGAGTTTATATGTTATCACAGCATAACACAGCCTGTAACCAAACTAACCTGTAATCAAATCCTGTCCCAGAGTTATTGACCAGGGAAAGACCATTGAAAGCTTTGTGTGTGCTGTCACTTCAGTCATGTCCAACTCTTTGCGACCCATGGACTGTAGCACACCAGGCTCTCTGTCCATGAGATTTCCCAGGTAAAATACTGGAGTGAGTTGCCATTTCTGTCTCCAGCGGATCTTCCCAACCTAAGAATTGAACCTGCATCTCCTGCTTGGCAGGCAGATTCTTTACCATCTGAGCCATCAGGGAAGCCCAAGCTAAATAAGCATGGTGACAATATACAGCCTTGACGTACTCCTTTCCCAAATTTGAACCTGTCCATTGTTCCATGTCCGATTCTAACTGTTGCTTCTTGTCCTGCACACAGGTTTCTCATGAGTCAGGTATACCTCAATTAAAAATAAAACCCATTAGTAATTTCCTGTCATCTTTAAAAACTGAACATGTGACCTTCTATTTGTAGAGTAGGAAACTTTTGACCTCCCAGACGTGCGCCATGTTATGGGCCTTCACAACTTAAGTAGAATCATGCTTTGCTTAACAGTGTCCTGCACACTGCTCTTATTACTGGATTTAAGAGCCAAGCTTGTGGTTTTTATTTCTTGTTTGTTTGTTTTTTAAGTTAAGTTTATAGTTAAAGTTTAACAAGATTCCATATGCTCATTTATAATTTCATAATTTTAGTTTCACACAGCCTCTTATAAATCCAAGTAATGGATTTTATTTGTGTTTTATTTGTGTGTGTGTGTGTGTGTATGTGTGGTGGGGGAATCTGACACAGGTACTGAGGAATTGTATCCACATTTTCTGGGACATTTTGCTGTTAAAACTGATTTAGTTTTGTCAGCAATCTGTTGGTAAGCTAAGAGGAGAAAATGTTGCCCTAGAGCAACTTAATGTTGCTAAGATGCTTAATATCCTAAGTATCATATCAGGTCACCAGTATTATTTAAAGCCCATTTTACTCTTCCCATATCCTGCATTGGATATATGTGCAGGCAGACCCCTGGGACAGTTACATCCTAGTTAAAAGAAAATTCTTCTTTCAGATCCCAAATATTTATTTTATGGTGGGAGGGCAGTTAGGACAGAAACTTTAGTTTTTGATAATTTGTTCATTTGAGAACTTGTAACCACTCAATCTGTAATTTTAGTTAGTTCTAAATGTAGAGCATAAGCAGAAGTCTTTAGTGAAGAGAATCTATCATATAAATATTTCTGTAGGTGCACATTTACAAATTTAGCTGTTTATATTTATTAATTGCTAGTGAGTGAGTCCTTTAATTATATGTCAACTATGTATCAGATACTGATTTAAAATCTATGAATGAAAAATAAACATAACTCTTTAGTGGAATGACTAAAAGGGAATGATGCAGGGTCATGGCAGAATGTTCTTTTTAAGATGAGAGAGGCTTGAACATATACATTAAGGGATCTCAATTTGTTTCAGAAAAACATTAAGGCTATGGACATTAAAAACAATAGTTTATATAATAAGATTTCAGATAAGCCAGAAGGAGATGGGCAGACTCAAATAGTCCCCTTCCTTTGAGAAGAGAGATGAGGCTGAGTAGATACAGATAAGTTTATAGTTTGAGTATTAGAGAAAGAGGGCATAGAAGATTCCTTGTTTTTACTTGGGAGTAGGAGATAAAATCTTGCTGAAAAGGAAATTGAAGTGAGAATTTGGTAGGAGAGGCTTGATTTAGAAGGGTTGTTGTGGGAAACTGGGAACCAATCGAGGAGATTTGCTGAGCAGCCCTGTAGACCTTGTGGAAGTTGAAAGTGGTATACTTCATATGGTTATATGGTTATTTTTTCCTCAGGATTGCTTCATTTTCTCTGTATTGGAAAGAAGAAAAATGGTTAGATTGGTCCTGAGAATTGCCAGAGCAAGTACAGCAGAGTTGAGGATGATATAATAGTATAAGTGATAGGCCTATGGATGCCAAGTAAGAAATGAGAAAGGAAAGGGATCTGGTAAATTTGACAACAGGAGAAGTTGGGGTCCATGGTCTCAATGACCAAAGGTAGTGACAGTAAGGGAGTGTACACTCCGGAAGGATAGGAAGTGTCATATGTTGGAATTTAAAGACAAAAAAAGGTGAATCTGAAGATGGTGCAGAAGGACTGAAATTGCCACTGTGAGACATTATGATAGGTGTGACAGGGTGTGAAAGAATGAGAAAATTATATCTCAGAAATTGGTCAAAGAGGTAATTTGGGGGAAGGATCAGGCTTCTGTGAGGACAAGAGGTGAAGAGAGTGTTCTGAACAGGGTTCTAGATGAAGGTGGGCTTGTATATGATAAAATTAGGGATTCCTGAGAACTTTATGGAAAGGTTTTGGGGAGAGTTAAAATTTATTATATTGAGCTTAATTAATCTTTTCTTATTGTCACAGACTGCTGTTTTTATTAATAGTTCCCTAGATAAGTTAGGGGAATGAAGAATGAATTTTTATTTTCTAAAAGAGCTGAGACCATGATCTATTTTTCCTTGATTACTATAGGAAAATGCTTATGCTAAGTTATATGATGCTCAGTTGTTTTTATAAACTGATTAACAGTGAAGAGACAAAAAGTTCCATACCATTGGGGAAATGCATGTTCTTACTGACACAGTAAAACACACTGAAATAATATCGGGACAAAGTAAAATGTATTTCTTTTTAGCAAATACTGTTGGAAGGAGCATAGTAAACATTGCTAAAGAGTTAAAGAAAAGAATAAAAATATAATCCTGCCAGTAGGATGTGTGGTACACCAAGTTGGAAGAATATAACTGCCTCAGCTTAGAGTATTTGTTAAGATTCTGTTTCAATTAAAAAAAAAAAATACAGTTGCTTTTCAGAGAGTCACTAAAGGAAATATATACTGGAAATGATATATTTGCAACAATAATGACTTACTTAATAGAATTTTTTTTTTTTTTTTGGAAAGCTATGTAAGACTGTCTACTGATGGAGTGGCTTACTTTTCAGTAAATGTGAGGAAATGGAGATAATATCACACATGAAATGAGTTGATTGCATCATTAAGAGTCAGGCTAATACAGGAAAGGAATTGAAACCAGAATTGCTTGAAGTATTAATAATACCGTTGTGAGTAATTTTATAAAAAACAAAACCTTTAAAATATGTAGAATCTTTGTAGTACTTTATGATGAGATGGGAGTGACCATGATTATTGTTAAAACATCCAGAGATTTGCTCTTTATCTTGTGACATTATTAAAAAGAGTCCTTTAACTTAATGATGAATTATATACTTTGGTGAAAATATAGCTGTTCATTTTCTTAATCTCTTTTTCCTTGATGATAAATAGCTATGAATAGTATAAAACCTAATTCATGTATCATAAAATTCTATTGAGTTAAGGTAAAAATGATATTTTAACTGAATGAAAAGGCAACTGCTTTTTGAAAGAAATTTTGCTATGAGGAGATGATCTTAAAAACAGATGCTAAGAAATACTTTTATTTTTACGAGATTTTCTTTTCAAAAACAGTGTGCATGACCTAAATGTGTATTGACACACTTAAACTACATGGAAACAATTCCCTGAGATTCTGAAATCATTTAGTAATAATGTGATCTTAGTTTTCTGAATGGCAGATAGATGGGGGAACAGTGGAAACAGTGGCTGACTTTGTTTTTCTGGGCTCCAAAATCACTGCAGATGGTGATTGCAGCCATGAAATTAAAAGACGCTTACTCTTTGGAAGGAAAGTTATGACTAACCTAGACAGCATATTAAAAAGCGGAGACATTACTTTGCCAAAAAAGGTCCGTCTAGTCAAGGCTATGGTTTTTCCAGTGGTCATGTATGGATATGAGAGTTGGACTGTGAAGAAAGCTGAGCCCCGAAGAACTGATGCTTTTGAACTGTGGTGTTGGAGAAGACTCTTGAGAGTCCCTTAGACTGCAAGGATATCCAGCCAACCCATCCTAAAGGAGATCAGTCCTGGGTGTTCATTGGAAGGACTGATGTTGAAGCTGAAACTCCAATACTTTGGCTACCTGATGTGAAGACTCATTGAAAAAGATACTGATGCTGGGAAAAATTGAAGGCAGGAGGAGAAGGGGACGACAGAGGATGAGATGGTGGATGGCATCATCGACTCGATGGACGTGAATTTGGGTGGACTCTGGGAGTTGGTGATGAACAGGGAGGCCTGGTGTGCTGTGGTTCATGGGGTCGCAGAGAGTCGGACACAACTGAGTGACTGAACTGAACTGAATAATAATGTGAAAAAATGAAACTTTCTAATTAGCTTATAAACTGATACCAGGAAAAATAGAGATTTGGCAGATACATTTTCATAAAAGTTTTGCATAATGTAGTGACTTGCCGTGTTAGGTATGGCCCTAACAGAAGCAGAAGATACTAAGAAGAGGTGGCAAGAATATACAGAAGAACTATACCAAAAAGATCTTCATGACCAAGATAATCATGATGTTGTGATCACTCACCTAGAGCCAGACATCCTGGAATGTAAAGTCAAGTGGGCCTTAGGAAGCATCACTACCAACAAAGCTAATGGAGGTGATGGAATTCCAGTTGAGCTATTTCAAATCCTAAAAGATGATGCTGTGAAAGTGCTGCACTCAATATGCCAGCAAATTTGGAAAACTCAGCAGTGGCCACAGGACTGGAAAAGGTCAGTTTTCATTCCAATCCCAAAGAAAGGCAATGCCAAAGAATGCTCACAGTACCACATGATTATGCTCATCTCACATGCTAGTAAAGCAGTGCTCAAAATTTTCCAAGCCAGGGCTTCTACATTACATGAACCCTGACCTTCCAGATGTTCAAGCTGGATTTAGAAAAGGCAGAGGAACAGAAGATCAAATTGCCAGCATCTGTTGGATCATGGAAAAAGCAAGAGAGTTCCAGAAAACCATCTATTTCTGCTTTATGGACTATGCCAAAGCCTTTGACTGTGGGGATCACAACAAATTCTGGAAAATTCTTAAAGAGAAGGGAATACCAGACCACCTGACCCACCTCTTGAGAAACCTCTATGCAGGTCAGGAAGCAACCATTAGAACTGGACATGAAACAACAGACTGGTTCCAAATATGGAAAGGAGTATGTCAGGGCTGTATATTGTTACCCTGATTATTGAACTTATATGCAGAGTACATTATGCAAAATGCTGGGCAGGATGAAGCACAAGCTGGAATCAAGATTGCCAGGAGAAATATCAATAATCTCAGATATGCAGATGACACCACCCTTCTGGCAGAAAGTGAAGAAGAACTAAAGGGCCTCTTGATGAAAGTGAAGGAGGAGAATGAAAAAGTTGGCTTAAAACTCAACATTCAGAAAACTAAGATCATCGCATCTGCTCCCATGACTTCATGGCAAATAGATGGGAAAGCAGTGGAAACAGTGACAGACTATTTTTTTCTGGGGCGAAAATCACTGCAGACAGTGACTGCAACCATGAAATTAAAAGACACTTGCTCCTTGGAAGAAAAGTTATGACCAACCTAGACAGAATATTAAAAAGAAGAGACATTACTTTGCTAACAAAGGTCCGTCTAGTCAAGGCTGTGGTTTTTCCAGTAGTCATGTATGGATGTGAGAGTTGGACCATAAAGAAAGCTGAGCACCAAAGAATTCATGCTTTTGAACTGTGGTGTTGGAGAAGACTCTTGAGAGTTCCTTGGACAACAAGGAGATACAGCCAGTTCATCCTAAAAGAAGTCAGTCCTGAATATTCATTGGAAGGACTGATGCTGAAGCTGAAGGTCCAGTACTTTGGCCACCTGATGCAAAGAGCTGACTCATTAGAAAAGACCCTAATGCTGGGAAGGATTGAAAGCAGAAGTAGAAGGGGACGACAAAGGATGAGATGGTTGGATGGCATCACCTACTCAATGGACATGAGTTTGAGTAAACTCTGGGAGTTGGCATTGGACAGGGAGGCCTGTCATGCTGCAGTCCATGGGGTTGCAAGGGGTTGGACACGACTCAGCAACTGAACTGAACTGAAATATCCACACATTGGAGTTAAGTTCTCAAAAGACTTTTCACTGATTGAGTGTGCTGCCAAAACATTTCAAGTTCACTAGATTAGAAGATGCTTAGCATTTGTATGATATATTATGCAGTTTATAACCTTTTGAGTCAGAGTGGTGTCAGTTATGTTCATAGTATAGATGAGGCATTATGCCCATTTCATAGAAGAGTAGCTGAAGGTTTAAGCACTTAAATGACTTGTTGAAGGTCACACAACTGGTTAATAATGACTCCTCAACTGCAGCTCAGCTTCCCTAATTGCTCAGTTGGTAAAGAATCCTCCTGCAGTGCAGGAGACCCTGGTTTGATTCCTGAGTTGGGACTATCTGCTGGAGAAGGGATAGGCTACTCACTCCAGTATTCTTGGGCTTCCCTTGTGGCTCAACTGTTAAAAAATCTGTCTGCAGTGAGGTAGACCTGGGTTCGATTCCTGGGTTGGGAATGTCCCCTGAAGAAGGAAAAGGCTACCTACTCCAGTATTCAGGCCTGGGAAATTCCATGAACTGTGTAGTCCGTGGGGTTGCAAAGAGTCGGACATGACTGAATGACTTTCACTTTCGCTTCACAACTCCAGCTCAGGGCTTCTTACTGGGTGGTGCCCTTTCCATTCATTCTATTCATTGCTGTTTTGCTGGTCATTCTTTAAGTTTTCATTTCCTGTCCTAATCTATCTCTTATTTATACTCCAGAGTCCTTAGGTAGTTGCTTTTTATATTTGTTGAAGTTTTTAGCTGTAATCAGTGGAAGAGAGAGAGAGACTGTACAAGTAAGTTAAGACAGACTGAGAACAAAAGGATGGAACCATAAAGAAATTATATTAGTGATGAAAATACATATTGTAGTAGGTGGCCCAGAAGTCAGATGAATGCATTTCATGTGGAAAACCCTGCTGAGGAACCATAGAAATAAAGTCAAGGTAGATACATCATTTGAATATTGGCTTGAGGGCAGGCTAGTGATGAAATGGTTCTGGAAAATATAGGTAATGGGTTTGTATAATGTATATGTATTGCTTTACTATAGTAAACTTGACATTAACAAGCATAATTAAGAATTTGGTGGTTTATTTTGATCATTATTTTAGTTTTAGTACAATTTCATATAGCATGTGGCCTCTATTTTGATTGTTCTTTGTACATATGACAAAGTTAACAAAATTGAAAACTTCTATGTAGAAATGAATAGGTAAGGTTGCTTGTCTGCTCATAGATCTGGAGGTAAACTGGGTTTAACATGTTAACTTGAAAATGATTGGGTCAGAAAAGTGACCCAAATATAGTGTGGTTTTATACATCATTTTCTAGACTATGATCAGTGCCGTAATGTTGGAAAAGAGATCTTTATTTAACAAATCTGGTTTTAACAGATTTTTATGAAAGTTATGTTTTACAGACAATTTCTGGGCTTTTCCATATTATAAATTCAAGGCTCGTCTTGAGCTCCTCTCAGTCTAGTGGCATCTGGAAATACTATGCATCACTAAAACTTTCATAGGAATTTTGCATGCCTTGAAATGTTACATATATGATTATACAGTTCCCTTAGTATTCACTGGCATATTAAACTAAGATGGCACTGATGAATATATTATTGTCTATGTTAAAATGAATATAGTTCTTACTTCTAACTGTTCATCAGGCCAGTGATCTATTGTGCTCACCAGAGGAAAATCAAAATAGTGCATTGAAATTAGAATCAGTAACTGGAGTAACTATAGTCTTTCCTTTTTAAAATTATTATTAAATGGAAGGATCGCTTGAAATTTATGATAGTTTCTGTGGTTTAGAAGATATTAAGAGAATTATTTTGGGTTTATCATCAGTTTAGAAAACCCTAGACATGGGGTCCAATCATTGGGATCTAGTATCAGCGCTCTTGTTTCTGTACAGTGTCAACATGGGCAAGTCATATAAACTTCCTATAATAAATGTGTAAGTGTGAAAATGTTAGTCACTCAGTTGTGTACAACTCTTTGTGACCCTATGAACTGTAGTCTGCCAGGCTCCTCTGTCCATGGACTTCTCTAGACAAGAATACTGGAGTGGGTAGCCATTCCCTTCTCCAGGGGATCTTCCCAATCCAAGGATGGAACCTGGATCTCCTGTATTGTCGGCAGATTCTTTACCATCTGAGCCAGCAGGAAAGTCCCTAATAAATGTGTACTGGTCCAGTTTGACTTGATCACAGATGATTAAGCTTTCTACACACATATCCGCATAAACAGATGAATGGTTTATTTGGTTGTAAAAGATGGAGCAATAGAGCTCCTGTGATGTAGTCAGATGGCTCTGAAAGGCTTTGTCTGCACTGCAGGAGACTGTGGGACAGCTAGAGGCACACTCCCTGGTCAGACTGAGAAGTTTGTAAGTCAGTGTAGTCTGTCAAATTGGTGAAGCTGGAGAAGTATTAAGGATTCCTTAGCTCTGAGCGAGCTGCTCTCCTCCAGGTTGCACAGCCATCCTTTATCTTCCTTTTGGACTTTTAATAGCTATCTACATTAACAAGAATGTGCAGAATGAAAGATTTCAGTGTAACCAGGTGCATATTAAACTGTAATATAATATGAGTAAAAATTCTCTTAATCAGTCTCACTTTAACCCACGCACTCTGTAGTCTTATCATTTTTTTCTGTCAGTTCCTTCTGGCTGTGCCCATGGCATAATCAGTGTTTGCAGTGGTTAGGATATTTTGTTTCTACCAGCTGAGCTGTGTGCTTACCAAGAATCAGTTATGCTCATTTCTGAAACTTTTATTACATTTGTGCATATCCAGTGACATTAGGGCCAACTATTGTTCATGATCTCAGAGGAAGAGAGGGCTTCCTTATGTGTAACAGTTGAACATGGGCCACCTACTTGTTGAAGTTGAACCTACTTACTGCTCCTTGGGAAGGCTGTTGGGGTTTGCAGGTTGAGCTTGGTTTCCGTATGGCTTCCTGTTAGTCACGCCAGCGCTCCCTTTATCTGTGTTTTCTCATCTTAGAAGTGAGAGTGATTCTTCCTTTAAGTTTATAGACAAGGGTAAAATTTTAAACGGTATTAAATATGGAAACAGTGGAAGTAAATGTTCTCTATAGTGTTATTACTGTAGTCTTATTTTTATAGTGGGGAATCTGTGTGACTCATGGTTTAAGGGAATACTCTTCTTAGACTTAGGTTTTATTTACAAAATAAGATAACTCTGTTGCTTTTCTAATTTGGCATTTTGAAACACTATGACTTGAGGAGTTATCCAAATTCCGAATGAACTAAACTTACCAGTAAGCTTAAACTAAAATCTGAGATGATGGACTAACTTCAGTGGTTTGGAAGATATTACTGATGTTAGAGAACTAGCATGTCTCAGGCCCTGTGGGTTATTATTAAAGAACCCTAGACTTGAAGTCAGACCAACAGGTCTGATATCAGTTGGGCTCTTGATCGTACTTGTCTTTGCTGCTCTGATCCTGGTCTGGTAATCTTTGGTTCATTTCACAGGGATTTATAAAAGATATCTTGCACTTACAAAAGGCATTAGATTTGATTCACATAAAACCAGTACCTGTTTTTAGTACACCTAGTTTTCATGGGCATTAACTTCTTTAGTTAACACTTTTCATCTTAGTAAAACCACTGTCATATGATTCTTAATTAAACATATGTGGGTTATTCTTTTAATTGGTTATTAGCTTTTAGCAACAGTGATTTTAACATGTGTACATACACATGCACGTTTTGGGGTCATATGCACTTGAATTTGAATCCTGGTCTACCATGTATTAGATGTTTAGCCTTTGAAAAGTCACTTAAGTCTCTTGTTTTCTTGTCTCTATGAGAGCATGATAATATGTACCTCACAGAGTAAAGGAAGATAAAAATAGAATGTGTATGGGCATATGGCATAGTGGGCTTTCAGTAAAGCTTCCTTTTCTCTCTGTGTCAGTTTTAAAATTTCATTCTATATCATGGATAAAAAGAGCAAAACAAATATAAGCTACATATTTATTCACTTGATGTGGTGGGTCTGGAGACCATTTGCAGCAAGAGTGAGTGGGAAGTAACGTTTGCTACTGTGCTCTTCTATCACTTCTAAAGTTAGATCACCCATTTCTTAAGTCCCAACTGGTATTGCCAGATATTTAGAATTTGAACATTAATTCTGTATGGTGCTGGGTATTGACTTTGGAATGTGTGGCCGGAAATTGGAGGAAGAAGAACCAGGAAAGTTGTAAAATGAATAAATAAATGGAGTTTATTTTGGTCATCCTGGCCCAAGTAATCTTTCAAAAATAAGTCTTAAGTAACATGCCACTTGTGTTTATTAACAGAGGTGAGGGAGGGAAAAGGGTATTTACCTTAATGGGCTGTTATACTTTCTGGTTCAACTTTTTTATCTTTCTTTTTATGTTTGTTTCTCCAGCCTCTGTTCCATCCCTGACCCACCTTTGTCGTTTGGAAATTTGGTCCCGTCTAAAACTAGAACACCTACAGTCTGATGGTTTTATCCGTCAGTTACCTCTTCCCAGAAGCCTACATGATTATTTGCTCTATTCAGAGGTTTTGAGGATGAATGAAGTTCCAGAACTGGCACTTATTCAAGATGGAGAAATCAGTGAAACCACTTAACATAGTTTTTGTCTTACTATGAAAACCACCAAGATAAGGAGCCATGGAGTACAAATTCTTCACAATTTTATGGTCACAAAAGATGATTTTTGTTTGTGTGGTTGGTTAGGCTTTAGAGGGCAGTGGTTTAATGGAAATGTTTACAACGAGGCTTCCTGGTAAAAAGAAGTGTTGTAAATATCATGTAAGTTACTTTATTACAGTTTCATCATCAGTACTCTTTATGTTGTGATATTCATTTACCTAACCATTTTCTGCTTTATTCTGTTAATGAACTGTGAATGCTGCTTCTAGTGCTAAACATGGCCTATTTCCACGTATGATTCTGTGTTTGTTTACCTAGGGCTAGAGCTTAGAAGAAAAGGCATAAGTCTTCACTGGAAGTATACACACAGTGAAGTTGAGTATCTCTTATGTTTATAAAGGAACTGTATTATATTCTGTTCTCATCTCTTAATTGATTTGAAATTCATTGGCTGTTCACAGGTAAACTCAGGGGAGAATTTTCTTTTTAAAGACTATAGAAAATAAATCATTTTGCTGTGTTCTTTTTTTTCCAGTTTGATCCTCTTTTTGGCTAAAAAAAAGATTCCTGTTTCTGCAAAGGCAAGAACAGACTTAAATTCAAAGACATGTTGAAAAAAAATTAGGTTGATATTGAGATAAATGTGCATCTTACCACATTTACATAGTATTAATTAGGAGATTGGGAGAGACATTTCTGTGGTATCATTTTTAAAGAAAGTAAGGTACGTATTCCTGAGTTGCTCACGATCAGATGAAACATTGCAGGTCCATTCAGTCTCCAAATCAGAGGGCAGCTTTAATCCTATGAAGCAGTGGTTGCTAGTTCTGTTAATGTTATAGTGTGTTTCCTTTTTACTCTCTGGCTACATTATCAAATAGTCCATGAAATTTAAACCTTAGAGACCTAGGTTAA
The DNA here is from genome assembly GCF_023699985.2 of Odocoileus virginianus. Classification (NCBI taxonomy): domain Eukaryota; kingdom Metazoa; phylum Chordata; class Mammalia; order Artiodactyla; family Cervidae; genus Odocoileus; species Odocoileus virginianus. Next base: position 34,640,949 of record NC_069675.1, on the reverse strand, counting down.
TGAAATACTGCCTCATTGGTTTTACATTTGTTTGCTAGGAATCTAGAATCAGAGAGGACTGAATATTGTATCAAGTGAGCTTTGAAAAGAGGCTGTGGACATTTGTCTTGAGAGAAAGGTTAGGAAAACATACTGTCATGTTAGACAACTAGAGATGGGGTCCAAGGGAAGGCAAGTATTCTATCCTATTTGGATTCTGTGAGTTAAGATACATGGGAGTGGGTCAGTCAGATTCATCTCTGATAGACTTTTGCTATTTGATAAAAGCAGTTATGATGGCATACAAAATGATGGAGACATTAAGGTCCAAAAGGATAACTAAATTCAGCTTAGATTGGAGCTACAGTTGCTGCCTGTGGGGTGGAGATGGACTTTGAAGTGGGTATACATGCAGAAGTAAGGGTGGATAGGGAAAAAACAGGTGGCAATTCTAATAGTTAATAAATTCTAAAAAAAGTATGTACTATGTAGTATTTTTTAAATGTTTGTACCTTTATTTTTTTTAAACCCTAATAAGTCTCTGCTTTAAACATAATCAGTTTTTGTTAGGGTCCAGTGTACATGGAATGTTTACCTTTTAGGGTGAATCTTTTCATGTGTTTTTGTTTATATTTAAATATGTAATAAATTCAACTATTCATAACTTATCATTGAGCTCTTATTCTTAAAAACTTAAAAATATTTCAGAAACATTAAGACCCTTAGTATTTAAAGCTTAAATTATTTTACCTACTGTATACAATATCTTTCTTTTAGGCTATTTTATAATACATAAATATTATTTTTATGACTAATAGCAAGGACTCAGTAAGAAATCCAATCCAGAAGTATCTAAAGGTAAGTAAATTACACTAACAACTTCTGATCAAAATGATACATCAAGGTAGTGTGAACTTGAAGCTCTGCCCTACATGTACCATGGTGCTTTAGTATTCTTAAAGTCTCAGTGAGCCTGATGAAGAACTCCATACAGTGGTTTTCTAATGGTGGTACATAGTACCAGAGCAGGACACATATTGGTTTTGATAACAGTTGTCAAGAGTTTATCCTACCTTGATTTGATGTTGTCCTTTAAGTGCATTTCCTGCTCAACATTCCTGTCATAGGACATCTTTCTGTGATGATTTCATATAATAATGATAATCTGGACATCATATTTTCTTAAGTAAACTTTTTATTGACATTTAACACATGTAAGAAAAATATACATAAGTATACAAACTGATTATAGTTGACCCTTGCACAACATGGGAGTTAATGGACTCCTACCCTCTACCGAATTGAAAATCTGCTTATGGCTTACAGTCAGCTGTCTGTATCTCTGAATTTAACCAATTATGGATCTAATCAAGTATGGTAGATTGTGTAGTATTGTAAAAATGTTGCTGTTGAAAAAAATCTGTGTATAAGTAAACCTGCACCAGCTCAAGCATGTTGAAGGGTTGACTGTATTTTTACAAAATGAAAATGTCTGTGTAATCAGCATGCAGTTCAAGAAACAGAATATTATTAGCATGCTGGAAGTTCCCTTTGTGGCCCTTCTAGTCTCTGTGTTCTTGCCAGAAGGGTAACCACTCTTCTGGGTTTTAGCACCAACAATCTGTTTTTCCTGGAATCATCCACTATGCCCTCTTTAGTTTCCTCCTACTTTTGTGTGCATTTTCAGATTCATTTATGTTATCATGTGTAATAATAATCATTGTACATCATTTCTTTCCTCTCCCTTTTGCCCATGTAACAAGTGTCTTGATATGCAGCTTTCTGGTGGTCTTGCATCCCAGATCAGTCACCTACATCATGTCCCATGATCACTTGTGACATTGATAATCTTTGACAGGCAGCCTAAGTGTCATATTTATGTCACATGATCAGTTGATATCTCAAACATTGGATTTGTTCTCCCCTAAGTTTATCTGTAAACCTGTATGAAAATTGTAATACTTCATAGATCTTCAGGTATAGTCTCAGGTACAATTTCAAGACCTCTGAGTATTTTTGATTGGTTATTCTCAAATTCGACTATAATTGTGTTGGGCCTCAAAAACTTATAAATAATAACTGTGACAAGAATGTAAATAACTGTGTCTTCTGAAACAGCGGACTTGGTTCCATCAGCATGAGGAATAGAAAGAAGTTGAGAAAATCTATCTAAAAGTTTGCCTTTCATTTTTTATGCTCCTCTTTATTCTTGGAGCCCTTCATGGATCACAGCCTTGTCTTGGCAAAGGGGCTTTTGTAACTCAATGAGGCTATGAGCCATGTTGTGTAGGACCACCCAAAATAGATGGGTCACAGTGAAGAGTTCCGACTAAATGTGATCCACTGGAAAGAATGGCAATCCACTCCAGCATTCCTGCCTGAAGAACCTCGTGAACAGTATAAAAAGGCAAAAAGATGTAGGAAGATAAGGCCTCTCAGGTCAGAATGTGTCTAGTATGCTGTTGGGGAAAAGTGGAGGGCAATTGCAAATAGCTCTGGAAAGAATGTAGCAACTGGGCCAAAGTGGAAATGACTTTCAATTGTGGATGTGTCTGGTGATGAAAGTAAAGTCCAGTGCTGTAAAGATGAATATCGCAGAGGAACCTGGAATGTTATGTACGTGAATCAAGGTAAATTAGACATGGTCAAGCAGGAAATGGCAAGATCGAACATCAGCATCTTAGGGATCAATGAACTAAAATGTACGGAAATGGGTGAGTTTAATTTAGATTACCATTATATCTACTACTGTGGGCAAGAATCCCTTAGAAGAAATGGAGTAGCCCTCATGGTCAACGAAAGAGCCTGAAATGCAGTACTTGGGTGTAGCCTCAAAAATGACAGAATCATCTCAGTTTGTTTCCAAGGCAAATCAGTCAACATCAAAGTAATCCAAGTTTGTGCCCCAACTGCTAATGCTGAAGAAGCTGAAGTTGACCAGTCCTGTGAGGATCTACAACACGTTCTAGAACTAACACCCAAAAAAGATGCCCTTTTCATCAAAGGGGATTGGAATGCAAAAGTAGGAAGTCAAGAGATAACTGCATAACAGGCAAGTTTGACCTTGGAGTACAAAGTGAGGCAGGGCAAAAGCTAACAGTTTTGTTAAGAGAACATGTTAGTAATAGCAAACACCCTTTTTCAGAAACCCAAGAGATGACTCTACACATGGACCTTTCTAAATGGTCAATACTTAAATTATATTGATTGTGTTCTTTGCAACTAACTCATTTGAAAAGATCCTGATGCTGGGAATGATTGAAGGCGGGAGAAGAAGGGGACGACAGAGGACGAGACGGTTGGATGGCATCACCGAATCAATGGACATGAGTTTGAGTAAACTCTGGGAGTTGGTGATGGACAAGGGAGGCTTGGTGTGTGGTAGTCGATGGGGTCGCAAAGAGTTGGACACGACTGAGCGACTGAACTGAATTGAACTGATGGGACCGGGTGCCATGATCTTAGTATTCTGAATGTTGAGTTTTTTAAGTTGCCATTATCTTCCTTACCTCCATCATAGTTTGGCCTCAGGTCAAGCAACAGGAACCAGAGATCAAATTGCCAACATCTGTTGGATCATCGAAAAAGCAAGAGAGTTCCAGAAAAACATCTATTTCTGCTTTATTGACTATGCCAAAGCCTTTGACTCTGTGGATCACAACAAACTCTGGAAAATTCTGAAAGAGATGAGAATACCAGACCACCTGACCTGCCTCTTGAGAAATCTGTAAGCAGTTCAGGAAGCAACAGTTAAAATTGGACATGGAACAACAGCCTCTTTCCAAATAGGAAAAAGAGTATGTGATGGCTGTATATTGTCACCATGCTTATTTAACTTATGTGCAGAGTACATCATGAGAAATGCTGGGCTGGATGAAGCACAAGCTGGAATCAGAATTGCTGGGGAAATATCAATAACCTCAGATATACAGATGACACCACTCTTCTGGCAGAAAGTGAAGAAGAACTAAAGAGCCTCTTGATGAAAGTGAAGGAGGAGAGTGAAAAAATTGACTTAAAACTCAACATTCAGAAAAGTAAGATCATGGCATCTGGTCCCATCACTTCATGGCAAATAGATGTGGAAACAGTATCAGTCTTTATTTTTGGGGTCTCTGAAATCACTGCAGATGGTGACTGCAGCCATGAAATTAAAAGACTCTTACTCCTTGGAAGGAAAGTTATGACCAACGTAGACAGCATATTAAAAAGCAGAGACATTACTTTGCCAACAAAGGTTTGTCTAGTCAAGGTTATGGTTTTTCCAGTAGTCATGTATGGATGTGAGAGTTGGACTATAAAGAAAGCTGAGTGCTGAAGAATTGATGCTTTTGACCTGTGGTGTTGGAGAAGACTCTTGAGAGTCCCTTGGACTGCAAGGAGATTTAACCAACCCATCCTAAAGGAGATCAGTCCTGGGTGTTCTTTTGAAGGAATGATGTTAAAGCTGAAACTTCAATACTTTGGCCACTTCATGCGAAGAGTTGACTCATTGGAAAAGACCCTGATGCTGGGAAAGATTGAGGGCAGAAGGAGAAGGGGATGACAGAGGATGAGATTGTTGGATGGCATCACCGACTCAATGGGCATGAGTTTGAGTAGGCTCTATGAGTTGGTGAAGGACAGGGAGGCCTGGTGTGCTACAGTCCATGGGGTCACAAAGAGTTGGACACTGAGAAGCAACGGGGGGGGGGGGGGGGGAACACAACCCTGCCCATCAAAGAAAATTTGATTAAAGATTTACTGAACATGGCCCTGCCCATCAGAACAAGACCCAGTTTCCCCCCTCAAGACTGTGTCTCATCAGGAAGTTTCCATAAGTCTCTTATCCTTCTTCATCAGAGGGCAGACTGAATGAAAGCCACAATCACAGAAGACTAACCAAACCAATCACGTGGACGACAGCCATGTCTAGCACAATGAAACTATGAGCCATGCCATGTAGGGCCACCCAAGATGGATGGATCACGGTGGAGAGTTCTAACAAAACGTGGTCCACTGAAGAAGGGAATGGCAAACCACTTTGGTATTCTTGCCTTGAGAACGCCATGAGCAGTATGAAAAGGCAAAAAGGTATGACACTGAAAGATAAACTCCCCAGGTCGGCAGGTGCCCAATATGCTACTGGAGATCAGTGGAGAAATAACTCCAGAAAGAATGAAGAGATGGAGTGGAAGCAAAAACAACACCTGTTTGTGGATGTGACAGGTGATGGAAGTAAAGTCCGATGCTGTAAAGAGCAATATTGCATGGGAACTTGGAATGTTAGGTCCATGAATCAAGGCAAATTGGAAGTGGTCAAACAGGAGATGGCAAGAGTGAACGTTGATGTTTTAGAAATCAACAAACTAAAATGGACTGGAATGGGTAAATTTAACTCAGATGACCATTATATCTACTTTTGTAGGCAAGAATCCCTTAGAAGAAATGGAGTAGTCATCATGGTCTGCTGAGCAGGATAGAAAATTCTTTTTTTAAAATTCTATATCATTTGCATTAAATGAGCAATGCAAAGAAATAGAGGAAAACTACCGAATGGGCAAAGACTAGAGCTGTCTTCAAGAAAATTGGAGATACCAAGGGAACATTTCATGCAAGGATGGGTGTGATAAAGGACAGATATGGTAAGGAACTAACAGAGGCAGAAGAGATTAAGAAAAGGTGGCAAGAATAGACAGAAGAACTATACAATAAAGGTCTTAATGACTCAGATAACCAAGATGGTGTGGTCACTTATCTAGAGCCAGACATCCTGAAGTGTGAAGTCAAGTGGGCCTTAGGAAGCATTCCTTTGGACAAAGCTAGTGGAACTGATGGAATTCCTGCTGAACTCTTTCAAATCCTAAAAGATGATGCTGTTAAAGTGCTGCACTCAATATGCCAACAAATTTGGAAAACTCAGCAGTGGCCACGGGACTGGAAAAGGTCAGTTTTCATTCCAGTCCCAAAGAAGGGCAATGCCCCACCAAAGGACAGTGCTAACAGATGTTCAAGTGAAGTGAAAGTCACTCAGTTGTGTCTGACTCTTGCCACCCCATGGACTATACAGTCCGTGGAATTCTCTAGGCCAGAATACTGGAGTGCATAGCCTTTCCCTTCTCCAGGGGATCTTCTCTACCCAGGGATTGAACTCAGATCTCCCACATTGCGGGTGGATTCTTTATCAGTTGAGCCACAAGGGAAGCCCAAGTAGATCACAACAAACTGCAAAGTTCTTAAAGACGTGGGAGTACTAGACCACCTAACCTGTCTCCTGAGAAACTTGTATGCAGGTCTAAAAGCGACAGTTAGAATTGGACATGGAACAATGGACTGGTTCAAAACTGGGAAAGGACTATGATATCACAAGGCTGTGTATTGTCATCCTGCTTATTTAACTCATATGCAGAGTACATCATGTGAAAAGCTGAGGTGGATGCATCCCAAGCTAGAATTAAGATTGCTGTGAGAAATATCAGTAATCTCAGATATGTAGATGGTATCACTCTAATGGTAGAAACTAAAGAGGAACTAGGGCTTCCCCTGTTGGTTCAGACGATAAAGAATCCACCTACAGTGTGGGAGACCTAGGTTCAACCCTGGCTTGGGAGGATCCTTTGGAGGAGGGCATGGCAACCCACTTCAGTATTCTTGCCTGGAGAATTCCCATGGACATTGGAGCATGATGAGCTACAATCTGTGGGGTTGCAAAGAGTTGGACATGACTGAGGGACTAAGCACAGCATAGCAAAGAGGAACTAAAGAGCTTCTTGATGAAGGTGAAAGAGGAGAGTGAAAAAGCTAGCTTGAAACTCAACGTTTAAAAAACTTAAGATCATGTCATCGGATTCCATCACTTCATGGAAAATAGAAGGTGAAAAAGTGGAAGCAGTGACAGATTTTCTTTTCTTAGGCTTCAAAATCATTGCAGTGACTACAGCCATGAAATTAAAAGATCCTTGCTCCTTGGAAGGAAAGCTATGAGAAACCTAGACAGTATATTAAAAAGCAGAGACTTCTCTGTGCTGACCGAGATTCACATAGTCAAAGCTGTGGTTTTTCCAGTAGTCATATATGGATGTGAGAATTGGACCATCAAGAAGGCTGAGTGCCAAAGAATTGGTGCTTTTGAACTGTGGTGCTGGAGAAAACTCTTGAAGGTCCCTTGGACAGCAGAGAGATCAAACCAGTCAATATTAAAGGAAGTCAGCCCTGAATATTCATTGGAAGGACTGTAGCTAAGGTTGAAGCTTCAATACTGTGACCACCTGATGGGATGAGCCGACTCATTGGAAGACCCTGATGCTAGGAAGGATTGAAGGCAGCAGGAGAGGGGAGTGGGAGAGGATGAGATGGTTAGATAGCATCACTGAGTCAATGGATATGATGTTGAGCATGCTCCAGGAGATAGTGGAGGACAGAGGAGCCTGACGTGCTGCAGTCCATGGGGTTGCCAAGAGTCAGACATTACTTAGCAACTGAACAATAACAACTATATTGTTGGAGGTATATTCCCCTAATTATATTTCTTGTTTGGTCGTAGAAATATTTGTTTGAAGAAGCACTTTCAGTTTGATTATTATCTCAGTACTGGCAGGTCTATAGTACTACTGTGGAAAGATTTTAAATGATGTGAATGGTTAGGTAAAAGGCTAGTGCCAAGTTTCTAATAATGTAGCCATTTTCAGTTGTGTGATCGAGTGCTTTAGATCTAACTCTAAGGGAGAATAACCAGTAAAATGTCACACTGGCTTCCATTTTCATTGGTTCATCTTCAGTTAAAGTAAATGGAACCTCACACTGCTCGCTTATCCAAATACTCAATTTAAAAAGGATCTCTAAGCCAAAGGGATCTCTAAAATTTTACCCGTGACCCTTTGGTACTATTAATTCCCCTGAATTTCCTGTGCCAGAGCACTTGTCTCCTCCTTTCTCTCTTATCCCAAACAGCCACATAACTGAGGTGTCAAAATTATGTGTAAGTGAGAGTCCAAACCAGTAAATTGCATTACCCATTACTCTGTGTGACCTGGATAGTTATTTGAAAGATAACCTAGAGTGAGTGTCCCTGCATCAGGAAAGGAATGCTGAGTACAGCCAACTAGAGCTATATAGAGCTAATACTAGATCTCTGAGTTTACACCTACATATTCTCCCTAGAAGTGGTGTTTATGACTTCAGGTAAATATGGCCCATGTTTGAAGGCTTAGAGACTATCATAATAGTATATGAACATACTTGGTATTTTTCTCTTTATCCTTTTTCATTTTTTAGTAAAACATCTAAGGAAAATTTAATATTCCTGTGTGTAACTTTTGAGTGTCTTTGTTTTGCTTTTTTTTCCATTTAGAGATGGAAGAGAAAGCCTCATTTCTTTTTGAGGCTGCTCTTCATCTGTATATTATTATTGTTAATTAAATGACAAGTGGTCATTGAATCATAATACCTGGAAATAAGTAAACTTGTTTTCTTTTTTGTTGGAGTTAATAAAAACCTGTGGCTTTCATGAGACAGGGAACTGATTATGCTTAGTATTTTCATTACATGTTGGTAGGGAAATGTATAGCCTTGTTTGTAATGACATGTCAGTAGTTTACACTGAGAGGAGGCCAGTCTGAATTATACTTTTTATGGAAACATATACTTTAGGCACAGATTTTAAGTACTGTATTTTCTGCAGTTGCTTTAGTGAATAAAACATTTTGAGTAAAGGGTATCTGTTAACCTGTCCCTTTGCTAATGTGTCTTTTAAAATTTCTCATATAGCCATAAGAATAATAGTATTTTAGCTGTTTCATTTTAAAAGGAAAAAATTCTTAAAACTCAGAAAGAAAAGAGAAGCAGGGAGATGGAGCTGTAGTCCTATAATCCAAACTTAGTATATTGTTTACTTATGTGTTGTAGTATTTTCTTTCCCTTACATTAAAAAAAAAAATCTGTCTACAACTTTGAGGACGGTTTTTGTTTTTTCATAGTTAAAATCAGCCTCACCTTTACAACTTTGTACCCTTTTCTATATTGTGTTACTGATACCTGTAGCCAGGCTCAAGCCATGACTTATTACAAATTCTGAGTTAGTAGGAAAGAAAAATAATGAGACATTTCTGACTTGATTCCTCTCTTAAGACAGCTGCATAAAGCAAACAACCCTTTCCTCTTTGTATGAGAAGAAAAAGAATGGAGGTGAGAGCTTTGTGAACTGTGCTAGTCATCTTGTCTCAGCCCAGGATAGTCATGTAATTGCATATCCTTTGCATTACTCTGTTATAACTATGTACAGTGTGTGTTTTTAAGGACGGAATTTAAAATACCATTGTTGCAGTAAATTAGTGTCTGCATGATTTTTCTGTCTCTTGGCTGCTTTCTCATGTATATGACTAATAGATAAAGCAGAACAGGTGGTAATTGCTATTGGCGCACTGTGACTTGTGAATAGCATCTGTTTATGTCTCTTTTACCATCAAATGGTTAGCAAAACCATCTCTTCACTACTTTTCTATGTGGATGATAAAAGTCTTATCATGAGTCATTATAGGGTGCTAATTACTACTCTTTTTCTAACATGACAGAATAGGTGAAGAAGAAAGTCCATCTGGTCTCTAAATATGACTATGATTTGAATCAAACCACTAAACAGAAGTCTTAATACTTTTGAGGTTATTTTGGAATATTGGATCAAATAATATGTGCCAAAGATATCAACTACATGCCAGAGTAGTTCCATAAATAGATGCATTCGTTAGTAACATGCAGTCTAAATTTAGATTTTGACACATCAAAATTATTTATTTTAGATAATAAAACATTTAAGTCCTTATGGTCATCTAGCTTATAATTATTTCATTTTATTCAGCCCACTCTTGAATGTCTTAGTGTTGTGTTTGTTTAAGTGTGCTGATTTAAATGCATACCTTTTTATTTATTATGAAAAGTTCAAAGCATATGAAAAAATAAGAATTATATAATGAGCTTCCATGTTGCCAGCTTTCATAATTATCACCTCATGGCCACTCTTTCCTTCCCCCCACCAGTTCCCTTTCTTCCATATCCATTTTGAAATGAATTGCAAACATAATGTTGGCAAATATATTAGTGTATATCCTTAGAAGTCAGATTCCCTTTAAAAAGCATAATGATAATACCATCATTATACCACCTTAAAAATGAATAATTTCTTAATATCAAATATCCAGTCAGTATTTGCATGTTTTTAATTGGTTGGTAGCTTTTTAAATGGTTTTCTTAAATCCAGATCCAAAAATATCACTGTGATGTGATTTTTTTTTTTCTTTGAAATTTTTTGGTTGAAGTTACTAGGTTATTTTCTTACAGAGTTTCCCATAGTTGAAATTTTCCTGGTTGCATACTCATACTGTCATTTAACATATTCTGTTTTTTTTTTCTTGTCTTAGTTATATACTCCTGTGTAATAAATTGCCTCAAATTTAGCAGCTAAAATAATAATTAACTTTGTAACTTATTTTATGCATAGTAGTTTGTACCTTTTTATCCCCTACCACTATCATGTCCTTCCCCTCTTCCCTCTTCCAACCTGTAACCACTAGTTTGTTCAGTAATGGTTTGTTCACTGTATCTGTAAGTCTTTCTGTTATATTCATTCATTTCATTTTTTTTAGATTCCACATATAAGTGATAACATACAGTATTTGTCTGACTGACTTCACTAAGCATAATACAGTCCAGGTCCATCTATGTTATTGCAAATGGCAAAATAAACCTTGTGTGAACCAGGAACCAAGGATCCCACAAGAGACTGAGCCAGACCTGCCTTTGAGTGTTTGAGTGTCTCCTGCAGAGGCAAAGGTCAGCAGTGGCCTGCCACAGGGATTGGGGCTCTGGGTGCAGCAGACCAGAACAGAGGCATGGCATATGGCATCCATCCTCTTGGAGGAGGTGAATGTTATCCCACCATAGAGCCACTAAGCATATGACCCACAAACTGGATAACAATTATACCAAGAAGTTCTTCCATTGTTGGGAAAGTTATAGGACCTGCAACAGGTTTCCAAACCTGGGGATCTGGCAAAGGAACTGAGAAACCCCCCCCCCCCCCCCCCAGGGAATTTGACTTTGAAATCCAGTGGGATATGATTATAGAACTTCATAGGACTGGGGAAGCAGAATGTTGGAGGGCACAAAGAAAATCTTGGGCACACTGTGACCCAGGAGAAAGGAACAGTGACCCAAAAAGAGATTGAGCCAGGCTTGCCTGTGAGTGTTCAGGAGTCTTTGTCCCAAGCGTGGGTAGACTGTGGCCTGCTGTAGCGCTGGGGCACTGAATACAACAGTCCTGGAGCCAGAGCATGCTGGCATAAGTCCTTTGGAAGGAGGCCACCATTACCACCATTACCTCTACCATAATTTGGCCTGAGACCAAATACCAGGAGGAAACACAGCCCTACCCATCAAAATTGGATTACAGATTTACTGAGCATGGCTCAGCCCCACCCATCAAAATTGGATTACAGATTTACTGGGCATGGCCCCGCCCATCAGAGCAAGACCAGATTCCCCCACAGCCAGTCCCTTCCATCAGGAAGCTTCCACAAACCTCTGGCACTTATCCATCATTGGGCAGATGAGAATGAAAGCCACAATTACAGAAAACTAACCAAACTGATCACATGAATCATAGCCTTATTTAACTCAATGAAATCATGAGCCATGCCGTTGTAGGGCCACCCGAGATGGACGGGTCATGGTGGAGAGTTCTGAAAATGTGGTCCACTGGAGAAGGAGATGGCAAGCCACTTCAGTATTCTTGCCTTGAGAACCCCACGAACAGAATGAAAAGGCAAACAGATATGACACTAAAAGATGAACTCCCCAGGTCATTAAGTTCCCAATATGCTACTGGAGATCAGTGGAGACATAGCTCCAGAAAGAATGAAGCGGCTGAGCCAAAGTGAAAACAACGCCCAGTTGTGGATGTGACTGGTAATGGAAGTAAAGTCCAATGCTGTAAAGAACAATATTGAATAGGAACTTGGCATGTTAGGTCCATGAATCAGGATAAATTGGAAATAGTCAAACAGGTGATGGCAAGAGTGAATGTCAACATTTTAGAATCAGTGAACTAAAATGGGCCGGAATGGGTGAATTTAATCCAGATGACCATTATACCTACTATTGTGGGCAAGAATCCTTTAGAAGAAATGGTGTAGCCCTCATAGTCAACAAAAGAGTCAAATGCAGTACTTGGGTGCATCCTCAAAAATGACAGAATGATCTCTGTTCATTTCCAAGGCAAACCTTTCAGTATCACAATGCAAGTCTATGCCCCAACCACTAATGCTGAACAAGCTGAAGTTGAATGGTTCTGTGAATATCTATAAGACCTAGAAAGAACTAACACCCAAAAAAGATGTCCCTTTCATCATAGGGGACTGGAATGCACAAGTAGGAAGTCAAGAGATACCCAGAGTGACAGGCAAATTTGGTATTGGAGTACACAATGAATGAAGCAGGGTAAAGGGTAGCAGAGTTTTGCCAAGAGAACGCACTGATCTTAGCAAACATCCTTTTCCCACAACGTAAGCGATGACTCTACACATGGACATCACCAGAAGGTCAATACCGAAATCAGATTGATGATTTTCTTTGTAGCCAAAAATGGAGAAGCTCTATGCAATCAGCAAAAATGAGACCAGGAGTTGACTGTGGCTCAGATCATGAACTCCTCATTGCCAAATTCAGATGTAAATTGAAGAAAGTAGGGAAAACCACTAGACCATCCACATATGACCTACATCAAATCCCTTATGATTATACAGTGGAAGTGACAAGTAGGTTCAAGGGATTAGATAGAGGGCCTGAAAAACTGTGGATGGAGGTTTGTAACACAGTACAGGAGGCGGTGATCAAAACCATCCCCAAGAAAAAGAACTGGAGAAAGGCAAAGTGGTTGTCTGAGGAGGCCTTACAAATAGCTGAGGAAAGGAGAATAGTGAAAGGCAAAGGAGAAAAGGAAAGAAATATCCATTTGAATGCAGAGATAGCAAGGAGAGAGATTTCTCAGTGATCAGTGCAAAAAAAATATAGGAAAACAATAGAATGGGAAAGACTAGAGCTCTCTTCAAGAAAACTAGAGATACCAAGGGAACATTTCATGCAAAGATGGTCTCAAAGAAGGACAGAAATGGTATGGACCTAACAGAAGCAAAAGATATTAAGAAGAGGTGCCAAGAATACACAACAAAAAGAACTATACCAAAAGGAACCAGATAATCACGATGGTATGACCACTCAGCTAGAGCCAAATATCCTGGAATGTGAAGTCAAGTGGTCCTTAAGAAACATTACTATGAACAAAGCTAGTGGATGTGATGGAATTCGAGCTGAGCTATTTCAAATCATCTTTTCAAATCATATTTCAAAAGATGATGATGTGAAAGTGCTGCACTCAATATGCCAGCAAATTTGGAAAACTCAGCAGTGGCCATAGACTGGTAAAGATCAGTTTTCATTCCAATCCCAAAGAGAGGCAATGCCAAAGAATGTTCAAAACTACTGCACAGTTGCACTCATCTCATATGCTAGTAAAGTAATGCTCAAAATTCTCCAAGCCGGGCTTCATCAGTATGTGAACCCTGACCTTCCAGATGTTCAAGCTGGATTTAGAAAAGGCAGAGAAACCAGAGATCAGATTGCTAACATCCATTGGATCATAGAAAAAGCAGGAGAATTCCAGAAAAACATCTGCTTCATTGACTACACTAAAGCCTTTGTGTAGTCATGACAAACTGGGCAAGATTTTTAGAGATGGGTGTACTAGCCCACCTTACCTATCTCCTGAGAAATCTGAGGCAACAGTTGAACCAGACGTGGAACAACAGACTGTACCAACTTGGGAAAGGAGTATGTCAAGGCTGTATATTGCCACTCTGCTTATTTAACTTCTATGTAGAGTACATCATGCGAAATGTCAGGCTGGATAAAGCGCAGGCTGGAATCAAGATTGTCAGGAGAAATATCAATAACCTCAGCTATGCAGATGACACCACCCTTATGGCAGAAAATGAAGAGGAACTAAAGAGCCTCTTGAATGAAGGTAAAAGAGGAGAGTGAAAAAGTTGGCTTAAAACTCAACATTCAGAAAACTAAGATCATGGCACCCAGTCCCATCTCTTCATGGAAAATAGATGGGGAATCAATGGAAACAATGACATACTTCATTTTCTTGGGCTCCAAAATCACTGCAGATGTTGACTGCAGCCATGAAACTAAAAGATGCTCGCTCCTTGGAAGAAAAGCTATGCAAACCTAGATAGCATATTAAAAAGCAGAGACACTACTTTGCTGACAAAGGTCTGTTTAGTCAAAGCTGTGGTTTTTCCAGTAGTCATGTATGGATGTGAGAGCTGGACCATAAAGAAAGCTGAGCACCAAAGAACTTATGCCTTTGAATTGCGGTGCCGGAGGAGACTCTTGAGAGTCCCTAGGACTGCAAGGAGATCAAACCAGTCAATCCTAAAAGAAATCAATCCTGAATATTCATTGGAAGGACTGATGCTGAAGCTGAAGGTCCAGTACTTTGGCCACCTGATGCAAAGAACTGACTCACTCACTGGAAAAGACCCTGACGCTGGGAAAGATTGAAGGCAGGAGGGGAAGGGGACGACAGAGGATGAGATGGTCGGATGGCAGCACTAACTCAATGGACCTGAGTTTGAGCAAGCTCCGTGAGTTGGTGGTGGACAGGGAGGCCTGGCATGCTGCAGTCCATTGGGTTGCAGTGAGTCGGACACGACTGAGCAACTGAACTGTACTGAAAATTTCTTTTTTGGGGCTGAGTAGTATTCGTGTGTGTGTGTGTGTGTGTGTGTGTGTGTGTGTGTGTGTGTGTGTGTGATTTTCTTTATTCATTCACTGTTGATGGAACCTAGATTTTTTTCATATCTTATTGTAAAAAATGCTGAGCAGTACTTTGGGGTGCACATATCTTTTTGAAGTAGTGTTTTCATTTTCTTTAGATATATACCCAAGAATAGAGTTGTTTGATCATATAGTAGTTCTGCTTTTAGTTTTTTGAGAGACTTCCATGTTGTTTTCCAACCAGGCTAAACCAATTTGCTTTCCTTCCAACAGTGTACTAGAGGTTTCCTTTTTTCCACATCCTCTCCAACATTTGTTATTTGTGGTATTTTTGTTGATAGCCATTTTGACAAGTGTGAGGTAATAATAGCTTATTGTTGTTTAGAGATGCATTTCTCTCATAATTAGTGATGTTGGTATCTTTTTATATACCTGTTGGCCATTGTTATATCTTCTTTGTAAAAATATCTGTCCTGATCTTCTGTCAATAATTTGTTTGGTTTTTTGATATTGAATTGTATGAACTGTCTTATATTTTGGATTCCACTCTTTTTTCATTTATATCATTTGCAAATAATTTCTCTTATTCAGTAGACTGTCTTTTTGTTTTGTCAATGGTTTCCTTTATTTAGGTCCCAATTGTATATTTTTGCTTTTGTTTCCTTTTCCTTAGGAGACTGGTCCACCTAAATATTGCTACCATGTATTCAAACTTTTTCTCCTAGGAGTTTCAGTTTTTGGTCTTATATTTAGTGCAGCTATCTTTTTAATCCACTATTCTTATTTCCATAGTCAAAGGTTACATAGTTTGCAGAGCCCAGTGCATAATGAGAATATGGGGCTCTTTGTTCAAATTTCAGGATGGGATCAACAGACTATTGAGCCTAACATGGAGCCATTCTAGAGCACAGAGACCTGTGTTATGGCACAGATGATAAAATCAACCCTGGGTTTAGAGACTTGATTAGATTGACATCTAATTCTTACACACTTTTTTCCCTTACACTACTGCTTCATCAATGAAGAGAACTTTATTTCTGTGATGTTGGCAGCCACTAGTGATTCTTAGCTAGATCTATTAATTAATTATAGATTCATTTTTCTACTGGCTGTAATACTTTAAAAAAGAGAACTTCCCTTAATTATTTGGTTATCGTGACATCTGATGCACATAGGAAAAACAGTACAATGCTTGGTTCTTTTGAACAATGAATTGATTCTCTAATATCTTTTAAAAGATGATTGATAATTTTTTATTATTAACATGAACATGGATTTTTTTTAATATATTGTAATCCATTGTAGTTGTTACCCTTATTGATAATCAAATTGTCCCATTTTAAGCTAACATTTTAAGTAGTCTTTGATAGTTTTGTTTTCTGATGATAAGAAATTCTGTTTATTGTGTCTGTTTCCTTCCTCAGAACTGGAATTAGCTCCTTTTCTAAAGAGCTTTGTTTACTTTTTTCAGAAATGCTATTTATAGACTATAATACACATAGAGAGTAATCTCAGCATTAGGGGTGTTCACTTCTACTAGTTTCATTATTGTTGAGTGAAAAGAACTAAGAAATGAGTATATGTTAATTCTGTTCATATTCTGCAAATTGATTCTTCAAATCCAGGAGTACATTTTTAAACTATAACTTCAGTGATCTTACATCTGCACATTTCCTTTGTTTTATGTTGAAAATCCTACTTTTCAGTGATGATAACAATAACCCATTTGTTTTATACAAGATTCACACACAGTAGTCTCAGTAACATTTTCTACACTACCATCAATAATAATATAACATTGTTTAAACATTTCTTCCCTCTCAGGTTCTTTTTATTATTTAACTATATCTCACTAGGGTTACGGGGCTGGCCTAGTGGCTCAGCGGTAAAGAACCCAGCTGCAGTGCAGAAGCCACAGGAGACATGGGTTCGATCCCCGGGTCAGAAGATCCCCTGGAGAAGGGTATGGCACCCCACTCCAGTATCCCTGCCAGGAGAATCCCATGGACAGAGGAACTTGGTGGGCTTCAGTCCATAGGGTCACAAAGAGTCGGCCACGACCACAGCAACTTAGCATGCATGCACACACTTAGGTTTATATGGTCAAATTGTTGTGTTTTAGTCACTTGAATACACAGGATTATATGTTTGATTTTCAATCTTGTAAGGATTTTTAAAATTTAATGTTGCTTCATAATTGTAAGAGGTATTTATATGGTTCAATGTTAAATGTAAAGAAAAAAGTATATTCAAATAAATCTGGCTTCTGTTTCCTGTTCATCCTCTTTTCTGACTCTTTCAAGGGAAGTTTTTTTTGGTATATTTTATAATTTTTTAAAATTTGTTTTAAACAAGGGCATATGTTTTCAAAGCCCTTCCTTATATAGGGGTAGTATATACAATTTTATCCATCTATTTCATTTAATATTGTATCCTGGAAATAATTCTGTAGTAGTATATAGAGATAATCTTCATTTCTCTTTATAGCAGCAATGCTGATATACCATGATTTATTCAGCATTTCCCCTATTGATGGACATTTGGATTATTTCCAGTCTTTTGCTATTAAAACTTGTGCTACAGTGAATAGTTTTGTCCTCTTTGTTTTTTTTTGGCCAGTTTTGCTTTGGAAGATTCCTAAAAGTAGGATTGCTGTGTCAAAAGGTAAAATGCATACATGAATTTGCTGGATACTGCCAAATTCCCCTTCAGAGGCAATAGTGTATACCTGTAATGTAGGAGAGCGTTGTTAGAGAAGATTGTAAAACTCTTAGCTATTTGCCAACCTGATAGATGAAAAATATGTATCAGTATAGTTTCAGTTTGTATTTCTCTAATGGAATATCTTTTCACATGGGTGGTAAGAATGAATCCAATATTAATGATTTCTTTAAAACTTACATGGTTATCCTAACAACATTTATTAGAAAATTCATCTTTCCCCTTTTATTGAGATACTACTGTTTATTGACACTACATCTCAGAATGCTTTTTTGTTTTCCACTGTCGTGTCTTCTGATTATGCACCTGTACTGAACTGTTTTAAAATTAGAGGACTTGTAGTATGTCTTATAAACCTGATAAGACCAACTCTTCATTGGTACTTTCTTTTCTTTGTGACTGTTTTCCCTTGTTTGTTCTTTCAGGCTAAATTTATTAATTAGTTTAGAGAAAAGTGACTTCTGAATGATGTGTCTTCTGATGATGTGCAAGAACACAGTTTGTTTTACCTGTTGTTCAAATCTACTTTTATGTCTTTCAGAAGTGTTTAATAGTCGTCTTCATTTATGCTTTTTAACTGGGTTTTTTTTTATAAATATGAAAGCTTTTGATTTTGTGTTAATTTTGTCATCTACCACTTTACTAATGTCTTTGTTTTTAGTAAGTTTTCCCATTGATTTCCATTGAATTACTATTATTGTTTCTACAAATATATCATTATGCCATCTAAAAACACAGATGTTTCCATCTTCCTTTCACTTCTTAAACCTCAAGTACTTCCTCTTATCGAATCATACTCATTAATGCTCCCATCCTTTGGAGAGCTTCTGGATAGGTGAACACTTTGAGGTGCTGGGACAGTGGTGCCCCTAGAGAAGCTATGGAAGTTCCATGCCTCTTGTCATGTTCCTTGCATTGTGCAGCTCTCTCATTTGGCCTCTTCTGAGTCATATTCTTTGTAATAAATGAGTAAGAGTAAGCACAGTGCTTTTCTGAGTTCTTTGAGCCATCCTAGGAAATCATTGAACCTGGGGAGAGTTGTGAGAGCCCCTAGTTTATAGCCAGTTGGTTAGAAATATGACAGGCTTGAACTTGTGACTGGGTCTGAAATAAAGATACTGAGCCCATAACTTGTGGGACCTGACGCTAACTCTTGGTAGATAGTTTCAGAATTGAATGAAGATGTAGGACACCCAACTGGTGCCAGAGAATTAGTCAGTGTAGGGGGAAAAAACCATACATTTGGTGTGGAAAGTGAAATAAATATTAAGAGTAATGAGAAAAATAAGTGTTGTACATAGAGGAGTGGAAGGAAGTGTTGTTTTTTCCTCTTCTATTACTTAGTGTTGGCTGTTCTGGATTGATTTTCCCAGGTGTGTGTCATTTCAACATATAGGCAAAAGATTTTTTAAAATTCTTAAATTTTTAGTCTTTTCTGAATTCCATTTCTTTGGCTCTCCAGTGACTCTCTGTTGTATACATTTTGAAATCTACTTTGTCTACCTTCTGAACTCTTTGCGTTCCTTCAAATTATTTTTTTCATTTCCTTTTCTGAATTAAGTTTTTTTTTTTTTTTTCTTTTCATCTTTTATTTCTCTTCCAGCATTACTGATTGTGCATATTTGCTGTGTTTTCCTTCTGGTTTAGTATTTACTTCGGAAATAATTTTTTTTTAACTTTAAATTGTTTTCTATATTTTTTCTTCTCTCTTGTCAAATCTCCAGAGTTTTTCTAATTCTTGTTAAATCTCTTATCATCTTCTTAATTTCTTCTTTAATTTTCATTTTGAAATACAAGGTTATAGTTCCCATCTATTTATGGGCATGTCTCTCTGGCATGCTTATATCATCTGTATGGATGCTATTCTTGTCATTCTCTTTTATCTTTATATTTGCTTTTAATGGAATTCTAGCCTTTTCCATTGCTTTTTTTTTGTATTGAATAGGTATTTTCTAGTTTATGGGCTTAATTCCCTTGTCCTTCCTTTTACTATGTATTTTTGAGTTGTTTTCTTAGTGGTTGCCCTGGGGATTAACATTACAGTCTGTAACAGTCTAGCTCAGGTTCATATCAGTTTAAGTTCAATATTCAGAAACTTTGCTTCTATATAGCTCTCTTTCCCCCTCCTTTGTGCTGTTATTGTCACTCAATTAAATCTTTATTTATTGTGTGTGTATTCCTTTCTAACCATTGCTAGATTTTATGGAGGCCAGATATCTGTGTTTTTAATTCATAAGACTTTAGACCAAAAACTGAATTTAAATCTTAACTTGAGGAACTAATCTGAGTAAACTCACATGCCTTTGGGATTGATTCATATGAGATGCTTGTCCTTGGTCCTGAGCCTATTGTTATGATAAACAAGTCTGGGGGCTGGGCTTTGAGAGGATTGAGTATAATTTGCATGTTGGGGGGATGTAAATAATTTTTCGTTTACAGATTGAACTCTAAATTGACAGGCCTCCCATCAAAACAGTTTTGGATATGAATTGGCTTTAGCTTTAGCAACTTGCTTCTAGCCAATAGAATGTGTTAGAAGTGATAAGAGGCTAGGTCATAAGACACTAGAGGGTTTGTCTTGTGCTCATTTGCATTCTCCCTCTCACCTCACCCTTGAAACTTAGCTGCTTAGGTGTTCTGGCCAACAGCCTCAGCAAAAGTTCCCACCAACAGTCAGTATCAACCACCAGACATAAACTAATAAGTTTTCAAGTGGTCCCTCTCAAACTTTGAGCTACCCCAATTGTCACTGGGCCTTCCCTGATGGCTCAGTGGGTAAATAATCCACCTGCAATGCCAGGGACACAGGAGATGCAGGTTTGATGCCAGGTGGGGAAGATTCCCCTGGAAGAGAAAAATGGCAACCCACTCCAGTATTTTGCCTGAAAATTCCCACAGTCCATGAGGTGGCAAAGAGTTTAGCATGACTGAGCAACTAAGCATGATCATCAGTAGACACTAAGTGAAAGATCTTTGAGCTGTCCCCACAAATCACTGCTCCAATTGCAGATTTATGAGCAAAATAAATGTTTTAATCCACTACTTGGGGTGATTTTTAAAGCATCAATACTTATCTCCAAGTATGTGTGAAAGTCACTCAATCGGCCAACTGTTTGTGACCCCCTGAACTATACAGTCCTTGGAATTCTCCAGGCCAGAATACTGGAGTGGGTAGCCATTCCTTTCTCCAGGGGATCTTCCCAACCCAGGGATCAAACCCAGGTCTCCCACATTGCAGGCAGATTCTTTACCAGCTGAGCCATCAAGGAAGCCCAAGAATAATGGAAAGGGTAGCCTATCCCTTCTCCAGCAGATCTCGTCCCAGGAATCAACCTGGGGTCTCTTGCATTGCAGGCAGATTCTTTACCAGCTGAGCTACCAGGTACCCACCACCCAGTTAAAGTCATAGTTAACATTGTTTCATTTATACCCCCACCCATTTTCCCAACTAGTTTGAATCAGATTCTGAACTTCATATCATTTCTTCCGCAGATACAGACCCTGATGCTGGGAGGGATTGGGGGCGGGAGGAGAAGTGGATGACAGAGGATGAGATGGCTAGATGGCATCACCGACTCGATGGACATGAATTTGAGTAAACTCTGGGAGTAGGTGATGGACAGGGAGGCCTGGCCTGCTGCGATTCACTTAGTTGCAAAGAGTTGGACACGACTGACCAACTGAAATGAACTGAACTGAACTGAACTGAACTGATAGGTATATATACACACACAAACACTCTTTTTAAACAACATAATGTTTTTTTAAATCACATCTAACAGTTACTTAATATTGTCAAATAACCAATGTTTGAGTTTCCTTGCTCACAAATTTTTTAACACATTATTTGTTTGAATCAGGATACAATTAAATCCCACATTCTATAATCAGTTAATGTGTCTTTTAATCTCTTAAAATCTATAGGTTTTCCCAACATTTTAAAGGACCTATTTTGTACAAGGTTTTAGGAAGTTTGTACACTAAGATAGATAGCCTTAAATTACTTAGTACAAAACGGATATGCAAAGATTATGAGACAGAGTATGATGACAGAAATTGGATGAATAAAGTGTTGAAAGATTTGAAGAAAGAAAAAAAATACTTTTATCATCTTCAGGCTGTAGGGGCTATGGTATTCAGAGACCTATGCAAGGCAGAAAAAAGACAAAAATAAAGAATGGAAACTTTCACCATGTCCCAAAAGACTTCACAGATGTCAAGTGTAATGAGCCAAAGGAATAAAATATCTGTTTTTTCATTATTTCCTTTAGAACAACTCCACTTGAGACTATTGATCCTTGCAGCCAGTTTGAGCTTTCATTCTCAAGTCTTTATAGTTCTTCATCTGCCAAAGCTTCAAAGATAATTTGAATCACAAACTCACAAAATTACTGAGGAGTCCTTTAAAATTGAGATTTTACTCTGGGGGAAGATAGATGTGAGAGGAGTTTTACTGTAACAAGAGTAACCATAAATATTTCAAGTGTGATTCAGACAGAGGAGGACACTTCAGCAGAAGGGATTTTTTTGCTTATTTAATGTTGGTGGTACAGTTCATTGGGCTGTGCAAGATCAGTTGTTCCTGTTTACAGAAAATGCAGATAATAGTGGTCTTGACAGTTCTTTGACTATCTCTCCAGAATATTTCTAAATCTAAATGGGATGCTTTTTAAGTGGTTCAGAGGGCAGTTTATTCTTTTTGTCCTTTTTTAATCCCCTAAAGACCCACTGCAAGAAATAGGGGATATTTATGACCTGTGATTAATACCTAGTAATCGTGATGAACAGTGACTTTTGTCACTTAAGAGCTACTTGAGGAATGAGAAAGACCTTCAGTGATCATCCGTAGGGCATTTTTAAAATTTAATAAACTACTGTTACTGCTTCAGTAATAAAAATATAATGGTTTGTTAGACATAAAAATTGCATGAAATTTATTTAAAGACAATTTCGGGGCCAAAATGGGAGAGTTACACATGTAATTATCTTGTTGATCAAGGTGAAAAAGAATAACTTGGTTTTAGTGAAAAACATAAGAGAGCATGCTTATTTTATTTTCTTTATTTATTATGGCCTTGGGAAGATATTAGATATTGGTAGTAGCTGCATTTTAAGAGCAATAATCCTATGGCAATAAGATTTCATATCATTTAAATAGATTGGGTTTTGGAGGGGAGGAGATGGGTGTAGAACTCTAGAGAGCACTGGCAATCAAATGAACTTTTTTGAGCTTAGAGAGTAGCATGTTCAGGCTCAGGATGATTTGGGTAGTCAGAACTTCTTCCCAGGATCTTTTGAGTTCAAACATGAATAGCTACAGGATTTGGGGTAGCCCCCACAGTTACTGGCTGACACCTTAATTTTATCTAGAGGTCAGAATTTGAAACACCCAGTAACTATATCAACCATCCAGAAAAAAACCGCTGAGATTATTGCTTAGCTACCCAAAAGTTGCTGTTTTCTTCTTTATTGTCTAATATAAATAGCCATTATCTTTGTACTAGTTATCTATTGCTACATAACAAATAACCACAGATATAGTGCCTTATAACAGCATGCATTTGTTTATCTTACAGTTTGTGCAGATCAGGAATCTGGACACAGATTAGCTGAGTCTTTTGCTTCAGGGTCTCTCATGATTTTCGTCTTTTCTCTTTTTAAAATTTATTTATTTTTTGGCTGTGTTGCATCCTCACTGCTTCATGTGAGCTTTCTCTAGTTGTGGTGAGTAGGGGCTACTTGCTAGTCGCAGTACAAGGGCTTCTCATTGAGGTGTTTTTTCCTGTTTCACAGCACTGACCCTAGGGCGCATGGGCTTAAGTAGTTGCAACTTGAGGACTCCAGAGCGCCGGTTCAGTGGCTGTGGCACATGGGCTCAGTTGCCCCGTGGCATGTTGGATCTTTCCAGACCAGGGATGGAACCAGTGTGCCCTGCATGGCAAGGTGGATTCTTAACCATTGGACCACCAGAGAAGTCCTCACGATTTTCAGTCAAGGTGTCATCCAGGGTTAAGGTCTCATCTAATAGCTTTACTGGAGAAGCATCTGCTTCTGGGTTCATGTAGTTGTTGGGAGGATTTAGATCTTTGCAGCCTGTTGGACCGAAGGCCGCAGATTCTTGCTGGCTGTTGACCAGAAACCAACTTAAATCTTAGTTACTTGTTGACCAGAGGCCACACCCAGTTCCTGGCCACATGAATCTCCTTGACATGGATGCTTGCTTCATCAAAGCATACAAGGCAAAAAGGCAATAGAGTTTGCTGGCAAGGCAAAAGTCACTACTGTGTAACTTAATCATGAGAGTGACGAATCTTTGCCATCTTCTATTTTTAAATGCAAGTCACAGGTCACATCCACACTAAATGGATTACATAAGGTGTGAACACCAGGAGGTATTGACAATTGTGAGCTATTTCAGAGTTGGTCTACCACAAATATTATTTTATTAATACTAAAAGTTATGTTCTTTTAGAAAATAAAAGCAGTATGGATAATTTAAAAAATCCTGCAATCTCACTATCCAGAGGCAAAACCACTAATATTTTGGTACATATTCTTCCAGTCTTTTTTCAATTTTGTATGTTATTAAAATGAACAAAAATGTAGTCATAACATGATACACTTTTGGATAATCTATCTCATTTAATCCCTTAAGTATTCTTGCAAGATACTAAATAAACTCTGATACCATTTTAAATGGCAGCATATATTATGCCATGATTTAAACTTAGTTTACTTAACCAAGGGTTACAAACTTTTTATGTAAAGAGAAAGATAGTAAATATTTTAGGCTTTGGGGGCCATATGGCCTTTGGCAACTACCCAACTCATAATTTCTGTATGTTATAAAATATTATCCTTTTTTTGATTTATTTTATCATTAAAATGTCAAAACTATTCTTTGGTCATAGACTGGATGAAAAACTGGTGAGTTGGAATTGGCCTGTGAGTCATAGTTTGGTTTTTCCTATTATTTCTAGATAGATATTCTAAGAGTTCTGTATTTTTGGTACTATTATTAGTACTTAGATTAACATCTTGTTAGCTAAATCTATGAGCCTATTTATGATTACTTACTGAGGACAAATTCTGCTTCCACTTTTTATTTATTTATTATTGAGGTATGCATGCTTTCTCAATTGTGTCCATCTCTTTGCAACTCCATGGACTGCAACCCACCACTGCAATCCTCTGTCTATGGAATTTTCCAAGCAAGAATACTGGAGTGGGTTGCTATTTCCTATTCCAAGGGATTTTCCCAACCCAGGGATCAAACCCACGTCTCCTATAGCTCCTGCATTGGTACGCAGATTCTTTTACCATTGAGCCAACTGAAAAGCATTATTGAGGTATATATAGTTCATTTTAATATAGTAGTTTCTGGTATACAACATAGTGATTCAAAAGTTTTATAATTGGATTACACTCCAATAACATTATGGTTATTATAAAGTGTTGGCTCTGTTCCCTGTGCTATACAATATATCCTGTATCTTACTATTTTATACATTGTAAATTTGTACCTTTTTATCCTCTACTCCTATCTTACCCCTTCTGGTAACCACTTCTCTCCTCACTGGTAACCACTAGTTTGTTCTCTATATTTGTGACTCTGTTTCTTTATTGTTATATTCACTAGTTTGTTTTATTTTTTAGATTGTGAGTGATAATACACAGTATTTGTCTTTCTCTGTCTGACTTATTTCACTAAACATAGTACCCTCTTAAGTCCATCCATGTTGCTTCAAATGGCAAAATTTCATTCTTTTTATGACTTAGTAATTTTTCACTAAGTATATATATGCATGTGTATATATATATGCATGTGTATATATATATATGTATATATATATACACACCACATATTTCAATGCGTATGTATATATATATACATATACCTTATATGGACTGTACATGGTCTTATAAATGTCCATGTATGTACATGGACTACATGTGGACTATACATGGTCTTATATATATGGACTGTACATTGACTTATACATGGTCTGTACATGGGCTTTATAGTCCACAGGGTTGCAAAGAGTTGGACATGACTGAGCAACTTTCACTTTCATTTTCTTTATCCATTTATCTGTTGATGGACACGTAGGTTGTTTCCATATCTTGGCTGTTGTGAATAATGCTAAGCAGAACATTGAGGTGGATGCATCTTTTCAAATTAGTGTTTTTATTTTCTTTGGCTCTATACCTAGAAGTGAAATTGCTAGATCATATGTATTTCTGTTTTTAGTTTTTTGAAGAAGCTCTATATTATTTTCCATCCTGGTTAAACCAATTTACATTCCCTCCAACAATGTACTAAAGTTCCCTTTTCTCCATACCCTTGCTAGCATTTGTTATTTGTAGTCTTTTTGATGATAACTATTCTGACAGATGTGAGGTAATATCTCTTTGTGGTTTTTGATTTGCATTTCTCTGATGATTAATTGAGTATCCTTTCATATACCTATTGGCCATCTGTATGTCTTCTTTGGAAAAATGTCTATTCAGTTCTACCTATTTTTTAATGGGGTTGTTTGTTTTATTGATATTTAGTTGTATGAGCTGTTTATATATTTTGAATACTAGCTGCTTATCAGCCATGTCATTTGCAAGTATTATCTCCCATTCAGGATGTTGCCTTACCATTTTATTGATTTCCTTTGCTATGAAAAAGCATTTAAGTTTAGGTCCAATTTGTTAATTTTTACTTTTGTTTCCTTTGTCTTCAGAGACAGATCCAAAAATATATTGCTATACTTTGTGTCAAAGAGTATCCTGTGTTTGCTTTCTTCTAGAAGTTTTGTGGTTTCTGGTCTTAAATTTAGGTTTTTAATCATGTTTAGTTTATATTTGTATGTGGTGTAAAAAAAAGTTCTAATTTCATTCTTTTACATGTAGCTGTCCAGGTTTCCCAGCAGTTCTTATTGAAGAGACTATCTTTTCTCCCTTGTAGATTCTTGCCTCCTTTGTTGTAGATTGATTTACCATAAGTGTGGATTTATTTTGGGCTCTTTTATTCTGTTCTGATGAGCTATGCAGCTCTTTGTGTCAGTACCATACTCTTTTTGATGACAGTGGCTTTGTGATATAGTCTGAAGACAGAGTGTGTGATGCCTCCAGCTCTGATCTTCTTTCTAAAGATTGATGTAGCTATTTGTGGTCTTTTGTACTTCCACACAAAATTTAAAATTATTTGTTGTGAAACTGTGAAAAGTGCCAGTATCTTCATCTTTTGCCTTGTCTGTTCTCTCAGACCCCTTGGGGAAGATGTATCAGTTAGGAGCACTCTCTGGGAAGAGTTTAACTGGATCTCCCATTTATAACTGCAGTCTTAGAGCAGGTCTTGTGTTCCTAACAGGGGCGCATAGAGGCCAATGGGCTCACATGTGTTTTTTTTTAATTAATTAATTTTAATTGGTTTTTTATTATTTTATTTTTTTAAAATTTATCTATTTTAATTGGAGGCTAATTACCTTATAATATTGTAGTGGTTTTGCCATACACTGACAGGAATCAGCCATGGGTGTACATGTGTTCCCTATCCTGAACCCCCCTCCCATCACCCTCCCCATCCTATCCCTCTGGGTCATCCCAGGGCACCAGCCCTGAGCACCCCATCTCATGCATCGAACCTGGACTGGCGATCTGTTTCACATATGATAATATACAGGTTTCAATGCTATTCTCTCAAATCATCCCACCCGTGCCTTCTCCCGCAGAGTCCAAAAGACTGTTCTATACATCTGTGTCTCTTTTGCTATCTTACATATAGGGTTATCGTTACCATCTTTCTAAATTCCATATATATGTGTTAGTATACTGTATTGGTGTTTTTCTTTCTGGCTTACTTCACTCTCTATAATAGGCTCCAGTTTCATCCACCTCATTAGAACTGATTCAAATGTATTCTTTTTAATGGTTGAGTAATATTCCATTGTGTATATGTACCACAGCTTTCTTATCCATTCGTCTGCTGATGTACATCTGGGTAGCTTGCATGTCTTGGTTATTATAAACAGTGCTGTGATGAACATTGGGGTACATGTGTCTCTTTCAATTCTGGTTTCTTCAGTGTGTATGCCCAGCAGTGGGATTGCTGGGTCATATGGCAGTTCTATTTCCAGTTTTTTAAGGAATCTCCACACTCTTCTTGATAATGGCTGTACTAGTTTGCATTCCCACCAACAGTGTAAGAGGGTTCCCTTTTCTCCACACCCTCTCCAGCATTTACTGTTTTTTACTTTTGGATAGCAGCCATTCTGACTGGCGTGAAATGGTACCTTATTGAGGTTTTGATTTGCATTTCTCTGATAATGAGTGATGTTGAGCATCTTTTCATGTGTTTGTTAGCCATCTGTATGTCTTCTTTGGAGAAATGTCTGTTTGGTTCTTTGGCCCATTTTTTGATTGGGTCGTTTATTTTTCTGGAATTGAGCTGCAGGAGTTGCTTGTATATTTTTGAGATTAATGCTTTGTCAGTTGCTTTGTTTGCTATTATTTTCTCCCATTCAGAAGGCTGTCTTTTCACCTTGCTTATAGTTTCCTTCATTGTGCAAAAGCTTTTAAGTTTAATTAGGTCCCATTTGTTTATTTTTGATTTTATTTCCATTACTCTGGGAGGTGGGTCATAGAGGCTCCTGCTGTGATTTATGTCAGAGAGTGTTTTGCCTATGTTTTCCTCTAGGAGTTTTATAGTTTCTGGTCTTATGTTTAGATCTTTAATCCATTTTGAGTGTTTATTTTTGTGTATGGTGTTAGAAAGTGTTCTAGTTTCATTCTTTTACAAGTGGTTGACCAGTTTTCCCAGCACTGCTTATTAAAGAGATTGTCTTTTCTCCATTGTATATTCTTGCCTCCTTTGTCAAAGATAAGGTGTCCATAGGTGCATGGATTTATCTCTGGGCTTTCTATTTTGTTCCATTGATCTATATTTCTGTCTTTGTGCCAGTACCATACTGTCTTCATGACTGTAGCTTTGTACTATAGTCTGAAGTCAGGCAGGTTGATTCCTCCAGTTGCATTCTTCTTTCTCAAGATTGCTTTGGCTAGTCAAGGATTTTTGTATTTCCATACAAATTGTGAAATTATTTATTCTAGTTCTGTAAAAAATATTGTTGGTAGCTTGATAGGGATTGCATTGAATCTATAGATTGCTTTGGGTAGTATACTCATTTTCACTATATTGTTTCTTCTGATCCATGAACATGGTATATTTCTCCATCTGTTTGTGTCATCTTTGATTTCTTTCATCAGTGTTTTATAGTTTCCTATATACAGGTCTTTTGTTTCTGTAGGTAGATTTATTCCTAAATATTTTATTGTTTTCATTGCAGTGGTGAATGGAATTGTTTCCTTAATTTCTGTTTCTGTTTTCTCATTGTTAGTGTATAGGAATGCAGGGATTTCTGTGTATTAATTTTGTGTACTGCAACTTTACTATATTCATTGATTAGCTCTAGTAATTTTCTGATGGTATCTTTAGGGTTTTCTATGTAGAGGATCATGTTCATCTGTAAACAGAGTTTTACTTCTTCTTTTCCAATCTGGGTTCCTTTTATTTCTTTTTCTTCTCTGATTGCTGTGGCTAAAACATCCAAAACTATGTTAAATAGCAGTGGTGAGAGTGGGCACCCTTGTCTTGTTCCTGACTTTAAGGGAAATGCTTTCCATTTTTCACCATTGAGGATAGTGTTTGCTGTAGGTTTATCATATATGGCTTTTATTGTGTTGAGGTGTGTTCATTCTATGCCTGCTTTCTGGAGAGGTTTTTATCATAAATGGGTGTTGAGTTTAGTCAAAGGGTTTCTCTGCATCTATTGAGATAATAATATGGTTTTTATCTTTCAATTGGTTAATGTGGTGTAGCACATTGATTGATTTGCAAATATTGAAGAATCCTTGCATCCCTGGGATAAAACCCACTTGGTCATGATGTATGATCTTTTAAAAATGTTGTTGGATTCTGTTTGCTAGAACTTTGTTGTGGATTTTTGCATCTATGTTCATCAGTGATATTGGCCTGTGGTTTTCTTTTTTTTGTGGCTTCTTTGTCTGGTTTGGTATTAGGGTGATGGTGGCCTCATAGAATGAGTTTGGGAGTTTACCTTCCTCTGCAGTTTTCTGGAAGAATTTGAGTAGGATAGGTATTAGCTCTTCTCTAAATTTTTGGTAGAATTCACCTGTGAAGCCATCTGGTCCTAGGCTTTCACATGTGGTCTTTATCATACTGGTGCAAAGCTAACTTTTAATAAACTTAGTGGTTTCTCCCCTAGTTGCCCTCCACCCCCCTTCCCCAGAAAATTCATAGGGATTGAATTGAATCAGTAGATTGCCTTGGGTAGTATGGTCATTTTAACAACATTTATCTTCCAATCCATGAATGCAGTATCTCTTTCCATTTGTTTGTGTAATCTTCAATTTCTTTTTTTTTTAATTGTCTTATAGTTTTCTGAATATAGATATTTTATCTCCTTAAGTAGGTTTATTGCTAGATATTTTATTATTCTTAATTCAGTTGTAAATGAGATTATTTCCTTAATTTCTCTTTCTGATATTTTTATTGTTAGTATATAGAAATACAACAGATTTCTATGTATTAATTTTATATCCTGTAACTTTATCAATTGATGAATTCTAATAGCTTTTTGGTGGCATTTTAAAGATATTCTATATATAGTACCATATTATCTAGAAACAGTGACAGTTTCACCTCTTCCTTTCCAGCTTGGATTCCTTTATTTCTCTTTTGGTCTGATAGCTGATGCTTGTTGTTGTTATTCAGTCACTAAGTCCTATCTTGACTCTTTGTGATCCCATGGACTGCAGTACACCAGGCTTCCCTGTCCCTCACTATCTCCCTGAGTGTGTTCAAACTCATGTCCATTGAGTCAGTGATGCCATCCAACCATCTCATCATCTCTCGCACCCGTCTCCTCAAGCCCTCAACCTTTTCCAGCATCAGAGTCTTTTCCAATGAGTCAGTTCTTTGTATCAGGTGGCCAAAATTTTGGAGCTTCAGCATCAGCATCAGTCCTTCCAATGAATATTCAGGGTTGATTTCCTTTAGGCTTGACTGGTTTGATCTCCTTGCAGTCCAAGGGGCTCTCAGGAGTCTTCTCTTCTCCAACACCACAGTTTGAAAACATCAGATTTTCAGTGCTTCAGCCTTCTTTGTGGTCCAGCTCTCAACATCCATACATGACTATTGGAAAAAAAGGATAACTTTGACTAAACAGACCTTTGTCAGCAAAGTAGTGTCTCTGCCTTTTTAATATGCTTTCTAGGTTTGTCAGCTTTTCTTCCAAGGAACAAGCATGTTTTAATTTCATGGCTGCAGTCACTGTGTGCAGTAGTTTTGGAGCCCAAGAACAAAAATTTCTGTCACTGTTTCCTTTTCTCCCCATCTATTTGCCATGAAGTGATGGGACCAGATGCCATAATCTTAGTTTTTTTAATGTTGAGTTTTAAGCCAATACTATGCTGAATAAAAATTGTGATAATGAGCAAGCCTTCTTATCTTGTTCCTTATTTTATAGGAAATGCTTTCAGCTTTTTGTTGTGTGATATAAACTGTGGCCTATTATATATGCCCTTTATTATTCTGAATTTTGTTCTTTCTATAACCACTTTCTGGAGAGTTTTTTAAAAAATTATAAATGGACATTGAATTTTGGCAAAAGCTTTTTCTGCATCTGTTTATATGACCATATTGTTTTTGTTCTTCAATTTGTTAATGTGGTGTATTGCATTCATTGATTTGTAGATATTGAAATATCTACAATATATCCTATGGATAAATCCTACTTGAACATGGTGCATGATCCTTTAAATGTATTGTTGAATTCAGTCTTCTGATATTTTGTTGAGGATTTTTGTCCCTGTGTTTATCAGGGATATTGGCCTCTAATTTTCTTTTTATGTGGTATCTGTCTGATTTTGGTATCGGAGTGATGCTAGGCTCGTAGAATGAGTTCATGAGCATTTCTTTTTCTGCAGTTTTTGGGAATAGTGTGGCAAGGATAGACATTAACTCCTCTCTAAATGTTTGGTAGAATTACCTATGAAACTGTCTAGTCCTGGAGTTTTGTTTTTTAGGAGGTTTTTTCTTATTATTCCTGATTCAATTTCATTATTGATATTGGTTTGTTAATATTTTCTCTTTCTTTATGGTTCAGTTTTAGGAGATTGCACATTTCTAGTAGTTGATCCATTTCTTCCAGGTTGTCCGTTTTATTGCCATGCTGTTGTTTGTAGTGGTCTGTTTTTCTTCATATTTTTGTGTTGCCATATGTAGCTTCTCATTTTTCATTTCATATTTGTGCCCTTTCTTTTGTTTTTCTTGATGAGTCTGGCTAAAGGCTTATCAGTTTTGTTTATCTCTTCAGATAAACAGAGGTCCCTTGAGCTGGTTTTGGCCCACTGGTTCAGTTCAGTTCAGTTCAGTTCAGTTCAGTTCAGTTGTGTCTGACTCTTTGCGACCCCATGAATCGCAGCATGCCAGGCCTCCCTGTCCATCACCAGCTCCGGGAGTTTACTCAAACTCATGTCCATTGAGTCGGTAATGCCATTCAGCCATCTCATCTTCTGTTGTCGCCTTCTCCTCCTGCCCCCAATCCCTCCCAGCATCAGGATCTTTTCCAATAAGTCAACTCTTCGCATGAGGTGGCCAAAGTACTGGAGGACCACTGGTGGGTATGGCTAATTCCTGACACAGTTGGTTATGTGGATGGTGATGTTCTAAAGCTTGTGTTGGCCTGCTGGTGGGTGAACTGGGTCCTACTAGAGCAGGCCATGGGGCTGAGGTTGTCCTAGGGCTTGTGTCCACCCACTGGTGTGTGAAGCTGGTCCTGAGGTTAGAGCAGACTTGATGGAGGGTGGTGCCTGGGCCCAGGGAATTCTGGGGCTTGTGCCTACCCCACTGTTGGGCAGAACTGGGTCCTGCTAACTGATTGCAAGGCTCTTGGGGTTTTGGTTTTAGTGCCTACACAGTGGTGTGTGGGGTTGTATCCTGAACCCTCTACTGGCTGTAGGTTCAGGGTGTCTGAAGACAGCCTGTCTGCTGGTGGTTGGGAGTGTGTGTACCTACCCATTTAATTGCTTAGCGTGAGGCATCATAGTACTGGTACCTACAGGCTGGTGGGTGTGGCTGAGGCTGGGTCTTAAGCCTAATAGGCTAGAGGAAGGATTCAAAAGTGGGTCCTTGCTATCACCAGTGTCCACATGGTAGAATGAGCTCCCCAAAATGGCTGTTGACAGTATCTGTGTCCCCATGATGAGCTCCGGTTGCTTCCTACCTCTCCTGGGACTCTCCAAAATTAGCAAGTAGGTCTGACCCAGACTCCTTTTAAATTACTGCTTCCACCCTGCATCCTAGAGTGCATGTGATTTTGATGTGTTTTCTTTAAGGCCAGAGTGTCTATTTTCCACAGTCCTCTGGATATCCTGAAAGTAAACTCCTGGACTTCAAAACCAAACCTTCTGGGGGCTTGTGTCCTAGTACAGATTCCCTGGCTGGGGAACTTGATGTGGAACTCAGGTCCCTTGCTTCTTGGGCTGAAACTCTGCAATGGCAATTATTCTTCCTTTTGTGGACCCCTCGCCGGGGGCTATGAGTCTTGAGTATACTGCAGCCACACCCCTCTTACCTGTCTTGTGGTTCCTTCATATCTTCAGTTGTCTTTTCTGGTAGGTTCCAATCTTTGTCATCGATACTTCTGCAAATAATTGTAATTTTGGTGTGCCTATGAGAGGATATAAGCTTAGGGTCTTTCTACTCTGTCATATTGAGAACTCCCTGAGGATGCATTTCTGAAAGTGTAATTATTGGGCCAAAAGTTAGGCACATACAAATTTTTAAAAACTTTTATTATTTCTCTCTTTGCTGTGCTGGGTCTTAGTTTCAGCACACAGGGTCTTTGATCATTTCTGCAGCACTTGGGATCTTTTAGTTGCAGCATGTGAGATCTAGTTCCCTAAGTGGGGATCGAACCCAGGCCTCCTGTATTAGAAGCATGAAGTTTCAGCCATTGGACCACTAGGGAAGTTCCTAACTTTGTACATAATTGGTAAGTTATCATCTACAAAGTTAGTGTAAAGTTCATACTCCTACCAAAATATATCTGTCTTCTCTACCACTGGGTATTGTCTTTTTAGGAATCTTTGCCAATTCGATAGGTTAAAAAATGTCAAAGAATTTCCCTTTTCACAAATAGTTTAGATTATATTTTAAATTAACATGTGAAAATTTATTTCAGATCTGTGGTTTTATTTCTTCCTCACTGTAGATCTGGATGTCCTAAGATAACTTTCTCAGTTGAAATGACATGCAAATGACTGAGAGCCACTTAGCTATTAAGAATCAGTAGTATTCTGCTTATGCCTGATATAGGAGATTATTGATTACAACACTGACTGGTAAAATCTCTCCCTGTTTGAGCCATTGGCGTTATATCACCAGAGGGAAAATAAATAAGTTGGCAATATAGACATTTTGTAGTATTTAAGATAATATGTTAATTATACCAAAGAAGGAAATATGCTAATAGCTTTGGGCCATTTTGGTGAATGAAAAAAATGTAAATTTCAAAAATTTAAATCCACATCTATATGTATATCTACTGTATCTTTCACGGCTTGATTCTGTTTTCTTCTTAAAACTCAGATGTGTTCATGTCACTTCTGTTATTAATTTTTTTTCTGATTCCTTTTTTGCTATGAAATCTAGACTCTTTAGTATAATATTGAAGATTAAATAAGAACCGTTTCAGTCTTTTAAATTTCATATACTGCTGCTTTTCCATAGGAAGTAATACTGAAAATAACATCAAGTAACATTTATGAAGGTTTAAATGATAAACCAGATATTGGGGTGAGTGCTTTGAGGTAGATATTATTTTTACTATTTTAAAGATGAGAAAATAGGTTTAGTGACTATAAGTAGCTTTCCCAAGATCAAATGCTAGGTAGAATTTACTTTTCTCTCCCACCTGTCCTCACTACCCTAAATAGTAAAATATATTTATTCTTTGATAATATAAGGTTCTCAGTTGACTGCCCTGTCTAGCAGAGTCCAGCACGGTCTCAGAGAAAAGATGTTTTCTTCCCTCTGCCTTGGAGGACTTAGAGTTCCATTTGGTTCAGCAAACTATTTCAAATAATAGTGATGGAGATGAACTTTGGAACAATATGCTAATTTCACTCTTCTGGACACATGGAACATAGTAAAATGCCCAAGATGGGAAATAGAGCACCCAAAGAATATTTCATTGGATAATAAAATATTTGAGTGGTTTATTTTGAATTGATGATCTTTGGCAGTTATATATTTTATTTTTATACTCCATGACAAAATGCAGCAATAATAATTTAAGGCATTAGGGACAGTAATAGATTGTCAATTATTATTGCTTTTAATGAAATGACAGTCTCATTGGGAAATGATGGGGGATTAATGATTTAAGCAATAAGCCAAAATCATTCCACCCTGTCCAAATGAGATTGAAGAAACATCTCCCTTCTCAATAACTTTTCCTCCCTCTGGTTTAGAGGAAATTATTTGGAAGCTGAAGAAATGCCTAAATTTATTAGGGAGGATAACATGACTATACAAATTGCTGGGGTTCCTCCTCCCTGCTGTTGTATATGAAATAACTATGAGCTCTGTTGCAGATGCCAATACTGCATAGTGTACAGTGTTGCCAGTGGCAATTCTTGGCATCTGAAGAGTCATTCTATGCATATAAACCTGAGGCTTCTTATTAGAAAGACCTAAGGTAAACAGTCCTAGGGCATTGCTGGTTCCTTACTCCCCTTCCCATCACGCAAAGGACATTCCTTTATAAGGAATTGCTGAAGGGACCTTATCCCTTTCAGTCATTTTCTCACATTGGATTCTACATCAGGAGGCTCATAGAGGAACATTATTTGAAATTTTACTTATCAAGACAATTTGCAAAGGAACTATGATAATGTTTAGTTTTTCACCACCCAAAGTATGCAAAAGTGTATGGTTCATTCATTATCCTTTGTCATAAAATATTCTTGTTGGTGTTCAGTTGCCCAGTCATGTCCGACTCTTTGCAATCCCATGGACTGCGGCACTCCAGGCCTATAGAAGGAAAAAGTGGATCCCAAGTTTTTTCTGCCTCCTTCTTTTCCTTTCATTTATTGAGAGAAAAGTACCCATGTGAGGTTGGTGACTCTTGACTCACTCTATAGTTAAAGCTACTGGAAAGCTATATAAAGAAAGGCACAGCAACAGCCTTTTCACAAGCAGAAGATTGTTCCAGATGCGTCTCTTCTCACTGGCCTCTTAGGATCTTAGATCTTGCTAGGTTCTGTTGGCATTGCTGGATGCTTGGTCTTCACTTCTGGCCTCTTTGTATAGTGATTCAGGTGGATGGTCTGCCTGGGTTTCAATTTGGCTCTTCTCAAGATGTTGCAGCTCACCTATGGGTAAGTTACAGACCTCTCTGTGCCCAGGCTCTGGATATCTCCCACCTGGCCCAGACTACAGTCATTGGCCTCCCACTTCCCTGAAAAGAGGGCACTGAATTCAAGGCAGTGTTGAAGGTACTGAGAGAAGAGGTGCTTGAGGGGAATATAAAAAATTAGCAGGTAATGTTTCCTACTCTCAAGTTATAGTCAGGAAGGATAGATGAGTGGTGCACTTAAAAGATAATTTATGATTTAAATAATATGATTCATAGGATATTATAGGACAGCTATGAAGATCATTCAGCAAGTATTTACTGTGTATCTATGCTTACAGTATTTTTTTTTAGCTGTGTTGTACTGTAATTATTATTGGCTACAGTTGAGAAAGAATATGTTCTGCTAATATTTTTATATTGGCTTAGTATATATCATATGAGGTATATTTATTTTAGTGAAATTGATTAGAATATGCTTAATCCTAAAGTCATACTTATGTTTTATATTTAGTTTTGAAATTTCATGTTTCAGTATATCTAATGGAAAAAAATTAAGCATTTGTGGGTTTTTTGTTTGTTTGCTTTATTAGACAATGAATTATGTAATACTGAATATGCTTCAATTTTGCATTATTCAGAATGCACATTGTGGGCTTGCCTAGTAACCTCAGGGGAGACCAGATGAGGCTTTTAGACACACTGGAACATAAATGCATTTACCCAAATATAAGTGGATTTATGGTGAATATGGTATTGGATAGTATGTTAAATTATACATTGAATATAAATTATTCAATGTATATGTATATTCAAGGTACATGTAAAGCACCTGGCCCCGCTGCCAAGGTGCCCAGTGGACCCTTCAAATTGCCTGGAGAGTATAACTGTTACTGAGAGTTTTCAGTGTACCAAAGAAATAAGACAAGGATCCAACTAAGCGAATGTGAAGAGCTTAAGTGCAAGGGTGGTGGGAGGAAGAACTGTATTGAGAATTGAATAGTCTAATGAAGAAAAACATTCCAGAAGGAAGGGGAAAATTGCAAATTAATTTCTTGGCAAGGATGTAGTTTTATTTTGGTCCTCATGTTGCAGGCATCTTCACTTAGCAGTTTAGATGCTAAGATGGAATTATGTTCACTGACTAAAGTACTCCATTTGTTTCTTAAGTTCACAGCCATCTTGGAAAGTAGTGTAGTACTTAAAGTGTTCTGGAGCCTTGGTCATTAGATGTTTTGTGTGAAATGTGGCATGTTGAAAAGTTTCAGAAATTGAGATATGGAGAGGAAGATCAAACTTCCCATGGGTTGCTCTTTCCTGCCCACACAGCAAGACAAACATTTTTTTAATACAACTCTGACCATGTACTAGTGTTTGCTGATTCTGATACATTTATTTTGCTGTTTTATATCCCTTTTCCCTCTCAAATTTGGTACTCTAGTGTGAAATAAAATGTATTTTAATAAACAAAGTGATTTCCCCCTTGTAATACTACTTCAGAGTATTTTAAAATGTATATACCAGTCAGTCCTAAAGGAAATCAATACCTGAATATTCATTAGAAGGACTGATACTGAAGCTGAAGTGCCAGTACTTTGGCAGCCTGATGCGGAGAGCTGACTCATTAGAAAAGACCCTGATGCTGGGAAAGAATGAAGGGAAGAGGAGTAGAGGGCAGCAGAGGATGAGATGGCTAGATAGCATCACCAACTCAATGGATATGAATTTAAACAAACTGCAGGAGATAGTGAAGGACAGGGAAGCATGGTGTGCTGCAGTCCGTGGAGTTGGAAAGAGTCAGACATGACTTAGCAACTAAACAACAACAAATGTTGAAAGTACTTGAATGTTTTTCCTCAAGGAAATTTCTGTGTAAAAGTGTGCTGTATGTTATACATGTGTACATAGGCTGGTGAAGATCTGTGTTAGAAAAGGCAGTCTTGTGTATGCAGTCTTTTGGCCTCCACTTGGTGGCATAAGAATGAACCTTGGGCTTAGAACACTTCCTCACTAAGAGACAAAGAGCCCACACAGCCTGTGCTGGGTTTATTAACTTGTATGGGAACATCTTTCCCTTTTCCGGCTCATTGAATGTTCTTTTGTCTCCTTTAGAAGTATGTTTCACATAGCTCCTGGCCAACCCTACTTGTCCTCCAGAAGAGTGAACAGGGTCTTTCTACTGTGGTACCTGAGGGGTGCAACATAGGAAAATTGCCCTGAATATGTTTCTGGTAGAGACCCACAGGCTGTGGGGGATTGACACCCACTATTGAAGCTAATCTTGCACTGTCTTTTCTCTATGTGTAAAGAATTCTTTCATCCAGGGCTTGACTGCATTGTATTCTTCTTGATTAATCTGATACCAAGATGCAAAGGCAGAAGTGTGTAGAGTCCTGCCCTAGAATTTGTAAACTGATTCGAAGTAATCTACTTGACAGTCTCAAAAGGAGCTAGAAGAGTGCAAGTGATCTTATCTGAGATTGGCTTGCTGATATCGATTGAATATTTATTTGTATCCCCTCTAAAGTCATATGTTGAAGTCTTAATTCCTAATGGAGGTTGGGTCCTTGGGAGATAATTAGATTTAGATATGTCATGAAATTGGCACTCCTATGATGGTATTAGTGCCCTTTATAAAAAAGGAAGATATTAGAAGCCCCCTCT
Organism: Odocoileus virginianus; assembly: GCF_023699985.2. Classification (NCBI taxonomy): domain Eukaryota; kingdom Metazoa; phylum Chordata; class Mammalia; order Artiodactyla; family Cervidae; genus Odocoileus; species Odocoileus virginianus. The sequence continues at coordinate 34,602,340 of NC_069675.1, read as the reverse complement.
TTCTCTATCATGTGGGTTTACTGAACTAAAAGTTCAGTAAAAGAACTCTTACCAAGAACTGAGTATGCTGGCATTTTGATTTTGGACTTAGCCTCCAGGCTATGAGAGATAAATGTTAAACCATGGGTAAGTATATTGTCAAAAATAAAACTTTCTAATGCTGTTTTTTAAAATAATGAAAATATTGGTATACCCTAGACAGCAGAATAGGATGACCCTGAGCTTATCTCCTTCCATGAAAGTGGAAATTGCTCAGTCATGTCCGACTCTTTGTGACCCAATGGACTGTAGCCTGCCAGGCTCCTCTGTCCATGAAATTCTCCAGGCAAGGATACTGGAGTGAGTAGCTGTTCCCTTCTTCAGGGGATCTTCCCAACCCAGGGATTGAATGCAGGTCTCCCCCATTGCAGCCCATAGGCACACCAAAATTACAACTATTTGCAGAGCAACTATCTATGAGAACAACCTGAAGACTAGCAGAAAAGATTTTCTACAACTAAAGATATAAAAAAAGAAACAAGACAAGTAGGAGCGGTGGAAATGCAGTATAGTCAAGGCCCACACTCGAAAGTGGGTGACTCATAAGCAGAATAATCACAATTGCAGAGGTTCTCTCCAAGGAGTGAGGCATCTGATACCCACATCCAGCTCCCCAACCCAGGATTCCTACACTAGAAAGACAAGCCACCAGAATTTCTGGTTTTGAAAACCAGTATGGGGCTTCCGTATAGGAGAGCTAGAAACATAGGAAATGGGGCCTCTGCACTTCAAAGGTGCACACAATATTCCACATGCTCTGACTTCCAATGAAGAGGCAGTAATTTGAAAGGAGCCTGGGTCAGACTCAGAGGGCCTCCTGGAGAGGCAGAAGGTGGCTGAGATTTTCCCTGGAAACATACAGACACTGGTGGCAGCCATTTTTGGAGCTTGTTTTATCATGAAGACACTGGTGCTGGCAAGCACCATTTTAGAGTCCTCCCTCTAACCTATTAATGCTAAGGGCTTACTCATCTGTCAGTGAACTGACACCAGCCTTGGGCCCTCCATGACCTAGAGCTGTTCCTCTTACCAGTAGGCTGGCACCAGCCCCAGACCCTCATAACCCCATACAACCAGTTGCTCCAGGACCTAGCCTCACATAGCAGATGGTCAGCACCAGCCCCATGACCCCCTGGACCACAGTCAATTTTGCCAGTACAAGGCTCCACCCACCAGTGATCTGGCACAAATCCTGGGCCCCCTTGGGACTGGCAACCAGCTGTCCCAGGACCTGGTTAATAGCTACTGCGTGAGCCAGGGCCTGGAAGTCAACCAGGCTGCAGTGTGCCCACAATTGTCAGCCCTACAGTGAAAGAGCCCATGCAGGCCATTGGGGGACACACCAGAAGGGAGTGTGCATCTGGATCTCACAGGATATCCCATATAAGGCTACTTCTCCAAGATCAGGAAATATAACTGACCTATCTAATGCATAAAAATAAAACAGAATTAGGCAAAATGAATACATAGAGGAATATGTTTTACATGAAGGAACAAAACTAAACCCCAGAAGAAGAACCAAGCAAAGTGGAGCTAAAGAATCTACCCAATAAAGTTTTCAAGGTAATAATCATAAAGATGCTCAATGAAATTGGGAGAAGAATTATTACAATGAGAAGTTTGGAAAATAGTTGGAAACTATTGGAAAATGAAGAACAAAATAAAACTATATACAGTAACAGATAAAACATACTAGAAGGAATCAACATTAGCTTAGATGATACAAAGCAACAGATTAACAAATTGGAGGACAGAAGCAATTAGTAGTGGAAATTACTAATGCTGAATAGAAATAATAAAAAAGAATAAAAATATGAGGATAGTTTAAGAGACCTCTGGAACAATATTAAATGTATTAACATTTGCCTTATAGGAACACAGAAGGAGAAGAGAGAGTGAAAGGGACAGGGAACTTATTTGAGGAAATAATAGCTGAAAACTTACTTAATCTGGGAAAGGAAACTGACAGCCAAGTTCAAAAAGCAGAGTGTTCCAAACAGAATCAACTCTGAGAGGACTATACCAAAATGCATTATAATTAAGATGAAAAAAATTAAAGATACAGAGAGAATTTTAAAAACAACAATGGAAAAATAACTAAATATGTTCAAGGGAACATGCTTAAGACTAGCAGCTGACTTTTCAGGATAAACTTTGCAAGCCAGAAGGGAGTGGTATGATATATTCAAAGTGATGGGGAAAAAAAAAGCCCATGACCAAGAATATTGTACCTGGCAAAGCTATTAATCAGATTGAAGGAGATATAAAAGAATTTTACAGATGAACAAAGGCTAAAATATTTCCACAACACTCTAATTGGAAGATAGAAGACCACAACTAGAAATAGGAGAATTCTGAAAGGAACAATAGTGTTAGTAATGGTAAAAGTAAAGGTAGCAAATCAACCACTTATAAAGCTAATAGATTAAAAGACAAAAATAGTAAAATCAACTTGGATTGACCCTTAAATAGAATGGGGATTGGGACGCATATGCTTTGAGCAGTTGAAAATACACATGTAACTTATAGTTATCCCTCATATATAAGCTTCCATGTCCACAGTTCCTTCATATTTGAGGTTCCACATCTTTGGATCCAACAACCACTGATTGTGTAGTATTTACTATTAAAAAAATCCACATAGAAATGTACCTATGGAGTTTAAACATGATTTGTTCCAGGGTTAACTCTGTATTTATAAAATGTAGTTAAGGGGTACACAAAACAAGTATATAAAATGTCGAAAACAGTAAGCATAGTGGGGGAGTAAAAATGCTAGGCTATTAAAATGTGTTCACACTTAGGAGATCATCAACTTGAAATAATTGTGTGTGTGCGTATTTTTGTTCAGTTGCCAAGGCATGTCCAAATCTTTGTGCCCCCGTGGGCTGTGTGTGTGTGTATACTAATGGTAAAACAATCTCAAAATCTTCTAATAGATAAAAAAGAAATGAATACAAATGAAAAAATAAAATAGTCCTCAGAATCAAAGGAAGAAAGCAAAAGAAGAAATAGAAAAGAGCTACAGAAACAACCTGAAAACAACAAAATGACAGTAAGTACACAGACTAGATGCTTCTATCAAGACAGAGTAATTGAATAGATTCCAAAACAAGACCTATATGTATGCTGCCTACATATATATGAAGATACTCACTTCAGATCTAAGGACAGACTGAACGTGAGGAAATGAAAAAAGATATTCCATGCAAATGGATATGAAAAGAAACCCAAGTAGCTATATTTATTTCTGACTAAACAGACATTCAAACAAAGACTATAAGAGGCAAAGAAGGACATTCAAGTTCCAGTTCCAGTTCAGTCACTCAGTCCTGTCCAACTCTTTGCAACCCCATGAACCTCAGCCCACCAGGTCTCCCTGTCCATCACAACTCCCAGTCTACCCAAACCCATGTCCATTGAGTCAGTGATGCCATCCAACCATCTCATCCTCTGTCATCCCCTTCTCCTCCTGTCCTCAATCTTTCCCAGCATCAGGGTCTTTTCAAGTGAGTCAGCTCTTTTCATCAGGTGGGCAAAGTATTGGAGTTTCAGCTTCAACCTCAGTCCTTCCAGTGAAAACCCAGGACTGCTCTCCTTTTGGATAGACTGATTGGATTGCCTTGCAGTCCAAGGGACTCTCGAGTCTTCTTCAACACCACAGTTCAAAAGCATCAATTCTTCAGTGCTCAGCTTTCTTTATAGTCCAACTCTCACATCCATACATGACTGCTGGAAAAATGATGGCCTTGACTAGACGGACCTTTGTAGGCAAAGTAATGTCTCTGCTTTGTAATATGCTGTCTAGGTTGGTCATAACTTTCCTTCCAAGGGGTAAGCATCTTTTAATTTCATGGCTGCAATCACCATCCACAGTGATTTTGGAGCCCAAAAAAATAAAGTCAGCCCCTGTTTCCACTGTTTCCCCATCTATTTGCCATGAAGTGATGGGACTGGATGCCATGATCTTAGTTTTCTGAATGTTGAGCTTTAAGCCAACTTTTTCACTCTCCTTTTTCACTTTCATCAAGAGGCTCCTTAGTTGTTCTTCACTTTCTGCCATAAGGGTGGTGTCATCTGTGTATCTGAGGTTATTGATATTTCTCCTGGCAATCTTGATTCCAGCTTGTGCTACCTCCAGCTCAGTGTTTCTCATGATGTACTCTGCATATAAGTAAAATAAGCAGGGTGACAATATATACAGCCTTGACGTACTCCTTTTCCTATTTGGAACCAGTCTGCTGTTCCAGTTCTGTTGCTTCCTGACCTGCATACAGGTTTCTCAAAAGGCAGGTTAGCTGGTCTGGTATTCCCATTTATTTCAGAATTTTCCATAGTTTATTGTGATCCACAGAATCAAAGGCTTTGGCATAGTCAATAAAGCAGAAGTAGATGTTTTTCTGGAACTCTCTTGCTTTTTCTATGATCCAGTGGATGTTGGCAATTTGATCTTGGTTCCTCTGCCTTTTCTAAATCTAGCTTGAACATCTGGAAGTTCATGGTTCACATATTGCTGAAGCCTGGCTTGGAGAATTTTGAGCATTACTTTACTAGCGTGTGAGATGTGGCCACTGCTGAGTTTTCCAAATTTGCTGATATATTGAGTGCAGCACTTTCACAGCATCTTTCAGGATTTGAAATAGCTCTACTGGAATTCCATTACCTCCACTAGCTTTTTTCATAGTGATGCTTCCTAAGGCCCACTTGACTTCACATTCCAGGATGTCTGGCTCTAGGACATTACATAATGATAAAGAGATTGAATCAATAATTTATAACAATCGTAGATATGAACCCAGCTTGCTGCTGCTGCTAAGTCATTTCAGTCGTGCCCAACTCTGTGCGACCCCATAGATGGCAGCCCACCAGGCTCTCCCATCCCTGGATTCTCCATGCAAGAACACTGGAGTGGGCTGCCATTTCCTTCTCCAATGCGTGAAAGTGAAGTTGCTTAGTCATGTCCGACTCTTTGCGACCCCATATACTGCAGCCCACCAGGCTCCTCTGCCCATGGGATTTTCCTGGCAAGAGTACTGGGGTAGGTTGCCATTGCCTTCTCCGGAACCCAGCTTAGGAGTACCTAAATACATAAAGAAGACATTAACAAACATAAAAGAGATAGACAGCAACACAATTATATTAAGGGGCTGTAAAACCCCACTTACAGCAATAACTTATCCAGACAGAGAATCAGAAAACACTGATCTTAAATGACACATTATATTTGATGGGCTTAATAGATGTAGAGAGGACATTCAATCTAAAAACAATATACATTCTTTTCAAGTGCACAGGGAACATTCTCCAGGATAGATCATATGCTAGGCTACAAAGCAAGTCTCACTAAATTTATGAGGATTGGAATCATATCAAGCACCTTTTTGACCACTGTGATATGATATTAGAAATCAACTACAAAAAAAAAAAAATAAAAAGGAAAAAAATGTAAAAGAAACCTGCAAACCCCACAAATACATGGAGGCTAAACAATATGCTGTTAAGCAACCAATGAATCACTGAGGAAGTCAGAGGAATTTAATAAAATTCCATGTAGATGAAAACATAGTAATCAAGAATGTATGTGACAAAGCACATAAAGCACTTCCCTAAAAGAGTTTATAGTGATATCAGCATATCTCAAGAAACAAGAAGAATCTCAAAGCTTACACCTAAAGGAACTAGAAAAAGAACAAAGTCAAAAATAGAAGGAAAGAAATTATGAATTCAGAGTTGAAATAGATGAAATAGAGGCTGAAAAGAGAGTAGAAAAGATCTATGAAAGAGCTGACTCTTTGGAAAGAAAAAATCAGTAGGCATTTAGCCAGACTCATGAAGAGAGAGCACAAATCAATAAAACCAGAAATTAAAGAGAATTTGCAACAGATACCACAGTAATACTAAGAATAATAAGAGTTTATGATAAACAGTTATATACCAATAAAATGACAGCCTAAAAGAAATGGATAAATTCCTATAAATATACAATCTCCAAAGACTGAATCAGGTAACAAGTTCATTACCTTATATAAATTTGAATCAGTGGTAAAGCGAACAAACTCCCAATAAACAAAAGCCCAGGACCAGATGCCATCACAGGTGAATTCTACCATGCATTTAAAGGAGAGTTTACACCTATCTTTTCCAAAAAATTGAAAAGTAATAAAGGCTACTGAGGGACTGTCCTGGTGGTCCAGTGGTTAAGAATCACCTGGCAATGCAGGACATAGGTTTGATCTGTGGTCTAGGAACTAAGATCCCACATGCCATGGGGCTACTAAGCCCATGCCCCACAATTTCTCAGCTTGCACTCTAGAACCCCTGAGCCAAAACTACTGAAGCTGCATGCCCTAGAGGCCATGCTCCACAACAAGAGAAGCCACCACTATGAGAAGCCCATATACCACAACTAGAGAAATCTTGCACAGAAACAAAAAGCTCAGCCACAACAAAGAGCTAGCACAGACAAAAACTAAAAATAAACTGCCAAACTGTTTAAAAGAAAGTGCTTCAGAACTAGTGATATGAGATCAGCATCACTGACACCAAAAAAGAAAAATACAGGCCAATATTGCATATGAACATTAATGCAAAAATTCTCAACAATATATTAGCAAACCGAATTCAATAGTATACTAAAAGGACCATGATTGGGGGCTTCCCAGATGGCTCAGTGGCACAGAATTCACCTGCCAATGCAGGAGACACTGGTTTGACCACTGGGTCAGGAAGATCTCCTAGGAGAAAGCAGCAGCCCACTCCAATATTCTTGCCTGGAGGATCCCATGGACAGAGGAGACTGGCAGGCTACAGTCCATGTGGTTGCAGAGAGTTGGATATGACTCAGCAATTGAGCTCACACTCAAGCCCCATGGTCACATGGGATTTATCCCAGGAATGCAAGAATGGTTCAATATCTCAAATCAATCTATGTGATACTCCCTTTTAACAAATTAAATAATAATAATCATATGATCATCTTAACAGGTGCAGAAAAGTATTTTGACAAAATTCAACAATGATTTAGTATAAAAACTTTCAACAAAGTGGTTATAGAAGGAACATACCTCAATATAATAAAGGCTATACAAAGTACAAACCTAAAACAAACATCATACTGAATGGTGAAAAGCAAAGTATTTCCTCTAATACCAGGAACAAGGCAAGGATGCCCACTCTTGCTGTTTTTATTTATCATAATATTGGCCTGTAGTCCTAGCCATAGTTGTAGCCACAGCAATCAGAGAAGAAAAAAGAAAGAAAAGGAATCCAAATTGGAAAAAAGTAAAACTATCACTGTTTTGCAGATGTTTGCAGATGTTGTAATACTATATGTAGAAAATCCTAAGGACACCAGCAAAAAACTGTTGAAGTAGTAAACGAATTCAGTAAATTAGCAGGACACAAAATTAATGAAAATCTGTTGTGTTTCTATACTAATAATAAACTATCAGAGAAATTAAGAGAACAATTACACTTATAACCACAAGAAAAATAATAAAATACCTGGGAGTAAATCAAACTAAGAAATAAAAACCTGTACTCAGATAACTATAAGACATTGATGAAAGAAATTGAAGACAATGCAAAAAATGGAAAGACATTCTGTACTCTTGAATTTCAGTAACTAACATTGTTAAAATGAGCATATTACCCAAGGCAATCTACAGATTCAATGCAATCCCAATCAAAATACCAATGGACCAAGAGTATATTCTAAGGAGTGTAATTCTAAGAGAATTAAGTCAGAGAAGACAAAGACCATGTGATTTCACTTATGTATGGACTAATAAACAAATGGGCAAAGATAATAAAACAGAAACAAACTCACAGAGAACAAACATGTGGTTTCCAGAGGGAGGAGAATGGGGGAATGACTGAAATAGGTGAGGAAGATTTAGAGGTACAAACTTTCAATTATTAAATAAATCATGGGGATATACATGTACAGTGTAGGGCACAAAGCCAATATTACAATAACTCCATATGATGACATGATAACTATACTTTTCAAGGTTATTTTGTAATGTATAAAAATGTTGATCAGTTTTATACCTAAAAATAATATAATATTGTAAGTCTGTTACATTTCAAATAAAAATAGATTAAAAAATAATACATTAGAGCCACTATTTTATTTCATTTAAATCAGGCCTGAAGGAAAATGAGACTTGAGGTCTTTCTACTAACCAAGGAATGAAGGAATTTTCTATGGCATTATGGACACCAGGTTGAATAGTTTTCCATCATAACTCTATAGTATATTTGAAGTTAATGGTTACATTCCAAAGTAGGTAACATTAGAGTTGGAGCTTCAGCTTCAGCATCAGTCCTTCCAGTGAATATTCAGGGTTGATTTCCTTAAGGATTGACTGGTTTGATCTTGCAGTCCAATGGACTCTCAAGAGTCTTCTCAAAAAAAAAAAAAAAAATAAGAGTCTTCTCAAACACCACAATTCAAAAACATCAATTTTTCACACTCAGCCTTCTTTATGATCCAACTCTCACATCTGTACAAGACTACTGGAAAAACCATAACTTTGACTATATAGAACTTTGTCGGCAAAGTAATGTCTCTGTTTTTTAATATGCTATCTAGGTTGGTCATAGTTTTTCTTCCAAGAAGCAAGCATCTTTTAATTTCATGGCTGCAGTCGCCATCTGCAGTGATTTTTGGGCCCCCCAAAAAAGTCTGTCACTGTTTCCATTGTTTCCCCATCTATTGCCCATAAAGCAATGGGGCCAGATGCCATGATCTTTGTTTTCTGAATGTTGAATTTTAAGCCAGCTTTTTCACTCTTCTCTTTCATCTTCATCAAGAGGCTCTTTAGTGCCTCTTCATTTTCTGCCATAAGAGTTGTGTCACCTGCATATATGAGGTTATTGATATTTCTCCTGGCAATCTCGATTCCAGCTTGTGTTTCATCCAGGTTGGCATTTTCATGATGTACTCTGCATATATTAAATAAGCAGGGTGATGATATACAGCCTTGATGTACCCCTTTCCCAATTTTGAACTAGTCCACTGTTCCATGTCTGGTTCTAACTGTTGCTTGTTGACCTGCATGCAGGTTTATCAGGAGGCAGGCAAGGTAATCGGGTATTCCCATCACTTTAAGAATTTTCCATAGTTTGTTGGGATCCACACAGTCAAAGGCTTTAGTGTAGTCAACAAAGCAGAAGCAGATGTTTTTCTGGAATTCCTTTGCTTTTTCTATGATCCAGTGAATGCTGGCAATTTGATCTCTGGTTCCTCTGCCTTTTCTAAATCCAGCTTGTACATCTGGAAGTTCTTGGTTCATGTACTGTTAAAGCCTAGCTTGGAAGATTTTGAGCATTACCTTGCTAGCATGTGAAATGAGTACAATTTTGTGGTAGTTTGAGCATTCTTTGGCATTGCCCTTCTTTGGGATTGGAATGAAAACTGACCTTTCCAGTACTGTGGCCACTGCTGAATTTTCCAAAACTGCTGGCATACTGACTGCAGCACTTTCACAGCTTTTAAGATTTGAAATAGTTGATGGAATTTGAAAATTCCATCACATCCACAAGCTTTGTTTGTAGTAGTGCTTCCTAAGGCCCACTTGACTTCACAATCAAGGATGTCTGGCTCTAGGTGAGTGATCACACTGTCATGGTTGTTTGGGTCATTAAGATATTTTTAGTATAATTATTTCCTGTATTCTTGCCACCTCTTCTTAATATCTTCTGCTTCTGTTAGGTCTATGCTGTTTCTGTCCTTTATTGTGCCCATCTTTGCATGAAATGTTCCCTTCTATCTCTAATTTTCTTGAAGAGATCTTTAACTTTCCCATTCTATTGTTTTCCTCTATTTCTTTGCATTGTTCACTTAAGAAGTTGTTCTTACCTCTCCTTGCTATTCTTTGAATCTCTGAATTTATGTGGGTATATCTTCCTTTTCTTCTATGCGTTTCAATTCTATTCATTTTTTTTTCTCTCAGCCATTTGTAAGGCATCCTCAGACAACCATTTTACCTTTTTGTGTTTCTTTTTCTTGTTGACGGTTTAGATGAAAAAGACCCTGATGCTGGGAAGGACTGATGACAGAAGGAGGAGACAGTGGAGGATGAGATGGTTGGATGGCATCACGGACTCAATGGACATGAGTTTGAGCAAGCTCCGGAAGATTGTGAAGGACATGGAAGCCTGGCATGCTACAGGCCATGGGGTCGCAGAGATGGACATGACTGAGCTACTGAAAAACAAAGGTGTGTGCTGTGCTCAGTCACTTATTCTTGTCTGTCTCTTTGACCCCATGGACGGTAATCGGCCAGGTTCTTCTGTTCATGGAATTTTCCATGCAAGAATACTGGAGTGGGTTGCCATTTCGTACTCCAGGGAATCTTCCCAACCCATGACTCACACCCATGTCCCCTGGATCTCCTATGTTGGCAGGTGGGTTCTTTATCATTGCACCACCTAACGTGTTACAAATATATTCAAGGGTTGACCCTTGAACAACATTAGGTTAAGTCACTGACATTGTGTAGTAAAAAATATGAGCATAACTTTATAGTCAGCACTGTATCCATAGTTCTGTTTCTTTGATTCTGTGTCTGAGGATTCTACGAACTGAAGATTATGTAGTCCTGTAGTATATATTTATTGAAGAAAATCCATGTATCAGCAACCTATGCAGGTCAAACCCATGTTGTTCAAGGGTCAAATGTAATCTGTGGGTTTTGGCTATAAAATGCTAAGTATGATGGTCATAAGACATGGAAAAGATATAAATTCCTCCAAGGGCCAGTTCCCAGTCTTTAAGTTCTTGTTTTCCACCAGGATCTTGTTTTCACAGTGCACATATAACAACTACCACTGAGTTTTGCTACTCTTGGTAAAATGGTTAAGATGAAAGGAAGTTGCAAGAATTCAGAGAGTTCTTTTACTTGCTATTTGTTTAAATTGTCTTTGTAACCTTGAACTTGTCACCTAATTCTTCATTCTTATTTGAAAAGCTAGGAACTGTGCTTCACAGGGGTTTTTGAAGACTTGATAATTGTAAATTATCAGAAAAGTGAACTATTAGATAAGTGATGAAGCACACATGTATGCATGTTTACTGTAGAACTTGGTCTTATGTGCTCATTACTTTGCAACATGATTTTACAGTTTTCTCTGGGTCGCTCTTTTCCTTCCTCTGAACAAAGTTATGTGTGGTTTCTGAAATCCTTATTTCCTGTAACTAAAGATTTTGTAAAGAGTGTACCCTAGAGTACTGTAGTTGCTTTGAAGATTTAAAAAGGTATGTATTTATTCTGAGTATTGATTCAATAAGATATATTTGTTATTAAAAAGATTTAGTTATTTATTTTGACTGCACTGGGTCTTCATTGCTGCACACAGGCTTTCTCTTATTGTGGTGAGCAGGGGCTACTCTTTAGTTGTAGTGTGTGGGCTTCTCAGTGTGGTGGCGTCTCTTGTGCGGAGTACAAGCTCTAGGCCTGCAGGTTTCAGTAGTTGTGGTTCATGGACTCAGTAGTTGTGGCTTGCAGACTTCAGACTGTTGGCTCAATAGTTATGGCATAAGGTCTTAGTTGACCCACAGCATGTAGATCTGGGGTTAAACACGTGTTCCCTGCATTGGCAGGAAGATTCTTTGCCATTGGACCACTGAGGAACTCCATCTTTACACTACATGAATGCAGGTTCTCAAATGCTGAGTTTCTCACAATGGGAGCATTTATCTCCCATTAATTTGTTCTTTTGCTAAAATCTTCCATTACTCTTTAGTATTGTAAAGCCAAAACATAGTAAGCTGCTGCATGATAATCTGAATTTTCAGCCCCAAGTTCTCTTAAACTTTCATGACTACCTTTTTCTTTCCAGTTTTAACTGCTTCCTCTGCTCACTGCTCTCCATGCATGTTTGACACATGTGGTCATTCTTGTCCCTGCTTGGAATGTTGCCCTGCTCTCCTTTCTTATCTGAGACTTAGCCATTTTGCAAAGAACAGCTTATGGCTGCCCTGATCTCTTCCCTATAGAATGAGTTCTCCCTCTTTTGAGTATCTATCTACTCATTCCTTCATCCATCCTTCTTCCATCTTTGTTTTGTCTCAAGAATAGATTGGAAGATCCATTATGAATGAATCTCTATTTATACTTCTTTGAATCTCCTTAATTTCTAAGTTTTGCAAACCTAAGTATGGTAGTTGGTGGGTGTTGTGGATATACTATTTGACTCCACCCACTAGTATTGGGAATAATGTTTAATATTTCCCCAATGAGACTATTTCATATCTTAAAACTTTTTAAGCTTGTTATTTTGTACTGTGGTATAGCAATTAACAGTGTTATGATAGTTTCAAGTGAAAAGCAAAGGGACTCAGTCATACATATGACTTAACATTAAATAGAGTTCCAAGTGCTATATGTAGTAGGTCTTTGTTGCTTATCCATTTTAAATATCACAGTGTGTACATGTCCATCCCAAATTTCCTATCTTCTCCTCCCAGCAACCATTAAGTTTGTTTTCTAAGTCAATGAGACTATTTCAGATAAGTCATATAAGATTACCAAAGGATGAACAAAAGATAAGATAAATATCCCTGGTGAAATTAATGTATACATTTAAATTTTGAAATGCTCAGTATAAAAGAGGTCACAAAATTGCTTGTGTTTATTAGTAGCATGAATTTCTTTAGTGAAGTCTTTTTTTCATGTTAATCTCAAACTCCTAATTTATCTCCCCTCACTTCAGTGAAGTCTTTAATTCCTAGCCTTATGTAACTTTTAGTGCAACTAAAAAGTAGAATTTAACCCTGAAACGGGCTAGTTCTTTTGGCAGACAGTTATATGCTTAAACCTGAATTTCCCTTAAGCTATTTGCTTCTTTATTCAAGTGTTTCTTCATAACTTTACCATTTCTTAAATATGTTATTTCATTCACTCAATAGTTTTGCATTCACTGAAGGTTAAAACAGGCCGCAACAAGTAAACACATTAATAAAGTGATTATTCTACAGGAAATAAGAAGAGGAACTTAGATATCGTGAGTCAGGTGAAGAGCATTCCAGAGGAAAGGAATAGTAAGCACAAAGTTCTGGAGGTAGAAGAACTTCAGGGATGGAAAGAAAATCACTGTGATGGTCCACTGTGAGGCAGGATGAGAATAAGAAGAAGCAAAGTTGAGGAAGGGGCCAAAGGCCAGATCAAGCAAGGCCTCATGGGCCACAAGAGGAGCTTGGGTTTTATTTAAAGGGCAATGGGAAACCTTTGAATGGTCTGAGGCAGAGCAGTGATATGATCTGATTGAATTTTGAAAAGGATTTCTCAGCCTATTATGGGAAGAATGAATTGCAGGGATCATGAGCAGGAGGAAAAAGGCCCGTCAAGAGATTGGTGCCATGGTGGCTTGGGCCAGGGTGTCAGCAGTGGAGATGAAGAGGAATGTATAGTTTCGTTTCTTTTTTTTCTTCTGAGTGTATGGTTTTGAGGTAAATTTGGAGATGGAACCCACAGAAGTTGGTGGTAGATGGGATATGGCGGGTGAGGTAAGGGATGAATACTATGGCTTTTCACCTATATGCATACTTAAGCCCCCAGTCATTTTTGCTTTTACTAAATATAAGCCTTTCAGATCTTAAAGAAAGACTAACAAAATGAATAGAGAAACAAATGCATTCATGGCTTTAAAAATACTGTGAAGTACTTGCTTAGAATTCTGAACACTTACTTGGTCTTACAGTGGATTTTGGCCAAAGGCAGTAAAATTATAACATGCACATCGGGTGCATAGTTGGCCAGTTTGTGGGATCATTTTGAAAAGTATAATGAAAAATGTTTCTGTCTCTTGAACCACTTCTGAATGTAATGTTTCTACCAGTCCAACTAATTTTATATGCAGAGAAAGTGGTACAACTCCACAGGAAATATAAATTTTTCATTGACTAGCAGCCTGTAACTGCTTTAAGTGTAATTACACATTTTTCATTTAAGATCAATTTCACAAAATCATTTTTATGACCTAAGGCTGCCTTCTTAATAATTGGGTGCAGCTAATTTATTAGGGTTTGTATGTGTTGGTATTGCTGTCATTCTTGCCTCGGTCTAATAGAAACAGGCTCCACATAGATATGGAAAAGAGTCTCTGGTTTCGTATTAATTCCCCTTATGCCAATCCAGTGAACCCTGTTTTGTTTCTCAGCATATACAGTTCTGTAGAAAACCCATGATAACCTGTTCTTCAAACAGCTCAGTAGACAGATGATGATATTTTCCATCTAATTCCAGGGAAGATGCCCCCTCAGAACACTATTAAATATGATCTATCTCAGTTGAAGCAGCATGAATAATTCATGAAGTTTAGGAATAATCAGGTTCTAGGCTTTGGGAATTTTTAGTTGACATGCATAGGTTAACTTTTTTTTTCATTAAAGGAAAAGATCCTAAGAAGCTGTCTTCTGTGCCAAGATTCAAGTGCTGTGGAGATTCTAGTAAGGGAGTACAGGGCTGGGGGTAGGTGGGGAACCATGTCACTTTCTGCAGAGGGATGTGTACTTTTACACACACTTAATTCAATATATTTGTCTTACCCTGCATCTCCTCTCTTATGCAAATCGAGCAAGAGGCCTGACTTCATTGACTGGGAGGAGTCTAGAATTAAGAGTTGCATCCCAAAGCTCGAGCTCTTGTCGTATGAACCATTAGGACGAACTTGGCCCTTGGGAATTTGTCCTCTGACTGTGCTCTGAGTCAGGAGTCCTAGAGAAGCAGCCAGCAGTCTTGCCGAAGGAGGCTCTCTGTGGACTGTGACTCCACTGTCTATTTCTTCTAGTAAGGACAGCTTGGATTTTTCAGTCTTCCTTCCATGAGAAATATAGATCTTTTCCTTTTTCTCAAGTATGCTAACAGCGGATCAGTGTAGATGCTAAGTATGAAAATGATACATTATTCCTGCATGAGAAGTTGACCATCAGGACAGTAGTCTATGAAGTGGAAAAACTGATGCTTCTAGGAAGAGCATTTTATTGGTAGGATTGTGTAGAGGGAAGACATTTGGCAATGGTATTCTGGGTAGGTTTTGAGTGAATTAGGGAATTTGGATGAACAGTTAGAAAGGAGAGGGCATTTTAAAAGGCTCGTGATGGGAATGGACTTGGCTTGTTAGGTAATAGTGGGGATATCAGTTTGGCATGCACAGGAGGTCTATACCAAGGATATAAGTTTGGGGCCAGATTATAGAGCCTTTGAATGCTGGAGTGAGGCATGTGGGCTAAAGGCAGTGGTGAACTTTTGAAGTCTTTTGGGTAGGGACAACATATGATCAGCTGGTATTTAGAAAACAGGGTTAGTAGCAGGATTTGAAGTTAGTTGGTAAAGAAAGAACTCCAGGTGGGGTTCTAAGATTGTAGGCCAGTGCACTTGACTTTAGGGTTAGTTACATGACCACACATGTAGGGGAAATCATTGGTCTTTCCTCCTTACGAATTCCAGTGATGGGCCCCATTTCCTCAACCTCCAAAATAAAGAGCCACTTAGAGCAGCAGGTGAGGCTCCTTGCAGCATTTCTCCTGAAATATAAATGGCAGGATAGCATTTATGGCAGAAACCTGGACAGTGTTACTTTAGAATTGATCATAATTGCCCTGTGATTCTGCACTTGCTCCTGTGGCATGTTGGAACATGGAGTGCATAGTCTTGTGAGCTTTCCTTATCTTTGACCAGATCATGCATCCACAAGATGGCCTAAGATATCCAGACACTGATATTTGGGGGTTTTGTCCCAAAGTTCCTTGGGATGCTTGCTCCTTGGAAGGAAAGCTATGACAAACCTAGACAGTATATTAAAAAGCAAAGACATCACTTTGCTGACAAAGGTTTGTATGGTCAAAGCTATGGTTTTTCCAGTAGTCATGTACAGATGTGAGAACTGGACCATAAAAAAGGCTGAGCACTGAAGAATTGATGCTTTCGAATTGTGGTGCTGGAGAAGACTCTTGAGAGCTCCCTTGGACTGCAGGGAGATCAAACACGTCAATCCTAAAGGATATCAACCATAAATATTCATTGGAATGACTGATGCTAAAGCTGAAGCTCAATATTTTGGCCACGTGGTATGAAGAGCCGTATCATTGGAAAGGACCCTGATGTTGGGAAAGACTGAAGGAAAAAGGAGAGGAAGGTGACAGAGGATTAGATGATTAGACAGCATCACTGACTTAATGGACATGAACTTGAGCAAACTCCAGGAGATAGTGGAGGACAGGGAAGCCTGATGTTCTGCAGTCCATGGGATCACAGAGTCCATGGGATCACAAAGAATACAACTTAGTGGCTGAATAACAACAACCCAAAGTTCCAGGGTACATAGGAAAGCTGGGAAAATAGCATAAATGTTGAAAATTTAGGCAAAGACTTCAAGTCAGAGGACTGTGAATTCCCTCAGGGCACAAATCCAATTCACTATGCTCATCCATAGTATATATACTGTAGTGATGAATACATATCTTGTACACACACTCATTGGTACAGGGTCTGGCACACAGTAAATGCTTTACAACATCTGTTGAATGACAAATTCAACAACATCTGTTGTTGAATACTCTGCACATCCTCTGGACCTCTCAGCTGCCCCACTGGATGAGCTATCTGTGTGTACATATGTATGTTTGTATCTACTTATCTACCTTTCTAGAGAGAGATTGAGGTAGACTAAGACCAAGACCCATCAGACTATGTCCTCAAGGAAAATCAGTGAAAACTGAATGAATGAGAGGGGAAGAAATGGTCATTTGTAAGACTGTGTGATCAGCAGCTTGAGGGCTACATGAAGCTGGTTCTCTGGTCTAGTTCCCTGGGGCTTTTGGAGGATGGACTGAGAGATGAAACCTTATAACGGCTTTAAAACAGTCCCTTTACAGTGTTAGGCTTCCTTCCATGTTTTATGGTTAGAACTATGGTTCTGTGGCTCAGTGACCTGTCCAGAAATGTTATTTACCATGTTTGTGGACAAAACAAAGAACAGGTTGGTGTCATCCCAGGGCCAAGGCCATGCTTGAAATAATAGAGATAAGGCTGGTGGGTCAGGTTTGGGTCTTAACCATGAAAAGCTTTCTTTACTTCAGAGCTTGGAATATCTCCATTGGAGGGAGCCATTGTAAGATTTTAAAAAGGGTAACTGTAATCCTCTCATGTATATATTAGAAACATAACATGGTTGAAGTGTACATGGAATTGGAGAAGAAAAAAATGGAAAACAGAAATCAGTAAGAATGCCATTAGCATGACCAGGAGACCAGTGCTGTGGGGTAAAGTTGCTTTTTCAGAATTTCTCTTTTTATTGTCATGTTGTGGGGATGCAATTTGGTCAATGATACAGCTAAATCTACAAAATGGCAGAATTCTTCTATATTTCCATCATAGTTTAGTAAGTTAGGGGGTTAGTTATGTCCATCAATAAATTGACAAGTTGTTAGTCTGGGATTTTGCCGTCTGGCAGAATTGCATCTCCTTATATTTTATTCTTTGCCAAAAAGCATGTTTTTGGTTATATTGCTTTTATACTTGTAGAAGTTGAGTTGGAACCACATAAAAATATAACAGAGCATTATTTACTGAGAAGCACTAATGAGATGGACCCCTCATACTGCAAAGTAGTTGCCTGATCCGTTAGAGCAGTAAGATATAACTCGGAGGAATTTAGGATTGGGCTCACCTTCACAAAGGGTAATAAACACAGGTTCCCTGGCTTTGGTCAGATGCACTGTGAGAATTGTTCTTTGCTTAGCCTGTTAAATTTATTTTTCCTCCATATACCTACTTGACATAATCATAGTTCCTGGGACTGCATGGGTGTGGTCTGAGTTTAGTCAGAGCCAGGCATGTGAAGTTGCTTTTTAAACACAAGTTTGGTGGAAGAATCTGATACTTGTGTTCTTAGCTAAAAGGAAGGGGAAGCTGTCATCCTTTTTTTTACTCCATGAATCTCTGTTTTTTTTTGCAGTCCCAGAGTTACAGCTTCTGGAGTAATCATGAAAGAAAGGGAGAGGATAGCCCAATTTTGACAAATGCCTGGTGATTAAGAAATAAAAATTTCTTTTTCTTGATTGAAGGATCAGCTAACAGCCTTGTTTAGTGCTAATTTGGAGGTCCCACCTGTCAGGGAAAGCTCACCTCTAGCATCTTTAGACCAGGGTTTGGCAAACTTTTCCTGTTAAAGGCCAGGTGGGTAAATATTTCAGCTTTTGTAGGCTATACAAAGGCTTCTGTCAAGATTCTCAATTCTGCCACTGTAGTGAGGACAGTAGCCACAGACAATACCTAACTGAATAAGCATGGCTGTGCTCTAATAACTCTTTATTTATAAAATAGGTGGTGGCAAGGTATGGCCTATGAGCTGTGGTTTGCTGACTGCTGGTCTAGGTGATAACTATATAATAGAGAAGTGGCTTAAGGTGGATATGACTTCATTATCAGACTTATACTACATCCCCCAGCCATCATCTAGTTTTTCATGTTTGCCTCTACGTGCCTTCCTACAAATAAAGCAGAAAATTATGGCAGCCTCCAAACTTTGCAGCTTGATTTATTTAAGAACTACAACCATGTCAAGATAAATAAAAGAAATGCCAGAAGTCATTATGGGTATGTTGGCAAATATCATATTTGTTGATGGACTGGATAAATGCTAATCATGGGACAGTGGGTGATCATATAAACAGGTAGAGATTTATCTTTTTTATTCTTTTGGTGTCCTCAAAAGAGGACTGCTATTTGTTTGTTTGTTTGCATGGCTGTGGATATTTGGGTTTCTCTGTTCATGTTCCATTGACTTTCCAGCTCTGGTTTTCTCATTGCTCCTAGGTTATGATGCTGCACTGGGGACTGTTAGGTATTAGGTTGCCTTTCTATTTTTTTTTTAACAGGTGAGAAAACCCACTGTATTCAGCTGCTCTTATGCACTTGTTTATATAGTCTGTCTTGCCTGTTTCTTGCTCTAGCTCTACAGAGGCCTGAGTGATGTCACCAGGTATGACCTGACAGCATCTTGCTCCCCACTCAGGGCTTTCTAGTTGAACACTGCTGTGGGCACCCACGCCCACGCCACAATCCATGCATAGTGAACTCTCAACAAATGGGTATGGGAACCAGCAGATAAATTCTTTACCTTTCTCTCCTATGTGGGATGATCCTGAAATGCTATATAATTATAAAACTTCTCGGGGATACAGTCCTACAAATCAAGCAACCAGTCACACTTAGTGGTGTGGCCAGTTCCATGATGCATCAGTGTTTTGGCTCTTGGTCCTTCTGCACTCTTTTGTCCTTCCCTCCTGTTTTCTGGGATCTTACTTTTTAATTAAATACTTGCTACAAGTCTTCTGGCTCAGGCTCTGCTTTCTGGGGAGCCCAGGCAAAGTCTCTGCTCTAGGAATAAAACAGCTTACAAACCAAAGGAATTGCTAGATCTAAGAGAACACATGCAGGAGAAGATCTTGTGGATGTCTTGTGGGGAAGAGATGCAGGTGCAGAATATAAGCCTGGGGGAAGCAGCTCCTCAACTGGATTACTCAGCAGTTTGATGGCACTAACAATCCCATTTAAAAAGTATGTTTATTTTTGGCTGCATTAGATCTTTGTTGAGGCATGCAGGATCTTTGCTGTGTGACACGGGTTTCTGTCTAGTTGCGGTACGTGGACTCTCTAGTTTGTGTCATGCAGGCTCTCGAGTTGAGGTGCCAGGCTCAGTAGTTGTGGCATGCAGGCCTAGTTGCCCTACAGTATATGGGATCTTAGTTCCCCAACCAGGGGTTGAACCTGTGTCTCCTGAGTTGGAAGCTGGATTCTTAATCACTGGGCCACCAGGGAATTTCCAGAATCCCATTGTTTGTTGTAAGGGAGGTGGTGGTCACCCTGGCATGTGGTATTGCAATCATTCACACTTCTTTCACCCTAGTTTACTGGGAGGCTGTGCAGGTGGAAGAAGAGGTCCTGGGTCATGTGGTGTGTATACTGATGGAGCAGTGTGGGGCGTGATGAGGATGATGGAGTGCTATGGCTTCTGTTAACTGCATTACTCTTATTTTATACAAATCTTTAAAAAATTTATTTTATTGAAGTATAGTTGACATATAGTGACTCAGTTATATATATGTATATGTATATATGTGTGTGTATACACACACGCTTTCTTTTCATATTCTTTTCCATTTTGGTTTATCACAGGGTATTGAATGCAGTACCCTATACTATACAGTAAGACCTTGCTCTTTATCCTTTCTCTATTTGTAATAATTTGTGTCTGTTAATCCCAAACTCCCAATCCTTCCCTCCCCTACTCACCTTCCCCTTTGGCAACCACAAGTCTGTCCTCTATGTCTGTGAAGTCTGTTTCTGTTTTGTAGGTAAGGTAGTTTATGTCATATTTTAGATTCCATCTACAACTGATACTATGTGGTATTTGTGTCTCTCTTTCTGACTTACTTAGTATGATAATCTTCCTTCCATGTTGCCACAAATGATGTTATTTAATTAGTTTTTCTGGCTGGGTAGTATTCCATTGTATATATGTACCACATCATCTTTATCCATTCCTCTGTCAATAGACATTTAGGTTGCTTCTGTGTCTTGGCTATTGCAAACAGTGCTTCAATGAACATAGGGGTGCAAGCATCCTTTTGAATTCTAGTTTTGACCAGATATTGCCCAGGGGTGGGATTTCAGGGTCACATTGCAACTCTATTGTTAGTTTTTTGAGCAATCTCCATACTGTTTTCCACAATGGTTATACCAATTTACATTCCCACCAACAGTGTGGGAGAGTCCCCTTTTCTCTATACCCTCTCCAAGCATTTGTAGATTTTTTTTTTTAATGAGGGCCATTCTGACTGGTGTGAGGTGGAACCTCATTGTAGGTTTGAGTATGCATTTCTCTAGTAGTTAGTGATTTTCAGCATCTTTTTATGTTTAACTGTGCTACTCTTAAAAACAAATAAAAAAGACAGTAGTAGACTATTACAATCAAGTTCCAATGCATGACATACTTTGAAGCCAGAAGGCCTCTGATGACAGCTCTGAAGGAGGCTGTCACCAATTGCAGATTCAGGAAGGCTGCATGGAATTACAAGGATCTCATTAGAAGGGTGGCAGAGCTACAAATGGGGCTGAATGAGTAAGCCCAGCAGGTCTTTTTCGTCAGAGTCACAGCCCTAGTTGGAAACAAGTGGGGCCCAAAAGCTTGAGATGGACCCATTTGGTAGATGTGTCTGAGAATAGTACACCCCCAGATTGTCCTGAAGCCCCCAGGATGGCAGAAGTAGCCCCTGTAGTCTGTGAAAATGACCTCACCTGAGGTGGATCCTTGAAAGAAGATGCTCATTCTCAAGATCTGCCCCTCCCACACTTGTAAATCTCCAGCTGATAAATTAAGATCTTAGTACAGCCTAAAAAGGGAAGAAATAGCTTTAGATGCCAAAGCTATTGACTGCAGAATCTGGATGGAGAGACTTTATTGACACAGGGCACTCACCTGTGCCTCTAGGCTGAATGTTCTGGCAGTAACATCTGGAATCGGCACAGAAAGCCATGGGAACTGTCTCTGCTTCACTTCTCTTAGTACTTCCTCCTCTGATCTTACTGATGATTTCACTTGTGCCTGGAGGACCCATTTTGCCTAATGGTCTCACATCTTAAGAATTTGCTCAGAACACAAAGTAACCGCTGGCTGATATTTGTTCTGCCTTATTTTTGTGAGTCTGGAGGAGGGAAGGATGGTGTACTCTGTTCTGCATTTTCTAACACATCCTCATCTCAATCCTGGCACATGTGCCTCCCTTCTCTGTGAACAGCCTTGGCCAGCAGCCTCAGCAGGCGTTGAGGATGTAACTCATAGCAAGCAGAATGTGGCACTGTCACGGAGGCTCAGGGTTTCCAGCTGGGTATGTGACATCTCAGAAGGGAAGAATTCTGTTCCAAATCTGATCTTAGGATTGGAATCAGGTTCTAGCAATCCCTTCTCATAGAGACACAGGGATGGTGAGAAAAAATAAATGAGGAATATCATGGCAAAGCAGGATGCCTGCTCTTGCTCTGGCCTAGTGCCTTAAAGGGAGGGTATACTGCTCACAGCTACCCTGTTTCCCAGCTAATGTTGGTGTGGATAATTATTACTTTCCTTCCAGTAATGGTCCTTCCAACTCATTTACCTAGCAGTAAAGATTCTGATTCAGCATTGTCTCTCTCTTTTTTTTAAAACCAGCCTCTAGGATTTTTCTATTACTTTTCTTGATCGTATTAGTTTCATGCTTCAGCTGTTCATGCTTCTATAACTGCATCTGCATTTTTGTCTCCAGTCCCAGACTGATTTCAAACAGTATCATCAGTGTTAGAGCATTAGAAGAGGGAAGAAAGAAAAGCTCCAAGTAGATTGAGTGGCAAGAAAAGAATGAGACAACATCTGGGCCATCAAAAGCCCCTACTGCTCAAACCTCCTGGTTCGCAAATGAATTTATAGTGAGTTTATTCACATATTTTCATTTCAATGTGTCCCCTAACCTCATTCCTAGTTTTGAGGCAATGATAAAATATATTTTTCCCAGCTTGATTTTTTTCCTTCCTGATGAGCTTCGATTAGAGGCTCTAAACGTCTTAGGGCTTGTTGAAAAGCTATGAACTTTGTTACCTTGAAACCTACTTGATGAAAACAAAAGAAATTGTGCTTAACCTCTCTTAGCACCTCATCAGTTGCTTTTATTCAAAGGTTTAGCCCTGAGTTTGGCTCTTGTAGTCAGAAAAATTCACCAGGTTGGAAATACATGTTAACCTGCAGTGCCACAAGTACATTCCAATCTCAGAACTATGACTATACCATTGTTTTCATCTCTATTTTATGGTAATCCATGAGAAAAAGAAAGGAAGTATTCATAATGCACAAACAGGACAATGTTCAAGTCTTCATTGTACCATTATTAGTTGTGTTATATTAAATAAGTTATTTCACCTCTCTGAGCTTCCTTCTGTCAGTTGTAAAATCTTATTGAGCTGGTGCAAGGTTAAAGTTTGTTAAGCAACTCACATAGAGCACATAGTAGATATACAGTATATGATTGTTTATATTAGATAAGAAGGCAAGTCTTGTATATGTTGATGCTTCTGCACCTAGTGTCTGCTAACTTGCAGCCTTGGATTGGGTTTGCACAGTACATCAAAAAACAGACTTTAAAAGACCAATAAGAATTTCATGGAGAGAAAGAAAAAGCATTGGTACTATTTATTTATTACTATCAAATTTGTTTATTATATGCTGAGCAGATCCTCCTCAAGCAAAATTATCAGTGAAATAGGCACACCATTAGATTAGGAGATATATCGTCAAATACAATCAACTTATTTGCCCATCACAGCTAAGTATTACATAACACACAGCAGAATAACAACTAATATTTATGGGTCACTTTGTATGTTCCAACTGCTTGATGATTAATATTTCATCTAATCCTCACAACTATCCTGGGAAGCAGGCACTGTTACCTCCTGTGTGTTCCCAGGGAGGACCCTGAGCCTGAGAGAAGATGGATAAGTGAGTCACCTGAAGCCTCACGGCCTGTGGTTGAGGAGCAGCTGTACCTTAGCCCAGGTCTCTTTGACTCAAAGTTCTTACCCATGATGTCCTGCTGCTCCCTTCTCTGGTGCGTTACCATGGTGACCTTTAACACCAGGCGAGCACCAGTACTGCCTTAGCTGCAGCCCTGCTGGGGACCCTGCAAGCCATATTGGAGCCTGAGGCACAACACAAATGTGTATCTCTAGATACACTGGTCAAAGTATCTTCCTATGTTTTGAAACACCCTGTTGTCAACTGTCAAAAACATGCAGATTTGGGGACACAAAGGCCCCTCTGCCTGGAAACCTTGGGCTAATTGGGAATTAAGTGTTTATAAGAGTCCTCAGCAAACAAACAACAGCAGCCTATTTTATTTAACATTTTGATATTTTGTTCATCATGGAATTTTTCAGTATTAATTTTGATTTTTAAAAATAACACATTAAAATATTACATATCTCGATTATAGAGTTTTTTGGCGTCCCTTCAAATTTTTGTGCTTGAGATAAGAGCCTTACACACCTCACCTGAATCTTGGCCCTGCTTAGTTGGCATCAAATTTCAAGGAAAGAATTGTCTTTATATTTTTGTTTTTTAAACCTAGCTGAGGGGAAGATGAGGGATGAGACTCCCAAGGGCAGAAGCAACCAACAGTGACTGCTAAATTGAGCTACAGGGCCAAGGAGAGAAATTCGATTTTGTTTTCTTTCTCTGAAAGAAAGAGGGAAAGAGAGAGAAGGAAGGAAGGATGGTGATACAGAGCCAGTGATGTGAAGAGCAACTGGGCTGGGTGGGGAGCAGGGCCAAGAACACTGCCAGGTCTTACTGTGGCTGCAGACAGTTGTGAATGATGCCACATATGGTTCCATTTGAAAAGGCACGTGTCCTTGTGATGTGAACCGTCTTTGCCTCACTGAAATCTTCACTAAATCAGATTTAACCCATATACATTTCAGGTTGTAAAGATTAAAAAAGGCACTAAGTTCATGCTTCATGAGTGTTGTGGGGAACAGATCAATTTCAGCAGGAACCTGGAGGCAGAGGGCCTAGGTGAACCTGATTCCCTGGGAATTTGTACAAATTATGGGGAAGTCTGTGTATATCCATGGAGAGAGAAAGTGGGATGGGGTTGAAAAGTCAGTCTTATAGAATTCTTGAGAGTTAGGGAATGGTGCTAGTGGTGAAGAACCTGCCTGCTAAGGCAGGAGATACAGAAGATGTGAGTTCGATCCCTGGGTCAGGAAGATCCTCTGGAAGAGGACATGGCAACCCACTCCAGTATTCTTGCCTGGAGAATGCCATGGATAGAGATGCTTGGCAGGCTACATACAGTCCATAGTGTTGCAATGAGTTGGACATGACTGAAGTGACTTATCACACATCATGCAGGGAAGGCCCTAGGGCCCTGATTTTTTTCCTGAAAATAATTCAGGCAGAAAATCAGTGTATGAGAATCTAGAAAGGGTTATGGCTTGAATCTAGCTGTTGGCTCACAGGATTTCAGATTTGCTAAGTATTTTTCTATTTCTCTTACGTTTAGGTCAGGGTCACTTAATGCCTGGTATGTTCTTGGAGAATCAGTAGGTTGTCCTGCCCTTCCTGCTCCTCTTTGCTTTGATCTTACTTATCAGTGCCCCTTTGTTCTACCAAAACTTGTTCTTCCTTAGCTTGGGCGAGGGGACCCTATTTGGGAGCACAGCGTTCCTCAGGACACAGGGGTCTTCTCCATGCCCCTTCATTCCATTTAGTGATCCACGGAGATGCGGGGGAAGACAGCCCAGCAGCCTGTCTCTGGTGGGGTTCTGTGGGATGGTGGAAGTGGATGAATCCCTTCTCTTCCTGGAGTCTCCCTGCTACTCTGCTCTCCACTCAATAAAACTCACTGGACTATTAGGCAAGTTTATGAAACTTTTATTGAAGGGACAAGGGAGTCTCAGAAGAGTGGTTCTGTGTGAGCCTTATATTACTCAGAACGGCACAATTGGAGAGGGCTTTTCAGGCTTAGAACTTGGCTAGGAGGGCATTTTCCCTTCTCTCCAATCTCACTCCCGCGGGACACCCCTGTTCAAGGCCCTGAGTCCGGCATGCTCCCGAGCCACACTCGGATGTTCAGCAGCAGCTCTGCTGTTGGGGGCTTCCTGCAACTGAAGCAATGACCAGCATCTTAGGCTTTTGCCAAGGGCTGTGGTGAGGTATGGGGTGGCCCCTTGGCCTATACGTGAGGGTCAGTGTGGGTGCCCTGAATGAGGATCTGTTTGGCTAGGAAGGCATTTCCATGGCTGATTTTCTCACTCACCTCCTTAAGAAGTAAGCCCCCTCACCAGGGTAGGCATTCATTTTTCTGAGAAACCACACAGTTCAGTCTCATAGGACAAGGAATGTTTTCCCTATCCAGCTTGGCTTTGGCTTTGCAGTTTTCAAAAGAGTAAGTCCCATCATTGCTGGGCTGAGAAAACATTTGGCTCTTTCCTGCCTCACCTGGGCCTGACTTGTTTCAGAGAGAAACCATGTCTGCTGTAAACATTATTCTTATTATCTGATTGGCACCCGTTCCAATCACACCTCATTAATTCCGCTCATCCCTTTGCAAGTTAATATTAAAACCACACATGATTTGGGAGTGAATAATATTTTACACCCCTTATCCAAAGTAAAAGTTCTTATAAGCACAAATATCTGGCCAGTCACTGTTTCAGTCGTGAAGTAATTCTTGTCCCAAGTTGATCATTTCTTCTTGGAAATAAAATTAAACATATAAGAGACTAATAGAGTGACCTCGTGTTCCCTAGTTGGTCCCTTAACGCTCACACACACTTCTTTTACCTGCCATGCTCCAGTGGGGATATTCTATGCCAGCCAGGCCATTTTCCTTTCTGTTCCCCAAATGTGCTATTTTTATTTCTTTATAGATGAATGTAAACTTCTCTAGCAGCAGACCTACAAGCACAGTTTACTTTACCATTCAAAGTGGATGTATGCTGTCCTCCGAAATTATTGGTTGGGATTATGTTACTTTTCTTGTACTTTTTAAACATTTCTAACCAATACCTCAAGACTCTACCCTTTCTTCTGTAAATATTTGACCATTATAGAATTGCAATAGTAACATAAATGGAGTGTTTACAATATGCCAGGCACTGAGACCAGACTTTTATGTGTTGAGAGACATGATTGAATACAAATCTCTGGAGTCAGAGAGGATTCAAGCTGAGGCCCTGCCATGTACTTTGATCACCTTGAGAAAATGCTTAAACTCTTTAGTTTATGCATCTGTAAAATGGGCATACTTGCAAGTATCTTGTGCAGAACACAAGACCTTCAAGATCTGATCGCCACTTTCCCTTCTTAGTCACTCGTCTGCTCAAGAAGCTTCTGTTCCAACCAGTTATGTTCTTGGACACAACAGGTTCTTCCTTTTCTCCCTGGCTTTGCAGGTGCAGGTACCATTTCCTCACTGTAGAATGTTCTTCCCTCTGTTCACGGCTGTCATGAATTCTCAAGTCATTAGCCTAAGGAAAGCCTTAGAAAGCCTAGAAAGCTTTCCCCTACCCATTGAGTCCTGTCGTCTTTCAACTTACTTTGCAGAGTTACTGATATTTTTCCTTTTCTGTCTGTCTTTCTAGATAGTAGGATCTTTAATACTGAGCCCCGAGTTCCAGTTTTTTGTCCTCTGGAGGAGTCGTATATTTATACCTTTTAGGCTCAAATTGATGAACAGACAAATTGCAGAAAAGGAAATCTGAGTAGTTGAATAAATTTATGAAAAACAGCTCAACCTCACTGGTGATGAGGAAAAGTTTAAATTAAAACCACAGTTGGATGTCATTCCATACTTTTCAGAGTGACAAAAGTTAAAAAGTCTGATAAAACCTTTTTTTTATCTGCAAAGATGTGGGCAGCACATCCTGCCATGCACTGGTGATGGGATTAGCAACTAGAACAATCACTTTGGAGTAATTCTACAACAGTAAGTAAATATGGAGATGTGAATGTGTTAAGATCCAACAATTCTAGTTTTAAATATTGCACAAGAAGTAAAATACAAGTGTTTTCACTGTGGCATTATTTGCAATGTTAAAAGTCAAAGATGATTTAAATGCTCATCACCAAAACAACAGATAATATATCATGGTGTGTTCATGAAGTGGGATATTGTATAGCAGAGAGTATAAATAAACTAGAGGTAAATTTATCAACATGATAAGTTTCACACACTCACCGTGAGTGAGAAATAAATTGTAAAGGATACAGTGTATCATTTACTTAAAGTTTAAATAAGCATGCAAAACAATATCAAATATTATTTAAGTACACCAGCATATGTAGAAAAAAATATAAAGGGATGCTCATGAATGATAAACCAAATTAAAGTTTATGGTCATCTTTGCGAGAGAGGGAGCAAAATGAACATAGGAGCCTAATGTATTTGAAATGTTTTATTCTTAATCTGAGTAGTGGGGACATAGATGTTCACTCTATTGTTCTTAATTACTCTATTATCTCTGGTACTTAATTTTTTTCAAATGAACAAATATTTCATTATTAAAATAACTTTTAAGGTCCAGGTATTGGACTCGGACTTGAATTAAAATCCTTATTCTTCTCTTCGATATCATGACTATGTTTTAACAGGATCCCTGTTAAATAGACTGAAAAGCATCAAAAGAAAAAGCAGGAAGACCAGACAGGAAGTTTTTGTGGGAATCAAGGTGAATCTTAATTTCCCCATCAATAAAATGAAGATAGTAAGTCCTTATTCCACAGGGTTATGAGGTCAAATGAGATTAACTCAGGTCAGGAAGATAACTCAGCATCTGGCACATATGTTGAATATTCAATTAATACTACCTGTGATAAACCTAGAAGACTCTTATACATTTGTTAAATTTCAAATGAAATAATGTCAGTTGCTATAGGGGGTCAAGGAGTGGGAGGAATGGGTAAAGGTGGTCAAAAGGTACAAACTTCCAGTTATAAGATAAGTTCTAGGGATGTAATATCTACCATAGTAACTATAGCTGACAATACAGAATTATATATTTGGAAGTTTTAAGAGAATAGATCTTAAAAATTCTCATAATAAGAAAAAGAATTATGTTCATGTGAGATGATGGATGTTGACTGGAGTTATTGTGGTGATCACTGTGCAATATATGCATATATCATAAGTCATTATGTTGTACATCTTAAACTATACAATGTTATGTGTCAGTTATATTTGCAATAAAACTGGAAGGAAAATGATATTAGGTATCAATAACAAATATATCATCAGTTCCCTTTCTGCCTACCAGACTCCTCAAACCCTCAATCCTAAAGGTGTATGTTGCATCCAGTTTTTCAGATTTAGAGTTTCACTATGTCTTTGCTTTAGGTCATGGCCACACAGTCAATATTTGTCTTTAAAGTTGGGTTAATGTCCCTGACTTCTTGGCTAATTTGGATAATTGAGGTACTCTGGGCAGGGTCTATGTAAATACATGGTTTGTTCGACTCAGAGGAGAGTACTGATACATTAAATGTTCTCTCTCTCACCCACATGCATACCCTTTGCAGTTCATCCTGCCCTTTGCATTACTCTTCTTGCTTTGAGTTTTTATTGGCTTTCAGGTTACTGAAAACTGAATCCCTTGGCCCACACCACTCTGTTGCCCATGCTTGCCTTCCTTTCCATCCTTTCTCTGCCCCAGCAAAACTACTTCCACTGATTTATCAACAGTCAGGTGTCAGGACAGCCCTGGAATGTGCAGGCCTGTTGTCAGTCTGATCTCTCATGGAGGGTAGAAAAATCAAGGAACCAAGGAAAGATCTCCCATGCCTGCTGCAGAGGGGAATAATATAAAGAATAGTGCAGTAGTAACCAGGCAGACATCAGAAAGCTGGGTCAGGCAACACGCTGAATTTTGTAATAAATTTTATAATAATTCCCTCCTACCATTTAATTGAATAATAGCTGTAAAATCAATTATGAACATTATGACTTAATTTTCTAATTAATTGAACCTACATGGAGAATCTAAAAGTCTTAGGAAACAAATCTTTCTGTGCTGCAAACCTTGCTCAAATATTTTGGAGCTGGAATTCCAGGATTCAAATCCCAGCTCTTCCTCTACACGGAGAGGTAAGTATTTAACTTGTGACCTTTGGTGAATCATTTTATCTCTGTGCCTCTTTAAAATAGAGGGAATAAATACTGTCTATTTCACAGGTTTTTTGTAATGATTAAGTAATTGATTATGTATAATTTTAAGTGATATGTGTAATCTTAAATGAAGATTATATGTAAATCATATAATCCCTAATAATAGAAAGTATGCAATAATTATTAGCTATTATACTCTGCCCGCAATATGGGAGACCCAGGTTCAGCTCCTGGGTTGGGAAGATCCCCTGGAAAAGGGCATGGCAACCCACTCCAGTATTCTTGCCTGGAGAGCTCCATGGACAAAAGAGCCTGGTGAGCTACAGTCCATGAAGTCACAAAGAGTTGGACATGACTGAGTGACTAACACTTCTCTTCATTTTCTGCCTAATCTTATTGGACCAGAAAGTCTTTTGTGTCTTCATGTAAGTTGTTCATATTTTAAAAACACAAGTATGAACACTATGAGGGTAATCATTTTGCAATATATAAGTATATTGAATCAACCCTATACACCTTAAGCCTATACAATATTATATGTCAAATTTTATTCCAGTTAAGCTGGAAAAAAAAAAGAAAAGCACAAGCATGATTTGGTTATGTTTTAACAGGATCACTGTTAAATAGACTGAAGAGTATCTAAGGGAAAAGGAAGGCCCGAGAGGAGGTTTTTATGGGAAGCAAGGTGAAGGATTATGGTGGTTTTGACAGGGTGGTAACAACTGAGGTGGTGAGAGGTCTACACAACAAAATCTACTAAATCTGTGCTTTGTGGTACCCATCTTTATCACAAATCAAATGTCTCTCTGTGTGTGTGTGTGTGTGTGTGTGTGTGTGTGTGTTATATGTATGCCTGTGTCTGTGTATCTCTGAGCTCTATTCTTTTCAGTTTATGTATTTCTCAGTGAGCACCATGTTATTTTTAATACTAAGGTTTTGTGATATGTATTAATATCTGGTAGAGTAAGTACTACCTTTTAGCTCTTCTTTTTCAAAGTTAACTTAGCTGTCTATGTTCTTTTATTTTGCTATAAATGTTTGTAATAAATTTATCAAGTTCCTCAAACCAGATTTTGTTTGGGATCATACTAAGTCTGGAAGTTAATTTGGAGAAAATTGGCATCTTTAGCATGTTGCTATCACATCCATGAACATGGTTGAGCTTCTCGATTTATTCATGTCTTCTAAAAAAAGTTTTTATTGAAGTATAGTTGATTTATAATCTTGTGTTAGTTTCCAGGTGTACAACTAGGTGAATCATTTATACATATATCCTCTCTCTCTCTCTCTCTCTCTCTTAACATTCTTTCTCCATCTAGGCCATTACAAAGTATTGAGTAGAGTTCCCTGTGCTAACAATAGGTCCTTATTAGTTATCTATTTTATGTATAGTAGTATATATATGTCAGTCCCATTCTTCCAATTTAACACTCCCTGCCTTATCCCCTGGTGACTGTAAATTTGTTTTCTACATCTGTGACTCTACTTCTATTTTATAAATAAGTTCATTAGTACCCTTTTTTTTTAAGATTCCACACATAAGTCATATCTTTTATAATCTATAATTAGAATCTTAAAATATTCTCTTTAAAGGTCCTATATGTTCTTTCTTAAATTGATAATTCTTATTTTCTTGTAAAGAGTTTTTAGTAAATTGATTTTGTTTCTAGAAACCTTGTCTAGATTTCTTATTAGAGTTCATAATAGATCTCTTTATTTTCTTATGTTTTCATATTTCCTGTAATGTATTAGTTTGGAACTGAAGTTTATAGCTCTTGGCCTGAAAATTGAATTTCTAATTTTAATAAAAATAAAAAATTCAAGATTCCTACTTTTCATAAGGATAAACAAGATGTACAATTCTCAGTTCAGTTCAGTTCAGTTCAGTCGCTCAGTCATGTCTGACTCTTTGCAACCCCATGGACTGCAGCACGCCAGGCTTCCCTGTCCATCATTGACTCCTGGAGCTTACTCAAACTCATGTCCATAGAGTCAGTGATGCCATCCAACCATCTCATCTTCTGTTGTCCCCTTCTCCTGCTGCCTTCAATCTTATGTACAATTCTAGGATCTTAGCAAAACAGCAATTAGGAATAAGTATTTATCCCATTATATTCCACCAAACCACATTCCCAAACATAGTATATTTCCTACTGTGGTGGTGATAACAGCAGTAGCAAAACAATTCTAATCTTTCAGCTTATATATATTCTCAACATAGTAATTCAGAAGCAGATATGAGTATCAATTCCTTATGTGTTTACACAGCAGTTAAATGCCATATTTTTATTTTTATTCATAATACATAATTGTCTTTACTGATAATATGAATACTAATGTTATATTGTTTTCAATTTTGTTCATATATGGCATATATCAATTTAATGCACAGCAAGATTTAGAATTATTTATCAATAATAAAATTTACCAGGTTTCTAAATATTTAAATACAAGTCTGTAAAGGGAATCTATCTCCATTTTATTTATTTACATATTCTCTCACATAAAAGGATGCAGAAATCCATCAGTTTTTAACCAAATCAGAATTACAGTTTTTCAGATTTGAAAAGATCGTCCATTTGTACAGATTTACAGAGCAGAATAATTGTGAATTTCTGTGAGTTACTCAAATAACAAATTATATGTCATATAACATTTTAGTAAACATAAATATTCAAACTTGGTAGTAATTTAAAAATATTTCTAACAGTACTAATTATTTTTCTGCTTAATAAAATGCCAAGTGATATCATTGCTAGATGGGGATAGTCCAATGAAAACACTGGCATAATACTTTGTTTCTAGGCCATTTATAAGAACACTCGCACAGATTCATTCTCTGGGACATGACATTCTTCCATTTAGGAGTTTGAAATGTTTCAAAGGACAGGAATACATCGTATGCCAAAGATGTCTCTTGAAAAATTAGAAGCAGCATAATTAGTCAAAACCAAGGAAACAGTTAATTTATGGCATGTCCACTGATGAATTCTGGGCAACCATTGAAATTTGAATGCTATACAGCTTGTGAAAAAGTATCTGTGTTGCTGAGTAAAGAAGGAAAAATCTATCAAAACTGAACAATTACAAGATCTTGACTATATGTCTAAAACAGCAAATTTCTTAATTGTTACTAGGTGAGGAGATCTTGGGAGACTCCTTCATTCTTCAGATTTTTTTGTGGTGATGAAAGTGAAAGTGAAAAAGGGAAGCCCAAGAATACTGGAGTGGGTAGCCTATCCCTCCTCCAGTGGATCTTCCTGACCCAGGAATTGAACCAGGGTCCCCTGCATTGCGGGTGGGTTCTTTACCAACTGAGCTATTAGGGAAGCCCAAAAGTGTCTTGAGTATCTGCTTTTGTGCTGGGTGCTGTACTAGACACATTATATATGTAATTTATTATCTTCACAACAACCTATCAATATTTCTCAATCTTTAGTGAGCATCAGAATACTCTGGAAGGCATGTTAAAATACAGGTTTCTGGGCTCAATCTTCAGAACTTCCAATTTAGAAGGGTTATTGTATGGTTTAATAATTTGCATTTATAATAAATTCTTTAAAATGTTGGTGCTGCCTGTCCAGTGCTATGTTGTTGTTCAGTCACTAAGTCGTGTCTGACTGTTTGTGACCCCACTCTTTGAGGCATGCTGTAGCACACCAGGCTTCCCTTCATTATCTCCTGAGTTTGCTCAAATTCACGTCCATTGAGTTGGTGATGCCATCCAACCATCTCATCCTCTGTTACCACTGTCTCCTCCTGCCCTCAATCTTTCCCAGCATCAGGGTCTTTACCAATGAGTCGCGTTTTGCATTAGATGGCCAAAATATTGAAGCTGAAGCTTTAGCATCAGTCCTTCCAATGAATATTCAGGGTTGATTTCCTTTAGGATTGACTGGTTTGATCTCCTTGCAGTCCAAGTGACTCTCAAGAGTCTTCTCCAATACCACCATAGTTCAAAAGCATCAATTCTTTGGCACTCAGCCTTCTTTATAGTACAACTCTCACATCTCTATATGACTACTGGAAAAACCATAGCTTTGACTATATGGACCTTTGTTTTGCCATAGCTTTTCTTCCAAGGAGCAAAGGTCTTTTGATTTCATGGCTGCACTCACCATCTGCAGTGATTTTTGGAGCCCAAGAAAATAAAATCTGTCACTGTTTACATTGTTTCTCCATCTATTTGCGTGAAGTGATGGAACTGGATGCCATGATCTTAGTTTTTGAATGTTTAATTTTAAGCCAGCTTTTTCACTCTCCTCTTTCACTTTCATCAAGAGGCTCTTTAGTTCCTCTTCATTTTCTGCGATTAGGGTGGTAACATCTGCATATCTGAGGTTGTTGGTATTTCTCCCAGCAACCTTGATTCCAGCTTATGATTCATCCAGCCAAGCACTTCTCATGATGTACTCTGCATATAAGTAAAATAAGCAGGGTGACAATATACAGCCTTGTACTCCTTCCCAATTTTGAGCCAGTCTGCTGTTCCATGTCTGATTCTAACTGTTGCTTCTTGACCTGCTTACAGGTTTCTCAGGAGACAGGTAAGGTGTTCTGGTATTCCCATCTTTTAAGAATTTCAATGTCCACCTAATATTTGTATGTTAAAATCCTAATCCTCAGCATGATAGTACTAGGAGGGGGGACCTTTGAGAGGTGATTAGGTCATGAGGGCAGTGTCTTCGTGAGTAGGATTAGCCCTACTATAAGAGGCCTAAGAGAGTTCCCTTGTCTCTTTTCCCTTATGAAAACGCAGTGGAAAGACAGCTGTCTGTGAACTAGGACACCAAATTTACCAGTGCCTTGATCTTGGACTTCCCCACCTCCAGAACTGTGAGAAATAAATTGCTGTTGTTTATAAGACACCCAGTCTATAGTAGTCTTTTATAGCAGCCTGAGCAGACTAAGGCATCCAGGATCTATACTTTCAGAACCACTGATTTTTTAATAAAGGCATTTATTCTGCTTTACAAGTGTGAAAATTGACAGTCAGAGGTTAAACAACAAAGCTCGTAAGTTGTAGGACTGGGATTTAATCACAAGTTTGTCTAACTCCAAAGTTCTTTTAGCTCTATGCCTCACTTGTTCTTTAAGTGTGATCCTGTTGCTCAAAGTGTGTCAGTTATGCTGTCAGGGTCATCCATCCAGGGTGCTGCACAACTAGATTATTGGTCACTCAGAGATTCCACAAGATGGTGTATACTTGGAGGAATCAGAGTCTGGCTCTCTGTGCTCCAAAATTCAGAGATCTTGTTGGTATTCCTGAGTTGATTGGGCTGATGGGAGATTCTTTTCATGAAAACTCTCAACTGGCTGACATATAAAGTCCAGATACCAGCTTAATAATTTACTGTGACAAATGCAATTGCCTTGGGACCAGAAATTCCTGGTTGATCTGACAGGTGTGCTTTCCCTGGAGACATATTATGTGCATGAGAAACAAAATTATCAAAAGGCCACTTGTCAACCATGGAAGCAGGACTAGCATACTTAATATGGCTCAAATAGTTCATGTTGTTAGCTCTGTTGGCATGTTCCAGTGCATATATTTCCAGAAAAGAGATCACACATCAGGTGGGTTAGCATTCACATTGGACTGAGCAAGTGCTTCACTGGTCCCTGGAT
The DNA here is from genome assembly GCF_023699985.2 of Odocoileus virginianus. Classification (NCBI taxonomy): domain Eukaryota; kingdom Metazoa; phylum Chordata; class Mammalia; order Artiodactyla; family Cervidae; genus Odocoileus; species Odocoileus virginianus. The sequence continues at coordinate 34,566,969 of NC_069675.1, read as the reverse complement.
GCTGCTCAGATGAGTCCACACTATTGGCTGCTGGGAATCCCCTCTCCCCCATGTTTCTAGACCAGTTTTTCTTCTTTCCCTCATAGCTTGAATGTGATGAAAATAAAAACTTGTGAATCTGTGACTATTATGAGCTGAATATTTATGCCCTTTCCAAGTGCATATATTGAATCCTAACCACCAAGTTAAGTAGGTGATGATCATGACCAAAGAGGGTTATTGGTCATTCACACTTATGCAGAGCAGTGTGTACTTAGCAGCCTGAACAATATGTGTTCAAATCACTTATGAACTGTATGATCTTAGACAAGTTACTTAGTCTTTCTGTGCCCAGTGTCCTTATTTACACAGTAGGGTTAGTGAAAGTATCTAAAAGGACTGTGTAAGAGTCTATTAAATAAAGTGACTAAATGATTTTGAGCTTCCTTTGTGGCTCAGATGGTGAAGTATCTGCTTGCAGTGCAAGATACCCAGGTTCTATCCCTGGGAAGAGCTCCTGAAGAAGGGAATGGCAACCCACGCTAGTTTTCTTACCTGGAGAATTCCATGGACAGAGGAGCCTGGTGGGCTACAGTCCATGGGGTCACAAAGAGTTGGACCGGACTGAGTAACTGACACGCAGAAATGACTTCATTAGTAAAAGGAATAATGTTTTGAGCAGTTTAGAAAGCAACTGGGAAGGTTTGGGTGGGCTTTGGTGACTTCTCTTGGCGCTAGTCTCTGAAGGTATTTACATGCTTTCTATTCTATCACCTCCTAAGGATGACTTGCCAGTGAGCACTTGATAATGTGTTGTTGTTGTTCAGTTGCTAAGTCATGTCTGACTCTTTGCAACCCCATGGACTGCAGAATGCCAGGCTTCCCTGTCCTTCACCATCTCCCAGAGCTTGCTCAAACTCATGTCCATTGAGTTGGTGATGCCATCCAACCATCTCACCATCTGTTGTCCCCTTCTCCTCCCGCCTTCATTCTTTCCCACCATCAGGGTCTAGAAGGCCACTTTCTTAGGTGTTCCTCAGAAGTTCCACTAGAGGTGACAGAACCCCAACATGGTTGGTGTAAAGCGGTAACAGTGTGTTTTAATCAATTGTCTGTGGTCGATGGTGGTTAAGAATTGTAGATTTTCCCTCAGAGAAGATACTTTCTTTGTTTGGTATGGATCAATGTAGGCATCTGTATTCTGTCTCCAGAATACTCGAAAATTGCCTCTTCCTGAGAAAGGACACAGACTGATATATGTGTGACTGCTTCACTAATGCTCTTGTAATATGTGTTTGTTCAGAAAAAGTCTTCAGCTTGTCAGCTCCCATTAAGAGGAACGTTTAGAGCTTGAATTTCAGGACATTCCAGTTTAGAAGTTTCTTTAATTTGTTATGCTTCCCTTTATGCCTAGAACTGCATTTTTTAATATCAAGGCAGATGGTGTGTAAACTCTTAGGAACTTTACACCCACAGTTTGCTTGGTATGCTCATAGGGCATTTCTTTAGAGTATAAACTTTCTTCATTCTTATTATGACATAACTGCTAGATTTTCATCAACCAGCTTAGAGGAATTTAGGTATATCCTACCTGTGTTTGTACCTTAAGCAGTTACTTCCAGCTCTTATTTCTTGTAATTTGATATGTATTTCTTTTTCAAGTGAATCCTGCAATATTTTCTATAGATATTTCATTAAGGAGGAATAGACATTGAGGTTGTGAGTGTGTGAAAAATGAACTTATGCCAAGTTATGCTCATGTGTTCTGAATAATGAAATAGAGGTTTTTTTTTTTTTTTTCCCCTTTGTTACAATAGAGAAGAAGGCTGCATGGTTTTAGGTCAGGTCTTTTGTATATGAAGTTTTTAGATGGGACAGAGATACACACTAGCCAACCTATTGATGAAGCAGATTAGAATTTCAAAGGTTTAGTTGTTTGTTGTTGTTTTTTTTTTATGAATGTGAAGAGTTAACTTTCTACAATCCCTATTCTTACTGTCAGTCTTTTCAAAGACAAATATTTATTAAATACTCATTATTTACTTAGCATTGTATTTACTTTTGTGAGGAACTTGAGTCCTCTGTCCATGGAATACTAGAGGCAAGAATACTGCAGTGGGTAGCCATTCCCTTCTCCGGGGCATCTTCCCAACCCAGGGATCGAACCCAGGCCTCTTGTATTGCAGGCAGGTTCTTTACCATCTGAGCCACCAAGGAAACCTTAAAAATATTTATTGTTGTTTTTGTTCAGTCGCTAAGCTGTGTCAACTCTTCAACCCTGTGAATGGCAGCATGCCAGGTTTTCCTGTCCTTCACTGTCTTCCTGAGTTTGCATAAACTCTTGTCCATTGAGTTGGTGATGCCATTCAACCATCTCATCCTGTGTTACCCCTGTCTTCTGCCCTCAATCTTTCCCAGCATCAGGGTCTTTACCAATGAGTCACGCTTTGCATCAGATGGCCAAAATATTGAATCTGAAGCTTCAGCATCAGTCCTTCTAAATAATATTAGGGTTGATTTCCTTTAGGCTTGACTGGTTTGATCTCTTTGCAGTCCAAGGGACTCTCAAGAGTCTTCTCCAATACCCCAGTTCAAAAGCATCCATTCTTCCGTGTTCAGCTTTCTTTATGGTCCAACTCTCACATCTGTACATGTCTACTGGAAAAATCATAGCTTTGACTATTCGACGTCAGCAAAGTGATGTCTCTGCTTTTTAACACACTGTGTAGGGCAGACACTGAGAATCAGTTGCCAAGCCTGGCATGCCTCCTGAAGACGTGTTTGGAGGAGTCTCCTCTGGCCACTGTGGAATTGTGGGCAAATCGGCTAGGCACTCCTGATCTTACTCCTCTTCAGTCAGACGTTGGAGTACAGGTTCCTGAAGACCACTGCCAGCTCCCGGACAGAGCTTTTGTTAGAAAATTTATGTTCCCAACAAGTTCCTGGGATTCTATAAAATCTCATGGATTTGAATGCAAGAAAAGGGAAAATGTTTATTATCTCTAGACTAACCTTCCTGCTGGGTTTTCAAATGGATCTGAAATCTCCATTTACATGCTACAACAGTAAAAAGCTTCTCAAAGGTTATTTGAAATCTGAGCTGATTGCAAAAGGATTGATTACCAGCAAATGTGGCAAAATGACCAAGAGGGATTCAGGACAACATCTAACACACTGTGATGATCAGCAAAAGGTCATTGACTAGAGATGAGTTTAAGCATTTCTTAGCAGATCATGAGCATTCATGTGCTTTACTGCTTTCCTGACTTCCTCTGTGCCCCAAATCTTTCCTCATTTCGTGCCCAAACTAGATACCAAATGTTGGCAGAGGAAAGCTGGAGTCCTGCTGTGTTTATTTTGCTTTTATTTGTTCTGGATTTAGAGTTAAAACCTTCCAGTAGATGAACTGTATCAAGGGCTTTTCATTTCATATTGTGAAGTGTGTTGTTATGCACAGTTCATTCTATTAAAAAACGAAACATGTAGACCTAAATTAAAATGCAGACTGTGGATCCCTCAGAGGGGGCTTCTGAAACATCGGGCATGAAATGTTGCATAGATTTCTTGTTAACCAGAAAATGATTTTAGCAAGCAACCCTTCCTGCGGCCTCAGGAAGGAGCTGGGATGTTGTGAGCCTCTGAAGCTGCAAGGTGGGTGCTGGATATTATGCACATTTATCTCGGTTGCCAGGAGCTCTACATTGCCATCTGTCTCAAGCCTCGTCAGAGCTACCTGTGGTTTAAAGGCTGGAAAAGTCTGGACAACAAAGGGGCTTAGGGAAACAATGTGGCAATAAAATATTTGCAATTTTTTGGTGAACTCTCCTCTTGACACTGTGTGAGGTATTCAGCTCTTTCTCAGATTTCATGCTGTGAGGATACCTTCATGATGATTTTTTTAAAAGACAGCATCAGCTTCCTATGGTGAACACAGTCATAATATGGTGTCTAGGAATACAGCTATCAGCCCTTATATTTAAGTTATTTGGTAGTGCTCTCAATGGAAAGAGGTCTGGGGAAAGAGGTCTCCGTTAGAGGAGCTGAAATTATTCACTAACATTGGGCTCCTCTATAGCCAAAGGTAATAACAGCACTAAAACCATCATCAGTAGAGTTCAGAAAAATCCTCCTTCAGGCTACATTTCCTGTAATTGTCTCAATGCGGTGGCATTAATACTGACACCTGCCCCTTCTGTCTTCTGCAACTGCATTCTAAAGTCACAGCTTTGGGAATCAGATTGAAAATTGTGGTTACTCAGTGAACTGTGGACCACTAAGGCCTTAACTAGGTATGTGAAGGGGAAATGGAAATTGCCCATGTAAATGAAAATGTCACAGTAAGTATGTTGTGTTTTTATTTCAGCCTTAAAAACCAAAGCCTGAGTCATGCAATATAATCTGAAAAAATGAAGCAAAGACTTGTAATGGTAATTGGCTAGCAGCTCTAAAAGATCAAGTATGGGCTAGCTACGTTGTTACTTGCTCTGTGACCTTTGTCAGGGTCCTCTGTGAGTCCTGTTTCCAGATTTCTACAATGAGGAGCAGTGAGGATCCCATGACACACACTCACCAAGCCCAGGGCTTGGCACATTGGGAGGTTCAATACTTCTACCTTTTTATTTTCATCCCTTTTCCTGTCCCTCTTTCATAATGTTTTCTGTGAGACAAGGTTAAATAGTAGAAGTAGCAAGGTGACATCAGAAGTCATGCTTTCATGTTTATATAAAAACAAAAATCATAGTATTGAAGAGATTTTCCTTGATGACACCAAGTAAATAAATTATCCAATTATGGACAGTAACCAGAATAAAAATAATTTTACTTTTTGCATGATCGCATGATTTCAAGATGTTCTATTCTGACCCTTAGCACCTTGCCTGTCCTTCTGCATTTCCTCCATAACATTCCTTGTATCCTTCATCAATAAATGCTTATTGAACATCCAGTTGATTAGAAGTAGAGGTAACTTTAGGCCTTTGAAAGGCCTGGGCACTAGGAAATGGGGATACTAAGTCTCGGGGCTCCCTCTGACTTGCTGTGTTTCCTTGAGCAGCTTCAATGAGATAATTAATATAAAAGCCACTGTCAAAGTCCTTTTTGCACTCTCTCCTTCTAGACGGAGACATTAGGAGCCTATGTCCTTAAAAGGCTTCCAGTGTTCAGCTTGGTGATAGAAAGAGGGTAGTATTTCATGAGTTCTTGAAAGGCAGGTGTGTGGGTTAGAGGTCCCAAGCCCATGTGGTTGGCTAGGTAAATGACGGAGGGTAGGAGCCCAAGAAGAGCAGAAATGGGAGAGACTCATGAGTTGGAGGGCATAGTACTTGTAACCTTTGCTCTAAATTCTTCTGAACTTGTTTAAATGCTAACCTATAAAAATGGCATCTATTGCTGGACTGGCTTCAGGTTGCTGGTTGACAGATTCCAGTAGGAATGGCAGGTTGGAAACTCAGGTGAGCTTGAGACAGGTGCTGACCTGCCTCTTCTGGGTATTGTTCTTTTGGGGAAGGATGGGCCCCAGTCTGAGTTGGTTTTTTTCTTTCCTGTTTCTAAAGGTTTCAGCCTCATTAGAGTCTCTTATCCTGGGAAATCAGCAGAATCTTAACTGCTGAAATTTCTCTGAGTCAGCATGAAATGCTGATGAGCTCCCAGTCACACCTTTGGTTTGTTTTGCAATTCAGAATTGGGTTTCCCTGCTGTGGCTGATGCAGTTGGCTTTGGTTATAGTGTAATAAATTCAAATAAACATTTATGAGGGTAAGTAATCATATTTTATGCAAACAAATTATTCTTCCTTAAAAGTCACTTTTTAAAAATGCATGCTATTTCTTTTCTCAGTCAGCATATGAAGCTAATAAAAGTTATTGTATCATCAAAATTCCTTTCACGACTGTTTATTGTCCCATTTATGTTAAATTTAGAAGACTGGTCTCCATTTTGTTTCTCCCCTCCTTGCCTATTATAGTTTTATACTCTTACCACTTGTATAAGAAATCATGATTAGTTCATGTATCCCATAATTATGGCAAAAAACTAGAGATAGCTCTTTCTGAGAGAGGACAATGTCCATTAAAAATGTACATAGTTTCCAAATTCAAGGAACATGATTTACTAGCTTATTAAAATTGAAATTCAGTTTGAGTGCCCAAGAATCTATGCTTTTGAATTGTGGTGAGGGAGAAGACTCTTGCAAGCCCCTTGGACAGCAAGGAGATCAAACCGGTCAATCTTAGAGGAAATAAACCCTGAATATTTATTAGAAGGGTTGATGCTAAAGCTGAAGATTCAGTATTTTGGTCACCTAATGCCAAGAGCTGACTCACTGGAAGAGACCCTGATGATGGTAAAGATTTAGGCCAGGAGGAGAAGGGGGAGATAGAGGTTAAGATGTTTGGATGTCATCACTGAATCAACGGGCATGAGTTTGAGCAAACTCCAGGAGACGGTGAAAGACAGGAAAGCCTGGTGTGCTGCAGTCCACGGGGTCACACAGAGTTGGGCACAACTTAGTGACTGAACAACAAATTAATGCTAATTGTTTTGTGATGCCAAGTGTCTTCTTGGTCAAATGGTCTAATACTTTCATGGCCTATTTTAGGTATCCAGTTTGCTTCCCTATGGAGGAATGCCTGGTTGCTGCTGAGGGATTTATGCAGGATGTTATGGAGAACATTCTTCAGTCCCCTCCTATGAAGGAAGAGCACAGTGAAGTTCAGGTTTGTCACCTTGATACACTCATTTGAACATGTGCATTTTAATCCTGGAAGGTGCGTCTATGGAAGAGAGTGAGAGATGCTTTTGTTTCTAAGGGAATCTGGAAGGGAGGTTAGGAAAATGAAATAATGAAAATGAGGGATTGGGGGAAAATCTTTGCAGGGTGCAACTCTTCTGAAGTATTCTGCTGGGAGAGACCTGCAGGGGAACAAAATTTGTCACCCCAAAATGTCTCTTTGGCATGCCAGTTATTTGTAGCTGAAAGCTATCAAGGCTCAAAGACTCGGGAAGAACCTTTGATCTTCCTCCTGGCTATCTAAAGAATGTAGACAGAGGACCTATTCCAGGAAGGGAGTCATCATTACACCATGAACTAGGTGTGTAGACAGAAAGAACCCAGCAAAGTCTGTTAGAATTCCTCTGTGTCCTGGACATGACTAAGTGACTGAGCACACACTGTGTCCCATTGTCTCTGCAGGGCCCAGCAAATATTTATTTAGCAAACACTTGCTTTTTCATCTCTATGTCAATTGCCTTCCTTCCCTTCAACTCCCAAACCAACCCCCCCCTGCCCACCAATGTCCTCTTTACTCTTTAGCTGAAGATGGTAGTTAAGAGGAGGTTTTCGGCCATTTTTGTAAATTACTCAGTTTTCCTATGACTCTCCCATGTATTCAGTTCAGTTTGGTTCAGTCACTCAGTCATGTCCAACTCTTTGTGATCCCATAGACTGCAGCACTCCAGGCTTCCCTGTCTATCACCAGCTCATGGAGCTTGCTCAAACTCATGTCCATCGCGTCGGTGGTGCCATTCAACTATCTCATCCTCTGTCGTCCACTTCTCCTGCCTTCAATCTTTCCCAGCATCAGGGTCTTTTCCAAGGAGGAGTCAGTTCTTCACATCAGGTGGCAAAAGTATTGGAGTTTCAGCTTCAGCATAAGTCCTTCCAAAGAATATTCAGGATTGATTTCTTTTAGGATTGACTGGTTTGATCTTCTTGCAGTCCAAGGGACTCCCAAGAGTCTTCTCCAAAACCACAGTTCAACAGCATCAATTCTTCAGTGCTCAGCTTTCTTTATAGTCCAACTCTCATACCCATATATGACTACTGGAAAAACCATAGCTTTGACTAGACAGACCTTTGTCAGGAAAGTAATGTCTCTGCTTTTTAATATGCTGACTATGTTTCTCATAGCTTTTCTTCCAAGGAGCAAGCATCTTTTAATTTCATGGCAGCAGTCACCATCTGCAGTGATTTTGGAGGCCAAAAACATAAAGTCTGTCATTGTTTCCATTGTTTCCCCATCTACTGTTATGAAGTGATGGGGCCAGATACCATGATCTTTGTTTTTTAAATGTTGAATTTTAAGCCAGCTTTTTCACTCTCCTCTTTCACTTTCATCAAGAGGCTCTTTAGTCTTTGCTTTCTGCCATAAGGGTGGTGTCATATGCATTATCTGAGGTTATTGATATTTCTCCCAGCAATATTGATTCAGGCTTGTGCTTCATCCTGCCCATCACTTTGCGTGATGTATTCTCCATCTAAGTTAAATAAGCAGGGTGACAATATACAGCCTTGACATACTCCTTTCCCAATTTGGAACCAGTCTGCTGTTCCATGTCTGGTTCTAACTATTGCTTCTTGACCTGCATACAGATTTCTCAGGAGACAGGTAAGGTGGTCTGGTATTCCCATCTCTTTCAGAATTTTCCACAGTTTCTTGTGATCTACACAGTCAAAGGCTTTGGCATAATCAATAAAGTAGAAGTAGATGTTTTTATGGAATTCTCTTGCTTTTTTGATGATCCAACAGATGTTGGAAGTTTGATCTCTGGTTCCTCTGCCTTTTCTAAATCCAGCTTGAACATCTGAAAGTTCACAGTTCACGTACTGTTGAAGCCTGGCTTGGAGAATTTTGAGCATTACTTTGCTAGCGTGTGAGATGTAGTGCAATTGTGCAGTAGTTTGAGCATTCTTTGCCATTGCCTTTCTTTGGGACTGGAATAAAAACTGACCTTTTTCCTGTCCTGAGGTCACTGCTGAGTTTTCCAAATTTGCTGGCATACTGAGTGCAGCGCTTTCACAGCATTATCTTTTAGGATTTGAAATAGCTCAACTGGAATTCCATCACCTCCACTAGCTTTCTTCAGAGTGATGCTTTCTAAGGCCCACTTGACTTTGGACTCCAGAATGTCTGGTTCTACGTGAGTGATCACACCATTATGGTTATCTGTGTCATGAAGATCTTTTTTGTATAGTTCCTCTGTGTATTCTTGCCATCTGTTCTCAATATCTTCTGCTTCTGTTAGGTTCATACCATTTCTGTCCTTTATTGTGTCCATCTTTGCATGAAATGTTCCCTTGGTATCACTAATTTTCTTGAAGAGATCTCTAGTCTTTCCCATTCTATTGTTTTCCTCTATTTCTTTGCATTGATCACTGTATACATGTTATTAAACTCTTGTTTGATTTTCTCTTCTTAATCTGTCTCATATCAGTTTAATTCCTGGGTCAGCCAGAAGAACCTAGAAGAAAGAACCTAGAAGAAAGGAGGAAAATTTCTTGCTCCATTACAGACCCTAAGCAGATAATCATAACTTATAAGTGTCCTCAGTGAGTGGCCCACTCTGTGCTACCTACTATGTTCTCTACGGAGCATGCAGTCTGCTGGGGGAAACATCCAAAGCCATCTGAAACCACAGGCTAAACCAGACTCCCAGATATTGCAGTGGTGTAGAAGGCTCCTGCTGAGAATGCAGCTCTCTGAGAATAAACCCTCTGAAACCCACTTGAGTTCAGCTTGCAACTCACATGAATGAGTATACAGTGTGGTTACTTCTTAGCAGTAGAACATAACTCTCTTGAGTCATTGCTTCTCTATATTATAGGTTCCACTAATAAGATGATGGCATCTTACTAGACAAAACCTTGTATACCCAGAATAAGCATCTGTGTATTATCCCCCAAAAGCCTGAGATAGAAGAGACCATGTCAGAGCACAAAACATGTATAGGCTTGTGCCAGGTAATAAGGGTCTCAGTCGTTTTGGCCACTTACTGGCTCTGTGACCTTGGGCAGATCACTTAATTGTTCTGCACTTTGGTTTCCTCATCTGCAAAATAGGGTTAATAGAACCTACTTCCTGGGGCTGTTGTATTAAATAAGAGAACATATGTAAAATATCCATCATGGTACTTGGAATAAAATAGGTACTCAAAAATTGTACCTTTATTACTTTTATTGTGGTGATTTCCCATAATAGTAACTCTAACATAAAACAGTTAAACTGATTTGCATGTACTACTTAGATATGCAGTTCACTCTGGTTATTTAAATCCATTTTTATTTCATATTCAGTTTGAGGTATAGTTCCTGTCATGAATATTACTTTTAGTCTTTATACCAGAAACACTCAGAAAATTATTGCTAGCAATGTATAATAATTATAGTATTTTTGAATTCATGTTTTAAAAAATAACCAGTCATAGTTATAAATATCTAAGTGTAATATTTCCCTTTCTACTGAAGGGAAAATATTTTTTATTTATTGCAGTTCTACCTCTGAAAATAAACACCACAGTGTAAACATACCAGCAAGGCTGTCTTGAGTTTAAAAATCAGTTAAAATAAATTTAATTTCAGGGACAGGTAATGAATGAACACCTCAAACCTTTCTTTGAGAATAGATAAATTCTAAGGGTAAAGGTGCTGAAAAGTGGCTACTCAAAATGAAATGTTGTCTCAAATTCTGGCTGAAACCAGTGTGTTATCACCACCATTATTGTTAAGTTTGCTGGGCTTTTGCTGTTGTTGTTAAGTCACTAAGTCATGTCCACGTGGATTATAGCCTGCTACGTGTCTCTGTCCATTGGCTTTCCCAGGCAAGAATACTGGAGTGAGTTGCCATTTCCTTCTCCAGGGGATCTTCCTGATCTAGGGATTGAACCTACATTTCTTTCATTGGCAGGCAGATTCATTACCATCGAGCAATGGGGGAGGCTCTTGCTGGGCTTAATAATGTATCATAATTTGTCTTTGCCTTTCATAGAAATGAGGTCTCACCTTGCAAAAATATCAGGGGTCTTCACATTCACAAGTGGACTTTCTGGCTCAGAGAAGAACTGCTGATAGTTGAAAGGTGCATTGATGTTTGTAAGTAACTCCAGCCAGGGACTTGTCTGGTGTTCCAGTGGTTAAGAATTTGCCTTGCATTGCACAGGATGCAGGTTCAATCCCCGGTCAGGAAACTAAGATCCCACATGCTACAGAGCAACTAAACCCTTGTGCCCCAAATACTGAGCCTGTGCGCTCTGGAGACCATGTGTCACAACTAGAGAGTCTGTGTTCCTCTCTGAAAGATCTCTCATGATGCCCTGAAGATCTCGAGTGCTGCAACTAAGACCCGATGCAGTCAAGTAAGTAAATAAATATTAAAAAAAGAAAGCACATCCATTTCCCACAGGACCCACAGTTTCTGATTCTGGAGACAGAGTAATTATCACTACACCTGTGGGGCTTCTACCCCTCTATCCCCAGCTGGTCTCTGTTCGGGGACATTCCTCCCTCTTTTCTTTCCATCAACCACCTTTTCTCCTCTATGTTGATACTGACTCCCTTGAGCTGTCCTATTTGTTGCTATGGTCCCATTATTCTTGATTTTGCTTAATTGCACTCTCCCACCTTCTATGTTGTATACTTCTTGGGTCGCTGGATTCTTCACTTCTGTCCCTGAAGACCACTGCAGTCACATTCTGAGTCACCTCTGATCTGGCCCTCAACTTACTCCACCTTTGGCCAAGCTTCAACTCCCTCCACCTGCAAGGAAGTCCTTCACATGAACTGGTCACCATGTGAATTGATGGTCTGTTTTGAGCCTTGCTACAATCAGGTGAGTCCATGTTGCTTATATAACCTAGAGCTAAGAGGAGTTCATTTACTCTTTTTTCTCTCTTGAATTAATCCTCTGGCTTTAGAACCCACTTCACTGGCCAGATGATGCCTCAGGTGGGCTTTTCTCTCTATATATGGTGGAAAAAAATTTTTTGTCAGTTTAAATACTGTTGCTTTAGGAGATTGTGTTCGAACTACAATCTGCGATCCGTTAGTGGGTCATGAAATCAACATGACAGGTTGCAGCCAAGTAGAAATTTTTCATTAAACAATAAAGTAGAATAAAAAAAATCAGAGAGCATCTTAATGAGGATGTAGCGTCTTTACATCTTTTTCTCTCTTCCTGTCGTCTATCATGTTTGTCTGTGTATATATATGCTGGGTTGCCATATAAATGTATTTCTCACTGAGGTTCCTGACCAAGAAACTTTGGACTAGAATAATTCAAATTCTAGTAGAATTAGAGCAGAATTTCACCAGGAAGAATATTTTCTTTTGTTTTGAAAATTAAGTACCTCCTTGGGATTATGGCTTCATAAAAATTGTGATCCCTGTGTGTAACCTTTTCCCCAGCTCCATCCCAACCACAACATGACCTGCTCAGAAGAAGGCATTCAAGAGAGAAAATGACATGTATAATAAAGTTACTACTTCCACTGATTAATTTTGCTTAATTGCATTCTCCCACCTTCTATGTTGTATACTTCTTGGGTTGCTGGAGTCTTCCCTTCTGTCCCTGGAGACCACTGCAGTCACATTCTGAGTCACCTCTGATCTGGCCCTCTTTCCATGGTTAAGAAAGCCCAGGGTTTGGGGTCCCTGCAAATAAATAAGAGAGGCACATGGGAGACATTTGCTGGAGGCTGAGGTTTAGGGGTATAGAGGACAGGACAGATGGATGGAAAGACAGATAAACATATAAACAAAGCTGGTATCATGGAGGTAAGAGAGCGAGGAGATCCCATATACAAAATTTTAAGGAGTGATGGGGTTGGAGAGGGTGGCACTGGGGAGGAGGTGAGACAGAGTACCTGAAAAACTTTAGCACATGGATGTACATTAGTCAGCTTTAAGTTACATGTTCTATGCTGCACTCCATTACTTTCAAATCCTCACACAAAAGCTTGTTTTGCTCACAGCCTTGCATTTGTCGTGTTCTTCAGAAAGAAGTCAAAAGATGATGGTCCTAGAGCTCCTAAGGTAGAACCAGTTAGCATCTAGAGAACTTCTGTGAAGCAGGGTTGATCCAGGTGTGGAAGCCAGATAAACCTCTTTCCCTCAAAGATACCAGATGCCATTTGAAAAGGCAGGAAGGATAAGTACTGATATCTTGTGGTGTTGATGTCCTCTAGCCAAAGACCACCAGTAACAGAAAAGCTGTGAAACAAGCTGAGGCTGTTGCTTGTTAAACTGTGTGGCATCCCAGGGAGAGGATGTTCAGTTATAAGATTTGAACTTGTGTTGGTGATGTATGGGGAGGTTTTAAGGAAACAGAGCTTTGCTCTGATTGGATGCTGTCAAAAGGAGGGGTAATTCTCTGATTGGGTATCTTAACCAGACTAAAGGAGAGGCTCAAGGTGTAATTGGTAAAGAAACAGCAGCCACTTTTGTTACCAGGGATGGGGATATTTTGGTGTTTTGTGGGTTGGACCATGTTCATGGTTTAATCTGTGTTCATACATGTGGAGTTGTCCTATTTCTGTCTTTACCCATCATGGTCACAGAGTGGCCTTGTCTGATATTGATGTTCCATAAAATTGTTATGTTCAACAGAAGAACACCCACCTGTGTGTGCCAGGCCAGTTCCTGGATGTTAGGGGCTGCTTTTCTCTTTCTCAAGAGTATTATTGTTTGAATCATTTTACTTGAATATTAAGATAGGCTTTAAGATTGGGGACATCAAGGTGACAAACATACTTGTATGCTTAATATATAATATATTTTATATATATATAAAAGTTGCCTAGGTAGTTGTTGTCATGCATGTTAAGTACTAAGCTCCCTCCTTGAAAGGAGGGGACATTCACATCCTCTCATTAATTAAAGGAAATTGCCCATCTCTCTCGTGAATCTCATTCATACCATCAAAATTGCAAATTAACAAATTAGAAAGCTGTGCCCCTGACTTAAACGTTTTCTAGTGTAATTTGAGCCACAAGGTCATATGTCTTTAATGATGACTAGAACTGATTACCTCCATACATAATAATGGGATCCTGTGGCTATGGAGTTGCAGCATTCTTTACTAAAAATCAGAAACTCTATGGATAGTCTGAAGCAGGCAACTTCCTCGAGGCAGCAGGTGGGGCTGGGGAATGGTGCTGGCAACACATGTCTGTGTGCTAAATTCAGCTGAGCTCCATTTGAAAGACAGCTGCCTGGGCTGCAAAGGAAAACTTAGATCTATAATGAATCACTGCACAGCAGAGTGGGTTAATACAATGTTATCACCAAGAAATCATTTATAATGATGGTAGATTATACAATGAAGCAATATGCTGACTTTAATTCTAGTGCCATATGGCTTTAGGTTTAAGTTTATGTCTTTAGGGGGTGGGATGAGATGGTTTAAGGCTTTTTACATAAAGAAGATCATAAAAGCGTGATGTTATTTTATTAGTAGAGTGGAAATCTCAATAAAATATAGACCCAAGACAGAAAATAAAGATGGAGGGGAACATAGCAAATGCAGGATGACTTTTGTTATTTTGTAGTCACTGACAACTCTGGGATATTTATGGTTTCTTTTCATGATTCCTGAAACAGTAGGTGACTTCAGAATGCCCAGCTTCTACTGTGGGACTGTAGCATTAAGTGCAAACCTGTCTCTGAGTACTTGGATTAGGGGTGGCATGGAATGCGTATATCCAAGTCAAGAATTTTGCTTGAGTAATGCTGAATTGAGTGATGATAATTCTAGTAATAGCTAATATTTTTGAAGTATCCAGTATCAGATACTGGGCTTAAGGTTTTCATACATATCTGAATTAATTCTCAACACAAATTTTTAAGGTTGAAAATTGGAATATTTCCTGTCATATCAATAAACAAGGATGTTACAGTCATCAGCAATTCCAGCCCTCCAGGGCACTCAGGAAGGAGAAGAATTCCTGTGATTGACAGCCATTAGGCTGCAGCCACTCCCTCTGGGGAGCCCCGAGGAACTCAGGATATGAAAAACAAGAGATACTGGCCCCAGATACCTGAGATGCGTATAAAAGAAATGATTTCAGTGAGCCCAGACTCTTGCATCTTCTTACATAGAAAAGCACTAAATTCCTTAACTTGGGATATCTGATTTTTGTTGTAAGCTTCTATATAACCTAGTTCCTCCCCCTGCCTCCTTGGAGCAGTTCTCTCAAGGCTACTTGAGATGCTGCCTCCTGGGGCTTAAGTCCTAAAAACTTCATTGAATAAAACATAGCTCAACTTTTAGGTTGTGACTATTTTTTAAGTCAACAAGGTACTAATGCTCTCATTTTACAGGATGGGCACACTGAGGCTTTGAGGAGTTAAATCATTTGTTCAAAGTCACATAGCTAATAAATACAAGCCTTAAACTGGTATAAATAGAAGAGAAAATGAAAATATTCAGTGATTGGGATACCAAGAAGTGTTTCAGAGGTAGAAACATCTGTTTGGATTTCTTGGTCCAATTAAGGCATTCATTGAGGATCCACCCTGCAGGGTGTCAACACAGGTACTGGATTCCCACTGTCCTATAAACAAGCCACCTACATGAGTGAGAGTGTCCAGGGGAGGCCTGGACACAGAGGCCTTGGGGCCCATGCCAGTAGAGACAGTTACCAAGAAAGTGACAGGCTTCCGTGAAGACACCTGTAGGCCACACTCCACTTTGACACATATCTTATGATTTAAAATGCTACCCACAAGTGCCTGCAAAGGTTACAGGCTCCCTGTTTCTCAGAAAAGACCTTTGGCATTGAGGGGTGTCACTCAACTTGCTTAAAGTACACAGGACAAAAAGCTGTGTCTTCTAAGTGCAAAACTCATTTTGGATCACAGCAGGTGCAGGTCAGTCGTACTGAGATAAAAGACTTCACCAGATGCCCTTCTCTGTACCTCTTTCCCCTGTTCTAGCCAAATGCTCACCCTTGCGTCAGCTGTGAGCCTTGGGTCTGCCAGGTGTTGGGACTGATGCCTCCATCTCCCCAGATACTACAGGCGGCAGGGCTACAAGATCAGTTGTGCGTCATCTGGTGCCTGACTGATGACTCTGTCTAAACTCCTGGCTCTGCTTCTATTGCTTGTTCACCCTCCTGAGCTCTGGTCTGTGGTAGCCTCTGACCTGGGATACCTGTGCATCCTTCAAATCATGTCTGCCTCCTGTTCTCCGTACCAGCCACTCCACTCATCTAGGACCTGCCTCAGGTCCCGAGCCCTGTGTTTCATTGTCTCTTAGCTCTCCAGGGCCAAATCAGTCTTTTATTCTTAATTTGGGGAGTAGATTATGATATAAAGAGCTTCCCTGGTGGCACAGCTGGTAAAGAAACTGCCTGCAATGCAGGAGACTTTGGTTCAATCCCTGGGTCAGGAAGATCCTCTGGAGAAGGGATACCCACTCCAGTATTCTTGCCTGGAGAATCCCATGGACAGAGGAGCCTAGTGTGTTGCAGTCCATAGGGTCACCAAGAGTTGATAAAATATTGACTTTATTTTTCCAAATATAAAGTTACATTAAAATATTGAATATGCTTGAAAAAAAAAAACATGTATTTCCCTACCACTAGACCCAAGACATATCTGATATTCCTCTCTGAGATTTTACACTGAGGTCAGTAAAATCCTCTAGCATAGTGGTTCTGAAACCTGATTTCCCATTAGAACCTTTGAGAAGTTTGAAAGAATGTTTGTGCCCCACCACTCCGCACTCCAGAGACTCTGATTTAGCTGCTCTAAAGGGTGGGCTTAGGAAACCACAGATAATTCTAACATGTAGTCAGGATTAGAAACTATTAAGCTGGGACTATCAGTATTTTTAATGTTAGGTGAAGCTTAAGATTTGCCTTAGAAGGTAGGACTGCCAGATTTAGTAAATAGAAGTCCAAGACACCAAGTTGAATTTGAATTTCAGATAAATGACAAATAATTTTTATTATAAGTATATCCCACACAATATTTAGGGCATATTGTCACTAAAAATTATTTGTTATTTAACTAGGCATCTTGCATTTTATTTGACAAACTTATTTTTAGGGAGAATCCCTATAGTTTAGAAAATGTATTTTCCTTTTTCTTGTTTGATTTATACTCAAATTAATGCTGTTCTTTGTGCTTATGTTCCACTGAGAAGGTGTATGAAACCAAGGTTCCTGCTTACACTCTCCCAGAAATTTCTCCAGGAGAAAGCCTTACATATTCAAAGAAATCAGTGTTTGAGCTAGCAGTAAATTTCTCACTGTCTGGTTCCCTCTCACTTTTGCACACTCTGGTTGGTGGCTTATCAAGCCAACTTTGTAATCAGACCAATATGCTAGTTTCTTTTTTGAGACAAATTAGCCCATAAGTCAATTTTCCTAGCTTAGAACAAGAAAGTATTCCAAAGAGCTCTTTTTGGAAGAACTATGGGAGACCTAGGAACAAAGTGTTGTAGTTGAAGAGGGAGGAGTGTGTGATGGGATATGGAGAAAGCATGTGTTACATTGGCTTTGCCAAATGGAAGCAAAATGATTGTAAACCAATATTTCATCAATAATGCATCTTTATTTTGAAGACATTAGAGGTAACTAAGTGTTTACAAGCTTTATGACAGTTCTGACATTTTAATGGACCCTTAAATGAAGTGAATTATTAAAAAGCATACTTTGGATGAGGTCATGGACTCTTTAAGTTTAGGAATCAATAGAAATAGACTGTGTTTGCCAATATGCTACAGTTATGCCAGTAATTTGTGCTGTTAGGTTATTATAATGGAACAATGAGAACCTGCCTTCTTCCCCTTACTGCCCACCCTTCTAAAATTTGTCAAGATGATCAGATACACAACAAGGATCCAATACTGAAAGCTTCTTTTTCAGTTCTTATTTGGAAAATATACCTATGTGTTGATTAAATCATTAGGCTGAAAATAGCAAGAATAAAAACAAAAATAAGATAGAGATAGTATCTGTCGCTTCCTATCTTTTTCTTAATGATCTGATTGTTTTTGCCTGATTGCAAACATCTGGATTGCTCCAAACATCAAGTGTTAATAGTATTTCAAAATTTAAAAAAGAAATCTTTTCTCCAAGTGGAATATTCTGTACAAGACCAAACTGTATGTAATACAGATAAAAAAGCAGAGCTTTTCACTCAAAGAGGGGGTCAGAACCAAGCTCTACTTTCTCAATTCCTCCTACCCTCATCTGAGATATTTCTGCAGAATCCTTAGCATTCTATGGAGTTCATGTGCTTAGTCACTCAGTCGTGTCTGACTCTTTGTGACCCTATGAACTGTAGCCCGCCAGCCTCCTCTGTCCATGGGATTCTCCAGGCAACAATACTGAAGTGGTTGCCATGCCCTCCTCCAGGGAATCTTCCCAACCCAGAGACCAAACCCACATCTTCTGCATTGCAGGCTGATTCTTTACCGTTTGAACTATCAGGGAAGCCCATGGAGCTCATAGAATCTGTGAAAAACACTTATATAGATCATCAAATTTATTTTAACTTGTTATTTAACTTCAAGTTGTTTGGATATTTGCAATCATTTAGATGGTTATTAATAGGACCAACCATTGTTCATTTGTGACAGGATCTGTAGAATAGGGCAGTTTAGTGCTCTTACTATCAAAATCTTGTCAGAGTGCTCAGTTTTCAATGTATTGTTGGAGAAAAAGAGATTCGAGAGATTTGCATTCAATGGAAGTAGCAAATGCCACTTGTCATTCATTTTAACTCATCCTTTTGAATTGGAGGCTGTAAGGGCTTAGTGTTCTGTACTTGTATCTGAGAAAGAAGGTAAGCACCCTGAGTACAAAGGCATTTGGGACAGAGGAGAGAAGCAGTTATGCAATCTCTTGGTGTGGTGAAGACTGAGGGAGGTTCATGGAATACCCTCTCCTAGATGTGCACTGTCTATTGAACACTTTCACAATTCAGAAATCAGGTGCTTAAACTTGAACCACATTTTCTAAATGGTATGAGAGAAATAAGTGAGCAACGAGAAAAATATCAAAGAGGTTTTAAAATTTATAATGCCTTCAGCTGAAAATAACAGAAAAGACATCTAAAAGTGTCCAAGCCAGGCTTCAACAATACGTGAACCATGAACTTCCAGATGTTCAAGCTGGTTTTAGAAAAGGCAGAGGGACCAGAGATTAAGTCGCCAACATCCGCTGGATCATCAAAAAAGCAAGAGAGTTCCAGAAAAACATCTACTTCTGCTTTATTGACTATGCCAAAGCCTTTGACTGTGTGGACCACAATAAACTGTGGAAAATTCTGAAAGAGATGGGAATACCAGACCACCTGACTTGCCACTTGAGAAATCTGTATGCAGGTCAGGAGACAACAGTTAGAACTGGACATGGAACAACAAACTGGTTCCAAATAGGAAAAGGAGTACGTCAAGGCTGTATATTGTCACCCTGCTTATTTAACTTATATGCAGAGTTCAGTTCAGTTCAGTCGCTCAGTCGTGTCCGACTCTTTGCGACCCCATGAATAGAAGCATGCCAGGACTCTCTGTCCATCACCAACTTCCAGAGTTTAATCAAACTCATGTCCATTGAGTCGGTGATGCCATCCAGCCATCTCATCCTCTGTCGTCCCCTTCTCCTCCTGCCCCCAATCCCTCCCAGCATCAGGGTCTTTTTCAATGAGTCAATTCTTCGCATGAGGTGGCCAAGGTATTAGAGTTTCAGCTTCAGCATCAGTCCTTCCAATGAACACCCAGGACTGATCTCCTTTCGGATGGACTGGTTGGATCTCCTTGCAGTCCAAGGAACTCTCAAGAGTCTTCTCCAACACCACAGTTCAAAAGCATCAATTTTTCAGCACTCAGCTTTCTTCACTGTCCAACTCTCACATCCATACGTGACCAATGGAAAAACCATAGCCTTGACCAGATGGACCTTTTTTGGCAAAGTAATGTCTCTGCTTTTTAATATGCTATCTAGGTTGGTTATAACTTTCCTTCCAAGGAGTAAGCATCTTTTAATTTCATGTCTGCAGTCACCATTTGCAGTGATTTTGGAGCCCCCCCCAAAATAAAGTCTGACACTGTTTCCACTGTTTCCCCATCTATTTCCCATGAAGTGATGGGACCAGATGCCATGATCTTAGTTTTCTAAATGTTGAGCTTTAAGCCAACTTTTTCACTCTCCTCTTTCACTTTCATCAAGAGGCTTTTTAGTGGGGGGAGGAGCCAAGATGGTGGAGGAATAGGACGGAGAGACCACTTTCTCTCCTACAAATTCATCGAAAGAACATTTGAATGCTGAGCAAATTTTACAAAACAACTTCTGATCGCTAGCAGAGGACATCAGGCGCCCAGAAAAGCAGCCCATTGTCTTCGAAGGGAGGTAGGACAAAATATAAACGATAATAAGGGAATCAAAAGAGCTACGGACAGAGACCCGTCCCGGGAAGGGAGTCTTAATAGAGGAAGTTTCCAATCACCAGGAAACCCTCGCACTGGCGGGACTGGGGGAAGTTTTCGGCAATCTAACTGGGAGGAAAAATTAAACAAGGCCCACAGATTACGTGCCTAAAAGCAACTCCCAAAAGAAAAGTACCCCAGACGCCCGTACCCGCCAGCAACAAGTGGGGCGGAACGGAGAGGAGCGGGCGGCATTGCTTAGGGTAAGGACCAGCCCGAAGACCCTGAGAGCAATCGGAGGGAGCTTTTTTAAACTGTGGGATAGCAAGGGACAAAATTAACTGGCCCGAACACACTGCTGGTGGTTCGCAAAACAAAGGGACTGAGAATCTCCAGAGAAGAGCCGGCCCATCCCCGCTGGAGGTAGGAGGCAGTGGGGAGGGGAAAAGGGCAAACTCAGCCCCTGAGAAGCCACCCCCTCCCACACTACAAACAGGCCTCCGGGTTCTAGCTAAAGACTTCCTGAGACCCGACTGGCGGCGCGCGCTGGGGCCGCGGAGGGAAAAAGTGCGACGTACCCGGGGAGATTGCGCCCAAGCCTCTGGCTGCCTGGGCCGCTCGCCACAGAGGGAAAAGGCGTGCTGCACCCGGGAGAGTACGCCCAAGCCTCTGGCTGCCTGGGCCGCTCGCCACAGAGGGAAAAGGTGCGCTGCACCCGGGAAAGTACGCCCAAGCCTCTGGCTGCCTGAACCGCTCAGGCCGGGGAAGGCACAAAACGCAGGAGCAACCAAATCAGCGCTTTTGTGGAGTACCCGAAAACTGGAACCGCACTCAACGCAGGGCCCGCTCCATATAGAGCAGCCGGGAGCCTGAGCAGTGTAGACGGCGAAAGCACACACACCCGTGAGCGGGGCAAACCCAGTGTGACCGGAGCACGGTCAGTGCTATCCACACAGAGCTGTATCTGTCTGCAGCGCCCCGCCCTCCCCATAGCAGGACTGAACTGAACTAGAGAACCTAAATAAGAGATCACCTCCGCCCGCCTGTGTCAGGGCGGAAATTAGACACCAAAGAGACGGCAAACAGAAGCCAAATAAACAAAGGGAACCGCTTCAGAAAGGACCGGTGCAACAGATTAAAATCCCTGAAGGTAACACCGACTACACGGGAAGGGGCCTACAGATATCGGGAAGTGTAAGCTGGAAAGAGGAGCTATCTGAAATTGAACTGAACCTATGCTGACCGCAACAACTCCAGAGAAATTCCTAGATATATATGTACATATTTTTTTTTATTTAAAAAAAAATTTTTTTTTCTTTTTTTCTTTTTCTTTTTTATTTTTTCTCTTTTATTTTCTTTTATAATTCCCTATTACTCCCCCATTACTCCTCAACTTTCATTTTCATATATTTTTACGATTTTTTTAATTAGGGAAAAATTTTTTTTCCTTTTTTTTCCTTTTTCTTGTTTTTCTCTCCTATTTCCTTTTAAAGTCTTCTAATACTCCTCTATTATTCCTTAACTTTCATTTTCATTTCACTATAACCTTGCCAAAAAAAAAAAAAAGAGAGAGAGAGAGAGAAACCCTATTTTTAAACTGAACTTCATATACAGTTCTAAATTTTTTGTGTGTTTTTGTTTTTGTTTTTAAATATTGTATTTCAAAGAGTCTAACCTCTACACTAGATTTTCAATCTTTGTTTTTCAGTAGTATGTGATATAAATTTTGGTCATTTAAGAATCCAATATTCAGTTCCCATTTCTATTCAGGAGTGTGGTGATACTCTCCCACTTTTGACTCTCTGTTTTCTACCTCAGAACACCTCTATTTCCTCCATTCCCCTTCTCTTCCCAATCCAACTCTGTGAATCTTTGTGGGTGTCTGGGCTACGGAGAACACTTTGGGAACAGATAACTGCGTAGATCTGTCTCTCTCCTCTTGAGTCCCCTTTTTCTCCTCTTGCTCACCTCTATCTCCTTCCTCCCTCTCCTAATCTTCACGTAACTCTGTGAACCTCTCTGGTTGTCTCTCACAGTGGAGAATCTTTTCACCATTAATCTAGAAGTTTTATTATCAGTGCTGTATAGTTGGAGAAGTCTTGAGACTATTGGAAGAATAAAACTGAAATCCAGAGGCAGGAGACTTGAGCCCAAATCCTGAGAAAACCAGAAAACTCCTGACTACACGGAACATTAAGGAATAAGAGACCATCCAAAAGCTTCCATACCTACACCAAAACCAACCATCACCCAAGAGCCAATAAGCTCCAGTACAAGACATACCATGCAAATTCTTTAGCAACGCAGGAACATAGACCTGAGTGTCAACATACAGGCTCTCCAAAGTCACACCTAACACAGAGACCCATCGCAAAACTCATTACTGGACACTCCATTGCACTCCAGAGAGAAGAAATCCAATTCCACGCACCAGAACGCTGACACAAGCTTCCCTAACCAGGAAACCTTGACAAACCAATCGTCCAACCCACCCACTGGGTGAAACCTCCACAATAAAAAGGAACCTCAGACCACAAGAATACAGAAAGCCCACTCCAGACACAGCAATCTAAACAAGATGAAAAGGCAGAGAAATACCCAACAGCTAAAGGAACATGAAGAAAGCCCACCAAGTCAAACAAAAGAGGAGGAAATAGGGAATCTACCTGAAAAAGAATTTAGAATAATGATAATAAAAATGATCCAAAATCTTGAAAACAAAATGGAGTTACAAATAAATAGCCTGGATACAAAGATTGAGAAGATGCAAGAAATCTTTAACAAGGACCTAGAAGAAATAAAAAAAAGTGAATTAAAAATTAATAATGAAATAAATGAGATCAAAAACACTCTGGAGGGAACCATCAGTAGAATAACAGAGACAGAAGATAGGATAAGTGAGTTAGAAGATAAAATGGTGGAAATAAATGAAGCAGAGAGGAAAAAAGAAAAAAGAATCAAAAGAAATGAGGACAACCTCAGGGACCTCTGGGACAATGTGAAACGCCCCAACATTCGAATCATAGGAGTCCCAGAAGAAGAAGACAAAAAGAAAGGCCATGAGAAGGTACTCGAGGAGATAATAGCTGAAAACTTCCCTAAAATGGGGAAGGAAATAGCCAACCAAGTCCAAGAAACCCAGAGAGTCCCAAACAGGATAAACCCAAGGCGAAACACCCCAAGACACATATTAATCAAATTAACAAAGATCAAACACAAAGAACAAATATTAAAAGCAGCAAGGGAGAAACAACAAATAACACACAAAGGGATTCCCATAAGGATAACAGCTGATCTATCAATAGAAACCCTTCAGGCCAGAAGGGAATGGCAGGACATACTTAAAGTAATGAAAGAGAATAACCTACAACCTAGATTACTGTACCCAGCAAGGATCTCATTCAGATATGAAGGAGAACTCAAAAGCTTTACAGACAAGCAAAAGCTGAGAGAATTCAGCACCACCAAACCAGCTCTTCAACAAATACTAAAGGATCTTCTCTAGACAGGAAACACAGAAAGGTGGTATAAACGTGAACCCCAAACAACAAAATAAATGGCAATGGGACCATACCTATCAATAATTACCTTAAATGTAAATGGGTTGAATGCCCCAACCAAAAGACAAAGGCTGGCTGAATGGATACAAAAGCAAGACCCCTATATATGCTGTCTACAAGAGACCCACCTCAAAGCAAGGGACACATACAGACTAAAAGTGAAGGGCTGGAAAAAAATATTCCACGCAAACGGAGACCAAAAGAAAGCAGGAGTCACAATACTCATATCAGATAAAATAGACTTTCAAATAAAGTCTGTGAAAAGAGACAAAGATGGACACTACATAATGATCAAAGGATCAATCCAAGAAGAAGATATAACAATTATAAATATATATGCACCCAACATAGGAGCACCGCAATATGTAAGGCAAACGCTAACGAGTATGAAAGAGGAAATTAATAGTAACGCAATAATAGTAGGAGACTTTAATACCCCACTCACAACCATGGATAGATCAACTAAACAGAAAATGAACAAGGAAACACAAACTTTAACGGACACAATGGACCAGCTAGACCTAATTGACATCTATAGGACGTTTCACCCCAAAACAATCAACTTCACCTTTTTCTCAAGTGCACACGGAACCTTCTCCAGAATAGATCACATCCTGGGCCATAAATCTAGTCTTGGTAAATTCAAAAAGATTGAAATCATTCCAGTCATCTTTTCTGACCACAGTGCAGTAAGATTAGATCTCAATTACAGGAAAAAAATTATTAAAAATTCAAACATATGGAGGCTAAACAACACGCTTCTGAATAACCAACAAATCATAGAAGAAATCAAAAAAGAAATCAAAATATGCATAGAAAAGAATGAAAATGAAAACACAACAACCCAAAACCTATGGGACACTGTAAAAGCAGTGCTAAGGGGAAGATTCATAGCATTACAGGCCTACCTCAAGAAACAAGAAAAAAGTCAAATAAATAACCTAACTCTACACCTAAAGCAACTAGAGGAGGAAGAAATGAAGAACCCCAGGGTTAGTAGAAGGAAAGAAATCTTAAAAATTAGGGCAGAAATAAATACAAAAGAAACTAAAGAGATCATAGCAAAAATTAACAAAGCTAAAAGCTGGTTTTTTGAAAAAATAAAATTGACAAACCATTAGCAAGACTCATTAAGAAACAAAGGGAGAAGAACCAAATTAACAAAATTAGAAATGAAAATGGAGAGATCACAACAGACAACACTGAAATACAAAGGATCATAAGAGACTACTACCAGCAGCTCTATGCCAATAAAATGGACAACTTGGAAGAAATGGACAAGTTCTTAGAGAAGTATAACTTTCCAAAACTGAACCAGGAAGAAATAGAAGATCTTAACAAACCGATCACAAGCAAGGAAATCGAAACTGTAATCAGAAATCTTCCAGCAAACAAAAGCCCAGGACCAGATGGCTTCACAGCTGAATTCTACCAAAAATTTAGAGAAGAGCTAACACCTATCTTACTCAAACTCTTCCAGAAAATTGCAGAAGAAGGTAAACTTCCAAACTCATTCTATGAGGCCACCATCACCCTAATTCCAAAACCAGACAAAGATGCCACAAAAAAAGAAAACTACAGGCCAATATCACTGATGAACATAGATGCAAAAATCCTTAACAAAATTCTAGCAAACAGAATCCAACAACATATTAAAAAAATCATACATCATGACCAAGTGGGCTTTGTCCCAGGAATGCAAGGATTCTTTAATATCTGCAAGTCAATCAATGTAATACACCACATTAACAAATTGAAAGATAAAAACCATATGATTATCTCAATAGATGCAGAAAAAGCCTTTGACAAAATTCAACATCCATTTATGATTAAAACTCTCCAGAAAGCAGGAATAGAAGGGACATACCTCAACATAATAAAAGCTATCTATGACAAACCCACAGCAAGCATCACCCTCAATGGTGAAAAATTGAAAGCATTTCCCCTGAAATCAGGAACAAGACAAGGGTGCCCACTCTCACCACTCCTATTCAACATAGTTTTGGAAGTGTTGGCCACAGCAATCAGGGCAGAAAAAGAAGTAAAAGGAATCCAGATAGGAAAAGAAGAAGTGAAACTCTCTCTGTTTGCAGATGACATGATCCTCTACAAAGAAAACCCTAAAGACTCTACCAGAAAATTACTAGAGCTAATCAACGAATACAGTAAAGTTGCAGGATATAAAATTAACACACAGAAATCTCTTGCATTCCTATACACTAACAATGAGAAAACAGAAAGAGAAATTAAGGAAACAATACCATTCACCATTGCAACAAAAAGAATAAAATACTTAGGAGTATATCTACCTAAAGAAACAAAAGACCTATACATAGAAAACTACAAAACACTGATGAAAGAAATCAAAGAGGACACAAACAGATGGAGAAATATACCGTGTTCATGGATTGGAAGAATCAATATTGTCAAAATGTCTATACTACCCAAAGCAATCTATAGATTCAATGCAATCCCTATCAAAGTACCAACGGTATTTTTCACAGAACTAGAACAAATAATTTCACAATTTGTATGGAAATACAAAAAACCTCGAATAGCCAAAGTAATCCTGAGAAAGAAGAATGGAACTGGAGGAATCAATCTGCCTGACTTCAGACTCTACTACAAAGCCACAGTCATCAAGACAGTATGGTACTGGCACAAAGACAGAAATATAGATCAATGGAACAGAATAGAAAGCCCAGAGATAAATCCACGAACCTATGGTCACCTTATCTTCGACAAAGGAGGCAAGGATATACAATGGAAAAAAGATAACCTCTTTAACAAGTGGTGCTGGGAAAACTGGTCAACCACCTGTAAAAGAATGAAACTAGAACACTTTCTAACACCATACACAAGAATAAACTCAAAATGGATTAAAGATCTCAATATAAGACCAGAAACTATCAAACTCCTAGAGGAGAACATAGGCAAAACACTCTCCGACATAAACCGCAGCAGGATCCTCTATGACCTACATCCCAGAATTTTAGAAATAAAAGCAAAAATAAACAAATGGGACCTAAGGAAACTTAAAAGCTTTTGCACAACAAAGGAAACTATAAGCAAGGTGAAAAGACAGCCCTCAGATTGGGAGAAAATAATAGCAAATGAAGCAACAGACAAAGGATTAATCTCAAAAATATACAAGCAACTCCTCCAGCTCAACTCCAGAAAAATAAATAACCCAATCAAAATATGGGCCAAAGAACTCAACAGACATTTCTCCAAGGAAGACATACAGATGGCAAAAAAACACATGAAAAGATGCTCAACATCACTCATTATCAGAGAAATGCAAATCAAAACCACAATGAGGTACCATTATACGCCAGTCAGGATGGCTGCTATCCAAAAGTCTACAAGCAATAAATGCTGGAGAGGGTGTGGAGAAAAGGGAACCCTCTTACACTGTTGGTGGGAATGCAAATTAGTACAGCCACTATGGAAAACAGTGTGGAGATTTCTTAAAAAGCTGGAAATAGAACTGCCATATGACCCAGCAATCCCACTTCTGGGCGTACACACCAAGGAAACCAGATCTGAAAGAGACACGTGCACCCCAATGTTCATCGCAGCACTGTTTATAATAGCCAGGACATGGAAGCAACCCAGATGCCCATCAGCAGACGAATGGATGAGGAAGCTGTGGTACATATACACCATGGAATATTACTCAGCCATTAAAAAGAATTCATTTGAATCAGTTCTAATGAGATGGATGAAACTGGAGCCCATTATAAAGAGCGACTTAAGCCAGAAAGATAAAGACCATTACAGTATACTAACACATATATATGGACTTTAGAAAGATGGTAACGATAACCCTATATGCAAAACAGAAAAAGAGACTCAGATGTATAGAACATACTTGTGGACTCTGGGAGAAGGCGAGGGTGGGATGTTTCAAGAGAACAGCATTGAAACATGTATATTATCTAGGGTGAAACAGATCACCAGCCCAGGTTGGGTGCATGAGACAAGTGCTCTGGCCTGGTGCACTGGGAAGACCCAGAGGGATCGGTTGGAGAGGGAGGTGGGAGGGGGGACCGGGATGGGGAATACATGTAAATCCATGGCTAATTCATTTCAATGTATGACAAAAACTACTGTAATGATGTAAAGTAATTAGCCTCCAACTAATAAAAATAAATGGAAAAAAAAAAAAAGAGGCTTTTTAGTTCCTTTTCACTTTCTACCATAAGGGTGGTGTCATCTGCATATATGAGGTTATTGATATTTCTCCCGGAAATCTTGATTCCAGCTTGTGCTTCATCTAGCCCAGTGTTTCTCATGATGTACTCTGCATATAAGTTAAATAAGCAGGGTGACAATATACAGCCTTGATGTACTCCTTTTCCTATTTGGAACCAGTCTGTCTTTGCATGTCCAGTTCTAACTGTTGCTTCCTGACCTGCATATAGGTTTCTCAAGAGGCAGGTCAGGTGTTCTGGTATGCCCACCTCTTTCAGAATTTTCCACAGTTTATTGTGATCTGCACAGTCAAAGGCTTTGGCATAATCAATAAAGCAGAAATAGATGTTTCTCTGGAACTCTCTTGCTTTTCGATGATCCAGTGGATATTGGCAATTTGATCTCTGGTTCCTCTGCCTTTTCTAAAACCAGCTTGAACATCTGGAAGTTCACGGTCCATGTATTGCTGAAGCCTGGCTTGGAGAATTTTGAGCATTACTTTACTAGCGTGTAAGATGAGTGCAATTGTGCAGTAGTTTGAGCATTCTTTGGCATTGCCTTTCTTTGAGTACATCATGAGAAACGCTGGGCTGGATGAAGCACCAGCTGGAATCAAGATTGCTTGAAGAAATATAAATAACCTCAGCTATGCAGATGACACCACCCTTAAGGCAGAAAGTAAAGAAGAACTAAAGAGCCTCTTGAAGAAAGTGAAAGAGGAGAGTGAAAAAGTTGGCTTAAAGTTCAACATTCAGAAAACAAAGATCATGGCATCTGGTCCCATCACTTCATGGCAAATAGATGGGGAAACAGTGGAAACAATGGCAGACTCTTTTTGGGCGGGAGAGGCTCCAAAATCACTGCTGATGGTAACTGCAGCCATGAAATGAAAAGACGCTTACTCCTTGGAAGGAAAGTTATGACCAACCTAGACAGCATATTAAAAAGCAGAGATGTTACTTTGCCAAGAAAGGTCCATCTAGCCAAGACTATGGTTTTTCCAGTAGTCAGGTATGGATGTGAGAATTAGACTATAAAGAAAGCTGAGTGCTGAAGAATTGATGCTTTTGAACTGTGGTGTTGGAGAAGACTCTTGAGAGTCCCTTGGACTGCAAGGAGATCTAACCAGTCCATCCTAAAAGAAATCAATCCTAAATGTTCACTGGAAGGACTGATGTTGAAGCTGAAACTCCAATACTTTGGCCACGTGATGTGAAGAGCTGACTCATTTGAAAAGACCCTGATGTTGGGAAAGATTGAAGTCAGGAGGAGAAGGGGACGACAGAGGATGAGATGGTTGGATGGCATCACCAACTCAATGGACATGGGTTTGAGTAAACTCTGGGAGTTGGTGATGGACAGGAAGGCCTGGCCTGCTGTGGTCCATGGGGTTGCAAAGTGTCGGACATGACTGAGCGACTGAACTGAACTGAATATTTCTCATCTGTAATTTTATATTCAAATTTATAAGAAAGGGTATGTATACATTAAGACTAGAATAAGCATAAAATACAGGAGGAGATAATTTACATGAGGGGAAACAAGTAATAATTAAATAAGCAAAAAACTCCTATAACCTCGTTAGAAATCAAAGAAATTCAAATGAATGCAAACTTGAGATACAATTTTATACCTCCTAGCAAAACTTTAAAAGATTATAATACAATCCTGATTGTGTATAGCTGATATATCTGTTCATTGCTAAGGAATTGATGTATCTTTTTAAAAAAATTACATGTGACAATATGTAATGATAACCACAAAGTTGGTCACAATCTTTTTATTGTAATTCAAATATAAAAAGTTTATTCTGACCAAATAAATCAAGAGAAGCAAGAAGCTGTGTATTCAAAGATATTCACTGCAATAAAAGCTCTAGTAGGAAAAACTGGAAACAGCTGAAATGTGCAATACATGGAAATGGTTTAATAAATTATGATAAAATATTAATCAAATATTTAAAATGGTAACTTTGAAGATAATAACTAGGGAAATGTTTCTGACAAAATATGAGAAAATGGCAGAAGTCAGTCAGTTCAGTTCAGTCGCTCAGTCGTGTCCGACTCTTTGTGACCCCATAAATGGCAGCACGCCAGGCCTCCCTGTCCATCACCAACTCCTGGAGTCTACCCAATCCCATGTCCATTGAGTCAGTGATGCCATCCAACCATCTCATCCTCTGTCATCCCCTTCTCCTCATTATGATAACTATATAAAGCATTTCCATATGGAAGTGTGAGATGGAAAGCTGTGCTGTGCTAAGTTGCTTCAGTTGTGTCTGACTCTTTGCGACCCTATAGATTGTAGCCTGTCAGGCTCCTCTGTCCATGGGATTCTCCAAGCAAGAATATTGGAGTGTGTTATCATTCCCTTCTCCAGGGGATCTTCTTGACCCAGGAATCAAGCCCTCATCTCTTACATCTCATGCATTGGCAGGTGGGTTCTTTACCACTAGTGCCACCTGGGAAGCCCATGAAATGGAATATCTACTGCCATATCAATAAACAAGGATGTAACAGCCATCAGCTTTTTTGGGCCTCCAACTGTGAATGAGGGCTACCGAAAGGGAAAAGAAAGCCTGTGATCCAGCAGATGTGCCTACCCTCCTCCTAGGTGGTTGCTGAGTAGATCAGGGGGATGTGAGGAATCGAAAAAACAGGTTGCTGGCCCCAGGTAGCGGAGATCATATGAAAGGGATGACTTTAATAACCCCAGACTCCTGCGTCTTCCCATACATGAAGTGGAAGTGTTTGTCACTCAGTAGTGTCTGACTCTTTGAGACCCCATGGACTGGAAGAGTGCTAAATTCCTTTACTTGAGATATCTGGTTTTCCTTAATTAATAGTAATCTTTGATGTTCAGACTGCCTGCCTTCCTTTGTTATAAGCTTCTATATATCCTTATTCCCCCTCCCACCTCCTCAGAGCAGTCTCTCAGGGCTACCTGAGATGCTGTATCTCAGGCTTGAAGTCCTAAAAATTTCCCACCAAATAAAATAACTCTATTTTCAGACTGTGAATATTTTTTAGTCAACAGGAGATAATATGCAAACAGAAGATAATATGCAAAAATGAAAATCATATTGGGAGGAAGGGCTATTTGTATATATTAATTGTACAAAATATTTTTTAAATTGTAGCTGTTTCAGTCATCTATTCCTATGTAACAAATTAATGGCTTAAAAAGCAAGCATTTTTAATTTCTCAGTTTTGGTGATCAGAAATTTGTAAGCAGCTTGGATGATCCTGGCTCACGGTCCCTCACAAGGTTTCAGTCATTTGAGACTTGGCTGAGGTTGGAAGATCTGCTTCTGAGCTCACATATATGACCTCAGTTCCTCGTTTGCATGGGTCTCTCTATAAGGTTTCTTGAGTGTCTCATGGACCTTCTCCCAGAGTGAGTGATAAAAGAAAAAGAGAGACAGACAGAAGGATGAAAGGAAGGAAGAAAAGAAGGTAAAGAGAAAGGAAGTAAGAAAGAAAGAAAGATGACAGAGGAGGAGGAGGAGAAGATAGTGCCTTTTATGATCTGGGCTTCTATTCTTCTACTGTCATTTCCTTTGTATTCTATTTGTCAGAAGTGGGTCACTAAGTATAGCCCACATTCAAAGGGAAGGGAAATAAGCTATATTTTTTTAAAGGAGGCATGTCAAAACATTTGTGAATATATTTTAGATTGCCAGAGTTATTTAGACTTCTTTTCATTAGTAATATGCTGAGACAGAAAAATGGATGACCCATTTAACATGTATGAGGTATATGTGTTGAGTTAACATGTATGAGGTTTATGTGTTAATATGTATGATATATATGTGTTGAGTGAGGGGAAGTATTAAAATAGAAAGAGGAAGCGACCTATCATGTCAAAATTAAAAAGATAAAGGAAACAGACTGTGCTTCCAGGTAAAGATAATGATTTCTGTACCTGTGGTGGCTGCAGCAGTGGTATCGCTGGTTTGCCCCTCATTAAGGTTCAGAGGAATAGATAGAGGAACAGTGTCTTGCCAGCAGATGGCAAGAAGTTTCCTTTCTTTCTAACGACGCTCCATAGGATAAGCATAAAATTTTCTTAGCCGCCTCTGAGGGGCCTTGTCTGCCTTGAAAGCTCTGTTTGTTGGGTGTATCACTTCATCTAAATGAACAGTTACCTCTGAGTCATCACAATGCATTTGGAATTCAATTTTTTTTGTTTAAATCACAGAACATGAGTTATGGTCCATAATTACTAAACACAGATGGAAATATGAAAAGCAAATGCCAGTTAGTGCTAAAGCTACAATTGAGTAGACCAGAGTATCCTACTTGAATTCTGAACTGGTTTTCATTATTTATATTCAGCTTTCAATTTTCTTTGGTACTGGGCACTAGACACCTCACTGGGCTATTTTTAAGGTTCTGGTTTCCTTCTGCTCAACTCTTGGTGACTTTAAATGTTTCTGGGTCTTCTATTAGACAACATGTGGGAAATATGATAATGATGATGTTGAGAGTAAAACTCCATAGTGTCTCTGAAGGGGAAGGTTGGAGAACTTTCAATGGATTTATTTATGTATTTGGCTGTGTCCAGTCTTAGCTTAGGCGTGCAGGATCTGGATTGCATCATGTAGGATCTTTCCTTGTGGTGCATGGGCTCAGTAGTTGTGGCACGCAGGCTTACTTGCTCTGTGGCACGTGAAGTCTTAGTTTCTTGACCAGAAATCGAACCAGAATCATCTGAATTGCAAGGCGAATTCCCAGCCACTGGACCACCAGGGAAGTCTCTTTAATAGATTTTTGAAAGGTTGTTTAGTCCTAGGAGTCAATGTTATCTAGTGCACAGAGCATGGACTTTGGAACTGAAAGGACCAGAATTTTACGCCTTGCTTCGTCACTTTACTCATTCAGTAAAGGTTTATTGAGTCAGACATTGTGATGGATGCCAGGGATACAGCAAGGAAGAAGACGTGGCACTCTCACAGGGTTTGGTCTAGAAGAGAATACAGACGAGAAAAAAGGCAGGTCAGTCCAAGATGCTGATAGGAAGCATTTACCCACTCTTGGTGGCTGGAAGTTCCAAGTCAGGAAGGATTTCAAAAAAAAAGGAAACATTTGCACTGAGCTGAAGAGCAGAGCAGGAAGAACAGGTGCAAGGATCTGGAAACAAGAGTGAGTACTGACATGTGCATCTGAAGTAGGTCTGGATGGTTGGATGGCAGACATTGCTGATTAGCTGACCCGAGAGCCATTTCTATCTTCTGTTTTCTTTTCCATCTTCTCTCATAGAGGCCTCTCTTGCAGCTAATGATGACTAGGTGATAAAAGTTCTGGGAAATGAGATATTAGCACAGTTTGCTGGAGGAAATCTGGGAAGTTTTTGTTTTTAGGATTAAGGAGGAAAACTTGCTTGCCATGTACTTTTGCCCTTCCTCCCCCTTCTTCCTCTGAATGATGATAGAATGCTTGCAAGAACATCTACCATTTGTGGTCCTGAAGTAACAACACAGCAAATTGTAATAGCATGAAAAAGAAAAACAGAAGGAGCTGATATCATAGAGTTATTGTGATAGCCCTTCATTTCCTACCTGGACTTCTTAGATAGAAAAATAAATATGGTAAGCTATCATATGCTACAATTCTAACTGACAGAGAATGTAGCATCAGTTTGAAGTTTGAGCTAAAAAAAAAAAAGATGAGGTTGTAAACTATGTTAAGAGAGCTAAGCCTTGTCTCAAGGGTGATTGGAAACCTTTGGCAAACAACTTAATTTCTCTAAGCCCCTGTTTCCTCATCTGTAAAGCAGGAAGAGTAATGTTACTTGTGAAGATTAAATGGGATAATGTATTTAAAATGCCCAATAGTGTTGGCAATTAATAGGCAACTTAATAATCTACAGCTGTTTCTTTGGTAATAACAATAATGAAGAAGAAAAAGAATTCAATTATCTGTGCAACCCTGAACTGGCAGACATAATATATAACTGCTTTGTTATCTGTGGCTTTCTTCTTCATTCATCATTTACCAAATATAAATTAAGCGACGTTTGTGTGTCAGGTACCACATTAGGCCAAGATTGAAATGATCCTTGTTCTCATAGAATATAACATTCTAGAGAGAAGAGACAAAAATAAGCAAGCAAACTGGGAAACAAGATAATTTCAACTATGATTGACTTGCTGTACGGTTGTATAGTAAGTTGGTGACAGAACTTGGAAGTGGGTCTCTCATAGACAAAAGAGTTCCTAATGAATTAAAAATACCATAGAGTCTAAAAAAAAAAAATAAAAAATAAAAATACCATAGAGTCTAAAAAGACCAACGGAAACACTTGGTAAGATAAATGTGCTTCCTTAAACAGCATTATTAGATGCTATGGAGTGTACATTGTGGAGAGAGGAAGGTTACAGAGAGGGAGAAAGAGCTGCGGGGCCCTAAGAAACCCTCTCTTTAGACTGTTTCTTGGTCTTTTAGTGAGGTTGCTTTTCTGTCTTGAGCACAGACCAAGCCCAGTGGCACTCTCTGGCCTGGGAGTCCAACTATACCTTAGACTGCATGAAGGGGCTATCATTTTATAGGAAAATAAGGATAATTTTAAGGGAGTATTAGTATGGACTCTGGAATTAGACTGTCTGGGCTGAATCTGAACCCCAACCCTTTACAGCTGTGTGATTTTTAAGAAACTAAATTAATCTTGCTAAGTCTTGGTTTCCTAACTATACAATGAGCAACAATAATGCTTATTAACTGCCTAAGGTCATTTTGAAGATTGAATGAACTAACCTATTCCAAACATTGTAAGCATTCAACAGGTCTTAGCTCTTTTGTTGTCAGCTTCCCAGTGGCGGAATATGACCTACTATCTCACCCATCAAACTCAACCATCAGTTTGGGGAATTCACAATCTCCCTCTCTCTTTTTAATTTTTTAAAAGAAGTGTTCTATTTTAATATGAATGATTTTGTTCACTTAGATCTTACAAGGAGTCTCTAGATTACTGGAAGTCGTTTGGTACTCTCAGAGGAAAGTTCTCTCTGCTGGGATGTAAGTCTTTCAGCCCAGGACACTTGGATTTACAAAGTAAGTGGACTTTCTGTTAGCCCTCCATTGGGAGTTTGTTCAGAAACCAGGATATGTCACCATGGTTTATGTGAATTGTCATCTCTACCTGCTCATTTGTTTCTTCTATATAAGCTTGGATGTGGCCAGCATCACTTTGCAGGGGCATTCTCTTTTTTTTAAGTCAGAAAATGTGGTATACATTGATCAAATATTTATTGAGCACTTACTATGCTCTGGCAATGTGTTTTAGAGCACACAGTATCTAACTCTTCTGGTGTCTCTCTCAGACAGATTATGGAATCGGGGTGGCCACTTGATAGTTGTGTATGATCAAGGCAAGACTGCCTGTAACCAGATGAGCAGCTCATTTGCCTGTGAATGATCATTGGGCCCTGGAGAGCTGCCTGTCTTTCCTCAATTTCATCAATTGTTGAAAGATATCAGCCTTTCATTTAGTTTGGCAAATTTTTCTTCCCTCCATGAGAGACTACTCTTGCACAAACTTTGCTGTTGTGACGCTGTGATTTTAAGATCCACCACCTCCTTATTGGCACCTCTCTGAGTCTGTTTTTATGGCGAGTAACTTTTCCTTCTGTACCTGAGCCTCCCGCCACACTATGATGTTAACCAGTTGTGAAAACCATTTTTCTGTGTGTGACCAGCGGGGACCCAGGCAGGTGGACCAATGTAATTTCTCTTGTCTTGAGTTGTGAGGGTAAAACACCATTGTCATTTCTTTATGGGTTGGTCCTTCATGAGGACAAGTTCTTGTGGACCTGATGTATTATAAAACCGAAAAAATAATGGATTATAAGAAAAATCCCAAATAAACAGGAAGACAATTTAAGGACTGGTATTCCTCAAGAGAAACTGCTCCATTCTCAAAGCCATAGAAGATGAGCAGATATTTTTAACTCAGAAATTATTTCTGTGAACAACGGAAATCCAGACTATTGGCACATTTCCCCCATGTAACAAGCCGGCATTGTTAGCTCAGTGACTCAGTGTTAGAGCTGGCATGTTGATGATTCTCTCAGCCTCTTTGTTTTTTCATGGTATCAAAATGTCTAAGCTTATGATGCCATATCTGTGTTCAAGGCAGGAAGAAAAGGGGGAGAAAAGGATAGTGCCAAACACATTTTTCTCACTTACTAGAAAAGTGAAACTTTCCCGAAAGACCTCTGCCTTAGACAAGTCATTACCACGACGGAGATTCCCCTCAGCGTAAGAATGTCTGGGAAAGTGGACAGTGGGTGGCCATGACTGATTTACACAATCAAAATTCATTCCATGGGATGGGGACATAGTTCCACTCCAATCAAAATTAAGATTTTAATTAACCAGAAAGAAATACAC
The DNA here is from genome assembly GCF_023699985.2 of Odocoileus virginianus. Classification (NCBI taxonomy): domain Eukaryota; kingdom Metazoa; phylum Chordata; class Mammalia; order Artiodactyla; family Cervidae; genus Odocoileus; species Odocoileus virginianus. Next base: position 34,530,699 of record NC_069675.1, on the reverse strand, counting down.
ATTGCTTACACATGTGTGCCCACAGTTTATTTTTCCTGTCATTTTTGCCATCAGAAGCCACAGGGAAGGGGCCGTTGGGAAGTACTTCAGAGCACAGTTCTCCCAACTTTATTCCCACTGTGATCCCAAGCACAGCAGGAACCAGGAACCCCACCTGGTAAGTGGGGAAACGTGAGAACTCACGTTGCAGTTCCTGTCTTCAGGGGCACTTCCTCCTCCAGTGCACTCCTACATGGAGACCAGCAGGCTTACCTCGTTCCCCAGGCTCCCTCTGAGCTCAGTTCCAAAACCTTCTGATGGCTGCAGAGTGAACAGCAGAGGCTTTCTGCCCGTGGCAGCCACACAAAACTTTTTGGGCTGATAATAGAAGGGAAAATGGGGTGTCAGTAATAGGCAATTATTTCAGCCAACAGATGCTCTTTGTGTTTAAAATGAAAAGCAAAGCAAATCTCTAAATCCTCAACATTAGCGAGTCAGAGATAATGTCTGATAAAAGAATTCAGCTAGTATCAGACCTGTACCCAGTAGAAAGGAAACACAGGTTTCATCATCGGTAGCAGGTAAGTGTAAGGTATAGTTCGGGCTGAGGCAAAAAAGGAGAGACAACCTCAACAGAGGCAGGTTACCTTTATTCAGGCAAGGAGGGGTGACAGTCAGCCTAACAACCAGGCTGAGGACAAGACGGATCCGGGAGGCGTCATGTTTAAAGGGAGGTTTGTGGAAGCGATAAGGGAAACATTAGTCAGGAGGCACATTTTGGGTATTCTTTAGTTGAGATGGCATTTGTAGTTGAAGAGGGGGTGGGAGGTTTTGGGCAGGGGATGATAAGTCCCTGGCAGATGTAGGGGGTAGGAGGTTTCTGGGCAGGAAGTGATAAGTCCCAGGTGGATCCAACCGGCCTGGAGCATCAGGGCAGGACCTAAAGTTGGGTTTTGTTTTCTCTGAAGTTAGGTGATTCAGCAAGGGCCTTTGAGACCGTTGTTTTCTTTTCTAGTCCCAAAGACTCCTTCAGTAAGTATAGTGTCTACACACTGACTTTTAATTTCAGCCTCATCTTATGTTAGTGTTCTCTTGTTCTAGCATGTTTCCTCCCCAGTAGCAATAAATTAGAATTATGACCAGTTGGTTTGTCTCATATTTTGGGGATTGAAGGCTGGAGGTAGTTGTGAGGAGGTGGGAGTAAGGCAGACTGGGGATCCTGCAGACACAGTTTGTCACCATGCACTTCCCAGGGGCACCTCTTCACCAGGACCACACTTGCGTCAGTATAGGCGAGAGCTGCCATCTGCTGTGTGCTGCTCACGCTTGGCTCTTTGACAGTTACAAAAGCTTAACTTGGCATTTACATTACCTTTCCAGAGTGGAGGCTGGCCATGCATCCAGTATGAGAAAAGCCTTCTCATGACTTAGAAAGGGGTGTTAATCTAGACCCCTTTCAGGGTAATTTCTTGCTGCTGCTTTGGAGGCAGCCATGTTGAACTCAACTGAAGGAGTTCTATGTAACAAGTTCTTTATTTTCCTATCTGGTCTTCTATTTTCTACTGGCTTGACTGAAGTTTGCAATTATATTCCAAATGTCCAGAGTGGCCCCATTACTGATGTTGTCCTGAGCAGCGGCCGGACAGTTTGACTGTGCTTCTCTCTTTAGTCAGTTGTGAGCTGTTGAGGACTAGCCAGAAGCTGGGGCAGTACACTTTTTCTCAGGATAGAAGCACATTCATCTAAATGGAAATCTACAATGAGCTGTCAGCCTTACCCTCATTGACAAAGACCCAGACTTAGAGTGTTCTACTAGAAATGACTGAAAGACTGGGGAGAATTCCCCAGGCACGTGGTCCATCGCTGTGTTTAAAAGCATAGGTGAAGTTTTCTTTCAGGATTTATGCTTTAACTAACTCACAATTGAGTGAAAACACAAATTCAGGCTTTTTAGTAAAGAAGCTTTGATTATTGTTATGTCTTTTATACATTTAATAGAAAGCACTAAGAAACACAGAATTTAAGCATTACTTTTGGCTGCAGGTAATTTTAAATGAAAAAATGAGGTTGGTGCTGTTTTCTTCCTTCCTTCATAATTTGCTTATAAAGGTAAACATTTTAAACTTACCACGAGGAGAATAATAGAAACAAAATGACCAAAAGGCAAAAAAGACAAAAACAAAACTGCAAACATAAAACCCTAGTATCTTTCTTTTTTTTCTTTTAAAAAAATTTTTATTCTTTATTTTCTTTAAAACCAAAGACATTTTGTATTGGGGTATAGCTAATGAACAATGTTGTGATAGTTTCAGGTGAAGAGTAAAGGGACTCAGTCATACATATAATACATGTATCCATACATATACATGTAACTGAGACACACTTCTTTTCAGGATAGAAACACATTCGTCCCATCCTGGATGGCACATAATACTGAACAGAGTTCATATGCCACACAATAGGTTTTTGTTGGTTATCCATTTTAAATATAACAGTGTGTACATGACCTTCCTGAAGTTCTTAACTATCCCTTCCCCCAGCAACCATGAGTTTGTTTTCTAAGTCTGTGAGTCTCTTTCTGTTTTGTAAGTTCATTTTTTATCATTTCTTTTTAAATTCCACATATAAGAGATGTCAAATGATATTTCTCCTTCTCTTTCTGACTTACTTCAGTCAGTATGACACTCTCTAGGTCCATCCATGTTGCTGAAAATGGCCTTATTTCATTCTCTTTAATGACTGAGTAATACCCGCCCCCCCCCCCACACATCTTCTTTATCTATCCCTCTGTCGATGGACATTTAGGCTGTTTCCATGTCTTGGCCATTGTGAACAGTGCTGCAATGAACATTCAGATGCATGTATCCTTTTGCGCCATGTTTTTCTCTGGATATATGCCCAGGAGTGGGATTGCAGGGTCCTATGGTAGCTCTATTTTTAGTTTAAGGAACGTCCATACTGTTCTCCATAGTGGCTGTGTCAATTTACATTCCCACGAACAGAGCAGGAGGGTTCCCTTCTCTCCACATCTTCTCCAGAATTTGTTTGTGGATTTTTTGATGATAGCCATTATGATCGGTATGAGGTGATATCTCATTGTAGTTTTGATTTGCATTTCTTTAATAGCTAGAGATTTTGAACATTTTTTCAAGTGCCTATTGGCCATCTGTATGTCCCCTTTAGAGAATTGTCTATCAGGTCTTCTGCCCATTGAGTTGTTGGGTTGTTTCTGCCCATTGGGTTGTTTATTTTGATGCTATTAAGTGTCATAAGTTGTTTATAAATTTTGGAGTTTAATCCCTTATCAGTCATATAATTTGTAAATATTTTCTCCCAATCTGTGGGTTGTCTTTTTGTTTTGTTTATTGTTTCCTTTGCTGTGCAAAAGCTTTTGAGTTTAAGTAGGTCCCATTTGTTTATTTTTGCTTTTATTTCCATTATTCTGGGAGATGGATTAAAAAATTTTTTTCTGTGATTTATGTCTGAGAATGTTCTGCCTATGTTTTCCTCTAAGAATTTTATAATGTCTGATCTAACATTTAGGTCTTTAATCCATTTTGAGCTTATTTTTTTATGGAGTTAATTGATGATCTAATTTCATTCTTTTACATGTGGCTGTCCAGTTTTCCCAATGCCATTTGTTGAAGAGACTGTCTTCCCAGCATCGTGTAGTCTTGCCTCCATTGGCTTATTTCTGAGTTTTCTATCCTATTCCATTGCCTAGTAGCTTCTTGATTCCCATTTCTTTAGATTCCTTTAACTTTTTCCTTATCTGCCTTGCAGGTGAAAACCCTAGAATGGCAGAAGGAAGAAATCATCTTTCAGTAATTCCAGAAAAAGCCAGTGTTTATATCCTTGATGGAATGGACTTATTTTCCACAGGAACCTGTGTGTCCCCTACTCTGCATCCCCCAGTTCCTTGTTGGGTAGCTTTGTCAATCCTGACCCACCACCTGAGGTGATGATACTGGGACTTTGGGCCTGTTCAGTGTTTATAGGATAGTCTGCCATGGGGGCTTTGCGGGAAAGGATGTTGTGGGTGGAAATTGTCAGTTTTAACCTTTCTAGACTCTATTATCTTATTTCTATTCTATGTTATTTCCTGATATGAGGTTTTACAAGTATGGTTTCCAGAATCATTTTAACTTGATCTTATCATGGATAATCACTTTCACAGGAACCTTCTGTGAGGAAGTGCCTTAAGCCTGCCATGTGGTTTTGTCACTGTGGCATCCCAGCTCATAGATGACCAAACTGAGGTGGTCTTTTTGGGGTTATTTATCTTCATTGTAAGGGAGAACATGCAGCAAGTATGAGATGAGGCTTAAGATAACCTATACCTCTTGTGTTTGAGCTTGCTACCTTTACTCTTAATATGGTCATGAATAATAACATTTTCTCAGGAATATATTCTACTGAACTGATTTAGGAAGAATCAAAATAATTTTTATTTTATCTTATAGAGTAAGAATATTGCTACTGTTTAGTACTGTTCAGTTCAGTTCAGTTGCTCAGTCGTGTCCGACTCTTCATGATCCCGTGGACTGCAGCATGGCAGGCCTCCCTGTCCATCACCAACTCCTGGAGTTTACCCAAACTCATGTCCATTGAGTCGGTGATACTATCCAACCATCTCATCCTCTGTCATCCCCTGCTCCTCCTGCCCTCAATCTTTCCCAACATCAGGGTCTTTTCAGATGAGTCAGCTCTTATCAGGTGGCCAAAGTATTGGAGTTTCAGCTTCAACATCAGTCCTTCCAATAAACACTCAGGACTGATCTCCTTTAGGATGGACTGGTTGGATCTCCTTGCAGTCCAAGGGACTCTTAAGAGTCTTCTCCAGCTCCACAGTTCAAAAGCATCAATTCTTCAGCACTCAGCTTTCTTTATAGTCCAACTCTCACATCCACACATGACTACTGGAAAAACCATAGTCTTGACTAGATGGACCTTTCTTGGCAAAGTAATGTCTCTGCTTTTTAATATGCTGTCTGGGTTGGTCATAACTTTCTTTCTAAGGAGTAAGCGTTTTTTAATCTCATGGCTGCAGTCACCATCTGCAGTGATTTTGGAGCCCCCCAAAATAAAATCTCTGTTTCCATTATTTCCCCATCTATTTGCCATGAAGTGATGGGAGCAGATGCCATGATCTTAGTTTTCTGAATGTTGAGCTTTAAGCCAACTTTTTCACTCTCCTCTTTCACTTTCATCAAGAGACTCTAATTCTTCTTTGCTTTCTGCCATAAGGGTGGTGTCATCTGTGTATCTGAGGTTACTGGTATTTCTCCCAGCAATCTTGATTCCAGCTTGTGCTTCATCTAGCCCAGTGTTTCTCATGATGTACTCTGCATATAAGTTAAATAAGCAGGGTGACAATATACAGCCTTGATGTACTCCTTATCCTATTTGGAACCAGTCTGTTGTTCCATGTCCAATTCTAACTGATGCTTCCTGACCTGCATACAGGTTTCTCAAGAGGCAGGTCAGGTGGTCAATATAATTAAAAACCAAATCTTCTCCCAACCCAGAAAACCTCTTCACAAAAGTAGTAGAGAAATAAAACAGTTTTATTATTAAATAAGCATTAAGCCAGGATGTGATGTATATATCAGGTAGTCCACTAAGAGACTGCAAAGACAGGAAGGCATCTCACTTCTTACATAACCCAGCAGATACTACCCACTCCATACATGTTCTGAGACAGACAATAGCTAGTCATCAAGGAAGAGGACTTGATGGAGCCAGCTGCCACAAATAGTTCATCCCAACTTTATCTGGTAACTGGGGCAACCGTCTGTGTTAGCATCTTGGCTTGATCCAGAAGAAAACAGGCCTCATGTCTTTATGACAGGAAGTAGCTTTGCAGATTGGAGAAGCCCTCCTTTTCTGCTCCCCCCACCCCACCCCAATGAGGTGAGGCTCAGACCTTCCCACAGAAACTGGGAGGGAGGGGTGCTACCTCCCGAGATATTTGCCTTTCAAAGGGATGGCTCCCAGGTGCTTTGAGAAAGACATTTCTGGGCCCCAGAGCTGACAGATGGCCTATCTCATTTTCAGAAGGACTTATATACATCTCAGAAGGAGAAAGTGAAAGTGAAGTTACTCAGTCTTGTCTGACTCTTTGCGACCCCATGGGCTGTAGGCACCAGGCTCCTCCATCCACGGAATTTTCCAGGCAAGATGTTGGAGGGGGTTGCCATTTCCTTATCCAGGGGATCTTCCTGACCCAGGGATTAAACCCAGGTCTCCTGCATTGCAGGCAGACGCTTTTACCATCTGAACCACCAGGGAAGGAGAAAGTACTTAACGATTATACATTTTCTAAAGTCAGTGTTCTAAGAAAAAGGAGGTAGGAGATTCTCTTCTATTATTTTCTACAGGAAGAACTAGGCCTCATATTAAAAAGGTTTTTGTCCTTACACTACTCCTGACTCCAGTAAAAAATGCCCTTGGCATTAGCCACAGGTAAGCTAACCATACTAAACACAGGACAACTTCTGAGAGGAGAAGCTGTGCCTTCCAGGCTCTAGCCTGTTTTGGTCCTCTATCAGGAGGGCATGACTACCTGTTGGTTGATCTGTGAGCTGGACCCAGGCAACTGGAGATTCCTCACTCCCTCCTTCTCGGAATATATATTCTGCCCACCATTTTCATAGCTGGAGTGATTGCAGGGATGCAACCTTCAGAGAGTAATGTGGTGTTGAGACCATCTGGATGGTATACATGACTAAACTCAATTAAGGCCTCTATACATTCTTCTAAGATTCTGTCTCCTAAAGCAAAGAAGATAAAAACAGAAATAAGCAAATGGGACCTGATTAAACTTAAAAGCTTTTGCACTGCAAAGGAAGCCATTGAGACAACCTACTGAATTGTAGAAAATATTTGCAAATAATATGACTGATAAGGGGTTAATATCCAACATATATAAACGGTTCATACAACTCAACATCAAAAAAAGCAAAAGCAAAAAGAAACATTTCTGATTAAAAAGTGTTCAGAAAAGCTGAATAGACATTTTTTCCAAAGGGGAAATTCGGGTGGCCAACAGGCACATTAAAAGATGCTCAGCATTGATAATCATCAGGGAAATGCAGATCAAAACCACAATGAGATTTCACCTCACATCTGTCAGAGTGGCTTTCATCAAAAAGAATATAAATAACAAATATTGGGGAGGATATAGAGGAAGGGAACCCTAGTGTACTGTTGGTGGGAAGGTACATTGGTATAGCCACTGTGGAAAACAGTCCAGAGGTTTCTCAAAAAGCTAAAATTAGAACTACCACCTGACCTAGAAATTCTACTCCTGGATATATATCTGAAAGAAACAAAAATGCTAGTTCAAAAAGATAAGTGTGCCCCAATGTTTATAACAGCTTTCTTTACAATGGCCAAAACATGGAAGCAACCTAAGTGTCCATCAACAGATGAATGGATAAAAAAGATGAGGTGTATATGTCAATATATACAATGGAATACTGTGTGTGTGCTCAGTTGCTAGTCCTGTCTGACTCTTTTGTGACCCCATGGACTGTAGCCTGCCACGCTCCTCTGTCCATAGGGTTTTCCAGGTGAGAATACTGGAGTGGGTGGCCATTTCCTTCTCTGGTGTATCTTCCCAACCCAGGGATCGAACCCATGTTTCCTGCCTTATCAGGCAGACAATGGAATACTACTAAGCCATAAAAAGAATGAAATTCTGCCAATTGCAGCAACATAGAAGGCATTATGCTAAGTGAAATACATTAGAGAAATACAAATACTATATGATATCACTTATATATGGAATCTTAACAATACAACAAACTAGTGAATATAACAAAAAAGAAGCTGACTCACAGATATAGAGAACAAACTATTGGTTACCAATAGGGAAAGGGAAGTTGGTAGAGGCAAGAGGTAGGGGATTAAGAGGTACAAGCAATCATGTACAAAATAAGCATCAAGGATATATTGCACAACACAGGAGATATAGCCAGTATTTTATAATAACTATAAATAGAAAAAAATTTATATATAAAATTTAAAATTTAAATTAAAAAATTTTTAAAGATATATAAAATTTATATGTATAAAAAACTAAATTTAAAAAAATTGTGAATCACTGTATTGTTCACCTGTAACTTATATAATATTGTACATCAGCTACATTTCAGTTTTTTAAAAGGAGAGAAAGATACAGAGATTCCTAGTCTTGTGGCCACCCAAGACAAACCTTGCATGTGTGTTCCTTTGCTTATTAAAACTGCCACCTACCAACCTGGAGTGGTCTAGGGTCTCTTTTCATGGTCTCTCCCTGCCCTCTGTGTATGGGACACAGTTCCAGATTTCACTGGGAAGCTCCCATGGTTTTAAACTAACAGCCTGGAGAAGAGTTAGGCAAGAAATTTGTCTAAACTAGATTCCTGAATTCTAACCTCCAGTCCCAACCCCAGAAAGTTTAAATCAGTCTGTTTAAAAAAGGGATTCAGGAATTTGAATATTTAGCAATACCCAGTGTATATTTAATCCAGAAAACCCTCAGATCATAACTTCAAAAAACCACATCCTAGTGGATTGAGCTCTGGAGACAGGGATCGGCCTATCCTTGGATCATTACTAGCTGAACAGGCTCAGGAAAGTTACTTCTCTGAGCATCAATACCTTTATGTACAAGGACACTTGTCAGGATGTGAGGATGTTAAGAATGAGCATAAAATGCCTCAAACAGTGCCTGCAGTGTATCATGTGCTCAATAAATAGTGGCTACCATCCCTATTATTATTGCATAAGCCATTAAACATAATGTTTAGAAACAGATCTCCAACATAAAGTTGAAAGGCCACATAAACTCTGAGATATCTGTATGACTAAGGTGAACCTGACCTCATAAATACATTTGATCGGACTATTCTTTTTGCAAGTGACAGAAGTGAACTTGAGCCAATATAATAAAGATAAAAGAAAATTGGTCACATTTATTATAAGGATGGTCTTCTCTGATGACTCACTGGTAAAGTATCCACCTGCCAATGCAGAATTCATGGGTTCAATCCCTGGGTCGGAAAGATCCCCTGGAGAAGGAAATCGCAACCCATGCCAGTATTCTTGCCTGAAGAATCCCATGGACAGAGGAGCCTGGCAGGCTACAGACCATGGGGTCGCAAAGGGTCGGGCATGACTGAAATGACTAAAGAGTAACAATTAGGATACTGGCTGTTGTCAGAAGTGCATGAATAGGAATCTAGTCGCTGAGTATTCGGTAGATCTGGGAGGATGAAAGCCTTTGCTGGAGGTGCCTCTTGTCTCTGCTTGTTTTTGAGAAGCTGTTCTATTCTCCCTCCTCTGTAGACTCCCTTCTGCTTCGAATGTAAATCTGAGCCCCAGGAGGAAGTGGGAGCCAGAAGCTCTTGCCGGCAACTAAGAAGTGACAAGCATGAAGGTAAAGCCAAGGACTGGAGTGCGGAGGAGGGAAAACAGAGCTGGCATTTCCAGCAGCTTGATCCAGTCACTGCGTCGCCCCAGGACCGCCTGTGCTGGACTTCCTGTGATGGGAGGCAAATAAACTCTCGCTGTTCAGGCCACCAAAAAGCGGGATTTTCTGCTGCTGATGGCTGAGCACTCTCCTTACTGTGATGGGCATTTAGGTAGTTAAGTCTTGTCACTGTCATTCCCAATGGCCCTGGGCCAATTGTGTTTGTTCTCCTCTGGCCACATGTTTCAGGGAAATTGTGCCAGATTCAAACTCAATATTGAGTTTGACTAGAGTCTCCTCTCCCTCAGGGAACACGTGCAGCCTGGCCTCTGTTAACTGATTCTCTGTGTGGGCTGCAGTCAGCTCGCGAAGGTGGGCCTGCCTCTTCTCCCTGTCATGACCAAGAGGCAGTACAGAACTTTCCCCAACAACAGTGTGTGTTTCTTGTCCTTAAACTGTGTCCTGCCCAGCTCTCACCTCCCCGGTGGGCTCCCCAAGACCTCTGCCAAGTCTGGTTTCACTAAGGAGTGATAATCCCCACAGGGAACCGTTTTGCCTTGTCTGGCTGGCGTTTCTGTTTCATAGTCTGGGCACTGACCTTGAGCTGAGGTAACCCCTGCACTCCAGAGGAGGTGTAATGGGGAGACAGCGCTGGGTTTGGGGTCCCACTGTTATATTTACATCATTTGTTAAACACACATTATCTCCATTTCATCTTGATGCTGGGTGCCATTTTCTGCACAGACATTTGCTTTTGCTTACTCACTGATGTTCTTGTCACCCTTTCTGTTGGTCCTTTAATGGACCGGAACCTGGTGGTCCGGAGTCGACCATAAGAAAGTAAGAGAGAGAAAGAGGCTGATGTCCCCTGGTTTACGTGGAAAGCCAATAGAGTCCTATTCTTAGGGCTCGCGCTGCTGCATGTAGGCACCGGGCGCCCTCTCGAGTGGGTGAAGGCACAGTGCGCCTTCTCGAGAGGGTCTCAGAAGCCCAGGCAAGAAAGTGAGCTCAGTGGGCCTCGGCGCTCCAGGGAATTAGCCAGAAATAGAGAGAGAGAGAAAGACAGAAAGAATAGAAAGAAAGACAGACAGACCCAAGCTCTGATGGAGCAAATGTGTTTTAATCAACAAGGTGTGGACGTATATAAGGTAGTTATTCTCAGCAAAGATAAAGATTAAAATTCCAGAATTAAAATTCCTGAATATTCAGGAATTAATAAGGGCCAGAGGGTTTCTGACAGATCCAAAACAGCACACAGGAAGCCTCTTGTTAAATGCTTCCTGACACCTTCCCAAACCAACTTGTTTATACTATAACCAGGGAAGCCTTTATGAAGGATCTGGCAGAGGAATGCTCAAATTCCTGCACGTGGATTAGCTCACATTATCAACAGCTAGGACCATGCCTGCCATTATGCTCTCTGGTCCTGTGTCCTGAGCGGAGTGGTGAGCTGAGTAGGAAGCTGCCTTCCTTGTTTGGGCATGGCCACCTTACTCTTTCTCTTCCTCTGAAGACTCTATCGGGCTGGCAGTATCACTTGAGCTCTGCCTTTTAGAAGAGACCAGGAAAGGCCTGCCTGTGTTAAGTCTAAACCGTGTGTTTTAGCCCAGTTTCATGAAAATCTGTGCAGTGGAATGAGGAGCACAACTTTCCCTCATACTAATCAAATGGGTCATATTCTCTTGTCTCATGGAGTTTATTTCCATCAAGAACATCTCAGGGGAGAGAATCTAAGATAGAATTCAGGTATCCTGAGTCTTCTAGTCAAATAGCAGTTAATAATACTCCTAAGCCATTCCTAACCCTACAACTTACTATCATTACTAATATTACAAAGTATTATTATTATACCATCTTATTAGCTGTTGACTCTTTCTGTCTAGTAGATAAACTAAGTAGATAATCTAAGTAGATAAACTTTGGAAGCTAGGTAGTTACCGTGAATGAACAAAGTAGACTGTTGTGAGTCTCCCCCAGATTTCTTGTTCTCTTGTCTGTGATAGACACGTGGGTTCAGAGAAGCATTTCTCTCTGCTGCAAGGAAAACAAGGTCAAGCTCAATGATAAATGGCAGCTGAGACTCATCCTGGTACTAGAAAGACCCAGGAGAATTTCAGAGACTGTGGCCAACTGAAAAGTGAACGCCCTGTGTAGGGAAACTGCTCTACTACTCATATCTAGCTGATTAAATCCATGTGGGAATACAGGCTTATTGTCACCGGAAGTTCTATATTAAAAAAAAAAAGCTTCAGATATTTTATTTTTTGGGAGGGTGCAGAATTCCTCAATTTTAAGTATTGGCTCAATGTTTTCAAAAACAAACAGTGTGTGGATTTTTAAAAAAAGAAATAATGTCTGGGAGTCACCAGATTATGTCCTTTAGCTCAGAAGATGAAGCCCAGACCACTTAGCTTGACTCATAGCCTTCATGGTTCTACCCACACCGCCTCTTGCTTCCTTTCTTACTTCTCTCTAGATACCACAGCCATGCAGTGCTACACTTTGCACTTTCCCCTCTCCTGGGCCTCTTCTGGGCCTAGCATGTGGCTTTTCCTTGGAATGTCCTTCCCTGGCCAATTAATTCTGTAAATAATTTATCCTTAAATATCCACATCAAAACCATCTCCTGTTTCAAGTCTTTTATAACCTCTCTGCCACTTCCCAACCAGGCAGAGCTACAGAGTCTTGTTTCTCTGGGATTCTTGAGCAAAGAGTCTTCTTACAGGACCTTACTAGAGTCTCTTGTAATTACTGTGTGCATACTCATCTTTCCTGCTCAACACCGAGGCCTTGCTTCTGTGTCCCTAGTCCTCTGTGCCACGTCTGGCCTTGGGTCAGTGCTCAGTGACTGTTGTGTGAATAGATGAAGAAACAAATTCATTCTGCACTACACCTATGCTGGGGTTAATTTTCTTGCAAGATGCCTTCACATTAGTTGCAATAAAATATCTCTGTGCGTGTGTCATCAGTTATCACTTTATGGTGCCATTTTGAATGGTCTAAAACATAACTGATTTGTCCTAGGAATATTTATATGTTGCTGGCCTTTCAAGGTGATACTGCTCTTTTCCAAAGGAAGACATCTGAAGTGGTGTCCTTACACTTGAGCTAAAACATTAAAATTTAATGCAATCACTTCATGCTTTGTTAAGAGCTTATCTGATCAAGAAGGGATAAGTAAGGGAGAATGACATGGGGGACTTTTTTTTTTTTATACTGCTCTTTTTCCAATGCAAATGCAGAATTAATAGGGGAGTTTAAAAAAAAGGATGAATATGTATGTTATATCCATTGACAAAGCAGTAAAAAGTAGTTAGCTGTGAAATTAGATTTGTATTTAAGTTTACTATTCTAAGTACTACTTAGTGTTAGTACTATTCTAACAACTGTGGTTTTGTGGAGGGCTCTTGAAAGTCCCTTGGGCTGCAAGGAAATCAAATCAGTCAATCCTAAAGGAAATCAGTCCTGAATATTCATTGGAAAGACTGATGCTGAAGCTGAAGCTCCAATAATTTGGCCACCTGATGCAAAGAACCCACTCATTGGAAAAGGCCCTAATGCTGGGAAAGATTGAAGGCGGGAGGAGAAGGGGACAACAGAGGATGAGATGGTTGGATCGCATCACTGACATGACGGATTTGAGTTTGAGTAGGCTCCGGGAGTTGGTGATGGACAGGGAAGCCTGGCGTGCTGCAGTCCATGGGGTCTCCAAGAGCTGGACACAACTGAGCGACTGAACTGAATTGAACTAATTCTAAGTACACTCTAACCCTTCCCTCTGACCATCCAAGCCACTTGACATTTTTCTCATCTTATAGCTTGGAGGTAGGAAAATTTTAAGCCTCTCTTTTGGGCTTCCTTTGTGGCTCAGCTGGTAAAGAATCCACCTACTATGTGGGATAGCTGGCTTTGATCCCTGAATTGGGAAGATCCCCAGGAGAAGGGAAAGGCTATCCACTCCAGTATTCTGGCCTGAAGAATTCCATGGACTGTATAATCCATGAGGTTGCAGAGTCAGACATGACTGAGTGACTTTCACTTTCACTTTGGGGTTAGTTTTTAAAGGAAAGCATGCTAAGTACAATGGTTAAATTATAAATTTAATCAAATCTGTAATTTAAATAAGCCCCCAATAATAATAGGCTGAAAGCTTGTCAGGCTGTGTTGGGTCTGGTTTGTTTTACATCAACTATGACATTGGAACCACAAAACATAGCTTTTTAAGTGCTTTTACCCATTAGCTTCATCAAGTAATTGCAGGTTTGTAGCCATCAATAACAATGAAGCTTGACACCTTGGGAAGAAGGGAATCTTTCCCCTTACAGATCTGGCAGGAAAGAAAAGTGCCTTAAATGCATTGCAGGCATGTGAGTGTTCAGAGAAGAGAAAAAATGTCAGGTGAGTGCACGATGCAGTAGCTTTGACCTGCTTAAATTAAGAGCACTCATTTCATTCCTCCTTGGTCCCTTTGACTCATTTAGCATCCTATAGGATCTCAGTAGGCTCGCTGCTGGTCATCTCAGCATGAGTAATCTTCAGAAAATGCTGTTTCTTATAAATGTAAATTAGAAAAGAAAAACTGTCAGTGAGAGTAAGCAAACAGATAGCAAGAGATGGCTTCCTAATTCCAGTTTCTTTAAATGGGGAGGGAAAAACCCACAAAGAAATGAGAAAGTACAAAGGAAAAAAATCTCATTTATCTGAAACCAAGAATTTCTCCCCACTCACAAATCATTTTTTGAAAAAATTTTGTGTTCTTGGTTGACCCTCATCTTGGACAGGTCACAGTTTTCTCTGATCAGAAATATTTATTAGTGTCTCTGGAATGAACAATTGTCTCTTTTACTCTAAGACAAGTTTGTGTCAGTAAAAAAAGTGTCAAATATGTATCTAGGTTAACTTAACATTAAAAAATGTTGAATTTGGGAGATTAAATTGCCAGATAGTTTTTCTCTTGGCTGAGATAAATTGTTGGGTGCTTTCTTGATGTTATTAAAATAGACAATTTTACTTTTGGTTCAAAATTTACTGAGGGAAACATAAGAGTTCAAGGTACCACTTAAAGTTAGTTTAAGCTGGTTTGGAAAGGATGCACTTTGGAGAGAAGAGGTCATACTTAATGTCACTTTAGTAGTTATTCTTCAAGGTTATGAAGTGTTATGGGCAGTGGATGCATATGAGAATTACTTTAAAGTTTACTAATGCCCAGGCTTCCTGCAGATACTCTAATTTAATTTATAATGAGAAGAATGGAAGGATCATTGGAGTGTGTGTGTGTGTGTGTGTATATATATATATATGTGTGTGTTTAACATTCCCTCAAGTGATTCTAGTATGCGTTCAGAGTTGATAACTTCTAGAATCATAAAGACGGGGTGACCTGCTATTGTGGATTAAATTATGTTTCCTCAAAAGATTTGTTGATGTCCATCCATCACAAAGCCATAGACATGGAAGTCTTTCCAGATAGATTTAACTGTTCTCAAGGGTTCAAGTAAAACCTGGCACCTTCTACACCACTGAAGGAATGTTTTGGAAATTAAGTGCAAGGCACGTGTATGGTGGTGAATTCCTAGGAACTTGAAAGTGACAGAAAGCCTAATCCCTACAATTGTTAGCCTTTTTGGAAATCATGCAGCCCATAAGCATATGCTATTTAAAAAATAAAGGACAACAGAAATACCGCCCCCACCCAGCCCCCAATAATGACTTGAGTGGGTAGAGGAAGTGATGGCTTCCTTGCCTTAAACGGAGCTTTGTCTTTTGAGGGTGGGGAGACAGAATGTGGAGTGATGAGGTTCCATCTACATGCCTTAAAAATATATAGAATATAGCCACAAGCCAGATGCCTTGTCTTCATGTTTGCAGACGTCTGAGACCCTGGTTTGATTTCTGGGTTGGGAAGATCCACTGGAGAAGGGATAGGCTACTCACTCCAGTATTCTTGGGCTTCCTTGGTGGCTCAGCTGGTAAGGAATCTGCCTGCAGTGTGGAAGACCTGGGTTTGATCCCTGAGTTGGGAAGATCCCTTGAGGAAGGGAAAGGCTACCTACTCCAGTATTATGGCCTATACAGTCTGTGGAGTTGCAAAGAGTCGGACACAACTGAACCACTTTCAGCCCCCTTGCTAAAAACCCATTTCCATGTTTAATGCTTTTTTACACTGACCCGCACTATCAATCAACACTGCCCTCAAAATCTAACCATCCTATAGGATATTTCGTCATGTGGACTAGGTTCCTGTGAAGCTGGAAGTCATGATTCTTTTAACTTTTTAAACTGCCAAAATAAGAGGGAGAGAGAAAACGTCCTTACCCATTTATTTGATCACCAGATCACCAGTATGAGCAGAATCTAGAACCCAGTTCAAGGATGACCTGCAGCCATTTGTGTTCACAGGATTTGACAGCTGGAAACCCAAGGTTACCCAAGGCTGCAAGGCTACCATTGTGAAGAAATGACTCAAAGGACTCCAGGTTCTCTCTTCAAGTGTTGTGATGGCTCCACAAAAAAGACTTCTTATGGATTGGGGTGGATCAGAAAGCATCCAAACACCCAGAAAAGGACATAATCAAAGCTGATCTTTTTATACTGTAGTACTTTGCTCTTAAATAACCCCAATATCATATTTGCATTTATCTTTTGTTCATCTACTTTCACTTACCAATAGTATTATGTAATAGAGGAAAATGGAAAAATGCAAAAGAGTTCAGTTCAGTTCCGTTCAGTAGCTCAGTCGTGTCTGACTCATTGCAACCCCATGAACCGCAGCACGCCAGGCCTCCCTGTCCATCACCAACTCCTGGAGTCTACCCAAACCCATGTCCATTGAGTCGGTGATGCCATCCAACCATCTCACCCTCTGTCGTCCCCTTCTCCTCCTGCCTTCAATCTTTTCCAGCATAAGGGTCTTTTCAAATGAGTTATCTCTTCGCACCAGGTGGCCAAAGTTTTGGAGTTTCAGCTTCATCAGTCCTTCCAATGAACATTCAGTACTGACCTCCTTTCGGATGGACTGGTTGGATCTTCTTGCAGTCCAAGGGACTCTCAAGAGTCTTCTCCAACACCACAGTTCAAAAGCATCAATTCTTTGGCACTCAGCTTTCCTTATAGTCCAACTCTCACATCCATACATGACTACTGGAAAAACCATAACCTTGACTAGATGGACCTTTGTTGACGAAGTAATGTCTCTGCTTTTTAATATGCTGTCTAGGTTGGTCATAACTTTCCTTCCAAGGAGTAAGCGTCTTTTAATTTCATGGCGGCAATCAGTGATTGCAAAATCTGCAAAATCTTCAGTGATTTTGGAGCCCCTGAAAAATAAAGTCAGCCACTGTTTCCACTGTTTCCCCATCTATTTGCCATAAAGTGATGGGACCAGATGCCGTGATCTTAGTTTTCTGAATGTTGAGCTTTAAGCCAACTTTTTCACTCTCCTCTTTCACTTTCATCAAGAGGCTCTTTAGTTCTTCTTCACTTTCTGCCATATTGTATATATGTACACCTGAACTGTTTATTTGCATTTTGTTAAAGAGATAGTCACAAAGGGCTTATGAAAATCATTTTTGAATTGATAATTAGAAAGTTGAATAAGCAAACCTGTGATCTACCAATCTGTTTTATCTCAATCAGGATTATGAATCAAGAATTACTGCATATTTCAGTCATTTTGATTTGCAGTAACTCCAAGTATAAAATGATTACATGTAATGATGTCTCCCAGCCCTTCCATGTGGATATTTTTAAAGTGGACTTGTATGCTGATAATTCTAGACCAAAGTAAATATGGCAGAATATTTACACATGAAAAAATAATTTTGCAAATATTTTTTATAATTGTATTATTTCTTTAAAATGTTGAAGCTTGTGTTAGTTTCAGGGAAAGGTGTATATTTTGATAAAAAATACTTGACTTTGTAATTTTGTATATTCTATATAATTTATAGCAGAGCCATTTTAAGACAGCCTTGTCACATTTTTTGTTAATTGTGAAAATGTTATTTGAAGTGATGTTTATGCACTGAGTACATAACGACCAACTAGAGTTAAAGTAAGTGTGAACAGTGAAACATATTGTATGCTGTACAAGATATATTGTAATTTGCTGTTTTAGCATCTGTATTTTGGTTAGAAGATATTATTAAATGCAGATGTTAAGGGTTGGAAAAGTCTAATTTTATTTTTAGAACTAATGGATATAAAATCAGAAAGAAAAACACCAATACAGTATATTAGTGCATACATATGGAATTTATAAAGTTGGTAACAATGACCCTATATGCAAGATAGCAAAAGAGACACAGATGTATAGAACAGTCTTTTGGACTCTGTGGGAGAAGGCGGGGTTGGGATGATTTGAGAGAATAGCATTGAAACATGTTTATCATACGTGAAACAGATCGCCACTCCAGGTTTGATGCATGAGACAAGTGCTCAGGGCTGGTGCACTGGGATGACCCTGAGGGTGGGATGGGGAGGGAGGTGAGAGGGGGGTTCAGGATGGGGAACAGATGTACACCCATGGCTGATTCATGTCAATGTATGGCAAAAACCACTACAATACTGTAAAGTAAGTAGCCTCCAATTGAAATAAATTAAAAAAAAAATAAACAAAACTTTGTTTTTGCTTTATTAAAATAGCTTATTCCTATGTTGTCTCTTTTTAAACATTTTAGTGTTAATTCTTTTGTGCAGCCAAACCAGCAATTTCATTTGTACAAGTCACAGCATTGTTTCACATATGATTCATTTAGTATACTTCTGTTTCCTTACTTGTTTACATTTCATGGTATCTGCTTACATGCTTAGGACTCAAATGGAATATGACTTTTTAAAAAAAGCAGAATAAAAGACACTAAAAAAAAAAGATTTGTTGATGTCCTAATTCCTGGTTTTTATTTGTGAAAGTGAAAGTCACTCAGTCGTGTCCAACTCTTTGCAACCCTATGGACGATGCAGTCCATGCAATTCTCTAGGCCAGAATACTGGAGTGTGTAGCCTTTCCCTTCTCCAGGGGGTCTTCCCAACCCAGGGATCGAACCCAGGTCTCCTGCATTGCAAGCAGATTCTTTACCAGCTGAGCCACAAGGGAAGTCCTTTTATTTGTGAATACAGTCTTATTCAGAAATAAGGTCTTTAGGAATCTAATTGGTTTATACACACACACACACATATACATTAGTTGTTGTTGTTGGAGTTGTTTAGTCACCAAGTCCAACTCTTTGGCAACCCTGTGGACTATAGCCCTCCAGGCCCCTTTATACAAGAGATTTCCCAGGCAAGAATACTTGGTTGCCAAGGGTTGCCATTTCCTTCTCCAGGAGTTCTTCCTGACCCAGGGATTGAACCTGTGTCTCCTGCATTGGCAGGCAGATTTTTCACTGCTGGGCCACTAGGGAAGTCCACATAAATGTGTGTGTGTGTGCGTGTGTGTGTGTGTATACTCACACATATATATGTATATATTTATTTTTTAATGAATTATAGTTGATTTACAATATTGTGTTAATTTCTGCTGTATAGCAACGTGATTCTTCTTTTTCATATTCTTTTCCATTATGGTTTATCACAGGATATTGAATCTAATTCCCTATTCTGTATAGTAGGACCTTGTTGTTTATATATCTATATATTATAGTGCTTAGTCACTTCAGTCGTGTCCGACTCTCTGTGACCCCAGGGACTGTGGCCCGCCAGGCTCCTTTGTCCATGGGATTCTCCAGGCAAGAATACTGGAGTGGGGTTGCCATTTCCTTCTCCAGTGATAAAGTATGAAGTGAGTGAAGTGAAGTTGCTCAGTCATGTCTGACTTTGCAACCCCATGGACTGTAGCCTACCAGACTCCTCCATCCATGGGATTTTCCAGGCAAGAGTACTGGAGTGGGGTGCCATTTCCTTCTCAGTATATTACAGTTACATCTGCTAATCCCAAACTCCCAATCCATTCCTCCTCTACTTCCCTTCCCCCATGGCAATCACAAGTCTGTTCTTTATGTAGGCGAGTCTGCTGCTGTTTCATAGATAATTTCATTTGTGCCATACTTTTGAATCCACATATGGGTGACATCATGAGGTATTTGTCTTTCTCTTTCTGACTTCCTTCATTTAGTATAATAAGCTCTAGGTCCATCCATGTTGCTGCAGATGGCCTTATTTCATTCTTTTTTATGGCAGAGTAGAATTCTATTATATATATGTACCACATCTTCTTTATGAGGTCACCCTGGATTAGGGCCCTAAATCCAATACGAATGACTAGAAGAGGAGAGACACAAAGAGACTTAGATGCACACGAAAGATGACCATGTGAAGACAGAGGCAGAAACTGGAGTTATGCTGCAATAAACCAAGGAATACCAAGGATTGCTGGCCAGCACCAGAAGCTAGAAAACACAAGAAAGGTTTGTTCCTTCTGGTCTTTGGAGGGAAGATTTAGAACTTCTGGCCTCTTCCAGAACTGTGAGATAATACCCTCCTATTGTTTCAAGGCACCTAGTTTGTGGTAATTTGTTATGGTAGCCCTAGAAAACTAATACACCTATTGCTCTGCATCTTTTAGAAGTACAGCCTGAACTTGTAGGAAAGATACTAAAAGAAGATTCATCTTAATAAGATTTGTTAGATCTTAAAAGAGATTCCAGAATGAGATTCCAGGCTGTTAGCTATTAAAATAATGAGACCAACCACACAAATTTTCCCAGGACTAAGAAAGTTTTAGGGATGTGGAACTTTCAGTGAGTGTAAAATTCAGAAAAGTCCCAGGAAATCCAGGACAAATTGTTTAGCCCAAACAGGATGGAGGCTTGTCCAGATTGTCAGAGAGTCCTGAATGACAGTAGCTAAGCCCATGTGGCTCTTAAATTGGGACAGAACTTAAGTAAAAGCTTGTTAAAACAAACGACTCTGAACTACTCTTGGCTTTGGTTTTTTATTTCTAGTATTAGTTTTCTGTGTTGAAGATCAATGTACTGTTTTTACACTTTTTAAACATGAAGATTAGCAAATAACCAGATTTCTTTTAACCAATGAACCTGTCACAGGTGAGTAGTTCTGTTTCCTGTCTATTATGAAAACCAGGGATTAGATGTGGCTTCAGGAGAAGCCTAATGATCTGAGTCTGGCCAGATGATCCCCTTTCAAGAAACACATGGTCATCCCAGAGGAGGCAGGATTTCTATTATATGAATAAGAAATGAAAGGAGCCAAGACCCAAGGTGAGTGAGAGTACCACTCAAGGAATCGTGGAGATGAGCCTCTTCTTGATAAATCTCATCGGAGAGCCATCCTGATGCTTTTTAGGTAAAACTCCCTTATGAAGAAATTGTCATGTCATAGGAGCCAAACCACTTGGCTGAGTTCTAAGATCCACTCTCCTCATATTGAGTCTGGTTATAGGATGAGTCATGTTACACTTTGTATTTCTGTCTGTCACTCATGACTGTGCTTGTAAGAGTGTGTTAGGTTGGAACTATGATTCTTGGAAGAAAACAAATATGACTGTGGTGTCTTTGGAATGATGGTAGAAATTTCTTTGGTAGAAATTGCAAACTTTTCCGTAGTTAATATTTTCTAATAGCAAGTAATCCATGCATTTAGGACAAAATTTTAATTAAACATCTAGTCCAGTTGGATTATTGCCAAAAGGCGAAAGGTTTGCTTTCAGGGACACTCACATTTCAAGTGCTACCTTGGGGGAAATAGTGATATCATGCTTTATACACAGAAGTAACTGTGGGGGCCAGAATAGGACAGAGCCCATCGCATTTTTAATGTTCCACGTTCCATATTGCTGTTGTTCAACATGGATACTCATTGGATAATGTTAATTTTGAAGAACTATCAAGAGCATTTCATAGACTCTTTGTAGAGACTCATATTTTTAATTAAAAGTACTACATTTGGTCAGGAGTGGGAAACTTGGCAGTCTTGGGGACTAATGCTTGTCTATTCTTTGTGTAACTTTTCTATTCCTAGTCATCTTCTTCTGAGATAAAATCTGAGAATAAAAGGATTGACTCAGCGTTTGTATTTTCAGAATACTCTGAAAATTGACCAGTAGCTATAAAGCACTTTTCAACTTAAAAACAAGAAATTTTATTGATGCAGAATAGCACTATTAACTGGCAGCATGTAACCTCAAGGCACCCAGCCACTGTGTTGGAATCTACACTCACAGTCCTGTTGGTGGTTCTTTTTGTGTAACACGTAATTCCAGATTGTGAATCTCTTCCTCACATGACAAAGGCGCCTCAGTCTTGGTCCTTTTTGGCCACAGTGGTAAATGGGGATGTCCTGACTGTCAGCCTTACTAGGCAGCATTCATTACTCTAGACACATTCATTAACATTCCATTGCCCTCTGTTTCTAAGAAAGAATAATTGGTGCTATGTCAAAAAGCTACAGAATGTTCTTCAAAGCTGTTCCTTTTTCTGGGCAAGGGATGGTGGTAGAGATGGTATTTATACCTCTGATTTTCTGATTTCTATGTCATAACCAAAGTTGCCAAAGTTATTAGTTTGAGATTCCATTTGAACTTGGCTTTGCACAATGCAAGAAAGCCTCTATATTTAAAACCCACTGCCACAAAGTAATAGATAAGTCTGAGGCAGATAATCCTCCCCTAGCACACAACTTCATAAATAAGCCATGCAATCCTCTGCATACTCACACTGATTTTTCCTAAGAAATCCATTCTATTCAGTCTTTTAATTTCCCCAGTGTTCACAGCCATGCTGGCATTTTCAAGAGATAAGCCCACACACTTTTTCCTTAGAAAAAAAAAAGGTTTGACTAAAGCAAAATGTGTTCTGTGCTAAATCATTATTTTCAAGCAGTGTCTTTTGTTTTCTTGTTTTTTGATATTATCAAAAGGATGAATCTTAATCCTGTGAAGAGCACGGCTGCTGATCATGCCAAAACTGGATCTGCCTTAATGTGAACAACTGCTTTCCTCCCCCTAGTGCTGGTGAATGCCACCCAGGAGGATTTGGGGAACCCCAAGTCTCCAAAGCAGAAACAAAGGGAAAGCCCTGTTCAAGATTACTTTAGTAACATACAGTTAATTGTAATATTGATTTACATAATACCCTCTCTTTTAGCAGTGATTTCACTGCTTAAACCAAGTGGTATTAAAAAAAAAAAATTTCCAACTGTCTAAGCCCAGAGGCTAACCAAGGAATGATGCCCTTGTAACAAAAAGCATAACATCCCTTCTTGGCAGAGCCTCTGAAAATCTGGTCTAGGCAGCTAATTCATCTTTTGAGCATTCTTTTTAAAAAAAATTATTTTATTGAAGTATATTTGCTTTACAAGGCTATGCGAGTTTCTGGTGTACAGCAAAGTGACTCAGCTATGTATATACATACATGTATATTTTCTTTATTTGTTGTTTATTTTTTTAAATTTTACTGGCAGTGGTTGGGATTGAGTTCTTAAAGCTGTCTTGCCAATGACAATCAAAGTTACTTGCTAGAGCAGAAAGCAAGAGAGAAGCAAAACATCTTAAATTATACATTATCTTTAGAATGGGCCTGTGATTGGGGTCTGGCATGTAGTCATCAGTGGAAGAAATTGGAGGAGGTAGAAGTTTTCATGTAAAAAAAAGGTTCAGCAATTGCTTTTAATGTTAAATCCTGTAACTACCCTACAACTCAGCAAGCCTGCTTCTAGGTATTTACTTAGGAGAAATAAATCATATGTTTACCAAAACAGTTGTACAAATATGTTCAGAGCAGCTTATTTTTCATAGCCTCAAACTGGAAACAGCTCAGTTGTCCATTACCAGGAGGGTAGAAAACAAACTCTGATATATTCACATAATAACCAATAAAATACAGACATGGATGAACTTCGAAAACATTGAGTGAAAGAAACCAGATGCAAAATAGTACATCCTGTATGATTCCATTTACATGAAGCCCTAGAATAAGAAAGATTGATCTATGGTAATAGTAATTTATATTGTTAATTAATTTCTATTACTAAATTAACATTAATAATAGTAATTTCTATTACTATTCTAATTTGAACAGGGGTTGCCTCTGGGTGGTGATGGTGAGATTCACTAGAATGAGCACTGGGAACTTTTTGTGCTGATGGAAGTGTTTTATATCTTAACCAGCATTATGGCTACACAGATATATACATTTATTAAAACTTATCAAATATACACCTAAAAATCTATGCGTTTTGTTATTTATAAAAATAATCTCAATTCAAAAAAAGCAAAAGAAAACAAAGAAAAAAATAGTTCAGATTTTCTATTGTTCAAATTCCTGATTAATGTGGCAGCAGTCAGCTCATTAGCAGATCATTGCAGTGTGAAAAAAAATTTTGTTCTCAACCTAATGGGTTGTTTAACTGTGCTCACCAGGAACTCTTAATCCATCAAAAGGATTTTAAGACCCTGATAATTAGTTTTAGCTCTGTAAGAGGACACACAGACACAATTCATCTTCTTGCCAGGATTGACAGATGCTATTTTGATAAGTACAGGAACCATCAGTTCAAGTTATCTGTCATTAGACCAAAGTAAGTTTTAGATGAGTGGAATCTTTTTATTTGTTAAGAGTTGATAGGCTGACAGTCGCACACATAATTTTTCTTTCACTCTTTACTTGTACTAAAATTCTGAATCTAAAATTTTAGAAGAGTTAGATACATCTCCACTGTACTGGGCATTTTGCTTCTCAAAGTCCTGTCTGAAAACTCTACTGCATTTGGCTGGAGCAATCACACAGGGCATTTGGTCCCACCTTGAGCAGTTGTCTTCTTAGAGTTATGGGAATTAAGTAGTTTCAGGAACATAAAACCAGAGGTGCAAGTGAGGTCCAGCTGCTTTTAAATTCCAGATTTGGGAATCTAGGAGTCTTGGGAAGCTAAGAGGATACCTGAAGATTCATATATGTTCTATATGGACATGAGCTGTAACAAATTAGAGCACCTTCTTTTTAGTACTTACTGTTTTAATTCCTTATTTGATATTTGGCTACCATTGTCACTGAAATAAAGTTGTATATTTGGGGACTCTGTTGGATGCCAGAAGATTTGCTAAGTTATTTTTATTCCTGTTTATTTCATAAAACCATTCATTTGTCTGTTCAGGAGTTTCATGTGGAATTGTATGTGTGAGTTGAAAGCCAGATGTAAACTAAATTATAACATATGCGGAAGGGACCCCTTACGGATGGCAAATGCACATTTTTCAGCTGACCTACTCCTCAAGTAATAGTTGGAGGGAGTAAAATATTTACTGTAGACTATGTAATTTCCATTTTATTATTTTTTTTTAAAGCTTCAAATTTTTATTTTTAAATTTTTTTTCATTTATTTTTACTAGTTGGAGGCTAATTACTTTACAATATTGTAGTTAAAGCTTCAAATTTTTAATTCAACAGCATTGATGGGATTGAGTAGCAGAGAAAGAGAAGGGGGAAGAAAAATTTGACCCAGAAACAAGTTCATTGAGAAACATGTATGAAGCTTGTGGGAACTCGGATGAAATCTTGCTGGGGTAGTGGGCAGGGAGAGGGGATGTGAAGATGCAGGAGTTTGCACTAACTGGAACACATACAAAAGTAGTCGATAGGGTAAGCAGAGTGGGACTGCAGCCTCAGAAAGAGCAGTAGTATCCTAATAATTATAAAATGGAAACACTGTGGTTGGTTCCACTACCAAACTTAACAACTTTAGGTCATTCAATATTTTTAGCAATAATTCTAGGAGATGAAAGGAATTACAATTTAAAAAGCTATACTTTAAAACATTTGAATACTTAACTCCTAAAGCAAAGAGTCGGACACAGCTGAGCGACTGGACTGAACTGAACTGAAAGCTTAAAACATGACATTTTCTATAATAATTCACAATAGAACTAAAAAGGAACTTATGACTCTCCTGATTGGAATTGGCCTGAGCAGATTTGGGAAATTTAAACCAAGATAGCAGGTGCCAAACATATAATTTAGGGAAACAAATTATGATCTTCAAAGTCAAAAGTCCACACAGAATTTGATCCTGTAAGCTGAGAAGCTTTATTTTAATGACAACCCCTGGACAGTTGTTTGGCCACTTGTCCTGAGGTGGAATCCATCTTGCCTGTTCTGAGGGCTCAGTCTGCTGTGATGAGGAGGGAGGCTTATTTTACTTCATGCTGGGAGTGGTCGTCTTTCTCATGTAAAACTCACATGACCATTCTGGCTTTGGTAAATCACTGACACCCTGACTGAGGGAGCTATAGACCCAGGCAGCTTCTGTGTTTCTTGAGGCTGCTAAGAGCTCTATGTCGTGTTTGTTTTCTTTCTTTTTTTTTTTTTTTAAATTTTTTTTTTTTTATTAGTTGGAAGCTAATTACTTTACATCATTACAGTAGTTTTTGTTATACATTGAAATGAATTAGCCATGGATTTACATGTATTCCCCATCCCAGTCCCCCCTCCCACCTCCCTCTCCACCCGATCCCTCTGGGTCTTCCCAGTGCACTAGGCCCGAGCACTTGTCTCATGCACCCAACCTGGGCTGGTTATCTGTTTCACCCTAGATAATATACATGTTTCAATGCTGTTCTCTTGAAACATCCCACCCTCGCCTTCTCCCAGAGTCCACAAGTCTGTTCTATACATCTGAGTCTCTTTTTCTGTTTTGCATATAGGGTTATCGTTACCATCTTTCTAAAGTCCATATATACGTGTTAGTATACTGTAATGGTCTTTATCTTTCTGGCTTACTTCGCTCTGTATAATGGGCTCCAGTTTCATCCATCTCATTAGAACTGATTCAAATGAATTCTTTTTAATGGCTCGTGTTTGTTTTCTTAAGAAGTGGTCTTCCAAGGTGTGAGTCTTCAAGGCCCATGTTTCCCCTGTCATGTGGGTAAAACTTTAGGCTTTATCTTTATTTTCTAGTGCTGTGACTCTTTCCATGTGTAGAGTCTTCTCTTGTGTTGTTGGAAGAGGGTGTTTGCTATGACTAGTGTGTTCTCTTGGCAAAACTCTATTAGCCTTTGCCCTGCTTCATTCTGTACTCCAAGGCCAGATTTGCATGTTACTCCAGGTGTTTCTTGACTTCCTACTTTTGCATTCCAGTCCCCTATGGTAAAAAGGATATCTTTTTTTGGTATTACCTCTAGAACGTCTTGTATCTCTTCACAGAACCATTCAACTTGAGCTTCTTCAGCATTACTAGTCCAGGCATAGACCTGGATTACTGTGATATTAAATTTGCCTTGGAAATTACCAGAGATCATTCTGTTGTTCTTGAGATTGTATCCGAGTACTGAATTTTATACTCTTTGTTGACAATGATGTCTACTCCATTTCTTCTAAGGGATTCTTGCCCACAGTAGTAGGTATAATGGTCATCTGAGTTAACTTCACCCATTCCAGTCCATTTTAGTTTGCTGATTCCTAAAATATTGAAGTTCACTCTTGCCATTTCCTGTTTGACCACTTCCAATTTGCGGGGAAGGATTGGGGGCAAGAGGAGGAGGGGATGACAGAGGATGAGATGGCTGGATGGCATCACCAACTTGATGGATGCGGGCTTGGGTAGACTCCAGGAGCTGGTGATGGACAGGGAGGCCTGGCGTGCTGCGATTCATGGGGTCACAAAAAGTCGGACATGACTGAACGACTGAACTGAATTTGCCTTGATTCATGGACCAAACATTCCCGGTTCCTATGCAGTATTGCTCTTTATAGCATTGGACTTTATTTCCATCACCAGTCATACCCACAACTGGGTGTTGTTTTTGCTTTGGTTCTGTCTCTTCATTCTTTCTGGAGTTATTTCTCCACTGATCTTCAGTAGCATATTGGGCACCTGCTGACCTGAGGAATTCATCTTTCAGTGTCCTATCTTTGCTTTTTTATACTGTTCATGGGGTTCTCAAAGCAAGAATACTGAAGTGGTTTGCCATTCCCTTCTCCAGTGGACCACATTTTGGCCACCTGATGCAAAGAACTGACTCATTAGAAAAGACCCTGATGCTGGATAAGATTGAAGGCAGGAGGAGAAGGGGACAACAGAGGATGAGATGGTTGGATGGTATCACTGACTCAATGGACATGAGTTTGAGTAAACACCGGGAGTTGGTGATGGACAGGGAGGCCTAACATGCTGAAATCCATGGGGTCACAAGGAGTCAGGCACGACTGAGCGATTAACCTGAACTGTGGCTCTATCATCACCAAGGCTCCTCCCAGGCCTGGGCCAGCCAGGCTAGGCCGCCCAACACAGCTGCCTCCAGGTTAAGCCCCGTTCAGAAGAGGAGTGCAGCCACACACCCACCAGTGGCTCTCACCTTTGGTAAAAAATTAGCTTATTTTTGTTAAAAACTCAAACGAACTTCTTGGCCATCCCAAAGGCTTCTTTTTTGTTTGTTTGTTTTCCCTGCTCAGAGAACTACTTTGTGTCCCTCAAACTATTTCATTGTTGCCTGCAATATTTGGGGGTTGTTGAAAACAGCTCTTCTGCCTCAATTAAAGAAATAAATGGATCTTTTAGGTTTTTCTAATTTTATTTTACCTGCTCAGTGTTTCAAGGGATTACGATTTCTTTCATTAGGATGAAACACTAAAGTCTCTCAAGTTCTTTTTCCTTCCAAGTATGATTTTCAAATAAATTCATGCATTCCATTCCCTCCTGTCCAGATAGTCACATTCTAAACCACAATGCCATTCCTGTTGGAGATAAAATAGAAGGTTTTTGTTAGTAAAATGTTTCCATTTTTATGGAGTGGTAGTTTTCAATCAGCTGAATCAGTAGCTACAGCTTCAGACCTGACCTAGGTATAATTGTAAAGTGGCTGACAGGCACTACTTTTTGATTCAACGTGTATTTTTCCTCCTTGAAAAGCTAACTCAGGCCCACAAAAGGATCTGACACTCATTAACATTAAGCTGCAAATGTCTGTGAACCTTAATGTAAAGTCTTCATGGTACAATTGGCATTTTAACATCCATCCTACAGAAGATAAGTAGGATGTTGGTTATCAGCCAGCGTGAGTGTTCTAGGGCAACAGGAACTCTAGTCCCTAAAACACATAGAGCTGTGAGGTCCTCCGAGGTCCACCTGCTTAGTTAGGGCTCCCTGCGACATTCCCGGTGTTCTGCATTTTGAAGACTTTGAGGTAAATATTCTATGAGTGCCCTTTGTGGAAAGAATCTATTTCGAGAGTTGGTTGTTTTCCTTAATGTTCATTGTTTATCTCTTGCAGATGACTGGAAAATGCAATGTTTTTTCAGGCATGGAAGAAAACCGAGTCCTAAGTCTGACCCCAGTACAGGTACATGAGAAATAAGAATGAAGCTCTTGCCAGATTTGGGTTTCAGTCCTCACTCATTAGCTGAGGAGATGACAGTTTTAAAGGATGGTACGAGACAAGACAATACCCAAGGAGCCATTTCTGGTTTCATTTTGTGCTTCATTGCTCACCTGAATTCTGTGCTGCCGGATGTGAGGTGCCTCAGATAGTCCTCCTGCCTGGGGATTACATTCTGTGACATTTCTACAGAATCCATCCCTTTAAGACGCTTTCCATCCCCCATCTCACATCTCAGGCCAATGCTACAGAAAGATCATTGGTGTTCCTAATTCGTGGGAGGGGAATACCAGATACTGTGTTTTGGGGTCCAATATGTTTCTCTTAACTGTGTATTTCTTGTCAAATTAGGGTATATGTAATTTTAAAAATTGCTATTGCTATTAGTGGTTAATATTGTATAGTACTTTATATATTTTAAAAAATAATTTTATTTACTTTTTTGGCTGTGCCGGATCTTCATTGCTGTGCAGGCATCTCTCTAGTGTGGAGAATGGGGGCTACTCTCTGGCTGCAGTAGGTGGGCATCTCATTGCAGTGGTTTCTCTTGCTGGGGAGCACAGGCTCTAGGGTGAGGGGGCTTCAGTAGTTGTGGCCCATTGGCCTAGTCCCTCTGCTGTATGTGGGATCTTCCGGGATCAGGGATGGAACCCATGTCTCCTGCATTGGCAGGTAGACTCTTCACCACTGAATCACCAGGGAAGCCCTTGTATAGTACTTTAAACTTTCCAACTCACTTCTATATTGACTGTTGATCTCTCCAAATGGAGGAAGTGAGTTTGCATATGGATCATAATGTTAGAAGATGCTATCTTAAAGAAAATAAAACAACGAAAGGAGAGAAAAAGAGGAATTATGTTTTATGTTATGTTTTAATGTGAATTCCCAGTATGAGAAGATTTTTAATTATTAACTTATTCTCTTGTTATAAGTCTCTTTGGGTTTTCTATTTTGTATTCAGTCAGTTTAATAATTTATGTCTTTTCAGGAATTTGTGAGATTCATCTAAGTTTTCAGATTTGTGGCATCAGGTTATTTACAATATTTTCCTTGTAATATATTTAATTTTTGCAAGGTCAGTAGCAATGCTCCTTCTTTCATTTCTTTTTTTTTTCTTTGTCAGTATATTAGTTTCCTGTGGTTGCTGTAATAAATTACTGCAAACTGGATGGCATGATAATATTTTATATTGACTATGTATTGAAACAATAATTTGGGTATGCAAAACACTTTATTGAAATCAATTTCACTTTTTAAATGCGGCTTCTAAAAAAGTTAACATGATATCTGTGGCTCACCTTATATTTCTATCAGAGAGCATTGCATTAGAAGGTCTACTTCTTTCTTGAGAGGCTTAAAGGAGTATGATAAAAGGAGTCTGGTTCTATGGTTAAGAGCCTCTGTGGGTGGTTTAATTATCTGACCCTATATCAAGCCACAGGGCTAGATGCCCATATAATAGGACAAAGTTATCTTGTCCACTGGAATCACTTCACCATGGGAAACTGTAGCATGTCATAATAACATTGTTGAGAATTTGTCCACTTATTCATTCATTCAGTAAATTTGCCAGATACTGTTATAGGCCCTGGGATACAGTAGTGAACAAAACAGAGGAAAATCTGATTCCATGAAACTCATATTCTAGTTGGTTATGGGCCTGAATTTAAAGGCATAAACAAAATGGATATATTTTATGGTATGTTAGAAAACTATGTAGAAAAAGAAACCAGAGAATGGCAGGGTGGGGAAGGAGGAGGTAATTGAAATTTTAAGCGGAGCCGTTGGGGCCTCACTGAGACTGTGACACTTGAGGTTAAGACCTGAGGCAGTGAGGGACTGAGCCATGTGACTGACAGAGGGAGAGGATTCTGCGAGTACACAGTGACTGCAAAGGCCTGAGGCCTGAGTGGGTCCGGCTCCTTGTACCTCCTGCCCCCCAAACTAGCATGTTTTTGTAATAACAGAACAGGGTTTTGCATATGAGCATATTGTTCTAATATTGATGCTAACTTAGAACATGACTTCTTCTAAGAAATTGAGATCTTTTGTCCTTTCTGGTTACGCAAACGTGTGTGTTACTGGGCAGATTTTCTCTTTCTTTTGGGTCTCAGGAAGTTTGGAAGCAACTCAACAGGCTGTTATGACCTATACACAGTGCTTTTTCATTGTTTTCCTTACCTTGTTCTAGTTGAGTTCATACTTCCCTGATTTTCATGCTTAGTCCTTTTGAATATTTTACCACAATGTGTGTGTGTGTGTGTGTGTGTGTGTGTGTGTGTTTGTATGATGATACCAACTGCATGCTGGAAGAGGCATTGAACACTTAGGGAAGCAAGAGAGACCAGTAGAGATCCACAATTTAACAGTGTTGTCACCCATTCATTCAAAGCATCCAGTAAACACCTACCATGTGCCTCTCACTGTGGCATGAAAGAAGCTGCCATGTATAAAAACAAACTCACTTGTAGATAATTGTAACTTTGAAAATGTATTTAATTTCTGGCTGGTTCGCCTATGCATCTGTGTCTTCATATTATCACGGGTCAGTTAAAGGTTGTAATCTGATGGTAAACCACAATGTGCAAGCACGCTGTACCATCAACTCGTCCCCTTTATGCTTTCCATGATGGCTGCATGTTATGTCTGTAGCTGTTGCATCAGTTTTAGAGTTTGAGGCTGGATGTCTGTTCAGATGGGGCTTCCTGGCTGGCTCAGCAGTAAAAAAAAAAAATCTGTCTGCAGTACAGGAAATGCAGGCTTGATCCGTGGGTCGGGAAGATCCCCTGGAGGAAGAAATGGCAACCCACTCCAGTATTCTTGCCTGGAAAATCCCATGGACAGAGGAGCCTGGTGGGCTACAGTCCATAGAGTCTCACAGAGTAGGACATGACTGAGCATGCATGCATCACATCTTGTCTGTTCAGATGACCAAATTAATACAATCCCAATTTCTCTTTCCAAAAATGTTCAGAAATCTTTCTCAGAAATACTCGGGGCTCCTTATCATGTGCTAACACACAAAAACTTTGAATTCGCTGATTTTTCTTAGGTGGGTAGAGCAGATGGGCTGCTAAGGAGTGAGGCACATTTATGACTGCGGGTGGATATTTTCTGTGTGGACATTGTGCATCTCTTGGAGAGTTTGTTGTTGCTGTTTTCACTGTTGTCACCCATGCATTTTCCTCTCCTGCTCCGTGGCTCAGGCATATCTTTTGTGGACAAAAGGAGAAAAAATAATGACAGTTTTGGGTTTGCGGAACGTCTGAGGTCATTCGTACCCAGAGAGATAAGAAAGTTTATTAAGTGAGCACCTGCTGAGGTACTAAAGAGAGGCAGAAAGTGTCTGTCCTTCATCTTTATTCATGAAGCCCTTGAGGGTGACAGGAAAGGAGACTGGCGATTAGGAGACCAGGCAGCCTCGCAGACGGTCGGCCTGCGCAGACACCTTCAGTCGTGTGAGCCCGGCTGCATCCGCTGATGCGCATACCGGGCCGCGCCAGGCTGGCTGCCCTGGCGCGCTGTGCATTATTAATGCCTTCCCGGGGCGCTCATTGGTATGCTGTGGGCGAAGCTGGCTTGGCGCAGTCTCATCTTCACTGAACTCATCCTATTCACTGTGCTGACACCAGGGCTCCCAGAGTGAGGCAGAACCGAGCAAGCACAGCTGGAAGACAGCAGATTGTCTGGAACCGAGAAAAACACGCATTTAGTCAATTTTAAATTAAGAGGCTTTGTTTACGTTTTCTCAGCTTCTCTTACAGAGTCAGTCAAATTTTAGATTCCCTCCAAAATTAAGCAAGTGTCAGGAACAGATGGCAGGTTTATTTTACTTCATTCAACCTGTTCAAGGAGTGTGAACTCAGGGACTGAGCGTGTGACACAAATTTTCATGTTAAATTGTCAAAAGAAAGCTTGATGCATGGCTCCCCTAAAAAAGAATGATTTACGTGTATGTGAGGCAGTACCCTGGGTTTAGACTGGTTTGTTGTCTAGTGTGTGGGCTTCATCCTCTTGTCCCCGGGAGCCAGGCTGGTGGGAAGGCAGCTAAATAGGAGGGTAGAAAGACAGGTTTATACCTGGATTTCTGGCTTCTATCTATCAGGTTTCTTTTAGGGGAAAAGCTTTAATAAATGTGAATGGCATGGCTACAATAAAGTTTATTGATGGTGTCAATGATCTCTGTATCAGTGATCCTACCTTCGCTGCCACTTTCAAACCAATTCAGATTGTCTCGTTGCCTTAACTTTTCTGGATCTCTTTTACCCACCATGATCTCACTGGAGGGAGAAGGGGAGGGAAGCCGCTTCTCTGGCTTTTCAAATATGTCCAAGACCTTGTTGCTTCGCATTTGAGCTTGCATTTGGGCGAGGCTGACGTGTGAAAAACCTAAATGATTTAGACAAAGTTTTACTTGTGATGCCACGGCCAGAGCTCCCCTCTTTTCACTGATGTGAATAATTGTTTTGCAAGCACTTTGAAAAACAATTAGATATAATTGCATTGAAATATTCTTTTTGCTTTGGAACTTCTTGTCTCCTAAATGAGGCATTTCATTTGGGAACTAATGGTGGTAAATGGAGAGACAATGATTTTTTAAATGTATAATTTGAGTCTCCATTCCCTACTTCCCACCCTTTCCACTTACTAGCGTATCATGAGTTTTTAAATTATCCAGATAACTACTTCAATCCCCCACGTAATATTGGATTTGTAGAAACAACACATAATATCAGGTTTTTAGGTAAACGTCGAAATACTCTAAATCTCCCGCTTGTTTTAATCTGTTACTAATGTAAAATGACTGCAAAAGTCAATTTCTAATTAAAAATAGAAAAACACTCAGATCAATAGATGCTCAGTTGGTTGGTATTCAGCTAGGACTTCTCCCAAAGTTTCCCATTTCTTATTGAATATGCATGGCTGATGTTCTTAGCTACTCAGCAAGACTTCAGTCATAAAGTAATTTAATACATTGCCATAAAATTCTTACATGAGGTAAACAATTATCCAGATAGCGCAAAGCTTTTTAAAATCTGTTGTTAGTATCTACAAGCCTGTGACAAACACTAAAAATATAACAGACAATGTTAAATCTTTTCATTAATAATAATAGAAAGAAAATACTGTGTCTTTAAAGCATACACCCAGAGACATGTTCTCATTGCTCACTGTTGCAGAATTGCAGGGAAGTGATAAGGTAAAAAGATGTAAGACAAATGGCTGGGGAGAGAAGTTGTCTATGAAAAGATTTGTCTCCAAATATTGATGGAATAATTTGTCACAGGATGATTATGGAGGTGTGCTTTCCTAGTTATAATCAGTTGTGTGTGGCCTGCCCTCGGCCTGATACTTATCAAGGTAAAAAGAAAGTGAACTCTTGAATTCTTGTAAGAAAGAAAAGATAAAAGGGTTAAGAAATAATTAATTGGTTTGTACTTAACTTTGGGAGAGCCCAAGACATGGTAGGTATATAAAGGATCAGTTCAGTTCAGTCGCTCAGTGATGTCTGACTCTTTGCGACCCCATGGACTGCAGCACGCCAGGCCTCCCTGTCCATCACCAACTTCCGGAGTTTACTCAAACTTATCCTTTGAGTGGGTGATGCCATCTAACCATCTCATCCACTGTCGTCCCTTTCTCCTCCTGCCTTCAATCTTTCCCAGCATCAAGGTCTTTTCAAATGAGTCAGTTCTTTCCATCAGGTGGCCAAAGTATTGGAGTTTCAGCTTCAGCATCAGTACTTCCAATGAATATTCAGAACTGATTTCTTTTAGGATGGACTGGTTGGATCTCCTTGTAGTCCAAGGGACTCTCAAGAATCTTCTCCAATACCACAGTTCAAAAGCATCAATTCTTCGGTGCTCAGCTTTCTTTATAGTCCAACTCTCACATCCATACGTGACTACTTATTTGAAAGCATAAACATGAATCTGAAGCCCACCCTGATTAAATATAGTTTGTTTTTCAGTTCATGACTATAAATATGCTGCACTGTATATTTTTATAAGTGACACTTCATATATTTTAAGTATTTACTGATAAACAATGGAAATAATGATAATGGCTATCATTTTCTGAGTTGCTTACTCTGCATCAGATATTATCTTCAGTGTCTATTGATTGGATCATCACAATGATGTTGGAGGTGATCATTTTACGAGTGAAAAAAATCTAGGTTCAGAGCATTAAAGACACTTTGGTCACAGTGAAGGTCAGAACATTTGAACTCAAATCTGATTGATTTTTTTATGCTGTCTTGATGGGAATCTAATCTGTGGTTGAAAACTTAAAAAAGAATTTTACTTTTCTTTTTTTTTTTTAAATTTATTAATTTGGCTGTACCAGGTCTTAGTTGCAGCATGTGGGATATAATTCCCTCCCCAGGGACTGACCCCAGACCCCCCCCTGCACTGGGGGCTCAGAGCATCAGCCACTAGACCACCAGGGAAATCTCAATTTTACTTTTCTTATAGCTAGTAATATTTTAGAATTTTATTTTTGAAACTTGCCTGTCTCCATTTAAAATTTTCTGAAGTTGTCAGTCTGTTTTGTCTAAGCCCTAAAACACCCAATGACTTCTCAGCTTTTGGCAGGAATTGAGGGAGAAACTAAAGCTTCCAATAGGAGAGTAAAAGATCTAATTATCGCAAGTATCTAAAAATCCTTAGAAAAAGTGCCAAACTGAGTCAGAAATATAAAAAGTCCCAACAAGTTGATTGAAATATGAAGGACTAACAACTAATATGTTAAAACCAAATAATTTTTATGCAATTATTAGTTTACAGAGTATTTGCCTTCTCCTGGGAAGTTAAAATTCAAGCATGTAGAAGTGATTTTTATTATGGTGATTTATAAAATTACCCTACATGTTTAAAAATCTCAGCTTCTTCTCATAGTTAGGTTAGGACTTGCATGGAAATTTGCAAATAGGCTTAAATTTTTGCTCTAAGGGTCTTACTATGCTTTTGTAGCAAGTTTATCAAAGAATGAAAAGGACAAAATGTTATATAGGTAAAATACTGTTTACATTGTTGTCTAGGAATTATTTCCTTTAATACCTTTGAAATCATTCAGTGCTGGAAAAGTAGGAGGTGAAAGATAAACAGCAAGATTAAGCTCGAGTAATTAGAACTTTTGGAGGAAATTCAGTTTTACTAAAAATAGTCAGCAATTCTTTTTCTGGTAAAATTTTGAGTAATGTGAGATATTTGTATATTCTCATTAATGGAATCTAAGGCTGAGAGAGATGGACTGTTCTCAGCATTTCAGGGAAGCTCATCATGATTAAATGTTATTCATTATTCTGTTCATGAATGTAAATACACTATACTATATATTTTCATAATCGACACTTAATATATTTTAAGCATTTACCCATAAACAATAAAGTTAATGATAATTGCTATCATTTTCTGATTTGCTTACTCTGCATCAGATATTGTCTTCAGTGTTGCCATGAAGAAAGGAATGATGATATAGGCAGTAGAAAAATGTACTGATTAATTCAAGGAAAATATGGGCAGTTCTCTCTACAAAGGAAGGAGCTAACATAAGAAAGGAAGTATTTATTTTCAATTGGCTCCAGATTGTGAAAGATGCTGGGGGTCAGACTGAATCTCGTTTCAATTCTCCAAGACTATTTATTGAACATCTACCAATGGATTAGTTTTGTGTTAAGAGCTACTGGGATAAAACAGTAAGGAAAAGGGGCAAGTTGCTCCCTTAAGGATATTTTAACCCAAGTGGACATGTGAAGAGAAATATTGAAAAATTAGTATATATACACACTTTCCTCATAGGCATAAAAATGAAAGCCAGAGATATGTGAAAGGCCACACATTTGACAGAGAGAAAGAGGGAGAAATCAAATGACTTATCTAGTCATTGAGCTTCTGCATGGACCCTGTGCCTTCTGCTCTCTTTGGAGATGGTGTTAGCTGGAGAAAACTGCCTCGCTCACTATCATGCTTCCTTTCAAACATCCCCACATCTAACAAGTGATCGACACTTGTTATAAAGACCTGGCTGCCTTGTTCCAATTTAGGATAACTCAGAAGGGTCCTCCTGGCTCCAGACCTCCTTGTGAGGTAGGAGGAAGATTTTGTCGGTCCTGCATCACAGTATAACTTCTTCCTCTTCCCAACCATGCCTCCTTTCCCATGCTCCTGCAGATACTGGTGCCTAGACATCTACATGCCAGCCTCCATCTCACCATCTTCCTTCCATAGGTTGAGAAACACAATCAATGATAGCTTCTTGGGTCTATGTGTGCCACACTGCTTGTTTTCAGCCACACTACTTGTTTCTGACTTTCTTCCCATCTGCCATTCTCTGTGTATTTGTCCTTTTCCTGTCCATTCACTTTTCACTTTTCCTCTTTGTTCTTCCTCCAAACTATAGATCTAAAATAAATGTATTTTATTATATTTATCAAGTAGTGTTAATTGTATCCTGACCTTAAAAAGTACTTTTTCTAGTTCTGTTTCTTTCATATTGCACTCTACTTTCATGCCTTCTCATTTCTCTCTCTTTTAAAAATCTGTAATCTAACACACTCTCCCATCAAAAAGAAACTAAAAAATTAGTTCAAACAACTGCATCTTACTTTTGAAATTACCTCTTGGCCATTAACTAGGGTGACAGTATGTTCTAGTTTATATTATTTTTACAGCTCAGTAAATAATACTGTCCCCTTTTGCTCTCAAAAGTGTCCTGGTTGAGATGAAAAATTATTTATTTGCTTTACCCTTAATAGTATTTTGTGGGTTCCTTTTGATCTGCAGTTGGAAAATATTCCCCTTTTCTGCTTTAAGTGGACATATATTTAATAAAAATTTAACTTCAAAGGAAATCAAAATTGATGTATCATTATCACTAAACAAAACAAAACAAAATGGCTTTGATCTGACTCAGAAATAAGCCCTTGACCTTTTAGAATTAAATTAAACACTTTAAATGGTTGGGAAGAAATTTGATTTAAAACAGTAACCTAAGTAATGACTACCAATAGTCTTTATAATAGTTTGTAACATTTCCTGAAGATTCATATATGTTAACTAAACTCACAGAGGGTTTATTTTGAAGAACTGCTTCAAACTTTAATCTCTGAGGACAACATTCATTCATTCTTGCAAAAGGCCTTGACTTAGCACTATGGCCAGGCCCTGTTCTAGACATTTTGGGAGCATAGTAGTGTTTCTGCTTAATAAATAATTTCACGAGAGAAGCTCAACTTATGAATAGATCAAAGGAAAAAGTAAAACAATGATAGAAAATAACTGGTTGATGGAATTGATATTCAAGGAAGGTCTTACAGAGGAGGCAATATTTGAATTATGATCTGGATGATATAGATTGGTGTATAGAGTGTTCTATGAAGAAGAAACAGTGAGAGCAAAGGCCTAGAGGTGGAGATGAGCTTCTGTATCATGGAACAGAAAGAAGACCTGGGTGTTCGGAGGGCAGTGAGTAGGTAGGAAAGAAGAATAAGTGAGTCTGGTAGTATGGAGGATTTGCAGGATTTTATTCCAAGCAGATTAGTAAAATACTGGGATATTTTCAGCAGAGTGTGACATAATTTGATTTTTACTTTTTAGAAGATTACCCTGGCTCGTGGGTGGATGATGTAGTGTAGTGGGGCAAGAGTGGAAGCTGAGAGACAGTCAGGCTGTAGCAGAGATCTCAGCAAATGAGGACAGTGGCTTGGTTCTATGCTGGGAGTGGAGGACATGGAGTCAAGAAGTTTGCTGTTGGATTGGATATAGGGGAGAAGAGATGGTGAGTCTGTCTTCTAGTTTTCTGGCTTGAGCAGCTGGAAGGTTGGATAGTAGCATCATATAATGAGTTGAGGAGGAAGAAGACTGGATTTTATCTGTTGATGGAGGCAGTTAAAAAAAACTCTTGGGCTGTATAAAATTTAGAATGTATCTAACAAGATGTTAAATGGGCTTTTTCCTGTTTTGAATTTTTAGCTGAAGCTCAAAGCTAAGAACAATAGGTGACCATTGTTCCCTTTTTCTAAAGAAATGTTAGGCACACTCTCACTTGACATCTTTTTTTTCCTTTATTTTTATTAGTTGGAGGCTAATTAATTTACAATATTGTAGTGGTTTTTGTCCTACACTTCTTTTAGAAGTTGACTAGTAATGGGGATAAGAACAGGCATTTTTTTGGTCTTGTCTCCACTGCTCAGAGACACTTACTCTTCACGTCTCTAAAATCTTTAAGTGTGAAAATTCTTTAACATCGTAGTTTAAATAGAAAAAAAATGATTGAAATGCTGCTGGTAATTTATTACATCTTTTCCTTCATCCTTATACTTTACTACTATGTCTTTTCTTCTCCTCTTATATCCTTAGCTTTTTTCTGTTGTGCTGGCTAACTACTGAACCTCACTGTGTTAAATACCTTCTTCCTAAACTCTTCTTTGCTGCCCCTTGCATAGAAAAGCCAAGGAAATAACATGTGTGTTTCGCCTTCACAGTGACATATTTCCCTTGGCATTGTATTTAATTAGATTACAATGAATGCCATGCTGTGCAGTCCTATGTTTTATTAAGACCAAAATGTGGTTCCATGATAAAACATGCTGTAAGCCCTGCCGTGCAGTGCAACACGGAATTTGTAGCAACACCTGTGTCTGCTACAGTGTAGATGGTAAATACTAACTGAAATATCTATGGAAGGGAGAAAAAGGCCAGAGGGGATGCTATTATCCAACTGAAAACCCTGTCATCTTGAAGAATAAAAGCACAGTTTATAATAGAAAATTTCAACTTTTATAATAGTGTGAGAAAGGACTATTTCGTTGTGGGTTTAGCATTGTGGTCTAGGTAGGCATTGCTGCAGAGTGAGATCAGTGAAGCACCTGAGTGTTCATCTGTTCATGCATCCATTGTTTTAGTAAATATTTACTGATCACTTGCCTTTTACATACCATGGAGGAAATGCATGGGATGGTTTCTCTCTCAAGGAGCTTACACTGCTGATTCACTTGTGAGCCTTGTATTCTGTATTATTGAAGTGAACTCTGGCCCAGTGGTATGACTTTCAAGACTGATTCTAATCCAACCAATGTTTGTTGACTGGCTATGTGACAAAAATTAGACTAGTTTCTTTCTCTGTTCTACTCAGAGCCTTGGCTGTTTTTTAAAAGTAAATATTTGCTTTTCCCCTTTAGTTTTCATGGTTTTTTTTCGTTTGGCCATGATTTGTGTTAAAGGGTATGTGGGCATTTCCTTATGTGAGGTTGCCTTAACCATTGGCTCTGCTTTATCTTCTTCTTCCATGGCATAACTGGGGACTCATAGGAAAACATGCAAAGAATAAAAAAAAAATATGGCATGGGAAGAGGCCATACGTGAGCATGTGTCACTCTCTTAGTCAAAGGCTGCAGTACTGATTGCTGGTATCCATGGAGTGTCCTCTGATTTTATGTAACTTGTGTTTAGTTCTGGGCTGCACTAGCCTCTCACAAGGCAAATTTGTCTGGAGTCTGATGCCATTAAGAAGTCAGAGTGAATGCTGATGACTGGCGTGTGAGAGTTTTCACTTCAGGAGCCAGAACCAGTTAGTCTAGAGGACAGACTTTCCAGGAGACTTTAAAAGCAGTATGGAGACTTTTCTGGTGCCACAGTGGGTAAGAATCCTGCCAGTGCAGGGAAAATGGTGCCTTGTCTGGGAAGAGTCCCTATGCCTTGGAGCAACGAAGCCCATATGCCACAACTGCTGAGTCCCTGTTCCAGAGCCCACGTGCCGCAATGACTGAAGCCCACATGCCCTCGGGCCTGTGCTCTGCAACAAGGGAAGCCACCGCAATGAGCCTATGCACCACAATCAGAGAGTAGCCCCTGCTCTCCACAACTAGGGAAGGCCTGCACTCAGCAGCAAAGACCCACGGCAGCCAAAATAAGTAAGTAAATAATGAAATAAATAAATAAAAGCAGTATTGAAATGAACATAATGAAATCACTATTTCAGGCCTTCCCTTCTGTTTGAGACCTTGAAATACCATGAAATGGGGCTATATTGCTAGCTAGCACCTGCCCTGCTATGGACTCTGAAAAGAAAAGCTTTTGTGGGCTGTGGATTTTCCTAAATTAGGTAGAATTCAGTTTCCTTAAAGGGCCATTGGTCTAAATCTCCTAAAATATTTCTGAGAAGGCAGCTGGTAGTCCCCTTCAGTGGGAATTACAGAAACTAGATGGTGTCACAAGGCTATTTAAGGATGAGGCACCATAGCTAGGTTACTAGGACAACAGAGTTTGATCTGTCCCAGCAGTGAGCCCCATCAGGGTTAACATTGGTAGCTGAAGAGCAGCAGTTCTGGTATTCATGAAAATTTCAGCCCAAAAGATGATCTATTGCTGTGACGTGGGTATCACTAGAAAGAGGAGTTACTGACAAAATATGACAAATAACACAGCTAGATTATACATGAGAAGAGGCTTAAATCTTTCGAAAGCTAATGAATAGATAACAGTGATAGCTCAGTCAATGCTGATAAATAATGACAAGTTGCTTGGTAGTGTTATATAGGATTAATTTGTGCAGCATTCAGCATACCAGATTTAAAAAAGTCCAAGAGTCAAGTATGAGTTTTAGCATTAAATATGAATGACTGGAATGAAGATGGGACGAATTGAAAGTCAAATCTGTATGTGCCATTAAATGTGAGCCCACAGTATCTAAAAGCATTTTTTTCAATATCTTGGAGGATCAAAGAGTACCCGCATCTTAATGCTTATGTAGTTTTTAAATGGGAAAAACAGTCAATGTAAATAAAAAAACTGAAAAATGGACAGCATATTCAGAAGGAATTGCTAATGTGACTTTTGATTCTGACTGTTTGGAACAGTGTGAGCAGTATTGATATTTGGGTCTGAGAATGAAAGGCAAAGAATCGAAGAACAAAGAGCAGCTCTGGTTGGCCATGGACGCGAGTAGAATGGTAGATAATGAGGCAAGGACAGCCAGACACGCAGGGCCTTAGATCTCTGGAAGGATGACAGATGAGAAAGAGTGCAGTCAGGGCAGAGAATGTAGAATCATGATGTCTTTGATGAAACTTCTTCACGTCAGTCTAGGTATGCTATAAAGCAGACGGAAAGAAATGAAAAGCACTGTCCAAAGGCCCATCTTTGAGTTCTGCTAATGACTAGATGGAAGACAGAACACCTACACATCCATATGCAGACTCTTTGAAGACACCCATGAGGAAGATGTCATTGAATCTTTTATGCATCTATTAAATCATTTGGAATAAAGTGTTTTGGTTAGAGGCAAAGATGTATGTCTAGCTAGTGAAAAAATAAAGAGACAAACTTACTTGTCTCAATCCAGGGAAAACTAGAGTGGAGACTATCACCATGTCCTGTGGTGTGGTGTTAATATAGGACCTTTCTTCAGATGTATAAGCTCCCCAATCTTTTAAACCTTTGATATCTCTGTTGCTAACTCGGGGCCCTTTCTCTGGTCTTGAAGCTGGGCAAGCAGAGACCTTGTAGGCCTGCTGGGTACACCCCAACAATTGGCAAAGCCAAACAGGAAACGGAGGAAACTCCTGTGAGCACGGAGATGTCAGGAAACACAGGACAGGAAAGGGAAAGTTGTGGGGCTTGTCCACAGCATGGGGACTCCACAAGTTGTGGGTGTGATTCCCCATCTGACTGTCCACTAGCAAGTGGGGCCCCCAAATTGCAGGGGTTATTCTGAGGTGGCTGGCTACTAATATGTGGGGCCCAAAAGTTCTAAGGTTGGTCCCAAAGTTGCAGAAATCTTGAGGTGGCCGTCCTCTAGGGAGTTGGGCCTTGTGTTGACTGTCCTTAATTAACGAGAGCTGCCAAGAGGTCTGGAGAGCAATGGCCTCTAATGGCTCTGCTATTGTGTCAAGTGAGCATTTTGTAATTGGTATTTCTTTTGTGCCTTTGGGATGTAAATCATGTAAATGATCTACCTCTGCTCTCTGGAGCTTTAATCTTATGTGATCCCTAAGTAAAGGAGAAAAAGAAAAGCTTTTAGATAAACTCACCTGGCCTTCCCAGGTGGTGCTAGTGGTAAAGAACCTGCATTCCAATGCGGGGAAACAGAGAGGTGGGTTCCCTGGGTCAGGAAGATCCCCTGGAGGAGGAAATGGCGACCCACTCCAGTATTCTTACCTGGAGAATCCCATGGACAGAGAAGCCTGGAGGGCTACAGTCCGTGGGGTCCCAAAGAGTTGGACATGTCTGAAGCAACTTAGCACATAGCACTATAGAAATAATTATGTGTTGGGAATGTATAAAAATTCTCTCCAGATTTTGGTAACTTGAAACTGAATTCATTGACTATCTGGGTTATTATAAACAGGATAAAATATTGGAACATTAATTGCAGGGCGGGTCTAACCTTACCTACCTTTGCCTTCTTACGAGAGGAAGACTAAAGCATAAGTTTTCCAATCAGGAAATGCAAAATTACTTGCTTCTTGGTTTTTGCCAGAGAGTAAGATTTCTAAGGGCTAAGATTATAATTGGTCATAATTTTAATTAGTGTAACCAAGTTTCTTTATTGATTACATTGTAATCAGAAGCTTAACACTGTCTTTTAAAGTCTTGTCTTTTATAAACTGTTATTATTTGACTGATGCTTTTGCAAAAGAACTTCATCTTTAAAAAGATTCATAGGAAGGACCTTTGACAGTAAAAGGTCTCTGATAAATTGCTGAACTGGATAAGAATTTAAAGGTTAATTGAAGGCCTGATGGCTTCATAAAAAGTTAACAAAATATTAGTTACTGAGTGAACTGGTGAATATGGTTATAATGTTTATGAATTTTGTCTGGAATAGTACTGGTTTTGATCTGTGTTTTCCTGATATAGGGAGAGCCTTCCCTTCAAGTTGGGTATAATTTATAGAAATTTTGTTTGTAGAATTAAACCATTTCCCTGTTTCTCTCTGCCTTGTCCCTCTAGAAATTGGAGACTCTCGGGCTCTAAGCTGCCTTATGAGGTGAATGGAAAACACTGTCTCTTGGCATGTGTAACAATTTTGCTATTTTGGGGACTTCTAGAAGAGAGAGATCAACCAAGATGGAGTCTGATGGCAGGCCATTTACATGGCTTTCCTGACCTTGAGAGACCTTTGGGGAATTCAGTCTGAGACTCCTGAGGAGTTCCCCCTTGGCCAGTTTGAAGGAGCTCATGTGGTCAATTGACCAGATTTATTTTGCCAACAAATTTTGTTGGCTGTTTGGTGGAGACAAGGGTATTTTAGAGAGAACAATATTATATTTCAGTGGATGTTAAATTCTAGTTCTCTTCATTGAGGCCTGTATTTATGAAAGTTATTGTGTTTGCTATACTTTTGCCCTGATTTTCTGGAAGGAAAGAAAATCCTATAATGAAGTTGCCCCAGAGTATAACTAGTCATGAAGTGTGATGCTGCTTGCTTTAAAAGTGAAAGTGAAAGCGTCAGTTGCTCAGTCCTGTCCAACTCTTTGAGGCCCCGAGGACTGTAGTCCAC
This sequence comes from Odocoileus virginianus, assembly GCF_023699985.2. NCBI lineage: Eukaryota > Metazoa > Chordata > Mammalia > Artiodactyla > Cervidae > Odocoileus > Odocoileus virginianus. Next base: position 34,486,438 of record NC_069675.1, on the reverse strand, counting down.
CATACTCCTCTGTCCATGGAATTCTCTGGGCAATAATACTGGAGTGGGTTGCCATTACCTTCTTGAGGGGATAATTCCAACCCAGGGATCAAACTTGGATCTCCTGCATTACAGGCAGGTTCTTTATCATCTGAGCCACCTAAGTCTGTTGCTAAAAGCACAGGTACAATGCTTGTGTGACAATTGGGTATAATGTATAGCCTATATAATATTTCCCCATTAATTTACCTCTGAGCCTGTTCACGAGATCTGATTAGTTTTCGCCCAACAATATAACTAGGCAAACATAAAGGAGGCCTAGCACCGAGGGACATGATTTGAACCTGGGTTAGGAGCCAGCACCCCAGCAGGGAGGGATGAATATTTTGATCATAAGTGCTTTCTATTGAAACATTTGCAATCAAAAGAGGAACTGATGGAAAAATCTGCATGTACTGAGGTATGGGGAAGTCATTCTGGCTTATACATGGTTGAACTTAAATTTTACTGATCAGAGAAGCCCATTTTTGTGGTCTTTCTGACATGCATTGTACATCTGCTTTGGCCATTGAGGAGAAGAATGCATTTGAAAATCAGAATGGAGTAGCTGTGGCTCCAGACATCCAAGATAAAACTAGGTGGCCATAGCATATGTAACTTTGGACATGTTCCTGTATTATTGAAAACTTGAGTTTTCTGAACTGTATTACAGACCAGGCCAAAAAGAAAAAAACATACAGGTGTGGTATTATTTCAGAATGTGGTTACTGCTTGTACTTTGCTTAATTGTCATAATCTTCCCTGTATTGTGCCTGTTATGTATCTTACACTTTGTCTCTAGCCTGAGAGAGGAAATCTGTTCAAGGTCTGAGGAGCCACATTGGCCTCACCATGAGATGAGTCTAATTGCTGGGTCTACAGCAAGATGCTGTTGTCCTCATCCTCAGGACTTCCATGAAAAATTGTGACTATGTGTGGACTACTCACTGTGGGGGAGGAAGACTCTCACCATCTTCCTGTCCTGCATCCCAGTGCATCAGAAAGACCCCTGCTAGTAAACATTACTCTACAACTGACTGCCCATAACTCTCCCTGGGCTATGCTGTGTTGAATGGAATAGGCTGTCTTCAGGACACACAAGTCCAACTAGTGGGATTAACTGATTTTTGTTTGGAAAGACATAATGCGTCCACCCCTAACGGTACTCAATATAACATACAGTGACAGATCTGTACTGTGACTTCTGACTCCTGGCTAGGTCATCAGAATGTTTCTTTTAAGGATGAGACTTCCCCTCCCCTTGAGTGAGGTTCTGAGTTTGTGAAAACCACGGGTGGCCTGTCTGTATTTTATCTGTGGTATCCGGGTGCCTTGCCCCTCTACATACCTGGCCCCGGAAGTGTCATGGAAGAGGGGCAGACCATAATTGTAAAGGTTGTGCAAGGTATATAGGGGTGGAGTGTATGGCCAGACCACTCAAGATGGCTGCTTTTTCATTCTTTGCACCTCTCTGCCTGACCAGTGCCTGCTTTACCTACACCTGCTCACAGGACTACACCTGACCTGTCTCCTGACAGGTTACCTGAGAAATCTGTATCCAGATCAAGAAGCAACAGTTAGAACTGGACATGGAACAACAGACTGGTTCCAAATTGGGAAAGGAGTACATCAAGGCTGTATATTGTCACCCTGCTTATTTAACTTATATGCAGAGTACATCATGAGAAATGCTGGACTGGATAAAGCACAAGCTGGAATCAAGATTGCTGAGAGGAATATCAATAACTTCAGATACTCAGATGACACCACCGTTATGGCAGAAACCGAAGAATTAAAGAGTCTTTTGATGAAAGTGAAAGAGGAGAGTGAAAAAATTGGCTTAAAACTAAACGTTCAGAAAACAAAGATCGTGGCATCTAGTCCCATCCTTCATGGAAGATAGATGGAGAAACAATGGAAAAAGTGAGAGACTTTATCTTTTCGAGCTCCAAAATCACTGTAGATGGTGACTTCAGCCATGAAATTAAAAGATGCTTGCTCCTTGGAAGAAAAGCTATGACCAACCAAGACAGCATATTAAAAAACAGAGATATTACTTTACCAACAAAGGTCCATCTAGTCAAAGCTATGGTTTTTCCAGTAGTCATGTATGGATGTGAGAGTTGGACTATGAAGAAAGCTAAGCGCAGAAGAATTGATGCTTTTGAACTGTGGTGTTGGAGAAGATTCTTGAGAGTCCCTTGGACTGCAAGGAGAGCCAACCAGTCCATCCTAAAGAAGATCAATCCTGAATGTTCACTGGAAGGACTGATGTTGAAGCTGAAACTCCAGTACGTTGGCCACCTCATGTGAAGGACCCACTCATTTGAAAAGACCCTGATTCTGGGAAAGATTGAAGTCAGGAGGAGAAGGGGATGACAGAGGATGAGATGGTTGGATGGCATCATCAATGTGATGGATGTGAGTGTGAGTGGGCTCCAGGAGTTGGTGATGGACTGGGAAGTCAGGCATGCTGCAGTCCATGGGGTGGCAAAGAGTCGGCCACAATTGAGTGACTGAACTGAACTGAACTCACAGGACTGACCTTTCCACATGTTTGCTCGAGGCCCCAGCTGGTGATCGTTCTTATCAAAGGGGCGGTGAGGGGCATGATCCTTTCTCTGGTAACTAAGAAGCCCACAAGATGTCAATTTCTCTAAAACTACTAACCTCCTCCTGTCCTCTGGAGAGTGAACATTGCCACCATGTCCTGCCTGCCCTCTGCCACACAGGATGGGGTGTTGGTCCAGGACCTTGCTTCAGACATGTAAGCTCCCCTATCCTTTAAACCGTTGATGTTAAAAAAAAAAAATCCAGCAAAAACTAGTTGTTTACATCCAAAGGATGTGGTTGAAACGGGTCTCCCTGTTTAGTCAAATAAGCAGCATTGAGCATATCTGGACTCCCTCCAGACATCATCTGAAGATGGAATTTGATGAATTTTGTCTAACAGGGTTATCAGAGAGACTCTCAGGATTTACATTAAGTATAGCAAGATGTGACCCTTGTCTATAGGTTATTACTGCTACTGTTTAACAAGTAAACATTTACTTAATTATTTCTGTTCCATGGTTTATAATTAATGAAGAAATCAGTTTGGAGGTGTTTTAAATGGAAATGGGATAGTTAGAAGTAATGACTGTTTCTACATATACGATACCAAAGTATCCAGCTGAGAAGAGAATGATTCAATCATGCTGCCTCCTTTCTTTCTCCTTTGCCTTTTCCCACCTTTCAAGAAAGGAATTTCGGTGCCCAGAAAGCTGCCTTCCATGTCCTAAGAATTCCTAAGGATCTTTCAGTAATCAGCATCTCCCTCATCTCCCATGCAAAAATCTAGAATGAGGGAAAGATACAAGAGATCCTTCAGTTGTGTCTTTTTTCAGCCCCATGGACTATACAGTTCATGGAATTCTCCAGGCCAGAATACTGGAATAGGTAGCATTTCCCTTCAGGGGATCTTCCCAACTGAGAGATCGAACCCAGGTTTCCCACATTGCAGGCGGATTCTTTACCAGCTGAGCCACAAGGGAAGCCCATAAGAGATCCTAGGTCAGGGAATACTAGTGCTTTTTACCACTCACAGTAAATCTCAACCACCTGCCTCATTAGACAAAACCAACCAACCAAATAAGCTATTTTTGTCAGCAAACAAGAGGATGTTTTTCTTTGAAAGGGTATGTTGCTTTGTATTACTAAATTTGTTTCCCCTGACTTCCCTGGAAAAGTTGGAAGATTATTAGAAATGGCAAGGATCACAAAAGGGTTATCTAGTTGCCCTGATAGAATATATTAAAACCATGCTTTAGAAACATAGCATTTGCTCATATATTTGTTAAGTCATTCAATTATTTATATTTCAAGGTTTTAGGGCTATAGAGTTGAGCAAGAACATGGCTTCATAGAGTGTATTCTAGTTGGGGATGTAACTAGTTGTGCATGTAAGTAGGCACACACATGAGGATATGAGATCACCATAATAATGAAGGTACTTGGAAGCTGGGCACCAAGTTCTATAAGCATATAAAACAAAGAAGCTGAACCTAGACTTGTGGGTTAAGAAAGCCTTGACTTGGATGCTTACGGATGAATAGAAGGTAGTTAGATATGGTGGGGGCTTCCCTGGTGGCTCAGTGGTAAAGAATCCACCTGCCAATGCAGGAGACGCAGGTTCAATCCCTGGGTTGGGGAGATCCCCTAGAGAAGAAAATGGCAACCCATGATGGTATTCTTGCCTGGAAAATTCCATGGACAGAGGAGCCTGGCATGCTACAGTCCATGGGGTTGCAAGGAGTCAGACAGGACTGAAGAGACTAAACAAAAACAAAGATGTGGTGGGATGGGGGAGAGTGTCCAGATAGGAGAAATCCCATGAGTTCCACCTTTAGAGGCAGCAGGGTTTTTCTTAAAATCCTCCAGACACAGTATTTAACTAGGCTCTAGGGCTACCTGCTGGAGAAGGCAATGGCACCCCACTCCAGTACTCTTGCCTGGAAAACCCCATGGACGGAGGAGCCTGGTGGGCTGCAGTCCATGGGGTCGCGAAGAGTCAGACAGGACTGAGCAACTTGACTTTCACTTCTTTACTTTCATGTATTGGAGAAGGAAATGGCAACGCACTCCAGTGTTCTTGCCTGGAGAATCTCAGGGACGGCGGAGCCTGGTGGGCTACCGTCTATGGGGTTGCACAGAGTCGGACACGGCTGAAGTGACTTAGCAGCTTAGCAGTAGCAAGGCTCCCTGCACTATGAAAGTTTGGTTCCGTTATTTACTAAGTGAACATATGTAGTTACCTTCTCTGAGCTTCAATTCCTGAAAGAAAGATAAAAACAGCAAAGGATAAATGATAGTAGCAAGGTCATAGGGTTGTTTTGAATGAAATGAGCTAATGGTATAAACTATTTAGAATGGTGCATAGCACATTCTAAATAATTGCTAGTTATTTTTATTAGATGTTGGCATTCTAAATTCTTACAATTTTTCGAATCAGGAAAAATCTTTTTCATGTAGCTTAAAAGTTTATCAAAGTAATACATACACTATTCTTATTACTTCAAAGTTTAACAACCTTTACTAATTGCCTAATTTTCATTTATTTTCCTCTCATATTTTCTCTCTTTTATTTATGTTTTTTTTTAATGTTTCTTTGAAATTATTTTCTCTGCTTTCTGTTCAATTTTTCATTTACACTGTCATAATTTTAATTTATAAGAACTTTTAAAAAAATTGAAAATTGTTTTTTGAATGTTTCTTTTTAAAAATGGAATACCTTTCTTGTTTTATCAGTGCAACTTATTATTTTATCTTTCTGATGATTATTATTTATAAGATTTTGGGTAAGTTTTCTTCTTCATAGCCTCCAAGTTGCCTTTTGATTTGTTTTGTTATAGTCTCTGACTTTTATGTAGATGCATTCTTCAAATATCTGATGATTCTTTACTGTATATTTAAGTGTGAGGTCCTAAAGAAGATTGGAAGCTTTGTTTGAGCTCATTTGCTATGGTCTTCACTACAGGGAGATCTGGTTGGGGTATTTATGTAGGAGGCCTCTGGTATCAGTTATTAGTCTGTTCTCTGGGACTAGTCAGATACGCAGAGAGGATCTTGTATCCTTTGTGTGTGTGTATGTATGCATGAACATGTGTGTGTTTATGTTTATGTTTGTATATGTGCTTGGCTGTCAGCATTGAGGAACCAAGTAGGGGAAGAAATCTGGGAGTGTTAATATCAGTATAATCATTCCTTGGTGTCTGTGAGGAACTGGTTCCAGGACCATATCAAACTGGTTGACTCCCATAACCAGAATCCTTGGCTGCTCAAGTCCCACATATATATAAAATGGTATTAGTATTTGCATATAACTTCCCCACATCCCTCTGTGTACTTTAAAGCATCTCTAGATCAACATTCAAAAAATGAAGATCATGGCATCTGGTCCCATCACTTCATGGCAAATAGGTGGGGAAACAATGGAAGCAGTGACAGACTTTATTTTCTTGGGCTCCAAAATCACTGCAGATGGTGACTGCAGGCATGAAAGTAAAAGATGCTCACTCCTTGGAAGAAAAGCTATGGAAAACTTAGACAGCTTGTTATAAAGCAGAGACATTACTTTGCAGACAAATTTGCTGGTCAAAGCTATGGTTTTTCTAGTAGTCATGTATAGATGTGAGAGTTGGACCATAAAGAAGTCTGAGTGCCAAATAATTGATGCTTTTGAATGTGGTGTTGGAGAAGACCCTTGAGAATCCTTTGGACTGAAAGGAGATCCAACCAGTCAATCCTAAAGAAAATCAATCCTGAATATTCATTGGAAGGACTGATATTGAAGCTGAAGCTCCAATACTTTGGCCACCTGATGCAAAGAGCTGATTCATTAGAAAAGACCCTGATGCTGGGAAAGTCTAAAGGCAGGACGAGAAGGGGATGACAGGGGATGAGACGGTTGGATGGCATCACCAACTCGATGGACATGAGTTTAAGCAAGCTCTGGGAGATGGTGAAGGACATGGAGGTCTGGCGTGCTGCAGTCCATGCAGTTGCGAAGAGTCAGACATGACTGAGCAACTGAACAACAAAAAGATCATTTATAACACCCAATAAAATACAAATGTAAAAAGGTATGTAAGTAAGTCAGAAAGAGAAAAACAACTATAATAGCGAATATATATGGAATCTAGGAAAATGTACTGATGAACCTATTTCAGGACAGGAATAGAGATGCAGGCATATGAATAGACTTCTGGACCCAGCTCGGGAAAGAGAGGGTGGGACCAACAGAGAGTAACATTGAAACATATACATTGCCATGTGTAAAATGGATAGTCAGTGGGAACTTGCTGTGTGGTGCAGGGAGCTCAACATGGTGCTCTGTAGCAACCTAGAGGTGTGGGAGGGGATGGGGGCATGGGAGGGAGGCTCAAGAGGGGATACAAGTGCACTTATGGCTGATTCATGTTGTTGTATGGCAGAAACCAACACAACGTTGTAAAGCAATTATCTGTCAATGAAAAAAAAATTTTTTTAAAAAGATATGGAAATAGTTGTAAATATAAAGGAAATGTGCTGCAATAGTTGTTGACACCCAGAAAATTCAAGTTTTGATATTTGGAACTTTCTGGAAATTTTTTGCTCTGTGGGTGGTTGAATGTGTGGATGTGGAACCTGAGGATATGAAGGACCGACTGTATGTATATATTTATTTAACTTCCTTTATTTCAGTACAGTGGCTTTTTCTTCAACTGGACATGGTCTCCCCCAGTCCAAGGGCCCTTAAACAGAGAATAAACCTTTAGTCCTCCACCAGAGCTGGGGAAGTGGATTCACCCGGTTGCACTGAATGAAGGAGAGAAATCCTGGGTGTCATTGTATTTGCTCTTAAACAGATTTCCAACCAGTCATCCCACTTTTATCTTCACCATCACCCTTATATCAAAAGGCACTGCTATTTTCTGTGACTGTTGGAGGGGGTCTGTGGTGTAAATTGGACTTGTTCTTTGTACTTTTCCTGCTGGCTAAGAAAAATCAGCTTATTTAGGGCCTGCTAAGCCAGAGAACTTGAATTTACTTGCTTTCCTAACTTCTAGTTTATAAAATACGTTATTGCTTTCCCCATTGTTCTTTTGAGTTTGTACCTTTAAATTCTCCTTTACTGTGATTTTTAGAGAGCTCGAGGGAAAGATACATGTGTTCAGTCTACCACCTTCAGCTGAAAGTGAAGGTATTCCTTGACTCCAAGTATTTTCTTATACAGGGAGCACTTAACATGGCTGAAGTTTTTTTTTCTGCTCCTTCTCCCCCTTACTTTACATATATTTTCATGTAGAAAAACCAAAAACCAATTTTTAGTAACATTTCAGTAAAACATTTTTATTACCACCAACACTGGTAGTATGTTTTCTAATATAAATTCAACATGTTCAGACTTTATGGAAAGGCAAGTTCAAATCACACTCTTTATGTTCTTTAGTAGCTGTTGGTTGGTTTTAATAAAATTGTAATTGTAGTTGAAAGAATGATAGTTAATTCTTTATAGCTCAGGGACTCATTGCCAATCTGGGAATTGTTTAAATTCCTCAATTTCTATCTCCTTTCTTTAATGCTGCTTTGCTCAGCCTTTCATTTCTCACTAAGGTCTTCCTCCATTAAATTTTTTGAAAAGATAGGAAGTAAAATAAATTCCAACTACTATCTTTGGTTTAGTTCGATAAAAGTTTCTCAAATGCTTATAGTTTTGTACCAGGCACTGAAGATAGGAACATAAGACTTGGTCTCTACCCAGCCTAGCTCCTTAATTAATAGTTCAGTACTGAGAAAGTTGATATTAAAATATATAAGAATTACTTTCTGGCTATCTGTGTATTTTATTTGATCTATCCTTTCTACTCATTTAAAAATTTTTATTATAACTTTTTGGTTTAATCTTTTCAAACAAAGTCAAAACATACAAAGCACTGCCTACCTCTAAACACTTTCCCTAGTAAGTTAACAAATGACTGAAATCCACCATTAATATTCATGCATTTATTTAAAAATATGAACCCCATTAAAATATAAAGAAGGCATGGTCCATTTATACCTCAGTACTCTCAGATTCCTTCCTCAATAGATTTGGCAGGCTCACAAATGGAAAGAACACGGGGTTCTTGGTCATCTATACGGGATGGTAAGAGATATATTAGAGGGGATTTAGAGAGAACAGTACACCGGAAAAGGAAGGCTGGAAGTGCCAAAAGTAGATCACTAATTTCTCAATGTTTCTTATTCACTTTTGGATTTAAAAAAAATCTGATCTATTTTGTTTTTTCTGATTCTAGGAAATTAACAATCCTTGAATGATCTATGTAGCAATTCTCAACTAACTAGCATATTTGATTGACCAGAACATCTTTGTTGCCAACTATTATGGGCCATTGAGTGTTTATGATGGATCATTAATTCCTGGAGGGAGGAGGCCATGTGTGTCTTTTATTTCTCTTATATTCTTTCTCAGTGCCAACACCTGTCCTCCCAGCAGGAGTGGTGGTGCCTCGGCTAAAGTTGTTGATTGACTGAAGGTATACTGCCATCCTGCTTCATTCCACCCAGCATGTTTCCTCTAGGCCTAAATGTTTTTAAGGCTGTGTTTTCCTATTGAGCCCTCAGATCTGTCTTTTTTTCCAGCTTATTGGCCTGGCCCTTATTACCCCGTGCAGTTGGAATTGATCCCTAGAAGCTGAAAACAGCTCCAGTTAATAGTTCATGGATCACTGAGTTGTCAGGCCCTGCAACCTGTATTGACTATCATTAAAGGGAGGCTGGATGTTGGAGGGGCTGGGGAGGCTTCTAAGTGTTTAGATGAGGAGGTTATAGTGTCTCTTTGCAGAGAGGCAGAACCCCTGGGGAGAATTGCCAGGAGTTGATCCTTTAGGATAGGTTTATTGAGGGGTGATAGAAAGGTCCAGATAACCCATTCTTCAGCTATTCTCTCTTACCAGTTAAAAAAAATTGTTTGCACTTGAGTGGCTAGTGTTCAGGCTCCAGAGTTGTTCTACTTGGGTTCAAATTCAAGCTTCAATGTTCTCTATTGCAGTTTTTAGAAAAGTTACTTAACCTTTTTGTAACTTAGTTTTCTCATTTGCAGAATAGGGATAATAATGCTATCTACCCCTTAAGGCCACTGGGTAGGAATTAAATGAGTTAATATAGGTTAAATGCTTAGAAGGTGTCTGGTGTGTGTGGGTCCTCAGTCACTAAGTTGTGTCCAATGCTTTGTGACCCCACGGACTGACGCCTGTCAGTCTCCTCTGTCCATGGGATTTTCCAGGCAAGAATGCTGTAGTGGGTTGCCATTTCCTCCTCCAGGGGATCTTCCTGACCCAGGGATAGAATCCACATCTCCTGATTTGCAGGCGGATTCTTTACCACTGGGCCACCTGGGAAGTCCCAAGTGTCCAGTAGATGTTAGTAATCATCATTATTATCAGCCAGATGATCAGATCAAAGGTGTCTTCAAGGATCCAGGCGATTTGGAAAACCCCTGACCTCCACATCCCTTTGAATTGCTTCCTACAAGGAAGAAAATAGTGATCTGCTCTGTGTAAACCCTCACTGTCACTAGCTTGCTAATTAGATTTCCAACTTATCATAGCCCAGAGGGTGACAGACAAAATTAGAGTGTGGAAGAAAAAAGTTGTGCCTAAAAATAATGAGAAATTTGCTAAAACGTATTGTTGCTATGGAGGCAGCGCTGTGTAGTGTGTGTGGAAGCAGCAGTGGACATGGCGAGAGATGACTTCCACCCCCCAGGCAGACCACTTAACCTCTTGGACCCTCTGATTTCTCTCCTGTAAAATGATAATAAGAATATCTGCCTCACAGAGTATTTTGAGGAATAATTACACAAATGTGGATGCATGTGCTTGTGTGTGTGTGTGTGTGCTGATGTATGTGCATGTGATATGCCAGGTACCCTATTAATTGCTCAATAAATAATAGCTAATATAGCTCAATAATAATAGCTAGTATTTATTGAGCAATTAATAGGGTGCCTGGTGTACAACAACATTTTTGTTAGCTGTTTTTCTTATGATGTTATATAATAAAGAGGTGTACGGCTTTTTTCCTGAGTCAGCCTGGCCTAAGAATACTTTATAAGAAGGGTCTGTGTATTTGCTCCTGAGACTATAAGAATTCAAGGAACAAATATGGCAAAGCAGTGGAGAACACAGGGGAATATTGTGTTTGAGGGCTCTGAGTATAAGTCGGCATGGATGACCTTGTCTGGAATATTAACCTGGTAGAAAGCCCCCTCTGACAAGGTGGATTCTACCTGAGTATTGAGTTTAGGACAATCCTAAGCACCTGGGCTTCACTGGTTTCTCAAATGGTAAAGAATCTGCCTGTAGTGCAAGAGACCCGGGTTCGATCCCTGGGCTGGGAAGATCCCCTGGAGAAGGGAATGGTCAACCCACTCCAGTGTTCTTGCCTGGAGAATCCCATGGCCGGAGGAGCCTGGGGGGCTGCACCCATGGGGTTGCAGAGTTGGATGCAACTGAATGACTAACACACACAAGCACCTGGGAGGAGCACAACAAAAGAAATAGTCTGTAAAGCTTTGTTATTCAGAGATCTACTTCCCTTGGACAATCGAGTTATCAATAATAAACACTTTTTGGCCTCACCCTACCCTATCAGCTATTCTCTTAGTATGAAATATTCCTCCCTTGCTTTCCTTAACACCACTCTCTTCAGGATTTTTGCTGTTTCTGTGATGGCTTCTTGGTCAATCTCTTCTATGTGTTGCTCCTCCTCTCAAAAGTTGATGATTCCCGAGTATCTCTGCCTCTTTCCCCCTCAGTTTATACACTGTGACAGAAAGAATGAGCTTTTTACTTCCAAATCCAATTTCTCCTTTGTCCTCTACAACAGATCTTCGTTTTATATGGTGGGCTCGCCTTGGATAAAGACTTGATTTCCCAGCCCCCTTGCGGCCATGTGATGAAGAAAAGGTTATTTTGTGTGGTTCTTCAAGGAAGAGGAGTTTTTTTCTCTTCTGCCTGTCATCTTCCTCTTGACCCACAGTGAAGATGCAATGGTGGATCTCTAGCTGCCCTCTTGGACCACAAGGTGGCCTTGAGGATGGAAGCCATGTTTTAGGGTGGTGGGGCAGAAAGACAAGACCCTGCCATAACAGTCCTCAGTTGTCTTCCTCTGAAATTATTTTATATGAAGGAGAGAATTTCTATCTTGTTTAAGATGTTGCTATTTAGCTATTTTAGGTTTTCCTCTTATATGCTTGGCACACTTCAAGGAACATGCAGGCATGGGTGGTGAGGTGATTTATAGGAGAAGATGATGGACTGAAGTGAAGGGGTCATATTTTATTTTGTGGGCACCATCTAAGGTTCTGAGAATCTTGTACAGATATGGGAATATGATGTAGTATGCCTTGTTGTTGATTGAGATGGAAACTTCAGCCAGACTGGGGGCTCAAAGTTAGATTCAAGTTGGCATGAAGAATGTGATGTTTCTTGTACAAGTAAGCTAGTAAAGTCAGATTCATCTTGATACATTCCTAGATGATCTTTATTTGTTTATTTTTGGCTATACCAGGTCTTTGTTGCTGCACAGGCTTTTCTCTAGTTGTGGTGTGCAGGCTTCTTATTGTGGTGGCCTCTCTTGGTGCTGAGCATGGGCTCCAGGGCTCGCAGGCTTTAGTAGCTGTGGTTTCTGGGTTCTAGAGCACAGGCTTTGTAGTTGCGGCACATGGGCTTAGCTTCTCTGTAGCGTGTGGGGTCTTCCTGGACAAGGGATCAAACCCATGTCTCCTGCATTGGTAGGTAGCTTCTTTTACCACTAAGCCACCAAGGAAACCCCATAGATGATCTTTTACATAGACATTCTATAACTTCCTTTTTTTCTCTTTAGTATATTGAGAACCCCTTTCCATGACAATAAATGTACATGTATATAATTTCTTTTAATGAGTGCAACATAGTCTTCTCTACAGATGTGCTGTGATATATTTAACCGATCTTCTTTCTTCTTTACCAGTCCTTGCCAGCTAGTAACTCAGATGGCACATTGGATTGTGGTGCTTGCTGTCACTCACGCACATATTGGGTGACTTGTCCCTGACCACAGCCCCACTTTCAGTCTAATGTGATGTGACTCTTGACTAGCTTCTGGTAGGCATTCTCCTGACTCTTTTTTTAGGTTTAGCTGGTCGCATGCTGATACAGGCCCTCTGAAAGGCCCTCAGAGTTGTTGTTGTTTTTTTTTTGTGGTATGAGGTATTCATGTCCAGATATGTTCATATCTTACCCATGTTAAGCCCAACTCAAATACCATCAACTGCTCAAAGTCTTCTCTGACCCACACATCAAATGAGAGTCATCTCTTTTCCATCCTAGCAGTATAGATCCTTTTTTGTGCTTCCTGTGTGACCTCACAATTTCTCATCTATCTCTTTAGGTCCTAGCCAACCTTATCTCCTCTCTCTAGGGCTTGAGTTCCTTAAATAAAAAGATTGATGGTTGACTCATTTCCCAGCCTCAGTAATCACAACATATTCTCACAGCTAGGGCTTTGGAGATGTTTGTGGGGATGAATGGCATTTGTTTTGATTTTCCTCATGGTATTTCCTCACGGTATTCTTGTACCCTTGCATCTCAGTATCATTTAGAGGCTTTCCATTTTGATAAAATCTCAGAACTCTAGAGATAAATTTTGAGTGTCTGAAATTACACTTACCATCCTGCAGAAGCAGGTAGCAGGAAATCAGTTTTATAAATGACATAACTGCATGGTCCTGTGTTGTTTTGATGCTTCAAGAGACATGATTAAGGCAGTAAGAGTGGTTTTCCTACTGTCTCAGCATCTGGAGATTGTCTCAGATTGCTTTTGACCTAAACTCATCCACCTGCAGAATTCTTAGCCCTGAAATATTCGGTTAAAACACATAATGTCTTAAAGTGACCAGGCAGCCAGACTGACCCAAACCAAATCTTTTCAAATGGCTGACACACTAGGAATGGAGGGCACTGCATTTGGATGCGGTTTCTTTCAGTGCTAAGTGGGGATTCAAAGAGATAGGGGAGAAGTGGATGGCTGCTTTTTTTTTTTTGGCTAGATGGGGATGTCTAGAAAGCTTAACGAGGCCATCTCTGGGCTTTGCAGCCTGCTGATGGGAGGCCTGGTGTGACAGGCAGTTAATGTTTAAGGACAATGAACTATCTTGCTGCGTGATCTCTGCAAGATGGTCTTTTATGGTCTCATTGATGAGTCATCCTCTCTGGGCAATCAATTTTTAGCTTGCTATACTTGCTCTGCTTTCCCTATGAATAAGTTTATTTATAATCTTCAATCCTCTATTCCTGTGCGGTCTCTGGTTTTTGAACTTCAGCTGGGCACTGACTGGGAAACTTCAGGCAGTTTAGGTGTGAGGTATGTATTTCAAAGTCAAATTGTCTAGACATCTGTTATAGAAGCTGGTGCAACTCTGCTGAGCGTGTCACTTGGGAGATGAATTTCTTTATGGCTGGCCTGGCATCGTTAATTTTAGTAAAAAGTTTTTGCATTGTAGTTTTATCCTCTAATAGTCTGAAAGTGCTCTGCATTACTAATCCCACAGGCAGGGAGAGATGAAAGCTTCTGACAGAGTCTATGACAGGAAAATATCACCAGTTCCAACACCTGATTACTCACTGAAGTTTCCAATGAATCTGCCAAGGTCTGAGCCATCTGCTCCACCTAGATGTTTTTCTTTTTCCACTTCATATGAGAATGTAAATATGCCAGTAATGCCGATATACATAAAAAGCATAACAACAAGCATGATGGTGGTGGTAGTGATGATGGCCACCATTTATCAAGCATCAAGTATCGACCAGGCCCTGGACCAGATGCTCTGTGCATATCACTAGTTCCCATCCCTGACTGCGTGTGAGAACCACCCGTGGTGATAAGACAACAAAAATATCTGGAGTCCTACCCTCTATCAGTTAAATCAGAATATCCTCCAATGTTACTCCCAGAGTTCCCTTTTTAAAAATTAACATGAATTCTATGTGATTATTAAAGCAATAGATAATCTTTGTAGGATATTTGGATTGGACAATAAAAAGTAAAATTAAAATCATATATGATTCTATCACCAGGAAATCCTCTGTTAACATTTTTAAACAACTTCATTGAGATAGAATTGAGATGCAATAAACTGCATATGCTTGGAGTGTACAAATTGAAGTTCTGACACCCTATTAACATTTTGATATATTTCCTTTTGATCCGTTCATTCTCTTTTCCTCCCCCCCTCTTCCCCACTCCCCTCAACACATATAATTAGTATTATAAGGAATATACATTTTTGTATCCTGCTCTTAAAAAATTTTTTTTTAATTTATTTGGCTGCATCAGGTCTTATTTGCAGCACACAGGATCTTTAGTTTTCATTGCAGCATACAGGGTCTTTTAATTCCAGCATGTGAACTCTTAGTTGCGGCATGTGGTATCCAGTTCCCTGACCAGGAATTGAACCTGGGCCCCCTGTGTTGGGAGCATGGAGTCTTAGCCACTGGACCATCAGGGAAGTCCTTCCTGTTCTTTTTTATTTTTATTTTTTATATTTATTTATTTTTATTAGTTGGAGGCTAATTACTTTACAATATTGTAGTGGTTTTTGTCATACATTGATAAGAATCAGCCATGGTTAACATTTATCATAAGTATTTTCCTGTGTGATCTTATTTTCTTCAATAAATGAATTTAATGGCTGCACAAAATTTTAGCCTTATGGTTCTCTTATAATTAGTTTAACATTTCTTTATTGTTGAATAATTACATAATTTCTGCCTTTTTATTATTAGAAACAAAGATGCAATGAACTGTTATAAACTATTGTTGTTGGATTAGAATTCTGTGTTAAAGGCCTTTAGTCAAGTTAAAAAAGTCCTTGTGCCTCAGCTTTCTCATCTGCAAATGAGGGCTAATGTTAATATCTACCATAAAAGGATGTTGTGACAAGTAAATAAAACATTGCTTTAGTATAGCAATATTTAGCACAGCACTCAGCACTTTCTAAGTGTTTAATTTATATTAACTGTGATTATTATCATCACTGACATCAGATATCTGTGTGTATGCCCTTCCTCTCATATTAAGCGGAGCCTCTTTGAACACAATAAGATATGTTATGTGTTTTTTCTCTTTTGGAGGTGACCCCACAGTGATAGGCACATAAGTTTTAATAAAGTCACTGAATAGATCCATCAGTCAATTAACAGATTAATTTAAAACCCTTTTAAAATGGGTTTTCAGCCTCCTCAGACTGTTACAGCTCCCCTCCAGCCTGGAGAATTGACGTGGACCCCACCACTTGTCTCCTCTTCTGCCAAGCTCATCCTCTTTTAATGTATTCTGGCTCCAGGGGACGAGGTCACGGGAGACCTGCCGCAGGAGTGTTCCGGAGAATGAGAATGCTCTCTCCAGTTTCCCTAGAAACAACTGAGAGGACAGGAGATGGGAAGAGAAAGAGGACAGAATAGATGCTGGAAGGTAAGGTAAGAAAAGAACTGAAATGGCGGTAGGAGTCAGCTCGTAGCACTCTCTGGCCTGATAGGAGTGGGGGTGAAGTTATATCAGTGACAGGGAACTGGGTTAGGGACAATTGCTGGATGCATGTGTTCCCCTCTTTCTGAGGCTAATCTATGTAAGTTAAAGCAATTGTACCACAGTCTCAAGTTATTGCCAAGTCTCAGGATCTACTGATGAGTGAGAGGCAGCCATGAGCAGCAGGTACATCCCAGGATTTGCCACCGCATTTGGGGGTGTATAACCATATGGGGATTGGAGGCAGAGCTCTAGATGGTGGGTGTTGCCTCTTTCAGCGTTTCAGTTACTTCATCTCTGGGCAGGATAATCATTTTGGCTTCTAACTAGTATTTGTTTGCTATTTTTCTTCTTCCTTTTAAGCAGGTTTCTAGGCCTTTAGTGAGTCTGGGAATCAAAGATTCAGAAAATTTTGGCTCTGTGAAAATAGAAGCTTCTGGAAGTCAGTGTCTCTTTCTTATTTTGGAATGGCTAAACTGAAAAACCAGATTATACCCTATGTTCTCAACAGGGAAGGGAGAGAAGGGGAGAGGTTTCCAGAACCTGAGCTGCTTTACCTTTCTTACAAACCCATGCTTGGCTTTGCAGTGGCACCCTGGAAAGTTGCAGTGGTTCAGAGGGGATGCCACATAGCCAGCCTGCGAGGTGGGACTCAAGGCGCCAGGAGTCTAAGCCCCATACATGGCATAGAAGCAGAGGGCCACCATATCTCCAGGGACCACAGTGGGCTTGCTCAGTGAGGATGACATGGATAGCCATGATAAGCTAAATGTCAGTTCCTGCCTCTGTTTTTTTCCAGGATCACACGTTGCCAATAATGTCTGAGTGAATTTCCCCCCGGCCTGGCAAGGTGGAGATTGGGAGTCAGAATGAAATTGATTAAAACAAATGAAAGAAATGTATATTTCTTGCAAGTCCAAGATTTCATATCCACTGAGCTTATAATTCTTTTTGCATCTCAGAGTTGAAGATGACATTTCCCCTTGTCACATGGAGGAGGTATCGTTACTCTGAAGGTGGAAGTGGAAATGATAAGGACTGTAAGTTCTATGAGGGAGGGATCTAACCTGTAAGTCTTTGGTAAGCAGGTATTGAATATGTGATAAGTGAATAAATAAACCAAATATAAGCAGTTATTTTTGCTTGACAGGTGTAGGTAGAAAAACTGGGAGATATACTGGCTCATTCTTCATGTGGGGTGGCATCACCCTCTGTTTCTGCGGCCACTTTAGTCCTGATTACTTTCAGCTCACACACCCCACAAAGGACCAGCACAGCGGACCACCCAGAGGCTGGAGAATGTCCTCTGTGGTCCGCCTAATAACAGTCTGCCCTGACACTGGAGAGTCAGAGTCAGGGAAGGCAGATACATCCAGTGGCTTTTCTTTAGCCTTGCTGACTTGTCATCAGGCCTGTTGCCTAATTCCCTTAGACTGCTCCAGGTTCTTTTTAGACACATGATCTTGGAGTTACTCACCTGCTTGATCAATAACCCCAGGTATCAGAAAAAGTCACTTCATATCCCAAGCCCCTCACCAGCAACACAGCCTGTTTTGGGCTCAGCTCCTCTGTAGCTGGCACAGAAGCAGCCTTCTATTTCTTGTTGACCGCTCCCATTTTCCAACTTCATGGTGCAGAAAGCCCTGATTCAAGCCATTTTCCCCATTAGCACTACCTGTGCATGAATGCCTCATTGCTTTCCAAATGTCAAACTCTAATGGAATAATAGGCTTTAACCTAGAGCAGACAGCAAGGCTGATCAGGTGTTAAAGAAGGATTATTAATGAAAATGAGAAAAACAACATATTTAAGAGACAGAGTCAAACGAAGAGAACAGTGGGATGGCAGTTTCTTACTGCTCGAGGGAAGCAGCCGTGAAGGCACAGCGTCTGCTTTCACAACAGCCACGGGGATGCTGTGTCTCGGGGAGTAATGAAGATTGCACCTTTCATCACAGGGGGGCAGCACATTTCCTGAACATTAGCTCCTTGCTTCTCACTGAGTCCCTGAGACAGATGTCACAGAGGGTGGGGAGAGATGCTGGCAGGAAGCTGTGTTCTGGAACTACCAAGAATGTGGGCTTGAAAAGTGAAGTGGAAAGTCGGAGTGATTGCAAGTTGCTTTGGGACCAAAAAGGCCCAGAACAGACTGAGGACCATGAGAGCAGAGCTGAGCAGAAAAAGCCCCACTTCAGTGCTGAAAGCAAAGATCAGTGAATTTACCTGCCACGCCTTCCAGGGGGCGGGTATCTAAGGAAAATTCCTTAATCTAAGGCAAGTTCTTTCCTTTCTGGTCCTGGTTTTACTGGGACAAGAGTAGCTGTTCTTCCTCCCTCAGGTAGTGGCCATGACTCAGTAATTCATGTGATAAAAGTGCTCTCAGATTGAATAGTAGATTTTATCTATTGACATTTATTTAACAATTTACTTAGTACTTTTGCACCATGATGTGGGAGGTGCTATGTTTCAGGCAAAGATATGTGAAACAAGTCTTTTGAATCTACATGATGACGCGGTAGGGCAGGCAATGCCCTGCCCTACAAGACGACTCAGTTTTCTATCTAGGGAAATAGGTGAATGGTGACAAATCCCCATTTGAAGATCAATTTAAATTTAGAATTATGAGACTTCAGAGGAAGAAGAGCTCATTTCTGGCTTGAGAGCCTAATGGAAAGCTGCCCTTGGAAATAGGGGTCAGGAAAGCTAAGACTCAAGACTGGGCAGATAGGGCGGAGGTGGCATTCAGAAATAAGGATGAGAATGACACGGAATGGAAAAGGCCAAGTGATGTTCAGAGAGTGGAGGGTACCCCATGTGTGTGCAGTGAAGGGTGCATGTGGGGTGGGTGTAAGATGAAGCTGGAGTGTGAAGAAGCAGCATAAGGATGAGGGTCAGAGAAGCCAGGCGGAGAAGTGGAAAAAGGTCCCATTTGAAGCTAATGGAAACTTTGTCAAAGGAGTCTTTTCAGTGACTTGATTTTGTTGGATAGTATAGGGTGGATCAGAGCAAAGAAAGATGGGAAAGCATGGTTAGGAGGTCCCTGGAATAATCCAGATGTGATATATAAGAGCTGGACTAGGTTGATGATAAGGAAATGAAAATTGAAAGTGAAAGTCGTTCAGTCATGTCTCACTCTTTGCAACCCCATGGACTACACAGTCCATGAAATTCTCCAGGTCAGAATAACTGGAGTGGGTAGCCTATCCTTTCTCCAGGGGCATCTTCCCAACTCAGGGATTTAACTCAGGTCTCCCACATTGCAGGCGGATCCTTTACCAGCTGAGCCACTAGGAAAGCCCACTTTTGAAAAGAAAGGACAAAGGTAAGAAGTGGAAAGAAAGAAAACTCACCAGGTACCCATTGGATATAATGATCCAAGGAGAGAAGAGGGTTAAGAATAGGAAGGAGAGGGGTTAGGAATGAGCCTGAAGAGAGGAGCTTGAGTGGGACTCAGAAGGGGCTTGGGGCCGTCCTCCAGTGCCAGGCTTCATTCATTAGGTACATGGAACCTGTGAACATTCAAGTAAGATGAAGATGGGATCCACTTTGTGTCTTAGGAGGATTTCTGTCTAGGCTGGAGTTCAGAAAACCTGGTGGCAGAGAGAACTGTCAAAGATTTTATAACCTATTGTTCAGAGAAAAAATTATGGGATATGATCAAGGACAACAGAAAAGGAGTTATTTTAAAATTAGAATGTAGAGGGAAAGAGAGAGAGAGGCACTGAAGATGACTCAGTTTTCTGTCTGGGGAAATAGGTGAATGGTGACATCTATTAACTGGAAACCAGAGAAACAGGCAAGGAATGGCTTTGTGGAGGGTGGTGAGTCGTTCAGCTTTGGACAGGCTGAGTAGGAAGTGATATTAGGACATAGAGGTAAAGATATTCGCAAGGTAGTTGGAAATAAAACCAAGAGCTTACTAGAGAGACACAGGAAATGAAAATGGATTTGCAAGTGAGCTGCAGAGGTGTGTAAGTAGCAGCAGAACTTAGAATATGATAATTGGACCAAGGATGGGCTCCTGAGTTAAACTTCAACCATTATGAAGCATTTTATAGTCTTGGAGGAGTTCTAATAGCTGCTATATCTTTTGGTCATTAGAGCTCTGCCAGGTAGGTGGTCAAAGTTGCATTATAGGCTGAGAGTTTTGGCAGGGCAATCACAAAGATGGGGAGACCCAGCGGCCTGATATCCTATTTTGTGGAGAAAATTTGTCCACTTTTCTTTATTATTTCTTTATTGTTAATGGGTCTTTGGAGGAAACATTCTCCTCTCTACTCTTTGAGCTGAACTTTTATTTGAACAGATCACCAGGAGAGAAATTTCTTTTAGAAGACAAAGGGTCATGAAGTGGATAAGATATATGTTGTATTAGTTAGGAATGCTTTCAGCTGCAGGTAACTTAAAGAGATTTAAAAAATAGCAATTTGTGTTTCTTATATAATGAGAAGTCTTTGAATAGGTGTTGGTTCAGTGGCTCAGTGATGTTGGATCTACTGTTTCTAACTTTCTTGGCTTTTACCTTGTGGTTGTTAGTGGTTTCCATACTCTAAGTATCAGGTCCACCTTCAATGCAGGAGAAAGGAAGGGTGACATCTATACTGATTCACTTTTAATCAAGAAAGCAGAAACCTAACCATAAATGCTACAGAATGCTCTTACTTTTTGTTGCTCAAAACTGTGTCATGCCTTCACTTCTAGCTTCTCAGTGTTTAGGAAAGTGAGTCTTTTATTTTCCAGCCTTTGTACTAGAGCCAGGCAAGAAATAAGGAACTGGGAAATGACATTTGGTTGGCCAACCATAACACCTATCATGCTGCTTTGTCTCTATCACAGTGTTTACTACTGTTGTAAGAACTGCATCCATAAAAACAATAGAGCAGTGAAAGTAATCCCTGGTTATTTTATAGCATGTTTCACTTAAAATTTCTTTTTTCACATTCTCCAAAAATGCCATTCTTTCCTTACAATTCTAGGAGGCTGGTATTCTTTGATAGAGGAGGAAACTGAGTCCTGGTGTGGCGGAATGGCTTGCCTGTGTCATCAGGTTGGTTGGTAGCAGAGCTGGAAGGATCTGATTCTGGTCACCTGCCCATGGGAACAGGGCAAAATTGATCAGAACAAAGGCCTCAGGTCTCCTGATCCCCCAGCCCAAAGCACTTGCCATTGGACCACAAGGCCTTTTGTCCAAGTGCTTATTATTCCAAGTTCTGATTTCTTCATATCTTTACAGATGGCTTAAAATTTGTGCTCGGAGTTTCAGGATATCCTTGGGGTTTCCCACACTGTCCTTGGTTGCCGGGGTCCAGCCCCAGCAGGATCCAGGGGAACCCTCAGGATGAACGGTGTCGGCGAATGAGAGAGAGAGAGAGACAAAACTCGGGGCTAAGTCTGAAGTTTATTTTTGCACGGCCCCTTTATACCCTTAACAACATCTTTTTGGGGGAAGTGCATATTGTTTACACACAGGGCATCTCAAAACATTACAGCAACTTGACCTTCAACAGAAACTGGATGTCACCTATATACCTTTTTGTTCACAAGAGTCTTGCTTATTATTTGGCCTTCAGGCCTGCTAACATTTTATGGCTTGCACCTGGTGTGACTTAAGCAACTTCAGTAGCCGACGCTGTTTTTCTTATAATTAATCTATTTTCTTTCTAATAGGCATCATCTCTATGGGAACTAGATAGGATTACATTTTTTACAGAACAGAAATACTAAGGCCTGCAGAAACAGCAGATATGGCACAAAACAGGCTCTTAGTCTAAAAATTAACTACCTGCAAGAAGTCGCCAGCTAATCTCTATAAACTATTTCCTATTAGGCACATTTATGACTATTATTTGTGGAGCTTTTCTCACCCTGCGGAGGGGCCTATGCTTAATAGTTTCTTTTGTTAGCGTACTGTGCTTAGGATGTTTAGAACAATCAAGAGCATTTTGTGCAATGAGATCACTCATTTATCAAACAAGCCAGAATGCCAGCAAAATATTTGAATGGAAGCATTTCCTTCATCCCTGGCCCCTTCGTAGGGTACCAGCGTCCAGGAGATTTATTAATTAGGGCTTTAAGTTGGTCCTCATTCAGTGAAAGAGGAGCAGGAGCGCTCTCGGCAGGCAACACAAGAATCCGCAGCAGGGCGAACAAGACCAACAGCAGAAGAGGGGGGAGGATACAGGGTGGGGTAGAGGCCGAGGCCAACCTGGAGGCTCCCTTATCCTAGACGGCCTTGCCTGTCAGGTTTTTTCCTCATGACCTCGTCATGGATGGGGTCCCGGACGGCCTTGCCTGCCCGGTATTTTCTTCATGACCTCGTCATGGGCGGGACCCCCCATAATGGCTCCCGGCACTTGGCCATAGATGTGTATGAACAGTAAGGCTGGAGAAACACTGCTGAGTCCTTTTCCTCTTTGTAATTATAATTTTCCCTCCTACTTTCCCTTATGGCTGAATAGAAGTAGGTTGAGAGACAAAGACGACTTTATTAATCATAAAATATAATAAAGTATCTAGGAAACTTGAAAAATAGGAAATTGTAAATAAACAGCAACAAGAAGCACACATATAACTGTAGCCCAACTGCTGGTCACCCAGATGTCCTGAGATTCTCCAGGAGGCCAGGATCACTCTGCTAATAAATGAAGCAAAAGTCACTCAGTTGTGTCAACTCTTTGTGACCCCATGGACTGTGTAGCACACTAGGACCCTCTGTCCATGGAGTTCTCCAGGCAAGAATATTGGACTGGGTGGCTCTTCTCTTCTCCAGGGGATCTTCCTGACCCAAGGATCAAACCCAGGTTTCCGGCATTTCAGGCAAATTCTTTTTACCATTTGAGCCAATTAAATTGGTCTGCAACCCCCAGACCATGAGTAGTGAGACAGTCTCCCTCTTCATATCTCCTGAAATTCCTGGGGGAGGGATGTATATTTTTCCAGTGAGCTCCTGTTCTAGTTTTTCTCCTTTCGCTTAATTATTTCAGTTTATGATCCATTTCACCAAAAATGAATATGTATATACCAAAAGGTGCTGTACGTGTGCTTAGCCACTCGGTCGTCTCTGACTCTTGCAATCCCTTGGACTGTAGCCCGCCAGGCTCCTCTGTCCATGGGAATTCTCCAGGCAAGATACTGGAGTGGGTTGCCATGCCCTCCTCCAGGGGATCTTCCCAACTCAGGGACTGAACCCAGGTCTCCTGCATTGCAGGCAGATTCTTTACCTTCTGAGCCACTAGGGGAGCCCGTACCAAACACTGTGTAATCATATTTTGAATCTTATCACTTAGTGCTCGTTGCTGTTCTAATTCTTTCTTTTTCTCAAAATATCACCTACATGTGGCTGTGTATGTTTCAGACTTCACTGAATCTTCAGTGTCCTGCTGGGAATTCCCAGAGCTGGGACTAGGCTGAGGTCAGTGCTGCACAACCCTGAAATTTTGCATCCTAGGTGCCTCTCTTACCATACCCTAGTCTGGCTCTGAGGATGACATTCTATCACAGAAAAGCCAACAACTTAGGACTGAGTGATGAACATCTCTGTGCTTTATCCGAGTTGTCCATCTCCAGAGCGACTATTGGCTATTTCCTGTATAGAGCCTGGGCTACCTTTCTTTTGAACCCTTTCTGTGACTCATCCTTATTATTGTTTAGAATGCTACCCTCCCCTGCCCCCTTCCTTGCGTTGTACTTCCTTTTAGCTCTTCGAGGCTGTACCCCCAAACACTTTAGCCTTCATTTGTGAGAGGCTATTGAGAGTTTTGGCTAAACAAAGACCTTGCCCTCCCTAAGAAGAACTCTGGTGCAATCCTTAACTGCAGACTGTCAGGCTACAGCGAAGTGGCAGATCAATATACCTGGACCAAGTCTCTGAAAATGATCAAAGTCTGCAATCAGTTGACCACACTCTGAAGGAGACCTTCCCAGTAGGAAGTACTGCTGTGAGGTGGACAAAGTCCTTAGCTTGAAGCTGATGAGCCAGGGTGGTGGAACTCGGTACATGCTGGCAACATACAGATCATGTGAATTTGAACCAGTGCCTTAACTGCCTCGAGCCTCAGTTTACTTATCTGGAAATAGTGTGGCGATTATATGAGATAATGCCTATGATGTTGTTTTTTAAAACTGTACAGTGCCTGAGAATGGTGTGATTATTATAACAACAATAAAAATGACGACAGGCTCAGGAACACTTGTTAAAGCAGATTTCTTATTATCTAGCACAGCTCATAGAGCTGGGTGACATGAGGAGCTGGACTGAGGTAAGGTACCTGATATGATGGGCGGCAAAGCCCTGCACCAGGAGGGGAGCCCACCAAATTTTCTGCTCAATGACTTATTGTAGGAGGTCGCCCCTCACAGAGCTCCATTCTCAGAAGTTTTAATTGGGAAGGGGCTGAAGAGGCAAATCCAGTTGATGACTAATTGCTCAAAGTGACAGAAGAATTTTGACCACACTCCTAATAATGACTTAAGAGACAATTTGGTACATGGCCAAGGGGGTCGGAGCAGCCTGAGGAAAACACACAAAAACCTCCTCTCTCTTAAGGGTCTATCTCTCATTCAAGGGTATTTTGAAAGCACCCCTTGATTGGGAGTCTGTTGAGACTTGGCTGCAGAAATAATGTTCAGGACTCCCTCTGTGTCCTGTGTGTGAATTTAATTCTCAATGTCAGCCAAAGAACAGGGTGGAATTCTCTGTAGTATTTAGTGCTAATGCTGGGAAAATGGTTGTCACTTGGCTCTGTTACTTTCCTTTTATTTATGAGAGGATATCATACACTTTAAAACAAATGCTTTGCCTATTGTGACATCTCTTCTTTATTGGCTGATTGAACACGTGGAAAATTATAGCTAAAAATTCTATCCTAGTAGTTCAAATCAGAGGAGTTTTATCACAAAAAATTAATCCTATGAATGAAGCAAATACATTTGTTGGCAGTTAAGGTGGGAACATAGCTTCTTGAATGATGGAGGTATTCTTCAGAACTGCATGTTCAAAGAACAATAGAAATTGCCCTCACTTTCCTCTGAGATGTACAGGAAAGTCTTAGCAAGCAGTGGCTTGTTGAAATGAGGAAGAGATTTTTCCATTGTTCTAGTTTTTTTCCAGAAGTTTCTAACTAGAAATAACTGGGAAAATTATTTCTGAAATAATAAAACAAGGCACACATCTTATTAATTAATAACCAATGAAAAAATTTAAATTAACAAAAATCCTGAATTAAGGCAGTGAGATAAAAGATTAACCTTCTAGTTGTCTTAATTCAAAGTTTCTTAACAGTAGTAATTAAATTCTATTTTATTTAATACAGAATAATTCATTTCCTCATGTCGCTGGGAAAACCTATTGGCCTGTTTGCAATGAAAGGCACTGATGTATGCTCTAAATATTCCCAGGTCCAAATGCAGTAAGGAGGAACATTCCCATTTGTGGTTCAGGACTTAATAAGTGAGGCAAAATTCCTTTATCATTCATGGGGAATTGAAGTGTAAATTTTTAAAAATCACAGTAGCAGAAGAATCAAATACATTTTCCACGGTCAGCCCTGCTTTATAATTAGGATGCTATACTTCAGTTGCAGTACATTTTCAATAAGTGGGACTGAATTTTAGAGAACTGGTACAATCTATCAGATGATGCTTGCAGCTGTGATTCAGTAAAATGCATGTAGAGGAACTGCAAATACTGCTAGAATTGAGTCCTGATGACTTAAGAATATTACATCATTTTGACTGTAAATGTTGATATCAGTGGGTTACGATGTCTGTAATTCACTTTAAATATTTCAGCATAGATTGGATAACATTAAGACTGTTTGAATTAGTTTAAGCCACATTTTAAAGGGAACCAGTTGACCTAATCAAAAGTTCATGTTCCAGGGGTGATTTTAGTTAAGAATTCATCAGAAAAGCCATACTCCATATGAGGTTACTGGGGCCTTCTGTGATACGTATGATTTGGTCATCTCCAGAGATTGTGCTGCTTCCATGTGCATAGAAGGGAATTAGATAACCCTCAAGCATCTAAAAATGTTAGTTGTTCTAATCTACCAACATAATGGTTGTATACATCGAATTGGCCTGAGCTGTGATCTCAGTCATGAGCTCTTCTTAGATGATGGTCATGCTCTTTCTGTGATCCATGATGGTGCTGGAATGTGGTTTGTGCTCAGTGCAGATTTGTTGAATTAGTGAATGCATTAGTTTTTGCTTGGCAATTTCATTTTAGGTGAGTTATTTCTTGGGGTCCTGATGTACTTATTTAGCTATCAGTGTGAAAGTAGAAACTAGGTAGACGTATTGCTTAACAATTATGCAGACTTACAGTATTGGTGTTAGTGATATTGTCATAAATTTAGTCCTGATGTCCAGTTAAAGTCTGCTTGACATCAAGAGTAGAAAAATGAAACAAACTATTATGAACATTGTTTACAAACTATTTTTATGACATTGCTTGATTTAGTCAGTATGACTTGGAGATAAATTTTAATTTTGGAGGTAAGCTAACCCTCATTGTGGATAATCCACTAAAGATAGTTGAGGCAATCAATTGCTGGTTGTAGCTGGGAAAATGGCACTGAATCCAGCCCTCTTTTTTTCTTTTTCAGCTTTTCTTCTCTCTGCTTTCCTCTATCGCCCTTCCCATTACAATGAATTTTCTTGTTCTAATATCTGTCTTGTCATTTGCAAATTAATCAAATATTTTAGAAGCCACTCTTCTGTACAAAGTGCACGAGATGAAAAAGGCATAGTCCCTGGCCCCTGGGTCAGATGGAAGAAATAAGGGAAAACTTTTTCTTTTGGGGGAAATCATGAGACAATTCATTTGATCTGGACATTTAAGGACAGGTAGGGGCTTCTTGGATGATGGTCAGAGCTTCCTGGTAGAGAGAAGTGGGTGAATTGAGAATTACAGAGGGGAAATGTTCTGGGTGTGTTTGCATAAAGGTAAATAGTCTAAAGTCAGGTCTCCAGGAGTGGGTGGTGGGTGTCATGTTCATGTATAACTGTCCATGTTTTCAGTCAATAAAGAAGAGATGCCACAGTAGACAAAGCATTTGTTTTAAAGTGTACTGATATCCTCTCATAAATAAAAGGAAAATAACAGTTGCTAAGTGGCAACCCGGAACAAGCCCTGAATTCTGCATAGAACTCCACCCTAATCTTTGGCTGACACTGAGAATTAAATCCACGCACAGGACACAAACAAAGGGAGTCCTGAGAATTATTTCTTTAAAAAAATATAATTTGGTTTATTTTTTTATGGCCTTGCCAGGTCTTTGCTGCCACATGGGCTTTTCTCTAGTTGCAGCAAGCAGAGGCTGTTTTGTAGTTGTGGTGTGCAGGCTTCTCATTGCAGTGGCTTCTCTTGTTGCGGAGCACAGGTTCTAGGATACTCAGGCTTCAGTAGATGCAGTTCCCAGGCTCTAGAGCACAGGTCGTGGCATTTTGGTGCAAGAGCTTAGTTGCTCCTCTGTATATGGGATTTTCACAGGCCAGGGATTGAACCTGTGTCTTCTGGCAGGCGAATTCTTAACCACCGAGCCAACAGTGAAGTCCCCTGAGCATTATTTCTGCAGCTATGTCTCAACAGACTCCCAGTCAAGGGGTGCTATGAAAATGCCTTTGAATGAGAGACAGACCCTTAAGAGAGAAGAGGTTTTCGTGTGTTTTCCTCAGGCTGCTTCTACCCCCTTGACCATGTACCAAATGGTCTCTTAAGTGATCATTAGGAGTGGGTTGAAATTTTTCTATCACTTTGAACCATTAGTCATTAGTTGGACTTGCCTCTTCAGCCCCTTCCCAAATGATGCTCCTGAGAGTATCAGGAACTCTGTGAGGGTTGACCTCCTGTAGCAATTTGTCTAGCAGAAAACATGGTGGGCTTCCCTCCTGGAGGAGAGCTTCAGTGCCTGCCACACCTCAGGTACCTCGCCTCAGTCCAGTTCTATACGTACTGTGTCCATAGATTCCCTCTTCCTGTTTATTATGGCAGTGGTCACAGAGATCTGAAAATGGACAGTAGAAGATGAGTCAGTTGAGATGGGCAGTGGTGGGTGTAATAAGGCTTCTCATGCTATGCTGAGGAACTTGAGTTTCAATTTGTAGGTGAAAGGGAGCCAGTGAAAAGTTCTGCTTGCAGGATGGCAGATGCATTGCTGAGGGGACATTATGAACTTGGGAGACTGCTTGGCCTTGAATCTAGGCTTTACTATTTACTATGGTGTGACCTTGGCAAGTCACTTAGCCTTTCTGTGCCTTTATAAATAGTACCTCTTCCCTAAGGTTTGCTGTGAATATTAAACAAGATAATACATGGAATAAGGCTTCTCAGGTGGCATGAGTGATAAAGAATCTGCCTGCCAATGCAGGAGATACAAGAGACCCAGATTTGATCCCTGAGTCGGGAATATCCACTGCAGAAGGGCAAGGCAACCCACTCCAGTATTCTTGCCTAGAGAATCCCATGGATAGAGGAGCCTGGAAGGCTATTTAGTCCAAGAATCAGACACGACTGAGCACACACACTAGGATACATAGGATACATGGAATGAACTAGAATCCTGTCTAACTCATGAGTGCTCAGTAAATATTAGCATCAGCATGATTTATATACTCATGCATGTTCTTCAGTGGTGTGTATAGATAGCCATATATGAACACAATTTAATCCTTGTGATACCATGGGGACAGGCTGGGCCAGGGTTATATTGCATAACTGCAGGGGCCTCTGAGCAAGTAAATGATCTGAGCAGGCCTTGTGCTGAGGCCATTTGGCTCCAAGCCCCCTGCTTTTTCTACGGTATCACTGTTGCCCTAGCAACAATAAGACCTTCTCTCCTCAACGATAGCTCTAAATATTTCTGAATGATGGCATGTTCTGGCTTTTTTAAAAGATGAATACATTAGGAGATCCTAGGGATTATATCAAAACAAAGATTTCTTTTCAGCACCTAAGGATGGGTACTAGTCATTCAAAAGTTTTCAAGAGAGAGGCAAGGGTATGCATATATATATATATATATATATATATATATATATATATCCCCAGCCCCTGTTAAAATTACCTTGAATTTTGGAAGATTTTGTTCACGTTTCAGACCTCCTTTCCCTGAGGTGCTATTCTGGATGGTCAAGTGATGAGCAGGAGGTTTCAAAAGAAAGAATGATATGTTTCAGGTGTGCTGCTTAATAATGTTCAAAAGAAGCTATTGTAGGTGATTGGAATGTGAACCCACGGGCAGGGTGCATTTTAATTTCCATTTAAAGTGGGGAGCAAGCCTGTGGGGAGCCAGCCTGACCTCATTTAGCTGGCAAAAGGTAGGTATGTGCATAGCTAATAATGAAAGTATCTTCCATCTGTAAAGGGTTTTATGCTTTGAAAATTTCTTTGACACACTTTATTATATTTTGATCCTTCCAATAGTTCCAAGGAGGCCAGAATTATTCTCTTTTTGGATACATGGAAAATGAGACTCAGAAAAATGCAGCAATGAGCCCAGTGTCTCCAGGTTGCCCGTGATCACATGGACACAGCTGAAGCTCCAGAGGTCACGTCTGGAGCAGTTTCTCTTACAGTGAATCCACCCACGAGACAAGGTGGAATTCCCCCTTTTAAAGTCAAAATTAAATCATTATTATACTAGGTATCACTTCTGACTGCACTCTGAATTCACAGCCCAGACAAGCAAATACTTCATTTCTCTGGATCTTAAAATACTCTTTTGAAGGATCTCAGAGGAGCCTGAATTTCCCCCATATATTAAAATTGTGTGATTTGGGCTATGCGTCAGTTAGCCAGAGTCTGTGTTGGTTAGGATCCGAGGTTTGCCCGGACAGACTAACCCAGGATTTCTCCGGGGAGAAACTCCACTCCAAGCTTGCTGATAGCCAAGGATGGTGAACAAGGGGTCCTTGGCCTTTGCACCCCTGAGAACTTGAGTGTTGGGGGCCCAGGGGCAGCAGCAATGGTGCTGGCGAGAGCGGAGGTCAGGACAGCACCTCTGAGTGCAACATCTGCCTGGACACAGCCATGGAGGCGGCCATCAGCCTGGGCGGCCTCCTCTTCTGCTGGCCGTGTTCACATCAGTGGCTGGAGACAAGACCTCACAGACAGGTGTGTCCCGCTGGCAAAGCTGGCATCAGCAATGAAGTCATCCTGTTCCACAGCCGGGGCAGCACAGGGCAGCAGGCCCCCAGAGAGTAGACCCCTCCTCACCCTCAAGGCCGGAGGCCAGAGCTGGAGAACAGAGGGGGATTCAAGGGTGTGGATTTGGAGACGGTGGCCTCCAGATATATTTTGGAGTTGGGGGTCTTTCCCTGTGGCATGTTTGCCACAGCACTGACCATGAATGACAGGTGGCCTCCTGCAGCTGTCCCGGGAATGCCCCAGTACGTGGACAAGCAGTTTCTGTTATGCCCCTTCCTCTTTGTGGCGCTGGTGATCATGTTCCAGTTATTGATTGCCTAATGCTGGGCTCCCGGCCCACATCCACGGCAGGGCCTCTGGACTGGTGACAGTTCATCCCTTGATGTTTTGCTTCCTGGCTAATCCTGACCCTTGGAAACAGTGGGGTTGGTGACCTGTCAAGGAGTCTTGCTTCTCCATCAGTTTTGGGACTTCAGACCAGCTGAGGATCCTGGAGTATGGCCACTGACCCTGCTGTAATCTCAGGCCTTAGCATTGATTCGTCCCTTACCAGTTATACCATGAAATCCTATTCCAGTGGGCTCAGCAGGTCCTGACTCTGCACAGGGAAGAGGCAGGAGGAGAACTGTAGTACAATTTCACCTGAAGTTAATATTACATAAACAAGGGGTGAATCAAATATGGAAACTTCCTTCCATCTCTTTATCCCTTGGTGAGTGGGATATCCCTCTGAAGTCAATTGTTGTTGTTGTTCAGTTGCTAAGTCATGTCTGACTCTTTGAGACCCCAAGGATTGTAGCACACCCAGCTCTTCTGTCCTTCGCCATCTCCCAGAGTTTGCTCAAACTCGTATCTGTTGATTTAGTGATGCCATCCAACCATCTCATCCTCTGTTACCTGCTTCTCCTCCTGCTCTCAATCTTTCCCAGCTTCAGAGTCTTTTCCAATGAGTTGGCTCTTCCCGTCAGGTGGCCAAAGGATTGTGGCACTCCTCAATCCTCTGGAAGAGGTTCCTCTTCCAGATCCTAGTGCCCTTCTGTCTTACTTCCTCCTCCTCCTCCTCAGATGAGATGCAAGAAATTGCTGTCCTGTTAAGATCATAATTACAGTAGCTGGAGCTGGAGTTGAGTCACGAACTCACAAGAGACCTAAAGCATTGCCTCTGGGCCATGCTCAGAGTCTTTGGCTCTGGAATTATTTGAATGACCTCCGGATTTCCTGGCCTAGGTTATCCCCAGAGACATGTGGTTGCCCATCAGCTTTCCCCCCAAAACTATGCATACCTGCCTCCTGCCTGAGGATACCAATGTAGGTGACTGCCCAGGTCAGAACCAACTGTGTGTTAGGAAAGACCTGCTGTCTGGACTGGGGTGGGATTCTGAGCTTGGATGCAGGAATGACTGAGCAAGCATCCCGTCCCCAAGGCTGCAGAAGGTCCTGGTGTATTCCTTTTCCAAAGGAAACTGGGGGCCTTGTCAAGTCATCCCAACAGCATATGGAAAACCACCCTCCTCAGAAGTCAAATTGTCCTTAATGAAGAGGGAGGGACAGGAGAGACCTGCACATAACTCTGATTTTTTATGGCTCCAAAACCCCCCATATGTGTGCTGAAACCAGGGAAACACCCGGCTCTAGAGCAGGCAGCCCCTGGTGGTTTGTAAAGCCAGGTGCAGAGCCCGGGAGCTCCAGCACGAGGATAGAATATAATTTTCCTGTGGAAGTTCTCCCCTGGAAACTTCCATGGAAGTTATTCTTGTCAAACCCTGGATTAGATTTTCAACTTCACAAGCTTGGGGCTTCCCTGGTGGCTCAGATGGTAAAGCATCTGCCTGCAGTGCAGGAGACCCAGGTTCAATTACTGCATTGGGAAGGTCCCCTGGAGAAGGGAATGGCAACCCACTCCAGTATCTTGTCTGGAGAATTCCATGGACAGAGGAGCCTGGCAGGCTACAGTCCATGGGCTCGCAAAGAGTCAGACATGACTGAGTGACTAACACTTTCACTTTTCACAAGCTTATAGAGTGAAGTGAGTTAAAAAGAGAAAAAACAAATATTGTGTATTAAAGTGTGACTTTCCAGGTGGTGTAGCATGGTGGTGCAGCGTTAAAGACTCTACCTGCCAATGCATGAGAAAGGAGACGTGGGTTTGATCCCTGGGTCAGGAAGATTCCCTGGAAAGGAAATGGCAACCCACTCCAGTATTCTTGCCTGGGAAATCCCATGGACAGAGGAGCACTACAGGCTACAGTGTCCCAAAGAGTTAGACATGATGGAACACAAACACATACATATTAATGCATATATACGGAGTCTAGAAAAATAGTATTGATGAATCTAAATGCAGGGATGGGATGAAGACAAGATGTAGAAAATGGACTTGTGAATACAGTGGGGGCAGGAGAGAGTGGGACAAATGGAGAAGATCAACATATATACACATATATACACATACATACCCTATGTAAAATAGATAGTTGCTGAGTTGCTAAATAACACAGGGACCCCAGCACAGTACTCTGTGATGACCTAGAGGGGTAGGAATGGGTGGGAGGAGGGAGGCTGAATAGGGAGGTGACATATATATATATAATTATGGCTGATTTTTATTGCATGGCAGAAACCGACACGACATTGTAAAGCAATTTTCCTCCAATTAAAAAAAAAAACAATATTGTAACAAATTCAATAAAGGCTTTAAAAATGGTACACATCAAAAAAAATTTTTTTAAATTGTATGGTTCTCTCAGTCATTTGGTTTCTAGAACACTAGGTTATGTGGTTCCTTACTTAACTTCCAAGAAAGACAAGGGCATTTTAATTTGCTTCCTAGGAATGACTGACTATTTTGGATTTTGTAAGCACATCTAAAAAATCTTAAACATGTTTTCTTTCATCCCATGGTTTGTGGGGGGAGATTAACTCAACTAATGAGGTCCATCTTTTCCCCTAATAATGTGAGCAAACTAAAGTTACAGTGCTATTAAAAATGCATTCAAATTGATTGGCAGAGATACCTGTAGGTATAAAGAAGGGAAGGAAAAGTAGAAAGATGGAAGTAAGGAAGAAAGGAAAAACAGACTGTCCTGGTAGAAGTTATAAAATGCAAAATATGTGTATTAGAACAGAAAAAGGCATCAACAAAGTACAACAACAGAGAGTATTAGCGAAACCTTTAAAATCCATGATTCTAGCCTCTTCTCTTCATTGGCATGGACCGCATACTCAGAGAGATTAGATAACTTACTCAGAGTTTATGGTGGACAATAGCAGTGCCAGGAATGAGGAAAATCAGGAGCCAAGTTTTGAATGCTCATTATGCCAAGGGCTTAAAAAATGTTCTCTCCCAGTGTGATGGCTTGAATTGTAACCTCCTCCCCCAGTTCACAAGTTCAAGTCCTAAGCCATAATACTCCAGAATGTACTGACTTTATTTGGAGATAGGGTTTTTATAGAGGTAATCAAGTTAAAATAAGCAATAGGGTCCTAATCCAATAGGATTGCTGTTCTTATGAAAAGGGGAAATTTGGGAACAGACATGGATATGGAGAGAACACCATATGAACTTGAAGATGGCCACCTACAAGCCAAGGGGAGGGGCCTGGAACAGAGCCTTCCCTCACAGCTCTTAGAAGGAACCAAGCCAGCTAACCCCTTGACCTTAGACTTTTAGTCTCCAGAACTGTGGGACAGTGTTTTTGTTTTTTAAGCTACCCAGTTTGTGGTACTTTTTTTATGACAGCTCTAGAAAATGATTGATCCCAGGACTTCCCTGGTGGCTCAGTGGTAAAGAATCTGCCTGCCAATCAGGAGATGCCAGAGATGCAGTTTTGATCCTTGGATCAGCAAGATCCCCCAGAGTAGGAAATGGCAACCTCCTCCAGTATTCTTGCCTGGAAAATTCCATGAACAGAGGAGCCTGGTGGGCTGTAGTCCATGGGGTTGCAAAGAGTTGGACATGACCGAGCATGCATGCATACACATCCTATTAGGCAGACATTGTTTTCCTTGTCTTGTAGGAGAAGCCTGAATGGTGTTAACCTGGGGATTTGGGATCACAGTCTAGGTGAGTCAGATTTGGAGGTCACACCTCTTCTGCTACGTGACCCTTTGGGAGGGTGAGTTACAACACAAATGGGTCTCCTGTGTCCCTTTGTCCCATAGTGTTTCTGCATGAAACTGCCCATTAAAAACCTTAAAGCATTTAGTGACCATTCAACTTCCTTCACAGTCAAGTTATATAGTCTTTCTTTCTTTTAAAGAGAGGGTTTTTTTGTCAAGTGTTTGCAACTGTGAGAATAGGTAGGCCTTGGATAGAGAGAGCTAAGCCCTCAGCTTTAGCAGTTGGAGAATTTAAACACTTCACACTCTCCTGTGGTTCATTTCACTTTGAACCCAAATGCCTACAGCTGCAACTAGAAATAGTATAATCAGTCAAGTGTCAGGTCACGTCCTGCAGAAGTTAAGATGCAGCACTTCTTTTCAACAGCAGAAAGCCCACTGTGAATGGGGCTAAAATGTGAGGTTAGGAGGCCTGCCAGAGTGATATTAAACAGTGTTAAAAGCAGTTTCAGTGCAGAAGATGTGTGTCTGTACCTAGGTGGTTCCACTTCTGGAAACAGAGTTCTAACAAATAGTTTCTCTCAATGGTAGTGCATAAGCTCTGGTAGATATCTAAGCTGAGGTAATGATTTTATAGAAAAATTATGTTTTATAGAATCATGTTTTGTAGAAGAAGCACATTTATGTATTTGACATTTTTTTGTGTTTTGAAATGTCTAAATTTCAGTTTTCTACCTATGAAATGTGGTAAAAGCTCCTTTATGGGGTTGTTGTGAGGGTGAAATGAGATGTGTGTTGGGAGGTTTGGGAAATTTGAAAGTCCAACTCTAAACTAAGGGGGAGTTTTAACCAGACTGTAAGTTTACCCAGGTAAACATTAAAACAGCCATAGAATCCATTGATTCAAAGTTATAGAAAAAGTTCCTTCCTCCTAATTTTGAGTCTTGACTGAGTGTACTTGTGTATGACATGTTTTGACCCTTTGGGGAAAAAATGAATTTAAGGTCTTGATATTATTAACTGGTATCAACTCATAGTTGATAAATAACTTAAAGCTACATCTAAAGGTTTTTTATTTGTCTTTGTGTTCCTAGCTCTAATGAATCAGACATGATTTGCACTGGTCACTGTCCAAAGTTTGAGTGAAAAAAAAAATGGTTGAGAAGGCAACTAGCTATGTCATACCCACAGTGCCAAACCCAGCCACGCAGCACAATGTATCACTGTTCTTTCTTCCAAGCCACCTGGATGGGTTTATGGGAGTCAGGAGGAAAGAAGAGACAGGTCACATGAGATTTGGAGAAACTTGATGGGAGGAGGTGGCAGAAGGGGCCTGCCAAAGTAGGGGTGTGGGATCAAAGTATATGGTGGTGGTTGAGACTGTGGCTCTGGAGATAAGCTTTCTGGGTTTAACTCTGAGCCTTGGTCTCCTCGTCCCTAAAACAGGAATGACGGAAGTGTGCTGATGAAATGAGTTACCCTTGTGCGGCTCCAAGGCCCTTCTTACTGTGCTCACTGCCGGCTTTCCTCACTCTCTTCTAGTGATGATCTGTTTGTATGTCCTCTCCCCCACTAGGCTCCGAGCTCCTTGAGGAGCCTCCTAGATCCTTCATCTTTTTGTCTTCTTACATAAATACTATTGAGCGATGAGCTATAAGAGCTCTGGAGTATTCTTCACCTTCACTCTCAGCCTCAGCTGACGTTCCCACCATTGAGGGTAAGGTGGAAGTAAGTTAGATGGGATTTGTTCAGTCAGAATATTGCAGAGGTTAGAATGGATAATGGCTTACATTTTTGAAACTCTGTAATTCTCGATGTAGACAAGACATACAAATATAACAGATCATGGATAGCACCTCAGTGTCAGCGGCAATTGTTTTAAAAGTTAAGGCTCAATGGTGGGTACGAACTGTACTTAATATCTTGTAATAACCTATAATGGAAAAGAATCTGAAAAAGAATATATATATATATATATATAAAAACTAAGGGTCAAAAGAGGCATTGAAAGGTTGTTACTATTTAGAGACTGTAGCAAGTGTCTGCTTAGGACAAAGTGGCTGAATATAAAATTTGTCTTCAAGGAGCAGCATCAAGGGTAAGGTCATTCTTTTACAGATATTGAGCAGCTCATTTGTCATTACGGTCCTATGCTATCCTGCCTGTGTCTTTCTTTCCGGCCTTGAGTGGCCTTGCCTTTGTCTCCATCCCATCCTTCCTCTCTTGCCGTGTGAGGGGTGTTGGTGTCTAGCTGGTCCTGTCATAAGGGCGGGACCACTTGTCCTGATACTTCCCAGCTTTCACTCTTTCCTTATCCTACATTGATCAGAGCAAAGTAAGCACTCAATAGATGTCGGCCGAATTTGGTTCCTGTTTCCCTCTCTTCTGCCCTCTCTTTTCCCCAAAGCCAAACAGGCTGAAACCAGGCACATGTAGCTTTGAGGCTCATGCAATTCAACACATTTTCTAGGGTCAGAAATGAATTATTAGATTAGCTCACGTGCTGTGAGGAATAGTAAATAAGCATATAATTCAGTGGGTTTTATACCCACAGTGGATTTACATTTTCCCAGCTCTCAGTTTTGAAGTCTTATTGATTTGTAAAAGGAAACATAGGGCTATTATCATAAATCCCCTAGAATACAAGGGTCCTGCAAATAGATTCAATGGCATGAGCTTGCATGCTGTGAACTGTTGTGGGGGAGCTAGACTTGGAAGTGAAGGGGTGGGCTGTTCCGTGGGGACAATTTCCTTCTCTGTTGGCACTATTGGATCCACCAAGAGGTTGTGAAGCTCCTGATCTGTGTGTTTCTGTGTCTGTCTCCTCACTCCTTGTTCATGTAGGATTTATGAAAATGGTTTATCAGAGGGTAGAGTACGATTGTCCTTTAGAAATTATATTTTTAAAATTTCTTGTATGACTTGACTTTTTGCAGAAAGATTTGAAAACTTAAAATTTAAATGGTGTGTATGTGAAGCTCTGTATGTTAAATGTGTGTGTGTGTATGTTGAGAGTGGGTACTAGGGAGGGCCCAGGAATGGTTTAGAACCAGCTGGGCCAGTTCTACATTCAAGACAAAAACAAGAAAAGAACCATTTACCCTATTATGGAAAAGAATCTGAAAAAGAATACACACACACATAAGAAAAGAAGGGAGTGTTAGTTTCTCAGTTGTGTCTGACTCTTTGTGACCTTATGGACTATAGCCCATTAGGCTTCTCTGTTCATGGAATTCTCCAGGCAAGAATACTGGAGTGGGTTACCATTCCCTTCTGCAGGGGATCTTCCTGACCCAGGGACTGAATCAAGGTCTCCTGCATTGCAGGCAGATTCTTTACTATCTGAGTCACCAGGGAAGCCTATATATATATATATATATATATACACAGATATATGTATATGTATGTGTGTATGTGTGTATGTATATATATATATATATGTATACACACGCACACACACACATAATTAAGGGTCAAAGGGGCATTGAAGGTTTGTTACTATTTAGAGGTGGAGAAGGCTCTTGAGAGTCCCTTGGACTGCAAGGAGATCCTAGTCCATCCTAAAGGAGATCCGTCCTGAGTGTTCATTGGAAGGACTGATGTTGAAGCTGAAACTCCAATACTTTGGCCACCTGATGTGAAGAGCTGACTCATTGGAAAAGACCCTGGTGCTGGGAAAGATTGAGGGCAGGAGAAGGGGACGACAGAGGAAGAGATGGTTGAACGGCATCACTGACTCAATGGACATGAGTTTAGGTAAACTCCTGGAGTTGGTTATGGACAGGGAGGCCTGGCGTACTGCAGTCCATGGGGTTGCAAAGAGTCAGACACGACTGAGCGACTGAACTGAACTGAGAGGGTGTAGCAAGTATCTGCTTCGAACAAAGTGGTTGAATATAAAATTTGCCTTCAAAGAGCAATGTCAGGGGTAAGGTCATTTTTAACAGATATTGAGTGGCAGTTGGGAAGCCTGTGCTGTGCCTCTTTGGCTCTGTTCAGTGGAGGACGTGGCCTGCTTCTTTGCTGCACCATGTCTAGTGGATTAGACTGTAGGCATTTTCTTAGTCTGACTTGTGAACAGCTCCCTTGGAGGCAGAGCTGTGCTAAGCAGTACTTCCTCAGCTGTGTGTGTTCTTGCACAAAGAAGGGACCATGAATGTCACTTGCATATATGAGTGGACAAAAAACTGATGCACAGTACAACTCCATATAAGGCAGCAATCAGTCTTTAAGCTGAGGAAATATTTTTTTTAATAAGCTATATTAATAGAAAGTATTCATAAAGCAGCATTTCCCAAAGTGAGTTCCATAGAAGACCAGTCTCCCTTCCCCAAAAATGCACAAAAAGGGTGGGTTTGGAGCTCTATGGTTTAATATATTTGGGAAATGTTTGTGAACTAGATCCCCCTTTTGGAAATTCACAGCGTAGACTAACTTGTCACAGGCTCTGAGAAGTCCTGCGAAGTAAAGACTCTCATCTAACTTTGTTTTATCTAGTGTTTCTCAAACATAGTTTACTTTGGAATAGTTCTTTTTTGCATAATATCGACTAACATCCTGGATAATGATGTTTCTTGTATCACGCTTTTGAAAGTGCTAAAGTACAAGCCTTAGGGCTAGCACGGAGGGGGATTATTTTGAGTTGTACTGATACTGGCAAATTTATTTTCTTCCTGTCAGAATATAGAGAGCCCTACAAAATGCCTTGTACTCAGAACTACAGAGAAGGCAATATTGTACAGTAGGTATTGTTGCCAAATGAGCATTAGGGAAGCAATGCATCTCAGGGTTTCTGCAGTGGTACTGAATCTATGCAAAAGCAAATGAAACAAGAATTGCTTTGAGTTGCAAAACTCTGGTACTGACTGAACTCTGACCTGTTGCATAAATAGAATCTGAGGCCTCTCTGCAGCCACTCAATGAATATTTACTAACTAGTCTCGAACCCTCTGCTGAGCTCTGATGACGTAACTGAGAAAGGCTCAGCCTCTGTTCTTGCAGACTCGTGAGGAAGACCTCAAAGGACACAGGCAAAACCACTGCACCGCAAGGCACCCTGTGAACTAGGGAGAAACCCCTAGTCAAACCTCACTGGGGAAGCAGTTTGTCAGAAGAAGGTGGCAGACAAGCAGAAGTGTGAAGGATCGAGGGGGCATTGGGAAGACCATTATGGATAGAGGCAATAGCCTGTGCAAAGCCTGGGAGGAGAGCCGACATGGCATGTTTGGAGAACTTAGAGTAGATGAGTGGGGCTAGAATGCTGTGTTTGAGAAGTACGACTGACTGATAGACAGAGTGCTGTGCATTTTGCTGCTGGATCATGAGGCGCCCTGACTACCATGCTGATGAGTGTTTTTTTTTCTCTGTGATTAGTTCAAGGGACTGGTCCAAAGAGGTGAGCAGCCTGTGGGGACATCCTGGCATGTGAATTGAACAGCTGAGAAATAGGAGGAACTGGATCAGTGGATGACTTAGGACCAGACAATAAGACAAAGATCTGGGTAAGAGTATCTCCCCAAACCCACCCATCTATGGATTTCAGTGACATTCCAGTGAGGAGAAATGAGCAGTTAGG
Organism: Odocoileus virginianus; assembly: GCF_023699985.2. Classification (NCBI taxonomy): domain Eukaryota; kingdom Metazoa; phylum Chordata; class Mammalia; order Artiodactyla; family Cervidae; genus Odocoileus; species Odocoileus virginianus. Next base: position 34,446,549 of record NC_069675.1, on the reverse strand, counting down.
CCAGAAGCCCCCCAGAGCCATGCATAGTATTGGGTGCTTGGTGGTTGATGTGAGTTCACACCTCTTTCTGTGGCCATATTATTTATTAGCAGTCTGTGTGTTATTTATTACAGAGTCTGCATTAATGAATTCTCAGCTAATCTTTCTTGTTTATCTCCTCATTTATCCTATAAGTGTTTATTGAGCATCTGGCAGGGCCAGGTGCTGAGGATATAATACATGACAAAACAGTTACAGTCTGCCCTACAGTCTAGAGTGGGAGGCTGATGTTATGCAATGAATCTTAGTAGTAAACATAAAACCACAATTGTGATAAGTACCATGAAGGAGAAGTACATGGCGGTGTGAGATCAGACTCTTCAACATCAGGAAAGCCTCCCTTGACAAGGCAGGCTATAGGCTGACAACTGAAGAATGACACGAGTGAACTAAGCGTACGGGAGGGGAGAGCAAATAGCACCTATAGGAGGTGGGAGCTTGGTGCATTCAAGCAACTGAAGGGAGTGTGGCCGGAGCCCGGGGAGCAAGGGGTGGTGGTGCAGTGGAGACTGGGAGTTAGAAGATCCCAGTCTCTGTGGAGCCTCAGAGTTGTGGTAAGGAATTTACTTCTGTTCTAAGAGCAATGCACAAGCTTTGAACACTTTTAAACAAGAGGTTACATCATCAGATTTCTGTTTTATTTTTCTTTGAATGCCAAGTATCTTCTTTATCTTTTTATTATCATCATAATCTTTGTTTGCATCAAGATACATAGCAATAACAGCAGGGTTTCTTTTTAAAGCTTTCTATTAAATATTAACTATCTTTCCCCATTTTAATTTTACATTACTCTGCTAAGAAAAAAATTAAAACAAGTTATCTGAAGCCCAGACACACTTCCATGATTAGCTGGGCTATGTAAAAGTTGGTGACTTTGTTCTTCCTCTGTCCAGGCTCTGGAAAGATGGGATCAGATTATAGTTATTTTTGAAAAGTTTGCTACAAAATGTTAGAAGCCTGTTAGAAGCCAGGTTTCAAAGTAAGGATGAGGCTTAGAGAGGATATTTTCTTTCAGAAATAAAATTTCTGGAGTGCCAGTCCAAAAATGGTTGGGTAGAATCTCAACATGAACTTCAAACTACTGTCTCTGTGACGGGATAGTAATGGCCTTGCTGAAGCACAGGATGGTCAAGGAGGGGGTCGGCTAAGTTTGACTGTTCCCAACAGTCTTAGCTGGGGAATGGAGGAGTTTATTGCCCAGTGGGTGTCAAATGGTTTGAAGCTTGATTGGTACTGAATTTTCTAGGAAGTTTCTTCTCAGATTTGTGATTTGAGAAGGTTATGCTGGTTGCATCATGGAGATTATATTAGAGGGAGCGAGAATGGATCAGAGTGTGTAGATCTGGCTATTGTGAGAATCCAGGCTAAAGATGGTGGTACCTTGGACTAAAGTGGTGGCTGTGGAGGTGGAAAGAAATCAAAGCCTGCATGAGCCATTTAGGGAGTAAGATTTATGGTCACGGTGATGCATTGTGTGTAGAGCAGGGAGAGAGAGTAGGTCTCCTAGACTTTGTGCAACTAAGGTAGAGATTTTAGAGAAATGATTGTACAATCAGTTTTAGTTACATGGATATGGAGCTGAGAAAAGAGTTCCAGAGACTGAGATGTAATTTGAGAGCATTGATGTCTGAAGAGTGATTGGTGCTGTGGTACATGTGGAGAGTGTTTGGGAGAGACTGAAGACAGGAGGAATCAAGCTGAGGAAAGACTGGAGGGGACCCAGTTTTCAGAGGAGCCTGAGAAGGACTAGTCAGAGTAGTAAGAGAAAAATCAGAAACATGAGGTATGAAAGAAAAGGGAAGTGATTATTTAAAAATGAAAGATGTGGTCATCAGTGTTGTTTTGGCATGGAGACATCAAATATGATGAGGAATAAAAATGAAAATTGGATCTAGTAACATTGAGGTGATTGTTGACCTTAATGAGAATTGTTTTTTTTAGAGAGGAGGGACAAGGGTCTGAATGGAACATCTTTTATACCATCAGTCATAAGGACTCCCTCATGATTCTGGGTATTTTTGCTGTAAGCATCTTTGTGGTAGACATCTTTGCCACAAGCAATTTTTCCATATGACTTTTTGGCTGTAAGGCAATTTTGCTGTGAAAGATAAAATAACTGGCTGACAGTCTGGTTTGACAGTTTGGTTTCAACTGGTTGGAATGTGTTAACATGTCTTTGGTTAGAGACATTATTGATGACTTTATTGAGCTGACAGAGAATTGAACCCACATTTCCCATAGAACTTTGGAACATCTCCCAACAGACATGTGACAATATGCCAAGAACAAATAATGGGATAGAAGCTTTTACAATATGGCACAAACTTCAATTACCAATATGCATCCTAGTATTTGGAAATCGAGACTCCTCTTGATGAAGAAAAAGAGTGTGATGTCATATGAGGATATGAATCAACAAGCAAAAAAAATAAATAAATAAAAGATTTTGAAGATTTTACTATCAGTAAAAGATTTTGAAGACAAGTGCTTAGGTACAACTCACAAACTAAAATCAGTCATTTTCACAATATTGCCATGAATCTACCCATGTTTTAAGTATATTCAAATATTTTGTGTTTTGCAACAAATTCTTTTTGGTTTTCTTGTTCCTTTCTCATGTTTCATTATTTCTAATTTAATGTCCCTCTTTTTTCATTATTTTAACTTTTATGGCAAAATTGCCTATAGCTAATTAATTAGTTATGTGATGAAAATGTTTGCTGCAAAAAATACTTGCATCAAAGATCTTTAGGGCAAAGAAACTTATGGCGAAAATATTGGATACATCCTTCATATACTGCAGTATAGAGGCAAGTAAACTGGATGGACTCAATAGCTGTGTGTATCCCAGGCCTGATACTCTGAGTGTAAGACCAGATAAACAATACCCTTTATACAGTGGTATGGAAATAAGCCCTTTCCTCTGGACTACATGTTGAACATACACACACACACACACACACACACACACACACTGAATGTGTTTTTTATTTAAGTACCCTGAAGTACATGATTACCTTCTGTCTCACTTATCTTTAACTGAAGGGTATTCAATAGATTCTTGTTAGATTATAATTGCTTTTTTGTTTAAAATTATAATTGCTTGTTTGTTTAAAAGTCTTTTAAAATAAACTAAGATGCTGAAAGTGCTTCATCAAATTTTTCTGTGTTGAAATGAAGTAGAAGAATTATTAGACCTTATGTTTTTAAAAAAACAAAATCCTCTACTTTTATAGCCATTCCACAGAAAACCTGAAAAGTAAAATAGAAATGCCCCACTTTTTTCCCAGAAGGCTGTAGCTGATTAGTTTTGGTAGATACTGAATGGCTTCAAAATTCCTGCTTAGGTCAAACTCCTTGAATATAATTTATCCTTTGTTTATCCTCTTGGGCAATGAGAATAAGAATTTGTCTCCAACTTATATTACCCCGCTTTATTGAACCACTCTGCAAAAACTGAAGTGTGATTTACGGTAATGTTTCATAACAGCCAGTATTAATAAAATGGGTAAAGATTTTGCAGGCTCTAAATTTTGGAGGAAAAAAGAATATTATAGATTGCAATTTAAAAAAGAACTGGGTTAAATTCAGTTCTCAGACACAAGGGCTATCTGTCTGCTTATATTTCTGTTGGTTGTGTAAAAAAATGCACTAAGTACCACATGCTTATTTAAAAGCCATTTTAATCTTATGTGACCAATGATAGAATGCCATATACTTTCAGAAGGCATATCCATTTTGTCTCATTCTCTAGGGCCGTAGTTCTCCCCATGTGGTCCTGGGACCAGCAGCAGTAACATCAACCGGAGACCGTTGGATGTAAATTCTGTAGCCCCACCCAGATCTATGGGCTTCCTGAGTGGCACAGTGGTAAAGAATTAGCCACGCAGGAGACAAAGGAGGTTTGTCTTTTGATCCCTGGGTTGGGAAGATCTCCTGAAGGAGGAAGTGGCAACCCACTGCAGTGTTTTTTGCCTGGAAAATTCCATTGGCAGAGGAGCCTGGTGGGCTCTGTCCATAGGGTCACAGAGTCAGATAAGATTGAGCACATGCATGCACAGGCACACACGTGTGCACACACACACGTATGCACACACCCCAGGAAGAGAAACTCACGGGCTGAGGCCCAGGAATGCCTGTTTCAACAAGCCCTGCACGTGGTGCTGATTCATGTACAAGTTTGAGAGCCACTGATTTTGGGGAAGAAATATCTCAGTGTATGTATGTGTCTGCACATGTGTGTGAGTCCATACTAAAGTAAACATATTTTATTTTTATTTTAGTAAAATGTAAATAAACATTTACACCCCAAAATAAACATCAAAAACTGTGTCAAAGGAAGAGGCGAAATCAGAATATTTCACTCTCTCTATGAATGTATGCTCATTTCACTTCTGGCTCTTCATGGTTGTAGTGTCCTGGGTTTTCCCTGAAGCAGTGGTTGTCCCTTGGGTTTGTCGTTCAAGGATCCCAAGAACAGGGCTGTTGATGATTCAGTCTTTGTTACACTCACCAGGAGCACAGAGATCATTTCTTTTCAGATTCCATCTAGAGAGCACTTACCACAAGCCATGCAATGTGCTAAGTATACTTTACATTCAATATCTTGTTTAAGCCTCAAAACAACCCTTTAAGTAGGTATTTTAATCTCTGCATCACAGATTGGGACACTGAAGCTCAGAGAAGCTTAAAAATGTACTTCAGCTCACTCAGATGGTCAGCAGCAGACACAGGATTTAAACCTATGTATTTAGCTATTATATCTTGCCAGTGTGGATGGTCACCATCAGTGAAAGGGCTTTCTTGTTAGCTATTGTGTCAACTTACACCTTGAAGCCCAGGGCTCCAGCTTTCTTTTGCCAAGCGTGATTGGCTTGGAGCTTTTGAATTTGATAATACCATATACTCGGTTAAATAAAGAGTCATTAGCAGGATACACAAAGATGCTTTTGAGAATTGTGGAGAATGGAGGAGAGATGAACATGAACATGAAGAACACTTATGAGAAGCTGGAGGAAATGGGATCTTCATTATATAGTGGTAGAAAGCCCAGCAAAATTGTATCTTGCAATTCTGTGGAAAGAAGAATTTGGAAACGATGAAGGGGCATATTTAGCTGAGGAGTTCTCCACCACAGTGTTGAACACATAGTCTGGTTTCTTTCTTGCTACTTATAGTAAGATGTGAAAGGGAAAAGACAAACTGAGGTAAGAAATTTTAAATAAAAAGGAACTAAGACTTGATGATTTGGGCAATTCTCAGCCTATCTGGATTGCAGAAGATTTTAAAATTAAAGAGATTAGACAGAAAATCGTGTTTTTAAGAAAAAAACTGAGACTGTGGCTGGACAAACTTCTGCTAATACCTTAGAAAGATCAAAAGCTCAATGTTCAGTCACAGAACTTCTTTGAAGAGATTAAATCTCCTCAGAGAATGATTGGGGCTGTATTAGTTTCCTGGGATCACCATTTATATTTATAAACCAGGGATGAGAAATTTGGGTATTTTTTAGTTTTTTTTTTTTTTTTTTTTGTTCGTTTGTTTTTAGTTCCACACTCTCCTCCATTGCTATACTGAAGTACATTCTCTTTAATCAGTGGTGCCTATTTGGAGGGATGGAATTGGTTGGTGTGTGTTCAGATGGTGCACCTCCTTTGTTGCCATGGAACCCTTTATTTCCACAAGGTACCAGAGCATGCCTGTCCCCAGAAGGGTGCCTCCTTGGCTGTACACTCTCAAAAACTCTCCTTTTGATTTGCCAGATGCCAGTTTTCCCATCTGAGACCTGTTTTTAGTATGTTTCCACTTAGGAAACATACCCTCCTTCTGGGGTTTATTCTATCCAGTTCCTACCACTCCCAGACGTTCTCTGCCTTCCCTCCTCTCCCCTCTTATCCCCTCCCTTCTCCTCTCTTTCCTCTCTTCTCTGCCCTAACTATCCACTCTGGATTTGGATATTTATTTCCTTATTTATAAGTAATTTTATGTTTGTAATATTTTTGGACTCATGTTATTGGTTTGGATCATGAGCAGTTGTGTTTGTTCTCCTTGTCAATGTGTGTACTTTTGTAGGAGGTGGAGAGATTCACATTTAGGTGACTGCGTTATTTTATGGCAGGGATTTTAAGCCTTGGTGTATCCTTGACATTTTGGGAGAGATCACTTTTTATGGTGGGGGACTGCCCTGTGCATTCTAGGAGGTGATGACAGGTTGAAATCATAATGGAGTCATCACACTTCAGGCATACAAAATAGAGTCGAGGTGGGGGCCATTGAGGGCCTGGTCTCAGACCCAACCCTGTCCCAGTGAGAACTTGAACTTTCTGTGAACTGTACCAAAGTCAAGGATGCTACCAGCCATTTTAAAATTAGCATCTGTTAACTGCAAACTTGTGGTCTCAAGGCTGTTTCCTCTTTTAACTGTTCAACCATTTCAGACCACAACCAATCCTTGCCTAAGAGGCACCCTTGCTTCTTGCCTGCTCCAATTATAATTCTCGATAAACAACTCATGTAACCAACTGTGACCTTGAGCTTTTTGCCTTTATAAACACTCTCTATTTTGTAGTCTAGAGGAACAGAGCTTAAGTGCTTCTTAAATCTGTGTCTCCCAAGCTGCAGTCCTAACAAACCCCAAGTAAACACCTCTTTACTTCAATAAGTTCTTCATTTCTGAAATTTTGGTTAATAGATGTTTAGCAGCATCCCTGGCCTTTACTCACTAACTACATGACAGAAACAGCCATCTCCCTGGTGTGACAACTCAAGATGCCTTTGAATATTGCTAAATGTCCCCTGAAAGGGAAAAATCACCCCTCAGTTGATCACCACTGTCATATAGGGATTCCTTCTGTCTCCTTTTGCTTCACTTCTATAATTTATTGGAGATTTTCTCAATTTTATTTTTAATTTGTATCATGATTTAATACTCATTGTTGCTCTCCGTGTTCCTTTTTAAAAATTAAAACTATATCTTTATTTTTTCCATGAATGCAGTATCTCTTCTTTTAAAATAATTATTTACAGCTATTTATTATTTTTAATACTTTATATTAAAATTAATTAGTTATTTAAAATTTTGACATATGGTTGATTTGCAATGTGTTAATTTCTTCTGAACAGTAAAGGGACTCAGTTATACATATATTTCATATTCTTTTCTATTATGGTTTGTCACAGAATATTGAATAAAGACCTTGTTTTCTATCCATCCTATTTTAAATAATTTGAGTTGTTTATTGTTTTGATTGCTGCTTTGACTAGTTTGGTTCCTCTAAGTTCTCTTGTTCTATTAGTTTATTTTGTTGTCATTCTTCTGGGAGAGTTGTTCTAATGTTTGATCACCCTTGGGTAATAATCCATACCTAAGAGTGAGGCACTACAACACTCACTGGAACCTGTTTGTGTGTGCACGGGGCATATTTGCTGGTCTTCATGTAGGGTCATTGGATGATAGTGATCCCATTTCATTGAAGAATTCTTAATATCAGTATCTATTGGTCTTTTGACCTGATTAGTTTTGCCAGAGAGGATGTGTGTGATCAATTTTCTACTGGCCAGTTTGGGTGAGGCTCAAGAGAAGGGACCAGGGGTGGAGGGTAATGTGGTGGTGGGTTGTGGTCTCACCGTTTAGTGAGTAGGTTTTTCTTTTCTGTCTCTGGCTTTTCAGTAAAATACTTTCTGACCTTTGCCAGGTTCCTCTGACACCGAATCCTTCATGGTTTAATTCTTTCTGATGGTATACATGCCATCTTCTGCTGGGATACAGAAGGAGATCTGGGGATTTGTTGCCCCAGACTTTGAGCTAATCCTCCAGTTTTTCAGTCCTATTCCTTACCCTAGAGACACTCGATGCCTGCAGTTTTCAAGCATTGCATACTTCTTTTTTCTATCACCTATTCCTGAAGGAATAGCTTTTTGTTTTCTGTGGTCTTCTAGGTCAGTTGCCTCTTACCTGTTTTTCAGCTCTTAAAACATTTTTTTAAATGGGAAAGAGTTGAGATATATACAAACACACAGCAGCCTTTTGTGCTAATAGATGAATACATTCCATCCACTGTGTTCAATGGAATGCCAACATCTTCAATATAGGATATTGGCTCACAAAGTGTCCTTGGATCAGCAGCACCAACATCTCCTTGAAATGTGTCATGAAAGCAAATTCTTGAGCTTCCTCCCAGACCTTAGGGAATCAGAAAACCTGGGAATGGGGCCCAACAATTGGTTATTACAGCCTTCCAGGTGATTCTGATGCACTGAAGTTTGAGGATCACATCCATCATAGATGACCATTAGAACTTTCTAAAAATCAAGATATCTGCCTAAATAACCTATTACAAGATCTAACATTCTTTCCAATATGTTTTTTCTGTTTTAGGGAAACAATTTAGTTTTTCAGTTGTTTGGTTCCTATGAGCTCATTTCTAAGATATCTGGGAATTGAAAGGGCATTTTAATTTTTAATATATTTGATTTTGCACATTTGCTGTTTTTGTAATGTCTGCTTATTTTCCAAGTGAATATTTTGGTATTCCCTAAAAGGCTGCTCATAATTTTAAAATCATTTTTTATTTCTGTTTTTCCTTTATACCCTATTTAACTACATTGCCCTCTATAACCCCTTAACTGGAATTCAAATGCATTTCAATTATTTATTTCAAGGTTTTTTGAATATTTTTAATTTTTGTAGTTATATATTATAGAACACCACGTATCCTGGAACTCTAATTAAAATTCCTTGTTTATCTCTATTTCCTCTCAATTCACTTTCCAAATGTCAATATCTTCAGCCTTTTCTTGCCTCAATTTTAAGCTACCTAACAAGAGTAAATATTGAGATGACTTTTTTCCTTTCTATCCTGGAATATTTATTATTATTTTTAGAGTTACAAGAAACGGGATGGGTTAGAGAACCTTTCTCTTATTCATACTTAACGTTTACCTGTCTTTGTCCTCACCTGTCAACAGCTTGAGCCAGGAGCATGAATCTGGGTCTCAAGAATCCACAACTTGCAGTGTGATCTTAGTGATGACACTGGGCATATCAGTGCCTCCTGATATCTGACTTCAAATGTAGGAAAAGGAACACCAGGGCACTGCTTCTCAGAATAAACTATCTTAGCAATTACATTTGTATAAACCTATTTGCAGTTAAAAAAAATATTATAGTTAATGTCAACAATTAGGGTAGGGTAGGTAAGTAGGGTCAGTTGCGTCTTTATCTGCTTTACAGATGAGGGAACAAGATAATTAGGTAACTGGGACGAGGTTTTTATCTTAGTTTACTAGGGCGGGCATAACAAACTGCTTCCTGCTGGGTGGCTTATACAATAGGAATTAATTTGTAGTTCTTATAGCTCTGGAGGTTAGAAGTCTAGAACCAAAGTGTCAGCAGACTTGGTTTCTTTTGAGGCCTGTCTTTGTTTGCAGATGTCCATCTTCTGTCTGTGTCTCAGGGATCTTTCCTCTCTATACGCATATCCCTGGTTTCTCTCTCTCTCTGTGTCCATATTTCCTCTCTTAAGGCTATTATTCACATTGACTTTGGGCTCACCTAATGGTCTCATTTAACTTAATCACCCTTCTAAGGCCCTGTTTCCAAACACAGTCATATTCTGAGGTTCTGGGGGCTAGACCTTCAACATAGAAATTTTGGGAAACATAATTCAGATCATAACAATAATATGGATCAGTGGTTCTTCTGATCGCAAGACTAGTTCTTTCTAATTGACCATGATGGAGGAGAAAGTACAAGATGAAGTTGGAGATAAACAAGGGAAGTTGAAAAATTAAAGAAAGTGCATTTAGAACAAATGCCAGTCAAGATGGCTTCAGGCTACTCTCTAAGGAAACTTCATCTCCTCTCAGTCTTTCTAAATTGTTTAGATTTCTAATTTACTTTCCTGCTCTTAAAAAAAATCTTTTCTATACCTAGCAGATGTTTGTGCTTCCTCTTTAAGCTCTATTGAAAAGCTTCTAATAACTGCTGTCTGGCTCAGCTTGAGCTTTTCTAAGTAGAGAGACAAAGTTGCTCTTTCAAACTCAAGCAAATGGCATCTAACTATTTTTAGGTGGTCTGTCTCCTAAAAGCAACATAGAGCTTGAGGAAGTCTGTGATGTTTATGGCTTTCAGGTGCTAGAAAGTCTTGAGCTCCACATAGAAGCTCACTCCTCTCCTTGAAGTATTCCCTGTCCTACTGTTCTGTTGCTAAAAGCTTTAGGGTTTGTAAATTAACGTAGTACCAGACTCTCTCTCTCTGCAAATTCCCAGCCAGTTTTCCCTCCTCACTATTTTAGGATTTTAACAAAATAAGATTCTTCTCTCACTGAAGACAGTGAGAAATTACCCTTCTTTCCCCCAAATTATGTAATAGAATTTAAGAATGACTGAGACTCATTTTTGATCTGTGTTTTACTGAAGAAGCACAGATGTGCCAAGAAAGTAGGGTTTAGTCTCTGGGAATATGAACATTTTCAGAAACTTTGTGTCCTTAAATCTCTTTTCTATTTCTTAAACCATGCACAGGAGTCATTTGAGGATTTAATGTGTGATACATTAAATCTCAGGTTTTAAATTGGAATTTCTGAAAGCATGGACCAGGCCACATCAGAATCCCTTGGTGTTTACACGAAAGTCACTTGGTGTGTTTGTTAAAAATGCATATATTAGACATAGACTTCCTGATTCAGATTCCAGGATTCCAAATATAACAAGCACCCGGGAACTCTTCCACACCCAAGTGTTAAGAAGTACTGCTTTGAATGAGAGTCTGTTAAAATTAATCTTTTTTTCCTGCCTTTTTTCTTGTTCTAAATCTGCTTTCAGTTTTGACATATGGTTGTAATAGAATCAATCCAGTCTACTATGTCCCTAAAGTTTACAGCTTGCACATGCAATATTTGGTTACAGCTAGTGTTTATGGACAGGGAAGCCTAGTGAGCTGCAGTCAAATCATGGGGTCTGAGAGTCAGAGTCGGACAGGAGTGAGCAACTGAACTGAACTGAACTGAGGTGTATACACCAGGCTGCCCGGGTGCCACTAGTGGTAAAGAACTCTCCTGCCAATGTGGGAGATGCAGGTTTGATCCCTGGGTTGGGAAGATCCCCTGAGGGGGAAATGGCTACCCACTCCAGTATTCTTGCCTGGAGAATTCCACAGACAGAGGAGCCTAGTGGGCTACAGTCTGTGGCGTTGCAAATGTTGGACATGACTGAAGCAACTTAGCACGCTTGCACTCAGGTATTTACACATGTGTGCAACCCAAGGAATGGATGTGTTAGTCATGCAGTCGTGTCCGACTCTTTGTGACCCCATGGATTGTAGCCTGCCAGCCTCCTCTGTTCATGGAATTCTCCAGGCAAGAATACTGGAGTGGGTTGCCATTCCCTTCTCCAGGGGATCTTCCTGACCCAGTGAGTGAACTCAGGTCTCCTGCACTGCTGGCAGATTCTTTACCGTCTGAGCCATGGAATGCTTTACTTTAATAGAAGAGATAAGCACAATATGTATAGGAGTCCATCTGTGCTTTAGGTTTTATCCTATCTTCGTCTTTTTCTGCTGGGAACCTGAGTTTTCTTTGGTAACTCCTCTATGCGTAAATAAAGCAATAGACTAATGGCTCTTGCAAAGTTCATGGATACCTCTGAGGGGGCTGGCTCATGATGGGTAACTCTCTACTTAAGGATCTGCTGATTCAGTAACTGTAGTGAAAGCATGTTCTGCTTCCATTTGTTCTGTGACTTCTTGAACTCCATGTTCCATAGTGGCATGTAGTAGCAATTTTACTAGCAGATGATTCAGCTATACCTTCTAAAATTATAGGTATAGGCTGTGCCTACTAACAAAATGCCGTGTTCCTGAGATATCATTGTTTTTGTGATTTCTACTCCTACAAGGGAAGAGCTGAAGCCTTCTTTTCTTTGCTACCCCACAATGGTCTCAGAAGCTTCTGTATTTCAGGGATTCTAGAGGCAAATGGTAAGGGAGCTCTTGGGAAAGATTTGGTTTAGGAACCCTCTTTTAACTAGTCATTCATTGGACTGATGAAAGAACAGTGAAAGGTGACCCCCAGGGTCTAAGTCTGGATGACTGGATCATCCTATTAGTGGTGAGCCTATGAGGGTAGGTGAGTTTTATGGAGGAAACATCCAAGAGGAGATATCCAACAGGATGTCCAGAGAGGAGGACACTGCCTTAGAAATTTGGTAAAGTTAGACTTTCAGAGTTGGGAAAAGTTTATGACAGCTGCTGAAAGGAATGGAACAATGACTAAAGAATCGTCAGCCCTATTATGGGCTTCATTGGTTTTAGATACCTTGGTCCTAGAGTGTAATCAACAGAATAATTATAGAACTATCTCTTGCTATAATCCAGGGCCAGAACATGTGAAATATGATTCTCAAGACTATTGTGTCTTGATTATTTTTCTAACTGGAGCTATTGATTCTAGTCATAAATGTTCTAGGTTTTCACTCCATTATGTATTCCAAGAGCTGGTGGAATAGCTATAACTAGGGGATGAAAAGGCCTTGGATACATTTAATTGGTACTGAAAATTATTATAAATTACTTGGCTAAATTTTATAGTAAATCACTGTGTGCATGCATGCTCAGTCATGCCAACTCTGTGAGCCCGTGTACTGTAACAAGTCAGGCTCCACTGGCCATGGAATTTTCTAGGCAAGCATACTGGAGTGGGTTGCCATTTCCTCCTCCAGGGGATCTTCCTGACCCATGGATCAAACCTGTGTCTCCTGCATTGGCAGGCAGATTCTTTACTACTGAGCCACCTGGGAAGGAGGCCCCATAGTAAATCATAAATCACTACATGAACACAAATGAGATGAAATAATGAAAGAAAATAAAAGAAAAACAGAATAAAAAAGACTAAATCTTAGCATTTCCCAGTTCACTCTGTAAATAATTTTAGTTTGGGTCTTCCACAGTGAGAAAGTAGCGAAGAATATGTGTTTTCTCTTCTTTTCTTTTTTTTTTTTCTCATTTCTTTCTAAGACAAAAAGAAAATTTTGATCAATTGACAGGTCTTTATTATCTAGGAGTATTAACTTTGAGTTAATATACAGGGTTCAGTTATACATTACTGAGCTGAGTGCTGCCCAATAAAATATTAGCCACACGTGCACTTAAAAATTTTTAGTAGACTCATTTAAAAGCTAAAAAACAAATAGGTAAAATAAATTTTAGTTATCTATTTTATTTATTTAATCTAATATATTCTAAAAATGGTCATTTCAACATGTAATAAATATAATCATTGAGGTATTTTACATTCTTTTTCTTACTAAATCTGTGAAATCAGGTATGTATTTTAAACCTATGGCACATCTTAACTTGTACTTTCCACATTTAAAGTCCTCCAGAGCCACTTGTGGCTATTGGCTATTATTTGGAATCTTAGATATAGAAGAAGCATGTATTTCATATTAATGTAAAATATTATTATGTGTTCATAAGACTGCTTGCTGAAATTTGGTAATATACTCTGGAATTTTCCCAGCTAATATCTCTTTGAAGTTTGCCTAATTAGAAGCATCTAAGCTACAATGTTTTACCTTAAGGGTTTTTAGGGATCAAGTCTAAAACCATTTTCTAAAGTGAATTTCCTTTTTGGAAGATAGGAAAATCACAAGTGTTTGAACAAATGAGTTTGTTTTTCTTTTTGTTTGACTTTAGAGACAGTAAATTTTGAATTTTAATCTAATATTTGTATGAATTCTTTTTTTCCTTGTGAGACAGAAAACACTGATAACCTTTGAAGATTTGGGGAATTACAGCTAGAATTACCACTCCATGTTGGATATGTTTATGTGATTACAATACTTGCTTCAGTGTATTGGGTGTGAGCACAGCCTCCCAGGTATTTTCTATATCCCCATTCGACATGGAAGTAGTTGGATGATTTCCTTGTTCTTGAGAATGAGTTATTAACAGGAAAATCCATTGGACTGGTGCAGCTATTTGGACAGAAACAAGGGACATTTTGTGTTTGGGTTGCAGACTGAGTCAGTTCAGATAGGGGTTTCAGTAGATACCTTCACAATTAGATGGTATTTCTTTATTATTTATTTAACAAATAATTAAATAATGCTTACTAGGCACCAAAAGCTGTTCAAGTGCTTAATAAATATTAACTCAATCCACATGACAACCCTTGACTAAAGTACTATTATTATTCCCAGCTTACAGATGAGATGACTGAGGAACAGAAGGGTGAAGTGCCTTACTGTGGTCTCATAGCTAGTAAGTAGTGGAGCTGGGATTCAAATCCAGGTTTCTGTCTCTACATCCACACCCTTCCCTCCTCCACTCCTATCAGCTGTTCCCACCGGTTGTCGGTGAGAGCTTCTCCCTAGACCCCTTGGCAGATGTCCATGCCCCACGCTTCTGAAATCCTGGGAGAGAGGTCACTGAGATTTTATTTTCACCACTTCCTCAGAATAGGATATTGAAGCAGGAATTTTAAGTTATTAGAAGTAAAATTACCACATTTAAAAGCAATTTAAGTTTCATAGTTCAGTTCAGTTCAGTTCAGTCGCTCAGTTGTGTCCGACTCTTTGCAACCCCATGAACCGCAGCACGCCAGGCCTCCCTGTCCATCACCAACTCCCGGAGTCCATCCAAACCCATGTCCATTGAGTCGGTGAGGCCATCCAAGCATCTCATCTTCTGTCGTCCCCTTTTCCTCCTGCCCTCAATCTTTCCCAGCATCAGGGTCTTTTCAAATGAGTCAGCTCTTTGCATCAGGTGGCCAAAGTAGTGGAGTTTCAGCTTCAACATCAGTCCTTCCAATGAACACCCAAGACTGATCTCCTTGTAGTCCAAGGGACTCTCAAGAGTCTTCTCCAACACCACAGTTCAAAAGCATCAATTCTTTGGTGCTCAGCTTTCTTTATAGTCCAACTCGCACATCCATACATGACCACTGGAAAAACCATAGCCTTGACTAGACAGACCTTTGTTGACAAAGTGATGTCTCTGCTTTTTTCATAGCTGCCACACAATTTTTCAGTGTCAATGACTGGCCTCTTGAGTCTGGTGTGTCTGTATGCAGACTCTTACATGTTTTGGAGCTCTGAAGAACAGTGGGCAACGACAGAGCCACTAGATGAGACTGAGGATTGGGGGCTGAGGGCAGAGAGGAGCTGCTCTCTTATCCTCTCCAGTGTTACCTAGATGTGAGTGACAGCTTGCCTTAGCTTTTCCTGTCAAAGGGCAAACAGGACAAATCAAGCAATGTCTAAATAGGAAGTTCCTTCCATTGAATATATTCTTGGAAGAGCTAAGATTGTCTATAGTTCAGTATGAAAACAAGAGTTGTATATGGGCTAGCGCAAGATGGCAAGGTTGAAATGCTTAAAAACTTCTGCAACAATGTAAAAAGACAGAAACAATAAACAATTTTTGCTTTTGTATAACTTAAAACAAGTCATCTTTGCAGTCAAAGATAAGAAACTCTATACAGTCAGCAAAAACAGGACTGGGAGCTGACTGTGGCTCAGATCATGAACTCCTTATTGCCAAATTCAGACTTAAATTGAAGAAAGTGGGTAAAACCACTAAACCATTCAGGTATGACCTAAATCAAATCCCTGGCGATTATACAGGGGAAGTGAGAAATAGATTTCAGGGACTAGATCTGATAGACAGAGTACCTGATGAACTATAGATGGAGGTTTGTGACATTGTACAGGATACATGGAGCAAGACCATCCCCAAGAAAAAGAAATGCATAAAAACAAAATGGCTGTTTGAGGAGTCCTTACAAATAGCTGTGAAAAGAAGAGAAGTGAAAAGCAGGGAGAAAAGGAAAGATATTCCCATTTGAATGCAGAGTTCCAAAAATAGCAAGGAGAGATAAGAAAGCCTTCCTCAAAACCAGATCTGAAAGAGACACGTGCACCCCAATGTTCATCACAGCACTGTTTATCATAGCCAGGACATGGAAGCAACCTAGATGCCCATCAGCAGACAAATGGATAAGGAAGCTGTGGTGCATATACACCATGGAATATTACTCAGCCATTAAAAAGAATTCATTTGAATCAGTTCTAATGAGATGGATGAAACTGGAGCCCATTATACAGAGTGAAGTAAGTCAGAAAGATAAAGAACATTACAACATACTAACACATATATATGAAATTTAGAAGGATGGTAATGATAATCCTATATGCAAAACAGAAAAAGAGACACAGATATACAAAACAGACTTTTGGACTCTGTGGGAGAAGGGGAGGGTGGGATGTTTTGAAAGAACAGCATGTATATTATCTAGGGTGAAACAGATCATCAGCCCAGGTGGGATGCATGAGACAAGTGCTTGGGCCTGGTGCACTGGGAAGCCCCAGAGGAATCGGGTGGAGAGGGAGGTGGGAGGGGGGATCAGGATGGGGAATACATGTAACTCCATGGCTAATTCATTTCAATGTATGACAAAAACCACTGCAATGTTGTAAAGTAATTAGCCTCCAACTAATAAAAATAAATGAAAAAAGAAAGAAAGAAAGAAAGAAAGAAAGAAAGAAAGCCTTCCTCAGTGATCAGTGCAAAGAAATAGAGGAAAACAATAGAATGGGGAAAGACTAGAGATCTCTTCGAGAAAATTAGAGATACCAAGGGAACATTTCATGCAAAGATGGGCAAAATAAAGGAGAAATGGTATGGACCTAACAGAAGCAGAAGATATTAAGAAAAGGTGGTAAGAATACACAGAAGAACTGTACAAAAAATCTTCATGACCCAGATAATCACAATGGTGTGATCCCTCACTTAGAGCCAGATATCCAAGAATGTGAAGTCAACTGGGCCTTAGGAAGCATCACTACGAACAAAGCTAGTGGAGATGATGGAATTCCAGTTGAGCTATTTCAAATCCTAAAACATGATGCTTTGAAAGTGCTGCACTCAATAAGCCAGAAAATCTGGAAAACTCATTAGTAGCCACAGGACTGGAAAAGGTCAGTTTTCATTCCAATCCAAAAGAAAGGCAATGCCAAAGAATGCTCAAACTACCACACAACTGTACTTATCTCACACACTAGTAAAGTAATGCTCAAAATTCTCCAAGCCAGGCTTCAGTAATATGTGAACTGTGAGCTTCCAGATATTCAAGCTGGATTTAGAAAAGGCAGAGGAACCAGAGATCAAACTGCCAACATATGCTGGATCATCAAAAAAGCAAGAGAGTTCCAGTAAAACATCTATTTCTGCTTTATTGACTATGCCAAAGCCTTTGACTGTGTGGATCACAATAAACTGTGGAAAATCCTGAAAGAGATGGGAATACCAGACCACCTGACCTGCCTCCTGTGAAATCTGTATGCAGGTCAGGAAGCAACAGTTAGAACTGGACATGGAACAACAGACTGGTTCCAAATAGGAAAGGAGTATGTCAAGGCTGTATATTGTCACCCTGCTTATTTAACTTATATGCAGAGTACATCATGAGAAACGTTGGACTTTAGGAAGCACAAGCTGGAATCAAGATTGCTGGGAGAAATATCAATAACCTCAGATATGCAGATGACACCACCCTTATGGCTGAAAGTGAAGAAGAACAAAAGAGCCTCTTGATGAAAGTGAAAGAGGAGAGTGGAAAAAGTTGACTTAAAGCTCAACGTTCAGAAAACTAAGATCATGGCATCCACTCCCATCACTTCATGGCAAATAGATGGAGAAACAGTGGAAAAAATGACAGACCTTATTTTTCTGGGCTCCAAAATCACTGCAGATGGTGAATGCAGCCATGAAATGAAAAGACGCTTACTCCTTGGAAGGAAAGTTATGACCAATCTAGACATCATATTAAAAAGCAGAGACATTACTTTGCCAACAGAGGTCTGTCTAGTCAAGGCTATGGTTTTTCCAGTGGTCATGTATGGATGTGAGATTTGGACTATAAAGGAAGCTGAGCGCTGAAGAATTGATGCTTTTGACCTGTGGTGTTGAAGAAGACTCTTGAGAGTCCCTTGGACTGCAAGGAGATCCAACCAGTCCATCCTAAAGAAGATCAGTCCTGAGTGTTCATTGGAAGGACTGGTATTGAAGCTGAGACTCTAGTACTTTGGCCACCTGATGAGAAGAGCTGACTCGTTTGAAAAGACCCTGATGCTGGGAAAGATTGAGGGCAGGAGGAAAAGGGGATGACAGGATGAGATGGTTGGGTGGCATCACCGACTCAATGCACATGAGTTTAAGTAAACTCTGGGTTTTGGTGATGGACAGGGAGGCCTGGCGTGCTGCAGTCCATGGGTTCACAAAGAGTTGGACACAACTGAGAGACTGAACTGAACTGAACTGAAAACAGAAGTCATGCTGAATCACCCCAGTATTATTTTTAACTGTGGATGCTGAGTCCAGTAGCTTCTGTTTTTGCCTGATTGAGCACATGATTACTCATTTGTCCCTCATTTTGTGTAGGAATTGGTTGCTCTCATGTTGAATTATTTCACACAAAGTTCCAAATGCAGTGAAGTTTTCACAGCTGGGGAGGGCTGCTGAGTACCTTGACCCAGCTGCCCTGTAGAGTAGTATTGTTCCCTGAAACCTTTCTTAGAATACAGCCTTATTGATAGTTTTATGTTTTTATTATAGAAAAAGGTGAAAGGACTGTACTGTTGGGAACAGTTGCTTTTAGACACATTTGTTGTTGCTGTTCAGTTGCCAAGTTGTATCTGACTCTCCTCAACCCCACATTTTGCAGCACACCAGTCTTTCCTGTCCCTCATCATCTCTTGGAGTTTGCCCAAGTTCATGTCCATTGAATCAGTAATGCCTTTCAACCATCTCATTGTTTGTTGCCTTCTTCTTCTGCCTTCAATCTTTCCCAGTATCAGGATCTTTTCCAGTGAGATGATTCTTTGCATCAGGTGGCCAAATTATTGGAGCTTCAGCATCAGTCCTTCCAATGAGTATTCAGCATTGATTTTCTTTAAGACTGAGTGGTTTGATCTCCTTGCAGTTCAAGGAACTTTCAAGAGTCTTCTCTGCACCATAGTTCAAAAGCAGCAATTCTTTGGCACTCTGCCTTCTTTAATGGTCTAGCTCTCATATCTCTGCATGACTACTAGAAAGACCATAGCCTTGAGTATATGGACATTTGTTGGCAAAATGATGTCCTTGCTTTTTAACACACTGTCTAGTTTTGTCATAGCTTTCCTGCAAAGAAGCTATTATCTTCTAATTTCATGGCTGCAGTCACTATCCACAGTGATTTTAGAGCCCAATAGAGGAAATCTGTCATTGCTTCCACCTTTTCCCCTTCCATTTGCCATGAAGTGATGGAACCAGATGCCATGATCTTAGTTTTTTTAATATTGAGTTTTAAGCTGGCTTTTTCACTCTCCTCCTTCACCCTCATCAAGAGGTTCTGTAGTTGCTCTTTGCTTTCTGCAATTAGAGTGGTATCATCCAGATATCTGAGTTTGTTGATATTTCTCCTGGCAATCTTGATTCCAGCTTGTAACTCATCCAGCCCAGCATTTTGCATGATGTGCTCTGAGTATCAGTTAAATAAACACAGTGATAATAAACTCCCTTTTCAATCCTGAACCAGTTAGTTGTTCCATGTATGTGTGTGTTAGTCACTCAGTCGTGCCTGACTCTTTGCGACCCCATGGACTGTAGCCCACTAGTCTCCTCTGTCAATGGGATTTTCCAGCCAGGGATACTGGAGTGGGTTGCCATTTCCTTCTCCAGGGGATCTTCCTGACCCAGGGATCGAACCCGGGTCTCCTGCACTGTAGGCAGATTCTTTACCGACTGAGCTACAAGGGAAGTTGTCCCATACAAGGTTCTAACTGATGCTTCTTGGCCCGAATACAGGTTTCTCAGGAGACATAAGGACTGATTTATCTCTGGGGAGGACTGTGGGACTGTGAGATTGCATAGACCAAGAAGAGTATTATAAATAGAATTGATTAATAGTGACTAACATATTAAGCAACTCCACATGCCAGGCACTATCCTAATTTCTTTACACTTATGTTATTAAAACATCACAAAATTCTATCAGCTAGGTACTATTATTATTGCATCTTAAAAACCAAGAAACGGATGCTCAGAAAAGTCAAGTAGCTTACTTAATATGTCAGAGCTGGGATTTGAGCCCAGGTTTGTCTGTCTTGGTTCTTATGACCACTACACTACAGTGAAAGATCATGGAGTTAATCTCAATGTAGGAGACAAGAATATTGAGGGGTGTGTGTGTGTGTGTGTGTGTGTGTGTGTGTGTATTGGGAGAGATTTGGTCTAGACAGAGTTTGGCAAGTTATTTTAGTGAAGGACAAGATAGTAAATATTTTACACTTTGTGGGTCACATATGGTCTCTATTACATAATCTTTCTGTTTTTCTGATTAATCCTTTAAAATGGTAAAATCTATCAGTCTGTACAAAAACAGATGACAGATCGATTTGGCTTGTGGGCTGTAAGTTGCTGATCCTTGCTCTAAAAACTTTTTATGTTGATGTACTCTAATAATGAGTATAATTTTTGAAAGGAGATTTGAAATGAGAAATTCCTGTATTTATCTATGGCATCTTCTAACTCCAAATTCTATTTTAGCAGGGTAATAGCACTGCATGTAGAAATATTTCACTAAACTTGATAAGCTGTAAATAGTTCATATGATTATAGGTGTATCTTCATATAGTTAATGTTGTTTAGTCTCTAGGTCATATCTAACTCTCTTGCAACCCCATGGATTGTAGCCTGCCAGGCTCCTCTGTCCTTGGGATTCTCCAGGTAAGAATACTGGAGTAGGTTGCCATTCTCTTCTCCAGGGGATCTTCCTGACCCAGGGATCGACCCCACATCTCCTGCATTGGCAGGCAGATCCTTTTACTGCTGATTAACAAGAAGCACATGTTAATGTGTGTGTATATGTATATATATACATATATATATATACATATACACACACACACACAGAGGCACAAATTGACATATATGAAATTGATTTCCCAATCTAGTACGTAGTCTATTTTCCTATAGGTTATACATTGGGAAAAACCCAAAATAGCTGTGGAATAAAAATTTGGGGTGCATTATTGAGTTTCAGGATGGGAAACACTAGGAAGTTATATCCTTATGTTCTCTTCCAGGTTTTAACCCAATCAGGATAAAGGGGTTTGATGAAGATCAAAATGTTGGCTTTGTTACTGATAGGGCTATGTGAAATAACATAGTTTAGGTGTGAGTTTCTAATTATTGAACTTGGAAATTAGAATTGTGCACCTTGTCTATGGCTGCACTAGGTAACAACAGCCATGCCTCCACAGGGCAGACTCTTTCCTGCTCTGTACCATATGCCTCTGAGAGGGTGGATCAAGCACAGGGAAGCAGACGTGGGTGAGAAGAGGGATGAGTTCTGTGCATCGAGTCTCCCTGCCCCTAACCTGATCATCACCCCATGAGAGCCAAAGCAAGAGGTTTAGCCTGAGATTTCCAATTAAGGTATTAGGTTTAGTATCCAAAGTGGAGACAGACCCTGAATGGAAGAGTTGATGCTCAAGTGTGAAAGAAACAGTGGTAGCTTTTTATCATCATTTTATGGGAAATGAGTTGAAAACCCTAGATGTCCATTTCACCTTTTTCTTCGCCGGGAAAGGTAAATCTGCCAGGTGCTTTGTGTGTTTTGTCCTGGTCAGTGACATAATGTCAATCTAATGATTTATTGCACTGCTGAAGTGCTGGGAGTGATGTGGGCTTTGTCATTTGCTCTGGTGGTGGCTTGTCACCTAGGGGCGGGGATGTCTTACATCCGACCAAGCACCCCTCAGCGGCCCAGTGACAGAACTACAGTCATTGTTTTCAACCTGTTCAATTCTGGTCATCTAGGTCAGTAAGCCAACTGGTGGGGACAGAGGCTTGTTTGAGTTAGCTTAAATCAAAGCATCAGAAGCAGAAAAGGATTAAATTGCCCTAGTATTCGCTCTTCCTAACACCAGCCATCGCACAGCACAGGAAAACCACCGATTTTTCTCCCTTATCATTCCCAGCTCCTTGCTTTTACTGTATAATTGGACTGTGGGGCTACAGGAGGGGTGGAGTCATCCCGTCAAGGTCAAGTGGTTCGCTTATTCCTCCCCTCCCCTCTAGACACCCAAGAAACTCAACTAACAAGTAGAAAAGAGCAGGCCTCCCTGCTGGCTCAGAAGGTAAAATATTTGTCTTCAAAGCAGGAGCCCTGGGTACAATCCCTAGGTCAGGAAGATCCCCTGGAGAAGGGAGTGGCAATCCACTCCAGTATTTTTGCCTGAAAAATCCCATGGACCTGGGGGGCTACAGTCCATGGGGTCACAAGAGGGGAACATGACTGAGCGACCAAACCACCACCAGACAAAAGGTTCAATGGAGGTTTCAGCCTTTTGGATGCCCTCAGATTCTTGGATGAGCAGAATAATATATTTTCATCAGATTTTACCTGGAAACTTAATCCTATATAATAGTTTGTCTGATTTGTGTATTTATTTAAATAGAAAGGATTTAAAAGTCATAAGATTGCATTTGTTTTACATTTAATGAATTGTATTTGTTAACCTGTATTAACTTTTTTTTTTTTTTAAAAAGAATATGAAACAGCAATGTCACGAACTGGGCAGAACTGAGGGCCCCATTATGGTTAACAGATACTGATCAAACCTCCTCCCACAGCAAAGTACAGTAATATCAGTGCCTCCTCAGGATGGGACACATGCTGTGTTCCAATCAATTTCCTATTAGTCCTGTGTCTATCTTTAGCCTACTAAAATGCAGTATTTCTGGTTTTTCTTTGTAAATGTGCTCAATCAGGAGGACATTTATTGTGAATGGCATGAAGGCTGTGTTGAGAGTCAGAGAGGAGAGATTTCCCTTGTGTCATTTAGTAATTCACAAGGAATGGAGGTGAACAGCAGCTGAGCATCAGAAGAAATAAGAGCATTTTGAGTCTGGGGTCCTCTTAGGTAATTTATGGCAGACGCAGAGAACTGATAATAAATCCCACCTCTGTCATAGGAATATAGTACAGGAGCTTTAGGGAGATTTGAAATTAGTTTTTGCTTAAGGGGTGTGATTTCAAAAATTCACTTTCGCCTATTTGGTTATGAATCACAATAGTTACACTTGAAATCACCACTGACTGAAGTATCACTGCCTGGTCCCCTGAGAATGGCTTCTCCTATTCATTCCTCTCCTTCCACATCTTTGAAGAATCATTCACCAAATGACAATTTCCGTATGAGTAACAAGGTAGCTTCTGATTTTCTCTTTTCTCTAATATAACACTGGAATTGATTTACCTTCACTTCCAACTTCAGATTTCACCCCCAGGGCATAAATGACTCACGGCTGATCATGCTCTTTCAGTGGATTTTTAACCTTTCTCTGCTTAATATATTTATGACAAGGGTCAGAAAGACTTCACTCAAAAGCAGACGGGGGTCGGATGGTTCTGGGAGTGAAAGATTTTTCTCTTGCTTTTTAATTTAAGAAAGTTGAAGACAAGTCAGCAGTAAAAGTGAGGCTGGAGAACAGAGCTATCTAAGATTTGGCCACAGTACTTGGTTGCTCAGCAGGGCTGAAATGATTTAGTAGAGCACAGATGATGTTAAGTAATAAATAGGCAACGTCCAAAAGATTAATTGATGGGTTACACACATCAGACATGCAGCCCTCCTCCTGGAAATGGGTCTCCTCTCCTCTCCATCCTAATAGGGAGGGGGACATGTCATCCAGCTCTCACACTGAAATATGCCTCTTGGTAACAACTTCAGAATGGTATTTAAATAAATGCCTATGTGAGAACCTTTCAGTCTTTCCTTCTTAGTACAGTGATTGGGAATCAAGGGTGAATTATAAGCAATAAAATAGATGAAGAAATGACATCTTCCCCTCACATCTACCCCTCATGCAGACTCACAGAACGGTGCAGCTGTTTCACAAAGTAGAATTGAAATTCCATTAGCCTCAGAAATGAAAATATTGTGTGTTGTTGGGTATAAGCCTGAATAGTTAGTTGCTAAAGAGCCAGCCAGTACAGAAATTTCTCTTTAAACTACTGTGTATCTAACAATATAATATGGTATATCTATATTTATTGTCTCTGAAAAGGCTTTATGATACACTTGTTAAGAGAGAGAAAAATCCTCAAATGGAATGAGATTTGTGATTCTACTTTGTATTGAGTTGGCCAAAAAACTTCATTGTTTTTTTTTCATAAGAAAAACCCCAATAGAAAGCATACATTGATATATGTTTAGAAAAATAAACCTCAAAATATTAATAGATATTAAGAGCACTTATCATTTGGTGGGATTATGAGGAGTTTTGTTTTCTTTGTATTCTAATTTTTCTAAAAGGGAGATGTTTATGTGTTAAGAATAAAACACAATTATTAAATTAAAAAGAAAACTCTGAGTCAGTTGAGTTGCCTACCAATGGTTCATAAACCTGAGGTTCCTTCATGAATTTCAGGTGAAGCACAGAACATTTGCACAGAAGTTCCCTGAGGCTTTATAACTTAGACTCATCATTTCTGAAGCTGCTGCCTCCTTTAACAGCTTGAAGGGCTGAGAGCCTGAATAGGGGAAATCTTAGAAGCCTCCCAGGCCCTAGTTAGAGCTCTGACTCAACTGCTTACCATTCTGGACAAAGTAAGTCATATTCAGAAGGGAGAAGACAGGAGTCTGGAAATTATTCTTGGTGAAGAACTTTCTACCTCCACCTGTTCAAAATGATTGAGCTCCAGTTTTTCTACTTCCTCAAAGCTTTCTTTCATGTCTCTAGAAAAGACAGAAGAAGTTTTTGTCCTGTGGCTATTTTCATTAAAAACAAATATCGAGGATGACCAACTCAGAAAAGAGGGTGTACTTGCCTATTTAAATACATTCACATCTCTATGTTTTCTAATCATTTGCCCAAGGAGGTGCACCAGAGAGCAGGAAGTCCATTACTTTCTACTTAAGGGTCACCTAACTCTATCCTAACACCCCCACCCCAACTTGCAAGAACTCGGGCTCATTCACTCAAAAGGGAACTGACTGTCTCCACCAGAGCCAAGCAGAGGAGTCCTCCGTGCCTTTGTCTCTCAGAGCCACAGGGTACTGCTGTTGAACGAGGTTCCCAAGGTTGTGGTGCCTGGTCTGGATGAAGCAGTGTGCCCAAGCTGGAACTCCAGGGTGACTGTTTTATTAGTGTCCTCTCAAGCCAGGCCAACCCCAAAGCACAGGACATAACCATCTGTTCTTTCCGACCAGACCTCCCTGTCCCAAACCCTTGAACTCAAGTCAGCAGCCTAGACCTGCCAGGGAAATTGATTTCATGGAGATTTTTGTCTTCGCATGCCACAGGGGTCTTGGTCAGAGCCTTCCTCGTCCACTCTGGCAGGTAGCTTTGAATGTCAGAGTCAGGAATGACATGTAGGTGCTTCTCTTCATCCTCCCAGTGCTCAGGGGTCCTTTTGTGAGAGAATCTAGTGGGAGTTTGGTCAGTGTGATTAGGCTCTCTGTGTTTGCTAATTTTTGAAAATCAAAGTTAAGTTACTACCCTCCCTTACATGGAGACTGGGAAGAAGGGTCCTATCTTTCTTGCTGATTACATTTTAAGGGGATGGCTTTCAGATCCTTGAGTTAGACATTCCTGAGTTGTAGAAATTTTACATCTCAAAGTGGAGTAGCCTGTCTAAAATTTAGTCAAGATGAGGGGAATATTAAGGTTGACTAGGTGAGTAGCAGCCTTGATGTAATGAAAACGTTCTATCTCACGTCCGCTCACTCCCCTCCTCCGGTAAGTAATTACTGTCCTGTTACCTGCAGCTTAGGGGGTTTCTGAGGCTGAGTTTTCTACGGAAGGGGCTAATGGGGTTATAGCAAATTTTGTCATAAAATCATTCACAGCATAAAGTGCTTTTCCAATTTTATTGTAATCCATGGGTGGATACTTCATATAATGCTTTGGGTACAAAGGAACTTAAGAAATTATACCTCCTTAAGGAGATGCTGAACTACAAGCTGGGGAATCTATATTTTTTGTCTTTGTGACAACACTGTAGGTTTTCTGCTGCAACCTTATAAACAAACTAGCGCCAATATTCCCTCTGCACCTCCAGGTTAGTAACTCAAAGAAAATTTACTTCACCACAGTGCCATTTCTTATTGTATGTAAGTTTAAGATGTGTTATAATGTGTCTTCATTTGCTTTTATTCCATATAAGGGAGTTAGTAAAATTTATTAGGCTGATAGGTTTTTAGAGACTATTCTGAGTTCCGTATAAATTACTATAAGATCCACATGGGGAATTACAGCCAGAATTATTAGCTCTGTTTAGATCAAGACATAATACAGAAACCTCTGTCCAATTAGGAACTCATTCTGTTGTCTCTCTCTGCCTATCAAGTTGAGTTCTACAAACAAGAATATTTCCTGAGTACCTTCACAAGGGACATACCGTGTTGTTCTGTTCATCACCAGTGAGAAGTAACTTGATGTTTTCATTGCTAATAACTCTCTTGCAAAGTGTATTGACACTTCAGGCATTTGGGAGTCAAATCAACATATAATGAGCATTCCTGTTCTGTGAGACACACCCACACACTTCTTGCCTGCAAATTACTCTGTATCTTAAGAGCCAAGATATAGATGTGTGGATAGTGAGGTCATGATGGACTGCTTATATAAACCTTAGGAATATCAGCAGAGATTTCACCCTGAGGTATATGACTAATTACAAAACAAACTCTGAAGATATTATTTATCATAAGAGGTGAG
Source organism: Odocoileus virginianus (assembly GCF_023699985.2). Classification (NCBI taxonomy): domain Eukaryota; kingdom Metazoa; phylum Chordata; class Mammalia; order Artiodactyla; family Cervidae; genus Odocoileus; species Odocoileus virginianus. The sequence continues at coordinate 34,419,742 of NC_069675.1, read as the reverse complement.
AGGATGGAAGAACATGTACAAAATGGACCTTGTGTTTCTCACAAAGACTGCTTTGTTTTCCTTTCAATCTCTTTTGCATAGGAAAACCTCTTGAAAAATTCCCCATGTATATACCTATTTCTTCTTGCCTTCTTTCCTATGCTCATTCTTTACTGCAGATAAATAAATCCATGCTTTTCTAAAATTGAAGTATGGTTAGTGTACAATATTATATAAGTTACAGATGTGCATGCGTGTGTGCTCAGTCGCTTCAGTTGTGTCTGACTCTTTGTGACCCCATGGACTGTAACCCACCAGGCTCCTCTGTCCATGGGATATGCCAGGCAAGAATACTGGTGTGAGCTGCCATGCCCTCTTCCAGGGAATCTTCCTGATCCACGGATTGAAGCTGAGTCTCTTTTGTCTCCTGCATTGCATTCTTTACCCACTGAGCTGCTGGGGAAGCCCAAGTTCAGGTGTACAATATAGTAATTCACAATTTTTGAAGGTTATACTCTATTATTGTTCAGTCGCTCAGTAGAGTTTGACTCTTTGCAACCCCATGCACTGTAGCACACCAGGCTTCCCTGTCCTTCATCATCTCCCAGAGCCTGCTCAAACTCATGTCAATTGTGTCAGTGATGCCACCCACCCGATCACCTCATTCTCTGTCGTCCCCTTCTCCTCCTGCCTTCAATCTTTCCTAGCATCAGGGTCTTTTCTAATGAGTCGGCTCTGCACATCAGGTGGCCAAAATATTGGAGCTTCAGCTTCAGCAGCAGTTCTTCCAATGAATATTCAGGATTGATTTCCTTTAGGATTGACTGGTTTGCTCTTGCAGTCCAAGGGACTCTCAAGAGTTTTCTCCAACACCACAGTTCAAAAGCATCAATTCTTCGGTGTTCAGCCTTCTTTATGGTCCAACTCACATTCATACACGACTACTGGAAAAACCATAGCTTTGACTAGACAGACCTTTGTCAGCAAAGCAATGTCTCTGCTTTTTAATACATTGTCTAGGTTTCTCATAGCTTTTCTTCCAAGGAGCAAGTGTCTTTGAATTTCATGGCTGCACACTGTTTATAATAGCCAGGACATGGAAGCAACCTAGATGCCCATCAGCAGATGAATGGATGAGGAAGCTGTGGTACATATACACCATGGAATATTACTCAGCCATTAAAAAGAATTCATTTGAATCAGTTCTAATGAGATGGATGAAACTGGAGCCCATTATACAGAGCGAAGTAAGCCAGGAAGATAAAGACCATTACAGTATACTAACACATATATATGGAATTTAGAAAGATGGTAATGATAACCCTATATGCAAAACAGAAAAAGAGACTCAGATGTATAGAACAGACTTGTGGACTCTGTGGGAGAAGGTGAGGGTGGGACGTTTCAAGAGAACAGCATCGAAACATGTATATTATCTAGGGTGAAACAGATCACCAGCCCAGGTTGGATGCATGAGACATGTGCTCTGGCCTGGTGCACTGGGAAGACCCAGAGGGATCGGGTGGAGAGGGAGGTGGGAGGGGGGACCGGGATGGGGAATACATGTAAATCCATGGCTAATTCATTTCAATGTATGACAAAAACCACTGCAATGTTGTAAAGTAATTAGCCTCCAACTAATAAAAGTAAATGGAAAAAAAAAAAAAAGAATTTCATGGCTGCAGTCACCATCTGCAGTGATTTTGGAGCCCAAGAAAACGAAATACGTCACTGTTTTCATTGTTTCCCCATCTATTTGCCATGAAGTGATGGGACTGGATGCCCGATCTTAGTTTTCTGAATATTGAGTTTTAAGCCAGCTTTTTTCACTCTCCTCTTTTACTTTCATCAAGAGGCTTTTTAGTTCCTCTTCACTTTCTGCTATAAGGGTGGTGTCATCTGCATATCTGAGGTTATTGATATTTCTCCCGGCAATCTTGATTCCAGCTTGTGCTTCAACAGTGTGTGAACCAAGAACTTCCAGATGTTTAAACTGGATTTAGAAAAATATTTAGAAGAGAATTTAGCAGAGGAACCAGAGATCAAGTTGCCAACATCTGTTGGATCATGGAAAAAGCAAGAGAATTCCAGAAAAACATCTACTTCTGTTTCATTGACTATGCTAAAGCCTTTGACTGTGTGGATCACAACAAACTGTGGAAAATTCTTAAAGAAATGGGAATACCAGACCACCTTACCTGCCTCCTATGAAACCTGTATGCAGGTAAAGAAGAAACAGTTAGAACTGGGCATGGAACAGCAGAATGTTTCCAGACTGGGAAAGGAGTACGTCAAGGCTGTATATTGTCACCCTGCGTATTTAACTTATACTCTATTATAGTTGTTATAAAATATTGGTTATATTCCCTGTGTTACATACTATATTCTTATAGCTTATTTTATTTACTTTTAAAAAATCAAGTCTTTTTAATCATTGAACAAATCTGTCAATATTATAAGAACATCATTTGCCTTTGTTTCAAGAAACAAACAAATTTATAGTGACATGATACTGAGTAAGAATAAACCTGATTCAAACATTAAGATAAAGATGGAATGTAAATGTTTGCCTTATAGATTATTTTATACATAATAGTTTGTGCCTCTTAATCCACTATTCCCGTATTGCCCTTCCTCTCTTTCCTTTCCCCACTGGTTTGTTCTCTGTAATCCGCGAGTCCGTTTCTTTTTTGTTATATTCACTAGTTTGTTGTATTCTTTTAGAGTCCACTTATAAGTGGAATCATACACAGTATTTTTATTTCTCTATCTGACCTATTTCACTTAGCATAATACCTTCCAAGTTAAACAGCTTCTTTCTTAAACTCACTGTCATGTGTGATGTTTTTGCATCTACACCATGTTCCCCTTTGATGGAATGTCTTCACTTCACCTCTTTCCCTCTTTTGCTCCCTCTACCTTGCTAACCTCTCTTAGTTAAAATAGGTTATGAAGGTTCATCCACTTTATCCTCTATTCAGACCCACAATGGATTAGATGGTGCCTGCCCACATTGGAAAGGACCATTTGCTTTACCCAGGCCACCAATTCAAATGCTAATCTCTTTTGGAAATACCTTTGTAGACACACCCAGGAAGAAGGTTTACTCAGATATCTGAGCATCCCACAACCCAGTTAGGATCACACATAAAGTTGAGCATCAGAGGCAGCATCAGTATAACTGAACTCAGGTTTGGCAGCTGGCTGCTCCAAAGCTAATACTCAAGAAGCGAGTGTTGGCAGAAAGTTGCTCTAGTCAGAAAAGCTGGCAATCTGGGGAGAAGGTGAAGTCATGTCCCAAAAGCAACTCAGAAGCTCTGCTCAGGGAAAGAGGGGAAAAAAGGAGGAAAGAATCCCAGTTAATCACTGAAGCAAGAGAACAACTCTGAGTCCATTGTCTGCAGGGTGGCTGACTCCTCAGGATCTTTCTTCAGATGTTATCTCATCTACAGGATTGCTAAGTGGGCTGTTGCAGGCAAAAACCTGATCATTCTTTAACTACCTAAATCTTCATTTCCACTTCTTTTAATCTAGGAAAACAATTTACAGGTTAGGCAAGGTATTGTGTGAATTTAGTAGAGCTAAGTCAGGAGTTAGGTTGAATATTAAATCGTGATCTCATTTCTATAAGGTATAAACAGAACAGAAATAGGAAAACAGAAAGCGGCAAAAGAGCTGCTCACAAATCCCCACTTGTCAGACATCATTCATTCTATGGAATTATGGGCAAAAGTCCACCTTCCATAACTTTGTGCTGACATAGGGTGTGAACATGAGACTGTGGCATCTCTTTGCTGACCATTTTAGTTGCCTGCTTACATACAGGCAGAGGAAATTAAAATTATTTTGATGCCCACAAAGATATAAATGATTATGAGCAGTAAAATTAATCCCATTCTCTTGAGGCAAGTTCTTGGAATTGTGCTAGCCATAGACGTAGCAGCTTATGTCATGGTTACAGTCTGGTCAACATGCGGGTAGCATTTTCCTTTTTGTAGCAGTTATAGTATCTGTAAAACAGCTCAGGAATGTGTATCAGACAGATATGTGACTCTATCATCCTAGTCATTAGCTGCTTGAGCCTCCTCCTTTGTGACTCAGGGAGGGCTGAGAGATTTCAGTTTTTCTACAAATAAAAAGGCAGGGGGACATGGAGAAGCCTCTGTACTTGGAGTGGGGATGCAGGGTTCTCCTCTGTTTCATTAGCATCTTATAGATATTGTTAGAAATAAAAATTCTTGGGCCCCATCCCATACCTACTAAAGCCTCATCTCTGGAAGTGGGACCCAGGAAACTATGTTCTAATTTGCTTTCCAGGTGATCCTTATGTACATAAATATTTGATAAATACTGTGTTTAAATGTTCTGCTCTGTCCTCTTGATGGGGTTCCTCTATCCTCAGGCTTTAAAACTCTCTGTCCTGAGTCTGTTTCTCGAGCTTATTTGGGTCTCTCCCCCAGGTCCACTGAGGGGCAATTGTCGTGGTGGGGGGGCAGGTTCTGGATGAACGTGGACATGTGAAGGTGTCCGCACACATGTATGCCAGGCCCCTTGATGGGCAACATGGAACTGAGGGCAGGAAGAGAAAGGCAATGGGACACAGGCTAGGGGCTGGTTTTCCTGTCCTTCTCATTCTAAATTTGAGCCTACTTTCTGGGTTGTTTTGAAGTTAAATTTACTAAGATAGCAATAGAGAACATATTTTACTTAACTTTCTGCTAGCTTGATATTTGGGCTTCCCCGGTGGCTCAGTGGTAAAGAATCTGCTTACCAATGCAAGAAACACAAGCTTGATCCCTGGGTTGGAAAGATCTCCTGGAGAAGGAAATGGCAACCCACTCCAGTATTCTTGCCTGGAGAATCCCATGGACAGAGGAGCCTGGAAGGCTACAGTCCATGGGGTCACAAAAGAGTCAGACATGACTTAGCAACTAAACAACAAAACAAGCTTGATATATACCATTTTGATATTTAGATACATGGTATGAGGGCCTCTATCTGTACCCTCTGCCTGGGCCTGCAAATGTTAAGGTGGAGTCTGATGTGCAGTTTTAATATTAGTTTCCCTTTTGTGTCTTCCATTGGACTGGAACTTCTCGGGGATAAGGACTTAGTTTTATTTGCCTCCTGCTGTGCCTGGCATAAGTGACTTAGTGAATGTGTGCCAAATGGTGAATAGATAAACGAATGCCTTTGTGAAAACTGAGGCTGTTGGGGAAAGCTTGCTGGGGAGATGCTGGGCCCACATGGTGTTTGTTCCTTGAGCAGGACCAATGAGACCACAGCAGGCAGATGGAGTGTCCTTGAGTAGGCAAGACTCTCTGCTACTATCACATAAATTGTTAGAATTAGGGAAAATAAAGGGGATATAACTGACATGATGTTACCTGATGGAGCTGATTTTTCAGACCAAACAAAACTAAGTGGACCTTAAAGTCCAAGCAAGGTGTCAAAGTGAACCGAATGCCACAGATTAATTATAAGTATTGAAAACAGCTGTCAAACTAGTCTGAAATCTTGGCCTTCTACAATTAAGTGTTCGATACAAACTAATTAAATTAGCAGTTTCCAGGTGTTGGCTTTACAGACTGTATAAATTATTCATTGAGTCAAGAATCTCTGTCTATACCAGGGCCTTATTTTGATGGTTCTTTTGTTCTATGGTTTTTTTTTTGTGTGGCATTTGATTCTGATTTTTTAAATTGAAGCATAGTTGATGTGTAATACAATATTATGTTAGCTTCTGGTGTACTACATGATTTGACATTTGCATACCTTATGAAATGATCATCACAATAAGTCTAATAACCATCTGTCCTTATATAAAGTTGTTATAATGTAATTGACCATATTCCTTAGATGGTATATTGCATCATTGTGGCTTATTTATTATATAGCTGGAGTTTTGTATCTCTTCATCTCCTTCACCTATTTCCACTACTTCCGCCCTGCTTCCTTCTGACAACCACATTTGTTCTCTGTATCTATGAATCTGTTTTTCCTTTGTCTTGTTTGTTATGCTTTTTAGGCTCCGTGACTAAGTGAGATCATGCAGTACTGGTATTCTTTTTCTGACTTACTTCGCTGAGCAAAATACACTTTAGATACATCCATGCTTTTGCAATTGGAAAGATTTTGTTTTTTATGGCTGAGTAAATTCCATTTTGTGTATGTGTGTATCACATCTTCTGTATCCATTCATGTATTGACGGATACTTTCATATCTTGGATGTTGTAAAGAATGCTGCAGTGAAGATTGGAATGCATATATCTGTTTAAATTAGTGTTTTTGTTTTCTTTGGGTGAGTACTCAGAAGTGAAATTGCTCAATTGTGTGACAGTTCTATTTATAATTTTTTGAGACCCTCCATACTATTTTCTATAGTGGCTGCACTGATCCTACTAACAGTGCATCCGTGTTCCCTTTTCTCCATATCCTTGGCAACACTTGTTATTTCTTCTTTTTCTGATAGTATAGTAGCCATTCTGACAGATAGGAGGTGACATCTCACAGTGGTTTGATTTGTGTTTCTCTGTTGATTAGTGATGTTAAACATCTTTTCATGTGTCTGCTGGCCATCTGTCTTCTTTGGGAGAATATTTATTCAGGTCCTCTGCCCATTTTTTAATCATGTTGTCGGTTTTTTTTTTTTTTTTTCGTGTTGACTTGTTTTAATTCATTGTGTGCTTTGAATATTAACTCCATACTGGATTATTGCTTGCAAGTATCTTTTTCTATTCAGTAGGTGGCCTTTTCATTTTGTTGATAGTTTCTTTCACTGTGCAAGACTTATTAGTTTGATGTAGTCTCATTTAATTATTTTTGCTTTTATTTCCCTTGTCTGAAGAGACAGATCTAAAAAATATTACTAAAGCAAATATTTTCTTCTAGAAGTTTTATGATTGATTTTTTGCATATAGCTGTCCTGTTTTTTTTAATACCATTTATTAAACAGGTGATCTTTTCACCATTGTATAATCTTGTCTCCTTTGTTGTACATTTACCATATAAGAGTGGGTTTGTTTCTAGGCTCTCTATTCTGTTCCATTGATCCATGTGTCTGTTTTTGTGTTACTACCATACTGTTTTGGTGATTGAGCTTTGTAGCATAGTTTGAAACCGGGGAGCATGATACCTATAGCTCTGTTCTTCTTTCCCCAAAATTGTTTTGGCTATTTGGAATCTTTTGTGTTTCCATGAAAATTTTAGAATTATTTGTTCTAGTTTTGTGGAAAATGTCATTGGTATTTTAATAGGGATTACATTGAATCTGCAGATTGCCTAGGGTAGTACGGTCATTTTAACATCAACTCTTCTAATTCATGAGCATGGTACATCTTTACATTTATTTGTGTCATGGTCAATTTCTTCCACCAATGTCTTATAGTTTTCTGAGTATAGTTTTTTACCTCCTTGGTTAGATTTACTCCTAAATCTAGGTATAAATCCTAGTAACTCCTACATATCTTATTCTTTTTGATGCAATTATAATGATTTTTTTTCTTAATTTCTCTTTCTGATAGTTTGTTGTTAGTGTATAGAAATAGATCAAATTTCCATATGTTAATTTTGTATCCTTTTACTCTACTGAATTTATTAATTCTGATAGCTTTTTGGGTCACATTCTTAGAATTTTCCCAACATAGTATCATTCATCTGCACAGTGATATTTTTAATTTCTTTCCAATTTTTAGTTTTGCATTACTTCTATTTGTTTTTCTTGTCTGATTGCTGTTACTAGGACTTGCAATGCTGTATTGAATAAGTAATGGTGAGAGTGGGTGTCATTGTCTTAGTCCCAGTCTTAGAGAAAAATGCTTTTAGTTTCACACTATTGAGTATGACATTGGCTTTGGTCCTTTTATGTTGAGTTATATTTCCTCTATATGCATTTTATTGAGAGTTTTAATCATAAATAAAATTTTTTTGACAACATTTTGAATTTTGTCAAAAGTTTTTCTGTATCTATTGAGATGATCATGTGATTATCTTTCTTTTTGTTAATGTGGTATATCATGTCAATTGGTTTGCAGATGTTGAACCATCCTTGAATCCCTGGAATAAATCCCATTTGGTCATCATAGTATATTATCCTTTTATTGTATTGTTGAATTCAGTTTGATAATATTTTGAGGATTTTTTCACTTTGCTAATCAGGTATATGGGCCTGTAGTTTTCTTTTTTAGTAGTGTATTTGTCTGGTTTTAGTATCAGGGTAATGGTGGCCTCATAAAATGAGTTTGAAAATGTTCTTCCTCCTCAATATTTTGGAATTTTTTTGAGAAGGATAAGTATTAACTCTCAAATGTTTGGTAGTATTCCCCTGTGAAGTTATCTGGTCCTAGACTTTTGTTTATTGGGAGTTTTAAAATTACTGATTCAATTTTATTACTGGTAATTGGTCTATTGATATTTTCTATTTCTTCCTGATTCAGACTTGGGAGATTGTATGTTTCTAATATGCTGTTAATTCTTTTAGTGTATTTTTCATTTCAGTTATTTTATTCTTCAGTTCTGAGTAGTTCTTTTCTATATTTTCCAGTTCTTTGTTGAAATTCTTACAGAGTTCCTTCATTCTTTTGCTGAGTTCAGTGAGCATTTTTAATGACCATTGCTTTGCATTCTTTATTAGGTCAGTTATTTAGTTTTCATGTCATTAGTGGTTTTTCCCTGAGGTTTCATCTTGTTCTTTCATTTGGAACATGTTCTTTGTCTTCTCTCTCTCTTTTTTTACTTTCTCTGTTTATCTCTATGAAATTAGGTGAAACGGTTACTTATCCTGGTCTTGCAGGTGTGTCCTTGTGTGGGCATGTCCCTGTGTACTCTGTGTGTGCCCAGTGGCTTTGATGGGAGAGTTGAATCTGAATTGAGTGTAGGCTGGGACTTTTTCCACCATGCACTGGGGCGTTGCCTTATCAGAGTGGGATTGAGACAGAGGGAAAAGGCTAGAGCTGGAGTTTGGCCTGGGATAGGCTTCTCCTGGGATACACAGGTGGCTGCACACTGGCCAGGGGTAGACTGGAGCCAGAAGGGCTAGACCAGACCTCAGCATGAGCCACAGCTTCTCCCAGGGCATTGGCAGTTGCTGCCTCGGTGAAGGATAGGATGGAGCTACAGTAGCTGGAGAAACAGCCTGGTGCAAGCCATGGCTTCTTCTGGGGTGTGATGATGGTTGCCCTTTTCATGGGGCATGGGGCTGGAGCCATGTGATGATGGTCACTGCTTTGTGGGGGATGGGGCAGGAGCTGGATGAGGGGCTGTGAGCTGTGGTTTCTCCTGGAGTTTATTGGCAACCAGAGCCCAGTGTTTGTTGGGGACAAGCTGGGGTGGTCTGGGCAGACTGGCCAGAGAACATGGCACTTTTTAATCTGCTGCCTCTGTGTTGGGACTGAAAGTGAGAAGTTCTGTATACACACCCCTTAAGAGTGGAGTCTCAGTTTCCCACAGCCCTATAGTAAGCTCACTGGTTTTCTAAACCATCCTGGGGGGCTCATTTTCTCAGTGTTCATCTCCTGTGCTGGGATGTCCAATGTGGGGTTTGAATCCCTTGCCTGTTAGGGAGGATTCCTAAGTTTGTGATATCTCCCTCCTCTTCGGGGTGACCCACCAGGCTTGGGACTTCTCAAGCAGTGCTAGTGGTAAAGAACCTTCCTGCCAATGCAGGAGATGTAACAGAGGCAGGTTCAGTCCCTAGGTTGGGAAAATCCCCTGGAGGAGGGCATGGTAGCCCACTCCAGTATTCTTGCCTGAAGAATCCTATGGACAGAGAAGCCTGGCAGTCTGCAGTCCATAGGGTCGTACGGTCTTGGACACGACAGAAGCCACTTAGCATGCATACACACCAGTCTTGTCGGTTCTGACTAGATCACTTTTCTTTTCCTCCTACCTGTCTCAGTGTGGTGTTTTCTTTATATCCTTGGTTGAATAGAACTGTTCTAATAGTCTTCAGCTCGTTCTATGTATTTCTCTATATATTGTTTTATATGTTCCATATAACATGTAAGTTATACATTCTATATTTCCAATATAACATTCTCTATGTTGCCTTATATATCGCTGTAGTTTTGGTGTGTTCATGGAAGAAGGTGAGTCCAGGGTCTTCCTACTCTGCCATCTTGATCTTGCCTTTTGTTTTTGTTGTTGTTGTTGTTCTGCTTGGGTATTTTTCACTATTCTCTCTTCCAGTTCATGAATCTCTTCTTCTGTATCATTTGATCTACTGTTGATTACTTCTAGTATATTTTTATTTTACTTATTATATCTAGCTCTCTTTGGTTCTTCTTTATATTTTCTAAATTTTTGTTAAATTTCTCAGTGTGTTCACCTATTCTTGAGTTCGTTGAGTATCTTTGTGATCATTATCTTGAACTCTTTATTAGATAGATTGCTTATCTCCACTTAGTTTATATTTTTTTTCTGAAATTTTGTCTTTTCCTTCATTTGGAACATATTCCTCACTCTGCCTAATTCTTTGTGTTTATTTCTGTATATTCAGGAGGCTGGTTGGCTTTCCTGATTTTGGAGAAGTGGCCTTATGTTAGAGAAGTCCTAGGGGGCCCAGCAGCTTACATGCTCTAGACTGCCCCTTATGTGAGCTTCACGGGCTCTTTCGTTGTGGCAGAGCCACCTACTGTGAGTGCGCTGGGAGGTGGAGCTGGCCCCAGCTCGGCTGACTGCCAGGCTCTGCCTGACATAGTGCTTGCTGGTCCACTGGTCAGGCAAGGCCAGGTCCTGGGACGACTGGCAGCAGGGCCCATGGGTGCTCAGGGCTAGTAAGCTAGTGCCAGCCTGCTGGTGGGTGGATAAGACCCCCAGGGCTAGTAGGCTGGAGAGAGCACTCCAAAATGGCACTTACCAGCATCACTGTCCTTGTGGTAGAATGAGCTCCCCCAAACAGCTGCTACCCAGATCCTTAGGGGGATCCCAGATTCATGAGTGGATCTGACCTAGGTTTTTTCAAATTACTACTTCTGTCCTGGAACTTGGAGCCTGTGAGCCTTTGTATTGTGCTCTTAAAGATCAGAGTCCCTGTTTTACACAGCCCTCCGGATCTCCCATACGTAGGGACTGTGGCCTGCCAGGCTCCTCCATCCATTGGGTTTTCCAGGAAAGAATACTGGAGTGGGTAGCCATGCCCTTCTCCAGGAGATCTTCCTGACCCAGGGGTCAAACCCCTATCTCCTGTATTGCAGGCAGACTCTTTATCATCTGAGCCACCAGGAAAGTCCCCATATACAAGCCCTTCAGAGACTAGTCTTTTCAGGGCAGCTTCCCTGGGCTGGAAGCCTGACTGTAGCTTGGATCCCTTGCTCCTTAGTTTAGTTACTAAGTCATGTCTGACTCTTTGTGACCCCACGGACCCCTCCCAGCTCCTCTGTTCATGGGATTTCCTAGGCAAGAACACTGGAGTGGGTTGCCATTTTCTTCTCAAGAGGATCTTTCTGACCCAGGGATTGAACCTGCATCTCCTTCATTGCAGGTGGATTCTTTTATCACTGAGCCACTAGGGAAACCCATGCTCCTTGGATAAACCTCTGTAATTGTGCTGATTCTCCCGTTTGTGGGTTGACTACCTGGGGGTGTGGGCCTTGATTGTACCCTATATCTCTGCCCCTCCTACCCATCTTGTTTGGTCCCTTCTTTATACCTTCTGTTGTGGAAAATCTTTTCAGCTGGTATTCAGGTCATTCTCTAGATAGTTGCTCTCTAAGTAGTTGTAATTTGGGTATGCCAGTGGGAGGAGGTGAGTTTAGGGTCTTCCTACAGTGTCTTCTTGGCACATGCCCTGTTTCTGGTTTTATTAGAATGCTTCATGTCAGATATACCCCCAGATAGCAGCATAATTGGACAGTTAGGCATGGATGCTGAGCATTTAATAAGTTTATACTCTTTCTTTGAAATTCTTCTTTTTCCCCTCTAAACATTTTACCTGAGTCTCTTAATAAATGAGCTAACCCATAGATATTCATTAAAAATCTACTTTGTGTGCGAGGCCCTGGGCCAGGCTGGCAGGAAACTGTGGAGTGAAGGCTGTACTGTGCCACAGAGAGCTGAGGGTGCAATTGAGAAGTTAGGACACATGCAGTGAATCACGAGTCGTGTGTGCCAAGTGCCAACTATCTCATGCAAAGTAGGCAGTCTTTTCAGGGTGAAATCCCTTCCAGCTGAGGAGATAAGCATTGTCCATGAGGAGTGTCCAGCATCACTCCAACATCCCTTTGAACAGTGTTTTTCCAACTGTATTGACCTTGAGTTGTAAGTGAAGTGAGCTTGACAGTAAGTGAAGTCTTCGATCTCAGAACCAAACAAATTTATGGGTTTGAATCACTGAATTGACATTCCACTGACAATACTTAACCCTTTCTATGTGTTGTATGCTTTTACCTATTCTATTTTTTTAATACTCTGTTCTATAAAAAATATTTTCTCTTATGGAAAATAATGCAGGTTGTCCTCTCAATAAACTGTTAAATGCCCCACTAATTAGCTGTCATCCACAACCTGGAAGATGCTGCTTTAGAGACCTGACTTAAAACCTTTCTGCTTCTGTGTGGTCAGGCCATTCACGATGGCTGTCCTCTTGCTCTCTGCACATCCCTTTTCCACCAGTGCCTCCTCCACCTGCCCCTACTGACCTTCCTACATGTTGGCTCCACCAACATGCTTGTTTAGGTTTTTCCCTAACATCTTATGGAAAAATCCAAACGAACGTTTTGGCCAACCCAACCCTGGCTGTAGGCAGGCCCCAGCTGGTGACTGTGCTCTTCAAAAAGGCAGCGAGGGTCGTGACCCTGCGCTGGTCTCCCTGGTAACTAACGAGCCCACCTGACCTCAATTCCCCGACGAACCTCCTGGTTGGGTGGAGTGCAGGGTGGCGGTGAAAACTGCCGCCTGCAAGTGCCCACTGTCTGCTACACGCAGTGGGGTGTTGCTCCAGGACCATGCTTCAGATGGGTAAGCTCCCCTGTCCATTAAAACACTGAGTCTGTGTTGCTGACTCTGGGTTTTTTCTTTGGTCCTAAAGCTGGGCAAGTGCAGGTCTCAGTTTGTATGCCCACGGGCAGAAGCCCAACTGCTTCCTACTGTGCCATTTTCCCTCTCCTCTTTATACCCTTCTGTGATATGAAGCTTATGAAATCACCAGTGTCTCTGCAGTGGACTGCTGCTGCTGCTGCTAAGTCGCTTCAGTCGTGTCCGACTCTGTGAGACCCCGTCCCTGGGATTCTCCAGGCAAGAACACTGGAGTGGGTGGCCATTTCCTTCTCCAATGCATGGAAGTGAAAAGTGAAAGTGAAGTCGCACAGTTGTGTCCGACCCTCAGCGACCCCATGGACCGAAGCCTTCCAGGCTCCTCCGTCCATGGGATTTTCCAGGCAGCAGTACTAGCTGGCAGTAATTCCTGGTGTCTGCATAGGATAGGAGGTCCCTCTACAGCAATCTGAGGACGTCTCCGCCTCTCCCCGCAGCCCACCAGGGCAGGTTGGGGCCGCTTGTGTGGAGTACACAGTAAAGGAGAACCGTGGAACCCCTTTGCCAAGCTGACCCACATCCAGTTATTTGTTTCACGCCTTTTTGATCAGTTTCCAGATGGCTTTCAGGGGGGAGTAGTAGGATGTGTGAAGAAATAAGTTTGGGATGTGGGAGGAGGGTTTTAACAATATTTTCTTGCCCTTGAGGGATTCCTTCTCATTGAAGATTAAGGCAATTATTCTAGAGTCAGTTGAATATTAATCTGTCTTCAGGAAACCTTTTTTCTGGACAAATTTATATAATGATAGTTGCTTTTAGGATATCACCAGGTATTTGAATGGAAGAATGCCTCATTAAATGTTATCATCTGTTTATACACTTAAACATTCTCAAAGAATCTCATGTTCCTAGCCCTCTGTTTATTCTGGGTTACCATTGTGCCAGGTTATTCTGGCACATACACGAACGCTTCAGAGTCTGGGGTAAGAGACAGACATGTAAACTCAATCCCATGAAAGCTCTATGTAGAAGTTTATGCAAGAGACCATGGGCCACAGGAGATGCAACCCTCAACTTCCTGTGAAGATCAGGGCCGTGTTTTGGAGGAAGTAACATTATGAGGGAGGAGGTGGAGTTTGCCAGGAAAGAGGCTGAACTTTACGCGGGGAGGGAAGAGCATGTGTGAGGAGGCATCAAATACATGAAAGAGCCCAGAGCTGCAAGAAACTTGGTGAGGGTGGTGGAGAGGAGAGAGAGGAGGGGGAGAGATGTGCAGAGGTGAGCTGAGGAAGGAGCTTTCATGCCATGCCAACATGTGTGGAGCTTAGCCAATGAGACCTGGGGAGAGATGCATTTAAGGATTATTAGTAGAGGAGTGATGTAAGTAGAATTTACATTTTGGGAAGATTACTCTGGTAAACAGCATATTTCCAAGGAGTTAAATTGTTCCCAAAGGCCTCATATAAAGACCACGCAATCTTAGAGTGGAAAAGAGGAGTATAGGTTAGTGTTTCTCAACCTTGAAAATGCATCACCTGGAAGGCTTGTTAAACTAGGTTGCTGGAACCCACCCACAGAGCTTTTTCTTCAGTAGATCCAGGGTGGGCCCTCAGAATTTGCTTTTCTAACAAGTTCCCAGGTGATGTTGATGCTGCTGGTCCAGGGATCACACTTTGTTCATTGAATGATGTTTTAGGAAAAACAGTGACCCTCGAAGATGTCTATCCTGATCCTTGGAGCCATCACTATATTATGCTGGCTAGAAAAAGGGAGTTAGGGTTTTGGATAGAATTAATTTATAATTAAGCTATTAATCAGTAAAGTAAGATTGCAAGAGAGCTGACCTGAAAATAGGGAGAGTAGCCTGGGTTATTCAGGTGGGTCCAATGTAATCACAAGGGTGCTTAAAATCGTAAGAGATACAGAAGAGGAGAACCAGAGGGAGATGTGACATTGCTGGCTTGGAAGATGAAGGAAGGTGGCTGTGAGTCAAAAAATGGGAGCAGCCTCTAGAAGCTGGAAAAGGTTAAAAGATAAATTCTTACTTGAGTCTCCAGAAGAAACACGGCCTGCTGATACTTGATTGCAGCCGTCAGGCTTTTAATCTACAGAACTGTTGCAGAGTATAGTTGCACTGTTTTAAGCCAGCTTCCCTGGTTTTTGCCCTCATGTCCAACTCAGGGCCAACAGAAAAAGCCAAATATGCTTCCAAAACAATCACCTGAGGTGCCCTGCCTCTGGCTTCCTCATGCCAACAACTGCCCACCAGAGCACTGCTGAAACCTTCTTTTTTTTTCTCCTCTTCTTTTCTCTATAAAGCCTTTCCACTACCCTGCCTGCCTCTGAGTCTCTGCCAATTAGAGGATGGTGGCTGACTCCCTTGCTGTGGCAAGCTCTGAATAAATAGCCTCTGTTTGTTCTCATTTGGGTGGTCTGCACTGATTTCCAGGAGAGAGAGTGCTCTATACTGCCCCCTTCCTTTTTTTTTAAACTCCCTGATTATTCTAATACAGGAATTTTCAGCGGAGGGTTTTGTCCCTCACCCACCTCCCCGAACAAGGACATTTGGCTATGTCTGCAGACGATTTGGGTTGTCACAGTTGTGGAATGCTACCAGCATCTAGAGGGTAGAAGCCATTATAGGAAATCTGCTAAACATTGACTATGTACAGGAATGTCTCCAACAAAAAGTTCTCTGGACCAAAATGCAAAGAGTTCTGATCTAATGACAGAAATTTCTAGTCCTTGTGCAGTAGAGAGGTGTTGTGTGGAGGTGTCTTTTTATGTGAGTGAGACAGTGATACTAAAGTAAGACAGAGGTGGCCAGCAATCTGTATATTTATTCTGACTAGGCTGTCTTGTAACATAGATAGTCCTCATTTTTGCTTCCAAAAAAGAATATGACCTCCCTTACCCTGAAGGAACAGGAAAGTCTAGCATTTAATTTTGTTTCTTTCCTTAGTAACTCCTAGAGATTTATAGTATATGTAAAAATATGCCAATATATTTGCATCTATTTATCTTTATAGATATACATGAAATATGACTATAACATGAAATTTCCACATATGAGTTGTGGAAATGATCTCTTTACTTCATTGCTATATCATACACACAGACACATACATAAATTTGTTTCTAGTGGGTTCTATTTGCAAAGCTACTTTCCTATTTCTCTCTGTGCACTGGTGCCCCTGTCCAATGGCATGGTGCTTCGTTCGACCTTTATGTATCTGAGACTCTCTCATCTATGGATCTTCAGAGCTGATTTGGAATGCATGCTATTGAAGCCTTCACATTTTTCATGCATTTAAAACAGAGCTGTAGTTGGAGATTTCTTCCACAGATCAACCTCTAGCGTTTCCGACTGACATGCTCAGGAAGGAAGAGGTGAGGTAAGCTGTTAGCTTGGAGCAAGGCATTTCCAATCCTTTTGCTCTGACATTTTTCAAGCTCACAGGCTAATTAATCAATTTCATTAAAAAAAGAGCATGTTGCCATGGTATCATGAGGCATGTTTATACTGCCACAGTAAGATTTCAGAGTATTTTTAATCTTTAATTACCTACTTCCATTTTTTTTGAATTGGTTAAGTCCTTAAAAATTTTTTCCCTTTTGATTATGTGATTTTCTGGCAGTGTTTTCTGATATCGAGATACTAATTGAAACAGAGCTGCCTCTCTGAGAAGAAATAAGATCACCTCTGGAGCCCTGGTTGTGTGCAAGATTTGATTAAAACGTTCCACAGAGGGCATTGTACCAGCTGGCCTTCAGTACCTGTGCTTATACACAAGAAACCACTCATTTATCGCCAGAGACATGACCCAGGAGGAGTTTTATCTATATTGGATGTAACATATGCTTGCAAGGATTCAGAATATTTCTAGAAACATATTCAATTCTAGCTTTTTCTTTCCCTATAGGATCACAGAAATGTTCAGTGTTCATGATAAAACAGGTAACTTTTTGCCTTGAAAAATAATTTTCTGGGAGTGTCAAGAGACTATGCTCAGATTCATTTAAAAAAGCTGTTAACTACTTGAAGTAACGAGTAACCCTGATTTAAAGAGCCCTTTTCTAACTCCTAGTCATTAAAGAGATGAGTGAAGTTATGGAGAGGATGCCATGGAGATTTTGAATCAGATCAGACTGAAACTTTCTTATTAAAGTAGACCAGGAATAACATAGCAAAAACAAGTCAGACAAAAACACTCTCCTGTATCTTATGAAGGATGTGAAAATGTATGCAGTAATTCTTTCCTTTTTCTTTTTGATTTACTATAAAGTGTCTGTGCTTAGGGGGGTTTGGAATCTTACTAAAAAATGAATACATGGAAAATATAAATGTGCATCTGTCTCTTATTAGGGACAATCTAACTAGTCTGTCCTCCTCTGGGTCTTTTTCATGAGCTGCTATTAATGTTTAATCTGTGGCTTGAGTTGTAATGTTTGTTTATAAGATGTGCCCATTTATAAGATCTACATTCCTGAAGCTGACACCTTAGATTTTTCATGAAGCTCAGCACCGTTAGTGGTGCTTTTGCAAGAAGCCACCTCTTCAAGGACAAAGGTAGTATCCCAGCAAAGTGGTCTATAAAGACCATTTCAGAAACAGTGTCTTTCAGTGTGAAGGTGCTTCCCTGGTGGCTCAGATGGTAAAGAATCGATCTTTGGTTTAGGAAGATCCCCTGGAGAAGGGAATAGCAACACACTCCAGTATTCTTGCCTGGAGAATTCCATGGACAAAGGAGCCTGGTGAGCTACAGTCCACGGGGTCCCAAAGAACTGGATATGACTGAGCAACTAAAACTTTGAGTGTGGAATCCTCAGACACCGCCACCAGGAATTCTTGTTTCTATTTGCAGACTGGCTTATGAGCTTCTGTGTGACCTGGGCTGGCCACTCTCAAGCTTGAGATGACTCTGTCCTTTTAGATTCCATATGAGAATGACAACTGGAATTGCCTGATAGGATTACTGGACAGCCAGTCTAGTTGGTTGAGCTCTGTAGTATAAAAAGTGCTTTATTTTCAGCTATATCCTATATTAAAAAAAAAAAAAACACACTGAAAAAAGTACTGAAAAGCTGTCAACGCATTTCTTCATGGAACATTTTAAGTATGATTGCTGCTTCTAGTAGCTTTTGAGATAGGATAAAGGTATTATTACAAATTGGACTTTTGGCTAGAATGATCCATCTAGGTAAAATTGACGTTGCCTAATATTGCATTTTGGTCATACAGCAGTGACCTTTAGCTGTGACTCCAAAGACAATACAAATTCCGAACCCTCTGCAATCTAACGATACTAATTAAACTAGTATTGAGTGTCTCTTAAACGTCAGGGCGTGTGTTAGGGCTGGAGATGCTACTTAAAGGTAAGATATTGTTCCTGCTTTCAAGATATTAAACTCCTTGATAGGATGGACAAAAGGACACAGATAAGAGAATTAATTGAGGTTCAGTGTTCATATAGCTAGCTTTTTTGTCTTTGATTTGCAGTTTTAGTGTTCATTGCACATCTATTCCAATTTGCAGTTTGCAATAGGAAGTTCTCCTAGGAAGTGAGTATTTAGTTCCTCTCCCAGTTGTTTTAGGAACATGTTGGAGGGTTGATCTAGTTCAGCCCCTTGCCCTGTGACATTCTGAAGGGCAGACTGGTATTAATGATGAAGGGTTGGGTCTGAGGGAGAAGAGGTATTGAGACGAAGGCTGGGACAGGCTGGCTTGGGGGGAGCTCTGCTCAGGTCATGCGTTTGTCAAATGGGAGAGTGACATGGGGTTAAGAATCCCCTGCCTATTGATTTACACCAGCAGAGGCTCTCCCCAGAGTGGCCCAGCTGCACGCAATGTGCGTGAACTCTGGCCTGGGACCAGTGAGCTGAATGATGGCAGACCAGCGCACGTGGCTGAATGAGCCCCTGCGGATTACGGACAGGGAGGAACTGTGAGCACTCTTCGTTCGAGAAGGTAGGAGACACGGTGGGTGTCTGAGGCTGGCTGGCTGGCTCTGAAGCCAGATTTCACTGTTGCTAAATGACCTTCCATGGAAGTCAAGCATGGTCTTTTTTTTTTTTTGTCTCCCAATTTAAGATTTATGTGTTAAACATAATCACATAATCCCAGTTCTATTGCTCACTTTCAAAGCAATTAGAAGTCTTCAGCTGATGTTTTTCTAGGTGAGTCATAAATACATCTGAAGGTCAGCTCTCATCCCACTTTGGAGGAAGATATATATGAGAAAGTGTGACCAGGACTCAGGAAGCTCGGGAAACTGACAAAACAGCTTACCCTTCACTTGTGTAGTTGGCAGGGTTATTATCCAGAGAAAGCGGTGATTTTTTTGTTTTTTTCCTTGGCAATTACATTTTACCTTCCTATAAAGAAAAATGATGCCAAGCCTGGGTGTGGTGCTGTCTGCGCTCTGGTGCTTTGCGTAGGTATTTATCCCAGGCCCTTGGCAGTGCGCCGGGTTAGCATGCTGGGCTGTGGCTGGGGGCCAGTGTGTTCTGATACCGAGCCCTGTGATAGGAGCACCAATGGGACAGAGGACCCAGTGTTTCCACAAGGACAGGTGCCCGCTCCCTGTGAGAGGCGGCAGCGCTGAGTGAGACAGCACTGGCTGGCGAGGAGCCAGGCTCTGGAGCTGGCGTCTCAGCCCAGGTGCAGTTACCTGATGGGTTGTCGTTTAGTCTCCTTGCCTCACTTCGCTCCTTCTCTCATTGCTAATATTGAGTCAGGAATAGCTGCCCCTCCCTCATTCCAGGACTATTTTAAGTTCCAATAAGATGGTGATTTAAGGTACTCAAAAAATGTAAGGTGAATTAGCACACATAAATATGGATAGTCATATTGTGGCATCAGGGCTCTATCGATTATTTTTACAGATAATTGAATAGTATAAATAATTCAAGCAATTAAAAGTTACCATCCTTTAATAAAAAAAAGAAAAACCTTTCAAAATATATGGCACTTTTTATGGCCATTAAAACTCAGATGACACTGACCATGAGAATAAACAAGGGGCTGGTAAGTATTTTTCTGTAAAGGGCCAGACAGTAAATAATTTATGCTTTGTGAGCCGTACAGTCTCTGTCAAAACTACTCCCCTCTGTTGTAGCAGTAAGGTAACCATAGAAGCTTTGTTACCAAGGGAGTGGGGCTGTGCTTCAAAAACCTTTATTTACACAAACAGACATTGAGCTGAATTTGGCTCATATGGGCTGTAGTTAGCTACCTGTTGGCCTAGTCTAACTTTAAGTGGATGCAGAAATGGTTTGGGAGAAGCACTGAAATATTTGTGAATAAGATGTTTAGCTGATTGGGAGCAAGCCTGGGAGAGGCAGCAGGTACAGGATAGCCAGTCTGGAGTTTTTGGAGGTGGTGATCATTAATGGGGTATAATGGATGAGGATTAGGGAAATACCGTGTTTTTAGAGGCGTGATTATTTAAATGCTAAGCTGGGTTAGCTAGAGAATGAGGAGGTAAGAGGGTGAGAGTGGTGAACACTGTTGGGATCAGTGGGTTGGTGTTTTTAAGGAAGTCAAGCCGTCTTGCAGTGGGAATAATACGAGTACACTGGAAGGATAAATGATGGTGGTCGGTGTGCAGGAACTGGAAATTCCTGCAAGTGGTTCCACTATTTGTGGGAGGGAGGGGTAGAGATGAGGTGAGATAGGGCAAAAAAAAGCAAGCTTACTAGAGGTGAGGAGGTCAAGAAACAGAGAGGCTGTGATGGTGAACGGTTCATCCTTGGAGATACTGAAGATGTCAAGATTGATAGAGAAGTAGAGAGACAATAAACTAGGTGCTAAATCCACTGGTAAATGAAGGGGAGTTCCTGAGAGGCTTATAGGGGTGTGAGAAAGTCTGCAGCTAATGACTCGAAGTGTTTTGGACTGAAGGAAGAAAGATGACAAATGATCTGGAAGCAATTACTGTGACAAACACTACCTAGATACGCACTGATCCTGGTAGTGCCTCTTCCTGGGCATACAGACAATATTTCTTAGCCTTCTCTATCATCAAGAGTGGTCAAGTGATGTAGTTCTGGTCCACAGAATTAGGATAGAACTATGCTCAGCACTACCAATCTTGTCCCCTAGAAGCCTTCCATGTGCAATGCTCCATTCTCTCTCTTCTCCTGACTGCTTCATGGAGACAGAGGATCCTGGAGGACTCTCAGACCCTGGGAGATGACCAGTCACTGAATGGAAGGATCCTGGGGTCCTGAATATTTGCTGCTTTTGGTCTGTAGTTTGGACTTTACAGGAGCAAGAAAAAAAACTTATATTGTGTTAAGTCCCTAGCATTACTCTCACACACATACCCTAACTTTTGCTTCTGAAGTACATGAAGTGTGAGAAAAAAATTTAAAAAATCATAACAACTAAACCTTAAGAGGGTTTTTTTTTAAAAAAATTTTATTTATTTATTTAAAAAAATTTTTTTTCCCATTTATTTTTATTAGTTGGAGGCTAATTACTTTACAACATTGCAGTGGTTTTTGTCATACATTGAAATGAATTAGCCATGGATTTACATGTGTTCCCCATCCCAGTCCCCCCTCCCACCTCCCTCTCCACCTGATTCCTCTGGGTCTTCCCAGTGCACCAGGCCCGAGCACTTGTCTCATGCATCCAACCTGGGCTGGTGATCTGTTTCACCCTAGATAATATACATGTTTCGATGCTGTTTTCTTGAAACATCCCACCCTCACCTTCTCCCACAGAGTCCACAAGTCTGTTCTATACATCTGAGTCTCTTTTTCTGTTTTGCATATAGGGTTATTGTTACCATCTTTCTAAATTCCATATATATGTGTTAGTATACTGTAATGGTCTTTATCTTCCTGGCTTACTTCGCTCTGTATAATGGGCTCCAGTTTCATCCATCTCATTAGAACTGATTCAAATGAATTCTTTTTAATGGCTGAGTAATATTCCATGGTGTATATGTACCACAGCTTCCTCATCCATTTGTCTGCTGATGGGCATCTAGGTTGCTTCCATGTCCTGGCTATTATAAACAGTGCTGCGATGAACATTGGGGTGCACGTGTCTCTTTCAGATCTGGTTTCCTTGGTGTGTATGCCCAGAAGTGGGATTGCTGGGTCATATGGCAGTTCTATTTCCAGCTTTTTAAGAAATCTCCACCCTGTTTTCCATAGTGGCTGTACTAATTTGCATTCCCACCAACAGTGTAAGAGGGTTCCCTTTTCTCCACACCCTCTCCAGCATTTATTGCTTGTAGACTTTTGGATAGCAGCCATCCTGACTGGCATGTAATGGTACCTCATTGTGGTTTTGATTTTCATTTCTCTGATAATGAGTGATGTTGAGCATCTTTTCATGTGTTTTTTGCCATCTGTATGTCTTCCTTGGAGAAAGAATGTATGTCTGTTTAGTTCTTTGGCCCATTTTTTGATTGGGTCATTTATTTTTCTGGAGTTGAGCTGGAGGAGTTGCTTGTATATTTTTGAGATTAATCCTTTGTCTGTTGCTTCAGTTGCTATTATTTTCTCCCAATCTGAGGGCTGTCTTTTCACCTTGCTTATAGTTTCCTTTGTTGTGCAAAAGCTTTTAAGTTTCATTAGGTCCCATTTGTTTATTTTTGCTTTTGTTTCTAAAATTCTGGGATGTGGGTCATAGAGGATCCTGCTGTGATTTATGTCGGAGAGTGTTTTGCCTATGTTCTCCTCTAGGAGTTTGATAGTTTCTGGTCTTACATTTAGATCTTTCATCCATTTTGAGTTTATTTTTGTGTATGGTGTTAGAAAGTGTTCTAGTTTCATTCTTTTACAGGTGGTTGACCAGTTTTCCCAGCACCACTTGTTAAAGAGGTTATCTTTTTTCCATTGTATATCCTTGCCTCCTTTGTCGAAGATAAGGTGACCATAGGTTCGTGGATTTATCTCTGAGGTTTCTATTCTGTTCCATTGATCTATATTTCTGTCTTTGTGCCAGTATCATACTGTCTTGATGACTGTGGCTTTATAGTATAGTCTGAAGTCAGGCAGGTTGATTCCTCCAGTTCCATTCTTCTTTCTCAAGGTTACTTTGGCTATTCGAGATTTTTTGTATTTCCATACAAATTGTGAAATTATTTGTTCTAGTTCTGTGAAAAATACCGTTGGTAGTTTGATAGGGATTGCATTGAATCTATAGATTGCTTTGGGTAGTATAGCCATTTTGACAATATTGATTCTTCCAATCCATGAACACGGTATATTTCTCCATCTGTTTGTGTCCTCTTTGATTTCTTTCATCAGTGTTTTGTAGTTTTCTATGTATAGGTCTTTTGTTTCTTTAGGTAGATATACTCATAAGTATTTTATTCTTTTTGTTGCAATGGTGAATGGTATTGTTTCCTTAATTTCTCTGTTTTCTCATTGTTAGTGTATAGGAATGCAAGAGATTTCTGTGTGTTAATTTTATGTCCTGCAACTTTACTGTATTCGTTGACTAGCTCTAGTAATTTTCTGGTAGAGTCTTTAGGTTTTTCTATGTAGAGGAACATGTCATCTGCAAACAGCGAGAGTTTCACTTCTTCTTTTCCTATCTGGATTCCTTTTACTTCTTTTTCTGCCCTGATTGCTGTGGCCAACACTTCCAAAACTATGTTGAATAGGAGTGGTGAGAGTGGGCACCCTTGTCTTGTTCCTGATTTCAGGGGAAATGCTTTCAGTTTTTCACCATTGAGGGTGATGCTTGCTGTGGGTTTGTCATATATAGCTTTTATTATGTTGAGGTATATTCCTTCTATTCCTGCTTTCTGGAGAGTTTTAATCATAAATGGATGTTGAATTTTGTCAAAGGCTTTTTCTGCATCTACTGAGATAATCATATGGTTTTTATCTTTCAATTTGTTAATGTGGTGTATTACATTGATTGATTTGCGGACATTAAAGAATCCTTGCATTCCTGGGATAAAGCCCACTTGGTCATGGTGTATGATTTTTTTAATATGTTGTTGGATTCTGTTTTCTAGAATTTTGTTAAGGATTCTTGCATCTATGTTCATCAGTGATATTGGCCTGTAGTTTTCTTTTTTTGTGGCATCTTTATCTGGTTTTGGAATTAGGGTGATGGTGGCCTCATAGAATGAGTTTGGAAGTTTACCTTCTTCTGCAATTTTCTGGAAGAGTTTGAGTAAGATAGGTGTTAGCTCTTCTCTAAATTTTTGGTAGAATTCAGCTGTGAAGCCATCTGGTCCTGGGCTTTTGTTTGCTGGAAGATTTCTGATTACAGTTTCAATTTCCTTGCTTGTGATGGGTTTGTTAAGATCTTCTATTTCTTCCTGGTTCAGTTTTGGAAAGTTATACTTCTCTAAGAACTTGTCCATTTCTTCCAAGTTGTCCATTTTATTGGCATAGAGCTGCTGGTAGTAGTCTCTTATGATCCTTTGTATTTCAGTGTTGTCTGTTGTGATCTCTCCATTTTCGTTTCTAGTTTTGTTAATTTGGTTCTTCTCCCTTTGTTTCTTAATGAGTCTTGCTAATGGTTTGTCAATTTTGTTTATTTTTTCAAAAAACCAGCTTTTTGCTTTGTTGATTTTTGCTATGGTCTCTTTAGTTTCTTTTGCATTTATTTCTGCCCTAATTTTTAAGATTTCTTTCCTTCTACTAAGGCTGGGGTTCTTCATTTCTTCCTTCTCTAGTTGCTTTAGGTGTAGAGTTAGGTTATTTATTTGACTTTTTTCTTGTTTCTTGAGGTAGGCCTGTAATGCTATGAATCTTCCCCTTAGCACTGCTTTTACAGTGTCCCATAGGTTTTGGGTTGTTGTGTTTTCATTTTCATTCTTTTCGATGCATATCTTGA
This sequence comes from Odocoileus virginianus, assembly GCF_023699985.2. Classification (NCBI taxonomy): domain Eukaryota; kingdom Metazoa; phylum Chordata; class Mammalia; order Artiodactyla; family Cervidae; genus Odocoileus; species Odocoileus virginianus. Next base: position 34,394,975 of record NC_069675.1, on the reverse strand, counting down.
TTTCTTTTTTGATTTCTTCTATGATTTGTTGGTTATTCAGAAGCATGTTGTTTAGCCTCCATATGTTTGAATTTTTAATAATTTTTTTCCTGTAATTGAGATCTAATCTTACTGCACTGTGGTCAGAAAAGATGACTGGAATGATTTCAATTTTTTTGAATTTACCAAGACTAGATTTATGGCCCAGGATGTGATCTATTCTGGAGAAGGTTCCGTGTGCACTTGAGAAAAAGGTGAAGTTGATTGTTTTGGGGTGAAACGTCCTATAGATGTCAATTAGGTCTAGCTGGTCCATTGTGTCCGTTAAAGTTTGTGTTTCCTTGTTCATTTTCTGTTTAGTTGATCTATCCATAGTTGTGAGTGGGGTATTAAAGTCTCCTACTATTATTGTGTTACTATTAATTTCCTCTTTCATACTTGTCAGCGTTTGCCTTACATATTGTGGTGCTCCTATGTTGGGTGCATATATATTTATAATTGTTATATCTTCTTCTTGGATTGATCCTTTGATCATTATGTAGTGTCCATCTTTGTCTCTTTTCACAGCCTTTATATGAAAGTCAATTTTATCTGATATGAGTATTGCGACTCCTGCTTTATTTTGGTCTCTGTTTGCGTGGAATATTTTTTTCCAGCCCTTCACTTTTAGTCTGTATGTGTCCCTTGTTTTGAGGTGGGTCTCTTGTAGACAGCATATATAGGGGTCTTGCTTTTGTATCCATTCAGCCAGCCTTTGTCTTTTGGTTGGGGCATTCAACCCATTTACATTTAAGGTAATTATTGATAGGTATGGTCCCATTGCCATTTATTTTGTTGTTTGGGGTTCACGTTTATACCACCTTTCTGTGTTTCCTGTCTAGAGAAGATCCGCTAGTATTTGTTGAAGAGCTGGTTTGGTGGTGCTGAATTCTCTCAGCTTTTGCTTGTCTGTAAAGCTTTTGAGTTCTCCTTCATATCTGAATGAGATCCTTGCTGGGTACAGTAATCTGGGTTGTAGGTTATTCTCTTTCATTACTTTAAGTATGTCCTGCCATTCCCTTCTGGCCTGAAGGGTTTCTATTGATAGATCAGCTGTTATCCATATGGGAATCCTTTTGTGTGTTATTTGTTGTTTCTGCCTTGCCGCTTTTAATATTTGTTCTTTGTGTTTGATCTTTGTTAATTTCATTAATATGTGTCTTGGGGTGTTTCGCCTTGGGTTTATCCTGTTTGGGACTCTCTGGGTTTCTTGGACTTGGGTGGCTATTTCCTTCCCCATTTTAGGGAAGTTTTCAGCTATTATCTCCTTGAGTAACTTCTCATGGCCTTTCTTTTTGTCTTCTTCTTCTGGGACTCCTATGATTTGAATGTTGGGGCGTTTCATATTGTCCCAGAGGTTGTCCTCATTTCTTTTGATTCTTTTTTCCTCTCTGCTTCATTTATTTCCACCATTTTATCTTCTACCTCACTTATCCTATCTTCTGTCTCTGTTATTCTACTCATGGTTCCCTCTAGAGTGTTTTTGATCTCATTTATTTCATTATTAATTTTTAATTGACTTTTTAAAAAATTTCTTTTAGGTCCTTGTTAAATATTTCTTGCATCTTCTCAATATTTGTCTCCAGGCTATTTATTTGTAACTCCATTTTGTTTTCAAGATTTTGGATTATTTTTATTATCATTATTCTAAATTCTTTTTCAGGTAGATTCCCTATTTCCTCCTCTTTTGTTTGACTTGGTGGGCTTTTTTCGTGTTCCTTTACCTGTTGGGTATTTCTCTGCCTTTTCATCTTGTTGAGATTGCTGTGTCTGGAGTGGGCTTTCTGTATTCTTGTGGTCTGTGGTTCCTTTTTATTGTGGAGGTTTCACCCAGTGGGTGTGGCTGGACGATTGGTTTGTCAAGGTTTCCTGGTTAGGGAAGCTTGTGTCAGCGTTCTGGTGGGTGGAATTGGATTTCTTCTCTCTGGAGTGCAATGGCGTGCCCAATAATGAGTTTTGTGATGGGTCTGTGTGTTAGGTGTGACTTTGGACAGCCTGTATGTTGACACTCAGGTCTATGTTCCTGTGTTGCTAAAGAATGTGCATGGTATGTCTTGTACTGGAGCTTATTGGCTCTTGGGTGGTGGTTGGTTTTGGTGTAGGTATGGAGGCTTTCGGATGGTCTCTTATTCCCTAATGTTCCGTGAAGTCAGGAGTTTTCTGGTTTTCTCAGGTTTTGGGCTTAAGTCTCCTGCCTCTGGATTTCAGTTTTATTCTTCCAATAGTCTCAAGACTTCTCCAACTATACAGCACTAATAATAAAACTTCAAGGTTAATGGTGAAAAGATTCTCCACCACGAGAGACAACCAGAGAGGTTCACAGAGTTACATGAAGAATAGGAGAGGGAGGAAGGAGATAGAGGTGAGCAGGAGGAGAAAAAGGGGACTCAAGAGGAGAGAGACAGATCTACGCAGTTATCTGTTCCCAAAGTGTTCTCCGTAGCCCAGACACCCCCAAAGATTCACAGAATTGGATTGGGAAGAGAAGGGGAAAGGAGGAAATAGAGGTGTTCCAAGGTAGAAAACAGAGAGTCAAAAGTGGGAGAGTAATCACCACACTCCTGAATAGAAATGGGAACTGAATATTGGATTCTTAAATGTCTGAAGTTTATATCACATACTGAAAAACAAAGATTAAAAATCTAGTGTAGAGGTTAGACTCTTTGAAATACAATATTTAAAAACAAAAACAAAAACACACAAAAAACTTGGAAATATATATGAAGTTCGGTTTAAAAATAGGGTTTCTCTCTCTCTTTTTTTTTTTTTTGGCAAGGTTATAGTAAAATGAAAATGAAAATTAAGGAATAATAGAGGAGTATCAGAGGACTTTAAAAGGAAATAGGAGAGAAAAACAAGAAAAAGAAAAAAAAGGAAAACAAATTTTTTTTTCCTAATTAAAAAAATCATAAAAATTTATGAAAATGAAAGTTGAGGAGTAATGGGGGAGTAATAGGGAATTTTAAAAGAAAGCAAAACAGAAAAAATTAAAAATTAAAAAAAGGAAAGAAAAAAAATTTTTTTTAATTAAAAAAAATATACATATATATCTAGGAATTTTTCTGGAGTTGTTGCAGTCATTGTAGGTTCAGTTCAATTTCAGATAGCTCCTCTTTCCAGCTTACTGTTCTCGGTAACTGTAGGCCCCTTCCGGTGTAGTCGGTGTTACCTTCAGGGATTTTAATCTGTTGCACCGGTCCTTTCTGAAGGGGTTCCCTTTGTTTATTTGGCTTCTGTTTGCCTTCTCTTTGGTGTCTAATTTCCGCCCTGACACAGGCGGGCAGAGGTGATCTCTTATTTAGGTTCGCTACTTCAGTTCAGTCCTGCTACGGGGAGGGCGGGGCGCTGCAGACAGATACCGCTCTGTGTGGATAGCACTCACCGTGTTCCGGCCACACTGGGTTTGCCCCGCTCACGGGTGTCAGTGCTTTCCCCGTCTACACTGCTCAGGCTCCCGGCTGCTCTATATGGAGCGGGCCCTGCGTTGGGGTCTCCGTCCGTAGTTCTTTTGACTCCCTTTTTATCTTTTATATTTTGTCCTACCTCCGTTCGAAGACAATGGGCTGCTTTTCTGGGCGTCTGATGTCCTCTGCTAGCGATCAGAAGTTGTTTTGTGAAATTTGCTCAGCGTTCAAATGTTCTTTTGATGAAATTGTAGGGGAGAAAGTGGTCTCCCCGTCCTATTCCTCCGCCATCTTGGCTCCTCCCTTTCTTAAGAGGGTTTTATGGAAGGTGGTATCATCTGGAGACAACCAGATGCATAATTATATTACTGACTCTAACAAAAACAGTAGCAGTGACAATTCCACCATCATCTATATGACCTCAGAGGCTGTGAGAACTCTGTCCTAGGTACTGGGAATGCAGTTGGAGATAGTGATGGCTTTTGGTTTTGAAACTATCAGCTCATTTCCTGTGAAGACCCAGACATTTTTCACCGGGACTTCTATTTTTCCTTGTCTTTTTCATTTCCTGCTTGCTTAGTTGTGATTTTTCAGATCCCAAATGCAAATCCACTTGGTATTCTACTTGCTATCTCAGTTTCCCCAGAGATCACCATGGGACTTGACCTTCTTTTCTGCTATTCTCTTCATAATCTCCCTAAACTTTGGTTTCTTTACTTGTGAAAAGAAATAATAACCAGTACCTCAAAGAGCTAGTATCAGGAATAAATAACATGATTTCTGCGAGTAAATCACTTAGCACTTTCTGTCTAGCACATAGTAAATCCTTGATAAATGTCAAGTATTATTGCTATTGATGGGTCAAGCATTAAATTTATCCAAGCCAAGAAAAGAAAATTATTTTGAGCAATTATTCTCAAAGTGTGGTCCCCAGACTAGTAGCATCAATACCAAAATTCTTGGGCTCCACCCCAGTCCTTCTGAAAGAAACTCTGGAGCTGGGGCCCAGCAATCTGTGATTTAACAAGCCCTCCAGGTAGTTTTGGTGCTCACTGGAGCTTGAGAACCATTTTTTTTTTTTTTTTTTTTTACAGGTTTTGGCACTGTTTTCTATTTTCATTTGAGGGCAGCTATTTTGAGGAGAGTCCATTTAATTCCTTAGGCTATTAAGAATAGGAGCAGAGAAAATCCTCCAGACAATTAAACATTACTTCCTTCAACTGAGAGCAGGGAGTGGCAGAGTGTATGGGAGAGAATGAGACCCTGGGTCTTGGACCACACGTCGACCTCTGTAGTTCGCCTTGTTTTCACTAACACTACAGAATGTATTTCACAGGCCAGTGACCTTGCAGTGTAAATGCCAGCAATGCCAGGGTGCTGGCAGGTTTATAGCTATAACTCCTCACTACAAAGGGAATGGTCAGATGGAATTATTTTGCCATTTGAAGTGGAGACACTGGTTTAAAAGCAGCTGGACTCTTGGAGACATCCTCTTAAATTTCTTGGTGGATGGCTCAAAGTCTGGGGCTGAGATCCAGGATGGCCTGTCTGCGACCTTTTTGGATCGATGTCCTGTTTGTGCTTTCTGTCTGGCTGTCTTCTGCCTTTCAGCTAGATTAGGTCTTGAGATGTAGTTTTTTTTTTTTTTTTTTAAAGCCACAAATACACACTGGTCAGTCTGAATCTTACTGGTCCTGTTGCCCTATTTCTTTCCTCTCCTTGTGCCTTGCTGAGTACTGGAGCTTGGAAGAGAGATGGGGCCTTCTATCCTGACTTTCTTATTCCACAAAAGGGGAACTGTGTCCTGAAATGTGAAATGACTCCCCCCAAGGCCACATAATAGTTCTCATTTCCAGGATAACAAGCTGTCCTTTCATATCTCCTCTCTCCATCCTTTCTTAGTTGATTTCTTCATGCACCTTATTTTGGCACGGGGATGTGATTGTGTTGTTGAGTAATGATTTTTTTCTACAGGATTCAAAATGACTGTTTTCAGTCTACTGGTTTTGCTGGCGACAAGAATTCGTGTCTGCAGAACTGGGTCAGATAACCAGTTCTGGATGGGTAACACATTTGTATTTGTCTCATCAGGACATCAACCCAATTATAATCCATGGTCCGTGTGAAGTTCTGGTTTGTGTGAATGGGTTATAAATACTTTTGCACTGGCTGTCAAGTGTTAGAATTAAAAACTGATTAAAGTTAAAGAAAATGAAGACAAAGATGGAGATGGGGTAAAAGAGTGTGTGAGAAAGCCCTACAACTCAATGGCACAAAACCCCTGACAACCAGATTAAAAATTGGGCTAAGAACTTGAATAGACATTTCTCCAAAGAAGACATACAAATGGTCAATATGTATATGAAACAATGCTCAAAAGTAACTAGTCATCAGGGACCTACAAATCAAAACCACAATGAGATACCATCTTCTACCTGTCAGATATTATCAAAGAAATAAAACACAAGTGTTGGCAAGCATGTGGAGAAATTAGAACACTTGGACACTTTGATGGGAATGCACAATGGTGCAGCTGTTATGGAGGATAGAGGTGCATCAAAAAATAAAAATGGAACTAACATATGATCCATCAATCTCACTTCTGGGTGTTTATCAAAAAAGATAGAAATCATAATCTCAAAGAGATAATTGGCTCTCCTGAATACATTAAAGTAATATTCACAGGGGCTAAGATGTTAGAATAGCCTAAATGTCCATTGTCAGATGAATGGATAAAGAAAATAATAGAAAAATAGTTGGCCTTAAAAAAGCAGATTTTGCAATATATAACAACATGGATGAATCTTAGGGAGGTATGCTAACTGCAATAAGCTAGTCACAGACAGACAAGTACTATATGATTCCATTTATATGAGGTCTCTGAAATAATCAAATTCATAGAAGTAAATAGTGGAATGTTGATTGCCAAGGGTGGAGGGGGGGAAGCGGAAATGGGAAGTTACTAATACTAGGCAATGAGCATGAAGTTTCAGTTAAGCAAGATGAATACTTTCTAGAAATCTGCTATACAACATTGTACTTAGAGTTAACAATACTGTATTGCACATTAAACATGAGATCTACCCTTTTAATGAATTTTAAAATTTATTGAAGTATGGTTGATTCACAACATTTTAGTTTCTGCTGTGCAGCAGAGTGACTCAGTTATATATACACACATATATATGTATATGTATTCAGTTCAGTTCAGTCGCTCGGTCATGTCTGACTCTTTGTGACTCCATGAACTGCAGCACGCCAGGCCTCCCTGTCCATCACCAACTCCCAGAGTCCACCCAAACCCGTGTCCATTGTGTCAGTGATGCCATCCAATCATCTCATCCTCTGTCATCCCCTTCTCCTCCTGCCCTCAATCTTTCCCAGCATCAGGGTCTTTTCAAATGAGTCAGCTCTCTGCATCAGGTGGCCAAAGTATTGGAGTTTCAGCTTCAACATCAGTCCCTCCAATGAACACCCAGGACTGATCTCCTTTAGGATGGACTGGTTGGATCTCCTTTCAGTCCAAGGGACTCTCAAGAGTCTTCTCCAACACCACAGTTCAAAAGCATCAATTCTTCTGCACTTAGCTTTCTTTATAGTCCAACTCTCACATCCATACATGGCTACTGGAAAATCCATAGCCTTGACTAGATGGACCTTTGTTGGCAAAGTAATGTCTCTGCTTTTTAATATGCTGTCTATGTTGGTCATAACTTTCCTTCCAAGGAGCTAGCATCTTTTAATTTCATGGCTGCAATCACCATCCACAGTGATTTTGGAGCCCAGAAAAACAAAGTCAGCCACTGTTTCCCCATCTATTTGCCATGAAGTGATGGGACCAGGTGTCATGATCTTAGTTTTCTGAATGTATATGTATTAGCATTTGCTAATCCCAATCTCTTTCCCCTCACTTGGTAACCACAAATCTGTTCTCTATGTCTGTGACTCTGTTTCTATTTTGTAGATATGTTCATTTGTTTCATATTTTAGATTCCACATATAAGTGATATCATACGGTATTTGTCTTTCTCTTTCTGACTTATTTAAAGTTTAGTATGATAATCTTTAGGTCCATCTATGTTGTTGCAAATTGCATTATTTCATTTTAAAATGGCTGCTTAATATTTCAGTGTGTATGTGTATATATATGTTTGTGTATACACACACACGCACACACATACACACCATGTCTTCTTTATCCATTCGTCTATCCGTGGATGTTTAGGTTGTTTTCATGTCTTGGCTATTGTAAATAGTGCTGCTGTGAACATAGAAATGCATGTATCATTTCCAATTAAAATTTTGTCTGGGTATGTGCCCAGGAACGGGATTGCAAGATCATATGGCAACTCTGTTTTTAGTTTTTTGAGGAACCTCCATACTGTCTTTAGTAGTGGCTTGACCAATTTATATTCACAACAACAGTGTAAGAGGGTTTCTTTTTTTCTACACCCTCTTCGGCATTTATTATTTGTAGGTTTTTTGATGATAGCCATTCTGACCTGTGTAAAGTGGTACCTCATTGTAGTTTTGATTTGTATTTCTTTAGTAATTTAGTGAGGATAAGCATCTTTTCAGGTACCCATTGACCATCTCTGTCTTTTTGGGAGAAATGCCTATTTATATCTTCTGCTCATTTTTCAGTTGGTTTTAAAAAAAAAATTGTATGAGTTGTTTGTATATTTTGGAAATTAAGACCTTGTGGGTCACTTGCAAATATTTTCTCTCAGATTGTCTTTTTCATTTTGTTGATGCTTTCCTTTGCTATATAAATGCTTGTAATTTAGATTAGGCCCCATTTGTTTATTTTTGCTTTTATTTCTATTACTTTGGGAGACTGACCTAAAACACTGGTACGATTTATGTCAGAGAATGTTTTGCCTATATTTCCTTCTAGGAGTTTTGTCGTTTCTTGCCTTACATTTAGGCCTTTAATCCACTTAAAGTTTTTGTGTGTGTGTGCGAAGGTGTGTTCTGGCTTCATTGATTAACATGCAGCTGCCCAACTTTCCCCATCACCACTTGCTGAAGAGACTGTCTTTTGCCCATTGTATATTCTTGCCTCCTTTGTCAAAGGTTAATTGTCCGTAAGTGTGTGGATTTATTTCTGAACTCTCTATTCTGTTCTACTGATCCATATATTTGTTTTTGTGCCAACTCCACGCTGTTTAGATTACTGTAGTATCTAAATGGTATAGTTTAAAGCCTGAGAGGGTTATGCCTCCTGCTTTGTTCTTTTTCTCAGTTGCCTTGGTAATTCTAGATTTTAGTTCCATATAAATTTTAGAATTATTTGTTCTAGTTCTGTGAAAATGTCATGGGTAATTTGATAGGGGCCTTGCTTTGTTGGTTTTTCAGTGTTCTTACCACAGTGGAATTTTAAAAAATTTAAAAAAATTGAAAATGCATAAAAAGCATATGCTACCCTTAAAGCCAGACAAAAAAGAGTCCATGCAATTCTACTTATATAAAAAATCCTCGAAAATGCTTGTTAGTCTCTAGTGACTGAAAGCAGATAATGTTTGCCTGAAAGTGGGCAGAGAGGGAAGGAGTGAGCACGAGAAGACCTGAGGACACTTTTGGCAGTGACGGATATGTTCATTATCTTGATTGTGGTGATGGTTTCATGATCTGTACATATGTCAGAACATCAAGTTGTGCATCTCACAGAATCTCAGTTACATTTTAATAAAGCTCTGATAAGTATTTGCTATTTTCACTCTGTGACTAAATCTAATAAAGCACATTTGTTCAAATGACAACCACATCCTCAGCCCAAGCCATTCTTTTATTCTCTAGGTACCATTTGTGTGATAGAGATAGATGAAAAGTGAGACAGAAACCTAGTAGGTTTTGTATCTTTGCTCCCCATCCCTCTATTCCTTCTCTCTTTTTTCAATCCCTTATCCTCCCTTTCCTTTTTTCTTCCCAGCCCTCCCCAAAGTCACCAGAATGTGAAAGGCTACATCTGTTTCTGCAAAAGCTGTTTTGCAGTGCAATTAAGCATTCCCCACCTTAGCTCCCCAGGAAGCTAGAGACTTGTGTGATCACTGGCATAATGGATGGTACCCAAAGCCCTGGCCCAGGTGTGTGGAGGCAGCACACACATCCATGTGGGTGAGAGGATGCTGCTTTCTGGTACATGACGTAAGGCTACCGCTCCCCTCCTCGGGTCTCTTCAGAACTCAGAGCAGCTGCTACCCTCTAGGTGACCGACAAGTCCTGCCATCGTTCACTCGCCCAGGCCAGCTGACAAACAGAGCCGGTGCATTGCAGCCTGAATAAATAGTCCTGTAGCCATCTCTGGTTTCAGGCTGAGGGAAGAAGTGAACAAGATCTATGATCTGGTGGAGTTCTTTCAGTCTGGAGAGAAAAACTGTTTAGAATTTATATCCATGCTCTTTTCCTTTCAGAAAACTTGAATGGCTCCTAGATATTTTTCTGATATATGGTACCCCTTTCCCTATCTGGATATAAGAATGGCTAGAGTATCCAAATCCTTTGCAGATAATTATTTAGTTTCTGTTATTTTAGTTACTAAAAATAATGCATATATGTTTATAATCTAAAGGAATATTAAGCATAAATCAGCAATAAGTAGCAAATAAGTAGTGCATTAATTAGTTCAGTCTGACCATTCTATTGCTTTACAAAATGAATTAATGATAAAATAGGGATACAGTTAGAATTTTGGGTATTGAGTCCACATTGAACATTTTGAAACAACCATGTTCTCCTCTGACTGGCTTGCCTGAACATTACACTATCTGAGACCTCAATTTGTTCTCTAATGAATACCTCTATAAGAGGAGAAATTATATAGACTAACTTTCTTTATATGCTTCCAGTTTAATTATACAACTATATTGTTACAAATTGACTGAAACAGCCTATTTCAATTCTTTTTCTCTCCATAACCAGCTCTGAATAGATGAACAGAAATAGCTCTCTTCATGTCAGAAACTTTAATTAAACCATTCTGAAAATAAGCATGTGAAAGTACTGGCAGGACCTTAATTTAACCACTTTTCCTGCTCAAATATTCCTGTTGCTTCCTTGAAGGGTTGAAGGTTAGGCTTAGTTCTGCCCCCATTGTTGGGGAAGCGGGCAAGCAAAGTCTGTGGGATTCAGGAGGTTGTGACCTTTTGTCTTTTGGTCTCTCACACTAAATTAAAATCAGGGTCAGAGGAAGGCATATGGCTGATGGAATATTCTAAGAAATATTCATATGACTGGGTCACATGAAATTAATTGATCCCTATTTACATATTCATCTCATAAATCTTTTAATTTCTTCAATTTCATTTTATTGTTTAATAAAAGTTTATGTCATCATATATTTGCAAGGACTGCTTTAGGCACTTAAATTGTTACTCCTTTAAATCTTATAACTGTCTATGAGGTAGAGCCTTTTGCTAGTCTCATTTTATGTGTAGGGACTTAAATAATTTTCTTGATCACTTCAGCTGGATTTGAACCCGAAAAACCAGTCTCCAGGATCTGGGTTGGTCAGCACTGTTTCTTTCATCAAGAAGGAATGCCTCCTTGGCAGGAACCAGCTGCTGCTTCATGTCTTTGCTTATGCACTGCTGTTACCCCAGCATCCTGCCTTCAAAATAAATTTCTCCAGTGTAACTTTCCCAACTCAACCCACTGGCTGTCCATGTGCTGATTTCTAGGTTGTGTGCAGCATTCAGTTTTCCTGTATATTTCTTCCAGAATTGTCTCACTTTCTTGGCTTAAAAAAAATTTTTTTTTTTCCTGCTTCTTAAGTATTAACACTTGGACTTCTCTGCCCTTTCTTCCCCACTCTCCAGCAGTCACTTCTTCTGGAATGGTATAACTGTCCCCTTTTACAAGTCATTCAGGCAGGAGAATGAAACCAGAAGTGAAATTTAAAAAAAAAAAGCATAATAATACCATATTAGAGGAGTATTTTTTTAAATCCCCCCACATAAATAGCTTTCAAGCAAGAGATACCATATTCTTGAGGAGAAGGGGATGACAGAGGATGAGATGGTTGGATGACATCACTAACGCGATGGAAATGAGTTTGAGTGGACTCTGGGAGTTGGTGATGGATAGGGCAAGCCTGGTGTGCTGCAGTCCATGGGTTCGCAAAGAGTCATACATGACTGAGCAACTGAACTGAACCATATTTTTGTCCACATATACATTAAATGTTAGGTGGTAGGTAGCTTTGAGATTTTTACGTTTTTTTCAATTGAAAAATAATGACGCTTTCATGGCGGGATCAATACTTCCATTAGAAAAATAATCAGTATTAAAGAATTTGTAACACAAAGCTAAAATCAAATGCAGTGAAAAGTCAGGGAGAAAGTTTTTCAATATAACTGAATTTAATTAGCTTATAAACTGTCCTACTGGCACATGAAGACTTGTTCACATTGTGATACTAAAATAAAATAATTTGGGGTGTCAGATATACATTGACAAAGATCAGAATGCTCACAAGATTTATTGAATTGCAGCAATTCCTCTGTGCTGTTATTCTCTTCTGTTCCCAGTGAACACAAAGTTAGTTTAAATCAGAGTGTGAAGGTCATTAAACCATAGAATCTATTTTTTTTTAGGATAGTTTGTTGGATTTTTCTGAAAAACACCTTCTGTAGGGAGTGATTCATTTATATGGCTCTGCAAGTCTAGATGGTCTTTTTTCTTAACCATCTGTGGTTATTTCACAGGAGTTCAAGTTGAGCCACTTCCTTAGGCATCTTTAAAACAGTGTGATGAGTTGCTTATAAAGAATCTAAATTTCTGTAAGAGATTTTGGCTATTAAAAGCCCTACCTTTAAATAACTGTTTATCAATATGTCTTTTAAAAAAAGGTTGGAGGAGGTTTGGCAGCATTGAATTAATTTACTCACTTATATTTACTTAAAATAATGGGGTAAAACCCAAACCAGGAATGGCATCAGTCTGTATATGGTGGTTGAATTTTGTCAGCAAAACCTTGCACAAAGTGTTGTGCTATGAGGGATGTATGGGTCAGCTAGCTGGCTTCTCTTTGCTCCCCAGGACTCCAGACCATCCCAGGACCCTCTCACCTTCCCTGTTTCCCTCAACTTTGCAGTCTTTTGGGCCAGAGTTTCTCCTGCCTCCCAGGGCTCAACAGTGTCCACTGGCTGTGTCTTCAACTGTAGGTACTACTGTGATAATAGGTGCAAGTGTTTGGAGGAGTTTCTCTGTCAGGTAATTTGTATTTAAATAGAGGTTTCAAGACTCTGCCCTTACAACTGTCTTAAAGTTTTTTTTTTTTTAATTTTATCTTATAGTTGATTTACAATGTTGTGTTAGTTTCAGGTCTATAGCAAAGTTTTTTAGTTCTACATTTGCCTATATCTATTCTTTTTTCATTCTTTTCCCATATAGGTTATTACAATATATTGAGTAGAGTTCCCTGTTTTATACAATAGGTCCTTGTTGACTATTTCATGTATAGTAGTACATATCTGTTAATACCAACTCTCCTCTGTGGTAACCATAGTTTGTTTTTGAAGTCTCTGAGTCTGTTTCTATTTGGTAAATAAGTTCATTTGTGTCCATTTTTAAGATTTCCCATATAAGTGATGTAATATGATATTTATCTCTTTCTGTTTGACTCCCTTCACTAGTATGACAATCTCTCTGTCTGTCTATGTTGCTGCGAATGGCATTATTTCATTCTTTTTATGGCTGAGTAATATTCCCTCATATATGTACCACATCTTTATCCATTCTTCTGTCAACAGACATTTAGGCTGTTTTCATGTCTTGTAGTGTTCTCTGGATACGTGCCCAGGAATGGGATTGTTGGATCATATGGTAGTTCTACTTTTAGTTTTTTTTTTTTAAGGGACCCGCATACTCTTCTCCATAATGATTATACCCACAGTGTAGGAGGGGAACACTTTTCTCCACACCCTCTCAAGCATTTGTTATTTGTAGACTTCTTGATGATGGCCATACTGACTGGTATGAGATGCTACCTCGTTATAGTTTTGATTTACAATCTGTAATAATTAGTGATGCTGAGCAGCTTTTCATGTACTTTTTGCCCATCTGTATGTCTTAAAACTGTCTTTTACTGTTGGGAACTTTAACTTCTTACATATTGGGTTCTTCATTTCTGTGATTTTTTCATCAGGACAGCTATTGTCTTGAGCTTCCTGAGTGATGTCCATCATCTAGCGATCATCCTGACCTTCTACCTGACCACCTTTGCAGAGGTAAAGAGCTGAAGACTGATCAGGGTGGTCCCCAGTACCCAGCTTGGGTCATTTGGTCAACATCCCCTGTGACTAGTTGCTGAGCTATGTTGTTTTGTTTAGTTGTTTAGTCATGTCTGACTCTTTGAGACACCATGGACTGTAGCCCACCAGGCTCCTCTGTGGGATTTCCCAGGCAAGAATACTGAAGTGGATTGCCATTTCCTTATCCAGGGTTATCTTCCCAATCCAGGGATTAAACCCACATCTCCTGCATTGGCAAGTAGATTCTTTACCTCTGAGCCACCAGGGAACCAACATTGGGTGTTAACTCTTTTGAATTTTGACTCTGCCGATAGGAAGCTAACTTAAGGTGGAACTAGCTTTGGGGGAGCCAATCAGTGATCAGTGCAGATAGACACAAATTTGAAGATCAAACCACAGTGAAAGTTATATGACTTAGAAATATTCTAAGAAGCGCTGTGAGAGTAACAACAAACTTCATAGCAGTCTTCTTTTTGGAGAGAGGAGTTAACCATGAGACACTTATTTGAAAGAGAATAGGCTGCTCCAAAGAGAAAGAGAATGGGCTTCTATGGTAGCTCAGTTGGTAAAGAATCTGCTTGCAGTGCAGGAGACCCAGGTTCAATCCCTGAGTCAGCAAGATCTCCTGGAGAAAGAAATGGCAAACCACTCCAGTATTTTTGCCTGGAAAATCCCATGGATAGCGGAGCCTGGTGGGCTATAGTCCATGGGGTAGCAAGAGTTGAACATGACTTAGCAACTAAACCATGCTTCCCAAAACACACTCTTCTCAATTGTCAGCTGTTTTTTATTTTCTCATACTGTATGAAAGTGTGGAAAGTTCTGTCCTGAATATAGACCAGGATGAAGCATTAGCAGTTTATGTCTTAATAAACTGATTCTTACTAATGTGTAGGTAGCTGATGATTCAGAATGAGGCCTTGCCTTAGCTACAAAAAATAGGTCAAATTCATGGCAGGTTGGAAGCTTTCAAAGAGAATTGTCATATTTCAGGTATAGAGATTACCTAAGATGATATTGTATATCTATCTATGAGAGCTTGAATATAGTGTAAAACACTCATATTTATGCCTTTAATATATGACACAGATTTTGATTTAGACACAAATTTGAGGAAAGGGGTCTTTATCAGCTTGCCAGTCACGTGGAGGAAGCTGGAGGTTCAAGTCAATGATTTAAAAAATGTATCATATACAGCCCAGCTACTGTTGCAGACATTTTCACATTCTCTCATTGATATTTCTAGTGATATTGTGAAGTCAGTATTGTTAATTTATTAATTTGAGAGATGAAGCTCAGAGAGGTTATATGATTAGATGTTCAAAGTCCTTTACACAGCAAAAGTCTCGAAGCGTCTCCTGTGTGTGTGTCTATCTGCACCTGTGTTATAAAATGAGTAAGTCACATCCTTTGCTCTTAGGAAACTTCTCTGTTAACTCCTGTTACCCATTTGGTCTTTGTTTGATATTAAATGGATGTCTCAGCTCCATGTAAAGCAGAAATATCTGCTAAGGTGATCTGCCATGGTGTATATTGCATGAGATTAGGAAGAGATTAGGAATGGATTCAAGATGTGAAGGTTATTGAGTTCAGAAGGCTGAATTCTCTAGGTCAAAGGAAATTCCTTGGGTTCTATCTGTCCTTACAGGTCAAAAGCTTAGAGCGGTAAGATTTAGATTTAAAAATCTTTATTGAAAAGTCTGTTCTCTATGTCTGCATCTGCACAGCTGCCCTGCAAAGAGGATAATCAGTACCATCTTTCTGGATACCATGAATGAATGAAAGTTGCTCAGTCATATCTGACTCTTTGTGACCCCATGGACTACACAGTCTATGGAATTCTAGAATACTAGAATGGGTAACCGTTCCCTCCTCTAGGGGATCTTCCCAACCCAGGGATTGAACCAGGGTCTTCTGCATTGCAGGCAGATTCTTTACTAACAGAACTATCAGGGAAGCCCATACACAGGCTTCCATATATGTGGATTCCATACACAGGTGTTAACATACAGTATTTGTCTTCCTCTTTCTAACTTACTTCACTCTGTGCAATAGGCTCTAGGTTCATTTGTGACTGATTCATGTTGATGGATGGCAGAAATCAGCACACTATTGTAAAGCACTTATCCTCCAATTAAAACAAAATAAAAATAAAATTTTGTTGAATGAGTGTTCACTATTGATAGGTTCCTTTACATGTAATTTCCTATCCAATGCTTGAAACAACTCTATGAGAAAGTTAACCTTGTTTTCCTGATGAGGTGCCTGGAGCCGTGTGATGCTGTATAAATTATATGGCTAGTATTTGAAGAGATAATAGGTTCAGTTTCAAAACTGCATCCTACCACAGCAGTTATAGGGAATATTTCACTTTTGCAGATATGAAAAACTGAGGGGAAAGTTTTGACTGGAAATCTGTTCTTTCCTGTTTCCAATTAAATGTAGTACTGAGAGAAGAGTATTGGATTTGTAAATATTAATAGTTCATTTCATTGAAGTCAATAAGCAATTATGGTGCCAAGGTGTTTATCATATCATATTTTAAAGGCCTCTTATAATATGAATACACTGTCAGAATTTCTAATGCTGGAGAGAAGTATGTTAAGATAAAGCAATTGAAAAATAATTGAAGCTGTTAGTAAGCATAGAGCCCTATATCTGTGAGACAATATGCTGAGAACAAATACTCTACAAATTAAAAATTTTTCATTTATAAATAAATTACAAGTGTGTAAGTTTCATAGCTAGACAGTAAGTTTTTTAACTCATTCTTGCCCAAGCTCCTAGTGAACATTGTTGATTGCATTGACCGCCTATAAGCAGCTGATTTTTGCAAAGCACTAACTCTGACAGGAACTTTCAAGTAGTTCTAATTCAGATGTCACCACTGCAAGGTGATTCATTAGCTCTTTAATCATACATATATGGCCAAAGCCACATTTCCGTGATGCACATAATGGAAATGACAAACACATTCTGCATGCACCACCGTGGCTGAGCTTTGAAAGAACTCTACTACTCTTATAGGGTGAAGCTCCTTTTTTTTTTTTTCCCTTTAACTTTTCCGTATTCTAATGACCTTTACTCCCCAGTGTGATACCTCCACTAAATACTGCTTTTATTCTAGTTGCTTAGTGTTGAGTCGCAGGCATTAGAGACAACTGAATGAGTCTTGCAAATTGTTTAAATAAGATGTAAAAATGTGATGGAGCCTGCAGAATTTACATGGGCTTTGTCCACACTTCTACTAAATTTCCCAGCTTTCACTGAGTCCTCTCAATGGCTAGAGAAACAGGAGATTCACAGAGTCCCTCTTTTAAAAAGAGTTATATGCCCATGATGAGTAGTGTCCACAAACCTACTGTATCCTCTTGCATGTGTCTCAGGCCATGGAGATACATCCATGCCTGCACACAGCCACAAAGAATTAGTAAATTGGGGCCTGTTTTCTATTCTATCTTGTCAAAGGGACATACCTCTTTGTTACTAAAATCACTTGAAATTCAGGAACTGATAATACTTCTGCAGAGTATTCTTTAAGTGGTTTTCCATACTAATAGCAGCTGTCCATTTACATCTCCTTTTCTGTTCTCTGAATTTTCTTTAACTGCTGTCTCTTCCTTTGTTAGATATAGAATTAGTGAGAAGAGTTGGAAGAAAGTTCTCAGAGTTTCTGGGGTAGGAGGAGTAACAGAACAGTGGAAGACCTGTTCCTCCTCCATATAAGTGTTTGCTGTAAATATATCTGCTATGTGACTGGGGTTACACCTAGAGTTGCGGTCAGAACACAGTGTGGCATGAGTACTATAGAGGTGGCATTAGTCACTAGCAGCAAGCCATGCAGGCAACATAAGAGGCCTGCCATAGAGTTACGGGATTCTTCTCGCAAAAGCATCCAGAGTTATCATCCGAACCCTGCATAAAATAAAATAGGAGGGGCTGCCAGTTTTTCACTTCTCTGAGGTCTGCTCCCAGGGTTTAACAGCTCTGTACACTGAGGGTTACTGTCTTTCTGGGAAACATGAACACAGAACTTGTCATCTGTAGTCAGTGTCTGTTCAAAAGATGCTGTACGTTCTTCACCGTCTAAGTAAAAGGCAAAGTCAGGAGCATTCACTATTGCAGGAAGCAAGTGAACAGTTCTGTTTTCATGCAACAACCAAGGGAGTAAACATAGAAGTATGTTTTGCTTAGGATTATCTTCGATGGTTTAATGAGTCTTTATGAAATTTCAGGTGTATTCCCAATTCTCAGATTGGCCCATAAACTGCATGTTTTAATTACTTTGGAGCATAGAGGGAGATTTTGTTAATCCTTAGCTGTAAGATGCTTGAGTGATTTGAATACTTCAGCTTATTGGTCAGTAGCATGCATATTCTATATGGAGGCCGCATTAACTATGCAAGAAGCCAAATGAGGACCTATGAGAATGGTGTTCAAAACATGGTCTCAGCAAAAGGGATCTATTGTTGATAAAACTTCATCACAAACTCTCAATGAAACCCACAGCCTCCTATACTCTCAGACCAAATATTCAGGGCTCAGTCTCTCAGGATGGAAGCGTCACTACTAATAAGTTTTGAGGCATATTTTTTATTAAGTTTATTTTATTAAAAGTTTCATAAAGAGACTGACACAAATTTACTTTAGAAGTTTCATTCACTGGGGTCTTTTATCTGTATTTGCATCTTGAATCCAATTAAAGACATTATCTTGGAATTCAAACCTCCTAAAATGTTTTGGTGACTTTTTTTCTATCCCCACCATCATTTTTGCTTGGATTTGAAAGATTATTCATATTAGTAGGAGATAGGGGTGTGAATGTGGCTTCCCAGTTTACGCTAGTGGTAAAGAACCTGCTTATCAATGCATGAGACGTAAGAGATGTGGGTTCAATCCCTGGGTGGGGAATATCCCTTAGTGAACAGCATGGCAACCTACTCCAGTATTCTTGCCTGGAGAATTCCATGGACAGAGAGACCTGGCAGGCTTCAGTCCATAGGGTCCCAAAGAGTTGGACACGACTGAAGCAATTTAGTGGGCATGTGTTCATGTGCGCATGCGCGCGCGTACACACACACACACACACACACACACACACACACACACATGCACACAAAGGTGAGAATGATTAAAAAGGGAGTGTAGTCACCTTAAGCTGTTTGCAAAAGTGATTGTCTACCTAATTCACATTGTCCTCCAGCAGAGTTAATTGGGAACCTGCATTCCAATTCCAGTGATATTGTTGGAGTTAATGTGTTTCTGGAACTCTCCTTTGGAAATGTCTGTAAGTGTCTGTTTATAACCCCACAAGCCTTCTTCAGTTATTTATTTATATTAACTTCTTTTTGAAAATTCTTTTACCTAATTTACCAAATTTTATTTCAAATAATGTTTGACTATTCAAAAAAAGCCAAAAATATTTAAATATGTTTTTTAAAAAATAATGCATTCATTAATTGTAACAAAAGTAAATATTATACTAGTTTAGAATGTTGATAACAGAAACTGGATGTAGGGCATCTTAAAATTCCCAAAAGTAACTTTGTCATTGTTCTGTAAGTGTGAAACTATTCCAAAATAAAAAATGTTTTTGGAAAGGACAGCTCTAATACCTGAGAAATGTTGTCTTTTCCTGATATTGACTTTCCTCATTGAGAAAAGAGGAAATGAAGAATAAGAGTAAAGAAACTGACCTTTTCTGAGTATCTCTTATGTTCCAGAATCTTATGTACATGTTCTCATTTACTTCTTATGATAATCCAATGACAATAGTTATTATTACAATCTTATATGAAAAGAAGAAAGATGCTTAGAAAGGGTAAATGATTTGGCTGAAGACAAATAGCTATAATATGTGGTAAACTTGAGAATCCAAGCCCATTTACCTAAGTCTTACTTCTCTCCATCACATAACCATATTTCTTCTTTATAAAATGTGTCATAGGCTTTGAAATTAATTTCCAAGAGCAGTTTCTAAAATAATGTCAAGTACAAATTCCCCACAACTAATCACATTGAACAGGGTAACAGATAAAAAATTTCTGGTATGTATATTCTTCAAAACTAGTCATTGTTTTATAATTAAAGTTGTTAACTTTTCTGATGATGTCCATAGGGCAGCAGATCTTTCTCATTTGAGGGAACTGAGCTTTCACTTCAGGGACAGCGGATCTTTTAGACCAAGCCCCTCTCTGAACTTGTCATCAGGCCAAAGCATCCATTTGGTAGAAAGGCCCAATGTGTGAAAAAATGAGGTTGGCTCTAGGAAATGTAGGCCAAATAAATGCTTCTGTGTTAATGGAAGATTTGGGGCTTTTGCCAACATTGTGGCTTATTCAGGTTACCATGGAGAAATAGAGGGCTCTGCTGATGAGGCCAAAGAATGACCTGCTGGCAGTGGGTTTTCACACCTGTGGGGCGCTGCTCAGGTGCTCCGCTCTTCCAGCTGCCAGCTCACAGGTGGGTGCCTCCCCAGGAACTGCCCTCTGATGAAGGGAGCTGCTTTACCCAAGTTTAGTACCTCCTTTGGGCTGCCTGCTTCTAATACAGATAGATGTTGGGTTACAAAGACCCGATCCCCTTGCCTCAGTATGAAGCATCTTTGAAGGGCCTCCCAGCCTCAGAACTCCCTTTGGGGTTGGCTGAGGCCTCTCTCTCAGCTCCCTCACACTTCCAACATCACCCTTTGCTCAGGACTACTTCTTTTGCTCGAGTGCAGGTATTGATCCAAGGGAGCCTTGAGATCCATATGCAAATCTCAGAGCCACTTTCTTGGGGAGAACAATCTATGCCACTATCTCAATGTGTTACTGTCCTCTCTCCTTATGGGAAGAATCCAGTTCTTTAAAATGCTCTCTTAAAAATCACATCACTCTTTCCAGGAGACCTCCTCTCACTAGGTTAGTGCCCTCTTAGCAGGTCCTTCAATCTTAGTTAAGTACCTGCCCCAGTAGAACTTTTTTGTCACCAAATTGTGATTGAATTGTACTTAATTATGCCAAACTAGTCAAACCCCTTTAAAGAATTTTTATTGGTTTTGCTCCAAAGATAATTTGTCACATAACCACAAGCATTGATGGGGTAAATCCTGGAAACTTTATTACTTGCTTTTCAGTGCCAGTTAATTCTTTAAAAAATGGGCAAAGAATTGAAATGATTGATATCCTGAAGAAAGAAATCCAGAAAGAAAGCCTGAAAACAGATTTGCCTAGAGATAACATTTTTTTTCTGTTTTATATGTGATTCTGAAACAGAGATGTATATACCACAGAATATTGATTCAGAATTCATGATGTTTCCTTCCAACCAAGAAATGTCTACTTTAAACTGGGGGAAATCATACTGTGCTCCACATAATGTAACTGTTTTTACGGATGATGGAATTAGCGCCTGTGAGTTAATGCTCTCCTGTGAGGCATCTTCTCAGACCCCTCCAGCTCACGGTACCAATCCTTTTTGCTGACTCTCCATTGTCTGCTTTGTTTGTGCCACCTATTAAGAGTTAAACATGGATGGGCATTGAATACATTTGCGGAGGTACCCGTACTCAGAGACCCTGGCCTTGAATAAAGGACTAACTCAAACTAGACCATAAATACTCCCCAACAGAAAACGTCCCTGTGGCTTCCCACAAAGAAGTAAAGCCTAAGTGAAGATATGGATTTCATAGGCTCACTGTTTTTCAGTCTCTCAGTTGTGTCTGACTCTTTGTGACCCCATGAACTGCAGTACATTAGGCTTCCCTGTCCTTCACTATCTTCTGGACTTTAATCAAACTCATGTCCATTGAGTTAATGATGCCATCCAATTATTGGCTCATAGGGCCTTAATTTATGAGCTTTCCAGGAGCTTCCTACTGTGGTCAGTGGTCTGGGTGTCAGTCCCTTAATATCTGTATTGTTTTTCTCTCATGGAAGATGTTTTATCTTGCCTCCTCCCTGTGATAACACTCTTAATCCTCATTTATTTACTGTCCCAGTTTTGCTTACTGCTTTACTTACTAATCTAGATTGTTGTGGTTTTCCTCACTATAGTGACCCTATAACCCAAGCACAAGAGAAGAACTGACTCTAATGATGGACTGCAGCCAGCCATACAGTCAGTTCCTCTTGAAGATTTCACTTATTTTCAGAGCTAGGTAGATCTTGTTGAAGTTGCTTGTCTGCTTTAACCCTGGAGAGTCTTAAATCCCCATTCATCCCTTTATGCTAGCGATGCTCTCTTCATTACTGGAATTGTTTGAGCTAATAAAGAGAAGCAAGTAGTTTGTGTTTTAACACAAAGCCAATTTTCTTACTGCTAATCATTCTCATGAAACTTTATACTCAGTCCCATAACCACTTGTCTGTTGCATTGAATACCAATGACTCTCTTTTATTGATGTTTAACTCTTCACATATGTCTCTTGTCTTCTTAGTTAGAATAAGTGCTCGCTGAGGGAAAGGTTCTTGCCTTGTATATTTTTTTATCTTTCAAGAAACTTAGAATTCTGCTTTGTGTATAACTTGCTGGGCTAAATATACTTTATTGTACTTAGCATTCACTTCCACTTCCTTTTTATCCCTCCAACCAATTCATGTAAAAGGGGCTAGGAGACTAAAAATGACATTTCTTAGGCACCTTTTTTTAGCTTTTGGATGGATGTGATTTACATTCATGCAATGAGATGTCAATGCATGGAATTGTAAGGGAGGTGGAGGATGTCTTTCTTCAGAGCTGTCAGTGGACATGCAGACTCCTAGGGATGGAGACGTTTTCTGCATCCAGATGCCACATTCTACTCTCTGGTCATCAGCTTGTGAGTGTGCAGCACATGGATGGGCACAGCGGTAGTTCAGTAACGTCTGGGTCACAGCCGAGGGGGCATGATTTTGAAGCAAAAAAAAAAAAAAAAAAAAGGAAAATCCAGCCTGTGACAGCACCCTGGCTTTTCTGCTTTTCCAGTCCTTCCAAAATTTTGAAAATACCAAATTCCCTATTAAATCCTCTTCTTATTGAAACACTTAGAGTGTTCTCTATTTCTTGCATTGAATCCCAGCCAACACAATTGCTCCACATCATTTGTTGGTATGGTAAAAATATCTCATGCCTGTCCAGATTACACACAAAGAGCTTCTGCATTGTAATTCTATTTCCTTTTATGTTTCTGATTTCTGATGGACTCTGAGGGCCTTCAAAATGCTCGGGACTCACCTATATTCTTTTATTCACTTTAAGGGTGGCAAAATCAGCCCCTGCCTTCTTCAAAACAAGTGCAAACACATTTAGTCAGTCAGTAAAGAATTATAGCAAATGGGATAATAAAGATAAAAGTTTTGTGTTTAAAAACCCAATTAATTATTGGCAGGTGAATCTTCAGAATCTGAAATTATTTACTCAATGCCCCAGTTTAACAGTGAACAATTTGTTTCATTGGTCGTTAGTTTTATTTAAGTCTTGACTAAATCGCACATGAGTGCTTTTGATTGTGTGGTACAAATCCACATTCTAAATTGAATATTGTGGACTATTCAATTTTCTGAATGTAATTTTGCATATAACAGGCTTATCACGGAAAGAGCTCAAAACACATTGAAAGATGAGGATTAATGAGGCATGAATCCTAAATCACTTGGCTTGGCCCAAATTGCAGTTCTGGTTGTGGAGTTCGGACCACATCCCAGTTGTCTTGATTCTAGTCCGCTGTGTTCTTCCCTGGCCTTCCTTTGGTCAGAGGTCTTTTGGGTCTGTGATTAACTGAATCCTTTAATTTGAGCTTTCAGTCATTTTTTCTCATGCGTGTCTTCCCTTTGGGTCTGTAAATGAGAACTCCATCCACTGGCTTGGCAACCTTAGCTCTTGTGAGTACAATGATGACTGCTTATATATATCTATGTATATACATAGATATACATATATGTATATTTTGGGAGGTTCTGATTTCTGATATTTTTATCTTTTTATTTTATATTGGGGTATAGCTGATTAACAATGTTGTGATAATTTCAGGTGGACAGAAAAGGGACTTAGCCAAGCATATACATGTATCCATTCTCCTCTAAACTCCCCTCCCATCTAGCCTGCCACATAACATTGAGCACAGTTTGATGGGTGCTAATATTAACATGGCACTTTATAAATACCTTTCACAAATTTAAGTTATTTGAGCCTCTCAAAACCTTATAAGTAAGTAAGGCAGGCAGGTATTATTATGTTAACCTTGTTTTATAGACAAGGAGAGAATTTCTCTGAGAATCTATCTCTGAGGAAGATACAAATATTTTAAAATGAAGGATGGAATCAGTTTGGATTAAGAAACTACTTCGGTAGTACTTCTGTAGTTTAAATATGCTTGCAGACATTTGAACCATGTGCCCCAGAATTTTAAGTCAATAGTATTAAAATGCCTAAGCCTCAAGGTAGTCTGTGGTAACAAGTGACACAGGATCTTTCATTAACTGACTTCTGCAAGTTAGCCTAGTTTACAAGCCAGAGAAGAGGTAAGGAAGATACTTTGCAGGCGAATTTGTGAGCTTTTGGCAATTTTAGCAATCTAGATTTTGATTCCAAGGCAAAGGGTTTCTTCCAGCCTTTAGTTTCCTTTCCTTCCAGTCTCTAGTTTCCTGGTCCACTGGCTATGAATGACTCAAGGGCAAAAAGATCATGCTTTATTCATTTGTAAACCAAATTTCTTGAGCACTGCAGAGAACACAGTCAAATGTCCACAGCTATGCTAGTGGCTCTTATTCCAAAGTTCCTCTGAATTAATTCATTATCTTTTGAAGTATTGTGTTGAATGCATAGCCTCAAATGCTAATGTGAATCTCCAGTCCTTCATTTGATATTCTTTCCTAGTATGAAGCAATCAATTTTCTTGTCATGATGACTCTTTATAAATGCTTGCTATTTATTGCATCTGCTTTCATTCTCTCTCCTTCCACATTAAATTCACTCTTCTACTTTATTTCCCTTTTGTTAGATGCTGTTGGTAAATCACAAAGTACAGATAGAATACCAGGGGAACATATCCCCCCCACCTCTGTTCTAGACAAATGCTCTTTAAGCAGAACATTATAAAAATTAAATTGAGATGAATAGATGGAACACTGAGTTATTCTCCAGGGCTTTGAGAAGACCCAGTGCTGTGGCAAGGGCTCCGCTTTCCCCTCCACACCTGTCACAACTGTGTTCACATTGAGGTATAACAGAGTACTGGCTGCCTTGGCTCTTCCAGTGAGCTGAAATGGTTGACAACTGGTTGACAGTTCTGTGAGGACTTCCAAGGAACAAGAGTATCTGAGGCTGGCTCTGTCATCATCCTGTTGGTGTTCCATTTTCACGCACCGCCTTCTTTTATAAGAAAAAAAGACTTTTTTTTTTTTCAAGAGTTTTACCCAGAATAGAATTCCTTTTTAATACTTAAGTTATGGGGCTTCCCAGGTGGCTCAGGTGGGTAAAGAAGCTGCCTGTAATGCAGGAGACACAGGAGACAGGTTTGATCCCTGGTTTTGGGAAGATCCCCTGGAGGAGGGCATGGCAATCCACTTCAGTATTCTTGCCTGGAAAATCTCATGGACTGAGGAGCCTGGTGGGCTACAGTTCACAACTGAAGTGACTGAGCATGCACTTAAGTTATGAATATTCAAAAAAAAAAAAAAAAATACTCCTCCTGCCACATCCTCCCAAAGTCTAAGAGGAACTGACTTGGCAGTAAGTATAGCATTTATTTGCTTCTCCATTTACTAAGAAATTCCCAGAGGACCCTTTCCTCAGAAATACAAGCTTGAATTGTGCCCAGTCCTTGTTACTAATGCTCACTAAGAGCGATGGAAATACTAAAGCAAGCAGTTATTAGCAGTGGCATTTGGGCTGTGAGTGGTTTGCAGATGCTGAGGGTGAAACATCTCAAAATGGAACTGAAAGGAAAAGACAAATTCAAATTGATAAGGAGGCTGTACATGTGCTTCATTTAACTTCAGACAGACTTTTGACTACTTGTGTCATATGCAAATATGTACAACAATGCTTGAAATTGGATTTCCATTTTACTTAATTAGATTAGTGCAAGACCTGCATAATAATCAAGAGTAGTAACAGGGCTACTGCTGGGGTTCACAATCTCAAAATGATTGCTAGTTTTGAAATTGGGTCTGTCTTCTTGCAATGAGGTTATTTGGTTGATTTTTGGTGTAGTTAAGGTTGGTTTTTGGCTTCCCTGTGGCTCAGTGGAAAAGAATCTGCCTGCCGGGCAGGAGACATAGGTTTGATTCCTGGGTCAGGAAGATCCCCTGAATAAGGAAATGTCAACCTACTCCAGTAATTTTTCTGGGAAATCCCATGGACAGAGGATCCTACAGTCCATGGGATCACAAAAGATTCAGACTCGACTCAGCGACTAAACAACAACAAAGGCTGATTTTACTTGTATTTGTGTGGTCCAACTAAAAGAACTCAATTTTCTTTAACTTGAGTAGGTAGATAAAAATAGAATGTTTAAAAAATTCTGAAGAAGTAATTAAGGATTTATTTTTGCATTAAAGACTGCTCTAACAAAAATAAGTTCAAGTTCTATTTTTTTCCAAGTTTTAAATGAAATGGGTAATGAAACCTCACTGCATGTTTTCTCTCCAACATGAATAATAGGAATTTGAAATCCATTATAATTACAATTAGGGTGTTTTCTCTCCAGGTTTTAGATATCTACAGTGTGTGGCCTGCAAAAAGAACAGCTTTACATAATTACAAAAGACAAGGAAGATTGGTTTCAGAAAAGCCAATAGTGGAACAGACGATTACACATAAAATTCTGGGCAAGAAGACAATGACAATACCAAGAGAGAGAGAGTGCTCAAGAGAGCGATACTAAGAAACCATTCAGAAATCAAGAAAACCCAAATAGCATTTATCCAAGCAGAGAGCAGCTCTGCAGTGTTCTATTAAGCAAAAGGAAGGCAGATGTTCCATCTTGTCCCTGTTGGGAAGATTTTCATTTGTAGCTGGGTGATGTTTTTAAATAAGACTTTCCTAAGTACTGCTTTGTAGAAGGAAATCGAATTTCATGACAGACAAGAGGAATTTTGGGCCACTCTGGTAGCTCTCAGATGTGCAGTTCAAACTTTGACTTAAAAAGCACATGTAGGAATGGAAAAAGTTTAAGCCTTAGAGTTAAGGACCTTATGCCTGCCTTGGCCATTAAGTCAGGCTATCTGCCTTTTCATGCTCCAGTTTCTTCATTGGCTGAGCAGATTATAATAACACACTGTGACTGTGTGAAATTGGTTGGTATACCTCTTAACTTCCCTGAATCTCAGTGGTTTTATCTTTAAAGTGGGATCATTTATGACTTTAGAGAATTTCAGGGTAAGGGGCCTTCATTTTTCTTGTAAGCTAATTTTCAATTAACTCCGTATTTCTCATATTCTATGGCCCTGCTCTTTGCCTTTTATGTTTCATGGAGTGTTTATGAAGATGAAATAAGACCATGTACAGGTCAGTGCTTTAAAGAATATAAAGGGCTACTTAAAAATCAAAGTGGGACTTATTGTTAATATAAAAGCAGATTTTGGAACAAGTTCCAATTTTTGGTCAAAAATTTTTATAAATCATATACCCAGTCTGGGGCAGAACCCTTGGGGGAAATTTCTTACCCTAATATTAGTAAGCATAGGGATAGAATTTGGACCCTGGTCAAATTGGCCTAAGTCTGTGTGCCTGATGACTATCTATATGATAGGTAGATGACTGTTGTTAAAAGATAAACTGAAGCATGTTAAAAATATTAAGAGTTTATTTGAGTAAGAATCTATTTGAATCAGGCAATGTTCAATCTAGCAGATAGAAAGGACCTCTGAAGAGCTTTATAAAATGAAAGACTTTTATAGCGAGAAAGGAATGGAAATGAGGAAGTTATACTAAGCAAAATAGTGGGATGGTTATTGCAAGATTACTTTCCTTTAGGGAATGACGGGTGTATCAGGCACACTGCCTAACTGTTAATCAGATGATTCCTGGTTGACTGGCTTAAGATTCCATTTATGAGAGCTATAAGTGTAATTTAGTCTTCATTTGATGACTCAGCTGGTAAAGAATCTTCCTGCAATGTGGGAGACCTGGGTTCGATCCCTAGGTTGGGAAGAACCCTAGAGAAGGGATAGGCTACCCACTCCAATATTCTAGCCTGGAGAATTCCATGAACTGTATAGTTCATGGGGTCACAAGGAGTTGGACACAACTGAGTGACTTTCACTTTCTTTTCTTTCTTTTGGTGACATGGGGCTTAGCCTGATGAACTCTATTTTGGGGCCTATTGTCTTTTTATTTTTTTAAAGCAAACAAACATTATCTATAATGGTGAGAATGTCCACTACTAAAACTAGTTTAGGGGAAGTGCTGAAAAAGGGGTTTGAAACTTCTTCATCCATTTTCTTTGGGTTCTTAAAGGGTTTAAAAAGTCCCCAAAGCACTTTATTGCTTCTTTCAATGGCCTCCACAACATCAAGAGAGGTTTCCCTGGTGGCTCAGCTGGTAAAGAATCCACCTGCAATACAGGAGACCTGGGTTTGATCCCTGGGTCAGAAAGATCCCCTGGAGAAGGGGCTGGCAACCCACTCCAGTTTTCTTGCCTGGGAAATCCTATGGATAGAGGAGCTTGGTGTGCTGCTATCCATGGGGGGCATGAGGGGGGATCACAAAAGAGTCAGACATGACTCAGTAACTAAACAACAGCAGCATATCCCAATATGCCATACTATAATGGGATGGTTTGTTTAATTTTGGTCTCCATCCACTAAAATTACCAGCTTTAGGAGAGCAAGGACTCTTGTTTACTTTGTACCTCTGGAATCACTGAGATTGCCTGGCACATAGTAGGAGCTCCAAAAATACTTCTTGAAAGAAAAAGTAGGCTCATAGAGACCTAAAGTCACAGCTGTCATGTGGAGGAGGACCCAATTTTGGTTGGAAAATGAAAGAAAGATTATACACTAAGACTTTGTAACAGGAAACTTGAGGCCGCATTTTGTGATTAGAGAATGTTTAAAGAAGACAAATAGCAAACCAATTTGTCTTCCAGAAAGGATAATTTAGAATATTAATGGGGCTGCTGATAAGTTAGTCAAGAAAATTAAGGATGCACTCACAGTGTTTGTGCAGGTAGAGATTGATGACAAGAGAGCTGGTTTGGAGGGACACCAGCATGTCTGAAAATCAGCCAGGCTGTGACTTGGTTTCTGTGGGTGTAGTGATCTCTCCTGTGTACTCAAGGTGGTTATAAGTGGTAGATCAGGCTTGGTTTCTTAAAGTGCTTTTCCAAGAAAGGTCTCTATAATTCAGAAAAATTAAGGATTAGAACAGAGAACTTATCTGAACTGATAAAATGAAGAGAATGAAGATACTGAATTCACTAAAACTTAAAATTAAGTCATTTTAGAGAAAATGAAAATTTCAGAATGATATAACTAAAATGAGAAGAAATGATTTAAAGATACATGGATATATATGAAAAACCTAGTTTAACATAACATTTTTTTATTGTACAGTTTTTAAAAGATACAACCCAGTTGTGCATTAAGACCTTATAAGTTTTCCTCTTGGATTCTCAAAAGGTCCAGTTGTCTCATGGACTTCCTAGAAGTGCACCTCTGCACACTGGAAAGTTGCATGGCTGTATAAGACCCCATCTGAGGTGGCCATTGTATGGTGCTAGGCAAATACCTATGATGTAGTCTGAAATCCAGGAGGAAAATGTTGGGTTTCTGTTCAAGTGATGAGCTTGCCAACATAATCGTATTTAAAAGCTTTTTTTCCCTAAAACACCAATGACTGCATACTGTTTGCATACATTCATTGACTTTTTTTTTCTGGAAGGAGAGTTTGGATAATTGTACCTGTCTTACCTTTCAGTGGGCTGATCATTTTCCATGATGCTTTCATATTTGGGTCTCATCAATAAACACAGATTGGTCAGTGAAACTGAGTTGGGCCTGGTCCTTTCTTAGCTGGAGATGGTCTTCCACTCCTCTCCCTTCTCCATTTTCTCCCCTAAGTGCCCTCAGGGCTCTTCATTTGCAAGCAACACATACCAATTCTGAC
This sequence comes from Odocoileus virginianus, assembly GCF_023699985.2. Classification (NCBI taxonomy): domain Eukaryota; kingdom Metazoa; phylum Chordata; class Mammalia; order Artiodactyla; family Cervidae; genus Odocoileus; species Odocoileus virginianus. The sequence continues at coordinate 34,365,229 of NC_069675.1, read as the reverse complement.
CAATTTACAACAAAATGGAATTTCTGGAAGGGTGAGAGTGAAGACACAGCTTTGGAGAGAAGGTCCAATCATCAGGTGTGGAGCAGACAAGAACCAGGCAGGTTCAGGTAGTCTTGGTAGCAGAATGTCTGTACAGTTTGAGCTCTCAAATTAATTTTCTCTAGCTGTTTTCAGCATTTGCATCATGTTTCAATTCTTAAAAAGGATTGTCTGATTTGTCTAGCTTGATTAAGGGGGGATAAGACCTCTGATCCAGTGGTGGGGAGTTTATTATCCTCAAAGAAATCAAGAATGTGATAGATAGTGGGCAATGAGAAAGTAACAAATATCCCCAAACCCTGTGGGTTAAGAGAGAACTAAAAGGTAAGTAAACTGCTATGCCCTGTATGTACCATAGCAGTTTAATTTCTGTTCCTGACATTTAATTTTGAACACTTCTAGTTTCTTGGTATTATTTCCTTCCCTAGTTTATCAGAGTGCTGGTAGACTATCAGTTGATTGTTTTTTTGGTGTCTCATATGATGAGATTATGGGCTCTGTAAAGTTCCAGTCTCCTAATCTGTGTCCTGTAGATGAATGAGAACAGAATTTGGAGTAAAACAATTGAGGTAAGAAGCTATTAAACAGTGTTCTAGAATGACTGCTTCCAGTGGTTTTAATGTTGTAGCTTTATTGGCATATTTTCATCATAATACTTTGTAGTGGGATGTCTGCTTTCAGCTTGGTCCATATTTAGGAAGAGACTTCCTATCATATCCTATCATTGGGATTCCCTGGTAGCTCAGATGGTAAAGTGTCTGCCTGCAACGTGGAAGACCCAGGTTCGATCCCTGGGTTGGGAAGATCCCTTGAAGAAGGAAATGGCAACCCAGTCCAGTACTCTTGCCTGGAAAATCCTATGGACGGAGGAGCCTGGAAGGCTACCATTCATGGGGTCACAAAGAGTCGGACATGACTGAGCGGCTTCACTTTACTTTATTACTTCCTATCATAAGAGTTTTTGTTGTTGTTAGTTTTGCTGTAATAACACCGTGTGTGTGTTAGTCACTCAGTCAAGTCTGACTCTTTGCAACTCTATGGACTGCAGCCCACCAGGCTCCTCGGTGCATGGAATTCTCCAGGCCAGAGTACTGGAGTGGGTAGCCATTCCCTTCTCCAGAATAATGCTGTGTAACTCCCCAAATTGCAGTGGCTAGCAACAAAATCTATTTCTCACTCCTTGGTTTGAAGGTCCAGGGACTCTGATGGGCTCTGCAATACTTGGTAGGGCTTAGCTGAGACAGGCTGAGTTTGGCTCCAGGCTGCATTTTGGGTTTAAATCTGGTTTAAAATTGTCTTCTTTGAAACCAGTGGTTACACAGAGTATCCTCTTCTCATAGTGGATACAAGAATGCCAGGGGCTGGTGAAACTTGGTAGGACTCTTAAGCTCTCAGGTTGAAAGTGACATGTATCAGTTCTGCCCATGTTCCATGGCCAAAGCAAGTCAGGTGACCAAGCTGAGTGTCAGAAAAACAATAGTAGGGGTAGAGAGAAAAGAACAAATTGTAAACAAATCATACAGTCCTTCACGGGATTTAAAAATGTCCTCCTGTCTTCATGCAACCACACAGGGATCACTGCAGAAGACAGCTGGCTGAATGTCCTGATTACAAAGAGAATAGAAAGCTGTGGCACCACACAGGCAGCATTAGCTGTGGTATGGGAAGGAAGAAAAGCTTTATATAGGAATCATTCAAAAATTTTGTATTTACTTTTCTTTTTTTTTCAAAACTAAAAACAGAAGTTTTTATTGAGTTCTTTAAATTTCTGCCCCATGTTTTTCTTCTTACTGGAAAAGTTTTTAATCAACCGTTCCTAATTTGACCAATATTTTTAAAAAGCAAAGATATTTTGTAAATGTGTCACAGACACGGGTGACAGAACCCTACTTTTTGTAGAGGACCTTCATCTGAATAAAGTCATGAGCTTTTCAGTAAGCCTCCACCAAGTCTTCTGGTAACTCTGCAGAAGCAAGCCCACCATGGTCCGTGGGAGATGGGTTAGACAGACAGATGTTCTTTCAGTTTTTCCATGATTTCATTCATCTTGTCACCTGGAATTAACATCACAGTTCGCAGGGGCTTCATTGGCACATCATCAAAGGACCATCGGCCTCCCAGACACCTGTCGCTCTCCTCCTGCACTGAGTAGCTGAACTTCAGGATTGCTTCTCGTAGAAGAATTCTTCTTCCGCATTTGCAAACATTAACTCCTCTTTGTTTTGGCTGCTCCGTCTCTTTTTGGAACCGCTTTTTCCTGCTTCCACAAACGTCTTGCTAATCAGAAGGTAGAGGTGACACTTCCCACATGGCGTGTTAGTTTTGTGTGCCTCTGCTAGTTCTTTCTGAAGCTGCTGGTGCATGGGCAGCGCAATCTGTGGAGGAACGTTAATGAACCTCTCGCTCAGCAGAAAGCCCACAGGCCTGGCGGTGTCATTGAAGAGCCTGTCCAGCTGCTCAACCGTGCTCTTCTCACAATTCTTCTCACAGAGGCGCAGAATCAACTCCTTAATTTGCTCAGCGCATGGGGTACCCTTTCTTTCAGTTAAATTTGAGAGACTTATGAAACCAAAAATCTCGTCTTCATCCACATCGTCATCGCTGTCTTCTGAAACATCAGTTTGCTTAACCACACTCCCGATATGGTTCTGCTGAATTAAGAGATCTGTGAGTTCTGCAGTGTTCACAGGGGCTTTTAGGAAAAGCTGCTGTAGTTAACTTCTTAATTCCATCATAATCATTATCTGAAATAGAATAAGCTTCAAATTCAATATTCACTTCCTCATTGATGACCTCGTCCTCTTCATCCTCTTCTTCGTCACTGTCGTCTTCATCCACCTCCTCCACTTCATCCTCCTTTTCCTCATCGCCAAAAATTTTGTATTTAAATACACTAAACAAAGTGTCTAGGCAGGGATTGCATACTCGGCAATCAAGAACAGACATTTTGTAGATGGCAGAGGACCTGAGCAGCATGAAGTGAAGAAAAGAAGGGTCCAGATCACACTCAAAGAAAACAGAGGCTATTCTTTTGGCCATGCTGGTCAGATTTTAATCACATCCTGTGAAAAGGAATTAAAGATTTGTTTCAGGACCAATCATTTACCTTGTATAGTTTATACATAAACTTATATTGTAAATTCTTTGATTTAGAGAAGGTTGCAAAAATCTTTGACACAAAACAGTGTCCACATGACAGCATATTCTCCAATATCTTTCAAATTCAGTGTTTGTTTTCAGGGTAGCTCATTCAGTCATTTGCAATGAAAGTTTTGATTACCTTTATGAAGCCCTTGATTGTAGTTACCACATGGCTGGGTAGGCACTGTTCAATTTTTTTTTTTAACTTCTCATTTTGTATTTGGGTATATCCAATTAGCAATGTTGTGATAGTTTCAGGTGAGCAGCAAAGGGACTAAGCTATACGTATATATGTATCCATTCTCTCCCAAACACCCATCCCATCCAGGCTGCCACATAACACCGAGCAGAGTTCCATGTGTTATGAAGTAGATCCTTGTTGGCTATCCATTTAAAATATATCAGTGTGTACATGTCCATCCCAAACTCCCTAACTATCCCTTTCCCCCATCCTTTCCCCAGCAGCCATAAGTTTGTTCTCTAAGTCTGAAGCACTGCTTAATTTTTTTTACAGAATAACATACATATGTTTTTATGAGTAAAATTTTATTCTTTTATATCTCCAAGAATTGAAGTGCAGACACTCCAAATAAAATCAATTTACTTTAAATACGAAGTTAATAAGCTATATATATATATATATATATATATATATATATATATATATCAACCTAAATACTTGAGCACAAATGACATGAAATTAATTCCTAAATAATGTCCAAATAATACTCTAATCCAGTCAGATCTCATTTTAACTTGATCACATTTGGAAGACCTTCTGTTCAAATAAGCTCATATTCATAGGGATTAGAATTTAAACATATCTTTTTGGAAGATATAATTCAGCCCACTACAGATGTATATCAGAGTGAAGTGATAAGATGACAATCCTCAGTTAACAAGGTGTTACCAACAGATCAGCAATACCCTGAAGCTGATCACTGCTCACTCCTTATAAATGGTGTAGTGGAAGCATTACATTTCTAAATATTTTCAAAATGGTGAAAGATGCTGCTGATCAGGTTTGGAAGAATAAGGCGAACTGATCATGAGTAGTCGTAGTCTCTTTATTGTTTTCAGATAATAATTGAAAATTCAACTTACAAGTAAATGCAAAACAGTAAGTCCAGGGTCAATAAACCCATTGAGAGAAAACAAATCAAGTGATCATACAGCATACTAACTAGCAGTGGGATTGCTATATAAAAACCTTTGAATTATCAGGCTGCAGTATCCCTCCTTTTAAAAGAAGAAATTGATTAGGACAGAGATGGTCCAGAAAGAGAGAATACTATAAATAAGAAATAATGTTATTACCATGTAAGCTATCTGAATTGACAGCTTTGCATTTAGACCTACAGCTATAAGGAAATCGATCCATTTCAGATGGTAACCACAATAGAATGAAATTCTGTCATGGTTTGACTTAACGTGGTGAAAAATGCAGAAACCTTTTTATAATGTTCATAAGATTTTTAGATAGTTTAGTAGGCAGTTTCATCTTCCACCCTAATTAACAATAAATATTTCCAGTAAATGCAAGGGAGGTTATTTCAGAGCTTCCATTTAAATTGTAGAGCTGTTGTAATTTTACCGCTTACAGTGTTGGTCTAACTGAAGATGGTGTTTTAGAATATCATTTATGCATGATGGCAGGGTTTTTATAAAGCATCATCTACATGCACTCTATATTCAGAGAGTAATGGACTCTGCAATGAAGTTAAAAATGTGTTAGTACAATGAGTTGTTAGAAATTTAAGGATTCCATGGGTTGGTTTAGCTTGACAGCTCCACCCTCTTATGGGTGGTGTGATGGTTAAATTTTATGTGTCAACCTGACTAGTCTATGTGCCTATTTGTGTGGTCAATCATTAGTCTAGATGTTGTTGTGACCGTACTTTGTAGATGTGATTGACATCTATATCTGACTACATGAAAGAGTTGCTGTGTTGTGCTCAGTCACAAATAAAGGAGGTTACACTCCAAAATGAGGGTGGGCCTCATTTAATCAGTTGAAAATCTTGAGAGTAAAACTGGAGGTTTCCCAGAGGAGAAAGAATTCTGTCTCAAGACTGTAGCATAGGAATTCTACCTGTGTTTCTAGCCTATTGGCCTGGCCTACAAATTTTAGACTTGCCAAATGTTTCCTATTGTTTGTTTCTCTCAGGAATCCTAACCAATGCAGTTGCTTTAGACTGCTACTGAGCATCTACTTGTGGTAATGACTGAAAATGTGGCAAGCGGTACTCTGATCCCCACATCCACTGTATGATGGTATACAGAGTGATCAATCCCAGGTAGGAACAAGTTTATTTGAACACCTTTTTGTAAGCAGCGCCAGAATCTTGAAGGCCATTTCAGTTCTGTCCTTTCAACTCAGCTGTCTTCTCTTCAGCAGTATTGAAGAGTTTCTTGATATTTAAGATTTAAAAAAAAATAGGGCTTTATAATGATAACAAAAGAATACATTGAGAGTGATACTCCATACTCCAGTATATGGTTACATATAAAATACATATATACTATTCACATGTAAAATAAGCATGATCACATATATAATAAACTACTATTTTGTGGTTCTAATATCTCTCTTCCAACTTTGTAACGCAATGAATTAATAAAGCCCCATTAGTGGGAATACTTTCACTTCTGGTCCTGTCCACACCATCACTTTCATTGTCTTGGTTCTGTATGTAGACTGTTAAGCTCTTGATTCTTAATGACCTTCTATGGTATTCAGTCTCTGTATTGGCAGGTTACCTCTTTATACATTAAGGTTCTTATATTAAATGTAGATAATTCTCAGTGTAAATCTATAGTTTCCTAAGGGAGTAAAGAGTTTACATCAGCCGTATTCTCTCTTACTCTCTTGCTATCCTTGACTGGTGATTTACCAAGACATATTTCTCAAATGCCTATGCTGAGTAGTATGCAAGATAGTGGATGAATAAAACACATGTGGTTTCTTGCACTTGTCACTTTCACAACTCCTCCATAAATAAAGGCCCTGCTGAAACAGAGGTCATGTCAACCTTCTTCAGTGTGCCGCCTTCATGCCTGGGAATCCCTTGAGAAAGGATCTCTGTCTGCATTGGCACCTCTGCTCTGCTTTTGGAGGGCTTGGGATGGGGAAAACGTCTTCCTTCCTTAAGATAGTTTGGGACGTTAATGAGATTCTTTTGGTTGGTTTGGGATAGATAATTGTTTATAGTTTAAATATTTCTTATAAGCCTGTGTAGAGTAGAATTCCTGTTTCATCTCTGAACTAAAACACTGTTAACAAGTGGACTCTTAAAAAACCTTATAAATCCTCATACTGAAAGGAAGATGACTTTTTGAGAAGCAGTTGACCCTTGATCAGTGTGGGTATTAGGAGTGCCCACCCTCCATGCAGCTGAAAATCCACAGATAATTTATAGTCACTTTCTGTATATACTGTGTGGTTCTTTCTGTACATACTATGGTTCTGCAACTGCTGATTCAACCAACTGCCTATTGTATAGTATTTACTGTTTAAAAAATATCTGTGAAGTGAGCCTGTGTATTTCAAAATCATATTGCTCAAGAGTCAATGTACTATGTCCTAGGTTATCAACTATATTTTGACTTTCTCTTCTGCGCTTGAGTCCAGATTACCAGGTGGAAGAACAAGAGGGTAGTTAATTGAAATTCTTTTAAAGGAAAATAAAGCCCAAGTACAACCACTAGACTACTAAAATGTGTTCCTGTTAAGGAAGGAGTATTTGAATAAAAATTAAACTTACTTTTAAAAAAAGCCAAATTAGAAAAATTGAAGGTAAAATGAAAGGGTATCCTAAAAAATATTCTGGAAGTTTCTAGTTACAATATTCAAATTGATGATGTTAATATTCTAAAAAAATGATACCTGCATGGTTTATTATTCTCCAGGGATACCTAGTCATTGGAGTTGTGCTATTTATTGGTTAGATAGTGTTGGGGAAGTGAAAAAGAGGTACTGATAGAGAAATTAATGAGTTGCTGAATTTTCCCTGAGGTTTCCAAGTGTGTGTATACATAATGATTTTAGTAGCTTATTCTTTTTTCTTCCCACATTACTGCCAGTGTCTACTTTGTTTTTGTACAAATTTTTGTATCTCAAGAAAAATTTCCAAACAATATCATTATTTCCCCAAACTTCTCTTAAAACCTTTTGTTTTAATTTCCATTATGCATAATTTCATTTTTCTTTTTTTATTGCCAAATGTCTTAATTGAAATTTTAATAATCTCTTAGTTTTTCAGTGTTCACCAGTTTACCGTCCTACAAAATATGGATTTGATCCCTGGTGCTTTACAGAAACTACAATTGATTATTCTATTGCCTCAGAAATAAACTTAGCCTTTTCTTTCAATAGAATTCTATTAATTATCTATTATTGCCTGACAAGTTATCACAAACTTAGTGGCTTAAACTATATATAATTTATTGCACTACCATTTCTGTGGGCCAGGAATTTTGAGCACTGCCTAGCCATGGTCTTTGCTTTAGGGTGTCTCAGAAGGCTGCAATGAAATCATTAGCCAAGGTTTGGATCTCATCTGAAGGTTCAGCTGGGGAAGGAGCTATTTCTGAGTTTGCATAGTTATCGGCAGGATTCAGTTTCTTGATGCTATTGATCCAGAGGCACCAGTTGTTTGCTGGGCTGTTGACTGCTTTCAGTTCCTTGCCATGTGTACCTGTCCATAGGACAACTCACAGCACAGAATCTTGATTCATCAGAGCAACAAAGAGGAAGGTTCTGCTGGCTAGTAAAGTAGAAGTTACAGTCTAACTTCCTGTAATGTAATTATGGAAGTGCTACCCATCATCTTTGTGGTATTCAATTGATTGGAAGCTAGTTGCTAGGCCAGGTGACTCCCAAGGGAAGGAGACTACACAAGAGCATAAATTGCAGGAGATGGAGGTCACTGGGGCCAATCTTAGAGGCCTGTCTGCCACAGGGGTTGTTTTTTTTTTTTTTCGGGGGGGGGGTATTTTTTATCTGACATAGATGTCATTATTTTCAAAGTTGTTCTGGCCTAAAACTTGAGAGTTCTTTATGATTTTGGTTTTTCTCTCTCTTTGTCTTACATTTTTCATCTGTTTCTAGACTTGTGCCATAGTGGAAATAATAGAAAATCAAGTTACAGTCCTAGCAATTACAGGAATCTCTGGGAAATCTCTTAAATTGTCCTGGCTACAGTTTACTCATCTGTAAAATGAGGTCTAGTACTAAGTTACAATTCTTATCAGTTATAACATTCTTTGATCTCAGGTATCTTGAGTTTTCCTATGTGAATCTGTTTCTTTCTTTTCTTTTCCCATTTCACTCCAATCAGACCATCATTCCATTTGCATTTTGCCATTTGCCAACCCAGGACTTTATAGTAACTTTCAGTTGCCTATAGGACAAAAGCCGGTTTGGTCTACTGTTAAAGGCTGTCCTCATTCTAACCGAAATTATATCCCCAACTTTACCTTTACTCCTTCTTGGGCTTTCTATCTATGGCTTGACTAAGCCATCCACTCATCACACCTTAATTTTCTTCCCCCCTTTTTTTTTTCACATTATACTCCTTGCCTGATTGTCCTTCATAGTTTCCTCCAGCTTGTGTATTTCCTACCCATTCTTTGGAGTCCGTCTGAACTCTCATCTTCATAGCATAGATATTAGTATATTGGTTTTGAATTTAGAAAGACTAGGGTTTAAATTCTGGTATTTTATATATAAGCTTTGTTACTTAGGCATGTTTAAACACTTTGAGTCTCATCTTTAAGGCTATTAATACCTTGCTCATTAATTATTGTAAAGATTAGGTAAGATAACACATCAGGTGCTTAATACAGTCCCTAGTACATAACAAGGGACATGGAAATTGTTATTATTCCTCATTTCTTCTGATCTGTTTTAATTTTTCTTAATGTAATTTGTGGCATGTTGTTGGTTGCTCTTACTCATTTAACACATTTTTTAAATAACTCTCATGGTTAGTTGGCTATTTTTCTTTGGTACAAGTTTTATTATACCTTAAATTGTGCATTTCTAAATGGCAATGACCATGCTTTATACCCCTTTATATTCTCTTATCGTCTAGAACAGTGATTTGCAGCACATTGATTACCTTCTCCTAAATATGTCATCCATGTTTATGCTGCTGTGACTATGTACTTTTTCATCAGCTCTTCTTTTCATTATCACCCTATCAATTTTTTTTCATTCTTTTTGGCTCAGTCTTGAGCATCTCAATTATTCATTCAACAGATATTTATTGAGAGCTCATTATACGCTAGCCACAGTGCTCTGCTCTGAGGAGATGTACTGAGGAGCTAAAACCAGCATCTTGTCTGACTTATGGAACATACAATCTAGTTGGGAGAAAACTGACATTTATCAAATATTCACAGATGCAGATATACATGGCTCCATGAAAAAACTGACCTATTATCAAATAATCATACAAAGTTTCATGGCTTGATGAGTTACTCTAATAGGGACATTTGATAGGGATATTTGATACTTGAAGAATGAATAAATTCATCTGGATGAAGAGCCAATGAAAGAGCATCATGTAGGAGGGAACATGGGGACAAAGATCAAGGGCAGTAGGTGATGTGACATTACACATATCTGGAGAAGGAAATGGCACCCCACTCCAGTACTCTTGCCTGAAAAATCCCATGGATGGAGGAGCCTGATAGGCTATACTCCATGGGGTCGCTAAGAGTCAGACATGACTGAATGACTTCACTTTCACTTTTCACTTTCATGCATAGGAGAAGGAAATGGCAAACCACTCCAGTATTCTTGCGTGGAGAATCCCAGGGATGGGGGAGCCTGGTGGGCTGCTGTCTATGGGGTTGCACAGAGTCAGATATGACTGAAGCGACTTAGCAGCAGCATTACACATATCATGATCCTGGCTTATTATGCTTTCTCTCATTGTAATCTTCATAGTTGTTTATTCCAAAATATCAAAACAGTTGAGAAGCTACTATCTATTTTGGAGAATGTATTCTGCAATCACACAATCTCTGCCTCCAAGTCCAGTTTTGAGCAGCAGGAACTGAAAGACAAGTGTAGGGAGATGTCAGAGAGTAGGTGGGACCTTGGGAATAAATGGGCTTGGAGGGATGGCAGGGACCAGATCACACAGGAAATTATATACCAGGATAAGGAGATGTGTCCAAAGGGGAATCATAGGACAGTTTTTTTCTCAAGCTTTTTTTTTTTTTCTTTTTGGCTGCAGCATGTGGGATCTTAGTTCCCAAACCAGGAATCCAACTTGCACCCCCTACATTAGGAGCACAGAGTCTTAACCACTGCACTGCCAAGGAAGTCCCCAGAGGATAGTTTTAAGCTGGGGAGTTATGGGATCAGGTTTGCATTTTGAAAGAGAAACTTTGGCTCCTATATGGGAGCAGAGGACTTCCCTGAATCACATTTTGTCGCTTGATTTTGTGTGAAAGGATGTTACTGTATAATTATACAATTAACATTTATTTTAGTTTACATTGTATTATAGAGTTATCCCCCACTCAACTATTGTTACAGTAAGTAGGATTTGATTTGCTGTTAGTAACAGAAGCTTAAACAAATAGCAGCTTAAATACACAGAGTTTTTCTCTCATATAAAGGAACCCGGAAGTAGGCATTCCAGGATGGGTATGAAAGCTTAAGAATCATCAAGGAACAGTGACACCCTTTATTGCTCAACCATCTCAGTGTATACTGCTTCATGGCCCAAGAGGGCCATTTGAATTCCAGCCATCACAGTGGTTTAGCAAAAAAGAGAAAGAATTGATGAAAGGCAAGTCTTCTCCCTTTAAAGACATTTACTGGAAATTATACATAATGTTTCTGTCTCCTAGAACTTAATTACATGCCAGCACCCAGTTCTAAGGAGTGCTGGGGTATACAGCAAATTTTCTATGGTGCCATGTGGCTAACTAAAAATGAATTATTATATACCTATGGAAGAAGGGGAACATGAATGTCTGGGACAAATTTGTTTTCCATATTTTTGGCCACACTTTCTTCTTAGGGAAGTAGGCACAAATCCTATTAAGCTTCTAAATCCAGGATCTGTGGAACATAGGCAAACCTAACCATCAGGTCTTGATATGAATCCTTATATTCTGGTGACCCAAAAACTAAAACTCAGGTTGTCTTCCATAAGCACATCCAATATTCAATAATGGAGAAGTAGCAGGCTAATTTCAATAAAATCACCCATTCAGAAATGAGGAGAATCGGAAACGCTCATCAGTCACCAGTCCTTAGAAATTCCAAATTCCCTGTGGGCTGGAACAGTGTGGAATAAGTTCCTCGAGTACCTGGATCCCTAATTTTTTGGGGGGAACTCCCTTGTCCATTCTGCTCTGTGGTTCTGGCTTTGTTCCTGGGAAGTTTTTCATTTCCCTTTACCTTCAAAGACAACTCTGAGGACAATCATGGATAGTAAGCCCTTATTGAGGGCCTTGAAACTTTTTCAGATCATGTACTGTTTTTGCTGTCTTTCGGGATGAGGAGCTCAGGAATTGTATTTTGGAGGCTAGACCACTATAGACTTGTATTTTCCAAAGATGGCTGTAATAATACCTCTCAGTACACCAGTTCTTAAAACCTTCCTATTAATTCCCCATCAAGAGGTAGAGTCTGTGTCCTCTTCTCTCTGAAACTTGGAACTTTTGAACTGCCTCAAACAACAGTGTAGGGAAGAGTGGTACCATGTGGCTTCCAAAGCTAGGTCATAGAGGATAAAACTTCTACCTGATTCACTGATAAACTTGCTCCCTGGAAACCAGCCACCATGTTAAAAGGAAGGCCAGGTCACATGGAGAGGTCACATATAGTATTTGGGCTCAGGGATTTAGTTGACATTTATTAGGCAACAGCCAGCACCAAACACCACCAGACACATGAATGAGGAAATTGTTATGATGACTCCAGCACCATCCACTGTCTGGTTGTAACTATATGAACAACTCTAAGTGTAAACCACCTAATTGAGCACAGCCATCTCCCAAAACTGTGAGGGGTGACTGTAATAGGAATTAAGTATCGTAGTTTCATATCACTAAGTTCAGGTCAGTTCAGTTGCTCAGTTGAGTCTATCTATTTGTGACCCCATGCACTGCAGCATGCTAGGCTTCCCTGTCCATCACCAACTCCCAGAGCTTGCTCAAACTCATGTCCATTCAGTTGGTGATGCCATCCGACTATGTCATCCTCTGTCATCTCCTCTCTTCCTGCCTTCAATCTTTCCCAGTATCAGGGTCTTTTCCAGTGAGTCAGTTTTTTGCCCAAAAGTATTGGAGCTTCAGCATCAGTCCTTCCAATGAAGATTCAGGACTGATTGCCTTTAGAATAGACTGGTTGTATCTCCTTGCTGCCCAAGGGACTCTCAAGAGTCTTCTCCAACACCAACAGTTCAAAAGCATCAATTCTTCAGTGCTCAGTTTTCTTTATAGTCCAATTTTCAACCACTAAGTTAGGGGTTGTTTATTAGGCAGATGATTAATACAAGGCATATGCAGACTAGACATGAACATTTTGCCAATACAATTCTCTGACACAAAATAAAACAGAAAAACAGTTTTTCAATGTGTTCAGTTTTGGTCAATTTCATGTATAAATGACCACAGTCAAAGTTCTTGAATAAACCTAGTTTTTAAGACTTTTAAAACTTTTAAAACTCTCCTCCACCTCCCCTCATGTTATTGGTGACTCTCTGCATCAGGGGTGAAGGAAACACCTATATAAAACAGAAAAACAATTTTTCAATGTGTTCAGTTTTGGTCAACTTCATGTATAAATGACCACAGTCAAAGTTCTTGAATAAACCTAGTTTTTAAGACTTTTAAAACTTTTAAAACTCTCCTCCACCTCCCCTCATGTTATTGGTGACTCTTTGCATCAGGGGTGAAGGAAACACCTATAATACCATCTTTGCCAGTATGTTCCATCTTTGTAGGGTGGGCTTAAGTGTAATTTGCTGAAGTCTTCAACCTCTCAGTTACCCTACCTCCCAATCTCCCCCTACTGCTTCAAAATAGTGAAACTGTAAAATTCAAGATACTGAAGATGTAAAATTTTTCAACCTAGCAATGTTCTGAATCATTGAATTCTCCATAAACCTACATTTCAGGAGGTAGGTAGAGGGTGCCTCCCTTAGCAAAGTGATGAATTACCTTCCATCTCTACTTGCATGCTGGCTGGCTCTAGCCTGAGTTTAACTTTTTTCTTGTAGGTCTTTGTTAAAAGTGGAAAGCAGTAGCCAACACTCACCAACCAGCATTCTGAATCTTTCCTGTCATTTCCCCTAGAGCTGCAGCCTTGTTGGACATGGTATCTGCCTTGCAAGGTGAACAAGTTTCAGTTTGACTAAGAATTTAGACTGCCCTAAAAGCTGTGCTGTCGTGAAACAGGGGTCACTCAGTTTTTACTCTGTAGTAACTATATCCTTATTGCACTAGATATCTACCACATCCATTAAATCAATGACTTTTCTTTTTTAAGTTCAGCACCTACTTCTAAGAACCTACCTTCTCAATCATTTTGGATTAGATACAGTTATGAGTAATTGATAAATCAAAATAAAAGTACCCTGCACAAGACAGAACTCTTTTTCTGTGTACAGGCAATGCAGGATTAGTGCGGTAGCTCCCTGACTATCAAGATTCTCCTCCTTCCACCTTGATACTCTGACATTCTTAACCTGCTGCCTCATGATCCAGAATAGCTGCTGGAGCTCTAATCATCACAACCACTTTCTAGCCCACATTTCTAGTAAGGAAAAGGGGAGCAAAGAAGGGTATGCCTTTTCCTTTGATTTTTGTTACTAGAAGCTGCACACAAAGCAACCACTTATATTCCATTTGCTAGCAGTTAGTCACCTGATGATACTTAACTGGGAAGGAAGATGAGAAATGTCTTTATTGTGGGACTTTCCTGTAGTTCGGATGGTAAAGAATCTGCCTGCAATACAGGAGACCTGCGTTCAATCCCTGGGTGGGGAAGATCCTCTGGAGAAGGGAATGGCAATCCACTCCAGTATTCTTGCTTGGAGAATCCCATGGACAGAGGATCCGGGTGGGTTACAGTCCATGGGGTGTCAAAGAGAACAACTGAGTGGCTAACACTACTACTACTATACACCCAGAGTAGCTCTTACATTCTCTTTAAAATCACTTAACTCTGTTTTGTACTTCCTTTACTAGTTTTCTCATGCATTTAAACTTTTAAATGAACTGTGCTATGAAAGGAAAACATTACTGGGATTTTTTTCATCCCCAAATGCTTCCTTTCTGATTAGGCTAAGAAAATCAAGCCTTGCCTGTGTCCTTGGGATCCAGACTCCCAGGACTTCCCTCACCCCTGTTAACTAAATCCCCTAAACTGACCCTCATTAGCCATTCTCACAGAAAGCACTGGTCCTCCCAGAAGGATTTATTAGTTAAGTTTTGTGAAGGCAATTAGAAGTTTATAGTAAGATTTAAATTTGATAGGAACCCCAGTGGTCTTTTCTACGTATCAGCTAAATAACCTGACCCAGGTTGCTCCCCCTGAGCCCCCACAGTTTAACAAACTTTGTTGAATCTGACACTAGAAGAACAAATTCTGTTTGCTTCAGTGAAAGCTGCTTTTTGTCTATCAACAATAAGTTGACAGGAGATAATGACTTTTCTCTCATTATATCTTAGAAGAAGATTGATGAGATATTTAGGTGATAAAAACTCACCAACTTCATTTGAAAGTGTAAACTGATAGCTTACTATGTAACAGTGCTAGCTGTTGTGGTTAGAGTGATAAGCAGAGCAGACCCTGTCTTGACTACGGTAGGCTGAATAGTGGCCCACAGAGGGGATTCAAGTCCTAGTCCTAGGGAGCCTGTGAATATGTTACTGTACATGGCAGAAGAGATTTTGCAAATGTGATGAAGTTAAGGATTTTGAGATAGGAGATTATTCTGGATTATTTGAGTGGTCTCTAAACGCAATGACAAGGGTCCTTTAGGAGAGGAAGGTAGAGGGAGGTATGAGAGAGGAAGGTAATGTGCCGATGGAAGCTGGGATAGAAAAGAACCTGATGCAGAGCCGTGAACCTAGGAGGGAGCAGCTTTCAGAGGTGTGGAAAAGGAATGAGAAGCATTCTCCCCTAGAGCTTTCAGCCTTCCATTGTTATCAACCACTATGCTTGTGGTCATTTATTATGGCCGCAGGGAACAAGCACACTGCCTTTAAGAGAGGTAACAATTTAGTTGGTTAAAAGACAAAGTGAGCCAAGTCTCCTGTAAATGTGTTATCAAACTTACATAATTTTAAAAATAAAAAATACACGTGAAAAAAAAATAAAGTGAGCTATGAAATAATACTTAATCGTAACCTTATGAAAGCAATATGAGTTAGCCTGGGAAAGACAGTGGTGGTAGTTTAGTCACTCAGTCATGTCTGATTCTTGTGACCTCACGGACTGCAGTCCACCAGGTTCCTCTGTCCGTGGGATTTCGCAGGCAAGAATACTGAAGTGGGTAGCCATTCCCTTCTCCAGGGGATCTTCCCAACCCAGGGATGGAACCAAGGTCTCCTGATTTGCAGGTGGATTCTTCACTGTCTGAGCAGAGAAGAGGCAAAATCAGAAAGAGACGGAAGCTCTGTGTTTCTAAAAATCATTCAGTCTCTTTGAAGTGAAGACTACTTTATGAAAGTGATGGATAGTGGCAAGAAATGAGGCTGAATGAACCATTAAGCAGATGCTACATGATGAATACACAAGTCATACTAAGGAGTTTTTGTTTCCTTCTTAGACTTGGGGAGACATTAAAGAGTTCTGAGCACAGTTATGGCATAGTTAGGCCTGCATTAAAAAAAAAAGTGCAAAACAACAACAAAAACCCAAAAGAAACCAAAAATCCAAACAACTTCTTAGCTATAGGGTTGAAATATAGGTCTCAAGTATAGCTATATACTTGAGAGTTCCTAATTCCTTATTATTATTTGCAGAACCCATTCTTGGGCCACTGAGGTTCATATACATCAGACAATTTATGTTTTTATTTGTATCTTTTCCTAACAAATAAAATTCAATTGCAAATCTTTAGGTTTTACATATCTACCCTTCTACAGATCTCTTGCTTGCTTCCTTTTCTCCTGAACTCAAGACATATATCTATATGTTTACTCAACATTGCTACTTGGATAGTAATATTGTTGTTGTTGTCAGCCACTAAACAGTGTACAATTCTTTGCAACCTCAAGAACTGTAGCATGCAAAGCCTCTCTGTCCTCCGCCATATCAGACTTTGCTCAGATTCATGTTCATTGAGTTGTTGATGCTATATAACCATCTCTTCCTCTGCTGTCCCCTTTCCCTCTTTCCCTCAGTCTTTCCCAGAATCAGGGTCTTTCCCAATGAGTCAGCTTTTCACATCAGGTGGCCAAAGTGTTGGAGCTTCAGCAAAATCCTTCCAATGAATATTCAGTGTTGATTTCCCTTAGGATTGACTAGTTTGACCTCCTTGCTGTCCCAGGAAATCTCCAGTCTTCTCCAGCACAATTTGAAAGCAACAATTCTTTGGTGCTCAGCTTTTTTTTATAGTCCAACTCTTACATCCATGCATGACTACTGGAAAAACCATAGCTTTGACTGGACAGACCTTTGTTGGCAAAGTGATGTCTCTGCTTTTTAATATGCTGTCTGGGTTTGTCATAGCTTTCCTTCAAAGGAGCAAGCATCTTTGAATTTCATGGCTGCAGTCATCATCCACAGTGATTTTGGAGCCCAAGAAAGTAAAATCTGTCACTGCTTTCACTTTTCCCCTTTCTTTTTGCCATGAAGTGAGGGGACCAAATGCTGTGATCTTAGTTTTTTGGATGTTGAGTTTCAAGCCTGCTTTTTCACTCTCTTCTTTCACCCTCAGCAAGAGGCTCTTTAGTTCCTCTTCATTTTCTGCCATTAGAGTGATGTCATCTGCCTCTCTGAGGTTGTTGACATTTCTCCTGGCAGTCTTGATTCCAGCTTGTGCTTCATCCAGCACAGCATTTCTCATGATGTACTATACATATAAGTTAAATAAGCAGAGTGACAATATACAGCTGGTCCCAATTTTGAACCAGTCTGTTGTTCTGTGTCAGGGTCTAACTGTTGCTTTTTGATCCACATACAGGCTTCTCAGGAGGTAGGTAAGGTGGTCTGGTATTCTCATCTCAAGAATTCTCCACTGTTTTGTTGGAATCCACACAGTCAAAACTTCCAGTAGTCAGTGAAGCAGATATAGATTTTTTTCCCCCCCTGGAATTCCCTTGCTTTCTCCACCATCCAGTGAATGCTGACAATT
The DNA here is from genome assembly GCF_023699985.2 of Odocoileus virginianus. Taxonomy (NCBI): domain Eukaryota; kingdom Metazoa; phylum Chordata; class Mammalia; order Artiodactyla; family Cervidae; genus Odocoileus; species Odocoileus virginianus. The sequence continues at coordinate 34,347,713 of NC_069675.1, read as the reverse complement.
TGACCTCTTGTTCACCTCTTGTTCCTCTTTGAAACCCAGCTTATATCATCTGGATGTTCTTGGTTCACACACTGCAGAAGTCTAGCTTGAAGGATTTCGAGTGTAACCTTGCCAACATGTGAAATGAATGTGGTTGTACAGTAGTTTGAACATTCTTTGGCATTGCCCTTTTCTGGTATTGAAATGAAATCCAACCTTTTCCAGTCCTTTGGCCACTGCTGACTTTTCACACTTGTTGACATATTAAGTGTAACACTTTAGCAGCATAATCTTTGAAGAATTTCAATAGCTCAGCTGTAATTCTGTCACTTCCACTAGTTTTGTTGGTAGTAATGCTTCCTATAGTCCGCTGGACTTCACACTCCAAGTATGTCTAGCTCTAGGTGAGTGGTCATACCATTGTGGTTATCCAGCTCAGTAAGACCATTTTATATGGTTCTTTTGTGTATTCTTGCCACCTCTTCTTAATCATTTCTGCTTCTGTTAGGTTCTTACCATTTCTGTCCTTTATCATGTCCATCCTTGCATGAAATATTCCCTTGATAGTTCCAGTTTTCTTGAAGAAATCTCTAGTCTTTCCCATTCTATTGTTTTCCTCTATTTCTTTGCATTGTTCATTTAAGAAGGCTTTCTTATCTCTCCTTGCTCTTCTCTGGAACTCTGCATTCAGTTGGGCATATCTTTTTGTTTCTCTCTTGCTTTTCACTTCTCTTCTTTCCTCAGCTATTTGTAAAGCCTCCTCAGAAAACCACTTTGCCTTCTTGAATTTCTTCTCCTTTTGGAATGGTTTTGATGACTGCCTCTTGTACAGTGTTACAGATCTCCATCCATAGTTACTCAGACACTGTGTCTACCAGATCTAATCCCTTGAATCTATTTGTCACCTCCACTGTATAATCATAAGAGATTTGATTTAGGTCATACCTGAATGGCCTACTGGTTTTTCTCTACTTTCTTCAATTTAAGCTTGAATTTTGCAATAAACAACTCATGATCAGAGCCACAGTCAGCTCCAAGTCTTATTTATACTGACTGTATAGAGCATCTCCATCTTTGGCTGCAAAGAACATAATCAGTCTGATTTTGCATATTGACTGTCTGGTGATGTTAATGTGTACAGTTGTCTCTTGTGTTTTTGGTAATGAGTGATTGTTATGACCAGTATGTTCTCTTGACAAACCTCTGTTAGCCTTTGCCCTGCTTCATTTTGTACTCCAAGGTCAAACTTGCAGCCCTGCCATGGCAAAGGGGCTTGGATAACTCAGTGGAGCTGTGAGCCACGCCCTGCAGGGCTACCCAAGGTGGACAAATCATAGTGAAGAATTCTGACAAAAGGTGGTTCATTGGAGGAGGAAATGGCAACCCACTCCAGTATTCTTACCTGGAGAACCTCCCATGGAAAGTATGAAAAGGCAAAAAGGAATGCTGCCAGAAAATGACCCTCCCTCCAGGTTGGAAGGTGTCCAGTATGCCCCTGGGAAAGAGCAGAGGGTAATTACTAATAGCTCTAAAAAGAATGAAGCAACTGGCTAATGCGGAAACAATGCTCAGTTGTGGATGTGTCTGGTGGTGAAAGTAAAGTCCATTACTGTAAACAAAAATATTGCATAGAAACCTGGAATGTTAGGCCCATGAATCAAAGTAAATTGGATGTGATCAAGTAGGAGATGGCAAGAGTGAACATCGACATCTTAGGAATCAGTGAACTAAAAGGGACAGGAATGGGTGATTTTAATTCCGATGACCCTTATACCTACTAGTGTGTACAAGAATCCCTGAAAAGAAATGCAATAGCTCTCATACTCAACAAAAGAGCCCAAAATGCAGTACTTGGGTGCTACCTCAAAAACAACAGATTGATCTTGGTTTGTTTCCAAGGCAAACCCTTCAACATCACAGTAATCCAAGTCTCTGTCCCAGTCACTGATGCTGAAGAAGCTGAACAGTCCTATGAAGACCTAGAACACATTCTAGAATTAATACCAAAAAAGATGTCCTTTTCATCATAGGGGATTGGAATTGATAGTAATCTATTTCTCAAATTTACCATCCAAAACTCTTCACATCCCTGCCCACTCTTCAGGAATCTCTGATCTTTTTACTGTCTCTATAGTTTTGCCTTTCTCAGAGTGTTGATTATTTGGAATCATACAGTAAGCAAACACTTCATACTGGCTTCTTTCACTTAGTAATATGCATTTAAGCTTTCTCCATGTCTTTTCATGGTTTAATGGCTCACTTCTTTTTAGGACTAAATAATATTCCATTGCCACAGTTTATCCATTCACCTATTGCAGGACAACTTTGTTTCCAGCCCTGTCATGGCAAAGGGGCTTGGGTAACTCAATGAAGCTAAGAGCCATGCTGACAAAGCTATTCAAATTGCCAAATAAAGATGATATAAATATCCATGTGCAGGTTTTTATGTGAACATGAGTTTTTAACTCATTTGGATAAGTACCAAAGAGTGCATTTGCTGGATTATATGGTGAGAGTATGTTTAGTTTTGTAAGAAACCACTGAACTGCCTTCCAAAGTGGCTGTACCATTTTGCATTTCCACCAGCAATGTATAAGAATTCTTGTCGCTCCACATCCTCACCAGCATCTAATGTTGTCAGTGTTCCAGATTTTAGCCCTTGTAATAGGTATGAGTAATATCTTATTTATTATCAAATTTCATTTGAAATTTCTTGATGACATATGATATTGAACATCTTTTCATGAGTTTATTTGCTGTCTGTATATAGTCTTTAATGAGGTGTCAGTTAAAGTGTTTGACTCATATTTAGATCAGGTTGTTTGAATTTTATTATTGTTGGGTTTTAAGAATTCTTTGTTATTTTGAATAACAGTTCTTTATCATATGTCTTTTGAAAATATTTCCCCCTGCTCTGTGTCTTGTCCTCTAATTCTCTTGATTTTGACTTTTATAGAACAGATTTTTTAATTTTAATGAAGTATAGTTCATGAATTATTTCTTTTTTTAAGTTTTAAATTTTATATTGGAATATAGTTGATTAACTATGTTGTGATAGCTTCAGGTGCAGAGCAGAATGACTTAGCCATTCATAAATACATGTATCCATTCACTCCAAACTCCCCACCCATCCAAATTGCCATATAACATTGAGCAGAGTTCCCTGTGCTACATAGTAGGTCCTTGTTGGCTTTCCATTTAAAATATAACAGTGTGTACATGTTGATCTCAAACTCCCAAGCTATCCCTTCCTCTGTCCTTCCCACCTAGTAATCATTAGTTCATTCTCTAAGTCTGTGAGTCTCCTTCTGTTTTGTAAATAAGTTCATTTGTATCATTTCTTTTTAGATTCTGCATGTAAGGGATATCATGTGATATTTCCCTGTCTAACTGACTTCACTCAGTATCACACTCTCTAGGTCCATTCATGTTGCTGCAAATGGCATTATTCATGATTTTCAATGGCTGAGTAATATTCTATTGTATATATGTACCCACATCTTCCTTACCCATTCTTCTGTCAATGGACATTTAGATTGCTCCCATTTCTTGGCTATTGTAAACAGTGCTGCAATGAATATTGGGGTGCATATGTCCTTTTGGACATGTTTTTCTCCAGACATATGCACAGCAGTGGGATTGCAGGGTCATATGGTGGCACTGTTTTTAGGTTTTTAAGGAACCTCCATACTGTTCTCTGTAATGGCTGTCCCAATTTACATTCCCACCAACATTGTAGGAGGGTTCCCTTCTCTCCACATCCTCTCTAGCATTTATTGTTTGTGGATTTTGGTGACAGCTATTTTTACTGGTGTGAGGTGATACCTAATTGTATATTTGAATTATTTCTTTCATAGATCATGTCTTTAGTATTGTATGTAAAAAGTCATCAACATATTGCAGGTCATCTAGATTTTCTTGTTATCTTCTAGGTCTTTATAGTTTTGTGTTTTGCATTAGATCCATGATACATTCTGAGTTAATTTTTGTGAAAAATGCCTGTTTATAGTTTTTTTTTTTTTTTTGGTATTTGGTTGTCCAGTTGTTCGAGCACCATTTGTTGAAGAGATAGTACTGTCCCATCATATTGTCTTTGTGCCTTTGTCAAAGATCAGATGACTATATCTTTGGGGGTTCTCTATTCTGTTCCATTGGTCTGGTTGTCTATTCTTTCATGAATATCACACTGTCATGATTACTGTAGCTTTATAGTTAGTCTTGAAGTTGTGGGTCCATCTTCCAATTTTGTTCAGTAGGCAACTACTTTTGTAATTGGTCAAGTCAAACATCTTGAAGTTGCCTTTGTCTCCTCTACTTTTCTCATATATATATATATACACAGTCCGATAGGAGAGTTTAGATAGAAAAGAGACCCAGAATCTGATCACTTCTTGCTATCTACTCTATTACTTTCACAGTCCAAGCCATTGTTACTTCTCAGTTGTGTTACTGCAGCTGCCTCTGAATTACATAGTCTCTTCAATCCTTCCCTGCCTTCTTATGCTTTATTCTTAATGCATCAAGTAGAATGATTCTGTCAAAACTTATCTCTCTCCTTAATATCCTCCAGCAGATCTCTAGCTCATGTAGAGTAGAGGTCAGTGGTCTATTGGGTTTTACATGATCTACTTTCCATACTCTACTTGTGGATGTAGCTTCATCCTCTACTGCTTCAGTCTAGACACATTAGCTTCCCTGGTGATTGTCAAAAATGCCAGGCATACTCTCATCACAGGGCCTTTACAGTTTCTCTGTCTGTAATGATCTCCTCCAGCCTTGATACTCATGTGTCTGGCTTCCTCATGCCAATCAAGTCTTTGCTCAAACATCCTCTTCTCAGTGGGGCCTTCTCTGACCACTGTGTTTAAAATTGCAAACTCCCCCAAATTTCCTTCACTCTAGCATTCTATACACTCTTTCTGTTTTGTTTGCTCCATAGCACACTTATAATTTAATACTATGTAACTTCTTTCTTTATTATTATTTTAAAGATATATCTCTCCTCCATTCCCTTGGAAAGTAACTTCTATGAGGGAAGATATTTTGTCTGTTTTGTTCATTACTTTGTTTCTAATTCCTGAAACATTTTCTGGCACATAGTAGGTGCTTAATAAGTGAATGAGTGAGTGAATGCTCTTTCAATGACAGCTTTATTTGGAGATGTTTCTATGTTTCTCATTCAGGTGTGGAAGCTCACTTGACATTCACAATATACAACCAAGAACCAATTAGGTCTGCTGCCCTGTTCCATTTTAGACAAAAGAAAGATGTGACACTGGAAGGCTGGTGTGTAAGCAGTGAACATCAGTATATCTAAATATACACTGACAAAATAAACTTATATGACACACCTATTTAAAATAATTGTTTACTCCCTTATCCTAAAGCTTCTTACCAGGTTTGCCACACATGCAGATACTGATCCCTTCATCCCCTAAGAAGGCTGGGTGACTAGAACTCCCAAGCAGCTCTCTCTAAAGGGAGCAATCTTGTCTGGGGCTTCTCAGAGTGGGGGCCAAAAGCAGAGAGTCTGGAGCATAGTCCCTGAATGTGCTCGGGATGGTAAAGGACCTCAGGTACTCATCTGGCTTGGCTTCTGTACTGGGGCAGCCCATTGCTTCAACATCTCCTCCATCAAACTGCTGCAGAGCGTTCTGCTGCCTCTCACACAAGGACATCCATGCCCTACTGGGTAGTCTTATGCTCTGGATATGCTGGCCAAGGGTGCAGTTTAAGGTGATGCCTATTGGGGGTGGGGAGGCTCACTGGGGTTCCTCATGACTGGACTTTCAGACAGGAATCCAAAAACTCCTTCTTGTCAAATATTAGACATTTCTGTCCATTCTCCATAGATGGGTCCTATTAGTGTGTCCAAACTAGCTGCAGGGTTCTGTTTCACTAATACATGTGTTCTGCAAATCAGGGCTTCATCATTATTTTGAAATACTTGATATGAAAAGTTCAGCTGGATTTAAAATCTCTTCATGTTATTATAAGAAATTGTACAGTTACATTTGTCAAGGGAAGATCTCTTAAATTCTTTAAATATAATTTCAATTGTAAAATTTTGAATGGTTGCATAAGAAGATTTATATTTTAAAAAATCATCTGCTAGTAAGAATAAAGTTGCTCTCTGTGCAGCCCATCAAAATTTATAGAGACCATCATTAAAATGTCTTGAATAGGAATTGAATAAAACCATTTGAACTATAGCCATGCACATAGCTTGTTAATTCCAGTTCCCAACCTCCCCCCTCACCAGCAATGGCTTAAAAAGCTTCATTAAAAATGTTGAAAGATTTTAATTGGAAGTTCCATAAAAATTCTATGTTTAATACCCTCCTTACCTTTTTGCATTTTATTTTTCTTATCCAATAATGAGGATAAGGTAATGACTTTTTAACCAGGACGTACGTAGAGGTCTGTCAGTCTCCTTCAATTTACTTCAGTGTGTTGAACAAATATTACCATTTTCTTGATGGTCTTTAGCATAAAAAAAGTTGGGGAGGGGGCTACTACTGAGAAAGTAATAGGCAAGAAGGCCAGGGGTCTCCAAATGGAAGAAATAGGCTGCAAGCGTCAGACAATTTTTATCTTTCTCTTAAGCGGCAGGAGGAAACAAACTAGTGTTATATTTTTTCCCCTTCTTTATACAAATTTAAAAGGAGGTTTCTCTTAAAATTCTGTGTTGCCATAATGGCACCTGGTTCCACCTGAACTTAACTTTTCTCAAACCTTGAGCTAACCAATGCTTTTTTTTTTTTTTAATGGAAATGTTTGTCTTAAGCTATGTTAATGTACTATGCGTTTACCCCAGACTGTCTTCAAGTCAGTTCCACCTAAAGGCTCAGAACTGACTTGACAAACCAGTATGTTATACTCATACATTGTTCTCCTAATCTATGTTAATGAAACTATACATATGTGTGGGAATCTGCCATTTTTCAAGATTCATGTCAGTCGTTTTATAGCCCTGGATGACTCACCTGGTGCCAAGATTATCTCAAAATGCATCTTGTGTGTGAGGGGCCTGGTGCCATTCTCTGAGTTTTGAGACATTTCCTTTCTTTAATTAGCAGACTGCTAGTAGCTATTATAACATCCAGCTAAAGACTTGCATACCTGAATGGTCTAGTGGTTTTCCCTACTTTCATCAATTTAAGTCTGAATTTGGCAATAAGGAGTTCATGATCTAAGCCAAAGTCAGCTCCTGGTCTTGTTTTTGCTGACTGTATAGAGCTTCTCCATCTTTGACTGCAAAGACCATAATCAATCTGATTTCGGTGTTGACCATCTGGGTGATGTCCATGTGTAGAGTCTTCTCTTGTGTTGTTGGAAGAGGGTGTTTGCTATGACCAGTGCGTTCTCTTGGCAAAACTCTATTCGGCTTTGCTCTGCTTCATTCCGTACTCCAGGGCCAAATTTGCCTGTTACTCCAGGTGTTTCTTGACTTCCTACTTTTGCATTCCAGTCCCCTATAATGAAAAGGACATCTTTTTTGGATGTTAGTTCTAGAAGGCCTTGTAGGTCTTCATAGAACCGTTCAACTTCAGCTTCTTCAGCATTACTGGTTGGGGCATAGGCTTGGATTACCATGATATTGAATGGTTTGCCTTGGAAACGAACAGAGATCATTCTGTCATTTTTGAGGTTGCATCCAAGTAGTGCATTTTGGACTCTTTTGTTGACCATGATGACTACTCCATTTCTTCTAAGGGATTCCTGCCCACAGTAGTAGATATAATGGTCATCTGAGTTAAATTCACCCATACCAGTCCATTTTAGTTTGCTGATTCCTAGAATGTCGACATTCACTCTTGCCATCTCCTGTTTTACCACTTCCAATTTGCCTTGATTCATGTACCTAACATTCCAGGTTCCTATGCAATATTGCTCTTTACAGCATCGGACCTTGCTTCTATCACCAGTCCCATCCACAACTGTGTATTGTTTTTGCTTTGGTTCCATCCCTCCATTCTTTCTGGAGTTATTTCTCTACTGATCTCAGTAGCATATTGGGCACCTACCGACCTGAGGTTTTCCTCTTTCAGTATCCTATCATTTTGCCTTTTCATACCACTAGACCACTCAGGTATGACCTAAATAAAATCCCTTATGACTATACAGTGGAAGTGAGAAATAATTTAAGGGACTAGATCTGATAGAGTGCCTGATGAACTATAGATGAAGGTTCATGACATGGTACAGGAGACAGGGATAAAGACCATCCCCATGGAAAAGAAATGCAAAAAGGTAAAATGGTTGTCTGAGGAGGCCTTACAAATAGCTGTGAAATGAAGAGAAGCAAAAAATAAAGGAGAAAAGGAAGGATATTTCCATTTGAATGCAGAGTTCCAAAGAATAGCCAGGAGAGATAAGAAAACATTCCTCAGAGATCAATGCAAAGAAATAGAGGAAAACAACAGAATGGGAAAGACTAGAGTCCTCTTCAAGAAAATTAGAGATACCAAGGGAACATTTCATGCAAAGATGGGTTCAATAAAGGACAAAAATGGTATGGACCTAACAGAAGCAGTAGGTATTAAGAAGAGGTGGCAAGAATACACAGAAAAACTGTACAAAAAAGATCTTCATGACCCAGATAATCATGATAGTGTGATCACTCACCTAGAGCCAGACATCCTGGAATGAGAAGTCAAGTGGGCCTTAGAAAGCATCACTAAGAACAAAGCTAGGTGATGGAATTCCAGTTGAGCTATTTCAAATCCTAAAAGATGATGCTGTGAAAGTGCTGCACTCAATATGCCAGTAAATTTGGAAAACTCAGCAGTGGCCACAGGACTGGAAAAGGTCAGTTTTTCATTCCAATCCCAAAGAAAGGCAATGCCAAAGAATGCTCAAGCTACCACACAATTGCACTCATCTCACATGCTAGTAAAGTCATGCTCAAAATTCTCCAAGCCAGGCTTCAGCAATATGTGAACTGTGAACTTCCAGATGTCAAGCTGGTTTTAGAAAAGGCAGAGGAACCAGAGATCCAATTGCCAACATCTGCTGCATCATTGAAAAAGCAAGAAAGTTTCAGAAAAACAACTATTTCTGTTTTATTGACTATGCCAAAGCCTTTGACTGTGTGGATCACAATAAACTGGAAAATTCTGAAAGAGATGGGAATACCAGACCACCTGACCTGCCTCCTGAGAAACCTATATGCAGGTCAGGAAGCAACAGTTAGAACTGGACATAGAACAACAGACTGGTTCCAAATAGGAAAAGGAGTACATCAAGGCTGTATATTGTCACCCTGCTTATTTAACTTATATACAGAGTACATCATGAGAAACGCTGGGCTGGAAGAAGCACAAGCTGGAATCAAGATTGCTGGGAGAAATATCAATAACCTCAGCTATGTAGATTTCATCACCCTTATGGCCGAAAGTGAAGAACTAAAGAGCCTTTTGATGAAAGTGAAAGAAGAGAGTGAAAAAGTTGGCTTAAAGCTCAACATTCAGAAAACTGAGATCATAGCATCTGGTCCCATCACCTCATGGGAAATAGATGTGGAAACGGTGCAAACAGTGTCAGACTTTATTTTTTGGGCTCCAAAATCACTGCAGATGGTGATTGCAGCCATGAAATTAAAAAACACTTACTCCTTGGAAGGAAAGTTATGACCAACCTAGATAGCATATTAAAAAACAGAGAGGTTACTTTGCCAACAAAGGTCCATCTAGTCAAGGCTATGGTTTTACCAGTAGTCTTGTATGGATGTGAAAGTTGGACTGTGAAGAAAGCTGAGCACCAAAAAATTGATGCTTTTGAACTATGGTGTTGGAGAAGATTCTTGAGAGTCTCTTGGACTGCAAGGAGATCCAACTAGTCCATCCTAAAGGTGATCAGTCCTGGATGTTCATTGGAAGGACTGATGCTGAAGCTGAAACTCCAATACTTTGGCCACCTCATGCAAAGAGTTGACTTATTGGAAAAGACCCTGATGCTGAGAGGGATTGGGGGCAGGAGGAGAAGGGGATGACAGAGGATGAGATGGCTGGATGGCATCACCGACTCCATGGACATGAGTTTGAGTAAACTCCGGGAGTTGGTTATGGACAGGGAGGCCTGGCATGCTGTGATTCATGGGGTCACAAAGAGTTGGACATGACTGAGTGACTGAACTGAACTGATCTGAATGACTTGCAGGGGGGTATTCTTTCTGCCCCCTTCTGACGTCTGTGTTAGAAGCTTTCTCTATCTCTTTTATACTTTAATAACACTTTATTACACAAAAGCTCTGAGCGATCAAGCCTGTCTCTGGCCCCAGATTGAATTCTCCTCCTCCAGTGGCCAAGAATCTCTGTGTCTTTATGGTTCAGCAACAACTTTTCACTAACCTATGCTGTCTGTTCTTTCTTTTCTTGATCAGGTAGACTTGTGACTTCAAGAGGGAGCAATACAACTCAGCCTGTGAAAACCACCAGGAGAGTTGTCCCTGTCATTTCTGTGTCAGACATGCAGCTAGGCAGGACAGACAAAGCCATTTAAACTCAAAAACTCTTGGATTATTCATACTATTAACAGACTGCTAATGGGAGACATGCACCCTGCCCCAAAGTCTCAAAATTCACTGGCACAATCCATCCTTTTAAGTTTTCTGATTGACAATGCAACTCTTTCCTTATATGATCCTGGTCATGGTCCTCTGTATTAGCATATCCTCCATACTTATTTTTTCACTTGTGATTATAGGGATGTCATAACTGAACGCTTGCTTCCTTTTTTCATGTCTAATTCCTCTTAAGGATCTATTGACCAAGACCCTTTTTCTTCTGTAGGGTTGAATCATGCTTATCTAATTCTACAGATAGAAAACATCAAAATTTTGTAAAAGAAACATGCACACTATCCTCAAATGTGCATTGTCTTGTAACTATGTCTTTTATTTTAAAAAATAATTTTATTTATTTATTTATTTTTTGGCTGTGTTGGGTCTTCATTGCTTTGTGGTCTTTCTCTAGTTGTGGGGAGAGGGGCTACTCTCTAGTTGTGGCATGTGGGCTTCTTATTGTGGTGACTTCTCTTGTGGTGGATCACAGGCTCTAGGGCGACCAGGCTTCAGTAGCTGCTGTGCCTGGGGTCAGTAGTTGTGGCTCCCAGGCACTAGAGCACAGGTTCAATAGTTGTGGCATATGGGTTAGTTGCTCCATGGCATGCAGGGTCTTCCCACATCAGGGATCGAACCCATGTCTGCTGCATTGGCAGATGGATTGTTTACAACTGTGCTACCCTGGAAGCCCTGCCTTTTCTTTTAAAGACTCTTTAGTCAGATACATTTTGTACATTCATTATTTAATCCAATACATTTCTGCTTTCCTTGTTCAGTACATTTCCCTTTGGCTATTGCCAATCAGACTATCTTTAGGCCTGGGGAGGGAGAAATCTGGTTCCTGGTAATGTTCAGAAGTCTGTTGTATCATTTGATTTAAAATTGTGTTATGAACTTGATAATTCCAATCAAAAGAGAAACCAAGGCAGTAGATCTGCAAGCAATTTAGGCAATGTGTAGCTAGTAAATGTTTTCAAATTCAAAAATAATCTCAGTTATTCTCCTTTGAGTCTTTTTTTTTTTTTTTTTTGGCTTGTTTTTAGCTACTGTATTGCTTTATATAGATCTCATCCTTTTTGACTAGACTGACATTCCTTTTCATAAAGTAGCCTGTCTCTAATTACACCTAAATGCTTGACAAGATTAGAATACATTCTCTCTCCTCATTACCCATCTAAAAGAGAAATTCACTTTGTGAAGATGTAATTTTATTTTTCCTTTTGAGGAGCAAGTGAAGATTCACTGAAATGTGAGGAGTGGCAGCATCACTTTCTGTTTTGTGATCTGTACCGCATTTGCAGCAAATTATTTTTTGCATAAATTTTATTCACAAAGGAGACCATAGCACACTTTTCACATTTTTAGGATATGATATGCCATGGCTCTTCCCCAATGCATTGTTAAAGGAATGCCTGCAAGATCCAATTCCTTTAGTCAGGTACTCACACTAAGAACTGTTCTCTGTTGAGGAGGCCCTTTACCATGTAGTTTGGATGTTGGAAAACAGCTGATTGGTGACAGAATAGAGCTTGGATGTGGCAATTCTGCTTCCTAGAGGTTTGGCTTTCTTCCAAATATTATACTAGTCTGAGCAGAGCTGATTTATAGGAAGCAATTCAATTGGAGGCATATTGCATCAAATTTGAGTGCTCATCTCACTGCAGTCTATAGATGATGCTTTCAGAATCACCAGGCGTGATTAAACATGCAGATCAAATCCCATTCCAGACTGTGTGAATGAGTCTCTTTGGAAGTGAGATAGGGAATCTGAACTTGCCATTTGTATCCTTTCCCACTTTTCCAATGGTAACTAACATCTTGCAAGACTTTAGTATATTATGATAACCAGGATATTGATAATGATACAGTCAAGACAGAAAAGTTGAAAATCCCTCAAACTGACCTTTTTATAGCCACATCCACTTCCCTTCCATCTCCAACCTTCCTTTACCTCTTGAATCCACTAATCTGCCTTCCGTTCTATAATTTTATCACTTCAAGGATTTTACATAAAAGGAATCATACACTATGTATCCTTTTGAGATTGGCTTTTTAATTCAGGATAATTCTCTGTAGATTCAACCTGCTTATTGCATGCAGCAGTTTCTTCCTTTTTGTAACTGAGAAGTACTCCGTGGTATGGAGATTATCACAGCCTTAATCATTAGTTTTAATGATTAAGTTAGTTTTAATCATTGACCCACTTAAACACATTTCCAGTTTTTAGCTATTATGCATAAAGCTGCTGTAACATTTGTGTAAGGTTTTTTGTGTGAATAACATTCTTTTTTCTCTGAATGACTACTCAGTCAAGCAACTGCTGCATAGTATGGTAGTTGCAACTTTAGTTTTGTTTTGTTTTTTTTAAACTTGCCAATCTTTTTCATAGCAGTTGTACTAATTTTAGATTGCCACCAGCAGTGTGTGAGTCATCCACTTTCTTTGCATCCTCGCCAGCATGAGGTATTGTCAGTATGTTTTATTTTAGCCATTTTGATAGTGGTATAATGGCATTTCACTGTGGTTTTAACTTGCATTCCCTAATAGCTCCACATTGAGCCTCTTTTTTATGTGTTTGTCATCTGCATATTCTCTTTGGTGAAATATCCACTAATGTCTATTGCCTATTTTCTAACTGGAGTTTTTAACACTTTTTAAAAAAAAGTGAAATGTAATGTTAATAGCAAAATTGTAGGGAAAGTACAGAAACTTCCCTTGTACTTGCCACACAACCAGAGCCTCCCCTCTTATTAGCACCACCCCCCCACAAGGGTGTTACATTTGTTACAACTGATGATTCTACATTGATACATAATCATCACCCAAAGTCCATGCTTTGCATTATGGTTTGCTCTTGGTATGAGATCTTCTGTACGTTTGGACAAATGTATAGTGACGTGTATCCATCATTATATCACTCAGTATTTTCAACACCCTAAAACCTTCTGTACTTCACCTGTTTATCCTTCTCACCCCTAACCTCTAGCAACCACTGATTTTTTCTTTTTTGCTTTCTATGCTTTAGCCTTCTCCAGAATGTTACATAGTTGGATCATATAGTATGTAGCCTTTTCAGATTGGTTTCTTATTTAGTCATGTGTATTGTTTCCTCCATGTCTTTTCAAGACTTAATTTCTTGTTAACACTGAATAGTATTTCATCATCTGGACGCACAACAGTTTGTCCATGCACCTACAGAAGGGCATCTTGTTTGTTTCCAAGGCTTGGCAGTAAGCATAAAGCTGCCATAAATATCTGTGTTCAGATTTTTATGTGGACTCAAGTGGCTCATCTGGGTGAATACCAAGGAGTGCAATCAATGAATTGTGCCAGTGAGAGTGTGTTTACCCTTCTCCAGGGCATCTTCTTCAGCAATTGATCTGGGGTCTCCTGCTTTGCAGGTGAATTCTTTACCAGCTGAGCTACCAGGGAAGCCCTTAGTTTTGTAAGAAACCACCAAATTGCCTTCCAAAGTGGCTGTACCATTTGGCAGTCTCACCAGTAACCCATTAGAATTCCTGTTGATCTGCATCCTCACCAGTATTTGGTGTCATCCTTATCCTGGATTTTGACCATTCTAATATGTGAGTTTTAATGTTGTTTTAATCTGCATTTCCTTGATGACATATGATATAGAACATGTTTTCATATGTGTATTTGCCAGCTGTATGTCTTCTTTAATGAGCTTTCTTTGAGTATTTTTTTCCTGTTGATATTTGAAAGTTCTCTATATATTTTATACAGTAGTTTTTTTTTTTTGATATGTGGTTTGCCCATATTTTCTCCTAGGCTGTACCTTATCTTTTCATTTTTTCTCCAAGTTCTTTCACAGAGTAAATATTTTTATTTTGATGAAGCTGAACTTGTCAGCTTTTCCCTGCATGGATTGTATTCTTGGTGTTAAGTTGAAAGAAATCTGCCTAGCTCTAGGTTCCTTTTTCTCCTGTATTTTTTTTTTTTTTTCTAAATGCCATGTAGTTGTGTTTTTTCTGCTTGATCCTGTGATCCATCTTGAGTTAATGTTTGTACAAGGGATGAGACTTAGGTCAAGTTTTATTTTTGTTTTTGCCTGTGAATGCCCCTTTTGTTATGAAAAAGCTGTTTTCTACATTGAATTACTTTTGCATCTCTCTCAACAATCAGTTGGATATATTTGAGTGGGTCTGCTTCTGGGTTTTCATTGATCTGTGTCTGTCCTACTGGCAATACCATACTGTCTGATTTTGTGTAGCTATGTGATGTCTTGAAATCTGTTGGAGAGATTTCTTTCATTTTATTCTCTTTTCAAAACAGTTTTGGTAATTCTAGCTCATTTGCCTTTCTATATACATTTTAAAATAAACTTGTCTAGATCTACAAAATTTTTGCTGAGTTTTTTTTTTTTTTTAAAGGAATTGCATTGAACCTGTGTATTAATTTGGAGAAAATAGACATCTTAATTATTCTGAGTTTTCTGATTCAAGAACAGGACTTCCCTGGTGGCTCAGTGGTAAAGAATATGTTTGCCAATGCAGGAGATGCACATTTGATCCCTGGGTCAGGAAGATGCCCTGGAGAGGGAAATGGCAACCCACTCCAGTATTCTTGCCTGGGAAATCCCATGGACAGAGGAACCTGGTGGGCTACAGTCTGTGGGGTCACAAAGAGTTTGATATGGATAGGCAACTAAACAACAACAATCCATGAGCACATCTCTGTTTATATATTCTTTGAGTTCTTTCATCAGCATTTAGTAATTTTTAGCATATTTAGTTAGATTTATACCTAGCTTAGTATTGTTTCTGGTGATTGGTAGTATTATGTTTAATTTTGTTGTTCACATGTCCCTTCCTAAAATGTAGACATCCTCTTGATTTTTGTGTGTTTATCTTACATCCTGTTGTCTTACCGAATTCACTTATTTGTTCTAGGAGGTAGTTTTTTTGTTTCTGGTTTTTGTTTTGTCAATTATTTGGAATTTTCAACATAGACAATCATGTCATCTGCAAATAGGGATAGTTTTATTTCTTCCTTTCTAATCTGTATGCCTTTTATTTTCCTAATATAATAATTAGAAATTCACTATTTCTAGTCATGTTAAGAGGAGCAATGAGAGTGGGCATCCTTACCTTGTTCCCAATCTTAGCAGAAAAGCATTTAAATCTTGTGCTGTTATGTGTAACATTTACTGTAGGTTTTTTGTAGCTTAGCTTCATCAGTTGAGGATGTTACTCTCTATTCTCATTTTTCTGTGGGTCTTTATTATTGTGTGAGTCACTCAGTTATTGTGAGATATTATTATTATTATTGTGAGATAGTCACTCAGTCGTGACCACCTCTTTGTGACTGCATGAACTGTAGCCTGCCAGGCTCCTCTCTCTATGGAATTCTCCAGGCAAGAGTATTGGAGTGGGTTGTCATTTCCTTCTCCAGAGGATCTTCCTGACCCAGGGGATCAAACATAGGTCTCCAGCATGTGTCGCAGATTCTTTACCGTCTGAGCCACCAGGGCAGCCTACTCTTAAGAGACATTTCTTAACGGGTGTTACATTTTGTCAAATACTTTTACTCTTCCTCTTTTCCCTGGTTTAGACATAACTGAATTATATCTCAAATATTTTTTCTTCACTGAATATAGAATTGTATTTTTTCTTCTTTAGCATGTTAATATGGTAGACTGCATTGATTAGTTTTCAATATTGAATTAGCTTTGTATTCCCCTATAATGCCCACTTGGTCTTGGTGTTTGACTCTTTTTATAGTTTTTGTTACATTATATTTGCTAATACTACATTAGCCAGGCTCCTCTGTCCATAGAATTTTCCAGGAAAGAATACTGGAATGGGTTGCCATTTCCTAATCCAGGGATCTACCCGACCCAGGGATCAAACCTGTGTCTCTTGTGCCTCTTGCATTGGCAGGCAGATTCTATACTACCGTGCCACCTAGGAAGCCCTTCTGGTCTATGTATTTAGTATAGAAATTTTGCTTTAGTAAGGCTTTAATGGTGTGCCACAAACTGTAATACATTAAATTTTCATTTTCATTCATTTTAATGTATGTTTTCAGTTCCCTTAAAACTTCCTTTTTACTAATGGATTATTTATAAATGTGTTCATTAATTTCCAGTCATCTTTCTCTTGCTGATTTCTAATTTGATTTCATTGTGGTCAGGGAGCACATTTTGTATGATTTCAATTGTTTTAAATTTGTTAAAGGTTGTTTTATGGCCAGGTAATGGTCTATCTTGGGCTATATTTCCTGGAAAATACTGTGTATTCACCTTTTGTTGGGTGGAATGTTCTATAAATATTGATTAGGTACTATTGGTTGGTGGTTTTGAAGTCTGATATTTAAATTTTTGTTTCCTGTTTTTTATTTGCTTTTGTTTTTTTCCCTTATTTTTATGCGTCACAATGTTTACTTGAACATTTTTTAGAATTCCATTCTGATTCATCTACAGTATTTTTTAAATTGAAGTATAGCTGATGTATGATATTATTTGTTACAGGTATATAATATGATTCACAATTTTTAAAGGTTTTACTCCATTTATAGTTATTACAGAATATTGACTATATTCCTTGCATTGTACAATATAGCCTTGTACCTTATTTTATACATAATTCCTTGTACTTCTTAACCCCTACCCCTGTATAGCCCCTCCCTCCTTCCTCCTATACACTGGGAACCAATCATTTCTGTTTCTGTGAGTCTGTTTCTTTTTTGTTATATTCATTAGTTTGTTGTCTTTTTTAGATTCCACATGTACATGCTATTATATGCCATTTGTCCTTCTTTATCTGACTTATTTCACTTAGCATAATACCATCCAAGTTCATTCATTTCATTACAAATAGCAAAATTTAACCCTTTTTATAGTTGAGTAGTATTCCATTGTGTATACATATACATTTATATGTAAATGTCTACATACCACATCCTCTTATCCATTCATCTGTTGCTGGACACTGAAGTTGCCTCCATATCTTGGCAGTTGTAAATAATACCACTACAAATATTGGGATGCATGTGTATCTTTTTGAATTAGTGTTTTTGTTTCTTTTCAATTTATATTGAAAGTGGAATTGATGAGTCATATGATAGTTAATGACTCATCAATTAATTTTTAAATTTAATTAGAATTAAATTGAATTGAATTTTAATTAATTTTTGGAGAAATCTCCATACTATTTTCTAGAGCAGCTCCACCACTTCACATCGCCACCAATAGTACACAAAGAGTTCCTTTTTTTCCATGTCCTTGCCAATATTTGTTATTTGTGCTCTTTTTGATAACAGCTATCCAGATGTGAGGTGATATTGTGATCTTGAGTTGCATTTCCCTAATGATTCACAATACTGAGCATCTTTTCATGTGCCTGTTGGCCATCTTTCTGTGTGTCCTCTTTGGAAAAATGTCTATTCAGGTCTTCTGCCCACTTTTTTAATTGTTGCTTTGGTTTTTTGTTGCTGAGTTGTATGAGCCATTTATATATCAGAAAGAGACATTAAGGAAGTAAATCCATTGACCATTGCATCAAAAAGAATAAAATACCTAGGAGTAAACCTACCTAAGGAGGTAAAAGAGTAATACTCAGAAAACTATAAGACACTGATGAAAGAAGTTGGAGATGACATAAACAGATGGAAATGTATACCATGTTCTCGGATTGAAAGAATTATTATTATTAAAGTGATTTTAGAGCCCATGAAAATAAAGTCTGTCACTGTTTCCATCTTTTCCCCATCCATTTGCCATGAAATGATGGGACCAGATGCCATGATCTTAGTTTTTTAAATGTTGAGTTTTAAGCTAACTTTTCACTCTCCTCTTTCATCTTCATCAAGAGACTCTGGTTCTTCTTCACTTTCTACCATTAAAGTGGTATCATCTGTAACTGAGGTTGTTGATATTTTTTCTGGCAATCTTGATTCCAGCTTGTGATTCATCCAGTCTGGCATTTTGCATAATGTACTCTGCATATAAGTTAAATATGTAGGGTGACAATACTACATATTCCTTTTCCAATTTTGAAGTGTCCTTTGTTCCATGTCCAGTTCTAACTGTTGCTTCCTGACCTGCATACAGGTTTTGAGGAGGCAGGTCAGGTGGTCTGAAATTCCCATCTCTTTCAGAATTTTCCAGTTTGTTGTGATCCACAGAGTCAAAGGCTTTGACATAGTCAATAAAGCAGAAATAGATGTTTTCCTGGACCTCTCTTGCTTTTTCTATGATCCAACAGATGTTAGCAATTTGATCTCTGGTTCCTCTGCCCTTTCTAAATCCAGCTTTTACATCTGGAAGTTCTTGGGTCACATAGTATTGAAGCCTAAGTTGAAGGATTTTTGAGCATGACCTTGCTAGTATGTGAGATGAATGCAATTGTGCAGTTTTTTGAACATTCTTTGGCATTGCCCTTCTTTGGGATTGGAATGAAAACTGACCTTTTCCAGTTCTGTGGTCACTGATGAGTTTTCCAAATTTGCTGGCATATTAAGTGCAGCACTTTAACAGGATCATCTTTTAGGATTTGAAGTAGCTCAACTTGAATTCCATCACCTCCATTAGCTTTGTTCATAGTAATGCTTCCTAAGGCCCATTTGACTTCATATACCAGAATGTCTGGCTCTAGGTGAGCAGTCACACCATCATGGTTATCCAGATGATTAACACTTTTTTGTATAGTTCTTCTGTTTATTCTTTCCACCTCTTATTAATTTCTTCTGCTTCTTTTAGGTTCATACCATTTCTGTCCTTTATTGTGACCATTTTTGCATGAAACATGCCCTTGGTATCTCTGATTTTCTTGAAGAGATCTGTAGTCTTTCTCATTCTATTGTTTCCTCTATTTCTTTGCATTGTTCACTTAAGAAGCCTTTCTTATCTCTTCTTGCTATTCTTTGGAACTAGATTCAATGCAATCTCTATCAAAATACCAATGGCATTGTTTTAAAGAACTAACAAGTAATTTTAAAATTTGTATGGAAACACAAAAGACCATCTTGAGAAAGAAGGACAGAGCTGGGAGACTCGTACTCCTAATTTCAGACAATACTACAAAGCTACATTAGTCAAAACAGAATGGTAGTGGCACAAAAACAGACACATAGATCAACACATAGAACAGGATAGAAAGCCCCAAATAAACCCATGCATTCATGGTCAATTAATCTACAATAAAAGAGGCAAGAAGATACGTTGGAGAAGAGTCAATAAATGACAGAGGAGAACGGTATAGCTACATGTAAATGAAATTATACAACATTCTCTAACACCATATAAAAAAATAAACTCAAAATGGATTGCAGACCAAAATGTAAGGCCAGAAATTGTAAACTCCTAGAGGAAAATATAGACAGAATGCTCATTGACCTAAATTGTAGTAATAATTTTTTAGATCTGTCTCTTAAGACAAAGGAAATAGAAATATCAAATGGGACCTAATGAAACTTAAAAAGTTTTTGCACAGCAAAGGAAACCATTAACAAAATAAAAAGACAACCTACAGAATGTGAATAAGATGACTAATAAGAGATTAATATCCAAAATATATCAATATCTATAGTGTTTTTGAGTTTCTCTCTTTATATAGTTCTTTTGTGGTTGCTCTAGATACAACATTACACATACAAAATGTTATAAGAATCTACTGGTGTAGTCACTTTGCCAGTTTAAGTGCCATATAGAAACCTTACTTCCCTTTATATTTTGTTTCTCCTCCCTTGTTTATAAATATATAAAAACAATTATGGTATCTGTTAACTTACCATATATGTTTATAATAAAATTATCTTATTCACTTATATACATTTAGAACCACATTAGAAAGTTATAATTTTTTTTCAACCATCAAACATAATTTAGAACTTTAGAGAAGAAGGAATTCTATTGTATTTACTCATATTTCTGCTTATCAAATTATTTATTCCTTATTTTTTGTTTCCACTTGCTGTTAGAATAAATCACCACAAATGTACTGGAATAAAACAACACAAATTAATTTCTTATATTTCTAGAGATCAGAAGTTTGAAACAAATTTCCCTGGATTAAAAGCTGAGGTATCAAGAAGGGTGCATTTTTTTCTGAAGTCTCTTGGGGAGAATCTGTTTCCTTGACTTTTCCAGCTTTTAGAGGCCACCTGCATTTCTTGGCTCATTTTGTCTTTCTAATTTGGCAAGATTCAACCCTAATACCTTGTTGTTTTCCCCAACAAAAGTTAGGATCTGTGGTGCTGGCTAATAAGTTTCCAGGTGGAGATATCCATGAATCTTACTTTAACTTTCCCTGGAAATCTTGTTTTCACTTTCCTTGGAATTTAGTCCCTCTAATTTATGATCAATGATACTTCATCACTTTCTCCTGAGGCATAGCTTATCTCTATGTATTCTAATTCCTAAAATAAGATTTCTGTTTTTTTTGTTGTTGTTGTTTTGTTTTTAGTACTGCTTCCCAGTTTTTCTCTAGCTACAACACAGGATGATATATGTGGATGCATCTCTCTGATACCTATCTGTTTGTTGCTTGGACTCCTGGTTATGTCTAGCCTTGATGTCATATCTTTGCACTACATCCGACTTCTGGGAGTCTAATATTCCCTTGAAATACTGCAGGCTTTAATATTGAACGTGACTTTAATCTTGAACAAGACTCAGCTTCCTATGTCCTTTGAACGTTTCCTTACTCCCACCACCTAGGCATCATTTTGTTCTCATGGTTGAGTTTCATTTAACATAGAATTTTAACATTTAGTGAAAATGGAAAGAAATCTTGGAAAGAAACCTGCCCTAAGAATGGCTAATTCAGCTCCATCAACTTTTTATACACCAAGTTCTCCTTTTTAAAATTTATAGTGGCCTAACCACGATGCATTCTTTGGTACAGTGGTTCTGGGATCCTGTGCAATTCTGTGCCTATGCTCATAAATTATTTCATGTTTTGGTTTTAGAGTTTCACATATCAGTTTAGAATTTGAGATGATAATTTTCACTGCTGATAGTCACTGTGCTATTTATTCAGGAGGCCATAGACTATGAGGCAAAATAAAAGTCCAACTCTGGACTCAGACTTCTTGGGTTGAAGCTTGCTTCCATCAGTTACTAACAGTGTAAACTTTGGCAGTGATTTCACCTCTCTAAGAATATTTATTATTATAACTGGGAATAACAATAATAATGAAATTTGTATATTAGATTTTTAATTAAGATTAAATCAAATTCTAGATATTAAGTTAAGTTTCACAGTTCCTGGCATGCAATAGCTTCTCAATAGATGCTGATTTTTTATTACATATTTATAACAAAAATGCGAACTTAGAATTCTGACTAAGCTTAACAGTAAGATTAACTGTTAATCTTACCAATGATTAAAGTTTGATTAGAGTTACATTTGGACTTCTCTGGTGGCTCAGTGGTAAAGAATCTACCTGCCAATGCAGGATACATGGGTTCGATCCCTGGGTCAGAATGGGAGAAGGAAATGGCAACCCACTCCAGTATTCTTGCCTGGGAAATCCCATGGACAGAGGAGCCTGGGGGGCTACAATTTGTGGGGTCACAAAAGAGCTAACTAAACAACAGCAACAACAATTTTACATTTAGCAAATAACCAAAGCAATCTGTCTGTTAACTGTCCACCACACACTTGAAGGATAGTCCCCTATCAACAATGAATCCACTTATTAATTATAAATAGCACATGGAAATGTATACTTTCACTTCCAAAACCAGGTATACATGTGGTTCACAGAGTGCATTTTCAGTGAAGGTAATTGAAATGCAAGTTCTTGGGCTCTTCTCCTGACTACTGAATCAGAAGCTTGGGTATGTGGGGGTGAGGTGAGAGGTTGGGGATGAGGTTCACTCAGCTGTGCTTCGCAAGCCCTGCAGGGGATTCTGATGCACAGTGAAGCTCGAGAACGGCATTTAGATGAAGTCTGAACTGCTCTGTGCTGTTCCTGTCTCATTGCTGTTGCTGTGGCGTTCACTGTTCTTCCTTTTGTCATGCTCATCAAATGCCAATCGCTGATCAAAAAACCAAAACACCTGCATAGAATTAAATGTTTATGTTAGATTTAGGGGGAAACCATTTTTTATCTAAAGATAGAGAATAGCTAATTTCTGAACCAAGCGGTCACCTCTCCTGTGAACAGTCACTGGAAATGCCTTATTTCATTTGATTATCTGCTTTTCTGTTCAATAGCAACAGCCGAGGTCTCAGGATCTTTATTTTCCTTCCTTGAGAAATGGATTTGTTAGTGTCTGTGACTGCCTTGGGGATTGTTATTTTAAGGAGACTCTTAATTTAATCTCAGCATAATCCATTTGTTCTTTTTGTGTTAGTGTTTCAGTGCTTATTTCAACACATGAATAAACTTAGAGCGACTGCTTAAAAGCATTTTGGGCTGCTTAAAAGCATTTTCGGTACAGCCTGGGTAGTTGTAAATATAATTTCATTTATTTTGAACAGATAATTTCTGGATAAACAGTAATTCAGTTGCTAAAAGCTATCATTGTCATGTTTTTTACATCTTCTAAGCATGCAAAGTGAAGCATAAATATTACATAGAATTGAGAGTGGTGATATTTGGCTTATGTAAATTGAATATATGGATTCTCAAGAAATAGCATTTTCTTTCCACTTACTTTTATGGGAATCCTAATATATTCGGAAAGTTGAGAGAACTAGCTTTAAAGCAGACAAACCTGCACAACTTCAGCTCTCCTATCTTCTTCATGAGGAGTTTGGATAAATTTTTTACTATCCTAAAACTCTGACTCTTCTTATTTAAAATCAAGGCAAGAAGGTCAGTCTCAGAGGTGTTTGAGGATTAACTGAAATAATACAGGTAAAGCATCTGATGTAGGGTAAACATTGAAAAAATATTACCAGTATGTCTGAGGCATTTTATACATTAGGTATAGTTTTGATTTGCATTTAGTAATCTTTGTATCTGATGAGCAGTTTATATACCTTCATTTTTGGTTCCTTGCCGGGGTCCAGCCCCAGCAGGATCCAGGGGAACCCTCAGGATGAACGGCGTCAGCGAATGAGAGAGAGAGTGAGACAAAGCTCGGGGCTAAGTCTGAAGTTTATTTTTGCACGGCCCCTTTATACCCTTAACAACATCTTTTTTGGGGAAGTGCATATTGCTTACACACAGGGCATCTCAAAACATTACAGCAACTTGACCTTCAACAGAAACAGGATGTCACCCACATACTTTTTCATTCACAAGAGTCTTTCTTATCATTTGGCCTTCAGGCTTGCTAACATTTTATGGCTTGCACCTGGTGTGACTTAAGCAACTTCAGTAGCCGACCCTGTTTTTCTTATAATTAATCTATTTTCTTTCTAATAAGCGTCATCTCTATGGGAAGTAGATAGGATTACATTTTTTACAGAACAGAAATGCGAAGGCCTGCAGAAACAGCAGATATGGCACAAAACAGGCTCTTAGTCCAAAAGTTAACTACCTGCAAGAAGTCGCCAGCTAATCTCTATCTAAAGTATTTTCTATTAGGCACATTTGTGGCTATCATATTTGTGGAGCTTTTCTCACCTCGTGGAGGGGCCTATGCTAAATAGTTTCTTTTGTTAGCGTACTGTGTTTAGGATGTTTAGAACAATCAAGAGCATTTTGTGCAATGAGATCACACATTTATCAAACAAGCCAGAATGCCAGCAAAATATTTGAATGGAAGCATTTCCTTCATCCCTGGCCCCTTCGTAGGGTACCAACGTCCAGGAGATTTATTAATTAGGGTTTTAAGTTGGTCTTCATCCAGTGAAAGAGGAGCAGGAGAGCTCTCGGCAGGCAACACAAGAATCCGCAGCAGGGCGAACAAGACCAACAGCAGAAGAGGGGGGAGGATACAGGGTGGGGTAGAGGCCGAGGCCAACCTGGAGGCTCCCTTATCCTAGACGGCCTTGCCTGTCAGGGTTTTCCCTCGTGACCTCGTCATGGATGGGGTCCCGGACGGCCTTGCCTGCCCGGTATTTTCTTCATGACCTCGTCACGGGCGGGACCCCCCATAATGGCTCCCGGCAGTTCCTTGCTTGAGTTTTCAGTTTTTCTGAGTTATGTAGGATAGATCTCTTTGTTAGTTTCTTTTTTTCACTGAAGTGTTTAATGACACTGACTGCCAGATTTGGCGTTGCTTCATGAAACTTTAGAATCAGATCCAGGAGTGGCTGATCTTGGAGGCTATCCATTAATAATTCAGGGTCCCTCTTTAATAAGGTATCTGAGGCTCTGACAGAGGAAATGACATACCCAAGGCCTCAGAGCTAGTTGTAGGCATAATGTTATCTGTTCTTTATTAGCTGGTAACTTGGTAGGTGGCAGGGAGAAATGGATCTTTGTCCAAATCTTTCCAGCTTTGTCTTGACCATTTTCTATCTCACACATCATGTTTCTGCAATATGTATAATACTGAGGGTTTTCTTGATTCCAGTTCTGCTGATGTTATCTTCTTTGCCTAAAAGACCCTTTCTACTCTTTCCTATTTCCAACTCATTTCTAACTTATTCACAGAATAAGAGTTCTTGAAGCTCCCACAGTCCTGTCCCCGTTCCTCACCCCCTCCACCCCACACAAGACCTCCCAGGCTATGAGAGACCACACTGTGTTGTAATGATAAACTGATATATCTGTCTCACTAAATTACAAAACTCTCAATTGCTGGGAACGTGTCTTATTTATTTCTCTACTTTCAATATCTAGTGTAGGGTCTGGCACATTTTATAAGTTCAGCTGATGCTTGTTGAACTGAGCTGTTGTTTGGCTTCTGCAAATTGTACTTTATCTTTACATGTCATTGTGATCTTCTCCAGTCTAATACTTTCAGACCTTAGTTTTCATGACTCAAGATTTATTTCTTAATTTTGTGCCCATTAACTAGCTACAAAAATGGGCCCTGTGGTCCAGAGACCTGAGTTCTTCAGCTTTGCCACTTATAAGTTATGTGAAGACAGAAAAACTTACAAGGTCTCAGTGCCTTGGTTTCCTTCTTTCAATTTTTTTTTTTTTTTTGGTTCTGGTGGTAAAACAAAAACAAAAACACACAGTCAGAAAAATGCATAACACATAGATTTACCCTTAACAGATTGTTATAATACAAATACCCCTGTCTGTGCCACAGAGGTTGGGAATCAGAACATTGCCAGCCTGCCCGAAGCTACTCTCAGTCCTTTCCTGATTACAACCCCTCTCTCCACACTAAAGCTAACCTTGATTTTGACCTTATTGATAATTATTTCCTTCCTTCTTTCTTTTTTCTTTCTTTCTATTAAATAAATATTCTTAAATATTTTAGATCAGTTTTTCCTCTCTTTGTACTTTATGTAAATGGAAACATATATTGAACATTAGTGTATGATGTATTTAGAAATATAATTGACATTTTCTTATTGTGGTGAAAGACATGGAATTTACCATCTCAACCATTTTTATGTGTACAGTTTAGCAGTGTTAAGTACACACATTTTTGTGAAACACATCTCCAGAACCTTTTCATCTTCCAAATCTGAAACTCGATGGCCACTAAATAGTTCCCCTTTCCCTCCTCCTTCAGCGCCTGACAACCACCATTCTTGTTTCTGTGAATCTGATTACTTTAGATGCCTCATGTAGGTGGAATTTTATAGTATTTACCTTTTTGTGCCTGGCTTATCTCATTTAGCATAATATCCTCATCCATTTTGTAGCAAGTGACAGAATTTCCTTCCTATTAAAGGCTGAATGATACTCCACTGTATGTACATACCATATTTTGTTTATCCATGCTTCTGTGGGTGGACATTTGTATCGCTTCCACCTCCTGCCTATTGTGAATGGTGCTGCTATAAACATGAGTAAGCAACTAATTCTTTGAAGCTCTGCTTTCAATTTTTTGGTTATTCATCCAGAAGTGGAAACTTTATTTATTTATTTATTTTTAAACACACGATATGGTTCTTATGTAAAGTGCCATGAAGCTTATGTTTTAAAGCAAGTGGCTGCTATGTTTTTTTTTTTTAATTTTTCCATTTATTTTTATTAGTTGGAGGCTAATTACTTTACAACATTGCAGTGGTTTTTGTCATACATTGAAATGAATTAGCCATGGATTTACATGTATTCCCCATCCCGGTCCCCCCTCCCACCTCCCTCTCCACCCAATCCCTCTGGGTCTTCCCAGTGCACCAGGCCTGAGCACTTGTCTCATGCATCCAACCTGGGCTGGTGATCTGTTTCACCCTAGATAATATACATGTTTCGATGCTGTTCTCTTGAAACATCCCACGCTCACCTTCTCCCACAGAGTCCACAAGTCTGTTCTATACATCCGAGTCTCTTTTTCTGTTTTGCATATAGGGTTATCATTACCATCTTTCTAAATTCCATATATATGTGTTAGTATACTGTAATGGTCTTTATCTTTCTGGCTTACTTCGCTCTGTATAATGGGCTCCAGTTTCATCCATCTCAGTAGAACTGATTCAAATGAATTCTTTTTAATGGCTGAGTAATATTCCATGGTGTATATGTACCACAGCTTCCTCATCCATTCGTCTGCTGATGGGCATCTAGGTTGCTTCCATGTCCTGGCTATTATAAACAGTGCTGCGATGAACATTGGGGTGCACGAGTCTCTTTCAGATCTGGTTTCCTTGGTGTGTATGCCCAGAAGTGGGATTGCTGGGTCATATGGCAGTTCTATTTCCAGCTTTTTAAGAAATCTCCACACTGTTTTCCATAGTGGCTGTACTAATTTGCATTCCCACCAACAGTGTAAGAGGGTTCCCTTTTCTCCACACCCTCTCCAGCATTTATTGCTTGTAGACTTTTGGATAGCAGCCATTCTGACTGGCGTGTAATGGTACCTCATTGTGGTTTTGATTTGCATTTCTCTGATAATGAGTGATGTTGAGCATCTTTTCATGTGTTTGTTAGCCATCTGTATGTCTTCCTTGGAGAAATGTCTGTTGAGTTCTTTGGCCCATTTTTTGATTGGGTCATTTATTTTTCTGGAGTTGAGCTGCAGGAGTTGCTTGTATATTTTTGAGATTAATCCTTTGTCTGTTGCTTCATTTGCTCAGAAGTGGAAACTTTAATCATTTTCTTGGTATGGTTTAGTTTTGTAGTTTCTGTAGAAGTAAATATTACAGATAAAAATAACACTATGTATTTATTCATCAGTCTGATCTACTTGCTAGCAATTACAATGGGATGAAGTTAACTCTTAGATAAATTTCAGGCAGTAGAGAAGCTAGGATTGGCTGCCATCACTTTCAACCTTGATAGGCTTTGTATATAGACAAGAGAGATACTAGGGGAAACTAAGGGGGTTTGAAGTTATAGGAATCGTTTGAAGAACAAAAGGGCTAGAACAGCTGTTCCTAAATTGTAGTCCGCAAAACCTGGGGTCTCTGAGACCCTTTGATAAGATGTTATTTGTTATTTTTTCCTGAATTGATATTAACACAATGGTGCAAAAGGAATGACAAAACTGTTCATACCTTAATTGTAAATCAAAGTTGTAGCTTTAAACTGCATTCTCCACCACCATACATGCACTATTATATATTAAAAAAAAGATTGTTCTCAACAAAGCAGTAATAAATATTTTATTAAAATTTGGTCCCTGAGTACATGTCTTTTTAATATTTTATATTAAAAATAGAATACATGGATAAAGTACACTGAAATATATGGAAACAATATATTTCTGTTCCTTCTTTCTTTTTTTTTTTCCATTTATTTTTATTAGTTGGAGGCTAATTACTTTACAACATTGCAGTGGTTTTTGTCATACATTGAAATGAATTAGCCATGGATTTACATGTATTTCCCATCCCGGTCCCCCCTCCCACCTCCCTCTCCACCCAATCCCTCTGGGTCTTCCCAGTGTACCAGGCCTGAGCACTTGTCTCATGCATCCAACCTGGGCTGGTGATCTGTTTCACTCTAGATAATATACATGTTTTGATGCTGTTCTCTTGAAACATCCCACCCTCGCCTTCTCCCACAGAGTTCACAAGTCTGAGTCTCTTTTTCTGTTTTGCATAAAGGGTTATCGTTACCATCTTTCTAAATTCCATATATATGTGTTAGTATACTGTAATGGTCTTTATCTTTCTGGCTTACTTCGCTCTGTATAATGGGCTCCAGTTTCATCCATCTCAGTAGAACTGATTCAAATGAATTCTTTTTAATGGCTGAGTAATATTCCATGGTGTTTATGTACCACAGCTTCCTCATCCATTCGTCTGCTGATGGGCATCTAGGTTGCTTCCATGTCCTGGCTATTATAAACAGTGCTGCGGTGTGTTCCTTATTTCTTTCCAGATGTTTCCATTTGATTTTCTAAGTGACTTGATCTAATAGCAGTAATTTTATACATTTATACAAACATACAATGTCTGTTTTCAAGTTAAAAAAAACAAATTTTAAATTTTTTATTTTTTAAAATTAATTTCTTTTTATTTAGGGATAATTGCTTTACAGAATTTTGTTTTCTGTCAAACCCCAACATGAATCAGCCATCAGTATACATATATCCACTCCCTTTTGAACTTCCTTCCCATCTCCCTCCCCATCTCACCCCTCTAGGTTGATATACAGCCCTTGCTTGAATTTCCTGAGCCATACGGCAAATTCCTGTTGGCTATCTATTTTACATATGGTAATGTAAGTTTCCATGTTACTCTCTCCATACATCTCACCCTCTCCTCCCCTCTCCCCATGTCCATAAGTCTATTCTCTATGTCTGTTTCTCCATATTACCCTGTATATAAATTCTTCAGTACCATTTTTCTAGATTCCATATATATGTGTGAGAATACTATATTTATCTTTCTCTTTCTGACTTACTTCACTCTGTATAATAGGTTCTAGGTTCATGCACCTCATCAGAACTGAATCAAATGCATTCCTTTTTATGGCTGAGTAATATTCCATTGTGTATATGTACCATAACTTCTTCATTCATTCATCTGTTGGTGGACATTTAGGTTGCTTCCATGTTCTAGCTATTGTAAATAGTGCTGCACTGAACAATGGGATACATGTATCTCTTTCAATTTTGTTTTCCTCAGGGTATATGCTTAGGAGTGGGATTGCTGGGTCATACAGTGGTTTTATTCCTAGTTTTTAAAGGAATCTCTATACCATCCTCCATACTGGCTGTATCAATTTACATTCCCATCAACAGTGCAAGAACATTTCCTTTTCTCCACACCCTCTCCAGCATTTATTGTTTGTAGACTTTCTGTTGATGGTTATTCTGACTGATGTGAGGTGATATCTCATTGTAGTTTTGATTTGCATTTTTCTAGTAATGAGTGATGTTGAGCATCTTCAGCCATCTGTAAGTCTTCTTTGGAGAAATGTCTGTTTAGGTCTTTTTCCCACTTTTTAATTAGGTTGTTTGATTTTTTGGTATTGAGTTATATGATCTGCTTGTATATTTTGAAAATTAATTCTTTGTTTGTTGTTTCATTTGCTGTTATTTTCTCCCATTCTTACAGTTGTCTTTTCACCTTGCTTATTATCCTTTGCTGTGCAAAAGCTTTTAAGTTTAGTCAGGTCCCACTTGTTTACTTCTGTTTTTATTTCTGTTATTCTCAGACATAGAGGATCTTGCTTTGATTTATGTCATCAAGTGTTCTGCCTATGTTTTCCTCTAAGAGTTTTATAGTTTCTGCTCTTTCTGTAGCTCTTTAATCCATTTTGAGTTTATCTTTGTGTATGGTGATAGGAAGTGTGTTGGGAGCCAGCAAGAGAAACCCCGCCCGTGACAAGGTCTGGGTCCAAGGAGCTGGCATGCAAAGGCGTCCGGATCTCTGGGGGTGTCTTGGGACCACTCCACCATCTACTCCCAGGCCTTCGTCCTTTAATCTTCTGATGCTTGGTGTTCTTCTATGTTCCCTAAAAACTAGTCTGACTCTTAACTAAAATCCCTCCTTGAAACATTTGCATGGCAGCAACACAGTCCCTAGGGGCACATGGGCCCCAATAAACAGGCCAGAGGTAAGGAAAATGTTACAAAGAATATCCTGTCTCTTCTGGCTCTGTTGGAATTATGATTGCCAACTTAGAATCTGGAATGCTCATGATTGCAGAAAAACCCTTCTAGCACAAAACCAAATCTGCTAGCAACAGGCCTATCTATCCCATAAGCAAAAGTAGATAAGAGTCCATAAATCCATAAGAGATTAGTCCATAAGTCCATAAGAGATTGAGAAGATTCCTTAGGGTGTGATCAGGAGGGAATTCATGAGACCTCTGACCCTTAGGATTACATATCAGAGCTAAGGTCGAGCTTCCAGGCCGAGCTTCCCAAGATAAGGTTTGTAGATGGCTTTTCACAGTTGACTAGCTGCTGCCATTGAATTGTTTAAAAGTTATGTGTAGGTATTGATTGTTCTGGAAAGTTATTTATGATGTAACCTGTGATTATGCACCTGGTACAATCTTGTCATTCCCCTCCTCCTTAATCCTCTTTAAAGGATTATTGGTTTTAGGGTATATAAGCACTGATGTAAAAGAATAAAGTAGTCTTGATTCTGCAATCAACTAAGACTTGACTCGACTTGCTTTCTTTTCTTTGCCGACACTGCTCATCCAAAGGGAACCACTGGACTCCGCCGGGGCTGGACTCTGGCAAAAGTGTTCTAATTTCATTCTTCTACATGTAGCTGTCCAGTTTTCCCAGCACCGACTGAGTGACTTCACTTTTTATTGAGGAGGGTGTCTTTGCCCTATTGTATATTCTTGCCTCCTTTGTCAAAAATAAGGTACCCACAGGTACATGGGTTTATTTCTGGGCTTTCTATCTTGTTCCATTTGTCTATATTTCTGTTTTTGTGCCAGTATCATACTGTCTTGATGACTGTAGCTTTGTAGTATAATCTGAAGTCAGCAAGGTTGATTCCTCCAGCTTGATTCTTCTTTCTCAAGCTTGCTTTTGTTATTCAGGGTCTTTTGTGTTTCCATATGAATTGTGAAATTTTTTGTTCTAGTTCTGTGAAAAATGCCATTGGTAGTTTTTTTGGGCTCCAAAATCACTGCAGATGGTGACTGCAGTCATGAAAATAAAAGATGCTTGCTCCTTGGGAGGGAAGTTATGACCAGCCTAGACAGCATGTTAAAAAGCAGAGACATTACATTGTCAACAAAGGTCCATCTAGTCAAGGCTATGGTTTTTCCAGTAGTCATGTATGGATGTGAGAGTTGGACTATAAAGAAAGCTGAGTGCTGAAGAATTGATGCTTTTGAACTGTTGTGTTGGTGAAGACTCTTGAGAATCCCTTGGACTGCAAGGAGATCCAACCAGTCCATCCTAAAGGAGATCAGTCCTAGGTGGTCATTGGAAGGACTGATGCTGAAGCAGAAATTCCAATACTTTGGCCACCTGATGCAAACAGCTGACTCATTGGAGAAGACCCTGATGCTGGGAAAGATTGAGGGCAGGAGGAGAAGGGGACGACAGAGGATGAGATGGTTGGATGGCATCACTGATTCAATGGACATGGATTTGGGTAGACTCTGAGAGTTGGTGATGGATAGGGAGACCTGGTGTGCTGCGATTCATGGGGTCACAAAGAGTCAGACACGACTGAGCAACTGAACTGAACTGAATTTGATAGGGCTCTCATTGAATCTGTAGATTGCGTTTGGTAGTATAGTCATTTTCACAATGTTGATTCTTCCTACCCAGGAATATGGAGTATCTCTCCATCTGTTTATGTCATCTTTGATTTCTTTCACTAGTGGCTTATAATTTTTTTGTATACATTTCTTTTGTCTCCTTAGGTAAGTTTATTCCTAGATATTTAATTCTTTTTATTGCAATGGTGAAGGGTATTGAGTCCTTAATTTCTCTCTCTGATTTTTTGTTGTTAGTATATAGAAATGCAAGTGATTTCTGTGTATTGATTTTGTATCCTTCAACTTTGCTAAATTCACTGATTAACTCTAGTAATTTTCTGATACTATTTTTAGGGTTTTCTATGTACAGTATCATGTCATCTGCAAATGGTGAGAGCTTTCCTTCTTCCAGTTTGGATTCCTTTTATTTCTTTTCCTCTTTGATTGCTGTAGCTAGGACTTCCAGAACTATGTTGAATAATAGTGGTGAAAGTGGACACTCTTGTCTTGATCCTGATATTAGGGGGAGTGCTTTCAGTTTTTCAACATTGAGAATAATGTTTGCTGTAGGCTTATCATATATGGCCTTTTCTATATTGAGGTATATTCCTTCTTTGCCCATTTTTGAAGAGCTTAAATCATAACTGGGTGCTGCATTTTATCAAAGGCTTTTTCTTCATATATTGAGATGATCATATGCTTTTTATTTTTCAGTTTGTTATATGGTGTATCATGTTGATTGCTTTGCAAATACTGAAGAATCCTTGCATACCTGAAATAAACCCAACTTGGTCATGGTGTATGAGCTTTTTGATGTGTCGCTGAATTCTGTTTGCTAAAATTTTGTTGAGAATTTTTACATCTATGTTAATCAGTGATATTGACCTGTAGTTTTCTTTTTTGTGTGTTGTCTTTTTCTGATTTTGGTATCAGGGTGATGGTGGCCTCATAGAATGAGTTTGGATGTTCCTTCCTCTGCAGTTTTTTGAAAGAGTTTTAGAAGGCTAGGCATTAGCTCTTCTTTAAATGTTTGATGGAATTCTCCTGTGAAGCCATTTGATTCTGGGGTTTGTTTTTGGGGATATTTTTGATCACAGCTTCAATTTCAGTGCTTGTGATGGGTTGTTCATAATTTCTATTTCTTTCTTGTTCAGTCTTGGAAGATTGAACTTTTCTAAGAACCTGTCCATTTCTTCCAGGTTATCCATTTTATTGCCATATAGTTGTTCATAATAGTCTCTTATAATCCTTTGTATTTCTGCATTGTCTGTTGCTACCTCTCCTTTTTCATTTCTAATTTCTAATTTGTTGATTTGATTCTTCTCTCTTTTTCTTGATGAGTCTGGCTAAAGACTTGTCAATTTTGTTTATCTTCTCAAAGAACCAGCCTTTATTTTTATTAATCTTTACTATTGTTTCTTTCATTTCTTTTTCATTTATTTCTGCTTGGATCTTTATGATTTCTTTCCTTCTACTGATTTTGATTTTTTTTTTTTTGTTTTTTTTTCCCATTGTTTTAGGTGTAGTTAGGTTGTCTAGTCGATTTTTTTTTTTTTGTTTGTTTGTTTGTTTCTTGAGGTAGGATTGTATTGCTATAAACTTCCCTCTTAGAACTGCTTTCACTGTATCTCATAGGTTTTGAGTTGTGTTTTCATTTTCATTTGTTTCTAGAAATTTTTTGATTTCCCTTTTGATTTTTTCAGTAACCTGTTGATTATTTAGAAATGTGTTGTTTAGTCTTCATGTGTTTGTGTTTCTTACAGTTTTTTTTTCTTGTAATTGGTATCTAGTCTCATAGTGTTGTGGAAGACACTTGATATGATTTCAATTTTCTTAAATTTACTGAGGTTTGATATGTGACCCAAGATGTGGTCTATCCTGGAAAATATTCCATGTGCACTTGAAGGAAGGTGTATTCTTCTGCATTTGGATGGAATGTCCTGAAGATATCAATGAGATCCATCTCATCTAGTGTATCATTTAAGACTTGTGTTTCCTTATTAATTCTCTGTTTTAAAGATCTGTCCATTGTGTCCATCGTGAATGGGGTGTTAAATTTCCTACTATTATTGTGTTACTTTCAATTTCTCCTTGTATGTCTGTTAGTGTTTTTCTCATGTATTGAGGTGCTCCTATGTTGGGTGCATAGATATTTACAGTTTTTATGTCTTTCTCTTGGATGATCTCTTGATCATTATGTAGTGTCCTTCCTTATCTCTTGTAATCTTCTTTATTTTAAGGTCTATTTTGTCTGATGATGAGGATTGCTACTCCAGCTTTCTTTTGCTCCCCATTTGCATAGAATATAGTTTTCCATCCTCTTACTTTCAGTCTATATGTCTATAGGTCTGAAGTGGGTTTCTTGTAGACAGCCTATATATGGGTCTTGTTTTTGTATCCATTCAGCCAGTCTGTGTTTTTTGGTTGGAGCATTTAATCTACTTACATTTAAAGTAATTGTTGCTATATATATGTTCCTATTGCCATTTTCTTAATTGTTTGGGGTTGATTTTGTAGATCTTTTTGCTTCTCTTGTATTTTTTTTTGACTATATAAGTCCCTTTAACATTTGCTGTAAAGCTGGTTTGGGGGTACTAGATTCTCTTAACTTTTGCTTGTCTGAAAAGCTTTTTATTTCTCTATCAATTTTGAATGAGATCCTTGCTGAGTACAGTAATCCTGGTTGTAGATTTTACCCTTTCAATACTTTAAATATATCCTGCCATTGCCTTCTGACCTGCAGAGTTTCTGCTGAAAGATCAGCTGTTAAGTGTATGGGGTTTCCCTTGTATGTTACTTGTTGCTTCTCCCTTGCTTCTTTTAATATTATTTCTTTGTGTTTAATCTTTGTTAGTTTGATTACTATGTGTCTTGGTGTGTTTCTCCTTGGACTTATCCTGTATGGGACTCTTTGCACCTCTTGAACTTGATTGACCATTTCCTTTTCCATGTTGGGGAAATTTTCAACTATAATCTCTTAAAAAAATTTCTCATACCCATTCTTTTTCTCTTTTTCTTCTGGGACCCCTATCATTCGAATGTTGGTGCATTTGATATTGTCCCAGAGGTCTCTGAGACTGTCCTCAGCTCTTTTCATTCTTTTTACTTTATTCTGCTCTTCAGAAGTTATTCAGAGAAGGCAATGGCACCTCACTCCAGTACTCTTGCCTGGAAAATCCCATGGACAGAGGAACCTGGTAGGCTGCAGTCCAAGGGGTCACTAAGAGTTGGACATGACTGAGCAAATTCACTTTCAATTTTCACTTTCATGCATTGGAGAAGGAAATGGCAACCCACTCCAATGTTCTCGCCTGGAGAATCCCAAGGAGGGGGGAGCCTGGTGGGCTGCCGTCTATGGGGTCGCACAGAGTCGGACACGACTGAAGTGACTTAGCAGCAGCAGCAGGAGCAGAAGTTATTTCCACCATTTTATCTTCCGGCCCACTCATTCGTCCTTCTGCTTCAGATATTCTGCTATTGATTCCTTCTAGAGTATTTTTAATTTCAGTAATTGTGTTGTTTGTCTCTGTATGTTAATTCTTTAATTGTTCTAAGTCTTTGTCAATTGATTCTTGCATTTTCTCCATTTTATTTTCAAGGTTTTTAATCTCATCATTCTGGATTCTTTTCCAGGTAGCTTGCCTATTTCCTTTTCGATTATTTAGATTTCTGTGTTTCTACTTTTTTCCTTCATTTGTGAAGTATTTCTCAGCCTTTTCATTGTTATTTTTTTTAACTTATTATGCTTGAGGTCTCCTTTTCCCAGGCTTCAAGGGAACTTGAAACCTTTCCTTGAAGAAGGTTGAATTATTTCTTCCTTTTGGTTTCTGCCCTGCTGAGGTTGGTCCAGTGGTTTATGTAAGCCTTGTATAGGGTGAGATTTGTGCTGAGTTTTTTGTTTGCTTGCTGTTTTTCCTCTGATGGGCAAGGCTGAGTGAGGTGGTAATCCTGCCTGCTGATGACTGGGTTTTTATTTTTGTTTTATTTGTTGTTTAGATGAGGAGTCCTGCACAGGATGCTACTGGTGGTTGGGTGATGCTGGATCTTGTATTCAAGTGGTTTCATTTGTGTGATTTCTCACTGTTTGATACCCCCTAGGATTAGTTCTCTGGTTCTCTAGGGTCTTGGAGTCAGTGCTCTCACTCTAAAGGCTCAGGGCTTGATTTCTGGTCAGGAATGAAGATTCCACAAGTGGTTTATTATGGCATTAATTGAGATTAAAACAAATATCCCCAAACAAGAAACCAAAGATAAACCCCAGACAAATGGCAGTTACAAAATCAGGCAGATAATAATTAAAATAATGGAGTATATACATACACATCCATGAGCAAAGTAGAAACAGTCCAACAAAAATAAAGTACAGTAGCTTGACCCAGTGAACAAAGGAAATAAAAAATCTATTAACCAGTTAACAATGAAACTGACTAAAGCACAAACTGGAAAACAAAACTAAAGCAAGTTACTGAATAGGGAATAAAGCAATGAAAATAAAACTAACAAGTTGAAAGGATAGAAGGAAAATAAAGAAATAATAGATATGTAAAGTTAAATAGAGGTAGATGAAGAAAATTTATATACACTAAAGATTAACTGCAAGGGGAAAAGAACAGTGGGAAAGGTAAACAAAGGAATAAGTGTAGGAAAAATATAATTGGTTTAAAAAAAATTAAAGTTATAATAAGAGAAAAGAAAAAAGCAAAAGAAGAAAGAAAAAAGAAAAAAAGGAAAACTCCACAGACTTGCAAAAGCCCAATGTAGAGGCAGAGGTTTATAACAACAATAAAAGTGTGACTGAATATACACATATACACCCTTAAGCAAAATCAAAACCATCCAACAAAAATAAAGTATAATAGATTGACCCAGTAAACAAAGGAAACCAAAAATTATGTCTACCAGAACAAAGCTAACTAAAGAATAAACTGGAAAACAAAACTAAAGCAAGGTGCCAATTGGGGAATAAAGCAATGAAAATAAAACTAACAAATATGTTGAGAGGAAAGGAGAGAAAGAAAAGAAAGAAAAAAATAGTTATGTAAAGTTAATTAGAGGTAGATAAATAATATTTATATACATTAAAGATTAACTGCAAGAGGAAAAGAACAGTAGGAGAAGCAAACAAAGGACTAAATATAGAAAAAATAATAACTGGGTTAAAAAATTAAAAGTTAAAAAAAAGAAAAAAAAAACCCCACAGGACTGCAAAAGCCCAACATAGAGGCAGAGGTTTATAATAACAATAAAATATGAGGTTTATAATAATAAAAAATGTAACTGAGGAGAGAATAAAAAAGCACAAAAGCTTAATTAGATTTCATGGTGCCAATAAAATTGACAACTACAATGGGAGGTGGTAGGGGAGAGAAAATAAAAAAAGAACAAAACATCCAAAAGAATCTACAGAACAAGTCAAAATATAAGAATAATACATGTTTTCCTTGAGTCACTGCTGTCAGGGTCGTTCCCCTCGCTGGGAGTCACAGTCCACCTCACTTCCCTAGGATGCCCTCCAGCACTGTGCTGATCTCTGGACCTGCTGTGGGGGCAGCTCAGATTCTAATCTGGTCATACTCCTGTGTGTTCTGGCCTCCAATGTCCACAGCTATCAGAACTAGTGCCTTTTCTTTTGTGGGAGCTCTCAATGATCCATTATATATTCCATAAACACAGAGTCTGCCTGATTGATCAAGTGGATTTAACCTGCAGCTTGTACAGCTGGTGGGAAGGTTTTGGGTCTTCTTCCTTAGCCACACTGCACCTGGGTTTCAACTGTGGTTTTATTTCCACCTCTGCATGTGGGTCATCCAGTGGGGTTTGCTCCTGAGGCTGCCCTGGAGGACCTGGGTTTGCCCCTGTGAGGGCCAGGTGTGGAGGTGATGCAGCTGCTTGGGTTGCAGGGGTTCTGGCAGCACCAGGTGCTCAGGGGAGTTGGTGGCTAGGGAAGCAGGAAGTGCTCTAGAAGGGGATGGCAATGAGTATTGGCCAATATGCTCTGGTATTCTTGCCTGGAGACCCCCCTCTCCCTGACAGAGAAGCCTGGTAGGCCAGTCTACAGGGTCACGACCAAAGCGACCCTGCAAGCACAGATGCAAGACTTTTTTGCCTTTGGCAGCTCTGCCCAGTGAGAGCTGAGCGTGGAGGTGGTGCAGTTGCTTGGCTTGCGGGGACCCTGGGGGCACCTAGTGTGCTGGGATATGGACTGCCTCCACCGCAGGCGTCATGGCCCTATCAGAGTCTTTTTTTCAAGCCTCTTGTAGCTGGCGATCAGAAGACCTCTTTGGCCAGTCTTTCTCCATAGTTCCACCCGTTGAGGCACATGGGGGCTCCACTGCCTGGGGTCAGCCACATAGAGGGGCCCCACTGACTGGGGTCCTACACTGTAGATTGGTGTATTAGGAACTTAAAGGAGCACCCTGGGTGGGGTCCTGCTCTGTCGTTCAGCGCGTCAGGCGTTTGAAGGGCCAGCCTCTCTATTGTTCAGCTGCAGATGCTGGCATGTGGGAAGAGAGAGGCTATGGTGATGGCTCCACCCCTTACATGTGACTCAGCAGTATCGCCTTGCTTCCATGGCTGCCTGGCTTTCCTCCACCGGCATTTCCCACCAGGATGTCCTCCCTCACATCCCCTTGGTCCATCTCTCCACAGTCAACAGCAGCCCTCGCCCTGGGATCACTCCACAACCCCCAAACTTCAGCTCCCAGCTGCTGCCCCTTCCAGGGGGCCAGCGTTCCTGTCCTGGGTATATATGGCTGTGGCAAGGACTGTCTGATTCTCATTCCATTTAGGCCACCACAGATCAGTTGTTTCACTCTCAGCCTAAAATATTTCTCCTCTGACTCAGACAATTGCCCTGATGTGGGGATCAGACCCCTGCTTCAGTTCCCCCACCCACCAAGGGCAGGTCCAGTCCTACTAACACTCCTGTTTTTCCCCTAGTCCTTCATCCTACCAAATTTTGCGTGGTTCTGGGTGTTCTTTTCCACTGGTCGCTTACTCCTGTCCGCTCTCAGCTGGTGTTCTGCATGCACTTCTGTGTCTGAAGGTGTATTCCTGATGTATCCGTGGAGAGAGATGTACTTCACATCCACTTACTCCTCCACCATCCAGTTTTTTTTTTTAAATTTAATTTTTGCGTGAGTGGGTATTTTGCATCACGCTAAAATGGTTCTCAGTGTTAATCAAATAGGTGGCATCACCTCAAATATTCAGGAAAATTCCATCTTTCTTTCTTCCTTGTCTTTCAGATTTCAGTGCAACATGACAGAGGTTTGACCTTTTATTCTTTTGCCTAAGGAGTTGTGATTTTGTGTTCAACTATCTTCCTGGCAAGGACTATTTTTGCTTAGGGCTTGAAGATATTTTTAGATGCATCCAAGAGAAAATCTGGAATATTTCATGAGTGTTAGACAGGTGGATCATTCTTTTTATTTCTTGACTACATAAAAATGTGATAAAACCAAATATGATTTAGTTCTATCCTAAATTTGAACTATTGATAAGATGCTAACTAGGACATTGATATGGAGAAGGCAATGGCACCCCACTCCAGTACTCTTGCCTGGAAAGTCCCATGGATGGAGGAGCCTGGTGGGCTACAGTCCATGGGGTCGCTAAGAGTTGGGCATGACTGAATGACTTCACTTTCACTTTTCACTTTCATGCATTGGAGAAGGAAATGGCAGCCCACTCCAGTGTTCTTGCCTGGAGAATCCCAGGGACGGGGGAGCCTGGTGGGCTGCCGTCTGTGGGGTTGCACAGAGTCGGACACGACTGAAGTGACTTAGCAGTAGCAGCAGCAGGACATTGACAATGAATCTCACAATTCTACTCACAGACTCCCTTAAAGGGTCTATATCTGGATTATTATTTAAGATATATGTTAAGTTTAAATTCTCCCTCTGGCCATTTCTGACAGCTTTCCTGATATATCAGGCTATACATTTCTGTAGCTAACACTCATAGTCTCATGGAAAGGAACTTGGAGAAATGAATGGGAAATACAATTAGTGTGTGAATGAAATATCGGTGTAAATAAACACAGGATATGTCTATTGTTCTGAGATTTAAAGCAGAAGCTTTGGAGTGATATACTCCAAAGTATATCACTAAAAATGCTAAATTCAGAGTTAACCATGTAGGTTTTGGGCTTCTCTGGTGGCTCGGAAGGTAAAGAATTCTCCTGTAATGCCAGAGACCTGGTTTCAATCTCTGGGTCAGAAAGATCCCCCGGAGAAGAGAATAGCTACCCACTCCATATTTTTGCATGGAGAATTCCATGGACAGAGGTGCCTGGTGCACTATAGCCCACGGGGTCACAAAGGGTCAGACGTGTTACTGTTTGAGAAAATGGAAACTGCCAATCTAATTATGTGCTTATCAGTACAAGTTGTTTAAACCCACAAGTTTAAACCATAGATTTTAAAAGAAATTTCTACACTTAAAACCTCTATTTTGGGGAGCATAATTTCGACATCTAACACCTACATTTCTTGTGCCGATAAGGCCTTTCAAGGAACCCAGGTAAATCTTTAAATCTTTCAATTATTTTAAAATATTTTAACCATGTCACATGAAGCCTTTATGAAATGTCCTGTCCATCCCTCCAGGGTCATCTTTCCTCATTTCTCCAAGTGTATGCAATATTCCAGCCAGGTTGAACTCTTTGAAATGTCCTAAACACACCATTCTTTCTCTTTGTATAAAAATCTGCTTTATACATATTGCTCTTTCGGTCCACTATGCCCCGTATATTTTTCTTCCTAGATGATGTGTAATCAATTTTCAAAATAATAGTAATAGCACCTTATATTTTTTGTGCTTATATTTTCTGGCAGGGGGATTCCTTCCAGGGACTGCTGGTGGGCTCTTGTTAAACTTAGAAAGGAATTGTCTGAGGAGAGGCACATACAAGAAAGCAAAAGACTTCTTTGAGATGGGGAACCAGGGCAGACAGCAGCAGGGTAAGGAAGCCCAGCACTGCTCGACCATGTGGCTTGAAGTCTCAGGGTTTACCATGGTGGGTTTAGCCTTCTGGCTTTTCTCTGGCCAGTCATCTTGCCTACGCCCATATGTGGTTGGATTCTATTCCCATCCTGGAGGTGTGCCCTCTCTCGGTCAGGATGGTTTCTAGTATGAGGGTTTCTGAGAGGTTGGCAGGACATGTTATGGGTTGGTGTCTCCTCCCTCCTTTTGACCCCTCCAGAATTCTGGTTAGTTTTCTGCAGCACTGTGTTCCTTATTGAGACCTCTTGTGAGACAAATCACAAAGCGGTTATTACTGTGCCTGGCCAGGGTGGACAGTTTTGGTCAATGGTTTCCTAACATGCTTATTATGAACAAGGTACTTTTCTAAGTGCTTAAACACATTTTGATTCATTTGATCATCACACCATTCTATGAGGTAAGTACTGTTATTGCCCCCATTTTAAAGAAGAGGAAACTGAGGCACAGAGAGTTTAAATGACAGTTCAAGGACACTGAGCTCATAAGTGGTGAAATAATAATGTGAACCCAGGCTGTATGACTCCAGAGTCCACACTTTTAATCATTATACAATGCTGCTACCATTTCTAGAAAGACTTCCTGATGTATCTGGGAAGAAAAAAGCTTTTACCTTTGTTCCTCATTCATACCTTGGTTATAGCACTTACATTGCTGCCATGATTTGTTCAATTCTCTTCCTTTACATTAGTGAAACTATGAAGAGCAGGAGGTGCATCTTATTCAACTTTGTATCCTTAATAGATTACCTGGAGGAGTGCTTGTTGACCAAATGAAGTGGCCACTTAGAAGAAATATGAAAACATTATAAATGGCTTTCCTACTTTGAAATTTGCCCCTAGAATTATAAATACATTTACAGATTAACTGTAGATTTGTTTTTGTAAACATCACTTTTTAAAAAAAATAGTAAAGCTTCACTTGCCTGTTCTGTACAGATTTATTAGTAGAACTGAAGATAACTGGACATCCATCACAATTTGTGAGTGTTAGAATGAGAAAGTAAGAAGCAAACTTATAGAGCAGAA
Source organism: Odocoileus virginianus (assembly GCF_023699985.2). NCBI lineage: Eukaryota > Metazoa > Chordata > Mammalia > Artiodactyla > Cervidae > Odocoileus > Odocoileus virginianus. Next base: position 34,305,524 of record NC_069675.1, on the reverse strand, counting down.
TGACTGTCACTCTTCACCTTCCCCCTCCTTTCCTGAGCCCAGTGAAGAGATGTTCTCTTAGAATCTGGTCTTCCTGACCCCCAGAGTGACTTTTCCAGCAGAAAATGTGAAACTTCTTTCTTAAGTTCTACACTTGTAAGTTAGATTAGTATTCTCAGTTTCTGTGCTCAGGGCATGTTTGAGTTCTACAGTGAATGCCGTATGTGCATTTTTAGACAGTAGTTCTGAAGGATTGGATATTTCTTTACAGGTCAAACCTGCTTTGTTAAAATTTTCCCTTCTGTCAAACAAGTTCCACATTTACAAATGAATTTCTTTTTGATTACACAGAAGTGCTTCCATGCTATCTCATTAAAGATGAATTTTTCTTCCTTTAAACTTAAATGTAACTGGAAGAAGAGCTGCCAAAAATCTGAAATACTGTTACAGAAGCAGTTTTCTTTAAATTCAGGGTAAAATAGAAAAGGGATCCTCTTTTTAAAAAAACTTTTATTAAAGTTTCCATTTATAATTAATTTTTATTAAAGTCTTCGCTAATGGGAATGCTTTTGGCAGCTAAAATATTTTCTTAAGAATGTGTAAAGAGTAGCAGGAAACTGGGGGTGTTAAGCGAGGAAAACCTGTGAGCGCTTTCTGTCAGTACTAAAAGGAAAAGTATAGGAACAAATTGTAAATTTAGTCAGAGCATGGATTAAAAGGTATTATTTGAAAAGCTACACTTGTTGTCTTTAAAGGCCACAGTCAATGCAGTGGCTACAGTGGTTGAAGGTAACTTGATTAAAATCGGAAAAGTATAATTTCAAAGACAACATATTCAAGTGCTGTGAAAATATGATGAGAATGGGTTCACAGTGGGCTTCCCAGGTGTCGCACTGGTAAAGAATCTGCTTGCCAGTGCAGGAGACTTAAGAGACATGGGTTTCATCCTTGGGTCAGGAAGATCCCTTGGAGTAGGAAATGGAAACCCACTCCAGTATTTTTGCCTGGGAAATTACATGGACAGAGGAGCCTCGGGGGCCATGAGGTGGCAAAGAGCTGGACTCAACTGAGTGACTGAGTACACACACGCGTGGGCTCACAGTGGGCTCATGGTACAACTCCTCTTCTTATCATTTACAGCGATCCCAAAGACTTCACCTTAAAAGTCTGTTAGGTTTTGATGCAATGGGAGAACCACTTCTCAAAGCCTAAAATATCTGAAGGGTATTCAGGTTCCTTAAAAAAAAAAATCTGTTAGTATTAAATCAAAGAAAAGAATAAGGTAAATTGTAAATCCAAATTTTCATGCCATATGCATATATTCCAGATTCAGTGAAGTGTGAGTGCCCCCCGCCCCCCCCCCCCCCACTTCCCTTCCAAGCTCTTCTCAACTAATAGCTCTTCGGTATAAGGAGGTAAAAACACTTTCCTTTTGTATTCATTAAAATAGCACCTTTGTTTGAAGACACAACCATTCCAAGTGGAAATCTACTTTAATTAGAACTTGCAGTTAGGTAAGATCTCTTTTTCAATTGAATTACTTAATGCTGTGGATTTTTAAGAGCTTTCCCTCTCTGTCTCTTTAATTTCTATTTTCAGAGGTAGATAGAACTGGAGCCATTTTGGGACAAATCTGGTCTATGTTTTAACGGTGAGCCTGCTATGAAAATTCTTACTCCAAACTGTTTGGAGAAGTCAAGAGTGTATTTTCAGTGCTGTCTCATTGCCTAGGGATAAGAGATGATGTTTTAAAAAATGTTTTTGAAAGATGCTGTTTGAAGGAAGGATTGAGGTTTTCTTCAAGCACTGTACTCTGCAAAAAGGCATGGCTTCTTGCTGTTTTAGATGAGTATCCCTAGAATAGGCAGAAATAAAGAAAAATTAAAGATATTTCTATAGAGACACACAGACAATAGGCAAAAGAGAATGAATATTGCTGATTATATGAATAATTCAAATTCATTTGTATTTATTGAGTTCAGTTCTATCACTCAGTTGTGTCTGACTCTTTGAAACCTCATGGACTGCAGCACACCAGGCTTCCCTGTTCATCACCAACTCCCGGAGCTTGCTCAAACACATGTCCATCGAGTTGGTGATGTCATCCAGCCATCTCATCCTCCTTCATCCCCTTCTCTTCCTGCCTTCAATCTTTCCCAGCATCAGGATCTTTTCCAGTGAATCAGCTGATCGCATCAGGTGGCCAAAGTATTGGAGCTTCAGCTTCAACATCAGTCTTTCCAATGAATATTCAGGACTGATTTCTTTTAGGATTAGCTGGTTTGATCTCCTTGCAGTCCAAGGGACTCTCAAGAGTCTTCTCCAACACCACAGTTCAAAAACATCAATTCGTTGGTACTCAGCCTTCTTTCTGGTCCAATTCTCATATCCATACAGGTCTACTGGAAAAACCATAGCTTTGACTAGACAGACCTTTGTTGGCAAAGTAATGTCTCTGCTTTATAGTATGCTGTCTATGTTGGTCATAACTTTTCTCCCAAGGGCCAAGTATCTTTTAATTTCATGACTGTGGTCATCATCTGCAGTGATTTTGGAGCCCAAGAAAATAAAATCTGTCACTGTTTCCATTGTTTCCCCATCTATTTGCCATGAAATGATGGGATTGGATGCCATGATCATAGTTTTTTGAATGTTGAGTTTTAAGCCAGCTTTTTCACTCTCCTCTTTCACTTTCATCAAGAGGCTCTTGACTTATTGGATGGTTTCTATCAAAACATTGAATTGGGCATTTAACTCCAAATGGTCTTCATTGAGTCAGAGAGATAATGGGAATCAAAATGAAGGATAGCAATGTGGGAACAAAGGAAGAAAAAAGAAGCAGACTAGGAATAGATACATAGTGTTACAAAACAAAATTCAACCAAGTAAATTTTTAAAGTTAAGTTGACTTAATTGAGCAGTTCATAAATCAGACAGCATCTCATCAAGTAATTTGAAGTCTACAGAAAGGGATAGGTTTTTAAAGGGCCGACACTGATCCAGACTTGCCTTTGAATGTTTGAGTGTCTCCTGTGGAGGCATGGGTCAGCAGTGGCCAACTGTGGGGACGGGGCTCTGGCTGCAGCCGACCTGAAAGGCATGACATGTGGCCTAAGTCTTCTTGGAGGAGTTTGCTATTAGTGCCACTATAGAACTGCCGAGCGTGCAACCCACAGACTGGAGAACAATTCTACCAAAGAAGTTCTTGCACTGTTGCAAAAGTTCTAGGGCCCACAACAGATTTCCCAATCTGGGAATTTCTGGGAATCTGGCAAAAGGACTGAGAAGCCACAGGGAAACAGACTCTTGGAGGGCACAGTAAAACATTGCATGCTCCCTAGAACCCAGGAGAAAGGAGCAGTGACTCCACAAGAGACTGAGTCAGACTTGCTTGTGAATGTTCAGGAGTCTCTGGTGTAGGTGTGGGTTGACAGTGGCTTGCTATGGGGTCGGGGGCACTGACTACAACAGTCCTGGGAGTTGAAGTTTGCTGGTAAAAGTCCTTTTGAAAGAGGTCACCATTATCCCTACCATATTGGCCTCAGGCCAAACCACAGGGAGGGAACACAGTCCCTCCCATCAGCCAAAAAATAGGATTAAAGATTTACTGAGCATGGCCCTGCCCACCTAAGCAAGACTCAGTTTTACCCACAGCCAGTCCCTCCCACCAGGAAGGTTCCACAAGCCTCTTACCTTCATCCCTCAGAGGGCAGACAGAATGAAAACCATAATCACAGAGAGGGAAGACAGAGAAGCCATAACCAAGCAAGAGATTTTTTTCAATTTAGGTCATCTCCTTTTGGGGGCAAAATGTTCTTATTAGATGGGTTACCTCTTCCTTTGGATGGGGGATAGAAAAGTTCCCATGTGACAGATTACCTCATTAATGTTGATCAGAAAATTCTGAATCACCACTTAAGACTACATCCCTTGGGGAGATTGAAGTATCAATTAGGTTAGATATTAAGCCGCAGTTGGTGGCATAGCCTAGCATAAGTGACTCCATTTCGGGCTTATTTATTTTTTGATGGTGGGGGGAATGGCAACCAAAAAAAAAAAAGAAAAGAAAAGAAAAAGAAAAGTAATGAAAAGGAACAAGGATATTGGAGTTTTAATTCCTCTTTTTTCTATCATTACCTGTATCACTTTAGATCTGTGCCTGAGAAGTATAGATGGTCATATTAAAGCTACTCATGTAATGGGATTATAGTAAGGGTAACAGTTCAGTTCAGTTCACTCAGTCTGTCTGACTCTTTGCAACACCATGGACTGCAGCATGCCAGGCCTTTCTGTCCATCACCAATTCCTGGAGTTTACCCAAACTCATGTCCATTGAGTTGGTGATACCATCCAACCATAGTATCCTCTGTCGACCCCTTCTCCTACTGCCCTCAATCTTTCCCAGCATCAGGATCTTTTCCAATGAGTCAGCTCTTCGCATCAGGTGGCCAAAGTATTGGAGTTTCAGCTTCAACATCAGTCCATCCAGTGGATACTTTGGACTGATCTCCTTTAGGATGGACTGATAGAATCTCCTTGCAGTCCAAGGGACTCTCGAGAGTTTTCTTCAACACTACAGTTCAAAAGCACCAATTCTTTGGTGCTCAGCCACAGGACTGGAATAGATCAGTTTTCATTCCAATCCCAAAGAAAGGCAATGCCAAACAATGCTCAAACTACTGCACAATTGCACTCATCTCACATGCTAGTAAAGTAATGCTCAAAATTATCCAAGGCAGGCTTCAGCAATACATGAACTAATGTTCAAGATGGTTTTCAAAAAGGCAGAGGAACCAGAGATCAAATTGCTAACATCCACTGGATCGTCGAAAAAGCAAGAGAGTTTCAGAAAAACATCTATTTCTGCTTTATTGACTATGCCAAAGCCTTTGACTGTGTGGATCACAATAAACTGTGGAAAATTCTGAAGGAGATGGGAATACCAGACCACCTCACCTGCCTCTTGAGAAACCTGTATGCAGGTCAGGAAGCAACAGTTAAAACTGGACATGGAACAACAGACTGGTTCCAAATAAGAAAAGGAGTACATCCAGGCTGTATATTGTTACCCTGCTTATTTAACTCATATGCAGAGTATATCACAAGAAACGCTGGACTGGAGGAAGCACAAGCTGGAATCAAGATTGCTGGGAGAAATATCAATAACCTCAGATATGCAGATGACACCACCCTTATGGCTGAAAGAGAAGAAGAACAAAAAAGCCTCTTGATGAAAGTGAAAGAGGAGAGTGAAAAGGTTGGCTTAAAGCTCAACATTCAGAAAACTAAGATCATGGCATCTGGTCCCATGACTTCATGGCAAATAGATGGAGAAACAGTAGAAACAGTGGCTGACTTTATTTTTCTGGGCTCCAAAATCACAGCAGATGGTGATTGCAGCCATGAAATTAAAAGATGCTTACTCCTTGGAAGGAAAGTTATGACCAACCTAGACAGCATATTAAAAAGCAGAGACATTACTTTGTCAACAAAGGTCCATCTAGTCAAGGCTATGGTTTTTCCAATGGTCATGTATGGATGTGAGACCCGGACTATAAAGAAAGCTGAGTGCTGAAGGATTGATGCTTTTGAACTGTGGTGTTGGAGAAGACTCTTGAGAGTCCCTTGGACTTCAAGAAGATCCAACCAGTCCATCCTAAAGGAGATCAGTCCTGGGTGTTCACTGGAAGGACTGATGCTGAAGCTGAAACTCCAATACTTTGGCCACATGATGCAAAGAGCTGACTCATTTGAGAAGACCCTTATTATGCTGGGAAAGATTGAGGGCAGGAGGAGAAGGGGACGACAGAGGATGAGATGGTTAGATAGCATCACCAACTCAATGACATGAGTTTGGGTAGACTCTGGCAGTTGGTGATGGATAGGGAGGCCTGGCATGCTGTGGTTCATGGGGTCGCAAAGAGTCTGACATGACTGAGCAACTGAACTGAACTGAACAGCTTTCTTTATAGTCCAACTCTCACATCTATACATGACTACTGGAAAAACCACAGCCTTGACTAGATGCAGACCTTTGTTGGCAATGTAATGTCTCTGATTTTTAATGTGCTGTCTAGATTGGTTGTAACTTTCCTTCCAAGGAGTAAGCATCTTTTAATCTCATGGCTGCAGTCACCATCTGCAGTGATTTTGGAGCCCCCCAAAATAAAGTCAGCCACTGTTTCCTCTGCTTCCCCATCTATTTCCAAAGAAGTGATGGGACTGGATGCCATGATCTTAGTTTTCTGAATGTTGAGCTTTAAGCCAACTTTTCCCACTCTCCTCTTTCACTTTCATCAAGAGGCTCTTTAGTTCTTCTTCACTTTCTCCCATAAGGGTGGTGTCATCTGCGTATCTGAGGTTATTGATATTTCTCCTAGCAATCTTAATTCTAGCTGGAGCTTCATCCAGCCCAGTGTTTCTCATGTTATACTCTGCATATAGGTTAAATAAGTAGGGTGACAATATACAGCCTTGACATACTCCTTTCCTGATTTGGAATCAGTCTTTGTTCCATGTACAGTTCTAACTGTTGCTTCCTGACCTGCCTACAGATTTCTCAAGAGGCAGGTCAGATGGTCTGGTATTCTCATCTCTTTCAGAATTTTCTTAACATTAAAAAAAAAACAGAAACCAAAAACTAAGGTCATGGAATCTGTTCCCATCACTTCATGGCATATAGAAGGGGAAGAAGTGGAAGCAGTGACAGATTTTATTTTCTTGGGTGGTGATTGCAGCCAGAAAATTAAAAGATGCTTGCTCCTTGGAAAGAAAGCTATAACAAACTTAGACAGCATATTAAAAAGCAGAGACATCACTATGTAGACAAAGGTCTGCATAGTCAAAACCATGGTTTTTCCAGCAGTCATGTATAGATGTGAGAGCTGGACCATAAAGAAGGCTGAGTGCTGAAGAATTGATGTTTTCCAATTGTGGTGTTAGAGAAGGCTCTTGAGAGTCCCTTGGAGATTCTCAAGGAGTCTGCATGGAGATCAAATCAGTCAATCCTAAAGGAAATCAGCCCTGAATATTCATTGGAAGGACTAGTGCTGAAGCGGAAGCAGCAATAATTTGGCCACCTTGTGTGAGGAGCCAACTCATTGCAAAAGACCCTGATACTGGGAGAGATTGAAGGCAAGAGGAGAAGTGGGTGGCAGAGGATGAAATGGTTAAATAGCATCACTGACTCAATGGTCATGAATATGAGCAAACCCAGAAAGAGCGGATGACAGAGAGTCTAGCGTGCTACAGTCCATGGGATCACAAAGAGTCAGACATAAGCTAGCGACCAAACAACAACAAAAAGTGTAACAAAAATAGAGACACCTTGAAAAATGAATGATGGAGGGTAAATATACTCTTACTTATTATTTATTAGCTAGAATTTTTTCTTTCCTTTACCTTTCAATGATTCAAAGAATATAAAAGTCAGGTCCCATTTCATAAGCCCTTTGAACATTTGAAGATTTCCAATGCCTCAGTAATGGTCTATGGCATAATTCCATAGAAACCTTATTTTGACAGGATTTGAACTGTAAAAGCAAAGGTATACTGCACTCAAGAACAGGCAAATTTCACTAAGTTCAGTTTTGTGTTTGAGATGGACATGTCTCCTGCACTTCATCTATTTTGTGCCCATCTATTTCAGGACATGATAAACATGCTAAAGATTTCAGAAACTTTAGCCTTTCATGTCTTATGTCATTGTTTTGAACTGCTCTTGTTGTTTAATCACAGCCACACATTAAAGTTGCTTCCGTATTAGGAAGCAGTAAAAGTTAGGATCATCATTCTTTAGGGATTCTGAACTACTTTTTTTTTTTTAAAGTGTAGAGCAAGTAATCCATTGTGCTTTTTTATAGCCCAGAGCTAGACCATTTCTTGTTGACCTGATATGAAGTAGAATCTCTTTTCTGCATTTGAATCTGTTTAGATTTTAAGAATTTATACCATATGGAATTACTCAGAAAAAATATTTTTAAAAACATAAATGCTTGAAAAAAGAGAAATTGAAACAATGAAACATTCTTGAGAGAGTTCTATACACACCTTGTTATCATTAAACTCATCCTTTCTGATAGAGCAATTTAAAGTCAAATTATCTAGACAAGCATATAATTTCCAAGACCCAATGATGGAAATTTATGAAGAAGAGGAGGAAATATGTTACACTCTTAGATGGAGGAAGCTTAATGTTTCTTTATAATAAATAATCTCTTCTTAATCATTTTGTAGATTTCTCTTAAAAGAAGTACACATAAAAGGTAAAGGCTCAGGATCAATGGCATGAACCCTAGATCTAGGAGTTTTGGATGACTAGAAAGGAGGGCTGGAAAGAGAAAATTCTGACTGCTAAAATCAATTCAGATAGATTGTACTGCATGACTTTCCCTATGTGTTACCTTGTTAACTAACTCTATTAATACTTTTGGGGTTCCCTTGTAGCTCAGTGGTAAAGAACCTGTCTGCCAAGGCAGGAGATGTGGTTTCGATCCCTGGGTTAGAAAAATCCCCTGGAGAAGGAAATGGCAAGCTATCCCAGTATTCTTGCCTGAGAAATCCCATGGACAGAGGAGCCTGGTGGGCTATAGTCCATGGGGTTGCAAGAGAGTTGGACACAACTTAGCAACTAAACAACAACAGCATTAATGCTTTTGTGAACTCAAGTAGTACAGCCAGAGCACATTAATACCAAGGATGAATTTGGAATGAGAGTACTAACACGACAGAATGGAAGAATTAGTGCTCCTTCAGGTTTTTCCATCACTTTTTCTATGTAGCTTCATTTGTAAGCTCAAGTTGCTTCATTTGTAAAATGGGAATGAAAGCACTTCACTTTTCTTAATTTAGCAGGAAGCTGCTTCATATGATGTCTTCAAGATAATGACTTTCATCTCTGTGATCTATTCCATGTCTAGATCTGAGTAAAAGGTGATTTTTGTTATGATAAAATTCTATAAAAAATAATGAAAACTTCCCCCCTACCTAGTCTGAGTAGAACTTGAGTAATTGGTCCTAACTAGAATGAAGCTGGAGAAAATTTTCTGAGTTCATTTTAACCTAGCCAAAACACATCAAGCCCCTCCAGCTGATACAGGACTTGTCTTTAATTATGCACTTATAGAATGTGGCTCTTTAAGCTATTGATTCCCAGATGTTTTGTGGTTAAGACATATCCTAGTCTGATGTTGTTTTTAAAACTTCCAACTACAGATTTGTTAATATGCTAATAATTCTTTGATATATCTTGAGCTATTTGAAACTTCAAAAAACCACAAAGATGATTACTACTCTGATTAGATATGTGCTCCTCTTTACTCTTAACAGAACATAGTCAGCCTATTCATTCTTAAATGAATTATGCACAAAATGTAGAAGTCTTGTTCAAGCTGAGTAGTTAACCAAGAAAATCGTGTATCTTTTTAACCTTCACCATTTGATAAAATCTACTATTTTGATTCCTTTTTATTGTAGCATTTTCTTATGGCAACGTAATCTTTCAGCATCATCTCTTTAGTGGTATTAAATGAAATTTTTGAATTAAGGCAGCATTCTTATCTTCACTTCCTTAGTAATTAATACATTCTGCTGCATTTCAGTCTTCCCTTAGTCAAATAATTTTTTAAAAGAATGAAAAATTCAAAAGACTAATTTTTTTGATGAATTTAGGTAGGGGAAATTAATTTCTGAAAGGTTTGACCCTTTACATTTTGGACTTTCAGTGTAGAATGTAAGAAGCAGAAAACTGACAGCCCTTAGCCCAGCTGGATAGTGCTAGTGTGGAGATGGAGAGAGGTGGTACTCTGTAGTTAAGGTTTATTTCCTGTTTTACAAATCTGCTTAGTTTGTTAAATTTATTTTTTATAATGGTTTTGTTGTCAGTCTGTATTACATAGAATTGGTTCATTTTGTTTATTGTGTAAAAAAGTAATGAGTACATTCCTGTACTCATTCCTGTTAAAAATTATGATCCTCTCGCATGCTTTCCTTACCAACCTAGAATAACACTAATTTGGCCTATATCATTCCAACTGTACTTACCCATAAGGCATGAGACTGCTTGATTCTCCAAATTCTCACAATTACTGGATAGTGTTGTTAATCGTATTAATTTTTGTCAACTTGATAGAAATGATATCTTATTGTTTTAATTTTCCTTCACATAATTGCCAGAATTTGATAGTCTTACTCTTTCATTATTTCTTCTATGTATTACTTGTTCATAATATTCCCTTATCTTTTCTATTTAATTATCAAATTTCCTTTTGATTTGGAGAAGTTTTTAATATAATACATATCAGTTTGTCACTTGTTTTTAGTTTTACAGATAGTGTCTTGTTTATTATTTTAAAATTGGGATGTAGTTGCTTCCTAATACTGTGTTGGGATTCTCTGGTGGCTCAGATGGTAAGAATCTGCCTGCAGTTTGCAAGACCTGGGTTTGATTCCTGGGTGGGGAAGATCCCCTGGAGGAGCACATGCCAACCCACTGCAGTATTCTTTCCTGGAGAATCCACATGGACAGAGGACCTGGTGGGCTACAGTCCACAGGGTCTCAAGAGTCAGGCACGACTGAGCAAATAAGCACACTGTGCTAGCTTCTGTTGTACAACAAAGTGAACCAGCCACATGCATATATATGTCCCCTCCTTGGGTTTTCCTCCTGTCCCCATTCCACCCATCTAGATCACCACAGAGGAGTGAGCTGAGCTCCCCGTGCTATCTAGCAGGTTCTCGTTAGCTATTTTACACATGGTAGTGTGTACACATCAATTCCAACCTCCCAATTCATTCTCCCTTCTCTTCCTCCATCCCCTGTGTCCACATATCTCTATTCTCTGTGTCTGTGTCTATAATTCCTACCCTCCAAATACAGGTTCATCTGTACCATTTTTCTAGATTCCATGTATATGTATCAATATACAATATTTTATTTTTATGACATACTTCACTCTGTATGACAGTCTCTAGGTCCATTGATATCTGTACAATTGACCCAATTTTGTTCCTTTGAATGACTAATATTCCACTGTATATGTTCCACTTCTTTTTATCCATTCATCTGTCATTGAACAGTTTGGTTGATTCCATGTCCCGGCTACTGTAAATAGTGCTGCAGTGAGCACTGCGGTGCATGCGTCTTTTTGAAATTATGGTTTTCTCAGTGCATGCCCAGAAGTGGAATTATTTGGTCATATGGTAGTTCTATTTCTAGATTTTTTAAAAAAGGAACATTTATATTGTCCTCCATAGTGGCTCTATCAATTTAAATGTCCCACCAGTAGCACGTGAGGGATCTCTTTTCTGCACACCCTCGCCAGCATTTATCGTTTGTAGATTTTTTTGATGATGACCATTCCGAAAGGTATGAGGTGATACCTCACTGTAGTTTTGATTTGCATTTCTCTAATTATTAGTGATATTAAGCATCTTTTCATGGCCTCTTGGCCCTCTTTTAAATATCAAACAGTCATCCTTTTTTTCCCCTGCAGTTTGTTTTTGTGTATAGCATGAGAGGTCTAGGTGAAGATATTATTTTTAAATGTGAGTGTTAGTAAATATGCTATACTTTGTCCTCAGGTTGATTCTAAAAATTAAAATCCAATAAGTAGGTTTTACAATAGTATAAGTATGTGAATGTTGTTCCCTGTAAAACCAAGTAGTACATTGGGGCCCTTAGAAAAGAAACAGAATCTATTGACATTAATTTCATGCCTCTCAAAGGAACATGATGTCAAGGATTAATTTTTTCTCTCTTTTAAACACTCGAACACTTGCTCAAAAATGGTACCACATTTTAGTTTGCTTCATATTTAGACTGTTAATTTTTTGTACAATTTTTATCTTTTAGGTGTTTTTACTCATCTCTCATATGAAGGCTTTATTCTGGTTACCAGTGGGGTAGAAGGGAATGCCAGTAGTAAAAAGTAATGTAAAATTAACTTTGAGATACCTGATTTTAATTTTTATATGCCTATAAATAAGACTGAATTTGCAGGTGTGTATGACGTATTTCATTTACTAAGATGCTAAAGATTTTGGATTTGGAGTCACACATGGGACTAGCATGGTTAAAAGCAGGCCAGGATCCTCGGTTCTTCTTGGCCTCATTTCAAAGCATTCTCTTCACGTCTGGATCTTTCTACGTGAGCATATCATTAGTAAGTCCTGAAATCTGGGGTTCAGGTAGAAACTAAGTCTGGTATTCTCATCAAGAGTTCTAAAATGGGGTGGGATCCCAGAGAAGCTGTTTGTTTCTTAGCAGGGGAATGAGGAAAAGGAGTTGGGAGATGTACACTCTCCCTAGGTGGCTTAGAGAAATGATGAAGAGGTTTTGGAGAAAGCCATTAAATTTCTGGAAATGCTTGTTATCAATACAGCAATGTGACTGTTATTTGACACAGAATAATGTACAGTAAGGCCTTTTAAAACCAGGCAGTTGCCACAGTTAGGGTTATTTTAAGACACTGAAGACTTTCTGAGGTTTTCTCAATGCATCATTATTTTTAAAATGATAGATTACATGTTTAGAATAGGGGCAGGTGGGGAGAGAAATGGGGATGCCAGCTCTAGAGTATATATTTAGTAGAAAAGTATTTCTAAAAGTTTTGCCTTGAATGATGAAATGAACTAACATGCTGGTTGGGCTCATTTACTGCAATTTTCTCCTCTAGTTTTCTGTTACTGAATGGTGCAGTAACCCTCTTTATCTCTGAATTGGAGATTCTTGCCAATATTTCAACAAAAGAATTGATGCTTATCTTAATTACATATCTTCCTTGTTTAAAAAAAAAAAAGCAAAACCAAAAAAAAAAAAAAAAAAAAAGAAAAGAAAAGAAAAAGAAAACACCAAAAACCCCCTGAATTGAAATTCATTTTGTTTTGGTTGGGCTGGGAATCCCATGTCATGTGGCCATGACAGAAATTCATCCATCTAGCTCTAGCATCAATGTCTATTCAGAAAAAAGTATGAATTCCAACCTTAATATTGGTATGTTGTAACTCAGCACAATTGTTATCATCCTCTATTAAATAAATCTGCAAGCCATGCTGAGGCCTGGATGTACATAAATAGCAGTCATAAAAATGATATTTTATGATGCTGGAGTGATTGTCATGGTTTTTTAAGTTTATGTGCTTATCAAGTCCTAGACAAGTCACCAATAACTGTGTAGCACTGTATTTTGAAGTAACACCGAATGACTAATCTAGGGGAAGAGTGGATAGGGTTGATAACATACTTCAGTTATTAAGTAGTTTATTTTAGCATGTCCTTTGAGTTTAGATACTTGGGGTTGACTGTGACTGAGGTTACAAAGCAGCAGGAGTGAAAATATTTTCTGTAAAAAATGAGTGGCTGAGACCATTAAAATTGTTTTTATGAGGGAAAAATGTGTTCTCTCACAGAGCCCACTATTGATCAGTTTAAGGACAGCCTGAATAATGGAGTGACTTGTCAAATTTTTATGAGTTGACATTTAGGAGTATTTTTGATTTAAGAGTGACAATTGAAAGGTGGTTTAATGCCATGTTAGAAAAAACGGAGCTGCTAATCTTATTATATACAGGATTATGATTATGGAAAAGAAGATGACTTGAAATTATAGAAGAAATTATGTTTGCTTTCAGACACTCTCTGGGGGCAGGGAGCAAGTGCTGTAATTGCTAGGTTTGAAAAATTAAGAACCCGTGTGTGAAAATTAAAATGACAAATTGCTATATATTTCTACATATAACTTCCTGATGTGATTTTTGTCCCTTTAAAATGTTTAAAGATATCTACTGGGCTTCCCTGGTGGCTTAGACAGTGAAGAATCTGCCTGCAATGCAGGAGACCTGGGTTCGATCCTTGGGTCGGGGAGATCCCCTAGAGAAGGGACCAGCTACCCACTCCAGTATTCTAGACTGAAGAATTCCATGGACCATATAGCCACCCATGGGGGTCGCAAAGAGTCAGACACGAATGAATGACTTTCAATTGCACAGGCTTAACATAAATCAGAATTTATTTGGCCTAAAATAATTAAATGTCATTGTAGCTGTTTATAGTATAGAGTATTTGTGTGGCTATTAAAAAGGTGGTCACCTCAATTGTATGCATACTCATTATGTCTTCGGTGACCTCCTCTCTGGGGTTCTTAGGTTCAACCTGTACAGTTGCATATATGGTCTTCCCTCCCTGATAGATACTTGTGTGAAGTAACTCACCTTCTGAACTTTGGATATGATTGTTTGCTGGGTTGATGCCTGGAGTGATGGCAGCCATGCTGTTATCTTGATCTGACAAACTTGAAAGCAAAACTTTGAATATAACAAAATGGAGAGAGAGCACTCAGTTCTTTGATTATTCCATTGTGTCACTAAATTAACCAACTGGATCAGTCTCTTTCCAGATTCTGTTTAAGTGACATTTATTAAATGCCTTTATCCTTTAAGACTTATGTTTTTATGTATTTTGTTGCTTAACACTGAAGACATTCTAACTGGCATATCTTTGTCTTTGGACTTTTCTTCTTAGCTAGGTAAATATTTGTCTTGTATGTAATTAGAGCACATCATTGTTTGGGCCAGTCACTGGCATGCCTTGAAGCGTCTTTTCATTTGAAATTGGTTTCATGCATTTATTTCAAGTCTTATATATATATATACATATATATATTTGGAATACTTGTGCCTAATGCATGTCTTTGTTTTTTTTTTTAAATTTATTTATTTATTTTAATTGGAGGCTAATTACTCTACAATATTGTGTTGGTTTTTGTCATACATTCACATGAATCAGCCATGGGTTTACATGTGTTCCCCATCCTGAACCCACTCCCACCTCCCTCCCCATCCCATCCCTCAGGGTAATCCAAGTGCACCAGCCCTGAGCACCCTGTCTCATGCATCAAACCTGAACTGGTGATCTATTTCACATATGATAATATACATGTTTCAAAGCTATTCTCTCAAATCATCCCACCCTCACCTTCTCCCACAAAGTTCAAAAGTCTGTTCTTTACATCTGTTTCTCTTTTGCTGTCTCGCATATAGGGTTATCGTCACCATCTTTCTAAATTCCATATATATGCATTAGTATACTGTATTGCTGTTTTTCTGACTTACTTCACTTTGTATAATAGGCTCCAGTTTCATCCACCTCATTAGAACTGATTCAAATACATTCTTTTTAATAGCTGAATAATATTCTATTGTGTATATGTACCACATCTTTCTTATCCATTTGTCTGCTGATGAACATCTAGGTTGCTTCCATGTCCTGGCTATTGTAAACAGTGCTGTGATGAACATTGGGGTATACATGTCTCTTTCAATTCTGGTTTCCTCGGTGTGTATGCCCAGCAGTGGGATTGCTGGGTCATACAGCAGTTCTATTTCCAGTTTTTAAAGGAATCTTCACACTGTTCTCCATAGTGGCTGTACTAGTTTGCATTCCCACCAACAGTGTAAGAGTGTTTCTTTTTCTCCACACCCTCTCCAGCATTTATTGTTTGTAGACTTTTTGATAGCAGCCATTCTGACTGGTGTGAGATAGTACCTCATTGTGGTTTTGATTTGCATTTCTCTGATAATGAGTGATGTTGAGCATCTTTTCATGTGTTTGTTAGCCATCTGTATGTCTTCTTTGGAGAAATGTCTGTTGAGTTCTTTGGCCCATTTTTTGATTGGGTCATTTATTTTTCTGGAATTGAGCTGCTTGTATATTTTTGAGATTAATTCTTTGTCATTTGCTTCATTTGCTATCATTTTCTCCATTCTGAAGGCTGTCTTTTCACCTTGCTTATAGTTTTCTTCATTGTGCAAAAGCTTTTAAATTTAATTAGGCCCCATTTGTTTATTTTTGCTTTTATTTCCATTACTCTGGGTGATGGGTCATAGAAGATCCTGCTGTGATTTATGTAGGAGAGTGTTTTGCCTATGTTTTCCTCTAGGAGTTTTATAGTTTCTGGTCTTACATTTAGATCTTTAATCCATTTTGAGTTTATTTTTATGTATGGTGTTAGAAAGTGTTCTAGTTTCATTCTTTTACAGGTGGTTGACCAGTTTTCCCATCACCACTTGTTAAAGAGATTGTCTTTTCTCCATTGTATATTCTTGCCTCCTTTGTCAAAGATAAGGTGTCCATAGGTGCATGGATTTATCTCTGGGCTTTCTATTTTGTTTAATTGATCTATATTTCTGTCTTTGTGCCAGTACCATACTGTCTTGATGACTGTAGCTTTGTAGTATGACCTGAATTCAGGCAGGTTGATTCCTCCAGTTCCATTCTTTTTTCTCAAGATTGCTTTGGCACTTCGAGGTTTTTTTGTATTTCTATACAAATTGTGAAATTATTTGTCCTAGTTCTGTGAAAAATACCGTTGGTAGTTTGATAGGGATTGCATTGAATCTATGGATTGCTTTGGGTAGTATACTCATTTTCACTATATTGACTCTTCTGATCCATGAACATGATACATTTCTCCATCTACTTGTGTCCTCTTTGATTTCTTTCATCAGTGTTTTATAGTTTTCTGTATATAGATCTTTTCTTTCTTTAGGTAGATTTATTCCTAAGTATTTTATTCTTTTCATTGCAATGGTGAATGGAATTGTTTCCTTAATTTCTGTTTCTGTTTTCTCATTGTTAGTGTATAGGAATGGAGGGGATTTCTGTGTGTTAACTTTATATCCTGCAACTTTACTATATTCATTGATTAGCTCTAGTAATTTACTGGTGGAGTCTCTAGGGTTTTCTATGTAGAGGATCATGACATCTGCAAACAGTGAGAGTTTTATTTCTTCTTTTCCAACCTGGATTCCTTTTATTTCTTTTTCTTCTTTGATTGTTGTGGCTAAAACTTCCAAAACTATGTTGAATAGTAGTGGTGACAGTGGGCACCCTTGTCTTGTTCCTGACTTTAGGGGAAATGCTTTCAATTTTTCACCATTGAGGATGTTTGCTGTGGGCTTATCATATATGGCTTTTATTATGTTGAGGTATGTTCCTCCTATGCTTGCTTTCTGGAGGGTTTTTTTTTTTTAATCATAAACGGATATTGAATTTTGTTAAAGGCTTTCTCTGCATCTATTGAGAAAATCATATGGTTTTTATCTTTTAATTTGTTAATGTGGTGTATCACACTGATTGATTTGTAACTATTTAAGAATCCTTGCATCCCTATGATAAAGCCCACTTGGTCATGATGTATGATCTTTTTAATATGTTGTTGGATTCTGTTTTCTAGAATTTTGTTAAGGATTTTTGCATTTATGTTCATCAGTGATTTTGGTTGTAGTTTTCTTTTTTTGTGGCATCTTTGTCTGGTTTTGGTATTAGGGTGATGGTGGCCTCATAGAATGAGTTTGGAGTTTACCTTCCTCTGCAATTTTCTGGAAGAGTTTGAGTAGGATAGATGTTAGCTCTTCTCTAAATTTTTGGTAGGATTCATCTGTGAATCCATCTGGTCCTGTGCTTTTGTTTGTTGGAAGATTTCTGATTACAGTTTTGATTTCTGTGCTTGTGATGGGTCTGTTAAGATTTTCTATTTCTTCCTGGTTCAGTTTTGGAAAGTTATACTTTTCTAAGAATTTGTCCGTTTCTTCCAAGTTGTCCATTTTATAGGCATATAGATGCTGGTAATAGTCTCTTATGATCCTTTGTATTTCAGTGTTGTCTGTTGTGATCTCTCCATTTTCATTTCTAATTTTGTTGATTTGATTCTTCTCCCTTTTTTTCTTGATAAGTCTGGATAATGGTTTGTCTGTTTTATTTATCTTCTCGAAGAACCAGCTTGTAGCTTTGTTGATTTTTGCTATGGTCTCCTTTGTTTCTTTTGCATTTATTTCTGCCCTAATTTTTATGTTTTCTTTCCTTCTACTAACCCTGGGGTTCTTAATTTCTTCTTTTTCTAGTTGTGTTAGGTGTAGAGTTAGGTTATTTATTTGATTCTTCTCCTGTCTCTTGAGGTAGGCTTGTATTGGTATGAACCTTCCCCTTAGCACTGCTTTTACTGAATCCCATAGGTTTTGGGTTCTTGTGTTTTCATTTTCGTTCATTTCTATGCATATTTTGATTTCTTTTTTGATTTCTTCTGTGATCTGTTGGTTATTCAGAAGTGTGTTGTTTAGCCACCTTATGTTTGTATTTTTAATAATTTTTTTTTCTGTAGTTGACATATAATTTTACCACATTATGGTCAGAAAAGATGACTGAAATTATTTCAATTTTTTTGAATTTACTGAGGCTAGATTTATGGCCCAGGATGTGATCTATTCTGAAGAAGGTTCTGTGTGCCCTTGAGAAAAGGTGAAATTCATTGTTTTGGGGTGAAATGCCCTATAGATATCAGTTAGGTCTATCCGGTCCATTGTATCATTTAAAGTTTATGTTTCCTTGCTAATTTTTTGTTTAGTTGATCTATCAATAGGTGTGAGTGGTATATTAAAGTCTCCCACTATTATTGTGTTACTGTTAATTTCCCCTTTCATACTTGTTAGCATTTGCCTTACATATTGCAGTGCTCCTATGTTAGGTGCATATATAATTGCTATATCTTCTTCTTGGATTGATCCTTTGATCACTATGTAGTGTCCTTCTTTGTCTCTTTTCACAGTCTTTATTTCAAAGCCTGTTTTTTTTTTTCCCATTTATTTTTATTAGTTGGAGGCTAATTGCTTTACAATATTGTAGTGGTTTTTGCCATACATTGACATGAATCAGCCATGGATTTACATGTGTTCCCCATCCCAATCCCCCCTCCCACCTCCCTCTCCATCCCATCAAAGTCTGTTTTATCTGACATGAGTATTGCTACTCCTGCTTTTTTTTGGTCTCCATTTGCAAGAAATATCTTTTTTCCAACCCTTCACTTTCAGTCTGTATGTGTCCCTTATTTTGAGGTGGATCTCTTGTAGACAGCATATATAGGGGTCTTGTTTTTGTATCCATTCAGCCAGTCTTTGTCTTTTGGTTGGGGCATTCAACCTATTTACATTTAAGGTAGTTATTGATAAGTATGATCCCATTGCCATTTACTTTGTTGTTTTGGGTTTGAGTTTATAAACCTTTCCTGTATTTCCTGTCTAGAGAAGATCCTTTAACATTTGTTGAAGAGCTGGTTTAGTGGTGCTGAATTCTCTCAGCTTTTGCTTGTCTGTAAAGCTTTTTATTTCTCCTTCATATTTGAATGAGATCCTTGCTGGGTATAGTAATCTGGGTTGTGAGTTTTTCTCTTTTATCCCTACCATTCCCTTCTGGCTTGAAGAGTTTCTATTGAAAGATCAGCTGTTATCATTATGGGAATCCCCTTGTGTGTTATTTGTTGTTTTTCCCTTGCTGCTTTTAATATTTTTTCTTTACATTTGATCTTTGTTAATTTGATCAATATGTGTCTTGGGGTGTTTTGCCTTGGGTTTACCCTGTTTGGGACTCTCTGGGTTTCTTGGACTTGGGTGGCTATTTCCTTCCCCATTTTAGGGAAGTTTTCAACTATTATCTCAAATATTTTCTCATGGCCTTTTTGTTTTTGGTCGTCTTTTGGGACTCCTATGATTCGAATGTTGGGGCATTTAACATTGTTCCAGAGGTCTCTGAGGTTGTCCTCATTTCTTTTAATTCTTTTTCTTTTTTCCTCTCTGATTCAATTTTTTCCACCATTCAATCTTCCACCTCACTTATCCTATCTTCTGCCTCAGTTATTCTACTGTTGGTTCCCTCCAGAGTGTTTTTTTATCTCAGTTATTGCATTGTTCATTACTGATTGACTCTTTTTTACTTCTTCTGTCCTTGTTAAACATTTCTTACATCTTCTCAATCCTTGTCTCCAGACTATTTATCTGTAACTCCATTTTGTTTTCAAGATTTTGGGTCATTTTTACTATCATTATTCTGAATTCTTTTTCATGTAGACTCCTTATCTCCTCCTCTTTTCTTTGGTTTGGTGGGCTTTTATCATGTTCCTTTACCTGATGAATATTTCTCTGCCTTTTCATCTTGTTTAGGTTGCTGTGTTTGGGGTGGTATTTCTGTATGCTGGAAGTTTGTGATACCTCTTTATTGTGGAGGTTCCTCCTTGTGGGTGGGATTGGATGAGTGGCTTGTCAAGGTTTCCTGGTTAGGGAAGCTTGCATTAGTGTTCTGGTAGGTGGAGCTATATCTCTTCTCACTGGAGTACAATGACGTGTCCAGTAGTGAGTTTTGAGGTGTCAATGGGTTTGGTGTGACTTTTGGCCACCTGTATTTTAATGCTAAGGGTTATGTTCCTGCGTTGTTGGAGAATTAGTTTGGTATGTCTTGCTCTGGAACTTGTTGGCTCTTGGGTGGAGCTTGGTTTCAGTGTAGGTATGGAGGCTTTGGGATGAGCTCTTGTCGATTAATGTTCCCTGGAGTTAGAAGTTTTCTGGTGTTCTCAAGTTTTGGATTTAAGGCTCCTGCCTCTGGTTTTTAGTCTTATTCTTATAGTAGCCTTAAGACTTCTTCATCTCTATAGCACTGATGATAAAACATCTAGGTTAACGGTGAAAATATTCTCCACAGTGAGTGACACCCAGAGAGGTTCACAGAGTTACATGGAGAAGAGAAGAGGGAGGAGGGAGATAGAGGTGACCAGGACGATAAGAGGGGAAATCAAAAGGGGAGAGAGCAATCTAGCCAGTAATCAATCTCCTATTTGCTCTCCACAGCCTGGAACACTCAGAGAGGTTCACGAAGTTAAATAGAGAAGAGAAGAGAAGAGAAGAGGGAGGTAGGAGCTAGAGGTGACCAGGAGGAGAGGAGGGGGAGTCAAAAGGATAGAGACCAGTCTAGTCAGTAATCAGTTTCCTAAGTGTTCTCCACAGCCTGGAACACCCAAAGAGATTCACAGAGTTAATTAGAGAAGAGAAGGAGGGGGAGGGAGAGATAGAGGTTACCTGGGGGAGAAAAAGGAGAGTCAAAAGGGGAGAGAGCAATCAAGCTAGTAATAACAATCCTAAGTAAAAATGGGTACTGAAGATTGGATTCTTAAAGGTACAAAATTGATAACAAATACCAAGAAGCAGATTACAAATCTAGAGTAAAAGTTAGACTCTCAAAAATACAATATTAAAAAAAATGCAAAAATTATTTAAAAAATATATGAAATTTGCTTTAAAAATAGGGTCTTTTTTTTTGGTGAGGTAATAGTAGGTTTTAAAAATGAAAATTAAAGGAATAATAACTTAAAAATTAAAAAAATTATAAATGATAATAGTGAAATATATCCAGGAATTTCTCTGGAGCTGTTGAGGGCAGTGTGGGGTCAGTTCAGTTTCAGATAGTTCCTTGTTCCAGCTTATACTTCTTCTCAAGGTCTATAGACCCCTTACAATGTAGTTGGTGCTAACTATAGGGTAATCTGTTGCACCTGTCACTTCCAAAGCAGTTCCCTTTTCTTTGTTTATTTTGGCTTCCTCTGTTTGCAAGTCTCTTCAGTGTCTAATTTTCACCCTGAAACAAGTGGGCGAAGGTGGTCATTTATTTAGGCTCACTTGTTCAGTTGTGCTGTGGGGAGGGAGGAACACTGCAAATATCACTGGTGTGTGGGGGGAGTGCTCGCAGTGCCTGGGCCACACAGGGCGTGCCCCGCTCGTGGCAAGTGTGCTTTCCCAGTCTACACTGCTCAGGCTCCAGGTTGCTCTGCAGGGGAGCTGTCTAAAGTGGGCCCTGGGTTGCGTGCACTTCCCAGGTCTAAGCCACTCAGGTTCAGGTTCTCAGGTACTCCACAAAGCACAGACTCGGTTGCGCCTGCGTTTTGTGCCCTTCCCAGGTCCGAGCAGCTCAGGCGACCAGGTTCTTGGTGAGAACACTCTCCCCAGCTGGGCGGTGCATCTTATCACCTCCCCGTCCTGGCCACTCAGTTTCCTGGGTGCGCAGCGGGAGCGCCGTCTCAGGTGTGCCGTGTGTCTCCTCTGGGGAGCTGCTCTCTGGCGCGACCCTCCTGGTGGATGTCAGCCGTCCAGGATCCCAGGAAGACTTGCGTAGCAACTGGGAGCCTGCTTGCAGTTTGGCAGAGGATGCCGTCTCTGGGGCCGAGTTTGCCCCTTGCCTTCTGGCTCTGGCTGTTGTCTGCCTGCCTCTCTGCCTCTGGCGGGATGAAGGGCCAGTCCACAGCTGGCTAGCTCTCCTCTGGTATTCACTCAGTCCTTTGTTCTGTGAGCGGGCCCAGCAGTGCCTTAGGTTAGAGCTTGTCCCCGGAAAGTTCTCTCTCTCTCTCACTCTTTTTTCTCTCTCTCTGGCTATTCCACACTTTGGGTTGCTATCTCGTTAGCTCCCTCAGATTATCCTCAGGGCATTCAAACCTGGTCCTTACCCAAAGCAGTGCAGCCTGCGTCTCCCTGTTCAGCCCCTGCTTGCTGGTGGCACACGGGAGGGTCTGGGTTACTTCTCCACTGGGAGTTGCAGTTAGGTGTGTAATCTGTGGGTTTTATTTCTTTATTTATTTATTTTTCCTCCTGGTTATGCTGCCCTCTGAGATTCCAAAACTCCCCACAGACCTGCCGGTGAGAGGGTTTCCTCATGTTTGGAAACCTCCTCTTTTACGACTCCCTCCATGGGACGGGTATCTGTCCTTAACTCTATTGTCTCTCTTTTTATCTTTTATATTTTGTCCTACCTCCTTTTGAAGACAATGGGCTGCCTTTTTGGGTGCCTGGTGTCCTCTGCCAGCGTTCAGAAGTTGTTTTGTGGTATTTGCTCAGCATTCAAATGAACTTTCGATGAATGTGTAGGGGAGAAAGTGGTCTCCCCATCCTATTCCTCTGCCATCTTTGGACCACCCCCATGTTTAATATTTTTTTAACTTTTTATTTTGTATTGCAGTATAAGCGATTGGCAGTATTGTGATAATTTCAGGTGAATAGCAAAGGTATTTTTTCTTTGTAAATTTGCTAATTTTTAATACTAACAGAAACATACTTGGTTTATACTTAGTTCCTTAAAATATGTCTGAACAGGTAAGGCTTTCCCCACTTTACAGCATAATTAATGAGTCCAGAAAACAGAAAATCAGGGACCAAAATTACAGGCCTAATAAATGATTTCTTCTCAGATGCTGAAGAGTCTCCTACCTTACAAACTTGAGCATCTGTCCTTCCCTTTAAAGTGGACAGGACTTGTAGGCCTGCAAGGTCAGTAAGTTTGTTCCTGTTCTCTATATTTGGAAATAATTGAAAACATACATCGTCTCTTAAGGTCTTAGTATAACTTTTTCCAAAAAACACCCTAAAGCTGCTAAGGAGGCAACCTGTTTAAGCAGCACCTGAAAGGAAAGGGAAGAAACAAGAGGACAGATGATTGGTTTAAAATGATCACAGTCTTTTGATAAGATGAGAGGTTGTCCTGGTCATGGGAAAGTGATTCAAGAGAGACTTTAGAGTTGTTGAAGGAGCAGGTCTACTCAGCCATACATACGCATGTATCCATTTTCCACCAAACTACCCTCCCATCCAGGCTCCCACATAACATTGAGCAACATTCCCTGTGCTGTATAGAATGTCCTTGTTGGTTATTCATTTTAAATATAGCAGTGTGTACATATCCATCCCAACCTCCCTAACTATCCTTTCCCCATTCTTCTTCCCTGCCTTGTTTCATGCATTTGAGGTGAGAAGGTAGTAGCACTGGTGGCACTTATATTACCACATGGAATTTGTAGTCATGGGAAATGTGTGTTCTAATTTATGTTGAATAAAGGCAGCTTTGGCCCAAATGCCAGTTTTTAGGATCCAATTTTCTTCCCTGAGCTGCACACATGCCATGAGAACTGATGGCAAGTATACATCTGGCATTTTGAAATTTTCCTTGAAACACCCACATGAAGTCACTGAGCTCTATGAGCTCAAGGGCTTCTTTCACCTATTTTTCCAACTGGATAATGTCTTCATTAACCAGAGCAGTTCAGACTGTGTATGATGGAAAGTCAAAACCAAACTGATTTCATTTTTCTTCCTCCCACATTGCTTTTCAAACAGAGTTGTATATAATCTTTTTGTTTGATTTTAATATGTTTTAATTTAGTTTTTGACTTCTCAGGAATAAATAGGTCAGCTGAGTTCAGTTGCTCAGTTGTGTCTGACTCTTTGCAACCCCATGGACTGCAGCACACCAGGTTTCCCTGTCCATCACCAACTCCTGGAGCTTGCTCAAACTCATGTCCATCAAGTCAGTGATGCTATCCAGCCATCTCATCCTCTGTCCTCCCCTTCACCTCCCACCTTCAGTCTTTCCCAACATGAGGGTCTTTTCCAGTGAGTCAGCTCTTCGCATCAGGTGGCCCAAATATTGGAGTTTCAGCTTCAGCATCAGTCCTTCCAATGAATATTTAGGACTGATTTCCTTAAGGATTAACTGGTTTGATCTCCTTGCACTCCAAAGGACTCTCATGAGTCTTCTCCAACACCACAGTTCAAAAGCATCAGTTCTTCTGCACTCAGCTTTCTTTATAGTCCAACTCTCACATACACACATGACTACTAGAAAAACCATAGCTTTGATTAGATGGACCTTTGTTGGCAAAGTAATGTCTCTGCTTTTTAATATGCTTTCTCTGTTGGCCATAGCTTTTCTTCCAAGGAGAAAGCATCTTTTAATTTCATGGCTGCAGTCACCATCTGCAGTGATTTTGGAGCTCAAGAAAATAAAATCTGTCCCTGTTTCCACTGTTTCCCCATCTGTATGCCATGAGATGATGGGATCAGATGCCATGATCTTAGTTTTCTGAATGTTAAGCCAACTCTCTCATTCTCCCTTTTCACTTTCATCAAGAGGCTCTTTAGGTCTTCTTTGCTTTCTGCCATAAGGGTGGTGTCATCTGCATATCTGAGGTTATTGATATTTCTCCTGGCAATCTTGATTCCAGCTTGTGCTTCATCCAGCCAGCCTGGCATTTTGCATGATGTACTCTGTATATAGGTTAAAAAAGCAGGGTGACAGTATACAACCTTGACATACTTCTTCCCCAATTTGGAACCAGTCCATTGTTCTGGTTCTATCTGTTGCTTCTTGACCCACATACAGATTTGTCAGGAGGCAGGTAAGGTGGTCTGATACTCCCATCTTTTGAAGAATTTCCCACAGTTTGTTGTGATCCACACAGTCAAATGCTTTAGCATAGTCAATAAAGCAGAAGTAGATTTTTTTGGGGGGGGAGGGATTTTAATATGTTTTAATTTAGTTTTTGACTTCTCAGGAATAAATAGATACTCATAGACTTACATACTTCAAAGTTGACTGTGACAGTAGCACATAGCTTATATAGCTAGTTGTCATCTAATTGCAGTGAAATTCTTAGGTGTGAGTTATAATGGCAAACTTATATTTGTTTCCTTTTGTTACCTAAAATTTTTGTTACTAAATTCTTGGTCAAGTGAAGATATAATTACTCAGTTAAAAAATATTTATTCTTCACTCTGTTGAGTTAAAGTAAATAGGCAGGAATCATCAGCTCTTTTAAATATTCCACCTCCAATATCAGGAATAATCCTTTATTAAATGTGATCCTTCATTCTCTGAAGTCCATGTTCTATCTACCAAGGGATGTTCTCCTATGCTAGGTTCAACTGGAAATGTCATATTCATCCTTCACGTCTCAGTTTAAGATACTGTCCTTTAGATAAGATTCTTCAATTTTTTCTTTCTCTGTTTTCTAAAAGTGATTTCACTAATAGGAGCGGCAAATAGTTTATGTTCCATAATAGTTCCTTTGCTCCAGATAGACTTACTCATGTTGATGATGGGAGTATAGTCTTATTCATTGTTATTAGTATGTACATTATTTAAAATTAAATAATATATAAATATATGTTGAATGAGTTATGAAAAAATGGTCCTTTCCAACTCTGAATTCTTGGAAAATATTATGCAAAGTCATTGCAGTGAATCAAACTATCATGTGTCCAGTTGTACACAAACCATCCTCTTAACCCAGGCAATAGTACATCTTCTGAACTGGTGGAGAATGAACCATTTGGGACCTTAGTGAACTCAGTCTTTCATAAAAATACAGAGGAAATATGGCAAAACAACAAAAACAAACATTTCAGAACTATAGAAATTAACCAAAGACAAAGAACAAACTATACGGCATCTGTGCAAGAGAAAGATGAAAGGATCTTTAACGTTTTAACTGGGGGCTAGTCTCATCCTCTTTGTTTTCCCAGCTCAGTGTCATGGTGGTTGCTGGCAGCCTTGTGAACAATGAGGACTGACATCTTTTGGAGCTCCATTAATGTTCTATCCCCAGACAGTACATTTCATGCCCACGCACCCCCACCCCCAAATTTGCAGCTTCCTGGAAAATCTCTATTTCCAGGGTGATATGGCTATCTGATTACACTTAGAACTGAGTTCAGTGGAAATGCCCTGCCCCCCCAGGATGTTACTGAAAATAGTAGTAATATCACAGTTGCCTAAGGCTTTGATTTCAGTTTGGATGAACAAATCCTGAGTGGAAACTTAAAAGGATTACACTCCATGGCCAAGTGGTATTTATCCCATTAATGCAAGGTTGGTTTAAGAAAACCAAACAGGAAAAAGGACAGAAACTACATTAAAGTCATCTCAGTAGATGGAGAAAAAGCATTTGCTAAAATTTTTTTTTCAGGATTTAAAAACCTCAAACTAGATATACAAGGGAATTTACTTCATCTGATAAAGGATATATGCAATAAACCCACAATTAACACCATGCTTCATGTTGAAAGTCTGAATGCTTTCCCTGCTAGAATCAGGAATAAGACAAAGATGTTCACTCCCATCACTTCTGTTCAATATTATATCACAGATCCTAGCCATGGAAATTTGCAACAAAAGAAATAAAAGATATCCAAATTGGGAAACAGAAAGAATTAAAACTAGGAGATCAAACCAGTCAGTCCTAAAGAAAATTAACCCTGATTATTCATTGGAAGGACTGAGCTGAAGCTCCAATACTTTGGCCACCTGATGCGAAGAAATGACTCATTGGAAAAGGCCCTGATGCTGAGAAAGATTGAAGGAAAAGGAGAAAGGAGTGACAGAGGATGAGATAGTTGGATGGTATCATCAACTCAATGGACATGAGTTTGAACAAACTTGAGGAGATGGTGAAGGACAGGGAAGCCTGGTATGATGCAGTCCATGAGGTTAGAAGAGTCAGACATGTTTGAGCAACTGAAAAACAACTTTTTAAGATTATTTTTCCATAGAAATCATTAGATTATTGAGTAGAGTTCCTGTGCTATACAGTAGGTTCTTTCTTATTAATTATCTATTTTATATATAGTAGTATGTATATGTCAATCCCAGTCTCCCAACTTACCCCCCTTATCTCCTTGGTAACCATAAGTTTGTTTTCTGCATCTGTGACTCTATTCCTGTTTTGTAAATAAGTTCATTTGTACCAATTTTTTTTAGATTCAAATATAGGTGATATCATATGATATTTGTTTTTATCTGACTTACTTCACTCAGTATGACACTCTGTAGGTCCATGTATGTTGCTGTAAATGGCATTATTTCATTCTTTTTATGTCTGAGTAATTCCATTGTATATATGTGCCACATCTTCTTTATCCATTCATCTATCAATGGTCATTTAGGTTGCTTCCATGTCCCACCTATTGTCAACAGTGCTACAATGAACATTGGGATGCATGTATCTTTTCAAATTATCATTTTCTTCAGATATATGCCTAGGAATATGATTGCCTGATCATATGTAGTTCTATTTTTTGTTTTTATTTTTTTAAAGAAACCCACATACTCTTCTTCATAATGGTTGTATCAATTTACATTCCCACCAACAGTGTAGAAAGGTTCCCTTTTTCTTCCACCCCTTCTCCAGCATTTATTATTTGTAGATTTTTTGATAATGGCCATTCTAACCAGTGTGAGGTAATACCTCATTGTAGTTTTGATTTGTAGTTCTCTAATAATTAGTGATGTTGAACATCTTTTCATGTGCTTTTTGGTCATTCGTATGTCTCCTTTGGAAAAATGTCTATTTAGAATTTATGCCCATTTTTTCACTGGGTTGTTTGTTTAATATTAAACTGCATGAGCTGTTTGTATGTTTTGGAGGTTAATCCCTTGTCAGTCACTTTGTTTGCCTCAGTTAACCTTAAAATCTTATTTTACAGAAAGGTAATTTTAAGCTCCAAATAATGTTTGTAAGCCTCAAAACACCAACTGAAATAGGCCTACCATTCAGTTATGGAAATTTTTGAGCTATTGTTTCCAAATTGATTTTAAGAGAATTAAGTTTGGGAATTCAAAAATTCCCCATAATGGTCATTAATATTCTAAATTATCTTTGGTCAGGTAGGCCTATTTAGTTAGAAATGCAGATGAGAAAGGACTATGGTTTTTATACACAAAATCAGCCAGAGTCCCTGTGGGTGGGCTCTCTCAAAATATTTAGATAGCTGGGATCCCAATTCTCAGAGGTTTTTCCCTAGAGCAAAAGAACAATTTTCAATCAGCTTGTACAGCTTCCAATTCAAATAGCTTGCAACTCAGCTTAAAAGGTAATGCCAGCCAGTTTCAAGGAAATAGGTAAATCAACTATTCTAGGGCTGAATTTTCATTTATATCATGGTTATAATATGGGAGTAATAAGCGATCTCACAATGTTGTAGTGAGAATTATGTAACATGCCTGATAGAGTACTTTATACACCCTCAGTAATTGTAGCTATTATTACTATAAGCATGATTTTTTTTTTTAAACAAGATATGGCTTGGGGACTCAATATTCACCATTATACTTTCAAACCTTACAAGTAACACAGGGTGAAAGACTGACTCAGGAATTTGAATGACATAATTTAGAAAGAAGGTGTAGCTGTTTAACACGAGGCTTATCATCAGTACCATTAGTTAAAGGACATGTATAGGCGTAAGCAGGGGTCTCCATGCTAGCTCAGCAGTAAAGAATCTGCCTGTCAATGCAGGAGACGTGTGTTTGATCCTGGGTCAAAAAGATCCCCTGGAGAAGGAAATGGCAACCCAGTCTAATATTCTTGCCTGCGAAGTCCCACAGATAGAGGAGCCTGGTGGACTACGGTTCTGGGATTGCAAAAGAGTCAGACACAATTTAGTGACTAAATAACAACAACAGAAGTAATTATAAAACTTCTTGATTCCTGTAATAAAATTGCCCATTTATAAGAAGTCATTCATTTCTGTTGATCATTGCTTTATAAGGTACTGCCAGCTCCTAGAGGAATATTAGTATTGGGGCAGCAGAAATGTGCACTTTAAAAAATGATGCCCTCATCAAGCTGTTAATCTAATTCATAAAATTTACATATGTTCCCTGAATCCTGAATATTCACTGCTTTCCCCAGATTTTAGATGAAGTGAGTGCTTTGAGAAACTTATTGTAGCACATATTCAGGCCTCTTAGATTTTCAAGAGTTCTTTATGAATTTGCTTTAGGATAGAAAAAAAGCATATGTAATTCAGGAAGGGGCCAACACTAAGCCTTTGAATATGTCTCAAAGCAGCAATTTGATACATTAAGTCAGAATCTGCAATAAAGTGTTTAAGTATTTAAGAGGGTTCATACAGCTGGAGGGCTACAGTCCAAAGGGTCATGGAGAGTCGGACTTGATCGGGCCACTCACACATATACTGCTGTTATTGTCCTGCTACTTAAATTTTTTTTGAAGAAAATATGCATTGCACTAACACTATCAAAAACAGTAATAAATTTAAAATGAATTTATTCAACAGATCAACATTTATATTTTTAATAATATTTGCATGTTTTGCATATTACCCTATGTAATATATAGATAATGTAATTATAGGGTAGATACTGTTTTGTATTTTCTTGTGATACAGTATTATTTTTAATTATCGTGTGGCCCTTTCTCTATTGTGAAAGAAGCCTTATCAAAAAAAGTTATCCTCACCACCAGAAAATGTCATATGTCATTTCAATGACCAACTAGATTTTCAACACAGTGGTTCAGAATCTGCCCGCCAATGCAGGAGATGCAAGAAATGTGGGTTCAATCCCTGGGTTAGGAAGATCCCTTTGAGTAGGAAATAGCAACTCACTCCAGTATTATTCTTGGAAAATCCCATGGACATAGAAACCTGGCGGGCTACAGTCCATGGGGTCACAAAGAGTTGGACATAACCTGGTGACTAGGCAAAGATTTTCAGCAACTGCCCTGCATTGAAACAAATGACTGGATTCTATATATCTCTAAAATAAAACTAGGTCTCTTTTACTCACATAAATGACAAAACAAAGCAATGCTAAATGGCTCTTGCAAGGAACACAGCTATCAACTTTATAGCACAGTGCATTTTGCATGCAAATATGCTTCCAGGCATTGCTGTTGAGGAAATCAGGAAAAAGTGCCTTTTTTTTTTTTCTTTTTAAAAAAATCAGCTGTTTCCTAGAATCTTGATTGAGTATGGTAAGATTTAAAGTGCAACAGGGGAGAAGGGATGATTTCTGTTTCCCATCTATTTTCCTATCCCAACTGGCAGTGTTTAGTGCTAGGTGCCTCTAGGAAAGACTTAAAACCCCGTCAGAACAACCAGTTGTCCAGTCCTACACAGCAGTAATGGCTGGGGTATATAGTAGTAATAATAAAGATAAAAGAATAAGCTAGTAATCTCTGTGTGAACCCTGAGACTGAGCAACAGTGCTTTTCCAGTAATGACCCCTTTGAGTCATAGCAACTGAGGGCAAACTCAGTGTGTGCTGTTGGCATATCTCTTCTCCATCACTTCCTATTTCCATATCCAAGGACTTATGATTTTAGCTTCTTTTGACCTCAAATACATTGTTCAAAGTTGTACTGAACATCTGTTTTGTTATTTCTGGGATCCCTGTAAGATGTTTGACTCAGTAATTCCCACTGAGTAGAGCAAAGCCCTCACATTAATTATTATGCCTTGGATATAGAGAAAGTTTCCCTTTTATTGGCTTCAAATTTAATATCATTTCTTATTCTTCTTATATAAACAACTAGGAAAGATCTTAATACATTTCTTGTCCATCATTTTAAGATGAATTTTTTCATGTTACCAACTCTTTAGCTTTTGTGATTAAACAATCATTAATTGTTTTTAGTAAATCATTCATTATCATATTTTCTTGAAAACAATATATTTCTCTATCAGGTATCCATTGCTACAAAGCAAGCTACCCCAAAACTGTAACTTAACACAATGATGTTTCTGTAGGTTGGCAGTTCAGGCTGGACTCAGCTGGTTGTTCTTGTCTGGGCCTTGTTTGGCTGTGTTCAGCTGGTCTGGCTTGTGAGTCTGAGTTCAGCTGCTGGGGAGGTGGGACTAGCTGGGTTAGGAACCTCAGCTGGTTTGGCAGGGCCTCTATATGTACTGTCATTCTCCACTAGGCTTATTTCATGGGGACCATTATAAGCATGAGAGAACAGAAATGGGAGAGCAGCAGCTGCACATTGTCTTGAGGCTGAAGGGACCCATCCCACCAAAATGGTATAAAGGTGATTCTAAAATGAAGATGTTGGAGATAAAGGAAGAAACCTTTGCTGAGTCTCTCTTATCTGATTAAAGCCAGAGCTTTCTGAGAATGAATTTGCTATAAATCCCCTTTCTGCAGGAGCTTCCACTGAGAAAGGAGACTGCCCATTAGCACTGGGATGAGAAATTTCTTTAGAAATTTATACTTTATCAGAAACTTTCATATCTTCCAGCTTTTCCTCCTGGAAGCCTATATGTTTTCCAAAGAAGCTCTCTTTCCCTCTTTCTCCTATTAAGCTGGTATACAAAGCCTTTATTCCTACCTGTTTGGTGATCCATTCCTTATGGGATGATCCCACATGCCTATGAATTAAATTCTTTTCTTGTTAACCTGTCTGTTGTCAGTTAATTTGCAGATCCCTAAGTGCCTAAGTTGGTAGAGGAAACATTTTCTTCCTAGTAAGGCCTAGATTCAGCACTGAGACAATGTACCTTTGCCACCTTCTGTTGGTGAAAGCAGGTCACAAGGCCAGCTAGAGTCAAGGGATGAGAAAATAGACAAGCTTTTGATAAGAGGAGCTGCAAAATGTTGTTACCATTTTCCCAAACCACTATCATGTTTTTAGTGTAGGTGAAAAAGAGAAACAAAGTTGCTTGAAAAAAGAAATTTCTGTACTTCTTTCACCCAGAATTCATGATGGTTAATGTCATTTTTCATTCCTTAAGTTTCTATCAGACATTTCCATGTTATTTTCTTATTTATAAAAGATAGGCTCATGTGATTACCATTTTAATAATACATTGTGAAAATGTTCAACATCAAAATTTACCTGCAACTTCATATTTAGTATTGGTATTCACTATATGTCAGGACATACATTGAACTAATCGATTTCTGAGCATTTTGATTACTTTCTGTTTCCTATTATAATAAGCAATGCTGTAATGAACATAGCTGTAGGTATACTCTTGTGTTTGACTTTGATTTATTTTCCCCTGAGATAATTTTCAGGAAGTGGACATGAGCCTTAAAGATCCTGTGCATTAATACAGACCTTTTAAAAAAATTCTAAATTTATAGCTTGCAGCTCAAATAAGTATAGAATTCTACTTCTCTTAAGCCTCATTCCACACAATTAATTACTTATACAATTTTAGGTGTTTCATCTTTATGGCTTTCCTGATTATGCCTATGTTAATATGTTTCTATTTCTTGAGTTTTTAATTATTTGATTTCTATGAGGATGTCAATATTTTCAACATAAATTCCTGGAAGGAACTCTAAAACATCTTTATTACGGTCAGAAACATCAGAAAATCTGTTATAACTTTTTCTTGTACACATTCTTCCTGGAGATTTCCCTAGGCTTTGTATATATCATTACTATTTGTTATCCTAGGAATCCTCTTTGCTTTGAGCTTGAATCCCTGTTTCCTAGACCCTATGTTTTTCTCTTTATTGATTTAGTAAATTTTTTGAGTGGAACATATTTTTCAGTAGTTTCCCAAGAAATAACTCAGAGAAGACAAAGTTTTGAAAATCTTTCATAATTGAAAATGTTTTATCTTCTATCACATTTGATGGCTGGCTTGGTTTGGTATGAAAATGTGTTGGAAATACTCTTTTCTTCGCAAATTTGAAGTTGTTTTTCCATTGTCTTCTAACTTCCAATGTTCTTGCTAAAATTTCTTTGGCTGTTTTAATTCCTAATGCTTTGTATGTCCTCTTTAACTTCTTCCTAGAAGTTTTTAAGTTTCCCAGGTGGCACTAATGGTAAAGAACCCGTCTGACTATGAAGAAGACTTAAGAGACCCAGGTTTGATTCCCTGGATGGAGAAGATCCCCGGGTGAAGGAAATGGCAACCCAATAGAAACCCGTGGACAGAGGAGCCTGGGGGGCTACAGTCCATGGGGTCCCACAGAGTTGGACAAGACTGAAGGAAATTAGCACCAGAAGCTTTTAGAATATTCTCTTTCTTCTTGGTATCTTGATATTTTGTGATTACATGCCTTGATAGAGGTCTTTTGAATTTAAATTTTGGATCTTTCTGTGGGTTCTTTCAGTTTATAAATTCATAATTTTGTTACCTGGGAAACACTTGAATTTTTTCCTTGGTAAATTCTTCCCCTATTTTTTATTCTGTTCTCTCTATAACTCCTGTTATTCAAAAGTCAGAATCCCTTGCAAAATCCTTTTATATTCACATCTTTTCACCATTCCAATACACTGTCTTTATATTCTTCTTTATTGAAGATTTTTCTGATATATTTAAATCTTTATTAATGTTGTCTTATAATTGTCTGCCATCATATTTTTAAATTTATCAAGTTTGTGTGTGTGTGTATCTTTGAATCTCCTCTCCTCCCTATCTCACTCTGTCTTTGTCTCATTTAGTAACATTTTGATCTCTTCCTGGCTATAAGGATGATTTTGTCTATAGGAGCAATTTTGTCTTTCAGGTCGCTTCTTCCTTCATTGCCTCTATGTTATATGCATCCCTTTGTTGCTTGCTTTAGTCTCTGCCTTCTGGAGAGGTGTGCTTCAAGAGTGTGGCAACTCTTGCCTCCATCTGTATTCAGCGTGGAAAGCTCACTGGGCAAGGCTGTGTCTCTCATAGACTGAGTCAGGTGGGGCAGGGTAATAAGCCTGTTTTGTTAGGGGCTCTCCAAATTTTAATTTCAATATCTTTTTTTGTAGGCTAGTCATTTTCCCAAAGAAGAACCTCCAGTCTCCACTCTGGGATAATATAAACTTTGCAAACAAGTTCCTGGGGTTCAAAGGGATCAGGGAACTGGATGGTTCATTTTTATGAATGCAGACTCTGGATTGTTACCTTCTTTTCAGTAAGGAACCTCATTCCTGACCCCAGTTGCACTCTTTATCCCCCAGTTCAGAAAAACTGAGGTTAAATCCCTCCGGAACAGTTCACTTTTTATTGTTTAAACTAGAGATACCCTTTTGGTTTAAAGATTCATAGAGTTATTGCATGCATAAATGTTTTCAAGCAAAATATTGAGGTCAGCCACGTAAAGAAGTATTTTCAGAGGATGTGCTAAGTTGCTTCAGTCGTGTCCAACTCTGTGTGACCCTATGGAGTGTAGTCCGCCAGGTTCCTCGGTCCATGGAGTTCTCCAGGCAAGAATACTGGAGTGGGTATCCTTCCCCATCTCCAGGAATCTTCCTGACCCAGGGATCAAACTTGTGTCTTCTGTGTTTCCTTCATTGCAGGCAGATAGTTTACCACTGAGAAACTGGGGAAGCCCATTTTTAGGGGATACATTCTCCATTACAGAGTCCAATTTTATAGTTTTGATGCTTAGACAGTGACAGATTTTCTAAATTTAGATCATTCAGGTTCTATCACCTTTGAATCTGGCAGTATAGAAATGCAATATTGCATAAAAATTGTTGCATTTAATGTAATGATTCATTTACATGAAAAGGAGAAATCAAAGTGGATGGGAAATTTCCACTTCAGTTTCCCTCCTTTTGTTCTATTTAAAACAAGAACAATTATTCTCTTAGCAAGTTTATAACTGTCTTGCTGTTATCAGATTGTCAGTTGGTGGAGCTCATTATAAGCATGAGTCCTAGTTTGAACATATGAATGAGAGACATATTTTGAAACTATATAGTGCATATGAGTTGGAACTAAAATGGGTAATCTGGCTGGAACACTCAGGAGTTGCATGCTTTGATCTCCACTGGCTCTACCATGGCCAAGGCTTATCCATTTTCTAAGCAGGTAGTAGTGGTCTGAGTCAGGTTGAGGAAGAAGTTGCTACTTCTTTTTGTTCTGTTCCCTTTTATTTGTGAGCAGAGTTAGGAAGAAAATACATGGAAAGTTCACTACTTATTTCAGATTATTTAACCTAAGTTTGTTAGGATCTAATATGTTTTGATCAAAATGATCAATAATTTGGAGCTAATCCAAATTTAGATCTGTGGCTTATTATTTATTTTTGAAATGAGAAAATGAGAGTGGTGTCTCAGGTTTGTGAGAAGCTTGCTTTACTGGAAGTCTGCTCTGTACCATTCTGGGGAACATAGTCAAGTTGATAATAGATGATTAATAAGGTTGAATAATGCTTTTAATAATAAGATGAACAGAATAACATTTTCAGAAGTAATCAGATCTGGAAATAAAATATTTTTTTCTGGATTAGCTCAGCCCAGCTTGAGAATCTGGGCTATTTGTAGTCATGATTAAACCTTTTGGCTGGGATATTAGGAGAAATATTACAGGTGGCCTAGTGGTAAAGAACCCATTGCTAAGGCAGAAGCCTCAGGAGACTCAGGTTCGATCTCTGGGTTGAGATTTCCTGGAGCAGGAAGTGGCAACCCGCTCCAGTATTCTTGCCTGGAAAATTCCATGAGCAGAGGAACCTGATGGGTTACAGTCCATGGGGTTGCAAAGAGTCAGACATGACTGAGCTACTGAGCACTCACTCATGCACTATTAAAAAAGTAACAGGGTAAGATTGTAATCTAAGCTATAGTTGAATAATACATGTAAATGTGATCAAGTATGTTAAACATTTAACCAGCAAAATTAACTCAGCATTGTTTGGTGCATCCTATACATGGTATGTTTGGCTTGCACCACTGTGCTGTTTTCCGTTTCTGTGGCCTTATTTTCATTCAGTTGGAAACACCATCTTAATCTTCAAGGACCAGTGTAGTATAAAAAGGTAAAAATCATTTACCAAAGGTGAAGTTCACAATATGCCTCTTTTAAGAAAGTGCTGGCTTTCTAAGAGAAGATAAAGTTCCCATCTAAGCAAGTTGTAGAGGAGCTTTGTTAATGTTTTGTTGGCAGTGTTATTATGCTGACTTCATGAAGAAAAGAAAGTATCTGTCATCTGGGTTATAAGTTTGTAAGGGAATCTTTGCAGTGGACTGCAAATGTCCATGTTTCTCTAATGTGGCAATTTATGGCAATGTGGGTTGTTGGGAACACTTGGTATGATCTGATTCAAGAACAGTCAAATCACACCTCATACATGTTCCTTGATTTGGATTCAATATCTAGGTTAGGTTTGGGGACTTTGCTAAGTGTGACTTTGCAAAGGCCGATATGGCTGGTGAATGATAATGCAGTATTTTTGAGAGCTTGACAATATAAAGTGCTATTATTATCAGATAACTGTAATGGAATGTTTTTCAGTAGATGCAAGTAACCTCTTAGGCCTGCTATAATTATTTGATGAGACAATTTAGTTTTCCAATTTGATGTGGCCCTTGAGGTCACTAAATCTGGGTAAATCAAATATTCAGACCAAGTTAAACTTGTCAGAAAATTTAGACAATTTTCTCATTAAAATACTGATTTTTTTTTCCTCTCAACTGCTCCTGCAATATGAGGATGATGTGGATCATGCAGGAATTTTTATATAAGAAAGAATTGATTTGTTT
Organism: Odocoileus virginianus; assembly: GCF_023699985.2. Lineage (NCBI taxonomy): Eukaryota > Metazoa > Chordata > Mammalia > Artiodactyla > Cervidae > Odocoileus > Odocoileus virginianus. The sequence goes on along the minus strand of NC_069675.1, from coordinate 34,268,682 downwards.
GTTTTTTGATCTGAACTGTGAGATTGTTCACAATAAAAAAAATAAAAGCAGGCAATCCTGTTGTTATTATAATAAAATCAACTCTTCTGTTAGGGTGGGTTTCTATAAATACCATTATCAGATAATAGTCATATCAGTTTACCTTGGAATATTGAATTAAAACTATTTATAAATTTAGAAAAGGTCTCAGCTACTTATATTTGTCATAATTCTTCTTACCTTTTTTCCTATATCATGAACTTGACAGATCAGGCATATGAAAGGACAGTCTTTAGCAGTTTTTAAAAATTGGAGGCAAATCAATATATCATACCTGACTTATTATCTCAGGTGGCGCTAGTGGTAAAGAACCTGCCTGCCAATACAGGAGACATAAGAGATGTGGGTTTGAACCCTGGGTCAGGAAGATCCCTTGGAGGAGGAAATGGCAACCCACTCCAATATTCTTACCTGGAGAACCCCATGAACAGAGGAGCCTGGTGGGCTACAGTCCATGAGGTCGCAGAGTCGGACACTACTGAGTGACTGACACTTGTCTGTCTGAGACATAGAGTATACGAACAAGATGTGGAAGAAAAGTCTGAAAAGAAATGAGGCTATTATCTTGGCGTTTCCACAGATTTTTCAACTTTGAAAAATGCTCTGGAGGACTCTAGACCAGTCTTCCCCAAGAAACTCTCAAAAGAGCACCTAAGATTACTAAGGGAAATGTTACATCTTTCATTATCAGAAAGCTGATGATTCAACTTCTTCTTCCAGGATCATACTGATTTAGTTTCAATCCAGAAATTAGAAAGTGACAGGCAAACCCATGGCTACAGGAAAATCTTGCCTTAGCTACAATCTAGACATCACCCTCTAAACAACAGCAACAAAGAAATCAGCCTCTACTATTTTCATCAAGAAAACTCTCATACTCTCTCTCTTCCAAAATATCCTAATTCCCAAGACATTTCATAAAAGTTTATCCAATTCCATCACCTCCACTAGCTTTATTGACAGTAGTGCTTCCTAAGGCCCACTTGACTTCACGCTCTAGAGTGTCTGGCTCTGCATGAGTGACCACACCATTATGGTTATCTGAATCATCAAGATATTTTGTGTACAATTCTTCTGTGTTCCTTCCATCTCTTCGTGATCTCTTCTGGTTCCAATAGGTCTTTACCATTTCTGTCCTTTATTGTGCCCATCTTTGGATGAAATGTTCCTTTGATATTTCCAATTTTCTTGGAAAGATCTCTAATCTTTCCCCTTCTATTGTTTATCTCCATTTCTTTGCATTGTTCATTGAAGGCCTTCTTGTATCTCCTTGCTATTATTTGGAACTCTGCATTTAGTTGGATGTACTTTTCCCATTCTCCCTTGATTTTCACTTCTCTTCTTTCTTTAGCTACTTGTAAAGCCTCCTCAGACAGGAACTTTGCCCTCTTGCTTTTCTTTTTCTTTGGGACAGTTTTGTTCGCTGCCTCCTGTATCATATTACAGACCTCTGTCCACAATTTTTCAGACACTCTGTTTACTAGCTCTAATCCCTTGAATCTATTCATCACATCCACTATATATTCATAGGGAATTTTATTTAAATTGCACCTGGCTGGTCTAGTGATTTTCCCTGCTTTCTTTAGTTTAAGCCTGAATTATGCCATGAGAAACTGACAATCTGAGTCACAGTCAGCTCCAGGTAGTGTTTTTGCTGGCTGTATATGGCTTATCCATTTTGGGCTGCAAAAAATGTAATCAATCTGATTTTGGTCTTGAGCATTTGCTGATGTCCTTGTGTAAAGTTGTCTCTTGTTTTGTTGAAAAAGGGTGTTTCCTATGACCAGTGCCTTCTTTTGGCAGAATTCTATTAGTCTTTACCCTGCTTCATTTTGTACTCTAAGGCCAAACTTGCCTGTTACTCCAGGTATCCCTTGACTTCCTACTTTGGCATTCCAATCCCCTACAGTGAAAAGGACATCATTTTTTTGGTGTTAGTTCTAAGGGGTCTTCTAGATCTTCATAGAAGTGATCAACTTCAGCTTCTTCAGCATTGGTGGTTTGCATATAGACTTGAATTACAGTGATGTTGAATGGTTTGCCTTGGAAACAAACCGAGATGATTCTGTCATTTTTGAGCTTGTACCCAAGTTCTGTATTTCAGACTCTTCTGTTGTTTCTTCTATGGGATTCTTGCCCACAATAGTAGATATAACGGTCATCTGAATTAAATTTGCCCATTCCCGTCCATTTTAGTTCACTGATTCCTAAGATGCCCATTTTCACTCCTGCATCTCCTGCTTGAGCATGTCCAATTTACTTTGATTCATGGACCTAATATTCCATGTTCCTATGCAAGACTGTTCTTTATAGCATTGGATTTTACTTTCATCACCAGACACATCCACAGCTGAGCATCATTTCTGCTTTGGCCCAGCTGCTTCATTCTTTCTCAAACTATTAGTAGTTGTCCTCTGCTCTTCCCCAGTAGCATATTGGACACCTTCCAACCTGGGGGACTCATCTTTCAATGTCATATCTTCTTGCTTTTTTATACAGTTCATGGGGTTTTCACAGCAAGTATACTGAGGTCATTTGCCATTGCCTCCTCCAGTGAATCACATTTTGCCAGAACTCTCCACTATGACCCATCTGTCTTGGATGGCCCTGCATGCCACGGCTCATAGCTTCCTTGAGTTATGCAAGTCCCTTCACCATGACAAGGCAGTGATCCATGAAGGGGATATAATCCCTTAGGCTGAGACTAATTTTTGCCTGGAGTCATTTTCCAGATTTGGAATAGGGAAGTAATGACCAAACAGAGGTTAGTTATCTCAATAAGCTGAAGAGACAAAAATCAGAGTCAGAGAAAATGAGGCATTGGAATTTATGGGGCATAATGCCAGACAAGAGGGAACTGCTTAGTGAAGGAACTGGAAATCTGTGCTGAATTGCATTGGATCTTTAGGAAAAATATCATATTAATATTATGCAAACTCATTCAGAAAATAGAAGAGGGGGGATACTTCCTAACAGACATTAAAAAGCCCAACTCAAATGCAAATTAGTACAGCCACTATGGAAAACAGTGTGGAGATTTCTTAAAAAGCTGGAAATAGAACTGCCATATGACCCAGCAATCCCACTTCTGGGCATACACACCAAGGAAACCAGATCTGAAAGAGCCACATGCACCCCAATGTTCATCGCAGCACTGTTTATAATAGCCAGGACATGGAAGCAACCCAGATGCCCATCAGCAGATGAATGGATGAAGAAGCTGTGGTACATATACACCATGGAATACTACTCAGCCATTAAAAAGAATACATTTGAATCAGTTCTAATGAGATGGATGAAACTGGAGCCCATTATACAGAGCGAAGTAAGCCAGAAAGATAAAGACCATTACAATATACTAACACATATATATGGACTTTAGAAAGATGGTAATGATAACCCTATATGCAAAACAGAAAAAGAGACTCAGATGTATGGAACAGACTTGTGGACTCTGGGAGAAGGAGAGGGTGGGATGTTTCAGGAGAACAGCATTGAAACATGTATATTATCTAGGGTGAAACGGATAACCAGCTCAGGTTGGGTACATGAGACAAGTGCTCGGGCCTGGTGCACTGGGAAGACCCAGAGGGATCGGGTGGAGAGGGAGGTGGGAGGGGGGACTGGGATGGGGAATACATGTAAATCCATGGCTAATTCATATCAATGTATAACAAAAACTACTGTAATGATGTAAAGTAATTAGCCTTCAACTAATAAAAATTAAAAAAAAAAAAAAAGTTCTAAGAACAATAAAAAAAAAAAAAAATTAAAAAGCCCAACTCAATCCAGATGCCAGTAATAGAAAAGATCATTACAAGAAAAGAAGAGAAAAGAAAAGAAAAGAAAATTACAGACCCATACCCTCATGGACATAGATGCAAAAATCCTTAAAGTAGTCATATTGAAGAGATAATACTAAGAGGATAATACTATTAAACCCTCAAGATTAAGAGGATTCAATAAGATGAATTCATGGTTGGTGTACTATTTAAAAATTAATAAAATTCACCATGTTGAAAGAATATAGGAGTAAAATCATATGATCAACTCAGTATATTGATAGTTAAGAAAGTGCTTGACAAAAGTCAACACTATATGGAAAAAATTTACAACTCTAATCTCATCCTACTTATAAGAGTTATTAGATTTGAATTATAAACCTAAACATGAGTTAAAATATAAAATTACAAAATAAAACTTAAGCAGACATTTAACTGATCTTAGAAATTTCCTTGATAGGACTCAGAAAGCATTCAGTTTAGTTCAGTCGCTCAGTCGTGTCCGACTCTTTGTGACCCCTTGAACTGCAGCACGCCAGGCCTCCCCGTCCATCACCAACTCCCAGAGTTTACTCAAACTCATGTCCATCAAGTCGGTGATGCCATCCAGCCATATTTATAACCAGATTAAAAATGGGAAAAAGACTTGAACATACACTTCACAAAGAATATTATACAAATGGCCAGTGAGCCTGTTAAAAAGTTTCAACCTTGTTGATCATCAGGGAAATTTGGATAAAAACTGTGACAAGACATCATTGGAATGACTAACAGTAACAAAAAAGACAATAGCAGATTCTAGTGAGTATATGAAGTAGCTAGATGTCTCATATTTTGAAACTTTTAAATATTTATTTAGAAGAAATGAACACATATGCCCAGATGTAAACTTGTACAGATGCACACCTAATATCTAAATTGCAAAGAAAAAAGTAAAATTATCTCTATTTGAAGATGATATGAAAGTATATATAGAATATTCTAACTAGAATCTCAAGAGAAATAAAAAGATAGGTAGGTTCACACAAAAACTTGTATACAAATGTTCATCACAGCATTGTTCATAATGGCTAAAAATTAGAATAAAAAGTTCATCAACTGATGAATGGATAAATAAATTTTCTGTGGTTATTTTATTAATATTTTGTACATCTGTATCATATATAGTTATTCTTCCCTTTTAATTCCTGATACTATTTCTCTTTTGACTTGGTCAATCTTTTCAGATATTTGTCAATTTTATTAGCCTCTTTACAGAGCTAACTTTCAGCTTTGTCTTCTTGATGATATTTTTGTTTTCTATTTCATTAATTTCTTATAGCCCCATTATTTTCTTCTGGTTTCTTTGGTGTATAATTTTTCATCTACTTTTTAATAGAGATGCTTAGCTCATTGCATTTTTAAAACCATATATGTATATTAACTATATTTTTTCTCTGAATTTTGCTTTAGATATATCCACAACTTTTAATATGTAGCGTTTTGTTCCATTCCATTTAGAATATGTTCTCTTTTCTGCTCTTTTTTGACTCATTTTAAACTTCAAAACATCAGACTTTCTACCTATTTGTTGTTTTATCTTCAAATTAATGCACATGTGGTAAGAAAATTCTTTTAGATTTTAATTCTTTAACAATTTTTGAAATTGCTTTACTGGTCATTATGTAGTAAGTTTCTGTAAATATTTTAGATGTGCACAAAATGAATGTGTGCTTGAAATCTTTGGGGTGGAGTGTTCAATATTTGCCAATTAGCTCAGTTTCAATGATATTTAAACACTGTTGTATCACTAATATTTTGTCAGCTTGTTCTAGTAATTCTAAAGGAAATCTGGTAACATTTTTTGTTACAATTTGTATATTTACTGTTTTAGTTCTATAAATATTCTTTTCTGATATATTTTGAGAATATTATTTTTTAAACTTTTTATCTCCACTAGATCTAAAGAGATAAATTATAATCTTTTAGGTATAATCTAGGTTTTCAAATTAATTTACATTAGTTCTTCAAAGTAGATTTTGTGATTAAAAATAATTTTTTTGTGTTTGGTTATTTTCTTCTTTACAATACTTTTTAAATCTCCTTTATGTGTTGTTTCTGTTTTTAAAAATTGTTTTCTGTTCACTTATTTTATTGATTCTTTTGAATAGTTTTCTACATCATTGACATCTGTTTTTGGTTTCTCTTTTTATCTCTTTAATCTACTTTTAATTTGTTGTTTCTTGTCTTTTTTGAGTTGAGAACTTCATTCATATGTTTTTATTATTTTATTTTTATTGAGGTAAATATCTAAGATTGTGAACTTTCATCTGATCACTCCTTTGTTTCCTGTAAATTAAAGAAATTCTGCAGTTGCAATGTGAATTTTTTCTTTAACTGAAGCATATTATAGAGAGTTTTGACTTTCTGATGGAAGGGCCTCTTTTAAAAAATTTTTGATGATTTTTATTTTATTTTATTGCTCTGTTGTCAGATAAAATTATTTGCTTTATTTATGTGATATGCAACTTGTTGAGGTTAATGTTTATGTATGTTTGAAAAGAGGATGAATTCTTTGTTATTGGGTGCAAAGTTTCATATACATCCATGAAATCTATGTTATTAATACAATTTTTTTTCTGCTTGACCTTGTAATGTGAGTGGTGTATTAGAGTCTCTGATTTTTGGTCTATTTATGTGTCTCTGTACTGATTTATTTTTGCTTTATGAAGGTGGTTTCTTATTTAGTATATATATTCTGATGTATTCACTAATCTTATCTTCGTTGTAAACATGACCTTTATAATATTTAACACTATACAGTGCCCTTCTGTGTCTCATTTATTGCTTTTAGACCAGAATTCTACTTTGTTTAATATAAAATCACATCCTTTGTTTTCATACTCCTTCTATTTGCCTAGTATGTCTTTGCCTATCTCTTTATTTAATTTTGCAAAATCATATCACTTAGAATATTTTAATGTACAGCACAGAGTTGAATTTTGCTTCGTGAAACAATTCTAAAATCTTTCCCCTAAATAAGAAAATGAAGACAATTCACATTTATTTATATGACTGCTCTTTTGAGTCTTAACTCTGTCATAATATTCTATATGATATTTAATGTGCTTTTCAAAACTTTTTTTATATTCAGAAGGTATGTACTTTTTATATAAGACTTTTCTTTACATTAATATTTTTATATTGCTCATAGTCCCTTTCTTCTTAGGACTCTAATTGTTTTGCCTCCTTAAATCATTTTGTTGTGTTTTATGCTTTCACTTGCTTTGCAGTCAGTAGGTCATTCTTCTTTTCACTTTTGGATTTTCTATTCCTCCTTGCCTGCACTTGTGTCATTTATATGGTATTCTGCTGTGTGTGTGTGCATTAGTCGCTTAGTCATGGCCAACTCTTAGTGACCCCACAGCCTGTAGCCCACCAGACTCCTCTGTCCATGGGATTCTACAGGCAAGAATACTGGAGTGGGTTGCCATACTCTTCTCCATGGTATTCTGCTACCTATATCCATAGCTTTATTTTGGCCTATAGTTACAATTTAATGTTGTAAATGTTCTCCGTTTACTGTTTTGCAGAAGTGTCCCCACTAAAATTGTGGTTGGGTGAATCTTATTCCAAGAAGTTTCTTTGGAAAGGGGTTGTGAATACAATTTTCTTTGCATTATTGTATGTTTACTGAGTTGTCTGTGATTTTAACAGTTGAACAACAACTTGATTTGATATAAAATCCTTGGCTCATGATTCCTTGAGTTTTTTGAAAGTGTTGTTACATTATTGTCTTTTTTTAATATGTTGCTAGCAGCAGGCAAGTGACATGATCATTTTATTTAGCCCAGAAGATATTTTTAAAATTGATCTTTAAAATTTAATAGTTTCTGTGCAATACGTTTTGGGGTTGACCTTCTTTGTTCATTTTCCCAGGAACAAGATGAACTCTTTTACTATGTTGATTCAGGTCACGTTTCCTTTCTGGCAGTTTCTTAGATTATAGGTTTTGATAGTAATTCTATTCTTTTGCTTCTTTCTTTTTCATAAATATATATATTTCTATACATGTTGGGTCATCTTGTTCCTTTTTATTTGCACCTCTATTTTTATGTCATTTTTAAATTCTGGGGTCTCTTTCATTTTTATCCTCTGTCTCTTACCATACCCTCAATGTTTATCTATTATCCCTAAGGAATTTTTTCATTTAGTTTTTTATTTTTGAACTGATTTTGTATTTTCTTCAATCTATTTCTGGTGTTTGATCAGCTCTCTAAAAACCCTATTTTCTATTTTCCTGTGTGTTTCTATTCTGTGTCTAAATTTGGGATTAGACACAGAATCTTTTAAAAATATATACCATGGTTTACTGACAATTACATTACATTAGAAAAGTTTTCCTGTGGGATGTGTGTATGCGTGTGTTAGTTAATGGGTTAACTGTGGTCTGTATCAGTTCTTCCCACCCCCAGGAATGCCTGAGGCACCCCACGTATGCCTCACAAGACCTAAGGTTAGCTTCTTGCCACACTGTTTCTGGAACTGTACCAGGTTAACATATATTTAAAATGTTAATAGTATCAGGACCTGGTTATTGCTTTTGCTTAATGTACAATGTAAAGAATCTGCCTGCACTGCAGAAGACTCAGGTTTGATCTCTGGGTTGGGAAGATTCCCTGGAGGAGGAAATGGCAACCCACTCCAGTATTCTTGCCTGAGGATTCCCGTGGACAGAGGAATCTGGTGGACCACAGTCCATGGTGTTGCAAGAAGTCGGACATGGCTGAGTGGCTAAAACACAATGTACAACTCCTGATTTATGGACTGTCATGGACTTGCAAGGCTGTGAATTGACCTAGCCCCTGCTATGCTGCATAACTAGGGTTGTTTGAAAAACAGGAATATAGTTGGCAGATTTTTCACATAGAGCTGGTCCACCTCTGTTGACCCTCCTACTTGCAACCAACTCTTCCCTTCCAGGGCTGCAGTCAAAGACTTCTTTTGTGTGTGTGTGTGTGTGTGTGTGGGTTTTGATTTGATTTGATATTTTATTTTTATTTATTTATTTTTATTTATTTTAATTGAAGGCTAATTACTTTACAATATTGTAGTGGTTTTTGTCGTACATTGATGTGAGTTAGCCATGGGTTTACCTGTGTTCCCCATCCTGAACCCCCCTCCCACCTCCCTCCCCACCTGATCCCTCTGGGTCTTCCCAGTGCACCAGCCCTGAGCACTTGTGTCATGCATCCAACCTGGGCTGGTGATCTATTTCACATACGATAATATATATGTTTCAATGCTATTCTCTCAAATCATCCCACCCTCGCCTTCTCCCACAGAGTCCAAAAGACTGTTCTGTACATCTGTGTCTCTTTTGCTGTCTCGCATATAGGGTTATCGTTACCATCTTTCTAAATTCCATATATATGTGTTAGTATACTGTATTGGTGTTTTCCTTTCTGGCTTACTTCACTCTGTATAATAGGCTCCAGTTTAATCCACCTCATTAGAACTGATTCAAATGTATTTTTTTAATGGCTGAGTAATATTCCATTGTGTATATGTACCACAGCTTTCTTATTCATTCGTCTGCTGATGGGCATCTAGGTTGCTTCCATGTCCTGGCTATTATAAACAGTGCTGCGATGAACATTGGGGTGCACGTGTCTCTTTCAATTCTGGTTTCCTTGGTGTGTATGCCCAGGAGTGGGATTGCTGGGTCATATGGCAGTTCTATTTCCAGTTTTTTAGGGAATCTCCACACTGTTCTCTATAGTGGCTGTACTAGTTTGCATTCCCACCAACAGTGTAAGAGGGTTCCCTTTTCTCCACACCCTCTCCAGCATTTATTATTTGTAGACTTCTTGGTAAAAAATACCAGTGATTTGCATGATAAACTCAGTGTTTAGCTAAACCTATTTATCCTGTGAATCTTATTTTCATATCAACTCTTAGATCAGTGTTGATTGCCATTTATGGAGGAGTTCATTATCTCAAAAGTTTTGATTCTTATTTTTTTCTTGTATTGAACATGCATGGATGTTAGATATATTTTTCCATTTATTGTATAGGGTGTTGTATTTTCTGGGACCAGCAATAACCTATGGGAGGTTTTAAGGGTTTGGGTTTACTCTATTTCTTAGTTCAAGTTACCTCTTGGTTGTATTCCAGATACTATGGTTTCAGAACTAATTGCTGAAATTCATGCTAGATTTGGTAGAGATAGCTCATCTCTGTTTCATTTTATGTTAGTTGGGGCAGTTAAAAGTTATGGGCTGAAATCATCTAAAGCCTTGCTCAATCACAAGCCTAGTGTTTGATGACAACTACTGCTCGGAGTCTCAGATCCTCCCCATGTGGGTTTCTGTGAGGTCTTTCTACATGAGCTTCTTTGGACTTGATCGAATAATGGTACATGGGTTCTAAAAGTAGGTATCTTCAAAGTAAAAGTTCTAAAGGTAAGTATCCTTCAAATGTAAGCCAAATAGCCTTTTGTGACCTAGCCCTGGAAGTCATGTAGTGTTATTCACAACACATTTTATTTAATGAAGCAGTTAAAAAAATCCTAATCAGGTTTAAGAAGTGGAGAAATAGGCTATGCCTCTTGATGGGGAGTAGCATGGTTCTAGAAAACATGTGAGACTAGAAATTTGAGCAATCACTTTACCATTTTGAAAATTGTCATTCTAGTAATTTCTTTCAAAAGGAATTAACCAGTTTGGGCAGAGTTACAAAACTGGCTTAGAATGTAGAACAATATTTCTGAAATAAAGAACAATATTCTGAAACAATATTTCTGAAATGCTTCTGCCATCCACAGACTATCTAATACACAGCCAAACTACCAATTTTAGATAAGTCAAAAAATGTTTATAGCAATAAAAATCAAGCATAATATTTATAGAATTGATTTTTATTTATGCAGTTACTAGGTTGGTATTATTTTAGCTTTTGAATAATGTGTATATTATCAAATTACAACTATCTGGAGCCATAGATCATATCTCAAAACCAGGTGGTTTCTTTCTTACTTCTTATGCATTTATATCAGAAAAACACCAACTATTAGAGATCATTGAAAAAGGCAAATGTCTTACTTGTGTTTGGATGGAATGTAAGTATGGAAATTATGGGAAGGTCTTTCAGCAAAGATTTCAGCTTTTGGTTAAATGCTTAAAGGAGGGTATTGCCTTTGAAAGCAGGTAGAGTGAATGTTTCTTAAATAAATGGTGATTGATATTCAGCTTTGGTTTCATTCATCTTTGAAAAGCATTACATTCTTTTGAAATATTTGGTTTTATTTTAAAAAATGTATCCAATAATCATTATCATCTTCCTTCCTCAGTGAGTGAAGAAATATCAAGTATTAGGGAAGAATAAAATTATCTTAGATTGAGTCATTCATATCACAGTTTGGTCTTTTTAAGACAGCCTGATATCTTATTCTCAACATGTAAAAAATCATATTTTTGAACTTTTAGATTCAAGCTAGTAAATATTCTAAATATATTACTGAAGTATTCTATTTTAGTTATATAAAATGATAGAATTACTCTTTAGCTATTCATGTCATGAAGAAATATTATCTTTAATTTAAAAACACATATAAGCATCTTTCTACTAAGCAGTCAGCGTAATCCAGTGTTAATCAGCAGAGTTGTGTATTCAGGCTCATATTTTTCCCAGAGTCCATTGAAATGTCATATGCTTGCTGGCTTCAATTAGATTGTTTCTGTCTCTATGCTATTTCCTCTAACACTGATTTAAGAACCACTGACACAACCTGTTCTTTGAAAAGGCCATATGTGAAATGACACTCAGGAAAAACTACTTATTCCCTTAGTAATGTTCTTCATTGCTGTATACATAACTAATGCTGATCAGTACTGGTCCCAATGTATCTTTCTAAAGTCTGCATTCCATCTTATAGATTTTTAATATTAAAGCAAAATGTTATTGGCATATCTCCCTTGTGTATGAATTATACTATGTCAATAACAGATTCATACTCTGAACATAATTGGTTTTGTTCAACTCTAAATTGAGATGTCCAATGGAATATCCATGTGATAGTAACTTAAGTCTTATATTGTATATATATTGTATTAATTTCCTATGGCTACTGTAACATATTACCACAAACTTGGTGGATTAAAGTGACACACATTTATTTTCTCACAGCAGACAGAATTCCAAAGTCAACTTCAGGCTGAAATCAACCTGTTGCCAAGGGGTGTGCTCCCTTCAGGGGCTCTTTGGGAGAATCCCTTTCCTTAACTTTTCCAGCTTTCTTGGTTTGTGACCCTTTCTTTCATTTCAAAGCCAGCCGTGTATATGAGGGACACTGCTCTGTATTTTACTGATGGATGGATCATGCTTTGTATTAGAAAAAAAAGTGAAAACTATAGGTCTGATGCAGATAGGTTGACGTATTTGGTCAGGAGAACTTGTAATATTTTTTTAAAAATTCTGTTTATGTTGTTGAAGAGGCAGAGTTGTCAGTAGGGGGAAAGAAATATTAAAGTTTGACGGGGGAGGAAAGATGAAAAAGAGAAATGACTAGGAAAGCATAGCAGCATGGAGACTTGTTGACTTGTGGTCATGAATTCAGGGTAAGTCAACACAGTTGTGTGTTTTTCTTATTTATTTATTCCATTTTATTTAGTTATTTAAGATTTTTTTAAATTGAAGCATAGCTGATTTACAATGTTGTGCCAGTCTCTGCTATACAACAAAGTAATTCAGATAAACACACATGTATATATTCTTATTTTGTATTCTTTTGCATTATAGTTTATCACAGAATATTGAATATAGTCCCCTGAGTTATACATTAGGACCTTGTTGTTTATCCACTCTAAATAGAATAGTTTGCATCTAACAGCTCCAAACTCCCAGTCCAATCTCTCTTCTCCCCCCTTTCCCCCTTGGCAATCACAAGGGGGGTTGTTCTCTGTGCCTTTGAGCTTGTTTCTATTTTGTAGAGAGGTTTATCTGTGCCATATTTTAGATCCACATATAAGTGACATCATATAGTATTTGTCTTTCTCTTTATGACTTCACTCAGTATGATAATCTCTAGTTGTATCCCTTTTGCTGAAAATGGCATTATTTCATTCTTTTTGTGGCTGAGTAGTATTCCATTGTGTGTACATACCACTTCTTCTTTTATCCATTCATTTGTTGATGGACATTTAGGTTGCTTCCATGTTTTGTCTATTGTGAATTATAGTTTTGTCTGGGTATGTTCCCAGATCATATGATAATTCTATTTTTAGTTTTCTGAGGGACCACAATACTGTTTTCCATAGTGACTGCACAGTTTACATCCCCACCAACAGTGTGAAAAGTTTTCCTTTTCTAGTGGTATGTTTCTTAGTAACACGTAACTCCTTGGAACACAGGGAGGGTATGGTCATTGAGGGTGTACACAAAGAATAATTATAAACAATAGGCCATGGGGCCTAAGCCAATTTAGAAAGAAAATGGGGACTTCTGGCATGATAGTGAAAAGTTCGTAGGATCAGTGGATTGTCATTCTCACCGAATAATTTGGGAAGTCCCTCCTTGAAGTAGGTAGTGATTGATAGGAGAAGCTGGTTGCAATGTGGGGTTTTGAAATTGGGATTGCAGAGGGTGTTTGGTTATGAGTATAACAAGGTTCAAGTTACAATCATAGAGAGCAGGTGATTGAGGTGGAGTTTAGGACAGGATTACTGAAATAAGGAGGCCAGTGAACTTAGAGGGCAGCATGTTAATAGGACAAGTTATGGATTCAGAAATAATCAAGACACAAGTAATGGTAGAGAGAGTGAGAGTCAAGAGCTAAATCTTCTTGGAAGGAAGGAGGGTGACTCTAAGGTCTTTAGTTAATGGCAGTAATGGAGGCTTTATGGTGTTACGATCTGATGGCATGAGCTTTATGAAGATTTTAGGAAACTTTGAGGCCCCATGTCTTTGAGTTTGGGAAAAATAGCAACCATTTCATATAATAACGACTGAGTAATGTTTTTAAGAGACAGCAAGATTTTGTTTGGAACCAGAAAGAGAAGCAAATATTTGGAGTGAAAGGTTATGGTAGAAGGCATTTTACTGATGGCAGATGATTACTCTGAAGGTCAAGAGGTTTTTTTTTTTTTTTTTTTTAATGTGGGGTTGTGGCTGGCCCAAATCAGGCAGAGTACAGAGCTGTGTGGTGGTGAGGAGAGATGGCCTGGGACTCAGGTGTCCTTGGTGGCCAAGCGTGTAGGTACATAAGGCATGATGTGTTAGGTGCATGGGAAAGCTCATGGCTGTGGCAGCATCAGCAAGAGCCCAGACTCTTGTGTAGTGTGACCTTGGTAACAGGAACTACTGTCTCACATTTCATGGTTCCTTGTGGAGAAATCTTGCTGGGCTTTCCCATTATACTGCTCTTACTCCCAGTCCTGTTGGAAGGAGAAGACCATGTGATTTGTGAACTCAGAAGGCAGCAGAGGGTATGCTCAGCTCAGCCGTGTCTTCTGTTCTTCATGTCTATCTATGAGAGAGCTGCGCTCTGCCATGCTCCTGCCTCACGGGAATGGTCTTACCTCTGTCAGGGGAGATGTGTGACTGTCCTGCTGTGGAGTAAGAGTGGTGATAAATCTAATTCAGGGAGATTGCTCTGTCCAGAGCCGCCACCCACAACACAGCTTTTCCAAAAATAGCTGGTAATGTGTTCCCCAGGTCTCTGACTCAGGTAGGGAAGCAGAGTGTTGTTGCCAGCCTTTGTACTAATGGAGAACTCTCAGAGATGCTTTGTTTCCTGTCCATTTCCAAATCTGGTTCCTCAGCCTTGCACTGATTCTGTACTATGCCCTTAATTGTTCTTCAAATAAATCCTTATTTGCTTATTATAGCTAGAGTCAGTTTCAGTTGCTTTGAACCCAGCACTGTAACCAGTACAATCATTTAGTCCTTGTTCTGGACAAACTTCATTGGTTTGCCAGAAAGGTGGTTATGCTTTGCTTGGAAATGGCTAGAATGGCTGCATGTTACTCTTTGACATTTCATTATAGACAGCCACTGGAGAATGAATCACCAGTCTGGGAAAATCCAATTTTCAGATAATTGTCATTGTACTTTTATTCGCACTCTGCTGTTTTGACTGCTTATGCTAAATTCTCATACTCACAGATTCACTTGACTGAACATGTAAAGATTCACTTTCTGTGGTCTTTTTGGAGTCAAGTTCAAATGTGTTTATGACATTCTCATGAGTTGTACTTTTTACATTATAATTTTCAAAATTATATTTATTCATCCGTGCACAAGATTAGAGCCATTGTTCCATTTTTAGGGAATTGGTGGCATAATGATAGATTGTAATACACACAAAAATATAAATTTAACAACTGTAAACAATTACACAGAAATGTTAATGCACTAGCTTGGATGGACTACATGCTGTCAACATCAGCCAAAGTAAACAGATCTATGCTGTCTTTGAAGTACTTTTGTGACCTTTACAGACTTAATCATTAGTAAGAATCTCACAGGGATTCTGTGAAAATCATTACTAATCTTATTGTTCTGTTTATCTCTTGCTGTGTAACAAACTACCCCAAAACTCATTGTCAGAAAACAAGACCATGCTATATCTCAGTTCTGTGTGCTGGTTGGGCATGGCTTGGGTGGTTGATCTTTCTGCTCTGCTTGGCATGAGTGGGATGACTCACCAGTGTTAAGTGACGATGGCTAGGCTGGCTGGGGGCTCTAAGATGCCTCACTTGCATGCCTGGTGTTTCTGTGAATGACTGGAGGTCTGTGGTCAGCTGGGCACACCCCTCTCTCCAGGTAGTCAAGGGGTCTTTCTCTGTGGTGTGTTAAAAAGGGATGATGAGTTCCTAACACAGTGGTTTGGGGATCCAGTAAAAACTGTCCCAAAAGATGCAGGCAGACTTTAAGGCTTAAGGTTTTTTAGTAACACAGACTTGATGGTTCAAGAAAGTCACCTTTACATTTATATGATGTCAATTGCTAAGACCAAGTTGGCTTCAGCGGAGGGAAATTATCCTTGCTGCTGTTGTTCAGTTGCTAAGTCACGTCCGTCTCTGTGTATCCGACTTATTTGTGACCTCATGGACTGCAGTACGAGCCCTATCCTATCTCTTCCTAATGATAGAAATGTCAAACATATTACAGCCATCTTTTATCCACACTGTAAGTTTTAAGTGAACATGAACAACATTGTTCCATTGCTTTTGTTTCTGAAATAAAGTGCCTGAGGTCTGCTTGACCCTTGGAACAGTGCTCCATGTATCATTTTGAGAAAAGATTTGTTTAGAAGATAATAGTGGTCCTAAAAAACCCTTAAATTCCTGATTGCAAGTGCTAATTAAAAACATGCAATATGATCTCCAGCCCTATTGGGCAAGTAACATCATATAATAGTTACTATGGTCTCTGGAGGTAGACTGCCTGGAGTTCAAAGCCAGATGCTAAGACTTATTAACTATACCATATGAACAAACATCTTAATTTGTCTATTTTATATTTCTCATTTTCTTCCTCTCTATCTGGAGATATCTCCCATGTCACTAGGTTTTTTTGAAATCAAATGAAAACATGGAGGTAAACAATTTAGTACAATGCCCAGCACTGACATCACTCAATACATGTATATTAGTGATTAATATTGATAAATGTATTTAGGCCCCTGAGTCTCACTGGGTGCTTCCTTAAGAACAGCAGATGTTTAGAGAATGTGATGTTGAAAAATCTGTAATCTGCGCTTTCCAATGATTTTTTTTTAAAGCTAGTAAGACATTCTCTTGATTTCTATAACAGAAAATTGAGGATCAAGAGACAGTTAAAGTTGCAAGGACTCTTGGACTGATAGAATACAGTGGGGAGGTGGAAATAATACATGAATTTATTGAGAAACAAAAAACTGAACCCAAACCAAACATTATTCTAATGTTTCTGGCAGATTCTATATATGCCCTTTTCTGGCCTGAGCTGAATCACTCCTTTTTAGGCAACCTCAGGAGGCAATCCCCACTCTCAAGAGGTCAGTATATTGGTGCCAAGCAGTGGACATAGTGCATTACAGCCCAGAATTCCTGGACCCAAGCAATGCTCTGGCCTCAGTCTCCTGAGTAACTGGCATGACAAGGGCATGCCTGGCTAAGACCTTCTTTTCTTATTTCAACATGAATTCAGTCACAGATTTTTTTTTTTTATTTGAATACTTTGAACACAGCATAGGTTGTTTTTCAGTTGCTAATTCCTGTCCGACTCTGAGACCCCATGAATTGCAGCACACCAGGCTCCTCTGACCTTCACCATCTCCCGGAGTTTGCTCAAACCTCATGTTATGTCCACTGAGTTGGTGATGCCATCCAATCATCTTATCCTCTAACACCCCCTTCTCCTCCTGCCCTCAGTATTTCCTGGTATCAGGATCTTTTGCAATGAGTTCGATTTTTGCATCGGGTGGCCAAAGTACTAGAACTTCAGCATCAGTTCTTCCAATGAATATTCAGGATTGATTTCCTTTAGGATTTAGTGGTTTGATTACCTTGCAGTCAAAGGGACTCTCAAGAGTCTTCCCAAGCACCACAATTTGAAAGCATTAATTCTTTGGCGCTCAGCCTTCTTTATGGTCCAACTCTCACGTTTGTATGTACTACTGCAGAAAGCATTGCTTTGACTATGTGGACCTTTATTGATAAAGTGATGTCTTTGCTTTTTAGTATGCTGTCTAAATTTCTCATAGCTTTTCTTTCAAGGGGCAAGCATCCTTTAATTTTGTGTCTGCAGTCACCATCTGTAGTGATTTTGGAGAGCAAGAAAATAAAATCTATTTTCACTTTTTCCCTATCTATTTACCATGAAGTGATGGGACCAGATCCTATGATCTTAGTTTTTTGAATGTTGAGTTTTAAGCCAACCTTTTCACTCTCCTCTTTTACCTTCATCAAGAGGCTCTTTAGTTCTTCTTTGCTTTCTGCCATTAGTGTGGTATCATCTGCATATATGAGGTTGTTGATATTTTCCCCAGCAATCTTGATTCCAGCTTGTGATTCATCCAGCCCAACATTTCACATGATGTACTCTACATAGAAGTTAAATAAGCAAGGTGACAATATAACACCTTGACATACTCATTTTCCTATTTGGAACCAGTCAGTTGTTCCATGTCCAGTTCTAACTGTTGCTTCCTGACCTACATACAGCCTTGATGTACTCCTTTCCCAATTTGAAGCAGTCCATTGTTCCATGTTTGGTTCTAAACTTGGTTGGTGTTGCTTCTTGTCCTACTTACAGGTTTCTCAGGAGACAGGCAAGGTGGTCTGGTGTTCCCATCTCTTTAAGCATTTTCCACTTTGCTGTGATCCATACAGTTAAAGTCTTTAGTGTAGTCAAGGAAGTAGAAGAAATGAGCAGTTAAAAAAAAAAAAAACAAACCCATATTGAGATCTCAAAGTTTTCATTCTAGAGTTTCCTGTATCATTTGGGTTTAGATTTGGCTCTGCATGTGACATAAATCTAGGCAAATACTGACTTAAGCAAGATAGAAAGTTCTTTCTCTGTCATGTGGGAATCAGGCAGTTCAGAACTGGTATGGCAGTCTGTAGTTTGTGGACCTGGGCTTCTTTCATTTTGTGACTCTGTCATGTGTAACTTTCATTTCTAAGGATAGGGTCCAGGATGACTTCTGGAGCTCCAGCCATTATATATGATTTCCTGCCATTAGCAGAGAGGAAAGAGCAGAGAAAAGTATTCCTCCCCATTTTCAGGATACTTTCTGGAGAATCCAAATGACACTTTTTCTTTTACACCCTCTAAGATTCTTTCTGACACCAAATATGTGATGTCTTTCCACACCAATTCCCCAATTACTGGACATCGAGTATCTTACAAGTTAATTTAGTTCTGACAATATCCACCTGGAGTTAGTCTCCGACCCCATAAAACTGTCAGATCCTACTTCGTATACCAGCTGTAAATGGTCTAGGCTACCCACACTTTTGTTTGACTGACCACAAATTCAGGGATTCCAATGATCCCCTCTCAGATTTGATAATTAGTTAGAATGACTCATAGAACCCAGAAAAACATTTTGCTTACATTTAGTGGTTTATTATAAATGATCCAAATGACTAGCCAGATGAAGAACTCTAAAGGTCTTGAATGCAGGAGCCTCTGTTTCATGGAGCTGGGGCACACCTTCTTCCTAGCTTGCAAATGGTTTAGCCAAACCCAAAGCTCCCTAGTCTTAATGTTGAAGAGTTTTGTAAGAGCTCAATCTTTACCCCCTCCCCAGAGATCTCAATGACACTGGAAGTTTTAACACTGTAATGACAGATTTGGTTTTTTTGGAGACTAACCCCAACCTGAGGTTCTCCAGGGGCTCCACCCTAAGTCACGGTATTAGCATAAATAAGCTCACAAGTGATCTAATGGGGCTTGTTATGAATAAAAGACACTTCCATCATTCAGGAAATTTCAAGAGTTTTAGGAGTTCTGGGCCAGGAATTTGGGAAAAAGAGCAAATGTTTATTTTTAATTTTAACAACAAGTTTACTGATCAAAATTTAGTTGTGGAAATTGGAAAGTGTTGGTCATTCAGTCGTGTCCGATTCTTTTCAATCCCATGGACAGAGCCTGCCAGTCTTCTCTTGCTGCAGAAACCCATAATCTAGAAACCAAGCACCACATTCGGGAAGTAGGAGAACTCAGGTTTATTATGCTGGAGGGCCCAGAGGAGTTAACTCTTCAAGCTCTGAGCCCTGAACAAAGGATTTGCAGTTTTTTACAGATGGACAGGCATGATTAAGTGGATTTGCAAGTTTTCAGGGGCTAGGATGATTGCAAAGAGCAGGACAAGGATGAGTGAGATAAGCTCCGGTTCCCAATATTGTGAGTCCCCACTTTCTGAGACCTATGTGATCTAGACTTTGCAAGGAGCAAGCTGGGTTACAGAGGCATAAGGAGCAGGAGGTTATGTAAAATTTTAACTTCTCCTCTTCATTCCCCCTCTTGATGCTTCTATCTCTCATTGTGGAAAGCATCATCTCATGTTTTGGTAGGGCATTCAGAGCTTCCCATTGTTGAGGGGGATATATTGAGCTGTTACCTTTTGTAACTTTATGGATTTAATCCGAGAAGTTATGACTGGTAATTACATTGAGAATACAAGGGCCAAACAAGAGCACCGCAAACAGCATGAAGAGAACTGTTAAAGGGAGAAGTCACGATGTCCAGCTCCAGATATTGTTCTAATTACCCCAGGAATTAGCTACTTTCTCTCTCCTTTTTATGATTTGTTCCCTTAGCTGTTGGGCCATGTCCCTGACTATTTCTGATCAGTTCAGTTCAGTTCAATCGCTTAGTCGTGTCCAACTGTTTGCGACCCCAGGAACCCCAGCACGTCAGGCCTCCCTGTCCATCACCAACTCCCAGAGTCCACCCAAACCCATGTCCATCGAGTCGAAGATGCCATCCAACCATCTCATCCTCTGTTGTCCCCTTCTCCTCTTGCCCTCAATAGGTTTACATAAAAGCAGCATTCTTCATTTAAGAAGAGACAGAGTCCTCTCTTTTCAGTTGTCAGTAGGTCTCTCCTATTCTGTAAAACCACCTCAGCCAGGGAGTTTAGTTGGTCCTGTGAGGCCACTAAAGAGCTGACCACTCTCTCAATGTCGTTTGTGAAGTCTTTGATAGCGTATGGTAAAAGGCGGTTGATTAAGCAATTCCTCCTATTCCCATACCTACCCAGCCACGATTCCCAGACCAACTAGTAGGGATATAAACTGGATGGCTCTTTTCGACCATGTATGTGCTGCCAGAGGTATGGTGCGAGTCTCATTGTTAGGGACAATATTCATCTGGGGAGTGAGGAAAGCTGAGGTGCAGATACCCATCCAATTGACAGGCAGACATAAGCAAGCATCTGTCCCACAAAGAAAAGACCCTGATGGGGGTGGCACCATCTGTTACAGCAAGGGACACCAAAAGGCTGCAAAGCAGCCTGCACATTACAGATAACTGAACACTAGCAAAAGATTTTCTCCCCATCTTTGGGATATCACGGCTTTAGTAACTGAGCCTATCATGGGGGGCGGGGGGTCAGCTATACTGTGGAGCAATTTAGTTAGTAGGGAGAAGAGGTCATAAGAGACATCTAATAATGAGGTTTCCCACTACAGTGAGATAACAGACAGCTAACCGCAGCTTCTGACCCAAGTCCCAGTCCTGGGGTTCGACTGAAGTTAGTCCTGTAGTGAAGGGCACAGCAATAATACCAATCAGGGATAGAGGCCAGGGTTGCCAATGAAAATCCTTTGATTTTCGGACCCTCGCGCTTCCGCCGTGTGTTGACCAGTGAGTGGCTGGAGTGTGGCTGGAGCAAGGCTGAAGAGTCCTCAAGCTTCTGCCATTCACTGACCAGTCAGCACCTGGGGTGACCAGAGCAGGGCTCAGCATCCTTCATGGGTGGCGGTCCTTGTTTTTGGAATCAGACCTTGAGGGAGTTTTTGGGGTCCCAAACTGTTTTCTAGGTGTCCTCATCACAGGAAGCTGCTGCCTTCTTGACTCTAGTGTGGTGGATCCAAGGGATGATGCCTGTAACTCATCTCCTGGCTGATAGGGATGAACCCAATTGCCCAAAGTAATGGGTGTCCTTTCTAAGGTTTCTTGGGCCATATGGCCGAAGACTTCCAGGGCCTGGAGGTGTTGGAACATCTCCAGGTCAGCTAGTTGTTGGTGGTCTCTGTTGAGGTTTTCTATTACTGGGGTGGTCTCCCATATAAGATCTCAAAGGGATAATAGCCTGAGGACCTCAGCGTACATTTATGGAGGGAGATGAGAGTCCACAGAATGATAAGGCAGCTTGTTCTAGCATTGTCTGGGTGTTGGTCAGGGGATAGTCTTGTTGTACTACTGCTTGGAGAAACAAACTTAACAAGAAAGTTAAAGATATTTGGCCCAAAGATTAATAGAAGTAGGAAAGCTGCTGAGGGGCTAGCCAGGAGAACCACGTCCAGATATTGATTTGTGACATTAGTGTTTCTCTAGGTATGAGAAGATGTAAGAATTTGGACTCATAAAAATCTTTACCTGAAAACATCTGACTATCTGAAGGCCTGTTTTTCTGGGTTTTTCCCAGAACACAGAGTGCCTTATTATTTGTCTGTACCCTGAAGCCCTTTCAAGGGGATGTTGCAGGTCAGCATCTTGTAGTAGTCATGATTTAATCTTTGTAGAGGCAGCTGGCAAGGGCCAACTTTCAGTCAGCAGGGCCCCTTCATAGCCACATATTTGACTATGTTTTGGGGGAATTTCATGGTCATTGTGTCTCGCAGTGCTGGGAAGGCTTATTCCCAGGTCTAACAATGATTCCATTGACAGGCCACTCAATGCGTTGTCACTAGGTCAAGCCTTTTAAGTAGCAAAAGTCTCTGGACCATACCTGTCTAACTAGCCTCGTAGTCCAGGAAAATATTTCCTCTAGTTGCTTCTTCTCATATCTAGAGTTACATTATTGCAATTATTGATCTCAAGTGGAACTGCAAATCAACATTTTATCACAAATTCAGTCACACATTTGGTAATGTAAGAAATAATCTTCTGAAACAAGCTACTTGGAAAATAATATAGCTAGCAGTTATAGTAAGGTCACAAGCAAGAATTTAAGTCAAGAACTTTCATTGGGTATAGTCGGGTATACCCCAGGTCATCTGACTCAGTTAAATGATTATAGCCAAGTGTACATCATGGAGCATCTGACCTTTATCCAAAGATTGGTTACTGAGATAAGCTTTAGAAAAAATCTTAGAGTGTCCTTTTTAATAACTTAATTAAATCTTTTAGCCATATAACATAGCAAGGAACTATTTCAGAAGTGAGTCTTAGTAAGCACAGACCTTAATTAACAAAACTAGAACTTAATATTCAGTGAAACATAATTTCTTTTTTGGAGGGAGAACTGATTGTGAGGGCATTAACACTGTAGCCAGGGAAGGCTTTAACCCATCAAATAAAAATGAAGCCTGTCAGGAAGTGGAAAAAGCCAAGTGGCCGTCTTGGATTTCCCATAGCCCTGGCTGTTTGATTTTTAGCTGTTGCTTATCCATTTTTAATTTCCTGATTTAGGAACAGACTATTGCCATGTTTTAAGCAAAATGATATCAGGATCGCAAAAGTCTAACCGTGAGGGGTTATTTTTTGGTTGAAGCAGAATGAGCTTTGTCTACATGTACCATAATCTTAAATAATGTTTATTTATATTACCAAAGTAACAAAATATTTTAAAAACAAATATAAATCACTTAAAGGCAAAGGAATTCATAATCTGTTATCAAAAGTTGTATTCTAAGAAAACTTTGTTCTCTAAACAGAGAGAAGACCAAATTCTAGTCTGGCACCAGCTTACTGTTAATAACAAAATTTGTTTATCTGCTTAATCTTGGAAAGTATTTTTCATAAAACTTGAAGAACTAGTAGTATTCTTCTAAAGGCATGAGAGTAAAACCATAGAAGGTGTGTTTAAAATCTGATTCTATTGCAATTGACAAAGAAACCTGGTCATAATGCTTTAATATGATAACAAGAATTATAATTGACCCTATTTTATCAGGGCATATCAGATCTATATGAATTTCACATAGTTTTAGGATATCTATATTAGTAACATCAACCATACAGTATAACCTGAAAAGATTTTTTTTTCACCCCTTTAATAGTACTTCCCTTGTAATTTAACATGTCCAGTGAACCCAGGTAGCTTAATAGCTCTTTGGTATGGCTCAGGGGCCCTCTGAAGCATCCCAAAGTTAGCTAGAGATCAAATTATTTAGGAAGTTTTGTTGATAAATATCAAAAGGGTTTATAACACTCAGGTAGGATCATATAAGTTACTGTGAAATAATAGCTATTCACTTAGCCAAAGCTAACAAAAGTATTCAAAGGTAAATATAGAACAGATCAGTTAAGAGATAAAGAATCTTAAATCTATTATTAAAAGCAGTTCAACATCTGAAGAAAGTATGTCCTCTTAACAGAGAGAAAGGCCAAATTCAAGTTTTGTGCCAGTTGACTTTAAACTCATTTAGGTAAACTTAATTAAATTTATTTTAAACTTTGTCAGTCCTTTAACCGTGCACAAAACTTTTTTTTCAGGGTCCACTTTCCACAAAATTTCTAATCACTTTTTGTAACAGTCATCTCTTGAGTCAGACCTACTTTCTTTCCCCTTAATAAAATGTAAATTTATTTTTTTATATCTTCTTTATTAAAAACATATATCCTGCTTTCTTATTAGATTAGCAAACAAACATTAATACTAGATAGTTAATAATTGAATATTTCCCAGTTCACGTGAATCTGAAATTTATTTAGGTTAATTTTTCTTGTATTTAGAATTGCTTGATTTGTAAGCACTTACTTTTCTTTAGGTCAATTAAATTAGAACTCATTTACAACTTGAACAATATTATCAGAAAAAAAAGACATACACTGAGACATACATAAATCCAGACAGACAGACAGACTGACAGAGATCTTACAGTTTTCTGTTTGAGATTTAAAATATCTCTTGGACCCCTTTTTGTTTTTCACTTGAAGTTTTAATTTGCCAAGACTGAGGTCTCAGGCAAAGCTGGCTGTGTATTTCAAGGACATGGAAAGGGATAACTTCAAGCTTTTCCCTGGGCAGGACTTTTAGCAGGCTAGTTGTTTTTAATTGCATATCTTTTTTGCATATGCATAATTTTTTTTTTTGCGTTGCATAATGTTTTTAATTGCAAACAGAATTGGTTTTGCAGTTTCCAAAAAGAAAAATTTCTCTCACTCTGTTCAATCAGCAATCACGCACTCATGATCATTCAGAGGCTATCACAATGCCTCCCTTCTCCCAAGTCCCCAGATTTCCTTAACTATTGCTCCCTTCCTGGGAGCTTCAGGAGGTGATCAGTCTTCTTCCCTACCTGTTGGGGTAGGTTCTGCCTGGGGACCAGCCCCAGGTCCTTACCTTATCTTGTGGCCCTTCCTGGTGAGTTGGTCAGTCCCTCTAATGAGTCCAGTTGGGGCTCAGCTGTCTGGAGAGTCAGAACACTGGTCCAAAAGAGGACCCGGAATACCGTCAGATGGCATGCCTCCTCATTCATCTCGGGGTTCCTTCGCTCCAGCACGGCCGAGCCACCAGTCTGGTGGCTCAAGGGGCTGGCGTGGTTGGAATCTTGCTGAGGACCTCCAGAAATGTTGCAGAAACCAGTAATCGAGAAATCAAGCACTACACTCAGAGAGTTCGAGAACCCAGGTTTATAACGCCATCAGGCCCAGAGGAGTTAACACTCAAAGCTCTGAGCCCCGAACAAAGGGATTACAGAGTTTTTTATACATGGACAGGCATGATTAAGCAGGTTTGCGGATTTGTAGGGGCTAGGATGATTGCAAAGAGCAGGACAAGTGTGAGTGAGATAAGTGCCGATTCCTAGTATTGTGAGTCCCCACTTTCTGAGACCTATGGGTCTAGACTTTGAAATGGGCAAGCTGGGTTACAGAGGCAGAAGGAGCAGGAGGTTATGTAAAATTTTAACTTTTCATCTTCACTCTGTGCATGGGATTTGCAGGCAAGAATACTGGAGTGGGTTGCCATTCCCTTCTCCAGGGGATCTTCCCAACTCAGGGATCAAACTTCAGTCTCCTGCATTGCAGGCAGATTCTTTACCATCTGAGCCACCAGGGAAGCCCATGATTTGGTTATGTGACCTCATCTAGCTGTAATAGAGTCTTAGAGATGTGATCAATGATGATATTATTATAAAGAGGGAAAGAAAGGAAGAGTGGATAATGGGGACAATTCCCTGCTTCTTCATGAATGAGTTTTCTGTCCATTGATGGAAGCTTCTGGGCTGTAGGCCTTTATGCTTTGGTGTAGGCTTGGGTTCCACTGGAATGATTTCCCCACTGCTGGCATTAGCCTCACTGATGCTATAGTCCTGAACACTGTTCGTTGGTCTGGACTTTAATCTGGGACTTTAATCATAGTTAGATTATGACCCTACTTGTCCATATGTCAGTTCTGACTTCATTCAGTCTGTTTTTTTAGATTGTAAGTCTTATGGATAGGAACCATGTGTAGTTCTAAAGGTTGTGCCTACTTCCTTGAAATTTTTATTGAATATGCATTTATCTGAACACTTATCAAAATATTCAGCCTTACTAATAATAAAATAATTCATCTTGATCCCCTACTTTAAGTAACTGAAATGAATTTATTACTTTTGGAGAACTCTCCTTCAACTTGTAACACCTTTTGCCTTGTCTTTGAATTTTACTTTTTATCTCTGTTACTTCTTTACTTCTGATATGCTTTTTTATCTCTTAAACCAATGATAAATTTGTTGCAGAAATTCAGAAATATCTGGAAGTTCAGAATAACACACCAATTTATTTGTTTCCTCTGAAACAAATATCAAAAGCCCACATTGATTTTGATATTGATATTGACAAAGTGGGCTTTATCAAAAGCCCACTAAGAGTGTAACTTCATTTAAACCAGGCATTCTTGTCAGTTTCTCTGCAATCTCCTTATCTCTTAGATTTTCCTGGAAAGTCTTAAGAGGTGATCTATCTCAAGATTCTCCCCAGAGGCTCACAGTTCAGACTTTGTATTTTTGGCTTTTGTTCCTCAAATGAATTTCATGTTCGTTGCTCTCAGTTTTACCAGTGAGAGAACATATCGTTTTGTGTGAGCCTGGGATGACCTTTCAACAGTCTTTCAATTATTATTGAGCATTGTCAACATGAAATAGAGGAAAACAATAGAAAAGGAAGAAATAGAGGAAAACAATAGAATGGGAAAGACTAGAGATCTCTTCTAGAGAATTAGAGATATCAAGAGAACATTTCATGTAAAGATGGGCACAATAAAAGAAATAGTAGTACCTAATAGAAGCAGAAGAGATTAAGAAGAGGTGGCAAGAATACATAGAAGAACAGTACAGAAAAGGACTTAATGACCTGGGTAACTACCATGGTGTGGTTGCTCACCTAGAACCATATATCCTGGAATGTGGAGTCAAGAGGGCCTTAGGAAATATTACTACAAACAAAGCTAGAGGAGGTGATGGAATTCCACCTGAGCTGTTTCAAATCCTAAAAGATGATGCTGTTAAAGTCCTCCACTCAGTATGCCAGCAAATTTGGAAACCTCAGCAGTGACCACAGGACTGGAAAAGGTCAGTTTTCATTCCAATCCCAAAGAAAGACAATGCCAAGAATGTTCAAACTACCATGTAATTGGACTCATTTCACATGCTAGCAAGGCAATGCTAGCAAAATCCTTCAAGCTAGGCTTCAGCAGTACGTGAACTGAGTACATCCAGATATACAAGCAAGATTTAGAAAAAGCAGAAAGGAACCAGAGATCAAATTGCAAATATCCATGGGGTCATAGAAAAAGCATGAGAATTCCAGAAAAGCATCTCCTTCATTGATTATGCTAAAGGCTTTGACTGTGTGGATCACAAGAAACTGTGGAAAATTCCTAAAGAGATGAAAATACCAGACCACCTTACCTGCCTCCTAAGAAATCTGCAAGTCAAGAAGCAACAGTTAGAACTGGACATGGAACAACAGACTGGTTTAAATTGGGAAAGGAGTATGTCAAGGCTGTATATTGTCACCCTGCTTATTTAACTTCTATGCAGAGCACATCATGAGAAATGCTGGGCTGGATGAAGCACAGGCTGAAATCAAGATTGCCAAGAGAAATACCAATAACCTGAGATATGCAGATGACACCTCCCTAATGGCAGAAAATGAAGAGGATCTAAATAACCTCTTGATGAAGGTAAAAGAAGAGAGTGAAAAAGCTGGCTTAAAATTCAATATTCAAAATACTAAGATCATAGGATCTGGTCCCATCACTTCATGGGAAATAGATGGGGAATAATGGAAACAGTGACATTTTATTTTCTTGGGCTCCAAAATCACATAGAAGTATCATTTGTGATATATTTCAGAAAGATTGACCTATTGTATGATGCTGAGATGTATTATGGTGGAAGTTCTCACATGCTGTTACATTCAGATTCACAAAGCCCATTAGAAGGACAGCAGAAGTCCAGTGGGATCAGCACAAAATGTGTGTCTGAATGCCTGAATTACTGGGAGAATTTAATTGGCAGTTGTGTGTAAAGTTATTTTGGGGAGCTTCATAATGTTGTAAAGTACAACAAATGTTTTCTGGAAACCCATGGTGACTTTGGTGTTTTGCGCTTGCTTGCATGAAGCACTCAGTCTAATGTGGGAAATCAGTTCGCAGGCATCATTAGCTATTGGACAGTCAACTTCTGTGTATTGCTGGGTCTGGAGACACAAAGTTATTCAATAACACGTGTCCTAGCTCTCAGAAATACTAGTCCCGATTTTTCCTTTGCGATTGTTCATATATTTCACTTTTACTATTTAAAACTGAATTTCAGTGCTTCCATTCCTTTGTGTCAGTTAAATGCACTGCTGTGATTCCCAGATTGGAAGGAACCCTGGGGGTCTGTTCACTTCTTAGCAGAACCAGTGATCTCTGATATAACAGCTTACCAAGTCAGCACGATCAATTTAATTCAGTCTTTTATTAGTCACTTTAGACAATTTAACCAAATTAACTAATTCTCCATAGAGCATAATGTGAAATTATGTATTCAAGTATGATGTCCTTTAAAAAGTGTTACAGACAAGTCACAAATAATAATTTTCTTTGTAAGATGAAAATATGCCAACCAACCCATGTTTTGATACCAAGATTTTTTGCCTAATTATTTCTTATGTAATAACAGCAATGCAATTCTGTATTTCTAGTGACTTTCTTTAGCTTCAAATCCCTTAACTGGCTATATCTTGTTTATTCTTATGTGTTACTTGAGCCTTAGGGTAATACAGTTTGAGTTCAAGCCAAGTTTAATCATATCTTGACATAACTGGAAAACCGTTGGATTGATTGATTCATTTATTCATTCTATCAATATTATCTGAGTGCCTGTTATGTGCCAGACACTGGCCTAGGCATTTGGAGTAAAGCAGTGAACAAAACAGAAGAAAAGAATTCCTACCTTAATGGAGTTTACACTCTTCCTCATGTTTTATAGTGTGGGATGTAGAAGGGACAGTCAGTAGTTTCTGGTGCTATATTTGTATTAGGCTCTATACAGAATGCAAATAGATACCTCTTCCTAAAGGACAGAGGAGCCATTTACCAGCTAGACACATGACAGAATCAGAAAACTTCAGCCATTAGAGGGGAGGGGCTGTCTTTGGATTCTTCTCAAGACTGTCTGTCAATATGTGGTGAGTGGTGGTGTCTGTGTGTGAATGTGAATGTGTGTGAGAGAAAGAAAAAGGGGTAGGAGGATAGAAGACAAGGAAAGAGAAAGTTTAAAGTTTTTCTGAAAGTAAAAAATTGAGAGTTCATTTTACAATTTATGAGGGAATGGTTTCAATGTATTTATAATCACAAGTAAAAGAATATACTCAGAAATACAGGAGTACTTGGCCAAAGAGCAGAGTTCTATGTGAGAAAGGGGGAAGAGGCACCATTCCTGTTAATAGACCCGAAGGATGATGAGGATGTCTTTTCCTAGAGATTTCTTCCTGACCTGCAGCTGGGCTTACTGCTATAACTTGTTTATGTATCAGCAGAAGCATCATCTTTTCTGAGAAAGTGGAGTTAATATGTCTTTTTTTTTTGTTCCCATTGTACCTGTGTCCTACTGTGGCATCTCTTGTATTGGCCAAAATGTTCATTTGGGTTTTCCTAAAATATTACAGAAAAATCCAAATGAACTTTCTTTGGGCCAATCCAGTATTACCCTATGTTGCAACTGTGTGTTGTTTTCATGTAGACTGTAAGCACTATAAGGCCAGGACCATTTCCTCTGTATTCTGTTCGGGCACAGCTGAGTGCCTGCCATATATGTAAAAACTTAGTGAATACTTACTGAATAATTTTATATTCTTGATCTATACTCTTCTGCTACTCCATTTCCTTGTCATTTTTATATGATTGTAGAAGATAAAAAGTGTTTTTCAGAAAGTTTGCTCAAACTATTGCACATGACTATGAAAGAAACAATTACTAACTACCATATTCAGAGTATTGCTTTTTTCTTCTTGATGTCATGCTTTCCACATATTTTTTTCAGTTCTCATAAAAAGCCCATGAGGTTAAATTGCTTTTGAGATCTGTGTGAGTTGGAGGAATTAAGCATTAAGTCTTTTTTTTTTTGAAGAAATTTTTGTTATTGATAAATCACTGAAACAGTATCAAGTAGATATTTTAAAAGGCTGTGGGTGTGTTTCTTTTTTTCTTTAATTGAAGTACAGTTGATTTACAATGTTGTGCTAATTTCTGCTGAATAGGAAAGAGAATCAGTTTGGATATTGTTTCCTCTGCCAAATGGTGGGACCTTGTTCCTTATCCATTCTAAACATAGTAGTTGTATCAATTCAGTTCAGTTCAGTCACTCAGTCGTGTCCGACTCTTTGAGACCCCATGAACCGCAGCATGCCAGGCCTCCCTGTCCACCACCAACTCCCGGAGTTTACTCAAACTCATGTCCATTGAGTCAGTGATGCCATCCAGCCCTCTCATCCTCTGTCATCCCCTTTTCCTCCTGTATCTACCAACCCCAAATTCCCAGTCCACTCCTCTCTCTTCTTTCCTTCCCCTTGGTAACCACAGTCTGATCTCTGAGACCCTCTGCATTTTTAAAATTTGTTATAGTTTATGAAAAATTAAATGTGATCAAAACCATATTTCCTGATACTCAGAATATTTATATTAAATAATATGTGTATTTTAAAAACTATAGTTGTTTTCTGTATAAAAACTAGAAGATACAGGTGAGCAAAGATAATTAGAGAGTAACACTGCTAACCAGTGTTTTTTGGGGTAAATATAAAGTACTGAAACTGGACTGTGTTCGGTCGCTTCAGTCGTGTCCGACTCTTTGTGACCCATGGACTGTAGTCTGCCAGGCTCCTCTGTCCTTGGGATTCTCCAGGCAAGAATACTAGAGTGGGTTGCCGTGCCATCCTCCAGGGGATTGGCCCAACCCAGGAGTCAAACCCATACCCCTGGCATCTCTGACACTGCAGGAAGGTTCTTTACCTACTGAGCTGCCTGGAAGCCCGAAACTGGACTGGCTCCTCTCCAACAGTGTCATGTTGGAGTTTCATTGATGACATGTTTTATTTCTCAATGATACCTAGAATAGTGATGCGCCTTACATTTTTTGGATTCTTAGATTTGATGAAATAGTATATATGCGTGTATGAATGTAAATATAACAGAAGAGTAACTGAAGACAATTCCAGCTGCCTAGTTTCCTGTATTGCAAATTTCATCCCCAATCACACAGAACAGCAAGAAAAAACTAAAACCACACTACAACCACTCAATATAACTTGAAGACAGAGAATGCTCAAATTTCAAAATAACTATAAGTAAAAAAGAAAAAATGAAAAAAAAAAAAAAAAAAAAAAGAAAAGAAACATCAAATCCCAGTAAGTGATCTCTTACGTTCCTATCCTCCTGTAAGGCATCCTGACAAACAAAGACAGGCTTTAAAAAGCTGCAGGGAAGAGAAGAGAGGAGCTAGAAACTGGTCTAAGTTTGGGCTAAAATTACTGACAGAAAGAGTAAGTCCACATTAAGTCCAAAAATGAAAAAAGCATTTTGGGCATATCAGGGCGTGGTCTACAAGGAAATAACTAAAAGTTATGTGATTTGCTTTTTTGCTTCATTTTTCTGCTTTCTTCTGGGATGTTGAAAAATGCAACTACTACTTCAATCCAAAATTGAGAAATTCTTTGAAAGACAGATATATGTTCTCCGTTAAAACCCTTAATTGATAAAGGCAACTTCAAGTAAATGCTTTCATGAGTATAAATAGCTCAGGAAAACAGGGTAAGGGCATAACTCTTCTGCAGAGGGTTGATAAGCTCAAAGCACTTAAAATTAAGTCTGGTGAGAAATAAGCAAATTTCAAAAAGAATGAGGATGTGTATTTTTGGCAAATTGAGCTACGTGGAATCAGTTTAAAAAGCTAAGTTTTGATAAAATATGGATAGCCAAACAAAAGAAAAATCCTCTCTCTTATATTAGAAGGGGCTTGTGAGATATATTCTCAGTAATTTTCAAGTGTACAATACAGTTGTTAACTATAGTCACGGCACTGTAAGATCTCCAGAACTTATGCATCATATAGCTAAAAGTTTATACCTTTTGGCCTTCTTCACACATACTTTGCACCTCCATCCCTGCCAGCTACCATCTGTGAGTTCTGTTTTTAGATTCCACATATAAGTGAGATCATAGAGTATTTATCTTTTTCTGTCTTATATCACTCAGTATAATGCCTTCAACTTTCATTTATGTTGCTCTAAATGACAGGATTTCCTTCTTTTTTAATGTCTGAATAATGTTCCATTGTATATATGTATGTGTATGTGTGCATGTGTATAAAATAGGTTTTTTTCTTTATCCATTTTTCTGTCAACAGACACTTAGATTTTTTTCTGTATATTGACTGTCATAAGCAATGCTATAGGGAATATGGGAGTGCAGATAGCATTTTGAGATAATGATTTCATTTCCTTTGGATATGTATCCAGAAGTGGAATTGCTGGATCACATGGCAGTTCTATTTTTTTTTTTTTTTTTTTAGCATTCTTCTCTTTTTTGGTGAGAGAAATATTTGTTGCCTTTACATTGTCCCTGTCCTCTCACTGTGTTTTAGTTATATGGTCAACAGATAATTTCCTTTTTTTCTGGATCAAGAGGAGTTAATGTTTATATTTGATATTGAGATTGTCATGAGATTCTTAACTTTATGCCTCAGATCTTGACCGCTTAGGACTTTTACATATTTGAATTAGAGAAAAGCTTGATCTTTTAGATGCTGAAAGGAAGTCCTCAAATATTTATGAGTAAGATGATGGATTGTTGTAGATTGTATTACTGACTTCAGTTATTTACGGATGTCCTTGAAATTTACATATCCCCCATATGCCATGAAACTTGTAGTACCTCAATTTTGTGGTGCCTTCTATGGGAGGTATTATGTTTTCCCATCTCATTGATGTTGAGTTCTTTTCGATGAGACTTTCTTTAGTTTTAGAATGTAAGTTTAGGAGAGTTTAGAGGAAAAAATCAGAGGAGCCACTGACTTGAGGTGACATTTCACATCAGTGAAAATGAACCTTTGTTATTATAATCCACTGAAATTTTGGATTGTTACTGTTGCATAACATAGCAAAAGCTGACAAACACGTATGATCTGATTTATGTTCTTGAATAAACACTCAGGGTTTCCATGTGTGAAAAGAATTAAAGGGATAAAAGAGTGACATTGGAAAAAAGTTAGAAAACTGTATCAGTATTCTGAGAGAGATGATCGCTGTCTTGGATTTGGGTAGTAGTGACAGAATCAGGTAATGAGAATAAACAGGACTGGGTGATTGCTTACATATGATGATATGAGAAATTTGTCAGAAATTTTAGGTTTTGGTGGAAATAACTGGATGGATGATGATAAGACAGACAGCAATGAAAGAAAAATAGATAATGGGGCAGAGAAAGCAGTTATGAAGACATAAGTTTAGTTCCAGATTTCTAATAGGGTATCATAATGCGGAAGTTGAGCAGCAAGTTGGATATATGAGTTCAGAAAAGAGGTCTCAATTAAAGATACACAATAGATATTTATCAACATTTTGATGGAGGCCATAGGAGGGCCTAAGACATCTGAGGAAGAGAATGTAGAATGAGAATTTATGATAGCCTATGGAAAGTCTGCCTTA
The DNA here is from genome assembly GCF_023699985.2 of Odocoileus virginianus. NCBI lineage: Eukaryota > Metazoa > Chordata > Mammalia > Artiodactyla > Cervidae > Odocoileus > Odocoileus virginianus. The sequence goes on along the minus strand of NC_069675.1, from coordinate 34,235,044 downwards.
AACTGTAACATTTGAAGATAAGTGACTCCTAAAAGTAAGCAAGAATAAAACGAGAAGTACCTTGGGGAAGTGGCTGCTTCTAGGAAATGTAGGAAACATACAAGGTTAGCAAGGAGAATTTTGTAATGTCATAAAGTAAGAATAACATAAAAGAAAAAAAAACTCCAAATGATGGAAATAGGTCAGATGTACACAGGAGTCCATTGAAAGAGCTCCTAATGCCCAAAGCTGGAAATTTGAGCAACAAATACAGCAGTATTGGATTATAATCTGAGGTATAAAATAAATATCTTTGAGTCTAGACTAATGTAAGCAAATGATCAAATAAATGGGGAAGAAGAGAACTTCCTTATGCCGAAGAATTTCAAATAATTTATTTAGGTACTCTACCGTCAAAAATGTAGAACACAGGCTTCCCTGGTAGTTTAGTGGTTAAGAATTTGACTTTCAATGAAGGTGACACTGGTTTGATCCCTGGTCCAGGAAGATCCCACATGCTTCAGGGCAACTAAGCCTGTGACAACAATTACTGAGCCTGCATTCCAGAGCCTGTGAGCCACGGCTACTTTAGCCCACGTGCCCTAGAGCCTGTGCTCCACAAGAAGAGGGGCCACCACAATGAGAAGCCTGTGCACAGCAATGAAGACCCAGGGCAGCCAAAAAATATGTGGAATGCAATTCTCCACTGCATTAGTGTGGACTCTGTGTGGTGTTTTGCTTTCAAAAGAAGATTGGAAACAGAGTAAAAAGAATAATTTTACAACAGAGAAACTTGACAAATACTAGTTCAGCCAGGTGATCAAGCTCAACATCAAGAGTGATGAGTCATGTTGATAGCATGTGTATTTGTTACAATGTGATAAAAATGTCACTTTAATTCTGTGATGTTCCTTCTCACAAGCACATACTCTAGTCTAATTATGAGAAAACATCAGGAAAGTCCCAGTAGAGGGGCATTCTGAAAATTATTCACTAATAATCCTTAAAACTGTTAAGGTCATAAAAAAAGGAAAGTCTGATAAACTGTCCCAGGCTAGAAACACCTAAGGAGACTTGATGACTAAACATATGTGGCATCCTGGAAAAAAAGAAGGACCTTAGGTGAAAACTAGGAAAATCTGAATTAAGGATGAACTGTAGTTATTGCTAATGTGTCAATATAGGTTTATTAATTATAACAAACATACCTTGATAAGAGTAAGAGAAATTGTGTATGTGACATATGAGATATCGCTGTACTGTCTACAACTTTTCTGTAAATATAAAACTGTTATAAAAATAAAATTTATTCTTTAAAAGCTGCAAAGATTAAAACCAAGAGGTGGAAGACAGTGAAGAGAGTGGCCTTGAAAGTTGCAAGTGATAGGTTTGCTGCCTATGACTCTCAGTGATCAAGTAAGTTGATAGAAAATTGTTCTTTGGATTTAGTAACATAGTCATCTATCCCCAGAACAAGAGTAGTTTCAGTGGTAGAAGGATGGGAGTAGAAGCCAGATTGTAGTAGATGAAAAGTAAATGTGATTTGAAGGGAAAGGAGTGTTATGTGGAGACATTGTCAAGAAAGGTAACAGAGAAGTGTAGGAAAAAAGATAGGAAGGTTGAAGGATTCAGGAATGATGAATATTGTAAACTTGAGATGAATGGGAAAGCAAATGAAAAGTATTCAGCAAGAAGGCAATTATTGAAAATATAGAAGAGTGGAAGTTTGATTAATTGAGTGATGAGGTGTAGGATCAACAGCACACCTGGATAGACCAGCTTTTATTGGAAGGCTGGGCATACACTCCATTGAAACAGAAAGTGAAAGTGAAGTCGCTCAGTCATGTCCGACTCTTTGCGACCCCATGGACTGTAGCCTACCAGGCACCTCCGTCCATGGGATTCTCCAGGCAAGAATACTGGAGTGGGTTACCATTTCCTTCTCCAGGGGATCTTCCCGACCCAGGGATCGAACCTGGGTCTCCCGCATTGGAGGCAGACGCTTTGACCTCTGAGCCACCAAGAAACAGAAGACAAGAATGAAAGAGGGATGTTAGTGGAGATAACTGTAGGTTAAGGGAGTATCTCTGTTATGGGTTGAATTGTATCCCCCATACAGAATGTTGAAAGTTCTAATCCCCAGTACCTGTGAATGTGACTTTATTTAGACACAGGGTCTTTGCAGATGATTAAATTAAGATGAAATCATTGGGATGGACCCTAATCTCATATGACTGTGTCCTTATAAAAAGGGGACATTTGAACACAGAGACTTGAAGAATGCCATAGAGATGACTGAAATTGTGGTGCTGTGTCTGTAGGCCAAGGGACACTAAAGATTGCCAGCAAACCACCAGAAACCAGGAGAGAGGCAAAGAACAGAATCTTTCTCACAGTCCTCAGAAAGAACTAACTTGATCTCATACTTCTCACATCTTCGTCTCAGAACTCTGTCCTCCCAAACTGTGAGACAATAAATTTCAGTTAGTAAGCCACCCAATTTGTGGTCCATTGGTATTGGAGCCCTAGCAAATTGATACAGCCATACCTCATTTTATTGCACTTCACTTTATTGTGCTTCATATATATATATATATATAGTATTTTTTTTTTTTTTTTTTACAAATTGAAGTTTTGTGGTAACCCTGAATTGAACGAGTCTGTTAGTGCTGTTTTTCTAACAACAGTTGCCCACTTTGCATCTCTGTGTCACACATTTTAGTAATTCTCACGGTGTAGAAAATCCTCCACCAGCAAAAAGTTATGGCCTGCTGAAAGCTCAGATGATGGTTACCATATTTAGCAATAAGGCATTTTTATTTTATTATTTATTTTTTTTATTAGTTGGAGGCTAATTACTTCACAATATTGTAATGGTTTTTGTCATACATTGACATGAATCAGCCATGGATATACATGTATTCTCCATCCCGATCCCCCCTCCCACCTCCCTCTCCACCCGATCCCTCTAGGTCTTCCCAGTGCACCAGGTCTGAGCACTTGTCTCATGCATCCAACCTGGGCTGGTGATCTGTTTCACCCTAGATAATATACATGTTTTGATGCTGTTCTCTTGAAACATCCCACCCTCGCCTTCTCCCACAGAGTCCAAAAGTCTTTTCTAAACATCTGTGTCTCTTTTTCTGTTTTGCATATAGGGTTATCGTTACCACCTTTCTAAATTCCATACATATGTGTTAGTATACTGTAATGGTCTTCATCTTTCTGGCTTACTTCACTCTGTATAATGGGCTCCAGTTTCATCCATCTCATTAGAACTGATTCAAATGAATTCTTTTTAATGGCTGAGTAATATTCCATGGTGTATATGTACCACAGCTTCCTCATCCATTCGTCTGCTGATGGGCATCTAGGTTGCTTCCATGTCCTGGCTATTATAAATAGTGCTGCGGTGAACATTGGGGTGCACGTGTCTCTTTCAGATCTGGTTTCCTCGGTGTGTATGCCCAGAAGTGGTATTGCTGGGTCATATGCAGTTCTATTTCCAGTTTTTTAAGGAATCTCCACACTGTTTTCCATAGTGGCTGTACTAGTTTGCATTCCCACCAACAATGGAAGAGGGTTCCCTTTTCTCCACACCCCCTCCAGCATTTATTGCTTGTAGACTTTTGGATAGCAGCCATCCTGACTGGAGTGTAATGGTATCTCATTGTGGTTTTGATTTGCATTTCTCTGATAATGAGTGATGTTGAACATCTTTTCATGTGTTTTTTAGCCATCTGTATGTCTTCCTTGGAGAAATGCCTGTTTAGTTCTTTGGCCCATTTTTTGATTGGGTCATTTATTTTTCTGGAGTTGAGCTGGAGGAGTTGCTTGTATATTTTTGAGATTAATCCTTTGTCTGTTGCTTTGGTTGCTATTATTTTCTCCCAATCTGAGGGCTGTCTTTTCACCTTGCTTATAGTTTCTTTTGTTGTGCAAAAGCTTTTAAGTTTCATTAGGTCCCATTTGTTTATTTTTGCTTTTATTTCTAAAATTCTGGGATGTGGGTCATAGAGGATCCTGCTGTGATTTATGTTGGAGAGTGTTTTGCCTATGTTCTCCTCTAGGAGCTTTATAGTTTCTGGTCTTACATTTAGATCTTTAATCCATTTTGAGTTTATTTTTTGTGTATGGTGTTAGAAAGTGTTCTAGTTTCATTCTTTTACAAGTGGTTGACCAGTTTTCCTAACACCACTTGTTGAAGAGGTTGTCTTTTTTCCATTGTATATCCTTGCCTCCTTTGTCAAAGATAAGGTGACCATGGGTTCGTGGATTGATCTCTGGGCTTTCTATTCTGTTCCATTGACCTATATTTCTGTCTTTGTGCCAGTACCATACTGTCTTGATGACTGTGGCTTTGTAGTATAGTCTGAAGTCAGGCAGGTTGATTCCTCCAGTTCCATCCTTCTTTCTCAAGGTTACTTTGGCTATTCGAGGTTTTTTGTATTTCCATACAAATTGTGAAATTAGTTGTTTTAGTTCTGTGAAAAATACCGTTGATAGTTTGATAGGGATTGCATTGAATCTATAGATTGCTTTGGGTAGTATAGCCCTTTTGACAATATTGATTCTTCCAATCCATGAACATGGTATATTTCTCCATCTGTTTGTGTCCTCTTTCATTTCTTTCATCAGTGTTTTATAGTTTTCTATGTATAGGTCTTTTGTTTCTTTAGGTAGATATACTCCTAAGTATTTTATTCTTTTTATTGCAATGGTGAATGGTATTGTTTCCTTAATTTCTCTGTTTTCTCATTGTTAGTGTATAGGAATGCAAGAGATTTCTGTGTGTTAATTTTATGTCCTGCAACTTTACTGTATTCGTTGACTAGCTCTAGTAATTTCCTAGTAGAGTCTTTAGGTTTTTCTATGTAGAGGATCATGTCATCTGCAAACAGAGAGAGTTTCACTTCTTCTTTTCCTATCTGGATTCCTTTCACTTCTTTTTCTGCCCTGATTGCTGTGGCCAACACTTCCAAAACTATGTTGAATAGGAGTGGTGAGAGTGGGCACCCTTGTCTTGTTCCTGATTTCAGGGGAAATGCTTTCAATTTTTCACCATTGAGGGTGATGCTTGCTGTGGGTTTGTCATATATAGCTTTTATTATGTTGAGGTATGTTCCTTCTATTCCTGCTTTCTGGAGAGTTTTAATCATAAATGGATGTTGAATTTTGTCAGAGGCTTTTTCTGCATCTATTGAGATAATCATATGGTTTTTATATCTCAATTTGTTAATGTGGTGTATCACATTGATTGATTTGCAGATATTAAAGAATTCTTGCATTCCTGGGATAAAGCCCACTTGGTCATGGTGTATGATTTTTTTAATATGTTGTTGGATTCTGTTTGCTAGAATTTTGTTAAGGATTTTTGCATCTATGTTCATCAGTGATATTGGCATGCAGTTTTCTTTTTTTTTGTGGCATCTTTGTCTGGTTTTGGAATTAGGGTGATGGTGGTCTCATAGAATGAGTTTGGAAGTTTACCTTCTTCTGCAATTTTCTGGAAGAGTTTGAGTAAGATAGGTGTTAGCTCTTCTCTAAATTTTTGGTAGAATTCAGCTGTGAAGCCATCTGGTCCTGGGCTTTTGTTTGCTGGAAGATTTCTGATTACAGTTTCAATTTCCTTGCTTGTGATGGGTTTGTTAAGATCTTTTATTTCTTCCTGGTTCAGTTTTGGAAAGTTATACTTCTCTAAGAACTTGTCCATTTCTTCCAAGTTGTCCATTTTATTGGCATAGAGCTGCTGGTAGTAGTCTCTTATGATCCTTTGTATTTCAGTGTTGTCTGTTGTGATCTCTCCATTTTCATTTCTAATTTTGTTAATTTGGTTCTTCTCCCTTTGTTTCTTAATGAGTCTTGCTAATGGTTTGTCAATTTTGTTTATTTTTTCAAAAAACCAGCTTTTAGCTTTGTTGATTTTTGCTATGGTCTCTTCAGTTTCTTTTGCATTTATTTCTGCCCTAATGTTTAAGATTTCTTTCCTTCTACTAAGGCTGGGGTTCTTCATTTCTTCCTTCTCTAGTTGCTTTAGGTGTAGAGTTAGGTTATTTATTTGACTTTTTTCTTGTTTCTTGAGGTAGGCCTGTAATGCTATGAATCTTCCCCTTAGCACTGCTTTTACAGTGTCCCATAGGTTTTGGGTTGTTGTGTTTTCATTTTCATTCATTCCTATGCATATTTTGATTTCTTTTTTGATTTCTTCTACGATTTGTTGGTTATTCAGAAGCATGTTGTTTAGCCTCCATATGTTTGAATTTTTAATAATTTTTTTCCTGTAATTGAGATCTAATCTTACTGCACTGTGGTCAGAAAAGATGATTGGAATGATTTCAATTTTTTTGAATTTACCAAGACTAGATTTATGCCCTAGGATGTGATCTATTCTGGAGAAGGTTCCGTGTGCACTAGAGAAAAAGGTGAAATTGATTGTTTTGGGGTGCAACATCCTATAGATGTCAATTAGGTCTAGCTGGTCCATTGTGTCCTTTAAAGTTTGTGTTTCCTTGTTAATTTTCTGTTTAGTTGATCTATCCATAGGTGTGAGTGGGGTATTAAAGTCTCCCACTATTATTGTGTTACCATTAATTTCCTCTTTCATACTCGTTAGTTTTTGCCATACATATTGTGGTGCTCCTATGTTGGGTGCATATATATTTATAATAGTTATATCTTCTTCTTGGGTTGATCCTTTGATCATTATGTAGTGCCCATCTTTGTCTCTTTTCACAGCCTTTATTTGAAAGTCTATTTTATCTGATATGAGTATTGTGACTCCTGCTTTCTTTTGGTCTCCGTTTGCGTGGAATATTTTTTGCAGCCCTTCACTTTTAGTCTGTATGTGTCCCTTGTTTTCAGGTGGGTCTCTTGTAGACAGCATATATATGGGTCTTGTTTTTGTATCCATTCAGCCAATCTTTGTCTTTTGGTTGGGGAATTCAACCCATTTACATTTAAGGTAATTATCGATAGGTATGGTCCCGTTGCCATTTACTTTGTTGTTTGGGGTTTGCGTTTATACTGCCTTTCTGTGTTTCCTGTCTAGAGGAGATCCTTTAGCATTTGTTGAAGAGCTGGTTTGGTGGTGTTGAATTCTCTCAGCTTTTGCTTGTCTGTAAAGCTTTTGAGTTCTCCTTCATATCTGAATGAGATCCTTGCTGGGTAGAGTAATCTAGGTTGCAGGTTATTCTCTTTCATTACTTTAAGTATGTCCTGCCATTCCCTTCTGGCCTGAAGGGTTTCTATTGATAGATCAGCTCTTATCCTTATGGGAATCCCCTTGTGTGTTATTTGTTGTTTCTCCCTTGCTGCTTTTAATATTTGTTCTTTGTGTTTGATCTTTGTTAATTTGATTAATATGTGTCTTGGGGTGTTTCGCCTTGGGTTTATCCTGTTTGGGACTCTCTGGGTTTCTTGGACTTGGGTGGCTATTTCCTTCCCCATTTTAGGGACGTTTTCAGCTATTATCTCCTCGAGTAACTTCTCATGGCCTTTCTTTTTGTCTTCTTCTTCTGGGACTCCTATGATTTGAATGTTGGGGCATTTCACATTGTCCCAGAGGTCCCTGAGGTTGTCCTCATTTCTTTTGATTCTTTTTTCTTTTTTCCTCTCTGCTTCATTTATTTCCACCATTTTATCTTCTACCTCACTTATCCTATCTTCTCTCTCTGTTATTCTACTCAGGGTTCCCTCCAGAGTGTTTTTGATCTCATTTATTGCATTATTCATTTTTAATTGATTCTTTTTTATTTCTTCTAGGTCCTTGTTAAATATTTCTTGCATCTTCTCAATCTTTGTCTCCAGGCTATTTATTTGTAACTCCATTTTGTTTTCAAGATTTTGGATCATTTTTATTATCATTATTCTAAATTCTTTTTCAGGTAGATTCCCTATATCCTCCTCTTTTGTTTGATTTGGTGGGCATTTTTCATGTTCCTTTACTTGTTGGGTATTTTTCTGCCTTTTCATCTTGTTTAGATTGCTGTGTCTGGAGTGGGCTTTTTGTATTCTTGTGGTCTGTGGTTCCTTTATATTGTGGAGGTTTCACCCAGTGGGTGGGGTTGGACGATTGGCTTGTCAAGGTTTCCTGGTTAGGGAAGCTTGTGTCAGTGTTCTGGTGTGTGGAAATGGATTTCTTCTCTCTGGAGTGCAATGGAGTGCCCAGTAATGAGTTTTGCGATGGGTCTATGTGTTAGGTGTGACTTCGGGCAGCCTGTATGTTGACACTCAGGTCTATGTTCCTGCGTTGCTATAGAATTTGCGTGGTATGTCTTGCTCTGGAGCTTATTGGCTCTTGGGTGGTGGTTGGTTTTGGTGTAGGTATGGAGGCTTTTGGAAGGTCTCTTATTCCTTAATGTTCCATATAGTCAGGAGTTTTCTGGTTTTCTAAGGTTTTGGGCTTAAGTCTCCTGCCTCTGGATTTCAGTTTTATTCTTCCAATAGTCTCAAGACTTCTCCAACTATACAGCACTGATAATAAAACTTCTAGGTTAATGGTGAAAAGATTCTCCACCGTGAGAGACAACCAGAGAGGTTCACAGAGTTACATGAAAAATAGGAGAGGGAGGAAGGAGATAGAGGTGAGCAGGAGGAGAGAAAGGGGGACTCAAAAGGAGAGAGACAGATCTATGCATTTATCTGTTCCCAAAGTGTTCTCCTTAGCCCAGACACCCCCAAAGATTCACAGAATTGGATTGGGAAGAGAAGGGGAAAGGAGGAAATAGAGGTGTTCTGAGGTAGAAAACAGAGTTGAAAGTGGGAGAGAGTAATCACCACACTCCTGAATAGAAATGGGAACTGAATATTGGGTTCTTAAATGTCCAAAATTTATATCACATACTGAAAAACAAAGATTAAAAATCTAGCATAGAGGTTAGACTCTTTGAAATACAATATTTAAAAACAAAAACAAAAACACAGAATTTAGAAATATATATGAAGTTCAGTTTAAAAATAGGGCTTCTCTCTCTCTCTCTTTTTTTTTTGCAAGGTTATAGTGAAATGAAAATGAAAATTAAGGAATAATAGAGGAGTATTAGAGGACTTTAAAAGGAAATAGGAGAGAAAAACAAGAAAAACAACAACAAAAAAAAGAAGAATAAAAAAGAAAAAATTTTTTTCCCTAATTAAAAAAAAGCATAAAAATATATGATAATGAAAGTTGAGGAGTAATGGGGGAGTAGTAGGGAATTTTAAAAGAAAATAAATGAGAAAAAATTTAAAAAAAAAAGGAAAGAAAAAAGTTTTTTTTTCTTTTCTTCTTCTCTCTTCTTTTAAATTTAACAAAAAATATACATATATATCTAGGAATTTCTCTGGAGCTGTTGCAGTCAGTGTAGGTTCAGTTCAATTTCAGATAGCTCCTCTTTCCAGCTTTTTCTCGATATCTATAGGCCCCTTCCGGTGTAGTCGGTGTTACCTTCAGGGATTTTAATCTGTTGCACCTATCTTTTCTGAAGCGGTTCCCTTTGTTTATTTGGCTTCTGTTTGCCACCTCTTCAGTGTCTAATTTCCGCCCTGACACAGGCGGGTGGAGGTGATCTCTTATTTAGGTTCTTTAGTTCAGTTCAGTCCTGCTACGGGGAGGGCGGGACGCTGCAGACAGATACCGCTCTGTGTGGATAGCACTCACCGTGTTCCGGCCACACTGGGTTTGCCTCGCTCAGGGGTGTCAGTGCTTTCCCCGTCTACACTGCTCAGGCTCCCGGCTGCTCTATGTGGAGCGGGCCCTGCATTGAGTGCGGTTCCAGTTTTCAGGTACTCCACAAAAGCGCGGATTCGGTAGTGCCTGTGTTTTGTGCCTTCCCCGGCCTGAGCAATTCAGGCAGCCAGAGGCTTGGGTGCACTCTCCCCGGATGTGGCGCGCCTTTTCCCTCTGCAGCCCCAGCGCGTGCCGCCAGTCGGGTCTCAGGAAGTCTTTAGATAGGAACCGGGGGCCTGTTTGCAGTGTGGGAGGGGGTGGCTTCTCAGGGGCTGAGTTTGCCCTTTTCCCCTCCCCCTCCTCTGCCTCCTACCTCCAGCGGGGATGGGCCGGCTCTTCTCTGGAGTTTCTCAGTCCCTTTGTTTTGCGAACCGCCGGCAGTGTGTTCGGCTGGTTAATTTTCTCTCTTGCTATCCCACAGTTTAAAAAAGCTCCCTCCGATTGCTCTCAGGGCCTTCGGGCCTAGTCCTTACCCTAAGCAATGCCGCCTGCTCCTCTCCATTTCGCCTCCACTTGCTGGTGGCGGGTGCGGGCGTCTGGAGTACTTTTCTGCTGGGAGTTGCTTCTAGGCACGTAATCTGTGGGCCTTATTTAATTTTTTCTCCCAGTTAGGTTGCCCTCCGAGATTTGAAAACTTCCCTCAGACCCGCCAGCGGGAGGGTTTCCTGGTGATTGGAAACTTCCTCTATTAAGACTCCCTTCCCGAGACGGGTTTCCGTCCGTAGCTCTTTTGTCTCCCTTTTTATCTTTTATATTTTGTCCTACCTCCCTTCGAAGACAATGGGTTGCTTTTCTGGGCGCCTGATGTCCGCTGCTAGCGATCAGAAGTTGTTTTGTGAACTTTGTTCAGCGTTCAGTTGTTCTTTCGATGAATTTGTAGGAGAGAAAGTGGTCTCCCCGTCCTATTCCTCCGCCATCTTGGCTCCTCCCCCCCAATAAGGCATTTTTAAATTGAGGTATGCACATTTGTTAAGACATAACATGATTGTATACTTAGTATACTATAGTATTAACATAATCATAAAATTTTATGCATTGGGAAACCAAAATATTTGAATGACTAACTTTATTGCAATATTCTCTTTATTGTGGACATCTCTGAGGTGTATCTGTACAGTTTGATAATTATCATTTTCACTGTGAAATATCTGGCAAAAGCATCCTCTGAAAGTAAAGAGGATGGGGATGGTGGTGGGGTTGGAGTTGGAGGTTAAAAGACAGAGAGGAGAGGAAATGTAGGAAATTCAGTTTTATAACTCTTTAATAAAATGTTTGCATAAGACTTTTCACTAATTCAGATTGAACTCTCTCCTAGGGATTAACGGGATTGTGGGAAATTTTCAATGAATACTTTTATAATAGTACTTTAAAAAATTATTTTATTTTTGGCTGCACTGGACTTGTTGCAGGCAGGCTTTCTCTATTGCAGTGAGTGGGGCTCCTCTCTAGTTGCAGTGCATGGGCTTCTCATTGCAATGGTTTCTCTTGTGGAGCATGGGCTCTAGAACATGGGCTTCAGTAGTTGTGGCTCATAGGCTTAGTTCTTCCATGGCATATGGAATCTTCCTGGATTAGGGATCAAACCAGTATCGCTTGTATTGCAAAGTGGATTCTTAACCACTGGACCACCGGGCAAACCCTCAATTAATATTTTATATCATTCTAACATTTATATCCTATTGTAACAATGTAAGATTTAAATTTTAAAAACTTTAAAAAGATAAATATTGTATGATTTACTTTTTGAGGAATCTAAACCAAAAAAAAAAAAAAAAAAAAACCACCCAAATTAAACAAAACAAAGACTTACAGTTGCAGAGAAAAAAATATGTGGTTGCCAGATGGGAATGGATGGGGGAAATGAATGAAATAAATGAAGGGAATTAAGAGGTAAAAACTGTCAGATATGAAATACATAAATCATGAGAGATATTGTACAGCATAGGGAATATCATCAGTATCAACAGATGGCTACTGGATTTATTGTAATGATAATTTTGTAATGTGTTTAAATGTGGAATCACTATGTTGTGCACCTGAAATTAATGTATAACTGTATTTTAGTAATGGAAAAGCAGCTCATTGTCAGTGATTAATTGTGTTGCCATATCTTCATTATAACTCCTTTTCATTTTATAGAAAGGAAATTTTTAATAGTTGAGCATAGCCTATAGGCTTCTCTGGGGACTCAGACAGTAAAGCATCTGCATGCAATGCGGGAGACCTGGGTTTGATCCCTGGGTCAGGAAGATCCCCTGGAGAAGGAAATGGCAACCACTCCAGTACTCTTGCCTGGGAAATTGCATGGATGGAGGAGCCTGATAGGCTACAGTCCATGGGGTTGCAAAGTGTCTGACATGACTGAGCTACTTCATCTATAGCCTACAATAGGCTTGTGCAATAGAACTTTCTGCAGTAATGGAAATACCTGATATCTGTTCTGCCCAATATGGTGGCCACTAGTCCTGTGGAGTTACTTAGCCTTGGACTGTACCTGTTGTAACTGAGAAACTAAATTTTAAAATTTAATTAAATTTAAATGGCCACATGTAGCTAGTGACTACCATACTGAAAGTGCTGGCCCATAAACTAGCTCTAGTTTTATCTCCTAAAGGAAAGATAGACATATGCTTACTCCCTAATTATCAGTTATAAATGTTAATAATGTGGATGAGTATAAATAACTTGGCCTTCCCAGATTCATTCATTTCTTCTTTCTTTTAGTAAGCATTTATTGGGTACCGAGTATGTAAGTTGGTGGCTGGGTACACAGATCATTTTATTTGGATAAGTAAAAGTACTTAGGAAGACTAAATTTTTAAAACATACTGATTATCTAGTTAAATGAAATGCAAGATATTCTATTCAATATCATCAAAATCTTGATGAATACAGAAAGCTTGTTCATGAGTTAGTTCCACATTTATAAATTATTCTTTTTACAGAGTCTATACCTTTTCTCCATATGAGTGAAACTTACTTTCCCAACAGCAACACTGGTAATCAGACCTTTGTTTCTGCGCATAAATTGCTTTAAAATAATCAAAAGCTGCCAGGAATCCTAGGAATCCACATGCATTCAGTCTAAAAGATGTTCCCAAGTAACTCTTTTGATTTCTATCATCTTTTAATAGATATATAAAACTCTGTAAGTAATCACTAACAGATTTACCTTCTCTTCTAGTAGGTGATTATAGTAAATAAAATTTGAGGCTCTGTCAAAGCTGTGGCCTCAGTAGATGATATAAATTTGCTATAGTGAATGGAACTTTTGCAGTGAGATATTTATTAAGAAAAATCTTCTTAGTAGTCTAGACAAAAAACTTGACAGACCTTAGCTATGAATTGTAACCAAACTTACACTTTTTGCTACACTTGAAAAATCTTTCTGTCCCTGAGTTTTCTCTTTGCAAAAAATAACTTTATCCAGAAATCCCTCTTAAGAGTCTTCAGAAGAAGGAGGTAACCACATCTGAGGAAAATGTAATTTTAGGGTGTAGGATTTCATAGCAGCCCCATATGCATATAGTATCAAAAATTGGAAATAACTTACACGTCCCTGAAATGTTATCCTTCTTTTAGAATAAACTGTATATTGTCACAGAAGGGAACTCATGACAAATTGTTGACTGAAAAAGAAAAGTAGGCCAAAAAGAGTGTGGATAGAGAGAGAACATTCCAAAAAGATGTTCATCAAAATATAGTAATTATGTGCCACATCTTCTTTATCCACTCCTCTGCTGATGGACATTTAGGTTGCTCCCATGTCCTGGCTATTGTAAATAGTGCTGCAATAAACATTGGAGTGCATGTGTCTTTTTGAATTATTTTTTTTTTTCTTCTGGGTATATGCACACAAGTGGTATTGCTGGGCCTTATGCTCTATTCAAGAGAGTGTCATAGAGACAGAAGTGAATCAGAAAGAGAAATACAAATATCGTGTATTAACACACACATATATATATGTGGAATCTAGAAAAACAGTATAGATGATCTTGCTTGCAAGGCAGAACTGGACACACAGGTGTAGACAACAAATGTGTGAATACTAAGGGGGAAGAGGGTAGTTGAAGGATCTGGGAGATGGGGACTGACACATACACTATTGATACTGTGTGTAAAATGGATGACTGATAACACGCTGTATCGCATAGGGAACTCTACTTAATGCACTGTGGTGGCCCGAATGGAAAGTCCAGAAGGAGGGGTCATACGTCTGTGAATGTGCGCGGCCGATGCACTTTGCCGCACGGCAGAAACTAGCACAACATGGAAAGCAACTATACTCTGATAAAATTTAATTTAAAAATGCACTAATGGAGCTTAACACAGGGCCATGATATTTATGGGGGCTTTTATGCTTTGCTTTTATTTTTCTGTATTATTTGAATTTTTTATCTAGTGTAAGTTATTTTCTTCAAAAATTGTAATACAAATACGAAAGATTGAAACACACTTTTGGGTTGTATTAGGCAGGGTGTTTTCAAAGAAATAGAACCAACAGGATATGTGGGGAGAGAGAGAGAGACAGAGTGAGTTGAGGGAGGGAGGGAAAGAGGCAAAAAGAGAGATAATGACTTATTTTAAGGAATCCACTCATGTACTTGTGGAGACTTGGTAATCCAAAATCTGCAGAGCAGACCAGCAGGTTGGAGACCCAGGAAATAGTTGCAGGTCACATCCAAAGGCAATAGTGTGATTTCCTCCTGCTCAGGGGAAACCAATCTGGTTTGACCAAGACCCTCAACTGATTGGTTGAGGCTCACCCACATTATGACTTGTAATCTACTTTATTCAAAGCCACAAATTTAAACATTAATCTGATCCAAAAAATATTTTCACAGAAACATCCAAAATAATGTTTCACCAAATATCTGTACACTGTAACCCAGTCAAGCTGACACATAAAATTAACTATATATATATATATATATATATATATATATATATACATGTATATACACACACACACAAACATATGTATAATATATATCACATCTTTACCTTTTTATCTGTTGATGGACAGTTAGATTGCTATCATATCTTGGCTATTGTAAATAGCAATTCAATGAACATAGACATGCATGTATCTTTTCAACTTTGTGTTTTTGTTTTCTTCAGGTAAATACCCTGAAGTGGAATTGCTGGATCATGGTAGTTCTATTTTCATTTACAATTCTATCACCAGTGCACAAGGGTTCCTTTTTCTCCACATTCTTACCAACAACTTATCATTTATTTTCTTTTTGATGATAACCATTTTGATAAGTGTTAGGTGATATCTCATTGTTTTGATTTTGCACTTCCCTGATGAATAATATATTGACATATTTTCAAGTGCTTGTTGACCAAATCTTTGAAAAAGTGTCTAGTCAGGTCTTCCGATTACTTTTTGATATTGAGTTCTTAACATATTTTGGACATAACCCCTTATCAAATATATTGTTATGCAAATATCTTTTTTCATTCCATAGACTTCCTTTATGTTTTTGTTGATGGTTTCCTTTGCTGTGCAAAAGTTTTATTTTGATGTAGTTCTACTTATTTATTTTTGCTTTCGTTTTCCTTGCCTGAGGAGCAGATTCAAAATAATATTGCTAAGACCAATATCATAGAGGTTACTGCCTATGTTTTCTTCTAGGAGTTTTATGGCTTCAAGTCTTACATTTTAGTATTTAATCCATTTTGAATTTAGTTTTGCATATGGTATTTGAAAGTGGTCCAGTTCCTTTGCATGTAGCTGTCCAGTCTTTTCAACATTATTTATTGAAGAAGCTGTCTTTTTCCTGTTGTATATTCTTGGCTCTTTTGTCACAGAGTAACTGAGCATATAAGCATGAGTTTATTTCTGAACCCTCTATTCTGTTTCATGATCTATGCTTTTTTTCTTTTTTTGCCAATATATTGTTTCAATTACTGTAGCTTCCTGGTATAACTTGAAATCAGGGAGAGTAATACCTCTAGCTTTGTCCTTCTTTCACAAGATTGCTTTGGCTATTTTGGTGTCTTTTGCATGTCTATACACATTTTAGGATTGTTTGTTCTAGTTCTGTCACAAATGTTGGTATTTTGAAAGGGATTGCATTGAAGCTGTAGATTGCCTTGGGTAGTATGGACATTTTAGCAATATTCTTTCAATCCTTGAGCATTCTTTCTATTTGTTTGTGTCATCTTCAGTTACTTTCATTAATGTCTTACAGTTTTTAGAGTATGGATCATTTACCTTCTTCTTTGTTAGGCTTCCTTAGTGGCTCAGATTGTAAAGAATCTGCCTGCAATGCAGGAGACCGAGGTTTGATCCTTGGAGAAGGAAATGGCAACCCATTCCAGTATTCTTGCCTGGAGAATTCCATGGACAGAGGAACCTGGTAGGCTACAGTCCATGGCATCTCAAAGAGTTGGACACGACTGAGCAGCTAGTACCTTCTTTCTTTTGTTAGATTTATTTTTAGGTATTTTATTATTTTTGATGCAACTGTAAAGGGGATTGTTTTTTAAATTTTTCTGATAGTTCATTGCTAGTATATAGAAACATAACAAATTTCTGTATATTAATTTTGTATCTTGCAACTTTACTGAACTTGTTATTCCTAATAGTTTTTTTTTTTTTTTGTGTGTGTGTGATATCTTTAAGGTTTTCTCGATATGTCATGTCATCTGTAAATAGTGACAGTTTTATGTCTTTGCTTTCAATTTGGATTCCTTTTTTTTTCTTTCCGATTGCTGTGACTAGGACTTCCAATGCTGTATTGAATAAAAGTGGTGAAAGTGGACAACCTTGCCTTGTTTCTGATCCTAGAGGAAATGCTTTCAGTTTTGCACTGCAGGGTATGATGTGGGCTGGGCTTCCCTGGAAGCTCAGAGATAAAGAATTTGCCTGCCAACGCAGGAGACATGGGTTTGACCCCTGGGTCAGGAATCCATTGGAGAAGAAAATGGCTACCCATTCCATTATTCTTGCCTGGATAATTCCATGGACAGATGAGCCTGGTGGGCTACAGTCCATGGGGTCGCAAAGAGTTGAACATGGTTGAATGACAACAACAACGATGTTGGCTGCGGGTTTGTTGTCTATGGTCCTTATTATGTTGAAGTATGCTCTCTATGGGCTTCCCCAATAGCTCAGTTGGTCAAGAATCTGCCTGTGATGCAGGAGACCCTGTTTTGATTCCTGGGTCTGGAAGATCCCCCAGAGAAGGGATAGGGTACCCACTCCAGTATTCTTGGGCTTCCCAGTAACTCAGCTGGTAAAGAATCTGTCTGTAATGTTGGAGACCTGGGTTCGATCTCTGGGTTGGGAAGATCCCTTGGAGAAGGGAAAGGCTACCCACTTTGGTATTCTGGCCTGGAGAATTCCATGGTCTGTATAGTCCATGGGGTGGCAAAGAGTTGGACATGACTGATTGACTTTCACTTTCACTTATTCTCCTTCTATATCCACTTTGTTAAAAGTTTTTATTATAAATGGGTGCTAAAATTTGTCAAAAGCTTTTTCTGCTTCTATTGAGATAATCATAATTTTTATCCTTTATTTTTTTGGTTTCTGTTTGTTTTAAGGATTAAAAATTGTTACTATTATTTGTTTTTGACTGTTTGGGGTCTTTGTTGCTGTGCACAGTCTCTCTTGTTGCAGCAAGTGGGGGGCTACTCTCTAGTTGTCGTGTGTGGGCTTCTCCTTGTGGTAGCTTCTCTTGTGGAACACGGGCTCTAGGGCACTTGGGCTTCAGTAGTTGCTGTGTGAGGGCTTAGTCTCCCCACGGTGTGCGGAATGTCCCCTGGCCAGGATCGAACCAGTGTTCCCTGCCTTAACAGGCAGATTCTTAACCACTGAACCATCAGAGAAGTCCTTATTTTGCTAATGTAGTGTCACATTGATTGATTTATGATTTTCGAACTATCCTTGAATCCCTGGAATGAATTCTTCTTGATCATGGTGTATGGTCCTTTTAATGTATTTTTGCACTTGGTTTATTAACATTGTGTTGATGATTTTTGCATCTATGTTTACCATTGACACAGGCCTGGGATTTCTTTTTTTGTGTGATGTCTTTGATTTTGGCATCAGGATGATGCTATCCTTGTTGATGACTTTGGAAATGTTCCTTCCTCTGAAATTTTTTGGGATAGTTTGAGAAGGATAAGTGTTATCTCTTCTTTAAATGATTCTTAGAATTCATCTGTGAAGACATTTGGCCCTGGACTTTTGTTGGGAGTTTTCTGATTACTGATTCAATTTCATTACTTGTAATTGGTCTGTTAATATTTTTAATTTCTTCCTGATTCAGTCTTGGTAGGTTGTATGTTTCTAGGAATCCACCTGCTTCTAGACTTTTTTTATTATTATTTAAAAAACTTTAAGCTGCTATTTCTGAGGAGGCTGTAGATGTTTACACATTAACTACCTTTATTTTGGAAAATTTTCATTTACTTTCCCCAATTTATGTCGTATCTACCTGCACTTGTTACTATTTTTCTTTTTTATCTAGCCAGTCTTACCCTAAACATCTGTTTACAGTGAGCACCCTTCAAATTCTGCTGCCAAACCTAGAAGAGTCCAGTATAATCACAGAAGAGACTGAATTCTTTAAATATCATGGGAATCTAGAATATTCAGAAGACCCATTCTAATCCTTTAAGATTTTTTTCACGTGCCCTTTTAAAATTACTGAGTTTGAAATGTAAGTTATTTATGCAGGTATAGAAAATAATCTTTCTTTATCCTGGAAGATTTAAATCATAATTGGCATAGTCAAGAAAGATTCAAAAGTGTTAGTTTGTTTGGCAGAGAATTTGTTCTTAATTATAGGTATGAAGAAGCACTGAGCTCTAAACAGATCCCAGCATACTCACTGTATCATTAGGCAGATACTGTCTTCTTTGTCTAAGACTACGTCTTCTGTGTTTTTCTTCCTCATGTAAAGAAAGAGGCACAGTTGTAGTATTAAAATCAATTTATGATCAAATTTTCTGTTCATAAAATAAAGCAAAATTGAAAAATGCCTTTAATTAGTTTGGAAAAGAGTTCATGTTTTATAGTTGATATGTTTTTGCCCTTTTTCCAAAATTTCAGCACAAAGAGGTCATTCATACTAAATGTATGAAGAGAAACTATTTTAATTCATTTTTAGACTTTATGTTTTATCCCGGCTCAAACAAAACACAAGCCATTGTTCAAGGGATTAAAAAGGCAAGGAAATTAAAATTAGCTTGCATGGTAAGCAAGTAGTAATTAAAAAAGCTTCTTTGTCTGAATTATTTGTACTTTTAAATGTTAAAACCGTCTTTCAGCTATTCACATTCCCTTGTGCAGTTTTTCAGAAAGCAAACTAGGAAAAGTGTTAATGAATTTAAGAAGGCTCTGTCTTTAGTGAGAAGCTTTTTATTTTGTTGCCAGATTTATTTTCCAGTTTGAATTAGAGATGACCAAAATGAGTCCTGATATGGCCATGGATTTCACCAAAGTCATTAGTTAGAACTACTTTCCTTTTGGGGCCTGAGCTTATTTCCTGTACAGTGTTCCAAGTGAAACGAGGTAAAGAGCAAAATAAGGGAAAGAGTGAATGTGCTTTTTTTCTGTTTTTCATCCTAAATTTGTCTCTTTGCTTATACAAACAGGAATTGGATATGTGCGAACAGGCATTGATTTCTGATGATACTCTTTGCAACACTCCACCTTTCATAATGGATAAGCTGTAGCCTCTGAACAGAGACTTGTTTTAACTTTTTATTGGCTATTCAACCTTGGATAAATTATTTAATTTCTCTGAGTTTCATTTCTCTGGTCTCTAAAACAGGGATGGTGTATTTACCTTTGTAGGCCTGGGATGAGAGTTCTCATGGTGCATCTGAACAGCTCCTGGCCATTAGAATGTGCTCAGTAAAGAAATGTTGCTATTTTTAAAGAGATTAAATTTATACAGCAACATTGAGCCTACAATAATACATAAGATTACATTTCTCCCCCGAAAAGTTTCTTTTTCAAAATCCGAAATGGTCTCATTATGGTGGATGGATGAATGCCTGAGGAACACAGGGATGTCATTTCTCCTTGTCTCTTTCCAAGTATCTGAAGCTAATATTTAAGCTGGAAAGAATAATTAATGACAATACCTCAGGAGGCTATTTATACATTTGTTGTGGAAAACACCAATTTGTTAATTTAATTGAGATTCTGTGTAGTGATTACAATTGTTCTCACATGAAAATACTGACTGATTCTAGGTCCTGGCTAACAACTGAAATTAGGATAAATTAATATAAATTGATGACCACTGAGACTGAATAAAAAATGCAAGAGTGTTACTTAAATGATTAAAGTTGATGAGCAAAGTGTAAATAGAATACTAATGAAGGTATTTGTTGGTCATTTAGACTTATAGCTATTGGCTTTTAGCTGTGTTCTAACTCTTTGAAAAGTACATTTTAGGTATAGGTTAACAGTTTTGAAACAGTACACATATACTGAAATTGAACAATTAAGAAAGTGACTGGTTTTTGTTGGTTGGAGTGGAAGATTGCAGATAATCAATGGGAGATAGGCTAGAATGATCTAGGTGGTAATGGATTAGAATTAGAGACACTGGAATGAGCTTGTGTCTTGCTTGCTGTAGATAGACTTGGACAGATATTTGTATGTATGCATATATACATGGTTTAATATACACACATCTGCTTCCTGTTCTGTCAGCTAAGAGGCCAGAGGAGCGATGACACTCCAGTACTTTCTAGCACCTAGAGCCCAGCCCTTGGTTCAAATATCATTGTCCTATTAAAGGGATCCTTGGAGGAAACAGCTAATTCTATGGACACTAAAGGAATATACAAGATGAGCCTAGAGAAATTTGTAGTAACATAAAGTAAAATGAAAGTGTTAGTTACTCAGTCATGTCCCACTCTTTGAGACCCTACCTGGCTCTTCTGTCCATGGAATTCTCCAGGCAAGAATACTGGAATGAGTAGCCATCCCCCTCTCCGGGAGATCTTCCCAACCCAGGGATGGAACCTGGGTCTCTTGCATTGCAGGCAGATTCTTTACTGTCTGAGCCCCCAGGGAAGCCCAAATGTACAGTTGGGAATGCTCAGAAAACAAAGCAAAACAAACAGAAAACAAAAGCACACGGATGGAAGCATGTCAAGGGGTCATGGGAGGTGTTTGAATGAGCCCCCAATGGCCAAAGCTGAAAACAATTGAGCAAAAAAAAAAAAAAAAAAAAAAAAGTAGTAGTGGATTATATCCCAAAGTATAAGATAAGTATTTCTGGGTCCATACTGATATAAATAAATGGTTGAATAAATGAAAAGAATTGTTGACAAATCTCCCATGTATAAGAATTCTAAGCAATTTATAGAAGTAGCTGTTCTCAAGATGTGAACCATCACTCTATACTATAAGCATAGATTGTGCATGGTGACTTCCTTCCCAAAAACACACTGAGGAAAAGATAGGGAGAGTAGCTTTACGGTAGAGAAGCGAGTGGATATATACCACCTCACCCAGCTGCCCAAGGTGAACATCACCAGTGATAAATCATGTTGATAGTATGTACACTTGATATGATATGATGTAAATGTTTGGTGCTTTATTTCTGAGGCCATCCACCCCTAAATCCATAACTCCAGCTTAATTAGGAGAAACATCAGACAAATCCCAGTAGAGGGATATTCTACAAAATTGTCACCTGTACTCCTCAAAGCTGTCAAGGTCACCAAAAACAAAGAAAAGTTTTGAGAAATTGTCCCAGTCTAGAGGAGGTCAAGGAGACATGATGACTAAATGTAACGCTGTATCCTAAATAGGGTCCTAATATGCAAAAGGAATATTGGGCAAAAACTAAAGTATAAATAAAATGTGATCTTTATTTAATGGTAATATATGGATTTAATAAATAATAATGTATCAGAGCCAGGTCACTAGCACCTCAGTCATATCAGGTAACTAGTGGCCGGATGTAGAGTGTAAATTGCATACTTGAACTGGTAACTTTCAATTGATATAAGACATTATGTAATATTTTTCTTAAAGTATCGTGTTATTTTCTTCAGAATTCTTTTAAACTTTGGAAAGACTACTTTGTTCTTTTTTGGTTCTAAATAATTTAAAACAAACCACATTGATTTTGTTTGATAATGTTTTCATGAAATTTTGTTTTTGCAAAATGAATGGAAACAAATTCTTTTCAAAATCCTATGAACATTCTAGTAACTTTATTACCCTGTGCTTTCTTTATACTTACTGTTATGTATTGTAGCAAATTAAACACAAACTGAATGTTTGTGTCGCCTCCCCCTCAAATTCATATGTTAGAACCTAATCCCCAGTGTAATAGTATTTGGAGGTTGGAGCCTTTGGGAAGTGATTAGGTCATAAGGGTGGAGCACTTGTGAATGGCATTAGTGCCCTCATAGGAGAGACTCCAGAGAGCTCCCTCATCTCTTCCACCATGTTAGGGTATAGGGCAATGGCAGTACTCTATGAGCCAGGAAGCAGTTTCTTACCAGACTCTGAATGTCCTGGTACCTTGATTTTGGACTTCTTGCCATCTAGAACTGTGAGACACAATTTCTATTGTTAATAAGCCTTCCAGTCTATGGAATTACGGTATAAAAACTCAAACCAACTGACACCAGCTATCCTAGGTGTTCCATTTCAAAGTATTTTCCAGCCAATAAGTTTCATTTTTAAAAAATGTTTTCCCCTCTTTTGGCATTATTTAAAATATTCATTTAATTGGATAATCTAAATTTGCCTTGAAGAAGAACAAGAAGGAATTCATCTGCAGTGTTGCAGTAAATAACCTGAATTTAATTCAGGAAAATTTATTAAACACATACAATACTTGGCATTTGATATGGCACAGTGAGCAGGACAGAATTAGTCCATTTTCTCATAGAGCTTCTATAATAATTGAGAGTAAGACTTTGAAAAACCAATTACAATTCATACAAATGTTGTGGGTAAGAATGACTGGATTTCAAGGGAGCCCAAGAGCTGAGGGATGGGGATAGGGACAGGATCTAAACCAGGCTTAAGAAGGTAAGTAATGATGTTTAATCTGAGAATAATAGGCATTAATCAGGTAAGTGGTTCTCACCATGACTGTTTGGAAATCTGTGGGAGTGTTTTAAGTTGTCACAATCATGGGGATTGCTACTAGTGTTTGGTGTCTGGGTCCAAGGATGACAGATGTATTGCAGCGTGTGAGATGGTTCCACACATCTAAGAATTAACTCCTTGAGTTTATATGACTTCATAATGCTGCACTGTTAGAGATTGTGGTTTGTCTACAAGAATACCATACTACCTCATTTTTTGGCTTTGATAATCTATAATTCATCTTGTTATTTGTTTTCTGATTGTTTTGTTTCTATAAATAAGTTTACTCTGTTATTATTTACCTAATTCAGTTTTTTATCTCAGTGTTTGCCCTTATCTTTGCTCTTTGATTTTCTGTACTTTCCTTACAAGAGATCTTTTAAGTTCAAACTTACTCATCACTGGCAGGAGAAAATATCAGATTATGTCATGATGGCTCCCAACATAGCCACGCTTGAGCATTCACATATATAAATATGATATTTTGTTATAGTTTCCTTTTGTCTTGCCTTCACATTAGGCCTCAGCCATTCATACTGTATTGAATTTTTGAAATTCATATGTGTAAGGAGGTGTGTATGATCTATGACTTTTGTTCTAGGAGTACAATGGGAACATCATGAATTACTTGTTACATAAAAGGAAGATTAGATCTGATAGAGTTTAGGTTTGTCACTATAATTGGGGATGCTTCTACCATCTACTGGTGTTGAGTGCCAGGGATGAAGAATATCTTGGCATGCATGAGTCAGTTCTGCTCATTAAAGAAAAATTCTGCACTCCACACAGATTTTAAAAATGTCATTGGACTTTCATGGAGGCCCAATGGTTCTATGCAATAATACCACCCTTGCTCATTCTTTCCTTTTGACAGTCTATAAATTTGCTTTTCATTTTATTCCTATTTGGGTCCTTTTATCACAGACAAATAAGACTGGTGTTATAACTCATTCTACTAGACTTTTACTCTCATGCCTCCTGGTACCCATGTATTTTCATTTTTCTATTCTTCAAAGTATAGAATAGCTTTTGATTTCCTTCCCTGAATTCAAGCTCACTAATTAAACCAAGTTTAAGCATGTGAGTGTACTTCATTGCATCTCCCAGTAGATATGCACAAGCATTTGTGTAACTTGAAATACACAAGAGTTTTAGTTAATTTTATTTGTACTCTGTGTGAATCTTTTAGCTAATATATTTTTGAAATTAAAATGAAATATATATTTTTATTTTAAAACATCTAAACCTTTTAGTAGTGTAGAAAAAATGTCTCCAGCAATCTCAAGGAAGAATACTTTGGAACCTCAAATGAGAGAAATAGCAAGTCATTCACTTGGCTTGAATTCAAAGAACTTAGAAAGTCAACTTTTACAAACAATTCAATAAGTTATAAAAGTTTATACATCTGCCTCTAGAACTTCACGCTGTCCATCCTAGGGTAACTGAGGTTCACTCCTCAATTCTGTCTCATTGATAATAAAGATCATGTCTACACTCACTTATAACTCAACTTATGGCAGTCTTGGACCCAATAGGAAATTCTGATGTTTTCAGCATATAGCCACCATGCTAACAATCTTAACAGCTGCTACCTAGATAGAATTCTACAATATCATCTCTAGCTCAGTGATATATGTATGCATAAATATGCATCATGCTGCAAGAGTCTTCATTTCATCTGCCCTGTGGAGGGGAGTTAGATTTGGAAAGAACCTTGGGAGTGTGCTTGCATTAGCATCATATTCTCCAGATGAGAGGACTGAGGCTTAGCAAGAAACCCGTTTTCCTGCTGTGCCTAGTATTCCTAATCCCCAAATCCCTTTTTCTTTGAACACAGTTACTTTATGAAAGTGTTACTTTAGAAAATGATTGCAAGAGGTATAAATTATTTTTTCCAATAAAATTTTATGTGATTTATAAAGTATTTTATGCTCATTTAAATAAGTTTCAATGGGTTGCAATAAAACATAAAAATAAAACATAAGTGGCTCCTTTGAGGCTCTAAACCAATTATTAACATTTTACTACTATTTTTTTCTGTTTTCATATATGTCATACTTTAGATGAATATATTCATTGATTATTCAACAGGCACTCTTCTAGGTATTGGGAAAATGTTGGGGCTAAAGCAGTCAAGGTTTCTGCTGTTATGGGGCTCAACCTTGAGTTAAGGAATAATCAGTGAGTACTAAAATAAATATTATCATTGCAGGTGGAGATTAGCCTTGTTAGCAAAATAAAATGGGATAATAAGATAGACAGCTTTGGGCAGTAGGCTGGAAGTAGGGGACAAGATAGGTTCAAGGAAGGAAACAGGCTTTTTTGAGGAGGTGATGTTTGATCTAAGGCCTGTAAAGGAAACAGCAGAGTCATCCTCAAGTGGGAACAGGCCAGCTGGCCATGCTTAAAGACTAGAATAAAGGTTGGATTCAGTTCAATTCAGTTGCTCAGTCGAGTCCGATTCTTTGTGACCTTGTGGACTGCAGCACGCCAGCCCTCCCTGTCCATCACCAACTCCTAGAGTTTACTCAAACTCATGTTCATTGAGTCAGTGAAGACATCCAACCATCTCATCCTCTGTTGTCCCCTTCTGCCACCTTCAATCTTTCCCACTGTCAGGGTCTGTCCAAATGAGTCAGCTCTTCACATCAGGTGGCCAAAGTATTGGAGTTTCAGCTTCAGCATCAGTCCTTCCAGTGAATATTCAGGACTAATTTCCTTTAGGACTGACTGGTTTGATCTCCTTGCTGTCCAAGGGACTCTCGAGAGTCTTCTCCAACACCGCAGTTCAAAAGCATCAATTCTTTAGTGCTCAGTTTTCTTTATAGTCCAACTCTCACATCTATATGTGATTACTCGAAAAACCACAGCTTTGACTAGATGGACCTTTGTTGGCAAAGTAATGTCTCTGCTTCTTAATATGCTGTCTAGGTTGGTCATAACTTTTCTCCCAAGGAGTAAGCATCTTTTAATTTCATTGCTGCAATCACCATCTGCAGTGATTTTGGAGCCCCCTAAAAATAAAGTCAGCCACTGTTTCCACTGTTTCTCCATCTACTTGTCATGAAGTGATGGGACCAGATGCCATGATCTTTGTTTTCCGAATGTTGAGCTTTAAGCCAACTTTTTCACTCTCCTCTTTCACTTTCATCAAGAGGCTCTTTAGTTCTTCATTTTCTGCCATAAGGGTGGTGTCATCTGCATATCTGAGGTTATTGATACTTCTCCTGGCAATCTTGATTCCAGCTTGTGCTTCATTCAGCCCAGCGTTTCTCATTGATGTACTCTGCATAAAAGTTAAATAAGCAGGATGACAATATACAGCCTTGATGTACTCCTTTTCCTATTTGGAACCAGTCTGTTGATCCATGTCCAATTCTAACTGTTGCTTCCTGACCTGCATACAGGTTTCTCAAGAGGCAGGTCAGGTGGTCTGGTATTCCCATTTCTTTCAGAATTTTCCACAGTTTATTGTGATCCACACAGTCAAAGGTTTTGGCATGGGCAATAAAGCAGAAATAGATGATTTTCTGGAACTTCCTTGCTTTTCTGATGATCCAGCGGATGTTGGCAATTTTATCTGTGGTTCCTCTGCCTTTTCTAAGTCCAGCTTGAACATCTGGAAGTTCACATATTGTTGAAGCTTGGGTTGGAGAATTTTGAGCATTACTTTACTAGCATGTGAGATGAGTGCAATTGTGTGGTAGTTTGAGCATTCTTTGGCATTGCCTTTCTTTGGGATTGGAATTAAAACTGATCTTTTACAGTCCTGTGGCCACTGCTGCATTTCCAAATTTGCTGGCATATTGAGTGTAGCACTTTCACAGTATCATCTTTTAGGATTTGAAATAGCTCAACCGGAATTCCATCACCTCCACTAGCTTTGTTCGTAGTGATTCTTCCTAAGGCCCACTTGACTTCACATTCCAGGATGTCTGGCTCTAGGTGAGTGTGACTGGTCACACGATTGTGAGTATCAGGGTCGTGAAGATCTTTTTTGTACAGTTCTGTGTATTCTTACCACCTCGTCTTGATATCTTCTGCTTCTGTTAAGCCCATATCATTTCTGTCCTTATTGAGCCCATCTTTGCATGAAATGTTCCCTTGGTATCTCTAATTTTTTTGCAGAGATCTCTAGTCTTTCCCATTCTATTTTTTTTTTCTATTTCTTTTCATTGATTCCTGAGGAAGGCTTTCTTATCTCTCCTTACTATTCTTTGGAACTCTGCATTCAAATTGGTATATTTTTTCTTCTTTGCTTTTCACTCCCTGTCTTTTCACAGCTCTTTGTAAGGCCTCTCAGACAGCCATTTTGCTTTTTCGCATTTCTTTTTCTTGGGGATGGTCTTGCTCCCTGTCCTCTGTATAATGTCATGAACCTCCATCCATAGTTCATCAGGCATTCTGACTATCAGATCTAGTCCCTTAAATCTATTTCTCACTTCCACTGTATAATTGTTAGGGATTTGATTTAGGTCATACTTGAATGGTCTAGTGGTTTTCCATACTTTCTTCAAGTTATGACTGATTTTGGCAATAAGGAGTTCATGATCTGAGGCACAGTCAGCTCCAGGTCTTGTTTTTGCTAACTGTATAGAGCTTCTCTATCTTTCACTTCAAAGAGTATAATCAATCTGATTTCGGTGTTGACCATCTTGTGATGTCCATGTGTAGAGTCTTCTCTTGTGTTGTTGGAAGAAGGTGTTGGCTATGACCAGTGTGTTCTCTTGGCAAAACTCTATTAGCCTTTGTCTTGCTTCATTCTGTACTCCAAGGCCAAATTTGCCTGTTAGTCCAGGTGTTTCTTGAATTCCTACTTTTGCATTCCAGTCCCCTATAATGAAAAGGACATCTTTTTTGGGTGTTAGTTCTAGAAGGTCTTGTAGGTCTTCACAGAACTGGTTAACAAAATGTGGTCCACTGCAGAAGGGAATGGCAAACCACTTCAGTATTCTTGCCTTGAGAACCCCATGAACAATATGAAAAGGTTAGATTATAGTGAGTAAAATGGAGGAGGAGAAAAAACTGAAAAGGTAGATAGGCATGAGATTTTGCAGGGTCTTGTGGACCATGAAGGAATTTGGATTTGAATTGTGATGGTAATGTATTGGGAGATGATGTGATTTGATTTCTTTTTAAAGAGGTTCATCTTAGTTGTTCTGTAGGAATGGAGTGTAGAACACCAAGAAAAAGCATATTAGTCAGGACAGGATAATGCTTGTAACAAGTAGCTCCCATATCTCAGTGGCTTAGCATAATTAAGTTATTGCTTCCTCATTTCACAGGTCAGTACAGCTGGTGGGATAAGGCTCTACTCCATACTGTCTTTTAGGGACTCTGTCTCCCTTTATTATGTGACTCTACCATCTTAATTTAACACATGACCTCTGGAGTTGTTGTAGAAGGAGGAAGAGAGTGAGTGGGAGTTCAGCAGGGGCCTGGAAGTGGACGGCAAACGGCCATGTACGATTGGCTGAAATTTAGTCACAGGGTATAAATTTACATTCAAGGAAACTAGGAAGTGTCATATTCCTTTCCATATCTTTCCTTGTCTCTGCAACACAGAAAGCAAGCAAGAGACTGTTACAATAGTCTAGGAAAGAAGCTATAATGGTTTGGGCTACTGGTTCATTAAATATTTACTGAGCAACTTAAATGGGCTAAGCTGTTCTGGGTGCTGAAAACATAGTGGAGAATAAGACAAAATTTCCATCCTCATGGAGATTATGCTTTAGTGGTAGAGCTAAAACTACAACAATGATGATGACAAACCACACACACACACACACACACACACACACACTATATTAGGAAGTAACTGTAATGAATAAAGTAAGATAAGATTATAGTAAGGTAAACTACATTTTGTGTGTCTATACATTTGAATATATATATATTTCCATGTGTGTATGTGTGTGTGTATATATATATATACACATAAATTTATAAAAGTTAAATCTCATTTTGTGGGTATAGTATTTTTATTACAGATTTCTCTAGTATGTGTATTAATCAGTATATGTTCATTTCGAATAGCAAAAAAAACCCAGAATCCTGTTTTCCTTTAAATAGAAGATATTAAAAAAATATTATCTCATGGAGAAGATAACACTTTTGTTAGTTTTGCCTGGTGTCCACCTTCTGCTATTTTTTAGAATCTTACCCTGGGTGCTGAGCCTCTGGGGCACTGAGATCACTCTCTAGGGGAATGTCTTGGGAACTTTTCTCTTGAGACCTATCTTCAGCCTCACAACAGAGGCAGCTCCCCAAATACACACCTTCTCCCCAAATGCCCACTTCTCCCAATCTCAGTTTCCTATCATTGACATTTTAATATGTATGGCTTTATTTCTAAATATCTTTTTGAGAGTGATAAGATGCTCAGTTTTATATGCACCAGTGATAATAGAAATTAAAGGGGATATTGAAGTTTGGAAGAGAACAAGGTAGTAAGTGTCTGACAGAGCAGATGTAAGGTTTTTGTAATGAAGTCTTAGAAGAGATAAAGATGCAAAAGGAACAGAGACCCAAACCTTAAACATGTGATCCTGCAGCTGCTAGAAGGGAGGCTCCAGCTGTGTTCTTGAAGTATGTCCACTGAGAACTAGTGACAGGAAGGGTCAACTACTTTAACACAGCTTCTTTTAAACCAAATCCAAAAAGCATTGAACTTTGAATTGAGAAACAGGAGAAAGAAAGGGATATTATATTTGTTGTCAACAGTCATTCAGTCATTCAGTCTTGTGTGACTCTGTGACCCCATGGACTGCAGCTCACCAGGCCTCCCTGTCCACCAAATCCTGGGGCTTGCTCAAACTCATGTCCATTGTGTTGGTTATGCCATCCAATCATTTTGTCCTGTCATCCTCTTCTCCTCCTACCTTGGATCTTTCCCAGCATCAGGGTCTTTTCTAATGAGTCAGCTCTTCACATCAGGTGGCCAAAGTATTGCAACTTCAGCATCAGTCCTTCCAATGAATATTCAGGACTAATTTCCTTTAGGATCGACTGGTTTGATCTCCTTGCAGTCCAGGTGACTTTCAAGAGTCTTCTCCAACACCACAGTTCAAAAGCTTCAATTCATCAGTGCTCAGTTTTCCTTATGGTCCGACTCTCATGTCCATACAGGACTACTGGGAAAACCATAAGTTTGACTATATGGACCTTTGATAGCAAAGTAATGTCTCTACTTTTTAATATGCTGTCTAATTTTGTCATAGCTTTTCTTCCCAGGAGCAAGGGCCTTGATTGTGCTTCTTTCCCAATTTTGAACCAGTCTGTTGTTCCATCTGGTTCTAACTGTTGCTTCTTGACCTGCATACAGGTTTCTCAGGAGGCAGGTAAGGTGGTCTGGTATTACCATCACTTGAAGAATTCTTCACAATTTTTTTTTTTTTGATCCACACAATCAAAGGTTTTAGCATAGACAATGAAGCCCATGTTTTTCTGGAATTCTCTTGCTTTTTCTATGATCCAGCAGATGTTGGCAATATGATCTGTGGTTCCTCTGCCTTTTCTAAATCCAGCTTGAACATCTGGAAGTTCTCAGTTCATGTACCGTTGAAGCCTGGCTTGGAGAATTTTGAGCAGTGCTTTGCTAGCATGTGAAATGAGTGCAATTGTGCAGTAGTTTGGACATTCTTTGGCATTGCCTTTCTTTGGGATTGGAATGAAAACTGAATTAACTGAATGAAAAGTAAATTAATTGCAAACACGTAATTAAACTGTGACAAAAACAAATCCTGATATCTTTGGGAAATTCAAAGAATGACAAATGGAGGTTTATTGTGAATTCCCCATCGTTTCTGTTTTAAAAGGTATACAAAGTTGTTCAGTTGGATGGTGGTATTGTTTTATTTTAGAGACTAGAAAAACACATATGAGTGTTTTCATAATTTCTTTTGTTATCTTGCTTCTCACTTCTGTATCCCCCAAATATCTTTCATTTAAAAAAAATTAACTTCTATTGGAGTATACTTGCTTTAAAATGTTTTGTTAGTTTTAGTTTCTCCTATACAACAAAATGAATTAGCCATACACTGACATATATCTCCTTTCTTTTGGATTTTTAACTGCCAATTTTCTACCACAGAAATTCTCAGGACACTAACTGTTAGGTTTGGGAATAAGAAATTATCTATACAGTTTATTGATAGAGTCACAAAAAGGTGAATCATACTCTCACCGTTTAGGTAATAGCTAGATATATAGTTGGAAATAAGCATAGGTGTGTTTGAATTAAGATAGCAAATCAAATCCCAGTCAAGCTTAAATTAGCCATTTAATATCTACTGAGTAGATAGTGTACATTTGAAAATTTGGAATAAACAAGAAGAGGAAAAAGAGAAAAATGAGCTCATGATTTCTGCACAGGTCCCTCAAAAAATCCTGAAACGGAGCTTCTTTCAAATATCCTCCCGCCTTCCTTCTGTGCTTCTCTTGCTCTCCCTCATATTGCTCAGTCCAGGTGCCCTGAACTTAGTATGCCAATGTTGCTTCACGGTTTCCACTGAGGTATTCTGTTGAGGATGCTTCTTTGCTCTGCCAAGAGCAGTAAATGGTGGTCCAAAGTTAGCTTCCTTCTGTTCTGTTCCCCTCCATCCTCCTTTCACACAACTTACCTTAGGTTTGCTAGACAGTTTGAGCGGACAGTAGAGGCTCAACTCTTTTAGAAGGGTTTGCATTTTAAAAAGAAGGTGTTTGCGTGCACCCCAGTGTTCATCGCAGCACTGTTTATAATAGCCAAGACATGGCAGCAACCTAGATGCCCATCAGCAGACCAATGGATGAGGAAGCTGTGGTACATATACACCATGGGATATTACTCAGCCATTAAAAAGAATTCATTTGAATCAGTTCTAATGAGATGGATGAACCTGGAGCCCATTATACAGAGCGAAGTAAGCCAGAAAGATAAAGACCATTACAGTATACTAACACATATATATGGACTTTAGAAAGATGGTAACGATAACCTTATATGCAAAACAGAAAAAGAGAAACAGATGTACAGAACAGTCTTTTGGACTATGTGGGAGAAGGCGAGGGTAGGATGTTTCGAGAGAACAGCATCGAAATGTGTATATTATCTAGGGTGAAACAGATCACCAGCCCAGGCTGGATGCATGAGACAAGTGCTCAGGCCTGGTGCACTGGGAAGACCCAGAGGGATTGGGTGGAGAGGGAGGTGGGAGGGGGGATCGGGATGGGGAACACATGTAACCCCATGGCTGATTCATGTCAATGTATGACAAAACCCACTACAATATTGTAAAGTAATTAGCCTCCAACTAATAAAAATAAATGGAAAAAAAATAAATGAGCTTGATATTACATTAAAAAAAATAAAAAGAAGGTGTTTGATAACTCAAATGCATATCCATTTAGTGGAAGTTTAGATCAATAAACTAAATGAGACAATACACATGAAGCACTGAGCATAGTGCCAGGAACTTCCTAGAAGTTAATTCTCATCCAATTCCTAGTCAAAATGAAAATACAAAAAAATTTGCCTTGTGGAGAAGATACTATGATTCATTGTGGTGGTGTTGCCATTTAAGACCTTGTGAGGAGTGAAGATTTAGGGTGGGGAAAATGGTCGTGTGTGGGGGGAAGTGGGTCTCAGGTAATTTGAATATAGTCTTTTTTTAAGATTTTTTTTTCACAAGTTGGACTTGACTCATAATCTTTGTTTCTATTTTCCTTGAAGAAATAGAGCCATGTATTACATGACCATTTTATGTTTCTAAATTTTTTTTTCTTGTCTGTGTGTTTTTGGAACATTATACTAGAATGTTAGTTGAGATTTCTAATCACTGGTATTCTTCCACATTTTACTTATTCACTGAAATTTAATACAAGCTTTAAAGTTCTTCCTACCTTCATTGAAACCCATCGAGTTTAGATTCCAGACTCTTTGGTGATCATTGATAGATTAAATGAAGATGGAAGGACTCATTTTATGAGTTATATCTAAGTTAGAAATGCCTTACATATTTTGCTTTTGTGGTTTTGTTTTTTTTCTCATGCATGTTAAAAAAAAATCTCTAAATACCCAGGAAGAGTGTAACATGTAAACTTAGGACCAACTTATGAAAAAATATGTAAACTGAGGGGAAGAAGTGATGCATGTATTTTCATGCACAGTATACACAATATATGAAGGGCTGTTTTTTTCTTTTGGTCATGATTCTACCTTTTGATTTCTTTAGAGAATACTCCAATGTCTCTAGATAAGTTGCATTTTCTTCTGTACAAGTTTCTTTTATGGATCTTAAGATGTTTTCAATGTATTATTAATAAGTAGCACAATTCAATATTTATGTGTTCACCACATTATACAAGTCAGAGTGCATATTCTTTGTATTTTCAGTTTTCTAGGAGATGATTCTAATTTTTCTATTTCACTTATCCTTTCTCAATTGCTCATTGAAAGTTTGGCTATTCTATTAAGCTTCATTCAATTTTCTATGATAAATCTCACTTCTCTTCAAAAGCCTTCCTCCAAAGTCCATCATTTCTCATGTTATTGCTCTTTCTACAGACACTCATCAATATTTGAAAGCTGCTATATTATGAATTTTGGCTGCCTGAGCTCTCCAACTTAGAAACCACATCAGTCTGTTTCTAGTTATAATTGTGTCTGACCCTCTGACTTTTCAACAGTCTGGATAAGAGGAAATCTTGTATTAGTTTCATAAAAACTGCTTTACTTTTTTTTTTTCTCATTAATAAAGAGAGAACCCCAAATACTTTATTCAGCAAATTAATACCTTGTTTTTATCCTTTGGTGGTAACAGTGATGGTGAGAAGAAATCTACTTTTTTTCATATTTTATAATATGAACAGCAAATATTTTTTTCTGAAAGGTTTAAAAATAGTTATTAATTTAGGATCATTTTTAGTAAAAGTAGTAAACAAAAACAAAACTAAGAAAATGTAAAGTAACATTTCCTTTTCTTTTAAAAAAAATTTATTTATTTTAATTGGAGGGTTGCTACTTTCCATTCCCTTTTCAAATAAATACTAGTTACTAAAATTGGAGTGTAATCATCCAAAATTTTATGGGCATATGTATTTTTCTTTAAAATATTAAATCTTATTGTAAAGAGCAGGCTTTTTAAATTCTGAAGTCTGTCACTCTTGGAATTTGAAATATAGAATGTTCCCTAAATTTCTAAGATGAAAATGACATCAAGAAAATCAATTAGGAATTTAATCAGAGACTAAATATATGGTGTTAATGAGTTTAGAATCTATAACAACTCTGTTATGCTTCAAGGTGTCAAAAAAAAAAAAAAGATTCACCTTTTAGTGGGGATCTTTGGTCTTGATGTAATCTGTAGTGAAACAGAATGTATATCTAGAAAAGATGGGAAATATAGAGAAGATGGGCATTGTGCCCATGTATCTGGCTTTGCAGGTTTGAGCTGAATACTTTGAAGGTGGCATGAAGGAAAGCGTTTATTGGTAAGAGTATCACTGAAGAAGGTACTGGGGCAATGCATTAACATATTTATTCTGTTTGATTTTATTTAGAGGGTATCTTCACTAAATTCTACTCAATTTAAACAATCCAATGCGTTCCTCTTATAACTATTGGAATTCCTTACTACTGGAGTTCTGAAGAACACTTTGTTCACACACAACATTTTTATGAAAGCCTAAATTAGTTTTTATCATTTCTTAGATTCTACCAATTAAGGAAATTGTACAACTTCATGAAAGATGAGGATTATATCTTTTCCCATTAAAGATATATTTTATAGAGAAAAGAGGAAATGAACACAATTAAGCATGTTTCATGCCTGTAAATCCTTTTTCTATAATAGCATAAATTGCAAATTTGTTTTTGCTTTCATGATTGTTAAATCTGATGCTTATTATAGTCATATCATCAGAATGAATTAATGGTAATATAATTTATTAATTCTTAAGTGCTTTGTGAGAAAAACTCCCCTATTAGATAAGAATGGGTCTAACATGAGGCAAAATCATTTTTAAAATTCAAATTCTATATGATTCTTACACAGTTGTGATTAAATATCTCATGACAACTTTACAGATAAAACACTAGGATGGTGACTGACTGAAATGAATTTAATGTCCACGTGGCATTTATCTTCTAATTGTTTAGTAGTTCACCAGCAGTGTTCTTTGCATATAGCATAATTTTTGGAAAACAGTACAGAACTCAATATAAATAAGCTACTGAATTTTTTTCTTAGCTAAAATGCTTCTGAAATTTTTGGAAAATGAGAAAATATTGTAAGATAATCAACATAAAATTAGAAAATATTAGTAAATAACAAAGGCAACAAGTTAATGGAGAAATTAGAAAATTGCTTAGATAAAGTGAATTTACTAAAATATGAAATTAACCATTTTCCATTTTAATGTTTGAAAGTCAGGATAGTTTACTTGCTTTCTTTTAATATATGTGCTGCCTTGAAAGTCAGGATAGTTTGCCTGCTTTCTTTTAATATATGGAAGGAAAAGCTGGACTTTGTCATTAACATATTTGTACCATTTTTAAGATTAATGGAGCTTCAGTTTTCAAGAGGTTATCAATTACTGAGATCTGTAAAGACTTCAGATGGGCATGGTTTTCTTGTCTTTTTTTTTTAAGGTTATGGAATGTACAGTCACTTCTGAACTTCTGTCTCGAGTACTTACTGAGTACCCTGTAGTTGTCAACTCAGGACAGATTTTATATCCCTAAACTTTTTCCTTGAATAAAATAGGCCTGAGTCCTCAGGTTAGACAATTGGTTCTTGTGATCTTGAAAGATGGTTGGAAGAAGAGG
Organism: Odocoileus virginianus; assembly: GCF_023699985.2. Taxonomy (NCBI): domain Eukaryota; kingdom Metazoa; phylum Chordata; class Mammalia; order Artiodactyla; family Cervidae; genus Odocoileus; species Odocoileus virginianus. The sequence continues at coordinate 34,199,464 of NC_069675.1, read as the reverse complement.
ATTTCTTAAGGAAAGGCTTGGGCCAGGAAAATTTCTTGTGCTGTCACAGTTTTTAAGCTTGTAGATAAGATATATAAGACCTATGTGTAAATATATAGTTAATAGAATGTGAGAGAGTGAATTCTTAGGTAGGCTAAGAAGTCTGGGGTCCCTGAGGAGGAGAAAGGGGTCTGGGGCTCTTGAGGAGCAGACAGGCATCTGGAGTTCTCAAGCAGGAGAAAAGGACAAGCTTTTTTTCTACATTGCTTTGTCTTAGTCAGTGTAACAGTGTATCTTGCTTGAGGACATGTTTCTAATCCTGTCATCTTACAATGTATGTTGTGGGAGTGGGTCTGGCAAGACTTTTACAACCTTGAGACAAAAAAAGCAGAGACATTGCTTTGCCAACAAAGGTCCATCGAGTCAAAGCTGTGGTTTTTCCAGTAGTCCAGTATGTGAGTTGGACTATAAAGAAAATTGAGCACTAAAGAATTGATGCTTTTGAACTGTGGTGTTGAAGAAGACTCTTGAGAGTCCCTTGGACTGCAAGGAGATCCAACCAGTCAGTCCTAAGGGAAATCAGTCCTGAATATTCATTGGAAGGACTGATGTTGAAGCTGAAACTCCAATACTTTGGCCACCTGATGTGAAGAGCTGACTCATTTTCACAGACCCTAACGGTGGGAAAGATTGAAGGCAGGAGGAGAAGGGGATGACAGAGGATGAGATGGTTGGATGGCATCACCAACTCAATGAACATGAGTTTGAGTAAACTCTGGAGTTGGTGATGGACAGGGAGGCCTGGTGTGCTGCAGTCCATGGGGTCACAAAGAGTTGGACATGACTGAGAAACTGAACTGAACTGTAATAATCAATTGAAAAAAGTATGTAGCTCCCTTGCTAAGACTAGTGGGTGGGGCACTCTTCATCCCCCTTCTGATGTCTAGGTCAGAAGCTTTCTCTGTCTCTTTCTATACTTCAATAAAACTCTGCTACACAAAAGCTCTTGAGTGATTAAGCCTGTTGCCTGGTCTCGAAGCTAAATCTTCTTCAGAGATCATGAATTTGATATTGTTCACTGTAAGTTATCAAATATATCATTTACTGGAAACCTTATAGATCAATTTCATTCTACAAATAACACCTTGAAGTAAATATTTTGTAGATGAGCAGATGCTCAGAGTGATTAAATGCATTCTTTATGATTTCACAGCTAGAAAGTAACAGAACTGGGATCAAATCCAGATTGAACTGAGGCCAAGGTCCATGTGTATTTCCATGCTACCTGTACTTGTGAAGTAAGGAGGTATGCAAATTGGATTAGAAAATGCCCAGGATGCATACTATCACAATAAAATAGGCTTCCTCTTTGGAGGCTAGATTGACTGTGAATATGTGTGCACCACCAAAGATACTGTTAAATCAAAGCATGGATTTGTATTTCTATGGAAAGAAGATCCTTAGAAACCAACACATCTGTCAACCAGGCTATGGTTTATGAGTTGATGCCCATTCCGTTCTGAGGCAGAGACAGATACCATAATTTGACAGTCTGACATCTAGATTGTGTTTCATTCTAAAAAAGGTGTCCTAGTTTGTCTAATTTGCCTAATATTTCCTAACTTGTTTCTGTAAAGTGATTTTAGACTTGACAGATAATACAGACACCCATGCTTTGCAAATGTCACTGTGAAAGCTTTTCTTTAGACTTTTTATTCACCAAAGGTTTGTTATTCTAATCTTGCAATTGCACATTAGAAAATCCTCTAAAGAGATAGATAGAACTGTTTAGACACAGTCAATCTATTTTTTAAAAAATGCTAGATACTAAGATGGTTTCAAAAAATAAGTTGACTCAGGGGTTCATTTTTGGGTAGTGGCACAGTCAGCTGTGAGCTCTGCCACAAGACCAAGAGCACGGTTCTCGTTGATGCCAGTTCTGCCTTGAAACTCAAGCTTCTTTCTGCTTGGAGATGAGCCTGAGTATGGATCAGATAGCCATTCAGTTCAATTCAATTTGCTTTTCACTCTGCAGGTCTTAACCTGATCTCATTCTCCATTGGAAAGGGACTCTGGTATGGGCACTTTTGTAACTTCACTGAAGTATCTGGCAGGAGAAATTTTCATCCCTAGACAGAGGAAGAAGGTCAAGAGGACCATGGTCACTTAGTTCAGAAGAGATATATTACACGCTTGCTTTCATGGGGAATAGATTTCATCACTCAGTGTATAGCAAGACAAGTGGGTGAGCATCACCTCTGCCTTCTCTTATGTATATAGGGCTTCCCTTGTGGCTCAGCTGGTAAAGAATCCACCTGCAATGCAGGAGACCTGGGTTCCATCCCTGGGTTGGGAAGATCCCCTGGAGAAGCAAAAGGCTACCCACTCCAGTATTCTGGCCTGGAGAACTCCATGGACTATGTAGTCCATGGGGTCACAAAGAATCAGACACAACTAGATGACTTTCACTGGAATTAGAATTTAGAGGGCTTCCCAGGTGGCATTGGTGGTAAAGAATCCACCTGCCAATGTAGGAGATTCAAGAGATGTGGGTTCAATCCCTAGGTCGGGAAGATCCTCTGTAGTAGGAAATGGCATCCCACTCCAGTATTCTCGCCTGGAAAATTCCATAGGTAGAAGAACTTGGCAGGCTATAGTCCATGGGGTCACAAAGAGTCAGACATGACTGAGTGAGCACACACAAGAATTTAGACTTTATGTGTCTTCTTTATTAAAGGGTGATTTTTAAGTGCCACACTCAAATTCTCCATAGGCATTGATTAACTGAGAATCCTCCTGCCAAAAATGCTTCAAGTTTTATTTTTATTCCAAAAAATCAAAACTTTAAAACCAAAAGAATACTTCTGTGAATGCACCAGAATTTTTAGGGGCCTTTTGTTACATATCATACATGACTAGTGTTTCCCACTCATAAAAAGTAAATTTGTTGTTGCAGATAAGAAATATCAGCCATTGTCTAAATTTCCTCTTTTAACATACTTTAAAGCTGATAATTTTTTGGTTAGTTCCTGGATAGTTTGAATTACTGATATTCAGAAAACTCTACATGGTTCTCGAGCAGATAGTACACACCTGTTTGCTATAACCTGTGTATGGGCTGGTTCTTGCCTTTCCTTGCGATGTGGGAGACATGGGTGTGGGCTGCCAGACTCTAGTAGGAGAGGAGTACAACTGAGCTCAATTCGCCTCTTTCCTGTTCTTTACTCCTTACAACTCACTTATGTGCTCATAAGTTATAGAATGGGGAAAATGTTCACATTAGAAGATACATATATTAATTTAGCTATGATGCTTAAATAATTTTAAAGCTCCGGGATTGGATGCAGTAGTTCACTTCTCTTTTGCATTTCATGTTCCTGCAGGGCTGTTAGGGGGTCTGAGTCCCACTATATTGCTTGGTGACCTAGGCTTCAGCACTTCTGGGTGCCCTTCTAGAACCTTTAGCCTGCCTAGTTTCTTAGCCTCCATTCTAGGGAAGGAGAGTTATAGAATCTCCTGTGAGTTTTCATTGCCTTGAGCTGGAGGCAGCACATGTCAATGTTACTGCCACTTCACTGGAAAGAAATAGTTGCATGACTTCATCTAATTCCAAGGAGACCAGGAAATGTAGGGGATAAAGGGGGCAATGGAATATTTGTCTGCTGTGAAATTCTATTTCCAAGCCTCAAAATAGAATAATATTTTTAAAGACGTGGACGAGAGAATGCAGATGGTTTGAGATAGGTAGGAACTGGAGCATTAGCGTTTTGTAAGTTTAATGTTAAGACAGGTGTTGCTATTATAAGGTGTTATTATAATATTTGGAAATTTTGTTAGAGGATTAATTTGTGAACTTTGACTCAGATGGTAGAGGCTGTCTGCAATATGGAAGACCCAGGTTCAATCCCTGGGCTGGGAAGTTCCCCTGGGGAAGGAAATGGCAACCTACTCCAGTGTTCTTGCATGGAATAATCCCGTGGACAGGGAAGGCTGACAGGCTACAAACTGTGGGGTTGCAAAGAGTTGGGCATGACTGAGTGACTAACACTTTCACTTACAGGTTTAAATCCCTAGAAGTGGAGTTGATAGAAACATTATGGCAAAGATGCTCCATATTTTATAAAATAACTTCCTGTTTTTCTTAGGGTGAGAGCCTACAGATACTTTATTTTGATTTCCATTGAAATGAGTCTTAAGATTTCATCACTACTCACATTCATCTTATCTATTTAAATTTAAATCACCCCATGTTAAGTATCATACATGTAATTTTATCTACACAGGCCCTTGTCATTACTACTGTAATTTCATTAATTCTTGAGATTATGAAATAATGACATGGGCCATTTACCTTGTAAACATTTCTATTCAGCCTTATGTCACAAGTTCAAGAAACCTTTAAGCCTCAAGAAAATGAAAGCCCAGAGGTATCAGGTGCCTTGTCCGATGTTTATTTTCTGCTTTATAGCAACACTCTTCTACTAGTTAATGGATGGGATTGTCAGGCACAAATGTAACAAGGAATAGTTGGGACCCTTAAGTATTTCAATTATGGCAGTGGCTCCTGAACTTTCCTCTCTATATTAATCCCTGGGACTTCTTGTTAGAAACATAGTTTCACAGGTTTCTGCAGTGATTTGGGTTTGGTGGGTCTGGGGGATCTACACTTGGACAAGCACGTTCTTCATGACTATGGTGTAGGTGACCTACAGACGTCTGGCTAACTACTGGCTCACATCACAGATTGTACACGTCCATCCTAATCTCTCCCCTCCCTCCTCTCCCTGTTCTGCTCTACTGAGTGGGAAAAACTGAGAAGAACTTATTACATTGAAATGTTTACTTCTGTATCAGGGCTCTTGTGCGCAGTGGCGTCAGACTCTGTGTGACCCCATGGACTGTAGCCTGCCAGGCTACTCTGTCCATGGAAGTTTCCAGGCAAGACTACTTCAGTGGGTTGTCATTTCCTCCTCCAGGCAGAGCTGTTAGTTGCAAACAGGAAACATTACTCTACTCTGGCTGTTTGAAGCAGAAAAGGGATTTATTAATGGGAATGAGATAACTCGAGTACCTCTGGAAGGGCTGGAGAACTAAGCATAGAGATAAACTACCAGGAAAGATGCCTAAAATCTACCTCAGAGGAGTTCCAGAGGATAAACCATTGTTGCATGTCTGGGCAGTGATGCTGCGGCTTATCCAGACGATGCTTCCAACTCTGAACACTAAATACTACCACCAGAAGCTCCACACCAGCTCCCCTAGCCATGTCCAGAAACTGCTTGGAGCTGCCACCGCTTTCACTAGGAAGGATATATGTGGTGCTTGCTTTACTGGGCTGATTCAAAGAGGGGCTCATCTCATCTGATTGGCAGATCTTGGTCACAGCCTGCATCTGGCATCAAGACATGCTGGGAAAGAAATACCTAGCTTTTGTGGTGGGAGGTGCCCCTGTCTTCCACCAAGAGTTATGAGGTGATGGTTCTCCAAGGTATTATGTTGTCTGAAAGAACAATACCACATTTATTACAATTGAATTTGGGAACATATACAACTTTCTCCTTTAGCCTTGTTGATGATTAGATTACCATATTGAATTAATTAATGGTCCTGTGTTTGTAAATCAGTTTTTATTGCATGTAAATTTCAGCATACATTTTATAAAGTCCTGTTTTCAAAGAAATGTTTAGTTTCATATCCTTCTGATTTAGGAACATTTTGTTTAATGACTAATACCTATGTTGATTGAAAAAAATTCTCTTTTCCATCTCAGAGAAAATTTAGAAAAGGAAATCTTTTCTTAGAGTTTTGTGGGAGAAATTAATGTTTTACAATGTGAAATAGGAGAAAAAAATTCTCTTCCTCTAGAGGAAAAATATTATTGGCCAATGAAAGGTTTTCTATTGTGAGAGAATATCTTGGATGATTCAGGATATATGGAATTCTTTTTTCTCAGTGTATTTCTTACATAGGAGCAGATAGGAGGCTCTTATTTCTTTGGACAGGATGTGTTCTGCAGGTAGGTTTTATTCTTTGCCCTTCAGCTTCTTTATTGCTGGGCACTGTGTTAGGAAGTATACTGGAGAAAGAAACTCTCAATTTGGTTACTTTAAAACAGGAAAAATGCAACAATAGGTGAAAAATGCTTCATTTGTTCATTTGGCAAATGTTTATTGACTGCCTATTCTAAAAAGTGTTATCCCATTGTCACTACTCCCAAGAAGCTCACAGACAAGTGGAAACTGACCAATAATTGAATTATAAACATTGGACACTGTGAGAGTAGATAGAAGACATATTTAATTTAAACTGGGAGGGTGTCAAAGCTGGCTTTCTAGAATCAATAATGCCTTTCAGTGTCTTAACGATTAAGATAAAGTTAGACACGCAGTGGCTATGGGAGGTGTAACAGGGAACACAGCATGGGTCAGAGGCAGTCACATGGCTCAGAAGCATGAAGGGGCATTTAGCAAAACTTTAGAGACCATGATTCAGAAGTAGGAGAGCTAAAATTGATGGGACAGGTTAAGTGGGGCAAGTCTCCCCTCAGGACAATGGAGAAGTTAGGTATCTGTTGGTCTACATTCCTGATCACAGGTTGATGGCTCAGATGGAAAAGAATCTGCCTGCAATGCAGGAGACGGTGGTTCAGTCCCTGGGTTGGGAAGATCCCCTGGAGAAGGGAATGGCAACCCACTCATATTCTTCCCAGGGGAATTCCATGAACAGGGGAGCCTGGTGAGCTATAATCATCCATGGGGTCACAAGAGTCAGACATGACTGAGTGACTTTGACTTTCACATTCCTGAGTAGGTCAGCGGGAAAGGAAATCCAGAGCACAAGTGATAGGTTGGCTTTGCTCAGGTAGTGGTTTCTCATCTATGAATGGAGACACAGAAGGGTTGGGAAGATCCCCTGGAGGCCAGCATGGCAGCCCACTCCAGTATTCTCGCCTGGAGAAGTCCACGGGCAGAGGAGCCAGGCGGGCTACAATCCACAGGTCTGCAAGGAGTCAGACAAGTCTAAAGCAACTAAGCTCACAACACAGGAGGAAGTCAGCAGATGCAAGTAGGGCATCTGTTCCACAGACCTCCTAGAGGTGGGGAGGAGGGCAAGGCAGCTGCTGCGTTTCCTGAGGCCTCGGAGGGAGCCGGTGGAATAAGGAGCCTGGAGGGACTGTGAAAGCTTGAAATCAAAATCCAACGGCACACATGTTCGTTTGTACCCCCTTTGTAAGATTCCACATATAAATGATATGTATTTTGTGTTTCTGTCTGACTTATACTTCATGCAGTGTGACCATCTCTAGGTCCATCTACGTTGCTGCAAATGGCATTATTTTATTCTTTTTTTATGGCTAGTGGATAGGGGATGGAGGAGGGATAAATTAAGAGATTGGGATTGACATATATATACTACTGTGTATAGAATGGGCTTTCCAGGTGTTTCAAATGGTAAAAATATCCACCTGCCAATGCAGGAGACACAAAGTAGGAAATGGCAACCCATTCCAATATTGTCGCCTGGAAAATTTCATTGACAGAGGAGCATGGTGAACTGTATAGTCCATGGGGTTACAAAGAGTTGAACATTACAGAGCATACACATGCTCTGGTGTATGCTGAGCAAACGCACATGTATAAAATAGGTAACTAGTAAGAAACTGCTGTATTGCACAAGGAATTCTACTCAATAATCTGTAATGGACTATATGGGAGAAGAATCTAAAAGGAAAAAGAGTGGATATAAGTATATGTATAACTGATTCACTTTGTTCTATATCTGAAACTAACACAACATTGTAAAGCAATTACAATCCAATGAAAATTTTAAAAAGAAACCAATGGGACAAAAAATCAACAAAGGGCCATTTCATAGCTTACTTTTTTTAAAAAATATACCTTGGCTCTACATTTTTTAAATGGAAATATATTCAACATAAAACATTGTGTAAGTTTAAGTTGTACAACATGTTGATTCGATACATCTATATAGTGCAATGTGATTACCATTGTAGTATTAACTATCCCCTCTAATCATGTCGCATATTTATCATTTCTCATTGTGGTGGGGATCAGTAAGCTCTAATCTCTTGGTAAGTGTGATGATTGTCATGCAATATTGACTCTAATCCCTGTCCTGTGCATTAGATCTTCAGGATTTATTTATCTATTAATACTAGTTACAAGTTAGCCTTACTTTATTGTGTTTCACAGGAGTTTTGGGAGAGACTGGGAGGGAGAGATGTGATCACCCACATTCACAACCAAGTGAAGCTAGAAATCTCAGGCTCTCATGTTCACTGTCCCCAAACTCTTCTTCTAGATGCCAGGTAGTGGGGAGGCCAGTAGGATGGGATGGCTGTACTCCTGCCTTTCTGTTTCTCTTTTTGCCTTCCATGATCAAATTCCTGGAACCATTATTCTGGATGTTTGGCTTTTCCCCTAAAACTTGGTATCTCTAATGTGTGATGTGAATTCACCCTGCTGCCTTCATGTAGCTGCTGAGACTCTTGGAACCTTAGCAGATAACTCATCTCCAGACCCAGGTGCATCATATCTAGTGCTTATTCTATGGCAAACTATCTCTTGCACCAGTGGTTCAGGCAGTATGGTTACTAAATGTGATGTGTTTTGCATCCCATGATGCTGGAATTTTTATGAGTTCTTTAACGCTCCATAGAGACAACAAGGTGGAATATTTGAAATAGATGTCATGTTGGGACGTCCAGGAAAAGGTAGCCATAAAGGCAACCACCTGCTTCACTTTCTTGCATGAATGACTTTAGAATATTTTGCCCCTCTTATTTGAGTTTCTGAAATGCTCATGGTACTCACCTCTATCGACAGCCCTACCCCAAAGGGATGTTGAATATTTTTATTTGCATCTCTAAATTCCTGCTAAAGTTTTAATTTTATTTTACCCACTGGTAAATGTAATAAACAGTGATGCTCAGAGAGTACAGATTTAAGCTTGCCTTTCCTCTCTGCATAAAAGTGCATGCTAATGGTTGCTGGATAATTAAAATTAAACCAAGTTTAATAGATAAACAAATTAAAGCAGAGCAAAATATGCATGCCTCCCTAAGCAGCACACACATTATCAGAGAGGGTGACTCTAATTATTCAAAGATATAGCAAGAGCTATCGAAGGAGCTATTGATTTTTTAAGATAAGAAAGTGTTTTCAGTATTAATGAGTTGTATTTGTTTACAAGCCAAATTGTAATACTGTAGAAATTAAAAAGGAAATTGGACCAAAGCTATCCAAACCTCACATACTAATCAGCACTTATCAATTAATAGGTCATGATCTACTGCTATTACTTTTAACATTTACTTTAAATTACAAGGTAACACATGAACTTATTTTCTTTATAAAATATTATAATATTTCTGACCATCCCCAGGTTTCTATTCCTTTCTGAGAGGTAACACTTGACATCGGTTTGGTGTGGATACTTCCAAATGATTTCTAATGCATTTTAAGTACATTTGTCTATATATATTCATACAAATTTTACAGTGTTGTACTGTGGATTTTTCGTTGAATTATTTTTTGGTTTCCAAAATAAATGAGATAATTCTCTATGTACCTTTCTCTAAAATGCATTTATCATTCAACCATATGTCTTAGAGATGTCTTTGATGATACATAACAAATCTACTTCAATATTTCCCCTTATCTCATTTTTTTCCTCATTATATATTTGTATCAAAGCAATAAATGCCCCTGATTGAAAAATAAAAAAGTACAAGAAAGGCTAATGTTAAGATGCAACAATTTCTGCTTCATGGCCACCAGCCCCACTTCTCATGGGCAACCAGTCTGAGTATATGCCTGTTGCTATTATATCCAGGTCTCAAAATAATCTATGTCCATATCATTATTAATGAATTTTAATTGCAGACAGTATAGTGACTTCCTCCTTGATGAACTATGATTCCCCTTACATATATAGTTGCTACTTCCCTTCTCATTTTCCTCCAATATGACCCTAACATTGTATGTAGTTTCTCTATTGATTCTCTTTGCAATTATATTATAGTTAAAATATTTAAATGTTTATTTCTTATCAATCATATATAGATATATGGATTCTAATTTTATATAATTGATGCTACCTTTTCTTTCTGATTCTCTTTCCTTTTCACCCTTCCAATTTATTTTATAGTCAATACCCTTTAGAGTGTTACCTGGGCTTATGTGCTTTGTTAAGTTGAATCGAAAAGTTGAAAATCAACAAATGGCATTTACATTCTTGTAACTATGTAGTTAAGACATACACAAAGAATATATGCTATCTATGATTTTTCAGTATATAGTTTTCATTTTTTGTTTTGATAGCATTTTATTTTCTCACATTATATTTGCCTTTATCATATTATTTTCAAAAACTCTGTTCGGTAAACTATGGACTCTTCCTTTCCAGAGATCTTCTCAGGGCCATCATTCAATTGTTCCCATTCAGACTATTCTCTAGGCCTGTTTCCAGCTTTTATCCCCACTGCTTCTTTAGAATGTTCGTCTCATTTCTTATTTCCAGGTCTTTTTTGATTTAGGGTTTTCTCAAGTAACTTACTAGGAAAAGGCATCTGAGGGGTAAATTTTTGTGCATGATGAATGTATTTTTTCTCCCTTAAAACTTGATTGATAACTTGGTTGAATAAGGATTAAAGTTTCAAGGTTTATGCCTTGAAATTACGCTCCTTACGATAATGAAGGCGTATAATATTGTTGTGAGCAGTCTGAAGGTGATCAACTGATTATTCCTGTGTCCATGACCTTGTTTTTTTTTTCCCATCTGAAAACTTTCAACATCCTTATTCTTAGCATTGTAAAACCTTCCAGCTATTTCCTTGTGGGTCTTCTTCTTTTAAAGTCGGTCTTTTACTTTGGAATCTCATGTCTTTCACTCATGGAAACTTAACTGTACTGTTTATTACATAATTTTTCTCTTTCATTATCTCTATCTCTTTCTAGAATTCCTATTAGAATGAAATGTCTGATGCTTGGGTCATGCAGATTAATGCTTCATTTATATTTTTAAATTCTCTTCTTTTTATTCTCCTTCTTGGTATATTTGACTTTATTTCCAAATTGTCCTTTGGTTTTTTAAAGTTGATATACTTTCAGCATGTAACTATTTCTGTTTTTCCTTGACTCTTCCTTTTTAAATGATCTCTTATTTTTCCATGGAAAAATCTTGGGATTTCTGAAGATAGGAGTTAGAGATTTTTAAATGTTTCATTCCCCCAAATTATTCTTTCCCTCTGGCATCATTTTTTTTTTTCTTTTTAGATCTTTATCTGTGTCTTCCCTTTGGAATTTTTGTTCAAATATTAGGTGATTGTAATGTTAAGGTCTTCTTTCCTCTTTTTAGGATGAGGGTATAAAAAGCCTTTTGGGGAGCTGTGTGCAGGGGTGGGGGTTAGGCCTTGTCCTCTGGAGGCCTCTGCTCCAGGACAGTTACTCAAAGAACTCAAAGGCCAGAATGGATGTCTTCTGTTTGTGGTTGTTCCGTGAGGGGAGAAATAACTGCGCAACAATACTCTGCACCAGCTTCCCAGGAGCCCTCACTTAGAACGGCCCCACTTTTGGATCAAGGCTCTGTGCTTCCTCTCTTGAAATTAATAGTGATCTTATCTTTGAATCTGTTTTCCAAGTCAAATTCAACAGGACAGTGCAGCATGTGTGGAGGTTGTTAGCTCGAGGAGTCCCACCTCCTCCCATAACAGGTTTGCTGTCTCCACTCCATGCCCTCTGGATCCCTAGCTACTCCAGCATTGCCTAGCCCATGACCTGGTGATCCTTGGGGTGTGCCACTCGGGGCGGTGACTGGGCTGTGTGTGTGTTTCTGTGAGCTTGTGTCTGTGTGTGTAGTGGGATTGGTAGGGGAGAAAGGGGGTTGTGCCTCACCATTGTCCACCACTCCGTGGTCACCGATGGCCTGGTCACGGATGTGGGGTGGGCTGACCTTGGTTGCTGGTCCCACGGGGCCACAGTACCTGTGGGGCAGCTCCGCAGGCATCACTCAGCAGAGGCTCCTCACCTCTCAGGTCTAGGAACCGAACATGTCTTACAATTTTCAGTCATCTGTCCTTTGTGACCCTTCCCTGCCCTTGGGTTTGTGTTTGCAATTTGCACTGGGTCTCCTAAATTACACAGTCTACTGAGTGTAGATAATGAGATAATGAGAATTGATATCACTTTGTCATCTATGTGTGCCTTTAAATTTAAATAAGTACGTTGACCTGGCTCTCCAAAGGGGCTACCCTTGCATTACTATTACTAGAATTTCCCTATACTCTTACCTCATTTTTTAACATTATCATTGTTTAATTTGGCCATTCTTGTGATTACCCTGCTTATTAGTGAAGTTGACTGCGTTTTCATCTATTGTTTCATATTTTTTCATACAATTAACCTTTTTATATGGCTAATCTTGTAAATTACTCATTTGTATTTCCTTTAGGTGAATATTTTGTGTTCAAGCCTTTGATTTTTTGTCTTTTTCTTTTTGACTTATGTAGTTCTCTATATGGGCTTCCCAGGTGGCACCAGCAGTAGAAAATCCGCTTGCTAATGCAGAAGATATAAGAGTTGTGGGTTTGATCACTGGGGCAGGAAAATTCCCTGGAGGAGGGCATGGCCACCCACTCCAGTATTCTTGTCTGTAGAATCCCATGGACAGAGGAGCCTGGTGGGCTCCAATCCATAGGGTTGCAAAAAAATCAGACATGACTGAAACAACTTAGCAGGCAGCACATACAGTTGTTTGTATATATATATTTACTTAGTATTTGCCAGACACTATTCTAAATTTATATATAACCTCATTTAATTGCAACAATGCTTCAAGGTAGTTTACTTTTATTATTTTCATTTTACATAGAAAATTATGGCACTGAGAGGCTAATTACTATGAAGGAGCTGACACAGTTAACAATACTTTGTTACATACATTGTAAATAGTTTCTCCCTATTTTTTGGTTTATAGGGTCTTTTGTCTCCTGGAAAATTTAAAATTTGGTCTTATAAAATTCATCAAACTTTTAAAATGTCTTTTGGCTTTTCATGTCTTATTTAAAAAGATTATCCCTATCTCAACTTCATATACATTGATGTTTAGATTTTTAAGCATAGCTATTTAATCTTCTGTTTATATTGAGATTTTTTTCATTTTTCTTGACTTTTTTGTGTGAAAAATTTTACTTAAAAAATATGAATGGCCAATTGTTCCAATAGCTCATCTTTTTTGCAAAGTCTTTTACCCATTGATTTAAGTGACACTGTGTCATATTCTAGATTCACATATATTCTTTGTTTTGTTTGGATTCTTGGTTCCTTTCTAGTTTACATTCTTAGTCATTATAGTTTGTGATATGTTTGGATATCAGGTAGGCATTTGCCCTTTATTTTTCTTCTCCAAAATTGTCTTGTATATTATCAGGTATTTAGTTTTCGCTATGAAGTTGAGAATCAGTTGATCAGGTTTGGTGAAAAGTCCATTTGTTGACTCCATATGGATAGCATTGAAATTGCCATATTGTTTGGAGACAGTTAACATTTTAATTTTAGTTATAGTGGAATATCACTGTATTTATTCATCTTTTTTAACATCTAGAAAATATATTTTAGAGGTTTCTTAGAAATGAAAATCTTGCATGTATTTGTATAGTCTTATTCTTATCTAAGTACTTCCTAGTAGTTGCTATGGTAAGTGGCATTTTTTTCTGTTATATTTTCTCATTGGTTATAGGTAATATAGAGGAAAACTATGGATTTTTTTATACCGCTCTGGTATCTGACCATTTTCCTTTTTGTACTTCAATTAATTTTTAAGCTAATCCTCTTGTTGCTAGGTCTTCAACTAGTTATGCTAAATAGGTCTTCCTTTTCAAAGATTTGCCATGATTTCTATTGAAAGACAGCAAATCCTACTGAGCCTTATTGTCATGAGAATTGCTTCTCAAGGACTTCATGGTCAATGTGCCCACCTGTACCCCCAAACTCATTCCCAATGTACTTTACCCAGAGGCTAGTTTTGTCAGTGTACTAAAATGATGAAAGTAATTCAATTTCTAAATTATATTTTGGAATAGTTATTGCATCCTGCCAAAAGATGCTTGAAAGAGCAGGTGTTTTCCATGGCTCTTGACAATTTACATTGGCCAAATGTTTCTGTTTAAATTTGGAAATTTGGTCTATGTGGGCTCAAAAACAAGGCTTAGTTTTCGACAAGGGGAAAAATACCTTTAAAATAGCTTCAAAAGGATTTACGTAAAGTTAATTTTGGTTAGATCCTTTGATGACTTGGTTCTGGGAACAGGGTTGCTTAATAGAATACAGGCTACCTAGTTATATTTGAATGTCAGATAAACAGCAAATACTTTGTAGTGTACATTCTATGTAATATTTCAGGCATATTTATTTCATGCAATATTGGGGACATACTTATAGTAAAAAAAATGTTTATCTAAATTTATATTTTATCAGGTGATTTCTGTTTTTCATTGACATCTATTGACACTATCTGGGAAGGCATTGTGAGCAGACATAGATGTTGCAGTATATAGACACCAAGAGTAACAGTATGACCATCTGTTTTGATACAGGAAGTAGCAAAAATAAATAAATAAATAAAAGATTTCACTTTTTTTGATTTCACTGTTTTTTTAAAAACACTTTCACACAAAAAGACTTTGAAGACTATTCATTTACCTTAGTCTGTTCAGGGTTGGGGATGATGAATCTTTCAGCTTCTTTCTTCAGCTTAAGACCCTGTTGTGAAAGTAGCAAAAAAGTCATATAATGTTACATGGAAATTATTTTAAGATTTCTGTCACTTTTTGAGTTATATGTTTAGATTAGTTCATTACAATTTTATTCAGTTAATTATTTAATTTACCCTTTATTTTACATTGGAGTATAGTTGATTAGCAATGCTGTGTTAGTTTCAAGTATACAGCAAAGTGATTCCCTTATACATATACATGTATCTATTGTTTTTCAAATTCTCTTTACATTTAGGTTGTTATACAATATTGAGCAGAGTTCTCTGTTCTGTGCAACAGATCACTGTTGGTTACCCATTTTAAACATAGCAATGAGTACATGTCAATCCCAAACTCCTTAATTATCCCTCAAACCACTGCCCCCTCAACCCCTGGTAAGCATAAGTTCTCCAAGTCTGTTTCTGTTTTATAAGTTCATTTGTATCATTTTTTTAAAAAGATTCTACATATAAGTGATATCATACAATATTTATCTTTCTCTGCCTGACTTACTTCACTCAGTATGACAATCTCTATATCCATTCATGTCATGCAAATGACATTGTTTCATTCTTTTTTATGGCTGAGGAATATTCCATTGTATTTATGTACCACATCTTCTTTATCCTTTCCTCTTTTGATGGATTTCTAGGTTGCATCCATATCCTGGCTATTGTAAATAGTGCTGCAATCAACTTTGGGGTGCTTGTATCCTTTCACACTAGGTTTTTCTCTCAGTATATACTCAGGAGTGGAATTGCAGGGTCATACGTTAGCTCTATTTTTAGTTTTTAAAGGAGCCTCCATACTGTTCGCTACAGTGGCTGTACCAATTTACACTCCCACCAACAGTGTAGGAGGATTCCCTTCTCACCACACCCTCTCTAGCATTTGTTGTTTGTGGATTTTTTTTATTTTTTGATGATGTCCATTTTTCCTGGTATGAGGTGATATCTCATTATATCTTCGATATGCATTTCTCTAAGTATTAGTGATGTTGAACATCTTTTCATGTGCCTCTTGGCATCTGTATGTCTTCTTTGGAGAAATGTCCAATTAGATATTCTGCTCATTTTTTGATTGAGTTATTTGTTGTGATGATATTAAGCTGCCTGAGGAAGGGCTCCTTAATCTCCTTGCTATCCTTTGGAACTCTGCATTCAAATGGGAATATCTTTCTTTTTCTCCATTGCTTTTCACTTCTCTTCTTTTCACAGCTATTTGTAAGGACTCCTCAGACAGCCACTTTGCTTTTTTGCATTTCTTTTTCTTGGGGATGATCTTGATCCCTGTCTCCAGTACAGTGTCAAGAACCTCCATCCATAGTTCATCAGGCAGTCTGTCCATCAGATCTAGTCCCTTAAATGTGTTTCTCACTTCCACTGTATAATCATAAGGGATTTGATTTAGGTCATACCTGAATGGTCTAGTGGTTTTCCCCTCTTTCTTCAATTTCAGTCTGAATTTGGCAATAAGGAGTTCATGATCTGAGCCACAGTCAGTTTCTGATATTGTTTTTGCTGACTATACAGAGCTTCTTCATCATTGGCTGCAAAGAATATAATCAATCTGATATTGGTGTTGGCCATCTGGTGATGTCCATGTGTAGAGTCTTCTCTTGTGTTGTTGGAAGAGGGTATTTGCTATGACCAGTGTGTTCTTTTGGCAAAACTCTATTAGCCTTTGTCCTGCTTCATTCTGTACTCCAAGGCCAAATTTGCCTGTTACTCCAGGTGTTTCTTGACTTCCTACATTTGCATTCCAGTCTCCTATAATGAAAAGGACGTCTTTGTTGGGTGTTAGCTCTAAAAGGGCCTTGTAGGTCTTCATAGAACCATTCAACTTCACAGCATTACTGGTTGGGCCATAGACTTGGATTACCATGATATTGAATGGTTTGCCTTGGAAAGAGAGACCATTCTGTCATTTTTGAGGTTGCATCCAAGTACTGCATTTCAGACTCTTTTGTTGACTATTATAGCTACTCCATTTCTTCTAAGGGATTCCAGCCCACAGTTCAGTTCAGTTCCCAGTTGTGTCCATCTCTTTGCAATCCCATGAACTGCAGCATGCCAGGCCTCCCTGTCCATCACCAACTCCTGGAGTTCACCCAAACCCATGTCCATTGAGTTGGTGATGCCATCCAACCATCTCTTCCTCTGTCGTTCCCTCCTGCTCCTGTCCTCAATCTTTCCTAGCATCAGGGTTTTCTCAAATGAGTCAGCTCTTCCATCAGGTGGCCAAAGTATTGGAGTTTCAGTTTCAACATCAGTCCCACCAATGAATATTCAGGACTGATTTCCTTTAGGACTGATGGGTTTGATCTCCTCGCAGTCCAAGGGACTCTCAAGAGTCTTCTCCAACACCACAGTTCAAAAGCATCAATCCTTCGGCACTCAGTTTTCTTTATAGTCCAATGCTCACATCTATGTGTGATAACTGGAAAAATCATAGCCTTCACTAGATGGGCCTTTGTTGGCAATGTAATGTCTCTGCTTTTTAATATGCTATCTAGGTTGGTCATAACTTTCCTTCCAAGGAGTAAGCCTCTTTTCATTTCATGGCTGCAATCACCATATACAGTGATTTTGGACAGAAAAATAGTCAGTCACTGTTTCCACTGTTTCCTCATCTATTTCCCATGAAGTGATGGGACCAGATCCCATGATCTTAGTTTTCTGAATGTTGAGCTTTAAGCCAAACTTTTTACTCTCCTCTTTCACTTTCATCAAGAGCCTCTTTAGTTCTTCTTCACTTTCTGCCATGAGGGTGGTGTCACCTGCATGTCTGAGGTTATTGATATTTCTCCCGGCAATCTTGATTCCAGCTTGTGCTTCCTCCAGCCCAACGTTTCTCATGATGTACTCTGCATAGAAGTTAAATAAGCAGGGTGACAATATAAGCCTTGACGTACTCCTTTTACTATTTGGAACCAGTCTGTTGTTCCATGTCCAGTTCTAACTGTTGCTTTCTGACCTGCATACAGGTTTCTCAAGAGGCAGGTCAGGTGGTCTGGTATTCCCACCTCTTTCAGAAATTTCCAGTTTATTGTGATCCACACAGTCAAAGGCGTTGGCATAGTCAATAAAGCAGAAATAGATGTTTTTCTATAGCTCTCTTGCTTTTTTGCTGATTCAGTGGATGTTGGCAATTTGATTTCTGGTTTTCTGCCTTTTCTAAAACCAATTTGAACATCTGGATATTCACAGTTCATGTATTGCTGAAGCCTGGCTTGGAGAATTTTAAGCATTATTTTACTAGCGTGTGAGATGAGTGCAATTGTGCATTAGTTTGAGCATTCTTGGCATTAACTTTCCTTGGGATTGGAATGAAAAGTGACCTTTTCCAGTCCTGTGGCCACTGCTGAGTTTTCTAGATTTGCTGGCATATTGAGTGCAGCACTTTCACAGCCTCATCTTTCAGGTTTTGAGAGAGCTAAACTGGAATTCCATCACCTCCCCTAGCTTTGTTCATATACCCATTGTACTGTGGAGTTTCAAAGAATAGCAAGGAGAGATAAGAAAGCCTTCCTCAGTGATCAGTGCAAAGAAATAGAGGAGAACAATAGAATGGGAAAGACTAGAGATCTCATCAAGAAAATTAGAGACACCAAGGGAACATTTCATGTAAAGATGGGCTCAATAAAGGACAGAAATGGTAGGGATCTAACAGAAGTAGAAGATATTAAGAAGAGGTGGCAAGACTACACAGAACTGGACAAAAAAGATCTTCACAACCCAGATAATCATGATGGTGTGATGACTCACCTAGAGCCAGACATCCTGGAATGTGAAGTCAAGTGGGCCTTACAAAGCATCACGATGAACAAAGCTAGTGGAGGTGATGGAATTCCAGTTGAGCTATTTCAAATCCTAAAAGATGAGGCTGTGAAAGTGCTGCACTCAATAAGTCAGCAAATTTGGAAAACTCAGCAGTGGCCACAGGACTGGAAAAGGTCAGTTTTCATTCCAATCCCAAAGAAAGGCAATTGCAAAGAATGCTCAAATTAACTCACAACTGTACTCATCTCACATGCTAATAAAGTAATGCTCAAAATTTTCTAAGCGAAGCTTTAGCAATACATGAACTGTGAACATCCAGATGTTCAAGCTGGATTTAGAAAAGGCAGAGGAACCAGAGATCAAATTGCCAACATCCGCTGGATAATTGAAAAAGCAAGAGAGCTACAGAAAAACATCTATTTCTGCTTTATTGAACTATGCCAAAGCCTTTGACTGTGTGGATCACAATAAACTGTGGAAAATTCTGAAAGAGATGGGAATACCAGCCCACCTGACATGCCTCTTGAGAAACCTATATGCAGGTCAGGAAGCAACAGTTAGAACTGGACATGGAACAACAGACTAGTTCCAAATAGGAAGAGGAGTATGTCAAGGCTGTATATTGTCACCCTGCTTATTTAACTTCTATGCAGAGTACATCATGAGAAATGCTGGGCTGGAGGAAGCACAAGCTGGAATCAAGATTGCCAGGAGAAATATCAATAACTTCAGATACGCAGGTGACACCACCCTCATGGCAGAAAGTGAAGAAGAACTAAAGAGGCTCTTGATGAAAGTGAAAGAGGAGAGTGAAAAGGTTGGCTTTTTTTTTTCCATTTATTTTTATTAGTTGGAGGCTAATTACTTTACAACATTGCAGTGGTTTTTGTCATACATTGAAATGAATTAGCCATGGATTTACATGTATTCCCCATCCCGGTCCCCCCTCCCACCTCCCTCTCCACCCCATCCCTCTGGGTCTTCCCAGTGCACCAGGCCTGAGCACTTGTCTGATGCATCCAACCTGGGCTGGTGAACTGTTTCACCCTAGATATACATGTTTTGATGCTGTTCTCTTGAAACAGCCCACCCTCGCCTTCTCCCACAGAGTCCACAAGTCTGTTCTATACATCTGAGTCTCTTTTTCTTTTTTTGCATATAGGGTTATCGTTACCATCTTTCTAAATTCTATATATATGTGTTAGTATACTGTAATGGTCTTTATCTTTCTGGCTTACTTCACTCTGTATAATGGGCTCCAGTTTTACCCATCTCATTAGAACTGATTCAAATGAATTCTTTTTAATGGCTGAGTAATATTCCATGGTGTATATGTACCACAGCTTCCTCATCCATTCGTCTGCTGATGGGCATCTAGGTTGCTTCCATGTCCTGGCTATTATAAACAGTGCTGCGATGAACATTGGGGTGCATGTGTCTCTTTCGGATATGGTTTCCTCAGTGTGTATGCCTAGAAGTGGTATTGCTGGGTCATGTGGCAGATCTATTTCTAGCTTTTTAAGGAATCTCTACACTGTTTTCCATAGTGGCTGTACTAATTTGCATTCCCACCAACAGTATAAGAGGGTTCCCTTTTCTCCACACCCTCTCCAGCATTTATTGCTTGTAGACTTTTGGATAGCAGCCATCCTGACTGGCGTGTAATGGTACCTCATTGTGGTTTTGATTTGTATTTTTCTAATAATGAGTGATGTTGAACATCTTTTCATGTGTTTTTTTGCCATCCGTATGTCTTCCTTGGAGAAATGTCTGTTTAGTTCTTTGGCCCATTTTTTGATTGGGTCATTTATTTTTCTGGAGTTGAGCTGGAGGCGTTGCTTGTATATTTTTGAGATTAATCCTTTGTCTGTTGCTTTGTTTGCTATTATTTTCTCCCAATCTGAGGGCTGTCTTTTCACCTTGCTTATAGTTTCCTTTGTTGTGCAAAAGCTTTTAAGTTTCATTAGGTCTCATTTGTTTATTTTTGCTTTTGTTTCTAAAATTCTGGGATGTGGGTCATAGAGGATCCTGCTGTGATTTATGTCGGAGAGTGTTTTGCCTATGTTCTCCTCTAGGAGTTTGATAGTTTCTGGTCTTACATTTAGATCTTTAATCCATTTTGAGTTTATTTTTGTGTATGGTGTTAGAAAGTGTTCTAGTTTCATTCTTTTACAGGTGGTTGACCAGTTTTCCCAGCACCACTTGTTGAAGAGGTAGTCTTTTTTCCATTGTATATCCTTGCCTCCTTTGTCGAAGATAAGGTGACCATAGGTTCGTGGATTTATCTCTGGGCTTTCTATTCTGTTCCATTGATCTATATTTCTGTCTTTGTGCCAGTACCATACTGTCTTGATGACTGTGGCTTTGTAGTATAGTCTGAAGTCAGGCAGGTTGATTCCTCCAGTTCCATTCTTCTTTCTCAAGGTTACTTTGGCTATTTGAGTTTTTTTTGTATTTCCATACAAATTGTGAAATTATTTGTTCTAGTTCTGTGAAAAATACCGTTGGTAGCTTGATAGGGATTGCATTGAATCTATAGATTGCTTTGGGTAGTATAGCCATTTTGACAATATTGATTCTTCCAATCCATGAACACGGTATATTTCTCCATCTGTTTGTGTCCTCTTTGATTTCTTTCATCAGTGTTTTATAGTTTTCTATGTATAGGTCTTTTGTTTCTTTAGGTAGATATACCCCTAAGTATTTTATTCTTTTTGTTGCAATGATGAATGGTATCGTTTCCTTAATTTCTCTTTCTGTTTTCTCATTGTTAGTGAATAGGAATGCAAGAGATTTCTGTGTGTTAATTTTATGAAAAGGTTGGCTTAAAGCTCAACATTCAGAAAACTATGATCATGGCATCTGGTCCCATCACTTCATGGGAAATAGATGAGGAAACAGTGGAAACAGTGGCTGACTTTATTTTTCTGGGCTCCAAAATCACTGTAGATGGTGATTGCAGCCATGAAATGAAAAGAGGCTTACTCCTTGGAAGGAAAGTTATGACCAACCTAGATAGCATATTAAAAAGCGGAGACATTACTTTATCAACAAAGTTCTGCCTAATCAAGGCTATGCTTTTTCAGTAGTCATGTATGGATGTGATAGTTGGACTATAAAGAGAGCTGAGTGCTGAAGGATTGATGCTTTTGAACTGAGGTGTTGGAGAAGACTCTTGAGAGTCCCTTGGACAGCAAGGAGTTCCAACCAGTCCATCTTAAGGGATATCAACCCTGGGTGTTCATTGGTGGGACTGATGTTGAAGCTGAAACTCCAATACTGTGGATAACTGATGTGAAGAGCTTACTCATTTGTTAAGACCCTGATGCTAGGAAAGATTGAGGGCAGAAGGAGAAGGGGAGGACAGAGGATGAGATTGTTGGATGGCATCACGGACTCAATGGACATGAGTTTGGGTAAACTCCAAGAGTTGGTGATGGACAGGGAGGACTGGCGTGCTGTGGTTCATGGGGTCGCAAAGAGTTCGGCACAACTGAGCAACTGAACTGAACTGAAACTGCCTGAACTGTTTATAAATTTTGGAGACTAATCTCTTCTTGGTCACATCAGTTGCAAATGTTTTCTCCCATTCTTCCATGTGTCTTTTCATTGTGTTTATTGTTTCTTTTGCTGTACAAAAGCTTTTAAGTTTAGGTTTCATTTGTTTATTTTTATTTCCATTACTTTTAGAGACAGATGGGGAAATATACTGTTGTGATTTATGTCAGTGTTCTGCCTATGTTTTCCTTTAAGAATTTTTCTTGTATACTGTCTCACATTTAGGACTTTAATCCATTTTGAGTTTATTTTTTTGTGTATTGTGTTGAAGAATGTTCTAATTTCATCTCTTTAACAAGTAGCTGTCCAGTTTTCCCAGCACCATTTATTGAAGAGACTGTCTTTCCTCATATATTCTTGCCTCCTTTATCATAAATTATTGACCATAGGTTCATGTGTTTATTTCTACGTGCTCTTTCCTGTTCTGTTGATCTATATTTCTGTTTTTGTGCCAGCACCATACTGTTTTCATGACTATAGGTTTGTAGTATAGTCTGAAGTCAGGTAGCCTGATTGCTCCAGGTCTGTTTTTCTTTCTCATGATTGCCTTGGCTATTTAGGGTCTTATGTGTCTTCATACAAATTTTAATATTTTTTGGTTCTAGTTCTGTGAAATATGCCATTAGTAATATGATAGGGATTGCATTGAATCTGTTGATTGTCTTGGGTAGTATCATCATTTTGATGGTGTCGATTATTTCAGTCCAACAATGTGGTATATTGCTCCATCTGTTTGTGTCATCTTCATTTTCTTTCATGAATGTCTTACAGTTTTTGGAGTACAGGTCTTTTGTCTCCTTAGGTAGTTTTATTCCTAGGCTTTTTATTCTTTTTGATGGTAAGTGGGGTTGTTTATTTAATTTCTCTTTCTGATCATTTGTTGTTAGTGTATAAAAATACACAATGAGCCAATACCTATGGGCTGCAGCAAAATCAGTTCTAAGAGGGAGGTTCATAACAATATGATCTTGTCTCAGGAAAGCAGAATCTCAAATAAGCTACCTAAACTTATACCTAAAGCAACTAGAGACAAAAGAAGAAACAAAACTTAAAGTTAGTAGAAGGAAATAAATCATAAGTAGCAGAGATATATGAAATAAAGAAAAAAATAATAGCAAAGATCAATGAAACTAAAATCTAGTTCTTTGAAAAGATAAACTTGATAAACTGTTAGCCAGATTCATCAAGAAAAAAAGGGAGAGTGCTCAAATCAATAAAAGTAGAAATGAAAAGAAGAAATTCCAACTGAGATCATGGAAACACAAAAGATCATGAGATTGCTACAAGTAACATTATACCAATAAAATGGGCAACCTAGAAAAAAATGGATAAATTCTTCGAAAGGTACAATCTTCCAAGACTGAACCAGGAAGAAACAGAAAATATGAACAGACCAATCACAAGTAATGAATTGAAACTGATTTAAAAATTCCCAACAAAGAAACATCCAGGACCAGATGGCTTCACAGGCAAGTTCTATTAAACATTTAGAGAAGAGCAAACATCTATCCTTCTGAAACTATTCCAAAAAATTGTAGAGGAAGAAACACTCCCAAGCTCATTTTATGAGGGCACTATCACCCTGATACTAAAACTAGACAAAAATACTACAAAAAAAGAAAATTACAGGCCAATATCACTGATGAACGTAGATGCAGAAATCCTCAACAATGTACTAACAAATCAAATTCAACAATACATTAAAAGTATTATACACCATGATCAAGTGGGATTTATCCCAGGGATGCAAGGATAAACATTAACAGACTGAATAAAAAGCCATATGGTCATCTCAATAGATGTTGAAAACATTTTTTAACAAAATTCAGCACCTATTTATGATAAAAAAAAAAAACCTCTCCAGAAAGTGAGTATAGAGAGAACCAACCTAAACATATTAAAGGCCCTATATGACAAACTCACAGCAAACATCATACTCCGTGGGAAAAGCTGAAGACATTTCCTCTAAGATCATTACAGTTTTAAAAACATAATTGAAGTTATGAAAAACCAGGAGTCAGGGCTATTATTTTTAATAGTATATCAGTGTCTCTGTAACTCTGTGACTATAGCTGGCATTAAACAAGGACTGTTCATAAATACACTGGGCTTGCCTGGTGGCTCAGTGGTAAAAGAATACACTGGCAATGCAGAAGACACAGAGATGTGAATTCCATCCCTGGGTCAGGAAGATCCCCTGGAGAAGAAAATGCCACTCCACCCCAGTAATCTTGCCCTGAAAATCCCATGGACAGGTGAGCTTGTGGGCTGTAGTGCATGGGGTTGCAAAAGAGTCTGACATGACTGAGTGACTAAACAACAGCAACAATAAATGTACTGGCTCTCCTTGTTACAGGAATATGGTGAGATTGTATTTCCCAGTCTCAGAGGCTCGTGACTTGGTTAGGTTAATGAAGTGTGATTTGAAACTTTAAAAGTCAAAGTTTATTTACTATGTCCTTACTCCTGCCATAGTGATCTTGGAACCATGTGTTAAGATGGAACTTGAGATTGCTTGAGTCCCTGAGTAACCATGATGAGCAGAACCGATCCCTCAGACACACACTGAATATGTAGTATGAAGGAAAAATAGTTTAAAAGGTTCTAAGACTGCTTGTTACTGCAGTGTAACATAGCCCACACTGACAGGTATGTGTGCTTGTACTCAGTCACCAAGTTGTGTCCGATTCATTAAGACCCTATGGTAGACCACCAGGCTCCTCTGTCCAGGGGATTTCCCAGGCAAGAAAACTGGAATGCATTTCCATTTTCTTCTCCAGACAGACACATGTGGTATTGTCTTATTGGTTGGGTGCTGGCTGGCAGAAAACTGCTACTAAAGATGAGACAAATGGTGAGCTGTCTCTTGTGATAATTGGGAAGGGAGTTAATGTTCTTAACCCCTGGAATAGGACATGGCAACCCACTTCAATATTCTGGCCATGATAATCCCATGGACACATTAGCTATAGTCTACAGGGCTACAATGAGTTGGACACAAATGAGTGACTGAGAACAATGTATTTTCCAAATTTTTATCTCTAGAAGAAGAGGTAGAAAATAGAATGTTAGCAGTTTGTGCATTGTTACTTGACAAGGAAACTGAAGAAAGGTGAATCCAGATAAAAATTGGCCAAATTTAATGGTCTTTATCTTTCTGGCTTACTTCGCTCTATATAATGGGCTCCAGTTTCATCCATCTCATTAGAACTGATTCAAATGAATTCTTTTTAATGGCTGAGTAATATTCCATGGTGTATATGTACCACAGCTTCCTCATCCATTCGTCTGCTGATGGGCATCTGGGTTGCTTCCATGTCCTGGCTATTATAAACAGTGCTGCGATGAACATTGGGGTGCATGTGTCTCTTTCAGATCTGGTTTCCTTGGGTGCACTGGGAAGACCCAGAGGGATCGGGTGGAGAGGGAGGTGGGAGGGGGGACCGGGATGGGGAGTACATGTAAATCCATGGCTAATTCATATCAATGTATAACAAAAACTACTGTAATGATGTAAAGTAATTAGCCTCCAACTAATAAAAAATTAAAAAAAAAAATTGGCCAAATTTACAAGCAGGAACCAACTGATGGAGTGCACAAATTCAAATAATTGTAGGGTTGTAAGAGGCTACATCCTCCCAATATCAAAGAGGAAAAAATAAAATTGAGATAGATTTTGGTTAAGAAAGGCTGATTAGACTCAAATGTATGGTCATTACACGAATCATTAAATCTTCTCCAACAGCTAAAGTGTCTCCTTCGATGTCCAACTAAAGGGATGGCACCATGTAAATCATGCTATTAGACAAAGTCGCTCAGAAATAAAAGATTAATGTGAGCAGAGCCTTCTGCTAACCTTTGTTGCACTCATAGTAAGACCAAGAAATGAATATTATTTTTTTCTAAGTCACAGAGCTCTTGGATTCCAAGACTGAGATGTCAACTTTAACATCTTATGTTTTTCTCTAAAATGGGATTAATTATATGTGCCCTGAACAACACTGTAAAGCAACTATACTCCAATTTAAAATGGGTCCTAAGGAAACTTTTAGAGGTGGTCCATATGCTCATTGTCATAATTTTGGCCATGGTATCGATTATACCTATGTCAAAACATATAAAAATGTATACTTTAAGAATGTGCAGTTCAATATATCTCAATAAATCTGTTAAATGAATCTGATTTCGGTGTTGACTATCTGGTGATGTCCTTGTGTCTTCTCTTGTGTTGTTGGAAAAGGGTGTTTGCTATGACCAGTGCATTCTCTTGGCAAAACTCTATTAGCCTTTGCCCTGCTTCATTCCGTACTCAAGGCCAAATTTGCCTGTTACTCCGGGTGTTTCTTGACTTCCTACTTTTGCATTCCAGTCCCCTATAATGAAAAGGACATATTTTTTGGGTGTTAGTTCTCAAAGGTCTTGTAGGTCTTCATAGAACTGTTAAACTTCAACTTCTTCAGCATTACTGGTTGGGGTATAGGCTTGGGTTACCGTCATATTGAATGGTTTGCCTTGGAAATGAACAGAGATCATTTTGTCATTTTTGAGATTGCAGCCAAGTACTGCATTTTGGACTCTTTTGTTGATCACGATGGCTACTCCATTTCTTCTCAGGGATTCCTGCCCACAGTAGTAGATATAATGGTCATCTCAGTTAAATTCACCCATT
This sequence comes from Odocoileus virginianus, assembly GCF_023699985.2. Classification (NCBI taxonomy): domain Eukaryota; kingdom Metazoa; phylum Chordata; class Mammalia; order Artiodactyla; family Cervidae; genus Odocoileus; species Odocoileus virginianus. Next base: position 34,172,703 of record NC_069675.1, on the reverse strand, counting down.
CCTGTCCATTTTAGTTCTCTGATTCTTAGAATGTCAACATTCACTCTTGCCATCTCCTGTTTGATCACTTCCAGTTTGCCTTGATTCATGGAACTAACATTCCAAGTTCCTATGCAATATTGCTCTTTATAGCATTGGATCTTGCTTCTATCACCAGTTACATCCACAACTGGGTATTGTTTTTGCTTTGGCTCCATCACTTCATTCTTTCTGGAGTTATTTCTCCACCAGTCTCCAGTAGCATATTGGGCATCTACCAACCTGGGGGGTTCATCTTTCAGTATCCTATCATTTTGTCTTTTCATACTGTTCATGGGGTTCTCAAGGCGAGAATATTGAAGTGGTTTGCCATTCCCTTCTCCAGTGGACCACATTCTGTCAGACCTCTCCACCATGACCCGTCCATCTTGGGTGGCCTCACATGGCATGGCTTAGTTTCATTGAGATAGACAAGGCTGTGGTCCATGTGATCAGATTGGCTGGTTTTCTGTGATTATGGTTTCAGGGTGTCTGCCCTCTGATGCCCTCTTGCAACACCTACCGTCTTACTTAGGCTTCTCTTATCTTGGACATGGGGTATCTCTTCACAGCGGCTCCAGCAAAGCACAGCCACTGCTCCTTACCTTGGACGAGGGGTGTCTCCTTACAGCGACCCCTCCTGATCTTGAAGGTGGAGTAGCTCCTCCCAGCCTTCCTGCACCCACGCAGTTGCTGCTTCTAGGATGTGGGGTTGCTCCTCTCGGCCGCTGCCCCTGACCTCTGAACTGAGGTCTGGAAAAGGTCAATTTTCATTCCAATCCCAAAGAAAGGCAATCCCAAGGAATACTCAAACTACCACACAATTACACTCATCTCACATGCTAGTAAAGTAATGCTCAAAATTCCCCAAGCCAGGCTTCAGAAATATGTGAACCGTGAACTTCCAGGTGTTCAAGCTGGTTTTAGTAAAGGCAGAGGAACCAGAGATCAAATTGCCAACATCAGCTGGATCATCGAAAAAGCAAGAGAGCTACAGAAAAACATCTATTTCTGCTTTATTGACCATGCCAAAGCCTTTGACTGTGTGGATCACAATAAACTGTGGAAAATTCTGAAAGAGATGGGAATACCAGACTACCTGACCTGCCTCTTGAGAAACCTGTATGCAGGTCAGGAAGCAGCAGTTAGAACTGGACATGGAACAACAGACTGGTTCCAAATAGGAAAAGGAGTATGTCAAGGCTGTATATTTTCACCCTGCTTATTTAACTTATATGCAGAGTACATCATGAGAAACACTGGGTTGGAAGAGGAACAACTGGAATCAAGATTTCTGGGAGAAATATCAATAACCTCAGGTATACAGATGGTATACATAATATACCTTATGGCAGAAAGTGAAGAGGAACTAAAAAGCCTCGTGATGAAAGTGAAAGAGGAGAGTAAAAAGTTGGCTTAAAGCTCAACATTAGGAAAACTAAGATCATAGCATCTGGTTCCATCACTTCATGGGAAATAGATGGGGGAAACAGTGTCAGCCTTTACTTTTCTGGGCTCCAAAATCACTGCAGATGGTGATTGCATCCATGAAATTAAAAGACGTTTACTCCTTGGAAGGAAAGCCATGACCAACCTTGATAGCATATTAAAAAGCAGACATTACTTTGCCACCAAAGGTCTGTCTAGTCAAGGCTATGGTTTTTCCAGTGGTCATGTATGGATGTGAGAGTTGGACTATGAAGAAAGCTGAGCACTGAAAAATTGATGCTATTGAACTGTGGTGTTGGAGAAGAGTCTTGAGAGTCCCTTGGACTGCAAGGAGATCCAACCAGTCCATCCTAAAGGAGATCAGTCTTGGGTGTTCATTGGAAGGACTGATGCTGAAGCTGAAAATCCAATACTTTGGCCACCTGATGTAAAGAGTTGACTCAATGGGAAAGACCCTGATGCTGGGAGGGATTGGGGGCAGGAGGAGAAGGGGATGACAGAGGATGAGATGGCTGGGTGGCATCACCGACTCAATGGGCATGAGGTTGAGTAAACTCCGGGAGTTGGTGATGGACAGGGAGGCCTGGCATGCTGCAGTTCATGGGGTCGCAGAGTCGGACACGACTGAGTGACTGAACTGAACTGAAATCTGTTAAATACACTTACAAAAATAATACTTTTCCTGTGTATACCACTAGAGAATTGTGAGATCCATGGATTTGTTAAGTGGCACACAATTTATTGGACATCTTTCACATGCTTAGCTTGTGCTAGGTTTTAGGAATCCAAACCTAATTTTCTTATAGAGTCAGAAAATTTAAAATACTGTATAGTTGTTAAGCACAGTGGGCTTTAGGTCACAAAGAAAGCTCAGCTCTCTCAGTGTTAGAAATAAAGCTGTCGAAGAATTCCTAGAGGAGATAAAGTGCACTAAATTTGGAATGCCTGAAATTTGTTTCTAGGCAGAGACCATATCAGTAATAATGGGAGAAGGTACAAAATTGGGAATCAAGTATTTTTGTGGTACTGGGTATGATTGGAGGAGTAGGAAAGAAAAGATCACTAATCTCTTGTGTGTTAAGTCAAGAAATTAGACCATTTCTTAATCAAATCCTGAATCATCAAACTTTTTTAAATATAGAGGGAAATAGAACAAAAGCTGCCTTTTTAGAAATACTATGGCAACAGTTGGGAAGGATAGAAAGTACTGGGTAGATTTATTGAGGTACTACAAAATATTGCAGTGGCAGTTGGGTGGAGAGAAGGGGAAAGATTTGAGAGATATTTAGAGAATGTCTAGGAATTATTATGATTTGGGTAATGACTGACTCTGAGACCTCTGGCATAAGTGGGGGTAGATGAGAATGCAATATATGAAAGAGAAGATTTTTGAGGGGAAGCTAGTGTGTTCAATGTTCTCAATGTAGAGTTTGTTATTTGTCTGTGTTGTATGAGAAGAAAAGTTCAAAATACATAATTGGTTTTATAGAACTTGTTCTTAAAGTCTGAGCAAAAAACATGGATATAAAAGTTATTATCATCTAGGAAATGATGAAACTTGGGTTTTGTTGAGATTAGCTAGAAAGAGGGATAAGGGCAGAAGGCTAAGTGTGAAGTTATAACATAATCATATATGACAACTCCCTTTTACTGAGTACCTACCATGAACCAAACACTGTATAGAGATAGATTTACATGGTTTATTGTATTTAATTTCAATCACATCATATAAGACAGTTATTGCTATTACACTTGCTTTACAGAGGACAAAACAAAACCTCAGAGAGACAGCTTGCCCAAGGTCATGGAGCTGGTGAGTGGTAGAAATGAACTCAAAATCAAGTGATCTGATGTGAGAGTTAGCAGGCTTAATCATTGCATTTTGGGAGAGAGTGATGAAAACAACCAGGAAGGTGTGACCCAGCCATAAGGAAGGAATTTGGATGACATGTATACCTGGGAGAAGAAACAAGGGAGAAAAGATTTTTGAGAAAGCTCAATGAGTGAAGAATTATGTAGTGAAAGGTTCTCAATGTTGTGGAAACATCAAGGAAAGTAACATGGCTGTTTTTGACAGTTGAGGTAATGTTAGCGACTATGGCAAGAATGGAAGAAAATGTAGTGATTTGAGTATAAACTAGAGAGAAGGCTCGTGGCCAGGGATGATCTGTTATTTGGGGGGATGTTTTGTTTTGATTTTTAACTTGGAATATAATTGCTATACAATGTTGTTAGTTTCTGCTGTACAACAATTTGAGTCAGCTATATGTATATATATATCTCCTCTTCCTCTTGAGTCTCCCTCCCCCTCTCCATTCCACCCCTCTAGGTCATCACAGAGCACTGGGTTGAGCTCCCTGTGCTATCCAGCAACTTCCCACTAGCTATGTATTTTACACACAGTAGTGTATATATGTCAATGCTACTCTCTCAATTTGCCCCCCCACTTCCCCTCTGTGTCCACAAATCCATTCTCTATACCTGCACCTTTATTCCTGCCCTGAAAATAGGTTCATCAGCACCATTTTTTTAGATTCCATATACATGCATTAATATGCAATATTTATTTTCCTCTTTCTTAATTCACTCCATATGATACGCTCTAGGTTCATCTATATCATTACAATGGACTCAGGTTAGTTTCTTTTAATGACTAAGTAGTATTCCATTGTATATATATACCACATCTTTTTTATACATTTCTCTGTCGATGGACATATAGGTTACTTCCATGTCCTGGCTATTGTAAATGTAAACAGTGCTATGATAAACATCGGGGTACATGTGTCTTTTTGAGTTATGGTTTTCTCAGGGTATATGCCCAGTAGAGGGGCAAGAAAGATGTGATCATGTTTAAAGGCTAAATAGAATCAGTAGGGTAAAGAGGAAAGAGATAGAAAGATGATTGAAATTGGGAACATGGGTCAAGGAAGCAAGAAGAAAGTTAACTTCAAAAGATGAAAGGGCACTTTTATTGCAAAAAGAATGAAAGAATTAAGGAAGATTCATAGTCAGCAAGTTTGCAGGGAAAGGGGAGAAAGTTGATATCTATAGGTATTTCTTTTACAGACATAAAAACACTTCGGGAGAGGTAAGTACTGTGCATATACAAATTAAACTTTTTCAGGATTGATAATATGAGTATTTTCTCAAGTTACTTAATAGGATTAAAGCAAGCAACTCTTAAAAATATGTCTTTCAATCTAGAAAGGATGTCCAGATTTGTCTTTTTTTTTAGTCTGTATTAGCATTTTTGTTTAGTGGCTAGAAGACAGTCACTTTAATATGAGCTTAGTTATATTCAAGGGGAACTGCATTGGCTGATGAAGTCAACAGAAGTTTTCAAAGATTAGATTCCATATATCCCCTCTGGAAAAGTAAATTATCTCCATGTCTGTCACTCTGCCTTCCCTGGATGTTTCCATGTTGACCTGATGCCTGACACAGGAAACTCAATATCTTAGTCAGCTCCAGCTGCCACAGCAAAATATCACAGAATATTTTGTCTTAAAGAACAGACATTTATATCTTACAGTTCTGGAGGTGGGAAGTCCAAGATCAGAGTGCTTAGTAAGTTTTGACTCTGGGAGAGCCTTCTACTTGGCTTGCATATGGTTGCCTTCTTGCTGTGTCCTCTCATGGCAGAGAAAGAGAGAGAAAGAAATAGAGATGGGGAGAGAGAGAAATCAAGTGAGTTCACTGGCTGATCTTGTGATCTCATCATGTGGACCTTACCCTTACGAGCTCATAGAAACCTACTTAGCTCTCCAAAGCTCAATCTCCAACTTATCTTTGCATTGGAGTTGGGGTTTCAACATAGGTATTTGGAGGGGACACAACCATCCACTCCATATTACTCTGGTCCTGAAAGACTTGTTTCCTTAGATAATCCTGGTTCCTTCTACTTTTATATTATCAGTTAAATCAGAATCTTGCTGATCTTTGTTTACTTCAAAAGGATTTAGTTTGTGTTATACTTAAAATATATATATATGTGTATATATATATATATGTGTTATACATACTATACTTTATTTGCTAAATCAATGTGAAAACTCTTTAAAATCACCAAGTCTCCTGTCTCTGACCTACAAAAGGCATAGAATGCATACTTGTGCATGCTTAGCAGAACACATGACACATGACATAACAAATATATGCCTTTTTAACTTTTAAGACTTCTGAATCTGTCTTTTACAAATTTTACACAGGATTTTTGTTGTTGTTTTTGAGATTTTTGCTGTGCCCTCGTGGGGATTTTTGTTTTGTTCAAGCAGAATTTCCTGAAATCAAAAGCAGGGCCTTTAGTGGATACTGCCTGCCTGTTATTTCTTTAGAAAGCTGTTTTCCAATCTGCTGTCGGGTATCAAAACAGCATTCTAAACAGATGAATTATTGAAATGTTTGAGGATGACAAGGGAGCTGAGAAAGGTCCCCCACAGAGGCTGGGTTGGCATTTGGGGGAGAAATGCCTCGGGCTACCTAGTGACAGACAAGGTAGCTCTGAATGAGGGACATTTTCCAAGCTTATTGCTGGCAAATACATAACATCTGAGTGATCAGTGATGAGTGCGTTCATGCCTTGAGATGACAAGGCGTCAAGATAATGGCACCTAAAAATCTGATTGTGCTATTTGATAGAGAAAAAGCCATGTTGGGAGAGGATTTTGAATTGTGTTTTTCTCTCTTCCTCCCTCCTCTCCTCTCTTTCTTTCTCCTTTCCTTCCTCCACCCCCCACTCTGTATTTCTTTAATTGAGCTGTTTCTTGTTCCAGTATGATGTATATTTTGCAAATATATCTCATTTAGGTCCCTCAAAATGCTGGAAGATAGGTCATGTTATGTCCTTTTTAGACTTGACAAGATCAAACAGTAAGTGGATGCAAATTATTTTGGAATAGTTTATGTAGCAAATGCCATCTCTTCTGAAATCCCCAGTAAATCTGGCATTAATCACTAGTATTTTATAGAAGTGGATTTTGGGGAGGTAGCTTGCAAAGGAGTTTGAGAACCCTACTGAAATGTAGATTATACATTGAATGAATATCTAACTCAAAGTGAGGGAAGCAACTCAGATTGCTTCCAGGAAGAGGTATGATTTGAACAGACTTGTAAGAATAGGATTCTGCCAAAATCACGTAAGTAGGAAATAAGGTATATCAGAGAGAGAGGAGCACATACTAAGGTTGAGCGTCAAGAGCAACTACTGCATATTTGAAGAGCTGTCAGCTGTTTACTTTTGGTACAGGAGGGTTGTAAATAATAAAGAATATCACATAGGTCTATGTTTCAGTTTCTTTCTTCCTGTCTTTACTTAATCATGGGTCCCCTTAGGGTTATACTGACAGTCAACGTTCTGAATAAGCATGAAAGGTATAGAATTTGCAAAGCAGCTACTTCTATAAAAAAATTTTTAAAAAGTGATTGTGAAGGAGAGATTCAAGTATCATAGGCTGTTTTAAATCATTAGCCAAGGAGATCCAACCATTGTATTAAATGTGTTTGTTCTAGTATTGTGCTATATCTATCACTTCTGCCTTTATTTTTTTGTATGTATATTTCAAGATTTTGGTAAGTTCAGATTTTTATTTTATTCTCCCTTCTCTAGCCTCATATACTTCTTTTTTAAAATATATTTTCCTTTAAAATTTTATTGGAGTTTGGTTGATTTGCAATGTAGTGTTAGTTTCAGGTGTATAGCAAAGTAAACCAATTATAAATATACATGTATACCCTATTTTTAAGATTCTTTTTCCCATATAGGTCATTATAAATTATTGAGTAGAGTTCCCTCTGCTACACAGTAGGTTCTTATTAGTTAACCTACTTTCTACATAGTAGTGCTTATATGTCAATCCCAGTCTCCCAATTAATGCCCTCCCTTTCCGCCGTTGTGACCATAAGTTTGTTTTCTGTGACTCTATTTCTGTTTTGTAAATAAGTTCATTTATAACACCTTTTTTAGATTCAGCATAAATTGATATTATATGATATTTATCTTTCTGTGTGTGACTTACTTCACTCATATGAAAATCTCTAGAACCATACATGTAGCTGCAAATGTCATTAGTTCATTCTTTTTTATGGCTGAGTAATATTCCATTGCATGTTTGTACCACATCTTCTTTATCCTATGGGCATTTAAGTAGTGTCATGTCCTGGTCATTTCTAAATAGTGCTGCAGTGAACACTGGGCTGCATGTGTCTTTTCAAATTATGTTTTCTCTGGATGTATGGTTTTCTCAGGAGTGGGGTTGCTAGATCATATGGCAGCTCTATTTTTAGTTTTTAAAGGAAACTCCATACAGTTTTCCATAGTGACTGTACCAATTATGTTTCTACCAATAGTGTAGGAGGGTTGTCTTTTCTCCACACCCTCTCCAGCATTTATTTGTAGATTTTTTGATGATGGCCATTCTGACTGGGGTGAGATGATATTGCATTGTCATTTTGATTTGCAGTTCTCTAATAATTAGTGATGTTGAGCATCTTTTCTTGTGTATCCTAACCATCAATATGTCTTCTCTGGAGAAATGTCTATTTAGGTCTGCCCATTTTTTGATTGGATTGTTTGTTTTTTTGATGTTAAGTTGCACGAACCATTTGTATATTTTAGAGATTTGTAGATAACATTATTTGCAAATATTTCCTCCCATTTTTGGGTTCTCTTCCTGTCTTGTTTATAGTATCCTTTTCTGTGCAAAAACTTCTAAGTTTAATTAGGTCCCATTTGTTTATTTTTTAAAATTTTCATTACTCAAGCAGCTTAATCAAAATACATCTTGCTATGATTTATGTCAATAGGTTTTTAATCCATATTGAGTTTTTGTTAGGGAGTGTTCTAATCTCATTCTTTTATATGTAGCTGTCCAGTTTTCCCAGAACCACTTATTAAAGAGATTTTCTTTTCTCCATTGAATATTCTTGCCTCCTTTAAAAAAAATTGCCCTGTTATTGTTAAGGTTTTTTCTATATATTTTTTTTAAAAAGTATTGAAGTAAAACAGACTTACAGTATTTATTACTTTTAGGTGTATAACACTGGTTTTTATAGATTACACACCATGCAAAGTTATCAAGTAATGACTATATTCCCTATACTGTACAATACATCCCTATGAATTACTTATCTTCATTCTCTGTATCTGCAATTATGTTTCTGTTTAATTTGTTCATTTAATTTTTGATTCCATGTATAAATGAAAACATATATTATTTGTCTTTCTGTCTTACTTTACTAAGTATAATACCCTCCAAGTCCATCAATGTTGACACAAAGTGGCAAGACTTTATTCTTTTTAATGGCTAAGCAATAGTACATTATATATATATGTTTTACATCTTATTTATCCATTCATCTGTTGATGGAGATATGTTATTTCCATATCTTGTGAGGTCAGGGTTTTCCTATTCACCATCTTAATCCTGCCTCTGAGCTGCCTTTTCACCTTAAGAATTAAATTATTGCACTTATTTCAGCAGCAGACATTTTCCACCTCAACTGAGACTGCTTTAGCTTATTTCACTGTGATTAATACTTTAAGAGTTATGGTCATACTTTATCTCTGCCTCTTGGCCAAGCATGTTTTGCAGTCCCAGTATTTAAATATGCCCTTGGGATCCACTTGTGGCTCAGTATGATGGTAAGAAAAGACTTGGAGGAGAAAGCCAGGGCATTAGCTTTTGTGTGTAACTCTGCCACTAACTAGTTTGAGACCTGGCACAAGTAATTTAGTCTATCTGGATCTCAGTCTTTTCTTCTATGGAAAAAGTAATTGGATTAGGTAATATTAAAAGTTGACTCCTTGATGTAGTTTTATGATTTATGTATACTTGAGGTAAGTGAAAGGAATTTTACACGAAACCAGAAAACTTATTATTATGCATTTTAGCAAGAAATGACATGAAGTGAACAAAAGTGATCTTTGAGTTAACAGGAAGCTTAAATTTGTTTTCCAAAGGATTAACTATGGCAAGGAGAACTAACTCAGGGGAAATAGTGTATTATATTGATTTTCTTCTGGCATGCCACATATGGCCAGTGGATCATACAGGAATGTATATAGTGGTATTAGGTGACCAAGAAGTACCAATATTTTATCTTCATTCAGAAAATATTTTTTTCATTTTGTTCTCTTGTAAAGTTAACTTCAGTTCAATTCAGTCGCTCAGTCGTGTCGGACTCTTTGCGACCCCATGAATCGCAGCACGCCAGGCCTCCCTGTCCATCACCAACTCCTGGAGTTCACTCAAACTCATGTCCATCGAGTCGGTGATGCCATCCAGCCATCTCATCCTCTGTCATCTTCTCCTCCTGCCCCCAATCCCTCCCAGCATCAGGGTCTTTTCCAATGAGGCAACTCTTCGCATGAGGTGGCCAAAGTATTGGAGTTTCAGCTTCAGCATCAGTCCTTCCAATGAACACCCAGGACTGATCTCCTTTAGGATGGACTGGTTGGATCTCCTTGCAGTCCAAGGGACTCTGAAGAGTCTTCTCCAACACCACAGTTCAAAGCATCAATTCTTTGGTGCTCAGTCTTCTTCACAGTCCAACTCTCACATCCATACATGACCACTGGAAAAATCAGCCTCGACTAGATGGACCTTTGTTGGGAAATAATGTCTCTGCTTTTTAATATGCTGTCTAGGTTGGTCATGGCTTTCCTTCCAAGGAGTAAATGTCTTTTAATTTCATGGTTGCAATCACCATCTGCAGTGATTTTGGAGCCCAAAAAAATAAAGTCTGACACTGTTTCCACTGTTTCCCCATCTATTTGCCATGAAGTTATGTGACCAGATGCCATGATCTTAGTTTTCCGAATGTTGAGCTTTAAGCCAAATTTTTCACTCTCCTCTTTCACTTTCATCAGGAGGTTTTTTAGTTCCTCTTCATTTTCTGCCATAAGGGTGTTGTCATCTGCATATCTGAGGTTATTGATATTTCTTCCAGCAATCTTGATTCCAGCTTGTGCTTCCAACCCAGCATTTCTCATGATGTACTCTGCATATAAGTTAAATAAGCTGGGTGACAATATACAGCCTTGACTTAGGGTCCCTAAATACCTCTAAAGTTACTCTAAAGTTAAAACTTCAGCTAACTAGTACATATCCAGTATTATGCTGTATATGTTATTATTTTAAATTATAGGAATTGTTAAACCAACCTAGTAAGGTATCATACAGTGGAATTATATTAGAAAATCCTTTCAAAAGCTAATCTTGGCTCCATCTGGGTTTATTCTCTTGAAATGGGGTGGGCATCTATTAAGATTAATTATTTGTTAGGCTCTTTAGCTATTTGAAGAGGATGCCAGCCATACTTCAGCTGATATGTATTTTGAAGTCTTTGGACTTTTAGACAACTGGAGGCATTTAATAGTTTTTCAAGGGATCACAATACCAACCTAATCATCATCGTATGAAATAAAGTATAATGTAGAAGTTAGTAGTACCAACCCTGGAGTTAGATTTTCGGAATCTAATTCTGTTGCCACCTCTTAATGAGGGAACTTGACAAATCACTTCTTTTCCAGTTTCCTCATTTGAAAATTAGAGATAATGGTAAGGATTAAACAAATGAATGTATTGTAAGAAGTCAATATGTTAATATATGGAGAAGTTTAGAATAAATAATTCCTGTCACATAGCATGTGATACTCAAGCATTAGCTATTACTATAATATCTTAATTATCATCATCTCTGGGATTTTTTAAACACACAGTTGAACAAAATAATATTGAGGGAGGACTGTGTGGAAGATTTAAAATCTATCTATTCTACTAGATATCCCAGACTTTGGCCAGATGGTCAAATCATGTCTACAGAGAGGTGGAATTTTGAATCTGTACTGACAATGTTTGTTGTTTTAGTCAGGGAAATTACACACTAAAGTTTTGTTCTTTGCTTATGTCATGGCCTAATTCAGAATGTATGGGTCTTCATGGAGACACTCCTTTGGGCTAAGGATATAGACTCCCTCCATAGTGTGGAACTGCCATATTAAATATGGTCCTTCTAGGTCACTGTGGAAGAAGAAAGTGAGGGGGTGTTATGCCCAGGCCTCGACAGAGGGCACATCATTGTGCACTGGCCAGAATCCAGTCTCTTAGCCCCAGCTTGACCACACATGTCTGGGAAATGGAGAGTTTCAGTGTGGATAGGAAAAAAAAAAAGAGGTTGAGGCAGTTTCTGTTACATGTGTTCCTGCAGAGTCACTATTAACAAGGCTTTGATCAAGTCAGTATAAGAAACAGTTCAATGCCACATCATCTTGTTTTTATTGAACAGTGTCATCTTTATGTTAATCCCCAGTGAAGTATGGGGTCTGATATTACTTTAATAATAGTTGTATCTGTTTTAGGAAAATTGTTAATATATTTCATGCAAAGGCTGAGCTGAGATTATATGTCTCTTTTCCAATTGACAGACTACTCAAATGTTTAGAACCAAATTTGTGACCCATCTGGATAAAATACATTTCTTGCTCAATTTTATGCCCCATAGACTTGGTTTTCTTACATTGTTTCTTTCACAACTAGTTCATGTTAGTTTTTTGTTGTATTTTATAAATCTTATAAATCAGAGCAAATATTTTTTGGAGTAAACAAGATGGTCAATAAGTATAGGTAAAGAAATTCCTTTATGTAGATGTATATATCATGGAAATAGTTATCACTGAGTTAATTGGTTGGCAAAGATTCTCTTCCTTAAACCTTTTGAGAAATAAGACACACCCACTAGTAACCATGGGTCAATTTGGTAGTGATTCTCAACTCAGGAGGTAGGGATAGGCCCTGTAGGAAAGTTTTAGCAGAATGTTGAGTGGGGAGGGAGGAAGGTGAGATTTATCCCCTGTATATATACAGCTGTATATATATACCTCAGTATCACTGGTACAGATAGACATTTAAATAGTAAAACTCTCCACTGCAGTAAGGGTACAGCTCTATCCTTCCTTACTAGTGCTGATAAAATTCTTTATATATATCACATATGTAAATCTCTATCTAGGAAAAGGGAAAGTCCTTTCTCAGAGGACCAGGGGACCTTACCACAGTTCAAGTTCCACTCAAGAGTTGCTTTTGGGCTAAGGTAGATAGATATCTTCCTGGCCAGAGAGAAGTGAGGTGCAAGCCTGCTGTGGACAGGATCTTTTTTTTTCCTGAGAAAAACTTGGTTTGTTTGAATTATCCTTTCCTTAACTTCCCAAAGGAAAACAGATTCATACTTTCCAGAGAAGGGCAGAGTGCCAGAGAGGAAATGTACATTGAAATGCTAGCACTTTGAAAGGAATTGTGTGTCTTTCTTACCACACTGTATGTTTGATAATTTGAATTAGATATTGGTGAAGACTCACTGGCTTAGTTAATGCTGTTATGCACACTTCACAAGTAGAAAGGGGACACAGATTTACCTTAAAGATACAACAGGCCAAGCTGGAAAAAGATGACATATTTATGAGTAATTTGCTCTGTGCTCGATGTCCCCAGCTGAGCCTCTAGCTTTTCTGTGGTTGGCTGGTGTACTATCTTGTAGGCTTCTTGTAAGTTAGATGATGTGGACCAGCCTTCTTGATGACTACTGATGTTGGCTACCTCCTAACAGTCATAAGTTTGTGTAGCCCCCCCACACACTGTGCCAGGATTGGTCCGTGTGCACAATAGCAAAGAACAGAAATGATTGTATTTCTCTTCTGAGATGAGCATATACACACTTGCAATTTGGGTGCTCTCTCTCTTGGATATTTTGCTCTGAAGGAAGTAGGCTGCCATGTTGTGAGAAGTCCGATTCAGAAGCCCATAGAGTAAGGAACTGAAGACTCTGACCAACAGCCAGTGAGAACGGACGACCTGTCAACAACCACATAGGTGAGGCTGGGAGCAGATTATCTGGACTCAGTCGAATATTGAGATGACTATAATTCTAGCTGACAGCTTCGCTGTGACTTAGTGAGAAAGCCAGAGCCAAATTACCTAGTTAAGCTCCTCCCAGGTTCTTGATGATTAGGAACTGTTGGAGACAATAACTGCTTTGTTTTGGTCTGAGGAATTTGGGGTAATTTGTTATATGGGGCTAGATAACTAATATAGATAAGATAGAATGAACATAAATCTCTCCTCCCAAATACCAGAAAATAAATCATTGGGTTTTCTTGAATGTTGAAAGATACCTGACTGTTCTTTCTACTTCAGATTCTTTCCTCCTTAATAAATACACTTATCACTTGGCACTGCAAAGGAAATTAGATTCGCTACTAATGTTGAAACCCATTTGACAGTATCTTGGAGTGGTGATTGAAGAGATGAGATTGCTCTCAATGCTTAGTGTAAAGAGGATTCCCTCCAACAAATCTTGCAGTAATGGTCATTATTAATTACCATCTAGGCAGCTTCCTCTCTTTTCTCCATTCTTTTGGAGATTCAGAGAAACATCTGTGTTGGGAAATAAAACAATTGATTAAGACAGAATCAGTTTCTGGTCAGAGGTTAGCTTTTTCTCTCTACATGTTCTCTTCTCCTTTAGTATTTAGGATAATGGACAGAGAACACATTTCAGGAGCCAGATATTATGCCTTAAATTTTTCCATGAGATGCTATCATGGAAAGCGTCATGGAACAGATCCTTCTTTGGCATACAAGAGCTGGGTGGGGAAACTCCTTCAGACAACTGGTATCAAGTGTCTATTTTAATTTTTTATTTAACTGAAAAGTGCTTAGTATTTTACTAATGTTTTAATTCATAATACAACTTCCTTTGTAAAGTATAATAAGCATAGTTTTACTTCCATTATCTCAGAGATTCAGATGATATTTACCCTAATATAATAAGGGCTTCCCTCAAAGCTCAGTTGGTGAAGGATCCGCCTGCAATGCTGGAGACCCTGGTTTGATTCCTGGGTCAGTAAGATCCCCTGGAGAAGGGATAAGCTAGCCACTCCAGTATTCTTGGGTTTCCCTTGTGGCTCAGCTGGTAAAGAATCTGCCTGCAATACGGGAGAGTTGGGTTGGATCCCTGGGTTGGGAAAGTGAGATAGTACTAAAGGGTTCTGTGATTTGTCTAAAGCCCATCAGATAATCAGGAACATTCATGACTAGAACCTCCATTTTATACCTTAATTGCAGGCCTTTCTTTAAAACACAAGAATAGGCAGTTAGTTGAATTCAAAGAAATTTCCTATGTATTCAAAGAAAGACTTTTGTACAGTAAGGATGGACCAAAATGGAGAGGTCCTGAGAAGTTTCTTAAATGGGACTCATTCATTCTCTGAGATAGTGGGTATAGGATTTAAAAAATTTTTCTCTTCCCCTCTCTCTCTCTATTTTTAATTTTGTTTTCTTGTCTTGGTTTTGTGTATATGTTTTAAACAGCTTGGAACAGTTTGGACAAGAGCATACAATTTTTTATTACTACTTAAATTAATTTTGATTAAAATAATACTAATGCTAAAATTGAATGGTACTTGTTTTTCTTGGATAACACAATTGTATAATATGACAAAAATATTCAGAATATGTTTGAGATTCAGCCATGCTGTGTAAGTAAAACATACGCCAGAAGAATCACTTTTACTAGAGTCTGCCTAAATTTGCTCATCTATCTTTGCTGCACCTTGGCTGAAATGTGTCTTAAAGGGCACACACTTATTCACAGGGCTGCCAGATATAAGCAGAGACTACTTCCCATCCAAAGCATGGTTAAAAGTAGAGTTAATCTTCATCTGGAGCCTTATTTCTGTTCTTTTGTCCATGGAGTACATAAATCAGTGCTTCCTTGGAAACAATGTTCTGGTATATGAGTTAAAATTATAATGAATCTAAAGAGAGGCAAATGAATAGGTCTAAAAATAGATTCCTGTTCAGCAGAATTCATACCCCTCTCCCTTGGATGCAATGCTCCTGTGTGTCTCTCTATAGCAATCAAGAGCGTGGAGTTTTGCAAGGGCCTTGTCCCTTGCCTTAGTGCACACATGGGTACACCCAGGACTATTGGTCTCTTGTGCAAAGCAATTAAACTGCCAGATTCCAGTTGTGCAGCACCCTTTGGATTTTCCTAACATTAATTTCTGTATGAACCAAGGCAAATGAGCTACTGGGAAACCCAATTAGTCTTCCCAAGGCTTTCTCTGTGGACTATCTCATTTCTCCCCAATGAGAGGACTGTTATACAATTCTGCTGTGTGAATACTAAACATCCATTTATTATCTTAAAATAAGGAAGTACTCCTAAATAACATCACATAAATCCCAATTAGATAATTTCAGTTTTAATCATTATGCAAATCTAATGAGCCACCTTTGATCTTTGCTGCTCTTGAATATCTTTCAAAAATATTAAAAAAATCACTATTCCAAAATACCCACAGAAGTATAGAATAGATTTAAAGAAGGCTGACCAGATAGGTGTTAATAACTTGAGGAATTCCATCATTTATGAATAAACACAACTTGGAACTGTGTGTCATTTTGAATTGAAAGTTTGCCAAGGTCATTACTGTCATCATTGATATGGTTAGTATATGGTCTAACAGAGGGATTTTGATGTCTGGTGTTCTAGTATGTTTATTGAAAGTTATGCACCATGACTATTTATGTCCATGAACCCTGCAATGCTGGTAAGGACATTGGCTTTCTGGTTGCTGATCCCAGCAAGATGCCCAGGCCTCTGTGAAGGTCTCAAGAACCATTTTCCTCTAGTCATAGCCAGGTCCTAGGGGTTCACTCCACTACTTATTTGTAGGTTCTCCCTGGACTTTTGAGGGGCAGCAGGCAACTAAGTCAGTTTTTGTCAAATGAAGGACTGAATTTTGCAGAACAAAGTTCTAGAGTGAACATTTTCCCAAGTCTAATTCTTTAAATAAACTCTGCTTTCTCGCGAGAGTTCTGTCAGTTTAGTGACATGTCTTCTTCTGGGTCTTCCTTGTCTTTCAGAGTGGCTCTTTCATAGAAAAGACCTGGGAAGAGACAAAGTCTTGAGACCTTCTCAGAGCCTGGGTGTTTAAAGGGACCAGGAATAACTATGAAACAGGTGAAGCTGGTGAATGGACTTTGGGGCATTTGTGAGTCCCCTGAGATGTCATGCAAATTTTAAGTATTTATCTGTTTTCATATATGTGTTTTTTTTTGCAGGGGGGGAGGTGTGGGGGGGGTGCTGGGGGTGTGTGGAAAGAGATCCATAGATTTTATCAGATGCTCAAAGGGGATGGGCTCCCAAACTGTGAAGAATCATTGCTATTGAGGGTATCAGCAGTAATTACAGACAGACTTTGTAATGTAATTGCTAATGCTACCAGTATCCTAAGTGCTGGGGTTTTAAAAATGCAATTATGAAAATGATTCTTTAGAAATAGTTTGCTGGGAAACACACAAAATGCTATTTGAGTAAAAAGCCATGTAATCCAAATAATCAAGACTTTGAGGAATGCTTCATTAGTCAAACTGAAACTCAGAGCTGGCTGATTTTTTCAGATATGCAAGTTCTTTCCTTGTTCAGCTCTCATAGACTCTGGAACAGAAGTTGAGCGATAATGGAGCATTTGCAAATTATATCTTTCAGTACAACAGAAACGGAAGCTTCATTTTTCTTTCTTTTCAGTCTAGTAGAGCTCTGATCTCTCATGCCTGAAATATATATATTTTTTGGAAGCTATCTTTTCTACTGGCTAAGTATTCAAGATAAAAAGGAATCTTCTAGAAACAGAATAAGTTGAGCACATTGTGTTTTATCTTTATGATGAAGTGCCGACTTCCCATTAAAAGGCAAATCCTTCTTTTGAAAAAGTTAAATAGGCAGTTATAAAAAGAGACGGATAAAATTTGGAGGACTAAGAAAAACCTGTAAAATTTATTTAATCATGGATATATTTCCATTTAATTAGTCCTGATACATACATACATACACATATGTATATATATACACACACATACATATGCCTGTGTGCTAAGTCTCTTCAGTTGTGTCTGACTCTGTGTGATCCCACTGACTGTAGCCTACCAGGCTCCTCTGTCGATGGGATTCTCCAAGCAAGAATACTGTAATAGGTAGCCATGCCCTCCTCCAGGAGACCTTCCTGACCGAGGGATTGTACTGGCATCTCTTGTGTCTCCTGCCTTGGCAGGTGGGTTCTTTACCACTATTGTCACCTGGGAAACCCATATATATGTATGTATATGTATGTATGAGACTTGGTAATTAAACAGCAATATGTATGTATACACACACACACACTACAGTGAAATAGAGAACAGAATGGCAGGCCACCTAGTGTTTATATGGAACTTAATAAACATTGTCTTGTTTTACTGAAGAAAGTTTTAATCAATAAGTAGCAAACTTTCAGTCACTTGTTTATTCATTCATTTATTCAGCAGACATTTGAGGGTGGTTTACAAGGTGCTAGTGCTTTTGTTACTCTCTGATGTGAAAATATGAACAAGAAGTGCTCTCCTCGAAAGCCAGCCTTTCAGTCAGAGACTCAACACAACCCAGTATGTTCAGGGTCAGAATCGGCAGTGGAAGTGGGTCATAGGGAGGTATTTTACTGTGAGATCTCCTGGGGTAAACTTGCTGCTATTACATGTTAGCCTTGTGACCATGGTCAGTCAATGTACCGTTGAAGACCTCAGATTCTTTATTTTTAAATTAAGTAGCACCACCTCATACAGTTGTCATGGGTATGTAAAAGCCTGAGTAGAATGACAGTAAATCCTACTTAACTATTAATTGTTGTGATGAATTTTTAAAGTAAACAAAGTACATGGGAACACAGAGGTGGGAGCTTTGGAAAATAGCTAGAAAGTTTCTGGAAAGATATTACAGAGAATATGTTCTCTGAGCTGAGTAGGTTTGGGGTGAGAAAGATCTTCAAAGGAATAGATAGCATGTAAATACAGAAGTGCTTGGTGGAGGAGGGTTAAAGCTATGAAGAAAGGGGCTTTCTAGGATGCTTATATTGTTTTTCCTTCATATATTTAACTTGTTTTTTTTTATTGAAGTGTAGTTGATTTACAATATTGTGTTAGTTTGAGATGTACTTCATTAGTGATTCCATTATTTTTTCTGATTATATTCTATTGTAGATTATTATAAGATGTTGAATGTAATTCCCTGTGCTAGATAGTAAATTCTTATTATTTATCTATTTTATATATAGTAGTTTGTATCTGTTAGCCTCATACTCCTGATTTGCCCCTTCCCATCTCACTTTCCCCTTTGGTAGGCAGAAGATTGTTTTCTATGTCTGTGAATATGTTTTTGTATATAGATTCATTTGTATTATTTTTTAGATTCCCCATATAAGGAATATCATGTATTAGTCTTTCTTTTTCTGACTTACAGAAGTATAGTATTCTCTAGGTTCATCCATGTTGCTGAAATGGCAGTATTTCACTCTTTTTAATGTCTCTGTGGAATGGCAACCCACTCTAGCATTCTTGCCTGGAGAATTCCATGGACAGAGGAGCCTGGCAGGCTACAGTCCATAGAGTCTCATAGTGTCAGACATGACTGAGAAACTAACATGCACACACACACACAATATCTCAACTTAGTTTTTTCTCGCTCTTATAAAAGTACAACTTGCCTTTTAAAGATTTTCTCTTCTTGATATCCAAAAGTAACTTAGGTCTAATGAGAAATTGTCACTTTAGGGTCTCTTTATTCCCAGATAGCTAGTTTCTCAATGTGGATTTATTAAATCCGCAATTTAACTAACAAATATAGATTTTCAAATAGAACTATATTTAATTTAAAGGCTAAGGTTTTTAATTTTTGTCTTTATTTCACATATTCATTTCTAAAATATTCCTATTCTGGATCAATCACCTTTTACTGAGAATTCTTTGTTTTATACAATGTACTGTTTCATTCATGATTTAGTACTAACTTCTCTTCTTTATTTGCTGTTTTAATTAATAATGCCTATCCATTCTGCCACTCCACCCTAAGCAAGAACTTTTGGAATTTACATACGATTATGTGTGCATGTGTGCACATATATGTATCTTACCAATTTGTAAATGTAATTAACACACATTTTCCTAACTCCCTGAATATTTTATGAGATACTGAAAAAAGCAGAGTACAGAAATAGAAATACTGCAGTGACTGACAAGATGAGAAAAGTGCTTTATTTCTTCAGTTGTCAAAAATGCCCTATCAGTTTAATTAAAGTGTATTTATCTGTGATAACCTTTATTTTAAATTTAGCCTGAACTCAAGGTCTTGAACCTATGATACTTGAATCCATACAAATGGTGTATCCAGTATACCAAATAACAGTTTGTTATGGGCTTCCCTTGTAGCTCAGTTGGTAAAGAATCTACCTGCAGTGCAGGAGACCTGGGTTCGATCCCTGGGTTGGGAAGATCCCCTGGAGAGGGAAATGGCAACCCACTCCAGTATCCTTGCCTGGAAAATCTCATGGACAGAGGAGCCTGGTGGGCTGCAGCCCATGGGGTCACAGAGTCGGGCATGACTGAGTGACTAACACTTACTTACTTGTTGTTAAATTGTGTCCGACTGTTTTGTGACCCTATGGACTGTAGCCCGTCAAGCTCTTCCGTCCATGGAATTCTCCAGGCAAGAATACTAGGGTGGGTTGACGTTTCCTTCTCCAGGGGAGCTTCCAGAAGCAGGAACTGAACTGGTTGGCAGGTGCATTCTTTACCATTGAGCCATCAAGAGAGCCCAAATAACAGTTTACTTGTTACTTTGAGGGACACATACATTTCGAACAGACTTAGAATTTAAAAAATGAATCCTTATCAGTTAATGTTTTCAAAATCAATGCATATTGTCAGTGCATGCAAATGCTTTTAGAGAATATAGTACCTTCTCTGCACACAAGGGTACTCAGTGACTGCTAGTCTTAATTTTCAGATATATTAGACATCAGGGTTCTTGAAATACTATTATTTTAGCAATACCTATTTTCATGTTTAATAAAATTCTTATCTATGAAAACGTCTGCAAAGAATTTAGGGCTGTTAATCTAATTGAAACTATTTGATTACACTGAGATGAATGTTAAAATGACTAATATTTTTTGGCGACAAATTTAATTTGCTCTTAAGTACTATAGCAAATGACATTCTTCTAGATCTCTGAATGGTATTGATGTTTATGTGTTCAGGTGTTGCACAAATTAAGGAACTAAATCACTTTCATAGGTAGGAGTTAAATGCAGTAGAGAAGCCATTAAAGTAATTTACAGCTGATGATACGTCAAAGCAGTTTCCTATGAAATCCTACAGAGATGGGAGGGAGTATGAATCATTGAGAATTAAAGATTTTTCATCTCTAATTACTTTAGCTCTCTTAGGAGCCACACATAAATTTTTAATGTAAAAAATAAAGACAACAAACATCAGAGAAGGAATGCTATACTTAATGTTGGCACACTCTTTTGTTTGTTTGTTCGTTTTTCAAGACCAGAATTCAGGAATCAGGCTCAATCTGTATATTTGATCTTGAGTGCCTTCTCTCTTCATCATCTCTAAAACAACAGATTGTTTTACAACAACATCAGCAACAAATTGTTCATGAGGCCTGTGAGATTTCATTTATTTGTCCTATTGTTTGACTAAAATGAGTGGAGAATGCTTAGAAAGTTTGCTGCCAGTCTGTTTTATTTTTTATGCAAGTTAAATCCTTAGACTTAAAAATAATTTTAGGTACCCTTAAGTTTGTATATGAAGTGCAAGTGTGCTAATTGCCATTATTTAACTTAATTAAGATTGCAGTAGGCATCTATTGTTTGCATCATGTAACATCCATTCACTGTGTTCTGGATAAATCACCTCAGTTTTCTCTTGGGAAATCCTCATCTATTCTCCATGCATGGGGCAAGGGTGTGTGTGGCTGGTATGTGCCTCAGATCTCCCGATCAAAACATCATATTCCCACAGCCACTGTGGTTGTCTCCAGGATGAATGTATGAGCAGAGCTATTTTGTCACCTTGAGAATGAAGGACCTTGAGAATAAAGTTAACGTGAAAGAAAATAGAATAAAATAGCAGGGACAGGCCAAGTGTCAGTGACTTTTGGACCCTTGGAAAAAAGACCTAGGTGTTTTAGCTGTTTCATCTAAGAAGTTCCCCTCTTCATTTATGCTGGTTCAAATTGGGTTTTCTATTACTCGCAACTGAAAGAATCCTAACCAAAACTCACACAGAAATTTTGAGCTGGAAATCAATGAGTTGCAAGGGTAGTAGGGGTTAAAATGTAGTATAGCTTCATTCCTGTAGCCAATTTCAGAGGCAGGGATTTGTTTTCTCTCTAAATATCATTTCTTTCCAAATAAGATTGCTAAAACTTATGCCTAGATGTAGGCATGTATAAAAAATCAATCTGGCAGTTTTGAAATAAAAATCCTGACAAAGTAATCCAAGTTCTTTTATGTTTTCTGAGATAAATGACCTTTTCCTACATTGTGCCTCTGAGATGAAGACAAATCTAGGTTTCAATTTTTCAATAGTCCTAAGGGGAATGTGGCAGTATCCACACCTGCTGTGCCCAATGCCTGAGGCAGCAAAGAATGGTCTGAAGGCTGACCTTGACCCTGTAGGCTTGAGGCGCAGAGCTGGGCAAGTTGTGCCCATGTGCCTGCCTTGAACTTAGCATTGGGCCAGCATGACCAGAGAAGATGTCCAGATATGTGGTGACATGGAGATCTGCATGCAAGCCTTGCATGGAGAACCTCAGGAAAGGCTGGCTCACCTGGCCTTGTAGAATCAGCTTTCTGGAGACTTTTGCAGGAATACCCATTAATGAACCATCTTACTTAGCCTGCTTAGTGCTTTGCACTTAGTCCCTCTATATGTTATGCTTTGTTTCAGTTATGCATTTAAATGTCCATTATATTTTCCCCATCATTTATTTGTAGTTTCAGTAAGATCAAGGTGTCTATTAGCTCAGTCTACCATCTTGATGTAACCTGAAGTCTGCAATAAGGTTTTAAGAATTAAATTCCCCCAGCAGTCATCATTATACTGGGGTCATTGTAAGGTTGTCAGGTGATTGCAGACCATGTGTGAAATGGTTAGCTTAGAGCCTGACCCAGATAAGTGGTTATATGCAAGTTGGTGTGGGCAGTAGAAGAGATGGACATATGTGCAGTCCAACATATGTCCACCTGGCCAAAATTAAGAAGTATTCTAGAAAGAAAAGGGTAAACGTTCCCTACTTCCTATTTAGAGGCACCTCTGGTAGCCTCTATCCCTTGGTCCCATCAGGTCTTTATCACTGATAAACACTCTCAGACAACTTCACTGAGCTGAGGGAAAATACAAGTTAACTGAGTTTTGTATCTAACTAAACACTTTCAAGAGTGAGGGCAAAATGGAAAAAAAAAAAAAGTCTGACAAAGACTTTACTAATCCATGGTGCTTAATAAAGGAAGTAAATGTAATTCAGCAAAAAGAAAAGTTAACCCAGAAAGAAGGTATGAATTACAAAAAATATAATAGAAAATTCAAGAAAAGGTAATGAAATTTAACTGTTGACAGTGCTTTCCCCCAACACAAATAAGATAAAAGCTCAATGCAACAGTAAGATATATTGTAAAGTTCAAGGGTGAATAAATCATATTATTAAGAAGAGTATATAAAGTTGAAGAAATTTGACTTTTAGAAAAATTCACATATTAAGAGATACCTTAATACTTTAAGAGTTTTCTTTAAGAAAGATTAAAAGGAAATTTTTAATCTTTAGCTTTCAAACAAATATATAAGAAGTTTTTTTTTTAATCAGTCTAATCAAAGACAGGAAAAAATGAGGCCAAGAAATGAATGGTAAGTAGAAACTACAAAATAAGATGGTAGAAATAACTGTAAATATATAAATATTCAGAAAAAATGTTGTGTAACATAATTATTATAAGTTACAAGCAATCTTGCCAAGTTACAATATCATGTTGACTTCAGGTTACAGAAATATATTTGTTGTTTTCAGTCACTCAGTTGTGTCTCACTCTTCGCGACCTCAAGGACTGCAGCACGCGAAGCTTCTCTATCCTTCACTATCTCCTGGAGTTTGTCCATTGAGTCATGATGATATCTAACCATCTCCTCCTCTGCCATCCTCTTCTTTGCCTTCGATCTTTCCCACCATCAGGGTCTTTCCAATGAGTTGGCTCTTTACATCAGATGGTCAAAGTATTGGAGCTTCAGTTTCAGCAACAGTCCTTCCAATGAATATTCAGCGTTGATTTTCCCTTAAGACTGACTGGTTTTATCTTCTTGCAGTCCAAAGGACACTCAGGAGTCTCTACCAGTATCACAATTTGAAGACATCAGTTCTTTGACACAGCCTTCTTTATGTCCTACTCTCACATCCATACATGACTACTGGAAAAACCACAGCTTTGACTATACAGACCTTTGCCAGCAAGGTGATGTCTCTCCTTCTTAATATGCTGCCTAGGTTTGCAATAGCCTTTCTTTCAAGAAACATGTGTCTTTTACTTTCATGACTGTAGTCACCGTCTACAGTGATTTTGGAGCCAAGAAAATAAACCCTGTCACTGCTTCCACTTTTGCCCCATCTATTTGCCGTGAAGTGATGGGACCAGATGCCATGATCTTTGTTTTTTCAATTTTGCATTTCAAGCCAACTTTTTCACTCTCCTCTTTCACTCTCATCAGGAGGACTTTTACTTCCTATTCACAATACAAGATTTCTGCCATTAGAGTGGTATCACTGCATATCTGAGGTTATTGATATTTCTCTTGGCAAACTTGATTCCAGCTTATGATTCATACAGCCTAGCATTTCACATGATGTATTCTGCATATAAGCTAAATAAGCAGGGTGACAATGTATAGCCTTGTCATACTCCTTTTCCAATTTTGAACCAGTCACTTGTTTAATGTCTGGTTCTGTTGCTTCTAGACCTGCATACAGATTTCTCAGGGGATGAGTATGGTGGTCTGGTACTCCCATTTCTTTAAGAATTTTCCACGGTTTGCTGTGATCACACAATCAAAGGTTTTAGCATAGTCAATGAAGCAGAAGTAGATGTTTTTCTGAAACTTCCTTGCTTTCTCCATAATTCAACAAGTTCTGGCAATTTGATCTCTGATTCCTTTGCCTCTTTGAAACTCAGCTTGTATGTTTGGAAGTTCTTGGTTTACATGCTACTGAATCCCAGCTTGAAAGATTAAAAAAATTATTTAAAAAATATTTTAAATTTTTTTTTAAATTAAAGGATAAGTGCTTTCTAGAATTGTGTTGATTTCTGCCAAACATCAACATGAATCAGCCATAGGTGTACGTATGTCCCCTCCCTTTTGAATCTCCCTCCCATATTCCTCCTCATCCCACCCCTCTAGGTTGACATAGAGCTCAAGTTTGAGTTTCCTAATTTATACATCAAATTTCCATTGGCTATCTATTTTACATATGGTAATGTAAATTTACATGTTAACTTCCTCCATACATCCCACTCTCTGCATCCTCCCCCAACCCCCTCATGTTCATACTGAAGGATTTTGAGAATAACCTTGTTAGCATGTGAAATGAGTGCAATTTTGTGGTAGTTGGAACATTCTTTGGCATTGCCTTTCTTTGAGATTGAAAGGAAAACTGATGTTTCTTAGTCCTGTGGCCACTGCTGAGTTTTCCAAATTTGCTGGCATATCAAGTGCAGCACTTTAACAGCATCATCTTTTAGGATTTTTAATAGCTTTCCTGGAATTCCATCACCTCCACTAGCTTTGTTTGTAATGATGCTTCCTAAGGCCCACTTGACTTCACACTCTAGGATGTCTGGCTCTAGGTGAGTGACTACACCATCATGGTTATCTGGGCCCTGAAGACTACTTTTAGTTCTTCTATGTTTGTGCCACCTCTTCTTAATCTCTTCTGATTCTGTTCGGTTCAGTTCAGTCATTCAGTCATGTCCAACTCTTTGCAACCCCATGGAATGCAGCATGCAAGATCTCCCTGTCCATCACCAACTCCCAGAATTTACTTAAACTCATGTCCATTGAGTTGGTGATGCCATCCAACCATCTCAGCCTCTGTTGTCCCCTTCTCCTCCTGCCTTCAATCTTTTCCAGTATCAGGGTCTTTTCCAGTGAGTCAGTTCTTTGCATCAGGTGGTCAAAGTATTGGAGTTTCTGCTTCAGTGTCAATCCTTCCAGTGAATATTTAGTACTGATTTCCTTTAGGATGGACTGGTTGGATCTCCTTGGAGTCCAAGGGACTCTCAGGAGTTTTCTCCAACACCACAGTTTAAAAGCATAGATTCTTTTGACACTCAGTTTTATTTATAGTCCAACTCTTACATCCAAACATGACTCAAACATGACTACAGGAAAAACCATAGCTTTGACTAGATGGACCTTTGTTGGCAAAGTAATGTCTGTGCTTTTTAATATGCTGTCTAGGTTAGTCATAACTTTTCTTCTAAGGAGCAAGCATCTTTTAATTTCATGACTTCAGTCACCATCTGCAGTGATTTTGGAGCTGAAGAAAATAAAGTCTGTTACTGTTTCCACTGTTTCCCCATCTATTTGCCGTGAAGAGTCCTCTGTTAGGTCCTTTTTGTTTCTGTCCTTTATTCTTCCCATCCTTGCATGAAATATTCCCTTGATACCTCCAATTTTCTTGAAGAGAACTTTAGTTTCCATTCTATTGTTTACCTTTATTTCTTTGCATTGTTCTCTTAGGAAGACCTCTTTTCTCTCCTTGCTGTTCTCTGGAACTCTGCCTTCAGTTGGGTATATCTTTCCCTTTCTTCCTTGCTTTTCACTTCTCTTCTTTCCTCAGCTATTTGTAAAGCCTCCTTAACAGCCAGTTTGCTTCCTTTCATTTCTTTTCCTTTGGGGTGGTTTTGATCACTGCTTCCTGTAGTGTTAGAAACCTCTGTAGTAATTCTTCAGGAAATTCTTAAGGAAATCTGTCTACCAGGTCTAACTCCTTGAATCTATTCATCACCTCCATTGTATAATCATAAGGGATTTTATTTAGGTCATACTTGAATGGCCTAGTGGTTTTCCCTTCTTTCTTCAATTTAAGCCTGAATTTTACAATAAGGAACTCATGATCTGAGCCACAGTCAGTTCCCGGTCTTATTTTTGCTGCCTGTATAGAGCTTCTCCATCTTTAGCTGCAAAGAATATAATCAATCTGATTTTGGTATTGATCACCTGATTATGTCCTTGTGTAGAATCATCTCTTGGGGTGTTGGAAAAGGGTATTTTCTATGACCAGTGTATTCTCTTGACAAAACTCTGTTAGCCTTTGCCCTGCTTCGTTTTGTACTCTAAGGCCAAACTTCCCTGTTATTCCAGGTGTCTCTTGACTTTTGCATTTCAGTCTCCTATAATGAAAATGACATTTGTGTGTGTGTGTGTGTGTGTGTGTTTGTGTGTGTTAGTTCTAGATAGGTCTTCAGAGAACAGTTTTACTTCAGCTTCACTGACTTCAGTGGTTGGGGCATAGACTAGGGCAATGTTTTCCCTTGGAAACAAACCTAGCTCATTCTGTTGTTTTTGAGATTGCACCCAAGTGCTGCATTTTGGACTCTTTTATTAACTTTGAGGGCTACTCCATTTCTTCTAAGGGATTCTTTCCCATAGTAGTAGATATAATGGTCATCTGATTTAAATTTGCCCATTCCTGTCCATTTTAGTTCACTGATTCCTAAGATGTAGATGTTCACTATTGCCATCTCCTGCTTGACCACATCTAATTTACTTTGATTCATGAACCTAACATTCTAGGTTCCTATGCAATATTGTTTACAGCATTGGACTTTACTTTCACCATCAGACATATCCACAACTAGTGCTGTTTCCTCTTTGGCCCAGATGCTACATTCTTTCTGGAGCTGTTAGTAATTGCCTTCTGCTCTTCCTCAGTGACATTTTTGACATCTTCTGACCTGGAGGGATCCTCTTCCAGTGTCATATCTTTTTGTCTTTTTATGCTGTAATAAGAATATTTGATGCTAAAATGCTTACAATGGTAAAAAACTGAAAACAGTATAAATATTCACTAGAGGAAAATTAATAAACAAATTATAACATATTCATATAACATCTATGAAAAATCAAAATGATTATGTGCTCCAAGTATCATCATGAGGTATAATGTTGAGTAAAAAAAAAAGAAAAAGAAGTTTGTGAAGTTAAATACCTATATAGCGATAAATTTTCTTTAAGGTTTAAATATGCAATCCAATACTGTACAAGAAAGAAGAAGGTGAGCATGGATATCAAGCTTATCTGGAATGATTGTTTTTAAAAAATGAGAAACAAGTTTAGTAAAAAGAGAATGTTATTAAAAAGTTACATCATAGTTACATGACGCATATTTTGGTTTTATTTTTTAAAACATTTACATGCATGAGTAGTTTATAATAAAAATATTTTTTTAAATAGGAAGGCAAAGGTGATATAATCAGAATAAAATAGGGAAAAAGGGCAAAAATGTCAATAGCAATTAAAGAGGAAACCAGAATGACCAATATATATACTATATATATGACAATATATTATATATAATATATATATATATACACACTAAATTGCAACTGTAACCAGGTAAATGAAACTAAAGCAAAAATACAAGTTCATGCTACCCAAATAGGCAAAAATTTAAAAAAAAAATTGAAAATACCAAATTGGTGAAGGTGTAGGTTAAGATGACCTCTGATGGAAATGTAAGATACTGTAATTTCTTCGTAAAGCAACTTATAACTTTGAAGATAAACATGTCTTATGGACAAAGTATAATTTTATTTTAGAAATCCCTTCATGCAAGTGCCCAAAAATGAAAGTATTCATCAGACCATGTATGAGTGAAAAACTGAGGACCAACCTAAATATACATAGAAGACTGAAAAAATTAAGGTCTGTTCACGTGATGAAATACTGCATAGATTAATATGAAAAAAAAACTAAGTCTTAATGTATCAACATATCAACATTAATATAAGCAATAAATATTTAATATATTGTCAAATGTTGCATGGATCATTATACTAATGCAGGTTAAAAACATATAGACTCTTTATTTTGCTTTTTTATTTGTTTGTCGCCACGTCAAGAGCACACTACCCTAATTACTATTGTTTTAGAATAGATCTTGATATGTGTGGCAACATCTATCTACCTTGATCTTTTCAAAAAAGATTTTCTCTATTCCTGGTCTTTTATTCTTTCAAATAAATTTCAAAAGTAGTTTGTCAAATTTAACTAAGATGTGTTGATATTTTGTTTGAATGTCATCGAGTCCATTACTCTGATAATTTAGTGGAAATTGATACCTTTATGACACTGAGTCCCTCTACTCATAAAAATGATACTTCTAGTTTTAAATTTTCTTCACCAATATTTCAATGTTATACTTTATCCAAAAATATATTGTGTATCATTCAGCATTGTGTTGTTGTTTGGTCGCTAAGTCTTGTCCCACTCTTTTGCGAGTTGGGCAAAAGAGCAGCCTGCCAGGTTTCTCTGTCCATGGGGTTTTCCAGGCAAGAATACTGGATTGGGTTGCCATTTCCCTCTCCAGGGTATCTTCCCGACCCAGGGATTGACCCTGCATCTCGTCCATTGCAGGCAGATTCTTTATTGCTGAGCCACCTGGGAAGCCCTTTTTTTTGCATTCCGGATAACTTTTGTATTTGTTGGCTGCCTGTTATTTCTGTTTTCTCCCACATTTACCACTTCCCCAGTTAAAAACTGTAAAATACTTGTAAAAATGAATGCAGCACTTATTTTTTAGAAATGAAAAATATTCTATTTTCTAACATGTCCCTATTATTAATGAAGTTGTGGGTGAGTAGAGGGCCATTAATATATGCCAGATTCTACCATGAATGCTAGTCAGAAATTAAGGGGAAATTAATTGCAAAGAATATACCACTGTGGCAAATATGTCAGAAGGCATGATTTACCAACTGTGTCTAGACTGTCTGATCCAGACAATGGTTGGCAGGGCAGCCTGAATTATGACAGATGTAGCTGACCAATCATCATATATGGGGAGCATTAATAATGTACTTCAAGAGAATGTAAATGTAAAGTGGAAGATTGTTTTTACCAGTAGGGGAGTTGGAGATATTGCCCTGATTTTATTCTTTTTCTTCACTAATCTGCTTACATATTAGCCATTCTAATGTTATGGGTCAGAATCAGCCAAGTTCTGGGAATATTTTTTTACTATTAAACTTATCTCAAACCACAGCAAGAGCATTTATTTATTACAGTTACCTATGTGGTTTTTGCTGTCATCTTAGAGTCTGTCTATAAACTTAGAATCAAGCATCTAAAAATAAATTATTACTGTTGTACCTCAAATGGAGGTTAAAGCCAGCTGTATTTAGGAGGTAGGATAGTCCAGTTGCTACTTGTATTGAGGAACAATAAACCAATGGTAATTAATAAGTAGTTTTAGCAAAGCTTTGAATCTGGATCCATTGCCTACTTGCTGATGTGGGGAAGACCATCCAATACCCTGTGGAGCATTTCTAGAGTGCTTCTGCCCATTTATACCATGAGGGCCTTTGGGTGATTTCAAGACTGATGAAATAACCCTCTGTGTAGAAATGTTTATTGATCCCAGCTCATCTCTATATTTCATATCAGATAGTAATGAGTTTGGAGACACTTTTGGCTTCTGGTTATAATTTCTGAAGCAAAACTTAGTGCTTATCTATTTAAAAATATATAGCTTTCTGACTTTCTTCTTGGAGAATTGTAGTAATCAAGAGCAAACAAATCTTAAGAGTGAACTGTTCACCTACCTAGTATGAGTTTATTAAACTGTATGTTTATATATTGGCTTACATATTCTTTTATGCTCCCTGAATGCATCTTATGGTTTGTGTGCCTTGGGTTGTAATTTTCTAGAGGATGGCATCCATTGTGGTTAAATGTTGTGTGCCACAGTATAAGCAAGTAGTTGCATAACAGGTGCCGTTTAAAGATTGTGGTGGTTGTGGTGGTGGTTCTATATACACCTGTTTTCAGCATTAGCATTATGGACCTAATTGGGAGCTGGATGTAATTGGTTTGCATGTAAATCTGGGCGTGTGTTAGCATCTTTCTATAAAATCAAAGAACTGCTTTCCAGCTTGACTGCCAAACAGGAAACCATTCTCACCAAAGAGGAACAGGAAAAACCGCTGGCAGAGTTTTAGAGTGTGAGAGGATGTGCAGAAAGAACCACAGTCTGAGGATTCAGGATAAGAAGCATGGCTGCCACGCCAGCTGGCATCACTAGATGTGCATGCATTTTATGGAGCTTCCTGAATAAAAGCCAAAGCTCCTTAGCCAGGACTTTGATGAAGATTCTTCTTTACAAGGAATTTTATGCAAGAGCTCAAGACCAAGAACCTTTGTGAGAACAGCAGTAGAGTGAAAACTTTGTCCTAGCACATCAAAATAAAAGATGGATAAAACTAAGGTATCAGAAAGATACACATCAGATATGTTTAGAAGATAGAGAAAGTTAATCATGAAACAATGACTCAGTGACAGGGAGGATGGGATGGGTCTAGTTGACACCTGGGACATAGGGATTCCCGAATCCTTGGGTGTGTGGGAGGCTGAGATATCGGATTGGAAAGGAACGTATCTGTGAGAGTCAGGTGTCTGGCATGGAAATTGGATATTTTCTGGTTAAGACTTCCCTGCGGTCCTTTCACTGGCAGGGAGCAGCAGAGGCAAGAACAGGCGTGTTTATCCATCGCCACACAGTGTCTTACTGTTCTCCTTGCTCAAGGTCCTTGTACGTGTGAAATTATCCTAGGCAGATGTGGTTGCCATGGCAGCAAGAGTGGCATCAGTTACTTTCAGTGGTGACAAGATCCTTGGGGCCTGCAGAGATGGCCAATTGGTGATGACAGTCACAGGCATGTAGAAATTGGAAGAGCAGATATGAGAAACCTCAGAAATCTTTATTCCACCACCTGAGTTAAAGAAGAGGGAAACCAAAGGTCAGACTCAGCAGATTCCTCAGTGTCAGCAGGATGAAGTCAGGGAGCTTCCCCAGAAATTATGATCTGTAGCCCATGTTCTCTCTGCCACACATCACAGCATCACTTGGTCCCTCGTTCAGCTTAACAAATTGGCTCCACATTTTTCTGTCCCTTTAAATTTGGTCCCCTATTTCTGAATGTCCACAGAATCTTGGTTCCATGCACAGAACAGTATAATGAGGATCTTGGAAGTCTTGGGATTGTTTTGTGGCTGCTGCCATTGATTTGAACAAATGGAATAAGGATTTTGGCTTTAGGACCAAGGGAAGCTAATCAAGTTTGCTCTTGCACATTGCTGACATATAATCCCAGTTGAGTTCAAGTATTCAACATATCTATAACATAGAACACTGGCTGTTGCAAATATTGTGGTAAGGTGGAGCAAGTATTATTGATGGTTGCTTTGTGTCAGATGCTGTGAGGAGAATCTTAGGATCCAGGTGGAGTTATTAGGCACACATAGTTGGGGGAGGTCATTGGTGATGCCAGTGGTGAAGAATCTACCTTTCAATGCAGAAGATATAAGAGATGCAGGTTTGATCCCTGGGTCAGGAGGATCCCCTAGAGAAGGGCATGGCAACCCACTTCAGTGTTCTTGCCTGGAGAATCCCATGGACAGAGGAGCCTGTTGGGCTACAGTCCATAGTGTCACAAAGAGTTGGACATGACGGAAGCAACTGGGCACGCAGCACAGTGATTGCCAAATAAATGCAACGGATGTTCAAGGCCAAGGGAGACCAGGGAGAGAGAAAGTCACAGCTGAGTTGGAGAAATCATAGAATGCTTTGGATTAGGAATTAGGGGGATGTGGGCATGGAGTCAGTACATACCTGCCTCTTATACTGGAGTAAGTCACACAAACTTACCGGAACACCTGAGTGCTTTTCAGTTAAAAAAAAAAAAAAAAAAAGGAGTTTGGTCACAAATGATTTTCAGAATTCCCTAATTGTTCTAGCCTTAATGGTTTCAGGGTCTCCCTAAGATTAAGAATTAAATCAAACTTGAGGGTTTTAGGATTTTGTTATGAGAATGAAGGCACAGGACTTTTCAGGAGCTGGAAACACATGAGCCAAAGTGTGGGACAAGACAGTGTAAGGTTCCTGTTTAGGGGTATGTAGTTGTTTGTCCTAAATATTATAAATAAAATGTCAGAAGACAGGTATTTGGAATTGAAACCAATCAATACTACATGGTGGAGGAAGGGAGCAGTATAAATGGATCTAGGCTCATAGGGAAAGGTGTTGATTTCAATTTATCCTTTCTTAATTGTGGCTCACTTGAATCTTTAAAGTTTCTTTTTGTGGCTTTTTGTCAGTATCATCCTTCAAACTTTAGCAAAAAAAACACACATTAAAAATGATTGTATGTTCCTATATTTTTAACGTTAAAGGAAATGGGGATACATCTTTGATTTCCTATCCTAGAGACCTGTAGTCTGTTAATAAGACATCACCACCCTCCTTGTCTAGTCCCCTGAGAACATGTGATAATGGTGAACATAGGTCCATATCATGAAATTTTGGAGCATGTACATTTAGAAGCAATGTATCTGTTGCACAATATTCAGTGTCACACCAACATGACAAATAAACAAAAACTTGTAAATTTTCTCAGATTCTGCGGGAAATGGAGAGTGACACTCTCAGATTTACATAGTTCTAATTTAAGCAAATTAGCAGCAGCACTGCTTTAGGGGGTTAACAGCTTTTGTGCAGAAATGATGCTGAGTTTGTTTTGGTTTTGATACATCATCCTCACAAGGTTGCAGTCTTCTTATTAGCTGCCTTTTTATTTCAAAGGCTGTAAGATAGTATTAAAGGGATTATTTTGATTAGATACTAGATAGTTACTTTCTATTTATGGTTTTAATTGAGTTTTCAAATGATTCATATTTGGTATTAAATTCAATAGAACAATGAGTATTGAATATTTCCATCTTGAAGCTACCAGCATGGCTGTTCTTGTTTGCTTTCACAGAAATATTTCTAAGGATAATTGGAATTGTGTGTAAATAGTCACACTGTAAATATTTAAGTGTCACTTTCCCTTTTCAAAGCAAGGATCTTATCAGTGAAAATGTAATTAGATTGCTAGCAGCAGTGCTTGAATTAACATCTCTAGTAAAGAGAATATTATTTCCATTATACTTCTCAGGATAAGTAAGATAAATGAAGAGCGGTATGAGTTATCATAGTAATTTGTTACGTCACTGTGGAGTAACAAACTAGCTTTATATGCTTACTGGACAATGGAGACAAGTTACCAAAGAACAATGCCTAAGGTTTTGTATTAACTCATTAACCACTCTTATTTGTAACTGAATAATAGACTAGGTGCAGGAGAAAGGTCCGCACAGTTTAGGTAGATTACATGAAGTTTTAACCTACACTAGTTAGACTTCTCTAAAGTCCTCATTAACATTGTGAATGCTCTCTATTCCACTCAACCACCCACTTGGCAGCCTGGCAACCTGAAATACACTGGCTTGTCATACAAGACATGGTAATCAGAAGATGCATCTAGATGTTGCAGTTAATGGGTGGTCAAATGGTCTTGAAGTCATTATCAGTGGAAGCACTGTGATACTCAAGAAGGTTTTGTACCACTGCCTCTCATATGTGGAGATGTTAGTTTTTCCATTATTGAGTAGTATGGTTGGGGATGATTTCTAATATTGTCTATGGATATGTGATCAAGTGAATATAATTGAAGCATATACAGTTATAATGAATTTGATTTTGGATGTGAACCAAACAGGAAAAGACCAACTATATGAACTATAGAGAAAAAGATGGACGTCCATTATCAATGATGCTTAGGAGAACTAGTGGTTCAGGGAACAGGTTTGTTGAGTCTAACATGCTACAGAGGCAGAAAAAAGATAATAAATTACCTTGGTCAAGACATCTAGAGATACTATAGAAGTAGAGACACAGAAGGGAACAGCCTTGCTCCTCAGTGCTTGTAAATGAGGATAACTCATGAAGATGCCTTGATCCCTTGCATGAAAGATTACTTACTTAATCAGATTTTAATTGAGTGCCTTATGTTCTAGGCCAACGTCTAGGCAACTAGAAATATTTAATAGAACAAGACTGTCTCTCACTGGGAAATTTACATTCTAGTGAGGATATACAGGTGACAAACAAATAAATATATAATTTCTTTCTCCATAGTATAATAAGCACTATGGAGAAAATAGAAGTAGGATAGGTATGATAAGGAGTGACAGGTAGAGAGAGGTTTTATTGGTGTTTTATAAAACTGGTAGAAGTTGGGACACCAGTTCCTTTTTGAATGGGAGATATTATAGCAGGTGGATTTTCATAGGAATGGTCTAAAAGGGAGGGGATAGAGGGAAATATCATAAGGTGAGTTACTGACTAAAGATGGAGTATGGGGTCTAGTATAAGAGTGGAGCCTTGAATGTAGATTAAAGCCTGGATAAGTGTGATGATGGGATGGGGAGGGAGGTGGGAAAGGGATTCTGGATGGGGAACACATGTGTGCCCGTGGCTAGTCATGTTGATGTATGGCAAAAATCACTACAATATTGTAAACTAACTAGCCTTCAATTAAAATTTAAAAAAAAAAAACCTGAGGTTAGTGGAGAGGTATAGTTATTAGTAGTGCCATGGTCTGGCTGTGGGAATAGGTGCTAAGTTTTAGGTCAAGGACAACGTCATTGGGGAGGAGAAATTCAAGGAATAAATAGCAAGAGTATTATTGGATAGCTATCTGGTGGATATTGAAATCAACAAAAATTATGACAGGGGGGTGTTGGAGAGAGTTACAGTGAACCAAGGGCTAAATTCTTCAAGGGATAAGTGACATGATCCAGAGCCAGCAGGGAAACCCTTTAGATGGCAGTAGCAGTATTTAAATACATAAATATAAAACTTTTACCACTTGGAGGGAGATGCTTCTGTCTGAGCCCTCCTCCCTGACTAGAAAACTGGAGAGCAATTCTGGTTTGCATTGGCCCAGTGGGACTATGCTTTATCTGGAACTTCAGAGACATTGAAAACCAGAAGGTATACAAAATTGATAGTTAAATGTCATCAGTCAAATCAATCAACTGAAGAAATGGGTACAGTTGGGTCATCAAAATGAGGTAGTGCTTGGGCAAAGTAAGAGATATGAGGACCAGGAAGAGGGAAGCATAGGAATATATGGGAGTCAGATAACTGGAAGGTGACTTAGAGACAGGAAGGACAGAACAGTGATGCAGAAATAGATCGTTATATGTGGGCCTTTTCAGTTCAGTTCAGTTCAGTTGCCCAGTCGTGCCTGACTCTTTGTGACCCCATGAATTGCAGCATGCCAGGCCTCCCTGTCCATCACCAACTCCTGGAGTTTACTCAAACTCATGTCCATCGAGTCGGTGATGCCATCCAGCCATCTCATCTTATGTTGTCCCCTTCTCTTCCTGCCCCCAATCCCTCCCAGCATCAGGGTCTTTTCCAATGAGTCAACTCTTCGCATGAGATGGCCAAAGTACTGGAGTTTCAGCTTTGGCATCAGTGGGCCTTTTAGAGGTCCCTAAAGTGAATATCCCTAAAGGCAATCCCAAAGAATGCTCAAACTACCGCACAATTGCACTCATCTCACACTCTAGTAAAGTAATGCTCAAAATTCTCTAAGCCAGGCTTCAGCAATACGTGAACCATGAACTTCCAGATGTTCAAGCTGGATTTAGAAAAGGCAGAGGAACCACAGATCAAATGGCCAACATCCGCTGGATCATCGAAAAAGCAAGAGAGCTACAGAAAAACATCTATTTCTGCTTTATTGACTTTGCCAGTGCCTTTGACTGTGTGGATCACAATAAACTGTGGAAAATTCTGAAAGAGATGGGATTACCAGACCACTTGACCTGCCTCTTGAGAAACCTATATGCAGGTCAGGAAGCAACAGTTAGAACCAGACATGGAACAACAGACTGGTTCCAAATAGGAAAAGGAGTACATCATGGCTGTGTATTGTCACCCTGCTTATTTAACTTCTATGCAGAGTACATCATGAGAAACGCTGGGCTGAATGAAGCACAAGCTGGAATCAAGATTGCCGTGAGAAATATCAATAACCTCGGATATGCAGATGACTCCACCCTTATGGCAGGAAGTGAAGAGGAACTAAAGAGCTTCTTGATGAAAGTGAAAGAGGAGAGTGAAAAAGTTGGCTTAAAGCTCAACATTCAGAAAACTAAGATCATGGCATCTGGTCCTATCACTTCATGGCAAATAGGTGGGGAAACAGTGGAAACAGTGTCAGACTTTAATTTTGGGGGCTCCGAAACCACTGCAGATGGTGATTGCAGCCATGAAATGAAAAGAGGCTTACTCCTTGGAAGGAAAGTTATGACCAACCTAGATAGCATATTGAAAAGCAGAGACATTATTTTGCCAACAAAGGTCCATCTAGTCAAGGCTATGGTTTTTCCAGTGGTCATGGATGGATGTGAGAGTTAGACGATGAAGAAAGCTGAGCACCAAAAAATTGATGCTTTTGAACTGGTGTTGGAGAAGACTCTCGAGAGTCCCTTGGACTTCAAGGAGATCCAGCCAGTCCATCCTAAATGGGATCAGTCCTGGGTGTTCAATGGAAGGACTGATGCTGAAGCTGAAACTCCAATACTTTGGCCACCTCATGCGAAGAGTTGCCTCATTGGAAAAGACCCTGATGCTGGGAGGTATTGTGGGCAGGAGGAGAAGGGGATGACAGAGGATGAGATGGCTGGATGGAATCACTGACTCGATGGACATGAGTTTGAGTAAACTCCGGGAGTTGGTGATGGACAGGGAGGCCTGGTGTGCTGCATTCATGGGGTCGCAGAGCCGGACACGACTGAGCGACTGAACTGAACTGAAAGTGAATGTGGGCCTCCCTGGTGGCTCAGATGGCAAAGTGAATGTACCAGAACTTGTCCAGCTTTACTTAAGTTAAAGGACCAAGATCAGAATAGATCACACTCAAGTACCAAAGAATATTTTTTTTGTATAATGACTTTTTTACAGTTATGACCACACAACCAGTCCAAAATCCCATCTCTCCATTCTGACCATTGCTTATCAAAGTTGATATTTTTATCATTTCATTAGCCTCTTTTATTTGGGTGTATGTGTGCAGGAAAATTGAAAAGCATTTTTCTTGAATTAAGAAGGTTAAATCAGTTTTACCGGAAGGACTAAGGGTTTTCATTTGAGATCAGCCCACTGGAGGACATTGGGAACAGCAAGGCAGCTTTTGCTGATGACTTCACGGTGGATAAACAGTAATTAATATAATAAGTAGGGCAGGGTGAGGTGTAGAAAGGTCCTGTTTACCCCACTGATGCTTTTGAGACCCTAGTGGCTGCTGTCTTTTGTCCTGACATTTAAAATTCTCCTTTTTCCATCATGTGGTCTGCTTCTCTTATTGAGTCTCTTTATGTTCACAGCCTGTGTAAGATTTTCTCCTGACTAAAAAAGCTGCTCAAAATGCAGAACCTTGCTTCCCATCTCCTCTTTTTA
Organism: Odocoileus virginianus; assembly: GCF_023699985.2. Classification (NCBI taxonomy): domain Eukaryota; kingdom Metazoa; phylum Chordata; class Mammalia; order Artiodactyla; family Cervidae; genus Odocoileus; species Odocoileus virginianus. Next base: position 34,134,735 of record NC_069675.1, on the reverse strand, counting down.
CTTCCTGCTGCTGTTCTTGAAAATAATTGCTGTATATAGTCAATCCACAAAACTCAAGAATAGGTAGAACCTTTATAGATTCTACATTATAAATTTAAGATCACAATCTCTTCATTTTCACAAATGCCAAAGATGGGGGTCTCTTCTTTCATTTCTTTCCTGTCAAAATGGCCTTAGTTTAGTTTACCTTTTTTTTTTTATCATCCAAACATTAATTTTGCAAAGCCAAGGAGCTTTTCCAGTTGGACTTTAAAAAGATAATATATCTGAACCCTAAAGCCCCAAAACAGAGATAATACTTTAGGGACTTTTTCTGGGAGTAAGGATTTTTTTCACATTCCTATTTATCATTTAGTAGATTTCCTCTCTATATGCAAAAATAAGGTGTGAGAGTATGCATTCATCTGTATTTTCTTTTTTTTTTTTTCATCTGTATTTTCTATTAAGGTAAAACAGGCATATATCTTCAGTATTATACCATATTGTACAGGTTATAAATGAACCCTTAGAATTTTGACTTTCAGTCTTGACATAAACATATTATTTACTTACTTTCCTTAATTTATGCTATTTGTTTGTGAGATAAATGAGTTGATTAGAAATAGACTTCTGAAGTTTGAATGTTTTGGGGGAGGACAGTCATTTTGAGTTGGTGCATCATAAAACTCTGGACATGGCCATAAAGTTATTGTCATGTATCTCCTTAACTCCTTGGTAAATTTTCCAGTTACTGTTCCAAACCTTGTTCATACATATCCAGCTTTTACCTTTCCATCATACTTTAGGTAACCTTGCTTTACTTTAGTTGGGAGATTTTGAAGCATCTTTGAAACCATTTGGCTGCCTCAGTTTTCTCCTACATTAAACTCACTTTGTCTTTCAAGGTAAACCACAGTGCTATAACATGGCCACGGTTTTCTAATTGACCCTTGTCCAAGCTGTTTTTGGGGCCCTTCAACTGCAGTTGGTGCTTTTGAGGGATCAATCTAAGAAGAATCTATATAATCAACTTATTTAATCTAGATTCTTTTTAGATCCAACCAGTGCTTCCTATGAAGCATTTTAACATACTTTTTACATTTCTGAGTTTTTAACTTTGATTCACTTTTTTCAGATATAAAGAACACATGGGTGTTGTATTTGCTAGTATACTTGAGAATGTGTATAATGTTGCAGATTAGAAGTATCCTAATGGCAAGATTTAAAATGAGGATTTTATATGATTCTTTTATAATCTGTATAGCTGGTCCACTGAAGATGTATAACTGGGATGAAATCTTAGTGGTATTAACTAGAAATTTCATTCACAGTTATCCTGGGAGCAAAGTACTGGTTCATTTGTTCATTAATTCCACAAATATTTATTGACCACCTGCTGTGTGCCAAGCATTATAATATAGGCACTGGGAATACAGCAGTGAAAAAAATGGGATAAAAATTTTTGCCCTCAATGAACTCATTCTCCTCTACAATAAACTTCATTAATAAATAAAATACAGGGTGATAAGTGCTAGGAGAAAGAAATAAAGAAGGAAAGGAAATACAGTTATTGTTTTGGAGACTGAAGCAGTAAATTGGTGAGGGAAGCACTCATTAAGGAAGTGATTCTTAAGTAAAGATGTGGTTTATGAAGAAGGAAAATAACTTGCTTTTTAAACTGAAGGCAAGTGAGGGAGCAGCACTCTTTATGATTACGTAAACACAGACTGGTGCTTTCTTTACCCTGTGTTTTATTGAGTTAGAGGTGGAAATCAGAGCAGGGTGAGATCTTTCTAGTTGATCTTGAGCCAGTGGAGCAAACTGTGTGTCCAGGTTTGAGTGTTGTATGTGTTTTTTGACTTAGGTAACTGGGGACCTAGAAATTAATGTCAAAGTTGGAAATGACTCCCAGAAACAATCTGGCTTAACCCTTTCACTGTATGATAAGAAAATGGAATCACCCCCTAAATGCTTGTTAAGCTAAATTGACCAAAATATTATTTGTGAAGACCCAGCACTAAACAACATATCTCTTTCCTGGTAGAGTGTTTATTCATAATACTGTTATCAAGGCTGTTGCCCCAGAATCATACCCCTGATCCTCCATCCAACATAAACTACAGTATTCCTATGTAAGTTTCAGGACAAAGCTGCAAAGAGTTAAAAACCTGTTAGAATCAGCTAGGCCCAAGATGGTAGAAGGTTTGACTTCCAGTAGACCTTGAGTCTCATTATATGCTCATTATAATACCTTAGCTTGCTAAATGACACATCCATTAGCATCTTGACAATTGATGATTGCCATGACAACAACCAGAAAAGAGCATACCAAGACAGAAAAGGAAAGTTGCATCAGTTCTGGGTCCAAACCACACCCGTGTTCTAAAATAAGTCATATATATTCCTTCCACTCTTTCCAATCCTCTTGATTTTTACCTCGACTCTCCTATATATATAGTGCCTCCACTGGAACTGGGGTGAAAAGTTGATTTGCAAACTAAGTTCCCACTTCCCCATTCTTTAGCCATTGAGTAAAACTTGTGCTGTTCCAGCCTCAGCATTGGTTTCCTTACCGGCTGCATGAATCTGACTAGAGAAAGCACCTCCCTGGCTGAGACAGAGGGTGTCGGCCCAGATTAGGATGCTGGCGCTGGTCCAGTTGATCTATTCAGTAATAGTATTTCACTTTCTTGCTGTACCACTGTTGCCATGATGGTCATTAGGAACTATTTTAAACTCAGTTTATATAAAATGTGACTGGGAAACTTGGGAAAATAATCCACAGTGATTTCCCTTCTCTATCATTTCTCTTCTTTAAAAGTTATGAACGTTGTCATGGCACTGATTTCTGAGACATTGACAACATCACAAGAAGTCTATAATGGAAGCTCTGGGTCTCCCATTTCAGTTCACAAGACTTTCTTTCAAATTTTATTTTTTTTTCCTCTTCTTTCTTTAAATGGGCACAGCAGTTGGTTCTCTCTGAGCTACTGATTAGGATTTGATTGCAGTGATTGTTTAGTTCTTTGCACATCATTCAGCTCTAATCTGCCCCACTCCACAAAAGACATTTGTGGGTGAATGAAGGTGTGCACATGTATTTCAGCAGGACCCATTTAAAGCACAATGCATCCTGGAAGCTCTTCTATTTAATGCAAAATATCCCCTAAATTTTGTAATTATGAATTTGAATTTTTAGTCTTTTGTATATCTAATTTTATGGTTCCCTAGATACTGAAGTTGAGATTTGTAGCATTTTGGGTTGGTGAGCAGGTTATTTATGAAGTAAGCCCACATTAATGCAAAAGCTGCTTCCTCTCCCTTATACACCCATTGCATTAGAGAGATGACTTCTACAATGGGTAATCATAGAGGACATCTTCAGATACTGCTTTTTTGCTAGGCCCACTGAAAATTAAGGATATTTGTGATATCACAGTTGTATAGCTAGAAGGTATCTACTAGCTAGATATTTTCTTCTATTAGCTAGACATCTTAAGCTACTTATTTTTTTACATGACCAACCCTAGAGAGAGAATATTCTTGATCATTAATGTATTTAATACATTAAATATATTTAATTATTTCAGATAATGCAAATTGTTACTTACCTGGACTGAAATCAAGTAAATATTTCTAGCAGTGGTGGTCTTCAAAAGATGCTGCACACATAGCCTAAGCTATATAAACAGGTATAGGTTAGTTGACCATGGATACTGTCAATTCTTTTCATTCATTTAAAAAATTGTCCAAGTGTGCATGCTTGCAGAGTGCAACAAATACTTATTATGAGTCCATAATGCCTTGGTGGTCGTGGTTTAGTTGCTAAGTCATGTCCGACTCTTGAGACCTCATGGACTGTAGCTCACCAGGCTCCTCTGTTCCTGAGATTCTCCAGGCAAGAATACTGGAGTGGGTTGCCATTTCCTTATCCAGGGTATCTTCCCAACCCAGGAATTGAACACAGGTCTACTGCATTGCAGGCAGATTCTTTCTCAACTGAGCTATAAGGGAAATCCCCATAATTCCTTAGATTCTGGGTATACAATAGTGAACAAGAGAGAGTTTTATCCCTCAAGGAATTTATCCCTTACAATGGATGATAAGGAAACTTCAAAGGCCATTTTGTTGAATTATATATGTTATGTCAAGCATCCTGAATGCATTGCCCTAGGCATGATACTAACAATACAGAGAAAATTAATGAAGTACTCTTGCCCTCAGGGAACTTACAGACTAATTGGAGAGCAAGATGTAAGCACATGACTGAATAACTAGCAGTGTAAGGCCTTGTACAGTGACAGATGAGTGATGTTCATTTGGTCCTTTCCTCTGTGTTCCAGACACATGCCTGTCACTCTCCTCTACTACATGGAGGGAGTTCCCAGATGCCTCCAGTGACTTTAATTTCTGAATTTAGAGTTCTTCCATGTTTTACTTTGATCTTTGATTTTTAAACATCTTTCTCATAATCTCTGATAGTTTCAAAGAGAAAATGTCTAGTCACTCTATTCTCACAGAATCCTTTTTGCTTGGAAGAATAATAATTCAGCACAGGGGTTGGATTTTTCAGGTATATTATCTCCATTGAGCCATTTAAGTCCCTTTTTGCTCTCAGTTTTTGATCATTTCAGATTGCATCTGCCGAAGACCCCATTATTGCCACAAACTCTTTAATCAACTCAGTGACCTTCATCACACTGTAGGCAAAGATCCAGAGAGGTAATTTTAGCAGAAGTGAATCCCACATGTTTGATTTGATGAAGGGATAAAATCACTCTATTCAACCTAAGTGACCCTATTTGGATTTTTTATTTAACAAAATCCTGGATTAGCTTAGATTGTCAGTGACCATCCTTGCATGAGATAAAATATAATTACAAGACAATGTTAACCTCTTGAAATTAGTTTTAAAAGGGAAAGAGATACAATTTGGTAGAAAAAGTGAGAGAGAAAAGGAGAGAGGGCTTTAGAGTAGATTGAGTAGATTTTTTAAAAGATTCTTTATTGCAGATGCTAAATTCAGATTTCTAAATGTGAATACAGCATGTCAGACTGCTTTGTCATGGTGCAGACTGCATCATTTATTCTGTAGATGACTGAGCAGGGGAATGCTCTCAGGTTTTATGACTAAACCAGAAATACATTTCCTTTCTTGTAGATGCCTACATACTCCATAAAGCCTCTAAATAGTTCTTTTATGGAAAAGGGGTGTAATCTTATAAAAAGACTGGTTGTTTTTGTCTATATTCATATACAGAGATATATTTGGTTCTTTCTTGTTTTGACTGTTGGAGCTGACTTTGTACTGATATCACTGCCTACAATTTCTCTCTCTTCTAGTCAGTTTTGTATTCTGTTATTGAATTAATCTTTGGGAAACGCTTATATCACTCTTCTGCTCTGAACTTTGGCCTCATGTTGTTTCTCTAACAAAGCTCAAATATTTTATCTTCTTATTCTAAACAATCAGTTCATTCTTTAAAATGTTATTTATGAGTGTTTCAAGAAAATGAAACTACTGCTATTTGTCATATCCAATACAAACTTTTCTATTTCTAAGCCTTTTCCTTAAATATACTGTCTGTTTTCTTAAAATATGTTTCTCTGATCTCCTTACACCTAAAGCTTTTCTATATTTTGAAACTGAAAGACCACTACTTTTACAAGGTTGCCCAGGATCTCCACTACCATAAGTCATCTTTCTCTGGTTTAAACTCCCAGTAAGTTTTATTTGTGTACTTTGATTGTCTAATACTTCTTATCATAATCCATGTTATGTATACGTATATGTATACCTGTGTAGATACACACAGAGTTTATATATATATCTTTCTTACTTTGCTAGACTAACCTACTAAAGAAAATAATGATATAATCTTCTTCATTGTGCCATATCTTGGTGTACTGTCTTCCACACAATAGGCATCTAATAAGTGTTCCTAATTTAGAATTTGATGTGAGTCTTGTCTGTTTTAATCTATAGCCAAAGATGTAGAATTATGGAAATGCAGAAGTAAAAAGATCCTCAAAATAAATAATTTTACTGTGGAGAACAGTGAAAGTGATTGTTTTATGATGAAACTATATAAGAGGGTATGTGGTAGCCCATCCATATCAGTCAGAATTTCTGTCAAGGGAATAGAAGGGCTACTCTATTTTAACAAAAGGGAATTCACCTACTGAAAAACATTAAAATGTGATGCAATTGCAATGTTGTAGTATATTCAAAGAGGAAAAGTAATAGCATGTTTTAGACTACAGTATTTCATCCTGGTATCAATAAAGAAGAACAATAGGGTCAGAAATCAAAGGCTACACACAGCTTAGCAGCTATAAATACTTGATTCAGAGAGGTGGCTCTCATTTTTTATGGCATTCAACTAAAGAAATGAGTGGGTTGGGTTTAATATTTAAGATGCAGGGTACACATATCTGCCACCTCTGGAAAAAGAAAGCAAAAGTGAGATAGAATGAATGTTTAAAATCATATTCAAGAAAATGTATTGATCTAAATGAAGATCTGAATCTACATATTAAGAGGGCCATTTGTGTACATGTAAAAATGAACCCAGGATATTATCTCTGAAACAGCAAAGAAAGAAGACAAAGTCATTTATAAAGGAAAGGAAGTAGGTTGACATTGAGTTTCTTAATTAATGTTCAGAACAATAAGTAAAGGAATAATATCTTCAAGATACTTAAGAAAACAGATGAAGGATATTATTCCATTCAAGTTGTACTTTAAATTTGTGAAGGTTATAGGAAAAATATGGAACATTCAAGAATTCAGGAGACATTGTCCCTAGGAAACTACTACAAATAAAAAATTTAAAAAGTGGTATGGGGGACTTTGACAGAGAGATCAGTGGTGAATACTTTATATATTTAACTCTAGGTTGAAGATCTTAAAGTTGTAGACAAGGGTTAAAGAAGTGTTTGTCAGTGGTAAATGTAATGTCAAAATAAACATAAACATGACACAGAGAAAGGTTGGAGGGAGGAAATTAAATGATTTCTTTGGATATTATCTAAAGCTGAGAAATAATAGAATCTTTAATATATTTAAGCAGACAAAGATTAGGCACTTGAGAAAGATATGAATATTGACTAAAAGTACATGATGAAGAAGAAAGGCTGGAAGATGTTATAAATGAATTTTATTGTGATTAATCATGAAACAATATATATTGTCCACAGGAAAAGAGGGGCTATTACTAAAAATATTAATAAAAAGACAACTGATATAATAAAATTTCAACTTCTTTGATGCCAGAAGAATAGAGACACAAAACAAAATTTAGTGACATATAGTCTAATAATGAAAAGAACTCCAAGGAAATCTTAAACTTCATTCATTGATGTTATTAACAGTGATGCTGATATTGTTACTTTGTGTTTTCTTATATATTACAGAATAAGCCAATAATTAAACCAAGGTTTTTCCAGTGTATGAAAAACAGATACTAGTATTGAATCAAAGAAATTAAATGAAAATCCTGTAATGTTAAATTTATTTCATGATAATATGATATATATCCTGTTTCTGTTCAGTGGAAGGATATGAGAGCAATGGCACTCTATCTGGAATCAGAATTGTGATGCCCAAATTTTGTTTTCTAAATACCATTCACAGAAAAGAATCAGGATTCTTTGGAGAAACGGCTGATTGTAGACTTGGAGGAAGGAAAATTCATGGTGAATTTAGGACACTTTATTGTGCTAGAAAGCAAGGAAACCCTTACAGACTGATGGGTTGAGTCAAAGGGTCAGAGAGGCAAGTATTAAGAAGTTCTCATTGGCCAAATTTGGCACATTTTGTACATCAGAAAGAATATGACTATAGTTGATTGAAACACGTAAGTATCCATGGGTCCATAAAAATATAAAAGAAGAAAAAGTTTAAAAAAAAATGAGTTATTTGCCACCCTTGGAGGCAACCATTAAGTTGAATCCTTCTGAAAACTGGTAATTAAAGACACACTATTATACATTTATCTTAGTTCTTCAGTGGGAACTATATTTGTGGCAAGCTAAATACTCTAATTCATAAGCAAACATTTTCTCTGTGGAAAAATATTATCTAATAAATATAGAACAAATGAAAAAACTTAAAAATGCACAAATAATATTGATATATGTTATGTATTTCTATGTATGTTACATATATATGTATACACATACATAGACATGTATATAGCCAGGAAAAACTATTATACAAAAATTTCCTGTTAATATTTTTTTTTGTGAAAAGCATTCATTCATTCAGCAGTCATTTGAGGACCTAGTATGTGCCTTTCTCCACGGATCTCCACCAGCATATTGGGCACCCACCGCCCTGTCTAACTCATAGTTTCATTGGGTTAGAAAAGGCTGCACTCATATCACATGCTAGCAAAGTAATGCTCAAAATTCTCCAAGTCAGGTTTCAACAGAACAGGAATCGTAAACTTCCAGATGTTCAAACTGTATTAAGAAAAGGCAGAGGAACCAGAGATCAAATTGCCAACATCTGTTGGATCATCAAAAAAGCAAGAGAGTTCCAGAAAACATCTACTTCTGCTTTATCAACTATGCCAAAGCCTTTGACTGTGTGGATCACAACACTGTGGAAAATTCTGAAAGAGATGGGAATACCAAACCACCTGACCTATCTCCTGAGAAATCTGTATGCAGGTCAAGAGACAACACTTAGAACTGAACATGGAACAAAAGACTGGTTCCAAATCAGGAAAGGGGTACGTCAAGGCTGTATATTGTCACTCTGCTTATTTAACTTCTATGCAGAGTACATCATGAGAAAGGCTGGGCTGGATGAAGCACAAGCTGGAAAAAAGATTGCCAGGAGAAATATCAATAATCTCAGATATACAGATGACACTACCCTTATGGCAGAAAATGAAGAAAAACTAAAGAGCCTCTTGATGAAAGTGAAAGAGGAGAGTGAAAAAGTTGGCTTAAAGCTTAACATTCAGAAAACAGATCATGGTATCTGGTCCCATCACTTCATGGCTAATAGGTGGGGACACAATGGTAACAATGAGAAACTTTTATTTTGGGGGGCTCCAAAATCACTGCAGATGGTGACTGCAACCATGAAATTAAAAGACGCTTGCTCCTTGGAAGAAAAGCTATGACCAACCTAGACAGCCATTTTTAAAAAGCAGAGACATTACTTTGCCAGCTAAGGTTCGTCTAGTCAAAGCTATAGTTTTTCCAGTAGTCATGTATGGATGTGAGAGTTGGACCACAAAAAACTGAGTGCTGAAGAATTGATGCTTTTGAACTGTGATGTTGGAGAAAACTCTTGAGAGTCCATTGGACTCCAAGAAGATCCATCCAGTCCATCCTAAATGAAATCAGTCCTGAATATTCATTGGAAGGACTGATGCTGAAGCTGAAACTCCAATACTTTGGCCACCTGCTGGGAAGAAATGACTCATTTGAAAAGACTCTGATGCTGGGAAAGATTGAAGGTAGGAGAAGCAGACAACAGAGGATGAGATGGTTGGATGGCATCACCAACTCAATGGACAGGAGTTTGAGTAAGCTCCAGTAGCTCATGAAGGACAGGGAAGCCTGGCCTACTGCAGTCCGCAGGGTGTCAGTGTCAGACATGACTGAACGACTGAACTGAATTGACGTGCCTTTGGAAGAAAAATGATGACTACTGATATTTTTGCATTAGGTTTTCAGTCAGGTCATTTAAAATAAGCATTATAATTTTTATTTATCTAAAAATTACTGATGTTGACTATCTTTTCATGTCCAAATCAAAATTGCAATGAGGTATCACTTCACACCAGCCGGAATGGTCACCATCAAAAAAATCTACAAACAATAAATTATTGAAAAGGGTGTAGAGAAAAGGGAACCCTTTAGCACTATTCATGGGAATGTAAATTGATACAGTCACTATGGTGAACAGTACAGAAGTGTCTTGAAAAACTAAAAATAGAACTACATTATGACCCAGTAATACTACTCCTGGGCATATATGCTGAAAAAACCATAATTCAAAAAGACAAATGTACCCCAGTGTTCATTGCCAAATTATTTGTAATAGTCAGGACATGGAATCAACCTAAATATCCATTGACAGATGAATGGATAAAGGAGATGTGGTCAGTACAATTCAGTCATTCAGTAGTGACTGACCCCCTGCAACCCCATGGACTGCAGCACGCCAGGCCTCCCTGTCCATCACCAATTCCCAGAGCTTGCTCAAACTCAAGTCCATTGAGTTGGTGATGCCATCCAACCATCTCATCCTCTGTCGTTCCCTTCTCATCCTGACTTCAATCTTTACCAGCATCAGGTTCTTTTCCAATGAGTCAGTTCTTTGCATCAGGTGGCCAAAGTATTGGAGTTTCAGCTTCAGCATCAGTCCTTCCAATGAATATTCAGGACTGATTTCCTTTAGGATTGATTGGTTTGATGTCCTTGTAGTCCAATGGACTTTCAAGAGTCTTCTCCAACACCACAATTCAAAAGCATCATTTCCTTGGCACTCAGCTTTCTTTATGGTCCAACTCTCACATCCATAGATGACTACTGGAAAAACCATAGCTTTGACTAGATGAGCATTTGTCAACAAAGTAATGTCCCTGCTTTTTAGTATGCTGTCTAGGTTGGTCATAGCTGTTCTTCCAAGAAGTAAGCATCTTTTAATTTCATGGCTGTAGTCACCATCTGCAGTGATTTTGGAGCTCAAGAAAATAAATCTGTCACTGCTTCCATGGTTTCCCCATCTGTTTACCATGAAGTGATGGGACCAGATGCCATGATCTTAGTTTTCTGAATGTTGAGTTTTAAGCCAACTTCTTCACTCTCCTCTTTCACTTTCATCAAGAGGCTGGTTAGTTAATTTCTTCACTTTCTGCCGTAAAGGTTGTGCCATCTGCATATCTGAAGTTATTGATATTTCTCCTGGAAATCTTGATTCCAGCTTCTGCTTCATCCAGCCTGGCATTTCACGTGATGTACTCTGCATAGAAGTTAACTAAGCAGAGTGATACTATACAGCCTTGACATACCTCTTTCGCAATTTGGAACCATTTTATTGTACCATGACTGGTTCTAACTGTTGCTTCTTGACCTGCATACAGATATCTCAGGAGTCAGGTCAGGTGGTCTGGTACTCCCATCTCTTGAAGAATTTTCCACAGTTTGTTGTGATCCATTTGGTTTAGTCAATAAAGCAGAAGTGGATGTTTTTCTGGAACTCTCTTGCTTTTTTGATGATCCAACAGATGTTGGCAATCTTATCTCTGTTCCTCTGCCTTTTCTAAATCCAGTTTGAATATCTGGAAGTTCATGGTGCATGTACTGTTGAAGCCTGGCTTGGAGAATTTTGAGCATTACTTTGATAGTGTGTGTGTGATGTGTGCAATTGTGTAGTAGAGTGAACATTGTTTTGCAATACCTTTCTTTGAGATTGAAATAAAAACTGACCTTTTCCAGTCCTGTGGCCACTGTTGAGTTTTCCAAGTTTGCTGGCATATTGAGTGTAGCACTTTAACAGCATCATCTTCTAGGACTTGGAGTAGCTCAACTGGAATTCCATAACCTCCACTAGCTTTGTTTGTAGTGATGCTTCCTAAGGCCCACTTGACTTCGCATTCTATGATGTCTGGCTCTAGGTTAGTGATCATACCATTGTGGTTATCTGGATCATGAAGATCTTTTTTGTATAGTTCTTCTGTGTATTCTTGCCACCTCTTCTTAATATCTTCTTCTCTTATATCCATACTGTTTCTTTCTTTTATTGTGCCCATCTTTGCATGAAATATTCCCTTGGTATCTCTAATTTTCTTGAAGAGATCTCTATCCTTTGCCATTCTATCGTTTCCCTCTATTTCTTTGCATTGATCACTGAGGAAGGCTTTCTTATCTCTCCTTGCTATTCTTTGGAACTCTGCATTCAGATGGGTATAGCTTTCCTTTTCTCCTTTGCCTTTAGCTTCTCGTCTTTTCTCAGCTATTTGTAAGCAGTTGTGGTAAATATGCACAATAGAATATTACTCAGACATTAAAAGGAACAAAATTGGGTCATTGTAGATACATGGATGGAGCTAGAGACTGTTATACAGAGTGAAATCAGTCAGAAAGAGAAAGACAAATGTCATGTATTAATGCATATATGTGGAATCTAGAAGAATGGTACAGATGAACTTATTTGCAAAGCAGTAATAGAGATACAAATATAGAGAACAAATACATGGACACCAAGCGGGGAAAGGGGCATGGAATAAATTGGGAGATGGAGATTGACATGTATACACTGCTATGCATTGAATAGATAACTAGTGAATGCCCGCTATATGGCACAGGGAACTCTGCTTGGTGCTCTGTGATGTTCTCGGTGGGAGGAGAATCCAGAAGAGAGGGATGTGTGTTTACATATGGCTGGTCCTCTGATTTGCTGTACAGAAGAAATTAGCACAATGTTGTGAAGCAACTACACCCCAATACAGAAAAATAAAGAAAAAATAAGAGTTATGAATGCCATTAAACTATATAATTTCAGAACTGGAAGGACGAAAAGAAGTCATTTGGTCACTCCCTAATCCACACCCCTTCTCATTTTCTAAACAGGAGTCACATTATCCACACTCATAACATGGATACTTTATGAATCCTATCAGTAACTGAGGAAAGAGAAAGAAATGGAAAAATTTCTAAGTAGGTAAAAAATCATTGCACCATATGAATGTTTAGCATGTATTTTAAAATACTAAGCACGTCTTTCATTAATTTGTTTTTAACCTTCAGAAAATTAAAACACACAGATGGCCAATCTAGGTCATTATGATTTTTTCTTTTTTTTGACCAAATTGATATTTCTTCTAGATTGATATCAGATTTGAGCTGTGTGACTGAGGCAGTAGTTCAGAGACCAGGGCATGCAAGTGCCCTCTCCACTCAATAACCAGCAAACTAATTTGATGTTGCTATTGACTTGAATCTGTCTGCTTTATATCTTGAGCCTATGAGTGTGTGACCTCTTCTGCAGAGATCTGCTGCTTCTGGGCATTTTGTAAAGTGCTGAAATTGTCTGGAAAACTGCTCACTGTGCTTTGCAAAATAATGGAAAGAGAGTATTTCCTATCTGCCTCCTGCAGTGATTTCCCAACAATAAAATTGAAGATGTACATTTAATTTTATTTCCATTTAGTTCTGAAAAAAATCTTGAGGTATTTTGGTTCCTAACTATGACTCCTTATCTGTCATCTTTTCTGATTAATTGTGTCTCCTAGCTGTAATTTCTTTTTGACTCTTCTTCATAAAAAAAAACAGCTCCATATTTTCCTGAGTCATTTTCCTTTTTTGAAACAAAGTAGAAATACAGAGGATGATATTTGGCCAGAATCTCAATCTTGAAACTCCATCCATGCTCTAATGTGTTTTGCAACTAGGCAATTAAGAAACTAGCCTTCCCTTTCATCATCTCAGGAAATTAGAGAGGTTTTCTTCATGGTTAAATTGCATTTCTGAAAACAATTGAGAGGACTTTATGTAATTTATGCTGAAATTTTGTTTTCTTTGAATTTCTCTGTGTATGTTGGTCACTTAAGAAACAAGGAACTTAATTTTCTCCTTTTCCTTTTTATTCTTACCTTTGTAATTGTCCTTTTGAAATCTTGTGTGTGTTGGGGTGGGGTGGCAAAATGAGCTATTTCAATGTACAGGCAACTCTGCTTTTGTTTTAGCCATTATAATAACAAAGCATGTTATTTTATGGAGGTTATGAAGCAATTTAATAATTTGTTTTTGTGCTCACACAGCATCAGACTTTCCCTGGGGGCCTTGAAACACTTTCTGGATATATTTATTTCCCCAGGTCCTGGGTCTTTATAGACAAGAAGAAATCTAAAATGGCTTAGGTAGGAAATAAACTTTGTCCTGGGATTTGCGCTCATGTCACTGTCCTCTTTTTGCCAGGACTGTTTCTGATTCCCTGACTGAACTCTGAGACCTTGGATCTGCCTGGATTGACTTGCCCTGTCAGATATTTTCCCTAATGAAACTCCCTCTCCAGGCTCCTGCTCACCCTGGCCTCTGGCTCCCGGTAAGTTTTTTTGCTAAGGCTATGATGTCATTGAAGGCTGGCATCCCTTTTCTTCATTCCTGTATTCTCTAACTTAGCATCTTGCCCAGAGTGGGAACTTGATAAACAGTGACTGAATGATAGCATTGATTGCAGCACACAGTGACTTGGTCAGAGGTAAGTTGGAGATAACTTGGCTGCTGAGAATTTGTGTGGAATCTTCATGTGAGAAAGCCAAAAAGGATGGAGTGGGTACTGAATTATTTACTTACACACATCTCTTCTTCCTCTTCTGTATTTGAACTGAAATAAGTGTTGATCAGTGCAAGACTGGAAATAGACCATCCTCTGAGTCATATTCTCATTGGCTACCTGGTTTTTCCAGTTTCTATCCTTCATGCCTCCTGTCAGAATGACATGAATCCCCTTTACCTGAATAATACTGGAGGGAGGGAATCATAACCATCCTCATTTCAAAGGTAAAGTGCAATGTCTACATGACTCTGGGAGAGAGGGAGAAATTCGGATTGTGAGACGTTCAAAGCTCAATGAAAGTGAAAAAAAGAAACACTTAAATCTAAACTTCTTTGATAGGGCAAAATATTTTAGGAGGATCAAGAGGCAAGAAACACATAAGTTGTGCCTTCTGTGAACAGCAGGAGCATAGGGCTCAGGGAAGGAGACAAGAGAAATGCTCTGAAGATTTGGAGGCCTCGGTATGCTGGACTCCTGACCACAGGCTGTAAGTTCAGCTGTAAGTGTGCCTATGAGAAAGCCAAGACTTTCTTGAAGTCTTGAGTAACTGGTGCCTTACACATGAGCTTTTGTGCCTGTCCTCTTGGAACAGGGTTCCCTGTAAAAGCATGTATGCACTTCACTGCCTGTTCAGATGATGGACAGAACTCTGCCTTCTGTTACTTTGGTTATCTTATGCCAGCCTCCTTCAGGAGTCAGGAAATGTCTTTCTTTTTATACTTTCAACTTAAATGCATCGTATGGCTGCTTTAAGATAGGGATTTGTTTTATTTTATTTTATTTTATTTTCTTTCCTACACCTTATCTTGCCGTTAACCTTAGACTAGGAAAATGAAAACCCTGGGGGCACTTTGGAGCTTCAGCCGCCCAGACAGCAGAGTCTGAAGAGCTCTCTCCTCTCTGTGTTTTTACGTCCTTTCAAAATGTCAGTTAGTACTTTTAAAATAAAATCTGCCATCAAAGACACGCTCTTCTCCTCCCTGTCTGGTGTGCCAAAGATAGACATTACTCTGTCTGCTTTAGTTCTCAGCTTCCTGTCATGTTTGGCAAAAATTTAATTGCCTCTCTTTTCAGAACAACTTTTATTTGTTTTCTTTCCTTCAGCATTTCCTCTAAAGGAGAGTTCTTGCAGCAGGGGAATGCAGACAGCTTTTGTTTTTGCCGCTCCATGATTGGCTTCCCAGTGTCTTTTAAAATGAAATTTTGTGCCCAGAAATGATGCATGGAAGCCAGGCAGTGTTGGTTTATCCAAGGGTGACAGTTCACGTAGGAAGCCAAGTGTACTCAGGTTTGATTGCTAGCTGGGACTCTGAGCAGACAGTGGCATTTCTTTTCTGCCTTGGAGTACCGTTCTCATCCTGCCTTTGCAAACCGAATTAGGTAATAATGTTAATAACAATAATACTCCCTCTCTGTCAGCTTCTCTTACCCCAAACTTAACGTTCTTTCTCTTTAGAGGGTCGTTGCCCTCCATCCTGGTGATTTTAGACTAATCCTTCCAAAACCTGCCTTTCATGTCGTAAGGAATTAACACACTTTCTGCTCTGTTGCCGTAGCATTTTTCACGTCTATTGTGCGTTGACTCCCTGCAGGGTTAAATGATTCATTGTACATGAACCTAACAGCTTAGCACTCCCATTGCTCCCACCCAAGACTGAGCGATGTTTAAGGTTAAGGAATAATAAGGTCTCTTATACATTCTCAAATCCCCAACTTTTAGCTCAGGGTCTGACATATAATAAAAGATATTTATTTATTTATTATTAAATCTTAAATGAGACAAAAATGCAAATGGTACTTTTAAATATACATCTCCCTGTACTTGTCCCATTGGATGCGAGTTTATGTTCCCGACAGGAACATGGCTTTAAAGGGAACTGATTTTTTAAGTATTCACGTGGGATCCCAGGATAAAGGAAAAAAGAAAAGTGTTGAAAATGAATAAAGAAAGATGACTAGCTGTCTCCTTTGGATTTTTGCAAGAAGTCAGAATCTCTTGAGATTCACAAGCAAAGGGAATGATAAGGCTTTACAACTGAGGAAATGAAAGAATATATTCACAAAGGTAATATGAACCAACATGAACAAGAAGACATTCTGAAAGGGGATGGGGAGTTCAAGCTTTCCAGGTAAAAAGTTTTGAAGCAGAGTTGAGGACACTGGCTATGGATCTTGAACAGAAAGGAGGAATGACCCCAAGTGTGAATTCCATTTTGGGGACAAAACATTAGGAGAGGTTGCAACCAGAACTGTGGACTCTGGAGTCTCAAAGTATGTTGGAAACCCAGGTGAGGGATGAAATATGTATGGACTGTGTTGTTAATACCCTCCCAGACAAGTCAACAAGGAGAGGATCTCCAAATTCATGACTCTGTCATGTGTCTTTCACCATTACCTAATGAGGCAGTATGTTATGGCAGGAGAAGCTCTTTCAGGGCAAAGCAGGCAGGTGGCATGAGTTGTCATTTCTTTCCTCTCACACATCAGCTGCATAACCTGAAGGAAGTCACTAACCATCACTGATTCTAAGTTGATTTACTTGTAATATGGTAATAACTGCATATTATCTGTGTAAGACACCACCCTTATGGCAGAAAGTGAAGAGGAACTAAAAAGCCTCTTGATGAAATTGAAAGAGAAGAGTGAAAAAAGCTGGCTTAAAGCTCAACATTCAGAAATCGAAGATCATGGCATCTGGTCCCATCACTTCATGGGAAATAGATGGGGAAACAGTGGAAACAGTGTCAGACTTTATTTTTGGGGGCTCCAAAATCACTGCAGATGGTGATTGCAGTCATGAAATTAAAAGACGTTTACTCCTTGGAAGGAAAGTTATGACCAACATAGACAGTATTTTAAAAAGCAGAGACATTACTTTGCCAACAAAGGTCCATCTAGTCAAGGCTATGGTTTTTCCAGTGGTCATGTATGTATGTGAGAATTGGACTGTGAAGAAAGCTGAGTGCCAAAAAATTGATGCTTTTGAACTGTGGTGTTGGAGAAGACTCTTGAGAGTCCTTTGGAGTGCAAGGAGATCCAACCAGTCCATCCTAAAGGAGATCAGTCCTGGGTGTTCATTGGAAGGATTGATGCTCAAGCTGAAACTCCAATATTTTGGGCACCTCATGAGAAGAGTTGACTCATTGGAAAAGACCCTGATGCTGGGAAAGATTGAGCGCTGGAAGAGAAGGGGGCAACAGAGGCTGAGATGGTTGGATGGCATCACTGACTCGATGGACATGAATTTGAGTAAACTCCGGGAGTTGGCAATGGACAGGGAGGCCTGGCATGCTGTGATTCATGGGGTCGCAAAGAGTTGGACATGACTGAGTAACTGAACTGAAGAGGAAATTATTACATGGAATGATTGAGCTCTTCAACTATTATAAAATCCATTGTATCTCCCCGGAAATCCTACACTGTGTCACTAAACATGGCCATTCTTAAGTGTCTGTTGTATAAATTAGTTGATTATGTTCACAATGGGTAGTTTTCATGCAGTACACTTGGGTCATGTGTCCCTAAGCAGGACTATCTTGGAAAGGACTTTGTAGTGTTGAAAATCTACATTTAAGAGAGATGAACTTTATATTTTAATAAGAGGAGTAAATGTTAAAAGTTGATTTTTCCTTAAGATCTGAAATGTGTAGGATTGAAGTGATATTTGAATATTACATAGCAGTGGAACTCTCGGAAAAACATAACTTTCTTTTAACTTGAATAGATCTTGGCACTTTGAACTCATCAAAGATATGTCTAGCTTTCTGAAGAATTAGAGGTTCCAGAAGGTTAAGACTATTTCTTAAAATTATGTTTTTATTTCTTAACAGAATAAATAACATTTAATCAGGTAAATAATCTCTTTTAGTTTCCACCCAGCTCTCAAATACTGCATAAACAAAACCATGTTTTTAAAAATATTTTTAATGACAAGATAACATATGTATTTATTGTAAGAAAAATGAAAATGAAAAAGAGCCTAAAGAAGGAAATTAAAATTATTCTTAGAAATAGCTATAGTGAATATTAACATCTATCTTTCAATGTATCTGTATGTATCTATCTTCTATTGTGTGTGTGTATGTCTGTTTTAGTGTATGGAATCACACATATACATATATATACAGACTTACTTGTATATACATACATATACAAACATGGATACCATTTTATAACTTGCTTTATTGTTTAATAGGTTATCATTTCAGAGTCACTCAGATTATTTTAAATTTTAGAAAAATGTAAATAATAAAGAAAATAATCAGAGCATAATAAAAAATTAAAATTTTCTTTATCTTTCCTTTCTCTTTCAAAGTTTTACTCTCCATAGATTACTGCTTTCAGCTATTTCAGCTTCAGATTTTCTAATTGATAAACTTAAGTGTCTGTTTCTTAATTTTATCCCAATAACTATTATTCCTTGCTATAGAAGTTGAGGAACCAGGACTAAATTCCTACCTTTCTTTCTCTTCCCTATATTTCCTCATTGTAAAAGTTGTGTTATTAATGTGTTTTGTTTTTTGGTGTGCTTACTTATATCTATGACTTATATTCTGAAAAGTACATTCTATAATGAATCAACTTTGGAAAATATACCATAACTCTTTTCTATGTAAGATGAAGAAAGAACATACCTCATTTTCCTTCAGTCTTACACCAACAAGGTGTATAACACTGATCTTTTGACCTGTAGTTATATTTATGCTTCCTATGCTTCATTTCAAAATTAATTATAAAAATTGAAGATCTAATGAACTAATGTAGCTGGTAATAGCACAGGCTGTGGGACTCTACCACATGGCTTCAAAGTTTAGTTCTGCCACTGTCTGTCTGGCCTTTTCAGTTGTGGATATATTTCGTAACTTCTCCGTGCCTTCATCTCCTCTTATGTAAGATGATCATAAAATAGTACCTACCTGATAGTGTTGCTGTGAACATTCTGTAAGAGAGTACTTATCAAGTTCCCAGAATAATGCCTGGCACATAGTAAGTTCTTAGTAATACCATTTTAGGATGAGCCCCATGTCCCTTGGAAGAAAAGCTATGACAAACTTAGAAAGCACATTAAAAAGCAGAGACATCACTTTGCCAATCACGATCCATATAAGTCAAAGCTATGGTTTTTCCAATAGTGGTGTATGGATGTGAGAGTTGGATCATAAAGCAAGCTGGGTCCTGAAGAATGGATGCTTTTGAAGTGTAGTGTTGGAGAAGACTCTTGAAAGTCCCCTTGGACTGCAAGAAGACGAAAGCAGTCGATCCTAAAGGAAATCAACCCTGAATATTCACTGGAAGGACTGATGCTAAAGTTGAAGCTCCAATACTTTGGCCACCTAATGTGAAGAACTGACTCATTAGAAAAGACCCTGATGCTGGGAAAGATTGAAGGAAGAAGGAGAAGGGAATAACAGAGGATGAGATGGTTGGGTGGCATCACCAACTTGAGGGACATGAGTTTGAGCAAGCTCTGGGAGAATGCGAAGGACAGGGAAACTTGGCTTGCTACAATCCACAGGGTTGCAAAGAGTCGGACATGCCTGAGTGACTGAACAACAGCAACATGTTACGTGAATGACCCTGTGTCACTAAATCTGGTGCTGCTCAGGGGATTATGTTCTAGGAATCAAAGTGAAATGGTTTACTTCTGTGCATCTCAGCAATTATTCAAGATCCTGTGATGTATTAGTTTACTTCACATTTGGACTATGACTTTCTTGTACAACTTTTTATTTTGCTTAGAATTTCTGATTGTTTTTCATTTCTTTTGCGCTAATGAAAGAGAAAAGTGCCCATATCACATTATCATATTGTTAACCTCTCCAGGAACCTATTTATTACATTCATTTAAATAGAGATTGAAAATAAAGCAGCAACTTAAAGAGGCTTCATTTTTGTAGATTATTGAATTTGATTTGATGTCTATCATGAGGCCTTTTAAGTACCAGATTAGATTCTCTGTTTGACCTCAAAGACCAGCTCAAACATAGCGATTGTAAGTAGAATTGTTTGACTTCTTTTTTTCCCCTCTGTGGTACTTTCTCCACTTCTTATTATTCTGATTTAATGTGTCAGATAGGACAGCTATATGTAATCCTGACTTTTCAAGAGTTTAGTTCCTCTGGAAAAATTTCTTGGAGAAATAAACTAGGTTTTTTTTCCCCCTCTTCAAGATCAGTGCTTTACCTTCTTATCTCTGCGCACTACCTCTCTAGTACTTTATTTAAGGCCAGGTCTCTTAGACTGAAGCTTGAAATTGTCCAAATAACCTTAGTGATTCACTTCCCTGAAAGGAGGTATGCAGGAAAGCCTTGTTCAGAGCCATCCATGTTTGGATAACTATCTATGTTAGGGGAACGAGAAATAGTTCAATATGTCTGCAGTTGAGGGAGGTCTGAGGGTGTAATAAGGATAAGGCTGCATAGGTAGACAGGGGTAATGGTGGAAGAGATTATGAAGGATGTAGAACAATTTGGAAAGTAATTTTAAATTTGCTCTGTCCTGTAGGGAGGGAATGATGGAACATATTTTAGGAGAGAAGTGCATGATCAGACTTGTGTTTCAGAAAACAAATCTTTGGTGGAAGTTTTGAATCTGATCCCAAGGAGAGCCTGGAAGGAGAGAGAACCAATTGGAGGCTACTGCATTTAAATTCTTGGCAGTGGAATTTTAACATCAAAACATTTTTGATAGAATTAATCATATGTACTATTCAGTTAGATATGACAGATCAAAAGCAGAGCTGAAGACCGTGTTATACTGTGAGAATAAGAGTAAGTTTTAGAGGAGAAAGTAAAGAATCCCATTTTAGGTGTTTGCATGCCTGTGGAATATGCAGATAAACATGTTTAGTTGGTAGTTGGAAATCAACAGAGAGGAAATACGGATACCTGGATCTAAGAATTATCCATGTACAGACTGTAGCTAGTGAATTGTGTATGCTCCTTTGGAGAGATTCTTTGCATAAGAAGGCTGAAGATAGGAAAATCCCAGGGACCACAAGTGTTTAAGGGATGGTTGGAGGAAGAGGAGTCGGTGTTAGGGAATGCTCTTGTTCATCTGTGTGTACCCAGTGTCCAACACAGTCTTTCACAGAAATACTTAAAGGTGGATTCTATGGTACTGAAAAGAGACTTTAGGAATGAAGACATGGTATCAGGAGTAATAGTGACCTGAAAAGCAAAGACAGAAATATATTTAAGCAAGAAGGAGACATTAAATAAGATGAGGAGTGTCCTTTGGATTTGACAGTTAGGAGGTCATATTCCACATTAGGTAGGTGGTTTAGTGGGATGGTGGGGCCAGAGCCATATTGCAATGACTTGAGGGATGTGTTCTAGACAAAGAGGAGACAGAAGCTATATTAGTCTTTGAAGAAGTTGGATTGTCAAGGGAAAATAGAGGTGGCATTTATAAGATAAAGGGTAAGAATCTTACTGACTAATAAGCATTCATATTTGATATTTTTGTCAAGGATAAAGGGATGTGAGAAAGGACAGACTATAGAATGGAGAGCAGAGGAATGGCCTCTCACTTGATACTGAACATTCATTCTCTAATATTGGTTACTTGTGTGTATGTGTGATTTACCTCCAAGAAGACCATCATTCACTGAGACAGGAGTCTCACCTATATTTCTATTCTTCCTCAGACAATTAATGCATGGTGTCTTTATTACTGCTTGAGTTATAGCCATTCCATATCACTGTATGAGGAAATATTTGAAGGCAAGTCTCTGGATAATTCCTTACTTGTTTTTAAAAGTAGACTCAGTGTTGAAACAGAGCCACGGATCTCTCAGTGGTCAGCTGCAGGCCTCTTGCTGCGTGGGTTGGTATGTAGTTGGACGCTCGAATTGGCCCATTTAGTTTTGGCAGCTTTGAACATTGTCACCTCTCTCTAAATAGTAAAATTGGCTCTCTTTTGGTCAGATCACAGAGTTGCTAACTCTATAATTTGGATTAGGAAAGCATGTTCTCTCTCTAAAAACAAGAGAAAACCTACTATGATATTATCCCCATTTCTTTCCATTTCATCTGTTCTGAAACTTTCTTTTTGGGGGGCAAGGATTTTACAAGAGCTCTGGGCCCACAAGTCTTCTTCTATGAATGACCGGCTTTTCAATTTCCTGCATGCCTTTGCACATTCTGCCTATATTCAAGTGAAAGAGGAAACAGGTTTCACAGTGATGCCTTGAACTTGGTGATACCAGTAGATGTCACTCTGGACAGCAGGATGGAGCATTCCTGTTCTT
The DNA here is from genome assembly GCF_023699985.2 of Odocoileus virginianus. Lineage (NCBI taxonomy): Eukaryota > Metazoa > Chordata > Mammalia > Artiodactyla > Cervidae > Odocoileus > Odocoileus virginianus. Next base: position 34,112,200 of record NC_069675.1, on the reverse strand, counting down.
AGCTGTGGTTCAGAATGAGCTGTGGTATTTCTGCTCCTAACCACTTCGAGCATCTCAGGACTGACACATCTGAATTATGACATTCTCTGCATTGCCAGTTTTACTTCTATGTTGTGAAATAAGAGGGCTGGGAGAGCTGCCATTTCATCTCGTTCTCATTCAGCTAGAATGCCAAATGCTTACATAGTTATACCAGTTGACTAGGCAAGAAGAAAATGGTTCAGGAAAAAAATGGAGGAAATATTGTAAAGCAATGTATCTGAATTCACTGTTCAGGCACATTAAATTCTACTGAGACTTAAGGCAGGGGGCACAAAAGAAATAATTTCCTGAGTGTATGTGGCTGGACCCAGACTAAACTGACCTCTTCCCATCTATATAGTATGACTTTCCACTCTTGCTCTAATCAGTGATTCTCAATAAAGCTTCTGAAATAGGGAAAAAGAAGAATCTTCCTAAAATTCTCAGAAAACAATAAAGTTCATAGACAAACTTTCCTTAAGTCTTTTTTTCCTTCCATACTCCATCCCCTCTCCACAACTTTTGAAATCTGCTTTAGCAGATCAATGAGCAATTACAAACAAGAAATGTTGGGAAAAATGAGTCTAGTTGGACAGATTTATATTTTGTAGGCATATGTTTATGGTTGTCATAGTGTATACAATTGTATATCATTATACTTTCTTTTAAAATGGCTTCCACTGAGGACATAGTAAATAATGTATGTGAGATGGTATATGCCAGTTTGATATTCTGTCACCTGAACAAGAGCAAGGACTGTGCCTCTCATGAATCACCTCCACAATGAGTCTTTGATACTCATTTTACCTTGTGTAACCCCTGCCCAGTTCTGGGTCAAAGTTATTGGTTGACTTGGAATTCCTTTCTATCTCCTTTATCAAATGTATACAATCCAGTCAACACTCAGGACCCATCTCAAGCTTCACCTCCCCTCCCCTCTAACGAAGTATTGGTCAGGCAATAGGGTTATTAAGAAAGTGAGGCACAGGACAGTAAATGCAGGAAAGAAAGGACTTTTCCTTGGGAAGTAAACATGTGACAGATTTGGGGGTTAGATATAAGGGCTCTGGAAGTTCACACAAGGAAAGATCACTTCCAGGAGGTATGATGGGGCACACTTGTTGAGGAGGAGATTTAGAGCCTCCTTGAAGGCTGAGAAGTGTGTGACTGGCTGGCAAAGAGTGAGGAAGGAAGTCCTATAGGAAGAGAAGATATAAAGAAAAATACAGAGATGGGCAAGGCTGAAGGGGGGACGGTGGCTCTAAGCCACTAGGGAAACATGGGTCCCTAATAACTAGAATTAACAGGGATCAGGCTGGTAAGACTTCCTACCCGCATTCCCTCTCTTTACTGAGACTGAAGACTAAGGAGCCGTAATAAATATTTTCCCGAGCATGTGTTGCTCTCTTCCTTTTCTCAGTCAGCTGTGATTTCCTATCAATCCCATCTTCCATATTTTCTTTATAATATCTTCTTGAATGGGAATCAATGTGAAGATGCATGTTTAATAATGTGTGTGAAAGTCATTCAGTCATGTCTGACTCTTTGTGACCCCACGGGCTGTAGCGCGCCAGGCTCCTCTGTCCATGGAATTCTCCAGGCCAGAATACTGGAGCAGGAAGCTCTTCCCTTCTCCAGGGGACCTTCCCAACCCAGGGACTGAACCCAGGTTTCCTGCGTTGCAGGAAGATTCTTTATCATCTGAGACAACAAAAGACAAAACTTAGCTTCTCTCTGTATCTTGTCAAGATTTGAGAACCTAGGACTACTGCTGATTATCGGTGTGGTATTACCTCAAAATATGTTATGAAAGACAGGTATATAGAACTTAAAGGCAAAATCTCTTAGATAAATATGTAATACTCTTATTGATCAGGAGGAGAAAGAGACACAGACAATGCTGCTTTAATTAAGAGTCTTCTTAATATTTCCATTATAATTTCCTTCTTGCAGGGTTACATAGCTGTTGAATATATGACACTGCATTGAATAAGTGAATACCTTTCAATTCTAAAAACAGTTTTCCCCCTAATATCTATATTTTCAAAATGCTATTTTAATGCTGCTGTTTTTTTCAGAGGTTAAGGATGACCCCAGCATTTTATAAAATGAGAATAGGTGTGATTCCAGTGACTTTCTTTAAAATTTCATATTCTTTTATTCTCAGAAATTAATATATTTACTTACTTGGAAAATAACCTACACAGTAATCTACAATTTAGATCAGCAGGGAAAGAAAAAGATGACATCCCATTATGTGAAAAGTTTTACGCTAAATCGTCTATATCCAATCCTTTATATTTACTGTTCAGCTATATAATGCCGTGAGCTATTGGATTTTCCTATAAGGTATAAAATGTTTATTAATCAAAATGTGTTGGTACAAAGGAGAGGATTGTTTGCTCTGAAAACTAAGGAAAGGGCATAAAAAAGAGAGAAAAATTAAATAGCATAATATTTCATTCAGTTTTGAATTAATGAGCATAGAGTTCACCTTATTTGAATTCCTGACATTTGTTTTTTATCAAAATTCATTATATACATAAAAGCTATGGAGAATTCAGATCTATATGTTGTGGACCTAGATGACTCAAGAAAATTAGTGTTAACTTTTAGAAATTTTGTAATAAGGATTCTATGATGTCATTTAAATTAGGGCACACAGTTAATATCTTTTAGTATTGACTTGTATAGTATTGGGGGCTTACCTGATAGCTCAGTTGGTAAAGAATCTGCCTGCAATGCAGGATACCCCAGTCAACTCCTGGGTTGGGAAGATCTTCTGGAGAAGGGATAGGCTACCCACTCCAGTAATCTTGGGCTTCCCTTGTGGCTCAGCTGGTAAAGAATCTGCCTGCAACATGGGAGACCTGGGTTGGGAAGATCCCCTGGATAAGGGAAAGACTACCCACTCCATTACTCTGGCCTGGAATATTCCATTGACTGTATAGTCCATAGGGTCTCAAAGAGTCCAACACGACCATATAGTATTTACTTGGCTGTAAAATAAAGTTGCAAAAGGATTTCACTTCCAGTGTTAGGGTAAATATGGTCACCCTTTTTCAGAGCTTTCCATTTTACAGAAGAGTTTTCTTCTCTTAGACTCCTAGTACTTAGGACTTCTTACAGTACATTACATTGGCTGCCTAATACACAAGAACAAAGACCGTGTTTTTCCCACTTTCCTATCACTGACAGAATCAAAGTGAATTGAACTTAAAATAGGTAAATAAATATTTATGAGTAAATGTCGCAGTCCACTCCACAGTCCAGTGTTTAAAACCAAAATGCTAAACGTAAAATTACAATTTGGTTAAAAGAAATGAGAATCATGTTGGTGCTACATCTTTTGTATTGTAGTTTAAGACTTTGGCTCCAACTCTCATCATGAAAGATTGAAACAAGCACATGAAAGAACGTAGACACTTTTCGTTTCCATTGCTTTACACGTCAGTAAATCTCTTTCTTCCTGCAAAAGTAGCACCTGGATACAGACCTACTGCTATGATTCTGATTCAAATCTGAAATAGTTTTTTAAGATGCAAAAGTATAGGAGAATCCAATTTTATATTATAGATGTAGGAAGGGGAAAAAGTCATCTATAAATTATCTCCACTTAATCTAAATTATAAGCTTCCCAGGTGATGCTAGCGGTAAAGAACCCACCTGAAAATGCAGGAGACTTAGGAGATGCAGGTTTGATCCCTGGGTCAGGAAGATCCTCTGCAGAAGTAAATGGCAACCCACTCCAGTATTCTTGATGGAGAATCCCATGGACAGAGGAGTCTGGCGGACTATGGTCCATGGGGTCCCATAGAGTCAGAGAAGACTTAAGGGACTTAGTACCAATCTTAATTATGTTCAATATTGTCAGCGATTTTCTTCATATAAGCCTTCAGATTGCAAACTTCTTGTCATGACTATCCACAAGCAAAACTTCAGTCTTACCAGACAAAAATTAATTTCTTAAGTTACCTTCTCTACCGGGCTCAGTAGTGTAAACTAGAGAGGTCTTGGCAGGTACCAACTTGGAACGCTGATTATTCTCTTTAATGGAAGACACATCTATCAAAAATAAGAATGTTCACTCTGCTATCCTAGATGTATTTCTGAGGTTAATAATAATACCAATATTAATGATATTACTAGGATAACAATAATACTAATATTCACTGATACTTGAGTGCTATTTAGGTTCAAGGCACTTTTCTTATCTCTTAACAGATATTACATCATTATAGCAAACCAATGAGCTAAGTAATTGTATTATCTCATTCTCTCGATGAGAACACTAAGGCATATGTCATTCAGGTTATTGCTTCATGCCCTTTGTGAAAAGCATGTGTAGCAACTAATTATCCTGGCTAAGGCTAACCTACGGGTCATAAGTCAGGGCCTATACTCATATATCAATAGAATAGACACATTTGAGTTTGAGAAAAATGGAGAAATTTTACTGTATTTCCTAAGGATGCTAACTAATGGCACGAGTTCTTAAAATCTCAAATTAATTTTGCTCTTTAATCCAAACTGTAAAATAGGTTTAGGGTTGTTAAATACTCCAGTCAGCTAGCAATCTTTAGCTGTAGATTATAAACCAGAATGTTGTGTTCAGTACTTAGTTCTGCTCTTCAACATTACTAATTTTTTAAAGAAAATGTGTTGTATGAATATGGTTATTGGGCATATTTTTAACAATTCTGAATCTGTCTGAATAATGTAAACTTGATTTTGTGGGAAAATTAGCTTTAGTTTGAGCTTCTCGCAAATGTACAGTAAATTCCAATCTGTAAGCTTGGTAGAAATGCTTCAGTTTTGTTTATCTGTTTGCCACTTGAGTTGGTGTGGAAATTTGAAGCTATTTATGGCATGTATCACTCAGATGTTTCTCATTAAAAATTTAGAATCTATCGGAATAAAGGAAAACTGAAGTAGGAGACAGATTTGAAGCTGAGATTTCTTCTAAGATGACGGTTGCGTGTATCTAGCTTTTGGTTAGACAAAGAGACCTCCTGATGGTTCTTTGTGCAAGGGCATTTTTGCTCTTAAAATTTTGAGAATCCAGAGTCCTGAGTTCTATTTTTGTCTATACCATGACTCTGGGCAAGTTACAGTATCTGTGTTTATTTCCTCAACCACAAAATGAAGGAAAGGAATGATTGGATTACATCATCTTCAAGACCCTTTCCAACAACAAATGCATCATTTTATCCTGTTCTAAACAGGAAATGGCACAGATAAGCTTTACCCCAGTTTGAAGGGGAGCCAACCAATCTAAAATGACAGTAATAAAAAAAATGGTTAATATGTATTGAGCACTCACTGTGGGCCAACTACCATGCTGAGGGATTAGCATATATTCACTGATTTTCCTTGTACAACACTGCGTTGTTGAAACTGTTAAGGATCAGGGTTCCTGTTCCTCTTAATCAATAGGAATTGATTAGAGGCCAGACTTGAAATTCAGGCCAGGTTTTATTGGAGTCCCTGCTGCAGCAGTGGGAGCAAGAACAAGCCACAGGGCCCCTTGCTTTCTTGCTTACCAAGGGGCAGTCGAGCTGGTTCCTTACATGGGGTGAGGGTAGGGTGTGTTCAGGGGTGCCTGAGGTGGCTTGCCCACCCCTTTGGTAGTGGTGTGTGCAGGGGGATGTGCAATGCCCAGCTTTTGCTCCTAACCTCCTGCTTTTGCTCCTGGCTCTTCAGAAGTGGCAGTTGGGCTCTTTTGGTCTCTTTGTATCTTGTTGTCCATAATTCGTCCCAACTGTGCCCTGCATGCAGTTATTTTTAGTCCCTTACAGTTTCTTTGTATTTTATTGCTGGAGGAGACATTTGTCCAGGTACAAGTATTTGCAGCAAAATGTCCCAGTTTCAGGCCTGTCTCAAGACCTCCCACTTAAAAAGGAGGAGGCAGAGGCATAGAGAGACACAGGCAAACTTGAAGATCCTTCTTTTCGCAGCTAGTAAAATGTAGAGCAGAAATCCCAATGCAGTGAGCAGGACTGAAGGACCCAGAGCCCGAGACAACAGCATGCATCCTAGAAGGATTAGAATACTTCTGTGCAGAACTGCTGCTGCCCTGTGTTCTCATCCCCAGTGGGGATAATGGAAAAATATGGAGAAATACTTAATAGCTGGAAAATCTACTCTAAATCTCTTTGGGGACTACTTCATCACTTTGAATGATTTCTGGAACATTCTTCTTTCATGCTTAAGCAAGATGCTGATATAGTGTTATGTTGGCAGAGGTTGTAAAGTGTCTGTCAGGTTGGCATTATAGTGCTACCTTGGGCTTTTTCAACGTCCAGCTCAAAGCAATATTTATATGAGAAGCCACAGAGGCTGAATTGCAAAGCCTTTCTCATCCAGGCCTTGCTGGTGGCACTTGAGTATGTCAATTTTAAGCAGCCATGGGCTCTGGTGAATAGTTGGGGAAACAGAAGACATGCTGGACACATGTGCTCCTCTTTGATGGAATTAAAATTACAAAGACACAATTCTCCAAAACATTTTGTGGGAGACATGTCTATGTATTAAAAGTGTTGTCCTAGCTTTAGACTATTTGTTACATAATTATATTTTAAAAATCAATTTATTTCTGGCTGCACTGAGTCTTCCTTGCAGTGTGTGAGAGCTTTCTCTAGTTGTACTGTGTGGACTTATTGTGGTGCTTCTTTTATGCAGAGCTCATTGCCCAGGTTTTTAGAATCATAAGGATAGAGTGGCCCTTGGATCCGTGGGAGAATATGATAGCTGTGTTGATAATTCTATGAGTTGGAAGGGAATTGAAACTCTAAGGTGCACGGGATTCATTAGTTGCAGCACATAAGCTCAGTAGTTGTGGTTAGCAGGCTCCAGAGTGCAGGCTCAGCAGTCGTGGTGCACGGACTTAGTTGCCCTCAGTTATCTTCCCGGACAAGGGATTAAACCCATTTCCCTTGCACTGGCAGGCGGATTCTTAACTACTCGATCACTAGGGAAGTCCAAGTTTTCTTTATTATAGAGATTTCCTGGTATTTGTTCATTCATGTTTACAGTTTATGAACTGTTTTTAGAGTCACGTGGATTAGAAATTACTAGAGAAACTTATGGCCAATGTGTTAGTCAAAATCACACAGAAGTGAGAGTGAAGCATGGCCCACCCAATTTTAATGTAATTTTTCATTTCATTTGGAGGACCTCACATAATGTGTGAAGGGAAGACCATCTCCACTGCTCTAACAGGCCAGAGAATCTGATTTTAGGTGACATTTAAAAAAAATATTCTAGTTAAGACAGTGATAAAAGTTTATCCTATTAAATTAGACCTTTCAAGTACCTGTGGTGGGCAGATCTAGCACTTCTACTGTGTTTTAATCTCCTCTTCTTCACCCCACTGGTGAAAAAGGGATTCCCACCTTATAGTTGTGAAGGTGACCAAACGTATAGTACTCAACTCCAGACAAATGAGACTGACAGCAGTTTATTAATCCCATTACTCATTGCCCAGGTTTTTAGACTCGCAAGGATAGAATGGCCCTTGGATCTATGGAGAATGTGATAGCTGTGTTGATAATTCTGTGAGCTGGAAGGGAATTGAAACTCACTAGTCAGGGATAGCCAGGAACTGTGCCTGGTTGCTTTGATAAGGAACTTTGTTTGGCTGTGAATTTAATCTATGGGAGTGGAGTGGGATTGGAACTTGCAGTTAGGTCACTTGAGGTCTTCCTGGTTTGACCAGATGTCAAGGCCCATAATATTGGGTCTTAACTTTAGGCCTTACACCAGACACTGCTGAATTCAACCATTGCTCTTAGTGTCTAGATCTTCCTTCTGTGTTAATCTGATTGGAATACTATTAAACACACATACACACACATACTGGGTGGCTTAAGAAAATGGAAATTATTTTTTTCACAGTTTTGGAGTATAGAAGTCCATGATCAAGGTGGCAACAAATTCAGTGTCTGCTAATAACTCTTCCTATCTTGTAGATGACTGATGTTCTGTTTCTTCAATGGCCTTTCCTTGGTGTGTGTACATAGGAGGAGAGAGAGAGAAAGAAAGAGGAAAGCAGAGGGAGAAAGAGGAAGGAAGAGGGGGAGAGGGGGAGGAAAAGAAAGTTTCCATTGTGTTTTCTTCTTTTAAGGACACTGGTGCCATATGATCAGGGCTGCCCCCTTACAACCTCATTTAACATTAATTACTTTCTTAGAGGTCCCATCTCTAAATACAGTCACATTGGAGTTTACAGCTTCAACACATGAATTTGGGGAGAAAGCATTCAGTCCATAACAGCCCGCCCCACCCCCCATATTTTTCAATACTCCTCACACTTTTCATAATCAGTTAATATCTATTTCTTTTCTAATAAATTGGATCTTGAAATGTTACTAGTCCCTACCATGGTCTTCTCTACAAAATAAATGCTGTATAATTTGTTGAATCAAGAGACAAATTTGGATTTTGTTTAAGATACTCAAAACATATCCAACTTTCTTCAAAATTAATTTCTAAATATCATTACTTAAGGAAATTAGAGATTTGGTCAGCATATTATATTTTTCTTTTTGTCTTTACTGTTCAAAGGAGCACTGGTCATGGTTTTAGTTTTGACTCCTAGATCTGCTGATACCTAATATTTGTCATATTTTTGGGCTTTATCTGTAATATGGAATCAATGATACCTATCCTATCTCTCCATCTGTGAAGATAAAATGAAAGCATGAATATGAAAGTTCTGTATAAGTTACAAATCACCATACAAAAGCAAGATAGGATCTAAGAACACATTGCACATACATTGCAGCATTACTATAACTGGATTTTTAAAGAGTCTGAGTTGCTATTAAAAATGTCAGTTCCATTCTCCTACATTGGATTTACTGAGTTATTATATCTGATAGGGCCCAGAAATTTGAATTTTAGTAAAACCCCAGGTGATTCTAATGCATATTAAAATTTGCAAGCCAATATACTCTGTTACAGTTAGTTGAAGTGAATTAAATAAAAACATCCTCAAATTCACAAGGAGATACTAGTTTTTAATCAAAAACAAGCAAATAGTGAAATTGAGTAACTTCCCCCAAACAGCGGCTTCCCTAGTGACTCAGTTAGTAAAGAATCTGCTTGCGATGCAGGGAAAATCCTCTGGAGAAGGGAATGGCAACCCACTCCAGCATTCTTGCCTGGAGAATTCCATGGACAGAGGAGCTGGGCTGGCTACAGTCCCTGGGATCTCATGGAGTTGGACATGACTGTGAGACTAACTGTCAGCCTTTCAGCCCTTAAAGAGCAGGAAGGGAATGGGTTCACTTGGTTTCTGTTGTGTATTTCCTCCAGATTCAGAACTGTGAATTTAGTGATTCCCAACTCTGATTGAGTTCAGAAACACATGGAAACTTTTTATCAATTCCTGACCCCGTTTCTGAAGAATTGATTTAGTAAGTCAATGGCAGGATCAGGAAATCTGTTTCTCAAATGTGCATGCGATAGTTACAGAGATTGGGGGCAGGCCATTGAATTATGGCAAAACTGATTGTAAAGCAAATAAAATTCACAATTTCTTTACTTAACAAACTTCATATGTACCAATATCAGTGTTGACTTATGTGATAATGACATTCATTAGTCCTGATAACACAAAATGTAGTTTTGAAAAAAGGTGACAAAACTTATTATAGGCCTTGCATCTTTTTGTTCAGTATTGGATTGTATATCTACTTGGAATAGAGTCACTTTTTTTTTTTTTTTTTTTGGTTTAAGCTGTGCGAGTCAGAGCTGGAAACTCTGACAGAGCCTAGCTGTTCTGACTGAATGAGTTTTAACTTCCAAATTCTTATGATTTTTATTACCGTCTTCTCTACAATCCCAAGGTTTGAGATGGAATCTGAACACAAAATCTATCACAAACCTATCTGAACACAAAACCTACTTAGTAAAATAGATTTTTAAATAGTATTTATTCACTTGGAGAGAAGTGAGTCTTAAACACTTCTTTCAGTTCAGTTCAGTTCAGTCACTCAGTCATGTCCAACTGTCTGCAGCCCCATGAACCCCAGCACTCCAGGCCTCCCTGTCCATCACCAACTCCTGGAGTTCATCCAAATTCATGTCCATTGAGTCAGTGATGCCATCCAACAATCTCATCCTCTATCATCCCTTTCTCCTCCTGCCCTCAATCTTTCCCAGTATCAGGGTCTTTTCAAATGAGTCAACTCTTCACAGCAGGTGGCCTAAGTATTGGAGTTTCAGCTTCAACATCAGACCTTCCAATGAACACCCAGGACTGATCTCCTTTAGGATGGACTGGTTGGATCTCCTTGCAGTCCAAGGGACTCTCAAGAGTCTTCTCTAACACCACAGTTCAAAAGCATCAATTCTTCAGCGCTCAGCTTTCTTTATAGTCCAACTTTCACATCCATACATGACCACTGGAAAAACCATAGCCTTGACTAGACAGACCTTGTTGACAAAGTAATGTCTCTGCTTTTTAATATGCCATCTAGGTTGGTCATAACTTTCCTTCCAAGGAGTAAGTGTCTTTAATTTCATGGCTGCAGTCACCATCTGCAGTGAGTTTGGAGCCCAAAAAAATAAAGTCTGACACTGTTTCCACTGTTTCCCCATCTATTTGCCATGAAGTGATGGTGCCAGATGCCATGATCTTAGTTTTCTGAATGTTGAGCCTTAAGCCAACTTTTTCACTTTCCTCTTTCACTTTCATCAAGAGGCCCTTTAAGACACATGTACCCCACTGCTCATTGCAGCACTGTTTACAATAGCCAGGACTTGGAAGCAACCTAGATGTCCATAAGCAGATGAATGGATAAGAAAGTTGTAGTACATATACACAATGGAATATTACTCAGCTATGAAAAAGAATGCATTTGAGTCAGTTCCAATGAGGTGGATGAAACTGGAGCCTCTTATACAGAGTGAAGTAAGTCAGAAAGAAAAACACCAATACAGTATATTAACACATAAATATGGAAGTTACAAAGATGGTAATGATACCCTATATGCGAGACAGCAAAGAGACACAGATGTCAAGAACAGACTGTTGGACCCTGTGGGGGAAGGCGAGGGTGGGATGATTTGAGAGAATGGCATTGAAACTTGTACATTATCATATGTGAAATAGATTGCCAGTCCAGGTTCGATGCATGAGGCAGGGTGCTCAGGGCTGGTGCACTGGGATGACCCTGAGGGATGGGATGGGGAGGGAGATGGGAGGCAGGGTCAGGATGGGGAACACATGTACACCCATGGCTGAATGTATGTATGGCAAAAACCACCACAATATTGTAAGGTAATTGGGCTCCAATTAAAACAAACCAACAAAAGTAATTAAAAAATAAAAGAGCCTCTTTAATTCTTCTTCACTTTCTGCTGTAAGGCTGGTGTCATCTGCATATCTGAGTTTATAGATATTTCTCCTGGCAGTCTTGATTTCAGCTTGTGCTTCCTCCAGCCTAGTGTTTCTCATGATGTACTCTGCATATAAGTTAAATAAGCAGGGTGACAATATACAGCCTTGACATACTCCTTTTCCTATTTGGAACCAGTCTGTTGTTCCACGTCCAGTTCTAACTGTTGCCTCCTGACCTGCATACAGATTTTTCAAGAGGCAGGTCAGGTGGTTTGGTGTTCCCATCTCTTTCAGAATTTTCCACAGTTTATTGTGATCCACACAGTCAAAGTCTTTGGCATAGTCAATAAAGCAGAAATACATGTTTTTCCAGAACTTTCTCGCTTTTTCGATGATCCACTGAATGTTGGCAATTTGATCTCTGGTTCCTCTGCCTTTTCTAAACCCAGCTTGAGCAGCTGGAATTTCAGTTTACATATTGCTGAAGCCTGGCTTGGAGAATTTTGAGCATTACTTTACTAGCTGTGAGATGATTGCAATTGTGTGATATTTTGAGTATTCTTTGGCATTGCCTTTCTTAGGGATACACTTCTTTAAAGTTCACTTACACAAATGTTTGCATGCTAAGTCGCTTTGGTCATTTCTGACTGTGATCCTATGGGTAGCCCTCCAGGCTCCTCTGTCCATGGGATTCCCAAGCAAGAATACTGGAGTAGTTTTCCATTTCCTCCTCCAGAAGATCTTCCCAACTCAGGGATAGAACCCGAATCTTATTGTTATATGACTTATGATTGCATCTTCAGAGGCTTTCAGACAGTCTCTTGATTCTTAGTCAAGTGAAAGTTGCTCAGTTGTGTCTGCCTCTGTGACCCCATGGTCTACACAGTCCATGGAATTCTCCAGGCCAGAATATTGAAGTGAGTAGCTTTCCCTTCTCCAAGGCATCTTCCCAACCCAGGGATCAAACCCAGGTCTCCCTCATTGCAGGTGAATTCTTAACCAGCTGAGCCACAAGGGAAGCCCTTTGATTCTTAGAGAGTGAAGCGAAGCCACTCAGTCGTGTCCAACTCTTTGCGGACTGTAGCCTACCAGATTCTCCATCCATAGGATTTTCTGGGCAAGAGTACTGGAATGGGTTGCCATTTCCTCTCCAGGGGATCTTCCTGACCCAGGGATCGAAGCCAGGTCTCCTGCACTGCAGCAGACGCTTTACTGTCTGAGCCGCCAAGAAAGCCCAGCGCCCCCAGTGCTGATAAGCCTCCCCCAACAGGCCCTGTGTCATCCGCATCACACCTGTCTCTGCAGGACCTGTTGCTGAGTCTGATCTCCTCCCCTCCTTTCTCATCCAGCTTCTCAGGTAAGATGGTGCTCAGACCCCGTGTTCTTGCTTTTGTCGATCAATTAGGTGATTCTTAAAAGAAGCCTAAATGCTGAGTAACTTCTGTTCATTACCCTCCTTGAGAGAAGAAGAAAGAGAGATGGAATGGCTAACCTATCATGGGCCATGGACTTAATTAGTTGTCAGAAACTGTGCTAAAATGCAAGTCTTCTGGGCATAGTTTACTTCTTACTGAATCAGGTGGGCAAAATACATCCCATCCATATATGAAAAGAATGCTATAGTTACATGGCATGGAAGTGAGTTTAAGTGGATGTGGATCTTGTCAACATCAGGCATCAAATAATTTTTCTACCTTCCCTCATTGTACTTCTAGTATTCTGAAATTATTGGGGGCAAGAAAAGATTATGCTTCTCCTGCCTTGTGTATCTGCTTCTCAAAACTGCAGCCCATAATTCCTCTTATTGGTCAAGTTCTGGGAACATGATTTATAATTTTCCAAGAACAGAAGTAATTTAAAGGCTCTAAATTTTACTAGAGATTAATTTTAGATAAGGGCCAGAAAGTATTTGACACATTCATGGAATTAACTTCATGGAATCATCTAGATACATATAATACTTTCTTGATATGTACTCATTAAAAAACAAAGTGGAACACTGAAGCGTAGACAATGATTGTTTTGAGAGCTCTGGATAATTAAAGAGCAATCTCAGGTTATTAGCATATAAGTCCTTAAATTCATCTTATCTTTGTTACTGATTATGCTATATTATAAAATTTTTCTTTTAAAGGAGAGTAAGGGCTATCTTAAATCACAAATACTTCAAAAGACCCTTCAGATGAGACACAGTAAGAGAATTGAGAGAAGAGTTAATGCTAACAAAATCTTTGTATTTTGACAGAACTAATAGTCACTCTTTAAGGATGCCCAGTCTGTAGTATTTGTTACAGCAGCCCAAGCAAGCTAATACAATTACATACATATGGATATATATCCTCTTAATGTCTTCCCACCTTGTCAGAGCCTGGAAATCTCTTGAAATTGTATGTAAAATATTTTTAGAAGCATGGCTGGCTACATACTTTCTGGGTTTTCTTGCAAAATGAAAACATGGGCCCTTTGTTCAAAAAGAGCAGGAAAGTACCTTTCTTGTTTATAACCTACAATACCTTTAAAGTACTAACATATGATGTTTTTTTTTAATTTCTTCCATGGCTTGCCTTTCAACTTGCCATTCTTAATTTCCCAATTAAAAAAATGAAAATATTTAAAAGTACTAGTCTGCATTTTACCGTTTATATTTATTGTGTACTGCAAGTTAGAAAGGCAAATAATTTTACTAAAAAAGCATTTAACTTGTACACAGAATCACCAAATTTGTACAGTTCTTGTTTTCTAGTTTGTACATATATATTTTGCTCTTACCAGAACAGTAGAAACACTGCACCTAACTAACTCAACTGTTTTTACATTTCCTGGTGCACATACAGTCTATCAACACTCAATACTGATGGCTTTCCCATATGTAAAGAAGGACTTAGACAAACTATGGGTTGCCTTGTCTTTTCCTTCTATGTCATCGATTTCAGCATAGGGGGTTGGCTAATGCAGGGAAGGGACAGAAACAAGGAAGGATACAATAAGGCTCCTTGGTCATTAGTTTTCTTTCTGTATTTGAAGCAAAAGTTCTGATTTGATTAGAAAGAGTGGCCTCTTGGGGCTGTTAGTGGCCTGCTTACTCGTTAGTAGATGCCCATGTTTGCCTTGTCCTTGTTTTGAGTCTTAGTGAACGCCCACATATTGGGGGTTCACTGAATTCTGTGCTCATGGGTGTTGCAAATTCTATGTGCAGATGGAGTGGCAAGGACAGGAGATGTGTGTATTTTCCATTCTCCTATGCTCATGTTCCATCATCCCACTGAACTTCTCTTACAAAGCATACGTTCAAAGGTAAAATCATTAAGAATTCAAGATAGTGACCTCAGAGTGTTAAAACAAGCATGAGAACCTTCTGAACAAGGGACCCTTTGTGACTGCGCAGGTCGCGTGTGTATGAAGTCAGCATTTGTAGGGGTGCCTGTGCACTCATGAACATCCAATAGTATTTTCCTAGCAAGAAGATGAACACTCTTTTTCATGCTTTCAAATGAACGTCTGGCCTCACAAAATGAAGAGAAGATACTGTTTTAGAAGGATTGTGTTTCAGAAGAGAACTGTTGTCACTCTGCAAGGGAGGTGGTCATTCTTATTTTCCTCCTCTGGAGAGAACTGATGCTGGTAGATTTGCTAGTACCACTCACAAGGCATTAATTGAGCCATTAAGTTTGGAACTACCACTCCAAAACTTTTACTGAAAGGAAATATGGGTGTTCCAATCACAAAGCATCTGAGCTAAGGTATCTATCAACTTCATTTTTATATATAAGAAAGAAGGACTCTAGAAAGGAGCTTTCCTGAGGAGCTTGTAAATGCTTAAAAGTATGTCCTGAGCTTTGTCCTTTAGGACTGCACATAAGGCTAGGGGAGAGAGGGGCTCTCAGATAGCCAAAGAAAGGCTGAGACTTTATTAAATGCTTGAAAATAATGCTTTTGGCAAAAGCAGTTGCTGTTCAGTGGTGAGTAACATCTTGGGTCACATAAATAAATTGCCTGCATCCTGCCTCATCACCTCTGTTAGACATTGATATCACACAGTGTAAAAATGGGTGTTTTATGCAGGGAAAGACACTAACACTTGTGTGCACCATTCTGGAGTCTTTGCTGCTGGTGAATGCTGTGATAATTACACACAAATATTCATTCAGTCTACCAACCATTTCTTTGTAATTGACAGTTCCTGACTCCTGGGCTCACTGGAGAATTATATACTTGGTGCAGCCCAATAAAAGCCAGGAACGGGTTTGTATACATTGCTCTGTCAGGCAGAGTTCTGGGATGCTGGAGTTGTTCATTACAGCCTTTGCTGCATCATCCCACACAACTCCAGTGAGGATTTAGTCACTTGAAGGATTGTTTTCAAGCTTTTAAAGTAAGATGGTTTGCACTCTGAGATAAAAACTAACAGCACTATGAATTTATGGTTCTAGCAATACTGTTCTTAGCCATTTAACAATGTGGACTGGAGACTTTTTTAAATGTTTATTAATCAATACTTACAGGTTGGAACAAATTATTTCCCTCTTTGATTTTGCCCAACAGAAATGGAAATAATTTGAAAAAGATAGTATAGAGACAGTAGGTGGTAAAATGCAAATGGTTTCTGTCTCTGAAACAGAGAAGTTAGGAATATTCAGAGGTTTCTTTTTCCCCTTCTAGTTTCAAACTCAATATAATGTCAGAAATAGTCAACATAATGTATCATCATTATTCAACAAATGAAGCAGTCCCTGTTTAAAAAAAAATATGGTAATTTAGAAACAGCAAACACATGCTATAAACATTCTGGGACTGAAATATTTACCTAAAGCCTTCACTGATCAGTTGAATTTTATGTGCTTTATCAGAGATGCCTATTCCTTAAGTGTCAGAAAAGAAAGGCAAAGGAATGCATGCCATCAGTGTCAGGGAGAGAGAGTTGACTGACACATGGAAACATGATTTCTAACATGCTTTGCTTCCTGTCTCTTAAAAAATGTGGGTAAATGAAAACTCTGAGGTCCTTGCAAGTATCTCGTCTGATGAGTGTTATTAATTTTTTCCTTCATTACTTAGTTATGATTTCAATCTTCTTTCTTCATTTGTTTCTAGACCAAATTCTCAAAATGCATGCCTGTCATGAATCCTCTTTCCAGGCATGCACAATCAGTTTGAGTAAAAGGCCCAGGAACTGTTGTTGGCAATAATTTTTTCCTAATAGGGCTTGCCACTTCTGCTCTGTTTTTGTCATAAACTGCCAAGTTCCCTTTGAACAAGGAGCTATTTATTCCAGCCAAGAGCATTCACCTTCGGGCCCAGGAGACCTGCCCTGACTCCTGCCTTTTCTTCCCCTCCCCAAACATCAGGGTCTCAGCAATATAAGAGTGTTAATATTCCATATTTCATACCTTACAGGATTACAATGAGCATGACATGAGTTAATATACATACTTGGCACCAGACTTGCTTAACATTATTGACATTTCTATTGTAGTATTAGAAAGAGAAAGCAAGTTCTAATTAAAAAATAAAAAATGTATAGACTTTTTAAAAAGTTACCCAAAGCCTTCAATTGGTCCTGTATATACTATCACCTGATTTTATCATCTCCCTCTCTTTCTTGCTACTTCTAAAATTAGCCCTTTGCTTCTTTTCTTCCTTATCTTTCTGTCTCTTGTTCTGTTTTTTCTATAAGGAAAGCTTCTTTTCTTTTCCTAATGTGCTAAATGATTTTGTTAAGGCAGTTCAAGACTGGTGTCCTGCAATGAGTTTGCACTGGTTGTTCCATTTGGCAGTCAGCACCTCTGACTTTTGCGTCCATAGCCCTTTCCTGTGTGATCTGCTGATTTTTATGTGCTTACGTGTGTTACAGCTTTCTCTGATAAGCTTATTTAGATAAATTCCAAAGGACTACTTTTTTCTACATCATACCCATTAAAGCAGTGCCAAATATCTATCTTTCTATCATCTCTCCATACACACAAAGGATACTTAATAAATGCTTGCTAAACAAATAAACTATCATCAGTATGCCTCATCTAGGAGTTACAATGAAAGAATTTCAATTTGAAAATCTAGTTTTTCTTGTGTATTGTTATCCTAGATCTCTGCCTCAGTGTTTCCATGTATACCATATAGAATATTTTCTGTTATGGCTACATAAAAATGCATTTGAGGATGTTTTGCATTTTTTAAAAAATATTTTAATACTAGTACATAAACATTACATTGTTGATGATTCTTCTGGTATCAAACCTCAGATGCTGCCCATGTAGACAGGGGAGAGCAAATATTTTCTTTTAAAAGTTAGGGTCAGATAGTAAACATTTTAGACATTGGCCACACACAGCCTTCATTGACATATATTCCTTAATAATTTTCTTTTAATTTTCCCAACCCTAATAACATTCAAACCATTTTTAGCTTACTGGACAAATACCAAAATGCTGCAGACCATAGTATGTGACTATTGATCTAGATCTCTGAACTTCAGCTCTTGATGGTTCCAATGCACAGAACTTTCAGTACATTCCGCCTACTGTACTCTCTGCAGTTTTTAAAGAGTGAATTTTCCTTGTGGAAATTATTTAAGAAGAGCTGCAAAGATGAAGTATGATTAGTAAGGAACCAGAGGAGTGTTCCTTCAGTATCAAGTTCTCTTCCTGTCATTGCTGGCTTCACAGCAATCCTGTTAACCCTAACAGCTTGTGACAGCTGGCTAATTCATGGAAGCCTCACCAATTAACCTTTGTGATGTCTCCATAGGCCCAGGATAATTGTGTTTGGACTAAATATTCCAGGTGGTGTCTTGACAAGCCTTTAGGGACACTTCTAACACCTGGGGGAGATTCCAGGCATGACACCTGTGGGCTTGACCCTGGAAATTTTCCTTGGAGGACAACTCAAATGCCATGTTTTTCAGAAAGCTTTTCTTACTCTCAAGATCTCATAATTTTCTGAGCCCCATGACACCTGATTGTCACTTTCATGTCTTTTAATACCTTTTCCTGACTTCAACTGTAGCTATTCGAATCCCATTTTTTATCCTCTGTGTTACGGTTTATACATGAAGGTTTGTGT
Organism: Odocoileus virginianus; assembly: GCF_023699985.2. NCBI lineage: Eukaryota > Metazoa > Chordata > Mammalia > Artiodactyla > Cervidae > Odocoileus > Odocoileus virginianus. The sequence goes on along the minus strand of NC_069675.1, from coordinate 34,093,773 downwards.
TCTTTTTTATCCTTATGTGTTTTCAATGCCTCTCTTGTGGTAGATGTTCAAAAACATTGAACTGAATTCAAAATCTACTGATACCCAATTAAGTGATATTTTTCCTGCATCTTCTGTTGGCTTTTAAAGAAATGAAGAACAATCCTACTAAATGATTTACTGAGAGTCTTTTTCCATCAAACAGAGCCTAAGGAGAAATGGTTTCCCCACAATATATTTTTCTAGGAGTCTATTCCCTGGCAGTCTTGTCAAGTTTGATACATTTAATCGTTTCTGAGTCTATGATGAATTCTGGAAGTCTGGCACTTAAGTTTTTAGTAGTTATTTTTAGTCAAACTGTGTCCAAAAAAGACCAAAAACTGACTCGGATTTTTTTTCCCTTTGGGGTCAGTTTCCCACATCCTTTCTTTCTCTTTCTGTTCTAAGAACATATTCTAGGGAAGTCAGTTTTGTTCCAACACTAGAGCACCTGTTAATAGCCACTTAACCATCCCAAGGAGGCATAGATCTTCATCCTGGGCCTGTCTGTCATAGTAGGTGTAGAGAAAGCTGGCTTAGTCAAAGGCTTTCTCACCAAACTGGAATATGATCTGACTGCTTGGAGAGGCATCTATGCAAGCAGGCAACAACTTTCCTAAATTCAACCAAAAAGGAAGGGGAAAACATATTCTACTGAAGACTCACACCTTGAAATGTCTTTGGAGAACACAACCGAGTCTTCATATAAACGAAGTTCTTACCTGGTGTGTTTGCTAACAGTAGTTGATGGAGGCAAAGAGAGGAGGAGAAGAAATACCTGAATTAAATGGCCGCTCTGGCAAATTAGTGTGAGAGCAAGTTCTTATTTGACCATCTGGATGATAAGTTATTTGCTGGTGGTCATTCAGAGAAAGTAAAAATTGTCCATTTGATGTGTAAAATGTATTTTCTTCAGTTTTTTGCTTCCCCTGTGATAAACCAGTGAATTTCCCTAAGCTGTTCAGCTGTACTATGGGAATTAAATATCGATTCTAACCTTGTAAATGGGGTAGAATGTGAAGCTGGCTGATGGGCCCCCTAGGGAAGGACACTATGTTTTAGGTCTTTCCTTTATAGAAAACTTAGAGATAAGTTGCTCCATTTCAAAGAATAAAAGTAGACAGACAAGGAAGACTGCCCTTTTCTTAATCAAATTAATATGAACAGGCTGCCTATGGTATGATGAGTACAAAGGAAAAAAAGGGGGCCTATACCTGCCTTTTTGGTGGAGAGTGTCCAAAGTGCTGTTTGCAGAAGTGACAATGAATGTACTGTATTTTAGAATGTGCAGTATGGCAGAGATTATGAGAGTGAATTCTTCCTGTCAGCTGGACCCTTTCGTATCTTGGGTTCGTTGTTAAGTCAGTTCACTTGTGGTCTGTTTCCTCTGTAATTTGGCTTAAAGTTGAGGGCAAAGATAAAATCAGCTTAGAGAGGAAGTTGACAATCTGGTGAATAGCTGTGGCTTTTCTCTTTTAGGCATTAGGCGAGATAACCAAGGATCAAAGCAGCGAATAATATTTCTTTAGGAAATAAGTTTTCTGCTGCTGTTAGATGGTCTTGAATATTCAAAATTGCCCACCAGATAGGCTGACCTACAAATACACAGGGAGACTCGGAGAGCCTCCCTACCTGCCTGAGATTCTTGGAAGCAGTACACAGACTTCTCTGGCCTAGGTGGCAGCAAGGCTCAGTGGGTGGATGGAGACCAGTGTTCGCTGTTCTTTGTGTTTTCTTTTTATGGAAAGCCTTGGGGGGGGGGGGGGGGAGTCTTTTCTCCTTTCATGGAAAATCTATCTTACAAGAGGAGATGAACAGAGTGGAGAAGATAGACCTCCACATGTAAATGAAGTAGTGTATGGATAGATAGAGCAAAAGACTGATTCTTATGTATTGTTTCTTTAATTAAATAGCTTGATGTTTTTCTTTGGACCTCCTCATTATTCTAGTAATTGGCCTATTTTATACATTTTCACATTATTTTGCACAGAATGACACTGTATAAATTTAATTTTTAAAAGTCCTCCTCTTAAATAGTGTCAATCCCAACTAGTTTGGTTCTATTAATGGATCAACTAATTAACTTACTGATATTTTAAAAAATTATTGAGAATACTGTATGCCAGTCCTTGTACTATGTACTGTCAGACAAGAACCAGCAAACTTTTCTATACTAAATTCTTGTACTTTCATGTGATTGTAAGTTTTTATTTTGTTTGCAATTGTACTGTACATACAGTTTGTACAGTAAAACTGAATTTTAATTTCTGAACAGCAATTAGTGTTTCATACTTTTATTAAATGTCCCATGATACCTAAAATGGAGTAAAGCATATAGTACTCAGTTCATTTCTTTTGACTGTCCTCTTTGGTCAAGTTTGAGAGTGCTCTTTATATATTGAGAAACAAAGACTGTTTCTGTACCCACAGGCTGAATTTTTTCTGTGCTGTCTCTTCCCTCTCAACCTGAACTTTGATCATAACTTTATATGGGAAATTTGTAAAATCAGACCTGCCTTGAGAAGTGAGAAATTTGAGAAAGCCCATCCTGAGTTAGGAAGATGACAACCCACTCCAGTACTCTTGCCTGGAAAATTCCATGTACAGAGGAGCCTGGTAGGCTACAGTCCATGGAGTTGCAAAGAGTCAGACATGACTGAGCAACTTCACTTCACACCAGATAAATACGTAAGAAAAAAATACCTGAGGCAAATTTGAGCTAACATCATGAGAAATGGAGCACAAATGAAGTGGTCCAGGTACGTGAACAGTATCCTCTTCAGCTCCTTGTCCTTCTCTGTACCATCTTAATAAGTGGTAATCCTGGAATTGTTCTTTGATTCTTCTCATTTCCTTTCAGTCTATGGCCAACACTTTATCAGGTCCTGTCAACACTACTTCCTGAATCATACCCCCAAACCAACCATTGAATATGACCACTCTGGTTCAAACCACTATTTGTCATCTGGACTTTTGAAGTAGTCTCCCACACAACAGCCACTTTACTTTTAAAAATAGAAACCATTTGATGCTACTTCTGTGCTCAAACCTGTGTTTCATGGCAAAATAAAAGTAAAAATAAAATGCCAAGTTTAAGTATGAAGTTTGGTCTATAAGGCGCTATAAGAACTGGTCCTTGTCTATCAGAGCAATTGTCTTCTGACTGCCTTTCCACCTCTTCCACTCCAGCTACAGTGTTTTCCTGCTGTTCCTTGAGCTTGCTGATCTTATTCACATATCTGGGCTTTTGGACTTGCTATTTCCTCCACTCCAAATGTTTATCTTTAATTTGATTTTTAAATGGCTCTATCGCTCCCTTCATTTAATTTTTGATTCAAATTTTACCTTCTTTGATAGGCCTTGTTTATTTTAGTATTTGAACATAGGCCTAATCATTCTCTTTACTCTGTTTCTTTTAAAATCTATTTTGTAGACTTTTCATCATCTGAGATTGTATTCTTTATTTTTTACTTAGTGTCTTTTTTTCTACCATAATGTAAACTAGATGAAACTGAAGAGTTTTTTTCCCACCCCATGAGTAATGCTGGAACACATAGGTACAAAATAGTAGCTGGAAATACTTGCATGTTCTTGATTGTTCATCCAGGATTTGTAAGTGTATTAAGTTATTTGATCTGTACTTCTATGACATAGGTATTATTATGCTTTATACTTGATAGATGTGGAATGAAGTTTCAGGCACAGATGCCCAGTGTCTCCCAACTATCAGTAAAACTGGATTCAAACCGAAGTCTCATAATTACCACTTAAGTAATATTTAATGTTTTTATTCCCTGGGGACAAAATGTTCTAGTCTAAAGAAATGGTTTTGCAGAAAATCCCAACCAGCTCTCCTAATTACTGTCTGAATATATTATATTCTAAGAACCATAGTTTTAACTTTAGTGTATATATGTGTGTGTGTGTTTATATCTATATCTATCTATCTATATATAGATGTATCAGGCTTCACTGGTGCCTCATATGGTAAAGAATTTGCCTGAAATGCAGGAGACCTGGGTTCAATCCCTGGGCTCAGAAGATCCCCTGGACAAGGGAATGGCAACCCACTCCAGTATTCTTGCCTGGAGAAATCCATGGACAGAGGAACCTGGTGGGCTACAGTCCATGGAGTCACAAAGAGTTGGATATGACTGAGCGACTAACACTTTCACACTTTGTTTCATAGTAGGTATTATACTACCCACTTTATATCACTGAGAGAACTGATTAATCACATATAATATGCTCAGCACAATGCCTTGCACATGTAAATGCTATTGCTATTAATAAATAAAATATTAACTACTTTCACTTAACCCTTTGGTCTCATTTATGGGTATTGCATTATCACAGTTACCTTCTTCCTAGAAAAAAAACATTTCACAGACATTTGGAAATCCAAGGGACTGTAGAGTCATCTTACCCTTACTAGTAGGTGGTATATAAGCATGATTTTTAAATAAAATTTGTTTCTTACAAAGTACTGTGGGAGTTAATGGAAGATATATTTCACCAGTGGAGAGGACATGGCAACCCACTCCAGTACTCTTGCCTGGAAAATCCCATGGATGGAGGGACCTGGTAGGCTACAGTCCATGGGGTTGCGAAGAGTCTGACACGACTGAGCAACCTCACTTTCACTTTTCACTTTCATGCGTTGGAAAAGGAAATGGCAACCCACTGCAGTATTCTTGCCTGGAGAATCCCAGGGGCAGAGGAGCCTGGTGAGCTGCCGTCTATGGGGTTGCACAGAGTAAGTGACTTAGCAGCAGCAACATATTTCACCAGTTTTGGCACAAATCACCCTCCAACTGGTATCAAAAGTCCAATGAATCATTCAACACACTTTATTTTCAATAGAACCACTGAAGAGAAAATGGAAATTTGTCATTTTTCCTTTAAGGACATGCACATTACTGAGTTTTCCATGGGCTTGCTGTGCACACATGACTTTTAAAATGAAAATACTATTCATGTGAAGAGGATGATCAAGGTAGACTGCAACGGATTGTCACTACAGTAGTTTGGGATGTCAGTAATTCTTAAGCTAAAAGGAATGCTTTCATGATTCAAGAGGATGCCTCTAATTTTACATTTGGTGTCATCTTTCATTTGTTTTCCTATTTTGGAAACATTTACCAACTGCACTTATCAGGCGGCTTCTGATTCCTATGGAAGAATGGTCTGTCTGAAAATCTGTGATCCAAGAGGAAGATAGGAGACATTTGTATTTTGATTTCAAAGTATTTTAAAGATTTGATTGTTTATCTGCTGTGAGCTTTTGTATTTCACTATTGTAGGCAGCACACAGAAAAGGCTACTTTGTGTATTTTTTTCTGAGAGACTTGATCAATGAAGCAAGCTTAAAGTACTTTTCCAAAAGAAATAATTACATGTAATTAATATAAATAAATCAGTTGGATCTATTTATTCCCGTCTCCTTACTACAAGAATATATTTAACCTGAGAAGTAAGAACAAGAAGTTTCAGTGCTGTTACTTCACAGGGCAGAATCGCTCAGCGGTATCTGAGGAGTGATTAGCTGTGTCTTTGGTAGCTGCTCTAACTGTCCTGCCCCTTGGGTGCCCTTCGAGGAGGTTGGAGTAGGACTTTTCACCCAGAGAACAATGATACAATCCTTGGATACATGGTCCTAAAATACTATCCTTTGGTTGATTTCTGAACTTCATAAAGTTGTGAAAGTGAACGTCGCTTAGTCATGTCCAACTCTTTGTGACCCCATGGACTATACAGTCCGTGGAATTCTCCAGGCCAGAATACTGGAGTGGGTAGCCTTTCCCTTCCCCAGGGGATCTTCCCAACCCAGGGATTGAACCTAGGTCTCCTGCATTGCAGGCGGATTCTTTAACATCTGAGCCACTTGAAGACACCCTAAATAGACTATTGTAAGTATTTATATAAAATGAAAGTGCAGATGAATTTTTTTATCAACTTGTTCTAAATGACTGGAAACTGCTATCAACAGGCCAATCGATTATATCTGAAATCCTCAAGGTAAAAAGATTCTGCTTAATAAGGGGCAGATACACCTGTCCCCATTTGCTAGAATCCCATGAAAACATGGCCCAAAGGAGGGAAATTCACTTTCAAACTCCTGGGAAGTAAGAAGCATGAAAGATCAAGTATAGAAGGGATATTTTAGAAATTTCAAAGGACAAGAAGAATAAACAATATAGTAATGTGATGTGAACAAAAATTTCAGTGGGAGAAACAAGGGACTGTTCTTATTAAACTGTCATTTGTGGATTAGTCTTGCCACACCTCTGAGCGGACTTCACAGAAAAAAAGAAAAAAAAATCATCTCTTCTACCTGTGATTCTTTTGACTGGTGCTTTCTAAAGTTCTTGGGAGGTAGATCACACTGGGAAAATTGAATCAATTCATTCATTCTCAAAACATAGAACTCTTCATTACTCATCTTTGCTGAGCTGGGCTATAATTCTGATTCCCATGAAAATTTCTTGGCTTGGGAGAAGACATCTGTGTCACTAAGGCAGTAAGATGTACCACCCAATGAATTCAGGGCTTTCTTTCATCAAAATATAGCACTGAGGGTAAATTATAATAATCAAGATTTGGCCCTTAACGGAAGCCAGTCTGCAAGCAAATCTGAAGTGAACATTCTTGAAATCTGTTATTGAAGTCACCTTAAATCTCCTAGGATCCATGGACTAGGAAAGTCCCAGGTATAGCACTCCAAGTTTCTACAAATATTCTCTTTGTACAAAAGCATGCTTTTTACAAGTACTATACCATCAAAGAATAGAAGGAAGAAAGGCATAGAGTTGCAGTGACACACACTATTGTCATTCATACTAGCCATTCTGCAGACTTTATGTCACCAGTCATTTTCCTTTCCTGCTAATTTGCATGGTTGCTTCTTCACTGGGTAATTTTCTATGTGTTAAGCTTTGAGTAATTCATTATACCACTCTCCTCCCCTTCCTTGTTTATTTATCACAGAGCCTATAAAGCTCAGTGACATTTGACTTTGCTCTGTTGCTGACTGGATCATGGAATGCAGAAAACCTGCGTGTATCATTGAGTATATCTCTGAGTGTTGGTCTCAGCATCATGTCAAATCACGGGGTCAGCCTCTCTCATCATGTCACATCATATCATGCTTGATGTAGACACATGGCTTGATTCTAAGTATCCACATGTAATCAGGAAGTGAGCATTCACAGCAGTCTGAGCAGTGCTTTCAGATAACAGGAAACAGAGCAGATTGACCTCTCCATTTTTACCACTGCAGTTATAATGGACCCTGTTAGAAGTTGTGCATATATATGTATGTATTCACATCTCATTGATAAAACAAAATTATCTGTACAAGACAGGCGTTTTCTTTCTGAATTCTTCTCATAATGATGAGGCAGTGCCCCTCCTGGGTTTATTACTGTGGTGATAAGATCTAATTCCTGGAACCAGGTATTAATCTAAAGGATTCTATTGACAGAATGAGCTACATGATCGTTATTAGGGATTTGCAATGTGACAATCAATCTAAGGCTATTCCAAAAAAAGTTAGACTAGGCCATTGAGAGATTATTTCTGCAAAATGTCTCCACTATAAAATCAATCCAACCTGATACATTAGGCTTCTGTTGCTTGATAAATCAGGAGTATGAATATATTAACCAGTAACACTGAATACTTCCAATTTTAAATTTTGCCTTGATTAAGAACTTTAAGGCACTGAATATTAGTCCTCGAAACTCCTTTGCCTTTAATCCTCCATCCTTAAATCTTTTCCACATTAGAAGCTAATAAAAACTAATCTGAATAAAATAAGATTCTTGAAAATTAATGAATGAAGTAATTAATGAATAATAAGTTGATGAACCTATATTGTTCATATTTGTTATGTTCCCAAAAACCCAAGAATCTACAATAGAGAGAGATGGGCATGTTTCCAAACTTTCACCAGTGGAGAAGTAGGTTGTTCTTTCAAGAATGTGGAAGCTGACATATGTTTCCCTGGGAACTCAGGAGTGTTAGATGGAGGTATTACCCTGGTCATCAGAAGCATTAACGTTCATAAGCACTGGTGGTGCGATGAAGCTTTCCTCAGTGCTCTCAGCCTCCTGTTCCATAGCCCTTCTGCTCATTTTACTCCAGATATTTAGTTTTCTCCATTATGCTTCTCTTTCATTCTCTATCCAAGCTTCCTCTCCTAGCTATGCCTGACAACTTAATGTGCTATTCTTCTCAAGCAATTTAATAAGAATCAAAATCTTATGTGCAAAAAAAAAAATCTTATGTGCAGAAATGAAGTAATGATTATTGGATAAGTGAGGAGTGTTTAGGAAACAGTAGACTGAATTGGTTAACCCTGAAATGATAAACGTGGTTAAAAAAAGTATGCTCTATTTTTACGTAAATTTATCTTTGGTCTCTAACATTACTCTAAAGTATTTACATTGCCATTAGCTAATATTATTTATCACAGACTCACTGGTAGGTTGTGTTTTAATATGCTATTGTGAAAAAGACTTCCTTATTTCAGTTGATTGTAGATTCAGCATGCATATGTTATCACCGCTCTTGATCAAGAGCAGTAATATTCCCTTTGTTCTCTGTGCTGATCCTGCTACATCTGGAATACTGAATTCACTTTCAGATGCCTTATGATTGTGTATTGGACCATTCCAGTTGGATTAAAAATAAAAGATCAAATGTATATGTGTATTGATATAAAAAGACATTGTTTGCTTAAATTTAAGGATACTGTAAGAAACTGTCAGTTTACTAAAAGGGATCCAATGGCTCCTGGAATAGCCTTTCTGATGTGGGGTAAGAGTGAAATTGAGTTAAGATTGGATTAGGGTTAGAATGAGGTGAAAAATGGGCTGGGAGTGAGCACAGCATGTGCCTAGGGTGATATTGGGTACCAGTTGAGCTTTAGGCAAATTTAGAGTGTTGGGGGATGGGAGGAAGCCCATGAGTGAGTCTAGAGAGGACCAGGGAATATTTTCAAGCTTGCATAGCAGATTGATGCATTCTAGTGGATTTAGGGCACATGTCAGGCTTACCAGCATAATACCTTTAGAAAGAGTCAACTAACAATGGACAAAATCAACCTTAGCAGACTGCTCCTGAACTTTTTCACCATCTTTATTATATTCAGTCATCTGAGCATCTCTTATGTCTGCCTCAGCTGCTGCTATTTAGTCGCTAAATCGTGTCTGACTCTTTGCAACTCCATGCACTGGTCTGCAAAGCTCCTCTGTCCATGGGTTTTCCCAGACAAGAATACTGGAATGGGTTGACATTTTCTCCTCCAGGGGATCTTCCCAACCCAGGGATTGAACCTGCGTCTCCTGCCCTGCTGGTAGATTCGTTAGTGCTGAGCTACCAGCTCTTATGCCTGAAAGTATGTGTGTTAGTTGCTCAGTCATGTTCAACTCTTTGCGATCCCATGGACAGGTAAATTGTAGCCCACCAAGCTCCTCTGTCCATGGAATTCTCCAGGCAAGAATACTGGAGTGGGTAGCCATTCTTTTCTTGAGGGAGATCTTCCTGACCCAGGGATTGAACCCAGGTCTCTTGAATTTCAGGCAGATTCATTACCATCTGAGCAGGAAAGCTCTTTTGCTTGTGTGTGTGTGTGTTAGTTGCTCGGTCATGTCTAATTCTTTGTGACCCCATGGACTGTAACCCACCAGGCTCCCCTGTCCATGGAATTCTCCATTCAAGAATACTAGAGAGGGTTGCCATTCCCGCCCAGGTCTCCTGCATTGCAGGCAGATTCTTTACTATCTGAGCTACCAGAGGAGCTCAAATGATCCTCAAATATGGAAAGGGAATTGATAAAGATGTTAAGGATTAAGAGTTACCCCAGGCTTAACTGTGTAAGTTGGGAGTTTGTGTCAGGAAAAATAATTGAGAAGCTATAGTTCTTGTCACCTAATAACTGAAATGAGGGGCATAACATGAAATGAACAGCTCTCTTGGCCTTGAACTTATCAGATGGCAGAGTTTAAATGGGTACCTAGAGTTTTGTGGGAGATATTTGAGGGAAGCTTTCTAATAATAAGGGCTATGCAGCGATGGTATGAATACCCTTATAAACAGGGGGTTACCCATTTCTACACATGTGCAAGAAGAGGCTGGTGAGCTTTGCCTTGAATTGGAAATGTTATTGGGGGATCTCAAAGGTCTTTTCTGAGACTGTGATTCTGAGAGGCTTTGAATTCTTCAACCATGAGTTTCAAGATTTTCCTGTTTCAAAATTTTCCCTGAATCTGAAAATTCAGATCACTGAATTTTCTTCTTGAGGTAAAAGCAGAAGTAAAGGAGGTAATGTCTCTAAAGCATCTAGCACATACCCCTTTTTCCTAATCACTGTCTTCCTTTGATTCTTAAAGAAAACATATCAGAAGAAAATTGAGTAATTGAATAGGATGTGCTGTCTAACACAGAAGCATTTCTGTTGGATGAGAAATAGCCAATCAGGCAATGGAAGATTTATGGTGTGACTTACAAACACAGTTTATTGAACAGTTTCATTTTAGGCTTCCCAAACTGTTGCTGACCACCAGTTCTTTGTACTTCTATTTTTGTTCATTTTAAAAAAGCAGTTTGAAGCTCCAGCTGCTAAGCCAGGATGCTCTTTTTCACTGGCAGCATGTTCCTCTATTGGCAGAATCCACAGGCAATTGCTTTGATGCTTTTTGGAGTTACATTTGGTCTCTGTCATAGTTCATGCATAGATAAGCTGATTGGGTTGTCTGGTTGGTCCCAGACGCTTTTGGCTTTAATGCCCCATCAATTCTGTTTGAAAATGAAGTCCTGGGCCAATCTTGGGTCTCAGGAGACACTTGCAGATGACTTGTTCATGATCAAAAGGCAACATAATTTCCTGATGTCCATATGCTTTCTCTGGAACTTCTTTTGGTGTCCTCAAAAGTGATGTTTCTTATAAGTTGATGAAAGATCATCATTTAGAAAAGGTCTCTAAGCTTCAGAAGTGTTTCCTTAAGTGTTCCTGCAAGTGAGAGTATTGAGGGCTGAACTGGTTTCTCAGAACTCCAGGGAGTGGGTTCTAGAATCCAGAGCCAAAAAATCATCCCCCACAGAAATAAAAAACTGGGTTTATTGTTTACTTTTGCATCATGATTATATTAGGTGGGGATTTGCAGAGTAGAAATTATCCTCATTTTTCAGTCTTACATTAATAGCTGATTCACATAATTCCTCCTATACAGTTATTTGCAAATCATTTTGTTATAAAGAAATTCAAGGGGCTAGGTAAACCAGTGGTGTGATCATGTACAACATAGATTTGCTGGAACTAAGGCTTTAAAGATTGACAGAAAACCTCCAAATGGCATCTTTGAACTCCATCTGACATTCTATGTGTTTACTTTTTAATGGGCAGAAGATTTAAACATAAATTTCACCAAAGAATATATACTGGTGGTAAATAAGAACACAAAGAAATACTCAACATTTTCACTCATTAGGGTTATATAAAATCACAATGGGGTACAAATATGCTCTAAAATTTGCAAAAATTAAATTAACTGACCAAAGTAAGTTTTGGCAAGGATGTGGAGGAAGTAGAACTCTCATGCACTGCTCGTGGGAATGAAAACTGTACAAACACTCTGGAAAACTGTTTGACAATTTCTTAAATAGTTAAGCATGCACTTACTGTATAAGTTAGCCATTCCATTCTTAGAAATTTACTCAAAAGGAAAAAAAAACAACTCAGCACTGTCTGTGTATATGCAAATGTTCATAGCATCTTAATTTGTAATAGCCAAAAACTGGAAGTGACTTAATGTCCTTCAAGGAGTGAATTGATAAAACAAATTGTGATCAATGAATTACTACTCAGCAATAAATTTTAAATGATTAAAATATATGTGTATGAGAGTGTATGATGCTCTATATGTTACACACTTGTGCATCTCTTTAGGAGCAGGTATGGAAGGCAGATAAAGATCCTTCTGTTTTCTACATTTATTTTCCAAGAAGGACACATCCAACTAGAGGAGAGGATGCCAAAGCTGAGCAGCAGGATTGCTCTAAGAGCCAGAGTCCGTGCTCTTTGTGGTCCAAGAGGGACAGTGTGGCACTTAAATAATGGGCTTATTCAAGTTGAGCTTTTGAGTCTCATTTTTCTTTCCCCAACAAACAATCCCCTTTTTTTTGGGGGGTGGGAGAGATGGTTGGGCTAGCTCTGTGTACAGTCCTGATTGAAATGATTCCCACCTTGCATGTAACAGAGGAGGAATGATAAAATCCCTAATTAGAAAAATTTAAGAAAACCACATAAACCTTTGAAATAATGCTTTCATTTGTGTAAGGAAGAAAAATGAAGATGACAGTGCAAATTCATAAAGTTTTTGGGTGGTGTCAAGGAGCAAATCATTTCCACTTTAAATAAAACAGCTGGGAGTCCTACAAACAGCTCAAAAGTAGAAACAGTGAGATCAAAGCCATCTGTCAGCTACCTGTTCTTATCACTCATCTTAACCTTTGCCTTCCAGGGTTGTGAGCATTCCGGAGACTGTTTGAAAGAAGTGCATGTCTCACAAGCAGCCGTAATCAGGATGCAAACTACTGAACTGAAATAGTGAACTCGTCAACAATGATTAAAGTTAGATAGTATTTTTAGAAAGGGGAAGGCTCTGTGTTGGTACTTTATGCAAGTGATTTGAAAAATTTATTTCAGCAAACCTAAGTTTGATATTATACCACCCTTACTCTACAAAGTGAGGCAGTATAAACTGTCCAAGCTCATATAGCAATCCCATGGACAGAGGAGCCTGGTGGGCTACAATCCTTGGGGTGGCAAAGAGTCAGACATGACTGAATTGACTTAGCATGCACTCACTCATACAGCTGGTAAATGTTGGGCTGAGATTGGACTCACTTGGACCTCAGACTGACTAAAATCTCACTCTTTCCAAGTCTTCTGTTTTCTTTTTTGTTTTTGGTTTTTTGTCCATATTGAGTCTTTTAATTTCCTGTCTTTTTATACAATTCTCAGCTTAGTCATTAGTTAAGCGTATCACTCTAAGTTGTTCATGATAGTCACCAATCAAACTCATTTCTTTAAAATACATTGGCTATTTATCAACCATCATACTACTTGTCTTCTAAGCCGCATTCACTCTTGTTGAAATATTTTCCCTTGGCTTCCTGGTCATTATCTGTTTTTCTTTTCTTTTTTTTTCCATTTATTTTTATTAGTCGGAGGCTAGTTGCTTTATAGACATTGTAATTGTTCTCTCTCTCAGCAGGTTTCTTTTATATTTGCTTTGTATTGTTTAAGTATGAACTTGAAGGACTTTCCTAACAGTTACCTATCTCTATTTTCCAGAGATCTATCATCACAGAAATGATTTAAAATATTCAGATGCATGAAAATTTGGTGTTACTTTCATATATCTAATTGTCTATAGGCATCTAGGTCTGGATATTCTAGGGGCACCTGAATTCAAGAAGTCAAAACCTGAAAATTATCTTTCACACTGATATTTCTGTTTTATTTTTCTTGGTTTCTGTGAATGTCCTAAGCCTCCACCCAAACTGCTAATCTCTAAACCAGGGTTTTATCCTAGATGTCCTTTCTTTAGCTTTCTCTTATCTGTTTCCCCTTCACATCCCTTCAACTAGTGCTTCATTTAAAGTCCTTTACCTTTTCTCACCTGCATTATTCCATATTGCATTGCCAATCTTCCTGCATGCAGCCTAGTACCTCCTAGATCCAAATTCTCTACTACAACTAGAGAGAGAGCTTTTGAAAAATAAGTAATATGATGTTTTATTCCCCTTCAAGACTCCAGACTTTTTAGGGCATCAGAGAAGGCCATCCGTGGTTTTATCTTCTTTACTATTTCCAGATTTCCATTGTGTTATGTTCTTCTGGCATTTCATCCCAAAAGCAGATACATCTACTTGAAATTTTCCAATTTTGTTTTTTGTCATACAGCTCATTCTGGTACATCGTTCCCATTCTCGGCATTTATTTACATAGTAGAAGGTACCTGTTTATCTTTCAATATTCAGCTCAACAATGAATGCCTTTCCAAAGCCATTCTAACATGTTCCTATAGATAGATATCTCCAGCTAAGCATTCTCTGTTTCCTCTCTGTATTCAGATGTCTGTTGTTGCAAGCATAAGTTATTTCCTTCTTTACTTTTCCATCTTCCTTGACTGTAAGTTCCTGATGGCAAGATCTGTGGCACCAGGATCTAGCCAGGGCATGGCTCAGTCAGTTCGCAGAAGCTTTGGGGAAATAAATAAATTGAGAGTGAAACAAAGATCTCAAATCTAAAGACTCTAAAAGACAGCATTCTGGCAATGATCTAAAGGAATAGATCAATAATGAACTGAAAAATGAGTTCGCCTAAAACAGTGTCAAAAACAACAATTTCATCCCTAATAAAGTGGATGAGTATATTATCTTAACAAGATGTTGGGTCTAATTAATGTTGATAAAACAGAATTTTTTTCATGCCCATTATGAACCTGCATAAAGTAGACCAATGTAATGGCAAGCACCTAAGAAAATTAGAAATGATTCATTATAAGTGAGATATCATTAAAGAAAAAATTTTAGAAAAATCAAATATCAAAAAACTGATAAGCTAAATTGCCTATATTTACATATATTAATCATTTATTTTCCCCAACTCTCTGTATTTAGCTCATTTGGAAGTCATCTACAAGTTACAGCTGTTGCTTAAGTCATAAGTGTTTCTATATTCTGAGATAATAAAAATAAATTTAGACTCCAGTGCCTCAAAACATAATCAAGTTCCATATAAACTTCATTGCTTAAGGGCAGTGCAGAAAGTGAGAGTGTATGGTCTTAACAACTTGGGCTTCTAAGAAATGCAAGTTGTTCTCTTTTCCTTTGTTTCTGCTTAAACCACTCTCTTTTGAGTGCACCTTTTGTAGTTCACTATTGGATGATCTATTTTTGTTTTCTTCAAATTGATGTCATTTGGTTAGAATAAAAAGCATATAGGTTCACAAATGACAATTTTTAACTGGGAGAAAATAGATTAAATAAAACCAGGGTATAGGCACCAAAGACCTTATGTCTTTTCATGGGGGTTTGGAACAGGGTACCAACAACTGAAGCACCCTTGCCTCCGTGGTGAGGGCCCATGAGTTCTGACACTCAAATGTACAGCCAGCTGCCTTACCTCACATTCATGTGAATGTGGACAAGTTGTTTTAGTTTGGTAAATAGTTCTTAGGCATTGTTAGAAGCACATTTATACAGGTCAATCTTTTAAATTGTAATTGATCTGGTCTACATTTGTTGACCTTTTCCAGTCCTGTGGCCACTGCTGAGTTTTCCAAATTTGCTGGCATATTGAGTGCAGCACTTTTGGTGTTGGAGAAGATTCTTGAGAGTCCCTTGGACTGCAAGGAGATCCAACCAGTCCATCCTAAAGGAGATCAGTCCTGGGTGTTCATTGGAAGGACTGATGCTGAAGCTGAAACTCCAATACCTTGGCCACCTGACGCGAAGAGTTGACTCATTGGAAAAGACCCTGATGCTGGGAGGGATTGGGGGCAGGAGGAGAAGGGGAAGACAGAGGATGAGATGGCTGGATGGCATCACTGACTCGATGGACATGAGTTTGAGTGAACTCTGGGAGTTGGTGATGGACAGGGAGGCCTGGCGTGCTGCGATTCATGGGGTCGCAAAGAGTCGGGCACGACTGAGCGACTGGACTGACTGACTGACATTTGTTAACATTTACTCATGGTGGTGACACTGTCCCAGTGGTTTGTAGTTTGTACTTTAATTGTTCCACATGTATATGTGTATACTCAACACAGTCAGAGTTACTGAGTAGCTCTTCTTTTTTGCCTCTCTTTATTTTTCCTTTCTTCATCTTTGAGTTATTTTTTGCCTCTTCCTGCATTCACTCACTCACTCAAGTCCACTCTGAATATTAACCAGGTACTGAGCTCCTCAGTTCTGGGCTTGTACCCTATGCCTTTTCTTTAAGAAAGGCAGCTGTGCCCTTGATAAAAATCCTTTCTCCTCACACTTCCCCCTCTTTCCTTCATGCTGCCATTCCGTCCTCCCCTCTCTGAAGTTGTGCATCCTATCATCTATTGGGTAGATATTGCGTGTCAGGTCCTGTATGGTCACTGCAAATATATTATTACATCACTTCACATAATCACCTATGAAGGAAAACCAATTACCTCATATTTCATCCAGGAGAAAAACAGAGCCTGGTGTAAATTGCCTCAAAGTTTAGAGTTAGTGAGTAGATAGGCCATGAACAAAATCCAGTTTGTGTCTGACTCAAAAGTCCATTCTCTTCTATTGCTTCATTTCTACTTCTTTAATAGATTTTTAACTTAACTTACAACTTCTAAAAGTTTTAGAAATCAAGACACTGAACTTGTTACGAGGGCTTTTTTATGGCTATGACATCTCTAATGTTAGTTTGGCTTTCAGAGAGATTACTTTTCAAAATGAATTTGTAGAAAAGTGGGGAGTGTACATGGAAGAGTGATTGTTTTCAAAATTCAATTGAATGCTTACACTTTTATAACTAAAACAGTAATTGGAACATAAAATATTTTGACATCACTTAGTTTTTATTTTAGAGCAACAGGTCCTTTAATAAAGGATCTGTTTAATGGAGACCTTTACAAATTGAACAAATACAGAGCTCTCTCTCCCAGTCTGACAGGAAGGTCAGCCATCTGCCCTCAGAATTTGAATGATGGGGCTGTCAGTTAGGTTGGTATTTGAAATCAAACTATTGCTATGAATTTCTAAATTACAAAGTGAAGAGAGGATGGTTGGTTTATCAGGATGATATGGAAATTATCTTCAAATTCTTTCCCCTAAATGTCCCAGTTTAGAAGCCACGAAGTATTTTCTCTGGTTTGGGCAATACTAGACCATCTCTCAATCAAACTAAAAAAATAAAGTAATTTCTTGTTTTAAAACAGTAACTATTCCCTCAGATTCCAGTGTGCGTTTAACACTGTGCTCGATATTATGGATAATATAAATATACTTTGAGATATGATACTTGGGCCCAATCTAAAACATTTGGGCTTGCAGTAGAGTTGTTGAAATAAATATTTATCAGTTCCAAGAGATTTTGAAGATCAAGAGAGGAATAAACTCCACAAGTTAAGTTCTTTACTTTGTGGAAAATTTTTGTTAGGGTATTTTTTTTTTTTTTTTTTGATTACAGCAACACACTCACAGCCTCAAATAGAATACAAACTGACATAATGATAGTAGATTCCACTTCCAGTGCATGATACCAACTTATCGAATAGTCTAGGTTGCAATGATACAGAGACATTTGTATCTAAGAGAAAACTAAAATGTTCTTAGTATAGTAAATGTGCTTCTAAGTGGGGAGACACATCAAATACCATTTTAACATTCTTAGTACTATGGCAGGATATATGGGTATGTTGGAGGGGCAGTATGTGTGGAGCAGAAAATACAAATGAGATGGAAATGAACTTATAGAGATATATGCAAGAAGTCTCTCAACACTATGTCATTAAAGACAATAAACAGTGTCACCTTCTAATCTTTCATCTTAAAACTGTGTAGATTCATAATTAGAGTTAGATTTTGGATTTTTCACCTTTCCTCTAATTAAGAGGTAAAGCCACATTTAGCTTGGTGGTTGCCTTACCTGTTGATGCTAGATATTAGACAGAGCCCTAAGATATTGTTGTTATGGTGATAAGAAGGGAAAGGGAATTATACATTCTTTTGTAATGTGTAGGGTATTTGAATCACAAAGCCATCTGGTGAAAGCCTTTTAATGTGGGATTGATGTGTCATACTGCCCACTCCATCATGCTGGCATGAATGATGAGGTCAATAAACGTTCCATATAGCTGGTAAGTCAGAGTGGTCTCTATCCTTAGTACTTTAGGGAAGAAGAACCAAGGGACCATTCATTATTATGTAAATGAAATGTATTAGTAATTATAGTTTTCCTTTCATTCAAGTTCAGTTAGGCATTTGGATGCAGCTTTGGCATAATTTTGTAAAAAAATGAAAAAATTTGGAGCAGATTTGCAATGACACTGTATTTTACTTTATATGTGTTAACTCTGTGGTTGGAATTTGAATGAACCTGATTTTTTTTTTTTATGGCCTTGGAAAAGAGGGAACATTATATGATATATGACATCTTGGTTTTCATAGTTCTCTGAAATCTGGTTAATGCTTTCCTGATTTTCCATGTTATATACATTAAAGATCAGTTGACTAGGCAAATTGTGAATACCAGTCTCATTTTTTATTACAAATAAATTAGGTAAATTTATCAGTAGACTAGGTAGCCTTTAAAAAAACACACAATTTTATTTGTTCAGCTAACCCAATTACTATTATTTTCCTAGAAAAATATGTTATGTGGTTATATCCAACCCCAAATGTAATGATTTGGGAATGTAATTCCAAAATTATTACATCTAACTATAATTTCAAAGGTCTATAACTTTTAAGATTTTATGTAAATGTAGGAAAAAGACCATAGTGTATAATCAAAAGGGTTGTAGTAGAAAAAATTTGAGTCAATCCATTTTCAAGATAGATTATGATAATTATAATGATCATGGATATGGGTAAATTGGATTTGTTAAAAATAACAATTTTTGTCCTAATCTCATTTTCCTCTCTTTATTTTTAAGTCCTGAACAGCAATTTAATTCTTTCAGCCTCCTTTTTCCCTTTCTCTTTATATCCCCACTCTTCAAGTCAATCAGGAATTAATTCCTCTTATCTCCTTGCAACATTCTTGAATCTTATCTTACCATTTTCTTTCCTGTGCTACCAATCATATCTAGGCCTTTACTTCCTCCTACTTAGATTATTGCTTTGTTCTCTAAAATAGTTTCTCTACTACTAATACTGTTTCCCAAAAGGTCACATTTTTATATAGTTTTTGGATTAATCTTCCAAATGGAGAATTTTCATTAAGTGTTTCTTTAAAGCAAAACTCTTTTACACTCACTTTACAATTTTCACCTTTACAATGAAGGCCCACTTCCTGTCCTAGTGTATGTGATATTCCATCATTCCCCTATATCTGCATTCCCAACCCTATCCTTGCTTTAATCCTCTTCTAGATCCTATGCTAAGCCAGAATGGTTTAACAGCTGCAACATTCCACCTTCTAATGTGTTCATTCACCCTGTCCCCAGCAATCCAATTTGTACTGTCTTCATTTAATTCCATTAAAACCTAAGATACAAGTTTTACCTCCTTGATAAGAAAAATATTTGATGAAACTACTCTGCAATGCTTCTGTCTACTTCTGAGCTTTCCTAGCACTCATGTCTATACACCTTCATGGTTATCTGAAGAATGCGTGTGTTTGTATATGTGTATTTATATATGTACATACATATGCATTCATATACATACATCTTTCTCAAGCATCAGTTCAGTTCAGTTGTTCAGTGATGTCTGACTCTTTGTGACCCCATGGACTACAGCATGCCAGGCCTCCCTGTCCATCACCAACTCCCGGAGTTTACTCAAACTCATGTCCCTTGAGTGGGTGATACCATCTAACCATCTCATCCTCTGTTGTCCTCTTCACCTCCTGCCTTCAATCTTTCCCAGCATCAAGGTCTTTTCCAATGAGTCAGCCCTTCGCATCAGGTGGCCAAAGTATTGGAGTTTCAGCTTCAGCATCAGTCCTTCCAATGAATATTCAGGACTGATTTCCTTTAATGGACTGGTTGGATCTCTTTGCTTTCCAAGGGACTCTCAAGAGTCTTCTCCAACACAACAGCTCAAAAGCATCAGTTCTTTGATGCTCAGCTTTCTTTATATTTCAACTCTCACATCCATATATGACTACTGGAAAAACCATAGCTTTGACTATATGGACCTTTGTTGGCAAGTAATGTCTCTGCTTTTTAATAAGCTATGTATGTAGGTCATAACTTTTCTTCCAAAGAGCAAGTATTTTTAAATTTAATGGCTGCAGTCACCAGCTGTAGTGATTTTGGAGCCCCCCAAATTAAAGTCTGTTACTGTTTCCACTGTTTCTCCATCTATTTGACATGAAGTAATGGGACCAGATGAAATGATCTTAGTTTTCTGAATGTTGAGCTTTAAGCCAACTTTTTCACTCTCCTCTTTCACTTTCAATAAGAGGTTCTTTAGTTATTCTTCACTTTCTGCTATAAGGGTGGTGTCATCTGCATATCTGAGGTTATTGATATTTCTCCTGGCAATCTTGATTCCAGCCCATGATTCATCCAGCCCAGCATTTCTCATGATGTACTCTGCATTTAAGTTAAATAAGCAGGGTGACAATATACAGCCTTGACGTACTCCTTTCCTGATTTGGGACCAGTCTGTTGTTCCATGTCCATTTCTAACTGTTTCTTCTTGACCTGCATACAGATGTCTCAGGAGGTAGGTCAGGTGGCCTGATATTTCAGTCTCTTTCAGAATTTTCCACAGTTTGTTGTGATCCATACAGCCAAAGGCTTTGGCATAGTCAATAAAGCAGGAGTTGATGGTTTTCTGGAACTCTCTTGCTTTTGCAATGATCCAGCGGATGTTGGCAATTTGATCTCTGGTTCCTCTGCCTTTTCTAAATCCAGCTTGTACATCTGGAAGTTCATGGTTCATATGCTGTTGAAACCTGGCTTGGAGAATTTTGAGCATTTCTTTGCTAGTGTGTGAGATGAGTGCATTTGTGTGGTAGTTTGAGCATTCTTTGGCATTGGCTTCCTTTGGGATTGGAATGAAAACTGAGCTCTTCAGTTCTGTGGCCACTGCTGAGTTTTCCAAATATGCTGGCATATTGAGTTCAGCACTTTCACAGCATCATCTTTTCAGATTTGAAATAACTCAACTGGAATTCCATCACCTCCACTAGTTTTGTTTGCAGTGATGCTTCCTGAGGTGCACTTGACTTCAGACTCCAGGATGTCTGGCTCTAGGTGAGTGAACATACCATTCTGATTATCTGGGTCATGAATATTTTTTTGTATAGTACTTCTGTGTATTCTTGCCACCTCTTCTTAATATCTTCTGCTTCTGTTAGAGCCATACCATTTCTGTCCTTTATTGTGCCCATATTTGCATGAAATGTTCCCTTGGTATCTATAATTTTCTTGAAGAGATCTCTAGTATTTCCCACTCTATTGGTTTCCTCTATTTCTTTGCATTGGTCACTGAGGAAGGCTTTCTTATCTCTCCTTTCTATTCTTTGGAACTCTGCATTCAAAAGGGTATATCTTTCCTTTTCTCCTTTGCCTTTTGCTTCTCTTCTTTTCACAGCTGTTTGTAAGGCCTTCTCAAACAACCATTTTCCCTTTTTGCAATTCTTTTTCTTGGGGATGGTCTTGATCACCACCCCCTGAACAATGTCACAAACTTCTGTCCATAGTTCTTCAGGCACTGTCTATAGATCTAATCCCTTGAAGCTCATTACTATTTCTACTGTGTACTCAGTCCTAAGGGACTTGATTTAGGTCATACCTGAATGGTTTCATGGTTTTCCTTGCTTTCTTCAATTTAAGTCTGAATTTGACAATAAGGAGTTCATGATCTGAGCCAGTCAGCTCCTGGTCTTGTTTTTCCTGACTATATAGAGCTTCTCCATCTTTGGCTGCAAAGAATGTAATCAATCTGATTTTCGTATTGACCATCTGGTGATGTCCATGTGTAGAGTCTTCTCTTGTGTTGTTGGAAGAAGGTGTTTGCTATGATATGACCAGTGTGTTCTCTTGGCAAAACTCTATTAGCCTTTGCCCTGTTTCATTCTGTACTCCAAGGCCAAATTTGCCTGTTACTCCAGGTGTTTCTTGACTTCCTACTTTTGCATTCCAGTCCCTTATGATGAAAAGGACATCTTTTGGGGGTGTTAGTTCTAGAAGGTCTTGTAGGTCTTCATAGAACAATTCAACTTCAGCCTCTTTAGCATTACTGATTGGGGTATAGACTTGGGTTACTGTGATGATGAATGGTTTGCCTTGGAAACGAACAGAGATCATTTCGTTGTTTTTGAGATTGCATCCAAGTCCTGCATTTTGGACTCTTTTGTTGACTATGATGGCTACACCATTTCTTCTAAGGGATTCCTGCCCCCTGTAGTAGATACAATGGCCATCTGAGTTAAATTCACCCATTCCAGTCCATTTTAGTTCACTGATTTCTAAAATTTTGATGTTCACTCTTGCCATCTCCTGTTTGACCACTTCCAATTTGCCTTGATTCATGGACCCAACCTTCCAGGTTCCTATGCAATATTGCTCTTTACAGCATTGGACTTACTTCCATGTCACATACATATATGTAAATATCTGACTTTGGGGTCAAGCTTACTTAGTTTTCATTCTAGTCTTGCTGGTTATAGCCATCTGATCTTGGATAAATTACCATAATTTCCTTAAATTATGTGTTTCCATATATAAAGTAGGATAACAAAGATTACTTTCCTTATTAGTTTTCTAGGGCTGCTAGAACATGGCACCACAAACTTAGTGACTTTAAACAATGGAATGTATTCTCTCAGAGTTCTGGAAGCAACATGTCAAAATTCAAGGCATTGGCCATTTCATGCTCTATGAAGACTCCAAGGGAAGAAATCTCACCTCTGGAAGCTTCCTAGCCTGGAACCTGGTGGATGATGGACATCCTTGGTCTCCTTGGCTTTTGGACTCCTCCCTCCAGTTTCTGCCTTGGTTTTCATGTGACATCCTCTCTGTGTGTTTTCTTATTAGGGTGTCAGTCATAGGATTAGGGCCCATCCTTATCCAGTGTGACCTCATCTTCAATAATTATGCCTGTAAATTCTATTTCAA
Source organism: Odocoileus virginianus (assembly GCF_023699985.2). NCBI lineage: Eukaryota > Metazoa > Chordata > Mammalia > Artiodactyla > Cervidae > Odocoileus > Odocoileus virginianus. The sequence goes on along the minus strand of NC_069675.1, from coordinate 34,070,917 downwards.
AATAAGGTCACATTCTGAGATTCAAGGTAGACATGAATTTTGGGGGCACACTATTTAATCCAGTGTGCTACTTTAGGACTGTTTTTAAGAATTTAATGAGATAATTCATGTGAAGTGTTTGGTGAAATGCATTGATACATGATGAATGCTCATAAAGTTAGATATTGCTATTGCTATTACTACTACTGGATAGATATCCTTGATATCATTAAAGGATCATGTATATGAAATCAGAGACTTTAGTCATTTGATCATGCAGTTAAAGATATTTTTAAAATCCAAAGCTCAAATATTTAATAAAGAGATAAGCCATTCTCTATAAATATAAACTAATTACTTTAAAACTATTAGAAGTTATTGAGGGAGCATGTGTTTATAAAAATATAGGCATAAGAGACATAAAAGGGATAACATTTCAGAGGTATGATTAGGATACTTTTAATCTAGTGGAGACAAGAAAGGGAATTAAGGAAAGAACAGGATATCACTGGAGGAAGATGCTCTACTGTGTGGAGATGTTTTGTTGTTGTTTAGTCTCTAAGTCGTGTCTAACTTTTTTGCGACCCCATGGAAGTAACCCTCCAGGCTCCTCAGTCCATGGGATTTCCCAGGAAAGAATGCTGGAGTGGGTTTCCATTTCCTTTTCCAGGGATTCTTCCTGACCCAGGATCAAACTCATGTCTCCTGTATCGGCAGGCAGGTTCTTTACCATTTAGCCACCAGGGAAGCCCTGTAGAGATGTTAGAAAGCTTAACTACTCTGTCTCTGTTATCCTTTGTTCTTCTTCATCAAGAAGATAAATTACAATCTGACAAGTAGAGTGTAAGTAAACATAAGTAAGGGAAAACATAAGCAAGTTATCCAGCCAGATAACTGTGGGTAATTTGCTCTTTTGAATCAAGTCAGTTCTTCAGAACTAAGGGAATGCTTTTGGGATGGAGGTTGAACAAAGATGCAGAGGTGGGAAAGCAGCCACTGTTTTTAATTTTCAAGAACTGCAGAAAATGGGAGAGGTGCTAGCAAACAAGGCCTTGCAGAATTCCTAGCTTAGATATAGTATTTGTCATACTGTTTTTCTTTTTAAGTGAACTAATAAAGTTGGTATCTCCCTCAAGCAAATTTTAGAAAACTGATCCCTGAATTCACTAAGAGTAACTAGGTCAAACTTTTCCTTTTATAGTAAATGATACAGAGATGAAATAATACAGGTATTTGAATATCAGCAGAACATTTGACAGTTTTTTATGATGGTCTCAGTAACAAGTATAATAAATATGGGTATGACAATATCCTAGTTTGGGAAATTTGTAAGTGGAAACATAACTCTATCCAAGGAATTTTTCATGCATATAAAACTTAGAAAAATATAATAGGTAGGATGGTGGGGTCACCTTTCAAAATTATCATAATATGGATTTCTGGTCAAGATAGGACCATGACTTAATGCTGTAATTCATATTCTCTGCTTCAAACACATAGATAAATTATGACAAGGCAAAATAAAAATTACACTGCTATGCTAAAATACAAAACAGAACAAAATCATAAACAAAGAAAAAGAATCTCCCTGGATCTGACTCAGATGAAAAACAAAAAATGATGACTGTAGATGGACTACACAATTTCTGGCCCTTGACCTCAGCAAAAAGTTGTGGTTTCATTCGACCCTTTAGGGACAAAAGAAATTTAAGTACTTCATGGGGGATGGGACCGTGAAAAAGACTCCTTGATTGTATCCAGGGACTGCTCAAGAAGCTTATGAAAGTAAACTGAGAGAAAAATAAAACTTTGCCATTATATAGGGTATTGGATGTAAGCAAGCAGCTGAACTAGAACTAGAGATTGCATGGTCGTACATAATCTCCCAACCAGGTCTGAACTAAGCTGTGACCTGAATCACTAATTGGATCTGTAATTTTATCAACACCACAATGGGCCTGAGTCCTCAATTTCCATTAGAGTTCTGAGGGTTTGGAAAGTGACAACTGCAAAACCTTTCAATGTGGAAGGAAGAACACAGAGAAAGATGAAAAGACAAAATAATAACAGAAACAAAAACTAAATATTCAAAATGAGCACTCAAACCAAAATTGAAAAATACATAAGTAATTGTAATCCCAAAAGACAGCCCATCAACACTCAGAACATGGATTTATTCCCAAAGAAACTAACCATAAGAACAGTAGCACAAGGGATTTTAAATATTTGTCTAGAATACGTAAGACAATTTTTATGAAAGAGTATAATGCTATAAAATATATAAGCATAAATAAATCAAGGAAGGACAGATGGTTATGTAAAAGGAACATTAATAATGAAAAATTTAGTCATTAAAATATTTTTAAATGGAACAAATTAGATGAACTCTAGATTATACCTGGTGAGAGTTTTTGAACCAGAACATGATGATAAGAAATTCCTTCAAACTAGCACACTGAGACAAAGAATATGAATGAGTAGTTAGTAGATATAAAAGGGAGACTTAAAAGTTCCAACATACACCTAAAGGAGCTTTACAGGAAAATGGCAAGAACTACAGAACATAAATATTTGAAGAGATAAAATGTACAAATTTCCAGAATTAAATCCCTGAATCTTGAGACTGAAAGACTGAATAAAACAAATCTACAACTTGGAAGATTATTGTGAGGCTATAGGATATAAACAATAAGGAGAGACTCTGTTGTTAATTTTATTAATTAGCCACCATTGCTTATTTTCAAGAATTGCAGAAAATGGAAGAGATGCTAGAAAAAAAGGCCGTGCAGAATTACTGTTTTAGATACAGTATTTGACATACTGTTTTTCTTTTTAAGTGGGCTAATAAAGTTGATATCTCCCCCAAGCAAATTTTAGAAAACTGATCATTGAATTCACTAGCTAGCTCAAACTTTTTCTTTTTTAGTAAATGATACTGAGATGAAATAATATGGGTTTTTGAATATCAGCAGAATGTCTGACAAACCAGTAAGAGAAGATAGGTTTCCCTCAAAGGAATAACACTTCAATGGAGAGCTGACTTTTTTACACAAGTATATATTGGAAAATAGTAGAAAAGTGGTTTCAAAGTGCTGCAATCAGATGATATTCAGCCTAAAATTGTTTAGCAACCAGGAGTTTTTTCCCCAGACCTATATCAGTTGAGTTTTTAAATGTTAAAATTATTAAATACTTTAGGAGAAAAGTTTTTAGCACAGAAGTTAAAACCATGTAAAATGTGTACTGACTACAAAACAACATTTAAAAAGATAAATGTAAACCATTGGACAAGAATTGAAGGAGACAGGAGGATAATTTTCAGTGGGTAATGGAACTGTAGATTTGAGACATATTTGGGATGAGATGGAAATTTAGCATAACCTTTGCATTGTTATAATAATTTATAGTTCAATGTATTACAAATATAAGGACAGTTACACCTATGGCTACTATTAAAAAAAAATGAACAGTTGGAAAGGACATGGAGAAATTGGGACTCTTGTGCCCTTTTGGTGGGAACATTAACTGGTGCAGCTGCTATGTAAAACAGTATGGAGGTTCCTTCACAAATTAAGAATATACTTACCATGTGATCCACTTCGGGTATATATCTAAAAAAAAAATTAAAAGAGAGTCTTAGAGATATTTGCACACTCAAAGTCATAGCAGCATTATGTACAATAAATACAAGGATGAACCTTGAAGATATTTTACTAAAGGAAATAAGCCAATCACAAAATGATAAATACTATGAGATTCTACTTATAAGAGTTGCCTAGAGTAGTCAAATTCACAAAGACAGAAAGTAGAATGGTGGTTGCCAGGGGTTGGAAGGCGGGAGGATGGACAGCTATGGTTTAATAGGTATAGAGTTGCAGTTTTGCAAGACAAAATAATTCTGGAGATGAATGGTGGTAGTGGTTGCCTAACAATGTGAATGTGTTTTATACCACTGAACTATGTACATCTAAAATAGTTAAGATGGTCAATTTCACTGTTTTTTTTTAACCACAATAAAAAATACAAATGTTAATTACTGAAAGAATAGATATATAATCTATGACACATACCAGCAAAGGGAAAATATAATACTTTATCAATTCCATTAAAGGAACTAAAAAGGGAAAGTAAAGCCAAAAGACAGGTTAATACATAGAAGAAAATTAGGATGGTAGAAGTCAGTGTGATAAATCTCAGCACATTATAGTATATTAAAATATCCTGCCTTATGATGATACTTGGAGTACAAAATGAAGCAGGGCAATGGCTAACTGAATTCTGCCAAGAGAATTCAATGGTCATAGCAGACACCCTTTTTCAACAACACAAGAGATGACTTTACACATGGACATCACTAAATGGTCAATACTGAGATCAAATTGTATACAGACAGCAAAAACAAGACCTGGAGCTGATTGTGGCTCAAATCATCAGCTTCTCATAGCAAAATTCAGGCTTACACTAAAGAAAGCAGGGAACACCACTAGACCAGCCAGGTGTGACTTAAATCAAGTTCTCTATGAATATGCAGTAGAGATAATGAATAGATTCAAGGGATTAGATCTAGTAAACAGTGTACCTGAACTATGGATGGAGGTCCATAATATTGTAAAGGAGGCAGCAAATAAATCATCCCAAAGAAAAAGAAAAGCAAGAAGGCAAAGTGGTTATCTGAGGAGGCTTTACAAAGAGTTGAAGAAAGAAGAGAAGTGAAAAGCAAGGGAGAAAGGGAAAGGCACACCCAACTGAATACAGAGTTCCAAAGAAAAGCAAGAGACAAGAATACCTTCTTCAATGAACACTGCATAAAAATAGGGGAAAACAACTGAAGGGGAAAGACTAGAGATCTCTTTGGGAAAATTAGAAATATCAAGGGAAGATTTGACTCAAAGATGGGGACAATAAAAGACAAAGGATAGAGACCTAGTAGAAGCAGAAGAGATCAAGAAGAGATGGAAAGAATACATGGAAGGATTGTACAAAAAAAATCTTAATGAACCGGATAACCAAGATGGAGTAGTCAATCATTCAGAGCCAGATATTCTGGAGTGTGAAGTCAAGAGAGCCTTAGGAAGCACTGCTGTCAGTAAAGCTAGTGGATGTGATAGTATTCCATTAGAGCTATTCAAAACCCTAAAAGATGATGATAACAAGGTGTTGCACTCAATATGTCAGCAAATCTGGAAGACCCAACAGTGGCCACAGGACTGGAAAAGGTCAATCCTCATCCCAGTTCCTAAGAAGGGCAGTACTAAAGACTGTTCAAACTATTGGGCAGTTGCACTCATCTTCCATGTTAGTAAGGTCATGCTTAAAATCTTGCATGCTAGGCTTTAGCATTATGTGAACTGAGAACTTCCAGATGTCTAAGTGCCGGATTTAGAAAAGATAGGGGAACCAAAGACAAAATTGCCAACATTCCTTGGATCACGGAGAAAGCAAGGGCATTCCAAAAAAACCCAGCTACCTCTGTTTAATTGACTACACTAAAGCCTTTGACTGTGGATCATAACAAACTGTGGAAAGCTCTTAAAGAGATGGGAATACCACCACTGGAGCGGTGGCCGCATGGTGCTGGAGCGACTATGAGGTGATACCCCACGTCCAAGGGCAGAGAAGCCCCAGCAAGATGGAGCAGTGGCTGCGCAGTGCTGGAGTGATATTGAGGAGATATCCTAAGACCAAGGGCAAAGGGAAGCCCCAGCAAGATGATAGGAGGGTCAATATCACGTTTAGAATCAAACCCCATACCCACCAGAGACGCTCAGAGGGCTCAAACATACCTTGTGCGCACCAGGACCCAGAGACCCCACAGAGATTGAGACAGAACTGTGTTTGGGTGTCTCCTGAGGAGGTGCAGGTCAGCAGCGGGCTGCTGCAGGGGCAGGGGCTCTGGGTGCAGTAGACCTGGGTGTGGCATAAGCCCTCTTGGAGATGGTCACCCTTAACCCACCACAGAGCTGCAAGAATTTACACAGGACTGGGGAAGCAGACTCTGGGAGGGCACAAACAGAACCTTGCACACACCAGGACCCAGGAGAAAGGAGCAGTGACCCCACAAGAGACTGGCCCAGACTTGCCCATGAGTGTCCAGGAGTCTCTGGCAGAAGTGTGGGTCGGCAGTGGCCTGCTGCAGAGTTGGGAGTATTGGGTGTAGCATGCCTGCAGGGGGCCTTTTGAAGGAGGTCACCATTATCTTCATTACCTCCACCATAGTTTGGCCTCAAGTCAAAGGGTGGGTACACAGCCCCACCCTTCAACAGAAAATTGGATTAAAGATTTACTGAGCTTGGCCCTGCCCATCAGAACAAGAACCAGTTTCCCCCTCAGTCAGTTTCTCCCATCAGGAAACTTCCATAAGCCTCTTATCCTTCTCTGTCAGAGGGCAGACAGACTGAAAACCACAATCACAGAAAACTAACCAGGCTGATCACATGGACCACAGCCTTGTCTAACTCAATGAAACTATGAGCCCTGCTATGTAGGGCCACCCAAGACAGCAGGTCATAGTGGAGAATTCTGAAAAAATGTGATCCACTGGAGAATGGAATGACAAACCACTTCCGTATTCTTGGCTTGAGAACCCCATGAACAGTATGAAAAGGCAAAAATATAGGACACTGAAAGATGAACTCCCCAGGTCGGTAGTTGCCCAATATGCTACGAGCATCAGTGGAGAAATAACCCCAGAAAGAATGAAGAGACAGAGCCAAAGGAAAAACAACACCCAGTTGTGGATGTGACTGGTGATGCGACAGGGTCCAATGCTGTAAAGAGCAGTATTACATAGAAACCTGGAATGTTAAGTCCATGAATCAAGGCAAATTGGAAGTGGTCAAACAGGAGATGGCAAGAGTGAACGTCAAAATTTTAGAAATCAGCGAACTAAAATGGACTGGAATGAGTGAATTTCACTACATTATATCTACTACTGTGGGCAAGAATCCCTTAGAAGAAATGAAGTAACTATCATAGTCAACAGAAGAATCCAAAATGAAGTACTTTAATGCAGTCTCAAAAATGACAGAATGATCTCTGTTTGTTTCCATGGCAAACCATTCATCATCACAGTTATCCAAGTCTATGCCGCGACCAGTAATGCTGAAGAAGCTGAAGCTGAATGGTTCTATGAAGACCTATAAGACCTTCTAGAACTAACACCCCCAAAAGATGTCCTTTTCATCATAAGGAACTGGAATGCAAAAGTAGGAAGTCAAGAAACACCTGGAGTAACAGGCAAATTTGGCCTTGGAGTACAGAATGAAGCAGGGCAAAGGCTAACAGAGTTTTGCCAAGAGAATACACTGGTCATACCAAACACCCTCTTCCAACAACACAAGAGAAGACTATACACATGGACATCACCAGATGGTCAATACGGAAATCAGATTGATTACATTCTATGCAGCCAAAGATGGAGAAGCTCTATACAGTCAGGAGAAAAAAGACTAGCAGCAGACTGTGACTCGGATCTTGAACTCCTTATTGCCAAATTCAGACTTAAACTGAAGAAAGTAAGGAAAACCCCTAGACCATTCAGGTATGACCTAAATCAAATCCCGTAGGACTATACAATGGAAGTAATAAATAGCTTCAAGGGATTAGATCTGATAGACAGAGTGCCTGAAGATCTATGGACAGAAGTTCGTGACATTGTACAGGGTGATTGAGACCATCAGTAAGAAAAAGAAATATAAAAAGGGAAAATGGTTGTCTGAGGAGGCCTTATAAACAGCTGTGAAAAGAAAAGAAGCAAAAGGCAAAGGAGAAAAGGAAAGATATACCCATTTGAATGCAGAGTTCCAAAGAATAGGAAGGAGAGATAAGAAAGCCTTCCTCAGTGACCAATGCAAAGAAATGGAGGAAAACAATAGAATGGGAAATACTAGAGATCTCTTCAAGAAAATTAGAGATACCAAGGGAACATTTCATGCAAATATGGGCACAGTAAAAGACAGAAATGGTATGGCCCTAAAAGAAGCAGAAGATAGTAAGAAGAGGTGGCAAGGATACACAGAACTATACAAAAAAGATCTTCACAACCCAGATAATCACAATGGTGTGATTACTCATATAGAGCCAGACATCCTGGAATGTGAAGTCATGTGGGCCTTAGGAAGCATCACCACGAACAAAGCTAGTGGAGATGATGGAATTCCAGTAGAGTTAATTTCAAATCCTAAAAGATGATGGTGTGAAAGTGTTGCACCCAATATCCCAGCAAATTTGGAAAACTTGGCAGTAGCCACAGGACTGGAAAAGATCATTTTTCATCCCAATCCCAATGAAGAATGCTCAAACTACCACATAAATGCACTCATCTCACATGCCAGCAAAATAATGCTCAAAATTCTCCAAGCCAGGCTTCAACAGCATGTGAACCGTGAACTTCCAGATGTTCAGCTGGATTTAGAAAAGGCAGAGGAACCAGAGATCAAATTGCCAACATCTGTTGGATCATAGAAAAAGCAAGAGAGTTCCAGGAAAACATCTCTTTCTGCTTTATTGACTATGCCAGAGCTTTTGACTGTGTGGATTACAACAGACTGTGAAAAATTCTAAAAAATATGGGAATACCAGACCACTTGACCTGTCTCCTGAGAAACCTGTATGCAGGTCAGGAAGCAACAGTTACAACTGGACATTGTACAACAGACTGGTTCCAAATAGGGAAATGAGTACATCAAGGCTATATATTATCACCCTGCTTATTTAACTTATATGCAGAGTACATCATGAGAAATGCTGGGCTGAATGAAGCACAAGCTGGGATTAAGAATCGTGGGAGAAATATCAATAACCTCAGATATACAGATGACACCTCACTTATGGCAGAGAGTGAAGAGGAGCTAAAGAGCCCCTTGATGAAAGCGAAAGAAGGGAGTGAAAAAGTTGGCTTAAAACTCAACATTCAGAAAACTAAGATCATGTTATCTGGTCCCACCACTTCATGTCAAATGAAGGGGAAACAGTGGAAACAGTGACAGACTTTATTTTTTGGGGCTCCAAAATCACTGCAGATGGTGACTGAAGCCATGAAATTAAAAGATGCTTGCTCCTTGGAAGAAAGGTTATGACCAACCCAGACAGCATATTAAAAAGTGGAGACATTACTTTGCCAGCAAATATCTGTCTAGTCAAAGCTATGGTTTTTCCAGTAGTCATGTATGGATGTGAGAGTTGGACTATAAAGAAAGCTGAGCACCAAAGAATTGATACTTTTGAAGTGTGGTTTTGGAGAAGATTCTTGAGAATCCCTTGGACAGCAAGGAGATCCAAACAGTTCATCCTAAAGGAAATCAGTCCTGAATATTCATTGGGAGGACTGATGTTGAAGCTGAAACTCCAATACTTTGGCCAGGTGATATAGAGAGTTGACTCATTTGGAAAGACCCTGATGCTGGGAAAGATTGAAGGCAAGAGGAGAAGGGACTGACAGAGGATGAGATGGTTGGATGGCATCACTGACTCAATGGATTTGAGTTTGAGTAATCTCCAGGAGTTGGTGATGGACAGGGAGGCCTGGCCAGCTGCAGTCCATGAGGGCTAAAGAGTTGGACACGACTGAGCGACTGAATGGAATTGAATACCAGATTGTCTTACCTGTCTCCTGAGAAAGCTGTATGTGTGTCAAGAAACAATAGCTAGGACCCTGTATGGAAAAACTGATTGGTTCAGGATTGAGAAAGGAGTACGGCATGGCAATCTGCTGTCACCCTGTTTATTTAACCTTTACACTGAACACATCATGAGAAATGCTGAGCTGGATGAAATATAAGCAGGAATCAAGACAGGCAGGAGAAACATCAACAACCTCAGATATGTGGATGATACCACTCTAATGGCAGAAAGTGAAGAGAAATTAAAGACCCTCTTAAGGAGGGTGAAGGAAGAGAGTGAAAAAGCCAGCTTAAAAGTAAGTATTTAAAAAACTAAGATCACAGCACCTGGCCCCATTACTTCATGGCAAATAGAAGAAGAGGTGGAAGTTGTGACAGATTTCTTCTTCTTGGGCTCTAAAATCACTGCAGATGTGACTGCAGCCATGAAATCAGAAGATGATTGCTTCTTGGCAGGAAATCTATAACAGACCTAGACCATGTGTTGAATTGAAAGGCAGAGACAACACACTGCCGACAAATGTCCATATAGTCGAGGCTATGGTCTTCCCAGTGGTCACATACAGTTGTGAGAACTGGACCATGAAGAAGGCAGAGACCAAAGAATTGATGACTTTGAACTGTGGTGCTGGAGAGGACTTCAGAAAGTCACTTGGACGGTAAGCAGTTCAAACCTGTCAACCTTAAGGAAATCAATCCTGAATACTCACTGGAAGGACTGATGCTGAAGCTGAAGTTCTAGCATTTTGGTTGCCTGATGTGAACAGCCAACTCATTGGAAAAGTCCCCGATACTGGGAAAGATTGAGAGCAGGAGGAGAAGGGGGCATCAGAGGATGAGATGGCTGGATGGCATCACCGTGCAATGGACATGAGCTTGGGCAAACTCCGGGAGATGGTGAGGGACAGGGTGTCTTGTCATGCTGCAGTCCATGGGGTCGTAAAGAGTCAGACATGACTGGGTGACTGAACATCAACAACACAATGATACTAACAACAGAAAGACCTAGAGCAAAACCATGCAGAATATTTGAACATAAAGGGATAAAAAAGAATTTATCAGACAAATGTGAATTAAAAGAAAGCTGCTGTCTCAAAATTAATATTAGAAAAGATAAAATTTAAGGCAAAAATCATATATAATAGTAAATAGAGCTACTATATATTAATCAAAACGAATCCACCAAGAATATGAAAAAATTATATACTTGGCACTATTCTGGTTACTGGGGAGGAAAAGTGAACACAGAGCCAAAAATTCTGGTCCTCATGGGCAGAGCACAGGCAAATTTGAAAAATATACAGTCATAGTGGGAGATTTTTATCACACCTCTTTGAAGCTGAGGGGAAAAAATTTAGAAGGATTTAGAATATTTAAATAAGAAAGCTAGTGAGCCTGATCTAAAATATATTTAAAATTATATATGCCAATTTTAAAGATGTATATTCTTTTCAAGTGCCCATAGAGCTAAAAACTAAATAACTAGGAATAAATTTAACAAAAGTACTTAAGGATCTTATTGAGAAAAATATAAACTACTATTGAAGAAGGTTTTAAAAATCTGACTAAATGGAAAGATATAAAATTACCATGTATGTGGTTACTTAATGTGAAAAATATCACTTAATCTATACATTTAATTCAGCTTCTATTTAAAACCTAATAGGAACTTTCCTGGACAAACTGATCACTAAAATGTTCGTTGAAGAGCATAAAGTCAAGTATAATTAAGGCAATTTTGAAGAGAAGTGTATTAGAGTTCTCCAGAGAAACAGAACCAATAGGATGTATTCATAGGAAGAGATTTGTTATAAGGAATTGGGTTATGCAATTATGGAGGCTGAGAAATCCCATGATCTGCCATGTTCAAGCTGGAGTCTCAGGAAAGCTTGTGGTTCAGTTTCAGTACAAGTTCAAAGGCCTGAGAATTAGGGGAATTGATGGTATAAATTCCAATCCAGAGGGGATGAGACTCATATTTTAGTTCAAACAGGCAGACAGGAAGTAAAAGGGGCAAATTTCTTTTTCCTCTATCTTTTGTTCTATTCAGGCCCTCAGCAGATTGGATGGTGCCTACTCACCCTGGCGAGGTGAACTACTTTAGTAAATCCATCGATTCAGATCCTTATCTCATTGTGAAACACTCTCCCAGATACAGCAGAAATAGTGTTTAATCTGGTCACCTCTTGGCCCAGTCAAGTTGACACATAAAATTAACCACTGTAGAGAGGCACATGGTAACAATGCTTCCCTACAAGACACCAAGGCTAATTATAAACTAGAGCAATTAAAATAGTGTGTGGGAAATGTGACATTATTTCAGAGAGTAAATTGAATGATGGAAAAGAATAGAGAATCCTGAAATGAACCATTAAAATACAAAATATGACAAATGACAGAGATGACATTGTAAATCAAGGGGAAAAGACTGGAGCATTTAATAAATGGTACTGGGACTAAGCTTATCTCTGAGGATAAAAAAATAACATCAAGTTTTATCCCATAGACACAAGGATATGACTCAGGAAGATGAAAAATAGAAATGTGAAAGCCAGAATTTTAAAACTTTTAAAAGAAAATGTATGTTATTTTTATGACCCTGTGGAAAGAGGGAAATTTATATAGACTGGACACAGTAAGCACAAACCATAAAGAATAATATTCACAAATTTGATTGCATTAGTGCTATAAAAATATCTGTATAGCTATAAATAAAGATTCACACATTAGAGAGATTTGAATGATTTATATCAGAAAATATAAAGTAAAAAAAAAAAAAGAGAGACCAGTAACTCAGGAGGAAAAAAAGTACATAAAAAACAATTCATGGACAAAGAAAGCTAGATGGTCAAACACTATAAGCAAAGACACTTTAGCTTTGTTGGTAATTAGATAAATGAAAATAAGACAACAACGAAATAGAATTCCCATCAGATTAGTATAAAGTATCAAGTCTTAAAATATCAACTATTGTCAAGATAGTGGAGGAGTAGGCTACTGGTGTGTGTCTAAATTGGTTTAATCCCCTTACAGTGCTCCTTTTTACTATAGCCAAGTAATTTCATGTCTAGGTTTATACCCTAGAGAAACTCTTCCACATGTGCTCAAGCACATACATTTTTGCAGTATTTAATTTTTTATTTTGGTTATTCAGAAGTTAAAATGAATTGACTGGAGCTATATATATTAACCCAGACAAATCTCAGAAGTTAAATAGAATAAAACAAGCTTTAGAATATGACATATGTTTAGTTGACTCTTGAACAACATAGACTGCCAATCCTCTGAGCAGTGAAAAATCTGCATATAACTTGTAGTGTGTGCTAAGTCACTTAAGTCAAGTCTGACTCTTTGAGACCCTATGGGCCATAGCCCACCAGGCTCCCCTGTCCGTGGAATTCTCTAGGCAAGAATACTGGAGTGGGTTGTCATGCCCTCCTCCAGGGGATCTTCCTGACCCAGGGATGGAACCTGAGTCTGTTATGTCTGCCTGCATTGGTAGGTGTGTTCTTTACCACGAGCACCACATGGGAAGCCCCATATAACTGACCCTCTGTATCCAAGGTGACTCCATATCTGTGGTTTCACACCCCTTGATTTAACCAACAGAAGATTGTGTAGTACCACAGTGTTTACTATTGACAAAAATCCACATAAAAGTGGACCTGTGCAGCTCAAACCCCAGTTGTTCCAGGGTCATTGTGTGTGTATGTCTGTCTATCTGCCTACCTATCTACCTATATGTCTATTGAGAGAGTGGTATCATTTATGCAGAATTTAAAATGTATTAAATATTTCCATATTGTTATATGAGCAATGAGCAAAACTATAAAATGCAGAGAAGTGATTTAAGGCAAATTCAATATGGTGGTAAGTTCTTGGGAAAAAGGAAAGGAGTTAGGTTTTGGGAGGATCACACAGGATGATTCAACCACGTAGTGAAATTGTTGGTTGTTGTTTGATTTACTTTGTTCTGATTTGCTTTGTTTTAATATTGAAAATAAATATGGCCAAACATGAAAACTGAAAAGTTAGTTGGTACATAAGCATTTATTGTTTTAAGTTTTTCTGTGTTTTTAAGACATTTCACAATAAAAGTATATTGTAAATTTATTTTAATATTGACCTAAAATAACATGGAGAACAAGGCAAATTTTCAAGCTAGTTTCTAAAATTAAATTCAAGAGACTGGCTGACTTAAGAGTTCAAGTGAAAATGTCTCATGGCACTTAGTTAACTGTAACTCTTTAGAGATCAAAAGTAAAATAAATGTAGTCAACTCATTGCATATATATTTGGGGAGAAAAAGAAAGAATTCAGTTGTCCAAATTGGATGGATGAATGGCAGGGAGTAGCATCCTTTTTCTTGGAAAGTTTTCAAACAGAATCAGTGACCACAGTCAGTTTGGTAGTGATGGAGGTGGTATTTTGGGTGTAAGAGTCAGTGAGATAAGTACTAAGGTCTCTTTGGACAATTGTTGCTAAATATGATCATTTTTTTTTTCCTTTGTCAATTAGACAGGGACTTCTTACAGGATTTTAAGGTCGTCTCTTTTCACATGAATAGTCATTATCCTGTGACCATGCACACATTTTTACATTCTTATTTTAGGTGGTCTCAACTTTGGATCAGGCTTTGTAGTAGCTAAAATTATTCTCTTTTATGAGCAAATTCTTTGTTAAAAATGTCAGATGAAGTCATCACTGTTCAGTAGCAGTTAATAACCACTTACTTAGTGCTACTTTCTAGGCTTTGTTTGTCATTTCCTTAGATTAGAAAGAATTTTTAAAAGTCTAACAAATTCAGATTTTATCCATGTACACTATTCTCCAATTATTGAAATCAAGTTATTAAATAGTATTAAAAATCAACTGTATCAATATTATTGCATTGTTTTAGAGGTAGAAGTACAATATCTAACATCGAAGCTTAACCTGCAATTTATTTTCCTATTTGTCTTAGAAGTAGAGAAACCGACCTTGGCCTCTGTCTCTGGAGATTACTTGAAAGAAACAGAGGTATGGTCTGCTAAGGTCACCCTAAAAACCGATTAAAAATTTATTAAAGACTTGAGTTAGTAGTAGGCAGATGGAAAATATAAGTATCCAAATAGAAAATAGATGTGGTGGTGCAGCAGGAAACATAGGTGTATAGCCATGAAAAATCAATGGAACTAACTCAGAAAGGTAATATATCTCTCTTAAAGAATATTGTCATGTTTTCTGAGCCTGCAACTATAGCCTACATTAAACTTTTTATCTGATGAGTTAAAAGTTCCTTGCACTTTCTTATCTAGTAACAAATTAAGAGTGTTTTCTTCAGTGATTGAGTGGTGGGGATAGAGAAATTTTCTCTGGAAACAAAATAATCTATTGAAGCCCTCTGCAATTATTCTGATAGGATCTTTGCTGCAGCAAAAACAAGAAACTATATAATTGGTTTCTAGTTTTTATGAGCAAGAATATAGTGGTGTGACCCAGTTGGTCACTTCCTGAATCCTGAAGGAATGTCTGTTCCACAGCCCATGTCTCCAGATCACAGATGCATAATTAGTCCGGTATTAGCTGCCTGTTTGAATCAAAATACATATAAAGTGATGGTAAAGGAAGGTGGGGAGGATGTCATGTTTATAGAAGAGTGACTGCTAAATAAGAAAGAGAAATAATTTTTGGAATGTCTGAAAATTTTGTTCTTCTACTCAGAAAGTCCCAGAAAAGATCTAGTTACCTTGCTTGAAGGTGTTTGTGGGCATTTTTCAAGCCAGAGACTGAGAACAGTGTTTCTACTCCAAACAATTTTAGAATTTGTGTCTAAATGAGCAACTGAAACCTTCAGGAATGGGTGGTCCCTCAAGCTGCCTGGACTGTTTGCATAGTGTTTGTGTCTGTCAATTCTTGCTACTTGCCTTCGCTGTGATGACACCTATTCAGAGAGCTCTTAGAGTAAGGACTTTTTCTGAGTGAGTTAAACATTTATAAAGTGTGATATCTTAAGAGAACTCACCACTGCAGAAACATACTCCATGGCTAACATTTCCAGGTGGGTTAGAGGCATTTCTAAATTGCTCTGGATCACATTGACTTGGTGCCTTTGAAAGTAACGGAGTAAAACCTTCGAAATAGTTTGACAAAATTGGCAGTGCTTCAGTAAGAGGAGAACCAAATGGAAATGTCCCAGTGGAAAATGTACTGCTCAAACAGTTGTAATAGAGTGGATTATGACAGGACAATGCATATCATGTTTTTCTCATGTAAAAAGGCCAGATAGAAACATGTTCTGTGGTCTTTTGTTATGAACCAAGCTTTCACTGCATAT
Source organism: Odocoileus virginianus (assembly GCF_023699985.2). Lineage (NCBI taxonomy): Eukaryota > Metazoa > Chordata > Mammalia > Artiodactyla > Cervidae > Odocoileus > Odocoileus virginianus. The sequence continues at coordinate 34,055,002 of NC_069675.1, read as the reverse complement.
TGACAGCTCTAATTTTGTTACAAGGACATAGTAGATTCATTACTCTCTTAGTATCCTAGTCTGAAAATAACCTGGGTATTTTTTTTCAATATTATTTGAAGAAGGTTGCTTATGAATAAAAGATGTACTGGCTTTATGTGTTATACATTGTTTTGGCAAACATAGTTATGGTCCTCAGCTGAGATTTTGACACAGAAACATAGTAACTATATTTCTATTGTGTGCAGAAGTTATTCTATACAAGCAAATGTAATAAAAAGGTACTTTCTAGTCTATCAATTTATGACAGAAAATTTATCAAAGTTTTGTTATTGTATATTGTGTTTTGGCATGTAATTTTTAAGAAGTCTTTCTCTTGGTTGATCTTAATATCTTGAAAGGTGAGAGACTGACAGGTTATCTTATGATGTATAATATATCCTTTATGACTTGCTTTTTCGATAGCAAAATTGCCAATTCCTTTTTTTAACCTTCATATTTAAGGGGAAAACAAAATACCACATTTGTTTCAATTCTTCAACAGCCCAGGGAAGTAAACTAAATGATATCATGGTCTGGAATTGAATTTCTAGCACTAAAATGAAATTTTGTAGAAATTTAACATCTTCTGCTTCAGAGGCTAGACAAATTCCATTCTAGTATATAAAGTGCCTCATTTGTGTCTATAGATTTTTTTTTTTTTTTGGCAGGAGGAGGAAAGAAATATGAAGGTGACAGCAAAGGATAGATTTGATTTGACTTTGTCCCCACGTGACTGAAGTGATTCTCTAGGAAATTGTAGGGAAAATTGGGAAGGGGTTGATGGCCTCTGTATCTGAAGAGAAGCAAGCATGAGACAGATACATGGTTTTCATACTATTATTTGGTCTTGTTTAGTTTTTTGAATTATATTTTTCTTGTATACTATTGTATACTGGACTTCACTATTTTGTATACTAGTGTATATTGTATACTATTGTATACAATGTTGTATACACTATATTGTGTACTATTGTATAGTGGACTTCATTATTTTGTATACACTATTTTGTATGCTTCACTATATTGTATAGCGGACTTCACTATTCCCTTTGGTGGATATAGAAAAAGATGTACTCCACGAAAGCCTTCTTTTCACAATTTTTTTCTTTTAAAGAGAGAGTTATACATACATCACAAACAATCCCCCCCAACATACATATTGATGCAGACTAAATGCTATAAGAATGCTTATAATAGATGAATAACCTGCTTCATGAGTTCTTAATTCTAATCTCAGAGCTTCAGAGCCACTGATTTATAGCTGTTTCTAGTTTCCTTTGGTGGTCATTTTCTTCTCATCAATAAACATTTATATATGTATTTCTGGATTTAGACATTAATCTTCTTAATATGCCAAAGATTTAGCTTTAACTATATTGTCTATCAGATAGAAAAGTATCTAACTATACTTTTTTCCTCCATTTTGTGGCATACTTAGACCACTTTTCAGTTTCTGTTAGTTGTTTTTATATATTCAAATATTAATAGTTAAACCTCTATATCTTGTTTCACGATCTATATGAAGTATGTATCTTTTAATACATGTTTATTTTTATAGTCACAGTTGACTTGTTATCTAAGGTCAAAAGGGAAAGTCTGAAACCAACTTTACATGGCAAGCTTCCCTGGGAGTGCTTTGTGTAACATAGCAGCCTTATCAGTGCAGTGATTTTCACATGGTGCTCTGTAGATCACTAGGAGTATCTTCAGGTGTTTCACTGTCAGTGATCTTTCTCTTCTGCCATTCCGCAGATCATGTCTTTTTGTTTTTCTGTGTCCTATGTTTTGATTTTTATTTTAAAATGAGACTGGTTTCCAGGAGACATGGATTCTAGCCCAGCTCTTCTAACTTGCTCTGTACCTTGACTAGTCCTTTGGGCTCTCAACAGCAGCACCAAGCAACAAGAAGATGAGATTGTATTGGTCTGCAAAGGCTGCATTACAAAGTATCATAGACCGGGTGGCTTAAACCACAGAAATTTACTTTATCATAGATCTGAAGGCTAGAAGTTCAAAACCTAGGTTTCAGCAGGGTTGGATTTTTCTGAGGCATCTCTCAGCTTGTGGATGATAATCTATTTTTTTTTCTTTTTAAGAATTTTAAAACTTTATTTTTTAACATTGAATCCTTAAATGGCTCGACTCAAGTTTTTTCTTTTTTAAAATTTATTTCTTTTAATTGAAGGATAATTGCTTTACAGAATTTTGTTGTTTTCTATCAAACCTCAACATGAATCAGCCTATATATATATATATATATATATATATATATATATATATATCCCCTCCCTCTTAAACCTTTTCTTTTTTAGCTTTATATTTTATATTGGAGTATAGCTGATTCACAGCATTGTGATGGTTTCAGGTGGACGGCAAAGGGATTCAGCCATATGTATACATGTATTCATTCTCCCCCAACCTCCCTTCCCTCCCATCCAGGCTGCCTTATAACATTGAGCAAAGTACCCTATGCTATATAGTATTTCCTTGTTGGTTGTTGTTGCTTAGTTGCTAAGTCATGTCCAACTCTTTTGTGACCCCTTGGGTGATAATCTGCCAGGCTCCTCTCTCCAAGGGATTTTCCAGGCAAGAATACTGGAGTGAGCTGCCATTCCCTTCTTCAGGGAATCTTCCCAACCCAGGGATCAAATCTGTGTCTCCTGCACTCGAGACAGATTCTTTACCACTGAGCCACATGGGAAGCCCCTTGTTCGTTATCCATTTTAAATAAAGCAGTGGCTATGTTTATATTGTGTCCTCAGATGGTCTTTTCTCTGTCTGCCTCTGTTTTTTAATTATTTTTTTTAATAAGGACACCAGTCATTTTGGATTATATCCCACACTGTTGACCTCATTTTATCTTAATTATTTCTTTAAAAATCTTATATCCAAATACAGTCACATTCTGAGACTTTTAGCATATGAATTTGGTAGTTGGGGGGGCACAAATTAGCCAACAACAAGATTGATAATCTCCAATTCTGTTTGACTCTAAAATTAAATGAATATTGCTAACCAAGTAGCAGGGACTTGTTCACATTTAGTATTTATTATTTAATTTGTAGGTAAAGACAGTATGATGCAGAAAACAATCACTGGTCTTTTCACTGTGTCGTACACAATTGTACAATAGATATTTCTGCCTCTAAGTTTTTCCCTCTGATTTAGATGCTGGCTGATAATCAAAAATTTTCATTCCTGGGTCACCACAAAGGGTTACATAAAATATTGGGTGTTAAAACAAACAAACAAACAAAAAAAGACCTGAACCAGGAACAGTTTAAAAAAAAAAACTCAGCGCAGGTTTATCCAATAGGAAAGTAAGTCTTGGAACAAACATCTGGGAGGGCAACTGGATCACAATTTCTTACTGTAAATATAAGCAAGTGATTAAAAGCCAACTTGGTGGCTGAGTAGTAAAAAGAATCCACCTGCCAATGCAGAAGATACTGGTTTGGTCTCTGGACTGGGAAGTTTCCCTGGAGAAGGAAATGGCAATCCGCTGCAGTATTCTTACCTGGGAAATCCCATGGACAGAGGAGACTGGTGGGCTAGGGTCCATAGGGTTACAAAAGAGACGGACATGACTTAATGACTAAACATTAACAACAAAAGCTGATTTACCAAATCTAACTCTGCAGATCCAGAGTATGGTTCCAAATATTACTCTGCTCTAGTTGCAAGAAAGGTAAACACTAATATCCTCTACTCAGAATTAAAGAGCTTGTTATCTTTTGGGTATACCCTGACTACATAAGATAAAACCAGTTGTCTGTTTAATACATTTTTGGGGCATGGATCTTTTGCTATAACTGCATACCCAGTGTGAAGAGAGGTCAGGCATACACAGGATCTCTTTCCCCAGCATTTTATTTTCAATGTCTTTTGTATTTACCTTTAAAAAGCTTGTTTTTTCTTTAGTCTGACAAGTTTAAGGGGGGTACTTAGACCATTGTCATTTGATATAATTTTTAATATAATGTAGTTATGTTTAAATCTACTGTTTTTCTATTTATTTTCTGTTTATCCCAATGGTTCTTCCATTCCCTGCTGCTGCTGCTGCTAAGTCGCTTCAGTCGGGTCTGACTCTGTGCGACCCCATAGACGGCAGCCCACCAGGCTCCCCCGTCCCTGGGATTCTCTGGGCAAGAACACTGGTGTGGGTTGCCATTTCCTTCTCCAAGGCATGAAAGTGAAGTCGCTCAGCCGGATCTGACTCAGTGACCCCATGCGGCCTACCAGGCTCCTCTGTCCTTGGGATTTTCCAGGCAAGAGTACTGGAGTGGGGTACAATTGTCTTCTCCACTTCCATTCCCTAGGGTTAGCCAAATAACCTATTGAATTTAGTATTCAATATTGAATATGGGGTAATGAAAATAGTTTTATCTTTTGGCTATACCCTTTCAAGTCTAACAGTATCATGATTATTTTAAATTAATATTATACTACTTGATGTCTAGTGTAGTCAACTTAAATAGTGTCATTTCATTCATCCCCTCCCAATCTTTGTGCTGTTAGACTTTTTTCAGCTCTAGATTTGTTTACCTTGTAGGGTAATAGTCACAAGTCATAGAAAGTAGGGCTCAGATGTACCCTTGGGAGGCCACCATTCAGCTCTATTCTAACACTTCTCTATTTAAAACCCTCCAGTTTCTTCATCTATCACTCAGAGTTAAAGACAAAGTTCTAAAAATGGACTGCAAGTTCTTATACAAGACTCCCTGTCTTTGACCTCATATCTAATTTTCTTTTTTCACTCCAGGAACACTGTCATCCTTTAATTTTGAAGCATAGCAGTCATGTACTCCTGAGGGCAATAAACTTAATGGGACACTTTTGCTCCAAATTCCAAACTCTCACTCCCTCATTTTAGGGCTTTGATCTGAGGTTTCCTTCTCACTGAGGCTTTTCTGGACTTTCTGTTTAAAATTGTAACTCCTCCAAACATCATTTCCTATTTCCCACAGTCAGTCATTGTCTTTTTTTTCCCCCCACAACATATCACTTATCTCTAATGTATATTCTATTTATTATTTTGCTTACTGTCAGCCTCCAACCATTAAAATGAGAGTGCTATGAAGGCATAAGTTTTTGTTTATTTTGTTTACTATATCAAACATAACACAATAGTATAGGGAACTATACTCAGTACTCTGTAATGATCTCTATTGGAAAAGAATCTAAAAAAAAATGGATATATGTATAACTGATTCAATTTGCTATACAGCAGAAACTAACAAAACACTATAAAACAACTATACTTGAATAAAAATTAACTTTAAAAAACACATAGTAAATAGTAATTATTTCTTGAATGAATGAATAAATGTTTTGAGACTTCCATTTTCACTACTGAGAAATCTGTCAGTTTGGTTATTTTTATTTTGTGGATAAAAATATTTTCTCTCTGACTACTTTAATCATATTCTTTTAGAGTTTCTGGTTTCATGGCACAGTAGCTATGTACACATTCATTTTTATATATTCTGCTTAATGTAGGTTATATTTCTGTACCTTGGATTCATTTCTTTCTCTAGCTATAGAAAATTTATAGCAGTGATGCTTTAAATGTAACTTCTCTTCTATCTCTTCTCACCTATGGGACTCTGACTCTATCTTCTTTTTTTCATTATTTTTTCCTAACACCCACCATAACTATATTCTATTACATAACTACTATCTACTACACATCTAGTACATATCCAGTATCATGAATACTACATGTCTAGTCAAGGCTATGGCTTTTCCAGTGGTCATGTATGGGTGTGGGAGTTGGACTATAAAGAAAGCTGAGTGCTGGAGAATTGATGCTTTTGAACTGTGGTGTTGGAGAAGACTCTTGAGAGTCCCTTGGACTGCAAGGAAATCCAACCAGTCCATCCTAAAGGAGATCAGTCCTGGGTGTTCATTGGAAGGACTGATGCTGAAGCTGAAACTCCAATACTTTGACCACCTGATGCAAAGAACTGACTCATTGGAAAAGACCTCGATGCTGGGAAAGATTGAGGGCAGGAGGAGAAGGGGACGGCAGAGGATGAGATGGTTGGATGGCATCACCAACTCAATGGACATGAGTTTGGGTTAACTCTGGGAGTTGGTGATGGACAGGGAGGCCTGGAGTGAAGCAGTCCATGGGGTCACAAAGAGTCGGACAGGACTGAGTGGCTGAACTGAACTGAACATATTTACCACATAACTACTATCTACTACTTAACTATATAACTATTATCTACCTCCTAATTGCTTTGAATCTTTTTTCCCTCACCTTTTCCTTCAGGGAGTAGAAAGTGCCTGATATACTATTGATGCTTAATGAAAACTTATTGAATGTTTACAGAATAGGTGAATAAATAAATATTAGCTGTTTTCTTTCTATTCTCAATATTTAACTTTTATTTCAAATTTTCCATATGCTTTTTTCTCTTTGCTACATATGAAATAATTTCTTCAATGATGTCTCTGAATTCATCTTTTCAGTTTTGCTTATTCTGCTATTTAATCTATGTATTAATATTTTTATTTCAACCATTTTTAATTTCTTTTTTAAGCAGGTGTATTAAGTTAATTGATGTACAGTAAACTGCACATATTTAATGTATACAGTTTGATGAATTTATTCACTACTGTAATCAAGGCCATACTGTAATTAATAGCCATATTCAGTTCAGTTCAGTCGCTCAGTCATGTCCGACTCTTTTTGACCCCATGGACCACAGCACGCCAGGCTTCCCTGTCCATCACCAACTCCTGGAGTTTACCCAAACCCATGTCTATTGAGTCGATGATGCCATCCAACCATCTCATCCCCTGTCGTCCCCTTCTCCTTCCACAGTCAATCATTCTCAGCATCAGGGTCTTTTGAATGAGTCAGTTTTTTTGCATCAGGTAGCCAAAATATTGGAGTTTCAGCTTTAGCATCATTCCTTCCAATGAATATTCAGGACTGATTTTCTCTAGGATGGACTGGTTGGATCTCCTAGGGACTCTCAAGAGTCTTCTCCAAAACCACACTTCAAAAGCATCAATTCTTCAGTGCTCAGCTTTCTTTCAGGCCAACTCTCACATCCATACATGACTACTGGAAAAACCAAAGCTTTGACTAGATGGACCTTTGTTGGCAAAGTAATGTCTCTGTTTTTTAATATGCTGTCTAGGTTGGTCATAGCTTTTCTTCCAAGGAGGAAGCATCTTTTAATTTTATGGCTACAGTCACCATCTGCAGTGATTTTGGAGCCCCTCAAAATAAAGTCTGTCACTGTTTCCACTGTTTCCCCATCTATTTGACATGAAGTGATGGGGCCAGATGCCATGATCTTAGTTTTCTGAATGTTGAGTTTTAAGCCAGCTTTTTCACGCTTCTCTTTCACTTTCATCAAGAGGCTCTTTAACTCTTCTTCGCTTTCTCCCGTAAGGGTGGTGTCATCTGCATATCTGAGGTTATTGATATTTCTCCCGGCAATCTTGTTTCCAGCTTGTGCTTCATCCAGCCCAGCATTTCTCATGATGTACTCTGCATATGAGTTAAATAAGCAGGGTGATAATATACAGCCTTGACGTACTCCTTTCCTGATTTGGGACCAGTCTGTTGTTCCATATCCATTTCTAACTGTTTCTTCTTGATCTGCATACAAATTTCTCAAGAGGCAGGTCAGGTGGTCTGGTATTCCCATCTCTTTAAGAATTTTTCAGTTTATTGTGATCCACACAATCAATAAAGCAGAAGTAAATGTTTTCCTGGAACGCTCTTGCTTTTTCGATGATCCAGTGGATCCAATGGATCTCTGGTTCCTCTGCCTTTTCTAAATCCAGTTTGAACATTTGGAAGTTCATGGTTCACATAATGTTGAAGCCTGGCTTGGAGAATTTTGAGCATTGCTTTGCTAGTGTGTGAGATGATTGCAACTGTGCAGTAGTTTGAGCCTTCTTTGGCACTGGCTTTCTTTGGGATTGGAATGAAAATCAACCTTTTCTAGTCCTGTGGCCACTGCTGAGTTTTCCAAATTTGCTGGCATATTGAGTGCAGCACTTTCACAGCATCATCTTTTAGGATTTGAAATAGCTCAACTGGAATTTCATCACCTCCACTAGCTTTGTTCGCAGTGATACTTCCTAAGGCTCACTTGACTTCGCATTCCAGGATGTCTGGCTCTGGGTGAGTGATCACACCATCATGATTATCTTGGTGGTGAAGATCTTTTTTTATAGTTCTTCGGTGTATTCTTGCCACCTCTTCTTAATATCTTTTTCTTCTATTAAGTGCATACCATTTCTGTCCTTTATTGTGCCCATCTTTGTATGAAAATTTCCCTTGGTATCTCTAATTTTCTTGAAGAGAGCTCTCTATATGTAACGGTATATACCAAATATATATATCATTTGATACATAATGAATATATTTATACACACACTTTTCTGAGTCTTATATAGCACTATATATAAAACAAAACCTGTAATCCTACAATGCAAAAGCTTTTCTTAGACATAATTTGCATTTGTTTAACCTGGCAGCAGCATAACTTTAGTTTTCTTCCAGAGTCTTGGCTTAATTCAAGAATCTTGAATTCAGCTCTGCCTTTTTACTCTTTCCCAAGACTAAATGTCTTATTGCAGTGCTGTTACTGATACTTGTCTTCAGAGCAACATGACTTTCATATTTGCTTACTACTTTCTGATTTTAACTTCTGATTTTACTTTACTTTTCTTTTTTTTAATACTCCTTCATGTATCCCTTATCTCCTTGAAGTATGACAATGTAATAAGCATTATGTTCTTATCTCTATCTACCTATATGTATATTTGCATGTGTATATGTATAGTTCTTTTCTCCATGAGCTTTCATTTAATCTAGAGTATCTTGGTGTGTTTTCTCTACTTTTAATTGAATTTCTTGTAGAGTTGTGAGAATTTTACTAAAAAGATACCAATACTTGGATAAATAATCTATTGTTAACAAATATGGAAGCATCACTGTGTAAGTCTATCAGTTATTTGCATCAATAACAGTAAATATCTATGTGCTCATAATGTCAGGTCTACCACTAAAAGAACATTATAATTCTGTTTGTATGGAAAGTGAAAGTTGCTCAGTGGTGTCCAACCCCAAGGACTATACAGTCCATGGAATTCTCCAGGCCAGAATACTGGAGTGGGTAGCCTTTCCCTTTTCCAGGGGATCTTCCCAACCCTGGGATATAACCCAGTTCTCCCGCATTGCAGGCAGATTCTTTACCAGCTGAGCCACAAGGGAAGCCCTTTGTATACCTACAGAATATTCTTGACAGACAAATTAGAACTGATTTTTCTGCTAATCTCTTTTAGTGAGATGTTTTTAATATTTTTCCTTTGATAGGAAAAAATAAATTACCACTATATCCCTTTGCAAACAACTTTGGAACTGACAATTATTGTTGCTTTTTGTTGGTGTAAAAAAGTGAACCTGTAAATTTAATGTTAGCTATGGCTAAATGCTTCCTCCATGTATCTGTTTTTCTGTCTTTTATCTGAAAACACATCCTAATTTAGTAGCACTCAAAAACCTGGTGCAGACTTTAGACTTGGGAAGAACTTTGGGATAAATACTTGCTATACAATAGTATAATGTTTTAAGACCTGTAGAGGAAGTCAGTGTTTTTTGTTTGTTTGTTTGTTTGTTTTTAATGGAGAACTGTGCCTCCTATTTAAAATACAGGCACTAGTGGTTGCTGTTGATATAGCAGTCATGGGCATTATGGCAGTTTCTTATGAGATATTTTGCATAGTTTTAGAAGAAATCATGCTAATAGGTTTCCTGACCTAAAATTGATCTCTCTTTCATCATCTAAGGAGTTCACTGACATTTAATATTATTTTTATTAAAATAGAATTAGAAATTTTTTTATTAAAAAGAGTTAGCAATTATTTAGGATTTAGTATAAGTATCTTTAGAAATCTTTTAAGCTTTACCCATAAAAACCTTTGACTTGAGAGTTCTTACTGCTAGACTTCAAATCCTTCCTTTTTCTCTATGTTACACTTTCAGACCAAAGCAATTAGAAGTGTGGAATTTAGAGATCAGAGAGGGCAGAAGAACAGAAAAGAAGTAAGGGAGGAAGCAACAGTAAAATGTCATACTGAAGAAAGAGAAAGCTGTGTTCTGCTTTAAAAAATGCAAAAACTATTTGGAGTGCCCAAGCCTCCACATACAAAAAAATCCAATTAAAATGATGAAATAAATGACCAAATATTTCTCCAGTGTTTAGACAGATGTGTTTAAGTGAGCGTCTTAGTTTTTATTTAAAACTGTTGAACTGTGTTATCATCAAAATCTTTCAGGTAACACATTTAAAGAAATAAGCATGCATGCTAAGTTGTGTCAGTCATGTTCAACTCCGCAACCTCATGGACTGTGGTTTGCCAGTCTCTTCTGCCCATGGGACTCTCTAGGCAAAAATACTGGAATGGGTTGCCATGCCCTCTTTCAGGGGATCTTCCCAACCCAGGAGTGGAGCCTGCTGTCTCTTATGTCTCCTGTATTGGCAGATGGGTTCTTTAGCATTAGTGCCACCTGCGAAGTCCTTAAAGAAGTATGTTTACTTTTGAATTATGAACATTTTGCTCTCTTGCTTAAAACTTTCATTTCTCAATGTGATATCTAAAGCTAATCCACAGTGTACAACTTAAAATGCTGTTTTGCTTTTCTGTATGGCTTTTATTGTCACCCAGGAAGGAAGTGTTAAATCTCTTTTTTTCCATCTGGAGAGGAACTCAAGAAAGTTGATTAATAGCATGGGAAAAGAAATTAAAAATTATTATCCTCCTTATAATAGTGATGAAAAAGTACCTATTCTCTTTCTATAATTCAAAGTTAATAGCACCTTGGGATTGTAGAAAATGTAAACTCATCAGGGAGAAGGCTGAGACCTGTAGCCCATTATAAGGGAACCCTGTTCTGTTTGGAATTCCAAAGGCAAATTTTATCTGGTAAATCTGAGCATATCAACTCATATTTATTTTTCCATTACTTGCACAAAAGTAACTAATATTCTCAATTTGTGCTTCTAATCCCAAATTATGACCCTTTTCTAACCTCTTGAAAACATTGCCAAACCTTGTCCCATTTCCTTTTCCCCCATCTAGACTTTTGTTTTCTTCTAATATTACTTGTGACTTGGAGGTTGTGGTTAGAGGCAGAAAACAACAAGCAGTGAAATGAAAAAAACTCTTTCAGATTCTTTTCCTTCTCTCTCTCTCTCTCTTTAATCCTGAAGGAACACAGATGAATTCACACTTATTTCCGTGGCTCCAGGATCTGAGCTAGTGCAATAAATCTGTCCCCACCAACCTTAGTTTCTTCCCTCACCCAGGTTAGCTCTAATGATGTAATCTTTGAGTAATCTTTGCCAATTTTTGTTAAAGTATTCAGGAAAAAATGAGATCTATGTCAATATGTGAATTTCACAGGTAAGACCTTAACCTGTGAAGTGAAGCTTTAATCCCCATTTCTATTCCTGGGTCAGGAAGATCCCCTGGAGAAGGGATAGGCTCCCCACTCCAGTATTCTTGGGCTCCACTGTTGGCTCAGCTGGTAAAGAATCTGCCTGCAGTGTGGGAGACCTGGGTTATATCCCTGGGTTGGGAAGATCCCCTGGAAAAGGGAATGGGTACCCACTCCAGTATTCTGGCCTGGAGAATTTCATGGACTGTATAGTCCATGGGGTTGCAAAGAGCTGGACACGACTGAGTAACTTTCACTTCACTTCACTTCAAAGCTGTTGAAGGTAGTGCACAAAGTGAGTCTTCATACAAGATGCTAATCAAAGTTTTCCTTTACTTCAAGTAAAATCTCTGTATTACTCCATTTCCACAGCATGTGAATAGGCCTATCTTGGATATGAAAGAAACATACTATGTAAATTTATGAAAACCAACTTCCTCTCTCTCTTTTTGTAATCCAAAATAAAACTGAAGTGGAAATCTGAATATTTGAGGCAGATTGGTAGAATACCTTATAGAGGAATAATTAGGATATTAAAGTAGTTGTAGATTTTGCTCTTCTGTTTGGCAAGAACATAAAATTGCATTTTTTAACCTAGGTGGCTTCATTTTGAATTCAGATTTAGGGGGGCATCCTCTGGTAAGAACGGGGTCAATTAGGACCCAAAGACCATTTCTTAGGATCTTCTTTGAAATGAAAGAACACTACAAGAATACAGTGAAGCTGAGAACAAGAGGGAAAGTGGGAGTTCCAGAACTTGGAAGGTTTACTGATATATATATTTTGAAAATATATTTTTTCCTCCCTCATTGCATGAGAACAAGACTACCAAAGTAGTACTCAAACTTCGATTAAAACTGAAATTATGAGTCTCAACTTCCTGGGTATCCTCTGATGCTTAAAGTAATGTATTAGTTTATTATTTTAAGCATTGGAGTTATTTAAGTACTCAGCTATTAAAAGGTCATTGTCTTTGTAGTCAGAACTGGGTAAACTTAATTTTCATCTTATGAATGAACTTACTGAATATGATAGTTTTCATCTTTCTACCTTAGTTTGTCGTCTTTAAAATCAGGATGTAAATCCATAGTTTATAAGATATTTATGGATATTAAGTGAAAAAAGGTATTTACCACACACGTTTGTTGTTGTTGTTCAGTCACTTAGCTGTGTCTGACTCTCTGTGACCCATGGACTGCAGCATTCCAGTCTTCCCTGTCCTTCACCATTTCCTGCAGTTTGGTCAAACTCATGTCCATTGAGTCAGTGATGCTATCCAATACCATTTAATAATTTAGTTTTACCATTCTTAAGTAGGATGAACAAAGTTACAAAATGTAATTCCTTTTATTTTAAAATCCCTCATTTTAGGTGGGGAACATTTTATTTTGTTTTAGCTCTGAGAATGTAATTATGTACCATAATCAGTTAGTGATACTGAATAGAAGTATGCATGAGTTAATCTGCTTAGATCTCCCTAAGCTTAAATGTACTTGGTATCTGTGTGCATATAGAGCCCAGTATCTAGCTGAAAAGGTGAAACAATTTAGTGAAAGCACTGTGTATTTACAAAGTTTAGATTTTGAGATAATAGAGTAATAGACCTTTTGCCTGACTTGTCTTTCATCTGGAGATGTCTAATGATCACAGCTGAGGTCCTGTCTACCCAAAGGAGGGACAACACAGTGGTAATTTGTTTGACTTAGTATGTTTCTAAATATTTGAATTTACCCAGTTTCTTAATGGGAGAATATTTTAATCTGTGTTTAATTGAAAGAAAAAAATCTATATGTTTGCTTTTTTCTTTTTTTGGTGATACACTTGATAGACATTTAAACTCTGAATGTTCTTTTTAATGTAAAAACTGAATTGCCTTTTCATGTGCTTTAAAAAAAAAAATCCAAGCTAAAATATAAAATTTCTTGCCTCATTTGTTGAAGTGTTAGTCCTTTTATAGAAGTCTCCCAGACTTGCTAAACGTTCAGAATGACTGAAATTAACTATCTATTGAAAATTCCCCTTGGAAATATAATCTTACAGAGACAAAATGTCAAATCTCATGCCAACAGTAAATTAGAGATGGAAAGAACCTACTAAGTTATTACCTCCATCCAAGTAGCAAGAAATTTTCTGTCTCTGACAGAAAATTATTTTGATATATAATTTATCTCATAGCAAAACTTGGAAGAACTTCCAAAGCTTCTGCAAATTGCCATGTGTCAGGGTGACTTATTTTTAACTTTTATAGCATTTATCTAAAGTGAAGAGTGTGAATGTATGAATTAGTCAATCTGAGTTGACACATGTAGAGTGAAAGGGCTTTCCCCAGAGCACTGGGGCAGAGACAACAGGACTAGAGGTTTATAGGTATTCAATTCCATACCCTGCCACTTAATAGTCTTTCTAATATAGATGAATGTGCTGAGCTCATAACAGATAATTAATACAACTCCTGGTATTTACTTATCAGGTATTTCAGTGACTTTAATCAAAATCTACATTTAATAACTTACATATATATAGACACATATACATTTGGTAAGGTATATAATAGTGCAGCAGGACAATCTGTTAGAAGTGTTAAAAATATTGCTTCTAAATTATTTATAGCAGTATTAAGATATTATTGTTTCTTTGAACTTTAATAACATCTCCAAAGTGTGAATATAATCTGGCTCCTGATTCTCTAGTACTTTCTTGCAGGTAGATTTTTTTCTTTTTATCTTTCACAATGCCTCTGATGCAGTACTGAAAAGACACCTTAAAGTTTTTTCTTTTAAAACACTATTTCTGTCTAGTATTGAAAACACACAATGCTTAGAGTTGTTGAAGAAAAGCATTTTAAAGTAAGAAATGGTTCTAATAGAGAATTTAAAAATGTCTGGAGGCCTATTAGTTAACCTGAGCACTCTGTCTTCTATCTTTGAGCTATGAATCTACTCCCCACTCTTCTCTCTGGGCCAAAAAGAATTGCAGGAGGCTCTACAGTTGTCGGGTTTTGCAGATGACTAGTGGTGGTGAATCCGCCAGCAATGCAGGAGACTTGGGTTTGATCCCTGGGTTGGGAGGATCCCCTGGAGAAGGAAGTGGCAACCCACTTCAGTATTCTTGCCTGGGAAATCCCATGGATGGAGGAGCCCATCAGCTTATAGTCTTGGGGTCACAAAAGAGTTGGACATGACTAGGTGACTAAACAACAGCAAACAACTATAGTTGTCTTTTTCTCTTATAGCTGTGTTTTGAACTTAAGGTAGTTACTTGTTCTTAGCCAGGGTATCTATCAGTTTCCTGCTTCAGTTTCAGAGGAATTCTGTCACGCTCTGAATAGGAATATGCATGCTATTTTTAGGGTCAGGCATCTCTGAGGGGAAATCACTAATCTAATTCTGTCATTCCAACTTCCCATCTTCCATTAGCAACAATTTCCCTTTGCCCCTTTTATGTGTTTTGCTCATTACCACCTGTCATTTTTAAGGATCTTCTGGTTTCCAGATACCATGCTAAGTTCTTGAAGATGTAACAAGTGAATGAAATATGCTGACTGCCTTTAAGTCACTAATAGTCAATCTCTGAATCATTTCTTCCGCTAAGCTTCTGTAGCTGTTTTGAGATGACATCTTTTTCTCCTATTAGATTTCTGTCTTCCAGTATGTCTCTCTACCACACCTTTGAGATGTCATTGGTCTCATGACTGTACACACCACGTGTACACTGACTAATCCCAAAAGTACACCGCTGGCTCTTATTTGCACTGAGCTCCAGTTCCTGTATGCAATTTACTACTCCCTATTCATTGTCTCAAAATTAAATCATCCTGAAATAAATATGTGATTCCATCTCCTCCAAACTTGCTCTTTCCACACTTCTCTCCATCTCAGAAAATGGATTTTTCTTTTCTGCTGTGGCAGCTGCTAAGTCGCTTCAGTCGTGTCCGACTCTGTGCGACCCCATAAACAGCAGCCCACCAGGCTCCCGTCCCTGGGATTCTCCAGGCAAGAACACTGGAGTGGGTTGCCATTTCCTTCTCCAATGCATGAGAGTGAAAAGTGAAAGTGAAGTCGCTCAGTCGTGTCCGACTCTTAGCGACCCCATGGACTGCAGCCTACCAGGCTCCTCCATCCATGGGATTTTCCAGGCAAGAGCACTGGAGTGGGGTGCCATCGCCTCCTCCGGTTTCTTTCTGAGGTCTAAGCAAAAAACCTTGCAGTCTTCCCTAACTTTGGTTGTTGTAATAGTTATTAAATCTTGTTGCTGCTAATACTTTGAGCTCGAATTCTTACATCTGTAACACTTTTAGACCACCTCTATCACCCTAACCTGAACCTCTGTTGTACTAGTTTTCTGTGCTACATAACAAATGACCATACATTCACAGCTTAAAACAACACATTAATATACATTTATTATCTCACAGTTTGTGGGTCAGAAGTCTGGGTGTAGTTTTACTGGGTGTAGTCTTGTTCTCTGGTTTGGAGTTGTTCTTCCTCAGGGTCCAGTCCAGATGTTGGTCTAATCGGCAATCTCATCTGAGGTGTGACTGTGGAAAGGTTAGCTTCAAAGTGCCAGTAGGTGACTGTCAAAACCTATTTCCTTGTGGCTGCATAACCAAAACTTCAGTTTCTTGCAGGAGGTGGCCATTAGTGATTCAGAACCTTCTGTTGATTTCTGATCCAAGTGCTTCTCAGACATACCTTGTGGAAGTAAGCTAGTAAGAGCAAATCTCTCCACTGGCTTTGCAAGCAAGATGAAGACTTAATATAATCATGGTAATGGCATCCCATCATCTTGACCATTTTCTGTTGGTTAGAAGCAAACAGATCCCAAACAGAGGAGGGGATTGTCCAAGGGTTTAAATACCAGGAGGCAAGGATCATTGAAAGTCACCCTAGGGGTTGTCTGCCACAACTGTCATCTCTTGCCTAGATTTTTGAAATTGCCTCTTAACTCCTTCCTGATTTTTCCCTCTCCCACCATCATTAAATAGGATGATCTTGAGAAAAAAAAAAAAAAAAAGCCACATCACATCATTCCTGGACTCAAAGCCTTAAAAGGGTTTCATTTCATACACAGGAAAAGCCCAAGTCTTTGTAAGGCCATACAGGATCTGAACATTTGCCTCTCTGATCTTACCTTCAGAGAGAACTGACTACTTTTCTGAAGTGCTTTTCTTGGTTATCCATATTATTCTCTGTATTCTCTTACCTCTTTCAAGCCTTTGCTTTAAAATTATCCTTTAAGTGAGGCATTACTAGGATACCTACCTACTATTTAAAAGTGTGACATTCAACTATTCTTTGCTCTGTTTTCTTTCTTAGTATTTGTTACCATCTGATAGCATATATAGTTTTACTTTTTAAATTTATACTGCCCACTGTTCCCCCTTGAATATAAAATTCATAAAACATGGCTCAATCAGACTGTTTTAATTCATGCTGTATTTCCAGCACTTATCTAGTGGACACACAACAAATATATGTTGAATAGATTAATGATATGACTCAGTTAGGCCTCATTTTCTTAGTATAGATTTCTTATTATCCAAATCCATGGAAATACCTTATGAAAATGCCATTGAAATCATTTTCTGTTCAAATTTTCCCTTCATCTTTACAAGTTTATTCATATATATATATAATTTTATTACATGTAAACTATATAGTTATATATGTTTTTATATATGTACATATAAATATATAGTTTTATTTCTCTAAACCTTTTGGGAATTCTTGAAGACTGGAACAGCGGCTCAAACTAGGATGACTTGTGTTGGTTTTCAGTACCTATTTGTTCACTGGTTTTGAAACTCACACATTAAGGACTTGATATTCTAATATGCAGCTTGAATCTTTTTGTAGAAGTCCTATTTGGATATCTGGCTTCTGTGGTGGCTCAGAGGGTAAAGTGTCTGCCTGCTATGCAGCAGACCTGGGTTCAATCCCTGGGTCAGGAAGATGCCTTGGAGAAGAAAATGGCAACCCACCCCAGAACTCTTGCCTGGAAAATGCCGTGGGCGGAGGAGCCTCATATGCTACAGTCAATGGGATCGCAAAGAGTCATACATGACTGAGTAACTTCACTTCTTACTTCTATTTGGTTATCACATAAAAGCTAGGTTACTTCAGTCTGGGCTTTCAGAGTTTTACTGAGGACTCTCATCGGGCTTGTTAGTGGATCAAGAGTTTTTGCTACTATATGGCAGTTAAGGAATGGTCAGATAAGGTTCTATCTTAAAAATAAGGTTTTATTTTAAAAATCTCAAAACAATAAACAATGAAGGCTTTAATGTGTCTTTTGCAGGAAAATACTCTTTTTTATTTTTAAAATAACTTTATTGAGGTGTAATTGATATACAGCAAACTTCACTTGTTTAAAGTGGATGTTTTTTTTTTTTCCTTTCATTTTTGACCTTTATATCCATGACATTTTTACCAAAAGTCAAGATAGTAAACATACCCATTACCCTCAAAAGTTTCCTGATGGCTGTCTGTATCAATAATTCTTCTATCCTCCCTTAAATGTCCTGCTGCTCAGTGGTTTCCCAGAAACCATTTCTGAAAGAAAGAAAGATTTTTCTTTCTGTTACTATAGATTCATTTGCATTATATGGGGCTTTGTGTAAATGGAATCATACAGTATGTAATTTTCTGTCTTATTTACTCAGCAAAATTATTTTGAGATTTATCCTGTTGTGTGTTCATCAACCCCTTCTATTGCTGAGGAGTATTCCATTGTTAAATATGCTATAATTTTATTTTTTACATTCACCTTTTGATGGAAATTTGGATGGTTTCTAGTTTTTTTTTTTTTACTTTTGTAAATAAATATTCAATGTATATCTCTGTCCAAGTATTTGTGTAGGTACATATCAAATTGTTTTCCAAAGTGGTTGGGATTTCCCAGCAACAATATGTGAAAGTTCTAATTGCTCCACATCCTCTCCAGCCCTGGATAGTGTCAGTCTTTTGATTTTAGACATTGTAAATGGTGTCAAGTGGTATCACATTATGATCTTAATTTTCTTTTCCCTGGTTACTAAAGATATTGACATCTTTTCATGTGCTTAGTTGATATCTATGTATCTTCTTTGGAGAACTGTCTTTTCATACCTTTTGCAGACTTGTAATAGAATTTTTTTCTCTTATTGAATTTTGAGAGTTCTTTACTCTGGATAAAGTTCTTTATAAGACATATGTTTTGTCAATATTTTCTTTTAGTTTATGAATTATACTTTAATTTTCTTAATAATGTCCTTTTGTTAACAGTGTCTTTTGATAAGTTTTATTTTTGATAATGTGCAATATATCAATTTTTTTTCTAGGTCAAGATTTTGGTATTTTATCAGAACAATATTTAAAATCTTAAAATGGCATGATGAATTAAGAAGCACTGACTTCTTTAAGATATACTTTAATATAGAAATAACATACAAATCCAGAAGTAAACTATAGCCCAGTTAGTTTTTATATGCTTTGACCTATAAAGAAATCTCGTTGAACTTAATGTATTGTGTTTCTAATTTTAACTTTTCATCTGCCTATCATTTATACACATGGGTATTTCCCTAGGCCTGGGTTTCTTAACCTTGATGCTATTGATATTCAGGGACAGATAATTCTTCATGGTGGGGGATAATATCCTGTATATTTTAGGATGTTAGCAGTATCCTTGGCCTCTATCCACTAGTTTCCATGGAAACCTCCAACTGTGATGATCAATAATGTCTGCAGACATTGCTAATTATCCCCTGGTGGGCAGAATCACCCTTGGATAAGGATTATTCTAGTCTATTGTACTGATGGGCCTAATTCTGGTTCTCCCTGTCCCAGGCTGCCTGATTTAATACTTTAAGTCAGGTGATGAATCCAGGAAAATATAGTTGTTCCTTTCTCCCTTGATTTGGCTGCCAGTTATATTAAGAGAGAGAGACATCCCTCGCTGAATCCATATCCATGTAAATAGGCCCTAAATGGTACATGAAATTGTTCTTCAATGGAATCCAACTCCATTTTCTATTTTAATGTGAGTGGACACAGGAAAACCATTTGAGTTCTTTTCTTGTGATAGACACAAAGAATTCTAGGTGTCCTGTTATTTCTAATTCTAGAGGTGGTGATTTTCTACTTCATAAGAGTTACTCAATGCTCTTTTCCATCAACAGATGATACTAACTTGTATATGACTTTTCCTGATAGCTTACTTCAGATAGAGAATGTATTATTCACCAGTTAAAATGACTCCTAGTTGATAGCATTTGTACAATTTTAGCTCAAAATATAAATAACTTGATCTAAATTATGCAGAAGTAATACAGAAAATTTTGAGAGCAAAGAGAAAGAAGAAAATACTTGTAAAATAATCACTACCTTCAGTTCAGTTCAGTCACTCAGTCATGTCCAACTCTTTGCGACCCCGTGGACTGCAGCATGACAGGCCTCACTGTCCATCACCAACTCCCGGAGTTTACTCAAACTCATGTCCATTGAGTCGGTGATGCCATCCAGCCATCTCATCCTCTATTGTCCCCTTCTCCTCCTGCCATCAGTCTTTCCCAGCATCAGGGTCTTTTCAGATGAGTCATTTCTTTGCATCAGTTGACCAAAGTATTGGAGTTTCAGCTTCAGCATCAGTCCTTCTAATGTATATTCAGGACTGATTTCCTTTAGGATGGACTGATTGGATCTCTTTGCAGTCCAAAAGACTCTCAAGAGTCTTCTCCAACACCACAGTTGAAATCACTACCTTATATGTCACTTAATGTTATTCTTTTCAGTTTTATAATACCCATGGGCTTAATTTTTTCCAAAATATCCACTCCCTATTTCAGACCATTTGTAAGTTTTAAAACATAATTTGGGATAGTAAAGAATTTAATTTCTCCTTTGCTGGGGTTCCCTTAGAAAAGGTTGGGAATATCTTCTCACATGACAAAGAGATGGTATTTCTATTATCCTATAGGTTTCGGAAAACAGCTTAGCTTCTTGTCTTCCTCACAGAAATATAAGATTTGAATTTCATTTTTTCCTTTGGGAATACATATTTACAAATGACACAGGATGAAGTTTGAAAACAAGACGAATGCCAATGACAGTAGGAAATTTCTTGGAATGAGTCTGCAGGAAATTGTTGGCTAAAACTGAACATTCCTTTTAGGCTGTTGTGCCACATTAAGAGACTGTTAATGCAATTAAAGGAGCTCAAAAGGGAGAAGATAAGAGATGCTGATGAAATTCATTTTGTTTTGAAAGCTGACACCAAGTATTATGATGTCAGTGTTAACAGAACTACCCTGTACTGTGGTGTTTCAAATAGTGATAGTTAGGCCCTTCTAAAATAATAAATTTGAGGGAAACCATTTATTTTCAGAGCAGGGAAACAAGTGAATGTTGCTTTGAAGCCTTTAGGTCACATTATTTTACTGGGTGAGCCAGTTGTCATTCACCCAGATTACAAGGCAAGTTGCTGGCAGGCAGCATTATATTGTACCATCATGCTGAATGTGGGATGTCATTTTTTCAATTCAGGCTGAGAAAGTTAGAGAAGAATGGTGATTAAGTGCTGGGAGTCATTGAGAGTTTGATCTCATTCCACAAACTGGCAGAATTCAGAATGGAAATTCCTGTTACCACCCTTTCTGTGTCAGGGTGGAATGATTGCTAGGGTGGAAGGATCTTTCTCCTCCCTCCCTCCCTTTTCCCTTCCATTTCTTTCTTTCTTTCCTCCTTCCTTTTCCTATTCAAGACATCAAGAAACGGAAATTCTGTTTTAAAATCTTATTTTCTCTCATTAAACTTATTTTTTCTCTTCATTTTTGCCTTTTTATTACCCCCTTTCCACTTTTTCTCTCCCTAGTTTTTTTCTCTCAATCACCTTGATTTTCCTTACGTGATTTCTTGTCCTTTCATAATTGCAGTTTGTGATAAATACTAACAAGGAGCTACTGTATAGCAGGGAACTCTTCTCAATACTCTATTGACATACATGGGGAAAGACTCTAAAAAGGAGTGGATATATGTATAACTGATTCATTTTTCTGTGTAGTAGAAACTAACACAACATTGTAAATCAAGTATACTCCAATAGAAGTTAATTTAAAAATGATACTAGGAACACAAAGGAATTAGCCAACTATATCTCAGAAGCAGCATTGACTGTTTCTCTCTCTGGTTAGCTGTTTTGTGCTTTTGTTTCATATTGGTTTCAAAACTAGTCCTGCTTACGCCCCTGGGGCTCACTGTCATAGAAGTAAAACCATTAGTTACATATTACCATGGAAAGCCAAAAGCAAGTGTGTTACTTCTCAATTCTTATTTAGGAAATAGGAAATCACATTATATTTTGGGATAAATAGGTCATATGGCTCAGTAGAGCATGTTTTATGCACCAAATTATTTAGTAAGCAAGGATGCTACTATATTTCAGTAAACTTGTGTACAGTAAAAAATAAGAAAGGTACCTATTTGTCTTACTAAACGGAGGCAGTGTAATAGGCTTCTCCTAGCTCTGTGACCCTGGGCACTTGATTGAACTTCTTTAGGGTTCATTTTTCTTATAGAAGATAGAAATAATGGTTCCTTCCTTGCAACTTCACAAGATTAAATGCATGTAAGGCAGACTATTCTAAGAGCTCCAGAATTAGAACTATATTTATTTTTTGCTCTGTCATTTGTGATTATGGTAATATTTAACCTTTGTCTGATAATCATCTGTTATATGGAGGTTGTTTTCAAGAGTAAATAAGATAATACACATTGGGCACTTAGAAAGGCTTCTGTAACAGGTGTGATTATAAATGTTATTACATAACAAAATGTTTTCCTTTTTAAAAACCACTTTTACTATAAAAATATAACATATATATAAAAATTATATGCATAAAATATTCCAAGAAGTCTTTTTTTCTGCATGTGGCTTTTTTGTTCAACATCATGTTTGTGAGATTTATCCTTGTTTTCACATGTATTATCTATGCATTCTCACTGCTGTTAGTGTTCTATTGAACGAAGATAAATAAATCATCCAATCAGTTGTACCTGGACATTTAGGTTGAGTCCAGGTTTTGACTGTTAATAATGAGGCTGCTATGAAAATTCTTTATCTCTTGGTGTATATGAATGAATTTTGGTGGAGTCAATACACAGGAATGAAACTGCTAAGTCATAGAGGGTGAGTGGCTTCAGCTTCTACAGATAACACCAAACTTTATGAGTGTACCTCTTTCTCCTCATCCTTGCAAGCACATACATTGTCAGTCTTTTTAGTATTGGATATTCTGGTAGGTGTATGTGATATATCACTATGGTTTTAATTTGCCTTTCTCTGTTGATTAATGAGAGTCCCTTGGACTGCAAGGAGATCACACCAGTCAATTCCAAAGCAAAATCAGTCCTGAATATTCATTGGAAGGACTGATGCTGAAGCTGAAACTCTAATACTTTTGCCACCTGATGCAAAGAACTGACTCATCTGAAAAGACCCTGATGCTGGGAAAGATTGAGGGCAGGGGGAGAAGGGGAGAACAGAGGATGAGATGGTTGGATGGCATCACCGACTTGATGGACATGAGTTTGAGCAAGCTTCAGGAGTTGGTGATGGACAGGGAAGCCTGGCATGCTGTGGTCCATGGAGTCACAAAGAGTTGGATACGACTGTGTATGTGTGTTATTCACTCAGTCGTGTCTGACTCTTTGCAACCCCACGGACTGTAGCCAGCCAGCCTTCTCTGTCCACAGAATTCTCCAGGCAAGAATACTGGAGTGGATTGCCATTCCCTTCTCCAGAGGAACTTCCCAATCCAAGGATTTAACCCTGGTCTCTGGCATCACAGACAGGTTCTTTACCATTTTAGCTACAGGGATGTTCTTATTAATGATGATTAATGAAGAGGACAAATTTTTCATTTGATGGTGGGCCATTTGAATATATCCTGCTGTGTGGTGTCTATATTCTGCATTTATACTTCCTTTATTGATTTGATGGAAAATTCCAATTTAATTCTATGACTTGCTTCCAATTCTTGACACTTGTAGGAAAAAATAATTTAATTTTAATGCAGTCAAAATAACAGTCTTCAAAACTGTGGTTAGTGCTTTTGATTTTTCTATTAAAAAGAAAACTTAAAGTATTTTCTTTCCCTGAGGATTTTATGATATTCTTCTCTATTCCTCTAAAAGTTTCATTGTTTTAGTTTAAAATCCACTGGGAGTTGATTTTTTTTGTATGTAGAAAGGAGGAGTAAAGTTTGTTTTCTTCTTACATGGATGTCTAATTATCCCAGCATCATTTATTGAGGATCACCTTTTCTTGTGGCTTTATAGTTAACTTTTGTGATCTGTCAATAGAGGTTCCATATATCTATATATCTGTTCTAGAATCTTAATTTTGTTCCATTTGTCTATTTTTTCTCTTTCTGCCAACACTGTACTGTTTTGTTAATTGCTACTTTATAATAAATAGGCCAGATTATCACTTCTTAGTTGGAGAAGGCAATGGCAACCCACTCCAGTGTTCTTGCCTGGAGAATCCCAGGGACAGGAGAGCCTGGTGGGCTGCCGTCTATGGGGTTGAACAGAGTCGGACACGACTGAAGTGACTTTGCAGCAGGAGTAGAAGTCACTTTATTTTAAAATTTTCTTGACCAGTGCTTCCCAAAGTTGTATGTAAGTCCCTAAGATCTTGTCAGAGGGTACCTGATCCAATCTTTTCTAGTTATGAGTGAGGCTGGATATTCTTTACATACTTCAACCAAACAGCATATGCAGTAGATTTAATTCTGAAGAAGATTTGAGAAAGTGGTAGAAGTTAGCAAACATGCAAAACAGGTTTTGTCTCTTCATGTCTGATTTATTTCACCTCCAGATTATCTGTGTTGTTGCAAAAGGCACAATTTCATTCTTTTTTATGGGTAAGTAACATTGTATTGTGTCTACACATCGTATCTTCTCTATTATAAATAGTGCTGCCATAAACATAAGAGTGCAACTTAGAGTTTTTATTTTCTTTGGATAAATATACAGAAGTGGAATTTTTGGATCATATATTAGTTCTACTTTAATTTTTTTGAGGAATTTCAAACTGTCTTCCACTGTGGCTCTACAGATTTACATTTCCATCAACATGGCACGAGGATTCCTTTTTATCCGCATCTGTGCCAACAATTGTTATTTTTGTCTTTTTGATAGTAGACATTCTAGTAGAGAAGTAGGTGATTTCTCATTATGGTTTTTGTTTCCATAACCCTGGTGACTAGTGATGCTGAGTATCTTTTCATGTACCTGTTGGCAATAGGTAAGTCTTCTTTGAAAAAATGTCTCTTCATATCCTTTGCCCATTTTTTAGTTGGATTGTTTGTTTGCTATTGAGTTATATGAATTCTTTATATATTTTAAGTGTTAACCCTTTATCAGATATACCATTTGCAAATATGTTCTCCCATTCAGTAGGTTGTCTTATTACTATGTTGATTGTTTCTTTTGCTATACAATAACTTTTTTTTTTTTCCTTCCATTTATTTTTATTTGTTGGAAGCTAATTACTTTACAACATTGCAGTGGTTTTTGTCATACATTGAAATGAATTAGCCATGGATTTACATGTATTCCCCATCCCGGTCCCCCCTCCCATACAATAACTTTTTAGCTTGCTGTAGTCCCACTTATTTTTGTTATTGTTGTCTTTGTTTTTGGAGCTAGATCCAAAAAATCACCACCAAGACCTATGTTAAAGAGCTTACTGCCTATGTTTTTATCTAGGAGTTTTATGATTTCAGGTCTTACATATTCAGATCTTTAGCCCATTTTGAGTTAATTTTGTGTATGTAATACACAAATAGAATAGTAAAATGGTATGAAATAGTGCTTCAGTTTTATTCTTTTACATTTGGCTGTCACATTTTTCCACTACCACTTAGACTGTCCTTTCTCGATTGTATATTCTGGGTATACTTTTGTCATAAATTAATTGACTTTTGTTGTTGTTGGTCACTAAGTCATGTCCAACTCTGTGACTCCCCATGGACAGCAACAGGCCAGGCTGTGAATTAACTTCTAGGCTTTCTATTCTGTTTTGTTGATCTATGTGTCTGCTTTTATGAGTTCTGGCTATTCTTGATCTTTGCATTTTCATATAAATTACAGAAATGTCTTGTCAAGAGTAAAAAAAAATGAAAAATCTATTTCTGCTTTCAGTGTGATTGCATTGAACCTCTAGTTCAATTTGAAGGGATAATTGTTTAATGTTAAGTCTTTTGACCATAAAATTTTACATCTTAATTCATGTTTTCTTACATTTCTGTCAATGATGTTTTGTAGAGTTTTGTGTAGAGACCTTACATATTTTAGTTTGATATTTTTTGTGCTACTATAAATAGAATTTTCTTTCTTTTCTTTTTTGGTTTTGTTGCTTATATACAGAAATACTGTTGAATTGTGTATATGGATCACGAATTAAGACTTTTCTGCATTTTATTTTGGATTTTCTACTTATATAATCTTAAGTCCCCTGATAATAAAGGAAGTTTACTTATTTATTCATTTCCAATTCTTATACTTTTGTTTCTTGCCAATTTTTCTTGCTGGATCCTGTAGTACAGGGTTGAATAGGAATGGTCATAGCAGACAAGTTTTCAAATGAAATGAAACGAAAACAGCTTTATGTACCATAAGTTTCCTGTAATTATCCATTCTTGTATTAGAGAAAGTGTGAAAGTCACTCAGTTGTGTCCGACTCTTTGCAACCAGGCCAGAATACCGGAGTGGGTAGCCTTTCCCTTCTCCACGGGATCTTCCCAACCCAAGGATCGAATCCAGGTCTCCTGCATTGCAGATTCTTTACCAGCTGAGCCACAAAGGAAGTCCAAGAATACTGAGTGGGTAGCCTATCCCTTCTCCAGTGGGTCTTCCTGACCCAGGAATTGAACCAGGGTCTCCTGCGTTGCAGGCAGATTCTGTACCAACTGAGATATGAGGAAAGCCCTTATGTTAGGGAGGTTTCTTTCTATTTCTAGTTTGCTAAGAGTTATAATCATGAATGAATGTTAAATTTTGTTCAATTCTTTATCTGCATCTATTGAGATGATTATATAATTTAAAATATTTTTCTTTAGTTAATATGGCATACCACATGGATTGATTTTAAACATTAATCTTATATTTTATTATTGAAATAAATGTATCTTTGTTGTCTCTTTTATATACTTCTGAATTAGTTTTCAAGTATTTTGTGAAGACTTTTTTATCTACTTTTATGAGTGAGATTGACTGGTAAGTTATCCTTCTCAAAATGTCCTTACAATATCTTGATATTCTAGTTGAGCTTATCATAAATGTTTGGTAGCACTCTTGAGGTTCCTGGAGCTGACTTCCCTGTAGGAACATTTTAAACTGTGTGTTCAGTTTCTTTCAAAGTTGTAAGACTCTTTATATCTTGGTAAATTTATATTTACATGACATGACATTTTTAATAATACACATTATATATGTACAGAATGTCTAGTGGATCTTTGCTGGTGTTCCCTTTTCTCTTCCTGAATTTGATACTTTTTAAACATTTGCCTTATTTCTTTTTTGAAAATTTACCTTAGGAATTTATTACTTTTATAACTCTTTAACCAAATTCTGGCTTACCAGTTTTTTCTATTGTATATTAATTTTTTATTGTGCTCTTATTGTTATTTCTTTTAAATATATTTTAAAATCACTTTCCTAACATTTTTTTGGATTCATAATTTATTAATTTTCAGTCCTATCCCTTCCATAATTTCATGTATGAAATTAAGGCTACACTTTCCTGAGAAGTACAGCTTCAACTATTTCTTATAAGTTTGATATGTAGAATTTTAGCCAACTTTTAATTCAAAATATGTTCTAATTTTCTTGTACTTTATTATTTACCCATGGGTCCCAGGACAGAGGGTTAGTCTGTACTTTTAGGTCCACCATTGCTGGAAATAGATCCATTTTATTTTTGAGTATCAGAATGGCATTTGCCTGTGTCCACCTTATACAATAATTCTAATCTTCAGTTTAGTTCGGTCACTCAGTCGTGTGTGACTCTTTGTGACCCCATGGACTGAAGCATGCCAGGCTTCACTGTCCGTCACCAACTCCTGGAGCTTGCTCAAACTCATGTCCATCAAGTAGGTGATGCTATCTCATCCTCTGTCATCCCCTTCTCCTCCTGCCCTCAATCCTTCCCAGCATAAGGGTATTTTCCAATGAGTCAGTCTTTGCATATGGTGGTTGAAATATTGGAGTTTCAGCTTCAGCATCAGTCCTTCCAATGAATATTCAGGACTGATTTCCTTTCGGATTGCCTGGTTTGATCTCCTTGCAGTCCAAGGGACTCTCAAGAGTCTTCTCCAACATCACAGTTCAAAAGCATCAATTCTTCAGTGCTCAGCTTTCTTTATAGTCCAACTCTCACATCCATACATGACTACTGGAAAAACCATAGCTTTGACTATATAAACCTTTGTTGGCAAAGTAATGTCTCTGCTTTTTAATATGCTATCTAGGTTGGTCATAGCTTTTCTTCCAAGGAGCAAGCATCTTTTAATTTCATGGCTGCAGTCACCATCTGCAGTGATTTTGGATCCCAAGACAATAAAGTCTCTCACTGTTTCCATTATTCCCCATCTGTTTGCCATGAAAGGATGGAACTGGATGCCATGATCTTAGTTTTCTGAAGTTGAGTTTTAAGCAAGCTTTTTCACTCCCCTCTTTCACTTTCATCAAGAGGCTCTTTAGTTCTTCTTTGTCTTGTCTATCTACTATGGTGGGCAAGAATCCCTTAGAAGAAATGGAGTAGCTATCATAGTCAACAAAAGTGTTCAAAATGAAGTTCTTGGGTGCAATCTCAAAAATGACAGAATGATCTCTGTTTTTTCCAAGGCAAACCATTCAATATTACAGTTAACCAAGTCTATGCCCCAACAAGGCATGCTGAAGAAGCTGAAGTTGAATGGTTTTATGAATACCTACAAGACCTTCTAGAACTAACAACCAAGAAAGATATCCTTTTCATTATAGGGGACTGGAATGCAAAAGTAGGAAGTCAAGGAATACCTGGGGAAACTGGCAAGTTTGGCCTTGGAGTACAAAATGAAGCAGGGCAAAGGCTAACAAAGTTTTGCCAAGAGAACACACTGGTCATAGCAAACACCCTATTCCAACAACACAAGAGAACACTATACACATGGACATCACCGGATGGTCAATTCTGAAATCAGATTGATTATATTCTTTGCAGTCAAAGATGGAGAAGCTCTATACAGGAAGCAAAAACAGGACTGGGAGCTGACTGTGGCTCAGATCATAACCTCCTTATTGCCAAATTCAGACTTAAATTGAAGAAAGTAGGGAAAGCCACTAGACCATTCAGGTACAACCTAAATCAAATCCCTTATGATTATACAGTGGAAGTGACAAATAGCTTCAAGGGATTAGATATGATAGAGTGCCTGAAGAACTATGGACAGAGGTTCATGACATTGTACAGGAGGCAGTGATCAAGTCCATTCCCAAGAAAAAGAAATGCAAAAAGGCAAAATGGCTGTCTGAGGAGGCCTTACAAATAGCTAATAAAATGAGTGAAGCTAAAGGCAAGGAGAAAAGGAAAGATATTCCCATTTGAATGCAGAGTTCATAAGAATAGGAAGGAGAGATAAGAAAGCCTTCCTCAGTGATCAATGCAAAGAAACAGAGGAAAACAACATAATGGGAAAGACTAGAGATCCCTTCAAGCAAATTAGAGATAGCAAGGGAACATTTCATGCAAATATGGGACAATAAAGGACAGAAATGGTATGGAACTAGCAGAAAATATTAAGAAGAGGTGAAAAAAAATACACAAAAAGCTGTACAAAAAAGATCTTCATGACCTAATTACCACGATGGTGTGATCACAAACTTAGAACCAGACATCCTGGAATGCAAAGTGAAGTGGGCCTTAGGAAGCAACACTACAAACAAAGCTAGTGGATGTGACAGAATTCCAGTTGAGTTATTTCAAATCCTAAAAGATGATGCTGTGAAAGTGCTGCACTCAGTATGCCAGCATATTTGGAAAACTCAGCAGTGGCCACAGGACTGGAAAAAGTCTGTTTTCATTCCAATCCCAAAGAAAGGCAATGCCAGAAAATGTGCAAACTACTGCACAATTGCACTCATCTCACATGCTAGCAAAGAAATGCTCAAAATTCTCCAAGCCAGGCTTCAATAATATGTGAACCATGAGCTTCCAGATGTTCAAGCTGGATTTAGAAAAGGCAGAGGAACCAGAGATCAAATTGCCAACATCCATTGGATCATTGAAAAAGCAAGAGAGTTCCAGAAAAACATCTACTTCTGCTTTATTGACTATGCCAAAGCCTTTGAGTGTGTGGATCACAACAAACTGTGGAAAATTCTTCAAGATATGGGAGTACCAGGCCACCTGAACTTCCTCCTGAGAAATCTTTATGCAGGTCAAGAGGCAACAGTTAGAACTGGACATGGCACAACAGACTGGTTCCAAATAGGAAAAGGAGTATGTCAAGGCTGTATATTGTCACTGTGCTTATTTAACTTCTTTGCAGATTACATCATGCAAATAGCCAGGCTGGATGAAACACAAGCTGGAATCAAGCTTGCTGGGAGAAATATCAATAACCTCTAATATGCGATGACACCACCTTTATGGCAGAAAGGGAAGCAGAACTAAAGAGCCTGTTGATGAAAGTGAAAGAAGAGAGTGAAAAGTTGGCTTAAAATTCAACTCTAATCTTAGCAGTTTTAAGACCTCCAACAGCAGTCTAATGAAATTGTTTCAGGAAAGGGAATCCCTTCCAGGCCAAGAATGGGTTCTTTCCTTATGTTCAGAAATGAATTGTCTGAGGAGGCAATGTGTGCTGACAAAGCAACAGACATTATTGCGAAGGGCTGCCAGGGTGAGTTCAGCAGAGTAAGGGAATCCTGAGGAACTGCTCTGCCAGGAGGCCCACAGTCTCGGGTGTTATGGTAATGCAGTTAGTTTCTGTGCTCTCTCTGGCCAATCATTCTAATTCCACATCCTTCCTGGGGGTGAGTTCATCGCTCAGCCAAGATGGATTCCAGCAGGACATATGCAATGGGTCTCCTCTCTCATATTTACCTTTCCCTAATTCTTCTGGCTGGTGGTAGCATACTAGTTCCTCATTCCTTACCAGGCAGGACCTCCTGCTGTAAGATGACGCATGCAAGTGGTTACTGTCTGGCCTGGCTACAGTCGGTGATTTCAGTTGCTGATTCTCCTAACAAAATGTTGCTGTGATTTCCTGTGTACAATATATAGATGTTCTATAATGTAATTTATTGGTCAGGTGGTGATATCATTTTTTCTTCAACTTAATTTTAAATGTAAGATCCAAGAAATATTTTCATTTGAATTTAATTGATATTGAATTCTTTATGATAGCATTGGGAAGTTTTTATTTAAGCCATTTCTAAGTGATGATATTGAGGCTATATTGACTCAAATGGTAAAGAATCCACCTGCAGTGTAGGAGACCTGGGTGTGACCCCTGGGATGGGAAGATCACCTGGAGAAGGAAATGGCAACCCACTCCAGTATTCTTGCCTGGAGAGTCCCATGGACAGAAGAGCCTGGGGGGCTACAATCCATGGGATTGCAAATAGTTGGACATGACTGAGTGACCCACACTTTCGCTTTCATTAACTGTAAAGAAGATTATATTCTGATCTATCAGCTATTGTATACAAGTCATATAAAACTTAGATCAGGGTTTATAACTGTGTACCCTCCACACTAGGGAGGTTATATATTGTAGTGATAAGAATGTGAGTATTGGAATATCAAGAGTGGCTTTAAGTCATGACTTGAAAGCTATGTGACATTAGACATATTACTTAACCTGTCTAAGTCTGTTTTCTAGGTTGTTAAATAGAGATGGACAGTCCCTATCTCATGAAATTGACATGAAAATTAAATGAGATTATGTGTATAAACAGATTAACACATTGCATGGCACTCTGAATACTTGATAGATCTTCATTGTTCATTTTACTTTGAGGACTGAGTATTGCAGTTGGCCTTCTGTATGCATGGTTTCCACACCTGTGGATTTAACCAAAGTCAAGTGGAAAATCAGTGCCCATGGATACAGAGTATCAACCCCTCTGGGACATTTTGTATGAGGTACTTGAGCATCTGTAGATATTGGTATCTGCTGGGGTCCTGGACCCAATCCCCTGAAGATTCTGAGGGATGACTGTATTGTATTTCATTTAATTTTGTTAAGGAGGACCTCATTCTCTCTGGCTTGCTTTAAGTAGTATTCATCTAAAAACATGTAAGTAGATATATAACAACCTACAGTTCAAACTGCTCTTGACTGTAATTTTCACAAAAATTACTTTCAAGGAATGCTCCTCTGACTGTGTATATATGTAGTTGTTTTGTAGCTCACTACAAAGCTTACATTTATGCATGTTCAATTTTATGTGTTTAGATTCTTTTGATACTATATCTAACTTTTATTCATTTATCTGTTATGATAGTCATCATGTTTGACCACAAATAACAGTGTTCATTCAGGCCATTGATGAAAATGTTAAACTCATTGGAACCAAGGTGATACTGAAGTAAATTATATGTAATATAAGATAACTTGAAAATCTTAATGCATCTTCCACAAAAAGAAACAAATTTAATTTATATGAGCCCTCACTCTGGTGGTTCATACAGATCACTATAGTCTTTTCTAAGAGTGAATAGACTTTCATGTTTAGTGATATCTCCAGATTTTTCATGGACATCAAGTCAATAAGTTAGCTTATAGTTTTCATAATTTAAAGCCTAGAACATAATTTTAAAAAGTTTGATATCAGAATTTTACTGGAATTTCCCCACAGGTTATTGCCATGAGATCACTTTTACACTTCCCACACTATGATCATTTGTGGAAAAAACTGTACTTATTTGAAAGAATCACTTGCTTTTTCCTACACTTTTCATGAATAAGCCAAAGCTTAGTCTTCATTCTTAAAAATAGCCAATACTTTTTACTATCTTTTTAATTGCTAAGAACTTTTCATAATTTGGCAGTCTATTTTTCTGAAGCTATTGCATACATACTTATATATTTCCTTATTGTCTGATTAAGTTGATATCATCTCTCTCCATCCATTTGTGTGGCAATAATTTATTCTGATGGTGAGGAATAATAGGTCTTCAGTGTGTGTGTGTGTGTGTGTGTGTGTGTGTGTGTGTGTGTTTGAGTATGTATGATTCTTTCACTAGATTGTAATATCTTTCTCTTTAGTAGAGCAGTTAAGCTGTAAGTGTTCTTATGAAGGCAAAGTAGAATTAAGTGCATTAAAAGCCATCAGGAGAATGTTAAGATTATAATATATGTTAGCTTTAAATATATATTAATTCATTAAATATGTACATATATAAAGTGCTAAGTCAAATAATTGAATAAGAAGACTACTTTTCAAAAACCATTATTTCATTAGCTTGTTACAGAGTTACCTACAGAATACTACAATTTTATAAGTATAAAGAACATTAGTAAGCACAGAATTAAGAATTTTTATTTTTCAGTGGACAGAACAGAGGCCAAGAGAGGGGAAATAACTCACCCCCAATCACATGTTTTGGTGGTGAGTGGGACCACGTTCATGTCTCTTGATTTCCAGTATGCTTTGACCATTTGCTCTTCTAATCTAACAATTTGCCACATGGTTGGAATGTATTTTCTTTCATAGGAGAAGATTTAGTGTGTACTGTTCAGTCTTATTGTGGGAGGAAAAAAACAGCAAAGTAGAGCTTGTTTGAATTAATTGCTACAATAAGAAAAAGAATCCACTAGTTTCTCCTTTCTTTTGATGTTTGAATTTGCAGAAGTGACCTTTGGGATCAAAGAAATAAAAGATATATTACAGGATCATCATATGTGGAGGGGGCAGGATCAGTCTTGTGGCAATAATATGAAATTCTAAGACCTTCAAGGCTTCTTCATTAATTATCTTTGAAAAGTATTGGTTTTTGTTCTGAACAGAAATGAAACCATGGGCTTCAGGAATAGAGTAAAAATATATAATTCCTGAGGCCTATTCAAGATATTCCTCATAACCTTTACACTGGGCACAGAAAAATGTAACAGATTTCGTGGGTAGACGTTTGACCTTTCTTCTCTAATGAAACCATCTTTGGAGTCTCTGTCTCTTGTCTCTGCTTTTGTGTCTCTGCCTCTTTCTCTTACCTGTTGGATACCTCTTCAAAATCCATCTCTTACTTCTCTTCTGCATTACCGTGATCCTCTTGCTCATGCTTTGTCTGTTCCCTTCTCCAAAGACATTGCCTCAGAGTTAGTTTCTCACAATTCCTCCTGAGAAACACTTTCTCTAGTAGCCTGATGTTTGAGAGGAACAGGGAGAGGATTTGGGGGCATCCAAGAGCTGTGTCACGGCTCTCAAGTGTCCTTCTCCCCTGGAATGTTCATCCTCTCAGTTTTTTAAGTGGCAAGTGAGAAAAATGCACCTTTAAGTCAACTAGAAGATTCTATGATGAATGTTATGTTGTTAAAAAAAATAATCTTGTTTCCTAAGGTATCCTATAAAATGAGCAATTTTATATCCTCATTAGCAAGTTGGTAGTAAAATTTCAAGGTGATTGTATCTATATGCAAATATATCAAGAGTGTTTCTTTTGAAATCTGTTTCAGAAGTAATTATATTTAGAAAGCTGAGTGTATATGCCCCCTTTTTACATATATATTATCCTTAAATAGCATTGGCGGTGGCACCACGGTTATAGGTAAGCAACCCAAGTGTTTTTTCCCCCTTTCTTTTTTGACATGCTTAGCAAAATAGTAACATTAAATATATTGAAAATGGCAGTATGTTAATCATACATGTTTTTCTCATATCTGTGTGGTCGCATAATTATTAATGTATCTGTGGCTCATATTTTTTTGTAGAAATATCTCTTTCATTTATCATATACATAACTACAGCCTTCCTGAATGGAAGAACATAAAAGAAACCACATAATCAGTTGATTTTGTTTTTTGTATCTTCTCATCAGTTGCCTATTTATGTATACAAAAATGAATTCCATTTTAGTTTATATACATGTTACTTTGCCCAGTTGGGAAATAAATTCACTATAAAATGACAGTGATTAAAATCATCACTCCCAGATAATATTTTCCACTTTGACAAGAGTTTGAAGTATCTTGATACAGTGGAGCAATCCAAATTTGTTCTGTTTCTGGGGTCAAAATGCTGCTTTTTTATTACTTGTTTTCCTGGAGCACCTCTGCAGTTCAGCAAATACAGTCATCTGTTTGGTCTGTAACAATGGTTAAACTGACAGGTCCTTTCCAGGATATCCAAGTCCAGCTGTCATGGAATCATAGGCTATCTGGCCCGTTTCTGAACTTTTGGGGAGAGAAAATTCACTGCTTCATGAGGAGACTATTTTTTTTCTCAGTTTATTGAGAAGTTATTGATATATTACATTGGGTAAGTTTAAGGTATACATTGTGATGATTTAATACATATATGTTGCAGAATGATTGCCACAATAAGATTAATTAATGCATTCATCTCCTCACATAATCATCTTTTTTTGGTAGGTCACTTTAAGATTTAGTCTTCTAACAAATTTCAAGCATTTAATATAGTTTTAACAACAGACATTTTGTGGTTCATTGGATCCCCAGAAATAAACCTCTTTAATAACTGAAAGTTCTTACCTTTTGACCAACATCTCCACATCTCTCCCACCCCTCTAGCCTCTGACAGTCACTAATCTACTTTTTGTTTCTATGATTTTGACTTCTTTTAGATTCCACATTTAAGTTAGCTTGTATGGCATTTGTCTTTCTGTGTTTGGCTTATTTCATTTAGCATAATGCCCTCAAGGTTCATCCATGTTGTCACATATTGCAGAATTTCTTTCTTTATCCATTTATCTATTGATGGACACTTAGGTTTTTTTTTTCATCTTTTCCACACTGCAGGTGGATTCTTTACCAGCTGAACCACAATGGAAGCCCTTTCATCTCTTAGCTATTGTGAATAATGCTTTAGTAAACTTGATGGAGTATGGATATCTTTTCAAGATAGTGATTTCATTTCCGTCAGATATATATTCAGAAGTGTGATTGCTAGATCATATGATAGCTCCATTTTTAATTTTTGGGAAACTTCTATACTGCTTTCCATAATAGCTGCACCATTTTACCTTCCCACCAACATTGTACAGGGTTCCTTTTTTGAGGAGGCTGTTTTAAATTCTAGACAGTTTTAGGTCAAAAACTGTTTACTGTTTTAAACCAAGTAGCTTTGTCTGGGTAATGTCTCCATTCCTACTTCTTGTTCCCTCAATTCAGTTCAGTTCAGACAGTCTTGTCTGACTCTTTGTGACCCCATGAATCACGGCACACCAGGCCTCCCTGTCCATCACCAACTCCTGGAGATTACTCAAACCCATGTACATTGAGTCGGTGATGCCATCCAGCCATCTCATCCTCTGTCGTCCCCTTCTCCTGCCCCAATCACTCCCAGCATCAGGGTCTTTCCCAATGAGTCAACTCTTTGCATGAGGTGGCCAAAGTTTTGGAGTTTCAGCTTCAGCATCAGTCCTTCCAATGAACACCCAGGACTGATCACCTTTAGGATGGACTGGTTGGATCTCCTTGCAGTCCAAGGGACTCTCAAGTGTCTTCTCCAACACCACAGTTCAAAAGCATCAATTCTTCAGCACTCAGCTTTCTTTACAGTCCAACTCTCACATCCATACATGACCACTGGAAAAACCATAGCCTTGACTAGATGGACCTTTGTTGACAAAGTAATGTCTCTGCTTTTTAATATGCTATCTAG
The DNA here is from genome assembly GCF_023699985.2 of Odocoileus virginianus. NCBI lineage: Eukaryota > Metazoa > Chordata > Mammalia > Artiodactyla > Cervidae > Odocoileus > Odocoileus virginianus. The sequence goes on along the minus strand of NC_069675.1, from coordinate 34,018,639 downwards.
GTTGGTCATAACTTTCTTTCAAAGGAGTAAGCATCCTTTAATTTCATGGCTTCAATCACCATCTGCAGTGATTTTGGAGCCCAGAAAAACAAAGTCAGCCACTGTTTCCACTGTCTCCCCATCTATTTCCCATGAAGTGATGGGACCAGATGCCATGATCTTAGTTTTCTGAATGTTGAGCTTTAAGCCAACTTTTTCACTCTCCTCTTTCACTTTCATCAAGAGGCTCTTTAGTTCCTCTTCACTCTCTGCCATAAAGATGGTGTCATCTGCATAACTGAGGTTATTGATATTTCTCCCAGCAATCTTGATTCCAGCTTGTGCTTCTTCCAGCCCAGCATTTCTCATGATGAACTCTGCATAGAAGTTAAATAAGCAGGGTGACAATATACAGCCTTGATGTACTCCTTTTCCTATTTTGAACCAGTCTGTTGTGCCATGTCCAGCTGTAACTGGTGCTTCCTGACCTGCATACAGGTTTCTCAAGAGGCAGGTCAGGTGGCCTGGTACTCCCATCTCTTGAAGAATTTTCCACAGTTTAGTATGATCCACCCTGTCAAAGGCTTTGGCATAGTCAATAAAGCAGGAGTTGATGTTTTTCTGGAACTATCTTGCTTTTTTGATGATCCAGCGTATGTTGGCAATTTGATCTCTGGTTCCTCTGCCTTTTCTAAATCCAGCTTGAACATCTGGAAGTTCATGGTTCACATATTGCTTAAGCCTGGCTTGGAGAATTTTGAGCATTTCTTTGCTAGCGTGTGAGATGAGTGCAATTGTGCAGTAGTTTGCACATTTTCTGGCATTGCCTTTCTTTGGGATTGGAATGAAAACTGACCTTTTCCAGTCCTGTGGCCACTGCTGAGTTTTCCAAATTTGCTGGCATATTGAGTGCAGCACTTTCACAGCATCATCTTTCAGGATTTGAAATAGCTCAACTGGAACTCCATCACCTCCACTCACTTTGTTCATAGTGATTCTTCCTAAGGCCCACTTGACTTCACATTCCAGGATGTCTGGCTCTAGGTGAGTGATCACACCATTGTGATTATCTGGGTCGTGAAGATCTTTTTTGTACAGTTCTTCTGTGTATTCCTGTCACCTCTTCTTAATATCTTCTGCTTCTTTTAGGTCCATACCATTTCTGTCCTTCACGAACCCATCTTTGCATGAAATGCTCCCTTGGTATCTCTAATTTTCTTGAAGAGATCTCTAGTCTTTCCCATTATGTTGTTTTCCTCTATTTTTTGCATTGATCACTGAGGAAGGCTGTCTCTCCTTGCTATTCTTATGAACTCTGCATTAAATGGGAATATCTTTCCTTTTCTCCTTTGCTTTTCACTTCTCTTCTTTTCACAGCTATTTGTAAGGCCTCCTCAGGCAACCATTTTGCCTTTTTGCATTTATTTTCCATTGGGATGGTCTTGATCCCTGTCTCCTGTACAATGTCATGAACCTCCATCCATAGTTCATCAGGAACTCTGTCTATCAGATCTAGTCCCTTAAATCTATTTCTCACTTCCACTGTATAGTCATAAGGGATTTGATTTAAGTCATACCTGAATGGTCCAGTGGTTGTCCCTACTTTCTTCAGTTTAAGTCTGAATTTGGCAATAAGGAGTTCATGATCTGAGCCACAGTCAGCTCCCAGTCCTGTTTTTGCTTCCTGTATAGAGCTTCTCCATCTGTGGCTGCAAAGCCCATAATCAATCTGATTTCAGTGTTGACCATCTGATGATGTCCATGTGTAGAGTCTTCTCTTGTGTTGTTGGAAGAGGGTGTTTGCTATGACCAGTGCGTTCTCTTGGCAAAACTCTATTAGCCTTTGCCCTGCTTCATTCTGTACTCCAAGGCCAAATTTGCCTGTTACTCCAGGTATTTCTTGACTTCCTACTTTTGCATTCCAGTCCCCTATAATGAAAAGGACATATTTTTTCGAGTGTTAGTTCTAAAAGGTCTTGTAGGTCTTCTTAGAACCATTCAACTTCAGCTTCTTCAGTGTTACTGTTTGGGGCATAGACTTGGATTACCATGATATTGAATGATTTGCCTTGGAAACGAACAGAGATCATTCTGTCATTTTTGAGGTTGCATCCAACTACTGCATTTCAGACTCTATTGTTGACCATGATGGCTACTCCATTTCTTTTAACGGATTCCTGCCCACAGCAGTAGATATAATGGTCATCTGAGTTAAATTCACCCATTCCTGTCCATTTTAATTTGCTGATTCCTAGAATGTTGACATTCACTCTTGCCATCTCCTGTTTGACCACTTCCAATTTGCCTTGATTCATGGACCTAACATTCCAGGTTCCTATGCAATATTGCTCTTTACAGCATCAGACCTTGCTTCTATCACCAGTCACATCCACAACTGGGTATTGCTTTTGCTTTGGCCCCATCCCTTCATTCTTTCTGGAGTTATTTCTCCACTGATTTCCAGTAGCATATTGGGCACCTACCAACCTGGGGAGTTCCTCTTTCAGTATCCTATCTTTTTGCCTTTTCATACTGTTCATGGGGTTCTCAAGGCAAGAATACTGAAGTGGCTTGCCATTCCCTTCTCCGGTGGACTACATTCTGTCAGACCTCTCCACCGTGACCTGTCCATCTTGGGTGGCCCCATATGGCATGGCTTAGTGTCACTGAGTTAGACAAGACTGTGGTCCTGTGATCAGACTGGCTAGTTTTCTGTGATTATGGTTTCAGTGTGTCTGCCCTCTGATGCCTTCTCGCAACACCTACCATCTTACTTGGGTTTCTCTTACCTTGGACGTGGGGTATCTTTTCACGGCTGCTCCAGTAAAGTGCAGCCCCTGCTTCTTACCTTGGATGTGGGGTAGCACCTGTCAGCCGCTCCTGCGCCGTCACAGCCTGGTGCTCTCGGTCGCTGCCCCGACTTTGGGCGAGGGGTAGCTCCTCTTGTTCCCTACTGAGCTGCAAAACCCTGGCTTCCACTGTGTGATATTAGAGTTGAAAACAGCTCACTTTGCTCCTCAGCATGTCTTCTCCTCCCTGAGTCCAGTACTCTCCTTTCACTAAGGGACCATTCTTGCACCCTACTTCCAACCTTACCAGCTAGTCTTGGTTTTCCCTTAGATGCACTCAAGAATGTTGAGGTTTCCTCTGAAATGACAGAAAGAAGGTGGCATAAGACAAGAAATAGAGAGGGAGATAGGAACAGAAAGATATGCAAGGATGCTTGTAGAGAAACAGAAAGAGACAGCAGAGGCATATGTTCCAGAAAGGCAGAGGGTGACCAGGGGCTGGGTTGGCACAAGAATACATTTCCATAGACTTCTGGGTCTTAATATTGTACTGCTTTTAATGAAGGCCTGGGCAGGGTATTAAGTATTTCAGCAGTCTCCTAACACTTTTGATTCGCACTGAGATGCCAGCTGAAACATCCCCTCTTCTTCTTCTTCTTTCTTTCTTTATTTTTTTTTTTACAAACACAATACTATTTAGCATTCATCACCACCTGATTCTGTGTCTGAATAAACTTTAGACTCATTGAATCCTACAACATTCATAAAAGATCATACTGTGTTTATTAAATCTGTTTTACAGATGGAGAAACTGAAACACAAACAGGTTAGGCGACTTGTTCCTGGGTATACAGTGAGTAAATGGCATACCAAACATTCCAGCTTATCCCAAGCTTATGCCTGCACAACTGTGGTTAAATGTACTTTTAATAAAATCCAGACTGGACTTTTCTGTTGGCTAAGTGATAAAGAACTGCCTGCCAATGCAGGAGATAGGGGTTTGATCCCTGGGTCAGGAAGATACCTTGGAAAAGGAAATGGTAACCAACTCTAGTATTCTTGCCTGGGAAATCCCAAGGACAGTCTGGCAGTCTATAGTACAATGGGCTGCAAAAGAGCTGGACTTGGCTTGGTGGCTAAACAACAACTTTTAATAAAATCCAGAATACATTTTACTATATTCATTTTCTTTTTTGATAAATTTTGCCTATTGTGTCATCCTCTCATTTTTAACCTTAATTCACTTTTTGTGTTGGCCTTTTCTCTGTTTCTCTTAACAAGCAAATAACGAGCATATTACCTTTCCTCATCCAAAGCTTTCATGGACTTGATAAGCAGAATGGTCAAGGATGGAATACAATTGTATATGCTATGAGCCTTTTTTTCCAAGTGATATTGATGCATGTGGCTATACTTTTTTGATCAAGACATTTACTTATTTTAATGTAATCTAGAATTAATTAGTATCTAGTTATATTTTTCCATCTTATCCAGGATATTATAATAGTTTATTTCTAATACTTGGCCATGCTCATTTATACCAACTGTTTCTATTCTAATGGTTTACCAGAAGCCCTATCAAATTATTTGAGTAAAATTATGTACACTCGAATATTTCCCAAGTAGTTTCAATAAGATAATTTTTCAAGGTAATTGATACTTCAATGATTTTGAATTATGTAAAATGGTTTTCTACAATTAGAGACTTTTCATCTACTCTTTAAAATATAGGTATAAGTATATAGTTAAAGATCAGTGTGTCTGCGTATGTATACACGTGTAGATGTGTTTATTTATAAAATTTTTAGATATATACACTTAAGCCAACTTTATAAAATTTTAATTTCAGAAAAAGAAATTTGACTGTTTATAGTATTAATTATAGTTATAATCCTGGAAAGTTTTCAGAGCTCAAGTAGTGAAAGTAGCTTAAGTAGTGAAGAAAAGTATTTCTGTCACTCTTTTGCCTTCTAGAATCATCCAAGTTCTAATTTTATATCATAAAGAACACAAGCCTTTTGACTTTGAGGGAATCTTGGGTAGCAAGGCAGTGTGTTGAATTTCTAAATCAAAGCATAGCCTGTTTTAATTTTCTGCATTCACCTCTCAGTTTCTTTCCAAATGGACTGTTAGAAAATAGAATTAAAAATTATGCATATTGCAGCAATACTGAATCCCTGGCTTTCTGTAGGGGTATTTGGAAAACTCATTGTCAGTTAGGTATTAAACTTTGCCTCAGTATTTTATTAAATGCTGGGCCATGACAAGTACTCAGTGAGAAATGCTTGAACAAATGGTGCCAGGTTGATGTCCACTGGCAATGGCATAAATTGTCCAACTTCCTTATCTTTGTTTCTGCAGCTTCATTCGCTTGTCAAACAGAGAGTGAAGCCAAACCATTTTACAAATAGAAGATGGTCAGAGGGTAAAACAAAATTAGCATGTACGTCAGTAATTGCTCAATCATCTCCCCCTGCAAAATCATTGCAAATGACTCTTTTTCTTTGTAGGAATAATTGTGCACCTGCTTTCAAAACACAAAAGCTGGTTTTGCCTTTGTGCATAAAATGTGATTTGGAGAGTTTGGAGATCATGCAACCACATATTTACATAATCAAATGGCAAACTGCAATTTATTTTAAGCTCATGGATTCTTTGTTCTTCCTTACCCAACAATCATGCAAATAATGCCAAAAGCACTGGTGCCTGTCTGACACTTGGGGGGTTAGGTTTAGTTTGTATAACTCTATATCAAGGACACATGGCAGAGTAATGAATACGTATGATTCTAGGACATTCTACTGAAAATACTTCCTATTTTTTCTGGTACACGCCAAAACCATTTTTAGACTCTTTTTCCATCTACTCACCTTGTGCATATTACAATTTTTGTTCCCTGGGGAGAAAAGAAGTAAAAGGTTTCTTGTTGATGATCCAGGAAATGTGAATAAAGTTGTTGGCAGATGGTTTGCACATTTCATTCTGAAATATCTTATAGTGACAAATAACAAAGTGTATATAATTAGCTCTATGCAGATGGCATGCCAAGTGTTGATATTCATCTCTGCAGACTTTTTACAAAGACACTATTTTAAGAGTCGAGATTCAGAGACAGCCCATGAACCGTCTAGAAGTAGGCAGGGTTTTACAAAAAAAGATCATGGATATCAAGTAAGACTTTCCTAAGCCAAGTTTCAAGTTTCAGTCCTATATCCATTTTGTACTCCAGGAAGCATGTGCCAGTGAATTTAGGGGTCTGGGTTTACTGCATTAAGCTATAGAACTCTTCTTTCTTTTCCTCCATCTAGCCAAGCCTTTAAACCTACTGTTACTTTTACCAAGACCGCTTTGCTCTCAGATCATTTCATGGTTGGAACCTCTTATCAGTCAGATTTTAGCTTAAATGTCCCCTCTTCAAAAACTCTTTCCCTGATGATCCAAAGACTTCCTATGCTTTTGCATAACTGCTTCCTCTCTTGTTATCCTGGTTTATTTTTATTTTAGCTTTATTGTTATATTTGAGATAAGTGATAAATGAGGGCCTTGACCATCTGGTTCATGGCCATATCCTCAGTTACAGTCCACGGCCTGTGCAAGTTCTTACATATTATTTACAAGAATGACTTTTGTAACTCACTCCTCACTGGTCAAAGTAATTAAGATGTTTAAGCTAAGATCTTTTCTGTATCTATCCAATATTAGTATATACAGCCAAAGTTAACACCCTGAGCCAGTATTATCTGTGCTATAAAGATTTGATTACATTTTTTCCCAATATTTTCTTTCATTTAGTTTGATAGCTACATATGGTAGGCAAAGAATATGGAAGCAGACCAGGACTGAATATAAATAGAAAGTGGAGTTCGACATACTTGCTTATTTTCTTTTATAGTTTTCTAGTAAATGGATATCATGTCAGTTTAACTTATTTATGTATTGTCTACCTTGAGGCCATGTGCCTAACAGATACTATGTGATATTAATGACATACTGGATATGTTGGAAAAGAAAGCTTTGTCTTACTGAAGAAATTGGATTTCATTTCAATTTTGCTTTCTTCATAAATTTATTATTATGATTAAAATCATTCTGTGCCTGAGTTCAATAATCTATATATAAGAAAATATTTATAATATGCTTCTGGATTTGGTGGGGCTAATGAAAAGATTGTAATCCAAAGAAATAGAAGTAGACATTATTTTGCTCTTATTTTGAATTAATCATTTAAAGAATAGCATTCCTGAATTTCCATTTTGGAATCACTATATTTTCTCATAAATTTTCTTATGTTTCATGGGACTCACTGCTTAAATGATTTTTTTCAATCTCAGTCCAGTGAACTTCTGAGATTTCTGTTTCTTTAAGGCAATTTGAGTGTTTGTCTTGATTCATAGTCTGTTGCAGCTCTCATTATTTGCACCTCTGGTTTTAAGCAGGAACAGTTGAAAATTTTGAGAACTTACTCAGTGAAACATAAACAACAGGTTTAAAGTACCAAAATGGAACATTACCTTCTTCCCCAGTGTCTTTTTAATTGTTAAATTTAAATGCTTTAGACTGAGTATCCATAAAGTGCAATGATTGCCTCAGCTGGGACTCTGCTGTTTTCCAGTTTCTTCATATATTTTTAAAAAATGCAACCCTTTTGTTTGTAAAGATGTTATAGGTTCTATGTATTTTCTCTATTCTCTAAGCTTTTAGTGCACAAAGGGATCCTTATAATAGCCTTGTTTTCCACTCTCATTGCAAAAGCTGGGCACATTAAAGTCAACAAATCTCTAAACTCTTAATATAGGAGGATTCCCATGGGCCTCAAACTGCTGTGAGTGGAGAACAGCTGGTCCTAATTGCTCCCTAATGGAAAGGCATCATAGAAAGCAGGTTTCTACATGGTAACACTTCAAAAGCTATGTTATTGTTCAGTCATTCAGGCGCATCCAACTCTTTGTGACCCCATGGACTACAGCATGCTAGGCTTCCCTGCCCTTCACTATCACACTAGACTAGAACTTAACAACAAATGTTTTTCTTTAAGCAAATGAAAGAAAACTTGAGTAAATTGCTAATTTCTTCTCCTAGCTCTATGGATATCCAATTTAATTCATAAATTCATTTTGTCCTTATTTCTGTCATAAATTCCAGTCTAACTTTAGGGTCATTGTCTCCTTGAAATCTTCTAAGCCAATAATGACTAGCATAAGATGAATTTAAATAGTCTGTCTTCTTCCATTGATGAGCTTAGAAATTAATATTAATAGAGGCTTCAGAGGATCTATTGGAGTGATACCGAGACTGTCATTCAATTTTCACTAGGTAAATGAAGCTTCTGAAACATAGATTTCATGTTTTTTTTCTGACATGAAGTCTAACTGGCTATTCTTTTCCTATATGGATAGAGGGCTATGTGATGACAGGTACAGAAGACACCTCCTCTTCTCAGGTAAATTTATTTCAATTAGAAAAGATTTAGGTTTAATGTTATGGTATTGACCCTAAGTGCAATAGGAATACAGAGAAAGAAGAGACTAGTGTGGTTTCAAATAGATCTAGGAGACTCAGAGAAGACAATGGCCTTTGAGTAGAATAATAGAAAACACAGCTCATCATTTCAATTGTGAGGACCCATCAGACAAGCCCAAACTGAGGCGCATCCTTCAAAAAATAACTGTCCTCTACTCTTTAAGAGTACCAATAACATGAAAGATGAAGAGAGGATGAGGGACTTTTATAGATTAAAGGAGACTTAAAAGATGAGAACTGAGTCGTCCAGGATTATCTTTATCTTATAAAGGATATTACTGGGACAGCTAGTGAACTTGGAATAATATCTATAGACTACATACTATACTGTATCAGTATGAATTTCCTGATTTTGATAAGTACATTGTGATTGTGTAAGAAATGTCCTGTAGTTAGGAAACTTACACCAAAGTGTTTAGACAGAAATGGGTAAGATGCCTGCAACTTACTCTCAAATGGTTCAGGAAAAAAAAAAGTATGTAGACAGGGAAAGCAGAAAGGAGACAGAGGGAGAGAAAGAAAACAAGTTTGGAAAAAAATGCTTAAAGTAATGGTTAAGGCTATAGTACAGGGATGCTATGTGAACTATTTAGTAACTTTTCTGAGTTTGAAACTCTTTCAAAATAGAAAGTTAAAGACCTGGCGCTCTGTTTTGAATCTCCTTCTCTTAGAGCTGAGCCACAAAGGAAAGGGCTGGCTTCTCTGGTGAGTGTTATGCCTGACCCACCTGATCTCTTTTTCTAACTGTGGCAGTTCTTCTAAACCTTTCTTAAACACTGAAAAAAAAGTGCACTTTCAATCTGCAATCTCTTTGGTTTATGACCTCTCTCAGTTTATTTACAACACTTAGCATTTCAGAGGTGCTAGGATTTGTATATTATTTTTCTACATTTATACTCAAGAGGTTATGCTTTTTATTTTAAAAATTTATATCTATATACCCTTCCAATATTCCCAAAACATTTATGGTGACTTACCATCAAGGGTAGACAAGAGAAGATTTAGGAGGTAAAATATATCAATGTTGTTTTCACTGTGTGTTAGGCACTATACTGAACATTGTTTATAAATTGATTTCTCATAACAGTACATTGAGATATTATAAGTATTACTAATGAGAAAAGAGGCTCAAAGAGATTATGAAGTTTTTTCAAGTTCACACAGCTAGTGAATGGTAGAGTCAGAATTTGAACCTACGGTTGTCTAATTTCAAGTTCAGTCTCTCTTTACTTATGTATGCCGCTCTCCACATATCACATATCTCTACACAAGTTAAAGATCAAAGTACATTTGGTGAAGATAGAAGAAAATTATATATAAATATTGTATAGGTTAGTGATATAATTGCAATAAAAGATAAGTTGTTTTCACTGATGCAAAAATGGAAAGATAACAGTATATCAGGGGAGATAAACTACTGACTGAAATCAGATTCTAAGACTGTTCAAGATTTAGGTGTTCTCTATCTCTAAAATTCCAGGACTTAGAGAACACTCTGGTCTTCAAATGCTTTCTGAATTAAACTACCACTGAAAATTACTTTAGTTCAGAATTTTACCGGATATCTTGAAAAACATGCACTTACAGGGCACTTACCAGTCTCTTTCACAAATGGAAAATAATGATCTAAAAATTCTTATGACTCTTAAAGGAGAAAATTTTAAACAATTTATGTTGAACCAAACTTAAACATCATTTTTGAGAGGGCCAAGAAAGAACTGTGATAAGGGACAGAAATGGGGATCCAGACATTATTTCTTTGTGTCTCCTCAGTTCAGACATGTAAGGTATTTTCTTGACTCCCTCGAACCTGTCCTATTCACATCCATGATTTAATGAGGCAATTAATCATAACTGTATGCACTCTGCATGTTTATTGAGCACTTACTATCTTCCAGGCTTAGTTGTAGTTACTGAGGTTATATAAATGAGTAAGACAGACAAACATTTTTAGGACTTGTGTTCTAATGGGTGAGAAAGGCAATAAAGGAGCAAAATAAATAAACTCTTGGAGAAGGTCATGTCATATTTTGGCAAGTGGGCTACAAAGAATATATGTGTGGCATATGATGCTGAACAATGTGAAAGGACTATGGATAGCTAGGAATGGCCTCCCCGAGTTAGGTGATGGTTGTTGTAAGATTTGACACGCTGTGGGTTCCATCTAAGTAGTGGAATAACCAAGTTCAGCAGGTGAAATGGTAGGTGCAAAAACCATGAGAAAGTAAGTGTCTGATATTTTCTAGGAAGAGAAAGAAAGCCAATCAAGCAGTGTTATTTCGAATGAAGAGAAAAACAGAAAATTATGTCAGCAAATTAGGAACATGATAGGCTTTTTTAAGAAGATTGAACTGTGTTCTAAACATAATGGGCAGTCACTGGAGGATATTCGACTGCAGTATTATATGATCTGGTGAACATTTTAAAGTTATCTTTTTGACTGCTCTTTGGGAATTGGATTATAGAAATGCAGGAGGAGAATAGCTGAGAGGATGTGGTTGGTTATAACAATAATCTGGATAAGGATTAGGGAACTAGCCATTGCAGTGGAAATGAGGGGACAGATTTACATTTTGGGGGTAGAGCAGTCAGGTAGGACAGATTAACTGCTGGACTGGAAGTGAAGCAGGAAATCAAGGATGACCATCTAAATGTTTGGCTTAAATAACTGGCTTAAATAATTTCAATAGCTTAAATAGCTTGTGCCATTATGGAAGAAAATTTTATTTTAGAATTGAAATTACTTCCCATAGTATAGACTACTCTATAAATATAGGTACTAGAAAAAATGACCTTATTAAGGTGTTAGTTTTTTCTCCTCTACTTCATTGGGTCATTTTTATAGCAAACATTTTCAAGAGTATCAAATGACCTTTTTTCTTAGCACATATATTTCTTCAAAAAATCAGAATGTCAGGCTTTTCTATTATTATATGAAAAAAAGAAAAAAAGCTTACATACTTATTTTTAGAGGCTTAGCTGACAACAAATTAAAGATATGAAGAATTAATTTAAGAACTTTCTAAGTACATCATTCAATCACAGACAAATGGTGACCCATAGATGAACAAATATTGATGACTATCCAATGTCCAAAACTGGTAGATAATTACCATTTAATAAAAGTTTTTAAATAAATGCATGAATTAAGCTATGAAGTACTTCCCAAGAAATGTGCTTTGAAATCTGCATAGCTCCATGATGTGGTCTTTGAGTAGCTATAGCAAAGTGGCCAGAAAGAAGAAAATCCATTTCTTAGAAACACTAGGTTAAGGGTCAAGGCTCTTAAAGTGGAATATTTCATTTTCCTGCTATAGGAACAGATAGAGCAATATCTCTTCTTTAAGTATTGGTAGGCACTGTTTTGTCAGAAGTGCACCAGGATCAATAAGATTCTACTGAGATTGTTTTGAAGAATGGCAGGATTACAGAGAATGCTCAGAGCACCAGGTGTTCTCATTGGACCCTGTGACTCAAACTCTGTATTTTGGGTTGAGTTAGTCTCAACAGCTGTCTGAGTTCTGATCAGCTTCACTGAGCTTTTAATACTAATTTACATTGTTATCCTTGAATTTGTAAACAAATGAAACTTTGCATAAATTTATTAGACCATGGTCTTTCTATAATTAAGCCCAGTCCTTGTCTAAGTTTTAGACAAATACATTACTTTACATGGTAAATACTTAGACTGAGTATTTTATTTAAGGTCATTAGATCTTTAGGTTTGAAAGTATGCCATTTGGTATTTTTTGTTGTTGTTGTTGTTATTGTTTAACCATTAACCTATTTATTTTCCTGCTGCTTAATTTGCTTTTGCTGTTGTCTGTGTATATGTACAATCTTGTTTTATATATTTTTTATGTTTCCTGGGTTTTATAATGTATGAGAGTATCTTTCTTAGGTAGTAAGTGGAAAAATAAGTCAAAAAAAAATCCCAGTGCTAATGCAAGACATATCTGAGGGCTAATGGTTTGTTAGGCTGGTGACCAATTCATGAAAAGTTAATTGGTCAAACTCTGCCCTGGGTGACCTAAAAGTCTTTCATGTGAGCTCTCCCATTTTGGTCAATTTGTGAAAGAGGTTTCCTTTGTTTAGTCCGCATTCCAGCATTAACACCATCAGATTGTTGATCACACAGCTCTTTCCGAGCCTCTGCTTGGTTTGGGAACCCAAGACATTATTTGTAAGCACATGCTGTTCACCAGTCTTAACGGCCTTTATTTCTTGTCTGTTATTGGTTTGTCTGTGTTAGAGTTACAGCCTCCTAGTGGAAGAACTTTGTTCACCAAATCACTAAATAAAATCAGCAGTCTATTGTTCTTGATCAGCATCAGTTCAGTTCAGTTCAGTCTCTCAGTCGTGTCCAACACATTGCGACCCCATGAATCGCAGCACGCCAGGCCTCCCTGTCCACCACCAACTCCCAGAGTTTACTTAAAACCCACTCCAGTCCTCTTGCCTGGAAAATCCCATGGACGGAGGAGCATGGTAGGCTGCAGTCCATGGGGTCGCTAGGAGTCGGACACGACTGAGCGACTTCACTTTCACTTTTCACTTTCATGCATTGGAGAAGGAAATGGCAACCCGCTCCAGTGTTCTTGCCTGGAGAATCCCAGGGATGGCGGAGCCTGGTGGGCTGCCGTCTGTGGGGTCGCACAGAGTCGGACACGACTGAAGCGACGCAGCAGCAACAGCATGTCCATTGAGTCGGTAATGCCATCCAGCCATCTCATCCTCTGTCGTCCCCTTCTCCTCCTGCCCCCAATCCTTCCCAGCATCAGGGTCTTCTCCAATGAGTCAACTCTTCACATGAGGTGGCCAAAGTATTGGAGTTTCAGCTTCAGCATCAGTCTTTCCAATGAACACCCAGGACTTGACAGCATAGCTCTCTTTTATTATTAAAAAAATCATTAATTTTCCTTTCTATCTTAGATATTGAGAGGTGTTCTCATTATCCTTTGACAATTCTGGGTTTGTCACTATTTGGAATTTAAGACAAAGATAAATTTATGGATTACTGGAGTCAGGCAGAATTGTGTTGGTCAGGCACAATCCACCCAGTGAAAGAAACCTGTTAATTTTATACATAGTTTTGAGTAGCATGGGATTTAGGGACAGAGGTGCAAATGGTTTGCTCACATCTATGTGTGGTAACTGTTGATTGGTTGGCCTTGAGTACTGTATTTATTGGAAAGAATTCATTCCTGATTGTCTGACATCCAAAACCAAAAAGCTGTCACTGATTGTTTGGATTGTAAAAGTATATTCACAGAGACAGATTTTCAGTGATTGATCAGTAGGTTTAAAACCAGTTTTGGTGGCTACTTGTTAACATAGTTGTGGGACAATCAGTCATTTCCAAGGAGTGGGGGATCCTCTCTTTGTTTCCAGACCCCTATTTTCTTTCTCATTCAGCCAAAACTGCTCCTATCAAGAGATGGGCTTCTCAACCTCAGTATTACTGATATTTTGAGTCAGATAATTCTTTGTTGTGTGTGTTTATGGTGGAGAGGCTGTTCTGTGCTTTGTAGGATATCTAACAGTGTTTTTGGTCTCTCCCTAATTAATAGATGCTAGTGCAGCCATCTTTCCCCCACTCATGGCAACCAATAATGGGCACCAGACTTGCACCCTTTGGGGGTTGGAGACTCAAGGCAAGATCACCCAGATAAAAAACATGGGTGTAGAGAGATGAGTGTCTTAGTGAAGCCTAGACTTAGGAAAGTAGCCACAGTAGGCTAGATTGGAAGGGTCAGATCTTAAAACATTGAGGATAAGTTTGAAGGCAAGAATAATAGGCCAGTGTGGGTAAAGGGCTGTGGGATATAGGAGAATCTTGTTCCGGTCGTTTTGTGAGGAAGCTGTCTACTTTGTGTCATCAGCATGTTGCAAGGATCTTTAGTAAGTAATCAATTTCCTCAGAATGTCTGCTCCAGGAGGGCGGAAACTTCTGTTTATCTAAAGGGAGTAACTTTCCAGTTCTAACACAAGGTCTCTTCCATTTTTTCCCCAGAGAATTGGGTCTGATAAGGACAGTAATATTTAAGTAAGAGGCAAAGTATGCATAATTCAAATCTGTGAATAAATGTACCAGTTAAATAGATCCTGATATCACTGATAAATATGTTGGAATATTTTAAGTAGAGAACACAAATCTAATAGGCTTTTGTTTTCGCCACTAGGAATATTGTGAATTTTTATAGGGACATAATTCAACCAGTGTAGAAGCTTAATAATAGATACGTGTTTATAAACAATGGATAGAAGCAATATATAAGCAAAATTAAATAGAATCTATTAAATTAAATAAAGTCCATTTGGAGATACTTAGAGAATCCTTTATAGCATGGTTCTAATCCTTGTTGCACTTTTATCAATATACAAAACTGTATAAAACCGTATAAAAGTTATAAAAGACCAAAGTTATCTAAGGTCTTGCCACTCAGATAAAAGACCTGCTGACATTGGTAATAATTATTTCTGTCCTTGCCCTCTGTTCACACACTTACATACATGCATTATATTATACATAGATGGAACCATATGTTTTGGACAACCTCTCTTGTCAACAAGTGTATTGTGTCCATGTATGTATAATAATTTTATGATATGTAAATATTTCTCCATTGTATATTTGTACCATAATTTAAATGGTTAGTTATCTGTTGATGGGCATGCAAGTTTATAATTTTTTACTGAAACAAATTATAATACAATAAACATACATTTATTTATATATTTTTATAGATATTACTAGAAGACCAAAATTTCTATGCTTTGACATTTTGATTCATATTGCCAATATGGCCCACAGAATTCCCTAACACTTGATCTGAGTGAATACTCTAAAAAGATGCAAGTTAATAAACTTGTGCCATGGGTGATTAAGGACAGCTTGACTTACTCAGAGGCATTTATGTTTTCCAGGAAGACACCTGGAGAATGGAATGATTTAATTCAAAAGGAAAGAAATATTTAAAATATGATTTGTAGGAAATTGTTCTAAAGTCCCACAACAAAACCATTTATGTCAGTTAAGAAAGTGATACACTTATAAGGCTTGAGAAACACAGAATTAATTTAAAGTTGGAAGGATTAGGTAATCCTTTTCTTTTTAACTTATGTGCGTTCCTCAAGGAATTGGTTAGGACCTTTGATTACTAGCTTCCATTTTAATAAGTGGGTATAATAAGTGGCTATAAAGTGATTTAGGCATTCAGAATACACAGAATCCTTTTTGAAACAATAATTTACATATTTAATCTTTTAATTTTACCTTGACATAATGCTTGTGTAGCTAGACACCTCCTGATTAGCCCCTGGAGGAAATTCAAAAAAGGAAAAAAGAAACTATGATTAGGAGGTGAGCAGACAGAAAGCAGAGGATGAAGAGAGAGCTAATTTCTGTGGGTGTGAGGTAAAAGGGTAGGAAGGATTCCAGTAAGGAGAAAGAATACTTGATGGATTTTCCTGGAAGGAAGTTACACATTAAAGACAGAAAAGAGAATGACAAATTGGAATTTGACACTCTGATCACTGTAATTATCAGTAATGGTCAATTGTAATTATTATAATTTAGAGAAATGAAGGAATCTGGCTGGCACTCAGGCGTTTAATTACCATGTTATGACCACACCATTTGGAAAGCTTTCATTTGCATTCATGGAGATGAATAATTTCTTTTTGATTTAATGAGAAGAAAGAAAATTTCCTCTGCTTTACTTATATCTCACAATCTGCTGGAGAAACTTCTCACTCAGATTCCATTTATGCAAATGATCTGTATTATGAGCACAGAAGTATAGCAACTTTTTCTTTCCTTTGTTGTAAGCTCTTCTCTTTTGAGAAAAGCATTTACAGTTCTCAGCACCCTATACCTCGCCACTGAATCGTGTGTGCTAGCTGCAAAGCACCCCCTAAAGTGGAACAACTCATTGGTTGAAACCTTATAATATTTCTGTTTGCATTTATAGGTGACTTTACACTCTTATTCTGACAAGAACTTTCATATTCTTTGTTTCTCAGCTTTACTGTGAGAGAGTTTATGTATCATTATTTTTCAGAGATTAGATCTGAGCTACAGAATTGATTTTTTGCTTATTTCTTTCCTCATTTTTTGCTTATTCTAATATTCATTTCTATGATGTGAGGCAAGGGTTTGAATTAATTTTCTTAGAGACTATTTTTTACACCAGTGACATGTTAAATAAGTCCTATTTCTTCTTGGAATAGAAATATCAGTTTAATCACACATTAATTTCTCCTATGCATTTATATCTATACATATACATGCATGTATTTTTATGGATTCTCTATTTGTACTCTTTTTTTCAACATCATACTCTTTTGATCATAGCAAATACCACATAAGTCATACTTTTCTAACTCAATGATATAAAGTAGAAGAATCTCTAAAGAATAGTATAAAATTTTTAAAAATCCAATAGATAATAGATTAGGTATATAAACTGATAATTCACAGAGGAAGAACTGCCATAACCCCAGTGACAGTGAAAAAATGAACCAACTGTGAATTGAAATTCATTGTGAGACTGTGATTTCTACACATTAATGAAGGAATTGAAAGAAGTAAATTAGAATTAAGAAAAGAAAAAGAACAGAATGGTGGCAAAGGAATTCCTAGTGACTATCCCCTCCCTAGTAACATCAATTTGAACAACTATCCATGTAAGAAACTACCTTCAGAAGAGCCAAGGATTCCAGGTGAGGGAATACAGAATATGGGTGAAGCATAGAAATAAGAAAAGATGTACTGAGGAGGGAAGGAAAGGTAGTTTCTCATGTCCCTCCCACCCCTCCCTAAGCCCAGGTAGCCTAGTACAAAGATACCCTCTCCCTATGGAAGAGGACTGAGGTCAGCATTCTGCTTCACCTGAGACCCCAGAGGTGGCTCACTTAGCACCAGGCCCACTCTTGTGGCTCTAGATGGCTCCCTGCAAGTTCCTTCATAAGCTCAGAGGTCTTGATTACTCCAGCACTTGCTGATTCAGTATTCAAAATCCTCCCAACAAAGAAAAGCCCAGGACCAGATGGTTTCACAGTGAATTCTACCAAATGTTTTAAAATAGAAAGTATTAACAGCAATCCTTCTCAAAATCTTCCAGAAATTTGGAGAACATTTCTAAATTCATATTATGAAACCAGCATTACCGATTTCAAAGCTGGAAAAGGACAGTATAGGGAAACAAAACTATATGGTCCAATATCCTTGATAAATATAGATACAAAAATCTTCAACAAGTAATTAGCAAGCCAAAGTCAAAAAAGCATTTAAAAGGATAATACATCCAAGTCAGATTTTTTCCTGGGATGCAAGTTTGCTTCAGCATATGCAAATCAGTAATGTGCTGCTCCACATTAATAGAATGAATGATAAAAATCATATGGTTACTTCAACAGATGCAAGAAAAGCATTTGACAAAATTCAGCATCTTTTCATGATAAAAACAACAAATTGGATATAGAAGGAACATATCTCAAAGTAATCAAGGCCAAACTCACAGCTAACATATACTCAATGGTGAAAGACAAAAAACTTTTGCTGCTAAAATTGAGAACAAGACATGTGTGCCCACTCTCCCCATTGCTAATCAACATAGTGCTGTAAGTCCTAGCCAGAGCAGTTAAGCACCAAAAAGAAATACAATGCATCTGAATTGAGGGAAAAAAGTTACAATTGTGTCCATTTGCAGATGACATGATTTTGTATATGGAAAGTCCTAAAGACTTCACACCAAAATGTTAGATTTTATTAGACTTCAATAAATCAACATATAAAAATCAGTTGTGTTTCTGCAAACTAACAATGAAATATCTGAAAGAGAAATAAAACAATTCCATCCGTGATAGTATGAAAACAATAAAATACTTATAAATAAACTTAACTAAAGAGGTAAATCTCAGATATGCAGATGATACCACCCTTATGGCAGAAAGTGAAGAAGAACTAAGGAGCCTCTTGATGAAAGAGGAAAGTGAAAAAGTTGGCTTAAAGCTCAACATTCAGAAAACTAAGATCATGGCATCCGGTCCCATCACTTCATGGCAAATAGATGGGGAAACAGTGGCTGACTTTATCTTTCTGGACTCCAAAATCACAGCAGATGGTGATTGCAGCCATGAAATTAAAAGACGCTTACTCCTTGGAAAGAAAGTTATGACCAACCTATACAGCATATTGAAAAGCAGAGACATTACTTTGCCAACAAAGGTCCATCTAGTCAAGGCTATTGTTTTTCCAGTGGTCATGTATGGATGTGAGAGTTGGACTATAAAGAAGACTGAGTGCCAAAGAATTGATGGCTTTTAAACTGTGGTGTTGGAGAAGACTCTTGAGAATCCCTGGGACTGCAAGGAGATCCAACCAGTCCATCCTAAAAGAGATCAGTCCTGGGTATTCATTGGAAGGACTGATGCTGAAGCTGAAACCCCAATGCTCTGGCTACCTGATGCGAAGAGCTGATTCATTGGAAAAGACCCTGATTCTGGGAAAGATTGAGGGGCAGGAGGAGAAGGGGACGATAGAGGATGAGATGGTTGGTTGGCATCACCGACTCAGTGGACATGGATTTGGGTGAAATCCGGGAGTTGGTGATGGACAGGGAGGCCTGACGTGCTATGGTTCATGGGGTAACAAAAAGTCAGACATGACTGAGCGACTGAACTGAATTGAACTGAAAGAAGTAAAAGGCTTGCACACTGAAAGACTTCATGAAATGTATTTAGAAATACACTTCCCAGATAGATGGAAAGATAGTCCATGTAGATGGATTGAAAGAATTAATACAGTATTGTTGAAATGTTAAAGCTACCCAAAGCCATCTATTGAATCTATATTCAATGAAATCCTGATAAAAAAAAATTCCAATGGCCTTTTTTTTTATACAATTAGAAAAAACACCTAAAATTTGTTGTGAGAAAAACAGCAACCCTGAGAGCCAAAGCAATTTTGAAAAAGAAGAAAAAAGCTGGAGGTATCACACTTCATAATTTCAAGCTATACTACAGAGCTAAAATAATCAAATCTTTACATTATTGATATAAAAACAAACACATAGACCAACAGAATATAAGCAAGAGCCCCAAGATAAACTCACATATTTGTGGTCAAGAGGTATTTTATAAAGGAACCAAGATATTCAATGAGGAAACCATAATCTATTTAATGATTTTAGGAAAACTGGACAGCTACATGCAAAAGAATGAATTGGACCTCTATCTTACACTACTCACAAATATTAAATCAAAATGTATTAAAGACATAAATATAAGAATGCAAAATATAAAGCTAATAGAAAAAAGTAGGTTAAAAGTTCTTTGATATCGGTCTTAGTAACAATGTTTATTTGACACCAAAAGTACAAGCAAGAAAGCAAATATAAACAAGTGGGACTACATCAAACAAAAAGCTTCTTCACAGCAAGATAAATAATCACCAAATGCAAAGGTGACCTATAGAATGGGATAAAATATTTGCGAACCAATCTTTTGATAAGGGGTTAATATTCAAAATGGGCTTCCCAGGTGGTGCTAGTTGTAAAGAACCTACATGCCAGTGATGGAGACTAAGAGACCCAGGTTTGATCCCTGTATTGGAAAGATCCCCTGGAGACGGGCACGGCAACTTACTCCAGTTTTCTTGCTTGGAAAATCCCATGGACAGAGGAGGTGGGCTAAGGTCCATAGGGTCGCAAAGGGTCAAACACAACTGCAGTGACTTAGCATGCATGCAATATCCAAAATATAGAAGGAGTCCATACAACTCAATAACACAGAAGTAAACAATCCAATTTTAAAAATGGGAAAATGACTTGAGTAGATTTTTTTCCAAAAATGACATATAGATGGCCAACTGGTGTATGAAAAGATTTAATCATCAGGGAAATGCAAATCAAAATCCCAATGAGGTACACCTCACAACTCTTATTGTTATCAAAAAGAGAAGAACTTATGAATGTTGGCAAGGGTGTGGAGTAAAGGGAGGCATTGTGCGGTGTTGGTGGGATTGTAAATTAGAGCAGCCAGTACAGGAAACAGTACAGAGGTTCCTAAAAAAAATGAAAAATGAAATCACTGTGTGATTCAACAGTCCAACTTCTGGGTATATTTCTGAAGGAAATGAAATTACTATCTCAAGAGTTAAATATACCCCCATGTTCATTGCACATTATTCACAATAGTCAAGGCAATGAAATAAACTCAGTGTCTTTAGATTGTTTAAGAATAAATAAAATTTTAAATATATATACACACATACATGTGTATATATTTAAAATTTATATTCCTTTACATTTGTATAGGAATATATATATATATGTGTATAATATACAATTATATTCCTTTATATAATTTGGCCGTATGAAAGAAGGAAATCTTGCCTTTTGTGACAACATGGATGGACTTTGAGGGTATTATACTACGTGACGTTTCAGAGGTGACAAATACTGTATGTTTTTACTTTAATGTGGAATCTAAAAGAGCTGCACATTAGAAATAGAGATGCAAATTCTAGTTGTCATGGGCCCTGGGTTGGGGAAAGGTAGAGATGTTGGTTAAAGAGTATAAACTTCCAGCTATAAGATGAATTATCTCTGGGGATCTGATGTACAGCGTGGTGACTATAGCAACTTACCACACATATAAGAATGTGAGGTAAAGGATGTTATAACAACCTTACTATGGTAACCCCTCAATGTATATGGGTGTATCAAATCATCACATTGTATACTTTAAACTTACAAGTTTCATGCATGAATAGTATCTTAATGAAACTGGAAAAAAAGAGAAATTAATTAGGTTATGTATATTTGAAGCAGAAATAAAAATGAGATTATTTTTTTATTATTTTTACCTTAAAAATATACATGTATTATTTTTGCAGTTAAAAAGTTGAGTACAATGATAATTAGAAAAAAATTCAATTTGTGAACACCTAGAGAATTGGACACGACTGAGCGACTTCACTTTCACTTCTCCCTTTCATGCATTGGAGAAGGAAATGGCAGCCCACTCCAGTGTCCTTGCCTGGAGAATCCCAGGGATGGGGGAGCCTGGTGGGCTGCCTCTGTGGGGTCGCACAGAGTCGGACACGACTGAAGCGACTTAGCAGCAGCAGCAGCAGAGAATCAGAAAATGTTAACATGATTTCAGAACATGAACTGTTCTCATTACATGTCTTAGTTTGGATTCTCTAAAATCGGACACTGAAATAAGGATTTATGCTCAAGCAGTCTACTGGGGAAGGATACTAAAAAATTCTTGACTGTGGGAAAGAACACAGTGAAGGGATGGCAGTTAGTATATGTTTGTGTTGAGTCGCTCAGTCGTGTCCGACTCTTTGGGACCCCATGACTCTTTATCCTGCCAGGCTCCTCTGTCCATGGGGATTTCTCCAGACAAGAATACTGGAGTGGGTTGCCATGCCCTCCTCCAGGGGATCTTCCCAACCCAGGAATTGAATTGTGGTCTCCTGTATTGCAGGAGGATTTTTTACCAGCTGAGCTACCAGGGAAGCCCCACCTCGGGTATGTTATTGAATATTTGGCCACTGTGAGTTGTTATTGGGCTTCCTCGGTGGCACTAGTGGTAAAGGACCCGCCTGCCAATACAGGAGATAAGAGACACAAGTTCGATCCCTAGATTGGGAAGACCCCCTGTAAAAGGGAGTTATTCTGGCCAAGGGATAAAAGAAATAATGTATGTACATGAAATCATATAGATATTAGTTTGTGAAGGAGACATTAATTTTTTGAGAATTTTTTCAAATCAGAATATTGCTTCACTTTATTTTTTCTCCCCAATTATTTTTATTAGTTGGAGGCTAATTACTTTACAATATTGTAGTGGTTTTTGCCATACATTGACATGAATCAGCCATGGATTTACATTTAAATAGAGTCTCATCTGCAATTTGTGGACATTAGTTGTGTGTGGGGGTTTGTGTGTGTGTGTTTGTGTGTGTGCTTGTGTACATGTTCTCCCTATTATTAGAGTGAAATTTAATTGGCAATCTATAGTTAAAAGATGAACCTAAAGGCAGGCAGACTGCAATTTCTTATATATACTTTGTCTCTGTCTTTATACCCGATAACTGTCATGTACATAATCTTGTATGTTTATATCAGTTTCTCTCTTTAAAAGAATCTTTCTTTTTCATAGATATGGTCATTTGATTATTAGGCACAATGTTTACAGTGTTATGGAACTTCAAAGACACTCCATCATTTAAAGAGTTGTTTTCTTTTAATTATTTTCAGAGTAGACCATGAACATTTGAAAGCTGGAGAAATCTCTCTCAAATGTGTGAAGTTATCTTATTATCCAGTCTTTGTAAATGAATTGCAAATAGATCAATTTTTAGCAATAAATATACTCAATTAAATTCTCATTTAAATTTTGGTGGCTTTGTTGTTGAATGAAAGGGGAAATCTTCATATTAATTTATTTGATCAAGCTTTCTGTGCACTTGCCACATTCCTTGCTGGCCATTGACTTGACATCCAGCTGACTTCAAAATGACTGAGCAACAAGGTGATTTCTCTCTTGTTTCTGTCTCTTTCATAGTCAACTTTGTTTAGAGCCTGTTTATTGATTTTTTTCATTGTAATGCAATATGAAGTTGTTTTTATGGTACTGTTCCAAAGGGTTATTATTAACTTAGATTTGTAGAAGGATTAATGATAAAGATTCCTGTAAGCAGCTAAAATAGAATTTGTAAATATATGGAAAATGGCAGTAATTAATATGAGGGTAGGGTTCAAAGACAATTTTACTTTTTTAAAGTTTGAAAATGACTGGAGCAAAGCTGTATATATAACAATGAACACTGATAGTCTCTTCAGGCAAAAAATAATTAAAGCCTTTTCCCCTCTGTAGCTCTAGCAGAATCAAAGCCCACAAATCTCTTAGGTATTCCAAATTGTAAATCTCATTTCTGAAAATGGTTCTGGGGATGATACCATGATTAGAAAACAAAGTAAAAGGCAATTATTAGCAATTGATTGTGTGACTTACAACCATTGCTGGTAATCTCTGAGTTTAAGAGAAATAAATTTCCTTTCAATTTCTTCTGTGTCCATACTTTACCAATTATAAACCTTGATGACCTAGTTTTGTCATATGTTTCATTCCCCCAAGGGAATAAACAAAAGCTGAAGTGAACTTCACTCTTCCAGTATTCACTTTAATCCACATCAATATTTTAAAGAAGGTTAATGGCCGAGCCCTTATCCTGCTGTGTAGAGTTCTGTAAATAGCCAGACTAGGGCCTTTACCTGGAAAAGACTTTTCAGTCAGAACTCTTTGCTGAGGCAGATACCCACCTCAACCTAAATTAAGCAAAAAAGGGTATTTATTGTCTCTAATAACTCAGAAGTCCAGAGAAGGATTAGTCTTCTGGCTCAAAGCAAGGGATGCAAATGAGGTCATAGGGTTGTTCCTTTGTGCTCTTCCTTTCCCTCCTTCCTCCCCTCCTCCCCTCCCCTCCGCTCTCTGATTCCATCCATTTGCCTCCCCTCATCTCCTTCCTTTAGCCCTTTTTATGCTCTGTTTTATGCTCTCTAGAAGAGGTCACATCCTCTTCTACTGAAGCCAGTTTTGTATCCTTTGATTCATATCTGGTCAGCCTAACAAACTATGCCAACCTCTTGGCCTGAAAGAAAACAACAATTTTATTATTATTTTTATCATTCTTTGGATCAGAAACTCAGACAGGGCACAGACAGATGGCTCATCTCTTATTCGCTTCATGATGGCAGGAGGTTGAGTATCCAGGATGCCATCTTTACCTACACATCAAGCACTCCAGCTAAGATAGCAAAAATAATGCTAAAGTAATGCTAAAGTAATAATGGTGTGTTATAGGTTTCACTGTTTCCCCCTCCCTTTAAAAGGAATCTTATAATAGCATGTTAAGTGTTAGATTTTATTCATCATATATATATATATATATATATATATATCTCATTTTTAGTTACTCTAAGTGGTTTTAGAGAAAGCACTGTCTATTTTATTTTAAAAACAACTTGATTGCATGTCTAGAAATAATCATGTAGTTTTCTTAATTTGTTACTATGATAGTTTATGGTTATAGATATTTATTATTAAATAACTTTTGCAGTTCTTGTAAGTAGGGTAAAACACTACTATGCCTCATTTTAATAAAAATTCAATTTTGATCTGTTAGTAATTTAAGGTGTTTATAAGTGAGATTTTCCAAAATTTCCTTCTCTTCTTTCTTTTGTCTGAGATAGGTATTAAGTCATGGTATCTTATAATATTAATTAAGTATCCTTTCAACATTTCTTCCTATGTAAAACATAACATTTTCCTTGAAAATTTTGGGAGAAATGACTATAAAATCATCTAGAACAGGAGCTATTTTTAATGCAATATTCTAATAATGTTTTCAATTCTTCTGTGATTAAGTGATATTTGGTTTTTCTGTTAGAGTCTTCCCAGGTGGCCCTAGTGGTAAAGAACCCATCTTCCATGCTGGAGACAAAAGAGACTCAGGTTTGATCCCTGGGTTGGGACGATCCCCTGGAGGAAGGCCTAACAACCCACTCCAGTATTCTTCCCTGGAAAATCCCATGGACAGAGGAGCCTGGTGGGCTACAGTCCATAAGGTCACAAAGAGTTGGACATGACTGAAGCAACTTAGCAAACACATGGTAGAGTCAGTTTTTGTAATTTATATTTTCCAGAAAAATTATGTATTTTATTGAAAAATACACTTTACTATTATAGATTTCATGTTTTAATATTTCTGCTTAACTCTGTGTCAAACTTTCAGCCATCTTGCACCCCATGAACCTGTACGGACTGTAGGAGTGAGATGCCATACCCTATGGCTTCTTAGGTGGTTCAGTTAGTGGGAAGCCCTATCAGGATATGAGAAGAAAGCGAGGCCAGGTACTCACTAGCCGGCTCTCCCATTGCAGTTCAATTCAGACAGTCAGGGTCGCTGATGGTTGTCTTATACTCAACCTTCTTTCAGGTACTGCACCAGGCCTTGTGGTTTCCTGTACCTGCACACTTTCACTCAAATATCCTTGAATTGTCTGTGCCATATGCTTCCTCCTGATACAGGCTGAAGATAAAGTTTTTTGATATTCACTCTTTTGTCTTTACTATTTGTGGTGTTTTCTTTGTTTGGTTATTTCATGTGCCAACTTGACTGGGCCATGAGGTGCCCAGACATTTGGTCAAACAGTATTCTAGGTGTGTCTTATTTGGGATGAGATTAACATTTGAATTGGAAGACTGACTAAAGCAGATTGCTGTCTTTAATGTGGATGAACCTCATCCAATTGATTGAAGACCTGAACTGAACCAAAAACCTGAGCGAGAGGGAACTACACCTGCCTCACTACTTCAGCTGGAATAGCAGTCTTTCCCCACATTTAGACCTGAACTGAAAAATCAGTTCTTGGGGGTTGAGCCTGTTGGCTTTCAGATTAGAATTTATACCATTAATTCTCCTGGTTCAGAGGCCTTTGGATTTGTACTGCAGCTGTACCATTGTCATTCCTGGTTCTCCAGCTTGACAATTATAGGTCTTGGGACTTCTCACCTTCCATGGTCACATGAGCTGATTCCTTATTATCTATCTTTCTTCCTGTCTGTCTACCTATACACTTGCACATATGTGTGTTTGTATATATTTATATTATTGAGCCTTAAGATCCAGTGAAGTTTACTTGACTAGGTTTTGGATTTTTTTGAGATCCTTCATTTATTTCCTTCTGATTTCTCCCTTTGGAATGGAATGTCTATCCTATAACTGTCCCCCACTGTATTTTAGAAGCTCATATCTTGCCTGGTTTCACAGGATTATAGCTAGAGAGAAATCTTGCCTCAGGATGATTCATACCTTGAGTCTCACCCATATCTGATTTAGATGATATTTAGGGGAGACTGAGCTTCAGACTTAATGTTGGAATGAAGACTGTTGAGGCTGTTAAGATAGAATGAACATATCTTGCATGAGAGAAGAACATGAATTTTGGAGGGGTCAGGGGTTAAATGCTATAAACTGCATTGTGCTCCCACACAGTTCATATGTTGAAGCCCTAATGTGACTATTTTAGAAATAGGGCTTTTAGGAGGTAACTGAGTTTAAATGAGGTCATAAAGGTGGGACTCTAATTGGATAGAATTGATGAGTTTATTAAAAAGCAGGAGAGCTATCTCTCTTTGTCTCCACGCACATGTGCTGAGGAAAGGCCCTGTGAGCAGACAGTGAGAAGGCAGGAAGAGAGTTCTCGCCAGCACTTAACTTTGCTGGCACCATGATCTCAGATTCCCATCCTCCAGAACTATGAAAAATAAATCTGTTTAAACCACAAAGTATATGTTATTTTGTCATGGCAACCTGAGTTAAGACACTATTATATTCCCTTTAAATGTGTACAGTTTATAAATTGCATATTCACTATTTTTATTAGATTTTTCATAGATATGTCACATTTTTTTTAAAGAGCCATGTCTCAGGTTTATAGACAATTATACTTATCATTCCAGTTCATAAATTACCTACTTCAGTTTCCATCAGTTAGCATTTTGTTATTTCTTTATTTGCTTTCTTTCAGTTTCCTTTGTGCAGTCAAAATAATATTTTGAGATGAATGTTTTGTTCATTTTCTGCCTTTTCCTTGTTTTCACATTTGGAAAGGACAAGACATTTCATCTGAATATACCTCGTTAGCACATACAACTTATGCTGCATCTTATAAACTTTGAAAGGCTGTAGTTTTATTTCAGTGTGATTATAGGAAAGAAGATCCTTCTGAAACAAAGCAGGCACATATTATACTAACTTTCCTACTGAACCAATTTGTCTATCTATAAGTATATTATACATTTGTATATGGAATGATGATTCTCAAGTATCTGATAGGATTTAAAAGAATTAAATCTCTCATTAGTTAATAATTTTGCACATTTTGGGGAGAAGATAGTCTGTGCAATTTGCTTTCCACCACTGTTGAATTTTATTGGTTCTGTATAAATATGGCAAATTTTGTGATTCTTCCACATATGTTAGAGGCAAAAAAGGCAAAAATGTTTTGTTTTCAGGATATAGAATACTGTATATAACACATTAATTTAACATCATTATTATATTATTTCATTTATCCATGGTCCAATTAGTTTTTTCTATTTGATTTATCATTCATTGATAATAGTATATCAGTATACTATAAAAATTAAATCTTTAAATGAATAAAGATCATTTAAATAACAAAGCTGTAATGATGAGAAGAATGTAGATATTTCCCTACCTTATTTTGTCTCCAAGTAGACAACAACTTGTCACATTTACACACATTTATGCTATACCAGTACGTAGTTCCCTAGTACAGTAGTTTCCTAATATAATTTGTTACAAATTACTGTAACAAATTACCACAAATTTAGTGCTTAAAACAACACAGATTTATCATCTTATAGTTTTAAAGGTCAAAAGTCTGAAATGATTTACACTGGGCTGAAATTACAGTTTGGGTAGGGCTACCTTTTTCTGGAGGCTCTAGAGAAGAATACTTTCCCTTGCCTTTTCCAGCTGCTAGAAGCCATCTACATTCCTTGGCTCGTGACTCCATCCCCCATATTCAAAATTAGCAACAGCCTAACATCATCAGATCCATATTTCTCTCTTTTTCATTGTCTAACCTCTACTTCTGTTTTTATGCCTCCTTCTCTGACTCTGTTGCTTCCCTCTTTCACATGGGGCCACCAATACATTCAGAATAAACTCTCAATTTCTAAAATCTTAATTTAATCACATCTATAAAATGACTTTTAAATGTAAAAAAACATACTTGTAAGTTCTAGGGATTAGGATATAGACATCTTTTAAGAGGTCATTATTCTGGCTATGACACCAGGCACTTCTAAAGTATTTTTTCTCAAGCTTTTCATGGTTGACAGTCTTGTGACTATAAATACATTGCTAGTCATTTGCCTTTCATCGTAAGTGGAATGTAAATGTGCTGACCTTACATTATCACCTGTTTTTTAATCCTCAGGAAAATGTTTAATACAGTGAGTTTTAGAATCACTGTGTAACTTTATGATGACTTTGATTTTTGGTTGGATTAATTATGCTTCAGTAATGGGCTATTTTGATTTTTGCATGTTAGTCTTCAATTCATTTAGCAGTACAATAATGATTTTTATCATGTTTTAAAATGTGCCCCAAAGATTCTGATTAGAATTATTACTAACCTGCTAATGGGCAGCATGAAAAATAAAAACTCATTGTAGGTTTTTAGAAAGGTAGAAGAGTTAATTAATTACTTTTTCCTGTCCTCAATCCCCCAAGGAAGAATAATATAAGTGCTATGCTTCTGTAATTTAAATGAACTTGTTTTTTAGTTTCTTAGAGCTGGTAAGAAACAAATATGGCACATTATTTGTCAAATATACAATAAGCCATGTTTTATATGCATTGTTTTTCTAATTTTGACCCCACATGGAGTTAACATATGAATAAAGTATAGAATTCACACCTTTTATTTATTTTTAAGGATATATGTAAGTGTCAATGAAATGCTTAATAATGATCTTTATTTTCTGCATAGTTCATCAAACCAGGAACCTCTGGTCATTCTAGTTTATAACAGTTTTGTATGGGCTTATTGACAGATATAATATTTATCCTAGCCCTGGACACTTTACTAACCAAAAGCCTGGTGTTATTTGAAGGGGAAAAAAGGAAGAATAAAAGAGTTCTGAAGGCTATGTATTTATCAGCCAAAATATAAGACATCGCAGAGTGATCTGGTCAAGAACAGCAGCACACATACCTGTGAGAATTCATTTTCTAAAAACTAGATCACCACTGCAAATCTTCTAAAGGTCAAAGAAATAAGAAGGTAGGAAGGAAAAAACAAAACAAGCAAAAACCTTAAGTCATATATTGATCTTCATGGCTTTCCAGTATAGTTACACAGTGATAATTAACATCAAAATATGACCTAGAAGATTAAGGGGATTAAAATTAAACATAACTTATTTTCAGTACAGTCTCTTTACTAATATAGGTCTTAATGGTAATGATATTACATAGTTTCTTCAAATGACCAAATTGCCATTCATTTTATTGATAAATATTAAGTAGAAAATTAAACACTGTGCTAAGCCAGAAAATAAAGACCTACCGAGGCTGTAGGATTAGCATGCCTCTTACAGAATCTAACTAGTGAATAAGCTTCATACTGGGCTTTCCTGGTGGCTTAGGGGTAAAGAAGCTGCCTGCCAATGCAGGAGACAGGGGTTCAATCTCTGGGTCAGAAAGATCCCTTGGAGAAGAAAATGGTAACTCACTCCAGTATTACTGCCTGGAAAATTCCATGGACAGAGGAACCTGGCAGGCTACAGTCCATGAAGTCACAGAGTCAGACACAACTCGGTGACACCCAGACTTCATACTGTGAACTCTAAAATATGGATCTTGTAACAGTTTCAACTTGATCAAAAGAATAATGCAAAATATGCAGGAGGGAAGGAAAGCAGAAAGAGAACTCAGAAAACAGGGGATGATCTTGAGCAATTTAGAAGACCTTTAATTTATATATTGTCATAAAAGTTTATATTTAGTCACCGATCTTCATTTTTGGAAAAGGTATTAGTGAATGAGGATAAACATGCTTTGTTTAAGCCCTAAAGCTATTTAAACACTATGAATTTGAAGGATGCTAAGCAGAAAAATATTAAAGTGTAATAAAAACTTGTTTTATTTTGTTTTAAAAACTTGAATAGTAAGTGTAAAAAATTTTGTTTTAATATTGTTTATACAAAAGAATATTTATAGCATTTGTAGGTTAAAACACATAAAAATATAACCAACACGAGCATATGAATGTTGTTTGAGAAATAAAGCTCTACCAGAAATCTTCAAACTCTTTGATTCCTCCCTCACCAATATGATCTTCCTTTCTCTACTCATAAATGGTTATGTTGTCAATTGTATTTATATACTTTTTTGCTCTTTATAATTTTACCACATATTTAGTTTTGCATGTTTTTGAATGTCACATAAAACTGGATATCCTTCTAAAGATTGTTTTTTAAAATTATTGACAATAAGTTTCCAAGGTTCATCCACATGTGTTTGTGTAAGTTGTCCAATGTCTGGGTAATATATAGCTGGTAAATATACAAATATTTATAACTCAGGCTTCTTCTGTGGATATTTGGATTCTTTCCACTTTTTTTTCCTATCACAAAACAACATTTCTATGAACATTCTTGGATGTGCCCTCTGGTGCACAGAAGGAAAAGTTTTCTCTGGTGTGCGTGAATAGAAGTAAAATTTCTGAGTTAATGCTTTTTCAGTCAGTTCAGTCCCTCAGTCATGCCCAGCTCTTTGCCAACCCATGAACTGCAACATACCAGGCTTCCCTGTCCATCACCAACCCCCAGAGCTTTTTATTAAGATATTTTATGTCTAGAAAGCTTTCTAAACTCTATTATTATTCTTTTGGGTTTTATGCATAGATAATCATATATCTAGAGAAGGAAATGGCAAGTATTCTTGCCTGGGAAACCCCATGGGCAGAGGAGCCTGGTGGGCAAAAGTCCATGGGTCGCAAAGAGTCGGACACAACTTAGTAACTAAACAACGACAAAATCATATATCTATTACAAAGGCAATTTTTCATTATTCTCTAATCAGTCTTGCTTTTATTTTATTTGCTTCTTATACATACAGAATTTCATATCTTGGCTATTGTGAATAATGCTACAGTGACCATGAAAGTGTAAATACCTTGTGGATATCTTTTTTTTTACATTTCCTTTTGATAAGTACCAAGAAGTAGGACTGCTGAATCTTAAAGTAGTTCTAGTTTTAATTTAAAAAGTGACCTCCATACTGTTTTCCATAGTAGTGATTCTGATATATAATACATTTCCACCACAGCACATGAGAGTTTCCTTTTAAAATTACAATTTTGTGTGGGTATATGCCCAAGTGGAATTGTTGGGTCATATGATAGTTGTGTTTTCAGTTTTCTGAGGAACTTCCATACTTTTTTCTATAGTGACTGTTCCAATTTAAATTCTCAACAGTGTAGGAGGGTTCTCTTTTCTCCATACCCTTTCCAGCATTTGTTATTTACAGACTTCTTAATGATGGGCATTCTGACCAGTGTGAACTGTACTCACTGTAGTTTTGATTTACATTTTCTCTAATAATTAGTGATATTGAGCATCATTTCATGTGCTTACCAGCCATCTGTATGTCTTCTGTGGAGAAATGTCTATTAAGGTCTTCTGACCACTTTTTGACTGGGTTGCTTTTGTTGTTGTTATTAAGCAGTGTGAGCTGTTTGCGCATTTTGGAGATTAAGCCTTTGTTGGTTGCATTATTTACAAACATTTTCTCCCATACAATAGCTTGTCTTCATTTTATTGTGATTTTCTTTGCTGAGTAAATCTTGTAAGTTTGATAGGTCCCATTTGTTAATTTTTGTTTTTATTTCTATTGTCTTGGGAGACTGACCTAAGAAAACATTCATATGATTTATGTCAGAGAATGTTTGCATTTCCTCTCTTCTAGGAGTTTTGTGGTGTTATGTTTAAATCTTTAATCCACTTTGAGTTTATTTTTTTGTATGGTGTGAGAGCATGTTCTTACTTCATTGATTTACATGCAACTGTCCAAACTTCCAGAACCACTTACTGAAAAGACTTTTTCCCATTTTATATTCCTGCCTCCTTTGTCAAAGATTAATTGACTATAAGTGTGTAAGTGTATTTCTGGGCTCTGTATGCTGTCCCATTGATCCATATGTCTGCTTTTTTACCACTACCCAACTGTTTTGGTTACTGTAGCTTTGAAGTATTGTCTAAAGTCTGGGAGAATAAAGTTTCCTGCTTTGTTGTTTTTTCCTCAGGATTGTTTTTACAATTCTAGACCTTTTAGGTTTCACATAAATTTTTGGATTATTTGTTCCAGTTCTGTGAAGAATGCGATGATTAATTTGATAGGAATCACAATAAATCTGCGGATCGCTCTGGTAGTACTGCCATTCTAAAAATATAAATTCTTCCAATCCAGTGAAATTTTAAAAGAAATTTTTTTTTACATTTCTTTTTTGATATTTAATTGTTAGTGTAAATATATGTCACTGATTTCTGAATGTTAACTTTGTATCCTGCTACTTTGCTGAATTATTTTAATTCATCTGGTAGTTTTTGTGTAGAGCCCTTAGGATTTTCTATATATAGTATCATATCATGTGCATATAGTGGCCAAAAAATATATGCACCTGTATGTTCGTAGCAACACTATTTGCAAAAGTCAAGACATGAAAACAACCTAAATTTCCACTGACAGATGAATGAATCAACAAGATACGGTACATATATACTATGGCATGCTACTCAGCCATAGAAACTAATCAATTTGCAGCAACATGGGTGCAAACCAGAAATCATCATATTAGTAAGTCAGAAAGAGAAAGGCAAATATCATATGCTATCATTTATATTTGGAGCCTAATAAATGCCAAAAACAAGCCTTTAAACAAAACAGAAACAGACTCATAGACATATAGAAGAGACTTGTGGTTGTTGAAGGGGTAGGGGAGAGGGAGAGGAATGGAGTGGGAGTTTGGGATTGTTCAGTTGCCCAGTCATATCTGACTCTTCATGACCCCATGGACTGCAGCATGCCTGGCCTCTCTGTCCCCCACCATCTTCTGGAGTTATCCCAAGTCCATGTCTAGTATGGGATTAGCACATGCAAACTATTATTGATATATTTGGAGTGGATAAACAAGGTCTTACTATATAGAAGAGGGAACTATATGCAGTCTCATGGGATAAACCATAATGAAAAAGAATATTAAAAATATATACATATATATATATGTAACTGAGTCACTTTGCTGTACATACAGCAGAAATTAGCACATCATTGTAAATCAGCTATATTTCAATTTTAAAAAATAGAGAATTTTAAAAATTCCATTTTCTCCTCATCCTTCCCAATATTTCTCTCTTGTCTTTTTAATGAAAGTCATTCTAACATGTGTGAAATGGTATCTCATTGTAGTTTTAATATGAATTTCTCTGTGAGTTTCTTTTTGTGAATGGTGCATGATAGGACTCTAATTTCATTCTTCATGTGGCTATTCAACACCACTTATTGAAGAAACTATCCTTTCCCCTTAAGTGTCTGGATCACTTGTTAAATATCAGTTGACCATATATGTGTGGGTTTATTTCCAGGTTGTTTTTGTTCCATTGATCTATGTGTCTCTTTTTATGCCAGGACTTTATTAATTTGATTACTACTGTAGAATGGATTGACATGAGGAAGTATGATGCCTCCAGTTCTGTTCTTCTTTCTCAAGGTCACTTTGGCTATTTAGGTCTTTTATGATTTTAACAAATTTGGGGATTACTTTTTCCATATCTGTGAAAAATGCTATTGGGTTTTGGTAGAAATTGCATTGAATGCATAGATGACTTTGAGTAGTATGAGCGTTTTAACAATATTAATTCTTCCAGTTCATGAACATAGGATATCTTCCCATTTGTTGGGCCTTTTTAATTTCTTTCACCAAGTTTTGCAGTACAGATCTTTACCTCTTTGGTTATATTTGTTCCTAAGTATTTCATTGTTTTAATGCTATTCTGAATGGGGTTGTATTTTTTATTTTTTTATCAGGTATCTCATTGTTAGTGTATAGAAACACAACTGATTTCTATGTGTTGATATTGTGCCCAGCAATTTTTGAATTCATTGATTGGTTCTAACAGGTTTTTGGTGATGTCTTTAGGATTTTCTCTATAGAAGATCATATTATCTGCAAAGGGTGATAATTTTAATTCTTTCCTTTGGATTTGTATTTCTTTTAGCTTTTTTTCCTTTCCTAATTTCCCTGGGTAGGATTTCTAGTAGTTCATTGAATAGGAGTGGTAAGAGTTGACATCCTTATCTTGTTCCTGACCTTAGAGGCAAAATGTTCAACCTTTTACCATTGATTACAGTGTTAGATGGGTCATATATGACCTTTATTATATTGAAGTATGTTTCTTCTATATCCAATTTGTTGGTGATTTTTATTATAGAAGACTTGTATTTTGCTGAATGCTTTTTCTGCATCTATTGAGATGATCATATACTTATAGTTCATTCTGTAAATGTGGTGTACCACATTTATTAATTTGCATGTGTTGAATCATTCTTGTGCCTCAGGGTTATATTCATCATGGTGTATAATGTACTGTTTTAATGTACAGCTGAATTTTGATCACTATTTTTTTTTTAAATATTTGCACTATAGCCCTATATTCATCAGGGCTATTGGTCTATAATTTTCATATAGTGTGCTTATCTGACTTTGCTATCAGGGTAATGATATCTTCATAAAACAAGTTTGACAGTGTTCTCTCTTTAGTTTTTTGGAAGAGTTTGAGAAGGATGGCATCAATTCCACTTTAAAACTTGGTAGCATGCACCAGTGAATGCTGGGAGAATTAAGTATGTCCATGAGACTCTACCAAGAGTAGACATCTAGAAGCTTGCACCTGGATTCTCCTGGCATTAATCCATGTTCTGTTTTCTCTTCCTGACTTTAATCTGTATCCTTCACTGCAATTAACTGTAACTATGAGTATAATGAACCTGAGTCAAGTGAGTTCTTCTAGCTAATTACTGAGCACGAGGGTGGTCTTGGGGTCACAGTGTAGTTCAGAAGCGAAACTTACCAGAATGACACTGACTCACTGAAATGTGGTGACAACATTATTTGGGAACAGGAAGGATGAAGAGAGTGGAGGATGACAAATCTTTGAAACCTAAGTGGCTACCAAGTCCCCTATTGTCTATGGTTATTAAGAAGGCAGTTCAGGTGGCAGGGGTAGATGTGTGTGTCTTTACAAAACCAAGAAGCTACTGAAAATGGGGAATATTGTAAAAGAGTCGCCTGCTTTTATGGATTAATATAATCAACTTCCTGAAGAACTTTTACTAGAGTAAATTGTGAGGTTGACTAACTATGAAGTGATTAGTTACTTTAAGTAAAAGTTCTCAATGGAATTTAGAAATGATAGATCTATTTCTTGAGGAGTTGGCTCACTGGATATACACAAAAACACAAAATAATGAGAGATAAGCTAAATATGAAATCCTTAGTTATTATTTTTTTTCTGTAGTAGATAAAATGAAAGAAAAGGACAGGGTTGGTGTAGGTGTTGGCATTAGATTTTGACCTTCCTGTGCTATGCCCACTAGCTTCAGGGCTGTTACCTATATGGAAATGTATTATAGAAAAAAACAGGTAGCACTTCTATTGTCTATGGTTATTAAGAAGGCAGTTCAGGTGGCAGGGGTAGATGTGTGTGTCTTTACAAAACCAAGAAGCTACTGAAAATGGGGAATATTGTAAAAGAGTCGCCTGCTTTTATGGATTAATATAATCAACTTCCTGAAGAACTTTTACTAGAGTAAATTGTGAGGTTGACTAACTTTGAATAAATCTTCTCAGTTTTGAATCTTTTAAGTGGAGGTGTATGTTTGGGTTGATACAGCACCAATAGCATGCTATTGGACAATCAAAACTGGCTGTTGCACATTATCCAAACATATAATAGGTTTCTTCCTGAAGGGACAGCTAGCTTGGTGGACTGCAGAAAAAACAAGATAAAGTTTGCTTATCCTGAGACGAGGAATTGTCCTTTCCTTCCTTCACATGATAAGTGGAACTCCTCAACTAAAGTGGCTGATATGCTGCATATGAAAAGCATGCTGGAATAATTTTATACTTATTAGGATATTCATCCATTTAATAGTCTCTTCAATTATAATGTGGTAAAAATTACGATTCTGTGTGTGTGCTAAGTTGCTAGTCATGTACAACACTTTGCGACGCTATGGACTGTAGCCTGCCAGACCCCTCTATCCATGGGATTCTCCAGGCAAGAATACTGTAGAGGGGTGACATTTCCTCTTTCAGGGGATCTTCCCTACTCAAGGATCTAACCTGAGTCTCTTACATCTGCATTGGGAGGTGTTTTCTTTTCCACTAGCACCATCTGGGAAGCTAAATGCTATGATTAAGTGGGTCCTTTTTGCATAGGCACTGCATGCCCCATGCTGTAAAAATGAGAGAAAGATCAAAAAAGCCATATTAGATTTGTTGTCTCAGGTCCACTTTCTGAGACTCAAAGATTCTAAGAAAATTAGAATGATTCACAGCGCTTAAGGAAAACAAAGATAATAATAGTCAAGGGATCCATCACTGCAAGCTGAAAGTCTTTAAATAGTTACTATGGAATTGGATGAATAAAAGGCCATTGATGGATTCAAAACAAAAGCCTTCAAAGATTTGATAAACAGATGGGAGCCACTCCTGGTTCCCTAACATTGAAGTGCTCTAGACAAATCCTCCATATTTACCCTAGTTTCGAGAAGTTTAAAAACCCAAAAGCAAAGATCATGATGACATATGTGACCTCAGATTACCAGAGGGTGATAGTCTAACTAATGAGGATAGGACTGATCTAAGTGCCAGGGTCTCCTGGCCTGACCCTTGGCTGGGTCCCAACACCACATGCACATGTGTGAACAAATTGGAGAAAGGACAGGGAGTTGGAAAGAATCCTACCTGGAGCTACTTGTCATGGAAACCCCAAACCTATTGAAAAAGTCCTAACAGGGGCTACAGTTGAAATGAGATGGTATAGAGGTGTAATAGTCAATGGGACTAAAGTAAAAGCTTGGGTGAAAAGTAGAATGTTTGAAGAGACTTTATGTGACATGGTCATGTCTCCTTTATCTAAATGTATTATTTGAATGGATATTATGTCTGACTGGAGAATACTTCTAGTTAATATTATAAAGCAGAAGGCATATAAGTTTGTCCTTCAAGTAGTATTAACCGGACAGGTTAAATGAGAATTTATAGTCTATCCTGTACAGGTTATTAATTTAAAACAGTGTTAAATAACTGGTAGATGGAAAGAGATTATCACTTTAATGAATGACATGTTAGAAATTGAAGTACTGATACCACTAAATTTTCTGTATATCTGCCCTTTGTGACCCATCTGCAAAGCAGATGGCCCAGTAGAGACAAGTAGTAGATTATCAAGGCTTGAATGGAGTAGTACTGTCTCTAGTATCAACAGTCCCTGGTTATGGTATATATAAAAAAAATACAAAGTAAAGGAGACTGGTACTAAATGAATGATCTTACAAATGGTTTTTGCTCCATCCTGATCTTATGGAAGAGCCAACCGGTTTGCATTCACCTGGGATGAAATCCAGTTTATCTTTATTATGTTGCCATAGGGTTATTTGGAGCCACCAATTTACTGGCATAATTTTGTTAGAAGGGATTTGGATTTGAGGCATGTCCCAAGTGTGGCAATACACTCTCTTGATAATATGACACTATCATAAACTAAAAAATGAGCTAGAACATACAGATTTTATGGTGATACACATGAATAGCAGAAGCTGCTTGATAAATCCACTTGAAAGAACCCACTCAGATGGTGAATTTGTTAGGAATAACCTGGGTAGGAGACACTCATGACATTCCACAAGAAACTAAAAGTAAATCACTGTATTTCCTATCTCTGGAACTAAGCAAGAAATCTAGTAAATGGTCAGGTTGTTTGGAAATTGTAGGATGCATATTCCACAACTAGGAATATTGTTGTTTAGCTACTAAGTCGTATCTGACTCTTTTGTGATCCCATGGACTGTAGCCTTCCAGGCTCCTCTGTTATGGGCTTTCCCAGGCAAGTATATTGGAGTGGGTTGCCATTTCCTTCTCCAGGGGATCTTTCTGACACAGAGATTGAACCCACATCTCATGCATTGGCAGGCAGATTCTTTACCATTGAGACGCTTTAGCCTCTATCTATAAAACTGCCTGAAATAAGACAGTTATTTCAATATGAACCTAAATAACACCCTAGTCTATCAGAATTTCAAAAAGCAGTGTCTCAGTCACTGCATTTGAACTTTTATAATTAGCGCTCAGATGCAATTTTGGAAAAATCTGTAACTTACATAGACTGAAGGTCATGGCAAAATCCCATTAATGCCACTGAACAACAATAGCTGTAGTTTGTACCAGAAAATTTCCACTTGTGGTGGTATGGTACAAGCTACTTCAGAGTCAGTTATTGACTTGTTATTGAACTTTATTAGGATAAGATAGATACTGAAATCTAAAATACCTATAATGTGCTGGGTAATATTAGAGAAGCACTCTAATAAGAAAGTCAGTGTCCAGAAGAATTCAATGATATAATGGATATGGTTTGTATAGGGGCATACTACCTGAGGAGTGTAAGGAAGTACTTACCATATCTATGAGCAGATAGCCTCTTTTCCTCTCGGACTGACTTGGAACCATCTGAGTTGTAGCCTGATCCTATTGCCATCTGAGGGGTGCACTATGAACAGATTTCAGCTCATCAAAAGGAAGATGCTTGGTTTATGGATAACAGTTACAAGCACACTCTTTGACAGTCCACTACACCATGAGTGACTCCTGGGAAAATTGTGTTTGATAAAGATAGCAACACATCATCTCAGTTGACTTACCAGCATGCTACTTCCTTGTAGTGAAGGAATAAACAATCAGAAGAACCGTGATTTTGGGTGTATATAGACCCACAAGCAGTGGCTCTGCCATATAGTCAAGCAGATGGGCAGTGGAAAACTTCACTGTTAAAGGAAATACCCATATGGGGCATGGACCTGTCACTATCACTATAAGAACTTATTTGGTACATTAGGGTAGTGTAGGAGCAGGCAGCTAGATATGAGCAGAGAAAGGGGTTGCTGTTGTTCAGTCACTCAGTTGTGTTTGACTCTTTGTGATCCCATGGACTGCAGCCATGTCAGTCTTCCCTGTCCTTTAATATCTCCCAGAGATTGCTCAAACTCATGTCCATTGAATCAGTGATGCCTTGCAACCATCTCATCCTCTGTCATCCCCTTCTCCTCCTGCCTTCAATCTCTACCAGCATCAGGGTCTTTTCTAATGAGTCAGCTCTTAGCATCAGGTGGCCAAAGTATTGGAGTTTCTGCTTCAGCATCTGTCCTTCCAATGAACATTCAGGATTAATTTCCTTTAGGGTTAACTGGTTTGATCTCCTTGAAGTCCAAGGGACTCAGTGGTTAATAGGTTGCGCATGGGTGGTACTGGTCCTCAAGGAAACACTGAGGTGGGGTTCACTGTGTTTGCTAAGTTGATGGAGAATGACATGAATTGTGCCCACCAGCGCAGGACTAGAAAAGTGGAAAGAGAATAAGAAAAATGGCGCCCAGCAGCAGTCCCCTCCTTATTAGATCCCTGCTGCTCCAGCACGTGCCATAAAATTGGCCACTGAGTCTCCTTCTCATATGATCCAGGCACTTTTCAAGGTGCTGCCTCTGCACCAGGACTTGGCGTGAGTTTGTGTACAAGCCCTTCAAGAAGCAAGGTTTCAGTTCCTCATACTCCTTAGGCTTTTTCAGACTTAAGTCCTACTAGTTTTGAAAGCCAAGAATTACAAGTGGGAGGTCATTTTCTTGGTGTAGATCCCCTGGACCAGGAAGCTCTATGTGGGGATGGACCCCCCCCCCCTCACTCCTGAGACGGGACCTCCTCTGTTGTGATGTCTCTCCCACTTGTGGGTCTCTGTACCAGGGAGGTGTGTTCTGACTACTATCTCTCTGTCATTCTACCTTTTCATTTCATTTCTCTGTCATTCTGGCCTTTTCATTATATCCTTTGTTGTAGGAAAATCTTTTCTGCTACTCTGCAGGTCATTTTCAGAGATAGTTGTTCCCTATGTACTAGATGTAGTTTTAATGTGTCTTTGGGAAGAGGGAAGCTTGGGATCTTCCTTGAGCTATCATCTTGATCTGGCCCTTATGTGATTTTTTTAATGATGTGTTGGCATACAGAAACTGCTGTCTATATATTCTATGTTCAATTTTTAGTTAATGATTTTGTTATCATTTCTTCTATTGCATTTTGGGTGACAAAGTAATTTTTATGTTATGCTATTGGAATTTTCCATTAAAATATATGTCAGTTAAAATATACTTTAATATATGATGTGAAATGTGGATCTGGCTTTATATTTTTTTCACAACAGTTAGGTAACCAGTCCACATACATTTGTATCTTTCAACTCAGTTGAATTCATGGGATATCTCTTTTATTTTAGCATATAAAAAATTAAGAGCAAAAAGATAAAAACAGACATATTCAAAAGTGTTTTCTTTTACTTCTACCTTTCCATCATTCAAGTTTCTCTTACCATTTATTATTTTTTAATGGAGTATAACTGCTTTATAGTGTTGTGATAGTTTCTGCTGCACAACAACGTGTATCACTATCATTGCTGTTTCCTCACTAAGTTGTGTCTGACTCTTTTGCAACCCCATAGACTAGCCTGCCAGGCTCCTCTGTCCATGGGATTTCCCAGGCAAGAATACTGGCATGGGTTGCCATTTCCTTCTCTAGGGAAACTTCCCGACCCTGGGATCGAATCTGCATCTCCGGCACTGCAGGTGGATTCCTTATGGCTCAGCCATCAGAGAAGCCTGGATCAGCTGTATAAACACATCTTGAACCTCCCTCCCACCCACTTGTTCCAGCCCTCTAGGTCATCACACAGCAGCGAGCTGAGTTCCCTGTGCTATACCACAGCTCCCCACTAGCTAGCTATTTTACACATGGTAGTGTACAGCTGTCAATGCAACTCTCTCAATTCATCCCTCCCTCCCCTCCTCTCACATCATTTGTGTTTAAATATAATACAGTTGCTCATTTTATTTTATATGCTTGCATCATTAAATAAAACACTACATAAATTTTATTTCTTCCTAAATACTGGCAAAGTTTCTTTTTTCTCTATCTTATTTCTTCTTGGCCAGTTTTGCCAATTATAATATAGATTGCTTGTGGATGGATATGTCTAAAAGGATATTTATATCCAAGCACAGCTAATTCTAGTCACAGATCAAGTGTCAAAATAAAGTAATTGGCGTATATCCTGTCCCCTGCCTTTCTTCACCAGTTTCAGATTCTGTTTCAGGAGGCAAAAATACAGCCCCTTTTTCTTCTGCGGTGACAATCCAAGTGAGATAACAGAGTGTTCAATTAGCTGAGCTAATGGAGCAACTCCCCCAGTTAAACAGTGAGAATGGTTTTGAAGCCTTCATGCTTCCTGTTCAATTTCAGTCTTTCTGATAACATTTTTAACTGCCTAGTGAATTCTTTTTATTTAAGGGCATTCTTCCCATACTTTATTAGTAGTTTGATATTCCAGCTAAATCCCAAAGATGTTAACCTTATTGGCCCATGGAGCAACATTTGAGTCTTAAATGCAATACATTTCTCTAGCCCATCTTACCTCTTCCATCTTTGAAATCATTCAATTTTAGGGGTGGATTACCAGCTGTGGGAGAAATCTTTGCCATAGTCTTTCTCATAGTTTGCTCCAGACTGGCTGCCTTCCTGGATAGGAAGCTTTCAAATGTCTGAGAGAAGGAGGTTGAATTGTCACTTTCCCTGAAATATGCGGTGTTGACAGCAAGTGTGGTAATTAGCAGAAAATCAGGAATGCAGATACAGCAGTGGGACTAGTAGTTAGAATCCATTCTTTTAACTCTGTCAGTGCTGCAGGAAGCTGTGATGAGCTGGTGTGTCTGTGGCAAATGGGAGAGTACTGGATTTGCATTCAGAAAATTTGAGTCTGAGAACAGGCTCTAACACTTACTGTGAAGGTTGATATACGCTTCATCCTTCAACCTATTTTCCCATCCTTATTACCTATGATTACCTGTGAGATGATTTTGAAGGTGTTTTATAAATCCAACATTTTGTACAAAGTAAAACAAAATGCTATTATTGTTATTCCTGATATACAAACAATGAAGGAAGTAAGGCGTTTTATTTATAGACCTTTTTCTAGGAAGACGTGTAGATTAAGGCTGTGAGGTGGATGACAGGAAAAAGCAAACAAACAAAAAAAACAGAATTAAAGATGACCAGTCATCTTATAGGTTGCTAAGTTCCAGGTATGACCTTCAAAATCCAGTCAGAACATTTAGATTTTATTTACTTTGCTTGAAATAGATACTATGAGAAGATACTGTTTTCTTATTGAGTAGGTAAGAGCTAAAATCGAAGTCTTTAGAAATAGGTTCATGTATCTATCCATCTTTCCATCCATCTATCCATTTATTTATACATATGATTAATATGCATTCTGTATTGATTCTGCATAATGTACTATGTTAAGCTATGTGATTCCAAAGATGAAAAAGACAAGGCTTCTATTTTGAAGGTTCTCTAAGACTGCAAGAAGATATGCATGTGGCAATTGCAGATGTAGGTGTTCTTTTTGAAATTAAAATCTTAAAGGAAGGCCAGATAAAGAAAATTAAAGGTATGTATGAAATCATTCTTAGGTACAAATTTAAAGACGGTTTTATATAATTTTTGAGGGGCCCCTGAATGCTTTTATTTCTTTCCATTTTCAGGATGTTCAGTTTTACTCTGAGGTGGCTAGTATGTAATTCTTATTTTAAAATGTCTAGATCTATTTAAACTTTTCTTATTAAGTCAGTACTAGTATACTAGTTGAAACAATTGTGTTTAAGCATCTTTTAGTGTGTGTAGCTAAGTTACCAGATTTGAAAATAAAGACTATTGAAATAAGAAATAACAAGAGTATTGAAATAAAGCTGAACCTTCCAAAATACATGGGCCCTAAACAGGCTAAGAATTTACATTCAAAGGTTTTCTTTGTGCATATGTTCAGCATTTATTTAAAAGGTTTAAAAGACACAGGCTAAGGCATATTTTGTTGTTTGCTACTTTCTATTGTAGAGAAAGAAGTCAGTCATTTTATATTTCACTAGTTGTTCTTGGGTAGAGAGATCTGAGTTAACTGGCAACAAATCTGAGATTTACTGAAGTGATATTTTAGTACTTTTTATAAGTTAGCTTGGTTGGCAGCTACCAAGTTGGCTTGTCCATAATCTGGCTCAGAAATAAGCCATGCCTGTTCTTGTCTTTTACACATTACCTCTGCTTAGAGGAAAAACGTCACTCAGGTGTCAGGGAGGAATCAGATCTCAGTGTTATCAGCCTTCTGATCTCTGCTCCACTCCCTCACCTTTAGGGAACTCTGATTAAGCAGCTATCAAGGACTACAGGTTATATGTAAATTAGGCTTTGCTTTCTTCTGCCTTTCTTCAAAATTCAAGAGAAATTTTGTCAGA
Organism: Odocoileus virginianus; assembly: GCF_023699985.2. Lineage (NCBI taxonomy): Eukaryota > Metazoa > Chordata > Mammalia > Artiodactyla > Cervidae > Odocoileus > Odocoileus virginianus. Next base: position 33,975,067 of record NC_069675.1, on the reverse strand, counting down.
GAATATTTAGAAACTATATAAGAAAATAAAAATTACTCAAGAAAGACAAGATTACTCATATTTTAGTGCATTTCTTTCTACTTGTTTTATAAATATACATGTCTAGGTAAATGTACATGTATACATTTTAAAACAAGACTTTTTATTTTATTTATTTATTTTTATTTATTTTAGTTATTTATTTTTCATTTATTTTTATTAGTTGGAGGCTAATTACTTTACAATATTGTAGTGGTTTCTGCCATGCATTGACATGAATCAGCCATGGATTTAAGATTTTTTTTTCCATTTATTTTTATTAGTTGGAGGCTAATTACTTTACAACATTGCAGTGGTTTTTGTCATACATTGAAATGAATTAGCCATGAATTTACATGTATTCCCCATCCCGGTCCCCCCTCCCACCTCCCTCTCCACCCGATCCCTCTGGGTCTTCCCAGTGCACCAGGCCCGAGCACTTGTCTCATGCACCCAGCCTGGGCTGGTGATCTGTTTCACCCTAGATAATATACATGTTTCGATACTGTTCTCTTGAAACATCCCACCCTCGCCTTCTCCCACAGAGTCCACAAGTCTGTTCTATACATCTGAATCTCTTTTTCTGTTTTGCATATAGGGTTATCGTTACCATCTTTCTAAAGTCCATATATATGTGTTAGTATACTGTAATGGTCTTTATCTTTCTGGCTTACTTCACTCTGTATAATGGGCTCCAGTTTCATCCATCTCATTAGAACTGATTCAAATGAATTCTTTTTAATGGCTGAGTAATATTCCATGGTGTATATGTACCACAGCTTCCTCATCCATTCGTCTGCTGATGGGCATCTAGGTTGCTTCCATGTCCTGGCTATTATAAACAGTGCTGTGATGAACATTGGGGTGCACGTGTCTCTTTCAGATCTGGTTTCCTCGGTGTGTATGCCCAGAAGTGGGATTGCTGGGTCATATGGCAGTTCTATTTCCAGCTTTTAAAGAAATCTCCACACTGTTTTCCATAGTGGCTGTACTAATTTGCACTCCCACCAACAGTGTAAGAGAGTTCCCTTTTAAATTAATAAATTAATATGTTTAAATTAATGTTGTAACCTTTTTTGTTTGCTTAAAATACAAGTATGTTTTTAAAAAATATTATTCTACAACATAATTTCTTATCTGTACTCCAATGCATGGCTTTACTAAAGCTGACTTGCCAATCCCTTGATTATTTCTAAATTTAGATTACAAACTATTTTTTAACATCTTGCAGCTAAGATTTCATGTATGTATATATATAATTATTTGATGAACAATTTTACTATAAGTGAAATAACTAGATTAAAGAGCATGCATGTATGAGACATACATTGGAAAAACAAATTTCCAAATTATATTCCAGAAATGCACAAATTTATATATCTTTCATATATGTGACTACAAACTCTATCAAAATCCTATTTTTACAAAATAAAATTCCATGAGGCATTTCTTTCCTTTTAAACATCATAATATTCATAACAGAAGAAAAAATTAATTTAATTCACTTTTATTGTAGATAAATATAACTTCCCTTTAATAAATATTGTAATGAATTCTAATGAAGTAGTCTTGAAATGACAAAATAGGCAGACTAATTGAGAATTAAAGTAATAATTATAATTACTTTAATAATGTGAATGGATAAGAAGTAACAAATATACCAAATCAAAGCAAAAGAAAAGCAATCAGTAGAATTAGTGTGAATTAAAATTAAGTAAATTGCTTAACAGGATGGAAAAAGTTATGCATTATGACAGAAGTTTTTGTTGTTGGTTTATTGCCAGTAACCTACAATGTTCTGCAAAATTTTAGTTTTTTGATAATGCTTTCCAATGAATACTGTTCAAACAACATATTAATACCAAATGTATAGGACCAAATATTTTTAGGACTAATGAAAAATGCACTGAAAAGGATAAGATGTATTCAAACGTGATCCCTACTCTGGAATTACCAAATCAGATCCTGCGTTTTAGCAAGATCAAGGAATTTCTATTACATTACAGTTTGACAAGCACCGATTTAAAAGCAAACAAAGAAAAAGTTTTATCTCTTTTAAATAAAAGATGTTTATCAAAACAGCTTGTCATTCTCTTCTTCTTCCAAGGGTTGATGATAGAATAAACATAAGTAACATAGATAAAGCATATAACATGATTTCTTGGCACCCGATAAATGTTCAAAATTGATAATGATAGCAAGTTAATTGAATTTTAATGTCCTCATCTGTAAATTAAGGAATGATAAGAATTTACATGTTTTTTTGAAGAGTATAAAAGTATGGTACATGTAGATTGTGTGTAAAACATCGTCGTAACATGACTGGTATTCATGTATTATCCATAGTGGATGAATCTGTAATGCTCCTTGATTTGGCATGATGCCACCATGATCCTCATCAGCATCATCACATCTAACATTCCTATGTGAATATTTTGCTTTAAACATTACAGACATTACATTTGTAGTGATGAGTAGATATTGTTATTCCCATTTTACAGGTAAGAAAACTCATGGTAAGAGGGTTTAAATGATTTGCCCAAGTTTTCTCAACTAGTAGGTAGGTAGTCAGGAACTTAAAGCCATTAATGTCTGAATTCAAAGCTCATGGTTTGAATTATTCCAATTATTCATTCACCTTCCAATTATTAGAAGGTGAATGAAAAATACATGGTTGATTTGATGGCCCTGTTCTTCAAGCAGGAAAAAAAAAAAAAGGCTAATTTTGTGAACCAGCGAGGGAATGACTTCTTTGTCAAGGTCTCTAGTCTATAGATCACATTTCTTTTTTTTTTATTTTTTATTTTTTTATTAGTTGGAGGCTAATTACTTTACAATATTGTAGTGTTTTTTTGTCATACATTGACATGAATTAGCCGTGGATTTACATGTATTCCCCATCCCGGTCCCCCCTCCCACCTCCCTCTCCACCCGATCCCTCTGGGTCTTCCCAGTGCACCAGGTCCAAGCACTTGTCTCACGCATCCAACCTGGGCTGGTGATCTGTTTCACCCTAGATAATATACATGTTTTGATGCTGTTCTCTCGAAACATCCCACCTTCGCCTTCTCCCACAGAGTCCAAAAGTCTGTTCTATACATCTGTGTCTCTTTTTTTGTTTTGCATATAGGGTTATCATTACCATCTTTCTAAATTCCATATATATTGTGTTAGTATACTGTAATGGTCTTTATCTTTCTGGCTTACTTCACTCTGTATAATGGGCTCCAGTTTCATCCATCTCATTAGAACTGATTCAAATGAATTCTTTTGGAAGTGTTGGCCACAGCAATCAGGGCAGAAAAGAAGTAAAAGGAATCCAGATAGGAAAAGAAGAAGTGAAACTCTCGCTGTTTGCACATGACATGATCCTCTACATAGAAAACCCCAAAGACTCTCCAGAAAATTACTAGAGCTAATCAACAAATATAGTAAAGTTGCAGGATATAAAATTAACACACCGAAATCTCTTGCATTCCTATACACTAACAATGAGAAAACAGAAAGAGAAATTAAGGAAACAATACCATTCCCCATTGCAACAAAAAGAATAAAATACTGAGGAGTATATCTACCTAAAGAAACAAAAGACTTATACATAGAAAACTATAAATCACTGATGAAAGAAATCAAAGAGGACACAAACAGATGGAGAAATATACCGTGTTCATGGATTGGAAGAATCAATATTGTCAAAATGGCTATACTACCCAAAGCAATCTATAGATTCAATGCAATCCCTATCAAGCTACCAACGGTATTTTTCACAGAACTAGAACAAATAATTTCACAATTTGTATGGAAATACAAAAAACCTCGAATAGCCAAAGTAATCTTGAGAAAGAAGAATGGAACTGGAGGAATCAACCTGCCTGACTTCAGACTATACTAAAAAGCCACAGTCATCAAGATAGATCAAATTTCTTAATTGCTTCCTGGAGAAGGAAATGGCAACCCACTCCAGTGTTCTTGCCTGGAAATTCCCATAAATAGAGGAGCCTGGAGGACTACAGCCCATGGGGTTGCAAAGAGTTGGGCATGACTGAGCATGCTGGTCATGCATGCTGGTCATGCATGCTGGTCTATCTTATGGGTCTGAATTCTTTAAACAAATTGAAATTTTCTACTTAATGTTTGAAATACAGAGCATAATATATTATAAAACGTTGTGAGATGTTTGTAAATAGAAGATGGAGTGGTCACCAAAGTTTAGTTTTCTGTAAAATTTGTGTAAAAGAAAAGAAAACAAGCTGTTCTAACAGCATTGCCTTTACAAAAGAATAATACAGGAAAGTTAAATTTTGTCAAAACCCATGCTTCTGAGAGTTGGAGCTGTGAAAAGTTGCTGTCTTTATGAGACAAGGTACCAAGTTAAGGGTAAATTGTGTAAGTAAACATTTACTCTGGAACATCACATCTCCCACAGGAAGGCTTTTCTATGTCTATCTCCTTTCTGATATGATGCTTTAGCAGGATGTTTTTATTTATAACTGACTGAAAAAAAATAGGAATAATTCCTGAGGACTTGAAACTTATTGGTTTCAAACTTTGAAACTTCAAAGAATTTCCTTCATGCTGACACTTAGTTTTTGAACAACTACAACTGTTCAAAATGAGCAATAGATGAGAATGAAAGTTTAAATGATCAGGTGATTTGGACAATCTGACCTTATCTGTTAGTGAAATGTCTATGATAGATGTTCTATAAGATAAACCAATTCTTTTTTTAAAAAATAGATATTTGGTTTGTATATACATGTGTAAAACTGAAATAAGGAATACACTTCTTTCTGAAGATTGGAGATGGGCCTGAATAGTGAGGCTGAGCTACATAGACTCATGGGTCTCTTTGGTATCCACCTCATTTCCCTTTCCCATGGGCCCCAGCATTTGGTACTACTGGAACAATCTAAGAACATTCACAAGGTGAAATTTCATTACAGTCCAATGTCAAGTCTTTGGACCCAAGAAATTAATCAGGCAAGTAAGGCAAAACAGAGGAGGTCATAGTGTTAAGAACAGTTCAAGTACAGAAGGTAAATGTCTTTAAATTGACTAAATGTAATGTGAACCAAAAAGTGTGGCAAGTCTGTTAAAGAGTTAATGGGACTTAAGATTTCACATAGACCATGGTGTCCTCCTTCTGATCAGAGCCCATGTGGAGGCTGCATCAAATTCCAGGTAAGGACATATACAAAGTCAATGTTGGCAAGTGTGAGATAGCTAGAGGAGGAGGTGGAGGAATGCAGTGTAATAATGTTGAAGGTTCTGGGCATCATGTTGTGTGTGGAATGTTTGAGGAAACTGGAGCTTGGCAATATAGGAAAAGGACAAACTCAAGAGGTGATAAGAGGCAAAACCAGGGAGTTCTCTTCAAACATTTGAAACACTTCTCTATGGCAAAATGTTTGGATATCATCGGGGTAGCTAAATGAGGGCCAAGGATGGAAATTCCAGTGATAAAAATTTAACTTAATCAGCAATGTAATTATAATCAATTAAAGCTCTTTTAAAAGGACTTTTGGGTAGAGTAACATGTTTTCACCAGAAATGCTTAAATAGTGATTAAATCATTATCTTTCAAACTTACTTCATGCAAAAAATAACCTAGGCCTCCTGGTGAAAATACAGACTTCTTGATTTTCCCCTGGAGTTCTGATTCAACAGGTCAGGGAAAAGGCATGGATATACATAATTTTTAGCCAGCATATCATGTAATTTTTGTAAGTAAGACAGTTTGGGAAAGTTTTGCTGTTCACCTCCCAGGGATATAGCAGGAAGTTTCTTGATTTTGATGAGAAGACTGTTTACCTGATGCTGAAGATTCATTTTAAATTTCTGGTAGATTCTCAAAAGACTTAGTGTTTGACGTTCATTGTGATCAATGTAGTAACATTTTAAACTCATTAATTTGAGACATAGTATATACACCAGTGTGGATAAGGTGTTTTATCTTAAGGTGTGAAGATATTTTTAGAAAGTTTAGGAATACGTTAATCATCAGTATTCAGGTTTTTAAAAGATGTGCGTATTTTCATACTTCAATATGGGATTTTCCTGTATGTCATTCCACAAAAAAAAAAAAAAAAGGTGCATCTTGCTAGTTAATATGATGGATACCTTTAAAAATAACATCCTAAGGTTGAAAAAAATGCTAGTTTTCATAGCATAAACTATTAAAGTTTTAGCAATTTATTAACCCACAATTCAAGATATATATTTTTGTATGATTTAGAAAAAATTAGCCTCTGACATTTCAGACTGTGGAAGTGATGGCTGTGAGCAGAAACATGTACTTTTAAATGATTATTTTACAAGTGAGTTACAGTAACCATCAAGGGATCTGTGTGCTTCTGACTTTGTGTCAATTTTGTTTTTGTGATAATTGAGCCAACTCTGGGGTAATGTCAGAAATTTTATTTTGGAAAACGAAGAAAAATGTGTCAAACTAAACTAAGGAAACATTCAGAAATTCTTTCTAGTTTTGGGGAGCAAAACCAATTTATTAACATACACTGTCACTTTCTTTTACTTCTAGAGGGGAGAAAATGGAAATTTAGACACATGCAAACTTGCCAGCATTTGTTCTGGAGGAAGAATAAGAATAAGGAGAATTAATATACTGGTCATTAGGTGGAACAATAAAGCTGATAAGATTAAGGACTTCTGAGCAGCTTGGGAACATGGTTATGTGAAAAAAAGAATCTGGCCAAAGGGTTTTCAATTTCCAAGAAGAGCATGACCTTTGGGCAAACACATAATGCTATTTCTGTGGCTTTAGAATTTGTCCACAAATTCTTTGATTCCCTTCATCCAGGACGTAGAGCCTGTATTTACTTCCCCCAAGTGCTGTCTTATTTCCTGTCTTCTAATAGGCAAAATATGAAGGAAGTGGCAGTTTATGACATCAGAGACTAGGTAATGAAAAGCCTCTGTGGATTCTGTCCGATTGTTCTAACTTTCTCCCTCCAGAATTATTCAGGGTATAAGGAAACTCAGGTAGCCTATGCAGGGGTCCATGTGGCAAACAACTTAAGTCTGACCTAGATTTCTGACACAGGAAAACCTCAGGATAATAACTGTTTGTTGTTTTAGACACCGACTTTTGAGGTAAAAGTTGTTACTCAGCAATAGGTAACTGATGTAGTCACTTACTGCCATGTTTTTTTCTACACCCAAGTTAGGAGTCTTTTGGGCCTTATTCTTCTGCCCAACTTAATTACTGTGTCTTTTAAAAATAAATGTTTGGGTTTTTGTATATGGTTCAATCAATATTTTAGAAGAGACTTCAGACACATTTGTATACTTTCTAGCTAAATCTTGTCTCTGTTATAAAAATGAAGTATGGTGGCATATAGGGAAGAATCAATAAGTACTTATATTTTGCTTTCTAATATAATTAATTATGTCTATGGGGTTAAAAAGAAATGCCCTTATTATTTAAGACACTTTAACTGAAAGCCTCCTGACCAATATATTCTAACTGATCTCTATTTACCTTTATATAATTTCAGATACATGTGTGTTATCTATTTAGAAATTGTTAGAAAGAAACCCCAGAGATTCTTGTGAAAATGGCCTTTCTTCCCTTAGTATTGGGAGAATCCCTTTTGCTCTACTTAAATATGTTATTCTTGCAAAAATACCACGAAAATGATGTGTGCCCTTCTCTGTGTACTATACCAAGTACACACATGATATTCATACATCTCTTTGCTGGTGATGTTAACTTTGAACACAGTTGAGGTGGTATGTTCCAGGTTTTGTTAATATAAAGTTATTATTTTTCACCTTGTAATTAATAAGTATTTTGAGACCATGCACATATCCTATTTAATATCATGTTTTCCTATTAATTTTATCTGAAGATAATTATTATTATGCTGTTTGACAAATGGTGATTTTCTCTTACTTCTTCTGCATTTAATAATTGGAATTCTGCTATAAGAAAGAGCATTCCCTTCTTCCCTTTAGCTTATTTATTGAATTATTTCTTTAGAATTATTTGGTACTAGTTTTGTAACTTTCTTACAAATATAAAATTATTTCAAAATAAAAGTTAGTAAATTTAAAAAATCTCTTAATGTTCAAATGTGGAAGGCATAGAGGGGTCTGGTAACTTTAGTGTAGGGTTATTTGTAAATTTAGATGTTTTCAAATAATATTAAGAAGAGGTGGCAAGAATATACAGAAGAACTGTACAAAAAAGATCTTCACAACCCAGATAATCACGATGGTGTGATCACTCACCTAGAGCCAGATATCCTGGAATGCGAAGTCAAGCGGGCCTTAGGAAACATCACTATAAACAAAGCTAGTGGAGGTGATGGAATTCCAGTTGAGCTATTTCAAATCCTGAAAGATGACGCTTTGAAAATACTACACTCAATATGCCAGCAAATTTGGAAAACTCAGCAGTGCCCACAGGAATGGAAAATGTCAGTTTTCATCCCAATCCCAAAGAAAGACAATGCCAAAGAATGACAGACAACCACGCAATTGCACTCATCTCACACACTACCAAAGTAATGCTCAAAATTCTCCAAGCTAGGCTTCAACAGTGTGTGACTTGTGAACTTCCAGATATTCAAGCTGGATTTAGAAAACATGAGGGAACCAGAGATCAAATTGCTAACATCTGCTAGATCATTGAAAAAGCAAGAGAGTTCCAGAAAATCATCTATTTCTGCTTTATTGACTATGCCAACGCCTTTGACTGTGTGGATCACAACTGTGGAAAATTCTTCAAGAGATGATAATACCAGACTACTTGACCTGCCTCCTGAGAAATCTATATGTAGGTCAGGAAGCAACAGTTAGAACTGGACATGGAACAACAGACTGGTTCAAAATAGGGAAATGAGTATGTCAATGCTATATATTGTTATCCTGTTTATTTAACTTATATGTAAAGTACATCATGAGAAACTCTGGGCTGGATGAAGTACAAGCTGGAATCAAGATTATTGGGAGAAATAGCAATAACCTTAAATACATAATTGACACCACCCTTATGCAGAAAGCAAAGAACTAAAGAGCCTCTTGATGAAAGTGAAAGACGAGAGTGAAAAAGTTGGCTTAAAATTCAGCATTCAGAAAACTAAGATCATGGCATCTGGTTCCATCACTTCATGACAAATAGATGGTGAAGCAATGGAAACAGTGACAGACTTTAATTTATTTGGCTCCAAAATCACTGCAGAAGGTGACTTCAGCCATGAAATTAAAAGATGCTTGCTCCTTGGAAGAAAAGCTATGACCAACCTAGACAGCATATTAAAAAGCAGAGACATTACTTTGCCAACAAAGGTCTGTCTAGTCAAAGCTATGGTCTTACCAGTAGTCATGTATGAATGTGAGAGTTGGACTATAAGGAGAACTGAGCACCAAAGAATTGATGCTTTTGAAGTGTGGTTTTGGAGAAGACTCTTGAGAGTCCCTTAGACTGCAAGGAGATCCAACCAGTCCATCCTAAAGGAAATCAGTCATGAATATTCAATGAAAGGACTGATGCTGAAGCTGAAACGCCAATACTTTGGCCACCTTATGCAAAGAGTTGACTCATTTGGAAAGACCCTGATGCTGGGAAAGATTGAGGGTGGGAGGAGAAGGGGACAGCAGAGCATGAGATGGTTGGATGGCATCACTGATTCAATAGACATGAGTTTGAGTAAACTCCAGGAGTTGGTGATGGACAGGGAGGCCTGGTGTGCTGCAGTCCATGGGGTTGCAAAGAGTTGGACATGACTGAGCAACTGAACTGAACTGAAACAATATGTACATCACTCAAATAGCATTAACAGAGAATTCTCCAAATCACCATTGACTTTGCCAACTATAATACAGTATCTATTGTATAATCTTTGTATATGGAAATTTAAGGTGAATACTATTATAGTACTCATCTCTTTCAATTATTGGAATTCATCCTAGTAAACTTCCTTTCACTGTCTATATCTTCAAATTCTAAATAATGAAAACTTGATTTTTAAGGAAAGGATCATAAGTTGAGTGGTCTTTAAGTTATCTCAGTTTTTCCAGTGTTAGTATAAGCTTGAAGAATAGAGGAATAACCAAAATAAAATATTTATTTATGTTTTAAAATCATTAATCTCATATTTTGATTTATATGCTGTCAAGGAAACTAAACTTCATTGCACTGGTACCATTCAACTGAGTCTATTTTAGGTTTTTATACATATATGAGATAGTACTTATTCACAGCAATAGTATTTTCATCTATATCATTTTTGTTTAGTTGCTAAGTCATGTCCAACTCTTCTGTGACCCCATGGACTGTAGCCTGCCAGGCTCCTCTGTCCATGGGATTTCCCAGCAAGAATACTGGAATGGGTTGCCATTTCTTTCTCCAGGGAATCTTCCTGACCCAAAGATTGAACCACGGTCTCTGGCATTGGTAGGTGGATTGTTTACCACTGGGCCACCTGGGAAAACCCTTTCATCTGTATTAGAATAATGTATTCACAAAACAACTTTTGTGGTGGGTATTATTTTCATCTTACACATGAGAACATGGAATCAGAGATGCAAATTATCTTTTTCATGTCTCCCAGTGAAAACTTTAAAGATTCTGATTAGAAACCCCAGGATTGTTTCCTTTGTATTATGTTACAAGAACCATGTTCAACCAAATTATTCCATATTAATTGAGATAGTAATAATTTTTATCTGTATTTTGTATTTTATTTTCTTTGCTCTCTAACACATTTTCTTTTACTAAATCCTATGGTCCTTTATTCAAATTTATTTCATTATTGTGGTTACTGGCTCAGAGTAGAAGTTGGAACATATCCATTTTCTTGAAATGCAGTTTGATAGGGCTGTTTCACAGGGATAGAAATAGAAAGGACATTAACATCTCTGTTATTGTGTTTGTGGTTACTTGAGTTATTAGAAACTGACTTATGAATGGTAGAGTATGGCTTCTAGTATTCTTTATAGTACATTGTTAAAAGCATTTCTGTTCTTTTTTTTTTTTTACCCAAGAAGATATAACCTGAAAGAGCTTTCTTTTAGATAAAACGTTAGTAGCTGTATTTTCAATCAGTCAGCATTAGTTGGCAAAGAGGTGTCCAGGTGATTGCCCTTGGCTTTATCTTGAAGAATCTGTCTCAGCAAGGTTTCCCAATGAGTTTGGATGATGTGAATGGTGAAGAAACAGCAAAGCTCGCTGGTTAGAAAAAATAGGAATACAAAAGGGAATTCATAGCATACACTACACTTTCAAAAGAATGATCCTTACCAGAAGATGAAAGGTACAAATCAACCTGAAAGTAAATTTTGTGCAGCTAAAAATAGAGTATTATATTAAAGATAATGCTTCTTTTTTTAAAAGGATGTGTGATTATCCATAATCATAAAATCTGCATGGTTTATAAATTGAAAATATTATAATGATTAATTATACATGTCATCTTGATTGACCATGGGATTGTTGGATAAAACATTATTTCTGGGTGTGTATGTAAGGGTATTTCTAAATGCACCTGTCATTTAAACCTGTGGACTCAGTAGTTCGTTTTCCCCCATGTGAGTGGGTATCATCCAATCTGTTGAGAGCCTGAACAGATCAGAATGCAGAAGGAAAGAAGAATTCAGTCTCTATTTCTGCTTCACTGACTGAGCTGGGACATCTCATTTTTTCCAGTCTACACATGACAGTTTTTTTTTCTTTTTTTTTTCCATTTATTTATATTTGTTGGAGGCTAATTACAATATTGTAGTGGTTTAGGCCATACAGTGGTATGAATCAGCCATGGATTTACATGTGTTCCCCACCCTGAATCCCCCTCCCACCTCCCTCCCCATCCCATCCCTCTGGGTCATCCCAGTGCACCAGCCCTGAGCACTTGTCTCATGCACATGACAATTTATACAGCTCTCCTGGTTTGTAAGATTTCAAACTTATACTGAATTTTACCATTGGCTTTCCTCAGTCTCCAGCCTGCAGATGGGAGATCATGGAATTTATCCTCCAAACTGCATGAGATAATTCCTCACAATAAATCTCTATAAAAGAAATATATTTATTTGCATAGATCCATATACATGTAGGATTATATATTGGTATAATATATATATTTCTATATAATAAAGATAAATATTAATATCTATATAATATTTATCTATATAGATAGATATCCTATTAGTTTTATGTTCTCTTGAGAATCTTGACTAATACAGGAGGAACAAATTATTTTAAAACAAATGATCTTTAGCACTTTGTACACAATTACTGTCCAATAAGTATTTATTGACACTAATTAATGCCTTTATCTGGACTCAATGAATTGAGTGCAGTACCTTCAAGAATAAAAGTCATAGTGTCTTAGATATGAAGAGCTGTTCATATCATCCTGGCACATGACCTGGTACCTCACTTTCAGTTCAGTTTCTATCTGCATCAACTTGTATTCTCTTTTTCTTGAAACTATAGGACTCTGAAAACACTGTTGCATTCCCATGTATAGCCCAGAAAACCTTTTAGAGATAAATGAGCAAAGACATGAATCAGACATTAAGTAGATGCTGGACTCTGGGTCTGAAAGAAATGGACATCCTAGGTTATAAATATTAATTGGAAAAAATAGGAGTCAGGTAACACTCCTAATTTTGAAAAATGTGCAATAACAGAAAGTGTTATAAGTACATGATAAAGAAGCCACTCTAAAGATATCCTCTGAGAAAAATACCACTTGAAAATGCATAAACGGAGTTGTAACTTCTTATGTAATTAGAAATACTCTTATATGGAAAAAAAAACACTAAATGTCCATTGACATATGAAGAGATAAAGAAAATGTAGTATATACATACAATGGAATGTTACTCAGTCTTAAAATACCAGGAAATTATGCCACTTGTGAGATGTGATTGGAGAGTTGATTTGGAACATACTTTAATTTCCTAGGACTGCCATAAACTTGGAAAGCTTAGAATAGTAGAAATGTATTATTTCATAGTTTTGGGTGCTAGAAAATGGGAATCAAAGTGTTAGCAAGGACCTTGATTTCTCTGAAAACTCTAGGGAAGAATCCATCCTTCCCTCTTCCTTGCTTCTGTTGGTTGCTGTTGTTGACGTTTCTTGGCTTGTAGATGCATCACTGCAATCTCTGTCTCCATAGACACATGGAGTTCTCCCTGCATCTGTGTCTGTGTCCAAATTTCTCTTTTCTTACAAGAACACCATTGATTGAATTCAGTTCAGTTCAGTTGCTCAGTCGTGTCTGACTCTTTGTGACACCATGAATTGCAGCAAGCCAGGCCTCCCTGTCCATCACCAACTCCCGGAGTTTACTCAAACTCATGCCCATCGAGTTGGTGATACCATCCAACCATCTCATCCTCTGTCATCCCCTTCTCCTCCTGCCCCCAATCCCTCCCAGCATCAGGGTCTTTTCAAATGAGTCAACTCTTCACATGAGGTGGCCAAAGTATTGGCCACTGTTTCCACTGTTTCCCCATCTATTTGCCATGAAGTGTTGGGACTGGATGCCATGATCTTAGTTTTCTGAATGTAGAGCTTTAAGCCAACTTTTTCACTCTCCTCTTTCACTTTCATCCAGAGGCTTTTTAGCTCCTCTTCACCTTCTGCCATAAGGGTGGTGTCATCTGCATATCTGAGGTTATTGATATTTCTCTCAGCAATCTTGATTCCAGCTTGTGCTTCTTCCAGCCCAGTGTTTCTCATGATGTACTCTGCATATAAGTTAGATAAGCAAGGTGACAATATACAGCCTTGATGTACTTCTTTTTCTATTTGGAACCAGTCTGTTGTTCCATGTCCAGTTGTAACTGTTGCTTCCTGACCTGCATACAGGTTTCTCAAGAGGTGGGTCAGGTGGTCTGGTATTCCCCTCTCTTTCAGAATTTTCCACAGTTTATTGTGATCCACACAGTCAAAGGCTTTGGCATAGTCAACAAAATAGAAATAGATGTTTTTCTGGAACTCTCTTGCTTTTTCAATGATCCAGCAGTTGTTGGCAATTTGATCTCTGGTTCCTCTGCCTTTTCTAAAAGCAGCTTGAACATCTGGAAGTTGACGGTTCACGTATTGATGGAGCCTGGCTTGGAGAATTTTGAGCATTACTTTACTAGCACGTGAGATGAGTGCAACTATGCATTAGTTTGAGCATTTTTTGGCATTGCTTTTCTTAGGGATTGGAATGAAAACTGACCTTTTCCAGTCCTGCGGCCACTGCTGTGTTGTCCAAATTTGCTGGCATATTGATTGAATTAGGGCATGTAATAATCAAGAATGATCTCATCACAACTTGATTACGTGTGCATATATCCCACTTCTAAATAGCATCACATTCACAGGAATCTGGGTTTAGGGCTTGAACATACCTTCTTGGAGGATATACTTCAACTCACAACTGAGCCGGATTGTAGAAGACTTTGAAAATACTTTTGACTCTGAAAAGATTTTCAAAATACTGTTTTGTATTATACAAAACAGTGGAGAAGCATGAAAGCTTTTAAGCAAGCTTTTAAGCAAATAATATAATTTTGCTTCAGAAAAAGGATGCTAGCATAATGGAGATGATACATAAAGGAGAAAGGGGAGAGAACTAGAAAAATCTAAAAACTTTTTTATTTTATTTTTAAGTTTTCAGAAAATTTTTTCCCATTTATTTTGTGACCAAAAACCTATAACTATTTAATATCTAAGATCTGTGGCACTGTCAAGCAAGAAAATATTGTTATAGAAATAGGAAGTAGTTTTTAATGTCATAATTTGATTCATTCCTTTTCTTAATCTTCTAATGGAAAAATAGCATAAAAATAAATGCAACTGGCTATTGAGTTTTTGGAAGTAAGATCATAGTCATAAAATGTCATTCTTATCACATCACATCAAGAATGTATGATATTACCATGACTCATCACTGTTGTTGTTAATTTGACCAACTTGCTCGGGTAGTGTTTATAATTCTCATTTATAGTTGCTCTTCTCACTTATTTTCATAGTATACTCTTTGGAAGGAAGTCGTTACTTCAGACCATATTTAAGGAATGAGAAGCTATGTTCTACCTCTTTGAGGATGAATGAAGTTTGTACACAAATTAGTTGGAAGTCTCCTGCATGGAAAACTTGTTTTTTTCCCCCATGTATATATTCAGCCATTTATTTACCTAAAAATATCCCCCTGTGCTTCATTCTTTCAAATTTCTTCTTTGCAAATTCCTGGTTACTACTGATCCATTCACAAGTCTGTGGTTTCTCCTTTTCTAGAATATCATATAAATGGAATCACACACCATGTCACCTTTTCAAAAAAGTGGAGAAAGTGGCTTTCTTTTTTCACTTAACAGTATGCGTTTAAGATCCATTCATTTTTTTGCATGGCTTGATTACTCAATCCTGATTATTGCTGAATAGTATTCCATTAGACAAATTTGCCACAGTGTGTATATCTTTTCACCTACTGAAGGACATCTTAGTTGAGAAAGTCAAGTGCAGTAAGTCTCCACATATGAATGAGTTCTGTTCTGAGAGTGCATTCATAAGTCCAATTTGTAAGTCCAATAAAGTTAGCCTAGGTACCCAACTGACACAATTGGCTATATAGAACTGTACTGTAATAGGTTTATAATATATTTCACACAAATAATACATAAAACACACAAAAATGAAGAAAACATTTTAATCTTATAGTACAGTACCTTGGAAAGTACAGTGGCACAGTACAGCAGCTGGCATATAGGGGCGCATTTGCATCTTTGAAAGTTTGCAACTTGAAGGTTTATATATAGGGGATTTACTGTATTTAATACAGCTACAGACATTATTTTGACTCAAAATTGGCTTCAATTTACTTAAATGCTTCAACCACTAATTAATTCTATTTTTAAAATCAGTTCTGCCACCTACCTCCAGCTGGAAACAGGTGCCCACAGACATAATTTCCATTAAGATATAAGATTCCCTGTGGTCTTTCTCAAGAATCATCCTGCAGTAGAGAGGCTGAGCAGCACACTGAGTATTTGAAATCGCAGAAACAAATGGAGAAATAAATTCCTGTGTCATTTGGGACTCTATGAGAATTGAATCAGGGGAGACTTCTTTAATCAGGTAAATCTTGAGTCAGCTCTTCATAACTTATGAATAATTATGGAGAATAGATTAGAAGAGGATTTGTATTCCAGAATCACTAAAGAACATGGGGCTATAACTGCAAACTTATCTCACTCTTAATTTTCCCCAAAGAGAATACGGAGGCAGAAATAAAAATGCACTTATTTGTGCATTTGCCATCTTTTGTGAGTTCCCCAATTTGACAGTTCATGATAATATAAATTTAAGTTTGGCTTTTCTCAAAGTGGGTGGCATTTGATCATAAATGTAATTGTAAAACCTTTGTTCTCAGGAAATTAGAAAATTCTAGTATGAGGAGTTTAAGTTAAAAAGTGGAGCTACTTTTGTCTGATTCAGGAGTGATTGCCGTAGAGTGGAAATCAAATTGTGTGACTTTAGAAAATAGCTCCAGAATACGATATTTTAAATCCAAAAAGTGTCTGACACTCATACATGCACTGAGTAGAAATACTATCTATTACTCCTGTCATGAGAAGAGTGATAATATAGAAGGTATGAAGATTGTATTTTTAAATACATTTAATTTTGGATTTCCTGAAGGCTTTTAGTTGATGAGAAGGATAATAATAGCATTATTATTGATACATTTATGAACTGTAAATGACAATGCCAGGTACATTTATGTTGATATCATTCTATATTTGCCACAGATGTATGTGATATTTACTATTATCTATATTTAAAAACATTAATTAACATGCTCAAGGCCACAGAACTTTTAAGGATGTCACTCTGATTCAAATCTGATCCAATTTAAAGCTCTTCCCTTTTTCTTAGTGACTAGGGTACACTGATAAGCAATAATGCTCATACTAACTCCATCTAAAAATCAATTTATTGAGGTATAATTTACATGAAATACAATGTACCCATTTAAAGTGCACATTTAGATAAATTTTGGGAAAATTTGCACAGGAAGGAAATCAACAGCACAATAGAAGTGTAGAATATATCCATCATTTCAGTTAGTTTGTGTCCCTTCTGATTCAATCTCTCTTTGTTATTCAGCTAAATCATGTCCAACTCTTTATGACCCCACAGACTACAGCACGCCAGACTTCCCTGTCCTTCACTGTCTCCCTGAGTTTGCTCAAATCCATGTCCATTGAGTCGGTGATGCCATCCAACCATCTCATCCTGTCGCCCCCTTTTATTCTTGCCCTCAGTCTTTCCCATCATCAGGGTCCTTTCCAATGAGTCGGCTCTTTGCAACAATCCCTCTGTGCCTACATTATTTCTTTTAGTCTTATTTGCTTTCTCTAGATATTCATTTAAGTGATTTATACTCTGCAGTCTTTGGTATCTGGCTTCTTTGACTTGTGAAAGTGTTAGTTGCTTAGTCATGTTCGACTCTTTGCAACCCCAGGGACTGTAGCCTGCCAGGCTCTTCTGTCCATGGAATTTTCCAGGCAAGAATACTGGAGTGGGTTGCCATTCTTTTCTGCAGGGGATCTTCCCAACCCAGGAATTGAAACTGCACCTCTCCCATTGCAGGCAGATTCTTTACCCTCTGGGCCACCACTTAGCAGAACATTTTAGGCTTATTTGTGCTGTATTTTTGTTCAACAGGTGCTTCAATTTTCTAAGTAGTATTCTATTGTATAAATATGAAAAAAAACCTCATTCTCCTAATGATGGACATTTAGGATGTTTCTAGTTTGGGGCCATTACAAAAAGAGTTGCTATGAAAATTTAGGTGTAAGTCTTATTTGAGCATAGGTATCATTTATTTGGTCAATGCTTAGGAAAAGGATTGCTGAGTTGTATATGGTAAATACATTTTTAATTATTTAAGTAACTGCCAAACTGCTTTCTAAAGTGGTGATGCCATTTTGCATTCCCACTGGCAATGCATAAGGCATCAGCCCTTAGTATTGTCTGAAAGTTTAATTTTAGTAACTCTGATGTGTGTTTAGTAGTGTCTCATGGTAGTGTTAATACATATTCACCTGATGATTAATGATATTGAGTATCTTTTTATGTATTTTCTTTGATAAATGTTTATTCAAATTTTGCCTATTTTTATTTGGTTAGTTGTATTCTTACCAAATAGTAAGAGCTCTTTTTATAGTTTAGATACAAGTATCTGTCATATATAATGTGATCATTTTCTTTTACTTTGTAGCTTTTCATTTTCCAATGTGTTTCTTTTTTTCTTCTTTCTTTTTGAATGAGGTCTAATTTATCAATTCTTTTATTTTATGATCTGTCCTTCTCCAGGACTGTATAAGAAATCTAGCCTACCCCAGCATCATGAAAGTTTTCTTTTATGTTTTCTTCTAGACAATTATACTTTCAGCCCATAGAGTTAGGACTATAGTGAACATTGAGTTCATCTTTGGATATGGGTGATGATTAAGGTTCATTTTTTTTTGAAATTGCTTCATTGCTAAATGTTGAAAATACTGTTCTTCCTTTATTAAACAATTTTCTACCTTTGTTGAAAATCAGTTATCATATATGTGTGTTTATTTCTGAATGCTTTATTCTATTTCTTTGCTCTCTATGTATGTCTTTATGCCAACACCATACTGTCTTGATCATTATAGCTTTATGGATATGTCTTGAAATCAAGTAACGTAAGTCCCCTGTTTTGTTCAATTTTATAATTATTTTAGTATTCCTCATTCTTTTCATTTCCATACAAATACTAGAACCAACTTGTAAAATTTATTAAAAGTGTCTGCAGAAATTTTGAGGGGAGTTGGTGGAATTGCATTAACTCTGTAAGTCAGGTGGTAAAAACTTTAACAATATTGAGTCTCCCAATAGTTAAGTATGGTATGTGTCTCTTTTTTTAGGAGTTCTTTAATGTATTTTACTCAAGCTTTACTGTTTTCAATGCACCCATACTCTTTTTAAAGGGTCAGATATCCAGTAAGTCTTTAAGATAAATCCATAAACTATTAATATTACTTCTTTGGTGGCCAAAAATTAAATCATTATATTTATTTTCTTTTAACTGGCAAAATCACTATGAACTTCTAAGCCTGAGGGACTGAAGACTAAACATATTTCTAAATACTGGTAGTGATGAATTTCCAGTTGGAGGAAGACATGGTATTTGAACTCATATAAACTAGAGGAACAATTTTTATTTAATGCACATTTACTGAGTACTTACTATATTTTAGGCATTGTTTTAGATGCTAGGGACATAGCAATGAACTGAGACAAAATTCTTGTCCTTCTGGAACTTTAGTTATGAACTTTTATAATGACAGAGCATCACTGATATGTCAAGTTGATAGCAGGCAGCAACAATTGATTACAGGCAAGTAGCAATAATTTGAAGTAATACGATGAGCAAGATCAAATTAGTTATATGTAGAACAGAAGGACCTTCAAAGTTGGTATTTATTAATGAAGAAGAGACTTTAAAATTATAGTCATAGAAATAATATCAGCTTTGTATAGCACTTCATATAGTGCTATGTGTTAACATTTTCCAAATTCTGAAATTGAGATAGAGGATGGCCCTAAACATCAATTATTTCTCAGTGATAGCACCTAGTGAAAACACTGATAGAAAACTAGTTTAAAGCCTATCCAGCACTATTTGTCATTAAAATGACTTCAATTACATAGCACTGAAGTTTGTAAATATGGAATAAAATGTTCTGGAAACTAAAAGGTGATTCACTCTGAGATCAGCTTTGGATTTTAAAACGATGTCATAGTAATTCAACTAAAATTATCTTATTAAATCTGTATCTAATTTATCAGTTCAGTCAATTCAGTCGCTCAGTCGTGTCTGACTTTGTGACCCCATGAATCACAACACGCCAGGCCACCCTGTCCATCGCCAACTCCCAGAGTTTACTCAAACTCATGTGCATTGAGTCGGTGATGCCATCCAGCCATCTCATCCTCTGTTGTCCCCTTCTCCTCCTGCCCCCAATCCGTCCCAGCATCTGAGTCTTTTCCAATGAGTCATCTCTTCACATGAGGTGGCCAAAGTATTGTAGTTTCAGCTTCAGCATCAATCCTTCCAATCAACACCCAGGACTGATCTCCTTTAGGATGGACTGGCTGGATCTCCTTGAAGTCCAAGGGACTCTCGAGAGTCTTCTCTAACACTACAGTTCAAAAGCCATCAATTTTTTGGTGCTCAGCTTTCTTCACAGTCCAACTCTCACATTCATACATGACCACTGGAAAAACCATAGCCTTGACTAGATGGACCTTTGTTGACAAAGTAATGTCTCTGCTTTTTAATATGCTGTCTAGGTTGGTCATAACTTTCCTTCCAAGGAGTAAGCATCTTTTAATTTCATGGCTGCAATCACCATCTGCAGTGATTTTGGAGCTCCCCCCAAAATAAAGTCTGACACTGTTTCCCCATCTGTTTGCCATGAAGTGATGGGACCAGATGCCATGATCTTAGTTTCCTGAATGTTGAGCATTAAGCCAACTTTTTCACTCTCCTCCTCTACTTTCATCAAGAGGCTTTTTAGTTCCTCTTCACTTTCTGCCATAAGGTTGGTGTCATCTGCATATCTGAGGTTATTGATATTTCTCCCAGCAATCTAGCTTCCAGCTTGTGCTTCTTCCAGCCCAGCGTTTCTTATGATGTACTCTGCATATAAGTTAAATAAGCAGGGTGACAATATACAACCTTGACCTACTCCTTTTCCTATTTGGAACTAGTCTGTTCCATGTCCAGTTCTAACTGTTGTTTTCTGACCTGCATACAGGTTTCTCAAGAGGCAGATCAGGGGGTCTGGTATTCCCATCTCTTTCAGAATTTTCCACAGTTTATTGTGATCCACACAGTTAAAGGCTTTGGCATAGTCAATAAAATAGAAATAGATATTTTTCTGGAACTCTCTTACTTTTTGGTGATCCAGTTGGCAATTTGATCTCTGGTTCCTTTGCCTTTTCTAAATCCAGCTTGAACATCTGGAAGTTCACAGTACATGTATTGCTGAAGCCTGGCTTGGAGAATATTGAGCATTACTTTACTAGCATGTGAGATGTGTGTAATTATGCATTAGTTTGAGCATTCTTTGGCATTGCCTTTCTTAGGGATTGGAGTGAAAACTGACCCTTTCCAGTCCTGTGGCCACTGCTGAGTTTTCCAAATTTGCTGGAGTATTGAGGGCAGCACTTTCACAGCATCATCTTTCAGGATTTGAAATAGCTCTATTGGAATTCCATCACCTCCACTAGCTTTGTTAGCAGTGATGCTTTCTAAGGCCCACTTGACTTCACATTCCAGGATGTCTGGCTCTAGGTGAGTGATCAGCATCATGATTATCTGGGTCATGAAGGTCTTTTTGTACAGTTCTTCTGTGTATTCTTGCCATGTCTTCTTATTATCTTCTGCTTCTGTTAGTTCCTTACCATTTCTGCCCTTTATCGAGCCCATCTTTGCATGAAATATTCCCTTAGTATCTCTAATTTTCTGGAAGAGATCTCTAGTCTTTCCCATTCTGTTGTTCTCCTCTATTTCTTTGGGTTTGTCACTAAGGAAGGCTTTCTTGTCTCTCCTTGGTATTCTTTGGAACTCTGCATTCAAATGGGAATATCTTTCCTTTTCTCCTTTGCTTTTCACTTCTCTTCTTTTCACAGCATTTGTAAGGCCTCCTCAGACAGCCATTTTCCTTTTTTGCATTTCTTTTCCATGGTCTTGATCCCTGTCTCCTGTACAATGTCACGAACCTCCATCCATAGTTCATCAGGCACTATCCATCATATCTATCCCTTAAATCTATTTCTCACTTCCACTGTATAATCATAAGAGATTTGATTCAGGTCATACCTGAATGGTCTATGGTTTTCCCTAGTTTCTTCAGTTTAAGTCTGAATTTGGCAATAAGCAGTTCATGATCCGAGCCACAGTCAGCTCCCATTCTTGTTTTTCACTGACTGTATAGAGCTTCTCCATCTTTGGCTGCAAAGAGTATAATCAATTTGATTTCAGGTTGACCATCTGGTGATGTCCATGTGTAGAGTCTTCTCTTGTGTTGTTGGAAGAGGGTGTTTGCTATGACCAGTGTGTTCTCTTGGCAGAACTCTATTAGCCCTTGCCCTGCTTCATTCTGTACTCCAAGGCCAAATTTGCCTGTTACTCCAGGTGTTTCTTGACTTCCTATTTTTGCATTCCAGTCCCCTATAATGAAAAGGACAACTTTTTTGGGTGTTAGTTCTAAAAGGTCTTGCAGGTCTTCATAGAACCGTTCAACATCAGCTTCTTCAGTGTTACTGGTTGGGACATAGGCTTGGATTACTGTGATATTGAATGCTTTGCCTTGGAAACAAACAGAGATCCTTCTGTCATTTTTCAGACTGCACCTAAATACTGCATTTCGGACATTTTTGTTGACCATGATGGCTACTCCATTTCTTTTAAGGGATTCCTGCCTACAGTAGTAGACATAATGGTCATCTGAGTTAAATTCACCCATTCCAGTCCATTTTTGTTTGCTGATTCCTAGAATGTCGACATTCACTCTTGCCATCTCCTGTTTGACCACTTCCAATTTGCCTTGATTCATGGACCTAACATTCCAGGTTCCTATGCAATATTGCTCTTTACAGCATCAGACCTTGCTTCTATCACCAGTCACAGCCACAGTTGGGCATTGTTTTTGCTTTGGCCCCATCCCTTCATTCTTTCTGGAGTTATTTCTCCACTGATCTCCAGTAGCATATTGGGCGCCTACCGACCTGTGGAGTTCCTCTTTCACTATCCTATCTTTTTGCCTTCTCATACTGTTCATGGGGTTCTCAAGGCAAGAATACTGAAGTGGTTTGCCATTCCCTTCTCCAGTGGACCACATTCTGTCAGACCTCTCCACCATGACCCGTCCATCTTGGGTGGCCCCACACGGCATGGCTTACTTAGTTTCACTGAGTTAGACAAGACTGTGGTCCTGTGATCAGATTGGCTGGTTTTCTGTGATTATGGTTTCAGTCTGTCTGCCCTCTGATGCCCTCTCGCAACACCTACTGTCTTACTTAGGCTTCTCTTACCTTGGACGTGGGATATCTCTTCATGGCTGCTCCAGCAAAGTGCAGCCGCTGCTCCTTACCTTGGACGAGGGGTATCTCCCCACAGCCACTCCTCCTGACCTTGCTGAGCCACTAATATGTGGTTGGTAAGAGTGAAAGGTTTATGTTTCTGCCTATGGTGGCTTGCAGCAAAATTTGCTGAAAGATGTAAAACTGAATAGCATATTTGACATTAGAAGTAGTGAAAGGCAATATAATACTTAAATGAAAGTCATACTGTCCTTAATGTGGTGGATTTTTAAAAAGTGAAACCCTAATGTTGCTAAAATTATCACTGTAAAAATTAGCCCTCTATTACTAATTTTCAATATATATTTAAAATATTTTGGAAGCCATGTTTTGAAATTCATTTAGGAATATAAAATGTTTAATTAGTACTTATTACTTAGTATACATAATATTTCATTACATAAATCATTTCATTTAATCCTTTCTGTAATCTAAGAAGTTAGGTACTACCATTTTCTCATTTCATAGATAAAAAACTAAAATTAAGGTTGATTTATATTTATAGTTTCAAATTGCTAGTAAGAGAGAGAGCTGACACTTGGATTCAGGCACATCTAGCTTCAAGCTTATGTTCTTTAACCCTGCATGATTCTGGTTAATAATTAATGCATAGTGAAGGAAAAATAGAAGAACTTATGGAATTTTATTCCTCTAAAATGACAATTTCAGCAGTAAGCCTTAAAATATATATCAATATCAGTGGCTTTACTTATGTAGTTGAAGGAAAACTTATAGGACACCATATAATTTAGTTGGTTGGTTACCTTTGTTTCTCCTCTTAAAGAACTAGGAATTACTTCCATGCTATTATCCATTTAAAACAAATACCTCTGAGTTTCTTATGCCAATAAGATTTAAATAATTTTTGGTTAATTTATTAAACATAGAATTTTAAGTTCAAGCTAATTTGTAAAAGCATAACGATAAAAAATCAAGCTATGAGAAAGCTCTGTATCATCCTTTCTATTATATTTGTGCAAAAATAATGCTATCAGTGTTTTAAAAGAGAAAAGTACAATTAAGAATGTACATGAACATACAGCCATGAGAAAACAGAATGCTGAACACAGAATTAAAACATAATAAGAGTAAAGACATATAATAGAAAATTTGAGGTCTAAAATAATTGAAATTTAGAAAAGATTATTTAGCCTCTAACCATAACTTGGAAGAGTTTATTAATATAAAAAAAATATTCAAACATCACATCCATCTAGGGATAATGAAATATTTCTTGTTGCCATTTTGTGGAGGCAGTTAAATTGAAATGTTTTTAAACTTGAAGAAATAGATTGATGAAAATGGAGAAATGAGTTAAATTTTAGATTAAATGTAATATATTCAGGAAATGATCTTATGAATACTTTTATTGTTCCAAGTAAGATTTATAAGGGGCCGGGAATAGACTGGTGCAGATCCATCAATAGCACATTATCAGGAGAGGCTACTTTTCACGTAGTATGGAAGATTAGGAAAGGACATACAGAAAGTTAAAGACGATATTCAGAAGAATAACAGGAAAGGAGATTTATATGGAAGCTTCCATAAAGTAATGACTTTGAAGTGCCTTTAAAGAGAGAAAGATAGCAAATCAGCTGTTTCTCATTCTGCTTAAAGCAACAGATCCAGCAGCCCAGGAATAGGAAGTAGGAGAGGAGACAGCAGCCTTCGCAGGAGCAACAGGAGGACGTCACAGGGAGGCATGCCTAGACTGAGGAGCATCCAGGACTGATGCTCCACGGCAGACTGCTGAGCTAGACTTGCGAAATGACTGGAAACGGAGTTTCCAGTTTCAGGGTCAGTTCAAATAAACATAGGTGTTTTGAATATCTCTTCCCTGGGTCATGAGGCTTCCCAGGTAGCTCAGTGGTAAAGAATCTGCCTACCAAGCAGGAGACATGGGTTGGATCCCTGAGTTGGGAAGATCCCCTGGAGCAGGAAATGGCAATCCACTCTAGTATTCTTGCCTGGAGCATTTCATGGACAGAGGTGCCTGGCGGGCTACAGTCCACGGGGTCGCAGAGAGTCAGACATGACTTAGCAAGTAAACAGCAGCAGCCCCTCCATCACAGCAAACCAACATAGCTGCCAGTTTCATGGAGCTGATGGGGAAAAGTAGTACCATTGCTTCCTTCCAGTTGTGATGGGTCCATTATTGTGTTTGGAAACACACTTAAGCTATGTCTACTTACTTTTGACACTGTGCTCTCTCTCATTCTGACCAAGTGGCGTGTACCTGCCTGGAAGTCAGCTTTGTGGTTGGCGGAGGCTTAGAGCTCTCAGCAGCAGTGACTGGGCTCATTTGTAGTTCACAGTATATAATGATTTTATGATGTCACGGTCTGGTCTAATCAGGACAGTTAAAAAATCATTTTGCTACTGAAGTGTAGCAGGTAAGAATTTACATTTATAGTCTCAAAGACAGAAGTTAAATTTTTAAAACTGCAGTTTGAACACCTGGCTTCCCTGGTGGCTCAGATGGTAAAGAATCCACCTGCAATGCAGGAGACCTGGGTTCAATCCCTGGGTTGGGAAGATCCCTTGGAGAAGGGCATGGCAACCCACTCCAGTATTCTTGCCTGGAGAATCCCCATAGACGGAGAAGTCTGACGGGCTACAGTCCACAGGGTCGCAAAGAGTCAGATGCGACTGAGCAACTAGCACATGAACACTTGAGACACAGCTCTTAACCAGTGTTTAAGTGTACAATGAAAGTGAAGTCGCTCAGTCGCCTCCAACTCTTTTCGACCACATGGACTGTAGCCTACCAGTCTCCTCTGTCCACGGGATTTTCCAGAAAAGAGTACTGGAGTGGGTTGCCATTTCCTTCTCCAGGAGATCTTCCTGACCCAGGGATCCAACCTGGGTCTACCACATTGCAGGCAGACGCTTTACCCTCTAAGCCACCAGGGACAATACAGTATAGTTAACTCTAGGTACAGTGTTGTAGAGCCAATCTCTAGAATGTAGTCGTCTTACTTAACTGAAACACTGTGCCTATTGATTAGTAACTTCTCATTTTCCCCTTTCCCCAGCCTCTTAAACTACCATTCATACTCTCTGATTCTACACATTTGATTATTTCAGATACTCTATGTAAGTGGAATCATGCAGCATGTGTTTTTCTGTGACGGGCTTATTTTACTTAGCATAATGTCCGCAGAGTTCGTATGTGCTGTCATGTTAAAGAATTACCTTTGTTTCAAAGGCTGAATAATATTGTCTTGTCCATGCACACCATATTTTCTTTGTCCATTCATCTGTTGAAAGACATCAAAGTTGTTTCTGCATCTTGGCTGTTGTGACTCCTGCTGTAGTGAACATGGGAGTGATATAGTATCTTTTTGAGATCCTAATTTCAGTGATCTCAGGTAAATGCCAGAAACGGGATTTCGAAAAGCTTCTTTTCTATTATCGAAAGGAGTCTCTATTTGAGTACCTTTCTCAGAGTCCTTGCCAGCTCCTGTGCAGTGCACAACCCCAGGCAAGCCATGCCGGTGGCCCATGGTGTACAGTGGGTGTCCCAAAGCTGCAATGCCCTGCCCCCTTGTCAGGAGGAAAAATATAATCCTGTCAGTGTGAAGCTTCTAACCCTACATCCCTTTGTTCCTGAGATTTTTCTCTAAATGACAGGGCATGGTAGGCATCATTCATCTGATTTTTAATGTCACTTGCCCTGTTCACATCTCTGAAATACTGTCGGGTGGTTCTTTGTCCAGTGACCCTTCAAGATGCTAATAGATGGAAAATCCTCTGAGGAGGGACATGCCAGGCCCCCTACTGGAGGTAAAGTTGAGATTACAGCTCATAACTGATACAGAGTTTTTCTTATATTAGGACTATCAAGGTTTCTCTTCAAAGATTTTAATGTTAATTGACTAGTCTGATTTCTTTTAATTTTTTTTACTGTGATAAAAGTCACAAAATGTAAAACATTATTTTAGCCATATTTACCTGTACAGTTCAGTGACACTAAGTACATTCACATTGTTGCACAACTCCCACCATCATCTATCTCCTGAATTTATCACCTTCCTAAACTGAAACTCTGTTCCCATTAAACACTAACTCCCCATTCCCCCCACAACCCCCAGCCCCTGGCTCCTGGCATCTATCAATGTACTTTCTGACTCTATGAGTTTGTTCTAGGTATCTTGTATAAATGAAGTCAAATACTGCACTTGTCAGCACTTAAAGTATATTGGAGTGTGTTTTTAAGAGTAATATATGTCCTATGCCTTTTTTCCCTGTAGGTTCTCATTAGTTATCTATTTCATGCATGTTGTTCTCTTAGTCTCTCTGTCGTGTCTGACTCTTTGCAGCCCCATGGACTGTAGCCCTCAAAGTTCCTTTGTCCTTGGAATTTTCTGGGCAAGAATATTGGAGAGGGCTGCCATTTCCTTCTCTAGGGAATCTTCCTGATGCAGGAATTGAACCTATTTCTCTTGCATCTCCTGCATTTGCAGGCAGATTCTTTACCCCAGGACCACCTGGGAAGCAACAGGATATATATGCCATAGCTAAATAAAGAGTAATGGGTAAAATAAAATTCACAAAAAGAAAAATGAGGAACCTTAGGCAATTATTTTGTAGATAAGAGAGGAACTAAGTTTTCAAAGGTCTTATGTCAGTCCTAAGGAATTAGTGAAGAGATGGGCATTGAAATGTTTTAGGCAAGGAAGTGGCGTGGTCAGATTTGAGGTTTAGGTCCCCCATACTGATGTCATTAAGAGTAGAACTGAAAAGGCTACACCAGTTAGAAAAGGGAAGGGATAGGCTCTAACTAAGCAGTGAATGGAGAGAGGGGACCTCATGTAGATATAGATATGAATAGCTGACAAAGAGAGTGTCAGGAGAAACTATAGGGGGGAAGAAAAGCACTACCTTCTTCATGCATGACTTTGTCTCCTCAATCAGATTATACCCATCTTGAGATTGAGATGATGGCATCTATTCATTATTTATTCCCCACAAACTCTGATAGAGATTTGGCTCATAGTTTTTGCTCAGTAAACATATTTTATTTACTTTGACCAATAATACTAGAATAAGATCTCTGAGATCTGATATTTTGACCTGATTGTGTTTTCTATACTTGTGTGTAGTCAATCTATTCTAGAGGCTTTCTGACATGGCATTGTCAATTGCTGGGAATTTTGTGAAACTCAACCCTCTTTATTTTACCATCAATAAACCTGACTTGATAATAGCTATTGATGTCAATAAAGTTTATGTGTTTTACCATAGTCATTATGTCATTGGGATGCTAATTGACTTTAATACTAGACCACATTTATGGCTATTTTATTATCGATATTTTGTGAACTCCTGTTCTCCATGATGCAAAGAAAACACTGCGTGTAACTTCCCTGTTCTCTCTGTGTGAAAAAAACTAGTCAAATCTGGTATGTATAAGTACATATATGCATGCATATATGACAAATGTATATATATACATATAAATACCTGTGTGTGTATATACATATAATATATATTTTCATATGTATAGTGTTTCTGATTCACTGACATAGACTGAAAAGCTCACAAAGTCATCCAAGTAGCAAAATCCATGAAAGAGTCGTATTACTTCAAAAAGTCTATTTAATAGGAATCATATATTTACTCATGACAAGGAAACAGAGCCTATTGACTACATTTCTTGCTTTTTAATTGAATTATAACTAGCAATACTATGCATGCATGCATGCTAAGTTGTTTCACTCGTGTCTGACTCTTTGCAACCCCATGGACTGTAGCCCTCCAGGCTCCTCTGGCCATGGCATTCTCCAGACGAGTATACTAGAGTGGCTTGACATTGCCTACTCCAAAGCAATATTATAGTTTATATTATAATGATAATTAGAGTATTATAGTTTACATATGATATTATAGTTTACATACAATGTTAGTTTCAGGTATATAACAGTGATTCAATAGATTTATACATTGTTCAATTTTCACAATTGGAGCAGTTACCGTCTGTTACCATATAAAGTTGTTACAATATTATTGACTATACACACTATATGTCCTCCACCCATTTTTAAAATGGGTTGGTTGTTTCTGTTTTTTGATGTTGAGTTATGTGAATTCTTTATATGTTTTGAATATCAACCCCTTATTGAATATATCATCCAATATCTTGTAAATATCTTCTCCCAGTTAGATTGCCTTTCTTTTTTTTTTTTTTAATTTTTATTAGTTGGAGGCTAATTACTTTACATCATTACAGTAGTTTTTGTCATACATTGAAATGAATTAGCCATGGATTTACATGTACTCCCCATCCCAGTCCCCCCTCCCACCTCCCTCTCCACCCCATCCCTCTGGGTCTTCCCAGTGCACAAGGCCCGAGCACTTGTCTCATGTACCCAACCTGAGCTGGTTATCCGTTTCACCCTAGATAATATACATGTTTCAATGCTGTTCTCCTGAAACATCCCACCCTCGCCTTCTCCCATAGTCCACAAGTCTGTTCCATACATCTGAGTCTCTTTTTCTGTTTTGCATATAGGGTTATCGTTACCATCTTTCTAAAGTCCATATATATGTGTTAGTATACTGTAATGGTCTTTATCTTTCTGGCTTACTTCGCTCTGTATAATGGGCTCCAGTTTCATCCATCTCATTAGAATTGATTCAAATGAATTCTTTTTAATGGCTGAGTAATATTCCATGGTGTATATGTACCACAGCTTCCTTATCCATTCGTCTGCTGATGGGCATCTGGGTTGCTTCCATGTCCTGGCTATTATAAACAGTGCTGCGATGAACATTGGGGTGCACGTGTCTCTTTCAGATCTGGTTTCCTTGGTGTGTATGCCCAGAAGTGGGATTGCAGGGTCATATGGCAGTTCTATTTCCAGCTTTTTAAGAAATCTCCACACTGTTTTCCATAGTGGCTGTACTAATTTGCATTCCCACCAACAGTGTAAGAGGGTTCCCTTTTCTCCACACCCTCTCCAGCATTTATTGCTTGTAGACTTTTGGATAGCAGCCATCCTGACTGGCGTATAATGGTACCTCATTGTGGTTTTGATTTGCATTTCTCTGATAATGAGTGATGTTGAGCATCTTTTCATGTGTTTGTTAGCCATCTGTATGTCTTCCTTGGAGAAATGTCTGTTGAGTTCTTTGGCCCATTTTTTGATTGGGTCATTTATTTTTCTGGAGTTGAGCTGGAGGAGTTGCTTGTATATTTTTGAGATTAATCCTTTGTCTGTTGCTTCGTTTGCTATTATTTTCTCCCAATCTGAGGGCTGTCTTTTCACCTTGCTTATAGTTTCCTTTGTTGTGCAAAAGCTTTTAAGTTTCATTAGGTCCCATTTGTTTATTTTTGCTTTTATTTCTGAAATTCTGGGATGTGGGTCATAGAGGATCCTGCTGTGATTTATGTTGGAGAGTGTTTTGCCTATGTTCTCCTCTAGGAGTTTGATAGTTTCTGGTCTTACATTTAGATATTTAATCCATTTTGAGTTTATTTTTGTGTATGGTGTTAGAAAGTGTTCTAGTTTCATTCTTTTACAGGTGGTTGACCAGTTTTCCCAGCACCACTTGTTAAAGAGGTTATCTTTTTTCCATTGTATATCCTTGCCTCCTTTGTCGAAGATAAGGTGACCATAGGTTCATGGATTTATCTCTGGGCTTTCTATTCTGTTCCATTGATCTATATTTCTGTCTTTGTGCCAGTACTATACTGTCTTGATGACTGTGGCTTTGTAGTAGAGTCTGAAGTCAGGCAGGTTGATTCCTCCAGTTCCATTCTTCTTTCTCAAGATTACTTTGGCTATTCGAGGTTTTTTGTATTTCCATACAAATTGTGAAATTATTTGTTCTAGTTCTGTGAAAAATACTGTTGGTAGTTTGATAGGGATTGCATTGAATCTATAGATTACTTTGGGTAGTATAGCCATTTTGACAATATTAATTCTTCCAATCCATGAACACGGTATATTTCTCCATCTGCTTGTGTCCTCTTTGATTTCTTTCATCAGTGTTTTATAGTTTTCTATGTATAGGTCTTTTGTTTCTTTAGGTAGATATACTCCTAAGTATTTAGATTGCCTTTCATTTTTTTTCATGGTTTTCTTTACTGTATAAAAGCTTTTTTAGCTGGATATAGTTTCATTTGTTTATTTTTGCTTTAGTTGCTCTTGCCTGAGGGGACACATCTAAAAAAATATTGCTAAGACTGATGTCAAAGAGGTTACTGCCTATGTTTTATTCTAGAAATTTTATGGTTTCAGGAACTACATTTAAGTTTTTAATTCAGTTTTACATCTATTTTTATATATGGTATATGAAAAGTGATTTAATTTCATTCTTTTGCATGTAGCTGTTCACTTTTCCTAATACCATTTATTGAAGAGACAGTCTTTTCCCCATTGTATATTCTTGATTCTTCTGTCTGTTGTAGATTAATTAATTATATGAGTGTGGATTTAGTTTTGGACTCTATTCTCTTCCATTCATATGTGTCTCTTTGTGCAAGTTTGACATGGTTTTGATTACTGTAGCTTTGTGGTATGATTTCAAGCCTGGAAGAATCATACTTCTAGCTTTGTTTTTTTTTTGAAGAGTCTGTAACTATTTGCAGACTTTTGTAGTTCCCTACAAATTTTAGAATTTTTTATTATAGTCCTATGAAAAATGCCATGGTATTCTGAGACTATTGAATCTGTTGTTTGCTCTGGGTAGTATGGACACTTTAATGTTAATCCTTGCATTCAGTGAATGTGGTAAATCTTTCCATTTATTTGTGTCATTTTCAGTTTCTTTCCACAAGGTCTTACAGTTTTCAGAGTACAGGTTTAAGAACTGCATTCCTTGTTTAAATACAGTCCTAAGTATTATTGTTTTGATGCAATAGTAAATTAGATAATTTCCTTCATTTCTCTTTTACATAGTTTGTACTAGTTTATAGAAAGGCCAGAGATTTCTGTATATCAGTTTTGACTCTTGCAACTTTACTGAGTTTATTTATTGTTCTAATAGTTTTTTGGTGGAGTCTTGGTTTCTCTATATAGTATCAGTTCAGTTCAGTTCAGTTGCTCAGTCATGTCCCACTCTTTGCGACCCCATGAAGCGCAACACTCCAGGCCTCCCTGTCCATCAAGTCAGTGATGCCATCCAGCCGTCTCATCCTCTGTTGTCCCCTTCTCCTCCTGCCCCCAATCCTCCCCAGCATTAGTATCATGCCATTTGCAAATAGTGCCCATTTTCCTTTCCAATTTGAATACCTTTAATTTCTTTTTTAATTTGTTTGTTTGATTGCTATGTCTAGGATATCCAATACTATGTTGAATAGAAGTGCCAAGGGTGGGCATGCTTCTCTTTTTCCTAATCTTAAAGGAAAAGTTTTCAGCTTTTCACCATTGAGTATAATGTTAGTTGTGAGTTTGTTTTATATGGCCTTTATTAATTTGAAATAAATTTTCTCTAAACCCACTTTGTTGAGAGAGTGTTTTTATCATAAATGGATGCTGAATTTTGTCAAATGCTCTTTCTGCATCTATTGACATGATCAAATGATTTTTATCCTTTATTTTGTCATGATCATATGATTTTTATCCTTTATTTATCTTTGCAATATGATGTATCCCATTGGTTGATTTATAGATACTAAACCATGCTTGCATCACTGGAATGAATCTCATTTGATCAAGGAATATGACACTTTAAATGTATTGTTGGTTCACTTTGCTAATATTTTGTTTAGGATTTGGCATCTATCTTCATCAGTGAGCATTGACTTGTAATTTTCTCGTGTTGTAGTATCTTTGAATGATTTTGATATCAGGGTTATGTTGGCCTTGTGAAATAAATTTAGAAGTATTCCTTCCTCTTTCATTTTTTGTAATAATGTGAGAATGCTGCTGCTGCTAAGTCGCTTCAGTTGTGTCTGACTCTGTGTGACCCCATAGACGGCAGCCCACCAGGCTCCTCTGTCCCTGGGATTCTCCAGGCAAGAACACTGGAGTGGATTGCCATTTTCTTCTCCAATGCATGAAAGTGAAAAGTGAAAGTGAAGTCGCTCAGTTGTGTCCAACTCTTAGCGACCCCATGGACTGCAGCCTACCAGGCTCCTCAGTCCATGGGATTTTCCAGGCAAGAGTACTGGAGTGGGTTGCCAAGAGGTGTTAACTCTAAATGTTTGGTAGAATTAACTTGTGTAGCCATCTGGTTCTGAACTTCTTTGTCTGTGTGTGGGAGGGGGTTTGATTACTGATTCAATGTTGTTACCAGTAATCAATCTATTAAGATTTTCTATTTCATCATGATTCAGTTGTAGAAGATGTGTTTCTTGGAATTTATCCTTTTTTCTTGTTGTCCATTTTATTGATGTATAATTGGTCATAGTAATCTTTTATGATCCTTTGAATTTCTGTGGTGTCAATGGTAACTTTTCTTATCTGATTTATTTATTTGGGCTCTTTTTTCTTGATGAGCCTGGTTAATGATTTGTTGATTTTATCATTTAAAACAATTAATTGTTTCATTAATCTTTTCTACTGTTTATTTTTTAGCCTCTATCTTATTTATTTCTGCTCTGATCTTATTTCCTTCTTTCTAATAACTTTGGATTTTGTTCATTCTTCTTTACTTTAAATGACAGATAGGTAGCTTAATTGAGATTTTTGTTTTTTGAGCTAGGGTTGTTTCTCTCTGTAATTCCCTTTTAGGACTGCTTTTACTTTGTCCCATAGAGTTTGGACCATTTTATTTCTGTTTTCACTTGTCTCAAGATATTTTTTAATTTCCTCTTTGATTTGCTCAGTAACTCATGGTTATAATAAATGAGCAAGTTGTTTAGTATCCAAAAGTTTGTGTTTTTTCAGTTTCCTTCTTGAATTTAAAAGCTTCATACTGTTATGGCCAAAAAAGATGCTTGATGCAATTTTAATCTTCCTCTATTTATTGAGATTTATCTTGTGGCCTAATATGTGAGCGGTCTTAGAGAATGTTCAATATGGACTTGGTAAGTATATGTATTCTGCTGTGTTTGGATGATATGTTCTAAAAATATCTATTAAGTCCATTTGATTTAACATTTTATTTAATGCTAGCATTGCCTTATTGAAATTCTGCCTGGATGATCTGGGGTATTTAAATGCCCTACTGGTAAAGAATCTGCCCACAGTGCAGGAGACCTGGGTTCAATCCTTGCATTGGGAAGATCCCCTGGAGAAGGGAAAGACTACCCCCTCCAGTATTCTGGCCTGGAGAATTCCATGGACTGTATAGTCCATGGGGTCTCAAAGAGTCGGACATGACTGAGCAACTTTCACTTTCACTATGATTATATTCATGTCTATGTCTCTCTTTATTGGTTAATGTTTGCTTCATATATTTAGGTGCTCCTATGTTGGGTTCATAAATGTTTATAACTGTTATATTCTCTTGTTGGATTGACTACTTTATCATTCTATAGTGCTCTTCCTTTTTTGTTATAATCTGTTATAAAGTCTATTTCACCTGATATCAGAGTTGCAACCCAAGCTTTCATTTTGCATGGAGTATCTTTTTTCTAATCTTACTTTCAGTCTATTTTTGTCTTTAGATATTAAGTGAGTCTCTTGTAAGTAGCATGTAGATTAGTCTTGTTTCCTTTAGCATTTAGATCACTTATGTTTAAAATAAAAGTGATAGGTATGTAGTTATTACCATTTTGTTACTTGTTTTCTGGTTGTTTTTGTAGTTCTTCTCTAGTTTTTCTTCTCTTCACTTACAGTCTAATGGGTTCCTTTAATGTTGTGTTTGGATTTCTTTCTCCTTACTTTCTGTGTGTCCAGTTATCTTGAGGTTCTTATATATTGATCTGTACATATAGCCATCTATTTTAAGCTGCTAAGTCACTGGGCTTCCCTGGTGGCTCAGCTGATAAAGAATCTGCTTGAAATGCAGGAGACCTGATTTCAACCCCTGGGTTGGGAAGATCCCCTGGAGAAAGGAATGGCTACCCACTCCAGTATTCCTGCCTGGAGAATTCCATGGACTGAGAAGTCTGGTGGGTTACAGCCTATGGGATTGTATAAGAGTCAGACATGACTGAGCAACTAAACAACAAAATTGAAGTTTGAAGGCATTCTAAAAACACTGCATTTTATGCCGTCCCACATTTTGTTTTGATATCATATTTTACATCTTTTATTTTGTGCATCCCTTAACTACATGCTGTTAATTGTGTAACTTTTGTCTTTTAATGTATACTTGCTTTTTAAGTGGCTGATCCACTGTTTTTACTATATATTTGCCTTTACCAGTGAGATTTTTCCTTTTATATATTTTCTTATTTCTAGTTGTGGCCTTTTTTTTTCCACTTACAGAAGACCCTTTACCATTTCTTGTTAGGGCCTTTTAATGTTTATGGACTGCTTTAATTTTTGATTGTCTCTGAATTGCCTCATCTTTCCTTCAGTTATGAGTGATAACCTTGCCAGATACTGTACGCTATTTTGTATTTTTTCCCCTCTCAACACTTTATATAGTATATATACTACTTTGTATAGTAGTATATCCTGCCACTCCCTTATTGCCTGCAAAATGTCTGCTGAAAAAATCATTTGATAGTCTTATGGGGATTCCTTTGTAAGTGATGTGTTGTTGTCTGTTGCTGCCTTTAAGGTTATCTGTAACTTTTGCTATTTTAATTATAATGTCTAGAGTGGGTCTCTTTAGGTTCATCTTGTTTGGGATTTTTTTTTTTCCCTTGTGCTTTCTATACCTGGATTCTATTCTCTTTCCCAGGTTAGGGAAATTTTCAGCTATTATATCTTCAAATAGTTTTTCTGTCCCTTTCTCCTCTTTTTGTATACCTATATTGCAAATGTTACTGATACTGTGCTTGATGTTGTTCCAGAGGTCCCTTAAACTCTCCTCACTTAATTTTTTCTTTTTTCTGTTATGACTGGGTGATTTCCTCTTCTCTATCTTACAGATTACATATCTATTCTTCTGTATTCTTTAATCTGCTCTTGATTAACTCTGGTGTATTTTAAAATTTTAGTTCTTGCATTGTTCAGTTATGATTGTTTTATTTTATTCCAAGTCTTTGTTGAAGTTCTCTCTCAGCTTTTTAATTTTTCTGAGTTTGGCAAATGTTCTATGACCTTTTCTTTGAATTCTTTATCCGGTTTTCCCTGGGGCTTTATTTGTTCTTTTGTTTAGAATATATTCCTCTCTCTTCTCATTTTGTTTGACTTTTGCTTTTTGTTTGTTTGAATTAGGCACAACAGCTACTTCTCCTGCCTTGAAGGAGTGGTCTTCCATGGGAGCATGCCCTGTGTAGACTACATGTGCCTGGTGGCTTGGCCATCTTAAGCTCAGGTGGGTGTGACCTGGGTGCAGTCCCTGGGGCGTGCTGTGCCTAAGGCCACTTTAGCAAGGTATCTGGGTCTAGAGTGAATGTGGTCTGGGGGTGGTTCATTGGGAGCACTGTGCCTGAGGCTGCCTTGGTGGGGCAGCTGCAGTTGGAGCAGGCACAGACGAGGGGAAGTCCTAGGAAGACTCCAGCAATGTTGCTTGCTGATACCTCTAGCCCTAGAGAGGGCTCTAGCAGTCCCATGCTCATTTTGCAGAAACCATAAGATTAGTAAGTGGATTTCTTTCCCATATCATCTAGGTGCCCTTTAAACTGCTATTTTTTTTTTTTTTTTTTGCTGTTTTCTAAGGTGGGTGGGTCTGTACTTGGGCCCCTCAGCACTATCCCTCCCCACTGAAAGTCACTGCATTGGAGCTGGGATTCCCATAGATACTTGTATCTGTTTGCTACCCATTTCTATGTGGTCCTTGTATGCACAGTAGCTATTCAACCAGCCTGCAGGTCTTCTTCAGGAGCTGCTCTATATGTAGGTATAGATTTGGTGTGTCCATGGGAGGAGTAACCTCAAGGTCCTCCTATACTGCCATCCTGTACCCTTTTTCACATTTGTTTTTTTGACTAGAATTATGTATCAACTCAATATGGCAACATTCATTTTCTCATACTTATTTTTGATTAATGACTTAAAATACTCACATACCTATACAGATGAAAAACCATTACTAATATATGCAAATTGGTAGAACAAATTCTGCAAAACCTGAAATCTGAGGTGAGTAAATAGAGAATGAGATACTCAGATGTAAAAAAATATCAAATCCCAGACACAGGTAGCATAATGCAGACTGAATTCATGCCTAATCAGCTAACAGGTAGTTGGAACAAATTCCTTGACAAACATTCATTAAGCACCACTATGTATGCATCAAGCCCTCATTTTTGGAGTCCATGATACATCAGTGAGCAGAACAAAAGCATATCCCTTATTAGTGGAGCTTGTGTTCTAGTAAGAATGAGATTTTTATACAATCCTGCCAAGAAGCAATTTATTGGATCGTGCTGGATTTCAATTAAGAAATATTGATGATCTGTAGAGAAGGAGGAAGTGTCTCTATGATATTAAGAATGGCTATAGAAATCAAAACACAATAGAAATTTCTGGGTAAATGTCAAAGACACAGTGCTTCTTTTAGTAATTTTCTGTAAAACCTGTCTCATTTTTCTCTGACAATTTCTATTTCTTGATATGAAGACTCTTCTCATTTGTAGAGAATTATATCATTTCTCTGGTGACTGAGGTTATTGTGTGGGTGGCCTATTTCATGCCTCTTCTTTTCAAGCTAAGTGTAATTGTACAATATGCTGTGTGCTATTTATTGATTAGTTGTACTGTGAAGGGACAGGAAATGTTACATATTGATGACCTGTGTGAGGGTTTAGTCTTGTTAAGCTACATGCACTTGTTTCTTTTAGGACAAAATATGAAGTAATCATCCTGAAAATTTTATCTTTCGAATCTGCTCCTTTCAAAGAAAGCAAAATCTATAAATAATTTATAGTTCTTTCAAAAAAAAAAAAAGGAAACCAAAAACAAAACTATAACATCTAAACTCCCAAAGCATTTGGTAGCTGGCTCCATTTTATTTGGAAAAATAACAATATTTTAAAATAAAATCTTACTCAGTGTAATGCTTATGGGAATGCTAGGTAGTGATTGTTAGACAATGGTCACAAGAGTTATATACTTAAAAAAAGAGAGAGGCTGTGAAATGAAGGATTATCTTGATAATTCTAACTATAGGAACATGCGTGCTTTTTATAGAAATATTTGACCAGAATGATTCAGATCACATCTACATGAAAAAACTTATCAGGCTGTTACTGAAATATTTTCATTTGTTACCTTTTAAAGAATACTTATTCTTTTAAAGAATGCTGGAGTGGTAGCCTTTCCCTTCTCCAGGAGATCTTCCCAACCTAGGGATCAATCCCAGGTCTCCCTCACTGCAGGTGGATTCTTTACCAGCTGAGCCACAAGGGAAGCCCTTTTAAAGTTATAGGCATAATTTTAAGGCACATAGCTAATTACATGTCTATGGTGTGTGTGGGGGGGGGAGTATGTGCACACTCAGTCATGTCCAACTCTTAGCAACCCCATGGACTGTAGTCTGCCAGGTTCCTCTGTCCATGGAATTTTCCAGTCAGGAATACTGGAGTGGGCTGCCATTTCTTTCTCCAGGGGGTTTTCCTGACGCAGGGCTTGAACCCTCATCTCCTCTTGTGCATTGGCAGGCGGGTTCTTTACCACTTGCACACCTGGTGGGCTTCTCAAGTGCGCTAGTGAGAAAGAAACCTCCTAACAGTTCAGGAGACATAGAGACGCAGGTTCGAGCCCTCTGTCAGGAAGATCCCCAACGGAGGAAATGACAGCCCACTCCAGTATCTTTGCCTGGAGAATCCCATGGACAGAGGAGCCTGGCGGGCTACAGTCCATAGCGTAGCAGAGTTGGACACGATTAAAGCAAATTAGCACAGCACCACCTGGGAAGCCCATATGTATATGGTATTAATATTTAATCACCCTGGTAGTTCATTATGAATGGATGTTTGAAGTGATTTTTTGTTTTTAAA
This sequence comes from Odocoileus virginianus, assembly GCF_023699985.2. Lineage (NCBI taxonomy): Eukaryota > Metazoa > Chordata > Mammalia > Artiodactyla > Cervidae > Odocoileus > Odocoileus virginianus. Next base: position 33,935,948 of record NC_069675.1, on the reverse strand, counting down.
AATTTCCCTTGAAAACCATAAATGAAGAAAATGCATTAAAAATATACATAATTCATATAGAGTTTGGACATGGTCACAAATGGACTCAAACTATTTTAGGGAGGTCTCTGATTTGCCATTGTGTATAAGTGTATATCAAGTTAATTTCCAGATATGCAAGGTTAAGAGAATAATTTGTTACATTTTTACTTTCATGTGCTAAGGGTTGAGTTCAGAAGACAGTGGCATAATCAGAAACTTGCCAGTGAAGTTCTTCAAGGTCACATTCTTTGAGTCTACAAATCTAGGTAGGCAGGTTTTAGTCAATATTCCAGGCAGCAGTAGGTAGGCACAAAATAGATGTATTGGAGGCAGTATTGATTCTGATGTCTGTTGTTGCATGTATACTCCTAGAAAGACCCTCCTTTTTTCCCTTTCTTTTCCTTAGAGGATAATTTCTCTTTTCTTTAAAGACTCCTCTTTCAGCATCTACTCTTGCAAGAAAGGCCACTTTCTATGATGAATTCCAGTCATTGCCTATACTGTGATGTAAGTAACAATTTCTATTATTAACAAAGAAAAATGCAATAAGAAAAGTCTCATTTATAGGGCATCCTACTACATTTAGTACTGCCATGTATTTATCACTGAAGATGTCTAATTAAATGGATGTAAAGAGATAAGAGACAGATTGAATTAAGGAGATCAGCACTCTCTGATTTGTGTTATTTGGTTACAGTTAAATTCTGATCTCATTGTGGGCTATACAGCCTTTCCTGGATTATACTAGAATGTTCTGCATTCATTATGTGATGCATTTTTGTGATGGGATACCATAGTGACCCCCAGTCTTTAATGAGAAAATGGATAACTTACAATGTCTAGGGGTCTTGAGAGCAAATATGTTTGTTTTAGTGGGAATCATATCTGAGAAGACCTGAGAGGAACATGGCAGTGAAAAGCAAATACTGATTTGGAGAGTACAGGCTTCCCTGGTAGCTGAGAGGTAAATCCACCAGCAATTCAGGAGCCATAGGAGACACAGGTTCAGTCCCTGGTTAGGGAACATCCCCTGGGGGATGGCAGGCAACCCACTCCACTATTCTTGTCTGGAGAATCCCATGGACAGAGAAGCATGGAAGGCTACAGTCCATAGGGTCACAAATCAGACACGACTGAAGTGACTTAGTACACAGCATACCATTCAGAAAAAAGGAAGGAGCAAAGATGAGGATGTCCTAGAACAAGAGAGGAAGACAGAAGTCAATTACTTCCTCTGTACCTGAGAATTAGTAGAAACTAATGCTTCCCTGGTGGCTCAGAGGTTAAAGCATCTGCCTCCAATGCGGGAGACCCGGGTTCGATCCCTGGGTTGGGAAGATCCCCTCGAGAAGGAAATGGTACCCACTCCAGTATTCTTGTCTGGAGAATCCCATGAACGGAGGAGCCTGGTAGGCTACAGTCCACGGGGTCGCAAAGAGTCGGACACGACCGAGTGACTTCACTTCACTTCAAAGAAAGCAGAAAGGAGTGGTGACAGCTGACTCAGAAATATGTCAGATTACCCCAAGGCTCTTGATCTCCCTAGTATCTTTCCTCTTCTCTCCTTCCTCTGTCTCTTCTAGCCATTTTTCATGGAACCTCCATCTGGTATTTAATGAGCAAATCCTTGTTGCCAGACTAGGGGCTTAGTGTTGAGAAGATAAGGTGATGCTGACCTTGAGAAGTTATTTGATATCTCTGATAAAGGTATGAGAGGATAATTACAAGTTGCTTGAGGGGCATGTAGAAGGGATTAGGATCCCACATCTCAGAATTAGGAATCATTACAACTCTTCTCAGATGGAGGGGGGAGAGCATGATGGTTTTAAGGGTTTGTTAGGGAGTCAAGAGACTCAGTGCAACTAGAACCCTGAGAACTTGGTTGTGTGTGGCCAGGGGAGTAGTGCAAGAGAGGAGTGCATGAGAAGGCATAGGTGGAGAAAGTCTGAGAGATAATCAGGAATCGATCATAAATCTCTTTTAAAAATATAATAATTTGGACATTATCCTGAGGACAATGGGGACCTGTTGAAGGATTTTAATCAAGAAGTGACATGATTAGATTTGGATTTTTAAAAGATTGCTTTGGCTGCCATGTAGAGAGAGGATCAGGAGGAAATTAAATTTATCTATTATTCATTAAGGTATTAAATTTGGTCAGGCAGCATTTTCACAAGCAAGACTTCTCTTCATTGACTCAAAAAATTTAAAGGCAAGATTTAAGCTCTTGTTTTGTGACTTAGAAAAACCATAGTGAAGACAAATAAAAATGAGAGAGCGACCATGTTTACTCATGCATGGTGTTTACTTCTCAGACTTGAGAATTATTTTTATAATAATTTTTCACATATATCTCTAGGCACACACACTTTCTGTAACTAAAGCAGCAATTACCATTCTATCCGGATTTGTTTTAAAATATAAGTCAAGGGAGATCAAAATTGTCCTTCCCTTATTGTCTATTTGAAATAAACATGAATTCATATAAAAGCTTATCAAAGTGATTTACCATGGCTTGGCCAATTACCTCCCACCTTAGGGCCATTCTTGGTTAATGATGGCCAGGCACATTTCAGGCTGTCTGACACTAAGCTCATAGCTTAGGGGTCCCCAACTGATAACAGTGATTATTCATGATATTTGGATTGTTAAATGCTCTGGTTTCCATCACAGTGCCCTTATTTCCTGCTTCAAAGTCTTTGTGAACAGTATAGTGACTTGGGCAACTTCAGGGGACTGATATTATGAGTCTGCAGGTTGGAGATTTCTCTTCCCAAGGCTAGTCACAGAGTCTGTGTTTGATTACTTACTCAGGAGAATTGTTCATAGCACAGAATTATCACACAATTGAACACAGCTGGCACTCTGGCCTCAAGAGGAACCAGAAAAAGATTGGGGAGGATAAATGACAGATAGGTCAAACACAGGCTAAGAAAGGGACCTGGAAAATAGAGAATCTCATTATAAGTTTAGGGATACTTTAAATCCTTGGAGATTTCTTTTTACACTCAGCTGAATTCTACTAAAATTGAAAAGTAGTATCATTTGATTGTTAGTCTTCCTATAATCAAATTTAATATAGTTTTATAAATGTTTTTCTAATGTATTACTTCTCATCTTTTGTGTGTGTGTGTGAGCTGCATGGTCTATTATTGTCAGTTGGCAGCTGAGGAAAATGAGCAAAAATATTAAATAACTTATCTAAGGTAATATAATTAATTAAAAAAGAACAAGGGAAAGATTCCAGTTCAACTTCCTAACTCAGCTTTTTTCCACTCAGTGTTAATCAAAACAGATTTAGATGTAATCATTAAGGTCTGCAAATAAAAAGTTACTCGGTCCATAGTTTGGGGTTTGATTTGAACATTATTCCTCACCCCATCACCTTTTTGAAACTGGAGTAAATACTAACAAAGATAAGGAAATATTGGAATATGACAAAATTTGATTTAGTGAGAAATTTTTTTTTTATCAGTATCCTGTCTTGGAGGGTTTTTTTTTCTCTCTCTCTCTCTTTCTTTCTCTGTCTAGACACAAGTTCCTTATTATTTTCCTACTTATTTCTTTATTTTAAGATGTGAAAATAGAAGATTGGAAGGAATGGATATGGGAGTCTCAAAAACTCATTTGTTTAACTCAAATATGAAAGTATCAGATACTTTCACAGCATTGTAGTAGACCACGAAGAGGAGAAAGTTAAGCTTAACAAAATGCCTCAGTGGGTTTCATTGAGTTCCCACAGAGCTACTCTAGAGGGCACTAGTGGGAGGATTTAAAGTAAAGAAAATGAGACTAAAATCCCACATTAGAGAAGTTTTGCAACCTAATTAGAGAAATATACACATTTGAAACCGTTAAGCAACTGTACAAAGTAATATGCGAATAAGTGTAAAAATGTGTGATTCTTGGCTACAGTTTGCTTGTTTTTGCTGAAAGTTAAATATCCTAAAGTTAATCCAAGCCACAAAGCATCAAAGGAGTTAGATTGGATACCTGAATATCTTTTCCCAAGGCAGGAAATGCAGCAAACAGCACAAGAGTGCTGTTAGAACCCTGGTCAGCAACTGCATTCAAACTTCATCTCTGTTCCCTTCTGCATACCTACCACATTCCTTCTTTATTTTTCTATAGATCAAGATTTTCCTGCTTTATTATGCACATGGCTAAGCACAACTCCCATGTTATTCTGAATTTTATATTTTTCATTTAAGTAATCAAGCCAGGGTTATTAGCTACCTATCCCTGAGTCCCAGTTTGAGTTATTAGGACCGAGGTTCTGACTGGTTCATCTTGGGACAAGTCATTACTTCCTCATTCAGTCGGCTGTGGCAGAGCTGGAGAGTCATAAATACAAAACAAATGCAGGCAAGCATTTGAGGGGAGAAGTAAGTCCTATAAAAAATGTGTCATGTCTTAGTAGAAAATCTTATACTATTTATAAGAGAAACTAATTCAGAAAAAAATTATGGGCTGAGATGTTTGCTGGAAGGCCTTGGGAACTGGTAGCACATAAAGAATCAGGAATATTTAGATTAGTGCAAGAAGATGGAGGCAAGGAATAATGAAAGATAGAGTGATAGAAATGGCAAAAATGTAGAGATGAATCAGGTATGTTTGAGGAGCAATGAGTGGATGATTTTCCTGGAGTTAAGGGTTCATGTAGTACAGTTTTGGGCAAATGACTCAATATTGATGATGATAAGTTTGCCTGGGGTTCCAAGCTATTAAGGCACAGGGACTCAAATTCAGCATCTGAAACACTAGTTCTGTTGCTCATTCAGCCTCACTGTGATTTCTAATACTTGAGTATTGGCAGCTATGGAGGGTAGCCACAGTTATTGTGAGGACAGAGAACAGATGTCACGATTTTAGGTGAATAGTAAGGAAGCAGAAATAAGACATGTAGACCTTTGTTTTGAGTTTAAAAGTAAAGGGAAAGAAAATTTCAGAACAGAATATGGGTTTGGGTATGTTTTTATGGTTTTAAATGGATGTAGAAACCTTGAAGTGCTTCACCAGAGGTGAGGGAGCGCCTGGGGATGAGGAGAATGAAATGTTTAAATGCAAAGTTCTGAGGAAAATGGCCCAGGTGGAGGGGGCAGCTCTCCAGAAGAGTAGTCGCTGGTCTTCCTTGGTGAGCCAGGGCAGTTAAGGGATGGTGGAGTGTGGAGATATTTCAAGACAGTTAGTCAACAAGCTTCTTTATTCCTAGTTTCCTTCTTTATTAATAGATAATAATATATTTGATACAAAGGTTTTGTGAAAATACCATTAGCAACTGTGTATAACTGCTTAGAACACAGTAGAAACAATTTTTGGTGGTAATGTGTTATGTTGAATGCTAGGAGGCTAGACTCACTAGAGATTCCATCAACTCCCTCATGTTCCTCAGACTCCTTGCAGTTAGCTGGGGTCACAGGGTCACTCTGCTCTTGGGCTACAAGCAGAAGTGATGCATATTCCTTCTGGGAAAACATGTGACTAGCCAGTGATTCTCCCATTGTCTTGCCCTCTGCCCAGCAAAGAAATGCTCCTTACGGTAGGGACACAGTCAGTCTGAATAGAGTAGTTTCACCTTCTATCTCATCTTGGCTAGCATCAGTCATGTGTCATGATGAAAAAAATGTACTTTTCAGGGTTAATTGTTAAGTCTGCATAACCTAGTCTATCCTGATTACTACTACCACCACCAGGCTAATGGCAGTTTCCACACCCTAGTTATCTTGTTTCTAAGAATATACATTAAAGTAGAGCCTAGTATTTCTATCTAGTGCTGGGAATGCTCAATAAAGTTAAATTTACTTAGCTTCCTTTTGGAGTGATTCAGAAAGTACTGTTTCAGCATGGACCAAGTGCCATGTGCTGGGAGTTGAGAACACAAAGTTAATAATAACAATAGTATGTATTCAGTTGCCTTATTTCAGTTATAGTGTGCCTCACAACAAAACTATGAGTTTCACTATCAACTCCATTTTACAAATGAGGAAACTGATCCCAGAGAGATTAATTACTCTACCAAAAACATACAGCTAATGGGTGGTAAAATTAGAATTCTAAGGCACTAGAATTTAGATTTTCATCACTCTGTTATTTTTTCCCCTTATTCAGCGGTATCTACCCCAGGGAAGTCCAGAATCTCTGAAAAGAATTCTAAAACTCTAAGTGATGGATTGGGTACATTAGAATTAGCTGAGAAATGTTTGTAAAAAATAGTTATTTCATGAGTCCTTCCTTGACTCACAGAGTCAGAAGCTCTGTGCTAAGGTTTTGCTTATTCTAGATGCCAAACAGATTTGGGAACCACTGTTAGGAGTAATATAGGCACATAAAAATTGTAACATGATGAGAGAAAAGAGAGATTATTTGAAAAGTCCAATAGAATGTATATGGGAGCAGTTAATTCTGCTTCTGAAATTATAAGGTGAGTTTGTAGTTAAAAGAAGAGGGGGAAACAGTTTGGTTAAAAAAAAAAAAATGGGTGAAAGAAAATCCATGACATAAGATAAGCAAACAGAAAAAAAATATTTAGTCCACTTAACCTCAAAATGTTGGGGTTTCATAGGATTTAATTTCCCTTGTTTCTCTACATTTTCTCCTAAAGTGATCTTAATTATTGCTATGGGTCTAAATACTACCTCTATTATTGTTAAGTGCATGTTAAGTTGCTTCAGTCATGTCTGACTCTTTGCGATCCTATGGACTGTAGCTCATCAGGCTCCTCTGTCCATGGGATTCTCCAGGCCAGAATACTGGAGTGGGTTGTCATGCCCTTTCACCAGGGGATCTTCCTGACCTAGGGACTGAAGCCACATCTCTTATGTCTGCTGCATTAGCAGGGGTGTTCTTTACCACTAGCGCCATCTAGGAAGTCTTACTTCTATATTAGTGACTTCCAAATTTATCTGTTCAGCCCTGAGTATCCCCTAAGATCAAGGCTCTTATAGGAATTGGTTACTGGTCTTTCCTACAGATATTTCACAAGCTTTGAAAACTTAATACATCAGAAACTCTTGATTTGTCTCCTAAACTAATTCTTTAAAACATTCAAGCCTTCATAGATAACACTGGTCCTGTTACCCATTGTTGCATAACAAAGGATCCCAGAACTTAGTGGCTTAGAGTGACAATTTGTTTTTATTATTATATCCCATGATTCTGTACATCAGGAATTTGATCAGGGCACAGCGGAAATCACCCACCACTCTGCAGACATGCCATAATGTCTGGGGCCTCAGCTGAGATTGGGCTTCCTTGATGGCTCAGCTGGTAAAGAATCTACCTGCAATGTGGGAGACCTGGGTTTGATCCCTGGGTTGAGAAGATCGCCTGAAGAAGGGAAAGGCTACCCACTCCAGTATTCTGGCCTGGAGAATTCCAAGGACTATATAGTCCAAGGGGTTGCAAAGAGTCGGACACAACTGAAGGATTTTCACTTCACTTCACTTCCGCTGAGACAGCACTACTGGCTGGAAGTTGGAAGAGCTGGGGGCTGGATGGGCAGATCTTCCTCTCTGCGCCTCCTTGTCATGCCTGCCCTGCTGGTACCTCTGCCTGGCTTTCTCATAGCATGACTGACTCATGGTAGTCAAACTTCTACCTGAAATTCCAAGGCACTAAAAACAATTGTCCCCAGAAACGGGCAAAGCTTTCTTCTAGCCACATCTCAGAAGTCCTAGAATGTCCTTTCTGCTGTATTTCTGCCTCAGACTAGTTCAATCTAGAATCAAAGGGTATGTGGTACAGTAGTGGTGAGAGTGGAGTTTATAATCTATCTCTTAATGAAGGGACTAGCAAAGAATTTGTAGCTAAGTTTAATTTACCACAGACACCATAACATCAACTGCTCAAGCCTGATATTCGTGATTAATCCTTTTACTTCTTTCTGTGGTCTCCAGTAAATCTTGGTCTCACCTCCACAACTTATCCTGAATCTACTTCTTCTGACATTACCATAGTCCAAATTGTCACCATCTCTTGCTTGCAAATGCACCTTGACTTCTTTCACAGTTGTCTTTCTTGCCTTCCTATGATGCTATTCTCCAACTAGAAGTCAGTGTGTGATCCCATTACTTCTGATTAAACTACCTACTCCCTGGCTTCCTTTTACATTGAGAAAATCCAAATTCCTTTACAGGACCTATCCTGGTCTATCCCCTGCTTAACTCTCTAACCTTATGTCAAATCATTTTACCCAAACTCATTACTCTCAAGACACACTGCTCTTCACTCAGGGCCTAGAGCAGTAGTTCTCAGTGGGAGAAATTTTGCCCACCCTGCAAAAGGCATTTGGCAATGTCCTGAGATGTTATTCGCTGTCATGCAGTGGGCAGAGGCTGGAGATGCTGCTAGATACTGTCCCAGGCACAGGAAGGCCCCACAAGAAATGCTGATTCTGATAAAGGTTGAGAGGTATTTCTGTCTGTTAACCAAAGAAGTGCTACGCTGTGCAATTCACTTTGTCCCAGCAGCTTTAAAATATGATTCTTTACACATTAGAAAATGTGGGAAGTTTTCATTATTTCAATTATTTGCATAAATTGATGCTTTGCTATTTTTGTATCACATTATTTCAAATTTGAATAATTCAAAACCATATAAATTGCATTATTTGTCATTTCCAGTCTTCCTAGTTTAGGAAAGAATGACGTAGCATTCTCTACTACTCCATCTTTTTTTTTTGGAGGTCTCAGGACATGTTGAGAATGGCTCTCCTTCTCTTGTTAGTAATCAGCAGCAACTCCCTGTGATTCTATAGCTTTCTCAGAGGCCTGATGACCACTGTTGCTATGGAATCTGATGGGACCTTAGACTCCAAAAGTTGACGGTGCCTTAGACCTTGGGGTTTAGCCTGGCGCTCAATTCCCTTCTTCCCAACACTCCTTCTAATACTTGCTAACATGAACTTGGACTCCAATGTTTTCCCTGACCCTGAAATGCATTTATCGACAATACCCTGAGCAATATGGAAACACACACTTTGGTCAACCTTAATATAGATTAAGGTATTTCAGGAAACATAGATTTGTGAATTCTTCCTTTCTTGTCCATCTCTGCCCCCACTATTTGCCTAGAACAGTCTCTGCAAGGGAAGGTGACTGGCCACCTCTATATAACATAAGGATAATACTTTTTCTGACCCAACCCAGACAGAAAAGGAAACACAGACACACACACTTGCATTTCATCAGGCACTTGGTTCATTGGGGGAAAAAAAGCAGGATATCAAGGAATACCCAATTTAATCATTTGCCGGTTCTGCTTTTGGACATAAAAAAATGTCCTTTGAGGTCAGATTTCCTGAGAGTCTGATTGAAGTATCACTGGCAACTGTGAAATCTGAAGGTTCAATTGGGGGTAGCCACCCCAAGAAAATAGCTGATTCTTTCTGCTTACCTTTCATTTCACTCTTAAAGAAAATTTTCAGGGACAATAACCTATAGAAAGCTATTGACACTTTAGGTTATCCTCAAGATAGCTAAATGGAGAATAAAAATTTATTGTAAGCATCTGTGTAATATTTTGAAATACACATAGGACTTCTTCCTGCTTGTTTTGCATAATATCTGTGCTCAGCAATATCAAAGAAAAAATGAGCTCTTTTCTATAAGCTGTTGTATGTCTGGTTTGTTAAGTAAAATCCCTTAGTCTCATTAGACCAAAGAAGACTATGACCTCTTGTGGAGGCTAGGTGAAGCATTTTATTGCAGTAAGCATTACGTAAGCAAAAACACATAGAAATATGTGTGATAGCTTTCATGATTCCCTGATCATAGCAACTTGAAGTGGTTTCTCCCTGTTGCGAGCTCCAATATCATGTATCTGCTCTGGTCATAATTCCTTTAAATACTGTCATGTTTCATGATTATTTAGAATATTTACTTAACATACTACATGTCAGCCATTTTTTGGTGGCTGAAAGTGAAAAGTGAAAGTGAAGTCGCCCAGTGGTGTCTGACTCTTTGCAACCCCAAGGACTGTAGCCCACCAGGCTCCTCCATCAGTGGAATTTTCCAGGCAAGAGTACTGGAGTGGGTTGCCATTTCCTTCTCCAGGGGAACTTCCCAACCCAGGGATTGAACCCAAGTCTCCTGCATTGCAGGCAGACACTTTACCATCTAAGACACCGGGGAAGCCCTTTTGGTGGCTGAGATTATAAATAAAACACAGTTCCTTCCCTTAAACTACTCACAGCTTACTAAGAAATTGCATAAAAATAAATATACAATTACAATGGCTTATGAGAAGAGTGCTAACAGAGATTTGTGGATAGTGCTTTGAAAGTTCAAATGTGTTGGTAATATATACCCTATTTTTTGAACTAATTTGTAAAAAGAAATTTTTCCCAGTGACCATTCCCATAATAACTTGAATTTATTTGGAAGATATTCAGTGTTTATTATTTTATTTTCATTTTTGGGAGAGGATATCCTCTAGAATTCTTAAAGTACTATTTTTATTGAAGTATAAAATATACAAAAGGCATGATACATCCTACATTTTCATTTATATTTCAGTGAAATATCTAAAGTAAATATGGCCATGAAACTGCACACCAAAATGGTGTGCTAGACATGACTTATTCCAGTTTGTGGGATCCAAATGTTAAACATGCAGGAATTTTGCCACTAGTTGTTCAAATGCTGGTAACTTGAAATCAGGCAGCATGACGATATGTAAACTATGAGGAACTTTGTTTCAGAAAACAAGTTGCTAAACATTTAAGATTAATCACTGTTGATTAATAAATAGAAAGTTAACATCATCTCTGAAGCCATTCCTAGGTCCACTTCCAGTCACCAGCCATTTCATTTTAGGAGTAGTCACCAACTTGACATCTAGTACTATCAGGCAAATTTACTATTTTGGAATTGTATAGGTCGAGGAAAGAACTGATTCATGGAAGATGTGAAGTTTGAATGATTTGTGGGCTCTCTTGAAATAAATACTTGATTATAAATACAATATATGTTACAGGGCCTGAGATTGGATCTGAGCAAGTTGAAGATTATCCATATTATCTTCATAGTAAATCTAACTCTGCTAGCATGTATATTTGTTTTGTTTTGTATTTTGGTCTTGTTTCTATCATTTTTATTGTGTTTGAGAGGTTCATCTATGTTGTTGCATGCAGCAATCTGTGCATTTCATTGTTTGAATTTACCACAATGTACTTATCTATGCTATTGTTTCCAACTGAAGCTCCTACCAATATTTCTGCTGTAAACACGTGTACCTACCTTTTAGTGCAAACGAGTTACATGGCATTGGTTACATTACATTACATTACACCTGTGATTGACACTGTGACATCATAGGGTGTTCATGTGTTCAGCTCTAGTAGATAGTGACAAAGAGTTTTTCTGATTGGTGGTAAAAGTATACGGTCCCAACATCTGTGTATGGGAGCTTCAGTTCTACACTCCTACCAAATGAGGGTATTGTGAGACTTAAAATTCACCATTCTTGTGGGTGTGAATTGCCCTGATGACCAGTTAGCTTTAGTATATTTTCAAACAAGTTTTGGCCCTTTTGATATTGATATTTTCTTTTGTGTAGTGTTTGTGCATTAAAAATTGGGTTATCTGTTTTTAATGTCTTACAGCAGTTCTTTTTATATTGTGGATATGAATTCTTTGAGGGATATATACAATGCAAATATTTTCTCTCATTTTGGGTTTCACTCATTTAAAGTTACCTTTTAATGAAGTCAAGTTCATGATTTTAAAGAAATTTAATTTTACATGCTATTTAAGGTCTATGAAATAATTTCCTCCCACAAAACATTAGGAATATTCTGTGTTTTTTCTAAGAGCATTATTGTTTTTGTTTACTGAAAAATATCTATCACTACGATGGAGGATTTTTCTATATCTTTTACTTCTGTCAAGTTTTGCTTTATGTAATTTGAATTTTATTCACTGCAAAGAAATTTAGAATTATAATGTGTTCCTGGTGAATTGATATTCTCTTTATATTCAGTAATGCTTCTGTCTCAGAGTCTATCCTTTCTGATATTTGTATACTTATAATAGTTATCTTTTATTTAGTATTCATATTGTACACTTTCCCTTCATTTTCAATATATTTGTATCTTTATTTTTAAGATAAGTCTATTCTATATACAGTTGTTTTTATCCAATCTGACAAACTTTGTAATTTAAAGGAGTTTTTAGTTCAGTTACATTTAGTAAAGTTCTTATGTATTTACTTTTAAATCTACTATCCTAGGATTTTATTTATACTTCTTCAATGTGTTCTGTGTTCCTTTTTTGCCAGGGTAATTTTTCTCATTTTATAAGTTTTTGCAAATATTTTATACTTTTCCCTATTGGCTTACTAGGTATACATTTGTTTACTATTTGTATTGGTTGCCCTAAATTTTACAACACATTATTTCTGACTTATTCTAAAAAATTAGTATTTTTACCACTTCTTCTATTTCTAATTAGACTTTTGCTGGTTTTTGTCATATGTTTTATTATACATATGTCTAACTATCACAAGGCAACATTCGTATTATTTTCCACAGTTAATGGCCATTTAAATTTAGCCACATATTTATTTCTATAATTCTCTTTCCTTCCTGAGCTTCCATGATTATATCTAGGTTCATTATCTAAATATTAAATGTCCTTTAATATTTATTTTAGTGCAAGCCTTTTGTTTTAAACATAGTAGCTTTAGACTAACTCCTGAAGTCAGATTATGTCCTCCAACTTTGTTTTTTTCTTCAAAATTATGTTGGCTCTACTACATCTTTCACATATCTATATAAATTTAAGGTCACCTTGTCAATTTCTAGAAATAAGTTATAACTCATTTTATTCTTTGACTTTTGCTATTTCAGTATCTTTTTTGAAGATTGATTATTTTTATATATTTGATCATCTTGTCTAAGAATAAAAGGAGTTTAGTTTCTTAATTTCCAACCTGTATGACTTTCCTTCTTCAGTTGCACTTGGTGGGACCTACAAAACTATGTTGAATAGAAGTGCTGAGAGTGGACAGAAAAATCCTGTTCCCAGACTTAGGGAGAAAAGTTGTCTTTTCCCTTTAACTTTTATTAGCTGTAGGTATTTTACAGATGCCTTTTATTGAGTTGAGGGTATTGTTTTCTATTCCTGGATGTTGAACATGTGTTAGTTGCTCAGTTGTATCCTATTCTTTGCAACCCCATGGACAGTAGCCCGCCAGGTTCCTCTGTCCATGGAGTTTCCAGGCAAGAATACTGGCAGGAATACTAGAGTGGGTTGCCATTTCTTTCTCCAGAGGATCTTCCCAACCCAGGGATTGAACATTGGTCTCCTGGATTGCAGGGATATTCTTTACCATCTGAGCTAGATGAGCTAGATGTTAAGGGGTTTTATAAATGGGTGTTGAATTTTCAAAAAAATTATATATGCTGTATATTGAAACAGTCATGTGGTTTTTCTCTTTATTTAGTTAATATGGAGAATCATAGTTTGATTTTCATGTATTAAACCAAATTTATACTGCTTCAATAATCCCACTTGTTCATGATGTATTAACTTTTTTGTAAATTTTTGGCTTCCCCAGTGGCTCAGCAGTAAAGAATTCGCCTGCAGTGAAGGAGACACAGTTTCAATTCCTGGGTCAGGATGATCACCTGGGGGAGGAAATGGCAGCCCATTCCAGTATTCTTGCTAGGGAAGCCACATGGACAGAGCCGCCTGGTGGGCTATAAGCCATAGGGTTGCAAAGAGGCAGATAGGACTGAGTGACTGAGCAAACACACATACAGTTTGCTAACATTGTTGAAGATTTTTGTATCTATATTCATGTAGTATATTGGCCTGTAATTTCTTTTATTGTAATAACCTTTTTTGATTTTGGATATCACAACTAAGAGACTAAAGTACAACAAAAGAATAGCACTGGCCTCATGGAATAAATTGGCAAGGGTTTGTTTCTCCTCCATATTCTGAAAAGGTTTGCATAAAATTTGTTATTTAGTCACTCAGTCATGTCCAACTCTTTGTGACCCCACAGACTGCGGCATGACAGGATTCCCTGTTCTTCACTGTCTCCCAGAGTTGCTCAAACTCACGTTCATTGAGCCGATGATGCCATTCAACTATCTCATCCTCTGTCATCCCCTTCTCCTCCTGCCCTCAATCTTTCCCAGCATCAGGGTCTTTTCCAATGAGAATTTTTTTTGCATATAAATAGCATTTTTTCATTTCTAAGTTTATAATGGAATTCACCAATGAATCATCTGTCTCTAAAGTGTTTTTGTATATGTGTGTGTGTGTGAAGGGGAGGGAGTGGGAAAGTTCATATATGAATTTGGTTTCTTTAGCTATATAGTTACACTATATCTCCTTGAGTTAACTTTGGTCATTTGCAAATTTCAAAAGTTGGACAGTTCATTTACACTTTTTATTTTATTGACATAAGTTTTTCATTATCTTATCATTTTAATGTGTGTAGGATTGGTGGTGATTTCTGCTATTCTATTCTTCTTTGTAGACATGATTTTGTCTTTTTTCTCCTTTTTTTTTCTTGATGAGTCTTCAGTTGTTCAGTTGTGTCTGACTCTTTGTGACCCCATAAATCGCAGCATGCTAGGCCTCCCTGTTCATCACCACCTCCCAGAGTTTACCCAAACTCATGCCCATCGAGTCAATGATGCAATCCAGCCATCTCATCCTCTGTCGTCCCCTTCTCCTCCTGCCCCCAATCCCTCCCAGCATCAGGGTCTTTTCCAATGAGTCAACTTTTCACATGAGGTGGCCAAAGGATTGTAGTTTCAGCTTCATCAACACTTCCAATGAACACCCAGGACTGATCTCCTTTAGGATGGACTGGCTGGATCTCCTTGCAGTCCAAGGGACTCTCAAGAGTCTTCTCAAACACCACAGTTCAAAAGCATCAATTTTTCAGCACTCAGCTTTCTTCACAGTCCAACTCTCACATCCATACATGACCACTGGAAAAACCATAGCCTTGACTAGACAGACCTTTGTTGGTAAAGTAATGTCTCTGCGTTTTAATATGCCACCTAGGTTGGTCATAACTTTCCTTCCAAGGAGTAAGTGTCTTTTAATTTCATGGCTGCAGTCACCATCTGCAGTGATTTTGGAGCCCAAAAAGTAAAGTCTGACTCTGTTTCTACTGTCTCCCCATCTATTTCCCAAGAAGTGATGATGGGACCAGGTGCCATGATCTTAGTTTCCTGAATGGTGAGCTTTAAGCCAACTTTTTCACTCTCCTCTTTCACTTTCATCAAGAGTCTCTTTAGTTCTTCACTTTCTACCATAAGGGTGGTGTCATCTGCATATCTGAGATTATTGATATTTCTCCCAGCAGTCTTAATTCCAACTTGTGCTTCTTCCAGCCCAGCATTTCCCATGATGTACTCTGCATATAAGTGAAATAAGCAGGGTGACAATATACAGCCTTGAAGTACTTCTTTTCCTATTTGGAACCAGTCTGTTGTTCCATGTCCAGTTCTAACTGTTGCTTCCTGACCTGTATATAGGTTTCTCAAGCTTGAGATTAATATTTTTTTGAACATGTTGTTTCTCTATAGTATTTATATCTTTTGTCTTCCACTGATTTGTACTCTTATTTTATTCCTTTTATTACTATGGGTTTAATTTCTTTTTTCTAGCTTATAAAGTACAAGAAAACTGATTTTATATCTGTCTTCTAACATAAGAACTGAAACTATATATATTCTGTGAGCAGTATTTTAAATTCATCCTATAAATTTTTATATGGTATATTTTTCTTTTCATTCAGTTGAAAATAATTTCCAATCATATGTGAGATTTCTTTATTTTACTCCTGTGGTTTTTAGAAGTATGTCAATTAATATCCATATACTAAGGTGTAGTCCGTAAATGTTTGTTACTGATTATTAATTTAATTCATTTGTGATCAAAGAACACATTTGATATGATTATAATCCTTTTAAATGTATTGAAAATTGTTTATGGACCAGCAGAGGTCTGTTTTGGAGAGTGTTTCATGTGCATTGGAAAAGAATATGTAATCTCTGTTGAGGGGAATGTACTAAAATGTCAACTAGATTCATATTTATTTTGTGACTACTTGTTTTATGAATTACTAAAAGAGGACCTGAAATTTCTTGCTCTTATTATGGATTTATTTGGATCTCCTACATCTGTTTTTGTTTCTTGTGTTGAAGCTCTAATTTTAGGTACATAGTCATTTAGAATTTGCATTTCTTTAAAGAATTGCACCTTTTAAATGTACAGTAGATTCTTTTTATTCAAGGTAGTTATGTTCTACAATGTCACTGAATACGTGAATACTGCTATATTGCTCCCAGGGGAAATTATATACACAGGGCTTCCCTGGTGGCTCAGAGCTTAAAGCGTCTGCCCGCAATGCGGGAGACCCGGATTTGATCCCTCGGTGGAGAAGATCCCCTGGAGAAGGAAATGGCGGCCCAGTCCAGTACCCTTGCCTGGAGAATCCCATGGAGGGAGGAGCCTGGTAGGCTACAGTCCACGGGATCGCAAAGAGTCAGACACGACTGAGCGACTTTACTCACTATGTACATGTGTGGCATAGATTTTAATCTTAAATCCTGAAAATAGCATGTCCTGTCCTACTAGATTCTTCTTTATTTTACAGAAAAGCACAATGAGGTTCAAAAGTGTGAAGTGACTTGCCTGAGGCTACCCCACTAACATACGGCAGAGCTAGGATGAAAGCCCTGTCCGTCTGGTTCCAGAGATGTGTATCACTGCGCTAGAGCACCCTGCCTTCTACTGTCTCTTCCCTCTGGTCATCTCGGTGTGAGAACTGAAAAAAGAAGGCAGAGCATTGCTTTGTTCAACCTCAGCTGGAAATGTGCATGTTGGAAGGCTAAAATTTGTCCCTCCCCACTCTGCACATGTCCAAGAATAACCATGAAAATATGGGGTTGATTTAGGAATTAAAAATGTTAGCCAGGAGGTGAATTCACAAATATGGAACCCACAAATAATGAGGATCAACTGTACCTCAACTGATAAGGATAAGGAATATTCCTTATTCTGAAGTCTATTTTACCTGACATTAAAATAGCCACTTTTCTTATAATGAATGTGCTTGCATGGTATTCTTTATCCACCTTTTTTTAAACCTGCAGTTTATATATTATATAATTAGAGAGAGTTGCTTTTAATTATAGTTGGGTTTTGCATTTTTATAAAGCCTGACAACTCGATCCTGCTGATGATTTATCCATTTATATGTGATGTTATTACCATTATGATTTTAATCTGCTGTGTTTCTGTTTCTTATTTTTCTTATCTGTACTCTAGTCATTCTTTTTTTCCCATTATTTTTGCATTGACTTTTAGGATTACAACTTATTCACTAGTTTCTTGTTGCTATGCCTCTTTGATTTGTTTCTTTAGTTTTTTTTCTCTTGGGCAGAGATTCTTGTAGGTCCTTGAGCCTCTTAAAGAAATTGTAAGGTCAAACTTTCCACAATGATACTAAGTATGATTTGCATGTTCATCTCTTTATTTTACAAATGTACCATGGGGTTTTCCAGAAACTAAATATCATGTCTGGTTAAACAGATTAAAGATGCAGCAGGTATGAGAATCTAGCCACCTAGATTATTAAATTAAATAAATAAATAATTTTAAATTAAATAAAATTATTAAAATAATTTTCAAGATGTGAACTAGTGATACTTTTCACTACACTTTTGTTACACATAATGTTTTTCATTAAAATATGACATGTATATTAACATACAATGAGTTTCTTATTGTTTTTAAACATTTAAAAATTAATATTCAGTATAATAAACACTGATAGAAAAACTTACAGTCTTAGAATTACTGGTTACCCTACTCTAGAGAGCTTATTTATATTAATTCTAAGATCCAAAGTTGGAAAACTGCTGCCCTGACTTTATGATATGCATCTCTAACTTATCACAGTCTACCTGTAGATAATACTGTAACATATTACCTATAGTGTAAGAGCCCTGCAAAGGTATTTTTTCATCTTCTATTGCTATGATGCATTTTATTCCTACAGGTGTTATAACCTCTACAAAACACAGTTAATAGTTTCTCTTTAAACAGTCTTTTACCTACATATTGGGTTGGCCAAAAGTTCATTCTGATTTTTCTATAGGAGTAATGGAAACACTTGAAAAAACTTTCTGGACTACCCAATATTTACCATTTCCAGTATGAAGATACAACTTTTCTTCAGTTGTCATGTGCTTCTACCTGAAGAACTTCCTTTAACAGTTCCTGGAATGTGGCCTGCTCAATGAATTCACCCCCAATAGGGAAATTATTATGAGTCATAAAGATCACTTAGTTTTGGTAAATGACTGATACTTGGGTAGATATAACATACAGGGGAAGGATATTATTAGAATAAAAGTTGACAAGATTTAACAACTCAGTGGATGGCCTAGGAATAAAGTGATACACTGTAAAATGCCCCTAAAACATAACCAATGCACTAAGAATAAATAATTAATATGGGGAAGATTTATCCAAATGTATTATTTGCAGATAGTAATAGTCTACCTGGAAAACCCAGAATCTAATGAAAAATCACTACACCTAAAACCAAAGAAGTATATCACATTAATGGCTTTCTATATAAGAAATAGTCTATTAAAATATAATAGTAATAACAGCAGCCATTACAATAACAAATATATTTGATAAAAGTAGAAAAAGCATTTGAAAGACCTGGCTAAGTATCTACAAATGAGGAATGTGAAGAGCTAACCCTAACTCTAACTATAAAGGACTTAAAGGAAAAATTCATAACTAAAAAGGTACATCTTGAAATTTGAGGCTTAATATGTCCATTTTCTCCAAATCAATCTATGATTACAATTGATGCATAATAAAAATTCAAGTGGATGAATTTGATTATAAATGTTAATCTTGAATGAATAAGAACATGATATAAAGAAGCATTGTCTTAAATGTCAAGGAGGAACCATGTCCTATCAAATAGTAACATATTATAAAGTCATAATATTGCTAATATAGGAATAAGTACCTGGAGAATCCCATGGATAGAGGATCCTGGTGGGCTACAGTCTATGGGGTCATAAAGAGTCAGACATGACTGAACTTAGCACAGCCCAGCACAGACATTGATTATGATCTTTGTAGCCAAAGATGGAGAAGCTCTATACAGTCAGTAAAAACAAGACCTGGAGCTGACTGGATCAGGTTCAGAACCACTGTGGACAGTGAATGCAGCCATGAAATTAAAAGATACCCGCTTCTTGGAAGAAAAACTATGACAGACCTAGTGTGCTGTGTGTGCTTAGTCACTGGGTCATGTCCAACTCTTTGCGACCCCATGGACTGTAGCCTGTCAGGCTCATCTGTCCATGGGGATTCTCCAGGCAAGAACACTGGAGTGGGTTGCCATGACCTCCTCCAGGGGATCTTTCCAACCCAGGGATCGAATCCAGGTCTCCCACATTAGCAGGGAGATTCTTTACCATCTGATCCATCAGGGAAGTCCATGACAAACCTAGACAATGTATCAAAAAGCAGAGATGTCACTTTGCCAACTAAGGTCCATTTAGTCAAAGCTATGGTTTTTCTAGTAGTTCAGTATGGATAAGAGAGTTGGACCATAAAGAAGGCTGAGCAATGAAGAATTGATACTTTTGAACTGTGGTGATGGACTCCTGAGATGTTCCTTGGACAGCAAGGAGATCAAATCAATCAATCCTAGAGGAAATCAACCCTGAATATCCACTGGAAGGACTGATGCTGAAGCTCCAATACTTTGGTCACCTGATGGAAAGAGCCAACTCATTGGGAAAGATCCTGATGCTGGGAAAGATTGAGGGCAAGCTTAGAAGGAGTTGACAAGAGGATAAGATGGTTGAATGAATCACTGACTCAATGGACACATGTTTGAGCACACTCTAGGAGATAGTGAAGGACAGGAAAGCCTGGTGTGCTGCAGTCCACGGGTTAAGAAAGAGTTGGACACAAATTAGTGACTGAGCAACAACAGGTCTAAGCTCCTTATTGCAATACCAGGCTTAAATTGGAAAAAGCAGGGAAAACCATGAGGCCATTCAGGTATGACCTCAATCAGATCCCTTATGATTATACAGTGGAGGTGATGAATTCAAGGGATTAGCTCTGGTAGACAGAGTGCCTGAAAAACTGTGGACAGAGGATTTTAACTCTGTACAGGAGACAGTGACCAAAACCATACCAAAGAAAAAGAATGCAAGAAAACAAAGTGGTTGTCTGAGGAGGCCTTACAGTTTGCTGAGGAAAGAAGAGAAGTGAAAGACAAAAGAGAAAGGGAAAGGTATACTCAACTGAATGCAGATTTCTAGAGAATAGCAAGGAGAGATAAGAAGGCCTTAAATGAACAATACAAAGAAATATAGGGAAACAATAGAATGGGAAAGACTAGAGAACTCTAAGAAAACTGGAGATATTAAGGGCACATGCAAGGATGGGCATGATAAAGGATAGAAACAGTAAGGGCCTAAGCCAAAGAGATTAAGAAGAGGTGGCACAAATATACAGAATAACAATACAAAAGATGTCTTAATGACTTAGATAACCATGATGGTGTGGTCACTCACCTAAGCCAGACATCTTGGAGTGTGAAGTCAAGTGGGCCTTAGGAAGCAAGCAAAGCTAGTGGAGATGATGGAATTCCGGCTGAAGTATTTAAAATCCTAAAGGATGATGATGTTAAAGTGCTGCACTCAATATGTCAGCAAATTTGTAAGACTCAGCAGTGGCTGTAGAACTGGAAAAGGCAGTTTTCATTCCAATCCCAAAGAAGGGCAATGCCAAATAATGTTCAAACTACTGTACAAATGCACTCATTTCACATGCTAACAAGTTTATGCTCAAAATCCTTCAGTTTGGTTTCAGTAGTACATGAACTGAGAACTTCTAGATGCACAAGCTGGGTTTCAGAGAGGCAGAGGACTCAGAGATCAAATTGCCAACATTCATTGGTTCATGGAGAAAACAAAGGAGTTCCAGAAAACCATCTACTACTGCTTCATTGACTATGCTAAAGCTTTTGACTGTGTGGAACAAAAACAAACTGGAAAATTCTTCAGGAGATGGGACTACCAGACCACCTTACCTGTCTCCTAGAAACTTGTATGCAGGTCAAGAAGCAACAGTTAAAACTGAACATGGAACAACTGGTTTGATTTGAGAAAGGAGTACGAGAAGGCTGTATATTGTCACCTTGCTTTTTCAACTTACATTCAGAGTACATCATGCGAAACGCCAGGCTAATAGATTACATAGCAGATTAGAAGGACATGAGCTCACAGCTTGATACCAAAAAAACACCAAAATCTCAATTTACTGCTGAACAACCACCACCAACAACAAAATGCTGCAACCTACCATAAAAGATACCCTACTTCCAATGAAAAAGAAGCCACAATGAGACAGTAGGAGCAGCACAATCACAATAAAATCTTTTCCAACCACAGTGCATGAGATTAGAAATCGATGATAAAAAACACAAACAATGTGGAGGATAAACAGTATGCTACTAAATAATGCATGGATCACTGAAGAAATCAAAGTTAAAAAGTACCTAGAGACAAATGAAATTTCAAGTATAATGATACAAAACCTATGTGATGCAATAAAAGCAGTTTTAAAAGGGAAGTTTATAGTGATACAATCTTATTTCAAAAAACAAGAAAAATCTCAAACAACCTTAACCTTATACTTAAAGCTACTAAAGAAAGAAGAACAAAAAACCCCCTAAAGTTAGTAGAAGGGAAAAGGCAGAAATAAATGAAATAGAAATAAAGAAGACAATAACAAACAATGAAAACAAAAACTAGCCCTTTGAAAGATAAACAAAATAGATAAACTTTTACTCAGACACATCAAGAAACAGGAGGAGGAGTCGGATCAACAAAATCAGAGATGAAAAAGGAGATGTTACAACTGACACAGAAATGCAGAGGATCGTAAGAGACAACCACAAGTAAGCACAAGCAAAAAAAAGGACAACCTAGAAGAAATGGACAAATTCTTATAAAGATACAATCTCCCATGACTGAACCAGGAAAAATTAAATAGGAATAGACCAATCACAAGCACTGAAATTGCAAGTGTGATTAAAAAGCTTTCTACATACAGAAGTCCAGGACAAGATGGCTACACAGATGAATTGTATCAGGACAACATCACCCTGATACCAAAACCAGACAAAAATGCCAGAAAAGAAGACAACAATATTGATGAACACAGATGCAAAAACACTCAATAAAGTATTAGCAAGCTGAAACCAATAACATATTTAAAAATTACACACCATGATCAAGTGGGACTTATTCCAGGGATGAATGATTTTTCAGTATCTGCAAATCAATCATATGAACCACTACATCAAGTTGAAGAATAAAAACTATGATCACCACAATAGATGCAGAAAATGCCTTTGAGAAAATTCTAAACCCATTATGATAAAAACCTTCCAGATAGTGGGCAAAAAGGGAACTTACCTCAATATAATAAAGGACTTATATGATAAACCTTATACCTAACATCATACTCAATGGTGAAAAACTAAAAGCATTTTCTCTAAGATCAGAAACAAGACAAGGACATCCACTCACATCACTTTTATTCAAAATAGTTTTGGAATTCCTAGCCATGACAATCAGAGAAAAAAAAAAAGATGTAAAAGGAATCCAAATTGTAAAAGAAGAAATACAACTGTCACTCTTTAAAGATGCTACCAGAAAATTGCTAGAGCTCATCAATGAATTCAGTAAAGTTGCAGGAGACAGCATTAATACACAGAAATCTGTTGTTTTTCTATATACTAACAACAAAAGATCAGAAAGAGACATTAAATAAACAATCCCATTTACCATCACATCAAAATGAATAAAATACCTAGGGATAGTCCTACCTAAGGAGGCAAAAGATCTGTACTCTGAAAACTATAAGAGGTATCAGCAAAGAAATCAAAGATGACACGAAGAGATGAAAGATATACCAAGTTCTTGGATTGGAAAAATCAATATTGTCAAAATTACTATAATACCCAAGGCAATCTACAGATTCAGTGCAATTCCTATCAAATTACCATTGGCCAATTAATCTATGACAAGGGAGGCAAAACTATACAATGGAGAAAAGAGAGTTTCTTCAATAAATGGTGCTTGGCAAACTGGACAGCTACATATAAAAACAAAATTAAAATATCCTTTAACACCATACAAAATGGATTCATGACCTAATTTAAGACTGGATACTATAAAGCTCTTATGGCTAAGCCCCTTTGCTGACCACCTAAACTATCACAACATTGTTAATCGGTGATATTCCAATACAAAACAAAGTTTAAAAAAGTTAAATAGAACTACAATGAGATATCACCTCATGTTATTCTGAAAGACTATTATCAAAAAGTCTACAAACATAAATGCTGGCTATAATGTAGCAAAAAAAGGAACCCTCTTGAGTGCCAGTGGGAATGTAAATTGCTACAGCCATTATGGAAATCATATGGAGGTTCCTTAAACTGAAAATAGAGCTATCATATGATCCAACAACCCCACTCCTGGGCTTACATCCAGAAAAAAATACGGTCAGAAAGGATATTTCTCGCAATGTTCTTTGCAACCCTGTTTACAATAGCCAAGATGTGGAAGCAAACTAAATGCCCATCAACAGATGAATGGATAAAGAAGATATGATACACATATACAATAGAATATTCCTCAGCCATAAAAAAGAATGAAATAATGCCATCTGCAGCAACAGGGATGGACTTGTAGATTATCATACTAAGTGAAGTAAGTCAAAGAGAAACATCATATGATATTGTTTATATGCAGAAAAATCCTAAAAAAATATAATACATATGAACTAATTTATAAAAGAAGCAAGCTCACAGACTTAGAGAACAAACTTACGGATATCAAAGAAGGGTGTGGGGGAGGGATAGATGGGAAGTTTGGGATTGACATGTACTGCTATATTTAAAATAGATAACCAAAAAAAAAATAATAAAATAGATAACCAACAAGGACCTACTATATAGCACAGGGAACTGTGCTCAATACTCTGTAATAACTAACATGGGAAAATTTTTTTAAAAGAATAGATATGTATATGTACAACTGAATCACTTTGCTCTACACCTGAAACTAACAACATTTCTAATCAACTATACTCCAAAATAAAATAAAAATTACAAAAAATATTTAACAAACTAAAATATTTAAAATAAAATACAGTAAAATGATATTTATGAATTTAAAATAAAATCAATAATTTGTAAAACTTGATGGTCAATGGCTAAATATAGTTAATATATAAGCTCAACTTACAAACTCATTACGGAGCATGCCTATACACTTATGTATGGCAGGAAGATTCTTTTCCATCTGAGCCAACAGGGAAGCCCATAAGAAAAGCACATGACCTGCTAATTTGTAAAATATCAAATTCAATTCACAAAGAGGTATAGGACAAGATTTTTTCCCCTCAGTAGTAAGAGGGGAAATATAAGAGACAAGGATTAGGCCACTTGAAAGAGTGAGTAGGATATTTAGACAAACCCCAAAAAGAAGAGCAAGGAAAATGAGTAAGATAAGATGTATGCCTAGTTGAATTACTTTTTATTATCAACATCTCACTCCCTTGGTGAAATGTACTTTCCTGCCACAATAAAGTTAAGTTGGGCTTTATAATTTTCTTTGGCTAAAGAAATGTCTCTTTCAGGCAAGAGTTTTTAAGACCTACTTTGTTTTTTACAAGATTTTATTGGCTAACATAATGGAGAGTATACATATAAACACTGCTCACCTGGATCCAGAAGGAAAAGTGCATGCTGCAAGCCCCCCCACCCCTCCATGCCCCAAACCACAATGGAAATGTTGTCTGGGGAAAAATAGACCTTTGCTGTTATAAGCCACTGAAATGATAGGATTATTTTATTATTTCAGCATAGCCTAGTATATCTTGTCTGGTACATCTGGTCAACTTAATGTTTTTGCCCTCCTGTGGGAAAATTGTTTGAAAGAAATGCCAAACAAAAGAGATTATCTACCCAAGAATGTACATAAAGAAGGTTTAGTGGGAGAGTAATGTTAACAGATTTACTTGCCATGAGTGAAGAGATTTAGGTAGAAAGTGATGAGATAAAAATGTAGTGTAAAGGGAAAAAATAATAGAAGGTAGATGGTTAAATATCTGGATAAGAAGTTTATATTTAGTTGAGGACTTGAGTGATGCAGAGCTTCAGTTTGAAGACAATTATGTTTTTCTTCCTTTTCTTATGATTTTTATTAACTATTACTTTGCCTAAAGTATTTCTATGGGACAAGAAATAGGATGGAGGAGCAGCATGCCAAATTATCAGTGAATAAATGTCCCATTCTATCTTGACTTCAATTATATTATCATAAAACTCCTAAGACCCTTAAACTAGAGTTTTTACCAGGAGAATCCTAATAATCCATCTTGTCAACTGTCCATTTTCTAGGGTCTAAAGAATGGAAAGAAATCCACAGAGACTGTAGGTAACATAGAAGTTATGGGTTAATATAAAGCTTTTTGTATCATAAACAAGACTGGAATGCAGGTGCACACAATTCAAGTCTACTGTAGGACCTAATAAAGTACACTGGCTCAGCAGTTGAAAAGCTAGGAGTTGCTATTTTTGTACAAAGATTTCAGACCCATGGCAGGAGACTGAGCCATAAACTGTGTTTGCCTCTTTGGATGGTAAATGACCTGCCCTTCTGCAGTGTGTTCACAGTGGGAACACTGCGAGGACTCGAGCAGGTCACAATTATCCATTGTGGCTTATCAACTTTGAGATATCCTCAATGTGAGTTCAAGTGCTTCCACGGTTTCCTTTCACACTATTGAAACTTTCTTTCTTCTCTTAAATCCCATATCAAACTTGGCCAAATCCTCTTTCTCTTCTGATCTCTATAATATCTGTGGACTCCATATTTCTGTCTTAACTCTCATTTCTTTCTCTGCATAATCTTTTTGGTTGTTCCTTCCAGAGTTCAGTGTTATATACTTGAAACTACCTACCTCTGTGTCTCTGAATCAAAATTTTACCACTGAGATCTAGAATTATATCTTGTTTCTCTGATACCTCAATTTTAAATTGTCCTAAATGAGTTTCTAATTGTACTTCTAATGCAAAACTAATGGTACCATCATTTACTGAAACACAAACTCAATAGCCTAAGTGGAGCCCATAATTTCCTTTTCTTTTATTCTCTGAATCTTTTTAATCTTAAATCCTATCAGTCAAATTGCTTCCTTAGTTTGTCTCCTTCTCTTCATCTCCAGCTGAATTGATTGTTGTCACCTCTTACACAGACTATTGTAATAATGCTTCAGAAAGTCCCCTTGTCTCTTGCCTTCTCTTCATCCAATTTACCCACCATCCAATTTACCATCTACACTGAGAATTATGAATCTAAAACACAAATTAGATCCTATTACTCCACTTCTTAAACATTCCAGTGTTTCTCCATTGCCTAATCTGTATCATTCATCTTTGTGTACACATAAGACCCTTTGTTACCTAGAATCTTGTCCACTTTTCTATGTCCACTCATATCACTTGATGTCCCTAGAAGTGACCTCATTGTGCTCCTTCATGCCTCTTAGCTGTGCACATACTCCTCAATCTGAAATAGCCCTCTACTGTTTCTACTGGTCAAACGTTGGGCAAACTCCTACTCTCCATTCAGGAATTAGTCTAAGCACTCCCTGTGCAAACACTGGGTGAAAGGTGCTTGTATATCAGGCTGTATCTTCCTTTCAAAGCCTCATATCAGTATTATCAAACGTAGCCCTTTGTTTACTGGTCAAGTTTTATAATAGACTGCATGTTCCTTTAGGAAAAGAACTCTATCTTCATACACTCACAACTCAGCTCAGTGGCTGGCACATAGTAAGTGATCAGTGCTGCTGCTGCTAAGTCACTTCAGTCGTGTCTGACTCTGTGCGACCCCATGGACAGCAGCCCACCAGACTCCCCCGTCCCTGGGATTCTCCAGGCAAGAACATTGGCGTGGGTTGCCATTTCCTTCTCCAATGCATGAAAGTGAAAAGTGAAAGTGAAGTTGCTCAATAACAAGTGTTAAATATACCAGTGAACAAATAATTGCATGTATCTTTTCTGACTTTAAAAGAATACAGTACATTCCCTCTTCCTGCTGCTCTGGGAACAATAGTTTGACCTTAGCCACTTATTAATTTTATTTGCTCATGAGATTAACAAAGTTATAACACTTTAATCCTGTAGGACAGGAGTAGTACTGGGTGAGGGCTGAGGGCTAACAATGCTGGATTTCTTGTGCCCTTGTGTACTTTTTTGGATAATTAAAACTTATTTTTCTATTCTTGTTAGTGTCTTGCATGCCCAGAGAGAGGCAAAGGTAATGATGTTAAGAAATCTTTCTCTGGTTACATTTTTAAAAGAACCTTTTCTTCTGAGAAGAAAAAAGTTGTCATTTTTTCAATTTAAATGTCAAAGTGAAACTTTTTTTTCAGTAATCTGTACAAAATGTGTACTTTTGATACAGTAACCTAGATCCAGGTTGGTCTGAAATTGCTGCTGATTTTGAACAATTTAGACTACAGGTCATACAGTGATGTATTTCCTTGGTTTCTGGGATCTGGCACTATAACAGACTCTGGGAGGTAAAACAGGGTGGGGGAGTAGTTGTTTCTATTTAACAAAAACCATTATGTTATACAAAGAGCAAAACAATTGTGTCAGACAAGGCATGTAAGAATTTGGTTAGATCTGAAGACTCAAATGAAAATGAGATAAGCTAATTTTGATTCAAAGGCTGCAGACTCTGCCTAGTAGTGAAATGAAGGGTTCTCTGAGGTTGTCGTCATGGCAACCAGCGCTGGAGGGAGCTAAGCTTAGAGTGCCCTTGTCCTGCATCGCTGTCAGGTTAGAGATCCCCTATTGGGAGGAATGGTGCTGGTGAACAGGTAGTGAGAAATCACCAACTGAACCATTTACCCCATTTAACCATTTATTAAATCTGTCTTTGGGCACATGTGCACAGCTAACTGTAATGAACTCATAGTTATGATTCTACCCTACCTCCCATCAGGTTACAAATTGGAACTGCTTCCAACAGAAAATCAGAAGCTTTCAGGGTCTCCATCTGCCTTTAAAAAATATTTTGCTGAGAATTTTCTCAATTCATCGCATTTCCACATGGGCCTCTGTTTGCTTTGGGGAACAATTAGTTCTGGACTTACTATAAGAGATGCCTGTTATCTGCCTCTCTCTATCCCTGACTTGGTTACTCCCTTAAGAGCCCCATATAGTAAGCTGTCAACATGCTAAGAGAGAATTGATGGCACAATGATTTTCTCAACATAGGGAAGAGACTGAGGGGACACACAATCTCTATCAGAAGGTTTACCAGAAGCACCTTTAAGTAAAGATTTGATCTACAGCCCTTGAAAAGCTCTTTTAAGGAGCTGGTAGTGGATTCTGAAAGAGAATTTTTGTAAAAACTTTTCAAAATCCTTCCTCCGCCTTATCCTCTACTATTTACCCATATCACCATTATCCCAACAATAGGTTTACAGTAACTCTTGTGGATTGCTTCTAATATTGCTTAGTGACAGTTTACATAGGTAAGAATCTTGGAAACATTTAAAAAGTGGAATAATAACAATAAAATAATAATTTCCATGTCCCTAATGTGAGACTGTGCTAAACACTTTATATAATATTAGTTCTTTTAAATCTCAGCAATCCAATGAAATAATATTTTCATCTCGATATTATAAGTGAGAAAATGAATCTTAGAAAGGTTAACAACTTGTAACAAGGTCAACAACTAGCCTGTGTCAGAACTAGAACCTGAAAACAGACTGTTTTGGCTTCAAAGTCTGGTGTGGTTTTTTTTTTTTTTTTTCAATTTATTTTTATTAGTTGGAGGCTAATTACTTTACAATATTGTAGTGGTTTT
Source organism: Odocoileus virginianus (assembly GCF_023699985.2). Taxonomy (NCBI): domain Eukaryota; kingdom Metazoa; phylum Chordata; class Mammalia; order Artiodactyla; family Cervidae; genus Odocoileus; species Odocoileus virginianus. Next base: position 33,906,937 of record NC_069675.1, on the reverse strand, counting down.
TGTCATACATTGACATGAATCAGCCATGGATTTACATGTATTCCCCATCCCGATCCCCCCTCCCACCTCCCTCTCCACCCGATCCCTCTGGGTCTTCCCAGTGCACCAGGCCCGAGCACTTGTCTCATGCACCCAACCTGGGCTGGTGATCTGTTTCCTCATAGATAATATACATGTTTTGATGCTGTTCTCTTGAAACATCCCACCCTCGCCTTCTCCCACAGAGTCCAAAAGTCTGTTCTATACATCTGAGTCTCTTTTTCTGTTTTGCATATAGGGTTATCATTACCATCTTTCTAAATTCCATATATATGTGTTAGTATACTGTAATGGTCTTTATCTTTCTGGCTTACTTCACTCTGTATAATGGGCTCCAGTTTCATCCATCTCATTAGAACTAATTCAAATGAATTCTTTTTAATGGCTGAGTAATATTCCATGGTGTATATGTACCACAGCTTCCTTATCCATTCATCTGCTGATGGGCATCTAGGTTGCTTCCATGTCCTGGCTATTATAAACAGTGCTGCAATGAACATTGGGGTGCACGTGTCTCTTTCAGATCTGGTTTCCTCAGTGTGTATACCCAGAAGTGGGATTGCTGGGTCATATGGCAGTTCTATTTCCAGTTTTTTTAAGAAATCTCCACACTGTTTTCCATAGCGGCTGTACTAGTTTGCATTCCCACCAACAGTGTAAGAGGGTTCCCTTTTTTCCACACCCTCTCCAGCATTTGTTGCTTGCAGACTTTTGGATAGCAGCCATCCTGACTGGCGTGTAATGGTACCTCATTGTGGTTTTGATTTGCATTTCTCTGATAATGAGTGATGTTGAGCATGTTTTCATGTGTTTGTTAGCCATCTGTATGCCTTCTTTGGAGAAATGTCTGTTTAGTTCTTTGGCCCATTTTTTGATTGGGTCATTTATTTTTCTGGAATTGAGCTGCAGGAGTTGCTTGTATATTTTTGAGATTAATCCTTTGTCTGTTGCTTAAAGTCTGGTGTTTTTAACTACTCTATTGTCTCCCAAAATCAGTATTAAACTTTAATATTGATGTCAACATGATAATTTTCTTCTGAATAATTAATTTTGGCTTTCTATTCTTATTAGGCAAAATTCATATCATATGCCTACTGTGTGTTGACTTGAAATAGAGATTTAGATATTTTTCAAATATTTCTCAGCAAAGATGGGTTTATTCCAGATAAACAGAGAACTGCAGTCAGAATCTGTAACTGTGTTGAACTATGTGCAAGTTCCCATGTGGCAAAGAAAAGAGAATGCTTTTATATAGAGGAAGAGGAAATTGGGAGGTCTGTAGAAAACAACGAATACATGACCTTTCATTGACCAAGTCCTCTCCAGGAAAGCAGAGGAGTCTTTCTTCTTTGTGTTGGACTCTGCTACCATCAGTGTGAGAACTCCCCAGTCTTGTCTCCAAACTCTACTTAATTCAAGTTTCTATTTATTAATTTTTAGAATTTCATTCTTTATCAAGACCTTCCTGTGAAAGCATCACTGATCGAGAATCAGGTATTCTAGTTTCAGTGGGGTTTTTTGTCACCCGTGTTAAGGAAGTATCTTTCCTCTGTGTAGTATCTTGTGTAGTTGGGAAAGTGCCCAATTTGGAACCCTACTGAGGCCACATTTGAGTAACAAAGAGAGGTAGGAGGGATCTCTCTCAGATAATTTTTTAAAGTTTAAAGCTCATATGTTATCAAATCATAGATATTGGAGATTATCTGAAGCACTAAATCATTATCAATGGTTTGGCAACAAACTTCCAATAGGCCTGATCTCGATATCTTGGGAAAACATCAGATGTTGTCTGCTTCAACTTTTAAACATCTGCTAATTGCGGTGTCAAGGACAGAGGGGTTCATATCAAACTTTAAGACTTTAAAAGACTATATTTTCCTGTTCTTACCATAAAATTGGGTCAAGTTTGCTGCTGTTGAGTAAAACACATTGAGGCTGGCAGTAAGAGACATCCATTTTATGCAGTAACCAACCTGCCTGAGAAAACCTTGCATCTGGCACTTTGTCTGGGGTTTTGGGAAACTGAGGACACAATGAAGTCTTTCTGCATCTAAGTGTAGCCCTCTGATATAAGATGTCCTAAATATCAAGCCTTGGTTTGGGCAAACTGCAGTTTTTCTTTGGTACCCTTATATTCCTTTAAGGCTAAAGCTTCAGCAAGTGGATGCTTTTTTCCTGTGAGGAGACTTGAGAAGGAGGGAAAAGAAGCAAATCATCCATGTATTGAAACAAAGTGCAACCTCCAGGGAGCTTTAGGTCATCCAGATCAGCCTTCCGGATTCGAGAGAAATAATAAGGGCTCTCTGTATAATCTTCAGGCATTACTGTCCAGGTGAATTTTTTTCCCTAAGTGAAGTCAAAATGATTTTGGCTAGCTTCATCAACTGGCATACTAGGGAATACCCTGTGTGAATCAATTGCACTAAAGAATTTACTTTCAGTGGTAATAGATGTTAGTATGGTATGATGATTAGGAACAATCAGGTGTCTAGGGCTAACAGCATTAATTTATTGCTCAAAGTTCCTGGAAAATTTCCACCCTCAACATGTAGATTTTCTCACCGGTAAAATGGAAGTGTTACAGAGACTAGTACAAGGGATAATGAGGCCTTAAGCCTTGTAATCTTCTATCATAAGCTTTATGCCTTGAAGGGTTTCTTTATTTATAGGGTATTGGATAATTATGGGAAAAGGTTTTGAGAGGTCTGTTTAAATGTTGATGGGAGGTTCACTGAGAATTTTGCCAACATCAATTGGAGAGTTTACCCATCAGAAAGTGGTAGCTGATTCATTAGGGACAAATGATCAGTGTTTCCAGAATCAGCTCTAGTGCTGTCAGGTGTAGAACAAATGAAAAATCTCAAAGGGTCATTTAATTCATCTGGTTGGTTACTTCATTACTTATTGTCACTTCCTAAAATCATTTCCCCCTTTTGGGAGAAAGAAATTCTGATGAGTTACTTCTCTGAGAATTCTTGGCCTAATTAATGGAAAAGAGTAAAGAACTAAGGAGAAAAGGATCTGTATCTGTCAAAGGGCCTTAAGCAAAAGAAAGTAAGTTCAGAGACAGGAACCTCCTGAGATTCATGGAGATTCCCACTACTTGAGAATGGCTTTAGTATTCCAATGCAGGGGTTGTTTTAAAGTCATGGGGTTGAGCAGTGAGAATGTGGCTCCACCATCAGTTTAGGCTGAAAGAGATTTGTCCCCAACCTGGAGAAGTGTTTCTCTCAAATGATTTAAAAGGGAAGAAAGTGAAAAGTCACTGTGATTGCCAGGAAAGAAGAGGAGTCTTCTCTTGAGCTCTGTTCTCATGACAGGTGTAAGAGATCCCCTTCTGGTCTCCTGATTCTATTTAATTGAAAAAGTGAAAGTGAAAGTCACTCAGTTGTGTCTGAATCTTTTCGACCCCATGGACTGTAGCCCGTCAGGCTCCTCTGTCCATGGAACTCTCCAGGCAAGAATACTGGAATGGGTTGCCATGCCCTTCTCCAGGGGATCTTCCCAATGCAGGGATTGAACTCAGGTCTCCCACACTGCATTGGATTCTTAATCATCTGAGTCACCAAGGAAGATCATTTAATTGAGGTTCCTGTTTAATAATTTGTTACATGTGTGCCAGGTGATATTTTAAGCACTTGAATTAGTGATGAACATCACAGGTTAACACTCTGACTTTTGGATTCTACAATTTAAGGGTGGGGATACAAAAGTCAAACAAGAAAATAAGCAAACAAGATTATTAGAGGTAGTGACTCATGCTCTGAGAGGGGGGAAGCAGTAATGGGGTGTGTCTTGACATTTCTGTGTATAATGGTAGAGTAATTTAAGAACATGAGATCATTAGGGAATAACTATTTATGAAGGGAACATTTCCTCCAAGACTTGAATAGTGGGAAAGGGACATTCTGTCATGGATTAGGCTACAAAGTTGTCTAGGCAGAAGTTCTGAGGGAGGAATATACTTAGCATGTTTCAGAAATTCAAAGAAGGTCAGTGTGAACCAAGGAAAGTGAGAAATGAAAAAAAAAGGATGATAAAGTGTAAAATTAGTAAAGTGGACAGGGATCAAATGATGCAGAATAATACAAATTGTGATAAAATGATGAGATTTTACTCTAAATGCAAAGGAGAAATTCTAGAAAGCACTAAGCAGGGTGATAACATGATCTGCTTTGTGTCCTTAAAACCATCCCTGTGACTGTTGGGTAGAAAATGGATTATAGAAGAAAGGACAAGAATATGAGCAAGGAGATCTGTAAAGAAATTATTAGTGTAATCTGGGTTAAAAGGAGGGTGGTTTGGGTTAGCTGGTGACAGTGGAACTGGAGAGAACTGGGCAGAATCAGGATACCTTTTGAGAGTACTATCAATCAGTTCAGTTCAGTTGCTCAGTCGTGTCTGACTCTTTGTGACCCTATGACAGCAGCACACCAGGCCTCCCTGTCCATACCAACTCCTGGAGCTTACTCAAACTCATGTCCATTGAGTCGGTGGTGTCATTCAAACATCTCATCCTCTGTCATCCCCTTCTCCTCCCACCTTCAATGATTCCCAGCATCGGGGTCTTTTCCAATGAGTCAGTTCTTCACATCAGGTAGCCAAAGGATTGGAGTTTCAGCTTCAGCATCAGTCCTTCCAATGAATATTCAGGACTGATCTCCTTTAGGATATACTGGTGGGATCTCCTTGCAGTCCAAGGGACTCTCAAGAGTCTTCTCCAACACCACAGTTCAAAAGCATCAATTCTTCAGTGCTCAGCTTTCTTTATCGTCCAGCTCTCACATTATACTATCACATCCAGTACTATCAATAGATCATGCTACTAGATTGGCGATAGAAGTGTCAGGCATAGGGAGGAATTAAGGACAATCCCAGATTAATGTCAACTCTGTAGTTTTGAACTTCAGTGACCAGGTAGATAAATATGACATTTATTTAGACGTAGACAACCAAGTAAGAAGCAAATGATAGAACTGGGGTAATCAAGAGCTTCATTTTAAGATTAAATAAATCTTCTTTAGCCTGCTTTCCATCTATGTGTACCTATGTCTAATTAGCTGCTATTTATACAGTAGTATTTCACAACTGTTCATTGGGTTAACATGTGGAAAAATCAATTCACTTACCTAGTTTTTATTAAATTCAGGCAAAACCCTCCACTGTGAAAACCTTACTGATTCTGGAATCCTGTTGTCCAATTTTGGAACAGGTCAATTTTGCTCCATTTAAATCACTAAATAGGCATAATCACTTGTACTCTGAATTGTAAAATTTGCCTCCTCCAAACTCACCAGACTTTTGCAAAACTTTTATTAACCCACTGCAAGAAATATTCACGTCCTAAGTGAATACAATATTCATATAACAGCCAAAGCTACAGAGCCCCATTGTCACTTTATCAAAATTAGCTTTCTTTTCCTTGAGGTAAATTGCAGATTCTTGCAAATAATATAGAATGTGACCTATGTTCCATATGATAAGTGAAATACCTCCAGTCATCCAGATTGCTCAATAAGACAGGCTTATTCTTTCACTCATATTTTAATTGCTATAATGTCATCCTCAAAGCTCATTATGTTTTGAAGGTACTGTATCTTTGGTGTAAAATATTTTTATTGAGAAAATGATTTTTTTCCTGCCTTGAGAATAGCTCCCTAATTAGAAAGCTCATACCATTAGTGTAAGTATATCACATTAAACATACACTCTGATGAATTGATAATTCATTTCAATCTCAAATTATAATCATTTTATTACCTTTCTGCAAGAAAGAAACCTCCAATGAAAAGAGAAAAGCACTATGATATTTTGAAAAATTGGACTGTTCTTGGTTCACTTAGGATTTCTTGACAGTCATGGTTGCATAGATGGTTTATAATAATTTTATTTATTTATTTCCATTTTATTCTTTCAGCAATCAATTGGCATTTGAACCTGCTGCCTCCAACCTGTCACCCTACCAAGACTGTGACATAACGATTTATATATAATTTTGCAATAATCTCAAAATTTGTTATCTTTGAAGGAGCTTCAAGAAAATTACTCTGTCATCATTAAAATATCTTCCATTTATTCTAATCATTACAGTGATTATATGAAAAGCATGGTCTATATTTTCCTGCAGACACTGAGTTGTGCCAGCAGAGAATGACTGTCTGCTATTGTCACAGAATCAGCAGTTTTAGGCAGCATATAATACATTAGCTTTCAAATTTTCTTCATTAGAAACTCTCCAAGTTTAATTTGCTCAACTATATGGAGGTTAAAGATCTGCTGGTAAAGCACTCATCATTAACAGTGATTATTCATCGTCACATTTGAGTAGGCAAATTCCACTTTTGGAGATTTTCTTGCTAAGGAGAATTAATGAGAGCTGTGAAATCACAGTGCAAGCTTCAGGCCACGACTCTAAAGGTTGGGACTTAAAAATCGAGACGAACCTAAGAATCTCAGTCACGTGGCAGAGTTGGGTCCTTGTCAGGGTAGACAGGTAGAGAACAGAGACAAGAAGGGAGGGTGGAGTGACCTAGAGAGCCAGCCTTACTAATCTTGCCAGCTTGACTAAAATTTGACTGGTATCTTCCTGACTAGAGGCCCCTGACTTTTCTTTCTTAGAGAAACCTGCAACTGTAAATTCTTTCTCCATTCTTTTTGAGATGTAAATCATGTATAACCCAGGAATGTCTTTCTCAACAACCTGGGAGTCTTCTCTTTGAACTATAATCATCAAGAAAGATGTACTAATCATTTGAGAAAAATCAATGAGAACTTCAGTCTTTCAAAGTGGATCCTATTGACCCCTTACATGAGAATTACTCAAGTAATTAATGAAATGCACATATCTGGAGTATTGCAGAAAGTCTTAAATTATCTGGGCATGAGACTCAAAATCTCTTAAACAAGTTCCTGCATTCTTTCTTCTACTTATGAAAATCTGAGTATAACTGCTGTAAAGCAAGTGATTACTGTAAGCTTCATAGAAAAAAAAAAAAAGTAAAAAGTCATGAAAAAGAATTCCAAACAATGGAAAGGAGAATTTTAATTCTGTTTTTATAATGATAAAAGCAAAGAGATAGAGGTTTTCAATCTATATTGTACTGTGATAGAAATCTTAAATCACTTGATTTTTCTCCCTGTGTTATTTTCCCCCATAAAAGACATCATCAATTGAGAATGTATTGTCCTCCTAACATTTTCTATTGGAGAAAATTCCAGAATTTTTTTTCATTTGTTCATCAGAATGTACATGACTATGTTTGGCATTGCTTCTGTGTAAATCATGCTGAATTTCTCACTGCAATTGAAATTTCTTCTTATTCAAGGATTATGGAAAACCAGGGATAGTTACAGGAGAAAAGTTCTTTCCTTTTACTTTCCTTTTTCTAAGCAAAAAATTACATGTAAAAAAAAAAATCTATTCTTTTATTTGTAGAATAAGGAAAATGACATCCTAAACCAGGTCCTAGAAAATGGCCATGGGTCAATGACTTTCAGCACAGTGATTTGTTTAATTTTTAGAGGCCCCCTTTTTCTGGAAAATGTGTCTCTTGATCCCGTTACTCCTGTAATGAACAACTTCTATGTCTTTAAAGTCAATTCTGAAGGAAGGTTCTCTGTCAGCAATTATTTACAATAGAAAGTATGACTTTATTATATCACTGTTTTTCTTTCCGATAGTTCCACTTTAAGAAGCTTTCTCCCATGGGTCAAACATTTTATACCATTAAGGAGGAGGAGAGAGTAATTTTGGAAGCAGGAGATCCTTTCTAATGTCTCTAAATTTAACCCGTTTCCTCCTAATAACACCATCTTCTCTAAAACAAACCTTTTCCTGAGAAAGACTATACATTCACTTCCCTTCTCCTTGCTGAAAAGAAAGTAGTTCCCCCACAACATGAAAAACCATGAAGGAAAAGAGGCAGAGGATCAAATGAGGGAAATGTAACTAAACAGACTTCTAGCTTGGGACTTTTCAATCTGTGTTTTCCTATTCTTTTACCCATTTCTTACCCACTACTACAGATAGAAGCATTTGGATTTGAACGTGGATTTTCCCTGCCACAGCTTCCTATCTGCATGGACCAGAGAACCCTGGCATGGAATGGGGGCCTTAACGACGATCTCTGACCTGAGCAACAGAAATGCCACACTAGACCTTGACTTCTAGATGGAGAACCAGGAGGAAGTGAGGCTGCTAGAGTTTGCTTCTACACACACACACACACACACACACACACACACACACACCCCTTCCATGATTAGTAATCAGTGGCGGAAGTACAGGAAATCATAAGTAGGTTAAATTGCTTTTTTTGTTTTAATGCGTTCCTTTGTTTGCCTTTGTCCTGGTTTGGAAAACCCCTCTCTGCGTGGGAAGCTGCACTGCAGCCCTTGGTACAATTAAAGCCACGCTGAGAGACTACCGTTTAAAGAGCTCTCTCAGACAGAGCCTTTTATTTTTAGGAGTGGCTAGCATGGCCTCTTACACACTTAGATTGGGAGAAACACTGTGCCCTAAGACAATAAGCGAGCATGTGAGATTTCCAGCCATCCAGAAGAGGATCTCATGCATACTCAGAGAAATGATCTTTGGATTTTTTTTTTAACCTGTGTACCTTTTTATTTTTCAAATAAAGCTGAAGATAATCAAGTTTTTCTATTCAATATTATAAAATAGCATAGCTAGAGGCATGAGGGAAAGCTGAGTGGCTATAAATAGAGAGATGTGGTGAAGGCCAAGTACTGATGGAGTGCAGACCAAAGGTTTGGGGAGGTGATCAGAGCAAAAAACTTAAAAGGTGACATGGGCTAGGAAGACATATAGGAATAAGAAGTTTGCAACTGGGCAGGACCTGAGAAGTGTGTATGTAAAGGTGGATTGGTTGTAGCATTGCTGCCTGGCAGAGTCATACATTTTTTTCTCTTCAAAATTTACTGAGCACTATGTGTCAAGTCTTGTGCTAGATCCAGAGGCTACATAAAAGAATACATGAGGGCTACTTTCTGGAAGAATATAAAGATATAAATGTAGAAACTGATAATTATGTTTAAATAGGATCCAAATCAATAGAAAATACAGAATACAATGAAGCTGCCAAATAAAAATTTGTTATTTGTAATCTATTACTTACTAGCCACTGCAGTGGCCAACCTTCAGCACACCCTGAAAAGAGTTCAGGGTGCAGATCAGGAATGAGACACTATGCTCAGAAAAACAGACAGAACAGGCCTTCAAGACAGAGATTTTCAGAAGAAGGTTCTGTGAGCCCAAATGCTTATATTTTATTATATTTAGAAAAGCACTAAAATCATTACTTGCCTGCTCCTTGTGACTAGCAGCAAGCCTCTGCTAAAATGCATACTTGACTGCACATATCCCCCTCCACTAGAATCATATATCAATATAATGATGACCTTCTCCTCTACCCCTGCAGAGCAATTCCCTAGGGCTTTCTGAGATGCTGTCTCCCAGCCTATAGTTCTCGTTTTGCCCCACATTAAACTTAACTGACAACTCTCATGTTGTGCATTTTTTTCAGTCGACATTACCAAACTTTAAAATATTTATATTTTGAAGTTTTCATAAATTACATATGAAAGTATTTGCAAAATTTTAAGAATAAAAATGAAACATTAAAGATATGTTCATGTACTCTGTTCTTTAACATACATGAGCATAAATATGGACTCCTACTTTATATCCACATGTAGACATCTCCATCTGTAAATGTATTCTTGATGCATTAAGACAGTATGGTTCTGGCACAAAAAGAAATATAGATCAATGGAATAGGATAAAAGCCAAGAGATAAACCCACACACCTATAGTCTCCTAATCATTAACATAGGAGGCAAGAATATACAATGGAGAAAAACAGCCGCATCAATAAGTGGTTTTGGGGAAACTGGACAGCTAAATGCAAAAGAATGAAATGAGAACACTTTCTAATACCACACACAAAAATAAACTCAAAATGGAATAAAGACCTAAATGTAAGGTCAGATAGTTTAAAACTATTTGAGGCAGAACCCTCTTTGAAATAAATCACAGCTAGATATTTTTTGACCCACCTCCTACAGTAAAGAAAATAAAAATAAAAAATGAGACCTGATTAAACTTAAAAGCTTTTGAACAGCAAAGGAAACCATAAACAAGATGAAATGACAACCCTCAGAAGGATAGAAAATATTTGCAAATGAAGCAGCTGACAAAGGATTAATCTGCAAAATACACAAGCATTTCATGCAGCTGTATAAAAAAAAAAAAAAAACAACCCAGTCAAAAAGTGGACAGAAGATCTAAACAGACATTTCTCCAAAGAAGACATACATGTGACCAAAACACACACTGAAAAGATGATCACCATCACTAATTATTAGAGAAATGCAAAATCGAAACTACAGCAGCACTGGTAGTTCCATCATCAAAAAAGTCTATAAACAATAAACGCTGGAGAGGGTGTGGTAGAAAAGGAAACCCTTTTACACTGTTAGTGGGGATGTAGACTGATACAACCACTATGGAGAATTAGTATGAAGTAAAGTGAAGTCGTTCAGTCGTGTCCGACTCTTTGCGACCCCATGGACTGTGGCCTGCAAGACTTCTCTGTTCATGTAACTTTCCAGGCAAGAGTACTGGAGTGGGTTGCCATTTCCTTCTCCAGGGGATCTTCCAGACCCAGGGATCAAACCCAGGTCTCCTGCATTGCAGGCAGATGCTTTACCATCTGAGCCACAAGGGAATTAGTATGAAGGTTCCTTAAAAAACTAAAAATAGAACTATCATCAGTTCAGTCCAGTCGCGCAGTCAAGTCCAACTCTTTGCAACCCCATAGACTGCAGCACGCCAGACTTGCCTGTCCATCACCAACTTCTGGAGCTGGTTCAAACTCAGTCCATTGAGTCAGTGATGCAAATCAAACATCTCATCCTTTGTCATTCCCTTCTCTCCCTGCCTTCAACCCTCCACAGCTGCCACAAACATGTGAACAATCTCTGACTGGCTTCTAGAGGATAAGAGACCATATGTAACTAAGACCAATATGGATCAGACATTCCTCATCCATGTTAGCTGCTGGTTTCTGACATTTCAGTGAACTCAGTTGAGAACAAAAAAGTCCAGAGCTGAATCCAGCTCAAATTGCCAACCTACAAAACTGTATATTATGTAAATGGTTGTTTTAGCTACTCAAATTTTGGAATAGTTTGTTACACAGTGATAACTAACTGCTACAGGAAATGAATGAGATGAGCCACAGAATAGAATTTTTAAAATAACATGGCTTTAACTTCCAAATCTATAAATCAGTAGCAAATAGAGCAACATTATAACAATACCCGTCAGGTCTTACTAAAACCAATAATACTAGAAGAATCTTGGTAAGTAAATTCACAGTTACTGAATTGTATTTTTCTGATCTCTTATTTACACAGTGCAATTTCCAGTAAAAACATTTTTCATCTCATAGTAACAATCATTATTGGTCATATTTTAGTAACCTATAAAGAACATACTTACAAATTGTATAAAAATGCAGGTCCAATATTTTTTATTTCAATGTTGTTTGAAACTTTTTATTTATAGCAAATGACAAAAGTCTTTAAGATAACTCCTCCTAAGCAAATAGTAGATCGCTGAGAAAATTTTGGAATAAAATAGCAACTTCTAGTCCTAGCAAACTATGAAATAGTAGTCTATTCATTTTCCCTCTGTTGTTCTACCAATGAATGAAAGAGAAAAGTCCTCTAACCACCTAGTCTTAGAGAGTGTCTATCAAGATGAAGTGAAATGGTTCGTCTTAAAATACTTCACAAAACATAAAGCACTCAGTTCAGTTCAGTCACTCAGTTGAGTCTGACTCTTTGTGACCCCATGGACTGCAGCACACCAGGCTTCCCTATCTACCACCAACTCCTGGGGTTTACTTGAACTCATGTCCATTGAGTTGGTGATGCTGAAGCTGAAACTCCAATACTTTGGCCACCTGATGTGAAGAGCTGACTCATTGGAAAAGACCCTGATGTTGGGAAAGATTGAAGGCAGGAGGAGAAGGGGATGACAGAGGATGAGATGGTTGAATGACATCACCGACTCACTGAACTGAGTGCTTTATGTTTAGTCAATGCATTTCTTTTTCTTGGGGCTCATCTTGATCCCTGCCTCTTGTACAGTGTCCTGAACCTCCATCCATAGTTCTTCATAAAGCGATATGTAAATGGAAAGTTATATGATGCTTTTACATCAAAGGAATAGCTTTTCTTCTGGGTTGAATAAATAGAGAGAAAAAAGAGAAAGAATTAGTCTCTAGTAAAGACTAATCACTTTATTTTGTGAGATAAAGAAAGCACTTTGTTGCCCTTCCCTGAGAAGTTTAACAGAGACCATCTGGTGGGTCCTCCAAGCATTTCATAATCAATCTCACATTTCATTAATCAACTATGGGCACTTAAAAAGGCTGCCTATCCTCTTCTAGTTGTTGCTTAAAATTAAAAATTTTGCCCTGGGTGACTATGTTCTGATTAGTATGAATATTCACTGTGCTCTTTCTCATATTGTCCTCAGTTCAGTTCAGTTGCTCAGTCATGTCCGACTCTTTGTGACCCCATGAACCACAGCATACCAGGCCTCCCTGTTCATCACCAACTCCCGGAGTCCACCCAGACCCGTGTCCATTGAGTCAGTGATGCCATCCAACCATCTCATCCTCTGTCATCCCCTTCTCCTGCCCTCAATATTTCCCAGCATCAGGGTCTTTTCAATGAGTCAGCTCCTTGCATCAGGTGGCCAAAGTATTGGAGTTTCAGCTTCAACATCAGTCTTTCCAATGAACACCCAGGACTTATCTCCTTTAGGATTGACTGGTTGGGTCTCCTTGCAGTCCAAGGGATTCTCAAGAGTCTTCTCCAACACTACAGTTCAAAAGCATCAATTCTTCAGCAGTCAGCTTTCTTCACAGTCCAACTCTCACATCCATACATGACCACTGGAAAAACCATAGCCTTGACCAGATGGACCTTTGTTGGCAAAGTAATGTCTCTGCTTTTTAATATGCTATCTAGGTTGGTCATAACTTTCCTTCCAAGGAGTATGCATCTTTTAATTTCAGGGCTGCAATCACCATCTGCAGTGATTTTGGAGCTCAGAAAAATAAAAGTCAGCCACTGTTTCCACTGTTTCCCCATCTATTTGCCATGAAGTGATGGTGCCAGATGACATGATCTTAGTTTTCTGAATGTTGAGCTTTAAGTCAACTTTTTCACTCTCCTCTTTCACTTTCATCAAGAGGTCCTTTAGTTCTTCTTCACTTTCTGCCATAAGGGTGGTGTCATCTGCATATCTGAGGTTATTGATATTTCTCCCTGCAACCTTGATTCCAGCTTGTGCTTCATCTAGCCCAGCATTTCTCATGATGTACCCTGCATATTGTCATCAAATCCCCACAAATATATAAAGTCAAGGGAAGCTTATAAAAATATTATGTTCACTGAGGACCACTAGGGGAATCAAGGGGGAACAGAGTGGGGGTAAGAGAGATACAAATAGAGAGACAGAATAAGTGAGGGCAGACAAGTGTTCTGGAGCAGTAAACTTCAAATGTGTTTCTCTTGGTAAATCATGGTTCTTAATTTTGGGGGACAACCTGTTGTTAACACTATGGATTTCATAATTACTTGCTTTGCTTTATAATCTTTTAATATACTTACCTCAGAATGAAGCACTGATAAAATTAGGGTTTTAGTGTCTGTGTCTATATGGACCATTTTTCTCTGCCCTATAGAAGGATCCTATGCTGATCTGAGCCCCTATCCCCAACCAAGTCTACTAAGATTATGTGTTATGTGTCCCAATGGGACTACAGTAGAATAAGCAATCATATAAACAACTAAACAGCCTGTCAGATGGGGGTAGGGTTATGTTCTCATATTCCTCCTCTCTTGCCCCTTCCACTGTCCCTTCCTGCCTCCCTTCCAGCTCACTAAGTTCAAAGATTCCTTGATTTCTTTAAGAGTGACAAATCTTTCAGGAAAACAGTTAAAAATAACACGCCAAGTCAAAACATTCCTGAGAAAGTTCAAAATTCATTTTAACAATTGCTTAAGTTATCACTAATATATCCTCTCTGAAGGCAGCATATCATAAACTGGAGGCAGTCATGGAATCATGAGATTACCCTAATGGAAAGTTGAGAAAAAAAACAATAACAGTTAGAGAACAGCATTGGTTTTGATTTTGAAGATGAACTTAGTAGATGTCACAGCCTGGGCAAGGAATTACCCTACATAGGAAGTAATGTGGATGGATCAGATTAAAACTGTATAGGAACAACAATTCAAAGGCAGTGTGCTCATAAAGGTGAATCCTTCAAGCCATTTTGGTTGAGAACACAATCTAGTGTTTAGCAACTTCTGGTATCTACTTTGCAGTCTGGTCATTGCATGGCATAGACATAGTTCTCAACCTTCAGCTCCAATGGATTAAAAGTTTGCTTTCAGTTACATCAAATATTTTCAGTTTATTTTATTAAGGAATCAAAGCAAGGGAAATGTCAAATAATATATTGGCCTAAAAGGTTAAATCACCAGCAGAGGATTAAAAGGCAATGGAAGAGATGAGTCCTCTGAGGATATTTGGTGTGAGATGACCTGGAACAGATCCTCTTACTCACAATAACCAATTACTCTCTACACCTTGCTCTTTTCTAGCAGATATTATTGGCTATTGCAGTTACTGCAGGATTCAGTCATTTCAGCAGAGACACCCAGATGTGAAATGGGTGCTGATTATGGTTGGCAGGTGAATAGGATATTCTTCTTACATATGACTGAAGAACAATTCCAGATTCAAAGTGTGGAGGCTCTTGAAAATAAATAGAAACCAAACAAAAAACTACCATCTTAAGATTTTGATAACTGGATCACATCTATCCTTTCTTCTGGCCGCTCTAATAGCTGCCAATTAGAAGAAAACTCCAGTCTCCCTATGGTATCTAAGCATTAATCTACAGGGTAATTACATGAGCCCTATGGTGAAAGTTTAGCTAACAAGCTTTTTTTCTGCAGGGTGAAAAATGTATTATTTTGCTTGTGGCAAGGTCTCAATATGATATCAGAAATGAATATCAGGTATTCTGTGGTTGAATTAATACATCCATTTGAAACTATAATTCTGGCTGTGAAAGAAATAAGCCTTTTTCATTCATATCTTGTGATTTTTGCCAATTTGTTATTCAAATCCATGTTACAACTTTATGTAAAACAGAAGTTTTAGAGTAATATATAGACTGCCACTGCACTTCAGAAAAGGAATGATTAAAACAGGCCACAAAGAATTAATCATCTCTGCCCATAATAAAATCCTACACACAATTTTTGGTGTATACTAACATACTTTGAACTATATCAGAAAGTTAACTTGACAGAAAATAAGTAATATTTCTTATTAAATCATTTTTTTAAAAAAAAGATTTGGGGATGAAAATACATTTTCTTTACCTTTAGTCATTTTGCTTATATTACCTGTTCTTCCTTATAATTCACATAGAAAAATTGACTAGCCCTAGAATATGGTTCCATTTGACATATGAATAACTTTGTTATCTAAAAGATACTTTGACCTGATTGAAAGGTATGAAGTTAGAAGTTAAACCTGCATTCTCAAATTGGGTGGTGTCAAAACAAAACCACAGAATGTCCTTAGGCTTCAAATGGATCATTTGAATAATGACAAAAATAATACCAAAGTTATTATGGGAAGTAAATGGTATAAATTTCAAAACATATTTAAAAATTACAAATACAGTATAAATATTACTTAAAATGGTACTATAGCAATCATTTAATAAACACAGTATTCTTTTGATGAAAACAAAAAGGACAAAACAAGTAATCTTATTCCCCATTTTATAGTTGGAACATACTTCATGCTAGAGTTCACTGGATGACTATAATCAATAATGAAAAATGTACAGCCTCTGTGTTTATATATTATACAAGAAAGGATTCTGTGAACATAGATGCCTCAGCTACATTTTGAACACAAACTTCACCTTACTGTTCAAGTCATAATTAATTAGATAAAGGATGGACACCTTAGGAATGGAAGTAATCATTAAGTTGCCAGAGCACACGAAACAACTCAACATTGGAAATCTTTCTAATTGAAGTTTCTCTATATTAGGTAGACACTGACAGAATCATCAATTCAATCTTGTAAAGAGTTTGAAATTAGTTGTGAAGAACAGATCACAGAGTAATGACATAGGAGCATAGGAGCTGGTAAGTGGTGTCCATAAACAGAGACCACAGGCAGGAGAAAGCACCAGGTACAAGAAAATTGAAGCCTTGAATAAGCAAAGCCAGAGACTGAGAAAGGAGTGGAGAGTTCGTTAGTTGAGAGAAAGTATGAACAATGAGGTGGTATAATTGACATTAGAAAAAAAGTGGAAGCAGAGATAGAAAGTTCTTATTACTGTGTAACAGAGTAGAGTTATAGATTCTTGATGCTGAAGGGCCAGAAAGATAGCTTAATTCAAAGAACTGCAGCATTTTATAAACCATAGCCAATTAAATCTGACTAACTGACTTTTGAGTCAACTCCTTGTTCTTCACTGCTGCTTTTCCTTTATGAGGATTAGTCAATAATCTCCATAAATTGAGGCAGTATCTCCATTCTTTCCAACTGAAAAAAGCTTATCTTGGCACAATGGAAACGTGACAATGGGATCCATATTCTTTACCTCTGAAGTTAGATAATATATTCATAAGAGATCTAGATAACAATTTGTAGCTTTTCCAAGACTCTTACTGCCTTTTTTTCAGTTAAATTTAAAAACAAAATAATCAAAACCTCAAAATATCTAATAATATCAAACCTCAAATTATCCTACCTACAAATTAAGAGTTGATCTTTCAGGTTATGAAAGTTGCTCTTATCTCCTTTATTTCCCTCTAATCTGAAGTCAGATGACTATACTTTAGACACTTGTGGAACTAAACCCAAATCCCTTCACCATCAAGTTGTTTAGAAGCAATTTTTTCACAGGGTTGAAATGTGAACGAATGTGTCTTATATTTATAATCCATTGTCTTATGTAAATACTCATACACATATTCACATCACATACTACACACACACACACACACACTTCTACCTTATTAGATGCTTACAATCATATAAGAAGGCAAATTATATCACCTTTAATATCCACTTGTCAAACGAAGCAGCATGGGATGTTTAAATGCTTTGTCCAAGGTCCACACTCAGAAGAAGTGGAACTAAAAGTCAAGAGTCCTGGCTAAAAGTCCACTCACCTATATGTGGTGCCACACTCCTTAATCACACCCATCGCAGATGTGTGAACTTAAGAAAGATTTCAAAGACTGTTAGTAGACGTATAGTATATTTGAAAATGCCTGAATTTTGGGGAAAAAATGTGCAATGTGTGGGAGGTGTTGGGGAGAAAGGGCTCTGTGGGGAGGGAGATAAAATGTTGTGCTCTCAGAAATTCCCACAACTCTACTGCCTATATAATACCCATTGCACTGTGGGCTGCACTTTCTAGAACGAGTTAACCATCTAAATCTCCTGGGTGGTGGCCTTCAGCCCAAGGCAGTCAGCTTTAAGTGTGGGAACATATTCCCAACTTTCAACCAATGCTTGCTTCCCAAAGGCAGGGAGAGAATAGGATTTGTTATTGAAAAAAGAATAAAGTCTTCTCTTCACAGAAATGTGACTGTGTTGATACAGAACACTGCCCAGGAATCACAAATAACTACTGTGAACTGATGATGAGAAACCTTAGAAATCAAAACAAAATGCTAAGCTACAGGTATAGAAAAAAAAAACAGCAGAGTTTTAAAAAATAGATATCATGTATGAATTTTTCATTACTTTTGAAAGCAGAAATATAGATTTTTGGCAGATGAAATATTTTGTGATAATCTCACTGTCTTTTAAATACATGAGTGGATAAAAGAAAGTGAATTTACTTTGGGGAGAATGATCAAGTTATGTGAGGTTGCTCTATGAACATGAATTCTACAGATACCAGAAATTCTGAAATAGTCCATCAAATCAATCTGTGGCATGATGAAGCTTCCTTGAACCATACTAGGCAAGCACTCTGCCAAGTATGGGTTAGTTTTTCTCTAGTTCTGCTGTAAAACTGTTAACTTAGACCTTCCTTCATCATCAATTTGAAGATTGCCTTTGGCTTCCCTGGTAGCTCAGACGGTAAAAGCATCTGCCTACAATGCAGGAGACCCGGGTTCTATCCCTGGGTGGGTAAGATCCCTGGAGAAGGAAATGGCAACCCACTCCAGTGCTCTTGCCTGAAAAATCCCATGGATGGAGGAGCCTGATAGTCTATAGTCCATGGGGTCATGAAGAGTCTGACACAACTGAGCAACTTCACTTCACTTCACTGATATTGGATCCTAAGTACTTTTTCTTGGTTACCCTTCTACTTTAGTCCAATAACTCCCTCAGAAAATATTCATGGAAGGTAATCATTTTAGACAGTTCATATAAAAAATACCTTCATTCTAATTTATACTAATTATTGCTGTCAGTTATGATAGGCTTGGTATATTAGTGTGTTTAAAAAAGTCAATGTGTTAGTCACTTCATTATGTTTGACTCTTTGCTACCCCAAGGACTGTAGCCCACAAGGTTCCTCTGACAATGGAATCCTCCAGGCAACAATACTGGAGGGGATAGCCATTCCCTTCTCCAAGGGGTCTTTCCAACCCAGGGATAAAACCCTGGTCTCCTGCATTGCAGGCAGATTCTTTACCATCTGAGTTGCCAGGAAGCCCATGTCTATGTTCAAATGTTCCATGATATCAAAATCTCCTTAGACATAAATCTTTATAGCTTGACTAATTTTCTTTCTTCTGTTTCTTTGTATTTAACCAGTACTTTCTGGGACATCCCAAATTTATTTTTCATACTTTATTGAATTTTTCATATGTTGTATTTTTAATGCCTGCAGCTCTTGCTTTTCCTCCTATTAATCCTTAATAGCAGCACGACAACCTGTTCTTGATTCATGGGTACATTTTCTTATCTCTCTGAGGAAATTAATATTTCTTCTAAGTTTCTTATAAATTAATTATCTGCTTTTCCTATAAATTGTATATTTTTCTGCTTGTTTGCTCTGGTGTCTGACTTTGGTACTAGAGATTTTCCTCAGTGACTACTGGTCCTTAACTGAATACTAATACTAAACAATGGGGAGAGGAGCCAAGATGGCGGAGGAGTAGGACGGGGAGACCACTGTCTCCCCTACAAATTCATCGAAAGAACAATTGAACGCTGAGCAAATTTCACAAAACAACTTCTGATCGCTAGCAGAGGACATCAGGCGCCCAGAAAAGCAGCCCATTGTCTTCGAAGGGAGGTAGGACAAAATATAAAAAATAAAAAGGGAGACAAAAGAGCTAGGGACGGAGACCCGTCCCGGGAAGGGAGTCTTAATAGAGGAAGTTTCCAATCACCAGGAAACCCTGGCACTGGCAGGACTGGGGGAAGTTTTTGAATCTCGGAGGGCAACCTAACTGGCAGGAAAAATTAAATTAAGGTCCACAGATTACGTACCTAAAAGCAACTCCCAGCAGCAAAGTACCCCAGAGGCCCGCATCCACCAGCAACAGGAGCAGGTGGCATTGCTTAGGGTAATGACCGGGCCGAAGGCCCTGAGAGCAATCGGAGGGAGCTCTTTTAAACTGTGGGATATCAAGGGAGAAAATTAACCAGCCCGAACACACTGCCGGCCGTTTGCAAAACAAAGGGACTGAGAAACTCCAGAGAAGAGCTGGCCCATCCCCGCTGGAGGTAGGAGGCAGGGGGGAGGAGAAAGGGGCAAACTCAGCCCCTGAGAAGCCACCCCCTCCCACACTGCAAACAGGCCTCCAGTTCCTATCTAAAGACTTCCTGAGATTCTGGATGGTCGACATCTGCTGCTGGGAGGGTCGCAGCTAGAGGCCAGCTCCTGAGAACAAACACAAGCCGCAGGCATCTGACCGGGCCATGCGCTGGGGCCGCGGAGGGAAAAGGCGCGCTGCATCCTGGGAGAGTGCGCCCAAGCCTCTGGCTGCCTGAGCCGCTCAGGCCGGGAAAGGCATAAAACTCAGGCACAACCAAATATGCGCTTTTGTGGAGTACCCGAAAACTGGAACCGCACTCAACGCAGGGCCCGCTCCATATAGAGCAGCCGGGAGCCTGAGCAGTGTACACGGGAAAGCACTGACACCCGTGAGCGGGGCAAACTCAGTGTGGTCGGAACACGGTGAGTGCTATCCACACAGAGCGGTATCTGTCTGCAGCGCCCCGCCCTCCCCGTAGCAGGACTGAACTGAACTAGCGAACCTAAATAAGAGATCACCTCCGCCCGCCTGTGTCAGGGCAGAAATTAGACACCAAAGAGACGTCAAACAGAAGCCAAATAAACAAAGGGAACTGCTTCAGAAAGGACCGGTGCAACAGATTAAAATCCCTGAAGGTAACACCGACCACACCGGAAGGGACCTATAGATATCGAGAAGTGTAAGCTGGAAAGAGGAGCTATCTGAAATTGAACTGAACCTACACTGACCGCAACAGCTCTAGAGAAATTTCTAAATATATATGTATATTTTTTTTTAATTAAAAAAAATTTTTTTTCTTTCCTTTTTAAAAATTTTCTCTTTTATTTTCTTTTAAAATTCCCTATTACTCCCCCATTACTCCTCAACTTTCATTTTCATATATTTTTACGATTTTTTTAATTAGGGAAAAAATTTTTTTTTCTTGTTTTTTTTTTTTTTTTTTTTTCTTTTTCTTGTTTTTCTCTCCTATTTCCTTTTAAAGTCCTCTAATACTCCTCTATTATTCCTTAATTTTCATTTTCATTTCACTATAACCTTGCAAAAAAAAAAAGAGAGAGAAGCCCTATTTTTAAACTGAACTTCATATATATTTCTAAATATTTTTTGTTTTTGTTTTTAAATACTGTATTTCAAAGAGTCTAACCTCTATGCTAGACTTTTAATCTTTGTTTTTCAGATTGTGATATAAATTTGGGGCATTTAAGAATCCAGTATTCAGTTCCCATTTCTATTCAGGAGTGTGTTGATTACTCTCTCCCACTTTTGACTCTCTGTTTACTACCTCAGAACACCTCTATTTCCTCCTTTCCCCTTCTCTTCCCAATCCAATTCTGTGAACCTTTGTGGGTGTCTGGGCTATGGAGAACACTTTGGGAACAGATAACTGCATAGATCTGTCTCTCTCCTCTTGAGTCACCCTTTTTCTCCTCCTGCTCACCTCTATCTCCTTCCTCCCTCCCCTATTCTTCATGTAACTCTGTGAACCTCTCTGGTTGTCCCTCATGGTGGAGAATCTTTTCACCATTAACCTAGAAGTTTTATTATCAGTGCTGTATAGTTGGAGAAGTCTTGAGACTACTGGAAGAATAAAACTGAAATCCAGAGGCAGGAGACTTAAGCCCCAAACCTGAGAACACCAGAAAACTCCTGACTATATGGAACATTAAGGAATAAGAGACCATCCAAAAGCCTCCATACCTACACCAAAATCAACCACCACCCAAGAGCCAATAAGCTCCAGGACAAGACATACCACGCAAATTCTTTAGCAACGCAGGAACATAGACCTGAGTGTCAACATACAGCCTGCCCAAAGTACAACTAACACATAGACCCATCGCAAAACTCATTACTGGACACTCCATTGCACTCCAGAGAGAAGAAATCCAATTCCACGCACTAGAAACTGACACAAGCTTCCATAACCAGGAAACTTTCACAAACCAATCGTCCAACCCCACCCACTGGGTGAAACCTCCACAATAAAAAGGAACCACAGAATATAGACCACCAGAATATAGAAAGCCCAGCCCAGACACAGCAATCTAAACAAGATGAAAAGGCAGAGAAATACCCAATAGGTAAAGGAACCTGAAAAATGCCCACCAAGTCAAACAAAAGAGGAGGAGATAGGGAATCTACCTGAAAAAGAATTTAGAATAATGATAATAAAAATGATCCAAAATCTTGAAAACAAAATGGAGTTACAGATAAATAGCCTGGAGACAAAGATTAAGAAGATGCAAGAAATGTTTAACAAGGACCTAGAAGAAATAAAAAAGAGTCAATTAAAAATGAATAATGCAATAAATGAGATCAAAAATACTCTGGAGGGAACCGTGAGTAGAATAATGGAGACAGAAGATAGGATAACTGAGGTAGAAGATAAAATGGTGGAAATAAATGAAGCAGAGAGGAAAAAAGAAAAAAGAATCAAAAGAAATGAGGACAACCTCAGGGACATCTGGGACAATGTGAAACGCCCCAACATTCGAATCATAAGAGTCCCAGAAGAAGAAGACAAAAAGAAAGGCCATGAGAAGATACTTGAGGAGATACTAGCTGAAAACTTCCCTAAAGTGGGGAAGGAAATAGCCACCCAAGTCCAAGAAACCCAGAGAGTCCCAAACAGGATAAACCCAAGGCGAAACACCCCAAGACACATATTAATCAAATTAACAAAGATCAAACACAAAGAACAAATATTAAAAGCAGCAAGGCAGAAACAACAAATAACACACAAAGGGATTCCCGTAAGGATAACAGCTGGTCTATCAATAGAAACCCTTCAGGCCAGAAGGGAATGGCAGGACATACTTAGAGTAATGAAAGAGAATAACCTACAACCCAGATTACTGTACCCAGCAAGGATCTCATTCAGATATGAAGGAGAACTCAAAAGCTTTACAGACAAGCAAAAGCTGAGAGAATTCAGCACCACCAAACCAGCTCTTCAACAAATGCTAAAGGATCTTCTCTAGACAGGAAACACAGAAAGGTTGTATAAACGTGAACCCCAAACAACAAAATAAATGGCAACGGGACCATACCTATCAATAATTACCTTAAATGTAAATGGGTTGAATGCCCCAACCAAAAGACAAAGGCTGGCTGAATAGATACAAAAACAAGACCCCTATATATGCTGTCTACAAGAGATCCACCTCAAAACAAGGGACACATACAGACTAAAAGTGAAGGGCTGGAAAAAAATATTCCACGCAAACAGAGACCAAAAGAAAGCAGGAGTCGCAATACTCATATCAGATAAAATAGACTTTCAAATAAAGGCTGTGAAAAGAGACAAAGATGGACACTACATAATGATCAAAGGATCAATCCAAGAAGAAGATATAACTATTATAAATATATATGCACCCAACATAGGAGCACCGCAATATGTAAGGCAAACGCTAATGAGTATGAAAGAGGAAATTAATAGTAACACAGGAATGGTGGGAGACTTTAATACCCCACTCACAACTATGGATAGATCAACTAAACAGAAAATGAACAAGGAAACGCAAACTTTAAAGGACACAATGGACCAGCTAGACCTAATTGACATCTATAGGACGTTTCACCCCAAAACAATCAACTTCACCTTTTTCTCAAGTGCACACAGAACCTTCTCCAGAATAGATCACATCCTGGGCCATAAATCTAGTCTTGGTAATTTCAAAAAACTGAAATCATTCTAGTCATCTTTTCTGACCACAGTGCAATAAGATTAGATCTCAATTACAGGAAAAAAATTATTAAAAATTCAAACATATGGAGGCTAAACAGCATGCTTCTGAATAACCAACAAATCATAGAAGAAATAAAAAAAGAAATAAAAATATGCATAGAAATGAATGAAAATGAAAACACAACAACCCAAAACCTATGGGACACTGTAAAAGCAGTGCTAAGGGGAAGATTCATAGCATTACAGGCCTACCTCAAGAAACAAGAAAAAAGTCAAATAAATAACCTAACTGTACACCTAAAGCAACTAGAGAAGGAAGAAATGAAGAACCCCAGGGTTAGTAGAAGGAAAGAAATCTTAAAAATTAGGGCAGAAATAAATACAAAAGAAACTAAAGAGACCATAGCAAAAATCAACAAAGCTAAAAGCTGGTTTTTTTGAAAGAATAAACAAAATTGACAAACCATTAGCAAGACTCATTAAGAAACAAAGGGAGAAGAACCAAATTAACAAAATTAGAGACGAAAATGGAGAGATCACAACAGACAACACTGAAATACAAAGGATCATAAGAGACTACTACCAGCAGCTCTATGCCAATAAAATGGACAACTTGGAAGAAATGGACAAGTTCTTAGAGAAGTATAACTTTCTAAAAATGAACCAGGAAGAAATAGAAGATCTTAACAAAGCCATCACAAGCAAGGAAATCGAAACTGTAATCAGAAATCTTCCAGCAAACAAAAGCCCAGGACCAGATGGCTTCACAGCTGAATTCTACCAAAAATTTAGAGAAGAGCTAACACCTATCTTACTCAAACTCTTCCAGAAAATTGCAGAAGAAGGTAAACTTCCAAACTCATTCTATGAGGCCACCATCACCCTAATTCCAAAACCAGACAAAGATGCCACAAAAAAAGAAAACTACAGGCCAATATCACTGATGAACGTAGATGCAAAAATCCTTAACAAAATTCTAGCAAACAGAATCCAACAAATATTTAAAAAATCATGCACCATGACCAAGTGGGCTTTATCCCAGGAATGCAAGGATTCTTTAATATTTGCAAATCAATGTAATACACCACATTAACAAATTGAAAGATAAAAACCATATGATTATCTCAATAGATGCAGAAAAAGCCTTTGACAAAATTCAACATCCATTTATGATTAAAACTCTCCAGAAAGCAGGAATAGAAGGAACATACCTCAACCTAATAAAAGCTATATATGACAAACCCACAGCAAGCATCACCCTCAATGGTGAAAAATTGAAAGCATTTCCCCTGAAATCAGGAACAAGACAAGGGTGCCCACTCTCACCACTCCTATTCAACATAGTTTTGGAAGTGTTGGCCACAGCAATCAGGGCAGAAAAAGAAGTAAAAGGAATCCAGATAGGAAAAGAAGAAGTGAAACTTTCGCTGTTTGCAGATGACATGATCCTCTACATAGAAAACCCTAAAGACTCTACCAGAAAATTACTAGAGCTAATCAACGAATATAGTAACGTTGCAGGATATAAAATTAACACACAGAAATCTCTTGCATTCCTATACACTAACAATGAGAAAACAGAAAGAGAAATTAAGGAAACAATACCATTCACCATCGCAACAAAAAGAATAAAATACTTAGGGGTATATCTACCTAAAGAAACAAAAGCCTTATACATAGAAAACTATAAATCACTGATGAAAGAAATCAAAGAGGACACAAACAGATGGAGAAATATACTGTGTTCATGGATTGGAAGAATCAATATTGTCAAAATAGCTATACTACCCAAAGCAATCTATAGATTCAATGTAATCCCTATCAAGCTACCAACGGTATTTTTCACAGAACTAGAACAAATAATTTCATAATTTGTATGGAAAAACAAAAAATCTCAAATAGCCAAAGTAATCTTGAGAAAGAAGAATGGAACTGGAGGAATCAACCTGCCTGACTTCAGACTATACTACAAAGCCACAGTCATCAAGACAGTATGGTACTGGCACAAAGACAGAAATATAGATCAATGGAACAGAATAGAAAGCCCAGAGATAAATCCACGAACCTATGGTCACCTTATCTTCAACAGAGGAGGCAAGGATATACAATGGAAAAAAGACAACCTCTTTAACAAGTGGTGCTGGGAAAACTGGTCAACTACCTGTAAAAGATTGAAACTAGAACACTTTCTAACATCATATTCAAAAATAAACTCAAAATGGATTAAAGATCTAAATGTAAGACCAGAAACTATAAAACTCCTAGAGGAGAACATACGCAAAACACTCTCTGACATAAATCACAGCAGGATCCTCTATGACCCACATCCCAGAATATTAGAAACAAAAGCAAAAATAAATAAATGGGACCTAATGAAACTTAAAAGCTTTTGCACAACAAAGGAAACTATAAGCAAGGTGAAAAGACAGCCCTCAGATTGGGAGAAAATAATAGCAAATGAAGCAACAGACAAAGGATTAATCTCAAAAATATACAAGCAACTCCTGCAGCTCAACTCCAGAAAAATAAATGACCCAATCAAAAAATGGGCCAAAGAACTCAACAGACATTTCTCCAAGGAAGACATACAGATGGCTAACAAACACATGAAAAATGCTCAACTTCACTCATTATCAGAGAAATGCAAATCAAAACCACAATGAGGTATCCTTACACGCCAGTCAGGATGGCTGCTATCCAAAAGTCTACAAGCAATACATGCTGGAGAGGGTGTGGAGAAAAGGGAACCCTCTTACACTGTTGGTGGGAATGCAAACTAGTATAGCTACTATGGAGAACAGTGTGGAGATTTCTTAAAAAACTGAAAATAGAACTGCCATATGACCCAGCAATCCCACTGCTGGGCATACACCCTGAGGAAACCAGATCTGAAAGAGACACGTGCACCCCAATGTTCATCGCAGCACTGTTTATAATAGCCAGGACATGGAAGCAACCTAGATGCCCATCAGCAGATGAATGGATAAGGAAGCTGTGGTACATATACACCATGGAATATTACTCAGCCATTAAAAAAAATTCATTTGAATCAGTTCTAATGAGATGGATGAAACTGGAGCCCATTATACAGAGTGAAGTAAGCCAGAACGATAAAGACCATTACAGTATACTAACACGTATAGATGGAATTTAGAAAGATGGTAATGATAACCCTATATGCAAAACAGAAAAAGAGACACAGATGTATAGAACAGACTTTTGAACTCTGTGGGAGAAGGCGAGGGTGGGATGTTTTGAGAGAACAGCATCAAAACATGTATATTATCTAGGGTGAAACAGATCACCAGCCCAGGTTGGGTGCCTGAGACAAGTGCTCAGGCCTGGTGCACTGGGAACACCCAGAGGGATGGAATGGAGAGGGAGGTGGGAGGGGGGATCGGGATGGGGAACACATGTAAATCCATGGCTAATTCATGTCAATGTATGACAAAAACCACTACAATATTGTAAAGTAATTAGCCTCCAACTAATAAAAATAAATGAAAAAAAAATTAAAAAAATAAACAATGGGAACTGAAGAATTGACTGGAAACCAAGAGAACCCCATGAAGTTTGTCAACCATGGGTCTTCTGAGAGGTGATTGAAATTTTGTTGTGGAAAAACACTACCATACATATATTGGGTCTTTTCTCCTGAGCTTTTCTGATTTCCCAAGGTATAACAATAGCAAGGGCCCCTTTTATGTCTCAACAGGTAAAGACTCTGCTTGCAATGCAAGAGATGCAGGAGATGTGGGTTCAACCCCTGGGTCAGGAAGATGTCCTAGAGAAGGGAAAGGCTACCCACTCTACTATTCTTGCCTGGAGAATTTCATGGACACAGGAATAATAATAATAAACAAACACTAGTGCTTATTATGTGCCAGACAGAGTTCTAAGTACATGTAAAATCCTTTTTAATCTCTACAACTCTATATAAGAAAGGTATTATTACTATTTTTATTCCAGTGTTGTATATGAGGACTCTGAGATAAAAAGAATTAAAGCTACTTGCCCAAGGTCACATAGCTAACTAGCAGTACAGAAACAGGCAGCCTGGTTCCAATGTCCTGTACAAGATATTACCTATTAAGTTCACATTGGGAGAGTGTAACTTCAGTTACTTGGGTTAAAAGGGCCAGGATATCACCATTCTGTGTGTAGATAGATATTCAAATAAATTCTGTTTTTCTATAAGGTATCCCTGACTTCAACACTGCCAGATGCCTCCTCTTGTACTCATCTGATTCAGAGACTTTGTTTTACCCTTTCTAGAGAATAAAACTCTAGGCTTCTGCAGGATCATACAAGGAAAACTGTCCTACTTTTTGGCAAGAAGGGAAAATCTGCAGTTTAAAGGCTTCCCTGGTGTTTCAGACAGTAAAGAATCTGCCTGCAATGCAGGAGACCTGGGTTTGATCCCCAAATTGGGAAGATCCCCCTGGATAAGGGAATGGCAACCCACTCCAGTATTCTTGCCTAGAGAGTTCCATGGACAGAGGAGCCAGGCAAGCTAGTTTATGGAGTCCCAAAGAGCTGGACATGACTGAGTGACCAATACTTACACTTTCAAAGCCTTTTTAAACAGACTTTTGGCCAAGTCTTTTTTTAATTGCTTGTATGCTATTCTCACTTCCAGTGGCAACTGGTGCCATAGATTCATGAGCTTTGGGGTGCATCTGTGTGTGAGTAGGTGTGCAAATCATGTTGCTTCACAGTTGTCATCATTGCCAACTTAGAATTGATTTTAGATGGCTAAAATATTTACCACATATTCTTTTGGTCTTCAATCCCTGAAATTTTTTTGTTATCATCTCTTTTCCCATTTGGGGGAATTTATGTTTTTTTTTTAAAAAACCCTTTATTATCTCAATAGGGTATTGGTAGAGAGCAGAGACAAATTTTATTTTCAAGGGTTTGTGTGAACTGGGGATTTGTTATGTATTTTTAATTCACAAACATCTATTTTAGATGAACTACCCTCCTAAGGGAAGAATGGCAACTAATCTTGGCAAATTTAGTTATAAGATATCACACCTGGGATTTGGGAGAATTATTAATTTGCTAAGAATTCCACTATATACTAGGCAATGGGATAAACACTTTAATCACCTTTACTTGCTAATTTGTTCATTTAATAAATATTTATGTGCCAGGTTTTATGGATTTTGTGCATAGATTCCAATAAGCAGTTGTTTCAGTCAAAGGAGATGTGACCTTCGGGAGGCATTTGGCAATGTTTGGAGACATGTTGGTTGTCACAACTGCTGGATGCAGGGGGGATGGTGCTATGGGCAACCATCCAGTAGGCACAGATGTTATAGAAATGCTGCAAAACATTATATAATGCATAGGACAGTCCCCAACAACAAAGGGTTGTCTAGTCCCAAATGTTGGTAGCACTAAGGTTGAGACACTCTGAAATAAAGCCTTGTGAAAATAACTGATTTAAATGATAAAAACTTGGTTTCTTGTATCAAGGCTGATTTAGCTACTCTGATTCTTGTGCCTTGACTCTCTGATTTTATCAAAAAGGGAGCTTCCATTGCATTGCTATAAACCTGCTACTCTACAGGATATTTTGACCCAAAGAAGGGAAAATTTTCCTGTTTACTTTTCATTGTATGCTTTTGTTAGAATGGAGGAGAAGACTGCTCTCCTTAACTATAGTTCAGCTATAACAGTAGCAATAAAGGTTTATGAGGACAGCCCAAGATAACCTGCCCCTAGCCTTAAGAAAACTGGTCAGAAAGTGTGGTGAGGCAGTGTTCACACTTCAGCTCACAAACACAGGAGGAAGCAACCTCTTCCCTCAGAGAAAGCTGGCTCATCATGGGAATGTGAACACCCACGTTATCTTTGTGAATTAAAGAATTGTTCTCATTGTGCCAGAAACGTAAAATAGATCCCACAACTGAAGGTTTCTAAAGTTGTTAGCCTTTTTGAAGAACATCTCATGAGGAAAAATTTATTTAGGAAAAAACATACAGTTTCCTTAAGTCATAAAAGATTTATTGTGTGAGGGATTTGTTATACCAGAGACCAAAGATACTGTAAGATAAATCATCTTCCATAAAATTGTACCACTGCTTTCAAATATAATGAAAAATTCACAGCTCAATTTTTTTCCCAGCAGAGTTGATCATTTTAGAGTGAGAAGTCATATGTTCTGAATTATCTTTGATTTTAATGAGGAAAAAGGAAAGGTTTTTATTTTTCTGTGAAATCAGATGATAGTATCATTTCTACATAAGTGTCTCTTCATTGCTGTGTTCTGACCAACCCTTCTCTTATTTCACCTGCATCTTTAAGGATGTCTAAGTCTTTCTTACTATGAGCTTTGGGTAGTGGGTCTTTATCACATGTGTGTTGGCAGGGGAGGATTATTATTTCCATAATTCTAAAAGAACCAGGAACCAAGTATAGAAAATTCATAGCTTTGTCTATGTTGTCATATTGCTCTTGGATTTCAAAATACAGGCTATTGACCAGTTTGCACAATACAACTAGCAATTTTGAAAACAATATGGTCACTTTTTGCAACAAGATCTCAATTAAGGTAAATACTTCTGTAATTATGTCATTCACATTTTGGCCCATTTTCTAACATAACTGTGAAAATGAACATGAAATTACCTTCTACTATCTTATCTAAATCTTTTTTTATCTTTTTCTCCTGAATACACTACTAACATTATGCATACTCTTTTCAGTTAGAATATAAGAAGTAATCAATTTTTTTCCCCATAGAAGAGATGTTTAAAATTACACAATGGATACTTAGGCAAACCTAGTTTATTCTTCAAGTTAAACTAAGAATTGCCAGATGCAGCAGAAACAAGAAAGTAGATTTGTGAGTATTTGTGTTTCAGTTCAAAAATACTTAAATACTTAGTCACTTCAAAATTTTAGCTAGTTCTTTGAAAGGAATTGAATTTCTTGGATCCTTTTGTATTTCATGCCTTTCTTAAGAACTTTTGGTACTTAAGTGAACATAAACATTTTCCTCAAATATCACATATTTCAATAAGGCTCAGTTAAAACTTTCCATAAAATCAATGAAAATGTAATTCCAAGAGTTCCTCCTATATACTTAGGATGGTTTGCAGTCATCATTGAATAGCAAGTTATCTTCAGTTTAGGTGCTTAGTCGTGTCCAACTCTTTGCAACCCCATGGACTGGAGCATGCCAGGCTTTCCTGTCCATCACCAACTCCCAGAGCTTGCTCAAACTCATGTCCATTGAGTCGGTGATGCCATCCAAACAGTTCATCCTCTGTCATCCCGTTCTCCCCACTGCTTTCAATCATTACTAGCGCCAAGGTCTTTTCCAATGAGTCAGTTTTTCCCATCAGGAGGCCAAAGTATTGGAGTTCCAGCTTCACCAGTGTTCCCAGTGAATGTTCAGGACTGATATCCTTTAGGATTTACTGGCTGGATCTCCTTGCAGTCCAAGGGACTCTCAAGAGTCTTCTCCAACACCACAGTTCAAAAGCACCAATTTTTAGTGCTCAGCATTCTTTATAGTCCAACTCTCACATCCATACATGACTACTGGAAAAACCATAGCTTTGACTAGATGGACCTTTGTCAGCAAAGTAATGTCTCTGCTTTTTAAAACGGTGTCTAGGTTTGTCATAGCTTTACTTCCGAGGAGCAAGCATCTTTTAATTTCATGGCTGCAGTCACCATCTGCAGTGATTTTGGAGCCCAAGAAAATAAAGCCTGTCACTGTTTCCATTGTTTGCCCATCTTTTTTCCATGAAGTGATGGGACCAGATGCCATGATCTTAGTTTTTTGAATATTGAGTTTTAACCCAACTTTTTCACTCTCCTCTTTCATCAAGAGGCCTTTTAGTTCCTCTTCACTTTCTGTCATAAGGGTAGTGTTATCTGCATATCTGAGGTTATTGATATTTCTCCCAGAAATCTTGATTCCAGCCTGTCCTTCATCCAGCCTGGCATTTCGCATAATGTACTCTGCATATAAGTTAAATAAGCAGGGTGACAATGTACAGCCTTGACTACTCCTTTCCCAATTTGGAACCAATCTGTTGTTCCATGTCTGGTTCTAACTGTTACTTCTTGACCTGCATACAGATTTCTTAGGAGGCAGGTCATGTGGTCTGGTATTCCCATCTCTTTAAGAATTTTCCACAGTTTGTTGTGATCCACATGATCAAAGGCTTTGGTGTAGTCAATGAAGCAGATGTAGACGTTTTTCTGCAACTCTCTTGCTCTTCAATGATCCAACGGATGTTGGCAATTTGATCTTTGGTTCCTCTGCCTTTTCTAAATCCAGCTTGAACTTCTGGAAGTTCATGGTTCATGTACTGTTGAAGCCTAGTCTGGCAAATTTGAGCATTACTTTGCTATTGTGTGAGATGAGTGCAATTGTGTGGTAGTTTGAGCATTCTTTGGCATTGCCTTTCTTTGGGACTGAAATGAAAAAACTGACCTGTTCCAGTCAAATTATCTTATTTTACCATTTTTGTTTCACCATAACCTTGAAAATCTTCTTTATTAGTTTCCATCCCCAATGAGATGCCAATCATCTTAAAAACTTGTGAGCCCTGCAAGTGGACAAGAAAACCAAACACACTCCTTTTGACTTGATTAATTATGTAAACTTCATGTCTATTCTCTAGAGTTTGTGATATTAAGCTCAGCCTTTATTATTGATCTACTTAAGAAGGATACTAGGATAAATGCTTGGTAAATTCTAAGTCAAGCAACCAAAAAACTGAGTGAAAAGTACAGCCACTACGGAGAACAGTATGGAGGTTCCTTAAAAAACTAAAAGTAGAGCTACCGTATGACCCTGAAATCCCACTCCTGGGCATATATCCAGAGAAAGACAAAATATGAAAGGACATATCCACCAAAACATACATTGCCACACTGTTTATAATAGCCACAACACAACCTGAATGTCCATCAACAGAGGAATGGATAAAAAAGTAGTGGTACATATATACAGTGGAATATTACTCATCCATTAAAAAGAATGAAATAATACCATTTGCAGCAACGTGGATGGACCTAGAGAGTGTCATACTGAGTGAAATATGTCAGACAGAGAAGGAAAAATACCATATGACATCCCTTATATGTGGTATTTAAAAGGAATGATACAAATGAACTTATTTACAAAAAGGAGACTGACAAACTTAGAAAACAAACATGGTTGCTGACTGGGAGGGATTGTTAGGGAGCTTTGGAAGATCATGTACACACTGCTATATTCAAAAGCATAAGCAACCAGGAACTATTGTGTAGCACAGAACTCTACTCAATGTTATGTGCCAGCCTGGATGGGAGGGGGTTTGGGGGAAGAACGGATATGTATATGTGTGTGGCTGAGTCCCTTCAATGTTCACCTGAAACTACAACAACATTGTTAATTGGCTATACCCCAACACAAAATAAAAACTTTAAAATTTGAAAAGAACAAAATGGATAAATTAAAAGAAAAAACAGCAAAAACACAAGAATATGGGAGAAATGTGATTGTGCTTCTTGACAGCAGTAATGCAATGCTGAGGTCACAGCCCATGAGCCAGACTGCCCAGGTTTAATTCCCATCCCTACCTCTTAGCTAACTCTGTGACCTCAGGAAAGTTACTTAGTGTTCTCTGAGTAAGTTTTCTCATCTGAAA
This sequence comes from Odocoileus virginianus, assembly GCF_023699985.2. Lineage (NCBI taxonomy): Eukaryota > Metazoa > Chordata > Mammalia > Artiodactyla > Cervidae > Odocoileus > Odocoileus virginianus. The sequence continues at coordinate 33,873,679 of NC_069675.1, read as the reverse complement.
CATGACGAAAATAATAGTACCTATTTTGGAAATTCTTGCGAGCATTAAATGAGGTAAAACATGTAAAGTGCATAGAACCATGCCTAGCATATAGCACTAGCTCTGTGAGTGTTTGTTCTTATTACTTCATCAGCTCAAAGGGTCTAAGTCTGAGAATAAAGGATGAAATGATCAAGTGTCTGGCAAGTGCAAGGTACACTGGATAGGCCTGAAAGCTTCACTTCCCTGAGAGCTTTCTAACTATGCATGAGGGGTAAAATAGTGAAACGAGAAGACAAGACCAGGGAGGCAGAGATGGAGCTGAGTCCACTTGCTGGATCCCAACACTGAGGCTGCGCCAAGGACAGCAGCCACATTCAGTGGTCTGACACTCCACCTCCTCTTCCTCAGTTCAGTTCAGTTCAGTCACTCAGTCATGTCCAACTCTTTGCGACCCCATGGACTGCAGCACGCCAGGCCTCCCTGTCTATCACCAACTCCTGGAGTTTCCTCTTCCTCAGAGCTACATAAATCCAAAATAACTTACCAACTTTCTCTAAACATGTGAGGCCATAGTAACTGGATTTATCTTTCTTTAAGTGGTGGGTTTTGGGGAGGTTTCTTTGTTGCTTATTTTCCCCAGACAGCAAGTTAGGAAAAAATATCAGACTGATTTGGACCAAATTCCAGATTTGTCCTCCATAGCCATGTGACTTTGGGGAAGGTATGTATCTTTCCTTCCTGAATATCTCCAATTAATATTTCACAGTTTCGTGTGGAAGATTAAATGATTTACTCTCTATGAAATGACTCATATGGGTCTTGTGGTGCCTAGTACATAGGATGTACTCAATAAATATTAGATCAACTTTTCCTGCAGAACAAAGGTCAGGAAGGTTTGTTTGTAGCCTGTAATAAAAGACTGAAATTCGGTAAGCTTGAGATTCCTTAGCTCCACACACTCACTCCATGAGTGGCATCTACCAGGATCACTCTACTTCACTCCCCTGGGAATCAGGCTTGAGGGGAACCAACACAAATGTGAAGATCATGCTAGTTTTTGTTCTATAAGTAATAAAGAAAGCCAAGGCCAAAGAATGTTCAAACTACTGCACAATTGCATTCAATTCACATGCAAGCAAAGTATGCTCAAAATTCTCCAAGCTAGGCATCAAGGGTATGTGAACCAAGAACTTCCAGATGTTTGATCTGGATTTAGAAAAGGCAGAGGAATGAGAGATCAAATTGCCAACATCTGTTAGATCATAAAAAAAGCAAGAGAATTCCATAAAAACATCAACTTCTGCTTCACTGACTATGCTAAAACCTTTGACTATGTGGATCACAATAAATTTTGTGGAAAATTCTTCAAGACATGGGACTACCAGACCACCTTACCTGCCTCCTGAGAAACCTGTATGTAGGTCAAAAAGCAACAGCTAGAACTGGACCTGGAACAACAGACTGGTTCAAAATTGGGAAAGGAGTACATCAAGGCTGTATATTGTCACCCTGCTTATTTAACTTAAATGCAGAGTACATCATGAAAAATGCCAGGCTGGATGAAGGACAAGCTGGAATCAAGATTGCTGGGAGAAATATCAATAACCCCAGATACGCAGATGATACCACCCTTATGGCAGAAAGCAGAGAGGAGCTAAAGAGCCTCTTGATGAAGGTGAAAGACAAGAGTGAAAAAGCTGGCTTAAAATTCAACATTCAAAAAACTAAGATCATGGCATCTGTTCCCAACACTACATGGCAAATAGATGGAAAAATAATGGAAACAGTGACAGTCTATTTACGTGGGCTCCAAAATCACTGCAGATGGTAACTATAGCCATGAAACTAAAAGATGCTTGCTCCTTGGAAGAAAAGCTATGACCAACCCAGACAGCATATTAAAAAGCAGAGACATTACTTTGCTGACAAAGGTCCATCTAGTCAAAGCTATGCCTTTTCCAGTAGTCATGTATGGATGTGAGGGTTGGACTGTAAAGAAGGCTGAGAACCAAAGAACTGATGCTTTTGAACTGTGGTGTTGGAGAAGACTCTTGAGAGTCCCTAGGACTGCAAAGAGATGAAGCCAGTCAATCAGAAAGGAAATCAATCCTGAATATTCCCTGGAAGGATGGATGCTGAAAGTGAAGCTCCAAAACTTTGGACAACTGATGTGAAGAGCTTACTCACTAGAAAAGACCCTGATGCTAAGAAAGATTGAAGGCAGGAGGAGAAGGGGATGACAGAGGATGAGATGTTTGGATGGCATCACCAACTCAATGGACTTGAGTTTGAGCAAGCTCCAGGAGATGGTGAAGGATAGATAAGCCTGACATGCTGCAGTCCATTGGATCACAAAGAGTCAGATTTGACTGAGCCAGTGAATAACAACAGCAGCAAGTAATAGAGACTCTGGAAAAAAAATCCTCTTAAAGGAAGATTTAGTATGCCGTGTATGAAATCTATGGCAGGAAGGTAACGGAGTAGGTTCATACTTTCCTTCCATCAGGTCAAGTCAGTTTGTTCTAGATACTAATAACAATCATGAGTATAAACATATGTACAAATAGTTAACATTTGTTAAATGGCTAATATGCACAGGCACACGCATGTATGGATGTGAGGGCGCACACACACACACACCCAGGCACTGTTGTAAGAGTTTTGCACATTTTGATTCATTAATTCTCACAACAACCAAATGAGCTAGGTGTGAATGAGGCAAAGAACCTTTAAAACATGTGATTGTGATCACACAGCTAGAAGAAATACACAAAAAATTTATCCTATAAATGTGGATTTATAATGTCATTTTCCTTTTAATGGATGCCAATACTTGTCATTGGTAATAATTTTTATACTTAAAAAGTAATCTTGCAACATCTTTATGAGTTTAGTTAACTTTCACCTTGATTCATGCTTCCCACACCCTCTAAGATCTTAAAGAAGCAGGTGACTAGTCTCATCAACAGAGTCCTCATTACATTCATATCCATATTATATCATAGTATCCCAGATTATACACTAAAAATGCTCAATAAATTGTGAATGAAGGACTCAAACAAGGTTTCAGTTATCTATTTTCACCTAATTAACCACTCTGAAATTGGCTGGCTTAAAACAGTCCTTTTTTATTGTCTTATGCAGTATTTTGGGCTGACTGGGCTGAGCTGGGCAGATCTCTCTGGATGTCCCTCATGAAAGTGCAATCAGTAAATAGCTAGGCTGAAATCATCTGAAGGTTCTACTAGACTGGAAAACCTAGTTGACCACTAACACTGACTGACATCTAAGAGCTCAGCTACAGTTGTTAGATAACCCTCTCATTTAGTTTGAATTTATCAGAGCCTTGTGGCTGACTTTTGAGCAGGAATGTCCCAAGGGCAAATATCCCAAAAGGGAATAAGAAGAAGCTGCCAGGTCCATTTAGCATTAGCATTGTATCACTTACTCTAGGGTCACAATATTACAATATGACATTTGTGAGCCCTAGGCACTCTTGCTTTCATGGAAACCTTTTTCCATTAGACAAATAAATTTAAATATTTATAATTATACTTTATGACAGTGTTGACAAGAAGATAAATATATGTTAAAATATTTTCTTAAACCTACATGTTCATTTTTTGATTTCTGAATTTAAGAGAAATGAAAACATTACCATGGGTCCCTAAAAGCGTCATGTGGAGAAGGGAATGACAACCCACTCCAGTATTCTTACCTGGAGAATCCCTTGGACAGAGGAGCCTGGTGGGCTACAGTCCATGGAGTCACAAAGAGTTGGACATGACTGGGTGACTAACATAAAAGTGTCATGGCCCTAGACATATCTGATGGATAAGTTAGCTCTGATGCCTTTTCTATTGATCAAAGCAATTACAGGGCCCACTGGATTCAATGGGATAGAGAGATCAACTCCATTTTTTGAGGGTGGAGGGACAAGGTAATATTGCAGATGAGCATGTAGATGGGAGATATTATTATGACCATATTTAGAGAATAAAACCTTTCAAAATGATCATGCTTCTGAGAAACAAGCCTTTTTGCTGTCTTTCTTTAAATGCATGCATAACAACACTAAGCTCTACTAATACAATAGTCATCAAGAAGGCTTAAATAATATTTCCTAGTATTCAGGAAAATATAAAAAAGCCACACTATCTTCAAAATTCTAGCATACAAATATAAAGATATATTACAGGCCCAGGAAATTGTTACTGAAGCAATCACAACTTTATAGAAATTTTCAATAAATTTAAATGAGTTCATGAAGGAATATTTACCTCTATGCACAAGTCAAAAACATAGTACTAAGGAAATCGATGTTATGCTAGAGTGTTTCAATTTCAATGCGAGGTAGAAACTAATGGAGTAAACATGTGTCCATAGCATACCATAAAGTAAATTCAAGTGTTGTAAGTGAGTATCCATGTTGGTTTAATGGGCCTGGTTATTTTCTACCTCAAAGATTGATATACTTTGTTGCAGAAGACAATTCTTTCTTTGTTCTGAGAAAGTTAAGTTTTTCTCTCCTGCCTCCTCCTCTCTTTCTCCCTCTCTGGCCACTTTCACCTTCTGAAACATTTTCCAAATAATAGAAATGCCACATGTAGGTGACAAAGCGAAAATTCAGTACATTAAAGATTAGCCAGGATATTTTTCCTCTTCCTTCCGTAGAAATACAAAAACAACCTTTATACCTGATTAATATACTAGACTGCAATGTTATAAGTCCACTTGCTCAGAGCTATTTCAAAACACCAATTATAGTAGCACAGGGCTAGCTTGGAAGGCTAGAATGAACAGATTGTCTGGTCTGTGGAAGATTGATTTTACATGTATAAGACAAAAACTATTTGAGTCAAAAGAAAGAGCCAGTTGTCTGAGTCAATGTTCATACAAAATACTCATCTCAAAACCAGGACAGGTAATAAGAATGGGCTAGATGACCAGACAATTTAAAAATATTTTAAAACAGAAGCTGATGCTTAAAATAGAAGCAAGAATTTAGATAGCAATTTTAGCATTCCAAATATAGGAGAAATTAATCTTTTAGCTACCTAACAGATATTCTTTTGGGAATTTCATCCCCACTGTTGTTGGGAAATTGACCATCTCACTAACCCTTTATAGCCCCAGGATGGATGTGGTTCATATTCAAGTTTCCATCTTAGCGATTTACCTCTACCACTATTGAATCGGTCTGTTATGGAACTCTGATCCAGTTTATTTTACTTAAGGATTTTCTGAAATAATTCTTAAGAAATAATCATTGTAATGGATATTTGTTGACTATTATGTACCAAGGACTATTCTAAGCATATTGTATATATTGGATCATTTAATTTTCTCAGTAATTCTAAAAGAACTAACACTATTAGCCACACTTTACAAATAAGGAAACTGAAGCAGAGAACTCACACAACTTGCTTATTAAGTAGAATATTCAAATCAAAATTAAAACCCTGGCATTCTAACACTAGGTCCTGCAACCTATATATTATCTCACCATTGGGGCATTCACATTGGAAAGAACACACATGGTTACAGGAAAGTTCCATAGAGAATATTAACATGGTCAATTTTAATTGGTCTAGAGAGTTGCATTCATTGCCAAAGATATAAAAATAATGATCATTTTGATAAAATCCTTACATACATACTCAATTGTGAAGTTTTCAAATATTTAAAAGATTCAAGTTTCACTCCCTTCTTGAAATCACTGTTTAACAGCAGATCCATCCCTGACTCCAGCCTTTCCTAGATCTAGGATTTGAGGAATGAGCATCCTCACTTGTATTCAAGGTTCTCCAAGATAGAGATAAAAATCTAATTTCTAAAGCACTACTTTGAGAGTACCCAGAGGACTATCCTTGTTCTGCCAATAAGTTAAAAGCCTCTGTCCTGGGGCCATCAGTCCTATCCCTCCCCCAGCTCCTACATTCACCCTGACTATAAATCAATAGGCCAATCCTAAAATGTTTCAGCAGCTGTAGAGAGTGGTGTATTTGTTGGTACCAGACTTTGTGCTCCTCGTACGCTCTCTGGACACAAATAATAGAGCTCTCACTTTGATGTGTGGGGTTAAGAGAGAACACTCTATAAGTATATATGACCCATCAGAGTCTATAAAATAAAGTTGCTTCTTTTCTTGAAATTGGTTCTAAAACTCAGATTGTATAGTCATAGTGCAAAGTAGTCTGTCCATCCTGAATAGCCCAAATTCATTGCTTCCTTTGATCCTTTTATTCCATAAGGCTTCTTATTCTCTGTGTCTCACCTACCCCTTTCATTGAGGTCAAACTTTCTGGCCCTTGGGTAAGCTCCAAAGTACAGAGTAAGTCAAACAATGATAGGATTGATTTTTTTTTTCTCCCCACGATTTCTCTCTCCATGGAAGAAACCAGAGACTTGCTATTCATTATTATACTTGAAAGGAAATAAAAATGTAAAATAGTGCCAAGAGACTTTTTGGTCTTGTTCTCCTATCTCAATGTTCAATTTTCATTGTAGCCATCATATGCAGAATTATTAACTGAAACCACCTCCTACAAAGTACCACATGATTCTAGAAATGTAGTATCAAAGCATCAGCATCTTTCACCAACATCTTAGCTTTCATTTTACTGACAAAAATACAGTTCTATGCTAGCATTTATTTTTCCTGAGCTGTCTTTATATTCTTTTCCTAAACTTCATTGTCTACATTCTGTTGACTCTCCTTTACTACTAGTGCCAACTTTCAATTTCATTTCTCTAATTATTTGCATAGGATAATTCCTTTGGGTATTGTTTAGATTTTTGTAGATTGTGATATTTTGACTTTTCTGCTTGAGAAGAAACTGCCCCTTCTGGGAGTAGCCAGTTCTTAGAGAGAGTAAAGGACTCAGTCTAGAACATGCCTTACTTAAGCAAACTAACCACTACAGAGCCCTGCCTCTTTTAACTGGCTGTGGCTGATACACCCAGGAGGTGATACTCCTCTCTGCCTTAGTCATCACAGAGCCAGGTGGTGGTGATGGTGGCTTGGTCACTCAGTCATATCAGACTCTTCTGCAGCCACATGGACTGTAGCCCACCAGGATCCTTTGTCCATGGCATTTCCCAGGCAAGAATACTGGAGTGGGTTGCCATCTCCTTCTCCAAGAGATCTTTCTTACCCAGGGATCAAACTGTGTCTCCTGCATTGTCAGGTGCCTCATTTACCACCATGCCACCAGGGAAGCCCTGGCAAACATGGACTACCTCTGAAAGCCTAGAACTTACTGAAACTATTCATGCTAGCTAATCCTAAACTCTTTACTCTAGCTTATCTCACATTTTCTGCATAAACCCAAGTAAAGCCTGTGGCCTTAGTTCCCCCTGAGTCCTGCCCCTTCTGCCTCTTGACCACCTTGGTGTCTTTCTTAAGTTCCTCCAGTCTTTAGGATGATCTGTGAGTATCATACTTTATTTTCTTACTGAACTTCTCCTCTATCTTCTCTTGGGGCCATGTCTGACTGATCATCACATAAAAGAATCAGAACAATTTCTCCTGGACACAAGGATCTCTTAATTGATAAAAATGTTACTTAAAATACTCTGCTTTAAGTGAACTTGTCTGCAGAAGGAGTATTGGTTACAGCATGTGGTGATAAATACCTCAATAGAACATGGTGTTCAAAGCATGAAAGTGAAAGTGTTAGTCACTCAGTCGTGTCCAACTCTTTTTGACCCCATGGACTGTAGGCCTCCAGGCTCCTCTGTCCATGGAATTCTTCAGGCAAGAATACTGGAGTGGGTTGCCATTTCCTTCTCCAGGGGATCTTCCCAACCCAGGGATCGAACCCAGGACTCCTGCATTGTAGATAGATTCCTTATCATCTCAGCCACTGGGAAAGCATGGAAATATGAAAGAATGCTTGTTTTGGTGGAAAGATGAGTAGTTCCAGATGTTAAGAGACTGGGGAAGGGGTATAAGTAGGGATACAGAGTAAGGGAAAATAAACATATACAGAGGAAAGGGGTCTTTCAAAGTTTTCTTGTTGTTGCTGTTATGCTAAGAAAATGAACTTTTATATAATGGTCTTCAACCCTCTTCTCTCTGCTCTGATACACAAGGAAGAAATCTACCTGAAAGAAGAAAAAAAAAAATTCTAGGGAATATCTAAAACAGTTACCACCATGCTTGCTAAATATAACTCCTTTCTCTAGCTCTCAAAAAAAATTAGAATGAATATTACTTAAGAAAAACAATATTAAAGAATTATTCTAGCATCTTCTTTATTATATAAGGAATATAAATCATTCAAAATTTTTTCAGCTTTGTTAGTAGTAACAAAACATATGAGACTCATTTCTCATCTGAGCGTAATCCATTTGTGTCTTGACAAAAAGTTTGAGAATCACTGGAAAAGGACATGGTTTGGATGTAGGGAGAACACTGAAGGTGGAACATCAGCCGGAACATGAGTAAAATTGCACAAGTCACTTGCAAGTTTACAAGTGACAATAGGAGCAAAAGCAGAGAAAGACTAAATATATCTGAGGATCAAATTGTTGTTCAGGTTGAAGAATAAGAATAAAATCCTAGTGGCTAAAATATTTAGGATAGTGTTTGGATGATGAAGTTATCATTACAAGAAAAGTAGAGTAAATATGAAGTGCATATTTAGTGGTGAAAGGAAATGATGAACAAAGGAAGATAAATGTATCACATGGGAATGCATTTTTCTGCAAACTGTACACTTCTCACTAATAGTAACAAATAAATAGGGTTTTTTTCTTTCATAAATAAAGTTCAGATATTGATAGGTATTGGAGTTGATCTGTTACTCAGGGAGATCTTCAGAGATGCAGGCTTTTTCATTAAGGTTGAAAACATACTGAGACATGAGTCAGGAGCCTTGAATAAAGACAAGTGTGTATAACAATTTCCAGAAGTTTGGTAATAAAGGGAAAGGAGGAGAAATCCAAAATTAACATAAAAGAAATGAAAATAAGTATAAAAAACAACATCATCCTGCTAGTATTGGGGAGATTTAAGAACAACCATGGAGAAGGCAATGGCAGACTACTACAGTGTTCTTGCCTGGAAAATCCCAGGGACAGAGTCGCTTGGTGCGCTGCCGTCTATGGGGTTGCCAGAGTCGGACACGACTGAATCGACTCAGCAGCAGCAGCAGCAGCAAGAGCAACCATAAACTATGGGGAAAGGAGAGTGAAGAAAACGGCAGACAATAGTAAAGAGAATAATTACTGTCCCAGAATAATGGTGAGCATTTGTGTCAAGAGCACAGGTAGGTTCTGGGTTTCAGAGAAAACTGTTTTTTGTTTTGCTTTTTAAATTTAATTTCTGTGTTTCTTAAATTCTCTCCAATGATCATGTATCACAATTATGATAGAAAGAAAAAAATATTGTTGGGTTCATCTCGTGTTGAGCTTGGAATCAAGTAGAGATTATATATGTACACAGTCCATGCATTCATATTGCTCCTTTTCCCTTTTTCACTGAGATAAAAGGGAACAATATAGGGAAGGAAACTGACTCAGATATATTTAGAAATAGACAGAAGGAAACTTAAAGAAATTCACTAACTATGATTTTTTTCTCCCTCAGAATACTGCTTAGACTTAAAAAAATAGCAAATTAATACATTTTTTGATCTCCTTGAAAAAGGGAATCCTCTATAACTATGAAGTAGCTATTAAAGAAATGCCGATGATTTGGGTTTGGTGAATGTAAATCTTAGTTCATGAATTGAGGGGTAGAAGATCTGGATTCATGGGTGAAACCCTGTCTTTTCCATCAGAGCTGTCCAGCCTCAGGTTTAAAAGCCCAAATCGTAACATTTGAGAAAAACTACAAACAGCAGAAATTGTTAGTTTTTCATTTTTTTTTTTAACCCTGAAACTGAAAATAATCAAAATGACACTAACACAGTTCTGTTTATCAATAGCAATATCCCTGGGAGTCACAGAAATACCACCTTTGGATATCTGACAGGGATAAATAACTTCCAAATTTTCTAACTCTAGCATGTTAAAAAAAAAAAAAAAAAAAGCAAAACTACACAAAAGCAAACTACACAAAAGATTTGAGGCTATAGAGAATGTTAACATACACGTAGTACAAAATCCAGCCCAACTTCTTCAAAATGCCTCAATAACCTTCCATTGTGTTTGACACTTTGGACTCCAATTACCGCTTCACATCTGCAGAGGATAAGTGTCCATTTACTTGAAAGGTATGCTCCTTTACATTGCCCACATAATGCTATCCTTTCAGCGTGCTATAGGATGGCTCGCTGAAAATAGCTTTAAGGAAAAAAAAAAAAAAGAGAAATTTTCTTTCATTTTCCCACCTTGCAGTTAGCTATTAGACTAAGGAGGAAGATTCCAGCTTCATCTTAGCCATTTACTGTTATCAAAACTGTAGAGTTACAGCCCTCTGTTGCTGGAGTGGGAATGATCATTATAATAGAAAATCCAAATATGATCCCATGGCTCCTCTAGAAAAGATACCCTTCACTTCCTGGACTGAACTATCCCATGCTACTCATTTATCTTATATCTTTCTATATTTCACAATCAAAGAACCTCCATGTACTTAAGTAGAGTTAAATTAAGCATCTTCCCAAGACATTTGAGACTTTCAACACAACCTGTATACATGTGACAAAATGAGCATGAAGACCTCATTAGTAGCATCTGTCTAAGTCCTGTTCAAGACCAATTAGGACATCCAACAGCAGTAATGTGCTCCACTTGAAAAGATTTCTTGAAAGACATAGAACTTAAGAAACAGCTCTAATAGAGACCTTCATGTAACTTCTCTAATTGTAAATATAACCAACAAATATTGGCTTGTATACATACATACATATATATATATATATATATATATATAATAAGTGATAAGGCCAATATACCTCTGTCTTCATGTCATCACCCTGAGAAGAGCTGAAACAGCTACCTTTTAAAATAACACAATTAAGCTCTTTCACAGACACAAATTGGGTCTTTTGAGAAGGGCTAACAGAAACAAAATCACTGCAGAGAAAAATGTGAACGTGGTTCTCAGGACACATCTGTCATTTATGGCAGCCCCAAATCTTCTAATATCCCTGCCCCATTCTGGTGCTTTTCCAATATCATGAAGCTAGCCTTCCCTTGGTAGAAGCACTAAATGAGCATTCCAAGGCTTCCTTAACATGAGGGGTAGACATTTGACCAGCTTTCATCAAGCAGACTCATTTTCAGGAAAATAAAGTCAAAAATAAACAGTTTGTGACTAAAGAGTTCTGGCAAACAGGGCCTCATGAAATTGTTGGGTTTGCTGAACCATCTATAGGAAAGGGTTAGGTTCTGATTCCTGTGTTTATAGATTCAACTAACTACTGGAAAGAAGCAAGGATGTTTCTACTGAAACAGTTTTGTGGTAGGATAGGCATTTCTCCTGCTTTAAGATACATAGCATCTAAGCTTGGTATCTGGTTCTCATAGATATTCTGTAAAATATCAAATTCCTTATAATAAATCTATTTTATACTCTATCTAGAATAAATTATCTTGTCTGAAACAAAACGCTGACTGATAAATTGTTTGGTTTAGAAAAGGTTAATGTGTGTCTAGGATTCCTGGATGAAAAGCCCAGACTAACCTTTAGATGTACCTGGCTAATTGAAGCAGCTCTGCCTATAGAGGTCATTTACTATTTCAGAACCTATGGGTTTGACAAAGCAGTTTTGCTGTTGTCAATCTTATTTTGATGTCTGTTTGAATTCCCAATTGTGAGGAGGCATTTCCTCATCATAAAATAGTATATTAACATAAATATGTTTAAAAATTATAATGTGATTTTGCATAGACCAACTCAGTTTCCCCAGAAGTGTACTACCTTTAGATAATTTGACTACTATTATTTTATGTTCAAAGATTTTCAAAGAATTCATTTCTACAGTGATTTTACTATACTTCTGAAGTTCCTATATCCTGAGTCTATGAGAGTAGTTCCTGAGGATTTAATTTCTAACACCACACTACCACAAAAGGAGATTAGGAGTATTTCAAGTGATAGTCCTATCAGTAGCCCTAAATGCTTAAAAGGAAAAAAAAAATCTTTGGGGAAACACCAGACATGCCCAGATTACCTGCTATACTGTTACACTGCTTCTGATACTCTATGAACTGCTATTTATTATGTTGAATGTTTATTGTCTGCTATGCAAGTACTGAAGAGGGTATGGCAACCCATTCCAGTATTCCTGCCTGAAGAATCCCATGGAGAGAGGAGGCTGGCAGCTACAGTCCATAGGGTTACACAGAGCTGGACATGACTGAAGTGGCTTAGCATGCACATATAGAAGTGCTATGAGGGCAAGAGTCTTCATTTTATTTAGTGATGTAGCCTAAGCCCCTAGAACAATATTGGTATAACTTTGAATTAATATTTATTCAACGAAACAAGTTGGCTACATTTAGCCTCCAAATAAGGGGAGAGACACTCTCTCTGTGACTTACTTCCACTTCATAATTCTCCATATGGTAAGTCTTATTCATCACTGATCTCTGGTATATATTTTAGGGACAGTGCTGAGTCTTCTCCTTTTCTTACCAAATAAACTTTGACTTCCTAAAGGATGAAAATGGTAGTTAATATGAACCATCTTTTTAAATATTTATTTTCATTTTTTTCTTGTATCCCCCCAAATTTAATTCAATTTAACATGGGAAAAGCATAATAAAAAAGGAAATAAATATCCATAATTGACAAGAATTTTTGGATATTTTATCCTTTTAATGGAAGTTTAAATTGGAAACTTTTTCCTGCCTAGTATAGCTAAGTTTTTCTATCTAGTCGGATATACTATAAATATAGATTGGTTTATTTTGCAGCCTGTCAAGGCAAAATGTGGCAGAGACAAGAGAACTAGATTTGATTTTAAGCACAGAAATTCTTCCAACTTCTGGTAAAATATTACTTTTAAAAATGTGAACATCATAAACTTAAAAAAAAAAGTTAGTGTCCCATATCATGCACCTGTATATGCATTAGCTTATTAAGTGCTTACAACAACCCATAAGAATGGATATGATAAGTCACACTTTTAGAGATACAAATGGTACTCTACTCTTTACTTTTACATTGCTTTTTAACACATGCTCTGCAAAGTAAGATGTATTTTATTTACTCCAAATTTGAAGCAACTTTATCATATAAGACAGGTTGGACTTGTGATCATATAGAAAGTCCATAGGGAATTTCACTGGCAGCTGGCTTCATCAGGGCAAGCAAAGTAAAAGGGCCAGAGAGAATCCTAGCAAGACAAATTTCAGACTTTTGCAACCTCATTTTGTGACATTCTATTACTTTTACAATATTTTATACATTAGATGCAATCATGAAGCCCAGCCCACAATCAAGAGAAGATTACACAGTATGACTACCAAGAGGTGGGAGTTATTGGGTCTTGGAAAGACTTGTCAAGTAGTATTTCAGATGTGGGTTTCTATTTTCACAGACCTGCCTCAACTTTCTTCCTCTAAAGGGATAATTTAAGAGGTGATCACAAACCTGAGACTTCCCGTCACAGGTCCTATTAGATCTTCATGATACGGCACCAATATGACCTGTTGCTCATATTCACTCTGGTTCTGGTTGCTACACATCTTCCTGATTTCATAGTTATTGTGAGTAGATGGACTTTTGTGTGCTCCACTCTCTATCTGCCTCAGGTCACTTCTCATCCTCCAGTCACAACAAAGGTGCATGTTCTACCATCCACTGAGGGTTTTTTGTATGCCATGTGCTTAGGAGGTATTACTTAATTAAATACCTACAACCTCATGAACAGTATGAAAAGACAAAAAGATATGACACTGAAAGATGACTTCCCAAGTTGGAAGGTGCCCAATTACCCTACTGAAGAAGAGCAGAGAAACAGCTCCAGAAGGAATGAAGAGGCTGAGGCAAAGTGGAAACACCCAGGTGTGGATATGTCTGGCAGTAAAAGTAACATCTGAGGTTGTAAAGAACAATATTGCATAGGAACCTGAAGTGTAAGACTCAAGAATTAAGGTAAATTGGAAGTGATCAAACAGGAGATGGCAAGCGTGAACATCAACATCTTGGGATCTGTGAACTAAAATGGAGCAGAACGGGCAAATTTAATTCAGATGACCATTATATCAACTACTATGGGCAATAATCCCTTAGAATAAATGGAGTAGTCCAAAATGCAGTACTTGGGTGCAGTCTCAAAAACAACAGAATGATCTCTGTTCATTTCCAAGGCAAAATATTTAATATCACAGCAATCCAAGTATATGCCACAACCACTATGCTGAAGAGCTGAAGTTGAATGGTTCTATGAAGACCTACAAGAACGTCTAGAACTAATACCAAAAAAGGATGTCATTTTCACCATAGGGGATGGAATGCAAAAGTGGGAAGTCAAGAGATACCTGGAATAACAGGCAAATTTAGCCTTGGAGTACAAAATGAAACAGGGCAAAGGCTAACAAAGTTTTGCCAAGAGAATGCACTAGTCATAGCAAACACCCTCTTGCAATAACACAAGAGATGACTCTACATATGGACACCACCAGATGGTCAATACCAAAATCAGACTGATTATATTCTTTGCAGCCTAAGATGGAGAAGCTTTATACAGTCAGCAAAATCAAATTCCGGAGCTGATTGTGGCTCAGATCATGAACCCCTTATTGCAAAATTCAGTCTTAAACTGAAGAAAGTAGGGGAAATCACTAGACCATTTAGGTATGACCTAAATGAAATCCCTTATGATTATACAGTGGAAGTGATAAATAGATTCAAGGGATTAAATCTTATAGACAGAGTGCCTGAAGAACTATGGACGGAGGTTCGTAACATTGTACAGGAGGTGGTGATCAAACCCATCCCCAAGAAAAAGATGCAAAAAGGCAAAATGGTTGTCTGAGGTGGCTTTATCTGAGAAAAGCAGAGAAGCAAAAGGCAAAGGAGAAAAGGAATGATATACCCATCTGAATGCAGAGTACCAAAGAATAATAAGGAGATATAAAAAAAAGCTTCCTAAGTGATTCAGTGCAAAGAAATAGAGGAAAACAAGAGAATGGGAAAGGCTAGAGCTCTCTTCTAGAAAATTAGAGATACCAAGATAACATTTCATGCAAAGATGGACACAATAAAGAACAGAAACATTATGGACCTAACAGAAGGAGAAGATATTAATAAAAGGTGGCATGGATACACAGGAGAACTATACAAAAGATCTTAATGACCCAGATAACCACGATTGTGTGAACACTCACTCAGAGCCAGATATCCTGGAGTGCAAAGTCAAGTGGGCCTTAAAAGCATCAGTACAAACAAAGCTAGTGGAGGTGATGGATTCCAGATGAGCTATTTCAAATCCTAAAAGATGATGCTATTTTAAAGTGCTGCACTCAATATGCCAGCAAATTGGAAAAACTCAGTAGTGGCCACAGGACTAGAAAAGGGCGGTTTTCAACCCAATCCCTAAGAAAGGCAATGCCAGAAAATGTTCAAACTACTGCACAATTGCACTCATCTCACACGCTAGCAAAGTAATGCTCAAAATTCTTCAATCTAGGCTTCAACAGTACGTGAACCAAAAGCTTCCAAGATGTTCAAGCTTGATTTAGAAAAGGCAGAGGAACCAGAGATCAAATTGCAAGCATCTACTGGATCATAGAAAAGGCAAGAGAATTCCAGAAAAACCTACTTCTTCATTGACTATGCTAAAGCATTTGACTGTGTGGATCATAATAAATGGTAGAAAATTCTTCAAAAGATGGAAATATCAGACCACATTACCTGCCTCCTGATAAACCTGTATGCAGGTCAAAAAGCAAGAGTTAGAACAAGACATGGGACAATAGACTGGTTCAAAATTGGGAAAGGAGTATCTCAAGGCCGTATATTGTCATACTGCTTATTTAACTTATATGCAGAGTACATCACGAGAAATGCTGGGTTAGATGAAACACAAGCCAGAATCAAGACTGCCAAGAAAAATATCCATAACGTCAGATATACAGATGACACCACCCTTATGGCAGTAAGTGAAGAGGAACTAAAGAGCCTCTTGATGAAACTGAAAGAGGAGGGTGGAAAAGCTGGCTTAAAACTCAACATTCAATAAACCAAGATCATGGCATCAGAGCTAATCACTTCATGGCAAATAGATGGGGAAATGATGTAACAGTGACAGACTTTATTTTCTTGAGCTCAAAAATCACTGCAGATGGTGACTACAGTCATGAAATTAAAAGACACTTGCTCCTTGGAAGAAAAGCTATGACAAACCTAGACAGCATATTAAAGAGCAGAGACATTACTTTGCCAACAAAGGTCCATATAGTCCAAGCTATGGTTTTTCCAATAGTCATGTTTGAGTCATGTTTGGATGTGAGAGTTGGACCATAAAGAAGGCTGAGAGCCCAAGAACTGATGCTTTTGAACTGTGGTGTTGGAGAAGACTCTTGAGAATCCCTTGGACTACAGGGAGATCAAGACAGTCAATCCTAAAGGACATCAATCTTGAATATTCATTGGAAAGACTGATACTGAAGCTGAAGCTCCAATACTTTGGCTACCTGATGCAAAGAACTGACTCATTAGAAAAGATTCTGATGCTGGGAAAGATTGAAGGCAGGAGGAAAAGGGGATGATAGTGGATGAGAAGGTTGGATGCATCCTTTATTCAATGGACATGAGTTTGAGCAAACTCTGGGTGATAGTGAAACAGGGAGGCCTGGCTTGCTACAGTCCATAGGGTGTCAAAGCATCAGACATACTGAGTGACTGAACAACAATACCTACAACCACTGATAGGATAGGGATCACTTCAATTTTATAGGTAAGAAAACTAAGGCTTATAAATGGTATATATCAACATCATGAAGCTAATGAGGGATAGTTAGGGAATTTGAGAATGTCATGGACACACTGCTATAGTCAAAATGGACAACCAACGAGGACCTATTGTATAGCACATAGAACTCTACTCAATGTTATGTATCAGCCTGGGTGGGAGTGGGTTTTGGAGAAGAATGGATACATGTACATTTATGACTGAGTTCCTTTGCTCTTCATCTGAAACTACCACAACATTGTTTATTGGGTATACCCCAATACAAAATAAAAAGTTAATAATTCAAACAAAATAAGGTTAGGTATATGTCAACATCATGTAGCTAATGAGTGAAAAACTTGGATTCAATCACAGATCTTCTGAAACACAGAACTCAGGTCTATAACCTCTGCTTTCTTCCCCTAAATCTCATCCTTGATATAATTTTATATGCTGTTATTACATCTTACATACTGGCAAATAGGACTCACTTCTCTGTATTAAAAACAATTTCACTTATTAATAATGTCATGTGCTTATAATTAACTTTAATGGTAGTGATAACTGCACAGAGCTTAGAGTAAGCCTCTATTTCTGACCCTTTGTGTTATATTAGGTTTTATAAAAGTCATCACTTACAAATGACACAGAGGGGAAAATGACACAGAGGGGATAAATAATTTGCCCATTTTCACACAGTTATTATGAAGTAAACAGCTGTGCCTCACTTTAATTCACTTGCTCTTTGCACTGTTATGTGCTGTGTTTTGATCATGTTTCCTTCTTGTCTGTGAAATGTCAGTATGATTAAATGACATATGATAACTCTGGCAACTTCAACTTGCCACCTTCCAATCTGCCCTTTTGCCAAGCATTCACGTATTTGTACTTATGGTGTGGAACATAATCCATGCCAACTTCTCTCCTTGGGGCTGATGTGACCTCAGTGCCTAATACAGCCTTCATCTGTTCCATTTCACCCAATATTCTCGAATCAAAAACCTCTTTCTTCAGTTATTACTGGCTGACCCCAGTCCCCCGGCACAACCCACCCAGCATAAGCAAGGATTTTCAGTTGCCCACAAAGTCAGGGTTTGAAATACATTTCCATTACTGTCCCTCCCCCCTACACTCCACCACAGCATCACCAACTCCCTGCTTGTCAGACACCTTCTTCTTATCTGTAAGATGTGAGTATCATGGGGAGAGGGCAAAACCTCTTCATTCTACTTAGCCCTCTGGAGGCCCAGTTCCCAGTCATTAAAAACCTCAACTTCATCTATTGAATCTATTAGGCATAAGGCACTGTGGGAGTCTTGAGAGAACACCTCACATTGACTCATTTGCTCCCCAGGCAGCCAGAGAACCAGGACAAAGTTATATTTTGTCATGGCATTTATTGAACCTGATTCTGTCCTTGGTTTGCAGAAGAATATCATTTATGGTTAAGAATACCCCAAAGTTGCCATTTATCTTACCCTTTCTCTAAAAACTGTCATTGTTTCTGCTTGAGCTTTGTGGAATTGTTACCCTCTTTAAAAATTATTCTCTATCTCATCTTTTTATTCCCTTGTCCACTTTCTACCTACTATTCACTGGTTGAAACCATACCCAGCACAATCAGGGCATCTAAAGCACCCAGTCAATACTGGGCATTTCAAAGGAAATGCCTTTTCCTTCAGTTACCAGTACAAGCTCGAAAGTCAGATTTATTGTCCTCTTATTTCTCTGGTCTCCAAACATGTAGCTTCATATTTTAATAACATTGACTGTATCTGTTCAGGTTAAAGCTTGTGTGGGTAGTTCTTTGTTGTTGTTGTTTTTAAAAGAACAGCTATTTTTTAAAAAGCTGCAGCCCAGCATTGCTATTCCCAGGACCATAAGCAGAGAATATATACTTTTCTCATGTTAAAGGGTTCAATTTACCTCTGTAAAGGAGACTACAATGTAGTCATCATTTTTATTTAGCAAATCAAACTGCAATGTCTTTCTTAGGGGCAGCGTTGTATAATTTGAGAGGAGGAGAAGTTTTGGTCTCTTGCAAGGGATAATCTGCTCCCATCACTACCACTTAATTTTACTGAGTTTACCAACTGGATTTGTTTCATTTCCTCTTGATTTATTGTCTTCTCATTGAGAAATGACACTAATGAGTACAGATCAATACAGTCTCCTAGACAGAAGGGCACATAAGCTAAAATTGCCTGGGCTTCTGGAATGGAATCTCCTGGTCTCTGCTGGGGGCCATGTGCAAGTTGAATAGCTTGTCTGAGCCTCAGCTGGGTCACATAAAAGGGAATAACAGTACTTTCTTCACATTGTTGTTGTGAGGATTAAATGAACTAAATTAAATAAAGTGTTAAGTACAATCCCTACCACAAGTAAGTGCCCCAAATATGTGACAGCTCTTGCTAAGGAGAAAGAGAGGGCCAGTGGGCATCTCCTTATTCCCTTAAAATCTCTAGCTGGGGTGGATTATATTCTCTGGGGAAATACTGACAGCCTCCCAGTCTGTACTGGCCTATGTATCCCGTATCAGCAAAGGTTAATCAAGGCCTGTGTCCCTCCAGGCCTGCACTGTGAATCAAGGAGTTGATCATGGGAGCTGCAAGCAGGTACCCCCTCCTAGTTTTCATCAGGGAAAAGGAACACCTCCCCAGTATGTTCTAATCTTATCTAATCTTATCAAATCATTCTAACTGTTTATATCATTGCCTTTCTTCCAGCAGAATAACAGGAAAATGCAGCATTTTAAATAACTCTAGGAGTAGGCATGCCTAACCTCTTGATCAAACCCAGACACATACGATTCTCTATCTAGTAAAGTGTGCTGGCTGGGCTTCATGAACTCATTTGCACTGAGGCCTATATATTCCCTTGACATCCAGAGGCGATCATTACCTGCTAAGATCCCATCTGAAAACAGCCCAAGAAACAGGAGCTATAGGTCACCAGGGGCTTCTTGAACTGAAATGAGAGACAGCAGGACAGAATGAAAAGCACTGAGCCAGGGCTCAGCTTTACCATTAATCACCTGCATGACCTTGACCAGTCATAAGGCTCCGACCTTCCACTCACTTTAGCTGTAACATGAGAGAACTGGATGAGATCAGCATTTTTCACAGTGTGTTTCATGGAATATCAGCCCAAGGGGATGGGCCATGAAAAGAGAGCTCTGTGATTAATTTAGTTTGGAAATGCTACATATCAAGTAAGTTTGGAAAAGCTGTTTTGGGAAATCTATGATGTTTATCAGGGCACAGTTTTTTAAGGTGTTTAAGCTTGTTTCAGCCAGCGTCTTGACCACTGTTTCCGTTTGTTTTTCCTCCTATGTGCTATTGTTAAATTCCCCATACCGGGTACCCATAGACAATTCTGTGAGAGACATAGTCATCTATAGAGTACCATTTAAT
The DNA here is from genome assembly GCF_023699985.2 of Odocoileus virginianus. Taxonomy (NCBI): domain Eukaryota; kingdom Metazoa; phylum Chordata; class Mammalia; order Artiodactyla; family Cervidae; genus Odocoileus; species Odocoileus virginianus. The sequence goes on along the minus strand of NC_069675.1, from coordinate 33,853,428 downwards.
CATGACTCCAAGCTAGTCTCTGCTTTATGAGATTTCTGATTTAAACTAATCTCCAGGCAAAAAGACAGGCCACAGAGGCAGGCACAGTCGGTGCTCTGGCATTCCTTTATACCTGCTCGAAAGCTCTTTGGAACCATTTCTGAAAGTTCAGGCTGAAGGAATTTTTCAATAGGAGCAGACCCACCGGCACAGAGCAAGCCAGAAGTGGCGGAGTTAATACACCTGGAATCAACTCAGGACAAATGACAGAAAGGGATTTAGTGGATAAATGCTCCAGCTTCATCATCCTCAGGTGAGATAACTATGTTCCACACTGACTCCCAGAATACCCCAGTAGGATTAAATTTGAGTTGTCCTCAGCAGGAACTTTGTGGTTAAAGAAAGATGTCATCTTAGGTTGCTTCACTTATCCCCCCTCACTGGGACCCTGTGATTACCTTCCAAGTGAACTATTGTATTAGAATCCTTGTCAGAATATATGCTACTGGGAAAACCCAAGGTAAGTCAACCACCCTCCATACTGAATGATGGCCCTAGTTTGTAGCACTCCACTAGTAAAAGTATGCAAAACAAGTCTTCAGGAGACTGAAATTGTAAACTAAGTTCAAAAATTGTGTTCTGGAAGCAACTAATACAATGAGCAGTACACCAAATAGAAGTTAGTAATTAGAAAAGATCCCAGGCAGATTTTTAAGCATCCTATTATTTTGACGGTTCCCAAGAGAGAATGCAACAGGGTCCATGGGACTACAGTGCACTTGTTTGACATTTCTCCTTCTCATAAGGGTATATAGATATTGGAGAGAGGGTTGTTGGAATGAATTACAAGGGAAGCTTTAGTTATATAGGGCATTCTAACAAGAGCTGAAATTAAAAAGATTAGGAAGTAATAAAACAAAAATGAGAATGACAACTGTCCCAATATTTTCAAACATATTTAACCTCATTGAAGAAAAGCTTTAAAATCAATCCTATCCCATTGATGTTAAAATAATTTAATATCATGAAGAATTGTTCTTATATATGAATAATTATCATAAGTAATTATGTATCAATAATTCTCTGTAAGATAGAAGGCACATAATAGTTTCCTGGGTCATTAAAGATTACTTGGCCATTAAGGTAACAATATTGAAACACAGTATCAGAGTGGAAAAGGTCTAACCAAACCTTCCAGAGGAGGACCTAACTTTTCCAAAGCACCCTCAGAGAACATCTGTAGTGATGACTGTTTTACCATTTCACTAAAACAACCCATTTCCTTGCTGAGTGGCTGCTTCTTCATATTGAGCTAAAATCTGACTCTCTCTACCTGTTGGTTCTTATTTTACCCTATATTTAGAAATACAATTTGCCTTCTCTTATTTGACAGCTCTCCTTTATATAGGAAAAATCATTTTTCTATTTTAATCATCAGCTGCAAATTATAATTATAGAGCTAGGAAGTTTAGCTCTATTTTTATAATGAAAATACTATTCCTCCTTTCTCCTCAATGGTACTATTTCATGGATGTTGTCTATTGTAACCATGACTGATGATATTATCATTCTAAAATTATATAGTGACTTGCAACTAACTTTAAAAAATTCTGAGTAATGGCAAAGATATTTTACAACTTCACTTAGTGACAGAGTCTTGAGCCCAACTTGCGATGGTGGTCTAACTTATCTCTAATTACCTAATTTGATGCTTTAAAACTTGAGATTTTGAATACCACTAAGATCTTCATAGAAATTGAACCTGCAGAGATTTAACCAGGCATTTTAAACAGATGAGCTGACACTCTACAAGTTGGATACTTAATTATGAATTTGATCCTTTAAGCTCTATCATATTAGGATATTTTGGAATCAAATTCCTGTTTGATAGTGTGGTGCCTCCATGATAGATGATAGCCTGTATTACTGCCAGCAGGGTAATGGAAAGCTTACAAAACTGGCGGGGAAGTTACAGGAGGAGTCAAAGTTTCTGAATGATGAATTTGAGTCAATGTTATATGATGGGAACAAATAGAACTTAAAGATAGACATTGAGTTATAATATATACCCTTCAAATATATGTGATCTTGTTGGGGGGGGGCGGAAATGTGTGTGTCTGTTTCCAGATCTATAAAATAAAAATAATTTAAAATTTTGTCCTCATTATTGCAAAGTGATTTTTAATGTTTAAATCAAATGCTTCTATTAAAAACTTGCATTATGAAGTACCATGCAAATATATATTGTTTTTTTAATTTAAGCCTTTACTATTCTATGCCTCCATATGATTTGTCTTTCCTTAAAGAGAGAAAACTAATCTGATCCTAGACAAGAACTGTTTATATATCTGAAAATCATTAGTTTTATATTATCAAAATTTGAATCTCTTCTATCATCTGTCCTGACCAATATCATTCACCAATCTGTGTTCACAGCAGCACCCTAGTGTGGTGCGGCTGGACTTGGAGATCAGGATGCATTATGGTACCTTAAGGGCAAAACTGCAAGTGGATTAAAGAGACAGGGTTTCCTCTTGGGCTCATAATGTCTAAGAGTGCCTTAAGGAGAAATTAAAAATGAAGAGCTCTAGACTCCTTGCTGAACAATTAAATTTGGTAACATATAAAATAATACTGACTTCTCTATCTGCTCATGTTTTATTTGACAGTAAAATACCACGTAAGTCACCTTGCTCTAATATCTTCAAGTAACTCTATTTGTACTGAGCCCAACAAACTAATCATGTGTGTAGGGAGCCAACAGATTACAGTCACCAAAACTTGTTTCAAAAATGATATTTTAAGGTGGACAAAGTAAAGGCTAGGATCTTGAACATTTTTCCTTGGTAGGTTTGGAATTTTGTCTGGGCAGCTGTTTTTTGTTGTTTTTTTTTTAAGTCCTCTATATGATCCTAATGAACATAAAAGTTTAAGAATCCTTGCTTTGGGTTAGCTACCACTGTTTGTTTTGTTTCATTTTTATAGCCAAGTCTACTTATCCCTGTGATTCAGATGCTTTACAACAAACTCTTCACTGCTTCTCTTTATGAACTAAAAGAGCAAGTTTTTGCAGAGTTGAGATAGGCCACATTTCATCTGCCCTTTTAAACTCTATTAAATGAGAACAGACCATAGCACAGGGACAGACATGCTATAACAATGGTGTAGAAAGTGAGAAAAAAGCTCTTAATGATAGAAATTTCAACATATTTGATACTAAAAATCAAAAGGGAGAAAGCTAACTACTAAAGGAGGTAGAGTAAAATGGAGCCTAGACAGCATCAAGAGTAAGATTCACTCAGTGAGAGAGACAGCCGGGCTGCTAAGACCACAGAGATCATAGACATTCATAAGTGTAAGGTACTAAGGTAGGCTGGAGTGAGAATTGAAAGTGAAGACAGGACTGCTATTAATTTCAGTTCAGTTTAGTTCAGTCACTCAGTCATGTCCGACTCTTTGCAACCCCATGAATCACAGCACACCAGGCTTCCCTGTCCATCACCAACTCCCGGAGTCTACCCAAACTCAAGCCCATCGAGTTGGTGATGCCATCCAGCCTTTTCATCCTCTGTTGCCCCCTTTTCTTCCTGCACCCAATCCTTCCCAGCATTAGAGTCTTTTCCAGTGAGTCAGCTCTTCGCATGAGGTGGCCAAAATACTGGAGTTTCAGCTTCAGCATCTGTCCTTCCAATGAACACCCAGGACTGATCTCCTTTAGGATGGACTGGTTGGATCTCCTTGCAGTCCAAGGGACTCTCAAGAGTCTTCTCCAATACCACAGTTCAAAAGCATCAATTCTTCGGCGCTCAGCTTTATTCACCGTCCAACTCTCACATCCATACTATGACTACTGGAAAAACCAGTAGTTGACTAGATGGACCTTTGTTGGCAAAGCAGTGTCTCTGCTTTTTAATACGCTATCCAGGTTGGTCATTACTTTCCTTCCAAGGAATTTAAACATAGTTAAAGAGTTCAATCCTCCAGACATGATTTCTCACAGGTGTTTTCTCCCAAGGCAAAAACAAAAACCACAACAAAAAGTGAAACACAAAAAACCCTCTAATAAATGTAAATCAGTCCTATAGAGATAAGACAGACCATAACCTAGCATTATAAGATTCCCCCAATCATGAATAAATAGCCTTTTGCCTCTAGGTGTGTGTTTACATATGCTGTCATATCAGTTGTGTCCTACTCTGAGTAAACCTGTAGCCTGCAGCCTACTAGGCTGTTCTGTCCATGGGATTCTCCAGGCAAGAATACTGAAGTGGGTTGCCATGGCCTCTCCAGAGGGTCTTCCCTACCCAGGGATCAAGCCCACATCTCTTATGTCTCCTGCGTCAGCAGATGGGTTCTTTATCACTAGTGCCCCCTGCAAAGCCTTTTGCCTATACACTGTGAGGCAAACCCATCAATGTATAAGCCCTGCAAATGCATACAGATCCTCCAGTCAGCTTCTTTTTTGTCTCCTTCCTAAATGCAAACAGATAACAAGTATCCCACAATGTATGATAAAAGCCCACACATTAAAAAAGATTGAAGATGAATAAACAAGAAAACATGATGCATAAAATGGAGATAGATCAAGGAATATAGAGGACTTAAGCATTAAAATATTCAGTGCAAAGCAGAGTGAGCCAAGGATACATTTTATCTGTATATTAAGATCATGGTGCCATGTGAAATAAACAACAGGAAAACACAAACTGTTTCTGAGAAAGTAAAGACAAGTACCAGTGGACAAATCCATCAGAACTGAAAATAAATTCAAGATAATTAGCTAAAGAGTATGGGGAAGGAGATTTCAATAAAGGCATAGAGAAGCACTCTAAGAGTTACAACTTTTAGTGGGCATTCCAGAAAAGGAGTTCAGAGAAATAGGGAAAATTGCATCACAGAAATTATGAAGGAGAGCATTCTTCTCCAGGTTCGATTACACCAAGTGTCAAAACAATTAATAAATATACTTACATGTGCAACTATTATTAAATTTCAGGATATCCAAGAGTTGATTCTCTTACTCTTGGAGGTAGAGAAGTATAAAGGCTGGGAGGTAATTTCTCAAAAATAGAAAATTAAAATGGAGGCAGTAATACTGCATGCTAGAAAACAACGGGACTATTTATTCAAAGTATAAGGGAAAATTTTTTTCAAGCTAGAATTCTCAAGTCAGTGAAATCCTTACTCAGCTGTAGTGTTATGAGATTGCAGAGTCAATGGACTCAGTGTGGAAGATGAGGGAGGGAAGGCCCAGGGGAAAGTTGCACAGCAGAGCTAGAGAGGAACAAAGCCAGACTGAAGCAGGAAGCTTGATGGTCCTGGGACAGAGGCTCCAGAATAAACAGAGAGGGAAGACTCAACAAAATACCAGATATAATAGAGTGCATGAGGGAAACAACTGAAGATGAAAGAAAAATACAGAAAAAGAAAACAAAAAGTTGTACAAAAAAAGAAAAGGGATTCCTGGCATAAGACTTACCTCTAAAGTGGACCACTTACATAGTAATTGTAATGTAGAAAAAATAGTATTCTAATTATTGTCTATCAGTTTAATTAAACAAGGATATAATTTTACCAGAACACAAAGGAGAATATATAAGAGCTTGTGTAAAAAGCTGAAACTAATGTGTGTTATCATGGTAAGAAGCCAAGAGATCTTGTCTAAAACCATTAAGAAGTACTGTAAAAAGACACATACTGTATTGAGGGGTAAGAAGGGACTCCCTATAGTAAATGCTGAAGAATTTTAAATAATTGCATCTGGAGAGGAAATCTGGAAAAGCTTAGAAAAGGCAACTTTTCATAAAAACTTCAATAATTATTAATTTATTTTAACCATGGGAATTTTAGCCACAGTTTGAAGAGAACACTTTGAAATTATTAAGTGCTTATGACAACTCTGAAAGAGTGGAGGTGGTAAAGGCTTCCAAAAACTACTGCAGGCATTGGAGGGAGGAATAGCTTCTTGGTATTAACACATGACAGATTTTAAGCATTATTCAGATATTATTTCCAAAAAAAAAAAAAATTAGATATGTTTGCTTCAGTTCTGTGATACAAAAACTTGTGTGTTTTTTAATGAAGTTTTATCTTACTCTTTCCCTTTTAACTTACATTTATAAAGGATTTCAGATTTACAGAAAAGTCACAAAAATAGTGCAGAGTTTCAAAATACACTTCACTCAGCTTCTCTTACTGTTAATATATTATGTAACCACCAACACAAGGACACTAACTAAGGCTGATTGACTAAATCTAACCTACAAATCTTATTTGAATCTCAGCAGTTCTTCCACTAGTAGCTCTTTTTCTGTTTCAGCATCCACCCAATTTCCCACATTCTGTTTAGTTGTCATAGCTCCGTGGTCTTTGCTTCTGTCTGGCAGTTCCTCAATCTTCCTTTGTGTTTTATGATCCTAATGCTATTGGAGAGCCAGCTACTCTGCAGAATGCCCCTCAAATTGGATTTGTCTGATGTATTCTCACAACCAGATTAAGGTGATGCATTTTTGGCAAGAATATTACAAAAGTTATATGTACCCTTGTCACTTTATCATATTGGAAGGAATATCATGTCCAAGGATTTCCTTACTTGGTTAGAATGGTGTCTGCTAGACTTTTCACAGTAAAATGGAATGATTATTCTTTATGTAATTCTTATTCTTTATGTAATTACATCCTTTATGTAATTCATTCTTTATGTAATTCACAGTGATGGGTCCTTAGTCTTTCTAACTAAAGTTTTATCTAAGTCATTAAATGTTCAATACATACAAAATGCTATTTAACTGTTATTATTTGAAGCTTTAAAACTTTTCCTTAAACCATATTCATTTCTTCATTCAATAAGCATCTTTTTAATTATTTAGGACATGCTCCATAAAACCCTATGTTCAGGCTGGTGGTTATTTATGTTGTTGACTATGATCTTATTCAGACTAATACAAATTTGACTCTACCCTGCATAATATCTATAAACAGGAATTGTTATCCTAAACAGGTCTTTTGGCATTGCCTATGATATGGAGCTATAGTGGAGTTTCTCCCTTCTTAGCAGTGACTGTTGTGGGGTGGGGTTGTTGGTGGTGGGCAGTGTTGGGGGGGGTGTGCCTTCTGAATGAGTTCCACATTATGAAATCTATACACAATGGAGCAGATCAGAGATACACAAAGTCTCTTTAGACAGAACATTCTCAGATCAGCCTTCCTTGACTGTAAATTGATTGAATGCATTAACAAACTTAAAGAATGTGTTCCATCCAAATGGGATGAGTCAGGCAATGAAACACAGAAGAGTCAATCTGCAAACATGAGCAGCATTTCCCCACACAGGGTCCACAGGAGAGTTTCCATCCCCTCCAGAACAACTACATCCAGGCCTACTGTAATCAGACCTCCAAGTGCTGCAACCAGAGCCTCTTGTTTTGAGCCCAGCAGACAAAGCACGAGTTTAAGACACCAACACAGCAAAGTCATTAAAAAAAATTATGTTTTTTGTAAATTAGTTTTGAAAGAATATAATATTTGAGATTTTGATGAAACTATAGAAGTATTTATCATGGGGAAAGTCAAAACTTTGTTAGACTTTGCACATTTTTTTTGTGGCTTTATAGTGTTTATTTTTTGAATAACATAACAGAAATGGGGAGGCACACTAAAATGTTTATGACCTCAAAAGATCTTAATCTTGCCCTGTTCTGATCCTGTGCCCACCAAGCAATCTCAATGTTATAATTTAGCTTCAGTGTAGGAGTTGTTACATGGTTTCCTGGAAGAGAAAGTTGATATTAGCATTCCAGTCATGTAAGAGCTATTTTTCTCATTGTAAATCAATAAATAGGCATTCTGGTTTTATGCATTGGTCTGTGAGCTTGTTTAATTTGAGTCTGCCCCTGAGATTCGAGGTACTCTCAGTGAATGACAACATCAGGTCTCCAGGTCTGTCAATCTAAAACCCAGAGTTGGGTCAATGTAACCAAATGCAAACAAAAGGAAACCTTTTGTGAAAGTGTCCTCTAGTTCCTCCTGGAGACAACTTTTTAATTACATTTTTTATTTTTAAAAATCCATCCATGTTTGAGGATTAACTCTTTAGAATAAAAGCTCTTTATCAAGAAAGCACCATATGTTCGTGTTCAATGAAATAAAAAAAAAAAATATTAATGGCCAGCAAGAAAAACAAAGTTCATTCCAAGTCTATACCTGCATGGATGGAAAAGTCTTAACTAACCTCTTAGGAGCAAGCTTAATTAGGAAAATAGACTTAGTAATAAACAGCATAATGATGGAAGTTAAGAGGCAAAGAGAATCATTCCCTGAATACCAGTATGTGGTGGTTTAACTGGACTTGATAATTGCTTGTTCTTCTTCTAAAGAGTAAAATCTAGAGAAATAAGACAACAATACATGCAAAACTCTAGGGCAGAGATACTTCCAAATCTATGATGAAATATATGCTGGGGGAGCTACTTTCAATAAAAGACATCTCTCAAGAAGAACACAGATGTAGAGTCAAGTTTTTAAAAGAAAGGTCAATCAAGAAAGATGGTCTGGGAGATTCAGAAAATGATACTGGGCCAACTGGCAACAGTGAGATGTGATTTCATCTCTCTAGGCTTTATTTTCTTGATCTATAAACTTAGAGGTTTATTTAAAAGTCCTAGAATTCTACTATCAAAGGAGTTCTCAGATAAGTAGGGGTTCAGAGAAGAAAGGAAAGTGTGGGCTGGGATAGTTAGACACAGCTTTAAGGGTTAGAGTCCTTAAGAATAGGTAGAGTAAAATTGGGGGAAATCAGGAAGACAGAAAAGCTTTCATGAGAACTCAGGAAAATAATTTTTCTTCTTTTAAAGGAAAACTGCAATAGCTTATTAGATATCCTATATCTACCTTGATGCAAGTGTTCTTTTCAATACCCTTTTAAAAATAAACATATATTTACCATGAGAACAGACCCTGATGCTGGGGAAGACTAAAGGCAAAGGGGGAGGGGGGCAGTAGAAGATGAGATGGTTGTATAGCATCACTGACTCCATGGACATGAGTTTGAGCAAACTCCAGGAGATAGGGGAGGACAGAGGAGCCTGGGGTGCTGCGGTCCATGGCATTGCAAAGAGTCAGACACCACTGAGTGACTGAACAACAGCAAATATCTAGTATCTATTTCTCAAAACCAGACAGGTCATCAGCATCCCTCTGTGAAGTTTCTCTAGCCTCCTGCCCACTGTTTCCCTGACTTCTCCTGCCCCTGCAGTTCAACACTGCTCACTCTGCCTTGATCCCAAGATGTTCCCTCTTGCATTCACGAGCTCATCTTCTGTGCTCCACACGACTCTCTACTTCACCCCGCTTCTCTGGCAAACACCTTCCAAATCATCCTCAAGGGCCCAGCAGAGCACACCTCCTCTGTGAAGGCTTCTCCTTCCTGCCCCACCTCCTTTGAAAAACTGATGACTTCTTTCTTTGGCCATCACGTCTGGTGCACATAGTGAACGCTGGGTTATGCTGCACCTTGGTTGCTTGCTTATGTGACAGCCTCCCTGTGCATTCTCTTAGGTGTGATATGTTTCATTTGGCATTGTCACCTCAGTAGCTAGCAAAATAGGCAGTATATAATAGATGCTCACTGAGGTAAACACACACTCACCAGTGAAAATGTTGGGTAAGTTAAGTAAACTTGAGGTGACCTTACTCATCTCCCTCTTTATTGCCTTAAAAAATTAGACCCCTTGACTCATGTAGAGAATAGATTAGAGACAAAGTATCACTATTCTCTTCTTGCCATACTTAACTGTCCTGGTACTATGAGTGTTTGCCTTCAAAAAAAAGGTTTCAATAATAGATTGTTAACTAGGCATAAATGAAAGCCAAAAGAAAGACATTTTATGAATCATTGCCATCTTAAGCTTCTATCCTAGTATTTTTTCCTAAGGGCTCTCAGTCACTAATGACTTGGGGGGAAAAAAAAACCTGCAAAAAGAAAGTTATCAGATCTATCAATTGTGCTTACCACTAAAGCTATTGTCACTTTTCCCTGAAAATGTTAAATAAAGGCCAAGTCAGATTATAATTTAGCTAACATTTTTTTTTTCTTTTCAGAATAAGGAAAATAAAGATGCCAAGTGGAGTAGAAAGTATTGCTTTTTTCCTTCTCTAATGGACTGATGACTGCCTGGGAGGGACTAGAGCTTTTTGGAATCCACAACTTTCTCACTGCCCAGGACACATCAGGCTTGGTGCTGTTCCTGCCATTTGAAGATAGTGAACCATCATCCTTTGTCACAAATAAGAACTTACTTAATTAATAGTAAAGCTAGCAATCTTAAGCAAGAAAAACTGCTTACTAACATTTCACACCATTAAAACATACCCAACTGGCTTCATTTTTGTTCTTTTGTTACATTCTTGCTATTTTTCTAGGGCTCTTTCCTGATGCTTAATTCAGTAAGAGTTTCTTCTTTTGATTACCCTCATCATGCTCTTCCTTATTTTGTTTACATTCTTTTAAATTACACTTTCCCAAACCTTGTAAAGTCCACTGAACACACAGGGTGTTCTAAACATTTGACTAAGGAATATTTTAGTCTCCTTTCTCTGGGTTTTCTATCCAGTGATCTTAAAACTACCCTGAAAATAGTATTTTTAAATTGTTCTACACAGACCTTGCTTCAAACTAAAAAAAAAAAAAAAAAAAGTATAACTTCAGTATTCAGATATTACAATGAAATTCTTTCTTATCTAATTTAAAACTATTTTCATATTTCATTTAAAGAGTACTGACACATTTTATCAGGGCCTCTCACTTCAATTTTAAACAAAAACAATCTGGTGGGGGGGGGGGAGGAAAAAAGGAAAAAGTAGTTACATAAGGAAACAAAAAAGAAGAAATAGGTACATAAGAGCTTAAATGCTTTAAATTGCCAACTTTTGGTACTATATTATGTCTTTTTTTTTTTTCACATGATCCAGAAAGGTTCATTGAGACCATTTTTAAAGTGCTAGATGAGCAATGTACTGGAGTGCTTCTGGAATACCAGCAGAACTGAGATTGAATCTCCATTCACTATTTCCTTAGAAGACTCTCTAGGGTTTGGTTTCTTATCAAAGGTAAAGTGCAAAATTTGAACACAGGTGGTCAGGGATTAACTCACGGCCCTAACATGCACTGACTTCTTTCTATACTTCAAGTTCATACTCTATACAATGGAGATTATAACTGTATCTATGCCATAAGGTTGTTGTGAAATGAGATAATACATTTATAGGACTTAGGGCTTGGCACATGATGAACATGTTATAAGCTCATCATGCTAATCACACTATTATTATCTGTATAAAGATTATATTAATTATTATCACATGCAATTGTCATATGGCATAAATTAAATTACTACTATTTTTGTGATGATTTGCAGTTTGAGCATTTTTCACATGTCCAGAGATATATTTAACATGTTCATATCCTTCACAAATAAAGTTTTGTGTTAATATATGCATTAAAAAATAGCTGTTTCAGCCCTTATAAAGAATCATCTATAAAAACCTGTGCACTATAAAAAGAAAATAAATGATATTATTTAAATAAATGCTGGAGACAGCATGGAGAAAAGGGAACCTAGCTGCTGGGAATGTACTGGGTTGGCTAAAAAGTTCATTCAAGTTTTTCCATAACAGCTTACAGAAAATCCCGAATGAAATTTCCAACATCCTGATAAATTGATATAGCCATTATGGAGAACAGTATGGAGGTTTCTTAAAAAGCTAAAGATAGAACTACCATATGACCCAGCAATCCCACTACTGGGCATATATCCAGAGAAAACCATTAGTGAAAAGACACATGCACCCCAATGTTCACTGAAGCCCTATTTACAATAGCCAGGACATGGAGGCAATGCAAACGTCCATCAACAGAAGAATAGATAAAGACGACATAGTACATGCATACAACGGAATATTACTCAGTCATAAAAGGGATGAAATTGGGTCATTTGCAGAGATGTGGATAGACCTAGAGACTCATACAGAGTAAAGTGAGTCAGAAAGAGAAAAGCATATCATTATATTAATGCAAATATGTAGAATATAGAAAAGTAGTAAAGACTATATTGTTTGCAAAGCAGAAATAGAGACACAGACTTAAAGCACAAACATATGTATACCAAGCTGGGAAGCTGGGATGGAATGAATTGGGAAATTGGGATTGCCATATATACACTTTTATGTATAAAATAGATCACTAATGAGAACCTACTGTATAACACATGGAACTCTACTCAGTGCTCTATGGTGACCTAATGGGAAGAAATCCAAAAAAGAGGGGATGTATGTGTACCTATGGCTGACTCACCTTGCTGTGCATGAGAAACTGACACAACAGTGTAATGCAACTATACTCCCATTAAAAAAAAAAAAAAAAAGGATAGGGTACATATGCACCATGGAATACTACTCAGCTATAAAAAAGAATGAAATAATGCCATTTGCAGCAACATGGATGCAACCAGAGATTATTATACTAAGTGAAGTAAGTCTGAAAGAGAAAGACAAATACCACTTTATCAGTTATGATATCACTTATATGTGGGATCTAAAATATGACACAAATGAGCCTATCTGTAAAACAGAAACAAACTCACAGACATAGAGAACAGACTTGCGGTTACCAAAGGGGAGGGCAGGTTAGGAGAGGGAGAGGGATGGACTGGGAGCTTGGGGTTGGTCTGGTCACGTCAGTTCAGCTGAGTTGCTCAGTCGTGTTTGACTTCTTTGCAACACGCCAGGCTTCCCTGTCCATCACCAACAGCCAGAGCTTGCTCAAACTCATGTCCATCAAGTTGGTGATGCCATCCAACCATCTCATCTTCTGTCTTCCCTTTCTCTCCTGCCTTCAGTCTTTTCCAGCATCAGGATCTTTTCCAATGAGTCAGTTCTTCACATCAGGTGGCCAGAGTATTGGAGTTTCAACTTCAGTATCAGTCCTTCTAATGAATATTCAGGACTGATATCCTTTACGATTGACTGGTTGGATCTCCTTGCAGTCCAAGGGACTCTCAAGAGTCTTTTCCAACATCACAGTTCAAAAGCATCAGTTCTTTGGCACTCAGCTTTCTTTATAGTCCAACGCTCACATCCATACATGACTACTGGAAAAACCGTAGCTTTGACTAGATGGACCTTTGTCAGCAAAGTAATGTCTTTGCTTTTAATATACTGTCTAGGCTGGTCACAGTTTTTATTCCAAGGAGCTAGCGTCTTTAAATTTCATGGCTGCAGTCACCATCTGCTGTGATTTTGGAGCCCTCCAAAAATATAGTCTCTCACTGTTTCCATTGTTTCCCCATCTATTTGCCATGAAGTGATGGGACTGGATGCCATGATCTTAGTTTTCTGAATGTTGATTTTTAAGCCAGGTTTTCACTCTCCTCTTTTACTTTCATTAAGAGGCTCTTTAGTTCTTCTTTGCTTTCTGCCATAAGGGTGGTGTCATCTGTGTATCTAAGGTTATTGATATTTTTCCTGGCAGTCTTGATTCCAGCCTGTGTGTCATCCAGCCTGGCATTTCATATGATGCACTCTACACATAGGTCAAAGAAGCAGCGTGACAACATACATACTTAACATACTCCTTTCCCAATTTGGAAAGGTCTGTCTAGTCAAAGCTATGGTTTTTCCAGTAGTCATATATGGATGCAAGAGTTGTACTATAAAGAAAGCTGAGTACCAAAGAATTGATGCTTTTGAACTGTGGTGTTGGAGAAGAGTCTTGAGAGTCCCTTGGACTGAAAGGAGTACATCAAGGCTGTATGTTGTCACCCTGCTTGTTTGACTTATATGCAGAATACATCATGGGAAATGCCAGGCTGGATGAAGCACAGGCTGGAATCAAGATTGGGTTGGTAGATACAAACTATTACATTTAGAATGGATAAACAACAAGGTCCTAATATATAGCACAAGAAACTATTAGTATATTCAATATCCTATGATAAATCATAATGGGAAAGAATATTTTAAAAAGAATGTATTAAGAAAAAGAAGATAAATAATATTGTTTAAAATATATTGCAAAATAATCAGGCTCCTCTATCCATGGGATTCCCCAGGCAAGAAAACTGGAGTGGGCTGCCATGCTCTCTTCCAGGGGATCTTCCCAACCCAGGGATCAAACCTACATCTCCAGCATTGCAGGCAGATTCTTTACCATCTGAGCCACCAGGGAAGCCCAATCATGATAATATGTAACATTTATTGCATAGTGTCTATGTATATACAACATGGTAAGTGCTCTATTTGCATTTCCACATCTAAGCATCAAACAAACCTGAGAAAGGTATGTGAATTAAATTCAATTAAATTAGAAAGCTACATGAATAGCTCAAGATTATGTATATGTAGTCCGTTAGCTATAGATAAGGCTTTGAACCCAGGCATTCTGACTCTAATTCTTATATTACAAATAACTGATTCACTCTTCAGAGGCCATATGGTACCTTTAAGACAAATCAGATAAATAACTAAAACTGTGTGGTAGAATGATAATTACTTACCATTGAATCAATCATTGCTACCTCTTGTTTCTGTTATCTTTGGTTTTCAGGCTAACTTTAAGATAATATTCTTTGTGCTTAATTTTAGGTAGTTCTAAATGATGATATAATGAGGTATGAACTTCTTTTTTTAAAAATTTTGATTAGAAATCTTTGGACCTCATTAAGCCATGGGTTGCTGTTTTTCACTTTTTTTTTCTAGAAAATTTTCAGCCATGGTGACGTTAAGTAATACCTCTATCCTATACCCCTGAGCAGCAAAGTTCTAGGTAACTTCTGATCTACCTTTTTTGTACACTAATTCATTTTTCTGCAGTTTTTAATTTGGTGTTAAACACACCTATTGAGCTCCTAATGTGGGTTAGTTTTTGTTTTAGTTTCAGAATTTCTACTTGGTTACTTTTCAAGCCTACTATTTTACTTTTTATAATTTCCTGCAGATATTTAATAAATGCATGTCTTTCATTTCTTAAAAGATAATAAATTTGTTGTTAATATTTGTTCAGTTATTCCAATCTGTTTATCTTTTATCTGCTGCTTTACTTTTTTGTTTGCTTATTTCTGTATATGCTCAGTAATGTTTGCATTCTAAAACGTATTTGTAGAAACAACTTGAGGCTTAAATAACAACTTCGTTCTAACTGAGAAGATTGTTATTTACTTCTGTAATCTCTCTGGGGCCCCCTACCAGTCTGAGAACATTTTCCAGATCATCCAGAGTACAAGCATCTTGGCTGCAAGTTCACCTAAGACAAGATTTATTTCCGGTTCAAGTTTTCCCTGACAGTAGAGACATTCAGAAACTTGGTATATCAGATGAACTCTCCACCTGGGTGAGACACTGTGTTTTAAGTTTTGTCCTGTTAGTCTCATAAGACCACCATAATGAAAGGTGATTTTCTTAGCCTTTTGTTTTCAAATAAGAAAATGTCCTTAGGAAAAAGTTCACATTTAAGATTTGACCCTACATTTCTGATTTCCCATTTATTCCAGCATTTTGGCCTGATAATTCCTTGCTTTAAACAACAACAAATAAACACCTCTTTGGTGCATTTTAAGTTTGTCCCGAATAGAACAGTTGCTCTAAATTTCCTAGCCTGCAATTAGTAGAAGCAGATGTTTCAGCTCCATACACTTATCGATTATTATATTTATTTTGAAGTTCAAAGTTGTCTTTCCCTTGGACTGATATCACATATTCCTTAAATAAACATCAATTACTGGTACTAACACCCACCCCAAGCAACTTATTAGAAATCACGGTGAGAATCCAGCTCTTGGCTTTGCAGTCTGAAGTAGCAAACACCTATCAAACATTTCAGTGTCTTGGCCCTTTTCTAGCTGTACTGTTCCCAGGAAGCTCCAGTAACCCCTCCAAACTGGACATCTAAGGAGAGGTAGCCACTTTTAGGAGAAAGGAGATAGAGGTCAC
This sequence comes from Odocoileus virginianus, assembly GCF_023699985.2. Lineage (NCBI taxonomy): Eukaryota > Metazoa > Chordata > Mammalia > Artiodactyla > Cervidae > Odocoileus > Odocoileus virginianus. Next base: position 33,837,468 of record NC_069675.1, on the reverse strand, counting down.
ATGGTCTTTAAAATACCTTGGATGAATACTAACACTTTAGGTTAACAGATAAGAATAATCGGTGTGACTATATGTATCAGGCCATTTCCTGGTTCCCAGTGGCACTGACTCTGGATTAAGATGATCTGATCTCTATCTCAGTGTACTGTTTAGATGTTTTCCTCACTTCTCATCAACATGTTTCTTATATCTTAGGCTAAAGGAGAGTTATTATTAATCACAGAAATTTTGATATCAAAGAGTAATTTTTATGGTAAACCTAGCAAACACCAGTTTTTGGCTCTGCCAGTCCCTGGAACACAAGAACACTAGAAGTTTATTTTCATTTGCTTATCTCACCAAAATGTTAGCCATTTCATCAGGAGTCCATCTCCTATCAGTCAACTTAATTCCCACTGGCATGGTTTTAAAAGAACGTTTATTTATTTTTTTTGTCTACCAACTTACTAAGACTTTTATTAATCCATGCTTTCCCAGGCCTATTGCTTGATTTGCTTTTTAAATGAAGCAGAAAACATAGGGTTGCTACCTCCATCTTCGTTCTAATGATAATATGTCTTTTAAAATTTCATTTAGGAACTGTTCATATTTACAGAAACTTACATATGACATTATATAATTAACAGTGCTATCATCAGTTATCTGTTGATGAGCCCCAAATTGTATGCGTACCAAGCCAAAAGGAAGAATTCAGTATTTGAGAAGTTTTAAGAGTAATAGAAAAGGATTCATTAATTAGTCAAAAACACACTTTTAACCTGCAAGCACACTCAATACCATTTAATAAGGATTTACTGAACCATAACTTTTGCTCAGAATGCCAGGAATGAATAAAAGTATAAAATATGACCCCTGTCTTTAAATGATAAAATGTTTTTCGTACTATTGGAAGAACAAGATATATATGAAGTAAATGAGAAGGGGTGAGAGGTGGCAGAGGTAGGGAGCCACAGGAGGGAAAACATATTGGGAAAAATACATGAAGCATGAATATATTAAAAGCTTCTGCTGGAGCAGGTGGAACAAAAGCCTGGATAAAAAGTTTTGATGTTACTAAGGACCTAAGATTGTTAGCTCTGGAAATCATTAATTGTCATCTACCATGGAGCCCTTCTTAATTTTCTGGACAAGAAAATGAAGGATGAGTAAGAGTTTATGGTCATTAGACATTTTCTCACTATGTCTAATAGAAATTAAAGAGTGAGTTTGTGTTTGGTAAATCTAGGAGGAGAAAAATGTAGAGAACACCTTAATAATCAAGTGCTTGAAATGGCCCAAAGATGTTTTCAGATCACCAGCTTACACCTCTGGATATTAAGATTTAGTAAGTCTGATAGAGTACCTGGGAATCATATAAACAAGTTTAGAAATCACTAGCTGTGAGAGAAAATAAATGCTAGTCTAAGATAATAATGGTAGAAAAGGAGAAGAAATTTATTGAAGAGTTTCCCAAGAGGAGGCTCAGTAGTCTTTGGATTCCAGACATGAAAGGCGAAAGAAAGAGATACTTTGTATCAAAGATGATTCTGAAATTGTCACCTGCTGCGATTCAATACCATTAACATTTTAAAGTTAGATTTCATAAGAATAACTGAAGGAAGAATTGAAGGAACGCAAACCATTAGTCCTTAAACATACAGAGAAAATGGTAAAGAGCAAAATTAAAGCAGAATACTAAACCCCTAACCTCCCCTGAGTTGACTTGTAATTCAATTACACTGGCAAATCAACTACATAGGAAAAAAAAAAAAAGCATATAATCAGGGAGGAATTGATCCCATTTAATTTCCCTAGATGCATAGCTCAAGAAAGCGGAAATACTTTGACATTATCAAATAGAAATTATACCTAGCATGAATTTTGGGGGAATTATTTTCTCTCTAAAGGCAGCTTTCATTTGTGTTAATCCTTAAAATGGGTCAGTCTGGAAGCAAAGAAGATAAAGAGAAAAATCAATTTCTAGTGCATGACCACAAGTCAGGACACTCAATCTTTTTTTATTAACTCCTAATGAGTGAACTACTTTTTGGAATGAAGGGGGGATGTACTAACAATCTCAATGGATTACCTCAAGCAAGTCTCTTTTTCTCCCTCTGCTTATCTCTTAACCTTGAAAGACAGGGAATTGGACTAAATAGTCTCTGAAGCTTTTCTGGTTCTAAGTAGCTTCTGCGGTATCAGCTGAATGGTTGATGTTCTTAAATTACCAAATATACTATTTAAATTAGAATTAAAGAAATGTGAGAGGTTCATAAAAAGCCAAGGAAAAAGGGTAATAGGATAATATATATTAAAATTATGATCCAATTCTTTACTTTTTATGAATTAATATTTATTAATTATTATTGGAAAAGAGGGAAAGGATGTTATTATCATCACTTTTTTTTAAAAGTGGGAAAGTTCAGCATTTGTCATTATTATTTTTTTATTGCCACTATGTAAATTGCATTAACACAAACAAACATTCAATTTCTTTAGGGATTCCCCAGATGTAAATTAAAGTTTTCCTATAGGATAGCCAGCTTATCATTTATTATAGCCATTAAAATAAGTAAATTTATTTTTGAGAGGGAGAAAGACAAAAATAATAATTAACATATCATTCTAGTTTAATTTATTAATTATTTATTTAATAATATTTTAAATATTATTTAAATATATTTATATATTTATATTATAATATATAATTTATATTTATATATAATATGATATAAATATAATATATAATTTATATTTATATATAAGTTATACTATATTATAATGTTTATATTGTATATATTTAAAAATTTTAAAATTAAATTAAATTTATTAATTAAATTAATAAATTAACATTCTATTAATTTCAGTGAACTGTATAAGCACATACTTTCATGGCACATAAACATGCCTTTGTCTTGCATTGTACATTTAGTGTTTCTGTTACAGAACTAAACACAGTGGTGTCTCTACTAATAGAAAGGGATGGGAACAGATTTTCCACAGTTTCTGGTAGCTGCTGCTTCTCAGATTTACCATTTCTTTCTCATTAGTCCTCCTCAGGGTCTTCCCTTCCAATGGTCACATCTGTTTCGCTCTGACTATCCATTAGAGTGGGGTGCTTACTGCTAACTTCCTTCCTTCTCTCTTTAGGCTGCATGAACGCACCAACTATGTTTGGCCATGGGACCACTGGCTCTAGCCTTTTTGTTTGGCCATGTTGGATACCACAGAAAATATGCAGATGTATGCTATGAGTTTGCTATGTAAGCAAATTCATGGAGCATGCTATTGTTGCTTTATTTCTACATGGAGCACATTACCTTTACTTCATTTCTACAAGCTATTTGAGTTGGGCCAAAGGTGGGATTATTAAGTGGAGTTAGGCAACTACTTAAAAATATATTGTGTAGTATGGGCAGACTAATTCCCTAATTGCTAGGCTCTTCAGGCTATTTCCTAATATTGTGAAATATTAAGGGATACTGAAACTGACATCAGGGTCCTAGGAGATCAGTTGGAAAGACTCTGAGCATGGTTCTTAAGTGTTTTTCAAAGATGTACTGAGTAGTTTGGACTAAAAGATGCCCAAGGACACTGGGCTAAAAGAAAATATACATTCCTTGGACTGAAGTGAAGGGGAAAAAATGTGGTGGAGTGGCCCAGACAGATCATCAGTGCATAGCTACTCAGAGGGAAGAGGGGAAGTTTCAAGTACATTATGGACTAAAATCAACTTGCTGTTAGTATGTGGTCTCTGGGAAGAAGAGCCCTTGTAATAGAGAACTGTGTCACTAGGATTCAACAGCTAAGCTATCAGAATGCTCTTAGAAAGAACTGGTCAAGAGATGCTCACTCCTAGGAAACTGAGTAAAGAGACTGAGGTTAGGAGTTTAGGAAAGGAGGCAGGGATGGGCTGAGGCAATAGGCTTGGGCTCAGAAAGTGGAACCCCACAAAGAGTCTGACTACTATCCTCCACCCTGAAAGAACCGACTTTACATTCACACATGCCACTGACTCTCTATATTCTCTACCGCAGAACTCATTGGGAAATATTGACCTTGCTGGTATATGGAGTAGGGGACTTGAAACATTGACATGGAGTATTGTGACCTACTTGTACATACCAACAGGTCTTAGTCAAGGCGTATTGGTCATGCATATTCTATAAACAGCTTGGTCACAGTATTAAAAGCTAAAATTCTGGAGATTTTATAATGTTCTTGGTATTTTCTAAGTGTTTAACATGGATAATATAATGTAATACTTATTATTATTAGTGCTCACACTTCTGTGTAGTTGGGGTTGTTCACATTTTATAGGTAAGGACACAGAAATACAGAGATGTTAAGTAACTTGCCTGAGATCACACAGCTGCTAAAGGTAGATATGGGATATGAAACTGGACATCCTAAATCTAAGGATCATTTATAATACATTACTTCTTTGACAGTCTCGAAGTGAGAAGAGAAATGAGAATTGTTTCTATAAGATTATGACATTTGTCTATACAATTGTGTGTGTATATGTATTTATATATATACATATATGTATGTGTGCATGTGTATACATATACACACACACTCATTTTGTTTTCCAAATTCTTTTCCTCACTGCCTCTATTAGGTATGCTTTTCCAAAGTAAAATTAATGCCATGGCCTACTGCATAATGTAAAGAGCTCAAGCAACCAGTTCATTGGTGGAAAAAACAAATAGACTATTATCTGATAAGAGAATTAAAGTTGTCCATATTTATAGAGCTCCCTATTTGCCCAATGCCCATAGCTATCCCAAGACATCTAGCAGATATCTTTCATTCACAGACTGCTCTCTTAATGCCTTCTACAGGAGCTCTCAGAGCCATGCAAGATAATTGCTTCTGTTTGAAGTAGTGTCCTTCTCTTCAAATAGCAGTTAATTTAGGAAGCAGTATGCTAGACACCTTTATTACACAATACTCCTTAGTACACAGACTCCTTGGCACACTTGCTCTGGTCACTGTTGCTTTCACTGCAAAGTACAGAGTGGAGCCCAGGACTCTATGCAGCCTAAAAAATGACAGAATCTCAAAACAAAGTTCTCTGTGACACCGTTTACCCAAGGGCAAGACTCATGTCCCATTCACCATATACAGTGGATGGTGAGGCCATCTGTAGCCTTCTTCAATACTGTTGGGACTTCCCTGGTAGCTCAATTGGTAAAGAATCTGCCTGCAATGCCGGAGATCCTGTTTTGATTGCTGGATCAGAAAGTTCCCCTGGAGAAGGGATAGGCTACCCACTCCAGTATTCTTGGGCTTTCCTGGTGCCTTAGTTGGTAAAGAATTTGCCTGAACTGTGGGAGACCTGGGTTGGGAAGATTCCCTGGATGAGGGCATGGCAACCCACTACAGTATTCTTGCCTTGGGAATCCCCATGAACAGAGGAGCCTAGCGGGCTACAGTCCCTGGGGTCACAAAGAGTTGGACATGACTGAGCGACTAAGCACACAGACATCACTACTGTTGGGTAGCTAGGCTCCTCTGAACTCTTGAAGAAGAAAAAGAAGAGAAACTTCTACATTTTGCACCATATTTAAATCTTATTGACAAAAGAAATTAAGGAATGCTTAAGTAGAACAGGTAAGGGAATAAAATCAAACCATTCTACAGCTGTTACAATTCTACCTCTGTTTCTCTTAACTAGCACTAATATCTGTGTCTTGTATGAATTCTTAATTAAGGTAAATTATTGAATTAGAGCTCTATGTACCTAAAAATCTCTCACTCCATGGGCCTATAAGCTATATCTTTAATGAAAATACCGAGTTCCCTTTTTACTTCTAGAGGGAAAAATCATATTGTCAGTTTGCAGTTCAGAACTGGTTTTGCTGTTGTCTGCTGCCATATTCATGACTGGCACTGATGTATTGGAGAGAAGTTACTGAAGCCTTGTTGCAGGCACTTTTGCATCCTTAGAATGTGAACAGAATATATGAGTCAGGAAAAATCTCTTCAACACAGGATAATAAAAAGTGCAATTTAGTATTGTTTCACTTATGTTCAGGCAAGGCAATAAGACTTGTATTACCTTCCTCCAGATCCTGTGTTAACTATTCCAAGTGTGTGTGTTTTAGGCGGTGGCCTTTAGGTAAAAGGCTATTTTTGTGTTTTCTATTGAAATGAACAGCTCCAAGCAAGGGATGAAATAGATGTTTACCCCAAGGGGGGAGCTTTAAGTACAGTGGTGTTACTATAATCACTAGAAATGCAAATTGTGTACTCGAGGGACCAAAAGGCACAATTCTCAACTTCAGAGGTTTTCAAGTGAAGAAACAGTGCTGTTCATTTCCTAAGGTTTTCAGATAGTTCTATGGCAAATTTGGAGTGGCCTGTGATAGCCCCAGATCAAGAAAGATGTAAACTTGTGAATTATAACAAAGAATATGGAATATTGGTTTGATTTTTAATATAAAGTGCTTCTGTCCTGGAGGGGGAGATAGAATTCAATACTACTCATGACAATACATCCTGCATTTCTTACTAATTTCATTCACAATATTTCATAATATTTTGCTAGTGCTGTTTCCTTCTCTGTCTTTATTCTCCCTTAAAGAATTAATTTGAAGTTAATTGGTACCATGAGGCAATAGAAACCTTTTTAATGAATGTGGTTTAGATATTGCATTTATTGCATGTGGTACAAGAGATTCTATATTTGATACAGGGCATATGCAGAATGCCAGGTACTGTTCCAAGAGCCTTACAGACATTTAATTTTCACAGCCCTGCTAGGCAGATGCTATTGCATTCCCTTTTATTGATTAGAAAACTGAGGCATAGAAAAGCTAGATTACATTTCACACAGGCAGAAAATAAAAGAATGTGGATTTGCATCTACAAAAACCAGTTTCAGAGACTGTGTTTTTAACTAGGCTAGCTATGTAATCATTTAACATACACTCTGAGATAATTTTGAGAGTTGAAAGGGACCCTGCTAATAATTAAACTGGGAACATAAATGTAAATTAAGATGATTCCAAGCAAACAATGGAGAAGGAAATGGCAACCCACTCCAGTATTCTTGCCTGGATATTTCCATGGACAGAGGAGCCCGGTGAGCTATAGTCCCTGGGGTTGCAAAGAGTCGGACACGACTGAGCGACTAACACACAACAGACAAAGCAAACAATGGTATATGGTCTCCCTACTGTTAGGGGAAGTGCGTTGACTGAAGCTGCCCACCCTGGCCAGGCTCCATAGTAACCATTTGCATGGTTGCTTCACGACAGGAGGTCCTGCTAAGGGAACACAGAACTAATAAGCCTCCACCAACCAGAAGAGTTTGGGAAAGTTCAAAAGGAGACACCATACGTCCGACCACCTTCCAGAATCCATCTCTCCGGCATCCATCTTGGCTGAACAAGGCGTGCACCTCCAGGAAGGACTCTCAGTCAGAATGATTGGCTAAGGACAACCTGGAAACTAATCCCATCACCATAAAACCCGAGACTGCAAGCCATGTGACAGAGCAGTTCTCCTGGCTTCCCCTACCCTACTGCTCTGCACCCGGGTGCTCTGTCCCAATAAAGTCTCTTGGTTTGTCAGCAGATGTGTCTCCTCAGACATTTCGTTTCCGAGTGTTAGACAAGAGCCCAGTTTCGGGCCCTGGAAGGGGTTCCCTTTCCTACAACACTACTTTTAATCTCCATTCTATGCTGCCCCAAGTTTTATCCTACACTTACTATGTCATCAAACAGAAGTAGGGTAATTGTAGCCATATGGTAAATATAGGCCTTTTATCATTTATAGAAGTATTGTTCTGGGAAACAAACTCACTTAGAAGGACAATGCAGATAGTGGAGTGCAGTTTATTACACCAGCGAGCCTAAGGCAGAGTCTCCTCTTAGCCAAGGATCCTGACCAGTTTTTGTGAAAACTTTATATACCGTAAGTGTATGTGCCCAAACCCTCTTCCCCAAATTCCCTGAAATGAGTCTGAACAAAAGAAAAGACAGACACAATGAAAGTTAACCTTTGATTCATATGCCTTAAGCCTAGGTAGTTAACAGTGGACAATTATCAATAGGCCTGTGCTTATACCCCAATAAGCATAATTGAATGTATGATTCTATTTGGTTACACAGATAATGAGGGTATTCTTTTAGGTGAAGGAGAGCCCTGAGGCTCTTCCTTCCGGGGGCCTGGTTTTCCAGTTGGTATGTCATTTCCATAGATGCTGGGCTTATAGCTCCAAGTCCCCAGTCCGGCCCAAGATGGAGTCCTGCTTTTAAGACAGAACCTGTTCTGTTTCCTCCTTCAGAAGGATGATGAAGTCTTTCATCAGTAATGAATCCATTTCTCAGTTTCTACTACAATATAGAATATATGCTACTATTAAGAGTGCCGCCTTAATTATATATTTTCAAGTGTCCCCCAGCTTCTCTGTCAGAGGAAATTACCTACATCCCACATACTTAAAAAAAGAGTTACTGCTATGAGAATAAAGTCCAACTGTAAAATTCCCATGGCATAGTCACTCATCATGAAATAAAACTAATGGTGACAAGTCAAAAAAAATTAAGCAACATCAGTTTTGTTAGTTTTCTGCTATAACAATATTATTTCTAGAATACAGATCAGGCTAAATTATCAAGGTAAGATCACAATACTGTGTTTAATGAAAATACAAAATGAAAGTACATTTTAAATTTATTTCTAACTCATTGAATAGAGTTATGTGCTAAGAGACTGATGGAGTCTTTCCTAAGGACAATGAGGATTTAGCTGGAAAAATCTCATTTGCAGAGAATAACTAAATCTCAGTAGATGCCCCTGGAATTCAACTACTCAGAGTCAGAGCATTTCCCACACATGAGAAATTTTCTTTAAAGGAAAGATATGAAGCAGCCATAAGTCAAATGCAGGGTCATTATGTGCACAAATTTGTTCTTATAATAAATGGGATTAAAGACTCTGAGCTTTAAGCAAGCCACTGGAATAAATGGGCATATGAAGGAACTTTAACCAGAAGGTAGTTTCTACTTTCCGTTTACAGAAATATCTCTATAAAAGCCTGTGTATCAACAAAGGAAACTGTAAGCAAGGTGAAAAGACAGCCCTCAGATTGGGAGAAAATAATAGCAAACGAAGCAACAGACAAAGGATTAATCTCAAAAATATACAAGCAACTCCTGCAGCTTAATTCCAGAGAAATAAATGAACCAATCAAAAAATGGGCCAAAGAACTAAACAGACATTTCTCCAAAGAAGACATACAGATGGCTAACAAACACATGAAAAATGCTCAACATCACTTATCATCAGAGAAATGCAAATCAAAACCATAATGAGGTACCATTACATGCCAGTCAGGTTGGCTGCTATCCAAAAGTCTACAAGCAACAAATGCTGGAGAGGGTGTGGAGAAAAGGGAACCCTCTTACACTGTTGGTGGGAATGCAAACTAGTATAGCTGCTATGGAGAACAGTGTGGAGATTTCTTAAAAAACTGAAAATAGAACTGCCATATGACCCAGCAATCCCACTGCTGGGTATACATCCTGAGGAAACCAGATCTGAAAGAGACACGTGCACCCCAATGTTCATCGCAGCACTGTTTATAATAGCCAGGACATGGAAGCAACCTAGATGCCCATCAGCAGATGAATGGATAAGGAAGCTGTGGTACATATACACTATGGAATATTACTCAGCCATTAAAAAGAATTCATTTGAATCAGTTCTAATGAGATGGATGAAACTGGAGCCCATTATACAGAGCGAAGTAAGCCAGAAAGATAAAGACCATTACAGTATACTAACACATATATACGGACTTTAGAAAGATGGTAATGATAACCCTATATGCAAAACAGAAAAAGAGACTCAGATGTATGGAACAGACTTGTGGACTCTGGGAGAAGGCGAGGGTGGGATGTTTCAGGAGAACAGCATTGAAACATGTGTATTATCTAGGGTGAAACGGATAACCAGCTCAGGTTGGGTACATGAGACAAGTGCTCGGGCCTGGTGCACTGGGAAGACCCAGAGGGATCGGGTGGAGAGGGAGGTGGGAGGGGGGACTGGGATGGGGAATACATGTAAATCCATGGATAATTCATATCAATGTATAACAAAAACTACTGTAATGATGTAAAGTAATTAGCCTCCAACTAATAAAAATTAAAAAAAAAAAAAAAAAAAAGAAATTCTCCAGACAAACCAGAAAAAAAAAAAAAAAAAAAAAAAAGAAATTCTCCAAAAAAAAAAAAAAAAAAAAAAAAAAAGAAATAGTCATTCCAGTGATTTTGTCATTCATTGGGGGTTGGGGAGGAAAGAGAAATTTGCTATTTGCCTAAGCAATTATGTGGCACAATCATTTACTTAAAGGTTAAAATAGTGAATGTTAGAGAATATCAGCAAGAATGGTGGGGTAAAGATCTCTGAAAACCTGCTTCCCATAAAATCAATGAAAATAATAGAATTATCTAGAAATTTAGATGCCCATAAGGTGCATTAAAAAACTTTTGATAAATACTTAGGAATCTAGAAGTCCTTGCACATATGGGCTGTGTATATATATGCCCTGGAAAGACCAAGGAAGGGACTAAACTCTCAAATAGACTAACCTTGAGGCTCTGTGCAAATAGGAAGTGAAAGCTAAGGAAGCTATCACCTTCCTGCTGGAGTTTTGAAGGCATACTTGCACAGTCATACCAAACTCCTATACAGCTCTGATCTCTCTTTCCTTTATACTGCTATTGTCACAAATTACATTTTTATAAATTGTGTGTTTATCAACAGAGACTGTTACCAATTGTTATTGCTTTATGTAGTTGCCTTCTAAATCAGACAGGGGGAAAGATTATAAACAAAAAATAGATATATTGTCTTTTTTAGTGTACTTTATCATATCTTAAGTATTAATCATAGTCTTTTGAGTAATCACAAATTTTTAAAAAATACTATAGCAATGCAAAACAGAGCAGTTAAAATGATGCACTAAAATCATCTCTTTAGTACAAATCAAGGCATTAATAGAGGAGTATGAAAACAACAATTCATAACACATGTAAACAACAAATAGCAAAATGAAAGATGTTAAATCATAATTATCAATAATTAATTTAAATGGAAACAAATTAAAATGCTCCAATTAAGAGGCAGAGATTAGAAAAATGAATTAAAAATGATCTAACTGTAAATGAATAGATATATGCCAAATAAACAATAAACAGAGATTTGGAGTGGCCATGCTCATTTTGGACAATATGGGGTTTAAGAAAAAAACTGCTTGTAGAGAAAAAGAAAAATATTTTCTAATGATAAAAGTGTCACTCTATCAAGAAGACCTAACAGTAGTAAACATATATGGACCTAACACCAGAGCTTCAAAATACAAGGGGCAATATATAACAGAATTTTAAAGAAAAGAGAATACAGCACTGGTAGCTGGTAATGTTAGTATTTCATTTTCAATAATGATTAGAATACCTACCCAGAGGATCAACAACTTGAACAACACTATAACCTGACTAGACTCAATAGACATCTATACAACACTCCATACAGTAGCAAAACATATACTCTCAAATGCACATGAAACATTTTCAAAGAAGACCTTATACAATCTCATGAAACAAGTGTGAATATATTTAAAAGGACTGATGTACAAAGTATGCTCTCTGACCAAAATGTAAAAAAAAATTAGAAATCAAAAGCAAAGGGAAATGTGGACAGGTTACACATACATGAAAATTAAACATTACACTCCTAAATAACTAGTGGATCAAAGAGAAAATCACTAGGAAAATTAGAAAATATTTTGAGATGAATGAAAATAGACAACTTACCATACGTATGAAGCACAGTGAAATGATTCCTGCCCACATGGAGCTTTTCGGTAGAGACAAGCAATAGATACAATAAATTTTCCTGTAAGTAGTGTTGATAACTATTGTGTAAAATAATTCCTATCTGTGTCACAGTCTGTTTCTCATCACAGTTCAGCACACAGTCCATTCTGTTACATGGCATGTTTGGAGGAATAGAATTTTTTGGAAAGGAAAAACTAACAAGATTCTGTTAGTAAAACAAAAGCACACTGGTTCTGCATCTTTCCTCCTTCCCAGAGAGGCAAGCTGGGGCCAAGGTACCCCATCTAGCTGGATATGCTAGATGCACCTATAAGCCAGAAGAGGGATTCTTCTTTTTTCATAGGCAAGTGTGAAAAAGCATTATTTTTAGAGGAGGAATACTCAGAACACTTTGGTCCAAGACAGTCTGGCTTTTTATGTCACCTGCTTAGAGCTACTGTCTGGGAAGCTGCAACTGGCACCTGGAACCTTCTCCCAGTGCTAATCTGTATTTTCAAACAATAAGGACTTACAGTCTCCCATTTTCCATTCCTCCATGTACTAACTGAGGGAAGGAGCCCATAAAACTTTGGAAGCTGACATGGGTACAAGGTCCAGACCTGGACCCTGCTAGCTCATTGTTCAGGCAAAATTGAAAGTAATTATGTATCTCTATCCCAGACTTGGCTCAAAGGATTTTGACTATTAACTGAATCAATATTCTCAAATTCATATGCTTTTTTAGCATATTTGAAAAATACTGATTATCACATTTTAAAATTAAAAAAAAAATGTAGATGAGTAAACCATGGACTAATGAAACCTCCCTTCCGTCTTGAAATGAAGGGATTGCCCATGATGACGACCACATACTGACAGACTAAAGAGATTTCAGCCTCAGACTCTCACTCTCTCTGGAAACACTATTGTCATGGTACATTTAGCAAATGCTTTATCATAATTGAACTTCTATGGAACTACATATTATGCAAATAAATTATTATCATTTGTAGAATTACAATGGCTAGTAAATCAATTCATAATTATATGACTCTTCAAATAAATAGAATAACACTCTTTAAATTTCCCTGATGAAGAGCTAATGCATAATATGCTCAAATAACAAAGCAATAAAACAGTGAAAGGCAAAGCAACATTGTATGCTGAATCACAAAGCAACATTGTATGCTGAATTGTTTGTTTATAATATCAAAATAGTATTAAATAGTATTAAATATTAAGTAATATTAAATAGTAGTAATATATTAAATATTTAATATTTATCAAATAATATTAAAATAGTAGTAATTATCAACTGCCAGATACAATAAACTTTTGAGTAGAAATTTTGCTGATCAGATGTCATGTCTGCTGATTCATTTCATAAGTTTAGAAGCACCCAATGAGCAACTGTTTTTTAACATTTTTAATATTTTTGAAACACTTAGAAGTAAAAGGGATCTGAATATATCTAAAATATAATAGAAATGATCTGTCTTCAGGCTAGGTAAGGAAATAAAACTCCATCTCTGCAGGGTGCCTAGAAGCAATTGTAGCAGGTACTGAGCATAAAGTGAAGCCACAGTGACGGCAAATTTTGCTCTCCATCCCTTTACCTCCGAACACACCAAATATCCAGAAGAACTGCCCATCAATAGATCCAATATGCTTTTATCTTCATAATCAGTAGCTGACATCTGACTTCAGAACAGATTATTTTTTGACTCAACCATCTTAATTTCTGTCATTTTCTAATCTGGAATATTGATCTCAAGAAGCCTCCTGTATTAAGAGGAGATTGCTTAAACAAGAATGATTTTGCCAAACAAGAATGATTGATGAAGTAAAATTTTAAAAGATAAAGAGAAAACTCACCCTCTCATTGCACTTGCAAAAACACACAGGTTGGACAAAATGCTGCTAGTGGTATTCTTTTTGGCATCTGAATGGAGAAAGCCTCTCTAGAAATCGAGATAAAATCCAGTTGTGAAGACAGACATCAGATGAATCTGGGACTCTAGAGAGACAGTGAGAACAAAGCATCAGTAAGAAACCATTCCTTATTTTGTGTTTATTTTCTTGTAGAAGTCTGAGGATCCTGCCATCCAAACAATGTCTGTAATCCAAATATCCAGGGAAGCATTTGATTTATCCCAGAGGCTGCATACATTTAAAGGCCTTCACTAGGTAAGCAGCCAAGTTGGCTTATTTTATTTTATTGCTACAATAGAAACTGCATATGTACATATACACTAAGAGCCATACTCTGAAAAGCAAATGGAATGTATAATGAGATATGGCTTGACATGCTTGGTTGGCAATGTTTTCTCCATTCCATAGTAAATCACAAGAATGGCAGCAACATGCTGTCAGAATATAAAATAAATAATCATTTTCCTAAGTCCCAGGCACTTTCAACTTCTAGATGAGAATAAAAACCAATTTAGAAGCAGGTTTATTTTTGTGGAATGTAGTCACAAGAGCCCAGTTCTAACAACAGGGGTCCTGGGCTCTCTAAAATACTTATCTGTGGCCTTGGAAATTCATTTCAATCTCCAAGTTCTAAAATCTGTGAAATGTGAAGATTTGAAACCTTACCAATTCACCTGTGATGCAATGCTGTAAGCTTGAGATCAAATAATATTAAAATAGTAGTGATTATCAATTGCCAGATTCAATGAAATTGTGAGGAGAAATTTTGCTGATCAGATGTCATGTCTACTGATTCATTTCATAAGTTTAGAAGCATCCAATGAACAGCTATTTCTAGCACTTTTAATATTTGTGTAACACTTAGAAGTAAAAGGGATCTGAATATATCTAAAATATAGCAGAAACGACCTATCTTCAGGCTAGATAAGGGAATAAAACTCCATCTCTGCAGCGTGCCTAGAAGCAATTGTAGTGGGAATTAGTAGAATCCAGGAAAGTGGAAGTGGTAGGCTAGCAGGGCTGAGTAAAAACTTGGCTGGATATGTAAAATCTGGTAGATAAAAAATAACTAGCTGTGTATGCATGCATGTGTGTGTGTCTGTATATGTGTGTGTGTGCATTCTCTTCTACTGAGTGACCCTAATTGCACTGGGGCCACTATCACAGTTAGGTGAAGGAGTCCCTTAACAATTTAGGCCCCGGGGAAGCTTCAATTACAAAACTGAAGCTCAGGGTATGGGACCCAGAGTGCTTCTAAACTGCAGGAAGTCTCATGCTGACCTATTGCACTGAAAGACACTGAGAGTTTGGTATTTCTCAACACATTCCAGAAACCAAAACTGAGCTGAAGATACTCCTTGATTTTGCTAAAATTATTGAGCCCCCTCTTCCCTCTCTTTAGGGAAAAAGAAGAGAGATTCTGACAGAGAAAATCACTTGAACACAGACACAAACAAAAAATACCATACAATTGGCTTTAGTGACTCTACTTCCTATGTTAGGTTTTTGCAGAATTTACTCATTCCCTCGTTCTGTGTAAAGTCAAGGTTTGAAGCGATAACTATAAGAGGTATTTTACTAAAACCTCTGTAGGTGATTGGGCCCAAAGTTGTTTAACATAAAAACTTAAGGAAGGCATTCTCTACAGAAAAGCCAGCATGATCTTTACAAAAGCTAAACCTAAGCATATTCCTGCCATGCTGAAAATCTCCAGACTATTGCCTCCCACTTCTCTTAGAATAACAGCCTAAGTCTTTACTGCAGCCCAGATGTGCCTCCTTGCATGTAGCACATTTTCTGCCTGCCTCCTCATTTGTTTTTCGTACCCCATCTCCCCGGATCACTACACCTGAGGGCACGGATTCCTTCTGTTTCCCAGACACGCCAGGCACCTTTAAACCTTTAAGACTCTGCACTTAACTGCTTCAGCTTGAAAACCATTTCCTTTAGCTAATTCTTATCCTTCTGATCTCATGTTAAATGGCTCTTCCTCTGCCAGGCCTTTTCACTGACCTTAACTAAAGTTTTTTGCTCTGCTTGCTGCTCTGTTAGCTTTTACAGTCAATAACTAACTTATATAATATGTATTCATAAGTTTGTCCTTATCTCTCCCCCCACCAACTCCCACCAGAATGTCACCTCTGTGAGATCAGCGATCTCATCCTTTTATGTACCACTATATGGGCAATGCCTAGAACAAAGTTTTATACACAGTACAGACTCAGTTTGTTAGGTGAAGGCAGTTGCCCTAAACTGCAATGTTTTTAGTACTGAAATCAATTCAACTAGACAGCCATGCATATTACATATTACAGAATATTCGAGATAGAAAACATTTGAGAACTAGCTGCCCTTTCTTATTTTCCTAGAGATGAAATGAGACTTCCCATGGACAAAAGTTTTGACTAGGGTTGCCTACCTAAGAGTTACATAGTTACCCCAGGCCTGTAGTCCTACTACAACCATATTACGGAGGAAAATAAGTCCCCAGGAGGGAGAAAAGGAACAGGCTGAGCTGACTCCATCTTGAAAAAGAAGGAAACTCCATCTTGCACTTTCAGTGAGCTTTGGACTACATGCCCGGGGATAACATACCTATAGCCAAATTGGCCTCCCAGACTGATAAACACCAGATTCCATAACAAGATTTCCTGTCACCAAAAAGAATGTAATCATCCTCGACGTAGTCAGTCACCATTGTAATCTTTATGGCACCCATTGGTGAGGCTACAATGCAGAACCAGCTGACCCTTCTGATTATGAATCATGGCTGTAACCTGATTGTATCTCCCTTTAACACTTTCCAGGCTAGGTTGAAGGAATTTGGGGATGTGAGCTTAAGAAGTGCATTTAAAGCATATAAGGTTTTCACAAAAGTCAGTCGGGGTCCGTGGCTAAAGAGGAAACTCTGTCTCGGACCCACTGGTGTAATAAACTGCCCTTCACTATCCACACTGTCCTTCTGAGTGAGTTTGTTTCCTGGAGCCTTTGGCTGTCACATTTGGTGCATTGGCCAGGAAACTCCTCACTTTGAGGAGACAAGTCTCACTTGGGGCTACTCTGAGGCCTCACAGGTTGGATCTCTTAGATGGGAGAAGGTGCCTCGCCCTTCTGGAAAGATTCCATTCCTTAATGCCCAGATCTTTCATGTTAGTGAGTAGTGGACGGCAGCAGGGGAGTTGAGCACTCAGGTAAGGAGGTTTCCACGCAGCAGGGTGGAAGGGGGTCTGGTCAACCCCCTGGGAGGGAATGGGGAACATACTGACTATGAATGTTACAAAGGAGGTGATGTCTGTGTCCTCTTGAGGTAAATTGTGAGAGGCGATTGTGAGACGGATTTGGGGGGAAGAAACTTGGTCTTTGTGTGCTTGTATTCTGCCCTCCCTGAGGAGGTATCCCATTTGCTGTGAAATTCTTGACCCTCTCAGAACTGTCAGGCTAGAAGGAGGGGGATACATAAGTGAGTACAAACTGGTTTTTCCAGAGATAGCCTGGGATGTGGGATATTTAACCCATCTGTGTTTTCATCCACACCCGATCAAGCCCAGCAAGGCAGAATGGACTTTAAAAGTTAAGGAAGAAACAGTCATGGACCACGTGGTGTTCTGGTTTGGCCATGCTGACCAGTAGGTGAAGACACGCCAGTCCCCCTTCTCCTTCTGGGATCTGTCAGGTAAGGAAGGCTCTTCTCACCCTAATTAGGAAGGAGGCAGAATGGCAATTTAAGTGTTTCATTGAGTGGAAATATCAGAAGTACGTAAGGTACAAAGAACTTCACAGACAGAACAAAGAGTAGAAGAAGGTCTGAGAAGGTAAGCAAGATGGGAGGAAATGAATCTAAGGCAACTATATTGGAGTGCATGATGAAAAATTTTAAGAAGGGATTTGGAGGAGAATATGGGGTGAAGATGATGCCTAACCACTTCCACATACCCTGTGAGGTCAAAAGGCCCCCAAAGGGAGTAGGATAGACACCAGAGGACACCATGAACTTAAAAATAGTGGAAACAGTCTATGCAGTAATCACAGGAGAGCCAGGACACCCGGATCAATATCCGTATATTGACTCAGGGCTAGGGTTAGCTTAAGACCCTCCTCCTTGGATGAGGTTCTGTATCCAGAAGGGAAAAAGAAAAATACTAATGGCATAAAAATTGACTGATGATAAAAAAGATTCTATAGGATTTGGACGGGGATGACCTGCCCCCTCCCCCATACTGTATGATGATGCACCCATGCTCCACTGGAGCCACGCTAATGCCCTATCCAGGGCCAGGTGGCGTTCCTGCGGCAGCCGCTGCTCCTCTGCCAGCTCTCCTGGAGACGGTAGAGCCGCCATTTTGGCAGGCTCCGATCCCAGCGATGGAGGCCTTTGGTCAATGCCACCAGGATTCCACCTCAGCTGGACCTCCTACAGTGTATCCACCGCTCCCGGTGAGTACTGATGGGAAGGGGGAAGAAAACACAGGAATTGGACAGAGGCTGTGCTCCGCCAAGGAACAGGGGGAAAGAACCCCACTATAGATGCCCCTCAGAGAGCTAATACAGGACATGTTCAGGGCACATGTGGGCACTACCATCAGCCCCCTGTAGCCTATTATTACCAGCCATTTTCCTCCACGGATATATTATACTGGCAGAGACACACTCCACCATACTCTGGGGAGGCCACAATCCATGATTAGGCTAATGGAGACTCTTTTTCGAACCCACCGCCCTACGTGGGATGACATAATCCAACTACTAGTCTCCCTTTTCAGCACTGAGGGAAGACACAGGATCCTAACTGAGGCCAGAGAAGGGTTAAGAGGAATGGCTCCTGGGGGTACTACAAACCCGCAGTGGTGGGCAGAACCAGCCACCCCCGATGAGAGGCTCAATTTTGGACTATAACACAGGGGAAGGGAGAGGCCACTGGGAGAGATACCCAGTGGTTATTTACAAGGCCTCAAGAGGGGGCCTGAAAAGCTATGAATATGGCAAAACCCTCCGAAGTGATTCAAAGGGAAACCAAGTCACCCTCTGAGTTCTACGAAAGACTGTGCAAGGCCTATAGACTTTATATGCCAATAGGTCCAGAGGCCATTGGATCTCAGACGGTGATAAATGTAGCATTTGTGTCTCAAGCCTACCCTGAAAATGTCAGATGGGGGGACACCAAGTGACTCATGAATTTTTATACACCCCTGAATGCCCAGTACCTTTGTTGGGAGAGACTTGCTGTCTAAACTGGGGCCACAAGTGACCTTTCCCCCCCACAAAAGACCCACTCTTTGAGTGAGCTCAACTACCTATTTACTCTCCCTTTCGATAAACCCTCAAGATGAATGGAGGTTGCACAATCTCCCAGAAGGAAACCAGACAGGTTAAAAGTCGAGAGAGAGAGTTAATTCAACAATTCCCCGAGGTCTGGGCAGAAGACAACCCCCCCCACCCCAGGGGGTGGGGGGAGCTTGCAAAGCAACAAGTCCTAGTGGTAATAGAATTCAAACCCGGTACAATTATGTCAGTGCTCACCTTGGGCCTGCCAGACCTTGCTAAGCCATTTACTCTTCACATGACTGAAAAGGACAAGATGGCTATGGGAGTGTTGTCCCAGGATATGGGGACATGGAACAGACCCATGGCTTATCTCTCAAAACGGCTAGACAATGTTGCCACAGGGTGACTGTGATGCTTATGGGCAGTTACCTTACTGGTTCAGGAGGCTACCAACCTGACTTTGGGACAAGATTTGATCTTAAAAGTCCTGCATGAGCTCAACACTCTGCCTGCGAGGGGACCCCCATAAATGGCTGTCGACATCCCGGGTTACTCAATACCAGGGACTGTTATGTGAGAACCCCCATGTTACTATTGAGCCTTGTCAGGTTCTGAATCTGGCCACACTCCTTCCTGTGGGAGAAGGTGGGTCCTCACATGATTGCAAGGAAATCCTAGAAGAAGTTTATGCCAGCAGACCTGACTTGAGAGACCAGCCAATCCCGGACCCAGATTGGGTCCTGTACACCAATGGCACCAGCCTGGTTAGACAAGGACAACGACTGTCGGTAGTCACAGAAAAAACCATCACTGAAGCTAGCTCTCTGTCATCACACTGGCCTGCTCAGTGGGCCAAACTATATGCTCTAATCCGGGCCCTCCAGCTGTCAAAATGTAAGAAGACAAACATTTACACAGACTCCAGGTATGCTTTTGCTACTTTACACGTACATGGGACTTTAGATAAAGAGACAGGTCTTCTGACAGCCAACAGAAAGGACATTAAAAACAAAGAAGAAATCTTGACTCTATTAGATGCTGTATGGGAACCCGAAAAGGTAGCAGTGATGCACTGTCAGGGTCACCAAAAGGAAGACACCCCACAAGCACGGGGAAACCGACTAGCAGATAAAGCTGCAAAGCATGCGGCTGAGAAATTTGGGGCTGCTGGTGGAGGCTCTATCAGAACATTTGCACTCTCAAAAATGCCTGAGTTAACTTTGACTCTCCCACAGTATACCCTGGCCCAAGACCAGCTGGCTGAATCAGAAAGGGCCACCCAAAATGAAAAATGTTGGTGGGAACTTCCAGATGGCAGGTTACTTTTACCCGAGGCATTAGACCCCATACTGGTACCTCAGGTTCACCAGGCAACACCAGGCACCAGTCAATTAATGCAAGAATTAATTCGAGAATATTTCTTAATTCCACGACTTTCCTCCTTATGTAGAATGGAATCCTGGAACTGTTATGCTTATTCACAGGTCAGCGCTGCCCCTGGACATAAACAAAAACCTCCAGGAATATAGTTAAAAGGCACTCTACCCTTTAATCTTTTAGAAGTTGGACTTTACTGAGATAAAACCCTGCCGACAGTATCATTATTTACTGGTCATGGTATGTACCTTCTCAGGATGGGTGGAGGCCTTTCCCACCCAGACTGAAAAAGCAAATGAAGTGGCTCACTGTTTGCTTTGAGAAATAATTCTCAGATTCGGGTTCCCAGCTAGTATAGGTTCAGACAATGGCCCTGCCTTTGTAGCCGACTTAATTCAACAGGTATGTAAAGCTCTAAACATCAAGTGGAAATTACATATGGCATATAGGCCCCAGAGTTCTGGGATAGTGAAACGAACCAACTGGACACTTAAAGAGACATTCTCCAAGTGGAATCATAGAGACTGACTGCTCCTGGGTGGACTTGCTTCCGACGGCTCTGCTCAGACTCAGGATGACCCCATGGTCCCATGGCCATTCTCCATACAAAATTGTGTTTGGGAGGCCCCCTCCCATAATAAAACAGGTGTCAACAAATTTGTTTCAGGTAAGTGGGGATGAGATTTCACAGCAGATGGAACAACTTGGTAAGGTAATAAATCAGGTAACTAAGTTTGTACAAAAAATGGTGCTGTTCCCCCTTGGGGAACAGATTCACGAATTTGTGCCCGGAGATCAGGTGTGGGTCAAGGACTGGAAACACGACTCCTTGGCTCCACGTTGGAAGGGTCCGTATACTGTTGTTCTAACCACCCCTACGGCAGTTAAAGTTGCAGGTGTCACTCCCTGGATCCACCACACGAGGGTGAAGAGAACATACCATGCAGACCTGGAGGACGGCAAGTGGACTACACCAAAGGACTCCACTGATCCCCTTGAACCCAAGGCCATCTTAAAGAAGAAGAAGAGATGAAGCTCTACAATCAGCAGCTGCTACAAGGACTTGCTGGTATCATCTTGAGACTAACCATAGTTTCAGCACAAGGTGGGACCTGTGCAATAATTAAAGTTGAATGTTGTCTATATATTCCTGATTTATCTGGCAATATGTCAGCTGCCCTAGATGACATGAAAGGTCAGATAAAAGCTATGTCTGATGATAATCTTCCTTTTTGGACTTCTATTCTATCATGAGTAAAGGGTGATTGGTGGAAAACTATTATATTAACCATTGTTATAGTTGTTTTGTTGATTCTGTTATGTGGACCTTGTATTCTCCAATGTGTTGTTAACTTTATGTCACAGAAGCTGACTTCATTTACCCAAATACATACAAGGAAACCTAAAATGCAGTACATCCCAATGAGTGATGCTCATACTGGAAGTCGAGAACATCAAGAGGGGGGGATGAAGGAGGAAAGGAAAAGGCTGAGCTGACTCCATTTTGAAAAAGAAGGAAACTCCATCTTGCACTTTCAGTGAGCTTTGGACTATGCACCTGGTAGCAATGGAGAAAACACACCTATGGCCGAACTGGCCTCCTGGACTGATAAACACCAGATTCCATAACAAGATTTCCCGTCACCAAAAAGAATGTAACAGTCCCCTATGCAGTCAATCACCTTTGTAATCTTTATGGCACCTATTGCTCTAGGCTACAATGTATAACCAGCTGACCCTTCTGATGATGATTCATGGCTGTAACCTGACTGTATCTCCCTTTAACACTTTCCAGGTTAGGTTTAAGGAATTTGGGGATGTGGGCTTTGAGTAGTGCACATAAGGTATATAACGTTTTCACAAAAGTCGGTCGGGGTCCCTGGCTAAAGAGGAAACTCTATCTCAGACCCACTGGTGTAATGAACTGCAGGGTGAGTTTGTTTCCTGGAGCATTTGGTTATAACACCCATAGAATTCTACTGATAGGCATAAATCAATCTGGTCAGTGTGTATGTTTTGGTGGCTTAATACTAGGTATGTATGAGGGTGACACATTTTAGCCAATTTACACCTGGATGGAAAATTAGCCTTGAGCCTATTGCTTCCCAGAAATAGAAGAATGTTCCCAACTGGTATCAGCAATTAAAGACATCACACATCTTTTCTTGTGATTCTTAGAAAAATTGTTCAAGAAACAACCACAGATCACCACAGCAACTCTAAAACATCAAAACAACTAGCTTTTTAAATAGGGTGTAGGTTTCCACAGTCTTCTATAAATGTCTCTATGTTTCTTGTGTAGAACAGGGAGTATAGGTTGTGTGTGTAAAAAGCTGTAATTTGAAGTGAAGGGATAGAGGATGAAGTTGCTATCACCCAGATATAATTACAGTTGCCATAAACACTCAAAGCTGGCCATATTTACTTTCTGAGGATCTAAGATTAGAACTCAGTTAAATGACTCTTTTTTCTTAGGAATCTTTTTTTATCCTTATTGTATTTCTTTTTTCTCTTTTCTAAATTGAAGTTATACTCGATTTAGTATGTTGTGTTAGGTTCAGGTATACAGCAAAGTGTTTCAGTTATACATATAAATATATTTCCCTTATAGGTTATTATAAAATATTGAGTATTGTTCCCTGTGATATAGGGCTTCCCTGATTGGTAAAGAATTGGTAAAGTTGGTAAAGAATCCACCTGCAATGCAGGAAACCACTGTTCGATTCCTGGGTCGGGAAGATCTGCTGGAGAAGGGATAGCTACCCACTCCAGTATTCTTGGGCTTCCCTCGTGGCTCAGCTGGCAAAGGATCCGCCTGCAATGCGGGAGACCTGGGTTTGATCCCTAGGTTGGGAAGATCCCCTGGAGAAGGGAAAGGGTACCCACTCCAGTGTTCTGGCCTAGAGAATTCCATGGACTATATCATGGGGTCACAAAGAGTCAGACACAACTGAGAGATATACAGTAGGTTCTTGTTGACTATCTATTCTATTTACAGTAGTGTATATATTTTAATCCTCAAATCCTAATTTATCCCTTCCCTACATCCTTTCAGTGGGTAGCTGTAAGTTTCGGAGACGGCAATGGCAACCCACTCCAGTACTCTTGCCTGGGAAATTCCATGGATGGAGGAGCCTGGTAGGCTACAGTCCTTGGGGTCGCTAAGAGTCAGACACGACTGGGTGACTTCAATTTTACTTTTCACTTTCATGCACTGGAGAAGGAAATGGCAACCCACTGAAGTATTCTTGCCTGGAGAATCCCAGGAATGGGAGCCTGGTGGGCTGGCATCTATGGGGTCACACAGAGTTGGACACGAGTGAAGTGGCCTAGCAGCAGCAGCAGCTGTAAGTTTATTTTCTAGGTCTGTGGGTCTATTTCTAGTTTGTATGTAAGTTCATTTGTATCACATTGTTTTTAGATTCCACATATAAGTGATATCATATTTGTCTTTATCTGGTTTACTTTACTTAGTATGAGACTCTCTAGGTTCTTCTATGTTGCTACAAATGACATTATTTCATGCCTTTTTTATAGCTGAGTAATATTCCATTGAATATATATATCACATCTTCTTCATCCATTTCTTTGTGGATGGAGGTTTAGGTTGCTTCCATGCCTTGGCTATTGTATATAGTGCTATAGTGAACACTGGGGTGCATATGTCTTCTCAAATTGTGGTTTCAGGTTGTTGGATCATATGGTAGTTCTATTTCTAGTTTTTTAAGGAACTTTCAATACTGTTCTCCATAAAAGCTGTACTAATTTCCCTTCTAATCAACAGTGTAGGAGAGTCCTTTTTTCTCCACACCCTCTAGAGCATTTATTATTTGTAGACTTCTATATGATGGCCATTCTGACTGGTGTAAGGTGACACTTCACTACTGTTTTGATTTTCATTTATCTAATACTTAGTGGTGCTGAGCATTTTGCTGGGACAGATCTGAAAACAGGAAGAATGAATGGAGGTGTCCTATGCTACCTACATGTATTTAATTGCACATTATTGTAATATAGTCAAAGTAATAGATGGCACAGAAAACAACCAAACCACATTAACATTCCTGGATCAGCAATACACTGAAGTCATATAAGCTTATAATTTGCAATCTCCTCTCACTCTTTGTTTTTAGAATTTCTTTTTCTTTTTAGTACTTATTATGCTTTCAAAATACATTTCTCAGCTTACAACACTGAGAGATTTTGTTTATATTAACATTCAACAGAGAAAATACTATTATACAATCTAATATTTGGTTGAAATTAAATTTAATCACTTTCTTCATCAAAATAACTATTCACTGCATAATGAAATTCCACTAATGCCACATCAGCTGCATTATAAAAGACAAGCATAAATCACAAAATGATATCAAATTTGTGTATATTAAAATAATTTATGAGAAAACACTGGTATATTTAAAACTATTAGAATACTATTAAGTTTCTCTTTATAACCTTATTGTTTCATCAGAATGAGTTTTCTAGAGGTCAACTAAGTCACCTTTTGGCCTCTAGATAGAATTTTGAAAAATACAATGTCCATGTAAAAACTCTATAAATATCTTTGGAACCTTGGAGAGAAAACAGGGGAAAAGAACTTTACTACCTTACTCAGTTATGCTTTAGAATATTAAAGCTTCTAATATCTAACTATAGACCATCTCATTGAGGTCATGACTGTTTTGCTTGCTGATTATGTTTAGAAACTTCCAATTACTGATATCAAATCAAACTTGAGAACAGAGATATGTAGAGATCTAAGACTTAAAAAATAGGGATGGAATTACATCACATTTGAGAAATACAACTACTAAAATAATTTGTGAAAGAGGGATAAAATTCATACAGTAAAGTGATAATTAATCTAAGCAGAAAAAGCAAATAAAGTACTAATGAATTCTATGCAGTTGCTGCCAACCAACAGGTGATATTCCAGCCCATTGTTTCATATTCTATAAAACTGTCTCTACATAAATAACTATGCTCAGTGACTGTCTTTCCTACATAGCAGGGCTTTTGTGAGGAGTGATAAATTAAGAGTTTCAGTTAGCCAATGCCACAAAAGAGTCGGTCAATAGTCTTTTCTATATATATGGTATAATAACTGCACAAAGTGACATGTAATTTCACTTTTAATTGCTTTTTTTAAAAACTTGTGGACCATTTTACAACATTAAAGATAGATACAAAGTGTGAGAAATAGAAATGAATCATCCATGTCTTACACACTGTTTTTTAGAGGAAATTCAAGTCATAAAAGAATTTTATCATTGAGATCACTCAGAAAACTCAAAACAAAACTCCAAAAAAATTAAAACAAATAGATTCAAGGGATTAGATTTGATAGAGTACCTGAAGGACTATGGACAGAGGTTTGTGACAGTGTACAGGAAGCAGTGATCAAGACCATCCCCATGGAAAAGAAATGCAAAAAGGCAAAATGGTTGTCTGAGGAGCCCTTACAAATAGCTGAGAAAAGAAGAGAAGCTAGATGTTGCTTTCGAACATCCTGCTCACCGGTACACCAGGGGTTGGAAAAACTACATTAGGCAAAGAACTTGCATCAAGATCAGGACTGTGGGTGATTTAGCTCGAGAAGTTTGATCACCGGATATCATGGAGTCTGGCAAGATGGCTTCTCCCAAGAGCATGCCGAAAGATGCACAGATGATGCACAAATCCTGAAGGATATGGGGATTACAGAATATGAACCAAAAGTTATAAATCAGATGTTGGAGTTTGCCTTCCGATATGTGAACACAATTTTAGATGATGCAAAAATTTATTCAAGTCATGCTAAGAAAGCTACTGTTGATGCAGATGATGTGCGATTGGCAATCCAATGTTGTGCTGACCAGTCTTTTACCTCTCCTCCCCCAAGAGATTTTTTATTAGATATTGCAAGGCAAAGAAATCAAACCCCTTTGCCATTGATCAAGCCATACTTAGGTCCTAGATTGTCACCTGATAGGTATTGCTTGACTGCTCCAAATTATAGACTTAAGTCTTTACCAAAAAATGTGTCTACTTCTGCAGGAAGAATAACAGTTCCACGGTTAAGTGTTGGCTCAGTTACTAGCAGACCAAGTATTCCCACGCTTGGCACACCAACCCCACAAGCCGTGTCCATCTCAACTAAAGTAGGGACTCCAGTGTCCCTCGCAGGGCAAAGGTTCAGAGTACAGATGCCCACTTCACAATCTCCAGTTGTAAAAGCATCAATTCCTGCAACATCAGCAGTTCAGAATGTTCTAATTAATCCGTCATTAATTGGGTCCAAAAATATTCTTATTACTACTAACATGGTCTCATCACAAAATACTGCCAATGAAGCATCAAATGCATTGAAAAGAAAACGTGATGATGATGATGACGATGACGATGATGATGATGATGACTATGATAATTTGTAATCTAGCCTTGAAGCATGTAACATGTATCCTCGGTTTTGAATCTATTGTACTGAGATTAAACATGCATGCTAGATGTTTCCATGTTGTGATCTAGAAAAAACAGTATTTAATGAGTAAATATGCATACCAACTTTTCGATTGAGCTGTTGTGTTGAATTTTCTTTAATAGGATTAGTAATTGTTTCTCATCAGCCTTTAAGTGTAAAAAATAAAGTTGCAACTCGTGCGTTTAAAAAAAAAAAAAAGAAGAGAAGCTAAAGGCAAAGGAGAAAAGGAAAGATATACCCAACTGAATGTAGAGTTCCAAAGAACAGTAAGGAGAGATAAGAAAGCCTTCTTCAACAATCAGTGCAAAGAAGTAGAGGATAACGATAGAATGGGAAAGGCTAGAGATCTCTTCAAAAAATTAGAGCTATCAAGGTAAGATTTCAGGCAAAAATGGGCACAAAAAGGACAGAAACAGTATGAACATAACATAAATAGAAAATATTAAGAAGAGGTGGCAAGAAAGCACAGAAGAACTATACAAAACAATCGTAATTACCCAGATAACCACAATGGTGTGATCACTTACCTAGAGCAGACATCCTGGTGGGTGAAGTCAAGTAGGTCTTAGGAAGCATAACGATGAACAAAGCTAGTGTAGGTGATAGAATTCCAGCTTAACTATTTCAAATCCTAAAATATGATGCTATTAAAGTGCTGCACTCAATATGCCAACAAATTTGGAAAACACAGCAGTGGCCACAGGACTGGTCAAAGTCAGTTTTCATTCCAATCCCAAAAAAAGGCAATGTCAAAGAATGTTCAAACTACCACAGAATTGCACTCATCTCACATGCTAGCCAAGTAATGCTCAAAATTCTCTGAGCCAGGCTTCAATAGTACATGAACTGAGAACTTCCAGATGTTCAAACTGGATTTAGAAAAGGTAGAGGAACCAGAGTTCAAATTGCAACATCTGTTGGATCATCAAAAAAGGAAGAGAGTTCCCTAAAAAACATCTACTTCTGCTTTATTGACCATGCCAAAGCCTTTGACTGTGTGGATCACAATAAAATGTGGAAAATTCTTAAAGAGATGGGAACACCAGACCACCTTACATGTCTCCTGAGAAATCTGTATGCAGGTCAAGAAGCAACAGTTAGAACTAGACATGGAACAACAGACTTCCAGATTGGGAAAGGAGTAGCTCAAGGCTGTATATTATCACCCTGCTTATTTAACTTATATGCAGAGTATATTACGCAGAATGCTGGGCTAGATGAAGTACAAGCTGGAATCAAGACTGCCAGGAGAAATAGCAATAACCTCAGAATTGCAAACGAAACCACCCTTATGGCAGAAAAGGAAGCAGAACTAAAGAGCCTCTTGATGAAAGTGAAAGAGGAGAGTGAAAAAGCTGGCTTAAAACTCAACATTCAAAAAACAAAAATAATGGCATACTGTCCCATCACTTCATGGCAAATAGACGAGGAAACAGTGGAAACAGTGAGAGACTTTATCTTTTGTTGGCTCCAAAATCACTGCAGATGGTGACTGCAGCCATGAAATTAAAAGACGCTTGCTCCTTGGAAGAAAAGTTATGACCAACCTAGATAGCATATTAAGAAACAGAGACATTATTTTGCCGACAAAGGTCCGTCTAGTAAAAGCTATGGTTTTTCTAGTAGCCATGTATGGATGTGAGAGCTGAACCATAAAGAAAGTTGAGTACTGAAAAATTGATGCTTTTAACTGTGATGTTGGAGAAGACTCTTGAGAGTCCCTTGGTCTGCAAGGAGATCCAACCAATCCATCCTAAAGGAACTCAGTCCTGAATATTCATTGAAAGGACTGATGCTGGATCTGAAATTCTAATATTTTGGCCACCTGATGTGAAGAACTGACTCCTTGGAAAAGATGCTGGGAAAGATTGAGGGCAGGAGGAGAAGGGGACGACAGAGGATGAGATGGTTGGACGGCATCACCGACTCAATGGACATGAGTTTGAGCAAGCTCCAGGAGTTGGTGATGGACTGGGAAGCATGGTGTGCTGCAGATATGGGTCACAAAGAGCCAGACGCAATTGAGTGACTGAACTGAACTGGTTTCTTACTGCTACCCAAGTATAGATATAGTGGATTAAGATATTCATCTGTGATAGCTTCATTACTTAGCATTACTTTTAGGTTATGGAGGGAACCCTGAAATGCTCTCCTTCAAGGTCATTATGAACCTGGCTGACTAAGAACTAGGATCTAGCCCTTCCCTTTATAGTAAGAGTTACATGCTGACTTGCACTTCCAATTATTCACAAGATATTCTATGCTGATTCATCTTTCCACTGTAGCATAACACATTAGCCTGAGATGAACATTTGGCCGTAATGCTCTCTTAGAAGGCTGGACTAGATTTTTATACCTTAAACTTGTATCCTTTCCCACCTGCTCCACATGAAAATGATGATGATTGCATAACAGATTGAGAATAACTATCTATACTCTTCGTGGGATAAGGCATGAAAAGATGCATGTAGCCCATGGTGCTGAGGGGTTTCCCTGGTGGTACAATAGATAAGACGCTGTCTGCCCAATGCAGGGGGCTGGGGTTCATCCCTGGCCAGGGAATTAGATGCCACATTCCTCAACTAAAAGGTCTCACATGCAGCAACCAAGACACAATACAGCCAAATAACTAAATAACTAATTAAATGCATGTTACTTTACATTTTTTTTAAGAAAAGCACAATGCTGACTTTCCACTTTGTAAGTCTATTATTCAGAAAGTAGCCCACTTTCAGAGATAATATTTGAGAGAATCCAGCTAAAGCTAACATTTTTCACCTTCAGTTTAGCTGTCCAAAAGAAACGAAGAGTGCTACCTGCCTTAAGAGAGATCCTAGGAGAGCATGAAAAATGTGGTTTTTCCAAGAATCCATCACTCAGCCTCAAACACCCCAAAAACATCTGTGGAGCAATGTGGTTCCAGCAGTTGGTTGATGAACAGAGTAGAAGAAGGAAACCAATTTCACATTTCAGAGGAAAAATATTAAAGTCAAGAGCATTTATTGGTAAAAGGTCAGTTGCATAGAGCTGGATTTCTGGAACTGATTCCAGTCCTTTCTCAGTTTCTGGAAGTCCTTTACCTTCAATCCCTTGCTTTCTGTCTCAAAAAAAAAAAAGGCTTGCAATAGTCTGGTGTGAAGAATTCTAGTGTCACTAGCCCAGATTTCTACTCTTATCTTATTTTTCTTTTTATTTAAATCTCCTCCCTAAAGAAATTCATGTTGTGCCTGTAATTCAACAGGGTCTATGAAATGTTCTTTAGAATGCATATTACTTGAAGGAGGCATAAGTAGATTTAAAATGCAATAAACCCACTAGCCATCCTATTGCATGATTATATTCCCTGTGTGGTCAGTTTTATAGACATGCAACTGAAATTAACAGTGCCAAAGGAACTCATTATTTTTTCATGGATATTGATTGAAAATTATTAGTGATGATTATTTCATTTGTACCACAAAGCCTGAAATATTCCATTTCTATATGTAATTTCTGTTAAATCTAAATGCTCTGTGCCATCTTCCATTATGTGATAAAATGTAAAAATCTCCTAAAAGAAAAGGATTTTATAAAGCACTTCATAAAAATGCAGTATGTATGAAGTTAGGAGCAAAACATACTTTTCTTCCCTCAATTATGATCTTGTTTTGTTACTATCAGACCTGACATATACATGTAATTAGCTGGAAGGTCAATGTTTTATTTTTTCAAGGCCTGAAAAATTATTTTGTTTAACCAAAAGACAAACTTTATATATAATGAGACTTCAAAACATACAAAGAAAGAAGTGTTTTGTACAATATCCAAATTAGCACATGAAAAAGAAAACAATAATTTGCCAACAGAACACTTCAACCATGGTGTATTCAAGATAATTCATACTCTTGATTTTTTAATTGACAGGTTTTACAATAAAAAATGATCTGTAGATCCATGCTTTGGCATGTATTACTGGGAAAAAATGATGGTAAAAAGTGGTTCAATAACAGTCAGAAGGAGTATGGGGTGCCAGGTGGGAGACAGTGACACAGTGATATACAATATTATCACAAACCACTAACATATCCTTATTTGTACAAAGAGTGAAAAGAGTTGAGCCTGTATCAAGCAAAGTAAGAAGGGACTACATACTCATTGAAGAAAATGATCTGATAGAAACAGGCTCTCTGTAAATAACTAGGATTTATTTAATTATATGAATATGTGACTATATCATTTGGACATAAAACTGTATTGGTTTATAGCTTGTGTTTTTATCATTACCAGAATGGTAATGGTAATCTACTGTGATAAGAATAAGGATACAGAATACTTATTCTGAGAAAGGCTTATAACATTCTGAGAAAGAGGTTTGGCATAGGGTTCTGGTACAATTACTTACAAATATACTTCTGTCACTCATTTGCTACTGATTCTATCTAGGTCTCATGAATTCATAAGTATTTCACTATACCATAGCACTCTTCCCCTCCCCAGAGGAAAATCCAATCCAAGAGTTGTTGGTATAAATCTATCAGTGTGAACTAGAGACTCAGATTCTACCACTTACTAAAGCAAATGCTCCTTGGAAGTGAAGAGGTTATTAGTGTTGGCACTTCATTCCTGCACTTCTAGCTTCTACCACCTATTGCCTGTTATATATTAGAGGCCTTCATTAAGGAATTCATAGTTGATCTCAAGGAAATAAAGTTTCTTCCTGGGACTTAACATAAGCTTAACTAAAGGAGTAAATATAAAAAAAGGCAGGGAGAATAATTCATCTGTTTCCTTGTTTGACAGGAGATCACAGAACAGAATAACAGAAATTAGAAGATGCTATACTGGGACAGTCTTATGCTTATGTTTACTCTGAGATTCTCTAAGTGTTGCTTTCCAGAGAAATTATAGACCCAAACCCTGAGATGCAAAGTCACAACATCTCTCTCATGGAATTTGAAATCAAATTGCCAAATAAGCAGAGTGTCTCCACTTGAGCCTGGCTGACAATATGACAAGTAGGAAACTGCCTATATGGAAGATTCTGGTGTCTCTCCAAATGACACCTACATTGGGCTGAAATCACTGCTTCTATTATTACTGATTAAGTGACCTACAGATGTGTGGATTTTGTCTCTGGGTCTCATTTAATTCAATAACCATTAATTTTACTTCTATTATGTTCTAATACATTGTATAAAACTGTGGGGATTTCAAAGGTGAGCAGGACATAATTCCACCTTCAAATATGTCAAAATACAGTGGAAAGACACACACAAAACTACTTGTGATATGTCATTAGTTAATTAGATTAATTGTTTCAAAATGTGATCCCTAAGAATGTGAAATACTAGCTGGGATGATTCACTGACCAATGGAGGGTGGAAGGTGGGGGCAGTTTTTTAGCATCAGTAGGTGTGGTGGAAGGAATTCAAAGAGCAAACTAATTGGCAAGTCTATGGTGAAAATGCACTGCTGAGTTAATCTAACAAATTCATAGCTCTGGATATAATTTCCATGCTATTATTCTTATTGAAACTAAATTGCTGAAAGCTGTGAATAAAAAAATCCCCCAAAGTTGAACTTCTTGAGAACATTTTGGAGGGTCAGATCATGCTCTCAAAATTAAAAAAATTAAGTTTGTTCTGGGTCCTGAGGGAAAGGACTCTAAGTGATGACATAAATTAAAAAATTCTCTCCTTTTTGTCCTGCTTATGAGAGGACAAAGAGGCAAAATTTAAAGACAAAGGTGCAAAAATTAGTAGTCTCCTTCCTGAATATAATGCCCAGAGGTTTGAGAAGAGTCTATATTTGTATGAGACATATGGCAACAATCAGCATCTTAATGCAGACTAAAAAAGAACAGTATCTATACTTTTTTTAAAAAAAGAGATAAGATAGAAGATCTCTCTCTTTGATAAAGACAGATTTTTGTTGTATTTTATTCTCAGTTCAGAGGCAGAGACATGAGGCAAAATGGCAGGTTAATGAAATTTAGGTCTTTGGTTGTTAATAAAATAAGCAATAATAGGAAAAAGGAATAATTAAAATTTAAAGAAAATATATATAATGAGAGCTTATAAAATCATGCTAGTTTAATACAGTATCATTTTGTTTCAGTAGTTAATTTTAAATGTTTTAGGAGTTGCTTGGAAGATCATAGGAATTTCAGATACTTAGAAATGAACACCACTTGGGCTTTATGACCCAGCTTAAAGTGGCAGTAGGGAATACTGTATAGAAACTGTGGCAGGCCCTCAAAAGACAATCACAGGAATGACCTTGAGGACTTTAAAGTAGAGTCATACCTTCTTCAAACGATTTGCTTTCAGAAAAGCACTCTTGGCTAAGAACTGAAGTGTCACAGTGCAGGGGAGAGTTAAGACTGTCAACCCTGGAGTTAGGTTGTCTGAGTTTGAATCCTATCTTTCTCCCTCATTTAGCTGTATGGCCAGAGATGCAACAATTAAACTATGCCATGTTTCTTCTCTGAAGAATGGGGACGATAGCACCTATTTTATGTGTCACTGTGATGATTCAATAAGTTACTGTGTATAAAGTCAATAGTAAGTTGCATATTTGTGTTTCTTATTGTGGTTATACCTCAATCTTGCTGGAAACTCAATCTCTGCACTTGGGACACCAAATGATCACACAGCTTGAGCTATCTGACATGAATTGGGTGTTATCTGATCTACCAAATGCTGAAGCACGTTCAAGGTCAGCCTGTCATCAAAAAGGCTGTGGTGCATATTTGATCAGCCTCCACTGAGACCTAAAGGAGACACTAGAAAGTGTCATGAGCAGGTGGTTAATATCAGCACGCTTCCTCTTGCTTCACTGCCACTTTCTTCTCCACTCTGTATGAGAAGTACCCTAAATCCTGTGAGTTAACATTTTTGAACCTGGTTCAAAGATGGTTCTCTGTGATATTCTACATGATATTCCAGCTGAAAGAGGAGGCCTCTTTGCAACAGGTGGGTCAGGGACTTGGAAAAAGTGAAATTGATGATTTGATGAAACAGTAATCTTGAAAAGAGACTTGTGGATGAGATTCTCAGAATGGGCACAGAGCGGAAGTCTGTCTATATTCCATGGGAATGTTTATCAAAAGATAGCAGTGACAGAAGAGACTCTGAATAGTCAGGTAGATAGATGACTCACCCAGAGGATGAAGTCTGGACATTCCTGTCCTTATTCAAAGGCTCATAAACAAAGTGGTCATTATGGTAGAAATGTAGGTTACACAAGGGATCAATTAAAACAGACTTATTCACAAAATGGCTGATTTACTAATACTGCTTAGCACCCAGTCTTCCAGCAGTAGAGATCAATGTAAGGTCTGAGGTTGCGTCCCGACTCAAGGGAATCTGGTTATAATTTCATTTCTTTTTGACTCCAGTTATCAAGAAGATTTGCTCTTCCTGGACTATATACTTATTATGGTACATGTAGGCCTGCCCTGCCTGCCATGCTTCTGCCAGCAATGTTTCTGCAAGATTAGGGTGTTCAAATAGCATCCTATTTCTGACCATGGAATTGGATAGAGAAAGAAATAAGGTGATAGGTTTATACTCATGTATAGCTCTTGGCACACATTCCAGCATTCAGAAGCCATGGATATTATGACAAATGGAAATGGCATATAGAAGACCCAATCGTGGTGCCAGCTATGGAGGCACCTTACAAGGTTGAATTTGGTCCCCCAGAAGCAATATATGCTATGCATTAGGGATAAATATACATTTCATTTTGAAACTTAATATCTAGTAAATTTACCTACTAAAATAGATGTTACTAGAAAGCCTTGATTCTAAGCAAATTATTTATTTTGGCAACAATTAAAAACTTTTTCTCATATGCTATGTAACATTATCTCCCAAAGTGTATTTCATTTATCACTACCTACCTCCCCCAGGGTATGTTAGTAAATGCTCTGATGTCAAATAATTTTCAAAATTTGGGATGGGCTAGGTTAAATAGACTTCATGATTTAAATACCCTTCAGAGCTTTTAATATGGCAGTGTACCTAGTAAATTTCCAAAAGAAGTATGTAGTAGCAATATATCTCAAATTTATTTGATCATGGAACACTATTTTTTCAGAACAGCCTTTTTTTATGTTATTGTGCTACAGGGAAAAGTTCAGTGGAAAATTTGAGAAGATGCTTTAAACAATGGTATCTGGACAGGAATAATCAAGCAATTGGTGATCAGAAAACTATTGCTATTATGTTTATAAAGAAATTGCAAAAATTGTAATAATAATAGCCCTGGATAAATAGGCTTGGTGGATTTGGTATAGACATACTAT
Organism: Odocoileus virginianus; assembly: GCF_023699985.2. Taxonomy (NCBI): domain Eukaryota; kingdom Metazoa; phylum Chordata; class Mammalia; order Artiodactyla; family Cervidae; genus Odocoileus; species Odocoileus virginianus. The sequence goes on along the minus strand of NC_069675.1, from coordinate 33,802,331 downwards.
TGGGCAGAATTCTTTAGCTTTAGGAAAGCCAGTTTTCTAGAGGTGACAAATCATGAACCAAAGAGTAATTATATTCCCACATTCCCAATTATGTCCACTTAACAGTATTAAAATCAAAGCAATGAGAAACATGATGCATTCTGGATTCATAGACACTTAGTTTAGAATAGTTAATAATTTCTAAGAAATTATTGAAGGTCTAGTCTCTCTTCTAGACAGGCATTGTTGTTCATTGTTCAGTTGCTAAGTCGTGTCCAATTCTTTGTGACCCCATGGAACACAGCATGCCAGGTTTCCCTGTCCTTTACTATCTCCTGGAATTTGCTCAAACTCATGTCCATTGAGTTGGTGATGCTATCTACCTATCTCATCCTCTGTCACCCTCTTCTCCTCCTGCCCTTAATCTTCCCCAGCCTCAGGATCTTTTCCAGTGAGTCAGCTCTTCACATCAGGTGGTCAAAGTATTGGAACTTCAGCTTCAACATCAGCCCTTCAATGAATATCCAGGACTGATTTCTTTCAGTATTGACTGGTTTTATCTCCTTGCAGTCCAAGGGACTTTCAAGAGTCTTCTCCAGCACCACAATTCAAAAGCATAAACTCTTCACTGCTCAGCCTTCTTTGTGATCCAGCTCTCACATCTGTGGGCTTGCCTTGTAGGTCAGCTGGTAAAGAATCCGTCTGCAGTGCAGGAGACCCAATTTGATTCCTGGTCAAGAAGATCCCTGGAGAAGGGATAGGCTACACACTCCAGTATTCTTGCTTCCCTGGTAGCTCAGCTGGTAAAGAATCAGCCTGCAATAATGGAGACCTGGGTTCAATCTCTGGGTTGGGAAGATCCCCTGGAGAAGGGAACAACTACCCACACTAGTATTCTGGCCTGGAGAATTCCATGGGGTCACAAAGAGTTGGACATGACTGAGCGAATTTCACTTCACTTCTCATGTCTGTATGAGACTACTGAAAAACCATAGCTTTGACTTTGAATTTTTGTCAAAAAAGTGATTCTCTGCTTTTTAATATGCTGTCTAGATTGGTCATAGCTTTTCTTCCAAGGAGAATGTATCTTTTAATTTTGTGGCTGCAGTCACTGTCTGCAGTGATTTTGGAGCCTAAGAAAATAAAATCTATTTCCACTTTTCCCCCATCTATTTGCCGTGAAGTGATGGGACTAGACACCATGACCTTAGTATTTTGAATGTTGAGCTTTAAGCTAGCTTTTTCACCCTAGTGAAGAAGTTCTTTAGTCAGGTGTAAGGAAGGAAAGTTATGACCAACCTAGATAGCATATCAAAAAGCAGAGACATTACTTTGCCAACAAAGGTCCGTCTAGTCGAGGCTATGGTTTCTCCAGTGGTCATGTATGGATGTGACAGTTGGACTGTGAAAAAAGCTGAGCACTGAAAAATTGATGCGTTTGAACTGTGGTGTTGGACAAGACTCTTGAGAGTCCCTTGGACTGCAAGGAGATCCAACCAGTCCATCCTCAAGGAAATCAGTCCTGGGTGTTCATTGGAAGAACTGATGCTGAAGCTGAAACTCCAGTACTTTGGCCACCTCATGCAAAGGGTTGACTCACTGGAAAAGACCCTGATGCTGGGAGGGATTGGGGGCAGGAGGAGAAGGGGGCAACAGAGGATGAGATAGCTGGATGGCATCACCAACTCGATGGACATGAGTTTGAGTAAAGTCTGGAAGTTGGTGATGGATAGGGAGGCCTGGTGTGCTGTGATACATGGGGTTGCAAAGAGTCGGACACGACTGAGCAACTGAACTGAACTGAATTACAACTAATTTTTATAATATTTTGAAAAAGTTTGGTCAAAAAGATTAGTAAAATACAGTAAAGCATGAATATTTGCAAAGTGAAAATTAATTTCTTTATGTTTTCAGAATATTTTTAAACAGGGAGATGGCATTTAGTTCTCATTATCTGGCAAGCTACCAGGTAAAGAAATGGAGCTGCTAATGTTCCACCTGTGACAGAAGATACAAAAATAACCACCATATGACCTAGTAATCCATGCCTAAGCATATATCCTGAGGAAATCAAAAGGGAAAAAGACACACGTATCCCAATGTTCATTACAGCACTATTTACAATAGCTAGAACATGGAAGCAACCTAGATGTCCATCAACAGATGAATGGATAAAAATATCATGGCACATATACACAATGGGATATTACTCAGCCATAAAAAGGAACATATTTGAGTCAGTTCTAATGAGGTGGATGAACCTAGAGCCTATTATACAGCGTGAAGTAAGTCAGAAAGAGAAAGATAAATATCATATACTAACACATATATATGGAATCTAAAAAGATGGTAACAAAGAACTTACTTGCAAGGCAGCAATGGAGAAACAGACATAGAGAACAGATTTATGGACATGGGGAGAGGGGAGGAGAGGGTGAGATGTATGGAGAGAGTAACATGGAAACTTACATTACCGTATGCAAAATAGACAGCCAACGGGAATTTGCTGTGACTCAGGGGTCTCAAATGGGCTCTGGATCAACCTAGGGGTGTGGGATGGGGGAGGGTCAAGAGGGAGGGGACACATGTATACCTATGGCTGATTCACGGTGAAGTTTGACAGAAAACAACAAAATTCTTTAAAGCAATTATCCTTCAGTTAAAAAATAAACTTTAAAAAGTAACTAATTGAACAGTCCTGCTTGATTTCTAATATTGGAGAAAACCTAGGGAAAACTGAGTGATAGGCATGAAATGTTACTTAAAACTGAACAGCCCCCATGTGCTGATGGGTCCTTTGGTTTTTGTCTTTGGAAGAAGAAAACTATCATACACTTAACAGTGCTATTTTGGAGCTAACAAAACCTGAAGCTTCTAATGTGATGCTTGTATAGCCTATTCTATGATCAAAGTATCACACACTTCATATTTTTATTTTCTCTTCTTCTCACAAGACTTTCTTTCCAAGATCTGTCAGTACTACTATGAGTTAAATTTTGTATTTGAGATTAAGTTTCTCCAAGTAGACATAAGCATAAACCTTTGAACTGGAAATCATGTCATTTAAAATAGGCTGCAAGTTACTAGAAATAGCTATTTTACACACTAGTGGTGTTCTTGTGCCACTACTTCAAGATTTTGACCACTTTACCAAGGTTCACTTGTTAATGGTCAACCATTATTGATCATGTTCAGCCAAAATTGATCAATTTGTTGGTCAACAAGTAGAATATGGTGAAAGAGGAAACAGCTTCTAAAGCCTAGCTTTGTATATTACATTATAGAAAACTGTGTGACCACCTCTATTTAAGGCATTGTAGTAGGCCAAACTGGGCTCCCCTGATGGCTCAGTGGTAAAGAATCTGACTGCAATGCAGGAGACCTGGGTTCAATCCGTGGATTGGGAAGATACCCTGGAGGAGGGCATGGCAACCCACTCTAGTATTCTTGCCTGGAGAATTCTACAGACAGAGGAGTCTGGAGGGCTATAGTCCATAGGGTCCTGCAGATCAGATATGGCTGGAGCAACTATGCCACAGCAGCAGCAGTAAGCCAAGCAAGGAATGCTAACTAGGAGGAGGGAAAAGATAGCTTTTTTAGCCAGGCTAAATTCACCATCTTGTAAAATGGCCTTCATTCTCTCTGATTCATATGCATACAATTGTTGATATAGTTTGTTATAGTTGAGAATCTTAATTTATCAATGGGCCTAAAGTTGTGTTTGTTTGTTTGTTTGTTTTTGTTTGTTTTGGTAGAGTCCTCTAAGATTGCTATTTCTTGTAGAGACTATGACATAAAAAATAATATTCTCTTGGTCAAGGTCACTGGAAACCAAAAAAAAATGTACATACACAGATGTTTTTCTACATTCATGGTAAAAAATTGTTAAAACTTGAAATATATGAAAATATCAAAGATTAGCAGAATTTCTTGACTAAAATATTCAGCCATCTCAATAATAAGGATATACCATAATACCTTGGAGAAGGAAATGGCAACTCACTCTAGTACTCTTGCCTGGAGAATCCCTTGGACAGAGGAACCTGGTGGGCTACAGTTCTTGGGGTCTTAGTGTTGGACATGACTGAGTGATTGACACACACACATAATTCCTATTAATTCCTAGCTAGAATAAGTTTTCAAAGCATGTTAGTTTTTGATAGCATTAATAAGAATAGTAATTGTTGATGTTTACTAAGTTTTTGCTTTCAGTCTCAATGATAGCCATTGTTTCTAAGTAATTTTATTTATTCTTACAACATAATGTTGTCTATATGATAACCAAAACTTGGACAGACTACATACCTTATTGAAAGTAAATATGATAAAACAAATCTACAAAATAATGGCGTTAGGATGAAAACTTAAAACAGTCCCCATACATTAGTCTTTGAATGATCCTATTATTTCACTGAAAAAGCACTGTATTGGTATCTCTCTGATGGCGCTTGCAGCAAGTATACATCCAAATAAACCTATCTATGCATAAGTCTTATCCTATGCGGCATATCAAAAATGTCTTATATGAAATTAGGGGAAAAAATTCTTTCTAGTTTCTGTCACATATCTGCAAAGTATCCTTTTCTGTAGATGATATTCAAATGATGAGTATAATTCCATGAATATTCCAAAAAGACTATAAAATAATACAATTTTTCAGTCAGTTAAAAATGGAGACTAGAAAAAAGTTATAGAAGAAAGCCATCACCATTTCCTTCCCTTTCCCTCCTACTTACCTTGAAAATTTGGACCTCATTCACTTATTAACTATGATTGTAAATAACAATGAAATCAAATAATGGAGGGGAGAGAGGGAAAATAAGTAAATGATGCAATAAAAGTTTAACACTTTGACTTATACTGTTTCTGTACTCTCATTTAATATTTATTTCTGCACCCTCATAAATCATAGCAAAAGAGGTAAAAATTCTTTCTTCTCCTCTGTGTTGCACAGTTTTTTATGTTCTATACTAACACACTTTATCAGAGTCACTTGTTTACTTTTCTGCCTTTTCACTGGACTCTCAGGTCTTTCAGAGGTCTTTATGTCCTCAATACAAAACAATTAGTGAATTAATACATGAATGGATTAATCAATGAATGAATGGAATTTTCTTTACTAGGTTCTAAGAATATGAAAATGGCTAAAATATAAGCTCAGCTCTTAAAGATTTTATACTCTATTGTATGGGACATGTATAAAATATCATTACTGAAATATAACTGTAAAAATAGAGCTATGCAAAGAGAAGCACAGAAAAGGTTCACCTAGTGAGGAATCAGTTCAGTTTAATCACTCAGTCATGTCTGATTCTTTGCAATACCATGGACTGCAGCACGCCAGGCTTCCCTGTCTATCACCAACTCCTGGAGCTTGCTCAAACTCATGTCCACCGAGTTGGTGATGCTATCTAACCATCTCAACCTCTGTCGTCCCCTTCTCCTGCTTTCAATCTTTTCCAGCATCAGCGTCTTTTCCAAGGAGTCAGTTCTTTGCATCAGATGGCCAAAGTGTTGGAGGTTCAGCTTCAGCATCCGTCCTTCCGATGAATAGTCAGGACTGATTTTCTTTAGCATTGACTTGTTTGATCTCCTTGCAGTCCAAAGGACTCTCAAGAGTCTTCTCTAACGCCACAGTTCAGAAGCATCAGTTCTTTGGTTCTCAGCATTCTTTATGGCCCAACTCTCACATCCATACATGAATACTGGTAAAAACCATAGCTTTGACTAGACGGACCTTTGTCAGCAAAGTAATGTCTCTGCTTTTTTAATATGCTATCCAGGTTGGTATATTTTAATTTCATGGCTGCAGTCAACATCTGCAGTGATTTCAGAGCCCCCCCAAAATAAAGTCTCTCACTGTTTCCATATCTATTTGTCGTGAAGTGACGGGACCAGATGCTATTATCTTTGTGTTTTGATGTTGAGTTTTAAGTCAACTTTTTCACTCTCCTCTTTCACTTTCAACAAGAGGCTCTTCAGTTCTTTGCTTTCTGCCATAAGGGAGCTGTCATTTGCGCATCTGAGGTTATTGATACCTCTCCCAGCTATCTTGATTTCAGTTTGTGCTTTGCATGATGTACTCTGCATAGAAGTTAAATAAGCACAGAGACAATATACAGCCTTGAGGTACTCCTTTTCCAATTTGGAATCAGTATGTTGTTCTATGTCCGGGTCTAACTGTTGCATCTTGACCTGCATACAGATTTCTCAGGAGGCAGGTAGGTCTGGTGGTCTAGTATTCCCATCTCTTGAAGAATTTTCCACAGTTTTTTGTGATCTACACAGTCAAAGGCTTTGGTGTACCCAATAAAGCAGAAATAGGTTTTTTCTGGTATTCTCTTGCTTTTCTGATGATCCAGTGGAGGTTGACAATTTGATCTCTGGTTCCCCCAGGAATGCAAGGATTCTTTAATATCCACAAATCAATCAATGTAATACACCACATTAACAAATTGAAAGATAAAAACCATATGATTATCTCAATAGATGCAGAAAAAGCCTTTGACAAAATTCAACATCCATTTATGATTAAAACTCTCCAGAAAGCAGGAATAGATGGTTCCTCTGCCTTTTCTAAACCCAACTTGAACATCTGGAAGTTCATGATTCAAATACTATTAAGGCCTGGCTTGGAGAATTTTGAGGATTGCTTGGCTAGTGTGTGAGATGAGTGCAATTGTGTGGTAGTTTGAACAGTAATCCTTATAAGGTCTTTGTGGGGAAGAGTCTGGGGAAAAGTCCTTTAGACAATTACCTGAGTGGGTCTTTGACAGATAAAGGGGAGAATAAGGGCAAAAAAATACACTAATTAAAGGAGAAAACACGAGCAAAGGCATAAATATGAGAAATTATTTGTTGAATGACTAACAAATAGCTTACATTTAATGCAACATAAGGTAATGAGATGTTTAGGGATGAGATTGGAGAGGTGGATCAGATCAAGCTCTTGATCATGAGGTTTAGGGGATGGGAAACCACTGAAAGGATTTAAGCTTGGCAGAGATATGATCAGACATGTGTCTAAGCAGAACAAAATTAAGCAAGGGATAAAAAATGTATTTTACTTATTCAGGTAAGAATTATAGAGGGCTTATACTAGGGTAGATGAAGGAAACAAGAGGGGAAAAGCCTTATAAATGTACAGTTCCTTCTCCTTTATAACCCACAGCCTTCTCTTATTTTCTATTAATAAAGCTTAGCCTATTATATTAGAGTCAAACACATTTAACTAGAAATGTGTTAAACTTGAAATCAGTGCGGTGTGAGAGGTGTGCAAATGGGAAAAATCAAGAATATACCTCGATACTCCAGCTTGGATACTTGGGAAGATAGTGATGTTGAGACATAACAAAAAGAAAGATTTATAGATATGGTCAAAGGGTAGGAATAACAAAGCTAGTGGCAGTGATGGAATTCCAGTTGAGCTATTTCAAATCCTAAAAGATGATGGTGTGAAAGTGCTGCACTCAATATGCCAGCAGATTTGGAAAACTCAGCAGTGGCCACTGGACTGGAAAAGGTTAGTTTTCATTCCATTCCAAAAGAAACAAAGCCAAAGAATGTTCAAACTACCACACAATTGTACTCATCTCATACACTAGCCAAGTAATGCTCAAAATTCTCTAAGCAAGGCTTAAACGGTGCATGAACTATGAAATTCCAGATGTTCAGGCTGGGTTTAGAAAAGGCAGAGGAACCAGAGATCGATTTGCCAACATCCATTGGATCATTGAAAAAGCAAGAGAGTTCCAGAAAAACATCTACTTTACTGATTATGCCAAATCTTTGGCTGTATAGATCACAACAAACTGTGGGAAATTCTTCAAGAGATGGGAATACCGGGCCACCTTACCTGTCTCCTGAGAAATCTGTATGCAGCTCAAGATGCAAGAGTTAGAATCGTACATGGAACAACGGACTGGTTCCAAATTGGGAAAGCAGTACATCAAGGCTGTATATTGTCACCCAGCTTATTTAACTTTATGCAGGGAACATCTTGTGAAATTCCAGGCTGGATGAAGCACAAGCTGAAATCAAGATTGCCAGGAGAAATATCAATAACCTCAGATACACAGATGACACCACCCTTATGGCAAAAAGGGAAGCAGAACTAAAGAGCCTCTTGATGAAAATGAAAGAGGAGAGTGAAAAAGCTGGCTTAAGACTCAACATTCAAAAACAAAGATCATGGCAGCTGGTCCCATCACCTCATGGCAAATAGATGATGAAACAATGGAAACAGTGAGAGACTATTTTGGGGGGCTCCAAAATCACAGCAGATGGTGACTGCAGCCATGAAATTAAAAGATGCTTGCTCCTTGGAAGAAAAGCTATGACCAACCTAGACAGCATATTTAAAAGCAGAGACATTTCTTTGCCGACAAAGGTCTGTCTAGTCAAAGCTATCATTTTTACCAGTAGTCATGTATGGATGTGAGAGTGAGACCATAAGGAATGCTGAGCACCAAAGAATTAATGCTTTTGAACTGTGGTGTAGGAGAAGAGTCTTGAGAGTCCCTTGGACTGCAAGGAGATCCAACCAGTCAATCCTAAAGTAAATCAGTCCTGAATATACACTGGAGGGACTGATGTTTAAGCTGAAACTCAAGTACTTCGGCCACCTGATGCAAAGAACTGACTCACTGGAAAGGATCCTGATGCTGGGAAGGATTGAGAGCAGGAGGAAGGGAGACAACAGAGGTTGAGATGGTTGGATGGCATCACCAACTTGATGGACTTGAGTTTGAGCAAGGTCTTGGAGTTGGTGATGGACAGGGATGCCTGGCATGCTGCAGTCCATGGGGTCGCAGAGTGGGGCATGACTGAGTGACTGAACTGACCTGAAGAATGAGATAGTGCTTATATATTCATTTCTAGACATGTCAAATTTGAGGTTCTGTGATATGTCTAGGTAGAGAGGTTTCACAGGTAGTTGATTTTGAAGCTGAGTACAAACGTGAGTTGTAACTAAGATTTCTATATTTAAAATCAAGGTATTTGCAGTGACTGGATATTGAAGTTACAGCATGTGAAAAAATACAGGAGTCTAGAACAAGAAAATAAGTAGTCTGAGGAGACAGCCGGAGCAATAGCTCTAGTTAGTGGTGAACACAAGCAGAGTTCATGAGGAAGATGCACATGGTTAAGACATGGTAAGTAAAGATGGGCAAGCCATACACAGTTAAGACCTAGTGTGGTAAGGTACAATCTAATCAGAAGAGTTTGATATTAAGGACTGACTGCAATAGAAAATTTTAGGATTGAAGAGTGACAAATAGTGTCAACTTAATAGAATTCCAATAAAGACATTAAAAAAAAGAAAGAAAAAAAAACCCCTGAATTTGTCAGGTTGGGAGCCACTAGTGGCCTTCCCAAAAGCAGTTTCAGTAGAAAGTGGAGGAAAGGGCCAGGTTGTCATGATAAGGGAGAGAATCTCTAGGAGACTCTCACTGTACTCTAGGACAACAAAGCCTCAAAAATTCTGCTTATGTTTATTCATTTACTTTTACCCTAGCCTTTCATGCTTCCTAATTCACAAAATTCTTTTTTCAAGCAACATGAATTAATGTAAAAATGCCATCTGTTTTCATTAGAATACACTTAAAGCAAGACAGATTTAGAAGCTATACATATTTAACTGTAAACTTAAAATAATGTACTGAAAGAAATAATGTGGAGAGATCAATGGAGATTTTGTAATAAAGTATCATTTCAAAAAATTCTGAAGTAACTATTTTAAAATTTCCTTACTTTTTATGAGAACACTGGTGAGCCCTGATACTTACCTTGGCTGTATATAGAAAATATATGGTGAAAAGAAGAATAAAGCTATATTGCTTTGGGGGATTTTTAGAGTTGCTTATCTAGTTTGAACAGAAACTAAATAATGTCTAAGTATATTGTTCTGAGAAGGAAGGCAGTGAAACTGCTGATGTAAGACGAGCAAAAAAATTGATCTATCATTCATACACCCCTGTAATGTGTCAGAAATAACTATCTTCTTTCCTACAAAATGTGTTACTGGATTGGAAAATATGATACCATCAAATAGCCCAGTACCAATGTATCTAGTCCATTACGGGGTATTGTGGGACTTCTCATGCTAAAGTGGCTGGCTTAGTTCAGTTCAGTTGTTCAGTTGTGTCCAAATCTTTGCAACCCCATGGACTACCACATGCCAGGCCTCCCTGTCCATCACCAACTCCCAGAGTTTACTCAAACTTATGTCCACTGAGTCAGTGATGCCATCCAACCATCTCATCCTCTGTCATGCCCTTCTCTTCCTGCCCCAAATCTTTCCCAGCATCAGGGTCTTTTCAAGTCAGTCAGTTCTTTGCATCAGGTGGCCAAAATATTGGAGTTTCAGCTTCAGTGTCAGTCCTACCAATGAATACTCAGAACTGGTTTCCTTTAGGATGGACAGTCTCCTTACTGTCCAAGGGACTCTCAAGAGTCTTCTCTAGCATCACAGTTCAAAAGCATCAATTCTTCGGCACTCAACTTTCTTTATAGTCCTACTCTCACATTCATACATGACTACTGGAAAAACCATAGTTTTGACTAGATGGACCTTTGTTGGTAAAGTAATGTCTCTGCTTTTTAATATGCTATCTAGGTTGGTCAGAACTTTTCTTCCAAGCAGCAAGCGTCTTTTAATTTCATGGCTGCAGTCACCATCTGCAGTGATTTTGGAGCTCCCCAAAATAAAGTCTGTCACTGTTTCCACTGTTTCCCCATCTCTTTGCCATGAAATGATGGGACCAGATGCCATGATCTTAGTTTTCTGAATGCTGAGTTGTTGAGTTTTAAGCCAACTTTTTCACACTCCTCTTTCACCTTCGTTAAGAAGCTTTTTAGTTCTTCTTCACTTTCTGTCATAAGTGTGGTGTCATCTGAATATCTGAGGTTATTGATATTTCTCTCGGCAATCTTGATTACAGCTTGTGCTTCATCCAGTCCAGCATTTCTCATGATTTACTCTGCATGTAAGTTAATTAAGCAGGGTCACAACATACAGCCTTGATGTACTCCTTTCCCGATTTGGAATCAGTCTGTTGGTTCTCCCCCCCTCCCACCTCCCTCTCAACCCAACCCCTCCGGGTCTTCCCAGTGCACCAGGCCCGAGCACTTGTCTCATGCACCCAACCTAGGGTGATCTGTTTCACCCTAGATAATATACATGTTTCAATGCTGTTCTCTTGAAACATCCCACCCTCACCTTCTCCCAGAGTCCACAAGTCTGTTCTATACATCTGAGTCTCTTTTTCTGTTTTGCATATAGGGTTATCGTTACCATCTTTCTAAAGTCCATATATATGTGTTAGTATACTGTAATGGTCTTTATCTTTCTGGCTTACTTCGCTCTGTATAATGGGCTCCAGTTTCATCCATCTCATTAGAACTGATTCAAATGAATTCTTTTTAATGGCTGAGTAATATTCCATGGTGTATATGTACCACAGCTTCCTCATGTCCATTTCTAACTATTGCTTCCTGACCTGCATACAGATTTCTCAAGAGGCAGGTCATGTGGTCTGGTATTCCCATCTCTTGAAGAATTTTCCACAGCTTGATGTGGTCCACATAGTCAAAGGCTTTGGCATAGTCAATAAAGTAGAAATAGATGTTTTTCTGGAACTCTCTTGCTTTTTCAATGATCCAATGGATGTTGGCAAATTGATCTCTGGTTCCTCTGCCTTTTCTAAATCCAGCTTGAACATCTGGAATTTCATGGTTCATGTACTGCTGAAGCCTGGCTTGGGAAATTTTGAGTGTTACTTTGCTGCTGTGTGAGATCAGTGTAATTGTGAGGTAGTTTGAACATTCTTTGACATTGCCTTTCTTTGGGACTGGAATGAAAACTGACCTTTTCCTGTGGGCACTGCTGAGTGTTCCAAATTTGCTGGTATATTGAATGCAGCACTTTCACAGCATCATCTTTTAGGATTTGAAATAGCTCAACTGGAATTCCATCACCTCCACTAGCCTTGTTCATAGTGATTCTTCCTAAGGCCTACTTGACTTCACATTTCAGGATGTCTAGCTCTAGGTGAATAATCACACCATCGTGATTATCTGGGTCATGAAGATCTTTTCTGTATAGTTCTTCTGTGTTTTCTTCCACCTCTTCTTATTATCTTCTGGTTCTCTTAGGTCCATACCATTTCTGTCCTTTATTGTGTCCATCTTTGCATGAAATGTTCCTTGGTATCTCTGATTTTCTTGAAGAGATCTCTAGTCTTTCCCACTCTATTATTTACCTCTATTTCTTTGCACTGATCATTGAAGAAGGTTTTTTTATCTCTCCTTGCTATTCTTTGGAACTCAGCATTCAATTGGGTATATCTTTCCTTTTCTCCTTTGCCTTTTGCTTCTCTTCTATTCACAGCTATTTGTAAGGGCTCCTCAGACAACCATTTTGCCTTTTTGCATTTCTTTTCCTTGGCAATAGTCTTGATCACTGCCTCCTGTACAATGTCACAAACCTCAGTCCATAGTTCTTCAGGCACTCTGTCTATCAGATCTAATCCCTTGAATCTATTTCTCACTTCCACTGTATAATCATAAGGGATTTGATTTAGGTCATACCTGAATGGTCTAGTGATTTTCCCTGCTTTGTTCAATTTAAGTCTGAATTTGGCAATAGCGATTTCATGATCTGTGCCACAGTCAGCTCCTGGTCTTCTTTTTGCTGATTGTATAGAGCTTCTCCATCTTCGGCTGCAAAGAATATAATCAATATGACTTCGGTATTGACCATCTGGTGATGTCCATGTGTAGAGTCTTCTCTTGTGTTGTTGGAAGAGGGTGTTTGCTATGACCAGTGTGTTCTCTTGGAAAAACTCTATTAGCCTTTGCCCTGCTTCATTCTGTACTCCAAGGCCAAATTTGCCTGTTACTCCAGGTGTTTCTTGACTTCCTACTTTTGCATTCCGTTCCCTTTTGATGAAAAGGACATCTTTTTGGGGTGTTAGTTCTAGAAGGTCTTGTAAATCTTCATAGAACCGTTCAGCTTCTTCAGCGTTACTGGTTGGGACATAGACTTGGATTATTTAGATATTGAATGGTTTGCCTTGGAAATCAACAGAGGTCATTCTGTCATTTTTAAGATTGCATTCAAGTACTGCATTTTGGGCTCTTTTGTTGACTATGATGGCTTCTCCATTTCTTCTAAGGGATTCTTGCCCACAGTAGTTTATATAATAGTCATCTGAGTTAAATTCACATGTTTCAGTCCATTTTAGTTTGCTGATTCCTAAAATATTGATGTTAACTCTTGTCATCTCCTGTTTGACCACTTCCAATTTGCCTTGGTTCATGGACCTAACATTCCAGGTTCCTATGCAGTACTGCTCTTTACAGCATCGGACTTTACTTCCATCACCAGTCACATCCACAACTGGGTGTTGCTTTTGCTTTGGCTCCATCTCTTTCTTCTTTCTGAAGTTATTTCTCCACTGATCTCCAGTAGCATATTGGCCACCTACTGACCTGGAGAGTTCATCTTTTAGTGTCCTATATTTTTGCCTTTTCATACTGTTCATGGGGTTCTCAAGGCAAGAATACTGAAGTGGTTTGCCATTCCCTTCTCCAGTGGACCATGTTTTGTCAGAACTCTGCACCATAACCCATCTGTCTTGGGTGGCGCTATACAGCATGGCTCATAGTTTCATTCAGTTAGACAAGGCTGTGGTCCATATGATCAGATTGGATGGCTTAGAGGTGCCTTTTAATATCACAATACATTAGCATATAGAAGAAGTTACTGACATTTAAAAAAAATTCTCTCTGTTTTCAATTGTGAATATTTTTATATGTATGTTTGTATGTGGCAAAGGTGAAGTCATTTTTGTTTTTATTCTTTGGAAGCAATATAATTTGCTTAGGAGTGAGTGTGAAGATATAACAGACCAGACCAAAATCACTGATAACAGAAATGCCTATGTCCCAATGAATTCATCATCAAATGAGATGTTTTTAAGGTATATACATATTACAAATTCTCCCTATGGAATAGGGAAGGACAAATCTGACTCTATATTAGATCTATTCCTTTAACTTTTGTGCACTATGGCCTGTTCTTAGTCATGCTGGTCCTGCACCTTTACAAGAGAATGTTGCCAATAGATTGAAATACACAGGATAGCCTATTGTCAGGGTTCTGATTTTAGAGTCCACTCATATAGAGATAAAATTTTATAGAACAGAGAACAATGTTTGTTTTGTTGGAGGTTTACAGTGACATTATGACCTAACTGACATGGATACCTGCAGGAACAAAGGATTTTAACACCAAGAAGTTTGCAACAACGAAACATGCCCCTCTCTCAGCTTGCCTTTAAGAGTGCTTTGCTGAAACCATTAGGAAGGTTCAGGGGTTCCTTTTGAGCATAAGTCACCAGTCTTCTTGTGGCCCTGCAACAAACCTTTCTCTGTTTCAAACTCCTACATTTTGGTATTGTTTGGCCTCACTATGTGTCAGGCACAAGAACTTGCATTCACTAACACCTGTACCACCACTGCCCATTTTATATCAAGAAACATTGTATTTAAATAATTTTCTATCAGTAGCTCCTGGATGAAACTGAAAAACTTGTGGACAAAGGATGAGCCATTGTCTTCACTCAAATGCATGTTCTGTTCTCTGTGCACCGGTTGAACCCTTCTTCACTCACTGGCTCAGTTAAGACCAGAAAACATTAATTAAAATATCAGATAACCAGTGAGACACAACATCACTGGAGTGGAGAGAGAAATGAGATTTTTAGTAATTATGTAAATTATGTTAATTTCTTTACATAAGACTGCTATATAGTTCCTCCATAAAAAGCAAGAATGAGAAGCAATTGAAAATTAGTAACATACATCTATAAACATCTACCGATCATTGGATCTATGCAAATCATTCACTAGGTGCTATCAGGAATAAAGGAACAACGTGATGATCCTCATCATCAACAACCATGAAGTAAATCAATGCATGAATGCACGGATGTGCATCTTGGAGTAAACTAAAAAAACGCATTTTCTCTAAAACTCCATACACAGCAAATATGACTCAAAAACATTTAAACTCTCATATTTTTTCCTTTCTGAAGTAGTTAGCTCATAACAATAACTGATGTCAAAATTTTCTAAGTCAGTAATACCATTCAATCATAATGAAATAAAGGGCACTGGCAAAACAAGCAAAAATGAATTTACCTTAATGAAAATGGAAAAAAAAAAGTATTTTCTTAATGGTAATAGCAAAGAAAATGATGATGGTGATAAAAAAGTCATCATTTCTTAAGTACTTATTATCTGCCAGGCAGGAGACTTAGTGATTTATAAATCTTAACTCATTTAAGCCTGCAAAGAACTATTTAAGACAGAAGAAGCCTCATTTTACTAATAAGGAAAGCAAAGATAACAAAAATGAAGAAACTAATCTAAAGCCACATATTGAAAAATAGGAAATCTTGGACCCAAACCTACATTCTTAAATGCTACACAATGCAATATATACCTATGCATGCTGTTCTATATGTAAAAAAAAAAAAATACAAACAACATATTTACACTGAATTTTATAGTGAGAGATCTTCCTACTGACCATCAGTCATATTCATCAGTAACGGTAAATCAAATTACTTGTTGCAACATTGCATTTCCCAAAGGCAGGCAAACCAATATATCCTACTGCCCAAGCTCTTTTTAAAATTCAGTGTTGATTCCCTTTGACTGAGGAGTGGACCCTGTATTTCTTCTCCTTAAATATGGCCAGGTCTGTAACTATGGCACAAGTGAACATATGTTACTTCTGAGACAAGTGATAAAACCTTATTTAGTTTCCACCTGGTTTTCATGAGATTTTCACTCTTAGAACTCAGCCACTATGCTGTGGAGAAGTCAGGATGCCACACGGAAAGGCCATGTGCAGATGGCTAGGCTACAGTGCCAACGAAGGTGGAAGGAACAAGTCTGCAGGTGATTCCATTCTCCCAGATCTGAGCTGCTCCCAATGATGTCTTGTAGAGATGAAACACACTATGCCCACTGAGATCTGTTCAAATTTTAAGTCTCTGATCAAAATAAATGTCATTGATTTTAAGGCATTTAATTTTGGGTTAGTATGTTACACGGCTTCCCAGGTAGCTCAGTGGGTAAAGGATCTGCCCACAATGAGATGAAGCAGACATGGATCTGATCCCTGGGTTGGAAAGATCTCCTGGAGGAGGTCAGGGCAACCCACTTCAGTACTCTTGCCTGGAGAATCCCATGGACAGAGGAGCCTGGCGGGCTACGGTCTGTGGGGTCGCAAAGAGTCAGTCACAGTTGAAGTGAGTTAGCACACATGTTACACAGCAGTATATAACCATAACATCTGTCTAACTTCACAGTATTGTATGTCCTAAATGAGATAATACATACAAAAATATATTGTGAGCAGCATGATTTTTATTGTTTTTGTTTGTTATAACTCTTACTACTGAAAATATGGTCCACTGAAAAGCAGTATCAGCGTCACCTGGGAGAATGCAGAATCTGAGGCTCCACCCTAGATCTACTGAATCAGAATCTGTACTTTAATAGGATCCCCAAGAGATTCCTATGCATATTAAAGTCTGAGAAGCAATAGTTTAGACCATAGAACAGGTACAAGATTACATAGGATATGCCAGTGATCCAGCTTATGTATGGGTTAGCCTAAGAGAATAGATGTCCTGTGGATAGACACTAGCTCCTCATTTACTATAGATAGAAATGTTGAACCAGTAAGAAATCCTCTGCATTTTCATGGGGAATGTCACGAGGAATAAAAAACCTTCAAAAGCTCTGTCTCTTTCAAGATGAGTGGAGGCTGACAGAGGCGACCCAGCATGATCTGACAGATGGTGTATGTCAGATGGATGAGTGGAAAAGAAGAAAAAGAGCCTTTCAAAGTATCTGATTGTAGTTTTAGCTAAAAGCTGCCTTTAAGCCAATTTTCCAGAGTCCTGTATCTTCCAAATGTTTTGGATCAAGGGCTCACTATTCCAGAATTTTGCAGGTTATTTGGCTAGCTGGATTGCCAATTACCTGCATGGGTAAAAGTGAGCATCCCTGCCTGTGCTTTTACCTAATTAAAATGACTGGTTTGAGAAATAAATATAAGCCATTAATATGGCACTATGAGATCAGAGCATCTGCAAGTTTAATTTAACCTCAATGTGTTAAATTAAACTCCAAAATTTTCAATCAGATCTTAATTTCTATCTGTTTTGTCCTTACCCTAAATCTTACCCTATATGCTTTTCCTTGAAAAAAAATATGAATATATAAGTATTTTATCATCACTGAGATAATCTAATCATTATTTAAAAGACAACAGAAAAATAACTAGGACTCTAAAACACAGCAGATGCTTTTGAAAGTGGGAGAGAAGACAAATTCACACATTTTTTTCTTAAAATGAAAACACAGTAATTTAAGTACACACACACACACAATGTAATACTACTCAGCCATAAAAATGTTACATTTTGCCATTCAAAAATGGATGAACCTAGAAGGTATCATGCTTAGTGAGATAAGTCAGACAGAGAAAACCAAATACAGTATGTTATCACTTATATGTGGAATCTAAAAATAAATATAACAGAAATAATAGGAGTGATCTTTATCTACACTGTTAAACATGGTAACCATTATCCACATGTGGCTTACTGAGTACTCAAAATGTGGCTATTATAACTAAGAAACTGAATTTGGGTGTTTATTATAATTTATTTAATTTAGACTTTTCTCTGAAGAACAGAAACATGAGGACCTGAGATTTAGGTTTTAGAAAACCCATCCTCCAACTAAGATTTCTACACATTTTCATACACAAAGCACCCTGTTTCTACCTGCAAAGATGCCAGAATAAAAAAGAAAGGAAGGTAGTAGAATGGCTAGAGGCCAATAAGCTGAGTCTGAGGGAACATATTAGAGTCCTGAACCCTGCTCCCTCGTTTGAAAAATGACTTTGGAGTAAATAAGTTCTAACGCACTTTCCAGTGGTAAAATTATATGATTTTTTAGGGAGATCTTGATTAGCTTATACCTGTACCATTTCTTTTCCTTATCTTCTCTCTAGCAACATCTTGAGATTCCTTCTAACATCACCAAATTCACAAACCATTTCCAATTGGCAATTTCATCTTCCCCACCTCATAAGCCAATTAGGAATATTTCTCCTGTGTTTAACATTTTCCACTTTAAAAGAGTCAGGTAACATACTCATCCAGCTTCTGAGAAATGGCAAAGGAATTAATTCAAAGCATGACTTGTTCTTCCTATTCTCTTGTCCTTTCAGAGTCATGAATCACAGTTATTTGGACTTGGTATTTATACTTGCTTTGCCTTAGGATGTTCCATTTTTTTTTTTTTTTTACAATGGTCTATTCCACAGCTTCTCTAAGAAATATGTTCTATGCCCAAGGCAGCTCTCTTTTTTCTTACTTCACATTAAATGTAAAAGGGAAATAGTGATATAAAATCCTCCATTTCCTGATAACGTCTCTTTAATTCTCCACTCTTCAGCTCTACTAGGGCTACTCTTCTTTCATGTACGTTTCAAATACATTTCCTCAGCAAGAATCGGGTCTGAATGACATATATTTCTTTTCCCACCCTTAATTATCCTTTTAACTTGTTTCTGTTCACTCTCAATCCATCTCTTTCCCTATCAGCCTTCTTAGATTAAAAATAAAACAGTTATTCATCAATTTCAATCACATCATTTTAGTTTCCCATGCTTTTCTGCTAACATACAGATTGAACACAATTTAAAAAAAAATTTTTTCATCACTTCCATTTGAAGAAATGTGCTTGGAGGTTTAAAGTAATTTTGAAGGTGTTTCACTTTTCGAAAACAGATTTCCTACAAAGTATCAAATCCTATCAAACATATTTAGGGCATTAACTTTCTGAAAGTCAATATCAGTATGTTTTGCACCATTCTTATTTTTTAAAATATTGGTATTTAAAAGCAGGAAATAGATTAAAAAATAAATAAACCCAAGATTCCACTGTAATGCTTCTGACAGTTAAGGGGCACTATTACCAAACCAAACTTGGGTCACTCCCAATGTGCAGCAAAGCAAATTCACTCACACTGAGTGCTGGTGAAGGGAAGTATGGGATTTATTTTCAGGGCACTAAGCAAGGAGTATGGGCAGGCAGTTCATGATTAAAACAAACAAGCAAGCAAACTCCCCAACGGCTTTCAAGGAAGGTTTTTAAAGGCAGCATTTGGGAGTGCGGGCTGCAGGGTGCCAGGGTGCATAACTTTCTTCTGATTGACTGGTAGTGAGACAACAGGATCATTTTCAGGAATCTTAAGCATCTAATTTCTGTTTCTGATCCATCTGAGATCTAGTGTTAGTGCTAGCATGCCATTATCATCTTCCATCTGAGTGGAGGTGGGGAATGGTTTTAGTTCCTAAGGAACAACTCAAAGATCTGTGTCAGACTGTTGTATATTCCTTGAAGAGGAACTAAGACTCGCTTTCTTGCTGAGCTATTGTCATTACTTTTATTGTTGAATTGTGTTTCCTTTGTTTCTGCATGCCTTCACTTGCCATAGTCTGACTGCTTGTGCCTGCTCTTTGGAACTTGGTTGGGAAACACCTAGAGGAATAAAAAGTTTTTATACAAACAAGAAACAGGGGATATGGAGGGGCTTTTGTACCCAGAAGTGCCCCACAGGGTCTTGGTCAGTTTCGGCCCCTCCTTTTCCCTTATATTCCTCAATCCTGAGGGATCAGGGGCAGGACAAGAAAGGAAATAAATTTTGGATACAAAGTTTAACCATAAATTTAGCAAGAGAACTCAGAGGGACTCTTTCAACAGTATAAGCATGCCTAAATTTAATCCTTAGAGTTTCAAAAGATCCAAACGGCCTTAATATTTCACCAGTCTGGAAGAATTTGGGGAGAAATGGATGAGTTTCAGAGGTTTCCAGATCAACCTGGCCCTAGAAAGGATTTTCAGGAAAAGTCCAAATTAACATAGAGCCCAAAGGAAATCAACCCTGAATATTCATTGGAAGAACTGATGCTGAAGATGAAGCTCCAATATTTTGGCCACCTGATTTGAAGAGTTGACTCATTGGAAAAGACCCTCATGCTGGGAAAGATTGAAGGCAGGAGGAGAGTGGATGACAGAGGATGAGATGGTTGGATGGCATCACCGATTCAATGGACCTGAGTTTGAGCAAATCTGGGAGATAGTGAAGGACAGGGAAGCCTGGCATACTGCAGTTCATGGGGTCACAAAGAGTCAGGTGTGATTTAGCCACTGAACAATGACAACAACAAGACTCTTGCACTCAACCTACAGCTGATTGAAGAAACCGTTATCTCTATTGATTCAAAGTGTTAGGGAATCATTGACTGAAACTGCTGCCATGCCCAGGCATGAGTTGCATGAGTTATCTCACAACAAGAGCTGCTAATAAGGAAACTAACTGGGAGAACTCAGGAGGGGCCAAAAGGAAGGAGGAACCATCAGTCCATATCTTCTGCCAACCTCCCAGAATCCTTCTCTCTGGACTCCATCTTGGCTGAGAGATATGCACATCACCAAGAAGAATCCCGAGTCAGACCAAATATGGGCCAAGCAAGATAACTGACCAGAGACAACCTAGATACCAACCCCGTTATCTTAAAACTTGAGACTGAGCCACACGGCAGAGCAGTTTTCCTGGGTTCCCTTACCTTGCTTCTCTCCACCCAAGCACCCCTTTCCAATAAAGTCTTTTACTTTGTCAGCACATGTGTCTCCTCAGACAGTTCATTTTTCTCAGTGTTAAACAAGAGCCCATGCCTGGACCCTGGAAGGGGTCCCCTTCTTCAACAAACTTGGTTCTAGAGGGAATAAGACAGAGGGGGCAACTCTGCCCCAGCCTCCAGCTCTCTCAATATGTCTTACTATAGTTCCCTTTCACTTTATGAGAAGTTCAGCCCAAAATGCTAGGAAACTTGGAATTCCTATCAACTATAAGTCTGAATAATCAATAGCTATGTTTCTATGCCCCCCTCCCCCATCTCAGCCTGACAAGAATTCTAGCTCTTTCAGTAATTTTCTTCATTCTCATTTATCAAGTTCTCTCTCATGCTTTTTGAATAATTAAGAAAACTGTGTGACCTTGTTTGCCCTCTGAGTTCATCACAAAAATGTTTCCTTTTCGGTAGCTGACTCTTGCAGCATTGGAATATGAAAAACCTGTCTCTAGTGAGGGCAGCTATTTTTATTGTTTTCCTTCTGAACCGGCTCTGCTTTGTCAGCCAAAATATTGCATCCTTTTCATTTTGCCCTTTCAATACTGTTTCTCAAATGGTATCATCTGTGTCTTCTCCATCCTTCAGGCACAGCCTGAGGGGCAGCTGGCCTTTCCCCGCTGCATTTGACCTAAAGAAACTGGCTGCCACCACCTCACTCAACAAAGGCTTCTGAATCCATGTTCCAGATGTGGCTGCCTACTCTTTTTAGAGTTCCTCAGAACCAACTACCCCAGGCATCATCAACCTGTTTCACCAATCACCTCACAGGGGCCAAGCTTCCTTCATCATCCATTATTCCCCAAACTCTCATCACATCCTGCTTTTGATGTCCCCTGATGGGAGCCATCCCTTGTGCTATCCCCTTTCAGTCCTAAACCTTTTATCTGGATCTCCAGAATTCGTGTTCTCTGATTAGTAGGTCTAAGTATATTTTCAAGATTTTTCCTGAATTTATTGTTTATCATCAACCTTTGACAGTGTACGGGTTCAGAACAAGCCTCCTCAAAATGTGTCACTTTTGAGTGAGGATTATTTTCAGCTAAAGGTAATGGAGACTCTGAAGGCTCAAAAGAAACTATTGCCCCTCCCTTAACTACCTAAAAGAATTTAAATTGGGATTTCTTTTTCTAGAAAAGAGTTATTCCCAGAGATAAATTTTACCCAAATGGCCCCATCTATATGGCAGAGCAAACATCTAACAACCTAATACCTACTGTTCTTATTGTCCTATGAATGACTCTTCTGTCCTTGGAAGCCCTAGACCCCTATCTTATTTTGTAGCTCTGGATGGAATACAGACCTCATTTTATCTTTCTGTCTTTGAACCTCTCATGTATGTGGGGTTTCCCATAAATATGAAACTACATGTTATTTTCTCCTATTAATCTATAACTTTTAGACCAACCAGAGGAAACTAGAAAAGGTAGAGGAATGTTTTCTTCCTCCTTGACAACAGAAGTCTGTTTTAACTATTGGAAAACATTTCCCCTTTGACTAGGTGAAGCTGGTTTTCCTTCCAAGGTTGGCAAGGCTTTCTCCTTTCTCCCTATTTGATATTTATTATTATTTCTGTCTCTTGCCAAATCTGCTGTGAAACATGGGGCTCACAGTCACAGACTCACAGAGAATAATTACTAATGTTCAAATCCCATCTCTAACCCTGCGCTCTTCCACAAGTATTTTACCTCAATTTCCCTCAACTTCCTCATTTATAAAATGACAAAAGCTCCTTATTCAAAAGAATGTTAAAATCTTGTAACACAATGATGAAATAAATAAATGTGAAAATTAATTGATTTAAATTGATTTAATTGATTTAAAGTAAATCAGATTCACTTTTATTACTGAATTAAGGGTTCTGAGAAAGCCTGAAATTAAATAAAACCAGCTTTTTTTATTCATCCCTTCAAATGTATTTAACTCAAAACATCTCTTTTTAAAAAATGTACCTCTTTTATATTTTCCTGAAATTTCCATTGCTAAGAACTTAATTTGGGAAATCCTGATCTTGAGTTTTAAACAAAAACAAAAGCCCAAGAAAGGTGAAATGACTTCAGAATATTATAATGATGAATGCAGACAAATCCTAAATAGAATCCAATTCTCCTGATACTTAGGATGCTAAAATTTGATCCATAAAAAGGAACTATAAAAGTGTTTGTAAGAGTTAAATGAGAGTTCTTTTTAAAATAGTCAAAGCTACACAAATGCTATTTCATATTTTCTTCTAATAAAGAAATTATTGAATACTACTTGCTTTCTTTTGTTAGGGCTTTTTTTGGAGAACCAGTGATTGAAACCTCCTGCCCTGCCCAGGCACCATAGAAACCACTTGCGTATGTTATGTTAAACAGGAGGTCCTGGTAAGGAATGCAGAACTAACAAGCTACCACAACCAGAAAAATTTGGAAAAGGTCAAAAGGAAAGAAAAGACTCCAGTCCATATGTCCTACCAACCTCCCAGAATCCTTCTCACTGGAATCCATCTTGTCTGAGTGATGTGTGTACCACCAGGAAGGACCCTGAATCAGAGTGATTGGCCAGAAACAACTCTAAAAATTACCCAGTTACCATAAAACTCAAGGCTGTGAGCCACATGGCAGAGCAGTTCTCCTATGTTTCACTAATCTGCAGCTTTCTGCCTGGGTGCCCCTTCCCAATAAACTCTTGCTTTGTCCGCACATGTGTCTCTTCAGACAATGCATTTCTGAGTATTAGACAAAAGCCTACTCTCGGGCCCTGGAAATGAGTCCCCTCTCTTGCAACAGTAATTCTTTCTGTTTTATCTTTTAATTGACTAATTTTCATAGTCATTTTATATACAGTGTGCTGTTATATATTTATGTGTTTTGTATGTAGTGGTAAAATAAAAATTCATATTCTAAGGTAAATCAAGGAAAACTTTAAAAAATATGACTATACTACTCAAAGCAATCTATACATTCAATGCAGTCCTTATCTGATTACCAATGGCATTTTTTCACAGAACTAGAATATAACATTTTACAATTTGTGTGGAAACACAAAAGATCCTGAATAGCCAAAGCAATCTTGGGAAAGAAAAAACAGAGCTGGAAGAATCAGGCTCCTTGACTTCTGACTATGCTACAAAGCTACAGTAATAAAAACAATATTATACCGGCACAAAAACAGAAATATAGACCAATGGAATTAGATAAAAACCTCAAAGATAAACCCCCCCCCACACACAGTCATTAATCTATGACAAAGGAGGCAAGAATATACAACGGAGGAAAAAAACCTCTTCAAAAACTGGTACTGGGAAAATTGGACAGCTACATGTAAAAATATACAATTAGAACACTTCCTAACACCATACAAAAGATAAACTTAAAATGGCTTAAAGACTTGGGTGTAAGGCCAGACACTATAAAACTCTTAGAGGAAAACATAAGCAAAACACTCTTTGATATAAATCACAGCAGGATCTTTTTTGATCCAACTCCTAGAGTAATGAAAATAAAAACAAAAATAAACAAATGGCACGAAATTAAACTTAAAAGCTTTTGCACAGCAAAGGAAGCAATAAACTAGACAAAGAGACAACCCTCAGAAAGGGAGAAACTATTTGCAAATGAAGCAACTGACAAAGGATTAATCTCTAAACTATATAGGAATCTCATACAGTTCAATTAAAAAAAAAAAAAAAAAACCAAACAACCTAAGCAAAGAGAGAGGAAACTGAAATAGACATTTCTCCAAAGAAGACATTCAGATGGCCAACAGATGCATGAAAAGATGCTCAACATCACTAATTATTAGAGAAATGCAAATCAAAACTAATGAGGTATCACTTCACACCTGTCAGAATGGCCATAAAAAATCTACAAACAATAAACATTAGAGAGAGTGTGTCGGAAAGGGAACCATCTTGCACTGTTGTTGGGAATGTAAATTGATAGAGCTGCTATGGAGAACAGCATGGAGGTTCCTTAAGAAACAAAAAATAGAACTTCCATATGACCCAGCAATCCCACTCCTGGGCATACACCCAGAGAAAATTATATTTCAAAAATTCACATGCAAGACAATGTTCACTGTACCACTATTTACAATAATTAGGACATGAGTGTCTGTGCCCAGGCGCTCAGTTGTATCCAACTCTTTGCAACCCTATGTACTGGAGAAGTTAGGACATGGAAGCAACCTAAACGTCTGACAGGTGAATGGGTAAAGAAGTAGTGTGTATATATATATATATATATATATATGTATGTATGTATGTGTGTGTGTATATATATATACACACACAATGGAACATTATTTAGTCATTAAAAGGAACAAAATTGGGTCATTGGTAATGATGTGGATAGACCTAGAATTTGTCATTCAGAGTGAAGTAAGTGAGAGAGAGAAAAGTGTTATAAGACATATATGTAAAATCTAAAAAACAAGGTATAGATGATCATGTTTACAAAACAAATAGAGACACAGACAAAGAGAACAAACAGATGGACACCAAGGGAGAAAAATGGGGCTGGGGTGAATTTGGAGATTGGGATTGATTTATATACATTATCGATACTATGTATTAAATAGATAACTAATGAGAACCTTCTGTATAGCTCGGGGAACTCTACTTGGTGCTCAGTGGTGAACTAAATGAGCAGGTAATCCCCAAAAGAGGGAATATATGCATTCACAGAGCTGAGTCACTTTGCTGTAAAGTAGAAACTAATGCAACATTGTAAAGCAGATATACTCCAATAAAAAGTAATTGCAAAAAACTGAAAAAATAAAAAATTTTCTCTTTTGGTCTCTTCCCCGTCTACTGTGCATTACATAGTTGCATTACGTATCAGCCAAATCTCCCCACTGACAGAAACACCTGGTCAGCCATGATCAATATTTTCCTAGTACAAGGTCCGTCTAGTCAAGGCTATGGTTTTTCCAATAGTCATGTATGGATGTGAGAGTTGGACTATAAAGAAAGCTGAGCACAGAAGAATTGATGCTTTTGAACTGTGGTGTTGGGAGAAGACTCTTGAGAGTCCCTTGGACTGCAAGGAGATCCAACCTGTCCATCCTAAAGGAGATCAGTCCTGGGTGTTCATTGGAGGGATTGATGTTGAAGCTGAAACTCCAATACTTAGGCCACCTGATGTGTAGAGCTGACTCATTTGAAAAGACCCTGATGCTGGGAAAGATTGAGGGCAGGAGGAGAAGGGGAAGACAGAGGATGAGATGGTTGGATGGTATCACCGACACAATGGACATGGGTTTGGGTGAACTCTGGGAGTTGGTGATGAACAGGGAGGAATGGCATGCTACAGTTCATGGGGTTGCAAAGAGTTGGGCATGACTGAGCGACTGAACTGAACTGAATCAAAAAGATAACTCCATCCTTTCTGATCTTGTAAGGGGCCATAGTGAACCACCATTTTGTATTTACAGATCCGGATTGTGCTAACTATGTCATTTAATGTACAGCCCTTTGTCTCAAAAACTATTTAACTGTGTTTGATCTCTAATGGACAGAACAGTTCTTGGAGTTTTCTGAAATGCTGTTCCTGGGTTATAACTTTCACTTTGGCTCAAATAAAATTTTCCTTTTCTTCCTTAGATCAACTGATTAATTTTATGTTGACAATAGTAAATGGACAGATCTTATGTATGCAGGTGCAGGAAATCTGGGTTCCTTCCCTGGGCTGGGAAGAACTCCTGGAGAAGGGAATGGCAACCCAGTCCAGTACTGCTGCCTGGAGAATTCCACAGACAGAGAAGCCTGGTGGGCTATAGATCATGTGGTGGCAAAGGGTCAGATATGCCTGACTAATACACACACATTTATGTGTGTGTGTGTGAGTAAATGCACACATATTAATGAAATTTTTAAAAATGTATACACCTGTGAATATAACCCACATTCCTATCAGAATATTGAACATGTTAATGACTTACACCACTTCCCAGTCAATTGCTCCAACGCCAGGGAAGCAATGACTTTTTTTATTTTGATTCTTTTTACTAAAAGTTTGTTTTAACTCTTCTAGAACTCCACATGGATGGAATTACATAGTATATACTCTTATGTTCAGCTTCTCTCAATTAGGAGAACATTACAAAATCAATCCATTGTTTTGATACTGATATGATGTCAGTACTTTATTCCATTTTATTGCTAAGCAGTACTGTGTTGTATTGAGAAATGGAATATTTTCTGCCATATCAGTAAATAAGGATGTCACAAGCATCAGCTATTGCAGCCCTCCAATATAAGCCAGTGAGCCCTGAAGAAACTCAGGAAGGAAAATAATACCTGCCATCTAGCAGCCATCAGACTGCAGTCACTCCCTAAGGTGAGCCCCAAGGAAACCCAGGATGGGAAAATACAGGATACTGGCTCCAGATAGCTGAGTTGCATACAAAAGCAATGATTTCAGTAAGGCCAGATTTTTGCATCTTCCTATACATATAAAAGTGCTAAATTCCTTTACTTGCGATATCTAGTTTTATTTAATTAACAGAAGGAAATGGCAGCCCATTCCAATATTCTCGCCTGGGAAATCCCATGGACAGAGGAGCCTGGTGGGCTACAGTCCATGGGGTTGCAAAACTCAAATATGACTTAGCCACTAAACCACCACCACCAATCTTTTGATGGTCCTTGTTGCCTTTCTTTAAAAAAAAAAAAAAAAAAGCCCTTATTGCAAAACTGCTATAAATTCTAGCTCCCTCCTCACCACCTTGGAGCAGTTTCTCAGAGTTTTCTGAAATGCTATCTCCCAGGCTGCAGTCCTCATTTGGCCCCAAATAAAACTTAACTCACGATTTTCATGCTGTGCTTTTTTTTGTTTGTTTTCTTTTTTAAGTCAACAGTGTGAATATACTACAATATGCTTATCTATTCTGGTGTTGATTGTCTTTTGGATTTTCCTAGTCTGAAGTTTCTTGGTCTTTAGTTGGCAATCTGGAGACCCAGTGGAGCAATGATACAGGTCTGAGTCTGAACTAGGAGGCCTTATGTGGTAAGTTCCAGTCTAAGTCTGAGTCTGAAGACAGAAGACTTATGACCCAGCTGAAAGACAGGCAAAAACAGACAGTTCTCTCTTACTTTTGTTCTAGCCCATCCTTCAGTAGACTGTATGAGGGACATCTACATTAGGAAGAGCTATCTCTTTACTTAGTTTAACAATGAAATGCACATCTCATCCAAAACCAGCCTTACATATACACCTAGGATAATGTCGTTTCTTGGCAGCTCATGGCCCAGTCAAGTTGACATAAAAAATATCATCACACCTAATTTGGGGTTATTATAAATAAAAAATGCTTGAATAAGTGTTTTTGTGAATATGTGCTTCCATTTTTACCTACTAAATTTTAACAGTGGAATGTCTGGGTTGCCTTTTTAATTTTTAACTATTCTAGTGGGTATATACTGCTACTTATTGTAATTCTAATTTTCATTTCATTAAATTTTATTTCCCTAATGACAAAAACTGCTGAGTACTTATTCATATGTAAATTAGCCATTCAAATATGTTCCTTTATGAAGTATTTCTTTCAACCTTTACTTATTTTTCACTGTATTATTCCTTTATTATTGTTAAGTTTCAGGAATTTTTTAATATACACTGTATACAAAACCTTTTGAAAGATATATGTTTTGCAAATATATTCTACTCTGTGTCTTTCATTTTCATTTTTAAATAATATTCTTTTGATGGACATACACTTCTAATTCTAATGCATTCTAATTTTCAGTTTTCTTCTGTGGTTACTGCTTTCTGAATTGTGCTTAAAAATTTTCCCAATTAAAGGGAAATTTGACTAGATGGAAAAAATTTAGTACCTTACTATACATATTTTAGAAAGATTCCCTTTACATGAAATCACTCAAAGGTTGAAAATAAGTGGATGAAAACATTACCTCATGCAAAGAAATAAAAAAAATAAAGTGGTCCATTTTCAAGGGTGGCTGGCTTTGAGTGGAAATTACTACCAACCAAACTTGTATGCAGGTCAAGAAGCAATAGTTAGAACCGGACATAGAACAACAGACTGGTTCCAAATAGGGAAAGGAGTACGTCAAGGCTGTATATTGTCACCCTGCTTATTTAACTTACATGCAGAGTACATCATGTGAAATGCCAGGCTGGATGAAGCAGAAGTTGGAATCAAGACTGCCAGGAGAAATAATCAATAACCTCAGATACACAGATGACACCACCCTTATGGCAGAAAGAGAAGAGGAGCTAAAGATTCTCTTGATGAAAGTGAAAGAGGAGAGTGTAAAAGTTGGCTTAAAACTCAACATTCAAAAAACTAAAATCATGGCATCCGGTCCCATCACTTCAAGGCAAATAGATGGGGAAACAATGGAAACAGTGACAGACTTTATTTCTTGGGCTCCAAAATCACTGCAGATGTTGACTGCAGCCATGAAATTAAAAGACACTTGCTCCTTGGAAGAAAAGCTTTGACAAACCTAGGTAGCTTATCAGAGACATTACTTTGCCAACAAAGGTCCATCTAGTCAAAGCTATGGTTTTATCAGTAGTCATGTCAGAGTTGGACTATAAAGAAAGCTGAGCACTGAAGAATTAATGCTTTTGAACTGTGGTGTTGGAGAAGACTCTTGAGCGTCCCTTGGACTGCAAGGAGATCCAACCAGTCCATCCTAAAGAAGATCAGTCCTGGGTGTTCATTGGAAGGACTGATGTTAAAGCTGAAACTCTAAAACTTTGGCCACCTGATGCGAAGAGCTGACTCATTTGAAAAGACCCTGATGCTGGGAAAGATTGAGGGCAGGAGGAGAAGGGGACAACAGAGGATGAGATGATAGGATGGCATCACCGACTCGATGGACATGGGTTTGGGTGGACTCCAGGAGTTGGTGATGGACAGGGAGGCCTGGTGTGCTGTGGTTCATGGGGTCGTAAAGAGTCGGACACGACTGAGAGAATGAAGTGAACTGAATTCATTGGACAGACTGATGCTGAAGCTGAAACTCTAATACTTTGGCTACCTGACATGAAGAAGTGACTTTTTGGAAAAGACTCTGATGCTGGGAAATATTGAAGGCAGGAGTTGGGGACGACAGAGAATGAGATAGTTGGATGGCATCACTGACTTGATGGACATGAGTTTGAACAAGCTCTGGGAGTTGGTGATGGACAGGGAAGCCTGGCATGCTATAGTCCATGGGGTTGCAAAGAGTCAGACATGACTGAGTAACTGACTGAACTGAACTTAAACTTGTGCCTAACAGCTTACTGATGTAGTAACCAGAAGGATTACAAAACTGGAAAGTCCAGGCAAACAAAGTGAGGGTAGGATGCCTAGGGTTTCAGGCAGGCTCATTCTATTGGTGAATTCAAAATATAAGAAAGGGAAAAGGTGTGTAGGAAAGAAGGAATAAGATGTCAGAGAGGGGTCAGCCCATGAAGAGGGAGAGAATAAGCCTAGGCTACATCTGGGAAGATTGTTCACCCCATAGTACTCAGTCAATGAGGAACTCGGAGAGGGACTTGCATGCTAGGAGATAAATAGCTTGTTGTAACCACCCTGGGTGTGCCTGCCCACCATACATCTGACCTTGACAAGACTGTCATTAAAGCCTTCCTTCCTGCTGCACCTCCTGTCTTCAAACCCTTTCTTTGGGTTTGGGCTGGAGGGCTTTATTTCCCACAAGATTAGGCATAAAGTCAAAGTATTATATTTACATAAAATGAACAATCTTCAAGATACTGCATATTACCAGAAATAAAGATGGACATTTTATAATAGCAAAATAAATAGTAGATTTATCAGGAAGGCATAAAAAGAATAAACACATGCTGTACCTAGTAACTCTGTTAAACCCACAAGTTAACAAGTATGGATGAATATTTTTCCAATATTTATCATATAACTGACAGGACAGCAAGACCAAAACTCATCAAAGAAAAGTGACTATCAATCACCCTGACCTATGTGCTAAGTCACTTCAGTTTTGTCTAACTCTTTGTGACCCTAAGGACTGTAGCCCAACAGGCTCCTCTGTCCATGGGATTCTCTAGGCAAGAACACTGGAGGGGGTTGCCATGCCCTCCTCCAGGGGATCTTCCTGACCCAGGGATCGAACCTGAGTCCTTTTGGTCTCCTACATTGGCAGGCAGATTCTTTACCGCTAGCACCACCTAACTGACATCTATGTACCACAATATTCTGAACAGCAGAACATAGATTCTTTTTTTTGTAAATTAATTTATTTTAATTGGAGGATAATTACTTTATGATATTGTAGTGGTTTTAAGCACATGGAACATGACCAAGATATATCACATTCTGACCGTAAAACAAGTCGCAATAAGTTCCACAATGTTGGAGTAATATACAGTGTGGCCTTTAACCATGAAATGAAAGTGGATATCTAGAAAAGTCTCACACATTTGGAAAATAAGCAATACCTTTAATAAAGCATATCAATAATGAGATTAGAGAATATTTAAAACTAGATACTGAGTACCTAGGGCTTCCCAGGTGGCACTAGTGGTAAAGAACCCACCTACAATGCAGGAGATGAGGATTTGATCATTGGATTGAAAAGATCCTCTGGAGGAGGGCAAGACAACCCACTCCAGTATTCTTTCCCTGGACAATCCCTATGGATAGAGGAGGCTGGTGGGCTATAATCCATAGGGTTGCAAAGAGTTGGACATGACTGGAGTGACTGAGCCTGCACACACTAAGAACCTAATATACCCAGTTTGCAAGAGCATGCATAGCAATACTTAACAGAGATATTTATATGTTCTCTGGTGTCTTCAAAATAGTGGTTTCTAAATATTTTCCCGAGTTTATAGGGGAAGTTATTAAAAGTAATTTGCCACTATTAAAAGTAAAATCATCACTTTTTCTTTTAACAAACTAGTATTTGTAGTAAAAAATGGAACCCTCAATACTTTTACATTTTTGAAGAAGCTGATCATTAGTTATATTTCTTTTCTCCTGACTTGAAATTTATTGTAGTAAAATAGACATAACCAGCATCGCCAATGAACAAAACTGCTGTATTCTCTATCAGTGAGGCTAGAATGTCCTAGAGGACTCCTATGCTATTGCTATTGATTCAGCAAAGTTTTGTACTCCAAAGAGCATTGAATCCTTGGAATTACACTTTCATTGGTTTTTATTTTCATGAAGCTTCCTTTCTATTGTCAGAAGATTTAGCCACAACATATGTGATTGAGACTTCGGAATCTAAATACATGCCAAGTTTTCTTTAAAATATCCAAATCGTCCAGTTATTTATTCCTCTTTGTTAACATCTTCTTGATGTCCTTTATTTAAAAAGATACACTATTGAATTTTTTATTTATATCACAACTCTTTGAAAACTGATTATCAATGAGATGGATCAAATTTTCCAGAGCCTCTGGAAAAAGAATTACTGGTTAGTAATTGTGTTAAATGGTTTCAAATGCTGGACCTGATTGTTTCCAATACTTCCCTGCAATGGTTTCCTCTCCATTATCATTCAGCTCTGGAAACTTAGACATTTTTGTTGCCTCATTCTATGAATCGTTAATATCTGGCTATGTGGACTAGAAAACTGTGAAATATCACATGTTTATCAGCTGCTTCCCTGTATATCCTTCTGCCCTCTACATGTAGGTCAGTTATTCTCTCGCACACTGTGATGTGCAACCAGAAGCCAGTACTCCCTTGGATGCAGTATTACTTTGATGGTGCTCCATAACAAAATACCACAGATTCAGTTCAGTTCAGTCGTTCCGTTGTGTCCGACTCTTTGAGACCCCATGAACTGCAGCACACCAGGCCTCCCTGTCCATCACTAACTCCCGGAGTTCACCCAAACCCATGTCCATCAAGTCGGTGATGCCATCCAAACATCTCATCCTCTGTCGTCACCTTCTCCTCCTGCCCTCAATCTTTCCCAGCATCAGGGTCTTTTCAAATGAGTCAGCTCTTCACATCAGGTGGCCAAAGTACTGGAGTTTCAGCTTCAACATCAGTCCTTGCAATGAATACCGAAGGGACTGATCTCCTTTAGGATGGACTGGTTGGATCTCCTTGCAGTCCAAGGGACTCTCAAGAGTCTTCTCCAACACCACAGTTCAAAAGCATCAATTCTTTGGCACTCAGCTTTCTTCACAGTCCAACTCTCACATCCATACATGACCACTGGAAAAACCACGGCCTTGACTAGACGGACCTTTGTTGGCAAAGTAATGCCTCGGCTTTTTAATATGCTGTCAAGGTTGGTCATAACTTTCCTTCCACGGGGTAAGCGTCTTTTAATTTCATGGCTGCAGTCACCATCTGCAGTGATTTTGGAGCCCCCCAAAATAAAGTCTGACTCTGTTTCCCTATTTCCCATGAAGTGATGGGACCAGATGCTATGGTCTTAGTTTTCTGAATGTTGAGCTTTAAGCCAACCTTTTCACTCTCCTTTCACTTTCATCAAGAGGCTTTTTAGTTCCTCTTCACTTTCTGCCATAAGGGTGGTGTTATCTGCATATCTGAGGTTGTTGATATTTCTCCAGACAATCTTGATTACAGCTTGTGCTTCTTCCAGCCCAGCGTTTCTCATGATGTACTCTGCATATAAGTTAAATAAGCAGGGTGACAATATACAGCCTTGACGTACTCCTTTCCTGATTTGGAATCAGTCTATTGTTCCATGTCCAGTTCTAACTGTTGCTTCCTGACCTGCATACAGGTTTCTCAAGAGGCAGGTCAGGTGGTCTGATATTCCTATCTCTTTCAGAATTTTCCACAGTTTATTGTGATCCACACAGTCAAAGGCTTTGGCATAGATTGGGTGGCATAAACAACAGAAATTTATTTCCTTAAAGATCTAGAAGCCAGAAATCCAACATCAAGGTGGTGGCAGGTTTAGTTTCTTCTGAGGCCTCACTCCTTGGCTCACAGGCAATTTCTTGCTGTGTCTTTGTTGTTTCTGTTTAGTTGCTAAGTTGTGTCCGACTGTTTGCGACCTCATGAACTGCAGCACGCAAAGCTTCCTTGTCCTTTGCTATTACTCCAGTTCATGTCCACTGAGTAAGAGATGCTATCTAACCATCTTATCCTCTGCTGCCCTTTTCTTCTTTGGCCTTCAATCTTTCTCAACATCAAGGTCTCTTCCAATGAGTCGGCTGTTTGCATTAGGTGGCTGAAGTTTTGGAGCTTCAGCTTCAGCATCAGTCTTTCCAATAAATATTCAGGGTTATTTCCTTTAGGATTGACTGGTTTGATTTCTTTCCAGTCCAAGGGAATCTCAAGTCTTCTCCAGCATCACAGTTCAAAAGCATCAATTCTTCAGTGTCCAGCCTTCTTTATGGTCCAACTCTCACATCTGTACATGACTACTGGAAAACCATAGCTTTGACTATATGCACTTTTGTCAGCAAAGTGATGTCTTTGCTTTTGAATATACTGTCTAGGTTTGTCATAACTTCCCTTCCAAGGAAAAAAGAATCTGTTTCATGACTGCAGTCACCATCAGCAGTGATTTTGGAACCCAAGAAAATGAATTCACTGCTTCTATTTCCCCCCTTATATTTACCATAAAGTGATGGGACTGGATACCATGACCTTAGTTTTTTGAATGTTAAGCCAGCTTTTTCACTCTCCTCTTTCACCCTCATCAAAAGACTCTTTAGTTTCTCTTCACTTTCTGCCATTAGAAAGTGGTATCATCTGCATATCTGAGGTTGCTGATATTTTTCCTGGCAATCTTGATTCCACGTGACCTTTGGTTTGGCATGTGTGTGTCCCTAGCCCTACTGTCTTTTGGTGTCCAGATTTCTTCTTTTTATAAAGACACCAATCAGATTGAGTTAGGACCCTCCCTAAAGGTTTCATTTTAACCTGATCTCCTTTTAACTTGATAACTTGATCTCCAAATACAGTCTCATTCTGAGATACTGGGTCCTAGGGCTTTAACATATGAATTCATGGGTGGGACACAGTTTACCTCATAACAGATACCATCTAACCCAGGGGTCCCCAACCTCTGGGCTCCAGACTGGTACCTCTTGCCAGACCAGTGGTAGTGTCAGATTAGAAATAAAGTGCACAATAAATGTAATACACTTGAATCATCCCAACACCATCCCCCCCATCCCAGTCCCTGGAAAAACTGTTTTCCAAGGAACTGGTCTCTTGTGCCGAAAAGGTTAGGGACCACTGATCTAACTCAACTAAAATATCAAGTCCCTTTTTTTAGCCTTATTCCTCAGAGTAACCTTGTGTCAAGTCAAGAATGAGGAAACTTGTGAAGGGAGGAGGCGCGGTCAGAAAGCAGAAAATAGCAGCAGACCTTAACTATGACTGCATATAAGAATCACATTTATGTTGTTTTTACTTTCTTGTTTAATAGAAGAAGACAAATGTCCAGGTTCCCATTGTTTAGATGTATAAGAGCCAGTGTGTATTTAGTGGTTCTATGTCTTTGTGGTAGATGTTTATCTTTTCTTTTCCTGTGTGTGTGTGTGTGTGTGAGAGAGACCTAGAAGTTGAGTCTCATTCTTACATTTGCAGAGTTTCTCACCATGTGAATCTTTAGAAAAAGGCAAAGCCTGCCTTTAACAACAGATGTTGAAGATGCCAGATGCTCATTTATTTATTTTCTTTGCCTCAAAGGCATAAGCACTTGACCTGGGATGTATTACCTCTGGACTTAGAACTGAGAGTAACGCAACAGGAGGATGCACAGCGGGGAGCACATTTTGATGCAGGTGACAGTAGCATCAGTAGCAGGAACAAGGAGTTTCCAGGGGCAGCAGTGGCAGCTTCTAGCACCAAGCATCAACATATGGCAGCCTTGCAAGCTGCATCCAGGGTTTCCCAGCAGTCATATGCACACTGACCTGGGATAGTGGCATAATTTTGCTGGCAGTCCTCTATGCTGCATACCTTCCTACTCCCTCCTATTCTCCAGGCCAGGCTCAGCCACCTTTCTGGCAATTCTTTCAGTAAGTATCCTTGCCTTCTTAAGTCAGCCAGAGTAAGTTTCTGTAGCTTAAAAATGTGTGTAGGTAGGAAGAGAGAAGAAAGACAGCATTCTAAGGTCCTTCAATTGAGTCTTTAAAACACTTTAATAGTTAAAATGCTCACATAAAACAAGTCCAGGCTTTTTCACTCCTTTTTGTAGCTCAAACCTGACCTAGCTTGTGTCTAACAGGACCCTTAAAATTAGCTATTCAGAATAGGGTACATGTACTTCTCAGAATACACAAAAGTATTTTCAAGATATATGTGAGAATAGATAGCTTTAAGATAATTCATTATCTACGCTCTGTGTGTATATTCTCACACAATACACATTTATATGTTTGTGTATATTACACACGTATATATAATATACATATATATAAAATGCATAATATATGAACATTTAATGCAGGAAAATTTCACAAAAGTGAGTTATCTTAACCACAAATGGTTACCACTGTTACATCTTTCCATTCATTTCTCCTCCATTACAATTCTTTTTGTGTCAATTGTATTTGGAGTGGCACCAGATGTTTTTGTAATTGAGTTATGGGAGAGTTGAATAAATGATGGCCATACATTTGGATTATGTTGAACAGGATATATTTATGTGATCTGTGGTCACTATCTTATAAAGTTATTACTAGTCATCACAGTGTAGTTTTCACAGGTTGTTTCTAGGAATGTCACATACTGGGTCAACTCATTTGGCATTGTGACAGAGAGCCAGAGATCATTCTAGGATATGAAGGAATCCTATAGTGTCTGGCCACAAAAGCGTGTGGTTATTGGAGCAGAAAAAAGGTTTAAAATTTATGAACCCAGGAGCTTGCCTTCTCTGGAGAACTTTTCTAATCATCTGATATGTGAAACTCTAAGGGGAAACTCCACCCAGTATTCCTCATCCACACCCTGTCAAAACAGAAATTCTCTTCTGTCAAGTATATACTTTTAATGCAATGCAGGTAATTATAATGCCCCACAGGCTTTTTTTTTTTTTTTTGATAGCACATGCAAATAGAATGTCAGAATTCATGCTTTTGTAAGTCACAAACCTGTAACAGCACTAAAAGTACTAAATGGGTCTGCATGATGTAATGTATAAAAGCAACTTGAGGTTTTTCCCAAAATTTGCTAATTAATCTAAAAATTTCAGTTTCTTAATGAGTTGTGAGGTTAAAAGAAATTCTTCAATACTACCAAAATTGTTTTGATTAATCCTTTTAGAGAGAACAGTGAGCTACTTCTATATTCTAAAATTATTACAAAGTTGTAATATGAAAAGGAGATCAAAGAGTTACCAGGAAAAATTGCAGGGAAAAATAAAAAGGTGCCAGACAGTTCAGAAATAAAATTATTCTGATGATTTTGGGGGGTTTTGTAATATCTGGTACTCCTCGCTTTTATTCTGAAGTTGTATTGAAGAATAATTGAAGCATGAAGTACTCACATAAATGTAGTCATAGGAAGTGTTATCAATTTTGAAATAGTATTGATCTATAAAATAATGAGCTATATAAAACCTTAAAAGATGATGCTGTTAAAGTGCTGCACTTAGTATGCCAACAAATTTGGAAAACTCAGCAGTGGCCACTGGATTGCAACAAGTCAGTTATTGTTCCAATTCCAAAGAAAGGCAGTGCCAAAGAACGTTCAAACTACTGCATAATTACACTCATTTCACAGGCTAGCAAAATAATGCTCTAAATTCTCCAGTGTAGGCTTCAACAGTATGTGAACTGAGAACTTCCAGAGGTTCAAGCTGGATTAAGGAAAGGCAGAGAAGTGAAATGAAAGTTACTCAGTCATGTCCAAATCTTAGCAACCCCATCGACTGTAGCCTGGCAGGCTCTTCTGTCAATGGAATTCTCCAGGCAACAAAACTGCAGTGGGTTGCCCTTCCCTTCTTCAGGGGATCTTCATGACCCAGGGATCAAACCTAGGTTTCCTGCATTGCAGGCAGATTCTTTACTGTCTGAGCTGACAAGGAAGTCAAAAGGCAGAGAAACCAGAGATCAAATTGCCAACATTCACTGGATCACAGAAAAAGCAAGAGAATTCCAGAAAAGACTTCTGCTTCATTGACTACACTAAAGCCTTTGACTGTGTGGATCACAACAAACTGTGTGGAAAGTTCTTCAAGAGATGGGAATACCAGACCACCTTACCTGACTCCTGAGAAACCTGTATAGAAGTCAAGAAACAATTGTTACAACCGGACATGGAACAATGAACTGGCTCCAAATTGGGAAAGGAGTACGTCAAGGCTGTATATTGTCACCTGCTTATTTAACTTATATGCAGAGTACATCATGCAAAATGCCAGCTGGATGAAGCACAAGCTGGAATCAAGATTGCTGGGAGAAATACCAATAACCTCAGATATGCAGATAACACCACCCTTTATGGTAGACCGAAGAGGAACTAAAGAGCCTCTTGATGAAGGTGAAAGATGAGAGTGAAAAAGCTGGTTTAAAGCTCAATATTCAAAAAACTAAGATCATGGCATCTGGTCCCATCACATCATGGTAAACAGATGGGGAAAAAATGGAAACAGTGAGAGACTATATTTTCTTGGGCTCCAAAATCACTGCAGATGGTGACTGCAGCCATGAAATTAAAAGACCTTTGCTCCTTAGAAGAAAAGCTATGACAAACCTAGACAGACTATTAAAAAGCAGAGACATTGCCGACAAAGGTCCATCTGACTAGATGTATATGTATATTTTTCCAGTAGTCATGTGTGCATGTAAGAGTTGGACCATAAAGAAGCCTGAACCCTGAAGAATTGATGCTTTTGAACTGTGATGTTGGAGAAGACTCTTGAGAGTCCCTTGGACTGGAAAGAGATCAAACTAGTCAATCCTAAAGGAAAGCAATCCTGAATATTCTTTGGAAGGACTGATGCTGAATCTGATGTTCCAATACTTTGGCCACCTGATGCGAAGAGCTGACTCATTAGAAAAGACCCTGATCCTGGGAAAGATTGAAGGCAGGAGAAGGGGATGAGAGAGAATGACATGGCTGGGTGGCATCATGGACTCAGTGGACATGAATTTGAGTAGGCTCTGGGTGATGATGAAGGACAGGAAGGTCTGGCATGCTACAATCCATGGCATCACAAAGTCTCAGACATGAATGAGCTATTGTGCAACAATAAAATAATAACCAAAATCAAGATAAATAATATTTTCATCATGCCCCCAGTTTTCTTCATGGTTCTTTGTAATCCATTGTTTCCTCTACTCTCAACCTTAAGCAACCAGTAATGTACTTTTTGACACTGAAGATTAGTTTGCATTTTCTAGAATTTTATATAAACATAACCACATAATATGTATATTTTGCCTAGTTATTTTCACCTAGCATAATGATTTTGAGTATGTATATTGTTGCATGAATCAATTGTTTTTTTATTGTTGCTGAGTAGTATTCCATTTTTTGAGTAGGCCGCTTTTTTTTCTTTAATGATTCTCTTGCTGATGAACATTTGTATTTCAGTTTTGGTCCATTACAAATAAATCTTCTATATGTATGTTTATGTGCTCAGATGCTCAGTTGTGTCTGATTCTTCGCATCTCTTTGGACTATAGCCTGCTAGCTCCTCTGTTCAAGGGATTTTCTTGGCAAGAAACTAGAGTGGGGTGCCATTCACATCTCTTACATCTCCTGCATTGGCGGGTGGATTCTTTACCACTAGTGCCACCTGGGAAGCTCCAAGTCTTCTATGGACTTTGTATATATATTAAGTCTTTGGGTGGATATGTGTTTTCTACTTCTATATAAAATGGCTAGATCATATGGAGGATATGTTTGACTTTTTAAGAAACTGTCAAATTTTTGCAGTTCCAGTGCCATTTTGCATTCCTACCAGCAGTGTGTATGAATATTAGTCACACTACATCTCCATCAACACGATATAACCAATTTTCTGATACTTTTAGCCAATGTAATCACTATGTAGTAGTATCTCATCATGGTTTTCACTTAAATTTTCCTCATGAGTAATGAAATTGAGCCAGCTAGGATCTTTTGCACATTTTAAAAAGTTGAGCTATTTTTATTCTAATTATTGAGTTGTTATGTTTCTTTTATGCATTCTAAATGCAAGTTTGTTTGACAAAAGAAGTGCAATTATTTTCTCCCAGTCTGTGGGACACTTGCTACATGCTTTAACGGGAATGCTCTCCTCTGGGAACTAGGATCTTTAAATCAACAGAGCCGATAGCTGCTCCTAATCTGAGGAAGAGGTGCTATTGGATCAGGAATGGATACACGGGAATCTGAGCGATTTGCTTATGTAGCTTGCTTGTTATATCTTGCCCATGTTTGGTCCCAAATGTCCCGCTTTCATCTTATAATGGAATTTGCCTGGATGTGATTAGCCTTATGGATAGGTAGTTCTGAGAGAACTCAACTTATGATGGACAGCTGTGGCTGCATGACCTGGAGCACTGGAGTCAGACATTTCATCTATACCAGTAGGATAATTCTCCTTTATAGATGGCACGAAGTCTATGTTGTGATTCTCCCATTGGAGCTTGCCATAAACTCATTATGGCCTCTTTTCTCATCGCTAATATTATAAATATATTTTTTAGTATTTTAATGTAGCTTAATTTTCATTTCTCTTTGTTTGTTTAAGTTTGAGAATACTTGCATATGAATGCCATAAATAGTATATTCTTTTGTGGATCTTTTGGCCCAAGCAGCCAGATTATTGTATCACAGCTTAGTCATCCAGTTTAAAATGATGCCACTCTCCAAGAAGCTTGGTAAGAATTACTGCAACTTCTTGAGTGCAGCAAAGACAACAGCAACAAATGGAAAAAAGAAAGAATGGCAACCTCTTCTTCAAAATGGCTCAATTTAAAAGTATATATTCATTCATTTACAATCCTCATTATTTATGGATTCCATATTTGAAAATTTGACAATTTGCTAAAATTTTACTTATAGTTTTAAAATCTATACTTGGGGCATTTCTGTGATTATTTTTGAGCATGTGCAGATTGGCGAAAAATGTGTTGCCTGATGCAAATTTCCCAGCTGAGGTCCAGTAAGGCAATGGCCTGCCTTCTTGTCTCAATATGAGAGCTCTTATATTGTAAACAAGTGCAGAATGATATATGGTAAGGCAAGACTCTGAGTCAAAGATAGCATCAAGGGGATTAGCAAAGAGAGGCACATTTAACCAACATGATAGCAAAATACTATATAGAGGCTTTAAAATGATGCTTGCATTTTACTTTGGTCTTTGTTTACTGTGTTTACCAATCTATATCTTCTTAGCCCTTGATTTCTTTTCTTTTTCCTGTCATGAAAGTAGGCGGAATTCATAGCCATTTGCAAGTTGCCCAGAACAACAAGAATTTATCAAAATGAAAACTTGGCAAATAGCCCAAGAGCTTCCCTCGAACTATGAAACATCCAAACCTGTGGGGGTTAGAAACTAAACTCTTGATCTAAACACTTGTAGGTCTTTGTAGTTCTCTTCAAGTAATACATTGATACGTAGCCTTAGGCACGGATATTACCAGGTCCGAAAACACTCACACGCACACACAGAGCTATCAGCCATCCTAAGTACTTTCCAGCTTGTATGTCAATCCCTTCCGTGTCTCCAGACCACCAAGGCAAGTCTAACACTTAGAACTCACTCCAAATAACAACCAACCACCATAAGAATAGAGCAGGTGCCAGGATCCAAATTAAGTATAAATTCCTCAATATCACCCAGAAGAATTTTTAAACAGTTTCTATTTTCATAAAAAACAACAAACAAACAAAAAAACTGGCATGTACAACCGGTGCCAAATGCAGAGAAGAGTTAAGTTTGCTAAATGAGGAAGAGAATACCTCTATATACGCATAATTTAAAAGCCTGGAATTAAGAGCACCACTATTCAATTTTTTTTAGAAAGGATTGC
The DNA here is from genome assembly GCF_023699985.2 of Odocoileus virginianus. Taxonomy (NCBI): domain Eukaryota; kingdom Metazoa; phylum Chordata; class Mammalia; order Artiodactyla; family Cervidae; genus Odocoileus; species Odocoileus virginianus. The sequence goes on along the minus strand of NC_069675.1, from coordinate 33,760,663 downwards.
TCAAACTAGATGATATTGCTCACAAAGATAGCAGGAGAGGTTTCTGTTGTCTTTTTCCACTGCCTGGCCTGCTTCCTGCCTAAGAGCAGTATATTACTTTGACCATTTACTTTGTATATATTAATAAGTTGCTTTTTAAATCATGATTGAAATGTAAATCAAAGCACTTTCACACTGGATTTGAATTTAGGAAGCCTGGTATGTGTCTCTCCCTTTTCCTACACCTTATATTTAGTTGAATAATTTTCAAGACACTTCCTCCCTGGGAAGTGAAGCAAAATAAGGAAACTAGTTTTTCTTCCAAGGTACTTTGAATAAGAGGTCTAAGAGTGGGCAAGAGGTGTATGATAAAGGATTTTTTTTTTCCTTTTCCCATAGATTATAAAGGAATGAAAATTATGGAAAAATCCAAACATTTTCACTACCAAAGTCTCAAGAATAGTAGCTACAATACTTTTATTTTTTGTAGCTTAGGTATAATAGATAAAAAAGATTGTGGCAATCTCCAAATGTCACTCCCCCTCTCTATATCCACATTAAGGTACCCCATGTTATTCAATTATCCACTGACTGTGTGCTCCAGTGGACACTAAAATCCTCTTTAAAAATCATAATGTCATTCCTTTTTCTTGTGATTGTTACACACAAAACATTAAAATTTAGTCATGAGACATTGGCAAAGTCTTCTGGGTGGTCTGAGGAATTTTATTTACTCTTTAAAGAGATCCAAAGAAAAGATGGCCTCTCTTCCCACTTTGCACATAGCTGTGTGATGCTGAAAGCCTTGGAACTGTGCACACATTTTATGACTAGGAGGAGACACTAGTAAGAGCTTTTAATAATTTTAGTATGGAATATCCTAAATAACATGTAGGTTAAGTAACATATACCCACATTATATGTAATTTAGTAAACTAAAGATTGAAAACCAGCTTTTTTCTGACTCTATATCATTTGTCTACTTTAATAACATAATTACTTCTCACCCCATGAGAAGTAATTCATGGTATGAAATAGCTGATTATTGAGAAAAGGGAAAATGCTGATATTAATTTTCTTACCAACATGAAAGCAAAATTCTGTTAGTTTTAAAAGTTAAATGTTTCTATTTATGTGGTTACTATGTAGGATATATTTGTTTTGCTCAATATTCACTATAGATAATGATGATACTAAATTATAATTAGTTATAAAAGGTTTTAAGATTTTCATTCAGCATTTACCTTCGATGTCAAATTTTAGGTCCTCGGTGCTTCTTTATAATTGTTTCTATTTCACAATTATAAGTAGTCTTAAAATCTCTCTGCCTTTAAATACAAACATCAGCATTAACATCACCAACATCAGTTTCCTATATCCTTTCATATTCTCCCTTCCTAGATGAGTTCAGTGAAAAATGAAAAGTCTTGGGAAAATTCCTTTGGCATTTAACTTCCTTCATATATGGTCCAATTTATATCTAACAATACCTTCTCCTTCAATCTATCTCTAGTCTCCTTTCTCCTTTAAGACATGGTTGGCATCATATCCCACTGCTAAGCATCTCTCTAAGCTTGGTTGTTGCCTGGTATTCTGTCACAGATCACCTTCTCCACACACACTTTCCTGACTCTTTCAGCCTAGTAGGCGGTGTTTCTTATCGTTCTGAGTGTAATGCTGCATGTCTGAGGATTTTGTGTATTCCCAGAGCCTAAGCACATTTAGGCAAGCACTATTTAAAATGTTCCTTATTATGTCTCATAACTTTGTTAATGTTTATTACATACTCGATGGAATGCACATATCTGTGTCTGTGTGTGTATACATACATATATATGTATTTATATGTATATTCCAGATATGAAATAAAATCCATTATAAATACTATGCAGTACTTATGTGAGTGCTCAGTTGTGTTCAACTCATTGTGACCACATGGACAGTAGCCCACCAGCCTTTTCTTCCTTCTGTCCATGGAATTTTCCAGGCAAGAATACTGGAGTGGGTTGCCATTTCCTATGCCAGGGGGTCTTCCTGATGCAGGGATCGAACCTGCATCTCTTGTATCTCCTGCATTGGCAGACAGAGTCTTTACCACTGCACCACTGGGGAATCTCATAGTACTTATACAATATATAATATGCCAATAACTATATTGTTATACAAGTTTTGATTAAAAGTATTTAATCCTCACAATGACCAGTATAGGAAAGGTAATTTTGCTATCTCCATTTTGATAAGGAAATTTCTAAATTACCCAAACTACACAATAAGGAATTGGTGGAATTGGAAGGCAGGCCATCTGACTTCAGAACCCATGAAGCTTACTATACTGTGCTTCCTTCATGGGAATATGCATCAGCCACAGTTATGACTCAAGCCACACTCATCCCAGATAGTTCATATTGCACGCCTCACTTAGAACCTACATTATTTAGAAAGGAATATACATCTAAAAATTACTGAGCATTGTAGAAAAGATGACTAATTGCCATCAAAATGTTTATTCCAGACTTCCCTGGTGGCACAGTGGATAAAAATCCAGCAGCCAATGCAGGGGACCCGGGTTCGATTCCTGGTCAGGGAAGATTCCACATGCTGCAGAGCAGCTAAGCCCTGTGCATCATAATTCCTGAGCCAGCACGCTACAGCCCAGGAAGCTGCAACTACTGGTCCCATGTGCATCAACTCCTGAAGTCTGTGCTCCATAGGGCCTGTGATCCACAAGAGAAGCCACCACAGTGAGAAGCCCGGCACCACAATGAATGGTAGCCCCACTCTCGCTGCAAATCGACAAGGCCCTCGTGCATCAATGAAGACCTAACACAGCCAAAAATAAAATAAAAAATAAAATTATTTTTTTAAAATGTATATTCCTTCTTCCTAAATACACATATATTCCTGAGAGGGAGCTATCTAGCAGGGACTATATTTCCTAGGTTCTCTGCAACTTATATCCAGGTGTAGCCATGTTTCCAGTTCTCATCAATGGACTGTGAGCAAAATTGATTTGTATCAGTTTAGGGGCAAACATTTTTAAGAAATTCATAGTCTTGCTTGTCCTGTGTTTTGTCTTCTACCAGCTAGATGTGGGAGAGTATAAGGCTCATTAGGTAAAAAAGTGGAAGTTAAAGTGTTAGTTAGTCCTGGCTAACTCTTTGCGACCCCATAGATTGTTGACTACCAGGCTCCTCTGCCCATGGAATTCTCCAGCCAAGAATACTGGAGTGGGTTGCCCTTCTCCAGGGGATTTTCCTGACCCAGGGGACCAAACACGGTCCTGCATTACAGGCAGATTCTTTACTGTCTGAGTGACCAGGGAAGTTCAAACCAAAAAGGATGATGGTTTTTTTAATGGGTCCTTCATAGAGGGAAATCATGAACCCCTGGGAATATTCACATCTGACTATTAAGTAAGCACCAGATAGTCATCGACAAAGATTAAGTCTTTATTCAATTTTAAAGTCTGTTACAATAGCCAGACTAATGTAGGCAACTAAAGTAGGCAGGTATTAGAGGTCAGAAATGACACACATTTTCTTAGATGGCTTATAGTATATTCTGAAAGGCAAGTATTTCTATCTCTGTAAATACTATGGTATACCTGAAAGTGATTAATTTGTTGGAGAGTGCCTGGCTCTGCACCATGTTATTACAACCTGGTGTCTATCACTTGCATCTTGTTTTTGAGCGTAAGCACCACACACCCAGTATTTCTTCGCTGAACTATAGTCACACTACTTTGAACAAGAGAAGTTCTTAACAGACATCTATCCCCTCACTTCTTCCTGGCTAACAAAAGCATGATTGTATTGGTGCAACCCAGGCGATGGATTACACTTTACCTAAACAAGTTAGGACAATAGATTTCTCAGTGCCCACACTCTGTTACTGTCCACATAACAGAGGTCATTTAGAGAGATTTTGAGAAAGATTTCTTCCTTTGTGAAGGGAACAGAAGCAGGCAATTCCCCCTTTTCTGCTTAAATATGGATAGAATGATAGAAACTTCCCCACTCATTTTGTAACCATGTAAAATAAGCCATGATCGTTACAGAGAGGGATAAATGAACTTCAGTAATAACTCACCTCTCAAAAACTTTTTCTATATTAAAAAAATCCCTAGATGTGGATGCCATAGTATGTTAGCTTTTCTGTTATTTAGAGCTGAAAGTTATTCTAATCAAGGAAACTGTCATTCAGAAAACTTTTAGTGTAACATTTATCAAAATATACCAACATCCCATAAGATATATTATAGTTTTTATGACACTCTAAATGACTCTATCAATATTGAATTTTTTTTTAACTTTCCTATTTGTATCTACCATAAAGTCATTATTTTTCTTTAGCATATCTTCTTGGCAGAAGTTTGGTTTGTTAAATATGTATTCATTTTATTCATGGCTTTTGCATAATGACACATTAGAGAAAAACAGAAGAATAGAGAAATTTGCAAGGTAGGAAGTGCCAAATACTTTAATATCTGGTATTTGAAATATTGAATCAGACAAGTTAAAGAATTCAAAAGGGGCAAAAGAAGTTGGACAGCTGCATGTAAATAGATGAAGTAAAAACACACCCTCACACTATGCACAAAAATAAACTTGAAATGGCTTAAATACTTAAATATAAGACCAGACACCACAAAATTACTAGAGGAGAACATAGGCAAAACATTCTTACCAATCAGTCTCCTGATTGGTAATCTCACCCCTTTCACCTTAGGGGTGAAATAAATTAAAACAAAATAAACAAATGGGATCTAATCAAACTTACAAGCTTTTGCACAGCAAAGGAAACCATAAACAAAATGAAAAGACAGCCTATAGGAGAAAATATTTGCAAATGAAGCAATCAATGAGGGCTTAATTTTAAAAATATACAAACAACTCATACAAACTCAATAACAAAAAAATCCAGTAGACAAATGAGCAGAAAATCTAAACAGACATTTCTCCAAAGAAGACATATGGACGGCCAGTAGGTACGTGAAAAGATGGTCAATTGCTAATTAGAGAGATGCAAATCAAAACTACACTGTGTTACCACATCATACTAGTCAGAATGGCTATCATCAGAAAGTTTGTAAATAACAAATGCTGGAGAGAGTGTGGAGAAAAGAGAACCCTCCAATTCTTTTGGTGGGAATGTAAGCTGGTACTGCCACTATGGAAAACAGTTTGGAGATTCCCCAGAAAACTAAAATAGAATTACCATGTCATCCAAAAACTCCACTTCTGGGCATATATCCAGACAAACTGTAACTCAAAAGGATACATGCACTCCTGTGTTCATGGAAGAATTATTCACAAAGGTCAAGATATGGAAACAACCTAAATCTCCATCAACAGATGAATGAATAAAGAAAATGTGGTACATATACACAGTGGAATACTATTTAGTCATAAAAAGAACACAATAATGCCATTTATAGCAACATGGATATTACTAGAGATTATCATACTAAGTGAAGAAAGAGAAACACAAACACTACAATGATATCACTTATGTGTAAAATCTAAAATATACAGATTAACCTATCTACAAAGCAGAAACAGACTCACACATAGAGAACAGACTTGTATGGTTGCCAAGGCCCGGGGTGGGGGTTGGGTGGATTAGGAGCTTGGGGATAGTAGGTGCAAGCTATTACATATAGACTGGATGGACAACAAGGTCTACTGTATAGCACAGAAAACTATATTCAATGTCTTGGGCTAAACCATAACAGAAAATAATGTTAAAAAGTATGTGTGTGTGTGTGTATGTGTGTGCGTGCACATGTGTAACTGAGTCACTTTGCTGTACAATGCAAATTAATACAACATTGTAAATTAATATACTTAAGTTTTTTAAAAGATCAATAGAGATCCCTTTACTATTAATTAGCTTTTTTCCTAAGTCTGGCTGCCTTATCTATAGATGGTACTAATGACAGTATGTAGCTCACTGAGTTTCCAATCCCACGCCCAGTGTCATGAATATTGACAGCCTTCAATAAATGAAAACTGTTTTCATAATTATTAAAATTATCTAGTAATAATAGTGGTTCTGAAATGTCAAGATATCTTTTGTAAAAACACTGCTAAGAATCACTGAAGTGATTTAGGAGGATAACTATATTCCCTTACTTAGAGTGAAAGCTGTACAGTAACTTTAAAATTAGGCATGAGATGAATTCATTTACTTGGCTTTTAACTTCAAAACTCCCTTAAATTTAAAACTATCTCTAAACTTCAGTACTTTTATTGAAGTATTTAGTCTCTTTAGACAAAAACTACATGCATCTTACTACACTGAGCCAGTCATGTGAATGTTAAGCAACTTTCCTTCTACTATCTCCCCAAAGTTATTTTGAAGTATATTGCCAAAAATGTTGCTAGAAATTTCAGTGTAGGTAAGTTGACAACTTTCAAAAGAGGTTAGTCTATAGAGAATATTTGTCCTTTGTATAAACTACTTTTAATTACAGGCTTTATCCTGCTAGGTTAAGGGTTATTCTAATCTCTAAGGAGTATGAGAAAATTCATATGGCTCTAGTTTTCTTTTAAATTACTCTTCCCTGCTTTTAAAATAATAGAATAAAGTCAATCCTTTAAATGGATAAGATGTCAGGTTGGAACTCGATAAAATACTTTCAACTGTTGGAAACAGACTCTGTCAAGTCATTTGATCTTTGCATCTTCTGTAGATTATTTTATAGTTTATTTTAATTTCAAGAATTACTTTGAATGCCTTGCTTCCAAATGAGGTCATTTTGTAACTCCAAGTTTTTTGCGAGGCAACTTTGCATCACTTAGATAATAGGTTACTAAATGTAACAGGAAAACCGATTCAAAATTGTCTGCATAAGAAGTGTGCTGGGCATTTAGAAATCTAGCTCCAAGACCAGATGCTGTCACTAAACTCACCGTCTGGCATGTGGGAACCCTTCTTTCTTCTCTTCATGATAATTTCCTCAAATATGAAAGCAAAGGAACTGAACTAGAACTCTATAGATTCAACTTCTTTCAGTTCTGGAACTCTATGTTGCATACTTATTATGATCAGGGCTCTCATATAATAATATAGATAATATGAAACATTTTTACAATCCTTAAGAAAAAATAAAATGTCTCCATAGAAAACCTGACAAAGATCGTGGATATGCAATTTACAGAAGAGGAAACACATGACAAATACTCAGCCTCATTAGTAGAGAAAGCAAATAAATAGCAATAAGATAGATTCTTACCCATCAGATTGAAAACAATTTAAAATTTTGACACTGTTAACTTTTAGTGATACTGCAAGCACAGACATCTCTCACACATCACTGCTGAGAGAACCTGTTGGCTTAGCTACTTTGGAGATTTTGGAAATAGCTTTCTAAAATTAAACTACACATCGTACAACTCCTAGACATTCTATTTAACTATATTTTTACCAGAAAAAAAAAATACTTTCCCAATTCATAAGGAGACTTAGTCAAGAGTACTCTTGAATTACATTACCTGTAATGAAGACACTTTTCTGGAAAAAAACTGATGCTTGTTAATAGAAAAATCATGTACTAAGTTGTACTCTACCTATACTATGGAATACTATGTAGAGAAGAATGAGGTAGGTACACTGCTAATCTGTACAAATATGACAGTTCTAATGTTCATTTAACACAAAGAACAATACAAATAGCATGGTAGTATGTGCACTGTCTGTGTGTGTGTATACATTTCAAAAGATTTGAATATTAAAGAGTATTTTTCTGAATATGAAGACCCTCTGGGGAAACAGTGAAGTGATAGATATTCATGGTAAAAGAGCCTTCTCTCTAGTGCCTATAATTTTTGCAATTATAATGTGATCATAATTAATTATGAAATTAAAAATTATTGAAAAGAGAGGATTTAATTCTTTCATATTACATTGAATTTCATCGAAAATTGTCAATATCAATTTTTTCTAAAAAACGTTGACTATAGATTTACGGCTATAATTCAAATTCTCAATTCTATTCTATTGATCTATACATCTCTCTTTATAACAGTACAACACTGTCTTGATTACCAGATGTTAGTAATTCTCATATACCTACTATACAGCCTTTCAACTTTCTTTTTATATTGCACATACATATTTTTCTAAAGCATTATGATTAAATGGTTTTTCCCTTAGTGTAAAGAAACAAAGAAACAACAAACTTATACTACTTCATAGAACTACTTTCTCAGCAGACATAGGGACCATGCTGGTGTATGAAAATTTTAACAGTGTTATGTTTGTGTCTCCCTAATTTAGTGTATGTGCTGCCGAAGTGAGCACTGTGTCTCCCTAATTTTATGTACTAGTTAAACAGAAATTTCAAAAGATTGTCCAGAAGTATCAATCAACCTTGCTATCTCTTGTTAGTTATTTGAATTTTTTTTCTCTCTCTCCCCAACCCCTGTCTTATTCTCTTTTTAGTAGCTGGTCTCTTTATTATTTTTTCCTAAATTATGTATATAGAAATACCTCAATGTATCATTTAGTAAATATTCATCCATAAAATAATGACAACCGTAAGACACACGTATAAAACACTATAACATTTATAAAGCATTTCACAGTTTATCCGTATTATGTGTAGGCAGCTGTCGTTATAGCTATTTTACATATGGCAAAACTGAGGATGATTGCAAAAGCAATTTGAATGACTTCAAACAAGAAGTATGTGACAAAGAACTCAAAAATAAGTTCTTGATTCCAATTCTATCTTTTTATTGTGGACTTATTAATGGGATAATAAATATGAAAGTAATTAGCAAACTGTAAACACCATAGAAATTTTTAGGTGGTCTTTATTGTTATTAACTTGATTATTGTTATACAGAAGAAAATTAATGTATAATACCAAACACATTCCTCTATAAAAAATTATCTATATTGAAAGTTCTCCTGAAGCAGGATTTAGGAGATACCTATAATGAGACTGCTTCATTAGACAGCTAAGTGAGATAAAGGGAACAGGAGCTAAAAACCTTTAATTCCTGGATTATATATGAATTAGGATGTAATAACCACATTAGAAAGAATGCCATCTGGGCTAATTGTTGCCTCAAGCTATTTGGATGGAGCCAATGTTTCAAACTATCACACTATAGAATACAAAATATAACCTACAGAACAGGACACTTTATGCAGTGGTACAAAAACTACCAGAAAAACTAACAAATGTTTCCCTAAAGCTTAAAAATACTTTTCATTTCTATCATACAAAGTCCATACAAAACGAGTCCCACTGCTATCTATCCAGGTGAAAGCAAAGCGAAAGTCGCTCAGTCACATCTGACTCTTTGCTCCACCATGGACTCCAGCCTGCCAGGCTTCTCTATCCCCGGGGATTCTCCAGACAAGATACTGGAGTGGGTAGCCGTTCGCTTCACCAGGGGATCTTCTCAATGCAGGGATCAAACGCAGGTCTCCCTCATTGCAGGTGGAGTCTTAACCATCTCAGCTACCAGGAAACCCCTTTAAAAATTCTCTTGCCAGTGTTCCACGTGACCCAAGAAAGTCAGTCTGTCATTATTCAGTTCCCTCTTGTGCTTTTATCAATTTATTGCCGCTCAGCTTCTAATCCAGTTTTCATTGCCTGCTCTATAAACACTTCTCCTTGGGCCCTATAAATATTTCTCTGAACACTTTCGATGTTCACTGTATTTTTTTATTTGTAAGAAGGAAAGATTAAACCTACCTCATAGGATTACTATTATAATAAAATCTGTGGAAAGTGATCTTAGTGTACTGAGCATATTTAGTTCCCCACAATGTTAGCTTACATTCTTTCTCCATCTTATCTAACTCTTACCTACATAGATTCAGGTAAAGTTCATCATGCATATTAAAGTTTAAAATAAAATTCCATGCTCATGAAAGCCAAATAAATTATATTGTTCATGATTAAATTAAAGCATATTTACTACCATAAGAATACGCTCAATAATATGCATTGAATGACATCTTCCATATCATTCAAGATGTCAGTGATTATTCTTGTCTGTTATGGTTTAATATTAAGTGTATTAGTCATTTGGTTTTCCCTTGAGGTCTAGTAACAACACTTATTTTGTATCCTTATAATACCAGGCACAATTTGAGGAAAAAGTAAACATCAAAAATTGCACATTGATGAAGTGTTAAGTGATATTTCACAATTTCTAACAAGTTTATCATTTTAAATGTTAGATTTATCACAAAACTTAACTAAGCTTCTCTCTTTTCTAGATATGAGGTATACTTTTTGTTCTCTAAATGTTGAGCTACAGTACAATTTTATTTTCTAAATTAACTTATTGTGCCTCTTCCTGAACTTCTGACATTAACTGTCAGTCACTGTCAGAAGACCTGTCTCTAGGGATGAACCAGTCTTGAAGCTAAGGAGAAATGTGAGCTGCACTGAACAGGGTATTATGTCTCACTACTTCCACAAGTAGTTTAAAAAAAAAAAAAGAATCCTTTCAATGGGTTCACCCTTCATGAGAAGGAGGATTTCCCTGAAAAAAAACAAAAAAAAAACAGTGTTTCTGAACAGGCAAACCCATCCAGCACTTCAATTTTCAGATGGGTGACCATGTGAATGTGCATAGTCATTCATTATGAAGAAAACAAGTTCTCTTGACATTTGCAATAGAGCAGTGAATAGCAAAGCACAACTCCAGATCTAAACTTCTCATGAGTAGCAAAAGTAACCAAGAAGTTTTCAAGGATGACATTAAGAGAAAACACACACACACACACACACACAGAGATCTTGGGAAAATGCCACTTACAGACTATACAAAATTCAATTACACATAGCCTTAATGATAGGGATTTATTTTGCCTTTGAATTTTTTTTTATTCCTACTAAAATATACACATTGTGAGACAATATCAACACAAAACAACAGCAAGTCAAAAATGAAAGTTACCATGAAATATTCCCATGAATGGCACAGATTTTTAAATTGCCATTGAAATCCCAAAATTGATAAACTATGTATTAAACAGGTCTTTTTTTTTCTTTCTTTTAGCCAAGCAAGGGAACACAAGGTAGAAATAAGTTTTAGTCTTCAAGTATAGATTAATGATAGCAAAGGGAGTAAGAGACGGGGGCTAGACATTCTGCTAAAGTACACATGTCATAGTCCCTCTTTGTTCTCTTCTTTTTGGACATTACACAATTGATTTCCATTCCCTACTGAAATGCTGATGCTAATTAGACACTGTGGTAATTCCATTTGAATTCCGTGTCTAAAGCCAGCCATAGGCACCTACTGTACTAGAAAAAATAAATCATTACACCACTTAATTTTGGTTTGAGAATTGCACAATCCTCATTGTGCTGAAAATCAGACAAAATTTTGGTTACATCTAGACTGCTTGAGCTAAACGAAACCATGGTGTTCAGCTTCTCTGAAGAGAAACTAGGAATCTCCTAGTTATTCCATTTTGAGTAAAATGAAGGTACGGTGAATAGTTAGCCAGAAGCAGGGAGATGGATTACAGTCTTCAGTTGATGAGAATGAAATTAGGCTAGTCTCCATCTGAGAACTTGGACCCCCAATTGGGTAAGAGGTTGAGGGGCAGTCATAGAAGGCGAGATGCTCAGTTTGCTTATGCATCTTGAGAAGCTGTCTTATACTTTATCTCACATCTCTTGTTATTGAGGAGTTGCCCCTTGCTGTGAATTTCCTTTTGTAAAGTGGAGGTACTTCTTCTCATTTGCAATGGGCCAAAAGAGAGAGTTCAATTATCTAATGACAGATGAACTAGTGCAGAAAATTGGGACTCCATCACACTTTCTCTGTACATGTACATGGATGATCATTAGTTTAATTCTCTCCTAATACATGTAAAGGGTAATCTGAAGCATGGCATGCCCTCATAGGATAATGTGGAGAGATAAAATAAGGCTCTCGTGGAGAGAAAATAGAATTTCCTAGCTTTAGAAAAGTGTCAGTACTTAGTTTAATATACTGTTTTAAACATCACACTAAGGTATTAATAGTACTGAGTTCTCTAAACATTTTGCATTCAGCTTCCAGTGGCAGCCCACTCCAGTATTCTGGCCTAGAAAATCCCATGGACGGAGGAGCCTGGTAGACTATAGTCCATGGGGTCACAAAGAGTTGGACACACTGAGCAACTTCACTTTCTTTCTTTCTTTCTTTCCAACAATTGATCTGCCTTCCTGATGTCTTGTCAAGTCTCCTTAAAGACCTGGCATTGACATTAAGTTATGCTGGGGACTTGATTTACCCTTGGCTTACCATTCCTGTGGCCAGTTGCCATGGCATCCTACACCACATAGGATGTGTGCTGCTTTTTATAGGATACAAGTGCAGACCATGACAAAGCTAGGAAGGAAAATGAGAACTGGCGTGAAGAATACAGAAGTGTAGCAAAGGAAAAAGTGCATAAAAGAAAAAGAAGAAAATTAAGAAATTTACAGCTACTAAAGGGCAAACTGAGGTAGGGATAAATTAGGAGTTTGGGATTAATATAACACTATAATATATAAAAGAGGTAACTAACAAGGACCTACTGCACAGCACAGGCAACTATATCCAATATTTTGTAGCAACCTAAAAGGGAAAAGAACCTGAATCACTGTGCTATACACCTGAAGCTAATACAACATTGTAAATCAATGATATTTTAAAAAAAGGTTAGTATATAACAGCAAGAAAAAATACTGTAATTTGGATGAGAATAATTTAGATTATACCACAGTCTTTCTGCTTATTACTTTTTTAGGGAACTTAAAAAAATCATGTAATCTTAATTTCTTCACATATTCAGTTCAGTTCAGTCACTCAGTCATGTCTGACTCTTTGCGACCCCATGAACTATAGCACACAAGGCCTCCCTGTCCATCACCAACTCCCAGAGTTTACCCAAATTCATGTCCATCGAGTCGATGATGCCATCCAACCATCTCATCCTCTGTTGTCCCCTTCTCCTCCTGCCCTCTTTTCCAGTATCAGGGTCTTTTCCAGTGAGTCAGCTCTTCGCATCAGGTGGTCAAAGTATTGGAGTTTCAGCTTCAACATCAGTCCTTCCAAACAACCAGGACTGATCTCCTTTGGGATGGACTGGTTGGATCTCCCTGCAGTCCAAGGAACTTCAAGAGTCTTCTCCAACACCACAGTTCAGAAGCATCAATTCTTCAGCACTCAGCTTTCCTTATAGTCCAACTCTCACATCCATACATGACCACTGGAAAAACCATAGCCTTGACTAGATGGACCTTTGTTGGCAAAGTAATGTCTCTGCTTTTTAATATGCTGTCTAGGTTGGTCATAACTTTCCTTCCAAGGAACGAGTGTCTTTTAGTTTCATGGCTGCAATCACCATTTGCAGTGATTTTGGAGCCCAGAAAAATAAAGTCACCCACTGTTTCCATTGTTTCCCCATCTCTCTGCCATGATATGCAGAGATAATAATATCTGCCTGACTGACTTTCTAGGATTGCAGGAAGAATCAAATGTGGCAAAGTGGAAAAGGGACCTAGGTCCCTTATAAAGCACCATAAACATACACAGTCTAAGTTTAAATCTTTATCACATTCAAGCTCTCTATTCTGAGGTTGGGACTGGATTCCAGTTCCACAGCAATGGGTCTGAAATAATGCTAATAAATAAATTCATACATAAATATACAAATAAAAATATGTGAATGTGTAAATGAGGAGGAGGCAATTTTAGCAAAACTTCCTATGAGTATGCGGCACTATAGAGGGAGTTTGAGAAGAAGATATATATACATATACATATATGTATATATAAAACCCTAGAAGTCAAGCCATCATGAACCCCTTGCTTGAAGAGACTTATCTCAAGAAGTGAGTCTGAAGAATTCTGATTCCCTTTGTTGTTCAGTCAGCCAGTGTGTCTGACTCTCTGTGACCCCATGGACTGCAGCACACCAGGCCCCTCTGTCCCTCCCCATTTCCCAAACTTTGCCCAAGTTCATGTCCATTGCATCAGTGATGCCATCCAGCCATCTCATCCTCTGAGGCCCTTTTTCTCTTTCTGCCCTCAATCTTTCCTAGCATCAGGGACTTTTCCAATGAGTCATCTGTTTGCATCAGATGACCAAAATACTGGAGTTTCCGCTTCAGTATCAGTCCTTCCAATGAGTATTCAGGATTGATTGCCCTTAAGATTGACTTTGAAGGAGATATAAACTTAGGGCCAGTGGTAGAATTTTTTTAGTTTACCATTTTTTTTCAAATTAAATTAGTTGATTAACAATGTTGTATTAGTTTCAGGTGTATAACAAAGTGATTCATTTATACAAGTATTTATTCTTTTAAATTCTTTTCAGACTTAGGTTATTACAAAATATTGAGCAGAGTTCCCTATGCTATACAGTAGGACCTTGGTGTATTTTAAATACAGCAGTATGTACATATCAATTCCAAACCCCAAATCTACTCTTCCCCCTACCTCACCCTTTTCCACTGATAACCATGTTTGTTTTCTACGTCTGCATGTTTCTGTTTTGTAAATATATTCATTTGTAATTTTTTTCTTAGATTTCACATAAAAGTGACATTGTATGATACTTGTCTTTGTCTGACTTATTTCACTCAGTATGATAACCTCTAGGTCCATTCATGTTACTGCAAATGACATTATTTCACTCTATTTTACAACTGAGTAATATTCCATTGTGTATATGTACCCTTCTTCTGTTAGTGGACATTATGTTGCTTCCATGTCTTCCAGTCCCTTTGGGTCGTCTCTGCAGACCCAAACCAAGTCCTCTCCCCCAGATCTGTTCACTTAAGTGAAAGTTTTAGCATCCAGCTGCTGTGCACCCCAGCAGGTGTGTATTTTGGTTTTGGAAGTGCAGTGAGTTGGCAAAGATGCTTTGCGCTAGTCTCTCTCTGTCTTGCCCAATGCAAGCTGGCTGCTGCACTCTCCTCTGGGCCTCTGTTTCCCTAACTGTTTAAGCTGATTTCCCAGCCACTGAAGGAGGCTCTCAGGGTAAGGGAAGGAGGAGCCTTTCCCTTGCACAGCTCCTTCCCAGGCCCACAGGTCCCATCCTGATTTCTTTTATTTTCCTTTCATCCCACGCAGTTACATGGTGATTTTTCTTGCAGCTTTGGTTCCTTGACACCATCTGCCAGCATTCCGGGGGTATTCTGTGAGAACTGTTCCACATGTAGATACGTTTTTTATATATTTGTGAGAGGAGGTGAACTCCATTTCCTTCTATTCTGCCATCTTGATCTCCCCAGTGGCCGAATTGAGTATGGAGATGAGCATTTCAAAAATATTTAGAAAGTGAATAACTTTAAGCAGGTATGTGCCCATCCATCTGGTCCTATCTTACTATTTTCTAGCTTCTCATATTTATTATGTATGCCTTAATTCAGAAAATCATCAAGTTTTTTGAATTCTGGTTAGAGAAACATAACAAACCACTGTATTCTACAAATGAGAATACAGTATTCTACAAATGAGAGAATTCTCATTCTCTCTTCGAATGAGCCTAGTTTGAAGTACAATTGACCCTTTGTATCCACAGGTTCTGTGGGTAGATTTTGGCAGTTTTTCATTAGTATAGAGGTGACTGTCCCTGCCTGTCATGAGGGAGACTGGGATTAAATTCCCCAGTGGGGAGGCATGGAAATATTTGGGCTTCCCAGGTGGTGCTAGTGGTAAATGAAGGAGATGTAAGAACTTGGGTTCAATCCCTGTTAGGAAGATCCCCTGGAAGAGGGCACAGCAGTCTTGCCTGGAGAATCCCATGGACAGAGGAGCCTGGTGGGTTACAGTCCATGGCGCTGCAAAGAGTCAGACATGACTGAAGTGACTTAGCATGCAGGCCTGGAAGCAGAACCCATGGGTATGGAGGCTGACTGTACTAAGGCATTTTATATAAGAGGCGTCAGCATCTAGAAATCTTGATACTGCAGGGTCCTGGAACCAATCTCCCTGTGGATACTTTGGCATGACTGTAATGGGATAGTTGCTTTTATGTTTGATTGAAAAAAGGTGAGAAGGTCTCACAGCACATTTTCTCAGCTGTCTGCTGCCACCTTGAATATCATGTCCACTCTCCCCTCTCTCTTCAGTTTAAGGGTTGTCATAGAGAAAATGAAGCTCCCTCCATTTGGTGCAGGAGACTGTGAGAGGATAGAAGGAGCTTAGAGTAAGGTGGCATTACAAAAGGAAAGAACCGTCCACCAAGAACCAATTCTGTCTCCCTCACAGTCTCTTCCCAACCCTACTTCTAATCTTGTTCAGAGGGGAAGAATCTGAGAGAGAACCTGATGGGCTCTATCCCAAGATTATAGGGGAGAGACACAATTGTCTACATATCCCCCAACCCCTTCTACAGAATCTTCTATTTCAAGTTCTGCCTTGTGCTTAATATCATGAAATTATGAGGCTTCTCAGAGCACACTTATCTTTATACTCTCTAAATTGGAGAATAATTTTAAGAGTAAAATACAGTAAAAACTCTAGTATTTCACTTTGATTTGAAACAACTCTAGCATAAATAAAGATACGCCTCTAAATATATGAAGTTCTGAAATTTTTAAACTCTAGATATTTTCCTCACCAGTTTGACAGAGGCTGCACTTCATATTTAGACTCTTTTTCAGGACATAGAATCACTTTAAAGTAAATAGCATTTTCAAATTCATTTACATGACTTTCAAAATAATTTCATTAATGACATTAAACTCCTTTTCCATGCCTTCATTTTCTTTATCCAGTAATTAGTTCTCTGGTGTTAACATGCTTTTATGTTTTGAATCCATTATTATGTAGAGGAGTTTATTTCAAATTGCTATTTTCTCATTACCTTATCTCATTTTACTTATTAGTATACAATTATATATGTGCTATGTGCTTGAAAATCATAAAATTGCATTTGTAAACAAATATTTCAATCCCAGTTTTTCACGAGGTCATTCTGAATTTCTAGGAAATAAACATCAAGCATATAATTTAACCTTAGCATAAAATTTACTACATTTTTACTGCATTTTTTTAAAAGAAATATCACATATTTTAGCAATGCATTTACCGTTTAAGGTCACTGAAAAATCCTCTGGGCAATTTTTTCCCTCATTGTATTGGGGCCAATATCTGAGCAATAAACTTCTCGCTGGTCCCTAAACACTAAGAGTGAGACAACTCCATGGCTTTGTATAACCTGTTTGATGGGCCTGAAATGCTATTCCCCACTTTTGTCTCTTTTCTAGAAAGCTCATTTTCTTTCCTCTAATGCCAGCTCAGGGAGGCCTGGCATGCTGCAGTCCATGGGGTCGCAAATAGTCGGACAGAACTGAGCAACTGAACTGAACTGAATGCCAGCTCAAATTCACCTTTCCTGTGAAGCCTTTCCCAACTCTCTGAGAACAAGTTAACTGTCAGCACTTTTGTCACATTTATCTCCTCTTTATTAGAGTACTCTGTATAGTACCTTATAATTAATTTCCTTCTGTCTGTCTGCCAAATAAACCATGAACTCTTTAAGGAAATCACAGGCTTGCATTCATCTTTTTTAATTGAGGTATAGTTGATGTACAAAATTATTTAAGTCTCAGTTGTACAACATAGTTATTCACAATTTTTAAAGTCTATATTTCATTTATAGCTACTATAAATATTGGCTATATTCCCTGTGTTTTATTATGTATCCTCCTAGCTTATTTTATATATAGTACTATAAATTTCTATCTTGTCCCTCTGTCTTCCCTCTCTCCAGTGGTAACCACTAGTTTGTTCTCTGTATGAATTTGTTGCTATTTTGTCATATTCACTAGTTTTATTTTTTCAGGTCAGTTGCTCAGTCATGTCCAATGCTTTGTGACCCCATGGACTGCAGCATGCCAGGGCTCACTGTCCATCACCAACTCCCGGAGTTTACTCAAACTCATGTCCATCGAGTTGGTGATGCCATCCAACCATCTCATTCCCTGCCATCCCCTTCTCCTCCCACCTTCAATCATTCCCAGCATCAGGGTCTTTTCAAATGAATCAGTTCTTTGCAACAGGTGGCCAAAGTATTGAAGTTTCAGCTTCATCATCAGTCCTTCTAAAGAATATTCAGGACTGATCTCCTTTAGGATGGACTGATTGGATCTCCTTGCTGTCCAAGGGACTCTCAAAAGTCTTCTCCAATACCACAGTTGAAAAGCATCAATTCTTCGGTGCTCAGCTTTCTTTATAGTCCAACTCTCACATCCATACATGACCACTGGAAAAACCACAGCTTTGACTACATGGACTTTTGTTGGCAAAGTAGCGTCTCTGCCTTTTAATATGCTGTCTAGGTTGGTCATAGTTTTTCTTCTAAGGAGCAAGCATCTTTTAATTTCATGGCTGCAGTCACCATCTGCAGTGTTAAGTGATATCATATAGTATTTGTCTTTTTCTGTCTGACTTACTTCACTTAGCCTAATAGCCTCCAAGCCCATCCATGTTACTGCAAATGGTGAAATTGCTTTCTTTCTTTTTTATGATGGGGTAATGTTTCATTGTATATATATATATATATACACACACACACACACACACACACACACACATCATAGCTTCTTTGTCTATTCATATGTTGATAGACATTTATGTTGCTTCCATATTTTTGTAACTGTAAATAATGGTTCTACGAACACTGGGTTACATAAATCTTCTGGCATTAGTGTTTAATCCAAGAGAAACATCAGAACTAAATTATAGGGACTATGAATTCAGATCAAATTCTTAGAAAACCCTAATAGAACTAATAGCTTTAAAGTATAGGGAAAATGAAGTGATTTTATTTTGCACGAAGATTTTTGGACTCTGAAAACTTTCAAAAGTAATGAGATGTTTACATAAGTGCTACAATGGGTAGTTTTCCAGAAGATACTTCCAATGTCACCTCAATCATGATAGCATTTGACAAAAGAATTTTAATATTTGAAAGAATAGAAACTGGAGGTCAAAAGAGAAATATCTAGGGGAAAATTGCTGCATATGATTATTCTCAAAATGGTTATGCTTAGGAAGAAAAACTTTTAAAGAGATATACAAGGGATGCAGGAAATAAAGTGCTTGTGCTTAGAAGACAAATATGCTAGGAACCAAAGAGAATATGGGAAATCCTTGAGTGGTCAACCACAGATGCTAAAACTCCATTTGTCAGCAATCTAAGGAAAAAATAAACCTCGGGTTTCTAATAATTAGGTGGAAATCAGCAGAGATTCTAGCTTTTGAATCACCAATATTTCATAAAATGATCTAATGCTTTCCTTTGGAGAATTACTTTTGGTCAAGAATGACAAAACTGTTTGGCCAGGCTGAGCACCCTTGTATTCTAGGCAGATGGCAGACATTATTATACTCACATATGTGTACTTTCTCTCTCTTCCTTTCATGCACATACCCATATACAAACCACTTTAGTTTCCTGTCTCTTGCTATTGATGCTGTTTCCTTTGACTAATCCCTCATTTTTAAGTCAAAGTTAATATGACATTGAAGTTCCAAAAGTCACTGTAGAGATAAAAACACATACACAGCTGAGCTGTCAGATTTCAAGACAGCAATCTTTTACACTGTTCAGTGAAATGACGTTTGCTTGTCTTTCTCCTTTTTTCTCCTAGAACTGATTGCTGAAAAGTTTTGACTAGTTCTAGGGAATCATATAATTGAATATCCACCGTTCATACATTCAGCTGATAACCTATTCAGTCCTTTGGAAATCTTGACTTATCCATCATTCTCTTATTCTGGCTGCGTACTCACAATTCAATTATCAAACTACATCTCATATTTGAATTAAGAAATTCAGTAATTCATTTCTTGGTCACAACTCTACAGAGACATAATACACACCACATCACAAAAGACCATTGACTTTTAATTGAGGACCCCCAATTTTCCTTAGATTTGTATAAATTTAATATTCAAAATTATTTGGAAAGCATAAATCACTGACATAAGAAGTTGCCCCTAAAAGAAACTTCAGCACAAATTAAAGATGATTAAAGCACTTAGAATAAAGAATGATTCCAGTGGCAAATTTAAGATTGTTGGATAGATTGTTTTATATAATAAACAATGAATTTGGAACCCACAATTAAATATTTAACTGCTGTCTAAAAATACTTGACATAAAAATATTCTTTTTTAAAAAGAATGAATTTTAAGCATAAAACAACAGGCAGTAAAATGTCTAAAGCAATAGAACAACAAGATGAAAATAAATCCTATATTCAAGAGGTCAGTTTCTTCACTTAAGCTTTTAATGTGGTTTAACTTGAAAAATGCTTTGGTGAAAATATACCTCCCTGATTAGGTATCTTGACTGGAAGAAGAAGATAAATAGGAACCATGATTGAATAGCAACTGGGAGACAGCAATAAGGCTAAGACTCCTGCATGTATCTCCAGACACATATTCCATTGTATATCCTCCCATATTATACTCAGGACATCTTACGCTGACTGTGGTTCACTGAACATACTACGCTACTTCATTACTTCATGATTTCCACATACTAGTTTATCAGTATACCTTCCCTGTGTCTGATTGGTTAGCATCTCTTTAACACAGATCAGTCTTCACATTTTGCATCAACCTTTCTCAGGATTCTTAGGCATTTACTCACTCCTTCTGCTGAGGTAATTCTCACATTACACTATGCTTTGTTTCTTTGCCCATCTCTTCTTCTAGACTATGATATCCTTGATAGCAGATTCCAAGTCTCTTCAGTTATCTATCACTAGACACATTTAGTGAGATATATCAAAATAACAGTACACAGGAGAGTATCTGGGTTGGCTTTCATTTACATGTGACACCTCAGATTACCCAGGATCTAACCTCAAGACTAGTGACTCTCTCTAGCCTTTGAAAATTGCACGTGTTTATATCAAGCAAATAAAACATTCCCACTTTTGGCTGGTAATTTTTATATCCTATATAATGGAGTCATGTGGTATACAAATACACAACAAAATTAATGATGAGTCACACCTTCCTGTTTAACAGGCTGATTGCAAGAGGACTGGTTTTATGCCAGGCTTTCTCTAGGTCCTTCACATACAAGACCTCATTTTGTCTTTATAATTTCCTTGTTCATTTATTTGCTGATGAATGCCAAATTTCCCTCTGATCCTGCCACTGTCCTAGGGGCATAGGTACAAGATATATCATATCCTTTCCATCATGACATTTATGTTCATGTGGACCAGGCATAATTTAAACAAGTACACATATTTTTAAGGTGCATTAAGAAAACAAAGTGCAGTAGGGAGATAATCACTGAGAGGTACTTTTTTTGTATGATACAGTCAGGAAAGGCTTTTCAAATGAGATGACATTTTAAGACCCAAATCATGGGAAAGGGCTGGGTAGAAGAAGATGTTGGTGAAAAGTATGCCAGGCTGAGGGAACAAGTGTAATGGCCCTGAAGAGGGCATGAGATCCCTCTGTTCAAAAAATAGCAAAGAGCACAGTAAGTAAGAAAATGACACAGGAGAGTTAGGTAGAAGCTAGATCATAGGGGATCTTGTAGATAATTACATGGTGCTTTATAAGACACAATTTCTATTTCTCAAAGTCTACTCAGGCTCAGTCACTTCAGTTCAGTCGCTCAGTCATGTCCGACTCTTTGTGACCCCATGAATCGCAGCACGCAAGGCCTCCTTGTCCATCACTAACTCCTGGAGTTTACTCAAACTCATGTTCATCAAGTCAGTGATGCCATCCAGCCATCTCATCCTCTGTCATCCCCTTCACCTCCTGCCCCCAATACCTCCCAGCATCAGGGTCTTTTCAAATGAGTCAACTCTTCACATGAGGTGGCCAAAGTATTGGAGTTTCAGCTTCAGTATCTGTCCTTCCAATGAACACCCAGGACTGATCTCCTTTAGGATGGACTGGTTGGATCTCCTTGCAGTCCAAGGGACTCTCAAGAGTCTTCTCCAACACCACAGTTCAAAAGCATCAATTCTTTGGTGCTCAGCTTTCTTCACAGTCCAACTCTCACATCCATACATGACCACTGGAAAAACCTAGCCTTGACTAGATGGACTTTTGTTGGCAAAGTAATGTCTCTGCTTCTACTCAGGCTAACAGAGTGGAAATTGGCCTTTATGGGAACAAGGGTGGAGGCAGGAAAATGATAAAGGTACTGCATAAAACTAGCAAGAGATGATGAAGGCAGTCATGTGAAAGTGAAAGTGAAACTGTTAGTCGCTCAGTCATGTCAAACTCTTTGTGACCCCGTGAATGTATGTAGCATACCAGGCTCTTTTGACCAAGGAATTCTCCAGGCAAGAATACTGGCTAACCAGCAAGAGATGATGAAGGCAGTGACAGGTATAAGTAACAGGATGAAGATGCTTGGAAGACGTAGAGTTGACCTGCTATTTGGTTGGACATGTGGGGTGATGTAAAAATTTCTAGGGAAAATAAAAGATGACTCCTCTAAGTTTTTGGTCTGAGAAGTTTGGTAAAAGGCAGTATCATAAATTAAAATAAAAACAGGAGAAAAAGAAAGGTTGAGGAGGAGGGTCAAAAACAGAGTAGCAAGATGTTGAATGTGTGATCTGTGTTAAAACCACCAACAATTATTAGTAGAGACAGTGGTAGAAACAATTGCTCATATTTAAGGAACAGCCTGGCTCAGTGGAAGGAATCTGCCTGCAACACAGGAGACAAGGGAGATGAGGGTTTGATCCTTAGGTTGGGAAGATCCCTGGAGAAGGAAATGGCAATCCACTTCAGTATTCTTGCCTGGGAAATCCCACGGAAGGAAGAGGCTGGTGGGCTACAGTACATGAAGTCACAAGAGCTGAACATGATTGAACGACTAAACCACCACCACCAAGGAAATAGCAGGTTATGAGCAGTGGTCATAACATTACCAAGGAAATAGCAGATTATGAGCAGTGGTCAGCCATGAGAAGAACTGATTCATTGGAAAACACCCTAATGCTGGGAAAGGTTGAAGGCAGGAGGAGAAGGGGATAATAGAGGATGAGACAGTTGGATAGCATCACCAACTCAATGGACATGAGTTTGAGCAAGCTCCAGGAGTTGGTAATGGACAGGGAAGACTGGCATGCTACAGTCCATTGGGGTCACCAAGCATTGGACACGACTGAGTGACTGAACTGAACTGAGCAGTGGTTAGTGATGACAGCTATAATAAGGAAGGCTAGTGGAAACCAGAGTACAGTGTTATAAAACTACTTTGCTGACCTGATTAATTTTGTCTCAAAATAGGGGGAAACAAAACTATGAAAACATTTGAGTTAAACCTATAAGAGATCCTGATATTGAAGTAGGTGGGTCTTTTTTAAATTCTCTATACATATAGTGTATAAGTCAAAACACATCTTGGAAAACCTTCAATGTGTTGGCCTCCCTAAAGCTACTTCAAAGGGTCAGTTTATTTTAATATAAGTATCTTCAGATAGTGGGTAAAGTGGGACACTTGGAACAAGACTAAGATAAGCAAGTGAAAAGAGATTGGCCTAGGTCAATTCTGTCTGAATTTCCATTTAATCCTCAAGCCAACACAATCCTAAGAATATCTTTTTGGGCTAATAAAAAAAAGATCAGCTATGTGAAAGATGGATGCTATTGTTTCAGATTTTATGAAAATAATGCCAGTTCTCCTAGACAAAATGTGCTTTGAAGCTCTGAACTAAGTATCAATCATACCAATTCAATCTTCATCATACTGTATATATGTAATAGCTGTGGGTATTAAAATAAGGTGTGGCTGGGATATGCCTGGGATATGGTTTATGCCTGTTTGCTTTAATTTGTATTAACAATGCCCTGTTTTGCTTTCAAAATTTTTCTTGTTTGGATGATAAAGTACGTGGTCACACTCATTAAAAATGATATGTGGATTACCTAACCAATTAAGGCAAATAAGTGTATATTAAAAATGCAAAATCAAGTGCAACACCACAGAGAATTTAATATGCTCCTTCTGAACATGTACTTACCACCCAAATAGGAGGAGGAAGCTGGAGTATGTAAGCTTGTTTCTTTCTCAGGGATGAAGTAAATTTCCATCTGCACCATCTATCTATATGCTTGGTTTGTGGCAGGCAGTGCATATTCGTTGCTACAGTGCACATCAGAGAGATCTGGATTTAGATACAAACTTGGCACTCTATGGCTTTGTGACACTGGGTAACTCACTTAGCCTTTCTAAGGCTTACTTCTCATCTGCACATTGGGGATGATTGGATGTTCCTTATAAAGTTGCTAAGTGTTAGAATTCCATAAATAAGAGATGATACTATTACAATAATCATTATCACCATCACCATTACTCTCTTGATTATCATATTATCCTCCCCAAGATCCCTAGGCAATGTTTCCTCATTAGCTCCTCTTCTTTCTAAACCGACTATTTCCCCTTCATACTTGCTCTATCATTACTTCCAACCTAAATACAAAACAGAATAAGCCGAGTAAAACTATAAAACCCAACCCAATGGACATTAGTCAAACTCTACCTCAAGCAGAACTTTAGATGTGGTTTTCTCTTATTCTTCCTCAGGTTTCACCCAATGCAATTTGGTTTCTACCCATCCCACTGCTTTGAAACATTACTCCAGAGTAAGCAAAGACTAAAAATTGTGAAAGTGAATCACTCACCCTCAGTTTAACCTTATTTGACAACCTTCAATATTTGACCTTACTGACCAGAGCCTTTTGTTTCAAACTCCCTTAGAATTTTGTGAATCCAAATTATCTCCCTATATTTCTGGTCTTTAGCTCTTGATCTAAATTGTGAGATGTATACATTCACTTTTATGTTCTATAAATACCTGATCCCCGTTGGATTTAAAGCCAAGCTCACCTTCACAGGCCTTTTCTTTCTCCATTACCTTCTATTTAGTTAATACAGTTTGAAAAGCACCCAAATCATCCTTCATTCCTCTTTTCACACAGGTATCTACAGCCTGTTAAGTCCCAGAAAATTTTCTTCTTAGATATGCCTCAAACCCATCACTTCCTCTTCATTTTTACTATGATTTCCACATGTCAAAATCTATTTCTCACTTGGACTGTTACATACAATTTCCTAATCTATATCCCTGTCTCCAGCTCTTCTCCCACTTTGTACATTCTCATTATTGACACAGCAATATATATACAATGAACATTTAAACATGCATACTAAAAACTTAAAATTCTCTGAAATTTTTCACAACACGTACAAGCTGAACTTCAAATTACTTGGCATGACCTACAAAAACAGCTGCTACTGCTTATAGGGCACTTTTGTGTAAATTAGACAAGGTTGACCTTCCTCAAATTAAACACATAAAAAAACCCATGTTTCTATTGCACCGCCTGGTCAATCATATGCTATGACTCTTAGAAATCAATGTGAACCACTGCTAAGCAAATCACTTCCTCAGCTGGGCCAGAACCGTGGCTGGGGAACTTTCCATGAATGTACATAAATGTTTCCACAACACTGGCCTGTTTCCCCATACCCTGGATAGCAAACTTCATATGACCCTGTGACCCTACCACTTCAGGACTCTCCCTATATCTTGTCCTACAGATGAGCTGGCCAAGTCATCTGGCCAGTCAGCTGGCCACCCCATTTGGGTGGGGACATTAGCCCTCCAAGAGTGACAGTGGGTAAAAGAAACCATAGTGGATGGTCATAGTGGGATTAAGAAAAGACAGCAGCATGCACCTATGTATCCCAGTATGTGATCCTTGCATGCTTTTTCTGAGCTTCTGTATTACTAGCCTCTACTGTTCACAGATAGCATATGTTCACTGCATAATTATGTCCCTTTAAACATGATATCTTCATACAATCATCCATCACAGCCTTACAGAGTGATTCTAAGATTTCCATGTCAGGGCTCTAACTATCTGTCTATCCATTGTTCATATCACTTGCTGCCTTGAAATGTATATGCTAGTATCACTGAGCTGCCTAATGCCATAATTTAACTGTCCCGTGCCTTCACTCTTGCTTCTCCTTCTCTTTGTTGGTTCCTCACTCCTTCCTTTTATGTGCTTAAATTCTTAATTATTTTTAGGATTAAGCTGAAGAATCATTTATAAATTCTTTTCTGAAACGCATACACACACTCACATACTTGACAGGGCAGACCAACCTTTCAGTTCTCTCTCCTACATTTCATGGCACCTTGTTTATACTTCTGCATGATGCTTATTAATTTAAAATTATCTGTTCATGTATGCCTCCCCAAACTGGATAGTTCAAGTGTCTTAGATATTTTTATATTCTAGGACTTAGCATTTTTTTGACAACAGAGGAGGTGTTGAGTAATAATTTGATTATACCAACTAAATAGGCAGTAGGAAATGGTACTTCAAGTCTAGTTATTTTGTAAAATGAGCTCAGTTGATGAGTACTGAGTAACAAACGGTTAATTCCAGTATTTTCAAGGCCCCACTGAGGACTGGATATGTGTTTTTCTCTTTCTTGTAAACATTTGAAAAATAGAAGTCAAGCATGTGTAGAAAAAGTGCACAAATCTTAATTTGTGCATCTTGATGAATTACCAAAGATAAACATACCCACATTCTATGCTCCCAAATAAGGATATAGAATATTATCAGCATTAGAGTAGCCTACACCATGCCCACTACCTGTCTTTTCTGCCAAGGGTAAACATTCTTTTTCTATCACAGGATTAATTTGCCTGATTTTGAATTTTATCTACTGCAATATTATTGTATATGTAATTTTATGCATGGCTTCCTTCACTCAAAATTTTATTTATGAGATTTAGTCAGGTTGTGTTAAATCATTCTCATTGCCCTAGAGAATCTCAGCATATGATTATGCCACAATGTATTTATCCATTCTACTCTTGATGGACATTTTGATTTTTACCAATATTTGATGACTGTAGTAGCACTGCTATGCCTGTTCTTGTACATGCCATTTGGTAAATATATGTAGCTCATTTTGGTGAGTGTATTTCAAGCATTGCTGGATTAGAGTATATACATGTTGAGCTTTAGGTGATGTTGCCAACAATTTCCAACTCCTACCAGCAATATATGTGAGACAGTCTCTCCATATACTCACCAGCAGTTTACAGTGTCAGCTAATTTTTAAAAACAGACTTTTAAAGAACAGTTTATGGTCACAACAAAATTGAAAAGAAAATAAAATGTTTCTATATAGTCCTTGCCTCCACATGTTTACATAAGGCAGTCACAGAAAGAAAAATACTGCATGACTCCACTTGTATGAAGTACCAAACATAGTCCAACTCATAGAATGTTTACATTATCACCTAAGTCTATATAGTTAATATTAGAGTTAATTCTTGGTGTTGTACATCCTAATTTTTTAATAGGCTATTTTTAGAGCTGTTTTAGGTTCACAGAAAAATTGAACAGAGGGTACTGAGATTACCCATTTTATCCCCACCTCATACAAATACTCTCCCTCATTATCAAAATCCTGCACTAGACATAGCAAAGGAAACATTTTAAAGAGTGAAAATACAAACTGTGGCATGGAAAAAAATATTCAAAACCATATATCTGATAACAGGTTACTGTCCAAAATGGATGAGGAAACCCTATAACTCAGAAGTGGAAAAAAAAGAAAACACTCAATTAAAAATGGGCAAAGAACTTGAATAGCCATGTCTCCAAAGAAGACATACAAATAGACAAGAGGTTTATGAAAAGATGCTCAACATCACTAATCAGAGAAATGTAAATCAATTCTGCAATGAGATCATTGTTAGGCTGGATAATCATTAAAAACCAACAAAAGATAATGGTTGTCAGCCAGAACATGGACAAACTGGAACCCTTATACACTGGTGGGAATGTAAAATGGGGCAGCCACTATGGAAAACAGTATGGAGATTTCTCAAAAAATTAAAAATAGAACTATCATGAAGTGAAAGTGAAACTCACTCAGTCATGTCCAACTCTTTGCCACCCCATGGACTAACAGTCCATGGAATTCTCCAGGCCAGAATACTGGAGTGGGTAGTCTTTCCCTTCTCCAGGGAATCTTACCAATCCAGGGATCGAACCCAGGCCTCCTGCATTGCAGGAAGATTCTTTACCAGCTGAGCCACAAAGGAAACCCATGGAATCCAGCAATTCTACTTCTTGGTATTTATCCACAAAACTTAAAATCAGGATCTTAAAGATATGTTCATTGCAGTACTGCAGCATTAGTCACAACAGCCAAGATGTGGGAACAACTTAAAGGTCTATCAACAGATGAACAGATTTTTAAAATGTGCTATATTCATACAATGGACTATTGTTCAGCCTTTAAAAAAAAGAAAGAAAATTCTGCTATTTACAATAAGGATCAAAAAAAAAAAAAACACCAACCTGTGTGAACCTTGAGGACATTATTCTCAGTGAAATAAACCAGTCACAGAAGGAAAAATATCACATGATTCTACTTTTATGATTCATCTAACATAGTCAAACTCATAGAAGCAGAGTGTAGAATGGTGATTGCCAGGGGTTGAAGAAATGAGATGCTGTTGAATTAATATAGAGTTTCAGTTTTACAAGATGAATAATTTCTAGAGATCTGCTGAATAACATCCTGCCTATAGCTAACAATACTGTATTACATACAAACATTTAAGAGGGTAGATCTCATGTTAAATGCTTTTATAGCAGTAGTATTAATAGTAGTAGTAATATCATTTCCTACCAGGGTAGTACATTTGTAAAAAATTGATGTCAGTTTTATTCATTTTGGTATGCATGTTTCTCATTGTTTAATTTTAATTGTTCTGTGTCAGTTTTATGTATTTATCAGTCACTTGGGTATCCTCTTCTGTGAGACCTCTTTAAGTCTTCCTCCAACTGTTTAATGGATGATTATTTTTTCTGAATTGAGTTTTAGAAATGATATGCATAATCTGGATAGGAGTCTTTTTTGGATTGATCCATTGGAAATATTTTTTCTAACTTCCACATATTTATCCTGTAACCCAAACATCTGGATTATCTGTGGGATATTTCTGTTATCTTTTTGTTTGCTTATTTTTGTTTTCATTTTCTGTATCACTTAGTCCTGCTTTCTGTCATGGCTAATAATTCTTTATTGACTACTCTATACTACATATAAAATTATAGTAACACTGGATGGTGTTATCTGCCTTTGGGAAAGGTTTACTTTTCTTTTGAACAGCAGATAGAAGATGAGCACACCACTTTGACTCCATAAATGCTGGTCTTTTTCTGCTTTGCTTTTTTTCTCCTATGGCATAACCCTTCTGCAGTTTTAATTGAATGCCTGAGGTGTGTGTCAGGGCTCTCTCTCCCTTGCAGGCCCTATGCTCCAATTCTTGTCTCCTCATCCCCACGAGACTGCTAAATTCTCTGCTTCCATGTTTAGTCTCTTAGCAGTTGCTGTCTGCATGGCTTCTCACCATCTCATCCCAAGCAGGTATAATTTGGGAGTATGCCATTGCCTTGAGAAGACACTTAATGAGGAATTCAGGTTGACTTCTCACTTGTTTCATTTTCTCCAGGACCTTGTCTTCTTAAATCTTGGCTATCTAGTAGCCCTGAGCTCGCTTTTCATCTCCCCAGTTTGGTGAAACAGCTGCAATTTCTAGCCCCTTACATTCTGTTCTGTCTCTACGGCCCATGATGCAAATAAGCAAATACTCAAGGGTAAATAAGAGAAAATGTAGATCTCTCCTCATTAGGTACCAGGTTCCTTCATGTGCAAGTCATCTTCATGATCTTCAAGAAGGTAAGTTTTACCTAATGTTTGTACACATTAAAGGTATTGGAAGTAAAAAAATAAATGCAAAGGGCTTGATGGATTTAAAATGAAAGACATAAGTGAAATACTTCTATCTTGTATGTCCTTTCCCTTAACTCAAGTTGACTAATTTCTCTCTATTCTTTAAGACTCAAATGTCCCTCCTTCCATGATTTCTTTTCAGATCCCACTAGTCAATGTAGAACAGTTTGTCTCTACATTATTTATTTGTGAAAATAAGTGTGATTTTTCTGGGCTTTGCACTTTAGAGGGCCTATTTCTAGTCCTTTCTTCATTAGGTACAAGTTTCCGGTCTTGTGTCTGTGTCCCTCCAAAGGGGAACCAACTCCTCATCCTCCAAATCACGCACTGGGGACCCTAGCCTACAAAACTGCCTGCCCAAACAGCCCCAAAATCACTCCAGGATTTGTGTGTGCCTTTGATCTGGATCCATGCCAGTGAATAGGTAGAAATGGCCAGCAGAGTATGCACCAATGGGCTCAACATGTGGCCAGTGGTTGGCTGCTGGTAGGTAGAGCTACATACAGATTAAATGCAGGAACACTTGGCTAAATTTGAATTTCAGATAAACAAGAAAATATCATGTGGGACATTTGTACTAAAATATATTTTTTGCATATTTAAAATTCATATTTAATTGGGCGTTGGGTATTTAAATTTGCTAAACCAGGAAGCTCTCCTGGGTATAAATGTCAACAAAGATGGTTTTGTAGGATAAGGTGTTTATCATGGGCATCTGAGGCCCCTCACATTACAGGGTAGAGACAAAAATGGAAAGAGAAGTAGATTATGAGCCAGTGGCCAAGACTGGAGTCAGGGGCCTGGTACAGGTTATATCCTTGAGTGGCCACATTCTGGTATAAAACAGCGTCATAATATTCTAACTATGGATCTAATCTTCCAGGCTGTTTTGGATCTATGCCTGTCCAGATAAGAGGCTAGACTATATTCTAATTTATACATTTTAAGCATGTAGAGTCTAGACATATGGTATGTGGGCCTGCATTTGTACTTCTGCCTAGACATTGCAGATACTGGAGGCAGTGCTATTGTCTCTGCTATAGGACTTAATCCACATTTACTTTTCTGTTAGTTAATCTGCATATTCAGTTCAGTTTCCCTTACAAAGTCAAACAAAACACGAATAAGCTTCAGGTAGAAACTGATATTCTTCTTTCTATTTACCAAGATTTTTTTAGGAAGGAAAAGTAGCTGAGCACACCTATCAGGTGTTAATGGCTCAGATGCAAAGGTGAGAGTGTAAAACAGACCCTAGAAAAATATTATAGGCCAGCTTTATGTCTCACTTAGCTCATCTGTAAAATCAGAATAATATATATGGCCCCTTCATCCATTATCCAAAAGATTAAATGAGTTAATATATGTTAATGATGAGAAAGTTACTCAGGACATATTTAGCAGGGAACAAATTTTAGTTGGGGCTTCCCTGCTGGCTCAGACGGTAGAGAATCTGACTGCAGTGCTAGAGATCTGGGTTTGATCTTGGAAAGATCCCCTGGAGAAGGGAATGGCTACCCACTCCAGTATTTTTGACTGAGAATTCCATGTTATTTTTTAGTTTGTAGTCTTGAGGAATAATGAAAACTTCTTACTAGGATATCCTGACCAATCCTACAGCAGCTAGTGTCAAAGATATTAATTCAAATCTGTTCCTGTACTTTTTTTCCTGCGTCTTTTTCTGGGAAAACCCTGGAATTCCTTATCTGTGACTCTTAAAATGACTGTTCTATGTTTAAAAAGACCTCAAAAACATTTTTGGGGGGGTCTAGAGAAAGAACTGCCTGAAAGCAAGTAAGAGGCACAAAATCTCCCAGTAAGAGAAGTCAAGGAAATTTGAAAAGTTTGCGTCTCAATAATAAAGCTGAGGAAAGCAACAAGGGAGTTTGAAAATAGAAAATATGCCTGCTTTATAGAAAACCTACTTGTTACCCCAGGCTGTGTTCTTGCTTATAATAGCTGAATATGGATATCGTAAATGGACTTCTTTGTACTTTGACAACAGCAGATTTCCAAATAGATAAAGCACTTATTTAAAGAGAAAAATGGAAATTACTCTTTAATAGCTCCTTCAAAATGCTGATAAAAATCACTGGATGACTGAGTCCTGCCAAGGTCTGAGCCTCCTCACTTGACTGGTGTCTAGAGGAACTCAAGTCTTGTTCTTATCTAGTTTTCTGTCAGTCAGGAGGGACCTTTGACCCTGGCAACTGTCTGCCAAATTCCCTGAGGCTGTAACTTTTTTGTGGATTCCAGTTATTCTGAGAACACCATCCATGGAGAATTTTCCTTTTCTAAAGGCTGACACCCTCCTCCTGCCCAGCACCAAGGTTAGATGTCAAGCAATGAAAATGGATAAAAGAGTGTAAACAATGTCTTTGCCCTCAAGGACCTGATGGTCTAATTGAAGATACAAAATATTTATACCTGAAAACAATTTAAACTAAAAGTATGAGGTTCAGTGACAGAAATAACATAGAAAGTAATAACAATGATAGTAACACAAAGTCTAACATTTGAGTATTTATCACATGGCAACTATTTTATGCACAACAAAGGAGGGTGTATTAGCTTCCTAGGGTTGCTGTAACAAAGGAGGAAATTAGGTGGCTAAAGATGATACTTATTAACCCCCACGTGGTGGCTCAGATGGTAAAGAATCTGCTGCAATGCAGGAGACCTGGGTTCGATTCCT
Organism: Odocoileus virginianus; assembly: GCF_023699985.2. NCBI lineage: Eukaryota > Metazoa > Chordata > Mammalia > Artiodactyla > Cervidae > Odocoileus > Odocoileus virginianus. The sequence goes on along the minus strand of NC_069675.1, from coordinate 33,728,196 downwards.
GGTTCAGGAAGATCCCCTGGAGGAGAAAGTGGCAACCTACTGCAGTATTCTTGCCTGGAGAATACCATGGACAGAGGAGCTGGGTGGGCTACAGTCCATGGGGTCGCAAATAGTTAGACATGACCGAGTGACTAACAGGGCCCTGACATTTCTAAAGGCCTAAGGGGAGAGTCATACCTCATCTCTTCCTAGCTTCTGATGGCTCCCACATTTCTTGGAATTTCTTGAGGCAAAATTGCATCATTGCAAACTCTACCTTTGCCATCACATGGCCTTCTTCCCTCTGTTTGTGTCCTCTCCTTTTCTTATTAGGACACCAGTCACAGTCCTTGTGTTGAAGGCCCACCCTAATCCAGTATGACGTCATCTTAACTAATTACCACCTGTGAAGATCTTATTGGCAAATAGGGCCATATTCTAAGGTTCCAGGTAGACATGAATTTCACAGGGATACTACTCAGCCCACTACAGAGGGTTACACTGAGTCTAACTGGGACAAAGATCATGGAGATATTTTCATAGAGATGTGGGCCCTGGAAGATGAGTGGCTTTAGGCAGAGAAGAGTTAGGACATCCATTCATCAAGGACTTATTGTGCAAATACTCTGTGCCAGGAGCCCATGGAGATTCAACAACCAGTATGTATTAGTATTTATTAGACTTGGCTTCAAAGAAATGAAAAAGGGCACATCTACAGAAGTTAAATAAGATTGAATTTTTTTTTTTTCCTAAGTAAGGTCCAAGGATCAGCTTAGGAGAGTTTTTGTGGCACCACAGATCCATCAGAGACCCACACACCTATATCTTGGGACTGTTATACCCAAAGCTGACTCCTGTATTTCATATTCTAAGTCACCTTACAGTCCAGGATGGCTGACTGATCTTCATAATCATCTTATAGGAGGAGACAGACAGAATAGGCCCCATCTTGAAAGCAGGACTCCATCTTGGGCAGGACCATGGACTTTGAGCTATGTGCCCAGTATCTATGGAAACGACATACCAACTAGAAAACCAGGCCCCCAGAAGGAAGAGCCCAGGGCTTGTACCTAGACTCTCCTCCACCTAAAAGAATACCCTAATTATCTGTGTAACTGAATAGAATCATACATTCGATTATGCTTATTGGGGTATGACCACAGGACTCTTGATAATTGTCCACTGTTAACTACCTAGGCCTGAGGCATATGAATCATGGGTTAACTTTGACTGTATCTTTCTTTTCCTTTGTTCAGACTAGTTTCAGGGAATTTGAGGAGGTGGGTTTGGGCAAGTACACTTAGGGTATATAAGGTTTTCACAAAAACTGGTTGGGGTCCTTGGCGAAGAGGAGACTCTGCCTTGGGCCTGCCAGTGTAATAAATTGCACTCCACTATCTGCATTGTCCTTCTGAGTGAGTTTGTTTCTCAGAATGCATGGCTACAACATTCTTTGTACTTCAGACCAGAAGCAGAAAGAGTGGGAGATAGACAAGGGTCACTTTTCCTAGCTAAGTCGATTTTCTTAGAAGGTTTTCTCATAGTATTTCCCCTTTATAGCTTGATCACATGGTCAAACTTAATGCAAACAAAGCTGGACCAACTGAATTCCTGAAAAAAAAAAAAAAAAATCAGGGTTCTATTATCAGGAAGAAGAGGACAGTGAATATGGGAACTCTGTTTCTCAGTCCCCAACTCAAGGAGCTCCCAGTCCATTTGGGGATGATGCTAAGTCAATGGATGGATTAATTTCATTTTGCTACTGTAACACATTGCCATAAACTTAAAACACAAATGTATTATGTTACAGTTCTAGAGAAGAGAAGTTCAAAATGGGTCCCACTGGGCTAAAACAAAGATTTTCACAAAGCTGCATCCCTTCTGCAGGCTCTGGAGGATAATACATTTTATTGCCATTTCAGCTAATAGAAGCTACCTGTGCTCCTTGGCTCCTGTACCCTCCTTCCATCTTTGAAACCAGAAAAGTTGCATCTCTGACTCTTATGTAGTCACATCTCCCTTTGACTTTAAACTCAAAAAAGCTGAAAAAGATTCTCCTCTTTGCATGATTCATGTGAGACCATATATTGACTCCATCTGGATAATCCAGGCTTACCTTCCCATCTCAAAGTTCTTAACATAATCATATCAGCTAAGTGCCCTTTGTTATGTAAGATAACATACAGATTCCAGGAATTGGGACATGGATGTATTTGAGGAGGGCCATTATTTAACCTACTACAATAGACAGAATGTCATATTATAGTTATAACAATAAGGCAAGCACAATAAAATAAGAACAGGCTGATATATTAAAAACAAACAAACAAAAAAACACCCTAGCTTCATCAATGAACATGATTTGTTAGGGGAAGAAATGCTCCATGTGTAAAATAGATGCTACCTACGCTGCTGCTGCTGCTAAGTCGCTTCAGTCGTGTCCAACCGTGTGTGACCCCATAGTTGGCAGCCTATAAGTAGAAATTTATACTTGAGAGAAGGAAAAGGGAAAATCAAGAGCTCTTAAATATCAAGCCTGCCATAAAACATTAATTTGTATACAATGGAAAAGTATAGATAATTCTTGATTGAAAGCATGATTTGACAAAACTGGTAATTTAGAAAGATCAATCGATTAAGTGAGTAGGGAACAGAACAGTTAACAGGTTAAGGAGCTACTACAGAAATTCATGTTTAGATGAGAGTTTTTTAATTAGGCTAGAGATGGAGAAAAAAGGAGGGAATTTTGAAGGACATAATGAGTTTAAAAAAAGTGAATGCAAGTAAAAATTGAGGTTTTAAATATGAATGAGTGACAAGGGAGAATGGCAAAGAGTTCACAATGTAGAGAAAACAACGTAATATATAAAGTAAATATTTTCTTTAAAATTAATCCTCATCTACTAAGTTTTACATGAAAGGACTCTCCGATATACTTACATATTTTTTAAAGTATTTTTTTTTTTTTTTTTGCATCTAAATCCAATACTTTGGCCACCTGATACAAAGAGCTGACTCATTGGAAAAGACCCTGATGCTGGAAAAGATTGAAGGCAAAAGGAGAAGGGTCAGCAAAGGCTGTAATGGTTAGAAAGCATCACTGATTCAATGGAAGTGAATTTAAGCAAACTCTGAGAGACAGTGGATGACAGAGAAGCCTGGTGTGCTGCAGTCCATGGGGTCACAGAGAGTCAGACAGGACTTAGTGACTGAACAACAACAATGGCTAATAGTTAAAATATCTTGCATTTTTGGTGAATTAGTTAGGCTTAGTTGGCTCACAGACCGGGCTCAACTCCATTTTTTCCTAAAGGTGAGCATCCCCACTGACAAAAAATATATGTATCAAAGTTCTGTCAGTAGACCTAGTCCTTGAGCGCGCTGAAACCCTCACTAGGTCACATGGAAAAGATCCACGTAAAGCAAGAAATGATGCTAAATCTGGCCCATAAGATAAAACAATGCTTGAGTAGAATAACTCAAGTGACTAAGCCACCATTGTTAAAATAATTTATCTTATTGGCTATAGTATATTCTTAAAAATTAAATGCTTCAAGGGAGCATTCATGTAAGGAACAAAGTTATTTGATAAACCCTTGAGAAAAATTATGTATATTAAATTGCACTTTGTAAAATCTATAAATTATCTGTTATGCTTTCAGGAAGAATGTTGGTATAATCAAATTTTCAATCGTTTCAAGTTAGTATTTTCAGGATCATCGTTAAAACACACTCTGCTGGAAACTGTCAGACTTTTAAAGTCCGTATAGGTTCCAGAAACAATAGAAACATTTAAGGGAACTGTGGAAGGAAATTGTAGGAAGGACCAGAAGGAACTGAGATGTCTTTCCTCCTAAAGGAGGGAGTGGAATACCTGAAATAGTTAAAATCACCCAGACTTTGCAAACAGTTGAGCAGGAATTGGAACGGAACTAAAATCCACTTATATAGGTAGAAGCCATAAGCCAGAGGAATTTGAGCTACTACTTTCAATAAGTCATTTCTGTTCTTAAACTAATTTGTTATGAGAAAAATAAATATTTGTACACATATACAAATAAGTAAACAATAAATGGCAGCAATAGTTTGAATTGTGTCTCTAGATCATGGTATTTATGATCTTTTGAAAGTACGAGCCAAGTCTTAACCACTCACCAAGTAAGTCGAGTTTCTTTCATATTTTAAAATAATGACTCTAAGGTCGTATATTTCTGCTTCAGATATCAGTTTATCTTTAGAAGCATAAACTTGGGAAAATTATTAAACTTCTCTAATCCTCAGTGTCCTTATTTTCATAATGAATAAAATAAGAATATGTTCCTCATGGACATTTTGTAAGAATTTAAAGAGGTAATCCATGTAAAAGCACTGAGTAGAAGCTTGAAACATAGTACTCAACAAACAGTAAAAATTATGACATAAAAATTTAAGACAAAGTGTTCTGAAAACAAAAAAAGTAACACCATCCCCCTCAATAAAGAGAGAGATAAGGAGAAATCAAAAATAGGAACAAAGTCATTTCTATTTTCATATTGATGTATTATTTTATTCAACTCAAATCCACCATTCCCCTAGCCAGCAGCTCTCAGCAGTCTAACAATTCACCACCAAACTGACAGCTGGGAGACTGCAGATTCGGAGTTCCATGAAAAATACTTTTGCTGTCAGTATAAATGAATATTTACCAGCTGATGTCTGTTGCAGCCCTTTGGCAGGGGCCATACAGGGGTAAATATTGGTTTTACCTTTGAAAACTAGAGGCTGTAATTATAAACCAGGAGTTCACATACCTTCAATGAGTAGATTAATTAATTATAAAACCTCATTAAAAGCCAAGCTCCCCATTAGCTTAAATAGTGATCATACAAACTCTTGATATATTAGAGTTGAGAAATTCTACCAGGATTTCTTGAAAGTTACAGTGAAGTGACTACCAGCTGAGGACATTATCCACATGACACTTTTATGTTAGAAAATTTGCCAGTGGTCAAGAAGAGGAGAATGAAAATTTTGTTCTTATGATCGATTCAATATCCTCTCAGTGTTGGGAACCACAGAATCGCATCACAATAAATCACTTTCACTTTCACCAAATCATTAGAAAAACAGGTACATTATGATGAATAAATACCTCTGGGAAATAGTGAGGGACAGGGAGGCCTAGCCTGCTGCAGTCCATGGGCTTGCAAAGAGTCAGACATGACTTAGCGACTGATCAACAACAACATGATCAATGAGTTATTTTAAATGAGGTCAAGGTCCTTTATCTTTGGTCAAGTAAAGAAAGACTTTTGTTTCAAAGACTCCAAATCCATGATATAAAGAGATCCAGGAGTCCAATGAGGTGACAAGTAATAGGATTCACTATGGAGAGGGATGAACTGAGAGCTGGCAAGAAATTCAAAGAATTATGCAATCCAGTTCCCTGCCTTCAAGTAGGAAACTGTCAAAGACTTGTCCAATTTGGGAGAAACTCTAGCATGGTTTTATAGGGTTTCTCATTCTGTCTGCTCTAGATAAATAAACTGTGGTCGATAATGGAGACTGCTATCTTCAAGACCCAGAACAAAAATGGAAAGGTAAGAACTAGAAATAGGATGAAGAATGAAGGGCTCTCATACTCTCCTATGGAAAGAATCTTGAAGGTAAACCACTGAGATGCTTTTACTGATTCAGATAAAGAATTATTAAAAACAGACAAAAAACAAGTCTATGATCTTTCCTTGCTCCACCAGCATTCAACCACATCTTTTTACAATTTCTATCCTAATACCCTCTTTGGTTAGTTGACCATACCTCCCTGTAATCTAGAAATCATCCTTGTTTACACCAGTTGTTCTGGAGTAAATAAACAATGCCCTTTTTACTCTCAGATGTTTACTTATGTCAATAATAAACTATAAGATAATGCTACTTTTAGGAGACATTACTGTTATAGTCTTTATGAAAGGGAAACTTCTAGTCCCAGTGCCCTCTTGAGGCCTCCTTCTAAGTCTAAAACAGGGGTAGACATGACATACAAGCATAATGGATCAAATACTCCAAGAACTTTGAATCTTGAGTGAGTGACGCAAATTGATCAGATGATACAACTGATCAGATTCGTCAGTGTGGAGGGGCATAAAATCATATTGGCACTGAGCTATGGCCTTGACAGTAATTTTGGCAGCCTGCCTTTTGAGTTCACTGTGCTACTGCCCTGCTGTTCACATCTGGTCATTCAGTTATCATTATGGGGAGACTCCGAGTTATTTTAAAATATCCCTCTGCTTATTTGGCTTAAAATGATTTCTGTTGCTTACATAATAGAATCTATAGTTGCAGTCTGCTAGAGGAAGCCAAGAAAGAAGTAGACTAAACACTGGTAGCCAAGCAAGCAGAGAATATATGCAGTGTTCTATTCTCACAGCACTGACATTTAATTGCAGGCCAACAGTTAAGGACACACATAATAGGGAATTTTTATATTATATTATGGGAAAAAGGAGCTCTGAAAGGAAGAAGAGAAGGAAGGAGAAAAAGAAAAAAAGCAAGATTGAAAGGCAGAATGGGGTTAGGATAAAATTATACTTGGGTGGTCTGCGTGGTCCTCATTGGGTCATTATTGCATCTGTAAGTATGAATATGACATGGCAGTTCCCTCAAAGTAATGAAATCTAAATACCATCATATATACTTCAGTCTGAGAAATGTTTACAGTAGCACCATTAATTTGTGCTTATTTAAAAATATTTTACAGGCTCTTAAGATCAGCTATCTTATGGATTTAATCAATACATGAATATTTATGAAGATGGATATACCTGTCATGGACTGAATGTTTGTGTCCATCCTCACCCACATTCTCATATTGCAATTCTAAACCCCCAGTGTGATAGTATTATGAGGTGGGACCTTTGGAAGTTAATTATGCCATGAAGATAGAAACCTCATGGATAATATTAATGACCTTATGAGAAGGACTGTGGACAGCTCTCTAACCCTCTCTCCAACAAGTAAGAATACAACTGAGAAATGGCCATTTGTACCCCAGAAGAGAGCTTTCACTAGAATTCCACTGTACTAGCACCTTTACCTTGGACTTCCAGACTCCAGAACTATGAGAAAAAAGTGTCTGTCATTTACAGGCCACTCAGTCCATGGGATTCTATTATATCAGTCTAAGTTGATTACAACAATACTTAAACTGGAGCAACACCTCGTGTTTTCATTCTCCATTACATATCACTTATCTCAATTATATATTGATAATGATTCATGGGCAGGGGATCATGAACAAAAGTTATGTAGGGGAACCTCTCAGAAGAAAATTGTTTCCACTTTGAATTTAACAGTTAGAATAGTTTATTTTTACAGATTTATGGAATTATAATTGATATATAATGACCTAGGCATATTTAAGATGTACAATTGTTTAAGTTATTGACATATAAGTGTGCTACTATTAGCAAAATCAAGATAATTAACTTATCTATAATTCCCCAAAGTTTCCAAGTATTCCTTTGTCATCTGTCTTCCCTCCATTCCACTTTCTCCCATCCCTAGGAAATCACTGGTCTTCTGTCTCTGTAGTTTGCATTTTCTAGAATTTTGTTTAAATGGAATTATGTAGTATGTACTCTCATATTCAGAAAAGCCTCCTTGAAGTAAAACAGACAAACAGTAAACCAATCACATCTAAAGTGCTATCTATACTATTTTTTCCCAGTTTCTTTCACTCAGTATAATTATTTTGAGAGCCACCCATATTGATGCATGAATCTATAACTTGTTCTGATTTATTGTTGATTATTATTTCATTATATGGATATACAAAATTTTGTTTACACTTTCTCTTATTTATTGACATTTCTACTGTTTCCAGTTTGTGGTTATTGAAGATACTATCAATATTTGTATACAAGTATTTGTATGGATAGATACTTTCATAGATACCAACAGGTGCATTAGCTGTATTATATTTTAGTGTATTATTGACTTTTGAAGAAATTGCAACAAGTAGTTGCATTAGTCTACTTTCCCATCAGCAGTGTATAAGAGATCCAGTTCCTTCATATTTTTGCCAACACTTGGTAGGTTCAGTCTAAATAATTTTTCCCCATGTTTTTGTGTATAACAACGTTGTATAAACTCAAGGTATGTAGCTTGGTGATTTGATGCACTTACATATTTCAAAATGATTACTATCATAGCATTAGCTAACACCTCCATCTTGTCATGTAATTACCATTTATTTTTTCCCTGTGGTGAAAACATTTAAGATATTTCTCAATAACTTTCCAGTATATAATATATAATTAACTATTAACCACCATGCTGTATATTAGATCCTCAGAATTCATTTATCTTATAACTGGAAGTTCATACCCTTTGACCAACCTCTGTCCATGTTCTCCACCTTCCCAGTCTCTAGCAATCATCATTCTACAGTTTTTGTTAAGTTCAGCTTTTTTTAGATTCCACACATGAGTGGTATCACACAGTATCTCTTTGTCTGATTTATTTCACTCAGCACAATCCCCTGCAGGTTCATCCATATTGCCAACAAATTACAGGATTTCTTTCTTCTAGTCTCTTTAATTTTAGCCTTTCTAGTGAGTTTGTAGTTGTATCTTGATGTTGTTCTAAATTTCCATTTCCCTAGTGGCTAAAAATATTGAGCATTTTTTCATGTGCCTATTTGTTTTTCATACATCTTCTTTGGTGAAGTGTTTGTTAAAATCTGTTTTGTTTCAACCAGCTTATTTTCTTCTTATCATTGAGTTTTAAGGGTGTTTTCTATATTCTAGGCACAAATCCTTTTACTAATATGTTTTGCAAATATTTTCTCCTACAATATGATTTTCAGTTTATTAAAAAGAATTTCTTGAAGAACAAAAAATTTTAATTTTGATAGTCCAATTTATCACTTTTTCTTTATAATTTATGTTCTAAGAAATCTTTGCCTAATGTGGTATCACCAATATTTTCACCTATATTTTCTTCTATGAGTCTTGTGGTCAACCCTCTAACATTTTGTTCTATGTGCCATTTAAAATCATTTGTATATGGAATGAAGTAAAAGTTAGGATTTTTTTTTTTTCTTATGGCTATGTAATAGTTTTAGCAATGCTTGTTGGAGAGTCTGTACCTTCCTCATTGACTTGTCTTGGCAGTGTTATTGAAAATAAATGGACCATACACATGAAGGTCTTTTACTATATCCTTTTTCCTAAACTATTGATAGACAATTTATCTTCAAAGCAATACCACACTGTCACTATCTTTGTGACTATATATAAAGTTTTAAAATCAGGTAAGTTCAGTGACTATTTATTTAAAACTGTTTTGGTTATTCTAGGTCCTATATATTTCCAAATAACTTAGGTTCAGCTTGTCAGTCACTACAAAATCTGTTAAGATTCTCCACGGGATTGTCTTGAGTCTATAGATCACTTTGTAAAGAGTTCACATTTTAACAGCATTGAGTCTCCCAATCCATGAACATAGTTACATCTGTATTTCTTTTAGGTCTTTGTTAATTTCTCTCAGCAATATTTAGTAGCTTTCAGTGTATTAGTCTCAAACATTTTTCAGATTTATTCCTATACATTCAATAAGTGTAACGCTATTGTTAACGGTATTTTTACTATAATTTCCATTTCCAATTGTTTGAGTAAAGAAATGAAGTTGATGTTTGTGGTTGGCAGCCTCTAAAATGGATGCAAGTGATGCCCACTTCCAAGCATTTGTGGTGTTTTGCATTAGCTGGTTATAGTAATTCACTTCCAATAAAGAGAGTGAAAAGATAAATGAGATATTGCTTCTAAGATTACATTTCAAAAATATTGTGACTTTCCTCTTACTCATTCTTTCTTGAAGCCCTCCCTCTGAGGGGAACAGTTGCCATGTTATTAACTACACTGTGGAAAAATAACAACAACGAAAAAAATTGACCTCCAGTTCCAGACAACACTCAGCAAGGAGCTAGGGCCCAGAATACAGCACAAAAGTATCTGAATCAAGTCAACAACCATTTGAAAAAGTTTGAAAGCAGATGCTGTTCTAGTAAAACTTTCAGAAGAGGTCACTATTTAGGCCAACCACTTGATTGCCTCCTTGTGAGAGATCTTGAGGAAAAGGCATCCAGCTAAAGCCTACCCAGATTCCTGACCCCCTGAATGGCTGGGTAATAAATGTTTATTGTTGAAGTAATTAAATTTTGACATAATTTGTTGTACAGAAACAGGTAAGTAGTAAGATGTTTGTACATTAGTCTTTTGACCTAAACATTGCGAAGCTCATTTATTAGTTTTAGTGTTTTTGTGGATTTCTTAAAATTTTTTTTTGCCTATGTGATTATGTCATTTACAAATGTAGACAGTTTTTCTTTCCTCTCAACAGTGTATAAGGATTCTGATTTCTCCATACTTTCTATTAAACTTATTATCTGATTTTTTGATTCTAGTCAACTTAATGGATATGAAGTGGTATCTTATTGAGGTTTCAATTTGCATTTCCCTGATGACTAACAATGTCAAGTGGATTTTTACATGCTTGTTGGCCATTTGTGTATCTTGTCTGGAAAAAAATTTATTCACATTCTTTGCCATTGTTAAATTTGATTTTAAATTGTTGCATTATAAGTGCTCTTCATATATTCTAAATACAAATATCTTATAAAATAGCTGATTCCAAATATATTCCCTTTCTATGGATTGTCTTTTCACTTTCTTGATGGTAAATTTTGAATCACAAAAGATTTTAACTTATTAAAATCTAATTTATCGGTTTTTTTTTCTTTTGTTACTCATGCTTTGGGAGTCTTATCTAGGAATATTTCAGCAAATTCAAGGTCACTAAGATTTACCCTTGTATTTTCTTCTAAGAGTTTTATACTTTCTTCTTTTACTCAGGTTTTTGATTCATTTTGACTTAATTTTTGCATATGGTATACAGTAATGATCCAGTTTTATTCTTTTATATGAGGCTGATTATAATTTAATTTTGCTCTAGTCAGAGATTATACTTAGAATGATCTGAAGATTCCCTGGTGAAGGGAATGGCAGCCCACTCCAGTATTCTTGCCTGGAGAATTCCATGGACAGAGATGCCTGGTGAGCTACAGTCCATGGTGTTGCAAGAGTCAGACACGACTGAGTGACTAACACTTATTAATACTGTTTTAGTTCAGAATATGGCCTTAAGGTTCAATATACATTTGTATTCTGCTTCATGTATTTTATTTATTTTTTTTTAATTTTCAGTCTTTTTTTTATCTTTGTCTTTTAATTTTGGAAGTTTTTATTGAGATGTCATCAAGTTCAGATACTTTCTCAGCTATGTCAATCTACTAAAGAGTCCCTCAAAAGAAATTTTCATTTCTGTTAAACAAGGTCTTTGATCTCTAACATTTCTTTCCCCTTTTTATTCTTAGTATTTCCACCTCACTGTTTACACGGTACATCTATTCTTCCATCTTACCATATTAATGGTAGGTGTTTTAGCACAGCAAAGGAAACCATAAACACAACAAAAAGACAACTACTGACTGGGAGAAAATGTTTGCAAATGATGTGATGGATGAGGGCTTAATTTCCAAAATATACAACATTTTCATACAACTCAATAAAAAAAACCAACCAAACAGCCCAGTCAAAAAAAAAAAAAAAAAAAAGGGCAGAAGACCTAAATTGACATTCTCCAAAGAAGACATACAGACTGCCAACAGCCACATGAAATATGCTCAACATCACTAATTATTAGAGAAATACAAATTATAATGACAATGAGGTACCACTTCATACCAATCAGAATGGCCATCATTATAAATCTACAATAACAAACACTGGAGAGGGTATGGAGAATAGGGAACGCTTCTACACCATTAGTGGGAATGTAAATCAGTACAACCACTATGGAAAACAGTATGGAGTTTCCTCAAATAATTAAAAATAGAGTTGCTATCTAATCCAGCAAGTTCCACTCCTGGGCATATATCATAATTCAAAAAGATACATGAACCCAGTGTTCACAGCAGCACTATTTACAATAGACAACAAATGGAGGCAACCTGAGTGTCCACTGATATATGAATGGATCAAAAAAAAGATGTGGTATCTGTACACAATGGAATACTAGTCAGCCATACAAGAGAATGAAATAATGCCATTTATAGCAATGTAGATGGACCTAGAGATTATCATACTAAGTGAAGTAAGTCAGAAAGAGAAAGACAAATAACATATGTATATGTGAATCTAAAATAAGACACAAATGACCTTATTTATGCAACAGAAGCAGATTCACAGACATAGAAAACAAATTTATGTTCCCCAATGTAGAAAGCAGGTGGGGGGAGAGAAATTAGGATATTAGGATATATAAACTACTATACATAAAAGAGATAAACAACCAGGTTCCATTGTGTAGTACAGCCAACTGTATTCAAAATCTTGTAAAAATCATAATGGAAAAAATATGAAAAAGAATGTGTGTGTATATATATACATATAAAACTGAGTCACTTTGCTATACACTGGAAACTAACACAACATTGTAAATCAATTCTACTTCAATAAAAAATAAATTTAAAAAAGGAGGAATGTCTGTGATCCCCAAAGAGACATAACAATTATATGTAATGTGCTATCTTGGATGGGATTCTGAACTGAAAAAAAATTAGGTAAAAACTAAAAAAATTTGAATAAAATGTGGACTCTTGTTAAAATAAAATTAATTGGTTGTTTAAAATTTTCAATCTGATAATTCCAACAGCCCTGCCTTATGAGTTTGGTTCTGATGCTTGCTCTGTCTCTTTCAAGTGGGTTTTTATTTTTTTATATGCCTTGTGATCTTTTTCTTGGTAGCTGAAAATGATGTACTGGATAAAGAAACCCAGCACTGGTTCTCATACATGATTCTGCTCACAGGTTTCTTCTCTGACAAATTGTGATTCTATTTATCTGTCTGTCTCCCCAACTTTGGGTATAGCAGTTTGTACTATGACCTTATTTTCCCAATGGATTTAAGGAGAGTTGTTGATTTTTTAGGTCGTTTAGCTTTTTACAGTTGTTGGGGCAGGGTGACAACTTTCAAATATTTTACAAGCCAGACTGGAAACCAAAAAGTATGGTTCATGTGTTAAAAGCTCTGTTTTGGGATAAAACACATTGAAGGCTGTTATGCACATTTGATTACTAGACTTGTTTATTAAAATGATTATATTATCTCTGGCAATATTTCTTGCTCTAATATGGATTAGTATACACTAATGTTCTAATATTAATATATGTGTGCTAAGTCACTTCAGTTGTGTCTGACTTTTTGCAACCCTATTGCAATTTTCTTCCCATTAGGGATAGCATAGTACATCTTTTTCTACTCTATACTTTTCTATATATTTAATGTAAATGTCATGTTAAAAGCACATAATTAGTTCCTACTTTTTAATGCAATTTTAATATCTCTACATTTATTGAGCTGTTTAGATGATTTACATTTAAGGTGATTATTGATATGATTAGGTTGCAATCTATCATCTAATATTTATGTTCTATTTTTCAATTATTTTATCTGTTACCATGTTTCCTGTTTTATGGAATTTCTTTGGATTGCATATCTTTTATGATTCTAACATATCTCCTCTACTTCCTTATTAATTATGCTTTTGTTAACTTTTTTATTGGTTATTTTTGGCTTACAGCATGCATCTTTAATCATGTCTATTTTGGGCCGTATTGTATGCCTTCATAAGCCTAAGAGTATATTTTCAGTTTTCCTATTCTAGTCTTCATGCCACTGTTTTCATAATTTAACTTATATATATATATTATAAACTCCATTGTTGATGTTTGTTACAGTGTTTTTCTTATTTTAAACAATTGTCTTATAAGGAGATTTTAAAAATAAGAAATTTTTTTGTATATTTATCTATATATTTATCATTTATGTTACTCTATTTCCTTGTGTTGTAGATACATATTTTCATCTGGTTTAACTTTCCCTATGTAACATGCACTTCTTGTGATATCTATGATCATGGTCTGCTGGTGATACATTCTTACAGTGTTGTATATTTAAAAACATTCTTATGACTCAGGAATTATGTTCCACATATTTGCTCAACAGATATGAGTATTTATGCCCATATAAGAGCATGTGGATGAATGGTTACAAAAGATTTACAATCATAAATACCTGGAAACAACCGAAATGTCCAGCAATAGGTGAACAGATAAACTGTAATAAATCCATAAAGTGGGATACTATTCAGTAATAAAAATGATTAATGAGCTAATGGCCACAAAAACCTTAAGTGCATATTATTAGTTGAAAGTAGTTTAAAAAAAGTTACATATTGTATGTTATAGATTATATGACATTTGGGAAAAAACAAAAATATAGAGATTGTAAAGCCTTCCAGGTGGCACTAGTGGTAAAGAACCCATCTGCTAATAGAGGAGACATAAAAGACACAGGTTTGATCCCTGAGTTGGGAAGATCCCCTGGGGGGAGGGCCTGGCAACCTACTTCAGTATCCTTGCCTGGAGAACCCTATGAACAAGGGAGCCTGAAAGAGTCGGACATGACTGAAGTGATCACACACACACACAGACACACACAGACACAGACTCTAAACAGATCAGCAGTCATCAGTTCACAAGGGAGGGTTGAACAGGTGAAGCATAGGGGATTTCTTTTAGGACAGCGAAACTGTTTTTAGTGATAATATAATGTTGGATTCATGGCAATATACAATTGTTGAAATACATAGAAATTAATAGCACTAAAGGTGCTTGTAAAATGCAATTAAAAAAATAATTAAGAAGTCAGGGAATCCCAAAGTGGAATGCAAAAGGTGGCAAATGAGTCTAATTATATTACAAATGTATAAAACAATGTTCCTGAAGCCAGTGGAAGGAAAAAGTTAAAAGTAACTTTGGAGAGGGTAGAAGAAATTATGACAGTGGCACATGCTCTATCATGTATAAAATAGATAACTAGGGAAGCTGCTAGAGCTTCCCTGGTGGCTCAGTGGTAAAGAATCTACCTGCAAGGCAGGAGCCACAGGTGATGGGGGTTGGATCCCTGGGTCGGGAAGATCCCCTGGAAGAGGACATGGCAACCCACTCCAGTATTCTGCCTGGAGAATCCTATGGACAGAGGAGCCTGGCAGCCTCTCAGTCCACAGGGTCGCAAAGAGTCAGATACGACTGAAGCGACTGAGTACACATGCACACATTGGAAGCTGCTGTGTAATACAGTGAGCCCAGCCTGGTGACCTGGAGGAGTGGGATTAGAAGGGGGAGGGATGCTCTGATTGTTATATGACAGAAATCAGCACATTTTAAAGCAATAATCCTCCAATTTAAAAATAAATTTAAAAAATTATGGTGTCCAAGACTAAAAGCAAAAAGCAAAAAGAACTGTAATAAGCACTATACTACAGTAGAGTTGCCTCCTTGTGTATGTATATGCATTAACAATTATGGAACCACTATATACCCTTAGGGCAGAAAGCAAAGAGGAACTAAAGAGTCTCTTGATGAAAGTGAAAGAGGACAGTGTAAAACCTGTCTTAAAACTCAGCATTCAAAAAACTAAGATCATGGCATCCGGTCCCACAGCTTCATGGCAAATAGGTGGGGAAATAATGGAAACAGGGACAGACTTTATTTTCTTGGGCTCCAAAATCACTGCAGATGGTGACTGCAGTCATGAAATTGAAAGACCCTTGCTCCTTGGAAGAAAAGCTATGACAAACCTAGACAGCATTTTAAAAAGCAGACATATTACTTTGCCAAGAAAGGACCATATAGTGAAAGCTTTGGTTTTTCCAGTAGTCATGTATGGATGTGAAAGTTGGACCATACAGAAGGCTGAGCACCAAAGAACTGATGTTTTTGAACTGTGGTGTTGGAGACGACTCGAGAGCCCCTTGGACTGCAAGGAGATCAAACCAGTCAACCCTAAAGCAAATCAATCCTGAACATACATTGGAAGGACTCATGCTGAAGCTAAAATTCCAATACTTTGGCCACCTGATGAGAGGAACTGTTTCATTGGAAAAGACCCTGATACTGGGAAAGATGAAGGCAGGAAGAGAAGGGGATGACAGAAGATGAGATGGTTGGATGGCATCACCGACTCAATGGACATGAGTTTGAGCGAGCTCCAGGAGTTGGTGATGGACAGGGAAGTCTGGCATGCTGCAGTCCATGGGGTCACAAAGAGTCAGACACGACTGAGCAACTAAACTGAACTGATATACATATACTGCAATTGAATAACTAAATAAATAGATGATTGATGGTGAGATCCAGGTTTCTTACTATTACAATGGGAGGTTAAAAATAAGCAAGGGAACCCCCAAGGCTATAATAATCTATGTGATAGGAAATTGGAGTTCCAGACATCAGTCTGAATTGAGGTTTCCCTCATTATATTATTTAAATATACAACTAAAATTTAAATATTCCATTTAAAAAAACAAGGCCTTTATTTCACCTTTCTTTTTGAAAGATATTTATTTGAGCATAGAATTCTAGGTTGATAATTTTTTTCTTTCAGTACATTAGAGATTTCGTGCCACAGTTTTTTCTGACTTACATTACTTCTGAGAAGTTGACTGTATGTATGTATTGTTCATTTGTATCAAGTTGCTTTTCACTGATTCTAAGCTATTTGATTATGATGTGCCTTTGCATAGTCATATATGAGACCCTCTCTAAAGGAAATAGTGGGTACTCATATTTGAATATTAACATACAGAACATTTCTTAAAACCATCAATTTAAGCCTAAAAAATAGAGATGAAACAAATGACTATGAAAGACAAAAGAACCAAATGTATTTTCATGTTCACCAGGGTCAACCCTTAAAATATTACCAATGTGAGATTATAAGAGATGTTAAGTTACATTTAATCTCCTTATTTTATAAATAAGGAAACTTATTTGATCAAGGATGATAAAAGATGATAAGCAATTTTGTTTTAAATCTCACAGCAATTTAATAGAAGAGTGGAAACTGAACTTATGTTCCTATTGGTTACTTGTTAGTACTCCAGCATCTGTAGGCTAGAATCTGCTGGTCCAGCCTGGTTGCTGAATGTGGATGCAGGACCAGATATGAGTAGAATGCTACAACCTCGATTTGCCTTGCCTAGGCTTCCTTCTATGCAATGAGTTTCATGGCCACAAGAATATATGAAGTCAGGGACTTGGAGGGTTTAATTATACTTGAAAAAGATACATTGGTTCTTGGCCTTCTGCTGTTTTCTCTCTGGACTGACACTCATGTAGTTTGAATCTCAGTTGGATTAATGCTATATCTTTTGTGTCACAAGGCTTTAGTGTGACTTGCGCTCAATCAACCAAGATCTTGGTTCTTATTTTCAACCTTGACTCTTGTTTTAAACATAAATGACCTTCATCACTTATGCCTCAGGTTCATTTATGATAAGGAAGATTGATGTGTAGTTATGGCCATGAAACCTGACCTATGGGGTAGAGTGCTGGGAAGTTTCCCACAACATTTTATAACTTGCTGTGGGGAACAGCTGAAAATTACCGCTACTGGGGTGTTACGAGAGAAGCTGCAATATTCCTTTTCATAATCAAATTTTCATAAAATTACCACTTTACTCATTAAGAATAACTATTTCTTGTATAAAATCGCCGTTTAAGGAGGCATTTGGTAGTTTCCAAAGGAATTTACTTAATAAAGAAAAGTATCTCTGTATTCCTCTCTATCTATTGCCTTTAAAAAAATATCTTCCTTATACCAGACACTCAATAAGAGTGAAATGGATAAAAACAAGCAGACCAAGGAATGAGGAACTTGAAAATAAACCAAAATTACCCAGGTGTTCTTGGGTAGTAAATGGTACACACTAACAGAGACAAAACCATTCTTCATGGGAGAATACTCAAAGAAACATCTGTGCTTTTCCCAGATCCAAAGAAATTTTAGTCTGGCAGCATGATACAGATCAATTGATGTAGTTTGAATGGATAACAAAACAGGTGCAGCTCTTACTAGACTTAATGCTAGAAACTGTACTTGGAGGTTAAATGTTATGGAGTCTCTGGCTGCAGACATCATTAAGTTAGAGATGTTGACAGAGGGAGAAAGTAAAAATGAGGTCTCAATTACACAAGCATCTAGGTAATAATTTACAATCACACACATATAAACATATACATTTAGAAATACTTCCTATGCTGTGATAAGAAACTGTTGTAATTAATCTCAAAGTAATTCTCTTTGAGCTATGAATACTTATAATCCATAAAGCAGAGGATTTTGCTTATTTAGGACAAAGGAATGGTTAAAATGGAGAGGGAAAATAAAATTGGAGGTGAGATCTCTTTTCAGCTAAGCCAAGAGAGAGATTAATGTCTACTCCCTGGCAGCTGCCCATTACTAAATTCCTAAGTATTGGACTCTGCACAATTGAAAGCTCTCTGGAAAAATGCCTATTTACTTACAGTCAACACACAAACAAACAAAATCCTCAAAAACCCAACCAAATTACTCTGCCCTGGAAAACCTGCAAAAATAAGATCAATTTATTATCATGGGACTTGTGTCACAGAACTCTAAAAACCAGTTTTTAATAGGCAGACTATATAGCCATACACATACAGAGATATGTGGATTCAAGATTTATCCATGTCTGTATATAAACAGCCTCACATACAGCAGATAAAAACATGACAAAAGGGTAAGGCTTGAAAAAGCCTTTGGATTTTTAACAAAATATCTTCCCCTGTGCAAGAAATGGCACAAACAAATGGGAAATGTGCGCCCAACAGCCATTTTTAAGGCATAGTGCTAAGTTTATTTGTGTATTTGAGCATCAGGTTTATATATATATATATATATATATATATATATGAACAAGCTCCTCCCACATTTGGTACCTTTTAGTACCAGCAAAATTGCTAACAAAAATGAAATGAAATGACCATTTATTGAGCATCTCTGGCCTGCAAGGCATCTTGTTACATCCTGTTGTTGTCTGCATACTTTTTCAAGATTAAATGAACAGAAACTACATTGATCTATTCACTTAAGTGAGGTGGCTAATGGTGTGACACAGAAAGCTGTGTTTCTGCTCTAAGAGAAATATGTACTTTTACTTTGACACCAATGAGTGGTGATTCTCTCAATTTACTGAATATCTACAAAGAGCACGCTCAACATTTAGTGAACTGATGGCAATATTTATAAAATCCAAAAAAAGTTTTGAAAGCCAAGAATTTTATAACTTTTTTTGGCAGCAGAAGCTAATCTGAGCCAGCACTTATAGCCCCCTTTAAAAATTCCACTTCATGTAACTATTCATCTATTTAGCTGTAAAAAATATTCATATTTGATTATGGAATGCTGCCCCAGACCCCACTGGAGTTGTTACATAATATGCAGTTTATGTCCTAATTGTGTTCCAAAATATGAAAAATTCTGAATTTTAGAACACATTTGGGAGTGATACTGATGGGGAGGCAATGACTGTGTAGGAAGAGGAGTGTTTATGGGAAATCTCTATACCTTCCTCTCAATTTTCTTATGAACCTTCAACTGCTTTAAAAATGTACAATAGTTAAAAATAACACATTTGATCTCAACAGTTGCAGACAATGGATTTTGGATCTAGGCAGCAAATGATTTGAAACCCTTGGGTTCTTCATTTATTTAATAGCAATAATTTCAAAGAATGAGAGTATTCAGAAAAAATTAATAAACTTCATATTAGATTTTTTTTTAAATTCATAACATCATAAATTTATAATCCAAGGATAATTTATTCTGTCTGCCAAATCCTTTATAATTATTTGTCAGGCCACCAAAAACAATCACAAATTCAAATAAATCCTAATCACATTCTTAACATTAACTTGCAGTCTCTGATATCAGATTAGCTTGTCTTGAATTGGTTTATTGTCAATGGCTGATTTTTTCTGAAAGTGGCAAATAGTCATTTGGTAAATTGCTACTTATTTTCTTTAGGATGTAGACTCATGGGGGCTGGAGGTGAAAGGATTCTTAGACCAGGAATTATACCTTCCACTTAACCACTTTCACAATGAGACTGTCTCTGATGCTGCATTATTGGCCGGGGCTGTGGACCTTGAAGAAAGCAAATGAATATCGACTTGTGGTGATGGAGATGACATGTCTCCGGAGGATCCCCGGGATTCGCAGAAGACAGGCTGAGAGTAATGACATCGGCAGTACTCTGTGAATAGTAAGGAGCTGCGGGCTGTCGGGGGAGGACTGCGATTGCTAACTGGGCGGTGCAGCCGTCAGGCTGAGAGAAGAGAAGCGAGGGTGAGCTCTCCTCCGAGACATCTGAGAAGTAAGCAGACCATATGGCTGCGAAACCTCACCCCGGACATCGTGGTTCTGAAGAAAGCTCATCCGTGAAAAAAATGAATCAACAATTCTCAATATTCTTGTCAAAACATAAGATTGTAATGATTTTCAGCTACCTCAAATTGTCCTATTTATAGGCTTTGAAAACACAGAATGGCTCGATTTAGAATAGCAATTTATTAAAAAAAAAAAAAAAGACATGCAGGTCCTTTTTTTCCTGGATATCCTTTCCTTGAAATTTCAAAAGCAACTGCTAGTTTCCAAATAAGATTGATTAAATGTGAGTCACTCTAATATGGACCACTAGAGCTGATACTTACATTCTCTGGAACAGCCCTATGGATAGTGAATTAAAAAAAAAATGAGAAAAACTCCAGTAGTCTAGGAGTTTAGATTGTCTTACACTAACACAAAATGGCTGACTACCAGAACAGAGTCTGACATCTCCACGATGTAAATTAGGAGACTAATATTAATATTTTAAAAAAGCCTGACATTCATCCTCCCCTTTTTTCCTTCTGTTTAGGAATTTTGGGTAAAATTTTTTTTCAGTCAAAATCCATAAGACACCTAGAAACCCCCACTAATAGCTTCATTGCGAGTTTAATATAATTATGAATGGTTCTTTGTGGTTCCCTGGGTGATTCTTCAATACTATCAGCATCACCTGGGAACTTACCAGAACTTCTCTGACTCTGAGACCTACTGACTACAGATTTCTGGATTTAGAACATAGAAATCTGTAGCTTAACAAGCCATCCAGATGACTGAGACATGTTCAAGTTTGAAAACCACTGGCTTAACATTAGGAAACTTCAAAGGGGACAGAGGTACAGGTAAGGAAATCAACCGATTTTGGAAAACGGCCTGTTTGTGGGTTTTGCATAATAATCTACAAGGTGTTAACACCTAAGATGAAGTTAGTGTCCTTCATGCTATCCTGGCTAGACTCCCACCAAATAATCAGAAAACAGGTGCTTCATCCAATTGCTTGCTGTCCTCAGAATTAACAACCTTTAGTGGCTCAGATAGTAAAGAATCTGCCTGCAATGCAGGAGACCCATGTTCAGCCCCTGGATCAGGAAGATCCCTTGTAGAAGAGAATGGCTACCCCCTCCAGTATTCTTGCCTGGAGAATTCCATGGACAGAGGAGCATGGCAGGCTACAGACGATGGGGTCACAAGGAGTCAGACACAGCTGTGTGACTTTCACTTCACTTCATGACATAATGGAGTGTTAAACAGTTATCAGTTTTGTTTGTTTTGCTTTTTGTTGTTTTATTCTCCTCTTCTCCTTTTTTATAGGGTCGTGTAAAACTTGAAGCTGAAGCTGAAACTCCAGTACTTTGGCCACCTCATGTGAAGAGTTGACTCACTGGAAAAGACCCTGATGCTGGGAGGGATTGGGGGCAGGAGGAGAAGGGGACGACAGAGGATGAGATGGCTGGATGGCATCACCGACTCGATGGACGTGAGTTTGAGTAAACTCCGGGAGTTGGTGATGGACTGGGAGGCCTGGTGTGCTGTGATTCATGGGGTCGCAAAGAGTTGGACACGACTGAGCGACTGAACTGAACTGAAAACCTGAAAGTAGTAAACTGGGTGTTGTGACTTAATATATAATTAACTCAATCTCTTGCACTACACAAGATGGAGAAAATTGTTTGAGTCCCAAGTTTTGTTCTTCCGTGGGTGTTCTTGCTAGTCAGATCATGTCAGAACATAAAACAACACAGAGCTTTGTTTGTTGAGAATGTATTCCTGCTGTCCTCCACTCAAAAATATCTACTGGATTAAAGAATGTACTTAGAGACTATTTATTGACATTATTCTCTCAGTGTGGTCTGATAACAAGAGTTACCAGGTAGCAGTCCATGGATTACCCTTTGTATGGCCCTGTTTAAAAGTACCTGTGCATCTCTTATAAAAGAACACTGTAGAGCCCTCATCCAGAGCTTAATTTTCTTTACTTAGTTGTGATTTAAATATATATATATATATATATATATATATATATACACACACACACACACATAAACACATACATATATATCCCCTCAGTCATAAAGGTTCCTTGGTGGGGTCTGGAAAGCCAATATACATTGCAAAACATTATTTTTCTCTATGAGGAAAGAGGAGAAAATAGTTGAGAAGCACTCAATTAGACTTATAAGGCCATTCTCAGAAATAGTCCCAGTGAAGGCAGCCAAGTGGTCTAATGCATGTCTCTGCGTGAAGGATGTGATGAGTGGAAGCTGGTTTCAATCAATGTGCAGGAGAGTCCGATAAGACACATTGGGCCTTACAGCAGGATTCTCAGTGGAAAGTAGTCAGGCATGGTCTTAAGAAACACATATCCTAGCATCCCAAATATTGATTCAGGTACACTGAGCAACAGACAGTGTTCCTTTCTCCCAAGGAGAAATCCTTACCTGAGGGAAGAGTCTCCATGATACTATGTAGAACTCTATTTATGAGGAAGTCACGGTTAAAGCAATGTAACAAATTTTTACATCATTGCGAACAGTTTAGGATAAAGCACTACTCTTTTGGACAAGTAGAAGTACTCTTCAGCAGAGGGAGATCATTTTTTTATTTAATCAATAAAGAGGTATGCCCTCCTGGATATCAAACTGAACCTGAGATGTAGGATTTGAGCTATATGGATGACAAAAATCAGAAGGACCTGTTTATCTGGAAAAGTGCTTTAGGGAAGTAGAAAGTAGAAGATCCATCTCTTGAAAGCCATGAGGTCTGTGGCTCTGGAGGGCAAACTAATTAGGGGGAAATCAAGTCTCTAATTTGCTAACTAAATGATTACAGTCCTTGTGAGTTCTGTATTTAAGGATCTATTAGTACTTGAGGTATCATTTTAATAGTCTCATCCAGTCTTCAACACAATAAAGAAAGCCAAGGACCACAATAAAAAAAAAAACAAAAAAGGACCTCACTACCTGGAGCCAGGATGGAAGTCAGGAAAACACCAGTCTTCAACACAATAAAGAAAACCAAGGACCATAATAAAAAAAAAAACAAAAAAGGACCTCACTACCTGGGGCCAGGATGATAGTCAGGAAAACAATGTCACAAAACCTCAAGAAATCAAAATTCAAGAAGGCAGGTGTCATGTAGGGAGTGACTTTCATTTAGCAGATTTTTCATCTTGTGCCAAATTTTATCTATTTTAAGTTTTCTCCTATTCAGCAGAGCAACATTGACTTATATCTGACAAGATCCAGTAAGCCTGCATACTACAGCGATGAAGGTCAAATCAACTTTTCAGTTCCAATCAACAACTAAAATAAAGGGCAAAATAACTCAGGAGGAAATCGAACTGTGTATCTAATCCACAGAGAGCAGGTCAGTTTCCTATGGCTCACCATAAACTCATTCCCCTCCATGTCTATGATCACTTGATCAATGTCAGACCTTCCATGGATGCTACCCAGTTAGAACTGACTGAGGTAAGAAGACAGATCCTGCAGTGAAAGCGAGCACATATACATACACACATACATGCATAAATAAAAGAAGTGAGCTATCAACTCAAAAAGCAAAGCAGTGTTGGAACTCTTGAGAATAGAAAGCTCTCCTATACTAAAACAATCTTTAGTTATTAACATAATACAGAGCAGCAAAATAACACTTTGATATGATTCCAAAACAAGAGTTATGAGATATAAGAATTGCAGACTTAGAGAAGAGGTATTATAGGTCAAATATGGGTTCCAAAGCAACGTATTGCTCTAGAAAATTAATGTTATTATAAAATTTAATAAAATAATGTAGCATGGTATTGGCCTACATTGTATGTTATATCAAGAACTTAATGTACTTAAAATATATATCAATGAGAAATTGTGACCTAAAAGATATGTATTTTTAAACAACTCCATCACTGAATTTTCCCAGACACACAGTATTTTGTCTAGCACCAGCATTCATACATATGTTCATACACAGATTTTTGTCTATAACTCTATTTTCTACTAAAAGAAATCGAGGATCATTAGAGAATAGTTCTGTCTGTCTATATCCTGATAAGGAGAAAAATCAAGATGGTCCTGGAGTATCTTATTGTGGTCACAGTGTATTGTGAAAGTGAAAGTCATTCAGAATTCTCTAGGCCAGAATACTGGAGTGGGTAGCTTTTCCCTTCTTCAAGGGATCTTCCCAACCCAGGGATCAAACTCAGGTCTTCTGCATTGCAGGCAGATTCTTTACCAGCTGAGCCACAAGAGAAGCTCCAAAATACTAGAGTATGGTCACAGTGTAAGGATAGTATAGTCTGAAAGATGTTTTGAAAGTTTCCAGAAGGGCAAATGAATGTATACCTACTGCCCAATTTTTGACAATTTGTATATACACTTAATTAGAGCAGTTATCTAGGTAAAAAGGAAAAAAAGAAAAAACAAAAATTATCATTCAAAGTGATTAATGATATATACTCTACAAAAGAAAGGGCAAGTTTTCCAAAATATATACAGAAAAATCAGAATGATATGCAATTGAAATTATAAATATGTACTGTTCACTTTTTGGTTATTACCTAGGTTTATAATCCCAGCTAAGTAAACCAACCTAAAAGCTTTAAGCTAATTTATAGACATTAGGGCCACATTATTTGTAAATGAGAGGACCTTGAGCCCTGTACTCCTGATGAAGTAATATTTATAAATTTATCATTTCAAGAAATAGAAACAAATGTGATCGGCTGATACCGGGAAGTCCAGTTGAGTCATCAATTCAAAAGTTTCACTGTAAAAGCTTAATTATTTTGCTGTAACTAAAGAGGCAGGTATACAATCATCTTGAAATCATCCCTGATCTAACATTAGCCATTTAATAAAGAGAATTAATCTCTTTGGGGACTGATAAGATTACTGCAACACTAAGTTTACACATAAATACACAATCAATCTGATGGCAGTATTTTTGTTTTAGATTATGCTTTTGAAATTATTTTGCAGGTTTATGTACATTTTCTTTACAGGTATTTCAAATACTTAAATGAATAGAGTTTACTTATAAGACAAACTTATTAACTTTACAAAATACATTTTTCATAATTAATTTTAATCAATACTTTTGTAAATTGATTTAAGAGTTAGAGAATCTGAAAGACTTGTAATTTTCATTTAGTAGGATTTAATTAGTCAGTTTAATGAGAATTTAAACAGTGAAGAGAAATTAATTCATTAACTACATAATTATCATGATTTAATGATTAAACAATTGTTAACTGAATCTACAAGCCCAAATCATTGACAATAAGTCAAGATGTGAAGTGTTTATGAAGGTTCTCCTGTATGCACAAAAAGCCTCTGGGCAGTACAGACCTCTCAACAGAACTGAATCATGGACAGTTTATAACCTTATAACTTGTGCTTTAAAGGAAATGGGAATACAGGACATATCTTTGAAAAATATTCCATAAAAAAGCATGGAAACAGATTTTTGGTACTTAAAGGGGTATGTGTCAATTATTTGGAAAATGTATGCATGTGAAACACTTCATTCCCTTCTAATATGGGATAAATGAAGTGGTTCTATATTCATTGGTTGGTTTATTGAAGACATCCATCATATAATGATGCTTTCTTAATAGATTTGCACACCTGAAATGATAATTTGCTACTTCTACAACAATTTCCAGATTTAGCCTAAATTTCCAGACAATATGAATCAATTCTGAAAAGCAAGAATAAGCTTGCTATTGAGAAAACAGATACATTCTCCTATACTTACAGAATCATGAAGTTGGAGAAAACCTTAGAAAACATTTTAGCCTAGTAACTTATTTTACCAATAAGTGAACTAGCTAAGGGAAGGTGAGTAATTTATCCATATTATCACAGGTAGTTAATAACAAAGACCAAGTCAATCTTATTACTCCCATTCTCTCCCATCAAAGGTCCTTATTTTAGTTTGTATACAGTTGTCATTTTAGTTCACAAATTTCTACTTAGTTCTATTGATACGAAAACAAATCTGTAAGAAAAAATTGGAAATTTTCATCAGTATTATACATAATTTCTTTACATCTTTGCCCTCTTGAATTGCATATCCAAATTTTAAAGTGATATGGCTATGATAGTAATAATAGAATGCCTGTTATTATTTATCTCTATTGACAGCATGCTTCTTTTATAAATTCATGTCTCTGACAGTATCCATCTGATTTTAATCCCTCAAATATCCCATCAGATTTTAGGAGACCATTATCTCAAAATTATTTAGAACACCTAGGCAGAGTGTACCTCAAGTGTCAATAGGACCACAAAGTTAAAAATAAATGGGTGGTAATGCTAGTTGAAAGGAAGGAGAAAGTGGTAGGACCTTGAAGAGTACATACACACACACACACTTTTCACAGACCATCTTCACTTTCTGCCATAACCTGCTGTTCTCAAATAGCAGTTCTCAAATTCTGGTCTCTGGACCTCACTATAACTCTTAAAAATTATTGAAGAGTCCAAAAAGCTTTTGTTTATGTGGGCTGTATCTGTCAATACAGTTTGTCCCTGGGTATTCCCAGGGGATTGTTTCCGGGACCCCTGTGAATCCAAAATCCAGGGATGCTCAAATCCCTGATAAAAAGACATGGTACAGTCACCCTTTTCTTGATCTACATCCAAAGATTCAACTGACTGCAAAACAAAATCCAGGGGTGTGGAACTTGAGGGTACAGAACCCACAGACACAGAGGGTTCACTGAATTTACTGTAAGATAAAGCTAAGAAACTACAAAATGTAAATTATTGGTATATTTTTAGATTAATAAAAAATAAGTTCACATTAGTGCAAATAACACAGCTTAGGAAAAATTAACTGTTTTCCAAAACAAAAGCAATGAAAAAAGTTGCATTGTTTGAATTTTTGCAAATCTCTTCAAAATTTTGCTTTAGACAGCTAGATGCTTCTGCATTCAATCTGCTATTTGGCACTTAGTAAAAACATCTGGACTCACAGTGGTAGTCGAGAGCAAAAGGACTTCACAAACCCCCTGAAAGTGCTTCAAGGCCCCCCAGGGGCTCTCAGATCACACACTAGAAATATTGTCCTACAGTAAGAGAGGGAACCACAGCAGAACTTCATTTAAGCTCAGACCAGCTTCAGATACTCATTGAAACTTTTGGAGTGATCCAAATAAAAATATCAACTAATTGGACACCATAAGGAGCTATCCTTGGCTTCCTATTTTGGAGATGTGTCTGCCACAGGATTTCATGTTTCCAAAAGAGATTCCTATCTACCTATTGTCTTTACTTCTTTGTTTAGTGCTGTGATCACCAACAGTCATTGCATACCCTTTGTCATTGTCATGATCTATATCAGAGTCCCCCACCAATCTATACCTGTCTATATCTACCTATATCTGAATAATTACTGGCTGCAAACATCATGTTTTAAACTAGGAAGTTTGTGCATATATTTGAAAATGAAATTCCTCTTTAATGTACATTCTGAGTTGTTCATTGTTTGGTCGTAACCCTGCTAAAGTGAAGATATAACCAAAATTAAGAGTTGAAGAATGACAGCCTAAATGCATGTCAGCAATGAAGGTAAATACAGAATTTGCTCATCAAAATCCACTGCTTTCCTTAGGAAGATAGAGCAAGTCTATGAATACACGATAGAAAGAGTTGGCTACCATGTCAAAAACCAGGCAGGCTCCTAAGTCTTGCTCTTTCCTTCAGGACTAGATTATGACAACTATGACTGCATGCTTTCTAAGTCTCAGTCAAGGCTGTAAGACTTCCTATAAAGACAAGCTATAAGAAAAGGCGAGAGTGCTCTTAGGTAGCTACAGCGTGTTCCAACTCCCTCCCACGCCCAACAGATCATATATGACAGGAGAGTAGAATACTGATCTTTTTCCAAACCATAAACATACACACACTCTCAAAACCCTCACACTTAAACAATCTGTTGTTCTTTTGTTTTGGGTAGGATTATTATTTCCTTTAAAAATGCTTTTAAATGCTACTCTTTAAATTTTGGATAGCACTGGCTGCTGAGTATTTCAAAAGAAGATGCATATGTCATTGTCAAAGTTGCTTACATGAGTCAAGTGACACTGTCATTACAGAAGTACTGTCAGCCTTTTTTCCCCCTCTCTCTTCTCTTCCAGATTTCAAAGCAAGGTCTGCAATATTACAACTGTATTTCTGTTAACTTGAAGAGGACTGCTTTCCCCCCCAAATAGGTGGAATTTAAAGACAACCCCCCAATTCACAAATCTTCAATTCTGCAATGGAGATTAGGCAGCTCTAAACAGAGGTGAAACGGGAGGAAGCGTGTTGGGTGTTTAGACAGGACTACATGCATTTTTCTTTTTTCAACTAAGCTGACACTTCATGTTTTTATTTACCTTTGTTTCTTTCATATAACTTCTGAAATGCAAACAATTCATGCATGTGGATTTTGCAAGCCACTGATAAATGGTAGATATTATTTTATGTATTAAGAAAAATAATTCTCAGCAGATTTGGATGATATGTAAACCCCGTTCTGCCCATAATCTTTCTGAGACGTTTTATGTATCTGTGAAAATGACCAAGAAAAGATTCAAATCAAATTCATCTAAAGTTTGACTATTTGGCCTATAGTTTATATTTTAAACCTAAGGAAACATACTAGAATTTACTGTCAAAATTGATGTCAGTGACTGACAAAGATACTCAGGGTGGCATCAATTAAAAGAAGAGTGAATTTTCAATTCAGTCTGTCTTATAAAGACTAAGTTACTTAAAATGGAAGTTCCGAATAGTAATTAATTCATTTACCAGGTAGTTTATTATTGCTGAGCTCCTTCCCGTTTCACCTCTGTTTAGAGCTGCCTAATCTTCACTACAGAATTGAAGATTTGTGAATTGGGGGGTTGTCTGTGGCCCCCTGTAAGTTATTTATGTTCTTTAGACCTCATTATAAAAGTAAGTTTAAGATGCCATTACTAACCAGATGTCTGACCTCAGATAATAGTAATAAACTTAACAACTGCAAAGTATTTTATGGTATAAAAATATTTTTGCATTATTTTTGTGTTTGTACATTTTATCTGCCTTTACCAGATGAAACACAAGATGTACCGTTAAACTGGAATTTCATTAAAAAAATAATCATTTATTGTATGTCCCAAGTATGGGCCATGTTGTATTTTCATTTGCCTAATCTAACAATTCTGTATTTGAAGAAGCCAAGGCTGAGGGAGATAGACATTTTACCCAAAGTCAACAGGTTCTTTTGACTCCAAATCCAGTCTGTTTTTTCTGTATTGCCACTGTGCTTAGACACTGTAACCTCAATTTTCATAAAAAAATAAAAGAAGTATGGTAGGAGTGGGTCTAACCAAGGTAACTGTTAAACCGCCTTCCATTTGCAAGAAGCTGTGTTCCCAGAGATTTCCTGAGGGCAGTGTGAAATAACGCTACACTCTTAGACAGGATTAGGTTATTGGTTGTAACCAACAGTTACTCTTGGCTCATTTAAACCAAGAAGGAATTCAAAGATACTAGGTAGCTTACAGGAAATCCTGGGAACAAGAGAACCAAGTCTGAAGACTGCAGAACAATGAGCAGTTCCCAAATTCTCCATTACAACTGGCTGGTGAAGACCAGGGCCACTGCACTAGGCAGAAACCCTGCAGACAGTGCTGGGAGTGGGCACTCTGAAAGCTCCGTGTCTGCCAACCACATTCCACCATCTTCACTAGGAAGGGCTCAGTGCATATCCTCCTACTTCCTATGATTCTTCTCTAGATTGAAGTCTTCAATTATGTCTAATTGGTGTTGTCTAGACCACGTCATCTCTATGTGTTAACTGCAAGGGCAACTGGAAAAGCAAGTTCCTGGATTTTACCCTAGAAGAGAATGATTCTTACAATGGGAAATTCCCCATACATAATAAGTATGTATGGTTTAATAAGTAACAGTTTAATAAATAAGCTTAATAAGTAATGGACAGCAGAGAAAGTATGCCACAGGTTGACATTAGCAACATGCTTGGCCAGAATAATTATGTTCATTTTTAGTAAAACTACATCATACTCATTCCCATCACACATCCACTTGTGTCATCTGCCTTAACCCAACCTATTTTAAAATTTCCTTTCCTGTCAGATGATAACAAAGAACATACATATTTTATTATATATGGAATCTTCATCCATACAGAAAACCTGACCCAAGGCACCAACCTATAAATGCAAAGTACCATACTATCTATTCGAATAGCTTTGAAAGCCCCAGAGTTTGCCTCATGTAGTTTCTCAGATCCCCAGATTTCATTTCATTGTAGGAGAAGAGCATACCTCCCTTAGAGAAATTCTTGTCACTTTAAATTCCAAGATCCCAGAAGTGTTTGCTTTTCAGCATCCTGAAACACTAAAGTGCTGACAATTGTTAATCTTTGTTATGGATGAAGTTTTTATTTTAAATCCAAGATCTATAAGCTTCTCTACATAAAGGTTTAAATAATCTACACTTGTGGCTCCTGCAGGTTTATCTTGCCTGTAGAACTGACATTGCAAGTGCTGTGCATGGATCATGCAAAGAAAAGAGACACTGCAGAATATACATTGGTTTTCTGAAAATGCATAGAAATTCTAAAAGGACTATCAAAGACTGGATGTCCATAAATAAGCTATTCAGCTACTTCACTGCTTAAACTGAACCCATTGCCTTATAGTGGTCCTGATCTACACTCCTCAGAAACTCTTTTCTTTCTGGTGCTGAGATGAAGAATCTCATTTCAATGACATCCTTACTGCTTAGGTAGATTCATAGATTCCATTAGGCTAAATAAACTTCGAAGAGAAACACATATATTTTTTGAGTTTTATTTACCTCATACTAATTTTTGATTCTTACAAATTATATCTGAAGAAACATGGGGGAAATAGACAGTCAGAGCTGAAAAGAACTTAAATTTTCTTCAAAAAAGTCTTTATTTCTAGCTTAAAATGTTGTCTAGTCCTGCATTCCAAAAAGAAACAACCTTGAATTCAACAGCATTTAAGAAAAATCACAAGTATTCTTTAAAATTTTAGTCCATCTATTTTGACTTGGGTATAAATGGTACGGGAATAGATTTTTTTGAGGAAATTTTTTCTGTATAAATAAAGAAGAGAAAACTATGCAGACTGTCCAGTTAATACATTATGTCTTTCGGTAAATGATTCAGTGGGATAACCTCCATCTTTTCCCGTATAAATAGGATAATTGAATTTCTTTTAACAGCCCAAGCTCTCAAGTCATGAAGAATTGAGTCAATACCAAAACACTAACATCTCCCCCAATAAAACTTTGACATTTTTCCTATTTTCTTTCTTGGGTAGAAAATAGAACATGTAAAAGCTATTTATACTAAATTTCCTCATTAATTTATACTAGGTGGTCCCCTGAAATAAGCAAAGTCACATTAAGCATTTTTATACTCCAATATAATCTTGAATGTAAAACTTTGTTAAAGTAAAAATCCAAGTAAGTCATGAAGACAAAAGAAGTTACCAGAAAGTAATCACTAGTCTTTAACATGTGAAGGAATTTAGGTGGGTATTTCTGCTAACTATCTAGCAAGAAAAATCTTCACAAGAATATTTGGTGGGAAAACTATGGTTATGGCTGATGGTATGTGTATCAGTACCCAATATCTTCTTCCTGAGCCATTCCTCATTCTTGGTGAGTCTATATAAAGTTTATAATAATCTGACAATTCATAGGGTTGTCTTCATCCCTATGGGATTCCCAGGTGGTGCTAGTGGTAAAGAACCTGCCTGTCAGTGGAGATGTGGGTTTGATTTCTGAGTCTGCAAGGTCCCCTGGAGAAAGAAATGGAAACCTGATCTAGTATTCTTGCTGGGAAAATCCCATGGACAGAGAAGCCTGGTGGGTTATAGTCTGTGGGTTCCAAAGGGTCAGACATGACTGAGCATGCACACATGCACGCACATGCGCACACATGCACACACACACACACACACACACTTCATGCCTATATACTTCACTTGGATACCTTGACATAGTGAAAGGCATGTATATGGCATGCTTTTCCCTGCCAACATATGACACTTGGTCTTCATTTGCAAAGTCATTTGCTCTAAAAAAGAAACTCCATCAATTGGTGTAGACCCACGTGTGAAACCGAGTAGAACGTTAGAGAGTAGGTGTTCTCAGGTGGCCCTATTTCTATGTCTACAGGTAACTACCTGCTCTAATGTATTTATACAATGTATTTATAAAAATGTTTTCCTGTGCTTTTCTGCATTTTCAAGAAAATGTCACAAGTTTCTCAAAAACCAATTAAGAACACAATTTAATCACTGATACTTGTCAGCATTCATGTCATTATCACACATGCCAGTCATATTTATGAGGTGTTAGTCACTCAGTCGTGTCCGACTCTTTGTGACCCCATGGACTGCAGCCCACTAGGCTCCTCTGTCCATGGAATTCTCTAGGCAAGAATAATGGAGTGGGTTGCCATTTCTTTCTCCTCATATGAAGGTGACAATTATTTATCTTAGCAAACCCGTTCCTGTTCAAGAAGCAATCAAGAGTAGGATAAGGTCGCTGTATACTCTGATATGCAGTGACAGCTAACACACCTAAGTACACAGTACTTAGGCACTAGGGATGGAACTTAAATGTTGGTACAAGCATCCCATTTCTCAAGTTTGGTACCTTGTTTGAACTTTTAAAAGGCTTTACTACTAATGAATTTTATACCTAAGTAATTACAACAGTTGGGCTATGTTTCTTTCTGGTTGCTAACTACTGAATTTAAAATATACTGGCAGCCAGTTGCTTTCTTTTCTTTATGCTAAAGGAGATACCGATAACCAGTAGACCTAGAGTACTAACTATGTGCTATGAGACTGAGGGGTATACAGGCAAATAGAGGGATGCAGAGGTATGGAGCCTGCCTTCTGTACCTGGCATACCCAAAAAGGAAAGGCAAGGGCTGATTGATTTTTAACTGCAAAGTAATGATTTCCTGAGCCTCTCAGTCATTTGTCTAACTCTCCCGGCTTGGTGTTTATCATCTCCCTAGAAGTAGTTTAGACCTGATTGAATGTGCATTTCTAAAAGCTCCAGAGATTATTAAAGTCCAATTGTCAGCCCATAAATCATTCCAAGATTTTATATTATGTGACTCTGAGGCATCCATGCTACTAATTGCAGATTTCCTTCTAAGGCTGTTATGATAGCCCAAGTGCAATTCTTAATCCCCCTGTGACTTAGTCGGCTATTCATAGACTGAGTAACATCACCATCCAGGCTGTAGAAGAAATTGAAATTTTGTTCAAAGGCTAACCAAATCATGGTTGGCTGAGGCATCTGCCATCTGATTACCTAATAAATTAAGATATTAGCTATATACCTGTTACCTTATGATATCCCATCTTGCTTTTTCTTTATTTCAATTATTTCCAAGATTTTTACTTTTATTCTTCCCTAAAATATTCACCAATGTCATCATATTCAAAATAAAAAAATGTTCAATTTAAGAAATATTTATTGCAGCACTACAATGTTGCAGGAACTATGCTAGGGGATCACCATTTGAAAAAATCAACTAACTGTAACACATATAGATGCACCAGTCATAGAATATTCTGCAGAGTGATGAGTGTCAAACTAGCTATGAGGGAATCAGAACCATGGAAGCTTCCCTAGAGATAGTTAACTGTAAGCTAGAGGATGAGAATTCCTCTTGGGGTACAAGAGATATAGAGGAGAAGAGGGTCCATTTGGGGGAACACTGGCTAAAGCAGAGGTTTTACAGGAAAGAAAAGGCCAGAATTGAAGTTGGAAAGGGAATCTGGAACTAGTTAAACCAATCATAGATTCTTCTGGTCTTGTTCTGTTGGAATCATTCCAACCCTATGTACTCCCTCTCCAAAACCATAGGAGGCATTACGAGTTCTCAGAATGTCTATTTGTACTGGTTTTCCTATCTTCATGCTAGTCATTTCCCCTCGCTTCTTTCTCTTAACTATATTCAATCTTTCACCCCATGGACAGAGGGATGTAAGATGCAAACCCTGCAAATCATGGCACTCAGTGTCTCTGTAGCTCTCACCTGCTCTAGCCCATGTGTTCTATCAGGCCATATATCCCCTCTACAACCTGGCCCTTGCTCTCCTTCCAGTTGCATTTTTAGGGGATCTTCAGTTATTAATCCTTGAATTCAGCATATGCTTCTGCTGCATCATTAATCTTAAGAAACCCTCCTCTCACTCCTGCATCACCTTGAAAGCTGATATTTCTTGGAGGGGGTTGCTTTCTAGAATAACAGAAACATACAGCCTCCTCTTCTCTGCATTTACAACACTTCATATGTACTTCAATGAAAACATTTATCATACTGATTATAATTATATTTTACCCTTCTCCTAAAGAACTTTAGTTCTTTAAGGCTACATAGTTTATCCTGTTCATCATTATTTCACCAAGAACTAGCAATTGTTCCCGGCCTCCAGCAAAGGATTATTTTATGGACAAATAAGTGAACTTTAAAATTTGAGTCAAAGAAGAGAGAACTTCAAAAAAATGAGGGACTGAGTCAACAGTCATTTTACACAGAAAAGTCAAGGAGAATTAGGGTAAAAGTTATTAATGATACTTTCAATAATTTCTCAAAAGATTAAGAAGTGAATTGGTAATGAGAATGTAGCAACAGGAGATCATCTATACAATATTTACAAGTTGACCATATCTGTAAGACCCAGAGGGAAAAAAGTGAATGTGTTAGTCATTGAGTCATGTCCAACTCTTTGTGACCCCATGGACTGTAGCCCACCAGCTCCTCTCTCCATGCAATTCTCCAGGCAAGAAAACTGTCTGGAGTGGATAGCCATTCCCTTCTCCAGGGGATCTTCCCTCCAAAGGATCAAACCCAGGTCTCCTGCAGGCAGATTCTTTACCATCTGAGCCACCTGGAAAATGCAGAGGAAGATCCAGGGAAGGAACACCCAGGGAAAACCCAGAGGAAGAAATTAATGAAAAGAGAAAGATTGAAAATACACACAGATGGGATAATTGATGGGAAATGATTTCAAAGGAGATAAGGAATAGCATCAAATTACATTTGGAGAGACTTGTCTTATAGAGTAAGGAAGATTTATTAGACGAGTGGTAACGTGGTGCACTGCAAAGTAAAAAAACAAACAAAAAAACAGTAAGTTCACAAGTAGGAGAAACAGGGTTTGAGCATTTATGCACTTACACTTTATGTCTTTACAGTATACCTCATTGCCTAGAGCATAAAAATAGTTCAATAAATATGTGCTAAATAATTGTTAACTATATTTTAGGAAACATAGGCTCACTATTGGAGTATGAGGACCTAAGAGAAATATAACTACTTGGAGAACCTACAGTTGTGGTTTCAAGTGGTAGCTTGGGTAGAATAAAGTTTAGCTCTCCATAATATCTACCCTATATCCATATAAAGTTCAGGTAATAATAGTAATAATAACAGATACTGACTATGAACTGTCTTTCAATCTTAAAGTACTAAAAGTAACTTTAGAAACTTTTGCTATTTTCCTAAATCCATAATATGCGAGCTAAATAAACACAGAATGCTATTATGCAAGCAAAAATTCAGGACAAGTCTCCTAACTTCTATTTCCAAATAGATTGTCAACCTTATGTTCACCCTATATAGAAATGCTAGAACTTCCTCTAAATATCCACCGTGAAATCAAGTGAGAGAAGATACTAAAGTGGAGCAAAAAATTTATAAGCAGCATAAGGACCCAGTTGAAGGCTGACATCTTAAATTTATAATGACATCAATTGGCAATATTTTTAAATTGTCTTATTTGGTTCCTGGTAAAGCAAATGTTAAGTGTCTAAAAGAATTTGAGAATGTTGGTAACCCTGGCTATGCGAATCCATGAGGAAAAGACAAGAGCCAGAGAGGCATAGTGTGTTGTCTGTGACAAGCATTTGTTGAACTTAATCCCTACCCTCTTTCCACTGGGCAGCTGGTTGTTCTTATCTCCTATTGCTTCTCATGGCATAAAGGTTCAGAAAGATCTTTTATCATGACTATAAGCCAAAACAGGCATCTGAAGTTTGTCTAGAAAAGCCTGCGGATACTTTCTCAGCATCCTTTCATTTTGGTTAGATTTGTCCTAACTCATGCATTATATCATTTATTCATTCAACAAATGTTTATAGAGCACTGACTCTATGCCAGACACTGTTCCATGTACTGTGCTGCAACAGCAAACAAAGAGGCAAGATCCACACTTTTATGGAACTCAGTATTTTGATCATGGAAAAGAGATTTTAAATGGCTACACATACACTTAAATTTTTTTGGAAAAGGTATTTTTTATTAATTGATAAACTAAAATTAAAAAAAAAAAACCAAGAAGACTGTCAGATTAAGGGACTCTGTAGACTAGAATGTGAGAGTTGAACCATAAAGAAGGCTGAGCACTGAAGAATTGATGCTTTTGATCTGTGGTGTTGGAGAAGACTCTTGAGAGTCCTTTGGACTGCAAGGAGATCAAACCAGTCAATCCTCAAGGAAATCAGTCCTAAATATTCATTGGAAAGACTGATGCTGAAACTGAAGCTCCAATAATTTGGCCATCTGATGTGAACTGACTCACTGAAAAAGACCCTGAGGCTGGGAAAGATTGAAGGCAAGAGGAGAATGGATGGCAGAGGATGAGATGGTTCGATGGCATCAGCAACTGAACAGACATGAGTTTGAGCAAACTCCGGGAGATGGTGAAGGACAGGGAAGGCTGAAATGCTGCAGTCCATGGAATTGCAAAGAGTTGGACATGGCTGAGAAACTAAACAACAAAACTAGGTCAAGAAAGACCATTATCAGGAGCTCAAATGTGAACTGAGAGTTGATGGATACCAAAGAGCCATTCATGTGACAACGTGAATGTAGAGCATTTGAGGCCTAGGTAATAGGTAAGGAATGAGCTTGCAGTGTGGCTGGAGCACAGGAAGAATTTGCAAGAAAGGTAACGTGCTTGGGTCACAGTGAATGAGGGAGAAAGGAGCACTAGATAAGGGCAAATGAGAAGACACAAAACAAGTTTCTTTTTGGAATACTGTGCAGGCTATGATAAATAGTCAACATATTTCTCCCTAAAACAGGAAGCCACTAAACAGTTTCAGCAGAGGTTTGACATGAAATGATTTGTATTTCAAACAGCAATTTAACTTTCACCTCAAGAAAGGATGTTGAGAAGAAATAGGGATGCTATTGCTAGGAAGTTATTGCAGTAGTCTGAGAGAGAGATGATGGTGGCATTGTCTAAAATAGTAAAAGGAAGTAGATGAATGCATGATGTTTCTAGAGAGAGAACTGATAGGACTTTGACATCTATTGGATGTGGGTATGAAAGAAAATGAGAAATCAAGAATCAGTTCTAGATGTTAGTCTGATGTTGAACTTCAAAGAAGTGATAGTGTACAACCACTCTAAAGACACAAATATCTACCTGACACTCAGAGTATACCAGTTATGATTGTAAACTCAAGCCTTTTTTTAAGCTCTTCCAAATATGCTTCTTATTTTGTGCGTGTGTGTATGCACAGTCACTTAGTCATGTTTGATTCTTTGCAACTCTATGGGCTATAGCCCACCAGGCCTCTCTGTCCATGGGATTTTCCAGGCAAGAGTATGGGACAGGGTTGCCATCTTGTATCTTTAGCATAGCCTAAATTCCTGTGACCTCAGATGAAAATGCTTGAGTCAGCTGGGACTTCTTTACTTCTTTCACATACTAAATCCAGTCTGGCACACACAGCCATGTAGATTATATTTCTAAAATGTCTCTTAAGTATTTATTCTCTGTTATATTGCATTTGACATTGTCCAGATGTGCTCAGAATCTTCACTGGACCATTGCCTACTAACCCCAAGTTTCTACTTTGTCTCCAAGTTTCTTCATCTATGCTTATTCCCATCAAGCTGCAAGCTGCTGCCACAGTTGTCCTCATAAATCAAGGATTGGATATATTTATATGCTTTTGTGGTACATAAATCAGATAAAAAATGTGATGACTCCCAACTTGTGTGTTAAGGCTAAATTCCTGAGCTTGTGACATAGTAGCCTTTTCCAAGGGTATATGGTTGGAACAATAACCCTCTCTGATTGACTGGCCTGAGAAAGGATGAAAAGTAGGATTTCTATATCTATCGTGTACCTTTTTCAAATGAGTATGTCAATTGCCCTTTCTTGAAAATGATTGTATACTATTTGATATTCTGTTCTTTGGATATGTTCTAATATTTCTAGTCACTAGTCAGAAGATACCTCTTATTGATAGGTGTCAGGGTCCCCGGGAGTTGTAAGCATCGTGACACCAGTGGGAATGGGTCATCTGAGACAATGCCAATAGTTGCTATTTCAGTCACTAGGGATGCAAGGGAAAATGACCCCAATCAGGAGAGAATTCTTCATCCAGAGAATGTACACAATGCCAGAGAGGATGCTTTGTGAGAAATTGAAAGATATCATAGGACTCTAGACCACTGTGTATGTGTGCTTCAGAGATTTGATATCACCTGATATTCTGTTTTAATAAAACTTTTTTTTGCCAAAGCCTGGCAAATAGGCTTACCCATTCAGTGGACATCTGGGTTTTGTGGTATTTAGGAAGAGAGTATAAATTACTATAAAAAAACTAGTATATCCTATGTCACAGGTACCAAAGTCGCAGCATTATATTATATTCAAATATATTATTGCATTTTCTTATGAGTTTTTTAATATGTGCAAGTTCTGACTCTCCAGATAGTTTGTATATCTGTTTTTAGGACATGGGTATCATCAAATATTTTTCTATTTTTCATAAGCATTAAGAGAAAATTATGGTTATTTTTAAACATTTTTTAGTTTAAATAGA
The DNA here is from genome assembly GCF_023699985.2 of Odocoileus virginianus. Classification (NCBI taxonomy): domain Eukaryota; kingdom Metazoa; phylum Chordata; class Mammalia; order Artiodactyla; family Cervidae; genus Odocoileus; species Odocoileus virginianus. The sequence continues at coordinate 33,688,960 of NC_069675.1, read as the reverse complement.
TTGCTTCCAGTATCAAATAGCTTAAACTAGAATCAGCTAAAGTCTTCTCTGGAATTAGCAGAAAGAAAACGCCAGAAGGAAATGGAAGGAGGCTGAGTTATAGGAAGGGTTCCAGTAAGAAGAAGGTGAAAGAAAACATATCAGAGATAAATTTGTCTTACTGGACAAAGTAGTAAGGGGTGAGCCTTGGGAAGAGAAATACTACTTGGTCTTTCTGAGATGACAAGTCACCAAGCAAGGTTTATAAATAATAAACCCATAAGAAATTATAGAAACAGCCTGTTGGATTTAAAGCAAAATGAACTCAGCCCTCATGAATCTGTTTCCAAGTTAACCTGATAAAATTACCCTTAATTTAAAATTTCACAGTCACTCCACATTGGGTGCATATTAGAGGTTCATTGGGTAATTACTATTTTTTAGCATTACATACAATTTAGACCAGACTCAGGCAATGTAGTGTAAATTCTTTCCCTTGAATCTGACCTTAACCACAAAGTCTAATTATCTAACCAGGGCAGTTAGCAGGGCAGAGAGAACCCATTATCTAGAGCAGGTTTTTGCAAAATGCCAGTTCACTCATCATTTATTGGCTAAAAGGCAATCTGACCTTGGGTATGAAGTCATTTTCTGAAAATCGTCTTGAAATCCAGTAAATCCACTAGAAACTCTGCAGAAATTGAGATTATGAGCACCAAACACGTGTTTCCTAGACACAGCCTGACATGACAGTGCAGGAAACATCTCTCATGTTAATGTTCTGACTCCAGCGGCCACTGCAGGGGTATTTCTGTATTCAGAATGTGCAGTCACAGAAACAGCGTGATCGAAAAGCTTGGCGTGTGTTAAATGGCTCAGTGTTTCGCAGACAACAGAAAGTTTCACTTGCACAAAGTAGCAGAATTAATGCGTCAAGGTTGGTGACAAGCTCTTAAGTTGATACATACATCAAGAAACTGAGCTCCTCATAACCAACCTGTCATACTTGATTATGTTCTGGGAAAATGCCCCACATACAATTGTGATTTTGTTTACTAAATCTAATGTATTAAATGCAGTCTACTGCTAAAAATTACTCCCATATTTATATAGGAGGATGTATTTCCATAAGCTATCTAATAGAGAATAATTTAAACAACATTAACCATAAAGAATTTGAAGAAAACATTGTTATAGTTTGCATTAAAATGCCATGAGATTAGAGAGGCTTAGAATAGATGATTTGAGGGAATCTTATTTTCCTGCAAGTCTATTTTATTTGAAGTATGGTAAACACTGCCTTAAAATATTCTCTCTCATAAACAGAGCACCCCAATCTTAAGAGTTCCTAATGGAGATATTCTGAAATTGTTCATTTGGGATAATGACAAAGAATACAGATGGAAGAGGGAATCATGTGTTCCTAAGTTAGGAGAAATTGCCATATTCTTGCTCTCTGTGAAGTTGATTACTAAAACCAATGTGAAGGTGTGATCTTGTCAAATTGTAGTGAATGGAGCATATTTGCACAAGGGCAATGTCAAAGACCCTGTGAGAGTGTGAACCAACATCAGCAGTAGGCCCAGTGTCCAGTGACTCTTCCAAACAAATGGAGACTGACTCATGAAAGTCAGGTGAACTATTAATAAGGGTTAGGAATTGAGCAGCATCTGGATATGGAAGGTGCAGAGCAACAGGACTAGGCGTGGTCAATACCTTGAACTAGGCAAGTCCAAGGGATGGGAAGTGTGCAGTGGAGAAGGCGCAGGGACCAGGGAGCTATGATGACTAACTAGCTATTTTCCTGGGCCACTGGAGCAGAGTGACTTTATTCTAAGAATCATATATGTAGGCAGTCGATACAGTGCATGGCTGCAACATCAGAACACATTAAGCTCTTTCATGTATTAACTTTATGATCTTGGGCATGTTACTTTACTTCTTCTCTAAGCTTCAATTTCTCCATCTAAATGAACTAACATGTGTGGGGGTTGCAGTGAAGAAACTACAAAGGAACTTGATAACATAAGTGGCATACAGTGAGCAAACAATAATATTAACTTTTATTAGTATTGCCTTTGTGCTCCTTATATCACCCCAAATCATAGTGAATTAAGACAAGATTGATCCCAAGCCTGGGATGACCCCTGACTCTGTGGACTTAATAGGCTCCAGCTAGGTTTAGAGGCACATTGAGTGGCCCAGGCAACTGTTAGTTGTAAGATATTTTCAGGTACAGTTGGTCTCCATATTAGTTTCACTTAGCAGACACCTTGGGAGCTTTATAAAAACCAATTCTGTGCTCCCAGTCTCCCTGATTCTGATATGAATGATGTTGGGAGTAACCTAGGCATTAGTTTTTAAAAGTTCCCCAGCCAGGTGATTCTAATGTGCTAGCAAAACTGTTGTTACTGTCTTGGAGAACAGCCAAGTGACTGGAAGGACTTTTGACAAACTAAGATTTCTCTAAAAGAGGATGGAGTTATACAGATGGCAGCTATTTAAATCAGCCCTAATAGGGAGATGAATTTAGAAATGACTGTAAATTTCATAGAAAAAGAATAATCAAGAGGTACCAGCATATTATTAATTGGAAGGTCTACATTTCTTCAACATCTTTGTGGGATGTACTTATGTGGAAAGTACAATCAGTTCTAAAAAGATTAAAACTTGCATTATTTGAATACCCAGCAAGTTGCATATCAACAGTGAGACAGATGGAGACGGAGACAGGGGAGGGACAATGACAGACTAAGACAGAGATAGAGTCAGAGAAGGTCATTAGAGTCTTTTAGATGACTTTAAGAAGTTACATAATTCTTGGGTGCACCAAACATTTCAAGTTCTGTGTTTGATGAATCATACTCCAATCCTGAATACTACTGTGAGCTTAGAAGTAGATTTAATAGTGAAGTAGTAAGAGGCCTGGAAGTACCTGAGGCAGAAGGAAAAACAGAGGGGAAAAAGAAAGAAGTTCAGAAACAACAGTGGCAGCAGTAGCAAGAAACGATGGGTTACCAGTAGCTAAGCAATGAATAAGCAATAAAATACAAGGATTAAAGACAGAGTGCCCCAAAACCAAAACTTCACATTTTAGAAAGAAGCAGGAGCAAAAACAAAGAGGCTAAGTGGCAGTCTCGGTAGGAAATCACTCATTGGAGCGGATTCTGGTTAGTCTGGGAAGTCTGCCTTTCCCCTTGCTGAGAGTCCCTGGTTTCTAATACAAGTGTCTCTTCTTTATTAGCAGGTGCCAGGTGATTTAGTGGCCCTTTCACAAGTTCTTGTCTTTGAGTCTCTAACCAGAAGCACGATATTAGAAAGACAGTAAGCAAGCAAGGGCTGAGGGTGGAAGCTCCCTTAAGGATAAGTAAGAAGACTGAATTTGGATCTCAGTTTTCAAAGAAGAAAGAAATCTAATCACTTTTTAATCTCTGATTTTGGCAACTGGGACTTGCTCTCCCACTAGATTCTTCTACAAATCTCAGAGCTATAAACCTTAAATTGCTAACAACAGCATCGCCTCTGCAGTCCATCTTACAGCCCCAAGGTCATCTGTGATTTGCATAATTAGCAGTTCTAATTTATTTTTTTCTTCAAAAGAAAATCAGATTTGTGATTAAAAATAGAGTATTATCAGATTCTTGTTCTTCAAATGGTTTTCATTCTAGTTTGCAATTGTTTTTAGGTACTAAAAGAGTATAATAATTAGGATCCATTATCAAGATGATTGGAACACTGAATCACTATAATGACCTCTGTCTATTTAAATCACAGTGGCATGTTCTTATAAATGATAGTTTTATAGCCATTTCTGGAATCTAAACTCAAGGAAGCAAAATAATCCTATCTTGCTGAGACAGGCTGTACCTCCAAGAATGGAATTGTCTTTTTTAGCAAGAAAGTTACAAGTATTTTCCTTCAAAGTAGCAAGTGGAGGGTGAACATACTCCCAAAGGGTCACCAGATGGCAGAACCCACCTGCCAAATGCTCCAGTACCCCTGGCACCTACTGAGAAAGGAGAGAAGAGATTTGTGCATGGTTTATTAACTTCTCCACTAAACCACCAACTTCTCAAAAACCGCAGATCATTCTTTCTCTCTGGGAAATAAGTGATTAAAAAAAAAAAAACTTCTACAAGGAATGGTTTTCCTTCATTCTACTTTTAGAATCTGTCACCAACTCAATGGACATGGGTTTGGGTAGACTCCAGCAGTTGGTGATGGACAGGGAAGTCTGGCGTGCTGCAATTCATGTGGTCACAAAGAGTTGGACACGACTGAGCAACTGAACTGAACTGAGCGCAATGAGGGTTTCTATAGAAATATTTTTTCTTACTTCCTGGCCTACCTGGTTACTTATCTCAAGGTTTTCACCATAGTTCTTTCCTTTGTCATCCACATAAAGATGACTTCCTTTTAGTATATTTTTTGTCCAATTTATTTGAGGTATAATTGATACATAAGTTTAAGGTGTACAACATAATGATTTAATACATATATATATAGTAAAATAATTATAGTAAATTTAGTTAACATCCATCATTCACATAGACACAAATTACTCTTTCTTGTGATAAGAATTCTCTTAACTTCCATATATACACTATTGTTAACTATAATCACCATGCTACATATTACATCTCCAGAACTTATTTGTTTTATAAGTTTGTATCTTTTGACCACCTTTACCCAATTTCCCTACCTTCATCCCCAGCCTCCAGCAACCACCAATTGGATCTCTTTCTATGAGATATTTTTTAGATACCACATCAGTGTTATCATACAGTATTTGTCTTTCAATTTCTGATTTCACTTCAATTCAGTTCAGTTCAGTCGCTCAGTCATGTCCGACTCTTTGTGACCCCATGAACCGCAGCACGCCAAGCCTCCCTGTCCATCACCAGCTCCCAGAGTTTACTCAAACTCATGCCCTTCGAGTCAGTGGTGCCATCCAGTCATCTCATTCTCTGTCATCCCCTTCTCCTCCTGCCTGCAATCCCTCCCAGCATCAGGGTCTTTTCAAATGAGTCAACTCTTCGCATGAGGTGGCCAAAGTATTGGAGTTTCAGCTTCAGCATCAGTCCTTTCAATGAACACCCAGGACTGATCTCCTTCAGGATGGACTGGTTGGATCTCCTTGCAGTCCAAGGGACTCTCAAGTGTCTTCTCCAACACCACAGTTCAAAAGCATCAATTCTTCGGTGCTCAGCTTTCTTCACAGTCCAACTCTCCCATCCATACATGACCACTGGAAAAACCATAGCCTTGACCAGATGGACCTTTGTTGGCAAAGTAATGTCTCTGCTTTTTAATATGCTATCTAGGTTGGTCATAACTTTCCTTCCAAGGAGTAAGCGCCTTTTAATTTCATGGCTGCAGTCACCATCTGCAGTGATTTTGGAGCCCAAAAAAATAAAGTCTGACACTGTCTCTGCTGTCTCCCCATCTATTTCCCATGAAGTGATGGGACCAGATGCCATGATCTTAGTTTTCTGAATGTTAAGCTTTAAGCCAACTTTTTCACTCTCCTCTTTCACTTTCATCAAGAGGTTTTTCAGTTCCTCTTCACTCTCTGCCATAAGGGTGGTGTTATCTGCATATCTGAGGTTATTAATATTTCTCCCAACAATCTTAATTCCAGCTTGTGCTTCATCCATCCCAGTGTTTCTCATGATGTACTCTGTATAGAAGTTAAGTAAGCAGGGTGACAATATACAGCCTTGACGTACTCCTTTTCCTATTTGGAACCAGTCTGTTGTTCCATGTCCAGTTCTAACTGTTGCTTCCTGACCTGCATACAGGTTTCTCAAGATTTCACTTAGGATAATGAAAATCAGATCAAACATAAATGCAAATCAAAATGACAAAGACATACCACCTCATAACTGTTAGAATGCCTATAATGAAAAAAAAAAAAAAAAAGCACGAGAGAGAAAACAGATGCTGGCAAGGATGTGGAGAAAAGAAACACTCATGAACAGTTGGTGGGAATGTAAACTGGTGCAATCACTGTGGAAAACAGTATTGCTCCTCAGAAAATTAAAAATAGAACTACCATACTATCCAATAATTATACCTGGGTATATATCCAAAGGAAATAAAATTACTAACCCCAAAAGATATCTGTAGATCATGTTCACTGCAGAATTATTTACAATAGCCAAGACATGGAAACTAACAGATGAGTAAACATATAAATATATATTTGAAAAAAACAATATAGATATAGATATATAGTAGAATACTATTCAGCCATAAAAAGAAGAAAATTCTGCCACTTGCTGCAATATAGATGGAACTTGAGGGCATTATGCTTAAGAAAACAAGTCATAGAGAGAAAAATCCTGTATGGTTCCTTTAGTATATGAATAGATAAGGGCTTCCCAGGTGGCACTAGTGGTAAAGAACCCACCTGGCAATGCAGGAGATGTAAGAGATGCAGGTTTGATCCCTGGGCCTGGAAGATCCTCAGGATGAGGGCATGGCAGCCCACTCCAGTATTCTTGCTCAGAGAATCCCAAGGACAGAGGAGCCTGGAGGGCTACAGTCCACAGGGTCGCACAGAGTTGGACAGGACTGAAATGACTCATCATGCAAGGAAAAGTGAGTGAGAAGAGGGGTTAGGATTGATCATCATGATCCTTTATCTACCATTGCTCTCTGTGAAGCCACCGATCCATTTCTTCACTGCTGCTCACAGGTTAGGACTTAGAGACTCAGAACGCTCCCACACAATGCCGGAACAAGACAGCATCTCTGCAGGGCCAGCATCCCCAACCAGGCAAGCCTCATTTTTAAGATGACCACGCATGCTGGTCAACCTGGTTTATGCCAGTTGTCTTGGCATATTTATTAATAGCACTTCCTTTCCTTCTGTAAAATCATCTCTGCCTGAAAAACAAAGTATGAGGTCACCCTACTGATTTCCCTTTGTATTGCCATTCCTCACTTCTACCTCCATCACCACATAGATCTGTCAAGATATTTCAGATTTTACTGAGTTACTGGAGGAACTCATGAGGAGTAAATTAGAGAATTTCCAATAAAATCTAATACATGTAATTTTTCTTGAAGTCCAACAGGAAAAGACTGAATATATTTTACTTTGTCTAGGGTCTACCCATGGACACACCCCAGTATCTAATGTTTCTCCCATTCTGAATTGCATATAGTCCTGTGTGTGTGCGCACATGTGCAAGCAGAAGTGGGGTTGGTCTCCATGAGTCCTTCCTATCAATTATTCTAAATATACACACACTCTTAATGAAAAGAGCCTGTTATCATGTATAAAAAGTAGACCCAACTTTAAGACAGGTCCCCAGAGCTCCGCTTCCGGTCAGATTGCCACAGTGAGACACTCCTGCGCAGAACCTTGGCCCCTCCACCTCCCACCCTGGCTCTGAGAGCCCCATAACCTCTCCACAGTGTCAGACCCCACCCACCTCATGGGAGATGGTCTCACTCCAGGGACCATGTCTCTTCTCCTGGAAGTACTCAATAAACAGAATAGTATCCATTTGTGCATTTCCAAGGCTGATGTATTTAATGTGTTACTAAAGTATCATTGGAGGCTGGAGCAGAGGAGAGTGCTGTCAGGCTCTAGCTGAGAAGTCTGGCATGGGTTTTGATATCCAGTCTCCATTGAGGACGTATCATTGGGAGTTGACTTTGTTGTTTCTCAACATATTCAGCAAATACTTGCTGGAATACATCCTCACAAGCACACAAAATCTCCTGAAGGTAATCATCATGTCTCACAGTCTAAATTCAAAAGGAGAGAGGAAAACCTATCTAACTGCCCTGCAAGTGGCAAGGCCACTGATGTGCATAGTGGACATAGCATGCTACATATTTTATGCTGAATGATGCCAGTCATATTTCCCTCTTCTGCTTATTTTCACAATATATTCCCTTCAACCTACAAAGATTAATAAAGAAACCTAAAACATTACAGAATTCAGCTCATGGTTGGTATTATGGCTTGGGAGGACCAGAAAAAGTGTGTCCCGAGTGCTGTCCTACTCCCAGCCACTGTCTAGAGGAGAGATGATTTCATTTATACTGTCATATATTCTATCACAAAAAAGTTTTTAAAAATTGCATTTATTTCCCTCTCCATTTTCTTTTTTATTTCTGCATTTTATCTTGCATTTAAACTACCCCTACCTTAAGTACTTTTACATTACACTGGATATTATGTGTGGTCAGTAGGCAATATCATTAAAAAGAAAAAAGTCTTACCACTACTTAATGTTTTCTGGTGCAAAGATACAACAATATTAAACATATGTCCAATCAGGCCAGTCAGCTGACATATTGACACAGAAGTGTTTCATTCCTACTGAAAAGGTGAGTCAGCATAGGAGACTAACTAAGACACAATGAAGTCAAGTAGATATAGACTAAAATCCTGGGACTGCCACTTACTCCCTCTATAAATTTTAAGTTACTTAAATTTCCCTGAACCTCAATCATCTCCACTGAAAAATAGATATAATATTCCTTACTTTCTAAAGATCTTAGGAAAATTAAACAAGAAGGCAAATAAATAGTGTCTAACACTATATGTGGTATCTGCCACTTCTACTGTCAAGTAGGTCACTACCCAATCCCTAAAGGACAGTCTTACTTGGTTGCTTGACCATATCTCAAACTCAGTGTCCTAAAAATGAGGCTGTTCTCTCTTGCCCAAACAACTTCTCCTTGAGAAAGACACCTCACCACCAATATCTGTGAATCACCATTGGCTGCGTCTTCTCCCTTACATTTTATCCAATCGTCCATCAGTCTGGGGTCCCCTTCAGAACAACTTGGATATTTTCTCTCCTCCTTCTCTGTTTCCATGGCCACCACCTTAGTTCAGGTCTCCACAATCTCTCTTCTGGATTATCACAATTTTCACTTGTCTTTCTAGTCTTTACCATTTTTAAGTCATCCTCCCAATTCTCCTAGAGTGACTTTTTGAACTACAAATATGAACATATACTTGCCCTCCTTGAAATAAGTCAATGACTTCCCTTTGCCTAGGGAATGATTTTCTGCTTCTTAACCTTGTGTATACAGTATCTCTATTGGTCCTGTTTTACTCTCATGTTTTTGCTTCTTCTTAACAGGTACTCTCTAGGCAGCCATTTGTTGGTTGCTCCCTGAGTATGTCATCCTTGCTCCAGACTCTGGACCTTTGCTCATGCCATTTCCTTTCAAATGCTTTTCCTTTTTGCTAATGAGTTGCTGAATCTAAATTGTGCTTTGAAAGATTCCATCAGGGTCAATTGTTGAGTCTTATGATCCTCAGTTACTCATAAATAAGTTTGCCAGAGCAGTATGTAATGACCTAAATGTCTCCTGCCTAACTAAATAAAGAGCACATTTTTTTGTTGTTGTTTTAGAAACTTCAATATCTAGCACAGCACCTGGTACCCTGCCAGGTTCACTGCCTGCGCTGAATAAACATGTGAAGGAATGAGCCAGTGGAAATGGAAACACTCATTTATTTAAACTGACATGTGTCACAGGCCTCATTGTAAAAGAAGAGCTGGTAGTTGTGAAGTGAAAATGCTACGGACACATAAACTTGAAGCCTGGAAAGAATAATAACTACCATACCAAAAAAGAAACGTCAAAATGAATTTGCAGTGTTGATTTTAAATGTACCCAGCCTGTTTTGGTTCTGGGAGGTTTTGCTGCTGTGCTCATCAAAATGCATATGTCTGACAAAAAATGCACAGGACTGCCATCAGTTACCCTGCACTGACCTTCTAGGAAGCAGTATGTTGGTGTGGAAAAATATACCAGTGACTCAAGGCTAGGCTGATCATAATTCATTCATTCAACAAATATTTCTCTGAGAACCAAACATATACAAGGCACTGATTTTCTATAAAAAATAGTGTTTTTAATGGTACCAGTGACAGTTGATATACTTCAACAGCCAGAAAGATTCCAAAAGTAATGTATCTGAAGAGGATTGAGGTGTTTACTTCCTGTGTAAATTAATTTTTCCACTACCCTGAGCATAAATCATCTTCCCAGGGAAGATTACACTATGGCAAGACCTTCTTCTATTCAGACTCATACATAAAGAAAACATGGCACGCCAAGGTGGGATGGTGTGGTGTAGGTTCCTAGGACTAACCCCAGGTTGAGTGGCTTCCTAGAAGGACTCATAAGACTCAGCATATAATTATACTCATGGCAAAGATTTAACACAATAAGTACGTACAAAGCAAAATCAACAAAAGGAAAAGGTACATTGGGAAAAGTTTGGAGGAAACCAGGCACAAGCTTTCAAGTGTTTACTTGCAGTTGAGTCACACAGGAGATACTTAATTCCTCCAGAAACAGGATACTAACCTTCGTGTCAGTCATCATTTAAAAATCATAGGGGGTGTGGGTACACTGTTGGAACATCTGACCAAAGGAAGCAGGTGGGAAAAATACAGAGAAAAAAAAAAAACAACCAAAAATCTTGCCCTGCAATGCCATTGAGATCCAAAAGCTTCATAGTTTACCTCTAATTCACTTTAAGTCCCAACATTTCTAAGAATCATCTAGTTTACCATAATTTATATTAGAGAATAGACATGTGTAATATGCTTCATTGATGCATACATCAGTTCTGCCCTCCTTTTAGACATAACTATGTTTAATGCAGTTATTTTTTACATAACTAACTGACTTTTAGACAAAAGACAATACTTGAGGCTTCTTAAAATGATAAACTCCTTTAACAATCAAAAAAGGGTGAGAAAACTACAGGCCACAAGCCATATTCAGCCTGAAGCTTGTTTTTATAAATAAAGTTTTATCAACACACAATCCATGTCCATTCATATGCATTTTGTTTACGGCCACTTTTTCCTTGATGGCAGAGTTGGATAATTGTGATAGAGACTGTATGATTTGCAATACCTAAAATATTCACTGTCTGGCCCTTCACAAAATCTGATAACTTTTTTTTTCTATAGGACACAGGTTAAAACTGAGCTGTATTTCTAGCCCCCACTGAGAACAGGTTTGCTTTTTGCTATAACTTTAGCTTATCAAGGATCCTCATGGCCTAAATTCTTCTGGCAAGAGCCAGACTTTCATCTCTTCCTTATATATCCTATTAATTTTTTATTGTAATAGTTGTACATCAGAAATGCTGTATCATGAAATAGGTGCTATAAAAAATTCTGTGTCTTAAAGGATAATTCAGCCACTGTCCTAATGCATTTTTGCATTCACCCACGCTTCTTTAATCTGCCCTATATTTGGGTCTCAGGAGAGTGGGTTCTCTGCATTGATCCTGCCCTCACACTTCTATACTGCTGCTCTGGCTCCTCAATGACAGATCTGGGTTGGCACTTTTCTGTACTGGCTGCACAACCTTATGGTGTTTGGTTGAGGGGAGCAAACGATAGTTTCATTTTATACACTCAGCACCTCTGATCATGAGCAGGAGCTGATGTGTTGAGACCTGCTCTTAGGGTTTCCTTAGACCCTCCAAATCTGTTACAGGGTCTCTCATTGCCAGGAGGAGGACTATCTGCTTTCCCCAGAATGCCTCAGTGTCCAGGAGAAGGACAGCCCACATATGGGGGAAATGACCCTGCAAGTGGTGAGAAAGCAATCTCAGGATAGAACACTATGGAAACCAGTGAAAGTTTAGCTTTTAAAAAAACTAAACAGATGAATAACTTATTTTAGTCCATAGACATCATCATCCTCATCGTAACAGTAATAATTCTAGGTAAGATTTTAAAATCCTTACTCTGTATCAAGCATTTTTCAGAGTACATTGATCCAGGGATGGAAAACTACAGCCCATTTTGTAAATCAAGTCTTCTTGGAACACAGCCAAATTCATTTGTTTATGTATTGTCCATGGTTGCCTTTCTTCTACAATGGTGGCGGTGAATAGCTGCAAGAAAGACCATAGGGTCTCTATTGCTATCTGGCCCTTTATTGAAAAAGTTTGTTGACCACTGATACAGATTATCTCAATTAATTCCTTTTTTTTTTCAATTAATTCTTGTGAGAACTCTGTGATATAGGTAGGCACCATTATTATTCTCTCATCAATGAGGAAATTGAAATTCAAAAGGTTGGAAAATGATTCCCTGGCCACAAAGTAGGTGACCTCAAGGCTGTCCATGGTTTTATGGTGACTTTCGTTACCTGGACACAGGAAGACTTGCGGTGAGATGGCAGCTGTGGTGTTTGCTTTTAACTTTGTATGTCCAATCTGCCTTGTCATTTCACACAGCATAGATAAAACCAGTGATTGCTGCAAAAGCATTATATCTAGTTACGTCAAAGGAGATTTTCCAAATGCATCTCAGGAAAGGGACTTCACAGAAATATCTAGAGTAGTAAAATGAAATTATCACTGTTATACCACAAAATGATGCCAGAGGCCTGTTCTCTATCATTAAATCACACATCGCCTTGTTCTCTACACTATCATGAACACAACTGCTAGTTCTAGGACAACAGCTCCCATTAAAACCTCTAAAACACAAACACTAGCCTTGAGTATCATGAGTATATACAACATGTAACATGATTCTCATGTTATAAGGCAATTTTCTGAGGACCTCCTCAGCAGTCTGATGGCCCTTTGATGTGAGCAGGGGGACTGTCACTTCAGCCCACAAGTACTCACGTAGCATCACATGTACTTCATTGTGGCCCATTTGCTGTGAGAGCCGTTGTCATGCTCCCCCTGTTCTATTTATTTATTTTTTTTCCATTTATTTTTATTAGTTGGAGGCTAATTACTTTACATCATTGCAGTGGTTTTTGTCATACATTGACATGAATCAGCCATAGATTTACATGTATTCCCCATCCCTGTCCCCCCTCCCACCTCCCTCTCCACCCGATCCCTCTGGGTCTTCCCAGTGCACCAGGCCCGAGCACTTGTCTCATGCACCCAACCTGGGCTGGTGATCTGTTTCACCCTAGATAATATACATGTTTCGATGCTGTCCTCTTGAAACATCCCACCCTCGCCTTCTCCCAGAGTCCACAAGTCTGTTCCATACATCTGAGTCTCTTTTTCTGTTTTGCATATAGGGTTATCGTTACCATCTTTCTAAATTCCATATATATGTGTTAGTATGCTGTAATGGTCTTTATCTTTCTGGCTTACTTCACTCTGTATAATGGGCTCCAGTTTCATCCATCTCATTAGAACTGATTCAAATGAATTCTTTTTAATGGCTGAGTAATAAATATTCCATGGTGTATATTTATATCAGAGGTGCTGCCCCCTGCAGGCTGTCTTTCCTAGTAATTGCAGCTGACAGGGCCCCGAAAGGAAAGTACTGAGTAGACGAGAGAAGAAAAACGCCTGTCTCTACCTCTGCCTTGGGCGGCATCTCTGGCGGTGAGTTTCTCCTCCACGGTTCCAGTCCGTTTCCCACCAGAAAGACTGACCGTGGTCCCAGCTTTTACTTGGTATCAAGCCCTAGGCTGTGTATCACTTTCCTGCTGCTGCGCATCTCTGGCTGCTTCACGGCTCCATTTTGGTTTGTGTTTATGTCACCTATATGACTACACTTTTGGATTAAGTTCTGTTTCTTTCCAACAGTTCCAAGATTTTATGTTCTCCAAGATTTCTCCTAACAAAGGCACAACATTTGGTCAGATTCAAACCTCCAGAATTCTGTCACTAACAGCAGCCTCAACAGAACAGTTTCTAAGGGTGCATGCTTCTGTCCAACCTAAATCAATTCTTGTGATAAAGCCCATTTCTTAGTAGCTGAAACATCTCTGACCATTTAGATGTTTGTCTAAACCTTCGAATTTAATGTAAAGTCTCCCATTGAGACCTACTAATTGTACTAAATGGACAATGTAAAACAGTACGGTCCAGAATATCCACAGTCCAGGAACTTAAAAGTCTTTCTAAGCAGATGTGATGTATTCATACTAAAGTAATTAAATGAAATGGTATACACCTAAATGTATGGAGGAGACTGTAATGGCCATCACTGTAGACTGAAGTGAAAGAAATCACTGTACTGGGGATTCCTCAGTATCTGCAGGGGATTGGTTCTAGGACTCCCAATGGATACCAAATCCATGGATGCTAAAGTGCCTTATATAAAATGACATAGTATTTGCATGGAACCTACACATATACTCTACTGTATACAAGGGATTGAAATGAGAGCAGTGTAAAGAAAGTTTTGGGATTATGCAGATCATTAAGACTGCAAAATCTACTATATTTGAGGGTGCTATTCACAAGCTGACATTCCACACAGACACTTCCGAGCAAAAGTGGACTTTAATTAGGTCTATGGCTCTGAAAACTTTGTGGTCAAAGTTCCTTCTTGGGGAGCAAAGACAAAGGGCAAAGAAATTGTGAGTAAACAATCTTGTGGACAAACCCCTTAAAAAGAAGACCTACTCCAGCATCTTTAAGGCTAACCATTAGATGGAGGCATAAAGTCTGTCTTTTTGCATTAAATGCCTTGGACTGAAGCTCCATCATTGTTAATCCTGCCAAGAGAGGAAATCATTTGTGATTTTATCTTGCACCTTTGTTATTTAACCATACCTCAATGCTTCTTGAGGCTATAACTACTTTTATTTTTTCTTCTTATTAGGCTAATTACTATGACTCCATTGCTGCTGCAGTTCAGGATAAGATGACACTATTTCAACAAAAGCATATATTTTTAGATATTAATAATAACTGAGGCAATCTCTACCCTTAAACAGGACTAGCAGTACATGGAACATTAAGAGAAGAGCATTTAAAATTCTATTCTGCGGAAGCCTTATTTAGACCATGATCTCACAAGGCTGTGGTATAAGTAGAGCACAAATGCACAAAGCTTCCATAAAACTATGTGGGTTTTTCCAGTCATTTTGCTTTATCATTTATAACTGGATTAAACTCTAGGTTTTTCAGTATACTATGAAGAACGAATTCTAGTCAAGAAGTCACATAAATAGCCTCTAGATCTATCGTTATGAACTATAAGAAATAGACTACTGTATGCAAGCTCAGTTGCTCAGTCATGTCTGCCTCTTTGTGACCCCATGGACTGTAGCCTGCAAGCTTCTCTGTCTATGGGATTTTCTAGGCAGGAATACTGGAGTGGGTTGCCATGTCCTTCTCCAGGGGATCTTCCCAGCACAAGGATCAAACCTATATTTCCTGCAGCTACTGTATTGGCTGGAGGGTTCTTTACCACTGAACCACCTGGGAAGCCCCAGGTTAATATAATGGGACCTTAATTTTTCTCAATTTTCTTCTGTGAATAGATAGCATTTGAATAAATAGTTGATATCAGCTATTCAAGTCCCTGGTGTTCTGAGTCTAAAAATCTCATATGAATACACAATTCTAGTATCTGAAGTTTATTTCAAATTTTGAAATAAATTTTGTATTATAAATATAATTATATATTATACATTGCAAATTAATTTTTGAAAAAAAAATATATATACAACAATTTAAAATTATTTTACTTTTTACTCTCTAATCATGTGTTCACTCATTCATTCAGTATATGGGTGACTTAAATTAGCTTTTATAAATGCTAATTATGTTTACAACTTTTTGCTTAATAATTGTGGGATGGGAGTTCTTAGTAGGAAAAAATCTTAGACTCAGACTTGCACTGTATTTGTGAATTCTACTACTGTCACAGTAAAGATATGGATGTGAATTATATCAACCATTTAATACAAATGGGAAAGCTACATAACAATAATGTTCCTTGTAATGTAAAACTTAGAGATGATATTCATAATTTTGTTTCTATAGCCAAATATCTCTTATCCTGTCCCCAGAAAAAGCTCCATTAAACATTTGTCTTCCCTTTAACCAAGAGCTACTTTGAGACTGCAGTTTTTGTCCTTGAATAGTCAGTATACATGGAACTCTTTAATATTGAGTGATCAAATAAATGAGTGACAGAGTGAATGAATGAAAGATGGTTAGAAAGATGTTTTCCCAGTAACTTGCAGGAGAAGAACATTCTAGCTCGCAAATTCTCAGGAGGGAAAAAAAAAGTCAAACTTTAGTTCTCAATAAGCAATTTGCTCATTAATGAAGGTAGTTGTGGCTACGGTATCAACCAGTAGTACATATTTAAAATGAAAAATGTTAAAAGACAGGACACCATAAGAAATTCAAAACATACATAGAAACAGGATAGTTATCTACTGATAATGGGTGAAGTTGATTGACAGGTCAATCATCATACCCTTCTTTCTACTTCTGCTTATATTGAAAAAAATATCTTTAATAAAGAATTAGAAATAACCAAATAGATATGCTGAGTAGGTATTATTTGATGGCTGTCATGCTTCGCTCTAGTGATCACAGTCCACGTAGCACAGGAATTATAAAATAAGAAATTCAGTGCTAGTGATTTTCAAACATAGGATAATATTGAGTCTAGACAGTATGTCACTTAGTGGTACTGTTTTAACTGAAATGGTATGGACAGTGAGAAAGGAAGGATGATGTCTCTTGATGGCCTATGTGGAGACCATCAGCCAAAGCAGGAGTTCTAACTGAAACTGTGACATGTTGATCCACAGCTATCTAGGAAAGAGGGCAGGAAGGATGAAGGGATGTATTTAGTCATACCATATATATTTTTCCTTTTTGATGTTCCAAAGGAAGAGTGACTGGCCTTGATATCTACTGATAGCCAGTATTAAGGGGGTCAACTTAAAGTGAACTAGTGGAGAACCTATGATATACTGAATTTTAAAAGGTTAGATTTTTCTACCTTTCCTCTCTACTGCCCATGCTCACAATTTTCCTAATCTATTAAAGTGGGAATTACCTTCCCTATGACATATACACCATGTAGCGTGCCTGCTTGCTCAGTCACTTCAGTTATGTCCGACTCTGTGCAATCCCATAGATTGTAGCCTTCCAGGCTCCTCTGTCCATGGGATTTCCCCAGGCAAGAATATTGGTTGCCATTCCCTTCTCCAGGGGATCTTCCCAATCCAGGCATAGAACCCGGGCCTCCTACACTGCTGGCAGAATCGTTACCGTTTGAGCTACCGGGGAAGCCCCCAGGAAATCCATCTGGAATGTTTGTTTAAAACCCCAGACCTCTCAGACTTCATCTGAAATACCAGTTTTGAACAACATTAAACTTACTAACTCTTCACTCACTATGTGGCTTTCCACTGCATTTTGATCTATTCTTTGAATTAGGCAAATGGCAAACGCTGATTCTTAATGATCCAACAGGACAGTATCTCAGAGGATGCTGAGTGTAAAGTAATTCACCCTGCCATTGCTTCTGGGGGTGCTTAGACACACAGCGCCCAAATCCCTCCCATAGCCACTACATGGTTTCTCAGATTTCCATCCTTGTTGGGATGGTTGTCTTTCAGAGACCCATTTTTTTCCTTTTAAGGTTGCCCATGGTCTCCATTTAAACCATCAATCACTTGAGTATAGATGATAGAAACCCAGAAAGACACATCTCCTGTATACTAAGCATTCCATCAATAATAACAAGGGTTAAAAATAATTATACTAGGGCCACAGTATTTTTAAAAATGTCTTCTAATGTCAAATATATGATTTTGAAAATGATCCAGGCAAACTATGTTCTAAGAAACAAATGTGTTAAAAATGAAAGGTAATTAACGGTGTGAGAGTTTGTGTTTGTGTGTGGGAGGAAGTCACATTACACCTTATATAACAAGTTATAACAATAGTTTTAACATTAGAAAAATTAATTTTCTGGAGTCATAATAAGAGGTTTTCTTATGACACACATTTCAAATGAGGCTGGGCTCTAAACTCCAGGGAGGAAGTCCTAAGGGATCCATGTTGTGCCAGATAAGGATGGTCCTTTCCATTTCTTACCCCTTCTGAATTGGTTGTTCAGGGAAGTTAAAAATAAATTTTTAAGGCATTTGAAAGGGAAAACATATTGGCATGTTTCATATAATTTTATTTTATAATTTATTAAGAAGCAACTTGTATCACAGTTCCCATTCTGAAATCTCTCTGATTCTAGTCTCACCTTACTCCCATCTGTCTAGTTCACAACTGCCAGAACTGTTATCCTAACCTGTCACTTGAATCCTGACATTTCCCTGCTCTTTGCCTAACCTCACAATATGTTTGGCTTTTTGTTCCGTGGACCTTCCGAGCAAAAGCCCTTTACTCCTCACCTCTAGGTCCAGATTCATCCTAGATTCTGGGACCAAAAGAAGTTCAAGTAAAGCTGCTGCTGCTGCTAAGTCACTTCAGTCGTGTCCGACTCTGTGCGACCCCGTAGACGGCAGCCCACCAGGCTCCCCCGTCCCTGGGATTCTCCAGGCAAGAATACTGGAGTGGGTTGCCATTTCCTTCTCCATCAAGTAAAGCAGGTGTTTATAAATACTGAAGATGACAAATCATCATTTAGCAGGACTAGGTTGAGAGCAAAGATGCATGAAGAACAGTCTCAGGTCTCTCAATGGGTGGCTGTGTCTTCCTCAGCTATATGAAACTTTGGGGACACATACAATGCACACAAGAAAAAGTCATGTAGGAAGTTGAATATATAGACATTATATATATCATTGTATATTTTATGTGGGCATTGAAAGTGTTAGTCACTCAGTCGTGTCTAACTTTGCAACCCCATGGACTGTAGCCTGCCGGTTCCTCTGTCCATGGAATTTTCCTGGCAAGAATCCTGGAATGGGTTGCCCTTAGCTTCTCCGGGGGATCTTTCTGACCCAGGGATTGAACCTGGGTCTCCTGCATTGTAGGCAGATTCTTTGCTGTCTGAGCTGCCAGATGTATATACACACACATACATATTATGTATGAATATTATATATATATATTTTTTCTATGTAATATATGTATGTGTACACACACATATGAATATATATATCCAAAAGAGAGGACTGAATTGAAGATGAAGAAGCAAATGTCATTTTCACACAGGTGAAGGATAAAACCTAGCAGTGAGTGTTATAAGTCAAGTAGAATCTGTCAAGTGAGAAGGGAAGAAGGCCAAAGAAAGAATATGGGAAAACATAAAATTAAAGCTTGGGTAGGTGAGAAGATGCTCAAGGAATCAGAGGAGTAAACAGACCCAAATTCTCCTCTGAGATCCAACTTCACATACTTGACTACAGTTCCACAGGTATCTCACATTTCACAAATCACAAAATGAACTCTTGATCCCTCCCTCAGGCTAACGAGCACCATTTTACTGCTCAAACAAAAAAAAAACTTATTCTGCTTCCAGTCACTCTGTACATCCAATCCATCAGGAAATCCTGTTGCTTCTAATTCCAAAATTGCACCTCAATACTCTTAGCTTCTCTCTGTCTCCCTTGTCACCTCCTCCATCCAATTCACCAGCTTCTCTCACTTCAGTAACCTCTTAACAGTTCCTCCCACTAGCCTTGGTCTGTTGAAATCCAGTTCACCTTACTGCCCTGCCTGGCATGAAAGCGTTCAGTATTCTGTCACATTTTTAATTCAACCTAGTCATCTTTCAAGGATTATGAAAGGTGCTGCACAACCTGATCCTTCACTTTTGTTACTCAGCTTCATCTTATACTGCAGTTTCCTTCTCTCATTGTACCACTGTATTATTGGTCAGGGTTCCCCAGAGAAACAGAACCAATAGGATGGATTATATATAGATACAGATATAGACACACATACAAGAGGAGTTTTATTATAGGAATTAGCTCACATCACTATGGAGACCAGGAAGTGTCAATCTGCCATCTGTAAGGTGGAGAGCCAGGAAAGCCTATGGCATAATTCAGTGTATGTCTGAATACCTGAGGACCAAGGGAGTCAATGGTTTGTCTCAATTCGAGTCCAAAGGCCCAAGACCCTGGAGTACCTACATCCCTGGAAGTAAGATGAATGTCTCAGCTCAAGCAAAACAGCAAATCTATCTTTTTCTCCACCTTTTTGTTCTATTCAAATCTTCAACAGAGAGGAATGCCATCAGCATTGGTTAGAATGGATCTTCTTTATCCAGTCTATGGATTCAAATGCTAATCTCTTCTGGAAAGACCCTCACAGACACACCCAGAAATAATATTTTACTGGTTATCCTTTAGCCCAGTCAGGTTGACACAAAGTTACCCATCATAGCCTCTGCTCCACCCCCACACAAACAGTTCACCAAATAAATATGCCAAGCTCTCTTTACTCTCTGTGCCTTCATAGGTACTGTCATCTCTGCCTAAGCTCTTTTCATTCCTGGTTCTTTTTCTTTTTTCTTCTTCATGTCTCAGTTTAAACACTACTACTGGGATGTCTGCTTTATCTAAAATATCTCCTCCTTGATCTCATTATTTTCCAAAAGTTTTTCTTCCTGCTTCTTTCAAACCACTTATAACAGTTTTAATTCTTAAGTGTATAATCGTTGGCTCTCTTGGTAAGAATACCCAGTGTATTTACACACTTGAGACTCTGTTGAATGAGTGAATCAATGAATGAATTTCTGGATCCTCCTAAATGCCAGACACCCACCCAAATCTAAATATACATTTGCTGTTGCTTCTAAACTTGCCTGATTCAGTCTGAAGTTACATTCCTGCCCCACAGAGTTGATCATGTTATCAACCCACAAAGTGGAGTCATACTTAGTTTATCGTTTAAGCTCCTTTGCTGTCAGACTTCTGAATTCTTCTGTCTTATGTCCCACTCTTTCCTATTATAACCCATGGAGTCCATCTAGGCTGGTCTATTCCTACATTATCAGACAGACATGGTGGTTTCTAACAATCAAGCTACCATTCAGAGTTAACTTCTACCAAGAGTGTGCTCTTCCATCTTGTTCAGTCACCTGTCCAAGTCTCCTGCAGGACATGTCTAGACTAACTAGTGTTCAAGAATCACACTTTTTTCTTAATTGTTGTGACTTATGCCCTATTTTGCTCTCTCAGAAACTTTTAATGTAATTTTTTTTTTTGAATCACCATTTTTTAAATTTTGCCTTATATATTAAAAGTCATGTCTTCATTGTTTGTCCACAACTACCTTGTCAAAATTTGAGGATAATTTGTCCTATTTACCTTTGTCTCCCCTAAAATGTCCTAGACATTGTAGGAGTTCAAAAATAACCACTGTTTATTTAATTGTTCCTTCATTCACACAAAAACATTTTGTCAGTGATAACTGGGAAATATATTAAGCATGAAAAGAGAAATGTGGAATTCATACTTGTCATATACAGTCATATTTTGTATTTGGAAAAGTTTTGGTTGATTTAAAAGACTCTGATATAATAAAATGATCTGGCTTTGTACTACATATCCTTGCACATATATTTTTTGTTTTGTTTTAGAATGTGAAGAAAATAAATGACTAGGTAGTATCACTATTAACAAACAGTAAGTGAACATAGGGTTGCTAAGTAAACAGTTCTCCACTGGGACTGATGTAATGTCCTAGGAGATCCTGAGTGCTGCTGTTTCAATTCTGCTCAGTAGGTACATTTTTATACTTTGTTGCCCAGTGATTAGTCTACTGGGCATTCCATGCTAAAGTAGTGCAGTTATAAATGAGACATGGATTGGTAAACTTTGAATCATAGTGCAATAATGAATATATTTTCTCTAAAAACAATCTGATTCTCTTTCCTTTAATTGTTTTAAGTTACATAAAGAAAAACTCTCACAGATAATATTTTAATTTTCTCATAAACAAAATATTGGTAGTAAATGGATCTCCAAGTCTGCGCTTGCAGAATTGTTGGTGCATTCCCACATTAGCCAAATGCTCTACAAAGCCAGGTCTACTGATAGATGAAGCAATTATAGAACAACTCCCATCAGGCTAACAAAGAAAAATTCAAAGTTAAGGTTTGGAAATCTGAGAATAGTAAAATATACTTCTGATTCAAGATGGTACACTAATCATATGCACATCTTTTATTTTCATATCAAACCCTCTGAAGCAATAGAAGGTTTATCAAAGTATATGTACTTCCATATATAACAATGCTCTCAAATGAACAGCAAACGAAAAACTTTCAGAGACTTCCTAAAAGACACAAAGCAGATGGAGTGAGCATGAGAAAGAAGACCATATCCTAAAATGTCTGAAGAAACGACACCAGTGGCGTGTTCTATGCCCAAAAGTGGTAAATGCTAGAAATAGGCAAGAACTCGAGGTTACATAACAACATAATTTCATGGGGAGAAAAGCCATAGGCATTTCAGCAAAGAAGGTCAACTTCTTTCAATCATCTTTCCTCCTTTTGCGGTAAAGCAACAACGCTGGACTAACTGTTCTTACATGGAAAACTGGAATGTGTGAGCTTGGCAGTATCTGGAGCAATCATGTTAAAGCAAAGAAAAGAAAAGGGAAAACATACCTGCCAAGTAGCTCACTCATCTCCAATTCTCATTCTCTTTCAAAAACAGTTCAGAGTGTAAGTAATAGAATAACTTACTGCCTCTTCCCCTAGATACATTGCATATCTACAATAGATAATTTAATAGAAAATACCCAAGATAAGCACATGGTAAAAAACAAACACATCTGAAGGCCAACATCAAGATAGAGAACACCAACTGAAATAAAATTTAATTTGTAAAAAAATAGGTATAATTAAAGTTTCAGAGGATAGAAAGAATATCACATGCAGCCATTATTTTAGAGTAAGAGATTTTGAATAGAAAAGTGGAAATTTTAAACTAAAGACATCAGTAAATGGGCTGGATAGCAAAGCAAAAGAACAAATTCATGAGCTATATGAAAGTGAAATAAAGCATTAGTTGCTTAGCTATGTCTAACTCTTTGCAACTCCATGGACTGTAGTTGGCCCGATCTACATTTGAACCCAGGTCTCCTGGATTGCAGGCCGATTCTTCACCTCTGAGCCACCACGGAAGCACTGAGCTATATGAGAACATCAAAAAATTTCCTTAGCGTGAAGCACAAAGGGAAAAAAAGATGGAAGACATAGAAGAAATATTAAGAGAAATTGAGAATAAACCCGGATTTTCTGCCATGTGTTAAGCAGGAGTTTTCGAAGGAAAACTAGTGAGAAAGGAAAAGAGCTAATATTTGAAAGTTTTATCACTTTTGTGAGTTGGAGGAGTGTAGGCACATTTTGCTAAATCCCTTTCCTTAATTTTGGTCTAGATGATGCCATTTTAAAGATTTGTCCCTTGCAAAGTTTGTGTGTATATCTTCATGAGTGTACAGGGGTGTGTTGTTGTGTGGAAGCAGACACACACGCAGTCAGTTAGGCCTGGGTTTCAGGTTATTTGTTATCTGATAAGCATCCATTACATGCTAAATAGCGTATTACACTTCACACTACTTGTAGTTTGGATTATAAAAACCTCTCTGAAACATTCCACAGGTGCTCCTCTTCCATTTACTATGAGTTCTTATTAGTCCAAGTGTTCATTTTAGAAAATGACCTACCACGTGTTATTGTGTCTTAGGCTTTGCATTTGTGATTACAGATAGAGCCAAGCCCTATGAACAAGTATTAGAAGCTAGTGAAGATTAGTCCTGATGAAGGCTGAGAAATAAATCATCTGAGACCTGAGCACAGACATTAACAACTGACTGTGTCTATGAAGGGCTGTGCCGTCATGCTGTGTTTAACATATTTTGTGCTTTTCATTATCAAAGAACTTTAATATTTTACCCTCTATCTTGTGTTCTAATCCATTTTGTTTTCTTTCAGTCCTGCAAAGGAATTTAATATATCTACTACCTTATATGCCCCCTTTACACACCATGACTTTGTCATGGCAAAGGGGCTTGTATAACTCAATGAAGCTATGAGCCATGGCATATAGGGCCACCCAAGATGGATGGGTCATAGTCGAGAGTTCTGACAAAACATGATCCACTGGAGGAAGGAATGGCAAACCACCCCAGTATACTTGCCATGAGAACCTCATGAATTATACAAAAAGACAAAAAAATATGAAACCAAAAGATGAGTCCCCCAGATTGGAAGGTGTCCAATATGCTACTGGGGAAGAGGGGAAGACAACTACTAATAGCCCCAGAAAGAATAAAGTAGTTGGGCCAAAACAGAAATGACACTCAGTTGTGGATTTGTTTGGTGATGAAAGTAAAATCTGATGCCACAAAGAACAATATTGCATAGGAACCTCGAATGTTAGGTCCATGAATCAAGCTAATTTGGAGGTGGTCAAACATGAGATGGTAAGAATAAACATCAACATCTTAGGAAATAAAATGGATGGGAATGGGTAAATTTAATTCAGATGGCCATTATATCTACTACTGTGGGCCAGAATCCCATAGAAGAAATGGAGTAGCTCTCATGAAAAAAAAAAAAAAAAAAAAAGGAAAAGGAAAAAGAAAAAAGAGTCTGAAATGCAGTACTTGGGTGTGATCTCAAAAATGACAGAATGACCTCAGTTCATTTCCAGGCAAGGCATTCAGCATCACAGTAATCCAAGTCTATGCCCCTACCACCAATGTGGCAGAAGCTGAAGCTGATCAGTTCTATGAATGCCTAGAAGACCTCCTGGAACTAACACCAAAAAAAACGATGTTCTAGTCATCACTGGCGATGGGAATGCAAAAGTAGGAAGTCAAGAGATACCTGGCATACAGCAAGTCTGGCCTTGGAGAACAAAAGGAAGTAGGTCAAAGGCTAATTGAATTCCGCCAAGAGAATGAACTGGTGAGAGCAAATACCCTATTTTGTGTTTCAACAACACAAGAGACGACTTTATACATGGACATCACCAAGTGGTCAATACTGAAATCACATTGATTACATTCTCTGTAACCAATGATGGAGAAGCTGTAATCAGCTTCATACATGAACTTGGGCAAACTTAGGGAGATGGTAAGGGACAGGGCGGCCTGGCATGCTGCAGTGCATGGGGTCACAAAGACTAGGACATGACTGGGCGGTTGAACAACAACCTTATATGCAGAAATTGTTAAAAATTAAGAAGCAGAACAGAAATGGTAAGTATGCTTGCCTGACTTCTACCCATCTGTTGAAATTCGCGTACAGATACCAGCACTTTACCAAGCCCAAATTTTCTAGGTGTTGATTTGCAATAAAGTAAGGAGTACTCTACAGCAGACCTTTGAGCAGTGAGGAACAGGTAATTAAGCAGAGCCATTGCCTAAGCAACAAGGCCTCACTTTCGTGAATATAATGTAGATGAGTTGGAAGGGCTGGCACTTGTGGTTTGGCAAGAGCCTGCTGTGCATGTCCATATGCTCTGTCTTGTGAGATGCCAAAATTAACCATTGTCTACAGGAAGATGGTAAGTTTATGAGTACTGAATGTACCGGAATAATTTGGTACCAAAAGTGTGGCTTTGCTGGACCAATATGGGATCATCCAGTATTCCCAATGAACATCTTTCTGACTGGCTTAATATGCCAAGTTCATTAAAACTAAAAATCCCCAGAATGTCCTCCTTCCAAGGTTCTTCCTATCTTAACTATGACAGATATTAATTTGAGAGAAAGACACACATTAGCTTTCAAGGGTTCAGACTAATTCTTGCCTCAGCTACCTGCCCATTTTTTTTTCTGGAAGTTTGATATTCAAATGGTCTGAAGGATAGAGAGAAACTATTCTGGTTGTGCTAAAAAAAATAACTCCAGAGAACAGGAGATTATTGACTGAATTTCCTGTTTGTAACAGACCTTGTTTTGCTGGAAAGCAGGTTGGCTCAGTCAAAATATAGCAGAGCCTGCCAATGGATTACTTCTATCCTTTCCTATTGGTCTTGAATTTAGTGATAATCACTCTCTAATTCAGAGAGATGGTTGAATGTAATCCTTAATTTGGAATTGATAATGTTTTCATCTTTTTTTAAATTACAAAGCTGTGAGAATATCACAGTTAAGAAGTAATAAAAGTCAGAGCTAGAACTATGGGAATATAAGAAGCGGGGAATGGAGATAGGGACATAATTTAACAATTGAAGGGCAGAATGTATGAAAATTAATATGTAGCAGATAATAACCATGAAGAGGAAAACAATGAGAAAATGCCACTGAGATTTCAAGGGTGAGACACTAAGAGAATTCTTGCTGCCATTAATGGGATAACGCCAAGAAGAGAATTTATTTCAGAAGTGAAGGGGGATAAGAAAACTATAAAAAATGATTTTGTATAAGTATGAATGATCTGTAAAATTTTTGAAGCAGGGTTGAGGTATAAATGCTTTATTAACCCCATTAGGCTATAGTGACTTTAAAACTATGATTATAAGCAATAATTTATAACAATATATCTGAAGTTCAATCTCTTATTCTTACTTCCAAAGTATTTTTTTTTCTGTATGATGATGTAAACATAATTGAAAAGTCAATCAAAAGGTAAAACTGCACAAAACTTCACCTACCATCTTTCTTCCCCATATTGCTTTAAATAGATATTAGACAAAGCCCTGTGCAGTAGAGGCTACGCCACCCAATGTAGAAAGATCCCACCTCCTTTCTGTATTTTCCTATTGCTACCATGTGATAGATTTTATATATGTTAAAATTGTTATGATTTTCATCAAGTAGAGATGCTACTTGCTAAGAGAATCATATTTTAAGTTATTGCAAACCCAGTTTCAGAAAAAAGCACCCAAATAATTTTCTGAGGTATAATCTTGGATTGGTCAGCCTACTCTTTGCTTGCTCTAAAAGTTATGTAATATTCTAATATCATGAAACATCAATGGAAGAATATCCATACAGGTAGTAGATGTTCAGTGTTTACTATTGAGGAGATTTGAGCATCAAATACACACAGACTGCTATTTAAAAGAGGCATTCCAGATTAAGCAAGATTGATACCATGTCTAACTCTGTAGTCTTCTAAGGAGGAAGTAATTTTAGAACTAGGATGCCATTTCTTTATTATGGTAATACAGCATGGTCAATTTTCTTTAAATCATTGACATATCAAAAGTAGGCAAAACAGAAAAAAAACTAAAAAATGACAAAAGAGAAGATTGAATGGAGATATAATTAAGCCAGAAGAAATGTTTACTTAATGGAAGCATCAGTGATAATGTGATATTTAAATAATTCAAGTGTATAAAAACAACCCACTTAAAACAGAAGTTCAACAGGTTTCAGACAAAATACCTATGTTTAAACTCTTCCTTTATGTTTTTACATAAACTTTTAGCTCCTCTGAACATTAGTTTTCTTAAGTATAAAAAGAGGATTATAGAAACCCGTTTCATATATACCCCCAATTCATTGACTTTTCTCCTTCTCCATTCTTATCTAGCCTACATCACCATTATAATTTGTGTGCCTCCCCACAAAAGCCTCTTAAATAATTTCTCAGCTTCTATATTTGCCACGCTTGCTCCCTCTCCCCATTTCAACTTTCTGCTTAGAAGTTAGTGTGAACTTTCCAAAAATTTCAGATTAAATCAATCTCCTTCCCTGTGTAAAATCTAATGTTTTCCATTGCATTTAGAATAAAATCCAAACTCCCTACTCTGACTTAGCTCTCTGGCTTTATCGATCACTATGGTTCAACCACAGGTCTTTCAGTTTCTGGAATTTAATTCCTATCCTAAGATCTCTGCACTTACTGCTCTCTGTGCTTGGAGTGCTCTTGGGGTTTTATATGTCTGGATTTTCTTAGCTAAAATATCACCTCCTCTAAGGGGTTTCCACATTACCTAGTCTACAATCAACTTTAGCCCCCCTCAAGCCCAGGAGTCACCTAACATGTTAAACTGTATTTTTTTCTTCATAGAATTTACATGAATTAAATTATGTTATATTATAATATTTATTTGCCTGTGTATCAATTGCTTTATTCTATCAGAATCTAATTCCTTATGAGAATTAGCTTCTATAACTAGCACTGTATATGCTCAGAATCTAAAACAGTTGCATAAACATAATGCATGCTGAACAAATACTTGTTCAAGGAATACTCAAAGTGTGATTGTAAAGATAATGTTTGCAAAGTTACCTAGAGTGAGCAAAAGAAAGATGTGAAACACTGTAATACCTATTGTAAGGATATTGTTGAGACCATTATTTGATTTTGAGAACACCATTCTAAACTCTGAGAACAGTTTCACTCTATACTGGTAATTGTTTTGTTTAAATCACATGGCATTGAACATAGTCTGACTGGCAAGATTTTCTTAGAATGTTCAGAAGCATTTTATAGCTCTACATTTTCCACTCCCATTTTCCTTTCAATCCTGTCTCCACTTTGCACCAGTTCACATTTTCCTTCTGTAGGCTTACTTTCAATCCATGCTATCTTGCTGTATTTTATGAAAAATTATCTTCCTGGAATAGAGAGGAAGAATAACCAGAATAAGGGATTCAAAGCCCCAATGGTTAATATTTAGTTACCATAAGGCAAATCTGAATTTGAATGTAAAACTACAATAAGAATTCATAAAAATCAAATTAGAATATCAATCACAGCACCTTACACAAAGCAGGCACACAAAATAGTGTTTATTTCAAATCGGACTAAATCAAACTTAAAAGCTTTTGCACAGCAAAGTAAACCATAAACAAAATGAGAAGACAATGTGTGGAATAAAAGAGCACATGCACAAATGATCCAATAAACAAGGGCTACATTTCCAAAATATACAAACATCTCATATAGTTCAATATCAAACAAGCTAACAAAAAACAACTCAATCAAAAATGAGCTGGTGATAAGTTGTTGTGTAGCACAGGGAGCCCAGTCTGGTGCTCTGTGATGACCTGGAGAGAAAGGATGGGAAGAGGGGAGGGAGGCTCGGGACGGAGGGGCTGCATATAAATTTACGGCTGATTCCTGTTGTTGCATGGCAGTGGCAGAAACCAACACAATGTTGCAAAAATAGGCAGAAGATGAAATAGATATTTCTTCAAAGGCTACATAGAAATGGTCAATAGGCACATAAAAAGCTCTTCAGCAACTCTAATTATTACAGAAATATAAACTAAAATGACAATGAGGCATCACCTCACACTGCTCAGAGTGGCCATTGCCAAAAAACTCTAGAAATATTAATAAAAATCTTGGAGAGGGTGTGGAAAAAAGGGAACCCTCCTACACTGTTGGTGGGAATGTAAAGTGGTGCAGTCACTATGGAAAGCACCTTGGAGATTACTTTAAAAACTAAACATAGAGTTCCCGTGTATGTGTGTTTAGTTGCTCAGTTGTGTCTGACTCTTTGTGACCCCACCAAGCTCCTCTGCCCATGGGATTTTTCAGGCAAGAATACTAAAGTGGGTTGCAGTTTCCTTCTCCAGGGAACCTTCCTGACACAGGGATCAAACCAAGTCTTCCATGTCTCCTGCATCACAGGCAGATTCTTTGTCAGTTCAGTTCAGTTGCTCAGTTGTGTCTGACTCTATGCAGCCCCATGGACTGCAGCATGCCAGGCCTCTCTGTCCATCACCAACTCCCGGAGCTTGCTCAAGCTCATGTCCATCGAGTTGGTGATGCCATCCAACCATCTCATCCTCTGTCGTCACCTTCTCCTCCCACCTTCAATCTTTCCCAGCATCAGGGTCTTTTCAAATCAGTTAGTTCTTCACATCAAGTGGCCAAAGTGTTGGAGTTGCAGCTACAGCATCAGTCCTTCCAAAGAATATTCAGGACTGATTTCCTTTAGGATTCACTGGTTGGATCTACTCGCTGTCCAAGGGACTCTCGAGAATCAACTCCAACATCACAGCTCAAAAGCATCAATTCTTCGGTGCTCAGCTTTCTTTATAGTCCAACTCTCACATCCATACATGACTACTGGAAAAACCACAGCTTTGACTACATGGACTTTTGTTGGCAAAGGAATATCTCTGCTTTTTAATATGCTGTCTAGGTTAGTCATAGCTTTATATGATTCAGCAATTCCATCCCTGAGCTCATATCCAAAAAAAGAAGAAAACTGTAAATCAAAAAGATACACGCACCACAATGTTCACAGTAGCACTATTTACAGTAGCCAAGACATTACAGCAACCTGTGTCCACTGATAGATAAATGGAAAAAGAAGATGTGGGGTGTGTGTGTGTGTGTATCTTCACAGGCTCAAATGGAAGAAAGTATGGAAAACCACTAGGCCATTTCAGATATAACCTGAATCAAATGCCTTATGATTATACAGTGGGGGTGATGAATAGATTCAAGGGACAACAGGGTCTGGTAAGAGAGAGTGCCTGAAGAACTATGGGCAGAGGTTCATAACATTGCACATGAGGGCATGACCAAAACCATCCCCAAGAAAAATGCAAGAAGGCAAAGTGGTTATCTGAGGAGGCCTTATAATTAGCTGAGAAAAGAAGAGAAGCTAAAGGCAACAGAGAAAGGGAAAGGTATACCCAACTGAATGCAGAGTTCCAGGGAATAACACACAGATATAAAAAAGCCTTCTTAAGTGAACAATGCCATGAAATAGAGGAAAACAATAGAATGGGAAAGACTAGAGATCTCTTTAAGAAAACTGGAGATACCAAGGGAATATTTTATATAAGTCAAAGTCACTCAGTGGTGTCCGACTCTTTGCAACCCCATGGACTATACAGTCCTTGGAATTCTCCAGGCCAGAATACTATAATGGGTAGCCTTTCCCTTCTTCAGAGGATCTTTTCAACCCAGGAATTGAACCCAGGTCTCCTGCATGTCAGGCGGATTCTTTACCAGCTGAGCTACAAAGGAAGCCCAAGAATACTGGAGTGGGTAGCCTATCCCTTCTCCAGGAGATCTTTCCAACTCAGAAATTGAACCAGGGTCTCCTGTATTTCAGGTGGATTCTTTACCAACTGAGCTATCAGGGAAGCCCATTTCATATAAAGATAGGCACAATAAAGGACAAAAACAGCAAGTACCTAACCAAAGCAGAAGAGATAAGAAAAGGTGACAAGAATACACAGAAGAATTGTACAAAAAACTCTTAATGACCCAGATAACCACGATGATGTTGTCACTCACCTAAAGGCAGACATCCCGGAGTGTGAAGTCAAGTGGGCCTTAGGAAGCATCACTAGGAACAAAGCTAGTGGAGGTGATGGAATTCCAGCTGAGCTATTTCAAAACTTAAAAGATGATGCAGTTAAAGTCCTGCACTCAATATGCCAGCAAATTTGGAAAACAGCAGTAGCCACAGGATTTGAAAAGGTCAGTTTTCATCCCAATCCCAAGTAAAGGCAATGCCAAAGAATGTTCAAATTACTGTACAACTACACTTATTTCACATGCCAGCAAGAATATGCTCAAAATCCTTCAAGCGAGGCTTCAGCAGTATGTAAACTGATAATTTCCTGATATACAAGCTAGATTTAGAAAAGGCAGAGGAAACAGAGATTAAATTAGCCAATATTCATTGGATCTATAGGAAAACCAAGGTAATTCCCCCCAAAAATTCTACTTCTGCTTCACTGACTATGCTAAAGCCTTTGGCTGTGTGGATCACAACAAACTTTGGAATATTCTTCTAGGGATGGGAATACCAAATCATCTTACCTGCCTCCTGAGAAATCTGTATGCAGGACAAGAAGCAAGAGTTAGAACCAGCATGGACAACAAACAGACTGGTTTAAAATTGGGAAAGGAGTGTGTCAAAGCTGTATATTGTCACCCTGGTTATCTAACTTATATGCAGAGTTCATCATGCTAAGTGCCAGGATAATGAATCACAAGCTGGAATCAAGATTGCTGGGAGAAATATCAACAATCTCAGATATGCAGATGATACCACTTTAATGGCAGAAAGGGAAGAGGAACTAAAGAACTTCTTGATGAATGTGCAGGAAGAGAATGAAAAGGCTGGCTTAAAACTCAACATTGAAAAACTAAGATCATGTCACCTGTTCCTATCACTTCTTGGCAAACAGATGGTAATAATGTGGAAACAGTGTCAGATTTCAGTTTCTTGGGTTATAAAATCAATATGGATGGTGACTGCAGCCACGAAATTAAAAGATGCTTGCTCCTTGAAAGAATAGCTATGAAAAATCTATACAGTGTATTAAAAAAAGGAGACATCACTTTGCTGACAAAGGTCCATATAGTCAAAGCTATGGTTTCTCCAGTAGTCATGTATGGATGTGAGAGTTGGAACATAAAGAAGGCCAAGCCCTGTAGAATTGACGCTTTTGAACTGTGGTGCTGGAGAAGACTCTTGAGAGTCCTTTGGACAGCAAGGAGATCAAACTGGTCAATCCTAAAGAAAATCAACCCTGAATAGCCATTGGAAGGACTGATGCTGAAGCTGAAGCTCCAATACTTTGGCCAGCTGATGTGAACAGCTGAGTCATTGGAAAACACTCTGAAGCTGGGGAAAATTGAGGGCAAGAGAACGGGGTGACAGAGGATGAGATGGTTGGATGGGATCACTGTCAACGGACATGAGTTTGACCAAACTCAGAGAGTTAGTGATGGACAGAGAAGTCTGGCATGCTGCAGTTCATGGTGTCACAAAGAGTTGGACGCGGCCTAGCAACTGAACAACAACTATGCATGTGTGTGTATATATATACACACACATACACACACAATAAAGTGTTACTCAGCCATAAAGTTGAATAAAATATTGCCGTTTGCAGCAACATGGATGGACCTAGAGATGATCATAATAAGTAAATCAAACACAAATATCAAATCACTTATATGTGAAATATAAAAAAATGACACAAATGATTTTTTTTTAAACAAACAGAAATAGATTCACAGACATAGATTTGTGGTAACATAAGGTTACCAAAGAAGAAATCTGTGGGGGCAATAAACTAGAATTTGGGGATTAGCCCGTGCAAACTACTATATATAAAATACACAAACAATAAGGACCTACTATATAGTACAGGGAACTATATTCAGTATCTTATAATAAACTATAATAGAAAAGACTCTGAAATATATATAAATATATATATACACACATATATACACACACACATATATATACAAACTCTATGACTTTACTGTACAGTTAGAACTGGACATGGAACAACAGACTGGTTCCAAATAAGGAAAGGAGTACATCAAGGCTATATATTGTCACCCTGCTTCTTTAACTTATATGCAGAGTATATTATGTGAAATGCTGGGCTGGATGAAGCACAAGCTAGAATCAAGATCGCCAGGAGAAACATCAGTAACCTCAGATATGCAGAACACACAACCCTTATGGCAGAAAGTGAAGAACAACTAAAGAGCCTCTTGATGAAGGTGAAAGAGGAGAGTTAAAAAGTTTGGATTAAAACTTAACATTCAGAAAACTAAGATCATGGCATTGGGTCCCATCACTTCATGGCAAATGGATGGGCAAATAATGGAAACAGTGACAGGCTTTATTTGGGGGGACTCCAAAATCACTGCAGATGGTGACTGCAGCCATGAAATTAAAAGATGCTTGTTCCTTGAAAGAAAAGCTATGACCAACCTAGACAGCATATTATAAAGCAGAGACATTACTTTGCCAACAAATGTCTGTCTAGTCAAAGCTATGGTTTTTCCAGTAGTCATGTATGGATGTGAGAGTTGGACTATAAAAGAAAGCTGAGTGCCGATAAATTGATGCTTTTGAACTGTGGTGTTGGAGAAGACTCTTGAGAGTCCCTTGCACTGCAAGGAGATCCAACCATTCAATTGTAAAATCAGTCCTGAATATTCATTGGAAGGACTGATGCTGAAGCTGAAACTCCAATACTTGGGCCACCTGATGCAAAGATCTGACTCCTTTGAAAAGACCCTGATGCTGGGAAAGACTGAAGGTGGGAGGAGAAGGTGATGACAGAGAATGAGATGGTTGGATGGCATCAGCAACTCAATGCACATGAGTTTGAGTAGGGTCCAGGAGTTGGTGATGGACAGGGAAGCCTGCTGTACTGCAGTCCATGGGATTGCAAAGAGTCAGACATAGCTAAGTAACTGAATTGAATTGAAACTAAGACATCACAGTATTGCAAATCAACTGAACTACACAAAAAGACAATTTAAAACACAAAATTTTAAAAGTGTTTTATTTGTTCACATGCTATAGGATTTCTAATTTAAATATCATTTATTCATTTTAAACCTATATAGTATGTATGATACTTTCAAAATAACTTGTTAGAAGTCCAGAGGCTATAACAACAAGTTAGCCCTTTTACTCTTCCCATTTGAGCGTAATATACAGTAGGAAGATGAGACATAAATGTGAATACTTTAGTATAGGATACAGATTACTCTTGGCAACCCCAGCCACAGTGTGCTTACCACTTTCAGAGCTTCTCACTAAGAGATGTGTCTCAATCAATAGCTGAACTGGAATTGGAGAACATACACAGCCACAGCTGATTGGTCTGGGTTTGCTTTTGAACCAGAGGCAGTCTATCCGAGTCATAGGTTGGCCAGTTCTATATAAAGTGGTCTGGTGGAAAAGTTCTGACAAAGAGAGTAATGGTGACTAATGTGGTCAGCCAGATCCTGTGTTTGGATGGTTTTGAATTGAGACAAGTGATGTAAAGAAGTGATGACTCCAGCCAAAGGACACAGAGAGAGCCTGAGTTGCAAAGATTAGTCAAGGCTTGTAGCGAGAGCACAGACAGAATCAGAAAGGTTCTGGGACTGAGAAGACAACCAGATACTTGTACTATGAGCATAACTTTCTCCTCTTTCTGAACATCTTATCTCCCTGAGACTGTGGAGAAATTTTTAGGTTTATATAAGGGATTGCTACATAGAATAGATTTCTATCTTTCTCCCAATAAATTCACTTTTTTTTCACATTTTTATACAATTTTTAAAGGCTATACTCCATTTACAGTTACTATAAAATATTGTTTATATTCCCCACATTGTATAATACATCCTTAATACATCCTTATAGCCTATCTTACACCCAATATTTTGCACGTTCCACTCCTCCACCCCTGCCCCACCACTGGTAACCAGTAGTTTGTTCTCTGTACCTGAAAATCTGCTTCTTTTTTGTTATACTCACTAGTTGGTTTTCAGAGTATACATATAAGTGATGCCATATCGTATTTGTCTTTAACTGACTTATTTCATGTAGCATAATGCCCTCCAATTCCATTCATGTTGCTGCAAATGGCAAAAGTTTATTTTTTATGGCTGAGTAGTATTCCATTATAGACACACCCCCCCCACACACATCTTTTTTACCCATTTATTTGTTGATGGACACAGGTTGTTTCCATATCTTGTCAACTGTAAATAATTTTTCTAGGAACTTTGAGTTCTTGCATCTTTTCCCCACTTTCTGAAAGTGAAGGTTAGACAGGATGGAAGAAAAGATCAAGAAACCAAGTGCCTCCCATGGAAGCGAGCAAGGTTCTGTAGGAAGTCAGGAAAAGCAGGGACACACAGAAGGAAAGTTAGTGTTTACATGGGACCTTCAACCTATGTCAGCCTGCTGACTCCAGGGTAACAGAGGGCAGCAGTGGAAGGCAGCACTGTCCCTTGTTAGTATCTGAAAGTGAAAGTGAAGCTGCTAAGTCATGTCCGACTCTTTGTGACCCCATGAGTTGTAGCCCACCAGGCTCCTCCATCCATGGAATTTTCCAGGCAGGAGTGCTGGAGTGGGTTGCCATTTCCTCCTCCAGGGGATCTTCCTGACCCGGGGACTGAACCCAGGTCTCCTGCACTGCAGGCAGACGCTTTCCTGTCTGAGCCCCCAGGGAAACTGAAAACCCGGTTAGAATCTGAGGTGCTATCTCTTCCTCGGTTAATCTCAGAGCT
Organism: Odocoileus virginianus; assembly: GCF_023699985.2. Taxonomy (NCBI): domain Eukaryota; kingdom Metazoa; phylum Chordata; class Mammalia; order Artiodactyla; family Cervidae; genus Odocoileus; species Odocoileus virginianus. The sequence goes on along the minus strand of NC_069675.1, from coordinate 33,653,330 downwards.
CCTATTCCCTGTTGGGTTCTGAGTGCCCCCCCGGAAGAAGAGTTGGTTCTATACTTAAATGTATTCCCAGGGGCTTTTTCTAAAGGAGCAAAAAAGGATCTGGAGGTGGGGTGTCTGAAAGTTAAGGTAGCAATGGATAGTCTCTTCTCTTTTGTAAATAATACTTTTATGATTCATGTTTTCCAACTCAGGCTTTTTACATGGAATTCCTCAAAAGGAAGGGGTAGGGGCATTCTGTTCTCCCTCCAAGTGGATAAGGGTGGGAAAAAGGTATTTACTTAAATTCACATTTCTTGAGGAGACACAAATGAGCCTCTGTTCTTTGCACTTAAATAGGTTAACTAAAATAAGGATATTCTACAAAATTGACATACACAGAAGTGAAAACGTGACTTGGCTAAACTTTGACAAAAGCATGTGCATTAGAAATAATTTAACTGAAAAATAAAATACTCTTGCAAAGAGATTTGCTTCCACCATGAAAATCTTGTAAAAATGTATATGTCTGAATGAACATTCTGAGACTAGGAAAGACTTTAGAAGTTACCAAATCTAATTTCCCCCACAGTTTACAAATCCTGCCTGCACCCCACAGATGATCAAGCTCTCTGTTTAAATACTAAACTTTCAGAGACTATTTTACCCTATCCATATGGTAGCCCCTTGCACTGTTGTGAAAAAGCACAGCTATGTGCTAATTGTGAGAAGGCTTTTCCTATGCTATAGTAAATCCTGTCTTCCTTTAATTTATATCAGTCTGTGCCTCCCAAACAACAAAGACTACTCCTCACTTACACTGACAAATTTCTTCATTTCATAAGGTAAATAGCCGCATTTCCTCCATTAGCCATTCTTAAATAACGCTAAGCTGTAATAATAATACAGTTCCCTGATGCCTCCTTATCCTGTTGCATTCCACTCTGGTTGCCTGCTGATTTATCACTGAGTGAAGCCAAACAAAACTGACAATTGCACATTTATATTAATAAGCTTTCAAACATACTAATTTACTCCATGAAAGGTATAAATTCCAAATTTTACACCTATATACTTTATAGTCATATTCCACAGTAGACATGAAATTTAAAAAAGAATATTTGCTCAGTTATGTCCAATTCTTTGTAGCCCCCCAGACTGTAGCCCGCCAGGCTCTGTCTTATAGGGATTCTCCAAGGAAGAGTACTGGAGTGGGTTGTCATTTCCTTCTCCAGGTGATCTTCCCAATCCAGGGACTGAACCCAGGTCTCCTGCATTGCAGGCAAATTCTTTACCATCTGAACCACCAGGGAAGCCCATGGTAGACACAATGCATGACACAATGATGTTCAAATCCTACTGGTTTTTTGCAAGGAGGTTATATCAAGTTTAGAGGATAATAAACATTTTATAGTCATCACTTCTCTAGGATCTGTCTCTTTCACATCTCAACCAGCTCTATGGATTGTGTCACTTTATTCAGGAGAAAAATCAATAGTAGAAAGTAATTACTGAGAAAGCAACAAATTTTGGTGCAAATAGACCAAGAAACACTGAGGTTTTTAATAAAAGTATGGTTGCAAGAGACCTCCAAGTTTCCCCTGGAGGATTAGTGAACATGTTGAATATTTTTTCTTGATTTTAATTTAGGTCACATTCCCATTAGAAATTCTACTTAATTAGGGTTTTTGTTAAAATTCCATGATGCTAATTCAATGGAAAAATGCAGTAGTAGTCTATTAGATTTTTTGTGTTAACATTGCACACTTTCTAGAAATATATTTGATATTTTTATTAAAAGTTATAACTATCACATTCCAATTCTCTATTTCAAGCAGCAAAATTACTTTTATTCTTAATTATTCAATGAAGAACTATAAATGTACAATTCATTAAGAAGTTATTTAGCATGCAGTGCACTTGGCTGCTATGACCAAAGAATTAGTGCACATTTTCTTAGAAGGAAATGAAGATATAGCTTGATTTTTATTTTAGTAATTAAGAGAATGGCTCTTTATGTTCATTACCATGATATAAGATGCACAAGCCTATGGCATGTCTTACAGCACCAAAATATTAGGATATTTATTAACATGCTTATCTTGGTCATCATAGAGAGAAATTATTTGAATACATGACAGTATATTCAATTTTTCATATAAGTATTTTGATAGAAAGATTGGTAGTGACATGACTGGCTCCTAAATCTTAGTTCTTTCTTGTCCCTTACCTCTAATAAATTTTAATTACAGGCTTTTATGTTTATATTTATTTATAAATTATATACATCTATTACTCTATCAACATACCATTATAAAAAGAACAAGAATACAAAATTTAAAGAATTTGATAAACATGAAGCAAAGATTTTAAATGTATATTTTGATTTTTATATATTATTGGTACAAGTTGTTTTGTGTTCACAGTTGCTGAGAACATTACTATTGAACAATGTGATTGTATCATTCTTGATCAGATTACCATCTTATTTACTCATCACTTGGCTTCAGGGAACTCCATACTAACAATAGAAGTGTCCTTTTGCTTACTTACACTTGCATTATTGTTTCATTTTTATTAAGAATTTCCTTGCAGAAACTTCTTTTAGGAAAGGAGTTTAATCCATAAGTCTGTTTTGCCAGGCTGATATGAGAACACAGTGAATTCTAAAGCACAGAATGTAAACAAGGGCAAGAACAAAAGTTTGGATTGAGGCCCATGAATTTGTATTTTTAAATGAATTCTCCAGAGGATTTGTTGTTTTCAAACCACAATTTGAGATACTACTTTGGACTCTGTAATCAATCAAAACTTGAAACTAACTTGAAAAATCTCAAGTGATTGGGTATCTCAGCACCAGAGCAAATATGCTCTTAGTCTTGGACTGATTCCACTGTTCAACGATAATAGATGCGCTTCTGTATTTTCCATATGAAGTGAAAGAATTTGATATTTCAGTCTAAGAAGCATCTCTTAAGATTTTTAACCTTCATTCTTTCCTCCTTGACATGCTCTGGATGGGAGCTGCATATTATCTATTGCCCTCTTGCTGGGTTCTGCAACGACGCCCACTTGATGAGCTTCCATGACCTCCCACCGTGACACACTGGGGTAGAAAAGAGACCTAACATGACCTGAGTGTCTAATGTGTGTGAGACATAATTTTAGGCATTTACCTTGATTATCTCAAGCAACTAATAATTCTAATAGGTAGGTGTTCTTATACCTATCTTTCATAGGAATAAATATAAATTCTAAGAGCTTAAATAACTTCAGATCACTCAGGAAGGAAGTGATAGAGCTGGTGTCCCTGATTCAAGACACTCCTCTCTTCTAGTATGTTGGAAGATTGGGACTGACGCACACACTACTATATATAAAGTAGATGACTAATAAGGACCGAGCACAGGGAACTCTACTCAATACTCTATAAAGACCTATATGGGAAAAACGTTTTTATGAATATATCCAACTGATTCACTTTTCTGTACCCCTGAAACTAACACAACATTGTACATCGACTATACTGCAATTACAAATAAACAACTCTGTGCTCTTTTGAAGACACTATCCTGCCTTCCCATCACTCCTTCCCTACCTGGTGGTGGTTTAGTCACTAAGTCGCGTCTGACTCTTGCAACCCCATGGACTGTGGCCTGCCAGGCTCCTCTGTCCATGGCATTCTCCAGGCAAGAATACTGGGGTGGGTTGCCATTTCCTTCTCCAGGGGATCTTCCTGACCCAGGAATTGAACCCAGGTCTCCTGCATTGCAGGCAGATTCTCCATTGACTGAGCTGCAAGGGAAGCCCCAACCTGAACAGTGCTAAAAGCCATTAAGCTCTGTGCTCCTTCTAGTCCTTTTAGCAATAAGAACAAGCTCTTTTCTGATACAATTATAAAATTAAAAGATAAAAATTTCTGGTAACAGAGAAATCTTGTATTTATGAATGCAGATATTTACTTATGGCTCTATGTTAGACATACCACATTTACTTCCACTTTAGCCATTCTTCAGAATTTAGAATGGGAATGTGATAAGTACCATTCTTTTGAAAAGGAAATGAAATCCAGCCTGTTTACCACCCTTATACATGGTTATCTCACAATGGTAACCAAAATACTAAGTAAATCAGGGAAAATATCACAGGTTTTGAGGAAGCAAAGCCCAATTTTAATCCACCCATGACTTAACATAAGTAAACCTGAAGAAATTATTTTACTCCACAAATTGAAAAATCACTACCTGTAAAATGCAGATTATAATGTACATCCCAGAGTTATTATGGGGATTAAATGAGAACATATATAAAGTAACTAGGATAGCTAACAATAGGAAGCATGCTTAGAAAAACAGTCAAGGGCATGGGAGAAGATTAATAACAACAATATATAAAGGTGCTGACTTTATATATTGTTATTTTTGCCATTACTGTAAAAATATGGACATTATTGATCATTTTAATCAGTGCTTAACTAGCTCCTTTTCAAATATTGATATACTTCTACCTATTTAGATGTAGCTTCTTTAATGATTCCAAAGTATAAATTAGAAAAATAAATTTTAACATTCTCTTTCCCTATGGCTTGAAAAAAAACACTCCCTGTGGCTTCACGCTATGTGTTTTAAGATTTATTGCAACCAATATAAGAACTCCCGGACAACTCAAGAAATAGAATCTTTTCTCTTTGTTTTCTAATTTGCTATATGTGGAAGACCCATTTTCATAACCAAAGGAACAAGGAACAGTCAGCAGAAACACTGATTTTAAGCATGCTTAGAAAAAGAGTCAAGGGCATGGGAGAAGGATGAGGTTAGAACGGAGTGAGTGAGATCATGGACTGGAGAAAATATTCAGGGACCATAATGAGGAAAGGCCCCAGAAGCAGAATGGAGCATGTGGTAAAAGGTAAAAGCACATTGCAAAATATAATTTGTATATAATATTATTCAAAGAAACTGAGATTAGTTTGTATGCACTCTGTGACATGGGGACAGGCACATGATCTGAATAGAATGAAAAACTAGGCCCTGCAAATACACATACATATGAAGTTTACTACTGGAATAAAAGGACTATGTAATGATGTTTAAACAAGATAATCTAAATATTTGCTTCATAAAACTCATAAAAATACTATTTTTATCCAGCTGTTTTCATTTATATATTGCTACTCCCATGGTTTATCATTATCTATGATTTATAAGATTAAAGTAATTTGACTGAACTCCTGTTATAGGCCAGCCTTCCTTTTAAGTGCTACAGTTCTATTTTCTAATCAACGTTTACTACAACTGTGATATATGTATAGACCGAAAGATTTCTTGACTTGCCCAAAGTCACACAAGCTAGCAAGTTCTGATGGAGCCTCAAATCCATCCTCTTTCAAATGTGTGAAGATGACCATCTAAATAGGTATATTTTGGAGAGTAAAGATGCTGTATAAACAATTATATCAAAACAACAGGAACAACCCAGGACTCTAAAATCAGGACATAAAGTCGTGACAACAGATTATTTCCAAACGTTATTACAGCAATTCCTGTCCTTTCTGCAGTGTGACTTTACTGCTAATCCCTTCTGTTTTTCCCTCCCCTTAGATCTGGGCTGGCTTTTGGACTTTCTTTGACCAAAAACTGTGACAAAAATAACATTCTAGGATTTCTGATTCTTGGATATTCAAATCTTGAGGTTCCCATTGTCCTTTAGGATGACAGCCTCCATCTAAAGAAATTTGTGCATCTAGCTAAAGGACCTAGAAGACAAAGGGGAAAAGACCACATGGCAGTGAATTAAAGCCCCACATTAAGTCATTAAGTTTGCCCACTGGCAAACCAAGAAGACGTCCTGTCAGCCCAGACAGCTCTCAGTCTTTTGGGCCATCCCAAGAGAGACACCAGACGTGAGAATTAAATCATTTTGGATCCTCTAGTCTCAATGAAAAAGTCATTCTAGGTTGACACCATGTGGAGAAGAGGGGAGTAATTTCTATTTTAAACGTCATCTAAGTGTCAGATACTCAGAATCATAAAGAACACTATAGTTGTTTTAAGACACAGTGTCTTGGGGTTCTTTTATTTCTTTCAAGGCCAACTCAAACCCTACTCTTACTCCAACCTATTTTGAACTGGTTGGTTTCCATTGGTCACATGTAACTTTCTACTTTGTATGATTTAATGTTTTCACCTATGTCTATGTATCATTTAGGATAAATAGTAGATGCGAGTAACAGAATACACAGTTTAAATGACTTTGCATCCTACCAGATAGATGAAGATAGGAGATTACTGGCATTGTATAGTTTCTTAATCATGTCAGAGACATTCTTCAGTTCTCATAGCCTTTCCCTCATGCTCACACTGTCGCAGCCTGATGGAGCAGAGACCAGAACTGCCCCATGACTCGAGGGTGAGGCAAACTGCGCCCTCGTCATCTAGTAAGCATGCTGAACAGACATTGTGGGGGCGGGAGGTGCTCTCTGCCCTGCTTCACTGCCTACTCTTGCGTCTGCCTCCATGGAAACAAAACAAGACCTTCCTGATCAACAGCAGAGCCTGCGCTAGTCAACTCCCCAGTATAGCCATTCCCTAATGATCTCATGTGACTTCTGCCAATAAAAGTATGGGCTGAAAGGAGCCATTTTGTCTTCCTGCCATGGAGAGCAGGAGGGCCCCCTGACTCCCTGCTTGCCAAATTATGTGTGTCTGTCTTTCATTATTTCTCGGCACCATTTCAAGTCTTTCTCACCCGCTGTGCTGGACGGGACAAGGAACATGTTCAACCATTATAACTTCATTCAATGAAGGAAGAAAAACAGTATTAATTACGTCTCTCCATTTTTAACCAAAATATCTAAATCTTTCCCTTGGACAACTTCATTCTTTTGTATGTGGGTATCTACTTTTCCCAACACCATTATTTTTGCAAAGAGTGTCTTGTCTAGGCACCCTTGTTTCCCCATTGTCTAATCTAGGCATCATTGTTTAAGATCATCTATTCATATACACGTGTCAGAAATATGTCACTGTATCATTTTCCCAGCTTGTGTAGTAGAGAAAGACAAATAAGGAGGAGACTAGAAATCCCCTGAATATTGTATAAAACATCCTTAACAGTCTGCTATGACATCTACCACAATAATGATTGCATTACAGGACAAATAATAAGCACCAAACACATGCTTTTTTTTTAACTCATTGAAAAAGTACTACTTGGTTTCCAAAACAATACTGTGAAGTAGTCAGAGTAAAATGAATGACATTGACAGTTCCAGAAGATTATCCATTTAATGATAATAATAATAAACTTGAGACTGTGTGCTCAGTCACTTCAGTCATGTCTGACTTTTTGTGACTCGATGGACTGCAAGCCCTCTGTCCATGGAATTCTCCAGGAAGAATACTGGAGTGGGTTGCCATGACCTCCTCCCAGGGATCTTCCCAACCCAGGGATTGAACCCTCCTCTCTTATGTCTCCTGCATTGGCAGGCACGTTCTTTACAACTAGTGCCACCTGGGAAGCCCAAAATTAAGACTAAGGAAGACAAAAATTTATCATGTATACTTTCCCAATGAGCTTATATAGAGAAAAGAAATAGAATGCTTCATTAAATCACAAAAACTACATAAATCAACCCTATATCCCCAAACCCTAGAATAAGAAAGTAAGTTGGGAAGCAATGTTAGGAAAAAATAAAAACTAAAAAACTAAAAAAATAAAATAAAATAAACCTCAAAATGAATTAAAGACCTAACCATAAGGCTTAAAAATATGAAATTCCTATGATAAAATATTGTGGAAAAACTTCATGACATTGGACTTGGCAATGATTTCTTGGATATGCCACCAAAATTACAAAAGCAAGAATAGACAAATGTGATAACATCAAACTTTAAAGCCTCTATGCATCCAAAGGTACAATTAACAAAGGAAAAAGGCCACTTAGGGAATGGGAGAAAACATTTGCAAATCATGTATCTTATAAGGAGTTAATATTCAAAATATATAAAAAAAACCTGCCAATGTAAACAACAAAATTTTAAAATGTGCAAACTATTTGAATAGACATTTTTCTTGGAAAAAAACATATACAAGAGACAACAAGCATTTAAAAGGTATTCAATTAGTCATTAATTAGTAATAACAATACTGATCATTAGAGAAATGCAAATCAAAACCACAGTGGGATATCACCTCTGGGATGATTATCACTTCTGGGACTGGGATGGCCAGTATTTCAGCCTTGAAAAAGGGAAATTCTTTACATGCTATAACATGGCTGAACCTTGAGTAAATTATAGGTAATATAAGTTAGTCATAAAGGCAAGGATTTTATGATCCTACTTACTTAAGAATTCTAAAGTAGCCAAATGAATAGAAACTAAAAGTGGATGACTGGTTGGTCAGGGGCTCTAAGGAGTTAGAAATGAGTTGATGTTCAATGGGTATAGAGTTTCAGTTTTGAAAAATGAAAAAGTTCTGGAAAATCTGTTTTGTAATGTGAATATGGTTAATACTACTAAACTGTACACTTTAAAATTATAACAATGGTAAATTTTATGTCTTTTACCACAATTAAAAGTAAAATTTGTCTATATTTTATCCTACTCTATCATCACAAACCATATATCTTGATGTAAAGAAGAAATTTAGTTCTCTCTTCCTATTCCACACCAATAGCAACTATACAAAGCTGAGTCATTATCTTTAGAATTAATTTCTCATGAAGTTTACTTTCATTAACAATTCCATTTTAACTCTTAGCTTTACCTACTTATATCATAATGACAGATTTCTCTATAAAAATTGGGCTGTTCTTTTCCTCAAGCTAGGAACTCTCATTAAAAGATGTTAGAGAGAGAAAAAAAAAGAGATAAAGAGAACAAGAGGAAGACAGAGGTGAGGAAGAGAAAAAAGAAAGAGTGAAAGAAAGGAAGAAGTTTCTGAACTAGTTAGTCCTGGCTATTTCTACAATAAAGTATTTTAATAAGAAACAGCAGTAGTGTACTATTAGATCATTAGTTGCTTTGAGATTAGAAAGTCTATGATTTCCCTACTGAGAATTAGTCCTATATACTGGATGGTGGGAATTTACACTGAAGTCAAAGAACTTCACTAAATTTTTTCATTAATTAAGGGACATAATTAGCAGCAATTGCAGTAATTTCTCCTCTTAAATGATAACAAATCCCAAATCCCTAATACACTTGGTTGGTTTATCTGTCCCCTTAGTTCCTTAGAGCTGTGATAATTATTTTAGAAATTAAATTCTCAGCCTCAATCTTTGTATTTATAAAACTTATTATTATTTTTTTTTTTTTTTTACTGTGTCACTCAGCCTGTAGGATGTTAGTTTCTTGACCTGGGATTGAACCCATTGCCAGGCTATGGCAATGAGAGCTCTGAGTTCTAACCACTGGACCCCCAGGGAATTCCCTAAAACATGTTTTACTATTAAGTTGGCAAAGTATGTTCTAAACATAGTCTAATCTGGAAGCAAAGTGGAAGTCAAAGGAGTATTTTATCAAGAATTATGAGATGGGAAAAGCAGCTAAAAACTGCCAAATATTCAGATGTTATCATAAGTGATTTTGGCATCATTTCTGCCACATTGAATGAATTGTAATCTAAATGTTTTTAGGGAAAGTTGAAGGTGAGGACCCTTGAAAAAGTGAATTTAGCATAACCACATATAAAGCGATGAGACTTCAACAAAATAGCAGAAGAGACCAAATTGAAATGTTTTCCAGAATTCCCCTCCCTGCATAGTCCCAGATTAATGTTGGCCACAAGAGACATTTTTAGGAGATCTGGCTAATGGAGGTGAAGCAGCAGCCACTCATTTTTATGCTGTGGAGGTTGACGTAGAGCATCAGACACATGCAATAGCTCAGGAGTGAATTAGGGCAACAACTAGACCAGCAGCCTCCAGCTCCCATCTGTTAATACATCCTCCCCGTCAGCACACTTGACCTGGGGGCTAACACATGTATAGCTTGAAGTAAAGAGTCCTACCTTCTCCTTCAGGTGACCTACCACACCAAGACTACAGGTAGTGAGAGATAGTCTTGAGTCCTAGATAATGTGCATGAGTTCTAGCTATTCATTCTGTTTTTCTTCCTGAGTGCCAGTCTGGCTGACCAAAATGGCTTCAAGAATTAACACCAGAGAGGCCTAGAGCTGGATCCAACAGGTCTCACAATTACATAACATTCAACTCTTAAAAGAAATCCCTTATTCTGCAACAGTTGATGACTTGTAGGCATTCTGCTTCACTGATTTGGCAAGAAAGGCTTTGTAGAGGGTGGTAGGTGAATTGTACTAATGGCCTACCCTCTGTTCTGTAATTTGACAGTTCCTCCACACTTTGATTCTGGGCTCATCTATGTGATTTTCATTGACCAGCAAGATATTAGCAAGTGTGATACAAGCTTGAGAAGCACATGCTCAACTTTCCTTGCCTCCTTCCAGAACTAGATTTGTTTACTCTTGAATCCCTGCCATCAGGCTAGATTGCTGAAGGGATAGGAGAGAGATTTCCAATAAAGCTCAGTCATCATATCCAAGGTCACCTAAACTTACTTTCCCCCAGAGGACACATCATTGATCTCATGATTAAGCCCACAGACAGATTAACCAAGCCTAGCTAAGGTTAGCAGAACAACCCTATCTTCATGAGAAAGATTTTAATCATTCAAAGACTTTGAGGTGCTTTGTAACGGAAAAATAGCTAATTAATGCAGTAAGCATATATCAAGTTACCAAAAGGAAACCTTTCCCAGATTCGGGGGCTAGGAAAGAATCTAGCAATTATTGACTGTTCATGCCCTATTCCATGTGTTTGATGTATTCTATTTAGAGTTACAATAGCCATAAAATAATATTTTCCCCATTTCACAAATGAAGACAATCTGTTATTTGTCTGCAACTGAAATCCAGACAGGTTCATTCTATTATAAAGCCCATACTCTTACCATTTCATTTCTTTCTAGTAAAAGACAGTCACAAACACAAGTGTACAAATACACACATGTAAGCCTATATCCAGGGCTTCCCAGGTAGTGCCAGTGATAAAGGACCTACCTGCCAGTGTAGGAGACATAAGAGATGTGGGTTCAATCCTTGGGTTGGGAAGATCCCCTGGTGGAGGAAATGGCAACCCATGCGATAATTCTTGCCTAGAGAATGCCATGGACAGAGAAGCCTAGTGGGCTATAGTCCATAGGGTTGCAAAGAGTCAGACACAACTGAAGTGGCTTAGTACACACACAACCCTACATCCACTTGCCATTATAGGTGAGTAAGGGATATATAACTAGCTCATAAAGGCCTACATGGGTTCTCTGGCAGGGAATGAAGGGTGAGTCATACACCCTTGAAACTGGTCATCCAAACCTGCAATCAGAGGTTAGGGTGACTTTGCATATGTGTTAGGACAACCATGGGTAGAGGATGAGGTATTGCAATACACATGCTGTGTAGATGTTACCTATGTGAGTCACACAGGATTCTTCTAAAATTTAGTTCTGCCTCTTGATTCTGATGTAGTCTCTGTGGACTAAAGGATTGGTGGAGTTTGAAGGACTGTTTGGGATTGACTGAGATATAGTAAGTACTTCCCTTCTTCCCATGGCTCTGAAAGGAGAACACTTTGCACGGTGGCTCACAAACACCCAGAGAACAGGTTTCCTCTTTGTGAAGCAAGTCTCATGTGGCTTTAGTTACTTTAGAAAACCTCCAGGAGACTGCAGTGGAGCCCCAGGCAAAGGTGTATCTTCTTTAATGCTACGGGCCCATCTCTCATCAGTTAAAAGACATTCATACTTAAAGCAATACCTGATATCAAGGAGGAAGGGAAAAAACCATGATAGGAAAAAAAAAGACTTCTGTATTAGGAGATAGGGGAACTAGAGAGAAAAGGGCAGAGCAAGTCCAATAATGGGGCCGAGGCCTGGAAGGGTTCAACCTGTGCTCTACTAGATATGGGCAAAGAAGTCTGCTGATAGTCTAGATGCAATAAAACATGAGGCTAAACAAAATAGAAAAACCACAAGTTTGGGGACATTTCATCTTTAGAAGGTGCTATGATAGATGCTACAATCACCCCACTGAATTTCAGCATTAGTGGAACATATAACAATGCAGAATAGTGGAGGAAATAATGAGGATACCCTCTTTGGGACAATTCAGTGAAGTTGAAGAAAGGATATTTAATTTCAGATTTACTTTGGAATTGTTAACAGCCTAACTTGCTTCAAAACCAGTTTGATAAATTCAGGGCCAGTCTTTAAGCCAAAATCAGTATGGTGACTTCCAACATTTCAGATTTTAAGAGGAGAAACAAAGATCCATAGGGACTGAGTCATTTTTTAAAAGTCGAATAGCATTGCTTTGTATTAATGTAGGGTCATTTTTTTAAGAAGCTCCAAGCATTTGAGGTTATACTAATCTGATTCAGTATTCTTGACACACAGAATTTGCAGATGACAGAACTGAGACAGATGAGAGTGAAGTGGCTAAATCTTTAAGATGATCTCTAAAGAATAAATCGAATCACTTGAGTGAGGTGAATGACTGGAGGAAGACTGAAAATATGATCAAGATGATGGGGTAGAGGTTAACCACATTTCAGATTTTTAGGGTATTTAATTTCCCTCTCTAGCCATTTTTCACTAAATAAAATAAAGATAACATAATATATCAGGAAAATCCCAGAAGTGGTTTCCAGGGCCACTGTTTGAAACTGTTCATCCAAACCAGCAATCAGAGGTAAGGGTGACTTTGCATATGTGTTAGCACAGCCATGGTAGAGGATGAGGTACTGCAATACACATGCTACGTAGATGTTACCTAGTAAATCTGATTTATTTCTATTTATCATCAGACTCCTTACTGGGCTATTCTTCATATTCAAAAGTATCACATTCTCTAGATAAAGTAATAAATATAACTGTAATAGAGACATGAAAAATTAAAGAAAAAAAAATTAAAGAAAAAAGGTGGCTTTTTCCACGTGTTTTCCCATATAGGCACCACCTGCTAATCTCTGAAGGAACAAAAGCTGTATATAATGGCAGCATAGTCCACAAAGTGGAAATCACTTGAAAATCTAGACATCTAAACACATTTGGGAATTAGGAACTTAATAAATGAAATTAGAAGATTTTGTTAATTCTTTAAAGGCTGGTTTTTTATTGTTTTTTATCAATATGACCAAGGCCATAAGAAATAAAGTCTTATTTGTGATTTTATTCAGCTTATTTTTATCAACAGTCCACATATGAAACTACAAATATATGACTAGAAAATGTTTAATGTCTTTAATATACTATTTTGAAAAGCATTACTACTGGATTGGATACTCAACACTCAGTTCAAAATAGGTATTCTATTCCCCTTATTTTGGCAAACAATTTTTATAAATTAATGTCACGTAGAAAAGAATATCTCAATTTTGCAAAACAAGGGGATACAGAAACATAGAACTGAGTTTCCTGTGTTCTTACAATAGTTCTCTGTTTAAAAACTTCATATTCTCTGTGTCTAAGTTATATATCAAAATGTTTAGACAAATAACTATTTAAAGGGTATCCTGCTTCTGTTTCCTTCAAAAAATCCTGATATCCTTGACCTATAGAAATTGCCACCCAAACTCCAAAATGGCAACTGTCCTGCATCTGGAAGATAATGATTGATTTTGTTGCAATCACAAAAGAAAATCCTGTAGGTTTAAGGATTACCTTTTGTTACCACACAATCTAAAAACATCATCTATAACAGCAGATTACAGAAAGCAGGACGTTTCTTTTCTCTTTGGTTGCTGAGTAGCTGAGTCAGGCCATATGAAGTCAATTGTTGCTATGACAACATATGGAACAGAGAGAAGATAACAAGTCTGAATACAGAGAATTCACTTACCTATGATGATCCATTTTTTTTTTTTTTAATAGGAGACACATGCCTGCTTAGGAGGGATAGATGTACTTATTTTAATTACCAGATATCCATTTAAACTATGTTAATAAAATCAGGTACCTATCATTTTTACTTAAGAACTAGAAACATTAATCATCTACTTGCACTACATGAGCTTTTATTCACCTCTTTATTTTCTGATTAAAAATGACATGGGTATGTAACATATCTTTGTGTGTTTTCTTTCTCCTGTCACAATGTGAAATAGATCCATATGTTAAGAATGTAAATAAGTTTTCACTATGGCATACTGTAATAAACATTTTACTTCAATGGTTATACAGCTGAAAAATAGTTATATAAGCCAGGGAATGTGAAAGTCACACAAACCCATAATTCTGGAGTGTTATAACTCAACCATACAAATTTACCCTGGATTGAAATCAGTTACATGCAGTATCTATACAGACAGAAATTTATTTTCAATCAATTTGCTAGAAACTATCTGTTGCTATCTTTTACTTTTATGATTGCAAGTCATCAACTTACCTGGTAGATAACTTCCTCCTTCATTCCCATACTATTTTATTTTAGTGCAGGAGTTATCAAACCATAGGTTATGTCTACTGGTCAATTCAAGACTTTAGAAAGTGACTGTATTGAGAAAATATACCCACAGTCCGTATTGTTTCATGAGGCGGCACATACCTCTGAAAATGGAGGATTTAATTATCTCCTTATCCAAGGAACTCTTAAACCAGAAAAACATTCAGTAGTGATACTAGCAGCTGTTTGATTAATATGCAAAAAATTATACCCACAAGTGTGTGTGGAATTCTTAGCATAACACAGGGAAAGAAACAAACAATGTGGCTTTGAATTCTCGGTCTGCTGGCTATGAACCTCAACTCACATGGGAAATAATTTAGTTTTAGAACTAAAAATTAAAGTAGGAATAATTGCAATAGCATATGAATACACCACACTAATGCAATACCTGATAGACACTGATTAAGACAAAATAAAGAAAATGCTAGAAGCCTGAAATGGTATTAGTGTTTTTTTTTTTTTTTAAGCTTTTCATGTCCAATATTATATTCAAGTTCCTTTTTTGGCCAACTGGGGAAGGACATTCTAGGAAGCACAGTTCTCAGATTAACCAAGTTGAAAATAGAATAATTCTCTTCAGCAAGAGAGAAACTTCTTTTTCTCAACTTTATAGTTACTCTGAGGTTGCTTTCTTTTTTTTTTTTTAATGTTTAGAACTCTGATATGTGAAGTATAGATTAAATTTTATCTTTTCCCAAATGGCTACCATTTATTAAAAGCTTTTTGTATTCCCCCACCAATTTAATATGCATCTTTATCCTCTCCCAATTTGCATATGCATTCCTCTTCAGTTTCATCATTCTTTTTATGCTCTAACAATATATTTTAACACTTTGTAGGGTTAACATACTCTAACTGTTAATTAAAAATTTTTTAAATTTGAATTTTGCCCCAACTTTATTGAAATATAATTGACCTATAACATTTTATAAGTTCAAGATTTGCAACATGATTCGTTACACTTATATACTGTAAAACAATCACATTAGGTTTATATCTCCATCAGCTCAATTAATAGTGATTTCTTTTTTGTGATGAGAACATTTAAGATCTACTCTTAGCATCTTTCAAAGATAACACTATAATGCTATGTAAAGTCATGCTACTGTACATTACATCCCTAGAACTTGTTCATCCTATAAGTAGGAGTTCATACTATCTGAGCAACATCTCCTTAACTGCTCCACTCCTCAGTTTCTGACAACCACCTTTCTACTCTGTCTCTATGAGTTTGACATTTTGAGATTCTGCATATAAGTGAAACCATACAGATTTTGTCTTTCTCTGTCTGACTTATTTTAGTTAAGCATAATGCCCTCAAGTCCCATCTATGTTGTCACAAATGGCAGGGTTTCCTCCTTTCTCACGACTGAATAATACTTCTGTGTATATCTCATATCTTTTTTCATCCAGAGACGGATGCATAGCCAAGATACGGAAACAACCTATTGTTAAAATGCTGTAATTAACCTGGAGGTGCAAATACCTCTTCAAATCCGTCAAGTTATCTTTCATTTCCTGTGGCTATATACCCAGAAGTGAAAATGCTGGAACATAGGGTAAATTTTCAATTTTTGGAGGAGCCTCTATACTATTTTCCATAGTGACTGTACCAGTACATTCCCACCAACAATACACAGGGTTCTATTTTTTCCACATCCTTACCAACCCTTATTCTCTTGTCATTGGTAATAGGTGGTATCTCACCATGATTTTGATTTACATTTCTTTGATATTGAGCATCTTTTCATATACCTATTGGCAATTGGTATGTATTCCTTGGAAAAAAAATGTCTATGCAGGTCTTTTGCCCATTTTTAATTGGATGGTGATAATGATTATTGCTATTGAGTTATATCAATTCTACACATCGTGCATACTAACTTATTCAGATCCATGGTTTGCACATATTTTCCTCTGTTCTATAGTTGCCTTTTCATTTTGTTGATTATTTCTTTTGCTGCACAGAAGCTTGTTGAAGTTTGATGTAGTCTCACTTGGTGTTTGCTTTTACTGCTTGCACTTTTGGTGTCATACCCAAAAAATCACTGTTAAGATATCTAGGGTGAAACAGATCACCAGCCCAGGTTGGATGCATGAGACAAGTGCTCAGGCCTGGTGCACTGGGAAGACCCAGAGGGATGGGGTGGAGAGGGAGGTGGGAGGGGGGACCGGGATGGGGAATACATGTAAATCCATGGCTAATTCAATGTATGACAAAAACCACTGCAATGCTGTAAAGTAATTAGCCTCCAACTAATAAAAATAAATGGAAAAAAAATAAATAAAATAAAAAAAAGACTTATATCAAGGAAGTTTTTCCTACGTTTTCTTCTTTTAATTTTTAAATTGAGGCAGATAGAAGAGGAAGAAAAAGTAGGAGGAGAAAGAAAATGAGAAAGGGAAAGGAGAAGAGGGAGAGAGGAGAAGACAACTAGAGAGTTTTAGAGCTTATGATGGTAGTTATGTCTGGAGAATGTAGAGAAAATATTCATAAAGTAAATGATGTAGGTTTCATTTGGGTTAAATATCTTAACAATTGGAGCTATATCTGCCAATAAACTAGCCATATGTCTATTCAGAAGTATGCATATATAAGCATAGTCAGTCAGTATTTACTAAATAGTTAAATTGATATGACTCTCTTCAAAGGAAAAAAAAAATACTGGCATAAGTATCATTTACCCCCTACAATATAATTGCAAGAAAAAGTAATTTAAGAATTTTAAAGTTAAAACCTAACTTTTAATATATGAAACGCCTGATTTCTGTGGTGAAAACAGAAAGACAAATGAGCACATGTGATTACCTTCCATCCCTCTCAGTCATTTAAAGAAGTGGTTAAAATAGAAAATAAAAGTTCACAGAAAAACAAAGAACAATGTCACAGTTAGAAAAGAATGTTGGGGAATTTATAGATAATATAAAGCAGAGGAAGTTATGTGAACAGTGAACCTCAACTGGGGTAATAAAATTCAACACAAAATAATCAAACACAGAATCACTTAAAAAATAGGTTTTCCTAACAGAAACCTGGAATTATCCCAATCAGATGCACCAGAGGCTGGAAGGCAGAGCTGGACAGTCAGTGAGACACTTGATTAAAGTCGTGGAACAGGTGCAACAGTCCCCTACTCTCAGTTCTGATTTTTGCTTCAAGAATAGGTTTCTGAATTAAGCAGTGAATCTGCTATTGGATATTCCCCAAGCAAATGTTAGAGACAAATTGAAGCTAAAGGATGTCTACCGCCTCTCAAATTGAGGAGGGAAACTTACCTCATACCCAAGAAGAAAGGCATCCTGATTACATGTCCCCACCATGTTTGTTCACAGAAGCCCAAAGTTCTACCAGAATCTGAATTTGTTGCCAATAAAACAGGATATTTGCTGGTGGTAAGAAAAAATATCCCAGAAAAGTATACCACAATAAGGTAAATACCAGCTGTATATGGAATAGACTCATGAGCATAGTATAATGACTTAATGAAATAGATGTTTATTTCTCCTGTAATATTCTTGACTGGTCCAGGGTAGAAAGTAACAGAGGGCTGCTCTCACATAATCACTGAAAGACTCGCATTAATAAAGGTTTTGGAGAAGGAAATGGCAACCCACTCCAGTATTCTTGCTTGGAAAATCCTATGGACAGAGGAGCCTGACAGGCTACAGCCCATGTGGTCACAAGTCGGACATGACTTAGTGACTAAACCACCACCACTAATAGAGGTTTTGCCATCTTCAATTAGTCAAGTCCAAGTTTGATTACCCTAGTCATTTCCTCCCTACTCTAAGGACACACGTACCAAGGAGCCCTCATGAGAGGTCTTCAGGGACCAATCTTGAAAGTGGAACAACATTTTCTTATGCTCTATTGTCTAGACATCGCATGAGTCCATCAAACTGCCCAAGAATATGGAAAACATATTCCAGTGCTGTGACCAGGAAGAAGATGACAAAGATTTTGGTGAGATTCTAGTATAGCCACGTTATTTTTTCTATGTCTATGATTTGTTTTCCAATTTATTATTACCCATGTTAACCTACATATTATTAGTTTTGTTCATGGCAAATAGACGGGGAAAAAATGGAAACAGTGGGGCTTTATTTTCTTGGGCTCCAAAATCACTGCCAATGGTGACTACAGTCTTGAAATTAAAAGACGTTTGCTCCTTGGAAGAATATCTATGACAAACCTAAACAACATATTAAAAAGCAGAGATCACTTTGCCCACAAAGGTCCATATAGTCAAAGCTGGGATTTTTACAGTAGTCAGGTACAGATGTGAGAGGTGGACCATAAAGAAGGCTGAGCTCTGAGGAACTGATGCGTTAGAACTGTGGTGTTGGAGAAGACTCTGAGAGTCCCTCGGACTGCAAGGAGATCAACCAGTCAATCTGAAAAGAAATCAACCCTGAATACTCATCGGAAGAACTGATGCTGAAGGTGAAACTCCAATAATTTGGCCACCTGTTGTGAAGAGCCAACTCATTAGGAAACTTCCTGATGCTGGGAAAGATTGAAGGCATGAGGAGAAGGGGGCAACAGAGGATGAGATGGTTAGGTGGCATCATCGACTCAATGGTCGAATTTGAGCAAACTCAGGGAGATATTGAAGGACAGGGAAGCCTGACATGCTGCAGTCCATGGGGTGCAAAGAGCTGGACATGACTGAACAATGACAGCATATTGGATGTTTTAGTTTTTATTCATATTAAAATTTACAGCTAACATTTGAGAATTTTTTAATTTAATCTAAAATTAATGATTATCTAGAGCCCCTTCTTCTGACACAGACTGGCCATCACACTTCACTTTTACCTATTTTCTTCTAACACAGGTCCTCTGATCCTGCTAGTTTTGATTTACTGATTTTTAAAATTTTGTACTATTGTCTTTGAACCACAGTTCTTTATTTTTAAATCCTTATGTAACAACTGAACTTTTAGCTTTTTAATTTGTTAATCATTCCTTGTATGTTGTTTTTTTCTCAAGCTATCACTCAATCTTTGCTAGGGAATTTATTATGAGTAATTTGTTTTTCAGAGAAACTAGTGGATAATACATTTCTAGATATTAGAAATGTATTTTTTCTCTTATGTGTGGAAAATATTTGAATTATTTTTGTGATCCTAAAGAAAAGATCCTTCCTCTGAAATGAAGGTATCAAAACAGTCACAGAGGCAAAGCACTAGCAGAGAACTGTTCCATCAGAGCAGGGGACCCAGGGGGCCCCTTGTAACACACACATATGTGAGTTTACCCTGACACAAACACTCAGGAAGAATTGGATAACATTTGACCAGGGCAAAGTCCTGGTGTATAACTTAGTAACAGGGCTCATGCCTTAGTTATTTCAATTTAAAAAAGAAGTGAAATCTCATGTTTAAATCACAAGCTATTGAGAGGTAAAGATGTATACATTAAATATTTACAATGAACAAAATAATGACAGCTATTAATAATTTTCTTTGAGCACCAAATATGCATCAGACCCTATAGTAGACCTTTTATATATGTTATTTCTAAGATAATCAGCAATTCATCAAGATGTGTATATGATTTACATTTTACAGGAAGAAACAGACTCATTGGATTCTCCTGTTCAAAGTCACATAGCTAGTAAGTGGGATTCAAAATTGGCTATACCTAATTTTGAATTCCACACCCTTATCTATAAACTGCTCCTCTTATTTTAAATCTAAGAATCTAAGACTTTAATTTGTCTTATTTAATTTGTCTCATTCAAATTAGAGTTTGACTTCTCCATCAGTACAGTATGCGAGTGTGTATGCGAGTATCCAGTATGTGAGTGACATGCTGGGTGCTTAAAATGTAGGTCAACTGAACGTGCTGTGTTGTAAGTATAAAACAGAAAGATTTCAAAGACAGTGTAAATGTAAGACTGCTGTTGTTTAGTCACTAAGTCATGTCTGACTCTTTGTGACCCCATGGACTGTAGCCCACCAGTCTCCTCTGTCCATGGGATTTTCCAGGCAAGAATATTGGAGAGGGTTGCCATTTTCTTCTCCAGGGGATTGTCCCAGCCCTGGGATTGAACCCATGTCTCCTGCATTGGTAGGCAGATTCTTTACCATGAACCGCCTGAGAAACCTCAAAACGTAAGACACCTAATAAATAATAATTATATTGATTACCTGTTAAGGTGTTACTTTGGATATATTAAAATAAGTAATATATACTATTATAATTAGCCAGTTTAATTTTACTTTTTAATGTGATTACTAGAAATTTTTAAATTATGTAAGTGGCTCACATTGTATTTCTGTTAGTTCTGCTCTACAAAAAGCTAAATTTTGAAAAATATAGATTACTTACAGGGTAATACAATTGATCAATACCCATGGTAATTTCATAATTAATCCATTTATTCTTTAATTCTCTTAAGAACTATTTATCAATTACCCATTTGTGGCTAAGCCTTGTATTTTAGGTACTAAAGAAGATCAGCAGGAATAATTGGAAAAATGTCCCAGACATTACAGTGTTTACATTCAGGCTGTGAGCTCTGACAACTGGTCTTTGGTATTGCTTTATGTTCTAGAATATGGTCAAACACCAACTTCCCTATGACTTATAAAACTTAAGAGTTCTAAAATGTACAATCACTATTCAACTTGTATTAGATAATAGATAAAATAGGTATGTGGAAGAGGGATGGAGTCAAGAGTATTTCTTTAAAGAATCAAATAATTTGTCTTATATTTGCAAAACTATAATTACTAAAATCTGGACCTTTTATTGGTCTGGTAAACTGTCAGCCGAACAGAGACTCTACTGTGTAGTACTGATTATTATTTCTGATTGAAAGATTACAATATTCTTTAAATGTTGCATTTCAAGAGGTTCTAATAATTACCTATTCACTGTAGATTGTAGAAGTCATTGAACCAAAATAAAGGCTTACAATTCTATAAAGGAGGATTTGATGAATTATCTCAAAATTCTTATGGGCAGGCTTCCAGCTTTTCCTTTTCCTCTTTCTGTTTAAACCAGTATATACTGGGCCCTGTGCTAGTGTGACTGTTGTTACAGCAGTTATCTCACTTAACTGATGAAAAAGCTGGTGGTCCCGGAAGTTAAATGTGTTGCCCTAATTTCACATGATCATAAGCACATATATACAACTCAAAAAATACATTTTCATGCTTTATTTCCTATAGTATGTTGAATATTCTATGTATTTTCCCAAGCAAATTCTGGAATTTTCATGTAGTTAGGAAGTATAAGCCTACATGTCATTTGTTGAATCCCACTCTAATTCAGTTTCCATACATTTTGGTCCCTAAAATGGTCTCACTCACAGGTTCAAATGTATCTAATTACTATTTTAATCTCCAAACTTTTGAAACATCTTTCCATCTCTCATTTTCAACTGCTTTTACAGACATGCACAGTCCAAATTCTTTCATTCTGATGTTCTTTAGACTTCTCTCCTAACTTTTCTCTCAGACTCAGTTTTCAAAGATATTTCCTTACTCTCTCTCCTTCTATCCCATCTCAGCTTTTTACTATTTAGATCAACTTAGCTTCTCTAGATTCTATTTCCCTATTTTTCAGGACATAGATTCTGCATGACATGGAAGACATTACAGAATGTTGATCTTGTGAAAAAGAATTTTTTGTCCAAGAAAGGGTACAGAGGGGAGTAGGCAAGTAAGGTAATATGTTAAATACTTATAACTCAGCATCTCATCTTTTATCATGCCCTAGAATGAAATGCCAGGACTGCCATGGCTATCCCAGTTCTGTTCCTAAACCATAGGTCTGCAATGGGAAATCCTATGGACAGAAGAGTCTGATGGGCTACAGTCCATGGGGTCACATAGCTTAGTAACTAACCAACAAGGTCTGCAATTAGAAATCTAAGAGCTCTCACTTTAGTTGCCTATATACCTGGATCTTTGTATCTGTGTTTTGCAACCAGAAGAGATATGGTACTATTCTATTATGTGGGTTGATTATTTCTGAATCACAATTATATATTCATAAACCCTTTGGAATGCTTGTCAGCATATATTTCAGGGCTCTGTGAGTGTGTTCAGTTGAATACACTCCACCCTAGTATTAGGGCCTACCATTACCTGTCACCTAACCTTGCAGTCAGCACATTGCCTAATCCATCTATTGGCTCATTCAAGCAATTATACTTCCATGTCATTCACTTCCTTTTCTAAGACTATTTCATTAAGCTAAATCTACCGCTATCCCCGTTTTTCCCCACTGAGCTATAACGCTTGGAGTAACACATGGTAAATGGTAAGCTTTTTCATACAATGATTTTTTGAAACTACACTTATGGTAAAAAAAAAGCAAAAAACAAAAAAAACCCTAAATTACAGATCTAAAGATATTCTTCAATTAAGTCAACTGCTTTGAGATATCTCTCACTTCAGTTTCTAAGAAAGATTCCAGCAAGCAGATAAATGAAACCAGTTTGAACTTCATTTTTTAAAAAATTTTGTCTAGATTCTCGCAGTTATGTGGTGAATGCCCAAAAGACTAGGAAAGGGGAGAAGAGAAAGTAAAAGCCTGGATAATCCATTATCTAGAGAGTAATCATTACTCTAGTAAATGTCTTTCCATTTTGTTATTCAATCCATTTGGCCCCTGTGCCAAAACTATTAATTCTTTTTATTTTATAAATTAAATATAAAGCTGCTATTTTTGTGAAAGGCAAAGTCCTGGTTTTTAAGTCTTAAAAATATTTTTAATCCTCTCTTAGCTCTCCTGTCTTCCTCTGCACCCTCCGTCATCTCTATTTACATTTTGCCACTTGTGAACAGTTTTGTTTCCACTGAGACAGCTGAGCTGGTATCATTACATTTCAGTAGATAGTTGTCAGTACTGTTTTGCAACAAAATAATAAGAGCTGCTTAGTTGTTTAGTTTAGGGCATACCACCATACACATGCAGACAAGTAAAAGAAAAAGAATTGATCAAAAGTACTATGGAGTTTTCTGATATTTCTCATTTTTTAAAGTCATTCCCAAAGAGGAAATATAAACTCCAGAACTTGAGCCTTGCATGCACAATCAGCAATCAGTTACAATTCTAGGCTTCAAATCACTCAGCATCCTGTCACCAACCACCTGCCTGGGCTATGAAGGACCGTACAGGTTGTTTCCTCACAGTAAGTCAGGATTTATGTGACCTTCACAAAATCAGACAAGGAGCCTACACACTGGATAAAATGTCCAATGAAATTAACACATTGTTCAATAGATTTGAAAAGAAGTGGTTACAGACTATTAACCAACTGGAGACATCTCGTTTATTGTCCCTTCTCGATTGCATCTCTCCCTCTCCTTGAAATTAATGTCCAAAATGCCTTGAAGGTGGGTTCTAATATGTAACTCTCCTACACAAAATGTGCACATACAAACACACAACATGTTCAGTAGTTGTCTCTATACAACCCCTTGATGTGCTGTGCTTGGCCACTCAGTTGTATATTACTCTTTATGACCCCATGGACTGTAGCCTGCCGGTCTCCTCTGACCATGGGATTCTCCAAACAAGAATACTGGAGTGTGTTGCCATGCCCTCCTCCAGGGGATTTTCTCAACCCAGAGATCGAACCCAAGTCTCCCAGGTTGCAGGATGTTTCTTTACCATCTAAGCCACCAGGGGAGCCCATGCAACCTCTTAGAACACAGAAATGCCCTTCTCTGAGACATATTAAAATACACGGTGAGGATGGCGTTATGTCTTATTATGACTTTTTGTTTAGTCAGGCAGTAAGTGAATATTTATCGAGTTCTGACTTTGTACAAGCTCTATGGTTCAATGCAATAAATGTGTAGAATGAGTATTATTGAATGAAAAGCATGACTCATGGCTTCTAAGATAGTAAAATCAAATTAATAAAAAAATTCATACCAAATCCAGTGATATATTAAGATAGATAAACCAAAAGAAAAAAAATATATCAGTCATGAAGTTATCAGTCTGTCTGTCTGTCAGCCACTCAGTCATTCCCAACTCTTTGCGACCCCATGGACCACATCACACCAGGCTCCTCAGTCCATGGGATTTTCCAGGCAAGGATACTGGAGTGGTTTGCCATTTCCTTCTCCAACCACTCCAGTAAATCAGTATTAATGTTTTGTTAAGCATCTTTCTGTCTAACCCTCTCTGTTTCTGCAAGTACTTTGCATGCATAACTACGACCCATTATTCTCATTGAGAAGCATATAGTGAGTATCTTTCTCTGTCAAATGGACTGCCATATCTATCCTAACAGAACTATAGCAACAATTTGATAAATGCCCTGCAATTTATTTAACCAATCATTTCTTTTTTTTTTTTTTTTTTTTAATTTTTATTAGTTGGAGGCTAATTACTTTACATCATTACAGTAGTTTTTGTTATACATTGATATGAATTAGCCATGGATTTACATGTATTCCCCATCCCAGTCCCCCCTCCCACCTCCCTCTCCGCCCGATCCCTCTGGGTCTTCCCAGTGCACCAGGCCCGAGCACTTGTCTCATGTACCCAACCTGAGCTGGTTATCCGTTTCACCCTAGATAATACACATGTTTCAATGCTGTTCTCCTGAAACATCCCACCCTCGCCTTCTCCCAGAGTCCACAAGTCTGTTCCATACATCTGAGTCTCTTTTTCTGTTTTGCATATAGGGTTATCGTTACCATCTTAAAAGCTTTTGCACAACAAAGGAAACTATAAGCAAGGTGAAAAGACAGCCCTCAGATTGGGAGAAAATAATAGCAAATGAAGCAACAGACAAAGGATTAATCTCAAAAATATACAAGCAACTCCTCCAGCTCAACTCCAGAAAAATAAATGACCCAATCAAAAAATGGGCCAAAGAACTCAACAGACATTTAACCAATCATTTCAATGGATATGAAGGTTCTCACCAAATTTCAATTTGTAGTACACAGGATACACACAAACAGCTTTATATATACCTTTGACAATATTATTAAAATAAGTGTCTATCACAAAGGTGTGCACATTTCTTAAACTTTAAAAATTTTTAATATTTAATACTTATACAGAAATGTAAATATATCAAAGTATAAACCTGGATGAATATTCACAAAGACAACACACCATGTATAGCGCTCATTTCAAGAAACAGAATATTACCTATAACACAGGGCCCAGCTTCCCTGGTGGCTCAAATGGTAAAGAAACTGCCTGCAATGCAGGAGACCTGGGTTCAACCTCTGGGTTGGGAAGTTCCCCTGGAGAAGGGAAAGGCATCACACTCCAGTATTCTTGCTTGGAGAATTCCATGGACAGAGGAGCCTGGTCGCAAATAGCTGGACACAAGTGAGTGACTTTCACTTCACTTTTCACTTTCTCAGTCTTAATCTCCCTAGAGGGTAATCATACTGACATTACACCAATTAGAAAACAGAATATTTTACATAAATTAAATGGCATATTAGGGTCTCTTTGGTACCTAACATCTTTGTGAACTTTATATTGTTGTATTTTGTTGTGGATTACTTATTTTCAAAGCTTAATAGTATTCCATTTTGTGAATACACCACAATTTACTTATAGATTACATTTGGTGAATATTCAAATGTTCAAACATTCAAATGAACATTCAAAATTCACCAAGTTTCCAGTGTGGGTTATATGAATAATATTCTGTGAAATTTTCTATTCATGTCTTTTGTGAGCATGTACGCATATCTGATGGTTATGAGTGGAAATTCTGGGGGCTAGTATATATATTCAGCTCTAGTAGATAAAACTACTACAGATTATTTAAAAATTATATTACCCCCAAATTAATAGCTTAAAACAATATTTATTATCTCAATTTCTATGTGTCAGGCATCTGTGTACAAAACAGTGAAATGCCTTTGCAGTCAAAAAGGGACAGGTTTGTATTCATCTCAGTTATTAAGGACATCTACTGGTTGAAAATTTCTAAACCTCAGTGGGTATAAAGGTAGATTGCATCATGCTAACTCTGGTTAGAGTTCAGATTTAGGTATATAAATACTCATTAATGACCCCTCATGTTTCTTCATATATTCCATTCCCCTCTCCATATTAGTTTAGGACTTGCACAAATTAAATGATTTGTATATTTCAAAATTCACTAAGGACATAAAAGGAACCCAGAAACAATATAAGAATTCAACAGGTCATCTTTTTTATCCCATTCTTAAATTTCAGGACACAGTAAAATTCTATATGTATTAGTTAAAAAATAGATGCAGTAACAAAGTCCAAAACACACCATGATTCAGAACAGTAGAAGTTTATTCTTCATTCAAAGAAAGACTAAAATAGGAATTTTTGATTAGCAGAAGACACCTCTCCAGACAGTGATTCAGCCTCCTTTTATCTTGTAATCACATGAATTCCAAGACCACCATCCAACTTCACCTCCTGTCTAACCATCATCTTCACCCAGCCAGGGAAGGATCACACATGGGAGTTTTATGAAATGTTCCTAAAAAGTGGTTCATTTAGTTTTTGTTCATATTTCATTTTCTGCAACTCAGAATTTCCACTTAATTGTAAGCAAGTCTGGGAAATGTGGTTTGTGTGCTCAGGAGAAAAGCATGGTAAACAAGCTAGCTTTGTTATACAATTCTGCTGTGAAATACCAGTTCCCCTACAGTCTTCAGTTCAATCTTTTTAAGAATAAGAAAGATTGCATTAACCCCAAACCTTGCAATAAACCCAAAAGGTAGGGGGCAGAAAAAAACCGACTGCAGACATCAAGGAACTATTAAAAAAAAATTCTAGAAGTAACTGTGACACTGTGAGGGTAGGTGTAACAGTCAAACCATATGCTTCTAACTCTCCTCTGATATACTTTTGTATGAATGTTTCCCCATCCACCACATTAGTATGTTGCTTATTTACCAAATAAGAATTTAAGGAGACTCTCAGTATCACCAAATACCAGAAAAACTTCTTATCAGAGAAATAGGAGGCGGATGGTGAGAATTTTTACGTTTCCCTTTATGGCAGGAGGTGGTCAAGACTAAGGGTAAAGATGAATTGTGAGCCTGGGATTCAACTTTTTAGTTGATAACAGAATAACCCTCAGTTGTGCTTTGGAAACTTCACAAGAATCGGAAAACACAGCCATTGTTCTAGTTGTCACACTTGAAAAAAATACAAACAAAAGGTTATGTTTCTGCCTGCCTGTCTTTATGGATGCCGATGGGTAGCTCAGACAAGCCTCAATCCTCTTTTAAATCTTAAAGACTTAAAAAAACAAAAGCCTCCTGTCACTTTGGATCAGAAAACAGTAAAGTGCAACATTTGCAAAAGTGGCCCCAAGGACACAGATTGTGTTGAAAATCCTTGAAAATAAGATGAATTACCAATTCTCATTATTCATTTGGCTTCCACTGAAGACTAATAGCTAAGTAATTTTCCATACATCACATTACCCAAGGTACAAGGCATATAATATGTTAGCAATCTATTGACTAAAATGTTATTTCCACAACAAGTTTTCCTGTAAGTTTGAGAAATGAGCATGCATTAAAAGGAAAGAGAACAGTATTTTTTCACTATATGTTGCCATAATTTAAGACTAACGTTGCCTGAATGCAGGAAAGGAAAGGATATACGTTTCTTTGAGGAAAGAGATTGAGCTACATACACATTTCTTTTACAAAACAATACTTAAAATCTTTGAGGTAAAATAGATGCCATTATTCTGACTGGGTTAGTTTTGAAGTACACTTGAACAGTGAGAAATCAAATCTTCCATGTAAAAATCATGGATTAGGTAATCTAGGGGTGCCTGCAAAATATACAAAAATCAGTAAACTTGTTTTCTGTAGACTAAGCCCTAGAATACAGGACATGTAGTTGTTGCAGTGAGGCTGGTTAAATGAATAATTCAAGTGTCCCTACTGGATTTGGTTTGATGCCTATTATGTTGTCCACAAAAGAGTATGTTATTGCCTTATCACATCCTTATCACATACCCCTGCTGGACTATATAACCTTTCCCTGCTCACCAGTCAAGGGGGGGTGGTGTGTGTCATGATTTTCTAACTGCTATCCTACTGTGTTCCTGCCTTGCCTGGCAAAGTAATAAAGCCACTTTTTCTTTGTCCTCCATAAAGAAACAAAAAATGAGAACACAGAAGGAAAGCAAGCTCAGAGTGATAGAGCATAAAAATCCCAGCTAACCTTCTCACCTAAATGTTCTCCCTCTATGCCAAATGTTAGAGTCTGCCAACACAGAAGCAGGAACTGTTATTAGCCAATAAACTGTAGACAGTCTGTGATAGACTGCAGTATTGATGCCAAATACGCAGCTCTCTTCCCATGGGAATACCAGACCACCTGACCTGCCTCTTGAGAAACCTGTATGCAGGTCAGGAAGCAACAGTTAGAACTGGACATCGAATAACAGACTGGTTCCAAATAGAAAAGGAGTATGTCAAGGCTGTATATTGTCACCCTGCTTATTTAACTTATATGCAGAGTACATCATGAGAAATGCTGGGCTAGAAGATGCACAAGCTGGAATCAAGATTGCTGGGAGAAATATTGATAACCTCAGATATGCAGATGACACCACCCTTATGGCAGAAAGCGAAGAAGAACCAAAAGCCTCTTAATGAAAGTGAAAGAGGAGAGTGAAAAAGTTGGCTTAAAGCTCAACATTCAGAAAACTAAGATCATGGCATCCGGTCCCACCACTTCATGGCAAATAGATGGGGAAACAGTGGAAACAGTGGCAGACTTTATTTTTCTGGGCTCCAAAATCACTGCAGATGGTGATTGCAGCCATGAAATTAAAAGACGCTTACCCCTTGGAAGGAAAGTTATGACCAACCTAGACAGCATATTAAAAAGCAGAGACATTACTTTGTCAACAAAGATCCATCTGGTCAAGGCTATGGTTTTTCCAGTAGTCATGTATGGATGTGAGAGATGGACTATAAAGAAAGCTGAGTGCCAAAGAATTGATGCTTTTGAACTGTGGTGTTGGAGAAGACTCTTGAGAGTCCCTTGGACTGCAAGGAGATCCAATCAGTCCATCCTAAAGGAGATCAGTCCTGGGTGTTCATTGGAAGAATTGATGTTAAAGCTGAAACTCCAATACTTTGGCCACCTGATGCAAAGAGCTGACTCTTTTGAAAAGACCCTGATGCTGGGAAAGATTGAGGGCAGAAGGAGAAGGGGATGACAGAGGATGAGATGGTTGGATGGCATCACAGACTCAATGGACATGGGTTTGGGTAGACTCCAGGAGTTGGTGATGGACAGGGAGGCCTGGTGTGCGGCGGTTCATGGGGTTGCAAAGAGTCTGACATGACTGAGTGACTGAACTGAACTTCTCATGTTAAGAAAATTCATTCTATCCTTTGTCATGTGATATTGCAGTGCCTTTTAGGAGATGGACCAACTTTTCCCATTCCATGACTATGGGACTGACCATGTGACCTACAGGGCTTTACATCCATCTGAGAGGTTTTAATGTATTGTGTGCTTTGAATTGGACTCTTTTACCAAGATCCATGAAGAGAAAAGAAAAAATGATCAACAATTAGAAATAAAATGTGTGTTCTCTGAAGAGAAAAAGATTGAGGGAGAGAGGTGTTCTTTAACATCTGACTAATATACAGATTCATCAGTTATTAAACAAACACTGAGTGCTTACTCCATGACATATTAGATTACATATTACAAATATGACAGCAATCTTATTTCCAAGATAAGCCATGAGGTTGGCCATGTCTCTGTATCAACTCGTTTAGTTCTACTTTACTGGTCAAGATTCCCAAAGAAAATTGTAAGGTGGAATTTCACTTTTTCATGGACATGACATCAGCCAGAGATAAACTGGTGAGCAGAATTCTAAGGCGTCCCCACTGATCCCAGGATCTGTCCCCCTGAAGTTACTTCTCCTCTTGTGTCATTATATACAACAAAAGGAAATTTTCAGATGTAATTTGGATTATTTAACCTTAAATTAGCAATATTACCTGGCATAATCTTATCATGTGCATGCATGCTATCTCTTCAGTTGTGTCTGACTCTTTGTGACCCTATGGACTGGAGCCTGAGCATCTTAAACACGGAGAGTTTTCTGAGGCTAATAGCAGAAGAGGAAGTCAGAGGTTAAAGCACAAGCAAGATTCAAAACTGTCTTGAAGATAGAGGGGGCCATATAGCAAGGACTTGAGGGTGGCCTTTAGGAGCTGAGTGCACCCCTAGGTAGCAACCATCAAGAAAATGAGGACTTTGGTGCTACAGTCACTAAGAAATGAATTCTGACTACAACCAGCATGCTTAGAAGCACATTCTTTCTTAGATCCTCCAGATAAAGAGTGCAAACCAGCTGACATCTTGATTTCAGTCTTGAGTCTTTTCCCTAAGTGGAAAACCCAGACAAATCCACAACAGATTTCTCATCCACTGTACAGTGAAATAAGAAGGTGGGTGTTGTTTCAAGCTGGTATATTTGTAGTTTGTTACACTGCAGTTAAAAGAAAAATACAATGGTCTAAGTTAGATTTAGTATGCTAGGGCTGCCCTTGTTCAAGGCAATATTCAGTGCCAACTTCCTGAATAAGCACAATAGGTAGACATCTATACAGTCTGTCACCAATTCAGTGTGGTTTCTGGGGGCCCTGGGGTAGTTGTGCTGATTCTAAAGCTCCCTCATTCGTGTACCAGTGCCTGAAATCATTTGAACTGTAAGAAAAGCCTTTCATTAAAAAGTACAACCTAAAAAGGAGATCTCCTTCAGAAAGACATCGCAATGACTTAAATTTACAGGCATACCATGGAGAAACTGTGAGCATGATTCTAAACCACTGCAATAAAGTGAGTCATGACATTTTTGGTTTCCTAGTACATATAAAAATTATATTTATACTATACTGTTGTCTATTAAATGTGCAATCACATTATATCTTCCAAATTACATATATTAACATTAATTAGAAATACTTTATTACTAAAAAATGCCAGCCCCCATCTGAGCCTTCAGTGAGTCATAATCTTTTTGCTGGTGGAGGGTTTTGCCTGAATGTTGATAGCTGCTGACTGGTCTGAGTGGTGGTTGCTGAAGGTTGGGGTGACTGGAATTTTTGTAATAAAACAGTGAAGTTCACTGTATTAACTGAATCTTCCTTTTACCAAACATTTCTTTGTAGCAGGCAAAGCTATTTCACTGTTTTTTACCTACAGTAGAACTTCTTTCAAAACTGGAGACTATCCTCTCAAAACCTGACAAACTTTCTGCTTTATCAACTAAGTTTATGTAAGATTCTAAATCCTTTGTCATCGTTTTGACAATCTTCACTGCATCTTTACCAGAAATAGATTCCACCTCCAGAACTACTTGTTTGTTCATCCGGAAGAACTGACTTCTCATTGAGTCAGTTCGGTTCAAACTTTATCATGAGATTGTAGCAATTCAGGCACATCTTCAGGCTCCACTACTGACTCCTATTCTCTTGCTAGTTCCAGTGACTTGTTCAACTTGAAGAAACCCTTCAAAGACATCCATGTGGGTTGGATTCAACTTCTTCTAAACTCCTGTTAATGTTGATATTTGACTTCTCCACATGAGTCAAGGGTGTTCTGAATGGCATCTAGAATGGTTGTCATTTAGTTACTTAGTCGTGTCTGACTCTTTTCTGACAATTCTTCAGGCAAGAATACTGGAGTAGGTTGCCATTTCCTTCTAACAGAGGATCTTCCCAATCCAGGGAGTGAACCCATGGCTCCTGAATCACAGGCAGATTCTTTACCACTGAGCCATCAGGGAAACGCATCAAGAATGGTAATCCTTTCCAAAAGGTTTTCAGTTAACTTTGACATATCTTTCAGAAGGATCATTACCTATGGCAGTCATAGCCTTATGAAATGCATTTCTTAAATAATAAGTCTTGAAAGTTTAAATTACGGCTTGATTCATGGGTTGCAGAATGCATGTTGTGCTAGGAGGTATGAAAACAACATTAATCTCATTGAACATTTCCATCAGAACTCTTGGGTGACCAAGTGCTCTGTCAATGAAAAGGAATATTTTGAATCTCTTTTCTGAGCAATAAGTCTCAATAGAGGGTTTAAAATATTCAGTAAAACTAATTGCAAACTGATATGATGTCATCCAGGTTTTATTGTTCCATTTATAGAGGACAGGTAGAGTACATTTAGTAGAATTATTTAGGGCCCTAGGACTTTTGGAAATGCTAAATGAGCACTGGGTTCATCAGCTTCTTAGCCTCGAAAAAGAGAGTCAGCCTGTACTTTGAAGCCAGACACCAACTTCTCCCTAGCTGTAAAAAGTCCTAGATGGCATCTTCTTCAAGTAGAAGGCTATTTCTTCTACACTGAAAATCTGTTGTTTAGTGCAGCCATCTTCATTAGTTGTTTCAGCTGTATCTTCCAGATAAATTGCTGCAGCTTCTCCATCAGCACTTGCTGCTTCACCTTGCATTCTGATGTTTTGGTGACAGCTTCTTTCTCTAACCTCATGAACCACACCCTGCAAGGTTCAAGCTTTTCTTCTATAGCTTCCTAACCTTTCTCACCCTTCATAGAATTGAAAAGAGTTAGGGCCTTTCTCTGGATTAGGCTTTGGCTTAAGAGAATGTTGTGGCTGTTTTGAGCTTCTATCCAGATGGCTAAAGCTTTCTCTTTATCAGCAGTAAGGCTATTTCACTTTTTTATCATTCTTGTGTTCACTGGAGTAGAACTTTTCATTTCTATGTAGAACTTTTCATTTCCATCAAGAACTTCTCATTTGTATTCAACTCTTGGCTAACCTGTTGGTGCAGAAGGACTAGCTTTCGGCTTGTGTGACTCTAGACACAGCCTCCTCACTAGGCTTAGTCACTTTTAGCTTTTGATTTAGAGCTAGAGACATGCACACTACCATCAAGGACCTAATGTATAGCACAGAGAACTATACTCAGTATTTTGTAATGACTTATAAGGGAAAAGAATCTGGAATATATATATCTATATATATATTCAAATATATATATGATTCAGACATATGTATATCTGAATCACTTTACACTTGAAACTCACACAACATCATATATCAACTCTACTTCAATTAAAAAATAAAAAAGAGAATCAAAGATGTTGACATGGAAACAGGTCACAGGAAAAAAAATAACATTTCTATAAGCCACCAAAGTTTTCTGTAACTGCTAACAACATGTATGTCTAACTGATCCAAAGTCTCGTCCCTTTAATCTCCTCTTTAGCAATGGACAGTTGTGTATGGCTCTAAGAGGGCAGTGTAATATAGTAATTCAAGATCACATTTCAATCTATGCTTATTAACAGGAGATATTAGGTTAATTGAGTGCCAGTGAGGGTATTTTAGAAGATTTGATCCCTTCTTTATATGAATCCTACTGCCAATTCATTTATAACATATACCTACTTAGATCTAGAAAGAAAAATACACAGTTGACCCTTGGACAATGTGGGAGTTAGAGGCACAACCCTCCCACAGTCAGAAAGTCTTATGATGGACTTCCCTGGTGGCACAGTGGAAGGGAATCTGCCTGCCAATACAGGGGGCACGGGTTTGATCCCTGGTCAAGGGAGATTTCACATGTTGTGGAGCAACTAAGCCCATGCACCACAACTATGGAGCCCACTCTCTAGAGCCCATGTGCTGCAACTACTGAAGCCCATGTGCCTAGAGCTGTGCTCCACAACAAGAGAAACCACCACAATTAGAAGTCTGGGCATCACAACTAGAGGGTAGCCCCTACTCTCCACAGCTAGAGAAAGCCTGCATGCAGCAGAGAAGACCCAGCACAGCCAAAAAAAAGAAAATAAATAATAAATAGTGTGTACATGTAAAAAAAAAAATCCTTGTATAACAAATAGTTGGCTTTCATTATAGACAGTTCCTCCCTATCCACAGTTCCCCAACAGCAGATTTAACCAACTGTGAACTGTATAGTACTGTAGTATTTACTACTGAGAAAAATTAATGTATAAGTGGGCATGTGCAGCTGAAACTTGAGTTGTTCAAGGGTCAACTGTATTGTCAGGGCCTGGAGGCAGTGCAGGTGGGGACTGCAGCATTCATAAACATCACAAAGATCCAGAGGTTAAATGTTTCCTTTAGCATCTTAGATTCCTTCCCACCTTCCTACTCTCCCCAGTGATGTATATGAAGCTGATGACAGCCCTGTGTTAGAGAATGTGCATTTCAGGAAACCGGAGGCTCATCTTGTAGCACTTTAGCACTGAAGATTAAAAATGCTCACGGATAGTTTGTTTAGATTGATCTTGGTGTTGGAAATCTCATACAATGATTTGTCCCTGAGAGATCTCCTTGACTTTGAA
Source organism: Odocoileus virginianus (assembly GCF_023699985.2). Classification (NCBI taxonomy): domain Eukaryota; kingdom Metazoa; phylum Chordata; class Mammalia; order Artiodactyla; family Cervidae; genus Odocoileus; species Odocoileus virginianus. Next base: position 33,618,502 of record NC_069675.1, on the reverse strand, counting down.
ACTTGACTTGATGAATCCATCTATCCAGGAAAAATGAGAGACAGAGACCCCTATGCCACTTTTCCTGGCTTCACTTTAGGGTCACTTTGTCAGTATTTCATTTCAGCAATAAAGTACCCACTGAGACTTAGTTAAGGAGAGAGACCCCCATGGGAGACACTATGCTTTGGGAATATCAGGTCCTTGACACTCAACCTTTATCAACGTGACTGATTTGAGGATTGCTAAATAAAACATGTTTGACAGATTGACCCCATAATTGACATTGAAAAGAGAGGCTTTGTACCAAAGTGTCTTTATTTGTTTCATTCAGTCTGTATCAGAAGCAGCTCCCTGACAGACTATTTTATGTAGAAGATTGAGGAACTAAGTAAGTACTTTCATAATATTCCTATCTACATTAAAACACTTAGGCTGAGAGATCTGCCATACAGACATGTTCTGGAATACACCTGAGGCTTTCTCCTAGAAATTCATTTGGCAGGAAGCTGAAAGGCAACCTCTCACTCTCCGCAATTCTCCAGATTTATAGGCTAACATAATTGATAGAACCATAGCTCTCTCACATGAGAGATTTCTTTCCACTGACTCGTTTATCACATGATCAAAGCTTTCCTGGGCTGTCAAACCACCTCTTATTTCAGATACACTTGTTGGAGGCTTTACCTCTGTCATTTACCAAAATAGCTATACAAGAAGCTCAAGGCTGCGACAATTCTCCTATTCAGGGCTAGAGAGAATCACTCTAAATCCCATTTAGGGGATAAAGAATAACTGCATCGTGCCTTCAGTGGAACCAGAACTCATAGTAACCACCCCACAGCTCTCTCAATGATGGGATAGCAAAATCCTAGGTATTATTTTTCACCAATCAACTAAATCGTAATCTTTCACATTTCCTTTGCTATCATAAATGAATTACTGCACACCTCAGCACTTAAAGAATTATTAACAGATAACAGTGTCATGATGACATCCATGCCATTCTGCAAGTTAGGATTAATTTTCAACTCTCTTTCAATGAACCTTCCCAGTTGCTGCCCAGTGGCCCCTACATAAAGGGGTCAACAACATTTATCTTACCAACATTTACCTTACTCTGACTTGTCAGGTGACCATTTTCTTTTCCATCCTAGCTTATAGTCTTCTCATTAGGGAGCTTGGTCTGTATTTGAAACTGCTATTATCAGAAAAGCGAAGTGGCTAATTGTTTCTTTATCAAAATGCCAGAGAGATTCAATAAAGTTAAAAATGTCAGAGCATTTTATCATTTCTCAATCATGGGAAGGATCAATAAACAACTGTGGGTGACCACTCTTCTGAAAGCATTTTGCCTGAAAAAAAAAACAATAACCATTGGGAACCAATTGAAAGGTATACATTTTCTTCCTTCTTTGGAGATAATGAGAACACTTGATTGAATCTTCTGTTCCCACAGTCTAGACATTCTGGTCGTATAGCCTATTTTGAAAAAGGTTTTTTAGTGGGAGAGTAAGTTTTTACATTTCTAGCTATGCTTTTGTAAACCATCATATCTATCTTGTCAGAATCTAAAGCAACCCAATATCCTTGTTGTGGAAATGTAGGAGGCCATGAACACTTTTATTTCACCTTAACTGCCATGGTCTTCATCCCAACTACTATAATCTGTCACCTGTATATAGCTCTGCCCCTCAGCAAATCTCTTATCATTTATTCTGCAATTAAATGAAGAATGTGAAGAGGACCAATCTGAAGCTACCACTCTTCAACTCTGAACCCTTCATTGGCTCCCCATTGCCCTCAACAGAAAGTCCAAACTCTATGGAAGCCCCTCATGAACTTCTGCCTGCTTACCCAGCCTCACCTCTCAAACTCTCCCTATATCTCAGTGAGTGACTTGGAATTCATTAGCTACCCTGGGCTGTCACTTGCCTCCTCCAGAAGCTTTGTGCATCTACTTCTCAGGATGAAATACTCCTTCTACCTGCCCCCACCCCAGCCCTGCAGTTCCTTGGTTAAGTCTATTAAATTTTCCATTCTTAACCGATCCCTAGAAAACTTTCCCTGTCACCCAACCCTCAGATAGCTCGATGGCTTCCTTCTTTCTCTCATGACATCCTCTTTTTATTTTATTACAATATCTTGTTCTCCAAACCATAAATCCAACAGGATAAGAATCAAGTCTATTTTTCTTTACCATTTTATTGTCGTCACTGAGCGAATTACCTGATAGGGTGTTTTAGATATTTTTGCTCAATAGCAAATTACCACTAATTTAACTATTTCATAAAACACACCTTTATGGGCAGAAGTCCTGGCACAGCATAGCTGGGTTCTCTGCTCAGCGTCTCATAAGACTGAAGCCAAGATGTTGACTGGATGTGTTATTTGAAGCTTGGATGAGTCTTCCAAGTTCATTCAAGTTGTCAGATTTTACTTTCTTGAAGTCATGAGGCCAAAGTCCTCATTTTCTTGCTGGTTGTTGATTGGGAGGCTGCTCCCAGCTCCTACAGGTTTCCCTCAAGTCCTACCCACTTGTCTGCTCTAGAACATGACTGCTTTATTTCAAGGCCAGCCAGAGAATCTCCTCCAGGCTGCTATCATGGAGTCATATAGAATGTGACATAACCATCATGGACAATCCCATCATGTTTGCAGTGTAAGGTAACCTAATCAGTTATCACTATCCCTGGCATTCACAGGACCCACCCATTTCCCTCAGGCAGAGATTACAGAGTATGTATAAGCCATAAACAGGTTTCAGGGGGATCATTTTAGGATTCTTCCTACCACATGCATACACACTCAATAATTGCTAAATGAATCAGTAAGATAAGAGAACTGAGTTTTCATTGTAGCATCACCACAGATATTGCGCAAGTTCCTCGATCTCTGGGCTTGGTCCTCTCCCCAATAAAGAATAAGAATTGTGGTGAAAAAAATAATCAATGTATTACATACATCCAATGAGTAATTGGATATAGCACATGAGAATACTAATAGCTATTATTTATTGCCCAGTATGTGTTACACACCATACTATCTTATTTCCCCTCAAACATAACAGAAGGGATACCAGTATTATCAATATACTGAGGGATTTAAGTGACTGAGGGATTTTAATTTCCAAAGTCATATAGATAGAAGAGGGTGAGGCCAAGCACTGTACCTGGATTGTTCTAATTCTAAAGCATGTGCTCTTAGTTACTTGTTTATTACATATGTAATGAAAAAGACTGTTACAGGAAGATAATTTATCAATATTTTGATTATCAATTTGATAAAATGTATGTGTTACAAGTTAAGGTGTACATATTTTAGGGCATCAGTCCATAGATGACATCTATTAGGCCAAATCAGCCCCATTGCCTGCTTTAGTACAGTTTGTGAGCCAACAATTATTTTCATAGATGAATATTTGTATTTGATTTGATGATGAAGAACACTAATATTGAATTCTAAGTGAAATCCTATTCCCCAAAGAAGGATTCCATTCATCTCATTGGCAGACTTGTATTAGTAGACTTGTCATTAGTTGGAATTGGGATTACAAATTCATCAGTGAAAAACTGGAGATTTTTGTTCTCTCTCTGGTTTTGTAACTGTCTCTGTAACATCCTTGCTTTTGCTTCATGGTCCAGAAAGACTTAAACATTTACTATCTGGTTCTTCATGTAAAAATTTTGCTGACCGCTGCCTTTGTGTGATTCAACAGTTGGATATGCATTGCTAGTCACATTTGTGTCTGACAGAGTCTTTCAAGTTAGAAAAGCAGCATAATGAAGACAGCCCAAATGAAAATGAAGACTTCTGAATGATTCCAGGACTGCATGTTAAACTGCATTAGTGACATGAAGCCTGGTGGGAAAGAACCAGCTTGCCAAAGGAGATGTAAGATGTGGGTTCACTCCCTGGGTCAGGAAGACCCCCTGCAGTAGGAAATGGTGACCTGCATGCATTCTTGCCTGCAGAATCCCATGGACAGAGGAGCCTGGTGGGCCACAGTCCATAGGCTCACAGAGTTGAACATGACTGAAGTGACTTAGCACCACAGATGCAGAGTGGCATGGATCACACCATCTTTGAGACAGAGCTACTAAAGTTGGCTGTAACTGTTTCTGAGCTGTTGGCATAATCAGAAGCCTAGAACGGTCCTTCCAGTCCTTTTCATCAAGCACTTGACTGCCCTTTCTAGATGCAGGCTGGGCTGTGGCATAAGCACTAAGGGAAACGCAAAAGGCTGCAGAGTGCAGCCTATTCAGATTCACAAGTGAAAGTTCTTCTCCTCGGTGAATGTAGAGACCTCTCCCTGCGACCTCAGCAGACTCCTGAGCAGGACACCTTTATCATGTCATTTACTGCGTCATGTTGTCTTTCAGGACGTCACAGCACAAGAGGGTCACTTCTGGGGTGTCAGGGTAAACAGTTGCCACTACTGTAGGTGAGGGTCCACCACGCTCATCCCCTAAGCATTTCAGCCTGCTCTGGTGCCTACAATTTCACCTTGAATAGTCACCATTTCAGTGCAAGTACTTTCCCTTCTTAGGAAGTGAATATATCAGTATTGTGAATGTGTAAGTTGTCAACATCTTAGGATTTCTCACCTGAGAGCTTTGTTCACGCCATTCCCTGGGCACGTAGTTTCATGAATCCTTCAGAAGATATTCATGAAAATTTCATGAATCCTTCAGAACTCAGCTCAAAAAGAAACTTCTCCATGAAGTCATCCTTAATTTTTTGAGGAAAAAAAAATCTAATTGTCTAGCCTCTCAACAATCACAGCTCCTAAACTGTGCCTTTTGGATCAACAGCATGTTATGTGTATATTGTAATTATGTATATAATTATAACATTTGTATAATTTTGCTGCCCACCAAAAAAACCCTGGACCAGCTTCCCATGGCAACAGGATTAAAATTCAAACCATTCCCCAGAGTCCTCAGGGCCCTCTGTGAAGTGGGCCTGACCACCTCTGTGAACTCGATCCTTCACCATGGCCCCTGACAGCTCAGCTGCAGCCCAGTGCCTGACTTGGGCACTTTTGAACTCTCTGCTTGCTCCTACTTCCCAAGGGTTGTGCTTGCAGCTTGTCTCTACAAGAACACACTGGCCTCAGATACTTGCATGACCGGCACAAGGATCAGCACTGCCGAGAGACTTTCTCTGATCTGTTTTCTTTTCTTTGTAGTGCTTCTTGTCAACCATGATCCAGTTTACTTACGAATTTGTGGCTTGAGTCTCCTAAGAGAATGTAATCTCCATGCAAGAAAGCATTTTATCTATCTCATGTGCCAATGTATCGCCAAGGCCTAGTCCTGTGCCCAGCATGAACTTAATCTTTAAAAGAATCAACCAACATCTAATTTTCATTGTTATTGACTGATTTCAATTTCCTTTAGGTCAGGAACTTTATATATTTCTCTCTTTTTTTGCTTTCTCCACTGGGTTCAAGAGCAAAGTGCATTATACCTAGGGCATAATCTATAAATATGTATTAAATATTGACTATTGAACTAATTAATCATCAACATTTCAGATAGAAAGATGTTAATAAAGTATTTCAAACAGATTTAGGTAGCTGAAGAGTGAAATAATCATTTACTATTGTCTTGTACACAGACATATCCCTGTGGGATCTTCATTTTCTGGCAGTAATTAATACCTGCTCCCTGGAAAAATATTTGAACTCATTATGCTCATTTTACTTAATCTTCACAGAAGTAAACCAGTCTTTATTAAAGATACACAGATAAATGCTCTCAAAATGATAGAAAATACAAATTATTGCTAAAACTGTATGGTATCTAGGTCATGTGGCTTTATCAATACAAAACATTTAAAGCACAATTAAATACATAGTTTTTAAAAAAGTTTTAAAAACTATCCCTCTCCCAAACTGCAACAGAACATCCATTATTGAATTAATCATCTAAGATTCTACAAGTCATACTAGTCTATTTTTCTTTTGGAATACTTCTATACCCAAGAGAGATGTGGCATTAGTCATACTTATTTCTTTTGAAGTCATATTTTATATTCACTGAAGCCCAAAATCTGTCTAAACATGCTACTAGAAGGGGTATAGAGATTGACTCTAACTATACACATCTTCAAGAAACTCTAAGAAAGATCTTGTTTGAGTCTGCTAAATTTGTCTCTCTTGACCAATGGAATTTTCTGTTACATGTTGTTTTGCTTTTAGTTTTAAACAGGTTTACATACTCCTTAAAGAGAGAGTATGAACAGCATATGTGTTTACCACCTCTGCATGGTCAAGATAGTAGCAAAAGGGAAAGAGGCAGTAAGCTGAGAAGATTGTCTTGGGCATGGAGCAGTTCTAAAGCCAAACCTGAACTACATCACCTGATAGCCATGTGATATGAGAAACACTAATTAACTACTCCATCTCCATTTCTTCCATTATAAAAACCAAAGTTATTTTTACTTATTTCATAGGATTATTATGAGTAGTTAACCCAATAGTAACTGATAGGATACCTTCCTTAACCTAACCAAGCAGATTTAATCATTTCCCCTGGCCATCACAACATTATATGGAAGAGTTCTAATGATAACACTGTCTTGTAGCTTCTTACTGAGATTCTCAGTGCTGTTCTAAGTGAGTCACATACTCCTGATTGCATATCTACTTTATTATACCTTATTACTCATATGTGTGTTTATTCTTTCTTAACTTGAATTCCTTAAGGAAAAGAATCTTTACTTTTCTTCTCTATATCAAGCACAGTGAATAGAGTGGATCAATAGGTGCAATCACTTCCCTCTGTTTCCTCAGTAAATATATCTAGATTAAGCTGTTTCTAGGTCAGTAGATGTATTCCAGATCCTTTTTTCCCAGTAAGACCCCATTCTTTCATTTTCAGTGAGAAATGAGTTAAGGCACTTGTGTGACTTTTCTGTGCTAATCGACCTTCTGTGTTTTCAGGCCATAGATAACTTTATTAGAGGAGAGATAACAGTAGAAAAATGTTCCTCTTTTCTAATGAGTCACTGACTGTTGATCTGTTCTGTAATAGCAAAAGGAAAATTAGTGACTCACATTAAGTGGATGTTTTCTGTAGAATCTGACTTTTACATTCACAAATTTGCCATTTTTGTATCATCTACTGACTAGAGGAAGGTGGAACAAATATTATGGATGAAAAATGCCCACTGTAGTTTTGAGGCTTCTAAACATCCAAACCATTAAGACGTCCTCTGACATCACAGTGGTCTGCAAGATGTTGGTTATCTGAGCTGAGCAGTATTAGGGAGAAAGATAAAGGTTCCATTTCAAGTAGATTATTTCATGAAGAATATGCTCTTGAAGAGGCAGATGGAAAGTAAGTATACACCTTTACTTATGAGGAACTACACTGCAAAACAAAACAGAAATAGTGGGATATATGGGAATTCATGCAGTCTGAGAAAATTTAAAAAACAAAGAACTTTGGCAGCAATTGGAAAAGAGGTCAACAGTGTATATCGACAGCACCAGTACAGCTATGTTACAGCTAGACTTACATTTGCAAGGTCCATCATGTTTCCTTTTAAAGACACAACTATTAGAGTTAACATAGGAATAGTACAATAGAGACATCTGTTACCAACACATTCAGCATTTTTCTGAACTTACCCAGTATAATATCCAATTAAGGTAGATGACTGCTGCTTGAAAAGAATAGGAAATTTCTCTTGTGAGTCTTAAAGCCAGAACGTTGAAGAGGACGAACAGTGGAGAATCTAAAAGGAGTTGCCCTGTGTAGCCTCCTTGTATATTGCTTGTCAGTATTTGCCTTACACCCAATTTTTACAGTGGTGATCTCTAGTCTTGGATGAAAAGCTTTCATCTCAATTCTTTCTCAAGAACACTTTGAAGTAGCATGGGCCAACACATTGTTTTCTATCCCTTGTTCTTTAACATCAGTCCTATCTTATGGATTTCTTAATTTTCCTCCAAATGTTATCTCTTTTTTCCTTCTAAAATAGAATTAAAATTTTAATCTGCTTTGGAATTTACCTGATGAATACTAGATCATTCTTTCACTTTGTATTCCCTCAAGACTGTACTAATTCTTCATATCAAGGGATATCTCAAATTTCTCCTTATTCAAGGAATTTTCTATTTATTGCAGTTCATAGTTATAACTATTCTAAAATATAGTATTTAAAATTTGTATGAATTACTTATAAATAAGCTTACAATGTTATAATACAAAGACTATTCAATATACCCTTAATATAGAATATTGATTACATAAGCAATAAGATTGTGTATTCTACAGTATCATGTATTTTTAATTTTGCTTTGAGTTTAATTTTTTCATATATCTGCCATTTTATTTTTCTGTAGTAATTTTCCAGCAAAGATTATGGATTCAATTCCTCGTGCTTCCCACAATAGGCTGATCCAAAACAGGCGCTAAGTTAAAGATTTCTGGTTTGTTCATGGTATGAAATTCCTTTATATGTCTCCTATATTATCTATTGTTAATTTCAGAAAGGTAAAGACAGACATACTATTTGTAGTTCTATCACCCAGACTGCCTAGATGTCCATATTCAGATTGGAAAAATAGTTATTGAATGATAGGGTGGCATGGAAGATAATGCAGAAAATAAAGATGAAGAAATTAAAATCAGGAAATTTGAAACATTGTACAGAGGGCCATTGAGAAAATGTTTTATTCTTCTTAGTGGTGATTATACTCTTCTGAATGTAGAATATCAGCCTGACTTGGGGACATCACGCCAATTCTGATATCCATTTACTTACAATAAAAAGCAACTGACAGTGGCAGGAAATGAGAATTCAATCTCTGGGTTGGGAGGATCCCCTAGAGGAGGAAATGGCTACCCACTCCAGTGTTTTTGCCTGGGAAATCTCTTGGACAGAGGAGGCTGGTGGGCTGTAGTTCATGGGGTTGCAAAAGAATCAGACATGACTTAGCAACCAGACAACAACCAACTACCAGCTTCATGGTTCTTCAAACATATGGAAATGCTACTGACTGATGCTCTCTTAGACCTCAGGCTGCTCACCAGCCTTCTGCAGCACTTTCTAATACCTTTCTGAACATATTGTCTTCACTTAAATTGGTGTAAATATGTTAATTTTGAAAAATGTGTATCTCTAAATGAAACAGATGGGCACATTGATGGTATTTTATGGGCAGGGACTTCTCAGCAGTTGCATTCCTATTGACCCATGCTTCATCTTCTTATCTGTTTACCTGCCAGTGTGCTAAAAGTGGAAATGTTGGTCAGTTTCCAAGAAAATACAGATTAATTATTCTCTGCTTTTCTAGTTTCTCTGCCCTCATATAGGGAAGTATTATTGGGTTAGCAGGGGTGTAGAGGAGCAAAACTGCTGTTGGGTCCAGAAGGCCTGTATTGAATCCTTGATTCCAAAATTATTAGCACCAGGATCTTGAACAAGTAATTGAATACCATTTCACTCAATAAATGAGCCCTCCTTTTTTCAGACATTGTGTTAGACTCTGAGGATGGGGAAATGAGTACAAGACTGCCCCTATTTTCAATTTTATTTCTCTATAGGGAAACATAATTCAGTAACAGGCAATTAAAATGCCTAACTATTCCATTGCTTTTTAAAATGAAATAACATGAAAGTATCCCAGTAAACTGTAAAGGATTATACAAATATATAGTATTATTTTAGTGTAGTTTATCCCATAGTCACACAAAATTTCCCAGATTGAGAAAACTTGGATACCAAGAGCGAAAATAACAAAGAAAAGTTCTTGATTAACAGATGAAATTCTGCAAGACAGTGACAAGATAAAGACCCAGTAGAATCTCATTTCAGTCACCACATTCACTAACAAGGCCCCCATTCCTGTGTAGTTTTAGTATTAAGGGATTAGCATTTAGGTAATATTCTCTGCCTTGTTTACAAATGGCATGATATACAAATCTGTGCAATGGATTTTATAATTATCCTCAATATTTTCTGCCTCTACTTCTGGGGTGATTATACTTCTTTGCCCCAGGGATAACATGCTTGGTTCTTACTTTGGCCAATAAAATATGAGCGGCAATGTACACGACTTCTGAACAGTTGTTGAAGAGTCACTATGTTTCATCACCCTGTGTTTTCATCACTGTGTGTTTCTTTTTCCTTTGGTGCTATCACAGGTAAAGAAATAAACACTCTGAGATAAATTAACAGTGTTCATAAGTGAATTAAGGACAAATTGTTTCAGAACCAACCAATATGAAATTTAATTCCATTCTTCTAGATACACAAAGTAAGAAACTAAATATTTTAATTTTCTAAATTCAAAAGGGAAAATTTGCAACATTTCAGGATTAAATATAAGATTTTTAAATGTTTTATAGATAACCTCTTACAAATAAAGATGTTTGCTTCTCTTCTATTCTGAGTTTGAGGGTCTTTAAAAATTGTGAAATTGATGTGGCATTTATCAAATGCTTTTCCCATGTGTATTAAAATGAATTGTGATTGTCTCCATTCATCAATGTGGTAAATTACATTGATTTTGAGATATTAAACCAACCAGCTTAAACATTCGGAAACTCTTAAGAAGAGGGTACTATTGTTATGCCTGTTTCATACACGAAGAATCTGAGGCACAGAGACACCAGTGATTTGCCCAAAGTCCCACAGCTGGAAAGTGATGAAGCCAGAATTTGAACCCAAATAGCCAGACTTGAGAGGTCCTGCACTTATCCATGGAGTTCAATACCACTACCACTTACAGCCTTACCATTTCAATTTTTATTAGCTCATAAGAAAAAAGAGAGTTATTTCTATAAAGTGAAAGTGAAAGTCACTCAGTTGTGTTCAACTCTTTGCAACCCCATGGGCTATACAGTCCGTGGAATTCTCCAGGCCAGGATACTGGAGTGGGTAGCCGTTACCTTCTCTAGGGAATCTTCCCAACCCTGGTATTGAACCCAGGTCTGCCACATTGCAGGTGGATTCTTTACCAGCTGAGCCACCAGGGTAGCCTTATGTCTATAAACCAGTTACCAAAGTCTATTAATAAACCTCAAAGAATACATGCTAAGAGTACTGTATAAATTGAAAAATCATTCCAGATCTGCAAAAACTAAGTCTAGTAGTAGCCTTACTTCTCTACACGTTTTAGTTGATATGTTGAGAAGCTAGTGTATTCTTGGATTTGAAATGTGACAAAATGGGCAATGCTCTAAATATAAATGAGTATCAAAGACATTATTGATATTTTAGTTATCTACTGCCATGTGGAAATTACTCTAAAATTAATGGCTTACACAGCAAACATTTGCTGTCTAATTGTTTCCATGAGTCAGGAATTCAGGAGGGACCTAGTCCAGGAGTTCAGAGTCAGGGTCCCTACTGAAGTAGGTATCATCTGAAGGTTTGACTGAGACCAAAGGATCTGCTCCCAAGACGGCCTCACCCATATGACTGTTGACAAGAGGCCTCTGTTTCTGACTACATGGGCTTCTGCATATGGCTGCTTGAGTGTTCTCATAACAAGGCAGCTGACTTTCCCCTGGAAAGTGACCCAAGATAGAAGAGTACTAGATAGAAGCCACTATGTTACTGTGTTGTGTGTTTTTTTTTTCTTTTTTTTTTTTTTTTGCTGCTATATCCACATATCATAAATTTTGCTTTATTGTTAATTAGAAGCATCACTAACTCCAGCCTACACTCAAGGGAGAGCTGTCTCTTAAAGGCAGGTGTACCCAAGGATCTGATATATAAAAAACCCTACAGTGGGTAAAGGCTTAATTCTAAAATAACTCATCTGTCTTAGCCTTCTCATTTCCATTATTATCATTGAGAAGTCTGTCTCTTGTTCACTTATACATGAGGGAGTTAACTGCTAGCTGCTAAGAGTTTACTATCACTTTAGTTTATTAATCTTTCTTATTTGGTATTTCTTAGAGAATTATGAGAAAAAGAAAATTTGAATATATTTGACACAGCACAGAATACAATTCATGTTTGAATAAAGGAGTGAGGTATTTCTTATTTTGTTCTCAATCCAACTTTTTTCTCAATTGCAAATAAAAAGCTATGAGAGAACTAAAACTTAAGAGAGAAAAATCAAGACTTTATCACTGCAAAGGTAAACTTTTTCCGAATTCAACCCAACCTGAGTTAAACTGCTTGCATCAATTGGAAAGTATTATTTCTACTGGAGGAAAATGTCCATTTTCCAAACCAAAAAATGTTTTTCAAAGGGAAATTAGATTGGAAAAAAAGAAAAAAAGAATAATTTTCCACCTTTGAAAATTACCTGTCATTGGTATGAAGAGAGATGATGTTTGAATAGAAAACATTTATTTCAACATTTTCCCTGGGTGGAGAAAATTTTCTCTTATTCTATCCTTTAAATACTGAATCTGCATCAAGCACTTTAATCAACCAGAAAATAATCTTAAGTCTATTGTAGACTTGTTTTAAGGCATGTAGACTTTTTAAGTGTTATCATTGATTTTTTCTTGAAAGTTAATAACGTTGATAGTGCCTTTCCTCACTCAAATACATAGCTGGAATACCCAAAGCAAGATCAAACCAACACACAACCATGAACAATGTAAAAGAATATGCCTTGAATGTTCCTTTTCTGGGAATTTCAAGTATCCATTTGAGTGGTGAAAGGGAACCCTCCTACACTGTTAGTGGGAATGTAAATTGGTACAGCCATTATGAAGAACAGTATGGAGTTTCTTAAAAAAATCTTAAAATAGAGCTACTATATGATCCTATAATCCCACTCCTGGGCACATATTTGAAAGAAACCATCAGTTGAAAGAATCCATGTACCCCAATATTCACTGCAGCACTAATTTACAATAGTCAAGACATAGAAGCAAACTAAGTATCCATCAGCAGATGAATGGATAAACAAGATGTGTTATATACAATGGAATACTAATCAGCCATAGAAAAGAATGAAATAATGCCATTTGTAGCAACATGGATGGACCTAGAGATTATCATACTAAGTGAAGTCAGAGACAAATATATGTCACCTAGGTGTGCAAACAAAAAGTGATACTAGTGAACTTATTTACAAAATATAAACAGACTCATAGACATAGAAAATAAACTTATAGTTACCAAAGGGGAAAGGTAGTAGAGAGGGATAAATTAGGAGGCTGAGATTTACAGATACACACTACTATATATAAAATAGATACTCAATTGAGAACCTGCTGTTTAGCACAAGGAACTATACTCAATACTCTGTAATAACCTATATAGGAAAAGAATATAAAAAATAATATATATACATGTAAGTGTATGTGTACACATGCTCAGTCATGTCTGATCTTTGAGATTCCATGGACTATAGCCTGCCAGGTTCCTCTCTCCATGGGATTATCCCAGCAAGAATATTGGAATGGGTTGGCATTTCCTCCTCCAGGGGATCGTCCCAATCGAGGGATCGAACTTGGGTCTCCTGTGGTTCCTGCATTGGCAGGCAGATTCTTTACCACTGAGCCACCTGGGAAGTCCATATGTGTGTATGTGTATTTATACACACACATGTATGTATATTTATATATATATATATAAACTGAATCACTTTGCTGTACACGTGAAACTATAACATTGTAAAATAATATAAAACTTCAATATAAAAAAAGAATGTTTCCTTGATATATCTTAAATCATAAGTATGCTAGAAATCTTGAGAGTGAAAAGTAAACATCTTAATATTAAATATATCTGGTCATAATAAAAAGTAAATGGTGAATAGTAGTGGAAAAAAGATGACAAGGATGAATGCCAGCTGGTTCAGTTTTCAGAGTTTTTATTCAAACTGGGCCAAGTTGGTGGCTAAGGTTTTAGGAAACAAATTCTGACCAAAATCTAAGTGATTGAAGTGAAACACCCATCATTCTCTCTTTGTGTTGTGTGGCTTAAAGGAAAAGAATGCCTGGAGCAAAAGCTATTCTTAGCTTCTTTGTGGGCCAGTGTATAGTCGATGACAGATTCCTGTTATGAATTTTTGAAGTGTCACAAGAACATCTTAGATAGAGAAATAGATTTTCTCTTCTACAGCATCTTAATGTGTCACTTTGTCCCCATCATGAAAGTAACAGAAGGAGATCAGTATCACATTTTTTTCCATTGCCTCACCTTTTGCCTCTATGTCATTAATCTCCAAAAGAAACATACTGTAAATAAAGAAGGCTTCAGGGAAGATGTTCCTTGGCTAAGCATGTAATGGTAGACCTGGGTTTCTAGCTAGTTACTCAGTTAACCAACGTGCTCTACGCCCCAAAGAGAAAACCACAAGACTCACGCAGCATATATAAGATTAGCTTTCGGTGCTCTTCAGCCGATTTGGTGCATTGAAGTAAGTCTCAACAATGGCCCTGCTACCCTACCCCCACCCCCACCCCCACCCCAGGAGTGCTTTTGGTGAACTGGAGGAGTTTTCAGTTATTACAGGATGTTGGGAGAAAGAAGGTTGGAGGGTTCTACCAACCTTATATTTGGTATTTGGTATATGTGGTATTTGGTGGGCAAGAACTAGAGATTTTTATCTTTCTGAAATTCCTCAGAGAGTCCCCCATGATGAACAATAAAGCATTCTGTATGGCTTTTGAATTTCCAAACAGCCAAAGAAGAGAAAAATCTGTTTATAATGATCAGAGCTCAGAATCCAACTCCATTTTATGTAGACGGAAAAGACCTTTCATAGGTAAGTAAATAAGTGAAAGTCATTCAGTCGTGTCCAACTTTTTGTGACCCCATGGACTATATAGTCCATGGATTTCTCTAGGCTAGAATACTGGAGTGGGTAGCCTACCCCTTCTCCAGGGGATGTTCCCAACCCAGGGATTGAACCCAGGTCTCCCACACTGCAGGTAGATTCTTTACCAGCTGAGCTATGAGGTATTTATACACTGAATTTTCCAGTATTGCAACTACATTATTAATCAAGAGAAAATTTATGCTGCTTTGTTCATTAAGCAAATCAAAATTTATACCCTTGGAAAAACTTGTGTCCTTGACTACAAGTTGCTCACAAGTACACAAGTTGCCTACACAACACATCTGTGTCAAAGTTTATGTGAAGCTGTGGCATTCAGTGATTCTAAAGTTAATTGTAGGTACAAGCAGCTGACTACTTTATTACATCTTCTAATGTGATCATACTTGCTTTTAGACATCAAATAAATAAGGCAGTGTTTATTGTTTTTAGTTAAATTACTTTCCTTTTATCTTTTATTTCATTATAATTATGGGGTTTTACTTTTCTGAGATATAGTATAAAGAGGTCAAAATATGTTATAAAAACAGGTTGAATCAAAGAATGAAAATCACTGATGAAAAAGCTAAGAATTTGACTGTAATTCCTTTTAAATCCACCTGGATTTGAATTCTTGTTCTACCATGTGTTAAGTGCTATGTCCTAGGGAAATGTTTTTAAGCTCACTGACCCCCGCCATCATCTCTAAAACAGATAATGCAGTCCTCAAAAAGTTGTGGTCAAGGTTAAATGAGATACTGAGATGTCAAGTCCTGACTTCAATCTGAGTTTTTAAGAAGTGATAACAATGGTTTTGTGTCCCTTGATGGGACTTTAGAGAGCATTTGTCTATTAATTTCATGGTCCAGTTGAAGAAGTCAGAATAAGTCACCTAAGTTTACAATTGACAGACACTCATTCAGGTTTCTTATAATCTGAGAAATTCTGACTCATTTTGTGTAGATTGGGACCCAGGAACAAGTATATACTAAAAGTTCTCCCCAGGTGATCTAATGAGCAGTCATATTCGAGAACCATCTCACCAAATCAACTCAATTGACTGGAAGAGCAGAAAACAATAAACTATCTGTAGACATAGGATCACAAAGTTGGAAGTACAACTTCTACGGAATGTAATAAAATGATAAATTCAAGGACATTTGTATATATTGCAGTTGTATGGAGGATGATGAGAATCTATTCTCCATTCCTGCTTCTTCAAACATTTCAGTGAGGAAACAAGTCTTTAGGAATGCTCCCTTAGTAACTGATATACTATGTGGGATGACATCCACTGGTGTCTATTCTGGTGTGCTGGGGTATTAATTAGCTGCAATTTAAATTTTATTTCAGCACAATCTCTCATAAAATTCCTAAAAAGCAATTCCCTCTTTTATCTTAGCTAAATTCAAGTTACCTCATATCTTAAAATCTTCTTTTCCTTTTCTTAAGAAAGCAAAGTGGCTTCCTAAAACTTACAATTTAAGCATATATAATATATACACACATATAAATATACATGTATGAATATATTCACTTTTGATAATACTCGTGGAGCTGATTTCTTAGCCAACAAGGATTAAAGGTCAACACTTCATTCCCAAATCCTTTCCTCTCCAGGTAATTTAAATAACAAATGTAAAATCCTTCTTCAGTTTGTGGCCAGATTGTTGCACGAGCCCGTTTCTCCCAGTCATCAGTTAAATAATAAACTCTGTCTGGTACACAGGAAGCCAACAATGAGAAGCTAAATTTGTGTCTCCTAACAGATGTTTTCAGCCGGGAAAGCACTGATGCACTTCATGCAATCTTTTTCTGAGCAAATCACAGACTTTTTTCAAGCTCTGATCCATAATCACAGGCTCGGAAGCTGAAATGTGAAGGAAAACAATGCCAGGAAGAAAGCCCATCCAGCAGGTAGTGCTTCATGGGCCCCCACTGTAGCCAGCAAGGAAAGCTGAATATCAGCCATCTGTTTACCACTCAGTGAGTTGTTTTGATTTGATTTTAATCCAAACAGATTCACTGGGATACATGGAAGACTGAGTATATACTATAGAGGATGCCAACACCTCCTATAGGGAGAGTTTAAGACAACATGGCCAACATTATGCTTTTAAAGAATTCAGAGCACAGTTAATACCAGGTCCTTTAAATCTGAAAAGTGGGGAAAACAAGATTTGAAAATTATATATATATTCTGTTTATTCATAGTGTCTGAATTTTTTTAAGAGGAGGGAGAGTTTGCTGTGTTATCTGGTAACATATAAGAGGTCCATACAGTGGTGCAGATCTCAAGCATAATTTGAGCAAAGCAATCAATTCTTTCATAGTCTGTATTTCTCCATGGAGTACAGCTAAAATGTTCTATCAATAAAATAGCATGCAAGAAACACCATTCCACCTATCAAGCACTAAACTAGAACAAATATTTATGTGGTGATATCCCCTGTAAATTTTAAGCTGGTAAAATATACCATGGAAAAATCCCCAAAATGAATTAGTATAAAGGATCTATGGGGATTTAAAGGTACCTTTTATAAATTATTTAATCAACCTCCTAAAACATCCTGTTTTTTATGGCTTCTATGCCTATTTTATAGAGAGGATGTAAAGTCAAACAGAGGCAAGTTTGACTGGCCTGGGTACAGCAGAAGTTGATGGGATTGAGTCATGAATCTTCACAGTGTTTGATCGTCAGCTTGAGGGACTTGGGTCTGTCTACATTGGCCATATTTTCTGGTCAAATATAATACTTCTACACATATTATGAGTAACTCATGGAAACTCTAAAGAGACCTATAATAAAGTCTGAGAAGTGATTTAGTGCTGTCTCAGTATTTTTGTCTTACCTCTCTTCTTTCTCAATCATTCAGTCTTGTGCCCTATGGGACTATTTTTGGCACCAATTTTATGTATCCTAGTAGAATATGGTGGGATACAAAAAAACCCACTAACAGTTTACATACCAATCTATGCAAACCACCAATATGTTCATTGTACTCTGTTCCCCTTGTGTAAATACAGAAGAAAGGCCAAGAGGTCAAAGGTCAAGGCAAAGAGGCAGGGACACAGACTTTGTGAGAACACCTAGGTACAAGATCCAGTAGACTTTGAGAGCACACCCTGGCACAAGATCCATTTTGAGGATTTATTAACTCATGGTCCTGGGAGAATGCCTCACAAATGTTTCTGTGCTATCTCACCTGGATCTTTCCTAACTTTCCAAATGAGTTTCAAATTGAAGCTCATATTTCAACTTTCACTTCGAAAATGTTCACACAAGTTACACCAGTCATTTACAAACCAGGGAAAGCCTGTTTGCTCAATAGTGAAAGCAAAGAAGACAGTGAAAACATGCACCTAACAGTTTCATCCACGATGATGTGATCACTCACCTAGAGCCAGACATCCTAGAGTGCGAGGTCAAGTAGACCTTAGGAAGCACCACTATGAACAAAGCTAGTGGAGGCGATGGAATTCCAGCTGAGTTATTTCAAATCCTAAAAGATGATGCTGTTAAAGTGCTGCACTCAATAAGCCAGCAAATTGGAAAACTCAGCAGTGGCCACAGGACTGGAAAAAGTCAGTTTTCATTCCAATCCCAAAGAAGGGCAATGCCAAAAAATGTTCAAACTACTGCACAGTTGCATTCATCTCACATGCTAACAAGGTATGTGTGCTCAAAATCTTTCAAGCTAGGCTTCAACACTATGCGAACTGAGAACTTCCAGAATTACAAGCTGTATTTAGAAAAGAGGAACCAGAGATCACATTGTCAACATCTGTTGGATCACAGATAAAGCAAGGGAATTCCAGAAAAATATCTACTTCTGCTTCATTGATTACACTAAAACCTTTGACTGTGTGGATCACAACAAACTGTAAAATTCTTCAAGAGATGGGAATACCAGACCACCTTATCTGCCTCTTGAGAAACCTGTATGCAAGAAGAAACAGAACTGGACATGGAACAACAACTGGTTCCCAATTGGGAAAGCAGTACATCAAGACTGCTTTCTGTCATCCTGTGTGTGACAGCAGTACTGTCACCCTGCTTATTTAATTTCTATGCAGAGTACATCATGTAGAATACTGAGCTGGATGAAACACAAGCTGGAATCAAGATTGCCAGGAGAAGTATCAATAACCTCAGATATGCAGATGATACCACTTTAATGGCAGAAAGAGAAGAGGAACTAAAGAGCCTTGTGATGAAGGCAAAAGAGGAGAGACTAAAGGATGGCTTAAAACTCAACATTCACAAAACAAATGTAATGGCATCCAGTCCCATTACTTCATGGCAAATAGATGGGGGGCAAAATGGAAACAGTGACAGACTTTATTTTCTTGGGCTCCAAAATAAACTGTGGATGGTGATTGCACCCAGGAAATTAAAAGATGCATGCTCCTTGGAAGAAAAGCAATGGCCAACCTAGACAGCATATTAAAAAGCAGAGACATCACTTTGCCAACAAAAGGCCATATAGTCAAAGCTATGGATTTTCCAGTAGTCATGTATGGATGTGAGAGTTGGACCATAAAGAAAGCTGAGTGCCAAAGAACTGATGCTTTTGAACTGTGGTGTTGGAGAGGACTCTTGAGAGTCCCTTGGATGCAAGGAGATCAAACCAGTCAATCCTAAAGGAAATCAATACTGAATATTCATTGGAAGGACTGATGCTGAAGCTCCAATACTTTGGCCACCTGATGCCAAGAGTCAACTCACTGGAGAAGACCCTGATTCCAGGAAAGACTGAGGACAGGAGGAGAAGGGGGTCACAGAGGATGAAACAGTTGGATGGCATCACTGAGTCAATGGACATCAGCCTGAGCGAACTCCGGGACACAGTGAAGGACAGGGAAGCCCGGTGTACTGCAGTCCATGGGGTCGCAGAGTTGGACATGACTGTGCCACTGGACAGCAAACAGTTCTGTCTCCTGAATTTACTTCTTTTTGAGGCCGATTAGGATATTAAGTGTGCTGGGAGACTCATCCTTATTGGTTTACCTTCTTAATTATGTGCACTGAGACAGCATTGCCAAGTTTTTCTATCAGAAGATTCTTGTTTTATCTAGTTAACTAGAAAAAAAATCTGTATTTCATTATGTATTTTTAATAAAAAATGAATACCTAACCATAAATATATCAGTATTGCTTTTTTTTATTTTTCCAAGGAAAATAATCAAAACAAGAGTCTGTGGCCCATTCTCCATGCTTGTGTTTTGATATCTGCTTTCCTTTTTTCTCACAGACTCTGGCCGTGAGGAGGAAGATAATCATGAACACACCTTGAAGAAATTCACCAGAAAGTGAGAAGTTCAGTTTCTTCACATGTGACATGGACAGACTACTAACTTCATAGGCTATTTGGGAGAATTAAATGAGTCAATGAATACTAAGTGCAAAAATGGATAGATATCAAACAATAAGTGCCAGCTAGCTGTCTTATCAGTATCATCTTCATCACTAGTATCCTTCTGGCAGATACTTCCAACTTGGACCTCTAGATCTATTTCTGCCCTTCTCTCTCTTGCCCATTGCCCTCAGAGTTTGATGTTGCTTCAGGTTTGGGTTAACCAACAAAGAGCTCAAAAAGGAGGTCAGAAGAAGCCATCCTATATCCTCCTCAAACCCTTGAAAATAACCCCCTTTTGAATAATTCTAATTTGAGTGTGCCACTTGTTTCCTAATGGGACTTCAACTTATAATAAAATCACCTGTTATCTTCATCGGAAGATTTAACATTAAAAGGAAACATTGTTTAGATAATTAGTTAGCTAAACTCACAAGTTTCATCATATAAATCATTTTTAGGAAGAGTCAAACTGAGTAAAATTTGCTTCTATTCAAATTCAATTGTCATGTATGTCTAAATTATGATTTCAGCAAAGCAAGAAATAAAGATATTTTAGCTGATGTTCACAAAGGTACAGTTTTCTTGTGTTGAAAATGAGATTTAATATAAGCCTTTAATCTGATAAGCATTCTGCCTTAATGGCTTTTTTCAAACGCCTAATATGGTCATTTTCATTGTTCATTTTAGGTGCTTAAAGACAATGACAATTCATTTCTCTGTATCCCTTTCAAAATATTGATGCTATAAACGTTCTAAAAGTTTGATTCTTTTTATTCTTTTACTTTAAAAAATATTTTCATTTGGTGTGACATTTTTCTAGTAGCATCTACCTATTGATACCAATATCTGTTATCTTATCTCACTTGAACAGTCCTGGAGAGAAAACCCAGAGACTTAATTCCCAGCTGTGAATTTTCTAACTTGCTGCCTGTTGTTGTGCAGATGTGCTCCTTACCATCTGCCATGCCTCAGTGTTCCCATCTGTTAAAGAGGAATGTTTCAAGACATACCTAGCTCCCTGGACTGTTTTCAAATTAATGTCAGATAAGGTGGGTGAAAGTACTTTAAATGTTACAAAGTCAGGATTTCTAAAGTTATATAACTTATCAGATAAACATATTCTACTTTGTGTGAGAAAAACTATACTGCTTTTTATTTAAAGGTACACTGATGCAATTTCATATCGGGATTAACAGAAAGAAAAAGTGGCTCAAACACACGCAACCTGACATTGGGAGTGAGGGGGCACCTGCTTTGCTGTTTAATCATGAAGTCATGTCGACTCTCTTGTGACCCCATGTCTTACAGCTCGCCAGCCTCCTCTGTCCGTGGAGTTTCCCAGACCAGAATACTGGAGTGGGTTTCCATTTCCTCCTGCAGGGGTTCTTTCCAACCCAGGGATGGAACCCTGGGCCTCCTGCATTGGCAGGCGGATTCCTTACCACTGAATCACCAGGGAAGCAGGGACCTGCTTAGTCCATTTCTAAGAATAGCTTTGCTAAGAATTATCCATTACAATTAAAACTCTAGAATGAATTTTCTTAATTCCTATTTCTGGTTTCTCATTGTTTCCAAGAAAAAGCAGGAGATGGTATAGCCAATCAACCTGAAAGATCAGAGAAAATTCTTAAAAAGTGGTAGTTCAATATAAAAAGCGAAGAATATTTTTCTTCACAGTTGTTCTACCTGAATCTACAACAAAGGGTTTAGCATATCCAATGAAGAGACTCAAAGAAAATACTCAGAAAAATATGCTTAACTTTTACTTTGGTTGGAACACAAGAGTCAATTCATATATAAAATGAATATACTCATATTTAGAAGTTCACAAATACAGGAATGAACATAAATATGTGGGTTCAATATTAATCTCTTTAAGCCTTATTTTCCTGATTTCTTCATTTATTTTTTTAAAAAAAGGTGCATTCATTGCAGACCTACTATGTAACAGGAACTGCCCTAAGAGCTAGAAATTGTGTGTTAAATCTTTATCTAGTAAAGTCCTTAGACATGTGGAGGCTGCATTCTAGCAGTGAATGACAGAAAATAAACTAGTAAGTGGGAAAAAATAATATAAATTATGTTCAGGGCTATGAATAAAATAAATGGAAGTGATATGATCAACAGTGTCTGGCTAGAGGAATTAGGTAAGATTGGGTGGCCATCAAGAAAACCCAAAGAAGTGACATTTGCCTTGAGATGTGCATGAAAAGAGAGATAAAGATTTGGATTCCAACACAGTATTGTAAAGCAATTATTTTCCAAATAAAAATAAATAAACTAAAAAAAGAAGATTTGGCAGTAGAAGATTCCAGGCAGAGGGAATAACAAACAAACCTGAGGCAGCATAAACCTGGCATAGTTGAGGGGAAAAGGATAATGTGAAGGTAGGTAGGGGAAGACCTTGTGAATCAAGGTTTGATTTGCATACTATTTTAATGGCAAAGATAAGCCATTAAAATGTTTTGGGAAGATAAATGGTATTTATTCACTCACTTGATAATTATTTAGCACCACTGGTATGACAGGCATTGATCAATGCTGAGGATTGCACAACTACAGACAAAAATTTCTGTCTCTGACCTAGGGAATGGCTGGCCAGCTGCCTTGGAGAAGATCCTTTACATAGGAACAAAGTCAGAGATGGAGTCTAGAGCAGTAATTCAAGCAAAAGATACGTGGTTGCGGTTTGACTCAAGCAGGGATTCAGTTAAGTTTTGCCTGAATAGTTCAGTCACTAAATCATGTCCGATTCTTTGCAACCCCATGGGCTGCAGCACCCCAGGCTGTCATTTACCACCTGCTTAAACCAAATGATAGTGTTTTTAAAAACATTGCATCATCTAACATTATGTTGTCATGTAGTAAATGCTCAAAAATTATAAATATTACTGTTACAGATGGGCAAGGAGTATCTTTCCAAATTGCACTCATTGTAGGGGTGAGAAACTATCAACATTCATTGGGTTGAGAAAAGAAACAGAAGCTACAAATAACCAGCTGCTTATTAACAGTAACTGGCATGGCTAAGAAAAGGGTAAGAACTGCCAACAAAGGATCTTTACATATGAACAGGAATCTCTAATCACCATTTATTTTCCTCTGGATGGGGCAATATGAAAGAGGGGAGGAATGGAAAGGGATATGGACTGGAGTGATGTGATTCATAACAGTGTCCCCAAAGTACATTATTTACTATGGAAACTGAAAATATTATACAATCAGTTCCAAGTTGTTGCTTAGAAAAATGCAATAGCAGTTAGAATTTTTTATTTTTTTTTGCTTTGCTTTATACCTCTTCGTTTGACAGATAAAGACACAGACACGCATACATATACACACTCATGTGTGTTGTGTGTGTTTATTTTGATGAACTATCTCAAGTATTGCAGATTCTACCCATCTGCCCACAAAATGCTTCAGCATGGATATTCTAAGAATAGGGTATGTTCCCATGTAACTATATAATACTATTATCAAAGCAAAATCACTAAAATCCCTAACATAGAGCTCATATTAAAATTTCTCCTATTATTCCAAAAGTGATTTTAGAGCATTTTTTTTTTTTAAACACAAGATTCAGTTAAATTTCCACATGGCATTTGATGGATAAATTTCTTTTAGTTTAGGCTGATAATTATCTTTGAATAAATTATAGATTGAAAGTTTAAAATGCCAGTTTAAAAAATGCCTATACCTGTTCTTTAAGATAACTCCTTTTAAGCTATAGAAACACAGTAAAATATATTTTTAATGTCAAGAAAATATGAGGAAATGAATATGACTGATTTTTTCATCAAAAAGAAGATCTGTGCTGAGGCTATGCCAGTTTTGTTTTCTTGGTATACCCTTTTCTCTTTCCCATTTCAGGTAGGAGAACCTCAATTTTCTTTTGTGGGAGCCACATAATACTGTTCATTTGGTTTGGGGAGGAAGGGCATTCCCTCCCCTCAATTTAGGAATAGAAATATAGCCCATGCCTGAGGAATTGGAGAAGTCTGTTCCCTCAACCACAGTACAGGATTGGACATGTGACCCAGGTCAGACAAGCCAGCATCAGTAATGGGATCTTGTTAGAACTATTAGAAAGATGTTTTCTTTGTCTGGCATTGTTAAATGGAGCATAAATAAATCAGGAAATTTGTAATTACTTCATGTAAATAATTGGTCTTAAAATGCAGCAAAGAAAACATTTATAAGGCAGAAGTAGGATGCAGGAAATTTGACTGTTGATGTACTCAAGTCCTTAGACCCAACCACTCCTGGAACTGGTCTACCTCTCACCAAGATAACCAGTAAATTTGTTCTCTTTACAGTTATAACTACATTTAGTTGTATTTCTGTCTTCTGCAACTGAATCATTCTGGTTAGCTTCTTAATCTTTATTAGACTAGAATAGACCTTTGATGCAGCCTTCTCAGTTCATAGATCAAGAAGCTAAGGTACAGAGAAGCTTTGAAAATTGGAAGATTGCACTAGTTACTTCCAGAACTACAACTAAAAACCAGGTTTCTAGACTTCTAGTTCTTCTGATCTCTTGACATTTCACTTCAAAGTGTTATTTGTCAACCATAAAAGCTATGCACTGATTAACTAGATTTTATTAATTTTTGTGTGAGCAAAGAAACCAGGTAAAAAAAGTTTTCTTCTGAAAGTAGATCCAGTGTTTAATTTGAGCATAATACTTTCTATAATTAATCTTCAGTACCTTAGTAAAAACTAAGTTTAAAATCCTCCAATCAAAGAGTATAGACTACTACAATGTCATTCATGTAACTGGATTTTCTTAGAGATGAAATCACCTTATAATAGGTGACTATTCTATTATTTCCTGTGATTGCTGTCCACAAATATATTATGTTCTACAGGGAATTGCAATTCAATGACATTTCCTTTTGTTAGCTATTAACTACATAACTGATCCAAATATTTGCTGTTTTAAGAAGAAAAAATAGAATACATTTAAAAGTTTCATGTAATAATATTAAAAAATTCTGTGATGATTACAATTTTAATTCCCCAAATAACACTGTATCTCTTTCTTTACCCCCAGCTCACCCATCTGAAACATAGATTTTGAGCATCCTGAAGTTATTTTAATGTCTTTGAGAACATTGCAGAAAAACTTTTAATACTCTGAAATACTGGTACACAATCTAGCAATCTCGAAATCCAGCATTTACATCAGACTCAAGAAATAACACCGTTCCCTTCTAGTTGCACTAGGGAACAATATGAAAATGACCATGTATTTTGTTTCCTCATTTTCTCGAGCATGCTACCCACAGGGTACTTAAATAGCTGATTTTCTCTTTTGCCATCTCTCTAGTTAACAACAAAAATATATTCAGCTACCAGGAAACTAAACAGGTGATTTATGTTTCACTTGTCAAATCTATATTTTTCAAATATCCCCTGAGTTAGGTTTGAGAAGGTGGTAAAGCTAAGGTGGTGGATATTTCATACATATTTAATCTGTAATTCTAAAGAGGTACAGGTCTTTTTTTGTTTGTGTTTCCTGTTAGTTTTGCTGGACCTATATGTCAGCAGTAATATCCTTTGAATTGTTTCTATGGAATCCCACAGGGTCAAATGGCCAAACTGAATAGCTTTAATTTTCTAGTAGGAGATTGTGGCATATTGGTTCATCCATGTAAGAAATCTCCACCTTTCTGCCTTCTGCTCCCTCATTCCTAAATCATATTATATGCACAGTGTCTAAATGGATGACAGGTCCCCAGAAAAGGGCTGACTTAGGTTTTTTTATTATTCCTTAAAGTCAACCACAAGGAACTTCTTTATCTAGAAGAAAAGTAATATTAAAATACCTGAAGGTTAATATTTTTAGCTTATTTCAATGCTTTTGATATGAGTACTCAATGAGCAATTATTCCATGGCAGAGTTTATTTCTTCCCTACTTTCAATAGAAGCCAGCTTTTCTACTTCTTATCAGAAGAGTCCTGCCTTCTCTTACTTATTTCTAGTCTCAGCTTGATGTCACAATATTCATCGACTACAGGAAAGGAGAAGGAGGCAGCTGTTAAACTCTTTCTAATGAACAATATTTTAATTGTATGTTGATGCATTTAAGAAAATGGGAACTCTGACAGTGCCAACTCAAAAAATTCCATCAGCTACCATAGTTAAAAAGGCATGGGATTCCACTGATGACATACTGGGTTAGGCACTCTGACAATGCTCCTGCTGAGAACTTAAATGTCTTGGATACAGTATTTTAAAGCATCTTTCAAAGTGCATTTGTTCATCTCCAAGAATAAAAAGACTCTCCTAAGTCCAAAATCTTAGTAAAAACAGGACCCAAAGAGGTAAACAGAGCACTGAAGCTGGCTTTTGCTTTAGAGTCTTTGCCAACTCCTGTTGATTTTTAGCTTTTATGTTCTATAAGTGGAGACAGTAAGGTGGCAGGTAAGACAGTTTAGGAATCTACTAAAATGGAGAGTCTAACAGAAAATCCCCAGAGTTAACTGGTACCCCAGGGCATCCATCAGTGTAATGATGGCCAGAAATAAATCTATGGCCCTTTTCAAGGGGGAAGAATGGAAAACACCCATCTCAAATCTTGGCACTAGACTGAGAAGAAAGAAACCTCCGCTGAAAAATGCATACCACAGCTGGTCCTCATTATGGTAGGCAGCAAAAACTTTTAACCCTAGAATTTAGTTCAAGCTGATCCACGAAGGTAATACTCTGAGGTACTTAACAAAAGCAGTAAAAATACATTGTTGAATACCAGCTTTTAACACAGATGTCAAAAGATCCCAAACAATAAATCTGCCAGGAATCTACATACAATCAATAACCACAAAAATCATAATGAAATAAAATGACATGAGCAAAACCAGCAGAAACCGCAGCCATAATAAGCCAAACTTAAAGGCACAGATGTTAGATTTATCACAGAATTTAAAATAGGGTTAATATGCTTCAAGAAATAAGACAGGGGCCTGAAAATAAGAATGAATATATGATACGGCCAAAACACTTGCGAAAAGGAGCCAACATGTAGTAGTAAAGATTATAATTGAAATTAAAACTCAACCCACATTTTATACAAGAGATAGGAGAAAAAATATTAGGAAACTTGAAAACTGAACCTATCCAGAAGTCAGTGCAGAAAAACAAGACCAAAAAAAAAAAAGAAGGAAACACGGAGGATACAGGAAAGATGTCTACCAGACACCTGAGTTTTAGAATGAAAAAAGGTAATGACTGATAAAGTTCCTGGAACTGTTTTTAAGACCAAGATTCATATTCAATTTAACAAAGAAGAATAAATTTGAAAACCACCCACATATAGACATAGTCTAATGAAATTTCAGAGCAACAACAACAACAAAATCATAACTATCAACATTATGTACATTGTAACTGTAATGAATAAAAAAGGCTATTAACATTTTATCAACAAATATAAAAACTTAGTTGAAATAGAAACATTGTGAGAAATAAACATTAAAAAATTAACTAAAGAAATATAAAATCTGAATGACCAATGTTCATATATATCATACCATGACAAAGAACCCAAGGCAAAAACTGGCAAAATGAACTGCTTATATAAACACACTCAATTCTACTTTTCTTCCACAAATAACCCACAATATGAACATGAGTGAAATATGTTCTTTGTGTTATGCCCCAGACTCATCTCACTGCACCCAGGACTTAAGACTGTGCTTCTAAAACTTAGCTACTTACAGTTGGCAAATTCCAAGCTGTTTTTTGCTTCTGGTCTTCGCCTGAGCAGTTAATTCTGAAACTTCCTCCTCTATTCTGTCTCTTTCAGGGAACATCTGTTCCTTATTTATGATTTCACTCAGGTGTTGCTTACTCTAGGTTGCCTCTGTAACTTCCCTCACCTGACCCTCATCTTGACTAAGGGTCTCTCCATTTGTATCAAATGCACGAATACCTGCCTTTGCAACCTTTGCTACTTGTTTTAAAGCCATCTGTTTCTTGGCCCTCTCTCCCAGCCGACCAAGAGTGTCAGAGATCAGTGACTTTCACTTTTCATCTTTTGATTCCATGCTGTTCTTCAAGATCAGGAATGGTGTTTAAATATAATACTTCATATCAACTTGTTCAATAATTCTCTAATAAATGAATGCAGTTTGTTTTTATATTAGCTGTTTAATTCATTCATCTCCTTTTTTGTCAACAAAAAGCTTTCTGCTTGATTTCCCTGTAATTTTTTTGGTAAGAAAAGAATGTATCTACATCAGAAGTGAATATCTCATCTGATTAATAGTCAACCTTAGGATTTAAACTTGGCATTTTGGTCTTTACATAGATGTCTCTTGAGTGTTCTGAGAGTGCATCAGTTTTCTTGAGTCAGGTCTGATGAGCGAGGACCACAGTGCTGATCAAGATAAATGCTACCAGCTGAGGGTTTGCGCAGGCAGCCAGTTACCCTTTCTTTATACAAATCTCTGAACCTGGAGTTCCCTTCCTTCCAGAAGCATCCTCACAACATTCAACAAACTAAACAAGAAAAAACATAAGAAAAATTAGATTTCTTCTTTTTATTGCAAATATTTACATTCTACTTCATTTGAGGCAGCTTACATTATGGGAGAAAGACAGGTTTTGGTATCAAGTAGACTTCAGCTCATTTGGCTCTGATACCTAGTAACTGTGAGTTCTGGGAAGTTTTATAGCCTTTTAAAGCATGTTTTTCATTTCTAAATAGGACAATAATCTCCACTTCACTTGCTGTGGAAACTCCATGCCAAACATTTGGCCCACTGCCTTGTACCCACCAGACCCTCAGTTGGTTCACTTCCCTTCCCTGCTGAGCTATAAGCCTGCTATAGCTTTGCATAATAATTGAAGTGCATGATTATTTTTCCTGCTAGATTATAAGCTTCTTGTGGGTGAATACTTTATCATAACAACTTTGTATAATATCATACCTTGGACACAATAAAAACTCAATAAATGTGGTGAATTCCCATAGTTGTATCATCTTTCCAAGTAAACATACACAGGAAACTGCATTTTAACAACATGGGCTTGGCTTCTACTTTAATAGTAAACAAGAACCATTTGGTGGCCCAGAGCTGTGTTTCGGAACCTAGTTCACATTACAGTCTTCACGCAGCTGCTCCTGCTTTTTGACCTTCTGGCTTGTTCATCCACATTCTCCATCCACCACTTCGGCCTATGCTCATAGTGCAGGACTCCAGACCTCTCTTGCCTTTCTAGGTATCTGCTGGTCAGCCACATCTTCTTCCCTATCTTTCCCACAGCCCATCTTTACTTTATTTTCTCCCCATACATGAAATATACACTTCAGTTCAGTTCAGTCACTCAGTCGTGTCTGACTCTTTGTGACCCCATGAATCGCAGCACGCCAGGCCTCCCTGTCCATCACTAACTCCCGGAGTTTACTCAAACTCACATCCATTGAGTTGGTGATGCCATCCAGCCATCTCATCCTCTGTCGTCCCCTTCTCCTCCTGCCCCCAATCCCTTCCAGCATCAGGGTCTTCTCCAATGAGTCAACTCTTCACATGAGGTGGTCAAAGTATTGGAGTTTCAGCTTCAGCATCCTTGCAATGAACACCCAGGACTGATATCCTTTAGGATGGACCGGTTGGATCTCCTTGCAGTCCAAGGGACTCTCAAGAGTCTTCTCCAACACCACAGTTCAAAAGCATCAATTTTTCGGCGCTCAGCTTTCTTCACAGTCCAACTCTCACATCCATACATGACCACTGGAAAAACCATAGCCTTGACTAAAGAATAGCAAGGAGAGATAAGAAAGCCCTCCTCAGTGATCAATGCAAAGAAATAGAGGAAAGCAACAGAATGGGAAAGACTAGAGATCTCTTCAAGAAAATTAGAGATACCAAGGGAACATTTCATGCAAAGATAGGTTCGGTAAAGGACAGAAATGGTATGCACCTAACAGAAGCAGAAGGTATTAAGAGGAGGCAAGAATACACAGAAGAACTGTACAAAAAAGATCTTCATGACCCAGATAATCATGATGGTGTGATCACTCACCTAGAGCCAGATATCCTGGAATGTGAAGTCAAGTGGGCCTTAGAAAGCATCACTATGAACAAAGCTAGTGGAGGTGATGGAATTCCCGTTGAGCTATTTCAAATCCTGAAAGACGATGCTGTAAAAAGTGCTGCACTCAATATGCCAGCAAATTTGGAAAACTCAGGAGTCGCCACAGGACTGGAAAAGGTCAGTTTTCATTCCAATCACAAAGAATGCTCAAAGGAAATAGTTAATGTTATCTAAATGAAGGGTCCCCAACCCTTGGGCTGGTGACTGCTCCCAGTCCATGGCCTGGGAGGAACTGGGCTTCAAAGTAGGAGGTGGTAGGCAAGTGAGAAAAGTTTCATCTGCCACTTGCCATCACCTGCATTACTGCCTGAACCATGCCCCCCACCCACCCCAGGGTCTGTGAGAAAACTGTTTTCCATGAAACCAGTCCCTGGTGCCAAAATATTGGGAACCGCTGATCTAAACAACACATTCTCTTCCAGAATATAATTTTGGTCATGCTGTTTCCTCTATCTGAACTACTATTAATATTTCTCCTTTTCTTTGCTTAGGAAATTTCTATTTACTTAAATCCCAGCTAAAATATTTCCTTCCTCATGACATTTTCTGACTTTCCTTGATGGTTTTTCATGTTTCCTTCTGGGCCCTGTCGACTAAAAAAAAAAAAAAAAAGTGCAGCATTGGAGCTGTGAGTTAAGTTTTATTTGGGGCAAAATAAAGGAGTATAGCTGGGAGATAGCATCTCAGATAACTTCAAGAAACAGTTCTGAAGATGTAGGGGGGAAGCTCAGTATTATATATGATTTTAGTTAAGGGGGCACATGCAGTCAAGAAAACACTTTAGCAGAGGCTTGCTGTGACTCACAAGGAGCAGATGTCTCCATTAAATGATTTTAGTGCTTTCCTAAATATGAGAAAATGTAAGAATTTGGGCTCATAAAATCTTCTCCTGAAAATATCTAACTATCTTGAAGGCCTATTTTGTCAGTTTTTCCCAGCGCACAGAATGCCTCTTTCCTGATCACTTGAACTCCTTTCAGGGTGTACTGAAGGTCAGCCACTGCAGTGGCTAGTGACCTAATCCTTATAGAGGCAGATGGCAAGTGCTGATTTTTAGTTGGCAGCAGTATTCAAATGGATCCATTTGGATCCGTTCAAAATGGGTCCATTTTAGGTTAAAAAATCAAGTTATAGAAGTTTTCAAAATATAGAAACATCAAATTTGAATATGCATAGTTGTTTCATGATTTAAAAATTTCATATTCTTGGAATTAATATTTTAGTTTTTCATACCTTTCAAAATAATGAATAAAAAGGTGGCAATATCTACTTGGGACTTCCCCGGTGGCTCAGTAGTAAAGAATCTGCCTGCCAATGTAGGAGATACAGGAGACATGGATTTGACCCCTAAGTTGGGAAGATCCCCTGGAGGAGGAAATGGCAACCCACTCCAATATTCCTGCCTGGAGAATCCCACGGTCTGAGGAGCCTGGTGGGCTACAGTCCATGGAGTCGCAAAGAGTCAGACATGACTTAGCACACACATGCATATGCAATATCTGCTTGGGATCTAAAACAGATGACTAAAGAGTTATAAAATTGGCCCAGAATTATAGAAACACTGTTGGGCAAAGTCCAATTATGTCCACTTTTAACAACAATTAGATCAGTTTGATTTAATGTAAACTTTGGATATAAATTATTGTGACAATTAAAATATCATTTATCTGCAGCCCAAGGTAGTTCATCCAACTGATTATCCTTTGTCTTGAAGATTACTGCCTTCAGATATCTTCTGCCCACTCCTTCCTTAAATTTTCACTGCTGCAGATAACCCATTTTCCATATTTTTACCATATGTTGTTGACTTACTCAAATCCATTGCTCAGAATTCTTCAGTGACTATTACTTGAGAAAAACCAAAAATGATAACCAAACCAAGAAACAAAACCTCTTAGCTTTGGTTTTAAATCCTGTCAGGAAAAACAAACAATAAACACCTGTATTACAGAGAGAGATCACTACAAATGCCCTATTATTATTCTAATAAAGAATTATGTACTTAAAGGAAAGCCTTTAAATGAGTCCTGGTAAGTCAATGAAGAAGTGGACAGAAGAGCCAATTTACACTACAAGCTAGCCATACTAAATATTCATGAGCTTTAACTTTGAGAGGGCACTTCTATCAATAATGCTTAGAAGACTCCTCAATAAAAAGAACACTACTCAGCACATGGAAGGAGTACACAGGATTGAGCCCTAAGATAGGCGAGCTTCTGAAAACTTGTAGCTGTTCGAAATAGAAAGTATTAACAAGCTTTTCCAATTCAGCCTCAGGTGTTAGGGTGCACACTTATAGTTCTTAAAACAGAACTTATGTTGTAATATGTTATCCTTCCCCTACAGAGATTAGATTTTGGATTTATCCCGAGGACTATAGACATTTTAGTAGACCTCAAACAAACTGATTTAAAAATATTTTTAACCATAACAGTTTATCACAGAGATGAAAAAGGAACGGCCAGTCATGGAGGAGAATGAGAGGTGGAGTTATTCTGTTGAGATTATTTGTGCCTGCAAATGCTATCAGGTGGCAGGGTTATTTTGAATTTATATTATCAGTCCTCTCTCTTATAATCTGAGAGGAGAATTAGTAAGTAACTCCACTGGCAATAAGAAGGCAAACTTAGGCCATTTCTTAAAAACAGACAATTGAGAAAACAATGCCTTTATATATAGATAGATATGTGTTCCCAAATTTCATTAAGATTAAATGTTGTAAACATGTAAATTGTATCTGAATTAACTCATTTTTAATGAGTTTCAATAAATACATAGGGATTTTGTTATGTTATTGTTAGGGGAAGCACACTGACTAAAACCACCCACTCTGGCCAGGCACCACAGTAACCATTTGCATGAGTTGTTTCATGACAGGAGGTCCTGGTAAGGAACATGGAACTAATAAGCCACCACCAACCAGGGGAGTTCAAGAAAGGTCAAAAGGAGACACCACGTGTCCGACCATCTCCCAGAATCCTTCTCTCTGGCATCCACCTTGGCTGAACAAGGCACCACCAGGAAGGACTCTGAGTCAGAATGATTAGCTAAAGGCAACCTGGAAGCTAATCCCATCACCATAAAACCTGCAAGCCATGTGGCAGAGCTGTTCTGGGTTCCTCTACCCCACTGCTCTCCGCCGGGTGCCCTTTCCCAAGAAAATCTCTTGCTTTGTCAGCACATGTGTCTCCTCAGACAATTCATTTCTGAATATTAGACAAGAGCCCAGTTTCGGGCCCTGGAAGGGGTCCCCCTTCCTGCAACAGTAGGATTTTAAAAAGTAGATAACAGAATAATAGTTAAACTACAAAATGATAAGGAAACAATATTACCATCAGTAAGGATGAAGAGAATATGGAATTCTCTTATAACCATTCTTAATTTTTTGTAATAAAATTTGATAAGATACCAATTCAAAATCATGACTATTCTTTCTTCTAGTAATTACACTTCAAAAGCTTTATTCTAAGAAAAATAATCATAAATTGTCATGATCAAACTTCACAAAAATAATGATAAACAAAATTGGAGACAAAGATCCCATTGGAGTTTGACTAATCTCTTTAAAATTCATCTATATAATGGGATACCTGGAATTGGTAATTGTTTTAGAGTTGAGCGTATAAGGAAAATGTCACAAATAAGGTTAAAAACATAAGTTGTAAGATAGCATCTACAGCATGATTTATAAATACAATCTCTTATTGTGTGTGTGAAGAGAGGGAGAGGAAAGAGATCAAATTGCAAGAATGTTATCAGTGGCAATTACAGATTGTAGATTTTTATTTTATCACACAGGAATTAGTACAAAAAGCTACATATTGTGGAAAATTATAGATACCAACTAGAAATGCTCTCAGCTGCTGGTAACAGTGGCTTAAACAGAATAAATGTGACTTAAAGAGATGTCTGCTGAAAGAAAAACTCTCAGTGCTGTCAGTTGTTTCTGACATTGATTTAGCTACTGAACAATGCCATCAGGGCCCCTGATTCTTTCTATTTTTCTACTTTGCTATGCTTAGATTGTCAGTTTTAATCCTTGTGCTTGTCTCATCACAGTAACAAGATGGCTACAACAGCTTCAGCCATTATGCTTGCATTTAAGGCAGAAGAAAGAGACTAAGGAACAATGCCAACCATGTCTGGTATCCTCAGTGAGAAAAGTAAAGCTTTCCCAGAATCATTCTCTTAAAAGAATTGACTTTATATCTCATTGACCAGAAATGGATCATGTGGTCACCTGTAGATGCAAAATTATACAGTAAAGGGAAGAACTTGGGTACCACAAATGACTTAGACCAATGGTTCTTAAACTTGGCTACGCACTTAGGTCAGTGGTTGTCAACCAGAATTTTAAAAATGAAAAGTATATATCTGTCTTGTGGGTAAGTAAGAAATGGGAAACAGTCATTGACAAAATCATAAATTCTTTATAGTGGTTCCAGATTTAAAAAAATAGTTTTCCTCATTCTATTCTAACCTTTTCATGTCAGTTGCTGACAAGACATTTAATTGCTTAACCTAACTACTTCATTCATAAAATACAGTGAAGGAGAACATTCATTTCACTTATCATCATGTTAGTCCAGGAAAAGGAGAAAAAAATAGGGGAAAATTGTGAAACAGTTTGGAACAGACCAAAATCACTACCTGTTTTCTTCTATGGAAAATTCAGTGTTGTCTTAAGAATACGAATCCAAGTTATCTGATTCTACAAATCTATATGCCTTTCCTTATCTTTGAACTAAGTTACAACTTTGCAAGTTACAAATAATTGATGTGAATGCAAGCAATTCTTATTGATAGACATACACATATATTTTGTTTAATGGAATTATAATGAACACCTCTCCTTCCCCTACCAAGTAGTATATAAATTTTCCATCTATTTTACATTCATTTGAGTATTCTTATCTGCTAGTATATTATGGTACTTTGAATTTTTCTTTGATCCAGTTGTAACATTTTATTGGTTCATTCCTTAAGTAATGAGTTAAATAAACCGTTTGACATATGTTGCTTTTATAGTTGTATGAGAATCATGATTATACTCGAAGTGTTCTTTAACGGTTGAAAAATGCAGAGGTTAATACATAAAATGGAAATTTTGACTTGACTGTGTATTTAAATTGATCTCACAAAACTCTGCTTTACTATTATGAATAAAATCAGTGGCTGATTCTACTAAGTTATGAGAGGGAAATGTTTCACTGACAGTTTGCAATATGCATTTAAACAAATAGAAACAATACCAACAACTCAGCAACAAATCTCTAAAAAAAAGTAGCTACAGAAAATTATATCAAATTTATCAAAAAGCTTATTTACATTTTATGCTTTGCAGTCCTAAATTCAGATGACTACCATCCTATTTCTTTCACTGTCTTTCCTTTCTAGGTTAATAAGAACACAACAACAATAATGATGATAATACTTAGGAATTCTCAAGGTGGCTCAAATTTGTGAATATTTGCTTTAAGAACTGGCATTAGTTTTTTATTTAAAAAGGTAAAGGTAGGTAGAAGTCTTTAATTTTTCTGAATTTAGAAGAGAAGTTTCTAGAATTTTAAATTTTATTCAAAACTATTATTTAGGAATTCTGTAGAACTTAAAAAATGTGCCTGTGTTACCAAAACCATTAATCTGTTTTTAAACTCTATTCCATGATATCATATATTTGATAAATGAAAAATAAAAACAAAACTAATGTATTCATTCACTCTGAATTGCTCATGACTAAAAGTATTGCAAAGAAATAGAGGAAAACAATAGAATGAGAAAGACTGAAGATCTCTTCAAGAAAATTAGAGACACAAAGGGAACTTTTCATGCAAAGATGGACACAATAAAGGACAACATTGGTATGGACCTAACAGAAGCAGAAGATATTAAGAAGAGGTGGCAAGAATACACAGAAGAACTATACAAAAAGGATCTTCATGACCCAGATAGTCATGAAGGTGTGATCATTCACCTAGAGCCAGACATCCTGGAATGTGAAGTCAAGTGGGCCTTAGGAAGCATCACTACGAGCAAAGTCAGTGGAAGTGATAGAATTCCAGTTGAGCTGTTTCAAATCCTAAAAGATGATGCTGTGAAAGTGATGCACTCAATATGTCAGCAAATTTGGAAAACTCAGCAATGGCCACAGGACTGGGAAAGGTCAGTTTTCATTCCAATCCCAAAGAAAGGCAATGTCGAAGAATGTTTAAGCTATGCACAATTGCATTCATCTCACATGCTAGCAAAGTAATGCTCAAAATTCACAGAGATGATCTGTGTTCTCACAATACTCACTCTCTGGTCTGTACAAAGTACATTTAAATAATTTATTTTTATAGCAGGGACATTTAACCTGGGTCTAGTTATGTGAATAAACTTTGGAAAAAATTGGCCAAATACCAAATATTTTTGACCTTTTGGACTTTAGCCAGCAAGTATGAAATTTAATTTAGATATGCCTGAAGATCTGGTGAAGTGGAAAACATACTCTCCATCAGGACTAACCTACAGTATAAATTTTTCCCAATTGTAAAAGTTAGAGTAATAGAACATTTCACTTGAAACAAAAGTCATTATAGTACAATAACCACAAAGAAATTTTCCCTTTAGAATGTTCATAACCTTCAGACCAAGATTGGGACCAGCTAAACCAAGGATCCATTTTACTGTCAATGAAATCTGAACCAGATCAACTGCAAGCTAGGAGCATCACTATTGGAGATAGCGCTGTGGCAAATGAGTTGCTCAGTTCACCCAAGTGCATATAACAGTCATTTACCTGAACAGTTGGAATCATTTTGCTGGTCTGAATGAGGTTTTATAAACAAAAACAAAAAAACCTGGTAATAGCTGTACTTATCTACCTTGCCAAAAGTACAAATGGCATATCTATGTTTAATGAGATGAAGAGTACATAGAATGTTTTTGTAGACCAACCATGTTGGCAATGTCTCAACAGAAAGATGTAAATTCTATTTGAACAGCCATTTCTACACAGTCATATTAAAATTCTAGGATGGATGCAAACATCTCAGGAAGTTGGTGAAGGGAGGGAAGGACAAAGTCATATTGACAGAACTCATCTCCTAGAGAACCCCCCTCATTTTGTTCAATTAAAAAATTGGTGTTCCATAAAATATTTCTTTGTTCAAAGATTTCCACTGCTAAAAATATTTTATAAGAACATTCCTCTAAGCCAGTGATTCCCAACAGGGGCTATTTTGCCCCATGCATTTGATACTGTCAATGATATATGTTGGTTGTCACAACTTGGGAGTGCTATAGGCATCTGGTTGGGGGAAGTTAGTGATCCCACTAAACATATTACAGTGCATAGCACAGGACAGCTCCCATAACTAAGAATTATCTAACCAAAATATCAATACTACCATGGCTGAGAAACTGAGCTCTAAAACAGATCTATTATTTCTGTAACAACTCTAAATTCTCCTTAGAATAGTTGGAAAATATTGATTTTACCATACCATGAGTATTATTTTTCTTTGTTTTCTAGATGAACCCAAGGATTTTTTTTTTTTCCCCTTTGAGAAACAGCCTGGTATAGTGAAGAGAGAAAACATATAATTAGATCTGGGTTAAAATTTTGATTCTTCCACTTATTATCTCTGTAGTTTTGGGATGTTTCCAAATCATTCTCAGTTTCTTCCTTTGTAAAATGGAGATGATAATATCAACTTATTGGATCTTGTCAGAAATAAATGTAAAATATATTGGTTGAACTTTCATTTATATGATAAACAACTATAAAATCTCACTATTGGTAGTTATGTATATAGTAAAAAATCTTTAGTAACTCCCTCTGAGGTAATAGAAATTTAAGTATACTGGTGGTATTGATCAGTTCTGGCCAAGACAGGATTAAGGCTTCCTTTAGCTTAACTAAACTAAGCTTTGGGCTTCCCAGGTGGCGCTAGTGGGAAAGAACCTGCTGCCAATGCCAGCGATGTAAGAGACGGGGCTTCAATCCCTGGGTTGGGGAGATCCCCTGGAGGAGGGCATGGCAACCCACTCCAGTATTCTTGCCTGGAGAATCCCATGGACAGAGGAACCTGGTGGGTTACAGTCCATAGGGTCTCAAAGAGTTGGACACAACTGAAGGAGCTTAGCACACACACACAAACTTTAGACAGGGTTCTTGCTAAGCCTAGGCCTTTACCTCCTTTTTCTTAGAGCATTTACTTTTAAAAAGTTGTAACTGCAAATTCTTTCCTGACCCCCCTTTGAAGTGTATATAAATCTTCCAGGCTCATATCAATTTTATAACCCAAGAATGTCTTTCTGAACAACCTGGTAGCTATCTCTTTGAAGTATAAACATCAAGAAAGATAAAGCCTTAGCTCCTAGTGTCTGTAGGAGGGTAGAAATCTAACTTCAATGGGCAGCAGTTAGAAAACACAGATGGCTTAATCATAGAGAAAAACATTTGCAAACTTAGTAATAACTCAATGTGTCCAACCCATCCCGTTGATCAACTTTTCCACTAATGTCCTTCAGTAGTTTCCTACTGGCTCACCCAGCACTTAAAAATCCTTCTGCCTCTTATATCGGTGACACTGAGTTCACTCTTTCTCGTCTATTGCAATAGTCTTGAATAATGTCTTCCTTGCCTACTTAACAGTGTCCAGAGAAATTTTTGTTTGATAGCTCCCAGTCTCTACCCAGACTCCCTTTAACCTATTTATAAGAGAGCTTTACAGCCTTAATTATTTTATTTCAGTTTTCTTGAAGTGAAAAGACCTTGCATGGAA
This sequence comes from Odocoileus virginianus, assembly GCF_023699985.2. Taxonomy (NCBI): domain Eukaryota; kingdom Metazoa; phylum Chordata; class Mammalia; order Artiodactyla; family Cervidae; genus Odocoileus; species Odocoileus virginianus. The sequence continues at coordinate 33,579,541 of NC_069675.1, read as the reverse complement.
GGGAATGGAATGGAATTACCTTTTTTAAATTACCTTTACTAAAAGATGAAACTTTAAGAGCAGAAATGTTTAGTCATATTTACATCTTCAAAATCTTGAATGAGGAAAAATATAGCCAATTTTAAGTTCCTTTTTCTTGTTGATGTGTGGAACTTATTTTATTTTGTTTTTTTCTCCTCCATTTTAGTCCTCAAAGCTCACACATCCTGAATGCTTTAACATTATCAATTCCAATGGAGTAGAATATAATTTCTTAGACCTCATATATTATATTTCACTCAGTTGCTTCATTAAAAATCATAATAAAAAGAAAAATGAAAATTCAGGAATAGAGTGACAGCTTTACCTAAGAATCTGAATTTGGCCACAGGCCAAATCTCGAGGTCACCTATATCATAAATTTTTATTGGAACATAGCAATATCCATTGATTTAAATATTGCCTGTGACTACTTTCTCACTAAAAAGACAGAGGTGATTAGTTGTGAAAAAGACTGTATAGTCTAAAAAGCTTAAAAATAGTTTACCAATTCATATAAAGAAGAAGAGCAGGACTAATTACAAGGTTCTGGGCTACAATGACCAGAATGTATGTTTTTTATGTTACTTTTTAAGGTGTCTCTATTATTATTTAAAAAAAACAAAACAGAAGAGTTCAGGTCTCTTAGGAGATCAGATAAGTGGCACCCCTATAGTCCTGAACAGTTGAGAAGCAAAACTGGGAGCTGTCGAAGGCAGCTCTTTTCGTGTTGGTAATAACCAAGTGCCAGGGTGTGGCTTAGTGTCAGTGTCCTTGGACCTGTGAACTGAACCCCATAGTCCAGCAGGTTTGCCCACATGTAGGAAGCTTCCCTAAGCACCCCCAAGAGGGGTAGCAATACCTGAGGTGAGAAGACGAGAGGTAAATATGCCAACTTATTCTTCCTATTATTCTTCCAATCATTCTGCTTCTGAGCTGGAGTACCGGAAGGCCTAGAAAGAGGACAGAAGAGTGTGGTAGGTAAAGTGCTCCTCTAGAAAAGCAGTAGTAGCAGAAAAGATTCCGTTTTAACTGAGAGTTCATGCATCGATCTTAATAATAAAAGTGGACAATGGTGTTAAGAGATGGTATATACTTTATATATTACTTTTTTATTTTTAATGTTTTTCAAAATGAACAAAATTTACTTCAGTAAAAAAAAGGGGGGGGGGGAGAAAATCTTAAAAATATGTTAACCAGTGGTACATACTAAGGTTTGTTAGAAATTTTAAGATGAAAGATTAAGAGCAGAAATGTTTAGTCATATTTATATTTTCAAAATCTTGAATGAGGAAAAACACAGGCAATTTTGAGTTCCTTTTTCTTGTTGATGTGCTGGCACTTATTTTCTTTTTTCTCCTCCAGTTTAGTCCTCAAAGCTCACACATCCTGAATGCTTTCATATTATCAAGTGACGGATAAGGAGAATATATGCAATTAAGGATAATATTAATGCATGTAAATATTATAACCTTATAGATCGTCAAATCATCCTTTTAAGTTTTTTTTTTTTTTTTTCAGTTTTGGAGAAGTCTGATCTTGTTTCTTATTTGGTTTAGTAACAGTGCTAACATACAGAAACAAAAACAACACATACTGATAGAGTTCTCCAGAATGAAATGTTACCTTCCTAATATGTAATCTTTGGTGTGCTGTGTTTCAGACTGAGCTGTAACTTTTTGCTCACATCCTCACTTAATCAATAACTCAACTCAGTGTTTTGGGGAAGGGGGCACTGATAGATTCTCAGAACCCAGTGGATCCAATATCTTAACAAAGCTGGTTTTGCCTTGTAATATTACTTATGGAAAAATATATATGATGGGTGATTTTCTATTTGTATTACTTGAAGGAGAGTGATGTTTGCTCTTGCACAAGACAAACATCCTATTCAAGATTATGAAAAACAAAACACAATAAAAACACCCAAAACTGAGTAGTGATGTTAGTTCAAGTTTATATGGATGTGTACTTTTCTGTAGCAAATTAAGAATCTACATAGAAACATCATCTAATACATTTGTACCAGTATTATTGGAAGTATATCATTGTAATCTGGTTTCCTCCTAAATGAATTATTTACCTGGGTCCATAGTGTTTTTTAATTTTATCCACTGAAATATTGAAAAAAAAGGACAGGACTTTGGGGTATTGGAAAACACTATATGATAATACCAATGTTTTATTAAAATGTTGAATTTAGAAAACTTAAAATGTATTATTCTCAGGATACTCACAGGGGAGAACCATTCTGTGGATATGAATAATGTAAAGAACCAATTGAGTCATCCATCACATTGCAATAACATTAATTCCCAAAGATCATAATAACTACCACTATTTTTACTAACATATTAGACAAAAATAGATTTTTGACTGAAGGTATGAAACAAATTCAAACCTGTAAGCCTTCAGGAAGTTAAGTTAGCTCAATTTCTGGCTCACTATCTCTAAGTATGAAAGCAGTACTAGTCTCTCAGTTATGTCCAACTCTTTGTGACCCCATCGATGGTAGACCACCAAGTTCTCCTGTCCATGGACTCTCCAGGCAAGAATCCTGGAGTGAGTTGTCATTCCCTTCTCCAGGGGATCTTCCCAAACCAGGGATTGAACCCAGGTCTCCTGCACTGAAGTTGATTCTTTACAGTCTGAGACACTAAGTAATAAGAACACAAATTATTCCCAGATAAATTACTACTTTTACTAAGGATATCTTGTTACTAAAGAACCTTGACATTATATGCTTTTCGGAATTTTGAGTTTTAAAATTCTCCTATAATACTTGTTTTGAGAAATTGCCTATCCTATTTCTGTTGTCTGAGCTTACTCTTCGTGTCCTGTTCTTGGACGGTCTGGCTGAGAGAATGTTTCCTCATGGCAAACTGTCACCTTAGTTAGCATGAAGCGGAGCCCTGACTGGTAGCATAGCTGACACCCTGATCTGATCCCAGCAGGCAAAGACAGACAAGTTGTCATCCTTCCTGCAAAAGGGCGGCTGTGCAGAACAAGCCTGTCTGGTGGGAATATGTTGGATTTCCCTGGAGAGAGAGACTGCTGCATGTGGTTTTATATTTACTGCAGATTCACTTGATTTGGTAGATGGATTTGGATGGAAATTCTTATTATAAGTCAGACTAATGTTTCTTTAATGCTCTTCACTGGCATTTCCCCATAGCTATGTCTGGGCTCTGCAAACCCAAAATCTCAGTTTAATGATTGGTACACTCCCTGGAGATTTTCATTCTTCTCCCTACTCTCTTCCTGGAATTCTCCATAACAATGTGGAGTGCGTCAAGTTAAGAGTTTCAGATAGTTTACAACAATCTTATCAATTGGAGTCAAAAGAATATTTCACTGTTCCAAAGAACATGTGTATCTGCCACTTGTTTTCATAGGTGGGTTCACTTTGCTAGATGCACCAAAACACATATCTATTTGAGTAACTAGTTATATTTTCTCTGTGTCCTGCTGGTAGTCCAATTATCCTATCAAATCTTTGGACCAAAGTTTGTGCTATCTGGATTAGAGAAGATATGTTATAAAAAGTGCTCTAGTTAAAAAAAAAATTAATAGTTCACACAAAGCAAAAATTTACTTCTCTCTTGCACACTGGTCCAGTATGGTCTAGTGTGGGTGTTACAAGGCAGCTCTGCATAGCCAAGTAGACAATGATTCAGGCTCATGTGTTCCTGGACACTGCATGCTTACCATCAGAGAGGGAGACAAATCAAGGACTAGTCTCAGAAATTTCCTCTCAAGGAAGACAGGCAGAAGTGTACATCACTTTGACTTACAATTATTGATATGACCTTAGTTACCTGGCTACTACAAAGGGAATTAGGAAATTTAATCATAATCTGACAACCATATTCAAGCCTGCAATCATGGGATGGACTACAGGGAGGCATATTTTGTTGTACATCCAACAATGCCTACTGCATTACCTTCATCTCCCCAAACTTAGTCCTCCTTTATCTGGAACCAGAGAAGTCACCACATTCCTCTTGTACGTCCTTTAAGGGAAATGGGGGACACTTTTCCCTAGGTCCACTATACTATAGTCTCTTATAGGCCCTAGGCAGAGGTCTACTTCTTCAAGCCTCCCATGCTTAGAAACATCCAGGTGGGTAAGAGATTCCACCCTCTTTCTTCATGTATGACTGTCAAGAGCGGCTCAATAAGCAGGGTTTCCGGAAGTGCGATATGGCAGGAGAATGAGAAACAAGATACAAGATTTCAGTGAAAAGTGAGGATCAGGGGACCAACCCACTCCAAGGTGAAGGTGCCAAAACTGAACCCAAGCCAGCTTTATTACTTTCAGCCATGAAAGAAAGAATATGTGGGGAGTTAGGCTATAACTCATGTGGCCTTCAGGGCCAAAGAACAAAGAACCATTATTAACCACTGAGTAACTAAAAAATAGTAATCAATAACAAATCAGTAACTAAGACTAATATTTTTATCTATAGATTTTCCACCAGATATGTAAAACATGTGACTCTGAGACGCCAGTTAAGAAACAGTCTGGGATCAGTTTTCCGACCCCAGGATCATATCTTGTTTTCAAGTTCCCTCTGGACTTGTTCCAAGAGTCTCATGCCTTATAGCATCCAGTTTATCAATAATTATAAATTTCTTTTGCAGACCTTGCTGGGGCCTGCTTTTCTTTTATTCTTCCTGTCTCCTACATATGACCCTGAACTTCTGGGAACACTTGACAAGTTTTCCCAAAATAGTATCACCATGAATCACTACTCCCATGGCTGTGCCAAGAGCGACTCCAAGATGGACCTGTAAATCTACCCTCGGAGACCTGCCCCCTAGGTGGGGAAAGTGTGCCTTCTCACTTTGCAGGTCCCTCCAACTGGGGTGAGGGAGATTTCTCTTAAGAAGATCATATGTCCTAAAACTCCATCCATGCCTCTCCTCCTGCTTTCCAGTGTTTTTGGAGAAACTAGGCAAGAATTGGCTAGACAATGATTGGGATTACAGAATCTGCTGAGCAATTGACTAATAAACTCTGAGATAAACATTTAGACAGAACTATAAATGTTAAGAATTTATCCCCTCTTATTACTTACCATTGGTTGCCAATTCTGGGATGAGAACAGTCATACCCAAGATCTTTCTTCAAGATCTTGTCTATAGCCTACATTATTTTATAGAGTTGTACCCATAGCACATATCCAACTTTTAGACAATAATTGATAATCATTCAGTAACTGAACAATACCCCATGGTGTTCTTCTTTAATAAGCTTTAAAAATCTTATTATTAATATCATAATCATTGTAGGAAGTTCAGAAGCTACAAAGAAAGGTTTATTTTATGATTATTCATTATACAAACAAATGCCTTTTGATTATTAAAAAAATGATTTAAACAATGAAAAAAATTAAAAACCAAAATTCATGAGCAATGGCCACACCAGAAACAAACAAAAGAGTTCAATTTTGACCTAAACTCTATTGGTGATACATTATATTTTTTAATTAAATAGAAAAATGTTAAGGGTAGAACAAACATGATTAGGAAGAAAATAAAGTTCAGTTTAGAAAAAAGCAATTAAGACAGGTTATCTAGTGTATTTCTCTGGACCAGAAAAATTATATCCCACAATACTGGGCTCTCTTAAAGTGATGTCAAATCTCTAAACCATAAAGAAGAAAATAGTATAAATACTGTGATACACAAAATGCAGGGAAAGATGTATTCCTAAAATACTTGAAAAAAAAATTCTACGCTGAATTCATCAAAAGTTCAAAATATATTTGTGATTTGACTATCTGCATTATACATAATTCTTGCATTTTTGAACTTCAAAAATTCTTAATTTTAATACCAAAAGCTACCCGTGTTTTCTTCACATTGTTTTGTGATATCCATCTATCACATATCACATTATATCTTTATATAGAATTTCTTTGTAGCTTTCTATTAATTTTTTTTCAATTCACACAATCTCTTAAATTTTTATTTTAGAAAACATTTTAATATTCTTAATGTTTTAAAGTTTATGTTACTTCAATAAGTGAGACATAGTGCCTTTAAGAGGTAAATATAACAGTGTTCCAATATGGAGAGACGGGAACCCTCCTACACTGTTGGTAGGAATGTAAATTGGTACAGCTACTGTGCAGAACAGTATGGTAGTTCCTTGAAAATCTAAAATCAGAGCTACCATATGATCCAGCAAGCCCACTACTGGGCATATATCCAGAGAAAAATATGGTCAGCAGGATAAAAGCAGCCCCATGTTCACTGCAGAGCTGTTTACAATAGCCAAGACATGGTAGCCACCTAGGTGTCCATCAACAGATGAGTGGAGCGTATATACAATGGAACATTATTCAGGCATTAAAGAGAATGAAATAGCGCCACTTGCAGCAACGTGGAAGGAACTGGATATCATCATACTAAGGGAAGTAAGTCAGAGAAAGACAAATATCATATGATATCACTTATATGTGGACATGAAGAAAATGATGCAAATGAACTTATTTACAAAACAAAAACTGACTCACAGACAGAGAATGAACTTCTGGTTACCATGAAGGAAGCGTGGAGAGAGGATGGGTAGGCTGGGAGTTTGGGATTGACTTGTAGGTACTACTATACACAAAACAGGGAAACAATAGGAGGACCCACTGTATAGCACAGGAACTCTGTTCTGTAATTAGCTAAGTGGGAAAAGAATTTGAAAAAGAGCAGATGCATGTACATGTGTGACTGAGTCACTCTACTGAATACCTGAAACCAACACTGTTAACTATCATTCAATATAAAATAAAAATTAAAAATAAATAAAAAATAAGTTCCTTGCTCTCTAAATTTTATGATCCTTTCTAATCTATTTTCCCATAGATTTATAAAATGTCCATAATCAATGAATATAAAAATTTATATTCTTTTTTAAACTTACCAAACATAACTGATTTTCATAGTTTTTTAGATTTAGAGTTATAGCTTTAAAAGGGCTACCTAGCATATATTCGAATACATGCACCAATATGTTAATATGTGGGTTATTCCTAATAGTTTACTCTTGAAATGGCATGATTAATACATTTCATAGATTTTTACTATAATGTCCTCTTTAGCACTGCCCTCCTTGAAAGTGACTAATTCTTCCAGTATCTTTCAACAATTTTATTAACAAATAAGGGATAATTTAAGGAAAATAACCCAGATCACAGGATCAGTTTACAGAGGAGGAATTTTACTTGACATTATTTTTATTTTAAAACTGGGCATTTAGATTAAGTATCAATCCATCATTTTCCCATATCAGTTTATGAAAACAAATTAGGTAGATAATTAATTAACTTTTCTATTTTCAATCCATAGTGAAATAGTTATGTACCAATGGAAAAATGATTATGTGACTACATGGAGGGGACATATGTATACCTATGGCTCATTCACGCTGATGTTTGGCAGAAACCAGCACAATTCTGTAAAGCAAAGATCCTTCAATTAAAAATCAAATAAAATTAAAATTTTCAAAACAGAAAATGTACCTAATAAGCTTTGGATCCAGTGAAAAAGATTTTGAAGTAGAATGTGAAAAGTCCTAACTGATTTCTTTCAGCTGTTTATAATAAGCACAGGAAGACAGATAAAGAATTATATAATTTTCAGACAGAATGTAAAGGAAACCTAGAGATTCCCGCACAGTATCACTAGGCAGTAATTTCCTCAAAAACAAACAAACAAACAAAAACCAAAAACACAAGTAGCACCAGTAAAATATGGCCACAAATCAAGGTCACACCCCAGGCGGGTCTATAAGACTTTGACAATGTTTAAGGCAGAGGATCGGAGACTCTGTCTCAGCTAAAGGGCTTCTCAGACTCAGATGTTGTCTCACTGCACTCTTGATTCCTAGCCCAGAAAGAGAAGACGCTGTAGCAAAGGTGATATTTGTAGCTATGGCTTTGCCTCATGAAGTGGGTCATAAGTTCATTTATAGAACACACAGTCTTTTTGAAGAGATGGTACACTAAAACTGACAGGGAAAAATCAAGATAAAAGGGAAAATGCTGAGACTCTTACACAGATGCACACATGACATGGAGGATGGTGCACACATGACATGGAGGATGGAGCCAAGAACCAGACAGACATACCCTCAGTGAATAAAATTACCCTCAGTAAATTAAACAAGCCCTGACTGAGGATAATTTCCTTTCCCCGAAGCAGGAGAGATTGATGGCAAATGCCCACTTACGTTTCACAATCTATATGAACTAGTGACGGGCCTCCCATCTTCCGTTGTTTGATGTGACTGTTGTTTGAAGTGACTACTGTGGTTTTCCTGTCCCCATCTGCTTCCTGTCCACTGAATATGTTGGAAATGGGTGGATGGGATAATGTCCATTTATTTTCCAGGTCTTCAGAATGACTAGAACCATGTTGGTGGAGTGACACCTAAGGTCACAAACTGCAGGCATCTGGACCTGATACATAAAATCCTCTATGTTGAGCCTGAGTCTGATGTTGGAATGGAATCACATGTTGAAGGCAATGTTTTGTTACATGCAGGATTGTATTACGGGTTGTACTGTGTCCTCCTAAAGTTATGTTGAAGTCTTAACTACCAGTACCTCAGAAATATGATCTTCTTTGGACATAATGTTGTAAATGGAATTAGTTAAGATGGGGTCACAGTGGAGTAGAGTGCGTGGCCCCATAATCCAATATAACTGGTATGAAGAGACCCAACAGGGAGAACATGACCACGTGAAAATGGAGACAAAGATTACAGGGAAGCATTTGCAAGTCAAAGAACACCAAGGATTTCAACTTCAAGAGCCAAAAGAGGCAATGCAGGATACTTCTCCTTAGGTTTCAGAAGCACCATGGTCCTGCTCAAAACTTGAATTTTTCTCGGCCTCCAGAACTACTGTGAGACAACAAATTCCTACTGATTTAAATCACCCAGTTAGTGGTATTTTTTATGGCAGCCCTAGGAAACTGATACGGCAGGGTGTGTATTTTTGTCTGTGGGAAAGATATAAATAATCTGTAGCCAGAGGGAAAACTATGGTAGATTAAAAGTAACTATAAATTGTTTGCCACACCTCTCAGTAGGGGGGATACTTTATTCTTTCCTCCTCTTGAATCTGGCTGACCTTATGACTTTATCTGACCAATAAAATGTGAAGGGAATGATTTTGTTTAACTTCAAGGACTTGGCCTTAGAGATTCTCAGTTTCTGCTTTTGTACAATGTGAATATTTTCTCTCTCACCATATAGAGAGAAGCCCAGATGACACAGAGAGATCACATGGAGGGGAGCTAAGATGATCTGGTTGATGGCCCCAGGATACTTCATGCTAACACACTAGCATTACCTGTCAGTCGTTAGCTGAGCAAGCAATTTTGGACTTTCCAGCCAATCACAGCTTGAGGAGACTGAACAGGTAATCACAGTCAATTTACAGACACCTGAGGAATAATAAGTGATTTGTTGCTGTAAGTTAATGGATTGGGGGTATTTTATTACGTAGCAACAGTAAACCAACATATCTTCATGAGCTGAGTGATCATTAGGTATCTGATACTGTGCTGAAAACTTTGCATTCGTTATCTAATTAAATCATTGCCAAAATTTATGTATTCAGTATTATTCACACTTTGGATATGAAGAAAGTGAGATTTGGTGAGGTTAAGTTAGAACATTTTCTGGCTAGAAAGAGGCTGAGAAAATAATTTTACAGAGATAAGTTAAAATTCAATCTGTGGGCTTATCTATTTTAATATAATTTTATTAAACAACTATATGAACTCAGTGAGTCATTGACTTTCTCTGTGAATGTTTTTAGTTTTTCTCATTCATAAATGACAACTGAAGAAATCTTCACTGTAATCCACAGGTCTACTTTGATAATTTTAGGCATGTGGAAAATGACCTGTGTAGATTATTTAAAATATATATTTTATCTACAAGTGCAAAGCATAAGTACTTTCATTGTGAACTAAAATGAAGTCTCTTATTTTACTATTTTCATTAGTGTACTTACTGCTCCTTTAATTTTGTGTACATATTTTAGCATCAGAACTGGCGAGAACAACTATTGTCCTCCAATTTGAAGACAGACAGACTCGGAGGCAACAGAATTGCTTTAGACTTTTTTCACCCCCTGGCTGTTTATTCACAATATACATTAACTTTTAGGTTGTGTTTTCAACCACTCTGAGTATTAGATTGATTCTTGAATTCATTTCTTTGGGCCACATCCCTTTCTTTGATGGAGCCAAACCACCAGAGCTGAAGATATTTTGTGGTATTAAAACCCACACTCAAATATCCACACAACTGCATCAGCATTAGGAAGATGGCAAGGGCATTAATTCAGAGGATTCAAGTATGTCAGCTAGCCAATTGAAACCTGGTACTAAGGATATGGTTTTTCTGCTTGTTCCCAGGAGACAAGGGTTCACTGAAATGTATTCACTGAAGAAGTATTTGTTTTCTTCAGGAAAGCAGTCAGCCTAAGAAGGCATTGTTGTTTACAGTTTTCAACTGCAGCCAATATTACACACAATACAAACACATTGAAGACCAGTGTTTTATTTTATTACCTCATTGTTGCCATGGTTCAGCTTCATAAAGACAAAACAGCATTGTCCTTCAGACCAAATGGGGTATTATTTAAAAGGGGAAATAGGTAAAATTATACAAATATATGTATGTTTGTAGGTACAGTCTCAAGTGTAGATACTGAAGTACAAGAGATAATGATATAATCAGAAACAGCGCAATATCTCATCACTAATGAATTCTGCTCGTTTTCTTTCTGAACTGGTTCTTCACACTGATATCCCCCTAATGAAAACTCTCTCCTCTTGTCTAAGCTTTAAGGATCAATAATCACCTTGACATAAAGTCTTGTGCAGTCCAAGTTCAAGTAGCTCCTCCTAGTCTCCACATGTATCACCGGCACCAGTCCAGATAGATTTTTCATTGTCCCTCAGAAAAGTTATGCATGATTTTACCTATGCAACTTTGCTCTTATAACTAGATCCTCCTTGTCTGGAATGCTTCTCTACACTTATATAAGACAAACTGAATTCAAGCTCCATAAAGCCTGCAATACATGTTCTTTCTTTCACTTGTTTTGTTCCTTCTCTGAAATTCTGCAGCACTCATTGCCTCAACCACTCTCTTGGCACTTTGTCCTGCATTTTTACTTATCATTTTATGTATGGATCCTGTTACCCCAAAGAGCTTGTCAGGGCTTTAAGAGCAGAAACCATGTCTCATGACTATTTGTTTTCATTGCCTAATATAGAAAGCCCTGTGGGTAGTGTGTTCATGATTAACATTTGATTCTGATGCTTTTAATAAATTCTGGTTATTCACAGATCATATGTTACACTTAAGTTCCTGGTCTGTCACAGTTTTGTCATTAGATGGTTTCTTTGTCACGACTACGTGCTAACAGAGGCTAAGCAACTGCAGATATTTTGGTCCAAAATCATTTTTCTTACAATGAACTATTACATGGAAGCTGGCAGAAAGAGTTCTTGACTAAATAAGAAGACATTTACAAAACAAGAGAGCTAGACAGAGTTCAAGCTAGAGGGCAATTGTCTAAAAGAAATTTGTACAGAAAATGCTGTTATAAAACGCCTCTGATTGTTGGAACCTAGATTTTTCTAGTCTTACTTTATATGTCCTTTCTTAGGAGGACCTAAGCATTAGAAGGTTTCTGCTATTCCTTTATAGATTGAACTAGAACCTACGGGGACCTGTTTCTTTTTTCCCTTGAGACATATTCTTTCCTTGTGTGAATGTGACAGGCTTACATCAAATATTATCTTGCCTTAAGCACCCAAACCTTAACTATACAATCTCACTCCAACTTTAAAATCCTCAGTATATTATCTGTGATTGCCTATTTAATAATTTCTTAATAAACCATTCTAGAGTGGTGTGATATACAGAATAATGGTCCACCAAAGATTTCTACATCTTAATCCCCAAAATTGTAGATAGACTACAGAGCAAGGAGGAAATCCTATTAGAGCTGTTAATAGAATTAAGGTTGCTAATTAAGGTTGCTGATTTTGAAATGGAATACTGACCCTGGATTATCTGGGTGGGTCAGATGTCCTCAAAAGAACACTTACAGAAGAGAGGATACCAGAAAGATGGTGTTGTAGGAAAGATTCACCCCAGTGTTACTTGCTTTGAAGATGGAGGAACAGCCCCATGAGTTAAAGGCAGGCAGTCTCTGCAAGCTGAAAGAGGGGAGGAATTAACTTCCCCTTTATGGCCTCCAGAAGGAATGCGGCCCTGTCAACACAGTGATTTTATCTTGTTTTCCTTTTTTGTTTGTTTGTTTGGTGCATTAAAAAAAAATTATTTAGTTGGTCAAAAATTTCTTTACAATTTTGTGTTGGCCATGTAACAATGTGAATCAGCCATAATTATATATATATATATATATACATGTATACGTATATGTATATATATCCCTTCCCTCCTGAGAGTCCCTCCTCTTCCCCCTCTACCCGCCCCTCCCCACCTTTCCTCCTTTATATGTCATCACAGAGACCAGCTGGGCTCCCTGCGTTATTTAGCAACTCTCCACTATTTACGTCATGTCCAACTCTTTGCAAACCCATGGACTATAGCCCGCCATATTCCTCTGTCTGTGCGGATTCTCTAGGTAAGAATACTGGGGTAGGATGCCATGCCCTCCTCCAGGGGATCTTCCCAACCCAGGAATCAAATCTAGGTGTCCTGCATTGCAGGTGGATTCTTTTACCATCTGAGCCACCAGGGAAGCCCATATGTCAATGTAACTTTCTCAGTTTGTCACACCCTCACCTTCTCCTACTGTGTATACAAGTGATTTTAGCTTGGGGAGATCTATTTTAGACTTTCAACCTCCAGAACTATTGGAAAATAAATTTGTGTTGTGTTGTTTTAAGCCACTAAACTGGCAGTAATCTGTCATAGCAGCAACAGGAAACTAATACACATGGTAATTTCACTGATAGCTTCAATGGTCTCCTAACAATGGGAAAGAGAAAGAACTCCAGTTCCTATTTCACAGGTCTTTTATAGATTAGTATTTTCCACTTAAATTCCATTTCCTCACTTTAGTTTTAGCACTTCCGGCTCTTTAAAGTTCTTTCACGTCCATTATCTCACTAAAGCCTCACACCATGGCTGTCCAGTTGCTCTTACAGGGATTACTATTTACATTTAACTGATGAAGATATTGAAGATATAGAAATTCAAAAACTCACAGTCATGATCCAATAGAGTGCAGTCTAAAAGCAAGAGCAGAGAGAAATGAAACAAACATATGGAATTCAAAAATACTATTTCCTTATTTCTAAGTCACCTAAGAATGAACATAACCCTTTATCATTTTTATTCCCATTGTGTAATTACTCCCAGGACTTCCCTGGTGGTTTAGATGGTAAAGAATCTGCCTGCAATGCAGGAGACCTAGGTTTGATCTCTGGGTCAGGAAGACCCCTCGAGAAGGAAATGGCTACCCACTCCAATGTTCTTGCCTGGCGAATTCCATGGACAGAGGAGTCTGGCTAGGCTAGGCTAGGCCACAAAGAGTTACAAAGGGTTACAAAGAGTTGGGCATTACTAAGTGACGAACACATTTAGAAGAGTGAGAGGGATCACTTCCATAAAGAATCTTAAAAGTTAGAAAGGGAAATTAGTGATGAGTCACGATCTGTAGTAATTTCATGATTCATGCAGGGGCCACCCTTGTCTACCTCTTAAACCACATTTCATCCTGTTCCTGCCCTTTATGTTTTAACCTCACCAGCCTTTCTCTCTGTATGTGACACAATGAGCTCTTTACCACCTCAGAGATTATGTGTTAACACTTAATGTTTCTTTTACCCAGAGTTTTCTCTGCTTGGGTCTTTTCATTTAGCTTAAAGTTTACTACTCATTCCTTTCCTAATCACCCTGCCTAGAGTGGACAGTACTTCCTGGCAAGAATTTAATTTTCTTTTTAGCACTTCCACTTATTCTTTTATTTTTCTATCTCCTCCCTTTTACTAGAATGTTAACTGTGGAAGTAAGAGTCTTGTCTATGCTGTTCACTAGTATATCCACAAGGCTTAGACTACTGCCAGGAAAATATTAACTTCTTGTTGAAGGAATGAATAGTTGCCACACATTTTTGTTGCTTCGGATACTATCATTAGGTCCAATAAACTGAGCCGATGAGTAGGGTTTAAGGAATAAAGAACTATCTGTTTAGAAAAGTCAGATGTTAGTAATCAACATTGTGACTTTTCCTACTAAGAATCCATTTGACTCAGGGATATATAAAACTGATAAAACTATTGTTAAATATGTAGTGAAACTGAGTTGGGCATTAGAAACAGACACTTCCTTCCATTCTGTTTTTGTTATATGCTGACATAGATATAATTGTATAAAGCAAAAAAAAAAAAATAAATAAATAAAACTATTGTGCAATATCCAGCACAAATGTATGATGTATGTTGCCCCTGATGACAATGAATTAGGAACGAAAGAGACTACGCATTCACCCATTGCAATTTGCTAGGCTGTTACCACACGAACTGCTGTTATAGGTGAGTACTGTTAAGATTCATAGGCTCCACTATCTTCATCTTGGAATGATTTAAAAATCATAACTCTCTTCAAGTTTGTACAAATAAGACATCTTTTAAGTAGAATTCACAAAATACAATTATTTAGGGAAGAAAATAAGCCATACCCTATAAGCCATAACTATCTAGTGATAGCTATCGTTACCCTTTTGGTGATGAGTCTGGCAATCTTTCCTCTGTGTGTATGTACATGCATGCACAAACACATCTGTTTATTCCTAAAATGTACCAAGTATCTGACAGATTTTTCTTGAGTAAATAAATAAAGTAATGAATGACTGACTGACTATTGGTGACTTCAATTTGACATTGAGAATATCAGTTGTTTCAAAGATTAGGCAGTTGCATTTACACTGTCAGTATTTCACTACTCTGCTTTATTCATTCGAATTTTATTTGGCTACTCCAAGTCTCAAGCTTTTAATTTATCCATCTAGTTAGGTTTAAATGCAAGAGTTCCCCAAACTCAATTTAGTAAAAAATAAAACCTACTGAAATATAGCAGACAAATAATAAAGCTGAATTTCTTTTCCTCATATCTATTCTAAGGGAAGTATTTGTCGAACATAAAATAAAGCTTATCTCAATAGATACACTTTATGATACATACTCTCGACAAACTAGAAATGTAAGTGAATTTCCACAAAATGAAATAGGGGATCTATGGAGAACTTTGTGCTAACATTAAATTTAATGGTGAAAATATAAAGTTTTTACTCTAAAATTAGAAAATTTGGAAACGATGACTATTGGCCAGTATCACTTTCATTCATCCTTGCATTGGGGGTTCTGTGGGGATTCAGTGGCTCAGTTGCCTCCAGCTCTTGTGTGACCTTATGGAGTGTAACCCGCCAGACTCCTCTTCCATGGAATTTTTCTGGCAAGAATACTGGAGAGGGTTGCCATTTCCTCCCCCAGGGGCACTGGTGGTACATGGCAGGTAAAATAAATACAAGGTATAGAGATGAGAAAGAGAGAAGTAGAACCAATTCTACGTGCAGACAACATGATTTTCTCTGTAGAAAATCTCAAGTAATCTACCAAAAATAGAGAAAACTACTAAAACTAAGCAATGAATTTAAGAAGTTTAAGGAATAAATGTCAATGTACAAAGAACAGTTGCCCTTTTATATATGAGTAACAGTTAAAATGATGAAATCAATATGATTTACAGTAGCATGGAAAATCATAAAATGTGCAAAGATAAATTTAGTCTAAGTCATACAAACTTCTTCATGGAAAACTACAAAATACTGCTTCTAAGAGATATTAAATAAATGTAAAAAAACAGAGAGGCTTATCATATTAGTTTGCAAAACTCAAAATTGATAAAAAGTCAATATCCTCCCAATTGATTTACAGGTATTATTTAATCCCAATAAGAAACTCAGAACACTTTTATGGATAGAAATGGACAAGCTAATTCTGAAATATATGTGGAAATACAAAGGACATGTATAGTGTAAAAAAAACCCTGATAATAAATATCAAGGTTGGAGGATTTACTTTAACTGATTTCAAGAAGTATTATAAAAGTATGCTAATTAAGATAGCATATTGTATTTGTAAAAATAAACAGAGAGATAAATGCAACAAAATAGGGAAGCAAAAAATAAATTTAGACATATCCAATTAATTGATTTTTAATTGGTCTTCCCTGGTGGCTCAGCTGGTAAAGAATCTGCCTGCAATGTGGGAGACCCGGGTTTGATTCCTGGGTTGGAAAGATCACTCGGAGAAGGGAAAGGCTTCCCACTCCAGTATTCTGGCCTGGAGAATTCCATGGACTGTATAGTCAATGGGGTTGCAAAGATTTGGACATGACTGAGTGATTTTCACTTTCAATTAATTGATTTTAGGCAAAGGTATGAAAATGACTTAATGAGGAAAGAGAAGGAATTCTCTTCAACAAATGATACTTGAACAACTGCATATCTATATCCTGTGATGTCTACCTTGCACCATACAAAAACATTAATTTGGGATGGAATCATGACCCAAACGAATAAGGTAAGAGTATCAATCTTCTGGGAACAAACATAAGAGAATAACTTTATGGCATGTGGTTAACAAAGGTTTCTTCAATAAAGTAGAAAGTAATAACTGGGAGAAGAAAAAAAAACTGATAAAATGCTAGTGATCAAAATTAAAGTTTTGCTCATCAAAACAAAGCATTATTAAGAAAGGAACAGACCAGTCATAGACTGGGAGAAGATAGTAATTATACATATAACTGAAAGAGAACTTATTTGCAGACTATATAAATAATGGTTACAAATCAACAATAAGACAAACAACCCAATTACAATAAGCAAAGAACTGAACAGACTCTTCACCAGGGGAGATTTACAGGTGGCCAATAAACATATGAAAAAATGCTCAACATGATTTGTCATCTGAGAAATGCATATCAAAATAACAAGGAAATGTCACTGCACCACCTCCAGAATGAACAATATTCAAGTGAGTGATAATACCAAATATTGAAAAAGATATGGAATAACCAAAAGTCTCATACAATGCTTTAGTCATAGTTGCAAAGAAAAAAAAATCAGTAGGTAAATGTATAAAACAAATTGTGGTATATTTATATAATTCAGTGCTTCTTATGAATGTAGCTGCATACAACATGGATGAATCTCAAAAACATGCTGCTTGAAGAAATACAGACACAGAAGAATACAGACTAAATGATTCCTTCTACATGAAATTTTAAAATAGGTAAAACTAAAATAAGAACAGTGATTGCCTCTGGGTTCAGGGCAGAGAACAGTAAGGTACATGATGGAATTTCCTAGAGGTGATGACAAAATTCTATATTTTGTTAAGGATAAGGGTCCAAAAACTCATCTAACTATACATTTAGCATCAGGGAATTTCATTATATTTAAATTACACCTCAATTTATAAGAAATGTAAAATGTGGAGGTAGTATTTCAAATGAAGAGGTTCAAATTGTCTCAACTTGATATGTTTCAAGACACACAATTTTATAATGGATTTTTAAGTCACTAAGTTTATTGGATGTTAAATGAAACAATTAAAGAGGTCAAGTAGTTGAATATATTGCTTTCATCTGTATCAGGAAAGTTTTGGGTACAAGAAGCAGAAAACTTACTAAACTGCTTGTTAATCATTACAGGCATGATTCAGCTTAAAATCTCAGACTCTGGCCTTCTTTTTGAAATATGGTTGGTGGCCCTTCAGGAAGACATGTTAAGAAAGATGAGAAGCAAAAACATTTTCATTGAAGTCTTTATTTTTATCAGGGAATGGAAGCCCTCAGCAAGACAAAACAAACAAAAAGCCTCTTCTTATTGTCTAGATTTTTGTCCACCCCTAGACCATTTTCAATAGGTCTAGAATAGGATTATTGGGATTGATCTGAAACATCCTTTCAAGCCTATGTACAAGCTTCCCTTTTGGAGATCAAGGCATCTCCTCATCCTACCTGTAAAATCAGGGCTCATTTCATAGGAAGGAATTAGAGGATGGGAATAATCGTGGGTTGGCAATGAACAGTGTCTGACATACATATTCCTTTCCTAACTTCTGTTAAAATGAGTAATTTCCATTATTATATAAATGTATGTGTATATATATAAACACATCATATATACATGTGTATATACATACACATATTTATGTATATATATTTCCCAGTGTAGACAGAGTTCAGTTGTTACGACCTCTTTCTATTCTCCATTCTTTTAATCATCGACATGACATGATTTGATTATTGGGTAAATCTGGGAGGAATTAACAGATTATGCTTAGTTCAGCAGTGACCTTCTGTTTGAGAAGAACTGACTGAAGGGAACACGTAACCTGTTGCTCCACCAGGGGAGACTCTGTCTCAGTGGGGAAGTGTTGTGAGAAAAGGAAGACCTTCCCAGGTACCATGGTCTTCCAGTCTTCTCAGGTATCAAGACTGTTTAACTTCAGCCCCTTCTGGAGTTCTGTGTTAGCCCTCTAGATTCTTATACCTAAGCTAATTTTTCTAACTAAGCATTTATAAGTAATAAAGTTGATGTCATTTGTTTTAGTCACTAAGTCATGTCTGACTCTTTTGGGACCCAGTGGACTGTAGCCCACCAGGCTCTTCAGTCCGTAGGACTTCCCAGGCAAGAATACTGGAGCAGGTTCCCACTTCCTTCTCCAGGGATCTTCCTGACCCAGGGATTGAACCTGGGTCTCCTGCATTGGCAGGCGAGTTCTTTACCACTGAGCCACTAGGGAACAAAGTTGATACCTACCCTCTTTACTAATTTCCAATGTATTTAGAACTTGAGAAAGGAAGGAAGCTAAGTCTCCTTAAAAGTGTTAACATTTGGTTCACTGGTTATAGGATTGAGAATTAAATAAGGAATAGATTTCTACTGCAAAGAGAACATTAGAGAAGATTTTGATGGGACGATGACCATCTCTTTAGCCATGGACATTCATTTGCCATCATGTATTCTGACCTTAAGATCTTTTAGAGGCTTATAATCAATTTTTAGCTGCTATGGCTTGGCCTCACATTGCAGGCTAGGCTATGGCTGGCTTAATTTTTTAAGGCTGTGGAGGTCTTAAGTAAGGCAAAAGTAAGAGAATCCCAGCAGAGGTACATGGTTCCTATGTGTATCTTTACCACAGGTACATGGGAATCACAAAGTTGACTGGGCAAAACTTTGCTGTGCCCAAGTGGCCTCCGTGGGCCTTTAACGGGTGCATGTGATCACAGTTTAATTCACAGACCGGGCTTTTTGTAACTGAACTATCTGTGGCAAACAGGAAGAACAGGAAGAACAGGAAGAACAGAATCTTGATAGTTCCTTGGTATTGGTGGGTATAAAATATTTGCTGCATTGAAATATTAAGTTCTTGTTCTTCACAGGAAGAACAGAATCTTGATATTTCCTTGGTATTGGTGGGTATAAAATATTTGCTGCATTGAAATATTAAGTAAGACAAGTTTCTATAGTTCTGATTTACACTTCTCAGAAGCTTAAGTCCTAGTGCCAGGCAGAAAGATATTGCTAGATGACTGCTTCAGATTTTATCATCTATTCAGAGAAAAGGAGATGTTATTGGAGGAACTAATTTTATCTTTAATGCAGTTTATATACATATATGTGTGTGTACGTGTATATATATATATATATATATACACGAATGACTAATTCTCAAAGAATTAGTGTATATATTTCAAGATGATTCAGTTATCGTAGGTGGTATGCCAGTGCCCTGAGAGAACATGTTTCACAAGTATAGGGGATTGAAAAGTAGAAGAGAGATAGTGTGCTGAGGGACATAAGTTAGAAGTCTTGCTTTTTTCTAATCCTCTAGGGTGGAGGTATCACACTATACCCGACAGGCCAAATTGGACTTCCAGCTAATTTTATAAAGTTTTATTGGGACAAACCATGCCCATTAGTCCAAGATATCTTTTCCTCCACATTGCCAGAGTTAAGTAGCACGATGAGATCATATGACCCATTGACATTTTATGGAAAAGTCTGCCAACTCCACCTAGAAGAGGGCAATGATTCTAAAACTTCAGCACGGCACTAGAATTATCTGGAGGACTTGTTAACATACAGATTATCAAGCTTACCTTCAAATTTTCTGATTCAGCTGCTCCTGTTAGGCCAATAATTTGCATTTCTAGCAAATTCCCGTGATACAGATGCTGCTCATCTGGGGATTGTACTTTGATAACCACTTTCCAAAGGACAAGCTTCTATAATTGCTTAGAGTGGTGACAGTTAAGCCACATGTGAAGATATGATGAAAAAGCTTAGGTTTAAGTATCGACCACAAGGGGTAGTGACAATAACTGAAAAGGAAAGAAAAGAATAGAGAAAAAGAATGGTAATAAATTAAAAAATATTATGTCATTAGATTTAGTTCACACTCAAGTACCAGAATTCAAAAAATCATGTGGCTTTAAGAGGACATTAAGAAATTTAAGAAATATATACTGCATATTTTTAGGGAAAGATGGTCTCCCTTCTTCTGCTTCCCCCAAATATGGTATATACACAGAGGCAAAATAAATCACTTTTGGGAGATTTTTTTTTTTTTCCTCAATTCATTGGGAAGGGGTATTAAATTATTTCACTTGAAGAAATGGTGCAAATGACAGAACATAAGTGAATGTTCTTACAACTTAAAAGGAAAATGTAAACCTGAAAAACACACACTGCCCTGGTGACCACAGAGGATAACCCCATGATTTTAGGGAAGCCACTCTAGGATTTAAGGGTGCGCTTGTCACGGACACTTATCCCAGCCAGGTTCCAAGGCGGGGCAGGAGCTGGACTGGATGGGAGCTGGACGGGGAGGTGGGGGGAGGGGGACTGGAGGAGACTCGGGGGGGGGGGGCGGCGGGGCGGCGGGGCGGGGCGGGGCGGGGCACATCCGTTTTACGCAGGTTAGTCGCGAGGCCGTTCGATTCTGCTGGCTTTCATCTCCTTGCTCCTTCAGGTCGCAGATCTCACAGAAGTCACAGTGTGGGTGTCGTTTTGACCTGTGGCCAGTTCGTGCAATTCCAATAGTGACTGATTCACACTAGTTTCTAATGCAGACTTCGCCCCAGTCTCAGTGCTCCAGATCCTTCCTAACCCGAAGGAAGATTCGGCCATCTCTTTAACGGTTTTTCAGCATGTTCTCTCTCCTCAAAGGGCTGGTGAAGAAAATGCTGGCAAAGTTCTTCTAAGCCACAGCATCACGGTCAAAGTAGTAGGTCATGGAGAGGCACAATAACTCTCGTGGAGCTCCGGCAGATGGGCGGTTGCTGGCTCCTCGGAGCCCCGGCGGCGGAAGCGGTCCACTTCCGATGGAGGGGACGTCTGGTCTCCCCAGTCATTTTATATTCCCCAGACTGGGATTCTAGACATTCTGGCATCGAGCAATGACTGGCATCTCAGCAAGGCGTTGTGTCAAGCCCTACAGTTCCCTTCACTGTGGCCTTTTCAACACTAAGTACTGGATTCTGGGATCATGATTTTGCCGGACAAACGGCTCTAGGGCCTGGGTATGGCTTCCTTTCTCAGTACCGCGATTGTGGAGTCAGTGTCTTATGGTCATTTAGCTTTCACTCACTGGGATATTTAAAATGAAATATATCAGAGAATTGACACTGCAGTTATGACCGAAGAGGAACAACACTCCTCTTCTAAGACTGCTTTTTAAAAACCTCAATTCCACGTGGTCAAGATTTTGCTGAAAAATTTGAGGTTTTGACTTTAACTTAAAAATTTGGAGGTTTGGATTTTACACTTAAATAAGCAAAATAACTTGAGTTCAGATATTAAGGGATATTAATATTTGGGTATTTTAACTTGCAAGAGGATTTAACCATTCTCTCTTGAAATTTGATAATGGGAGAATGTTTTTTTTATTCACATTGAGATGTCCCTCAAATAATATTTTAATTATTTGAATATGTTTAATGTTCTTTAAGAATTTCTGGAATGCTATGTGGATATAGTGGTTGATTGTAGTTTGAGATCACAAACTAAATAGGAAATGATTTCTTATTCTTGGGTATAAAGTGGCCTTGGAGCTGATTTAGATAATATATTTCTCCTATCAATTTTATCAGTATCTGAAATGACTACCAGTCATGTCAGGAGGATTCCCAAAAGGCTACCAGGAGGATTCCCAAAAAGCTGTAGTTGACAATGGAGAGGCAATCTAATGAAGGTGGGGGCAAGATTTCTTTCATAAACTTCTGGTCCCCTCTCCTCCCTGCCTTAAAAGGGCAGCCACACTCCTGTCTGACTACAGGCTTTCTGAAAAAGTTTAAGGGTTTTGAAGAAAAAAGAGAGGAGATTTTATATGGAACACTTATCCTCCCACTTCACGTTTCCTGCTGTGAAAGAAACTCAGAATCTGATTGTCCCTTGATTGACTTCAATCCACAGGGAGTGGAATAACATACCTGATTGATAAAATTGGGAAGAAAAAAATATGTTGATCTGCTGTTTATTTGTTCAGCTTAGATCTACTACTTCTTCCTCTTAGAATTTTTTTTTTAATTTACTTTTCAAATGGAGGAAAATTGCCTTACAATGTTGTGTTGGTTTCTGCCATACAACAATGCAAATCAGTCATAATTATACACATATCACCTCCCCTCCCCTCATTCCATGCCTTTAGGGCATCACAGAGCGGCTGGCTGGGCTCCCTGTGTTATATAGCATCTTCTCACCAACTATCTCTTTTATACATGGTAGTGTATATATGTCAATGCTACTTTCTCCATTTGTCCCACTCTTTCCTTCCCCCACTGTGTCCATTCTCTACAACTGCATCTCCATTCCTTCCCTGCAAAGAGGTTCATCAATGCCATTTTTCTAGATTCCATATTAATGTACAATATTTGTTTTTCTCTTTCTGACATTTTACTTTCTATAACAGGCTCTAGATTCATCCACGTCACTAGAACTGACTCAAATTCATTCCTTTCTGTGGCTGAATAATAGTCCATTGTATATATGTACCACATCTTCTTTATCCGTTCATCTGTTGATGGACATCTAGGTTGCTTCCATGTCCTAGCTATTGTAAATAGTATTTCTATGAACATTGGAGTACATGTGTCCTTTCCAATTACAGTCTTCCCAGAATATATCCCCAGTAGAGGGATTAGTGGGTCATATGGTAGTTTTGGGCTCCCCTGATGGCTCAGTGGGTAGAGAATCTGCCTGCAATGCAGGAGACACAGGAGACATGAGTTCAATCCCTGGGTCAGGAAGATAACCTGGAGGAGGAAATGGCAAGTCACTGCAAAATTCTTGCCTGAAAAATCCCATGGGCAGAGTAGCCTGGCCGGCTAAAGTACAAAGGGTCACAAAGAGTCGGACACAACTGAGTGAACTGAGCGTGCATGAATTTTAGCAAATTCCAGGGATAGTGAAAGACTGAGGAGCCTGGTGTGCTGCAATCCACGGGGTTGTTAGAGTCAGACACAGTTTAGCAACTAAACAACAATGTTAGTTTTATTCCTAGTTTTTTACGGAATCCCCATACTGTCCTCCATAATGGCTGTATCAATTTACATTCACACCAACAGTTCAGAAGGGTTCCCTTATCTCCACATCCTCTCCAGCATTTATTGCTTATTGATTTTTTTGATGATGACCATTCTGACTGTTGTGAGGTGATGCCTCATTGTAGTTTTGATTTGCATTTCTTTAATAGCTAGTGATGTCTCTTAGAATTAATTGAAGTAAGCTACTCTTAGAAGTACAAGTTGTTTTTCTCAGAGGCAGTTTCTTTGCCCTCTGACCATAACAGATACTGGATGGATGTCTACCTAATTTTTGGGAATTTGTTGTTAGGAGTCAATTTAGTTCTTAGAACTAAGCTGTGGCATTTAACTTAGCATTAAAGTAGAAGAAGTAGTATTTTGGCCTAAAAAGCCATTCTGCTTTACTTCTCAATATGTTTAGAAACTAAGTGGTAAAGAAGGATTCTGTTTTGTGGAGGGAAGGATGTCCTCCCTCAGAAATTATTAACAGAATTTACCCTTTATTTGTATTACACTACTTTAAAAAATTTTACATACAAGGAATATTATAATGTTATTTTTTAAAGTAAGCTGATGGATGAAGAGATTTTTGTCAGTTAAAAAAAAGCAGTAAAAAAGTCTATGGTCTACAAATGTCCACGAAGTTTTATTTTATAAACCTTTTCCCTTAAAATAAGTGAAAGTGTCAGCATCATTCTAAGAAGAGGTGTGTACATTTACATTAAATAAATTATTCATTTTCTAATATTGTGAAATTGTTTTGTAGTGCATGAGAATAAAATAAAGCTGAAATAATCTCCATCCCTTGCATTATGCATTGTAATATTAGAAAAGAGGTTTTTCGTCTTTGTTTTTCCAGGAAATATGATAAAAAAAAATCTTTCTTTTTAGTCCCTGAGATACTAAGTAAGTAACAGAATAAAATCCAATAAAAAGATTTTTATTTTTTATTGTTATCACCTTTAGTTAATGGCATGTATGTTTCAATTTCTAAGCACATGGATATGATTTGGCTGGATTGAATGTCATTATTTTGATTCCCTTTGCTAAATTAAAGTGAGATACCTTTCCTCTTTTTTCATTTTTGGAAACTTTGTATGTTCACTCAGTCAGAGTTGTTCCCAGAGCCTGAAAACACCTGATGTAGTCATTGGCACTGGACCTGTATACACATATGTCTGTGGAGCCTTTCTGGTTCAGCCATTCTAAAGTCATTATGATTGTTGATTTTTCCTTCCTAAATAACACTTTTATATACTTACTGCTTATACCACTCAGTTAATTTGTTATTTAATATTTGTTATTTTTATGTCCAGTGTGCATATGGCATGATTCTCAAGTTAACTGTAGGCTTTTTAAGCCCAAATTTTACCATACATTGACATGAATCAGCCATGGGTTTACATGTCAATGTATGACAAAAACCACTACAATACTGTAAAGTAATTAACCTCTAATTAAAATAAATAAATTAAAACAACAACAGAAAAAAAAGAGAGAAAAAAAACATCAATTTTAATACTTTGCAGATCACTCAAAATATTGTGTTTTGCAGCTCATAGACACTCAAACATCACAATAATGTGATCACTCACCTAGAGCCAGATATCAAAGCTAGTGGAGGTGATGGAATTCCAGCTCAGCTATTTCAAATCCTAAAAGATGATGCTGTGAAAATGCTGCACTCAATATGCCAGCAAATTTGGAAAACTTAGCAGTGGCCACAGGACTGGAAAAGGTCAGTTTTCATTCCAATCCCAAAGAGGGGCAATACTAAAGGATGTTCAAACTATTACAAACTGCACTCATTTCACATGCTAGCAAAGTAATGCTCAAAATCCTTCAAGGTAGGCTTCAGCAGTACGTGAATAGAGGATTTTCAGATGTACAAACTGGATTTAGGAAAGGCAGAAGAAACAGAGATTAAATTGCCAACATCCATTGGATCATAGATAAATCAAGGGAATTCCAGATAGACATCTACTTCATTGACTATATGCTAAAGCCTTTGACTATGTGGATCACGTGACAAACTGTGGAAAATTGTTCAAAAGATGGGAATACCAGACCACCTTCCCGACCTCCTGAGAAACCTGTATGCAGGTCAAGAAGCAACAGTTAGAACTAGACATGAAAGAACAGACTGGTTCCAATTTGGGAAAGGAGTACATCAAGGCAGTATGTTGTCACTTATTCTACTCATATGCAGAGTAAATCATGGGAAATGCCAGGCTGGATGAAGCTCAAGCTGGAATCTAGATTACCTGGAGAAATATCAATAACCTCAGATATGTAGATGACACCACCATTATGCCAGAAAGAGAAGAGGAACTAAAGAGCCTCTTGATGAAGGTGAAAGAGGAGAGTGAAAAAGCTGGTTTAAAACTCATTCAAAAAATGAAGATCACAGCATCCGGTCCCATCATTTTATGGCAAATAGATGGCGAAACAATGGAAACAGTGACAGCCTTTTCTTGGGCTCCAAAATCACTGTGGATGGTGACTCCAGCCATGAAATTAAAAGATACTTGCTCCTTGGAAGAAAAGCTATGACCAACTTAGACAGCATATTAAAAAGCAGAGATATCATTTTGTAAACAAAGGTTGGTATAGTCAAAGCTATGGTTTTTCCAGTAGTCATGTACAGATGTGAGAGGTGGGCCATAAAGAAAGCTGAGCACTGAGAATTGATACTTTCAAACTGTGGTACTAGAGGACTCTTGAGAGTCCCTTGGACTGCAAGGAGATCAAACCAGTCAATCATAAAGGAAATCAACCCTGAATATTCATTGGAAGGGCTGATGCTGAAGTTGAAACTCCAATACTTTGGCCACCTGATGCAAAGAGCCAACTCATTGAAAAGACCTTGATTCTGGGAAAGATTGAAGGCAGGAGAAGGGGATGACAAAGGATGAGATGGATGGATGAATGTCTGGACCTTAATTTGAGCAAACTCAGGGAGATAGTGAAGGGCAGGGAAGCATGGTGTGCTGCATAAGGTCTCAAAGTCAGACACAACTGAGTGATTGAGCAGCAAAGACACTCAAACACTTCTGAATGTACCTAACATTCCTAACTGGAAGAAATCATATTCAAGAGAGATAAAGTACACTTTTGGAGCTTCTACTAAGTGTACAAAACAATTTATTATGTGTTTATTTTCTAAAATCTATAACATAGTTATAGTTGAAATTATGCCCAAAGTTTGAGTAACTAATTATTCACAAATGGTAATTTTAGGTATTATTTTTCATGTGGCTGAAATTAATAAATGCTGTTTAGAGCCACACTATCTTCTTCTTGGTAGGTACTCTTTTGTTTTTATTTGTAAAATCAATTTTATTGAAGTATAATTAGTATATAATAAAATGCATCCATTTAAGAGTACAGTTCAATGAGTTTTGAATAATTGCCCATATAACTACCATTATATTCAAGACAGAACTTTTCCTCAGCCTACAGTTCCTGTGGAGCACAAAGGTCTTTGCATGTGTGTGTGCTTATTTACTTTTAAATTACAGTATAGTGCCATAAAAGTAACATTGTTTGGTGCAGTGTTTATTTGTAGGGATTTTGGGGGGCATTATCTTTGTGTTATTTTAAAGGCAACTTCTCTATAGATTATGATATGTATTAAACATTTCAGAATTTAATTAGAATTAATAATCTACCACCTAGAGTGGAATGTAAAGTAAATGGTAAAGTGTCTGCAATGCGGGAAGCCTGGGTTCGATCCCTGGGTTGGGAAAATCCCCTGCAGCAGGAAATGGCGACCCACTCCACTGTGTAGGTAACTTCAAACCAGATAAGTCTCTTTACTCTTTTAAGTTCTAGTTGTAATGAATTACACATATGTAATTCACACACATTCTGACACACAATGACACAATTTTCTTTTTCTGTTGATGTGTATGTTTTAAAGAATTTAAGACAGAGGTGGATGGTCTATTATATCCACCCAGATATTTAGCATTTCTGTTGTTTTTCCTGCATATCCTACATTATAACAGTTCCAAGTTTTCTTTTGGTATCATTTCCATTTTAGGAAAACTTGCTTTAGCATTTCTTTCTTATTAGATATGCTGGTGAAAAATTTTTCTTAGTTTTCCTTCATCTGAAGAGAAGGATGCTTTCATTTTGTCTTCAATTCTAAAGAATGTTTAAACTAAATATATTATTTTATGTTGCTCATTCTTTTATTGTAGCTCTTTATAAATGTTCCATTACCTTCTGGTCTCTATAGTTGCCTCTGAGAAATCAGTAATAATTCAAATACTTGTTCTCCTATATATGTGTGCATGCGTGCTAAGTAGCTTCAGTCCTGTCCTACTCTTTGTGACCCCATGGACCATAGCCTGCCAGGCTCCTCTGTCTATGGGATTCTCTAGGCAAGAATACCGGAGTCGGTTGCCACGCCCTCCTCCAGGGGATCTTCCCAACCCAGGGATCGAACCCAAGTCTCTTATACCTCCTGTATTGGCAGCCAGGTTCTTTATCACTAGCACCACTTGGGAAGCCCTCATCTATATATATATATATATATACACCATGTCATTTTTTGCCTGTTTCCAAGGTTTTTTTAGCTTTGTTTTTCAGTTTGATTATAGCATATCTGGGTCTGTAGTTCTTTGAGTATTTTCTGGTTAGATTTTGCTCTAATTTCTAAATTTATACATTTTACCAATTCAGGATGATTTCCACTGTTATTTCTTCACTGTTCATTTCTTCAATATTTTTTTTACACCACATTCTTTTTCCTGCCTTTCTGGCACCTATAGGACACCAAATTTTGAACTTTGTTATATTCTCCGACAGGTACTGGAGGTGCTATTCATCTTTTGTTTTTCAACTTTTTCCCTCTGTTGATCAGACTATTTTTATTGATCTATCCTTATGAGATTACCGACTCATAAGTTTTATCCTTGAACCCATCCAGTGAATATTTTTATTTTGTTTATTGTTTTTCACTTATGTAGCTTCCAGTTCTAAAATGATTATTTTAAATATATATCTCTTATCTCTCTAGAGACTTTCTATCTTTCCAGTTGTTTCAGAAGTGTTTGCCCTTAGATTTCATAGAAAGATTAGGAGAGATGTTTTAAAGTCTTTATCTCTTAAGTCTAACATCATGGCAGATTTGGGACTGGCTTCTATCAATTGTTTTTTCCCTTGAGAGTTTGTCAGACTTCACTGGTTCTTTGTACCTTGATTACTTTTTAATTGTATACCTAATATTTTGAATATTATACTATAAGATGCAGATCTTATTTAAAGCCTGTGGAAAATATAGCTGTTATTTTTACAGTAAGTAGTTAGCCCAGTTATTAATAGGTTTTCACCATAAGTTTTTTTTTTCATTTATTTTTATTCATTGGAGGCTAATTACTTTACAATATTGTAGTGGGTTTTGTCACACATTGACATGAATCAGCCATGAATTTACATGTATTCCCCATCCCAATCCCCCCTCCCACCTCCCTCTCTACCCAATCCCTCTGAGTCTTCCCAGTGCAACTTCATTTAGTGGACTCTAGTTTTACCGTTAGTTGTTTTTAAAGCCTTTGCAGTGCTATTTGTGTCTGTCTCCAAATGTCTGCAGTCCAGGGTCCACTCGTAGGCCTAGGTTGTAGTCTACCCTCTAGGTTTTTCTCAAAGGCTTCAGTATACTTGTTTAAGGTCAGATCCATGCATAAATGGGCTCACAGGTGAGCACATGAGTACATACCCAATTTTATGCGATCCCTCCTCTCCTTTGTTCCTCTGAGAACATATCCCAGGCCCAAGGTTTCTTCTTCCTTCTTGATCCTTAGGCTAGAACACTGGAGATTTAGTGTCCCTACACTGCTATGTATGTCCCATAATAAGAGATGAAGAGAAAAGGGGGGAAAAAAAACGGGATTTCTTTTACTCTTTGAAGACTCCCCATCCCCACAGACCAGAGGGAGAAGGGATTAGCTTGGAGGTCCTTCTGTCTTCACTCTGCATAGTTCTGAGATGTGTACTGCCTTTGAATATAGGCTGAGAAATATAGGAGGAAAAGAGAAATACAGGTTCACTGCCAGATTATATGTACTTTGTATTCTTAATTCCTTCCTTGTTTGCATTTTAGAGTCCACAGCCAGTTGCATTCACTGGGAAGGACAGGGTGGCACATGTTTATTTTGTCTTAGTCAAAACTGGAACAACCACAGTTATAGAGTAAGATTTATGTGTCTTCTCTTAAACTGGTTACTATGAAATCTCTTTTTGTTGTCCAAATTAATTTATTTAAAAAGAAAATATAAAGGGAATTTCATTGTTTTCTTGTTGCTCACTAACCATCAAGCTCTATTCCTCTCTTTGAAGGGAAAATGTGGCATGTGAACTATAATTCTATTTCTATTGGGTAAATCCTTTTCTCTCCTAGAAATCCTTTTTCTGGAGAAGAAATAAAGGAAATGTCCACACTTGGCACCTCACTCTTTTTCTTTCTCCCCTTTTGCATTTTCAAAATCAGAGAAGTCAAAGAGAAGAAAGGGAAAAAAAAAAAAAAGATTACTATAAATGTTAATAGTACTCATAGAGTGATTCAATATGTGATTCTTAGAAATTAATTTCCAATACTGTCTTCTTTAGGGTTAGTACAGGTGAATGCTTACTGCTATTTAAACAACAACAACAACAAAAACTAAGCCAACATAAATAAAACATTTGAGACATTATGCTGGTAAATATAAAAAAAAAAAATTATAAGTTTGGCCGAGAGTAGATTCTGAGAGTAAGAATCATACAACACATAGAAAAAGCTTGAGTAACCACAAACTAAACTCTTTTAACACAATCTATCTACCATCTCCTGCCTTTTCCATGATCCAAATGCAAGTGAGTGGATGATGTTTAATTCTAAGGTTTAAATTCTAGAAATTAGCTGTCTGAATATTATCTTTTGTAGAACCTTCCATGCTTCATCCAATGCCCAGTACATTAGTTTCCTATCTCCCACTTTAGTTGTTGGTTTGTGAAAGCAGAAGAAATATATTTTTCTTTCTCTTGTCTTTTACTTTTCCTGGAAAGCATTGCTGTAAAACTGAAATTTGAATGCTGAATTGAATTCTTATTTCCAAAGCCAATTAACTTTAAGTCATATTAAGTTGATGAAACACTAGAAACTGTTCCTTTAACCACCTCTGCATGCCTAAATCCAAATTTAGGCTTTATAGTATAGCTCTAACTCCATTAAGCAGCTCCCTATTCTTTAGGAATATAGACTGTGGAAATAGATAAAAGTAAATTGTGTCCTGCTTATTCCTCTGACCAGCTGTGCAACTGTGGATAAGTAACTTCATATCTCTGAACCGCACTGTCCTCATCTGTCAAATAAGGATGACAAGGCAAAAGAAGCAGAGGGTGGCAGAGGATGAGGTGGTTGGATGGCATCACTGATTCAATGGACATGAGTTTGAGTAAACTCTAGGAGATAGGGAAGGACAGTGAAGTCTGGTGCGCTGCAGTCCTTGGGGTAGCAAAGAGTTGGACACAACTGAACCTCTGAACAACAAGATGACCCTCTCACAAGGTTTTTGCAGTAAGTCCACTAATAACTCTGTAAATGTTACCTGCCACTTACCACAGTATTTTATTATGATTGAAATAGGTTTCCTTTATATAATTAGAACTCATTTAGACATTATCTACCACATTTTTCAGGTAAAAACCCTGAAGGTCAGAGGCTCAGAGTGATTTTTTTAAAGGGCACAGATAGAGCTAGTATGACAAGAATCAGCTAGGCCTTAATGAAATATCACTTTTAACGGATGAAGCTCATAATATTCTAAGTGGATAATAGGAGAAGCTCAGCAACCCATATGGCGAGGAAATCTTAGTTGCCTGCTTGGTTTTAATTTACACATTTTTTTCTTGCCTGAGAGAAGGGAGGGGAAGGGGAATCAGAGCTGCATCAAATGCAGTGGCATCTAGGCTGATCTAATAGAAATGATCAGGTGATTCTCCTTAATCCTTATTAGTAGGCTGCCAAGGACTTTTCACAAGAAGTGAATTATTTTAGTGTTAATGAGAAATCAGGCCCAAAATATATTAAATTCTCACTTTCTATCCATGTTTGCCATGTCATTCCATTTGCTGATTTTCTTTAGTTTAGTGGTATATTTTTCAAGTACTAAATACACTGATGCTAATCCAGGAGACTTTGTGAATATCTTTTAGTCATTGGGTTGAGACAACATTCATTTTTTTCAATCTGTTAACTGCAGACAGAAACAAGTGGGCCGTGGAATGGATTTGCCATGCACAGCTGCTACTGTGCGTTATTGAACATGCTCTCAGTCTCTTGGCATTCTTGGCTGTCCATTTTCAGATACGGCCCTATATTACTTCTGTTTTTTGCTCTTAATAAATAAACTATAAATAAAACTGTGGAAACTTCATGTGTCCTCCAGACCACTTGTTTCTTTGGGTGCTTCAGATTCAGAGGCACTAGAGACTCCAATAAGGACTGTTTTGACTTTTGAAAAAAGGAGCTATAGTTCTGATCTCAAAAAAAAAAGTAAACTGATGTTCTAAGGTAGGTCTATGAACAAAGCATCAGCTACAGAAACTTCTTTGCAAATGATTTTAAAGAATACATCAGGAGGGTCAGGACTGGGAGAAGATGAAGCTGAGGATACTGGGGGATAGAATCAGGCCTGTCTCTATTCAAAATTACTGAGTGCATGAAGGCAATCTACACCTCCTCAGCCTACTTTTACTTTATGCCTGAAAACCTCATTAGCCATGTGCCTTGTAAATTATCCTACTCCCATCAAAATCTTAGCAAAGAACCTCAGGAATTATCTCATATAAGGTTTAAAGGACTGATCCAGATTTCAATGTTATCCCTGACTGATATATCTGGACTTGAATAAACAAAACCTCAAGATAAATGAATGATGGTTTGGAGCTATATTTCTCATCTTTATTTGGCAGAATAGAAAGGTCTCTAAGATCACACACCTGTCTTTGTGTAAAACTGTACTAGATTTGGATCACTGCTTTCTCAGACACCTCTTCCTTGAGAAATCTCCCTCATCCACCACAGAAACCATTTCATGATTTCACCCCACTCCCCGTAATCACAGCCAGCTGGGCCCTGAGGGGAAAATGCTCCCAGGATTCATCTATTAACCTGGTCGTTACACTGAATTGTACAGCCTGGCCTACTAGCGTTGGGCCAAGCAGATTCCTCTCTGGGTAGGACCCTTCATTTCTTCTCTCACTTCGTCAGCAATACTGAGTCATGTTCTAGACAGGTCAGTCACCGGAGCAAGTCAAGTTTATTATTATTGTTCTCACTCCTATTTTTTACTCATTGATTTCTCCTTCTAAGATCTGTTCCCATGGAAACAGCACAGGAAACTTTGGTTGAGAAGCTCAGATAGAGCAATGAAACTTGATGGAATCCATTCTGCTTTTGTCTCCACTTGGCTCTTTTTCAGTTGCTACTGACTGTCTCATAGGTCACACCGTCCTTCAGTTCGCAGGATATCATTGAGAATTTAAGATCATTTTTATTTCCTTCCCCAGGAAGAGAAGGAACTTTATTTTTCCTGAAACAGAAAGTACCTTTACTTTATCAGAAGCTATTTTTCCTGAAACAGAAAGTACCTTTACTTTATCAGAAGCTATTTCACATGCTTTGATTGACAGTTCAGTTCAGTTCAGTTGCTCAGTCATGTGCGACTCTTTGCGACTCCACGGACGGCAGCACGCCAGGCCTCCCTGTCCATCACCAACTGCTGGAGCCTACTCAAACTCATGTCCATCAAGTCAGTGATGCCATCCAACCATCTCATCCTCTGTCGTCCCCTTCTCCTTCTGCCTTCAATTTTTTCCAGCATCAGGGTCTTCTCAAATGAGTCAGCTCTTTCCATCAGATGGCCAAAGTATTGGGGTTTCAGCTTCAGCATCAGTCCTTCCAATGAGTATTCAGGACTGATTTGCTTTAGGATGGACTTGCAGTCCTGGGGACTCTCAAGAGTCTTCTCCAACACCACAGTTCAAAAGCATCAATTCTTCGGTGCTCAGCTTACTTTATAGTCCAACTCACATCCATACATGACTACTGGAAAAACCGTAGCTTTTGACTAAACAGACCTTTGTTGGCAAAGTAATGTCTCTGGTTTTTAATATGCTGTCTAGGTTGGTCATAGCTTTTCTTCCAAGGAGCAAGTGTCTTTTAATTTCATGGCTGCAGTCACCATCTGCAGTGATTTTGGAGCCCAAAATAATAAAGTGTATCGCTGTTTCCATTCTTTCCCCATCTACTTGCCATGAAGTGATGGGGCTAGATGCTGTGATCCTAATTTTCTGAATGTCAAGTTTTAAGCCAACCTTTTCACTCTCCTCTTTCATTTTCAAGAGGCTCTTCAGTTCTTCTTCACTTTTTGCCATTAAGGTTGTGTCAGTTGCATATATGAGGTTATTGATATTTCTCCCAGCAATGTTGATTCCAGCTCGTGCTTCATCTAGCTCAGAATCTCTCATGATGTACTCTGCATAGAAGTTAAATAAACAGGGTGGCAATATATAGCCTTGATGTACTGCTTTCCGATTTGGAACCAGTTTGTTGTTTCATGTCCAGTTCTAACTGTTGCTTCTTGACATGCATATAGATTTCTCAGGAGGCAGGTAAGGTGGTCTGGTATTCCCATCTATTTCAGAATTTTCCACAGTTTGTTGTGATCCACACAGTCAAAGGCTTTGGCATAGCCTGTAAAGCAGAAGTAGATATTTTTCTGGAACTCTCTTGCTTTTTCGATGATCTAGTGGATGTTGGAAATTTGATGTCTGGTTCCTCTGCCTTTTCTAAATCCAGCTTGAACATATGGAAGTTCATGGTTCATGTACTGTTGAAGCCTGGCTTGGATAATTTTGAGCATTACTTTGCTAGCGTGTGAGATGAGTGCAATTGTGCAGTAGTTTGAACATTCTTTGGCATCGCCTTTGTTTGGGATTGGAATGAAAACTGACCTTTTCCAGTCCTGTGGCCACTGCTGAGTTTTCCAAATTTCTGGCATATTGAGTACAGCACTTTCACAGCATCATCTTTTAGGATTTGAAATAGCTCAACTGAAATTCCATCACCTCCAGTAACTTTGTTCATGGTAATGCTTCCTAAGGCCCACTTGACTTTGCCTTCCACAATGTCTGGCTCTAGGTGAGTGATCACACCATCGTGGTTATCTGGTCATCAAGATTTTTGTATAGTTCTTCTGTGTATTCTTGCCACCTCTTAATATCTTAATATCTTTCTTAATATCTTCTGTTTCTGTTAGGTCCATACCAATTCTGTACTTTATTGTGCCCATCTTTGCATGAAATGTTCCCTTGATATCTCCAATTATGTTGAAGAGATTTCTAGACTTTCCCATTCTATTGTTTTCCTCTATTTCTTTGCACTGGTTACTGAGGAAGGCTTTCTTATCTCTCCTTGCTAGTCTTTGAAACTCTACATTCAAATGGGTATATCTTTCCTTTTCTCCTTGGCCTTTCCTGTCTTTTCTCAGCTATTTGTCAGCTATTTGTAAAGCTATTTGTAAGGCTTATAAGTATTGATTCACAATACTCCATTATAAAATTCAAGAAGATGAGTAATGACAGAATTGCCTCAATTACATCACTTGCTCCCTTGAGGAGCCTTAGCATGGGCCAATTCCCCAGCTTAGCCAGCCTCCCTCTGGTTCAGCCAACCCTTGCCTTTCTGTCTTTCTTCAGCCACATCAACTCACATTGTTTTCCTCTTGGCTCAAATGTCACTTCTTTAGAGAACTCTTCTCTGGCCACTCAGACTGGATTAGGACCCACTGCTTCCCCTACCCATAGCCCCTCTCAGTTTTTCTTCAAAGGATATATCATTGGTAAGTACATCTTTTTGTGATTTTTAAAATATCTTTTTCTCCAACGAGGCTCTGAACTTCCAAAGATAAAGTACCTAGTTTTTTTGTCTATCATTAAAATCCTAGCACCAGTGGTGACTAATATTTAGGTTTTACAAAGGTTTACTTATTGAAAAATGGATGGAAGAATCTCTCATTTTTCCCTTCTTAAGGCTAAAAGCTAGTTAACAATTTATCCAGATGCATTGGTCAGGTCAGAGTGCCATAGCAAACTACAATTGACTCTATGGAATAAACCATTGAAATGGATTTCTCATTGTTCCAGAGGCTAGGAAGTCCAAGATCAGGGTGCCAGCCAATTTAGTGAGAGCTGTCTTCCTGACTTGTAGATGGTCACCTTCTGGTGTCCTCACATAGTGGAAGAGAAAGAGGAAGGGAGGGAGGGGGAGAATGAGGGGGGATCAGGAGAGAGAGAGAGAGAGAGAGAGAGAGAGAGAGAGAGAGGAGAATATCTTTTTATAAGGCCACCAATCCTATTGGATAAGGGCCCCACATTTAAAGACCTCATTTACTCTTTCTCACTTTATTACAGACCTTATCTCCAAATACAGTCATGTCAGGGGTTAGGGCTTCAACATATGAACAGGAGGATTGGGGCACGGTTTTGTCCATCTACATGGGTTAGGTTTATTTGACCTTAAGTTCTCTCAGTTCTTGCAGCAGATGTTAACTTATTGCCTGCACTTTCTTGTTTCTCTCTTTTGCAAGAAAACCATTGTGCTTTTTGCAAAAAAGCATTTGGGTTCCTGCTAGACTTTATAGACTTTCTGTCATTCTTATCTCTTTGTTACTGTTTGGGTTTCAAGAAAATAAAAATGTTTTCAAAGTTTATTGTTTTTCTCTGACTTGAAAGTTCTGGTGCAGATTGCCAACACAGAGGTGTATGAATATAAGCAAGACTCAGAGATTATTACTGATTCATTAATACAGTAAACAAACTTCCAGTTAAACTTTCAGTGTTTACCCCTGCGCTTTGATGTTCTCTCAATGTTTTTTTATTTTTCTCTAGCTCATATTCTTGACTGAAGGTGAACTCTGGTTCTGGATAGTCCAGCTTCACAGAAAAGTCTTATGTTTGTCTGCAAGGCTTCTATTTAATTTTTAAAATCATTTTTATTACTCTGTACCAGGGAGTCATCTGGAAATGATATTCTTTAATAAACTGTCTTTGACAAATATTATTTTTTCTTGTTAAAAACTCCTTTTCCTATTTTTCTTCTTCAAATAGCCACTGGCAGTTCTCTGGTTGAGAATGCAATGCTACCAGAGGAACAGTTCTTGCCAAGTGAGGAGAGTTTATTTTTTAAAAATCTCTCCCGCTTTTATGTTATATTTAATCAAAAGTGTACCATCTTATATTCTCCCCTTTCCTCTCAATTTAGGTTTAAATACTTTTTCTTTAATTGATTTTTCAGTTTTCAGTGAACTTGCAAATGAATGCAAAAATCTGTTATAAGAAACTTTTGGTTTATTAATTCACTACTAGGTTGGTGGGTCATTTCTGAGTGAGTAAGAAAGTTGTATCAGGTATGAACAAGGTGTGTGAACAGATTACTCGAATGATAATTTTGAAGGTCTACAGTGAATAACTTTGCACTTGAAAATGAAGTTTCAGGTTAACTTAATGCATTAATGAGGCTATCATATTGACTGGACTTTTGAAACAAGAAATAAGCATTTTTGCTAATCATTTTACCCTATTTGAATCTCATGCCTCTCCAGACCCCTTTTAATGTCCCTTTTCAAAGGAGGGATTTTACATCTTTCTGACCCATTCAGTGTAGAAACAGGGGCATTTGTGACAAAGGTGACTAGGTAAGTGGAAATAACGTAAACTAGGGTAAAATTCCATTATCTGAATATGTTATTAATTCCCTGCCCACGTGGATTGGATTTATCTTTACTTAGAATCAATGATCAGTTTATCCATTAAAGTGTTAGCACTAAAATGTTATGTACTTTGTGCCCAAATGTACTGAATATCTATGTTCCAGAAGATGATGAAAAAAATGAAGTCAAATTGATCATTGTTTCTGCCTTCAAGGATGTTACAGTGTACTGGGGGGCGGGGAACAGATAATAGGTGAAGAGGAGATAGAGAATGAGAAATCGAGAATGAGAGAGAACTGAGTTAAGTATGTAGGAATTCAGAGGAGGGAGTGATCACTGTCATTTCATTGTGGAAATCAAAGGCGGCTTTCCAGCATAGAGGCATTTGCATACTGCATTCCAAGGGATGAACGAGGGCTAGACAAATGGAAAAGATAGAGATGGGTATTCAGGGAGAAGCAAAAGCCAAGGCTCAGATGAAAGAAATTTGCTCCCTAAATAAGATTGGAAAAGCAAGACTGGAAGAACAGGAACAATAGACGTCAGTTAGTTTTTACACATTATTCTGTAGATTTGGGGATCTGAAATAGGGTAGTACAAACAGAGAGGAGGAAATACAGAAAAGTGTGCAGGTAAACCTGATTAGACTTGATGACTTATTAAGGGGCAAGGGACTAGTACTCAAATCTGAGTCTCTAGTTTTAATCCTGGGCGGTTGGGAGAAGGATGTTCTTCTTTGAAAATGAAACTAAGACGTTAAGAAGAAGGCGTTTTGGAGAAGGAAATATTTGATTTCAAAAGTAAAAGCATGTTCCTGTAGAACATCCCCAAAACTCGCTTATTTAAAGGAATATGTAGCTTTTATTTACGGTGTAGATAATGCTTCTGGACTTTAATCCAGACAATTCCCAGAACTTCATGTTTGAAAGAAATTTACAAAATCATCTCTGTGCCAGTTGATATCTTTTGTTGCCATCTGCTGTTTTGTTAAATGAGGTAACATGATAACTTAATATTTACATTTATTTTGTTTTCATTTAATGTTCAATCAAGAAAGAAAAGAGCTGGATGAAAGAAAGACAAAAATAGTCCATGTACAAGGAGCAGAAGCTTAATAAAAAGCAAAAAGGACATTGAGGGAGCAAATAGGAACATGGGTGAGGAATGGGTGATGATGATAGAAAATAATAACATTTAAACTGGATCCATCTGATGGCTCTGGGTTCTAGGATATAAATACAGATATACCCAACTTCAATGCAGGAGACAAAGGAGATGTAGATTCAATCCCTAGGTTGGGAAGATCCCCTGGAGGAGGAAATGGCAACCCATTTCAGTATTCTTGCCTGGAAAATTCCATGGACAGATGAGCGTGGCGGGCTGCAGTCAATAGGGTTGCAAAGAGAGTCAGAATGACTGAGCATGCACACACCATACTGGCACACACCATTTCAAAAGTTTCCACACACCACTTTTATAAGCCCAGAGAGTTCTAACCGATGTCAAAGCTCTACTTATGAGGATTCTGGCAAGTGGTCTATAGTGGTATGAAAGTTCTATGGTATGTGGAAACCACTGGAAAAGGCTGGGTCTACAGTGTGGATGTTAAGTGGAAGAGCGGTCACATGTAAGAATCTCCAGGTTTGTCTTATTAGGAAAGAAAAGTTGAGTTTGTGTATCTCTCTGTGTGTGTCTGTATGCTTAACAATTATTTTGTTTAAAGAGGAAGAAAAAATACTTTGTTCTAATTTCTCTTTAAGTGTTCTTTAGCTTCTGACCTAAACCCTAATGAGATGTTTCTTCCTTTTTAAGCACAAAGACTTTAAAGAGTGCTTGAGTTCTTTTCAGAAAGATTTTTAAAAAATAACTCTCAATTTCTATTGCCTTTTAGAAAATTATAACAAAGGAGAATTAAGTAACACTCATTTTCTCATATCATCTGATTGATATTATTATGCTATTAAGAAGATGTAAAAGCTATAGGCTATCTTAGGAATTTGTTGATCTCTTATCTTCAAATTCCAAGGTTCAGCTGAAACATAGCAAAATCTAAGCTCATATTCTCCCAGTCTATTTAAAATCCCCACTCATATTTTGAGTTTTGCTGTTAAGTGCATGGAAACCTAGTGGAAACAGATAACAGGAAGGTGTTGTTTGATAAACTTCCTTTTTCCATTCCTTCATCTAGTAAGTAAACCTTGAATTTCCTTCAAAGTAAAAGCAAAGCTGAGAACTAGATTGAAACATTCAAACGAATTATCTAAGAGATAACCTATGACAGTAGGGATCTAAATCCCAGGCAAGCAAACGAGGAATAATGGTTCAGAAATATGAGTTATAAACTGTTAACGGTAAATTATAAGAAAGTCAAGTAAGAGCTTGATAGTAGCTGGGGCTAGGAACTTCTTATATGTTTTGTGTTAAAGGACATATTCAGAACAGGGGACTATGATCTGAAGATAGTGAAAGGAGGAGGAAGAGAACTAAAAGTAAAGTGATTGCTTCTAGTGAGAGCCCTTTCTAAATTTTTTAAAATAAAAGTTTTCTGTATTTCAGATCTTACAACATGACGATCTGACATACATACACAGAGTGAAGTGATTACTACAGTTACAGTCAATCTAATTAACATATCTTCTAACATAGTAACTATTTTGTGTGTGCATAAGTGAAATCAAATTTTAGCATATTCCAGTACTTTTTCATACACCTGTCACCCATTTGTATCCCTCTGGAAAAATGTTATTCAGGTACTTTACCCATTTCCATTTTTTAATTGGGTTGTTTGATACATGTAAGTATATGTATATATATTTTATATATATATATAATATTTGCTGCTGCTGCTACGTCACTTCAGTCATGTCTGACTCTGTGCGACCCCATAGACGGCAGCCCACCAGGCTCCTCCGTCCCTGGGATTCTCCAGGCAAGAACACTGGAGTGGGTTGCCATTGCCTTCTCCAATGCATGAAAGTGAAAAGTGAAAGTGAAGTCGCTCAGTCGTGTCTGACTCTTTGCGACCCCATGGACTGCAGCCTACCAGGCTCCTCCGTCCATGGGATTTTCCAGGCAAGAGTACTGGAGTGGGTTGCCATTGCCTTCTCCGTATAGTATTTGAAATATATATATAAATAATACTTTCTATGCAGTTTATATCTATCCAGATTAACTACATGTGATCAAATTATCAAAGGGGCATGTCATGTGAAACATTGGTAATTCATACTACAGCTGATTGAGCAACTTGAATTCTGATAATCATTCACATTTGGTAATCACAGCTTTACATGATCTCTAAACAATTAGCCCATACCTAGAT
The DNA here is from genome assembly GCF_023699985.2 of Odocoileus virginianus. Lineage (NCBI taxonomy): Eukaryota > Metazoa > Chordata > Mammalia > Artiodactyla > Cervidae > Odocoileus > Odocoileus virginianus. The sequence goes on along the minus strand of NC_069675.1, from coordinate 33,538,785 downwards.
CTACAGGAGCTGCTTCTCACTGGCCGATTCTGTGGCTAGTCAGATATATCCACCAGAAAATAACTGGTCTGGTTCTCGGTGTAAAGGTCTCAGCAAAAAGGATTTTTTGCTCATACTAGGCCATTCTACTTTTGGTCATTTTGTCTATCTACATTGGTTGGTCCCTGACATCAGCTGATGTTGCATATGGTGACAGCAGCCAATCCTTACTGCCTGTGATCCAACCAGTAGCTGACTTTACAATTCCATTACTTGGTAACATCAAGCAAAACAGTAATACATGCTTGAAGTGAATAGTAAAAACTTGGCCCAGGGAGTTGAAGGTAAAATAAATTTTTACCTATAAATAAATTTTTTATGTCCCTTTAAAGTAAAACACTGATCCAAACAAATAAATTATGGAAGTTTCTAGAGTCAGGTTTTTAGATGTCAATAAAGCAACACCTGTCTTGACTCCACCCTAAAACTCAGAAGCCAGACCTTGACTATGAGCTGGAGTGGTAGGAAGAGGAAATGCCAGTTCTCCCCTTTGCAATTTCATGACACAACTATAAACCAATGCCTATCTTTGCTGTTTCATATATTATTTCCCTTGTTATAGTACCTTTTTGAATTGAAAATAATGAAGTTCCTTGCTTTCCAGTAGAGAGTGTTTGAGGTAATTAGTTTTGATTTTGGTAGCTCAAAGAAGGGGAGGAGATTGGTTAATTAGTAGTATGGAATGAAATTTCTTAGTAGTTGCCTCATGACACTTAATCTCTTATTATACGATAGAAAGGTCTGCTATTTTGTGGCATTCTACTAAGCTTGTTTAGGTAGAACAATTAAGATTTTGACCATGAACTAGCTCTGCCCATGGACTGAGGAGAAATATTCCTGAAATATCAACCTTAGGGTGAAGACAAGAAATATTTTTAGAACATCAACCTTAGAGTGAAGAGGAAGATTACCTCCTTTCCCTAAACAGTACACCAGAACTTCTAAGAACAAGGATAAGCCACAAAGCCCCAAGTGATAAGAAATATAAACTTCTTCTTTAGGCCTGTTTAGAAAACTCTAGGAGGGTAAAGATTATTTTTTTCTATTCCACAAAAAAGTAGGTCTTTCCCACTTAACAGAAATGATTTTAGCTTTGAGGATCACATTTCATCTTCTCCTGATGCTCTTCAGGGTACTGGACCATTCTCAGTGACTCAACGGTGCTCAGATCTTTTGGCTCCATCCTGAACTCTGCTTGATTTGACCCTGCTCGCTTTGACCCTGCTCCTGTCATGTGTCTTCCTCCTATGAACCCGCCAGCCTTCACTCACACTCATGTTGCTTGCACAGTCAACGGCTTCCGAAGCTGACTGGACCTTGCAGCCCATTTTTCTTTTTGCCCTCCCTTCTATCTATAATTATTGTAGATTAAAGGACATTACTAGAAGTGAAAGAGTTAGTCACTCAGTCGTGTCCAACTCTTTGCGACCCATGGATTGTAGACAGCTAGGTTCCTCTGCCCATGATATTTTCCAGGCAAGAATACTGGGGTGGTTTGCTGTTCCTTTCTTCAGGGCATCTTCCCGACCCAGGGATTGAACCTGAACCTCCTGCACTGCCGACAGATTCTTTACCATCTGAACTGCTAGGGAAGTAGTAGAAGTAGTATCCTCCACTTAATAGAAGTGAAGGATAGTATTGAAAGTGGTGTTACCCCTTTAAACCTAAGCTGAATTCCTAATAGTTTAGATGCTATGAATAAATCTAATGCTCTTGAGTAAAAGAAGTTAGGACTGAATAGTCTGCATTCACATTAGGAAAAACTTTAGAATATATTTTGCTTTTGGTTATGTAACTTTTCTATATCTAAACTCTCTTATTTATCTATCAGTTATTAACAATCACTCAAACTCTTCCTAATAATTGAATTCACAACATGCTTCAAAATCCTTCTGTGACATTGGGAAGAGGTTTCAACATAGAAGTCAAATTCATAAAATAAAAATGCTATTATTTAGCCAGTATTTTATCAAAGATGACAACTACATGGCAGCATCTTGCATATTGATCTATTAGATGAAAGAATTGAGTACTTCCACCTTAAGTTGTTAGCAGTCTTGAAAAACTGAAGCTGCTTTTTACACCCTGCAATTATTCAGAATGCATTTTTCACACAACTGGCAATCATATTCCTGTTGTATGAGCAAATCCAAATGCCAAAATGTCAGGAGAGCAAGTGAGACCACCTCTATTAAGCCAAACCAGAGATTTTTGTTTGCAAAAAACTGCACCTTTTTCTCTCCTAAGATTTCTTGATACTGTAACAGCTTACAAAGGAGTCTGGCTAATGCTTATTATGCCTCTCCTGCCCATTCAGTCATCTGTCTCTCCTCTGTTAAAGCTATAGAGACAGTCCTTGTTAGTGGCTTTTTGTCCTATGAACCGGAACCATTGTGGATCAGAACAAAAAAGTAAAAGGTTGAAAACAATTTATTAGACTAGCTGAGCAAGTGATTCCTCAGGGATTCACACTTGACCTTTTCAGGGGCAATATTTCCATAAATAAATTGGGGCTTTGTTTTTTTTCCATGAAGATACCTAACCCAAGCTTTAAAGACATTAGAAAGCTAGAATCACTTTATTGTTCTTTTGCTTTAATGATTTAAGATTGAATGTCACTGTGCTCTCAAGCTTACTAGGTAATTGAGCAAATATGTGCTTTATTTGATGATATAGTCATGGCTCTTTAAATATCAATGACTATAGTGTTAGAGTATAAAATAATAGTTGGCAAATATGTAGCCATCATGAATGAGACACAACACTATAAAATTCATCATTTTAAAATTAATGGGTTTGAACATTATTAACTTAGAATTAATTGGTTGTATCTTTAAAAAAATCATGATTATATAATTATGAATCTCACAGTTCCCTTGGAGAGAAAAGCACTTTATTGGAAGTATAGGTTTTTAAAATTCCTTTCTTGTTTAGTGGGAAGAGTAGCTATTTTAAAAAATAATTGCTTTATTTCTTTAGTGAAGTTTCTGTTTGGGGTTTTCTGGCAGTCAAGGCACATTCCATCATAGTCTGTTTGTATTTCATTATTTTTCAGATTCGCATTATTAAGGAATGGATTGTTTTCAGTAAGAAACGAGGGTTTATTGTTTGTTATGTTTTGTCTATGGCGAGGGAGTGGTGAGTGGAAATTGGTTTAGCTGATTAATTCTCATCTTGTCATTCAGATTTTCTAGTGGGTCCTGCACTCACGCAGTGACTGGCCAGGTAAGTAATGTACCTTTGATTATGAACTGATGAGAAAAAGCAAAAGGGAAGTAAACTGATGATGACTGGCTTCAGCTCTGTGTAAGGCACTGGGGTGGGAAATCTGACTACTCACCGCCAACACTCTCAAGATGGTTGAGCAATGATTATGTGCACCACCCTCAGTACTGTAGTGCATTACATCATTTAATTTTTACAACTACTCTTTGAAGCAGGCATTAAAAATCTCCACCTTGCAAGTGAAGAACTTAAGGAATGGTCAGGTCATTAAATGACAGAGCAGAACCTGTATTTCCCCAAGTGTGTTTTACACAACAGAGTCAAAGGAGATGAATCCTCGAATAATAATAAGTAAGCACACAAAAGTATTTGTTGAGTAAATTAATAGAATTACGAGAACTCACTTTTACTCAAATTCAACTAATTACTTATCATGGACATTTTAGGACTGTACTGACTGATTTTACATATGATGATTCATTTAATCTTTTTTTGAAATTCCAGATAAGGAATTGTATACCTTTATTTGATAATCAGAGAAAAATACACTATCAAAGTATATTTAGACAAGATCGTGCACATTCAGGGTGGTATGGCATAGGTATTGGCATATATAAACGACCATGTGTAAAATAGATTGCTAGTGGGCAGCTGTATATAGCGCATAGAGCTCAACTTGGTGTTCTGTGATGTCCCAGAGGGGAAAGATGGGGGCGGTGGGTGGGAGGGAAACTCGAGAGGGAGAGGATACATGTGTACACACAGCTGATTCACTCTGCTGTACAGCAGAAACTAGCATGACACTGTAAAGCAATTATATTCCGGTAATGAAATTTTTAAAGAGAAGTATACTTAGAAAGAGAAGTGGAACCTGTCCCCTTAAGTCTGAATGATTATAGTGCCTCCTTTGAGGATATTGGCGTGTCAGTTGATAGGGAGGTCTGCATATGAAAATGAATTCCTCTTAGGCAGTGTTTTTTTCCCTCCTGTATCTGCAGGATGCAAAAGTGATATAAAAGCTTTTAGTTTCTAATGAAATATTACTTAGGGCAATTTAAATCAGCTCTTGACAGCTGTCTTATATTGGTTTGAAACAGAGGGAGGAAGGGTGTTAATTAAGTATGGGCTATTAAAAAGAAGATGGTCTGAGTGATTTCAGAAAACTTTCTTCTGCAACTGATGTGTCAACAAACTGTCTCCTGGGAAGAAAGTAGTTTTGTAAGCTCTTTCCTAATCTAACTGCGTGCTCAGCTAGGTGGGGGGTTGATAAGCAACATCTGACAGTGGCAAAAAATATCCTTCCACATACCCTACCATTCATTTCAAGACTGTTAAGCATCTGTTTTTTACTAGGATCATTTTGGTAATCTCCTTTTCAAATCAGGTCTAGGTCTATAAACACTTAGAAATGCAGGTTAGATAGTGTGGGAATGATTTTTACATTGCCAGCTTCATGTTCCAGGATGAACCTAAGTGGTTACTTGGGCTCAAACTGCCCCTAAATCTTATGGAAATAAAAAGTTGAACAAAATGTTTCTCTTTGCTTTGCTTCATTGTTTTATGGTATTTCTTTCCACATACTTAAACCTTTTGGAGATTCTTATGGAATAGATGAAATAAAATAAAAAATATTTAAAAACTCAGGATCACCCACAATTTCCACTCAGAATTTTTATATGTATATATTATTTATCCTTTGGCATTTCTGTGTGTGTATGTGTGTGTGTCTAAAATTTAGATAAATGTGTATATATATATGTATATATATAGCTCTAAACACGTTGTGTATATTAACACGTTCAATCTTTGCAACATCCCCAGAAAGTTGTATTATTATTACATGTACTTTATAAATGACGAGCATATAAATATTGATGTCTACTGAACATAACTATAGATAGTATATCTATAGCATTTCTTACATTTAAGACTATGGTCTCAAGACTTCTGTGGCAGTCCAGTGGTTAAGACTCCATGCTTCCACTGCAAGGTGCATGGGTTCAATCCCTGGTCAGGGAATTAAGATCCCAGATGCTGCAAAGTGTGACCAAGAAAAAGACTATGATCTCTTTTATTTTTTAGATCATCAGTAATTTTTTTTAAGTTTCATTTATTTTGTATAACTGCATAATATTCCATAATACTGATGCACCATAATTTAAAAAGTCTACAGTTATTACACAGTAAGTTATGCTCAAATTTTCACTTTGATAAATGATGCAAGATGTAATTGGTGTGTATTAATATTTCTATAAGTATCTGATTATTCCTTTCTGAATACTTCCTGAATGTAGAATTACTGACCCACCTATGAAATACATGCTTAGGTGATGGAGAATGGAAAGTATGCAGGCTCTATAAAACGGACAGTGTGCAATGAAAGTTCCATTTACTAACCCAATATGATGTACTAAGTTACCTCAATTTTCCTATTATTGACATGGTTAAACCTCTTCGGATTCTTTACAGAATTAAGGGAGACAATACATCAAAAACATTTAACAACAGAAGAATGTGTAAAGAAAATGTAGTAAAATCATACAGTGGAATATTAACTGGCATATAAAGGAATGAACTACTAACACGTGCTACAGATCAGACAGGCAAACTTTGAAAACTTTATTCTAAGTGAAAGAAGTCAATCACAGAAGACCATACACTACATGATTCCAATCATTCACAAGCCCAGAATAGGGAAATTTATAAAGACCAGAAGTATATTAATGAGTACATCTTGGGGTTGGGAACAGCAGATCCATGGCTATAACTAAAAGGTACTAGACATGATGAAAATGTTCTAAAAGGACTATGATGATGATTGCACATATCTCTGAATATACTAAAAACTATTAAATTGTATGCTTTAAAAATGGGTGAATTGTATGGAATGTGAATTATAGTTCTATAAAACTGTTAAAAAATTTAGCCCATGAATATTTTCTTACACCATTTTTAATTATACATGTTTTATTTAAAAATATATCTTTGCTAATTATTTCAACTTAAGACTTTGTTATTGATCAGTTTAAATGTTTTATGTATTAACCATTTGTATTTTATTTCTATGACTTTTCCCTCTATTTTTATAATTTTAATTGATTCACAAAAGTTTAATACATTTGCAATACTAGCCCATTTTCTGTGATGTATGTTGGAAATAACTTTCTGCATACTGGTGCTGGTATTTTCCTATTAATTTTTATGTGGTATTTTTTAAATTATATAAGTTAATAAAGGCATACTTGGAGATATTGTGGGTTCAGTTCCAAACAAATGCAATAAAGCAAGTCACACAAATCTTTGTTTCCCTAATGCGTATAGAAGTTATGTTTACACTATACTGTAGTCTCTTAAGTATGCAATAGCATTATGTTTTAAAAATGTACATAATTTAATTTAAAAATACTTTATTTCTTAAAAATGTAGCCATCATCTGAGCCTTCAGCAAGTCACGAGTATCATCAAAATTCACTAATCACAGATTACCACCATGACAAGTATAATATTCAATAATAATGAAAGCCTTTGAAATATTGCAAGAATCACCAAAACGTGACAGAGAGATACAAAATGAACAAATGCTATGAGAAAGATGGCTCTGATAGAGTTGCTTGATTCAGGTTTCCCCCAAACCTTAATTTTGAAAAAAAGAATCTGTGAGGTACAATAAAATGAGGTATGCCCTGTACAGTGTAATTTTTGTTTTATAAACTATTTTCCCTTTTGTTTTCCTATTAAAAAGTATATATATATATATATATATATATACATATACACCTGTATATCAAGCAATATATATCTACATTTTCTTCTAAATATATAACCCTACAATATAATCTGACATTTCATTTCAATGATGATACAAGGGTTTCTATATTTATCAAATATCACTTGGTATCTTGTTGGCAAAAATATAATTGAAAATTTTATGAAAAGGGAAATAATTTGTTCCTTTTAACTTGTTTCATATTTTTGTTGACCACTAAAATTTTTTTCTAAAGCCTTCCCTCTATAATGAAGATATTGACACTTATTTAATAAAAATGTACATAAGTATGAAGCACTTGTTAATTTGAGTTGTTCTATTTAATACTAATCTTGACTTTGAAATTAACTTTTATCAATATTCGTGCTCTCTAACCACGGATTCTCCTCTTATAACTCAGCTGCCATTCAAAATGGCATTCAAAGGATTGAGCAGAATTTACATTTCTTGAAAGATTAAAGGAACTCTTTGACGTGTCATCTTTTTGAAACTCCGATGAAGGTTCATCTACCCTTTGTCCAATATCTTTATGAATATTGCAAGCCTTGCCTCTTCAAGTTAATCTCACACTAATAAGAGCATCTGTATTACCCTAGCGGGATGTCATACCTCTGCTGTTGTTATGAAGAGAAATGCAAACACTGGTCTCAGTACTGTTAGTATAATTTGAATGGAGGCTTTGCTCATTTCAGTGACTGTTATAGAGGTTTTAATGTTGACTATTTAGTTTTACTTGGCATTTTATCAGATGCTTTTAAGGTAAATAATACTAGTAATCCAGTTTTGCAGGTGAAGAATTGGAAAAGATTAAATGCTTTGTCCAAGGTCATACAGGCAAAAATTGATATTCAAATTCAGTGGCTTTATTTTTGCATCTTTCAGTTTTGTTTAAGCATAAAACTTACCACTTCTCAACAATTCCATGTATTTATTTTATTCAATCCAATAGAAAAACATATTTTGTCTGTTTCTTTCAAATTCATGCTGAGCAAGGGTATTTATGAATTTGAACTATTCAGAAAACAACCTGCAATATAATTGTTTTGCTGTTTCAACCTATAACCCTATATTTTCTGAAAGGATGGTGGTGACCATTTCCCTGTAGAAATTCTAATGAAGTCTAATATTCCAGTTATTTAAAATAGATTGGCAATATACTGTAGGTGTGTTGATCACTTTTATTCCTGGATGGAAACTTGGCTATCTGTTCCCAAATAACACTCATACATTAGTTGTGTATTTGTAGCCTTGGATATGGTCTAAAGGTTATGATAAAACAAACTAGCCAGATAAATATTTTTTAAAAGTTCTATTCATCTTCTTGTTGTTTTCTTAAGAACTTTGTGGGGGAGGGGGTTAAAATCTTATTAGATATACATAATATCAGATTCTGAAGTTAGCCTGGAATCAAAAATCCATAGTAAAGCTCTCCCCGGAAAAAGTCATGTTAATTCCCTATGATAAAAGAGATCTAGTCACTGAAATTATACCAAATTACCCATATAATCTTTCAGTTTCTTCTCTATCCTATCTTGTAAATATCTTAATTTCTGGGAGAGTTGAGGTGATTGATAAAATTATTTTGATTTTTAGTCATAGGTGTTATAGCATTAACTAGTGTGCTATGAAAAGAATGTAACTGTTAATTAAATGAGTCTTTGGTTTCAGTAATGTAGCTAATGACCTCTGAGTTTGTTTTGTCATTAAGTTAAAACAAGTGGAAGAAATAGGCATTTACTTTAATAACATCAATTACTTTTTAAAAAATAGCTCTGTGAGATATAATTTATTGAAAAATATGACACAATTCATCCATATAAAAATGTGCAGTTTAGTGGTTTCTCATACATTCAGAGTTCAATTTGGGGGCTCAATAGAAACCCTACACCCATCATCAGTCACTTCTTTTCTCCTCTAAGTCCTAGGTAAATCACTAATCTATCATCTGTCTTTATAGAATGTCCTATTCTGGATATTTCACATATATACTTCATATATAGTAAGGCAGGTCAGGTGGTTTGGTTAGTCCCATCTCTTGAAGAATTTTGCAGTTTTTTGTGATCCACACAGTCAAATCCCAAAGAAAGGCAGTGCCAAAGAAGGCTCAAACAACCACAAAATTGCACTCTTCTCACACACTAAGAAAGTAAGGCTCAAAATTCTCCAAGCCAGGCTTCAGCAATATGTGATCCGTGAACTTCCAGATGTTCAAGCTGGTTTAGGAAAAGGCAGAGGAACCAGAGATCAAGTTGCCAACATCCGCTGGGTCATTGAAAAAGCAAGAGTTCCAGAAAAATATCTATTTCTGCTTTATTGACTACACCAAAGCCTTCGACTATGTGGATCACAATAAACTGTGGAAAATTCTGAAAGAGTTGGGACCACCTGACCAGCCTCTTGAGAAACCTGTATGCAGGTCAAGAAGCAAGAGTTAGAACTGGACATGGAACAACAGACTGGTTCCAAATAGGAAAAGGAGTACGTCAAGGCTGTATATTGTCACCCTGCTTATTTAACTTATATGCAGAGTACATCATGAGAAACGCTGAGCTGGAAGAAGCACAAGCTGGAATCAAGATTGCTGGGAGAAATATCAAATAACTTCAGATATGCAGATGACACCACCCTTATGGCAGAAAGTGAAGAGGAACTAAAAAGCCTGTTGATGAAAGTGAAAGAGGAGAGTGAAAAAGTTGGCTTAAGGCTCAACATTCAGAAAACTAAGATCATGGCATCTGGTCCCATCACTTCATGGGAAATAGATGGGGAAACAGTGGAAGCAGTGTCAGACTTTATTTTTTTGGGCTCAAAAATCACTACAGATGGTGATTGTGGTCATGAAATTAAAAGATGCTTACTCCTTGGAAGGAAAGTTATGACCAACCTAGACAGCCTATTGAAAAGTGGTGACATTACTTTGTCAACAAAGGTCCATCTGGTCAAGGCTATGGTTTTGCCAGTGGTCATGTATGGATGTGAGAGTTGGACTATAAAGAAAGCTGAGTGCCAAAGAACTGATGCTTTTGAATGGTGGTGTTGGAGAAGACTCTTGAGAGTCCCTTGGACTGCAAGGAGATCCAGCCAGTCCATTCTAAAGGAAATCAGTCCTGAATATTCATTGGAAGGACTGATGTTGAAGCTGAGACTCCAATACTTTGGCCACCTGATGATAAGAGCTGACACATTTGAAAAGACCCTGATGCTGGGAAAGATTGGGGGCAAGAGGAGAAGGGGATGACAGAGGATGAGATGGTTGGATTGGCATCACCAACTCAATGGACATGGGTTTGGGTGAACTCCGGGAGTTGGTGATGGACAGGGAGTCCTGGCATGCTGTGGTTCATGGGGTTGCAAAGAATAGGACATGACTGAGCAACTAAACTGAACTGAACTACATATGAACGAGTTCCATTCAAAGAGCATGTTTCTTAAGTCCAACTTATTCGTAAGTCCAACAAAGTTAGCTTAAGTACCCAACTTACACAATCAGATTTATAGTACTGTACTGTGATAGGTTTATAATACTTACCAAACAATACATAAAAACACACACACAAAAATAAAGAAAACATTTAAAACCTTACGGTATAGTACCATGAAAATTATCGTAGTAAAGTACAAGAGCTGGCACACAGGGACTGGCATCTAGTGAACAAGCAGAAGAGTTACTGGAGCGGGGGAGGAGGGGGGAGATGGTAGAGCAGAATTGTCAGCAATGGGAGACAGAGGGCAAGCTGCAATTTCACTCATGTCTGATGTTAATGGTATAGATTCTGGTTACTTGCTGGATTCAATTCTATCTAACCTCTTGAGAAAATGCTCCAGAGATGTCTGGAGAGCAGCTCTTTTTTTTCCATCACAGATGAAACCATAGCACTGGATTGCATTCTGAATGATTCCTGTAAACTTCATGTCATATTGTTGCTATTTAGTCGCTAAATTGTGTCCGACTCTTTGCAGCATCCTGGGCTACAGCACGCCAGGCTTCTCTGTACTCCAACATCTCCTGGAGTTTGTCAAATTCATGTCCACTGAGTTGGTGATGCTGTATAACTATCTGATCCTCTGTGTTTCAAAAACTAAGAGTGCCTGACCAAGTAAGGAAAATTCCCTTATCATTTCCTGTGTTATGAATCTCTTCAGTTCTTCAGTTATTTCTTCCTCTTGTCTCTCTTCATCCTTTCTCTGGGCCTCTAATTCCATCAGGTCTTCACTAGTAAGCTTCTCATGTGGCACACAGCAAGGAGTTCAATGAAGTTGTCCTCTTGCAGATTTAGCTTTAGCTTCGCACTGAGGGTCACTAAGTTGCTGAAAACCTCTTTGGATTCCTCAACCACCTTCTCAAATTCACAAAAATTGTGAACAAACTGCAGGCAAAAGTTCTGGCTTTTTTCACGGTGATGGCCCAACCTCATATAGTGCAAAGACACTGGTTTGATCTTTGGGTCAGGAAGATCCCCTGGAAGAGGGCATGGCAACCCACTCCAGTATTCTTGCCTGGAGAATCCCATGGACAGAGAAGCCTGGTGGGATACGGTCCATAGGGTCACAAACCATCAGACATCACTGAAATGACTTAGCAGAGCACAGCGCAGGTGTTATAGTCCTTCCAAAATTCTTACAAGGTTGTTTCTGATTCGTCACTCATCTTTACTGGCCTGACAAAAAGTGTGATGTAAATACTAGTTCTTGAAAGCCTCTATAACTCCCTGATCTCTAAGCTGGATGAGAAACTTAGTATTCAGTGCAGATGCTCTGCTTTGACATTAGGAGGTTTCAGGTTCATATAGCTAGAAGCACTGCCACCAAACAAGAGAGTTAGTCTATTCTTTGCTGCTTTATAGCCTGGCATCAACTTGTCCTCCTTTTTGATGTAACTTCTGTCTGGCATCCTCTTCCAGTTCAGTCCTGTCTCACCCACATTAAAAACCTGCTTGTGTAAATATGCTCCTTCATCAATAATTTTTCTATTGTTTCAGTAAATTCCCAGGCAGCTATTGTATCTATACTTTCTGCCTTGTCATTTACTTTACACTGTGAAGGTTGACTCTAGTCTTGAACAGATGAATCCAGCCATGGCTGGTATTAAAAGATGTGCCCTCTGATTCTTTGCTGTGTTTCTTCCTAAAGTCTTCATAAAGGCTTTTAATTTTCTCTTGAGTCAGTCTTAAACTGAGTGGGTCTCAACACTGATGTTGTTGCTGCATCCACACTCTGAAGTTTCTCCATCTTCTCCATCACTCTTCCATGCTTCTTTGACAATACTGTCAACATCATTGGCATAACTGAGTTCACATGTTCCATCTTATACTTGTTCTTTAGGATTGTGCTAAGGGTTAAACAATTCACATTATAAGAATGAGAGACATTTACCATCTTTTTCTCTGCTCCATGCTCTCAATTTTGATTTTTCTTCTACTGTTATCCCTTGATGCTTCGTAGCAGTACCAACTACATTGCTACTGCTTTTATACTTGCTTCTGGACAGCCTGGGCTTAAAATAAAGGTATTATACTATTGTAATCTACATAGCATCATACAGAAAAGCACGACCACTTGTAGAAGATGCACCCATGTGACAATATACACCAGACATGTGAACTAACTTAATGTGATTGCAAACATGAATATGTGTTCATATCTTTAAAAGTTCATAACTTGAAGGTGAGTATGTAGGGGACTTACTGTAAATTCATTCATATAATATGTGTTCTTTTTGTAAGTGAATTATTTTACTTAGCAAAGTGTTTTGAAAATTCATCTATGTTATAGCACATATCTGTACTTTATACTTTTGTATGGATGAATAAAGAAACAAGTCCCTGAGAAGACTTTAAAATATAAACCATAGATTTGTGGATCCCAATTAATTCTCCATATTTCTTCATACCATCAAAGTCATCTAAACATATTGAATTAAAGAAAGCAATCTATTAAAAAGCAATTGACTCAAAACATCAATAAAAACCACTTATATTTCTAATAACATGCTCTTAATATTAAAAATTCTGGTTATTTTTGGAATTTTTTAAAAAGATAAAAACTAAGTTACTGGTAATCATTGGAAGGACTGATGCTGAAGCTGAAACTCCAATACTTTGGCCACCTCATGCGAAGAGTTGACTCATTGGAAAAGACCCTGATGCCAGGAGGGATTGGGGGCAGGAGGAGAAGGGGACGACAGAGGATGAGATGGCTGGATGGCATCACCGGCTCGATGGGCTTGAGTTTGAGTGAACTCCAGGGCTTGGTGATGGACAGGGAGGCCTGGCATGCTGCGATTCATGGGGTCGCAAAGAGTCGGACACGACCGAGCGACTGAACTGAACTGAACTGAATCATGCTTGTTAGAATGACTATGATCAACAGATGATTGTTGGCAAGGATGTGGAGAAATTGGAACTTTATATTCTAAAGTCTTCTCAGGGACTAATTTCTTCATCTGAGAGGCATCTTTCCTCTCTGGCTTAGTGGTAGGTTTGAGTAAAGTTAGCAAAGTGTTTCTTTTTCCAGGACAAAGTCAGAGTGTAAGTACATGGGCTGAGGCACCTAGAAGAACCTTTACAGAGCACATTTCTCTGCCTCGTGTGCTTAGTCGCTCAGTCGTGTCTGACTCTGTGACCCCACGGACTGTAGCCCGCCAGGCTCCTCTGTCCATGGGATTCTCCAGGCAAGAACACTGGAGTGGGGTGCCAGGTCTTCCTTCAGGGATCTTCCCAACCCAGGGATCAAACCCAGGTCTCTCTCATTGCAGGCAGATTCTTTACCATCTGAACCACCAGGGAAGCTCTTAGTTCCCCCTCAGCTCCTAATCTAAATGCTATATGAAAATATATGCTGTGATCCTGAGATACTGATACTCTTTGACTGACCTAAACTGGTTGATTGGTTACTTGGTTACACAGTTCTTCTTACCTCCTAAAGGAAATCAGTCCTGAATATTCATTGGAAGGACTGACACTGAAGCTGAAGCTGCAATACTTTGGCTACCTGGTGCGAAGAACTGACTCATTGGAAAAGATCCTGATGCTGGGAAAGAATGAGGGCAGGAGGAGAAGGGGACAACAGAGGATGAGATAATTTGATGGCATCACTGACTCGATGGTGAGTATGAGCAAGCTTCAGGAGTTGGTGATGAACAGGGAAGCCTGGCATGCTGCAGTCCATGGGGTCAGAGAGTTGGACATGACTCAGAGACTGAACTAAACTGAACAAACATCTATAGAATACACATTTCTAACAGAGTTGTTAATTGATTTTAATTTTTACATGTGAACGGTGTCTGATTCGTGATCTCCAAAGAAGATTTAGCTTCAGGGCCAGAGACCAGGCTTGATCACTCAAGAGCATTTGGGTAGTAAAATTTTACTAAAGTTTGAAAAGGGACATAGAAGGCTTCTGACATAGACCTCAGAAGCGGGATGGAGAGTACCTCACTCACTAGTCTTAGCAAGGCCTAATACACTTTTACCAGACCCACTCCCACAACATATATCTTAAATTAACAAGATTAGAACTGACAACAGAAAGGTCTTATAAGACCCACTCCCAAAATACATATTTTAAGATGACAGGATTAGTCAGAAGGTTCTCAAGAAGGAGAAACATGTCATCAATCTGGATACATTGTTGTTATATAATCCTTAGTGCACAGTTTAAACTGAGTTATTTGTTGTGTAATCATCAGTTCTGAGCTTCAAGGGAAAAAAAAAAGTTTTATGTGATTAAGACTAAGGACTGCAGAGAGAGGAAAAAAAAAATGTTCATCCCTTCCTCCTCCTTGAGAATTCCAGACCCCTATCTTCACCTTGAGAACCCCAGATCCCTCTCTCTCCTTCTCAGGGACCCCTGACTTCTTAACAACTGCCTAGGAATTGACTCTCTCAATATTATCAATGTCATTCGTCATTAATTTGGTAGCATTAATTTGGTAGCCTAGATTTGTAATCTTGCTTCCCTTTTAATTACATATGGATTTAACAATATTTATCAGGTATAGGTAAGTCATGGGAAAGATATTAAAGTAACAACTAGACATGGGAGCAAGAAAACAAAAATTAACTACTGTTTAAAATAAATTTTTCTTAGTTTCTGTAAACATTCTAAATAGTCCAATGGAAAGCAGATTCCATCCATTAAAATCAATCTGTTTAAGATACAGTGAATCAATAGTATTATTTAAAAACGTGTCCCACAATCCATTTTAGGGCCACAACTTTTCAAGATCAGACAGAAGTGGGCAATAAATATTGCATTGTTTTGTTCATCCTATTGGAATGTCATGGCAAAATAAGATAAAATTATGGAACTTTCCAGTTTTGACCTAAGAATAATTTGCTTTCACAAAATCTGTGTTACATTTTTGCCCTTGCAGGAGAAACTGACATATTATCCTTAACAACAGAAAGCTGTCTGTAGTTATAGACCAAGCTTAGTTTTAGCATCACCTTTACATGCAAAGCAGGTATAGTGAAAGAGTGAAACTTTTATAAATAGGGCCAGAGCAGGGACTGAAAGCATCACCAACATTTATCAGCAGGAGACACCCCTCTTTGGTAATGACTTTTAAATCAAGTTCCCGGGCCCTAGAGTCAGTCAGTTGTTTTTGAAGCCCAATATGAGAACGAACAATGTGTGAAGATCAAGGCTTCCCATTCCTGCTCAGATTATTTTGGGTTTCTGTATAAGAAAAAGGCACATGGTTTAATATTATTAGAATATTCTTAAATAATATTTCTGTGATATACATTTAGGTTCATCAAAATAAGCCAAAGTCTTTCTCTTGCATTCAACTATGTCATAGTCAAGACAATCCACATCATACAATCAAGAAGAAAGATTCAACTGGACACAGCACTGAGATATAAACATGTAACATGTATATATTTATAAAAGGAAAATACCAGAGCAATATAAACCAAAAATGTTGTTTGCATCTGAAAGTTGTGATTATCACCAACTTGTTTTATTTCTCAAAATAATTTTAAATCTCTAAGCCAGAAATAAGTGGGTAAGTGCTAAGTTACTTCAGTCATGTCCAACTCTTTGTGACCCCATGGCCTGTAATCTGAGAGGCTCCTCTATCCGTGGGATTCTCCTGGCAAGAATATTGGAGTGGGTTGCCATGCTCTCCTCCAGGGGATCTTCCCGGCCCAGGAATTGAACCCATGTCTGTTACATCTTCTGCAGGGTGCTTTACCACTACTTCCACCTGGGAAGCCCAAGTTGAATATTGGGCTAGATATAAATATTGGGTCAGATATAATATTTCTCTGATATTATAACTTTTACTATGAGAGAAATATTATTATTGGAAGACAGACTTCTATGTTAGCCATAAAGATTAAGAAGGTTGAGGTACTAATTCTGAACCTTAACTAACAATTTGCAGTCTTGATCAAGTCAAGTCACTAAATAGCTGATTTTTAGATTCTTCATATTAAAAAAAATAGAAGACTGAGCTAACAAGAGTAAGCAATTTGAAAGGTGCCCTCTGGATCTAAAATTCTGAAAACTATCATATTAGGAAAAGCATCTGGATATTTTTAGTTTCTTAGATATGAGAAAGCCTCCCTCAGTGATCAATGCAAACAAATAGAGGAAAACAATACAATGGGAAAGACTAGAGATTTCTTCAAGAAACTTAGAGATATCAAGGGAACATTTCATGCAAACATGGGCACAATAAAGAACATAAATGGTCCCAACAGACGCAGACGATATTAAGAGGTGGCAAGAATACTCAAGAGCATTAAAAAAAAGATCTTCATGATCCAGATAATCATGATGGTGTGATTACTCACCTAGAGATAGACATCCTGGAATGCAAAGTCAAGTGGGCCTTAAGAAGCATTACTATGACAAAGTGGAGGTGATGGAATTCCAGTTGAGCTATTTCAATCCTAAAAGGTGATGCTGTGAAAGTGCTGTACTCAATATGCCAGCAAATTTGGAAAACTCAGCAGTGGCCACTGACCTAGAAAATGTCAGCTTTCATTCCAATCCCAAAGAAAGGCAATGCCAAAGAATGCTCCAACTACTACACGACTGTATTCATCTCACACGCTAGCAAAGTAATGCTCAAAATTCTCCAAGCCAGGCTTCAATAGTACATGAACCATGAACTTTCAGATGTTCAAGCTAGATTTAGAAAAGGCAAGGGAACCAGAGATCCAATTACCAACATCTGTTGGATCATAGAAAAAATAAGAGAGTTCCAGAGAAACATCTACTTCTGCTTTATTGATTACATCAAAGCTGTTACTGTGTAGAACACAACAAACTGTGGAAAATTCTTAAAGAGATGGGAATGTCAGACGACCTGACTTGCCTCCTGAGAAATCTGTATGCAGGTTAGGAAGTGACAGGTAGAACTGGACATGAAACAACAGACTGGTTCCAAATTGGGAAAGGAATGTGGCAAGGCTATATATTGTCTCAATGTTATTTAACTTAAAAGAAGAGTACATCATGAGAAATGCCAGATTGGATGAAGCACAAGCTGGAATCTAGATTGCTGGGAGAAATATCAATAATCTCAGATATGTAGATGACACCACACTTATGGCAGAAAGCAAAGAGGAACTGAAGAGCCTCTTGAAAAAGGTAAAGAGGAGAGTGAAAAAGATAGCCTAAAGCTCAACCTTCAAAAAACTAAGATCATGGCATCTGGTTCCATCATTTCATGGCAAATAGATGGGAAAACAATGAAAACAGTGACAGACTTTATTTTCTTGGGCGCCAAAATCACAGCAGTTGGTAACTGCAGCCAAGAAATTAAAAGACGCTTGCTTCTTGGAAGAAAAGCTATGACCAAACTAGACAGCATATTAAAAAGCAGAGACATTACTTTGCTGAAAAGGCCCTTCTAGTCTAAGCTATGGTTTTTCCAGTAGTCATGTATGGATGTGAGAGTTGGACTACAAATCAAGCTGAGTGCCAAAGAATTGATGCTTTTTAAATTGTGGTGTTGGAGAAGACTCTAGAGAGTCCCTTGGACAGCAAGGAGATCCAATCAGTCAATCCTAAAGGAAATCAGTCCTGAATACTCATAGGAAGGACTGATGCTGAAGCTGAAACTCCAATACTTTGGGCACCTGAAGCGAAGAACTGACTCATTTGAAAAGACCCTGATATTGGGAAAGACTGACGGCAGGTGGAGAAGGGAATGGCAGAGGATGAGGTGGTTGGATGGCATCAGTGACTTGATGGACATGAGTTTGAGTAAACTCTAGGAGTTGGTGATGGACAGGGAAGCCTGGCATGCTGCACTCCATAGGGTCACAAAGAGCTTGATGTGACTGAGTCACTGAACTGAACTGAAGATTTTTCATATTTAAAAAAGAGAAGACTGAGCTATCAACAGTAAGCAATTTTTAAAGTGCCCTCTGGAACTAAAATTCTGAAAACTGTCATATTAGGAAAAGCATAGGTATATTTTTAGTTTCAATTGCATTCAAAATTTTGTTCTTCACATTCAGTTCAGTTTAGTCGCTCAGTCATGTCCAACTCTTTGTCACGCCATGAAACACAGCACGTCAGGCCTCCCTGTCCATCACCAACTACCGGGGTTCACCTAAACTCATGTTCACTGAGTCAGTGATGCCATCCAATCATCTCATCCTTTGTTGTCCCCTTCTCCTGCCCTCAACCTTTCCCAGCATCAGGGTCTTTTCAAATGAGTCAGCTCTTTGCATCAGGTGGCCAAAATATTGGAGTTTCAGCCTCAACATCCATCCTTCCAATGAGCACCCAGGGATGTTCTCCTTTAGGATGATGGACTGGTTGGTTCACATTAGCAACTCTTAGAATGAGAGAAATATCAGCTCACTGAAAAGCAGACAATTTGCGGATCACTTACTTTCAGGGTTTTGAACACATCACGTAATCAACCTATGCCTTTTTTAATAGACCTTTTATGGGCTCAGTTAATACATGCCCTGTATATGTGGTGGTACAACAGAATTGTAAACTGAATTCATGGTAAAGAGTCAATAATAAATTTGGATAGAAGTCATACTGTCCCATCAATGAGGAACTATTCATGAAATAACAGAATTTAAAATGACATTTTGTGTTATGAGATAGATGGGAGAATAGGATAAACATTCAAGGTTATTACAATCAGTAGATGGAACAGGGAGCTAGAAACATATGCTGGTATGCCCAAGAGCAGATGCCCACTGAGCCTTAGGAGTATGAAGATAAGGACAAACATTTATGTTTGTCACGCCTATTATAAATCTTGGAGGGCTGAGGGCTATAGAACCAGAGCTTCCAAGAATCTACCAGAGATCTGCCTTCTTTTAAGAAGGTTGAGAGTAGAGAATTCTGTCAGAGAAGGGAAAGCCCATAAACAACAACAACGACAACAACAACAAACCTCAAAGTTAATCTTTTCTTTAAATATTTCTCTTTCTTCTAAGGCTTCTTTTTTGGCCTTATTAAGTTTTCCTTGCTTGCTTTCCTGATAAACATGGCTTAGTCTTTCAAAACTCTGCAGAATGATTTGGCTTGCCTGCTGTATTTCCTCAAGTTTGAACCACAATTGAAGCAGGAATGTCAACCTCACCTTATTCATTGAGGTTTTTTGGTGTTATCCTTGTAGAAAACTGTATTAAAAGAATGTACAAGCTGAAATTAAGAATGCATCAAGGATATTTCATATACCGTATGCCCTGCCACATTGTTTATAATGATGAGGGATGAAATTCAGAAAGCGTCTATTGCAGTCTATTGGAGCAATTCAGTAGTCTGTGTTTGGCTAGAGTAATAAACTGGCTTATGCTTCATTACATGACTGACTTCATTATAGTGAAAGCATGCAGACAGTTTCTGTCAATTAAATCCTCATTTACTTTCTCAGGCACTAATTAAGAAGTCCTTATCATTCAGGTAAGGATAAATAATAGAAACAATTACTGTCAGAAACAGACATATTTAATAAGCTTGGACAAGCCACCTGTCTAATTTTGGTGACAACCTTTTACTTTCAGCTTCAGAGTTAGAGGCTCAAGCCTTCATGTGAGTGAAGACTGGCATTAGGAGTTAGGAGAGCTGCTGCTTTCTGTCAAACTCTTCCTTATCTAAGCAACTTTGTTCTCCCCATTCTTCTGTATCTTGGAGAGGACTGTGTGGAAACCATCAGACATGTCATAGGATAAGTGAAGTTTCTCACACGTACAGGTATATAAACTGGCAAAACAAAAACAAAAAACCACTGGATCTAAACATTTTGATTGTAATTCATGTGTAATTTGTTAAGGTTTCCTCAGAGATGTGTCAAGCAACTAGACCAGACAGCTGGGCTGCTGGTGAATTAGCTATACTTTTTAAATTGAGTTGACCATATTGTCTACACATGGTTCCCTGTGGTCCTTCAGATTCATCTTCACATTCAGATAGACCTATGTTTTCTTTTGACCTCACCTAGATTCTTTCTCTGACTGCTAGATGACAAAATTGCTGCCTTTCTTTCAACCTTCAAGAATTCTCTTTCTTGGCTCTGTAGTTCAGTAGTTTGAAAGAAAGTAAATTAGACCAATCCATTCATTGTGAATTAGGACTGGACACAGTGAGTGTGTAGTAGGAGAATTATCTCTGTGGTAAGACTATTTTCTATAATCCTATGCCATTTCCCTTCATTTAAAACTATTTTTGGCCTTAGGACATACCATTAAGCTGGAAACAATGTTCCACCAAAAAGTAAGGCTGAATAGAAAAATATACTGATTTCTAAGAAATCTGACCCAAATGAGATCTTAGAGTATACAGAGAAAATTCAATAAATAAACTTACCAAGACTTATATTAAATTACTTGGCAGATTGTTGTTTCTGTTGTTTAAAAAAAAATAGCATTGCCACACCTGCACTTTCCCAGCCATAAATAATGCTTTTTGAACATACCTGAGATTCTTCTCAAATTGGTGGAAGATGGGAGGGCTAAGGATTTTTGTTTTAAGAATGGAGACTTTTTACAAGTGTCTGAATATCAGTTTAGATATAACTTTAACAACCGTCTTAAAATGAGCAGTTATTAAAATGTGTTTGTGAATATTTGATTATATACAGAAACTAAGAAAGGATTTTTTTTTTTTCAGAAAGGACAATGTTTATTAAAGATTATGCAAAGAAGATTCCTACAATGTGAACCAGTGGACATTCATGGAACATTTTATGAAAAAAATAAGATAAAGGCAGGGATCTTATTTTTCTCTTCCCCTTTCTTTCGATTTGTAGAGTTCTATCTTAGTAAATACCCCTTCTGGGAACAAAAAGGAAGGTTGGAACCAAAGCACAACAGTTAGCTAAATCTGGCCTCAAATCCCATGCCTTCCATTTGCCAACTGTGAGCCCTTCCTGAGAAACATATTTAATTTTTCTGAGTCTCAATTCCTGCATCTATAACATCAACACAAATTAAATATCTACCTTACTGGGTTGTAGTAAAGAATGCTAGTTAATTATCATTAGGCATGCATTATGTGCTGGACTGTTTTCTAATCTTATAACATGTAATCCATTGAATTTTCACAATATCCTATGAAGTGAGAGCTGGTTTAACTTCTACTTTTTAGATGAGAAAAGTGAGGATCAAAGAGGTTATATAATATTTCCAAATTATTGAACATGAGATATATGAGATTTGAACCCAGCTTTTCTGTTCCCAGAGTCTGAATGATTAGCCATTAAGATGAATACTCAGTATTCAGTTTGGTATCCAGAACATAGTGAATGGCCTATGAATATTATTTGTGGATGCTGTCACTGGTAAGTTTATCAATGCCCGTAAATAATATCCTTGTTCCTTTTCTTAGGCCAGAATCAATGAAAAGGTAAGCACAGGATCAGAAGGTAAAGGATCTGCCTGCAATGTGGGGGATCTGGGTTTGATCCCTGGGTTGGAAAGATCCCCTGGAGGAGGACAGGACATCTCCAGTATTCTTGCCTGGAGAATCCCCACAGACAGAGAAGCCTGGTGAGGTATAGTCCATTGGGTTGCAAAGAGTCGGACAAGACTGAGTGATTAAGCACACAAACAGGATCAGATGGATATCTAAATATTACTGATAAACTGATTGGAAAATGTGCCTTTAGAGCCACAGCTAAGAAAGTATGATGATATTTTGTTTCTGAATTATTTTTATTCCCTTTTGGAATTCTGAACAACCAACCAAAGGCTCCCCCAAAAGGGCAGTCTCCTCCCACACAGCAGAGAGGGAACCAGACTGTATTCATTTCCTGACTAGTTGGCTCTAGCCCAGGTTGGATGCATGAGACAAGTGCTCAGGGCTGGTGCACTGGGAAGACCCAGAGGGATGGGATGGGGAAGGAGGCGGGAGGGGGGTTCAGGATGGGGAACACATGTAAATCCATGGCTGATTCATGTCAATGTATGGCAAAAACCATTACAATATTGTAAAGTAATTAGCCTCCAACTAATAAAAATAAATTTTAAAAAATTAAAAAAAAAAAAAGGGAGAGCCCCACATGTTTCCCAGTCACATCTACTCAGCTCCTTTTTCTGAATTCTCCATTCAGATAAGACTATCTTGTTTTCCTAGGAAGTGAGTGTGAGTTGGGAAGAAAGACCTGCAGTATCATCTAATGTTCCGTGGAAATGGAAGGCCAGCATTGCTCCTGTCCCAAACCCACGATTGCTATTTCTGCTACTATCACTGTTATTGTTGCGACTATCACTGTAATTGCTTCCCAGCAAGTGACAGACATAGTGACTTAAGAGTATCTCCTGCTCCTCAGAGTGGACCAAGAACTGCTAAAAAGGAGATAACATTGGTCTTGTCTCAAGCCTGGACTCACTCTGGATTTGCTGAGATGCTTGTCCAGCTGAAGAAAAGACTGCTCCTCAGCGTGGATGACCTCGGTTGCCTCTGGCAAGGTAGGAGCCCTCCCTTTACAGGTCTGCAGATGTCACTGTGGACGTCTTGCCCCAGCTGGAGGGAGAGGAGGAAGAACAGCACTGATAATCTTCTTTCTAGATGCCATCTTTAGACTTATATATTTTAGCTCAAGTAAAGACATATCTATCAAAATGCATTCTGAGAAGTCATCCCCTTCATTTAGCAGAAGAATTGCTCTGTTGGTGATGTTAGCACAACTGTCATTGGAAATGCCGTAAGCAGAGAGTGAGATGTCTTTTCCTTAGAGATGATTCTTATGTGTTTCCTCAAAAGCCACTTATACAAGAATCTCGAGATGAATATATTCATAACTGCTGCACTACCAAAAGAAATGCAATTTTTAACAGAAATTCCTACAGTGAAAACAGAGAGAGAAACCCAGGAAATCAGCCATGGTGGGGCTAGATGATTCCATTGTAAAGAGGGTATAAACCAAGAGGTGATCTGATCCCTGTGTCTACAGTTGTTGAAATAATAAGCCACTTAGAAAGAGAGCATATCAGTGGAAGACCTGAATACTACATGCACTTTCAAAGCCTAACTGATAGCTTTACAAACCCCACATTTAATGATGCTCTATCTATTGAAAGCCTTGCCCTATAGTTGTCAAAACAATTGGTTATCCTTTAAAACAATTATTTGCAGATGCATTTAGTTACAGGCATCTGAGATGGAACTAATAGTGCATTAAACCCTTGGAAAAAATCATTGCAATGTCACTAATGTGTTGCTTCAGACTCATGAAAGCAAAAGAATTTAGGCTGGTGAGTCCTCAAGGAAAGAACACAGTGTGGACTGTGGACTCTTAAAAGCCAGAGGCTAAAAGTCTAGCCAACTCACCCCTACCTCTCAACCGCATCCTTAGAGGAAGTCTCAAAGCAGCAAACTTGCTTGATTCCATTCCAGAGAAGTACAACAACCCCTGAAAGGATGCAGTTACTTGTTTGAAATGATGAACTCTTTCAGGGTGCTAGAGGCTTGAGCTTCCCATTTAGTCTGAGGGCCCGAAATGTTTTCCCAATAAGTAACATCCTTAAACTAGGTGAAAAGAAAATAACAAAAGCACTGGGAGCTGAAGTATTTTTTTTCTCTGTCTTTTTCATGAATGGCGGAACAATATTAATCTTTCTTATTTCCTCTGACAGGACTTCGGGAAGTTCCTGTGTCCTTCTGTGGAATAGGAAGAATGCGAGGCAGGAGGACTACCAGCCCTTCCTCATTCCTGCTGAGGTCACCCCAGAGCCACATGACAATTTTAAGCAATGAGACACTTCAAATACATAGGAAGTCATTTACATGGGGGTATGCTTCTTGAGAAAAAAGAAAAAGAATTATTTATATATCCTACCAAGTAATTTTTACTCTTCCTCTTTCACCCATCATCAACTAAAAGGCCTGCACACTTTCTGAAATCCAGTTGGGCAAACCTATGGATACAATAAAAGGCTCAGTGGTTTTGGAGGGGTATCCATAGGTTTGCCTTTTCCAAAATGTCGCTATTGTTAGAATAATACTGTTATGATAATAATATGTTGTTCTATATAATTATTCTGTATATTATATAATAATATAATATTCTAATAATATTGTTAGAATAATAATAGTGTTCAATTTTCATTACATTCCTGTTTTGCCTGTGGGCTTTTTAACTCATCACCTCTCTTCACGTGGTACTTCCAACGAACTTCTCCTAGAACACTTCTGCTGACAACACTCAAGTGAAAGTATACCCTGTCCATGTAAGTAGGTCTCTCTTGTCTACTCCTGTCTCCCTTGAACACTCCCTGCTTGTAATTCCTTCCAGTTTTATGTTACACATCAGAGTTTATTTGCTATCATTTAGTACACTTCAATAATTTTATAATACCATTTTTGACTCCCCAGCTAAACTATTAGGCTACTCAAAGGTGGCAGCTGGTATCTCACAGTTCTCTCTCTCATTTTTTAAACTTTTTATTTTATACTGGGGTATAGCCAATTGACAATGTTGTGATAGCTTCAGGAGAACAGTGAAGGGACTCAGCCAAGCCTATACACATATCCATTCTCTCCCAAACACCCTCCCATCCAGGCTGACACATAACACTGAGCTGAGTTCCATGAGCTAAGTTCCATACCTTAGGTCCTTGTTGGTTACTCATTTTAAACATTGCAGTGTGTACATGTCCATCCCAAACTCCCTAACTATCCCTTTGCCCCATCTTTTCCCCTGGCCACCATAAGTTCATTCTCTTAAGTCTTCTCATAGTTCTCTCTTGCTTTTAGTATTATCTATCTCAGCAATAGGTACATAAACAATGTTCTAGAAATAATTATTGGTTGACTGGACCTCTCCCTAAATAATATAGAAGAGTTTACCAATGAGAACTGAAATTATTTATGCTATCTGAAAAACATGTTGTAGATAAAAGAAGATGAAAATACTCATACTCTAAGCACCAAGAACTTGCTTTCTCTTTAATTATTATAAATGACAGTCTGAATATTTAAACTATTCAAGATTTCATTTTTTCCCTAACTTCCTCCAGCATGAAATCCAATCAAGCCTTTGCTTGCTGCTGATTTCTATATACACCTCCAAGCATCTATTGTAACATATATGCTAATTGTGATTATTTTTAACCAATTCTTCTAGTTGTTTTTAATACAAAGTTGTATTAAAAACTATATAACTTGCTTCAGTACAAGTTATCTTTAATACAAAACTCTAGATCAGCATGGCATATCCCATTATTTATAATTGCATTCATTATTTTGCTACCAGCTTCCAAAAATAATTAAACACATTTTTCTTGATAGGTAGTCAAGACAGGATTAACTTATTCCAGCAATCAACAGAGAATAGGGGCTTCCCTGCTAGGTCAGTGGTAAAGAACCTGCCTGCCTATGTAGGAGATGCAGGTTTGACCTCTGGTTCTGGAAGATCCTCTGGAGAAGGAAATGGTAACCTACTCTAGAATCTGTGCCTGCAAAATCCCATGGACAGAGGAACTTGGAGGGCTACTGTCCATGGGGTCACAAAAGGGTTGGTCACAAAGACTAAACCACAACAACAACAGAGAATGGTTTGTCCTCTCTAACCTTGCTCTGAATGCAGCTGGCCCCTTCCTTAACAGGAGGGAACACAAAACTCTTTGTGATGTTTTAACCTCTTGTCTTCTACTGAAATGTGTGTTCCATGTTCCTCTTTCTTCACAGCTCTCTCATCTCAGCATTAGGCAGTGAGATCACATACAGGTATGTGCTGGGGATGTGAAACCTGACTATAGGATTAATTCGTTTTATCTGGTGTGACATCTTCGTTCTGGTGCTGTCTGGGCCACCTATTTTCAATTTCTTTTCCAAACTAATGAATTTCCAGTTTATCAAGCGTTCCCTCAAAATACATATTTTTAATGGCATTAGCCTTTGAGTCTAGGATGAGCTTTTACATTTCCTCTGACACATTGTCCCTCTAGCTATGAATTTCTTGTCTGAAAGGCTTTCTGAAGGATTGAAATCATCTGCCATTAACTCAGACACTTTGCCTATGACCTCTATTTTTTCTCAGTTAACCTCATATGCTGAACAATATCACTTGCTCCTGGCTATTGCTTATTTCCCAGGTCGATCCACATTTTTATTAAAACTCAGGATTTGAGAATTTTTTTTTGGACTGTAACTATTTCTACATGATTGTTTCTCTATTCCCAGTGTAGGTCACTTTTTGCCCCATACTGGAGTTATCCAAATAAAATATATTTTGCTATTTAGGCCTTTGAATGGAAGTTGCCTTTCCTTACCAATTTCTAACTGTAGCATTATTATTAAGAAGGAAATTCAAAGTTACTTAATGTGGAGGTTAGATTTCTGGCAACTTAAAACTTCTGGACAGAGCTATGAGCCAAGATGTTGGGCAAAATAGCCTATAGAATTCAACTATCATAGTGACAATCCTCTTAGAATGTGCAATAGAGATGCTCTCGAGTGACCGTGAAAATTGTTTCATTCAGTATATTTGGCTTAATAAGACAATAAAGTTTTTAATATATTTTAAAATGTTTCCATTGTAAATGATCACAAAATCTTAAAGTTTGTATTGCCACATCAATTATAAAATTACCCTACTTGAGTCCCTACTATAAGACAGGTACTTAATAACATACATTGGGGGCTTCCATGGTGTCTCAGACAGTAAAGAATTTGCCTGCAATGTGGAAGGCACAGATTCGATCCTGGGTCAGGAAGGTACCCTGGAGAAGGCAATAGCTACCTACTCCAGTATTCTTGTCTGGAGAATTTCATGGACAGAGGATCCTGGCAGGCTATAGCCCATGAAGTCACAAAGTCAGACACCACCGAGTGACTAATACTTTCATTACTTTTAACATATGTTGTCTCATTGAATGCACCCAGTAAAGTATATATTCTTTTCCTGATTTTACAAATGAGGAAATAATGGCTCAGAGAAGGCTAAGTATTTGCCTTGCATATTATATCTTCAGAAACAGTCAAAGTCTTAGATTAAGCTTTCAAGCATGTTTGGAAAAGATCACTCAGATAATATTTAATGTGCTCTGATAGTTTTCTCTTTAAATTTCTAAGCTTATTAAATTTCTTTTCAGAATTCTTTAGTAGTTAGACCATTTTGCATAATCCCCGTAAGACAGAGAACACTGTCCTCTAAATAGGGATAAAAGGCTCTGGTCAGTGGTGCTGACCAGAGTTAGCAGAGAAGTTAGCTCTTCTAGGAAAGATATGGTACAGGAGGATCAGCTTCTTCTTAGTCTGGCTCCTCTTTTGAGAACTTTCTAACGTCATTTTGGATCGTTGAGCTTTATCTTGTTTCTTGATGATACTGGGTAAATAAAGTGACAGGAGTATTTACATAATTAATCAAACTGTGCTTATTGCAGTGAAGAAATAGAGTGTGTGTGTATAAAAGAAGAACAGATCAAGGGGCTAGGGAGACCTACTCCTGACTTTGATAACTAATGCACTGCCTGTTAAAATCAATACCTTGACAGAGTATTTCTCCTAAAGAATCTGATTTTCTGGAAAATAATTCTGACATATGAATTCGCAAATTGGGATAAATACAAAGTTGCAATTGCTGTTAGGCATCCAGGTTCTTGAAATAGTGACATCTCTCTAGAGAAAAAAAGTCTAACTTTAGTTTGAATGTCATGCACTGATTTTAAGTTCTTGCCAACATAAATAAGAGAATTTATGTTTAAAGCATACTCTGAATTTAGAAATAAAATCAAGAAAACAGAGTGTGGAGGTAAGGAAAAGACGAAGACAAAGCTTTTGAATATCAATGTTTTGGAATAGAGGGGAAGGAAGCCAGAAAAGCTAGAAAAATGACCAACTGAATTCATTGATTATATGAGGCTTAATTTTTTTTAAAAAATCTGTTTTTGGCTGCTTTGTGCAGGTGATTTTTGTAGGACTTTACCACCTAAGTTTCTTGAATAAAAGCAGAGAGTCAGGTAGATTTCTCAAGCTATTCATACATCTGTCATCTAGTGTTTTAAAGGTCTTACTTCTTAGTCTAATCGGCAAAAAGCAAGGAGAGGAAGGTGTCCTTTTTTCCTGCTCAGTTGTCAATGGCAAATAAGGAAGAAGAAATGAGGAAGAAAAGGGAAATAAGAATGTGGATTAACTGGTAAAGATATCCTTCTTCCTCTGCCATTTAATATTGGTTGGATTTCCATGAGGAATAAGAGATATAAGCTGTTATTAATAGGAGCTGTATACAGAGAGCCAAAATATAAACGAAGCCTTGGAGTCAGTTAAAAAAAGTCAATATAAATCCCACACCATATCCTAACAGGGCACATAAATGATCAGCTTCTCAAACTTTGAAAAGACATATTGGGCTAGTTCAGTCCACTTGGCATTAGAAGTTCCTCCAAAAATAGATTCAAAAGAAAGCTTCTGAGTTGACATAATGATTCTAACAATGGAGTAGGGAATTCCATACTAGTGAAGGGAACAAAGGGGGTCTTAGTATTGATATATTTCTAAATATTGATCAGTTTTGGATTCAGCAAGGTGATTCCATGACCAGTCAACTAAGATGATTAGATAGTAGGTCCCCCAGTTGCTAATTATTTGGAGATAAATATATAACCTAGAAAGACAGTGAGGATATCCAGAAGGGAAATACAGGTTGCAGCACAACCAGGACTCTTGTATCATATCTATATCCTTTTTTGTATTGAAGCTCTCCTTGACTTTACTGCAACTTTTTGCATGATGAGAACAGAGTGGGATTGATCTTACTGTTATGAATCATTTACTGGCAGCTCATCCATTACCATTAAGTCACTAGATAAAACTCAGAAGAACACATTCATGATTTGATTTTGTCTCTGTATGTTGAAATTGATCTATTTCTGGCAGGTTCTATCCAGGCATAAATGTAATGGATCAACTAAGATCAGTCTCTGATACAATAGACAGAAGAGAATACCTCATCATTCTGCATGCCTGTGATATTTGCTTCTATCAAAACAGATACACAGCTATTATAAGTAGAATAATTGTTTTTTCTGAAGTATCTCTTTATATTCATATTTATTTCATTAATACAAATACATATTTTCCCAATTGTATGTTTATGTCAAACAAAGCTACAGGTTGGACATTTTTTAGGATATGAAAATTTAGTTCTGCATGTTAAAATAAGTACAATTCACTACTAAATATAATAAAGTAGTCTGTCATTTTTCTGGGTTTTCTATAGAGTTTGAAGTTTGCATGGCTAGGAAGACATTGTAGGCATTATGTAAAAATGTTTAAGATATTTTTTATCATTCTGAATAACACTTTCCAGCTCTTAGGTCTACGGATCAAAATGTGATTTTATAACAGTTATTAAAAATCTTATAAAAATATCAAGAATAATAGCAGTGAAGCTTTTAACAGCTAACACATTGAGAACTGGGTATTTTGTAAAGAATTATACCTAACAACTTTTGAAATAGGTGCTACTTTAATAGGAAGGCAAGAGTTAGAAAGGTTTCATGGCCAGCACAAAATAAAAATCAAGATAATGGCTGAAGCCTCTAAGTGCACACTCACAATATGGTTCTGGGGCTTCCCTGGTGGCTCTGCAGTGGAGAATCCATCTGCAACACAGGAGTATTGTGTTAGCCACTTGGTCATGTTGGACTCTTTGTGACCCCATGGACTGCGGCCAGCCAGGCTTTTCTGTCCAAGGAATTCTCTAGGTAAGAATACTGGAGTGGGTAGCCATTCCTTTCTCCAGAGATCTTCCTGACCCAGGGATCGAACCCAAGTCTCCTACATTGTGGGCAGATTCTTCACCATCTAAGCAACCAGGGAAGTGATGCAGGAGACACGGATTTAATCCCTGGGTTGGGAAGATCCCCTTGAGAAGGAAATGGCAACCCCCTCTAGTATTCTTTCTTGGGTTGTCCTATGAACAGTGGAGCTTGGCTGGCTACAGTCCACTGGGTCACAAAAGAGTTGGACAAACCTAATGACTAAACAACAACAACAGTATGATTCTAGAGACCCTGAAATTAACTGCTATGCTCTAGTGCACAAATTCTTCTCAATTCTCTGAAGATCTTTGTACCTAGGAGTTTTGGCCCAGCAAGAATGTATATTGCTGTGTAACCAGGGACTATGTTCCCGTATCCTTTCGCAGATGAAGAGGGCTATGTTTGAATAAAGCCCACTCAATGAAGTGCAAAAATATAGGAAAACAAAACTGAGATAATTCAAAAAGTCTCATCTCTTTAAAACTTCAATGCAATGAGCAGTTCATTAATGCCACTGACATTGGTCCCATGAAACTCCACAAGTAAAGTAACTTATTTGGATGTCCTCCTGTGACAGCACCAAAATCACAACCAGCTGTTGAAAAACTATCTACAGGAGGATGCTAGAACACACACACACACAAATGATACCCCATGTCCAAAAACAAAGAAGCCACAACAAGATGGTAGGAGGGACGCAATCACAATAAAATTGAATTCCTTACTTGCTGAGTAGGCAACCCACAAACTGGAGAACAATAATACCAAAGACGTATTAAAAAACAGAGACATCACTTTGCTGACAAAGGTACGTATAGTCAAAGCTTCGGTTTTTCCAGTAGTCATGTATGGATGTGAGAGCTGGACCATAAAGAAGGCTGAGTGCCAAAAACTGATGATTTCGAATTGTGGTGTTAGAGAAGACTCTTGAAAGTCCCTTGGAAAGTAAGGAGATTAAACCAGTCAATCATAAAGGAAATCAACCCTGAATATTAATTGGAAAGACTGATGCTGAAGTTGAAGCTCCAACACTTTGACCATGTAATACAAAGAGTTGAGTCATTGGAAAAGACCCTGTAGCTGAGAAAGACTGAGGAAAAGAGGAGAAGGGGGCAACAGTGGATAAGACGGTTGGATGGCTTCACTGCTTCAATGGACATGAGTTGGTGCAAACTCCAGTAGATAGTGAAGAACAGGGAAGCCTGGCAAACTACAGTCCATGGGATTGCAGAGTTGGACATGACTGAGCTACTGAACAACAACAACAATATCAGTAAAACCATTTAATAGAAAAACCTGTAATTATTTTTTAAAATCCAGATGCATATCAGAATCGTCTTGGAATTTTTGAAGAATACAAATGCCCTGGTGTTTTTTTTTTCTCCAGAGCTCCAGATATGTTCTAATAGGAAGCCATGTTTAAAAACAACTGGACTATATGATGTTTTTCACTTTTATCTAGTTTGTTTCACTTTTTCTATTTCATATTTAGTGTTCCCATTTCATTTAATTTATGTTTCCACTTTCTCCATCTCTTCTTTTCTTCTTTGCTGTTTTTTATGTTCTATCTTAAGCCTTTATCAAATGTAATATAAAGACTTTTATGTACACATATATATATGTACAATATAATATATATATTTTTAAAAAACTTGGGAATTTTTACCTAGCTAAAAAACTGACATTTTGATTCCACTTGTCTGACAGTATGAATAGAATGCTAGATTTCTAATTTATATTCACTCAAAACTTTGATAAATTTCCATGTATTTTAGCATATAGTATTACTGCTAAAAGTCTAGAAATTTCATTATCTTAGTGATCTTTAAAAGTTGTTTTAAATGAGGCTTGAAACTTCTAATCCAATTCTGAGACCATAAAGCAATGCTATGTTGTAAAAAACAGAAAAGAGGAAATTAAATGTGATACAGTGCTATTAACTCAAGTACAGATTTTATTCAAATTTCACCAAATTTTATGTTAGTGTTCATTATTTGCTTTCATACCTTATTCAGGACTCCACATTGTATTTCATTGCATTGAGAAGCATCAGCTGCATGAAAATATTCTGCTGAATTCTCTTTTCATTTTTATGTTATTACAAATATTTTCTATTTCCTTGTTACGGCTTCTTAGATGCACCTATCATGTAAAAGTGGACATTTAATTTCCAAATATATGGGATTTTTAAAGTATCTTTGATATTAATTTCTCATTTTGATATTAATTTCTCATTTAAATGCTTTCTTCTCTGCAATCACCCTCTGTGCTGCTTCAGTCTTCTAACTTTATTGAAGATTTCAATGGCATGGCTAAGTCAAAGGTCACTCTTGCTAAATGTCACATTGCATTTGAATATTTGTGG
This sequence comes from Odocoileus virginianus, assembly GCF_023699985.2. Taxonomy (NCBI): domain Eukaryota; kingdom Metazoa; phylum Chordata; class Mammalia; order Artiodactyla; family Cervidae; genus Odocoileus; species Odocoileus virginianus. The sequence continues at coordinate 33,506,195 of NC_069675.1, read as the reverse complement.
GTTGTTTTAAAATATCCTTTGATACTGATCTCTAAAATAATTCCAAAGTGGTAAGAAAGCAGACTCTTTATTATTTTAACACCTTAAACCATCAAATTTTTGTACCTTGTCTTATGTCCTTGGATATGTTCCAAGGCCTCCTAGTTTATAGTCTGTGGGAACTTGAATAGATTTTGTATCCTCTGTTTGTGTGAAAACTAAAAATCTTTCATGTTGAAATGGTTCATAGTGCTTTTCAGGTCTATTATATCCTTCTACTTCCCTGCATATTTGTTTATTAACTTTTGAGAGTTTGATATTGAAACTCCAGCTAAAAATCTTAATTTACCTACTTAAAAATTATTGAAATATATAGTGGAACTATATATAAACTTGTTCTGTGTTTTCTAAATCTCCTGTAAATGTGTTATCATATTTTAATAATATGAAAAATGAAAAAGAGGCCACCAAAATCATAAATTATAAAAATGACTTATTTGAACCTCAGTGGACACTCACGTCTCTTTCCCCATTCTAGACCAATTTGATCAGAGGCAGTCGATCTTGCCTAAACAGAAGGAGTAATGCTCTTATCACATGCTAGCCAAGCCACAAAGTAACTCCAGTCTTGACATATGCTGAAATTTTTATGATTGTGAAGTGTAGTCTACATAAATCCTGTTACCCAGCAAATCTTCCAAACACATGTTGAATCATTATTTCTATTCTTTGATATAGAACTTTTAAAAATACATGAATTCCCTCCTCCCTTGATGTATTTCTTCAACTCTTCATTCAATTCAACTGATTCTTTTATGGAGCTAATTCAGAGTTTTCCCCAAATCCCTTACTATTTCTTCTGTAGCTTTGGTACTTGTGTTTTTCATGCCTTCCCCCCACCCCATGAACTCATATGCACCTTTGTATTCCTGAAGACTGTTATAATTTTATAATTCCTAGAAGATAAAGCACACATTAAAAAAATAAACAAGACAGTTGATAGTTGACCAAGAAAGTTTCCTTTCCTGAATGCTTGAATCAGATCTTCTGTTTATATTTCATTTTTCAAATAAATGATTTTTATTTTCTACAGTATAAGGGGTAGTAATTCCCTTGACTATTACAGGCATTTTTGAAGTGTTTCTGCATAATTCATACTGAATGTATTCCTCAGAAGCTGGCATTATTGGGGTATGCATATTAATTATTCAATGCAAATTAAGAGCCATGAGACCCAGCGTCACTGGAATATATAACTCCCACTACCTTTTCGAAAGTAGTACATTTTCTGTACCCATGTGTTATCATTTCTTTATACAAAATTTTCCAGTTCACCCAAACAAATGTCTAAACATATTAATATCTTAACTTTTATATTAGCTAAAGCAATTATGAATGTGAGAAGATGGAAATTGTTAATATAAACTGATTACACTTTATGGCTCATCTTTTTCAGACCCTAGAAGCAGAATTATGTGCCTTTTGGATGTTTTTTTTTATTAACTGTATTTTTCAAATACAAATACTTCAAATTTTTTCAAAGTATTTTTCAAAGCTCAAATACTTTACCTTGAAGTCTACTTGAGCACTGTCTGTTTATACCCATTGAATTTTTCCCCAAGGCAATATTTAGAGAAATATAATTTCAGACTAAAGATGTAATAAGGTTTCACTTGATTATGACCTCCTGCCCAACAATCCTTATTCCACAGTGTGACTCCCTCATTGGTGGAGATAAAGGGAATAGAGATAAAGACAGAGGGGTAACAATAAAAGAAACCATCCAGGGATACATTATATTCCAATTATCAAAACGCTTTCTGAAATAGATTTAAAGGTAAAACTCTTTACTTGAATTCGTAAATTGACACATACACTACCTCATTATAAACTAATGAGTCAACCATGAATACCTAAGGGAGGGACCAATATCAGGAGGTGCTTTATCCCTACAGTCCTTGGAAGTATTATATGACAATTATCTAATTGAAGTCAAGGGTAATAGGAAAGGAAACAAAGGATGAACCTTCAATTTGTAGATCTTTGTTTTCAAGATGACATGCTTGGAAAATGCTACCATTATTCTGGATTAATATCTGCGTTCATAATTCTCTGATTGGACCTACATGAAATATTAAATTGAAGAAGGTTGGTCTTTGGCAGTAATGCCTGTGTCAGTCCACTTTGTGTACTGATTTTCTCTCTTCTTAGGGTGCCTTTGCCAATTCCCCAAGCCTCCAGTCATTTTTATTTTCTTTCTTTAATTACCATTCTCTCATCAAAACCTGTATTCCAAAAAGACCTATCCTTAGAAAACTGGAGCAAAAGTCAGATTAAAATCTATCACACATGAGAACAATACGGGGGAGGAGTAGGTAGACATGGAGTACATCTCTCTCCACGGATGCATCAGGAATACACCTTCAGACACAGAAGTGCATGCAGAAGAGCAGCTGAGAGCAGACAGGAGTATCTGACCAGCGGAAAAGAATACACAGAAACACAAAATTCAGTAGGATGAAGGAACTAGGGGGGAAAACAGGAGTGTTAGTAGGACTGGACCTGCACTTGGCTGGTGGGGGAACTGAAGCAGGGGTCCAATCTCCACTTCAGGGCACTTGTCTGAGTCAGAGGAGGAACATTTAAGGCTGAGAGTGAAACAGCTGATCTGTGTCGGCCTACATGGAATGAGAATCAGACAGTCCTTGCTGCAGCCATACATACCCTGGGCAGGGACACAAGTCTCCTGGAACGCACAGCAGCTGGGAGCTGGAATTTAGGGATTGTGGAGCAATCTCAGGGTGAGGGATGCTGATGACTGCAGAGAGACGGATGGAGGGGATGTGAGGGAGGAGATTGTGGTGGGAAATGCGTGGAGGAAACCCAGGCAGCCACGGAACATGGCAATGCTGCTGAGTCATGCATAGCGGGTGGAGCCATCAACATAGCCTCTCTCTCCCCACACTCAGCATCGGCAGCTGAACAAGAGAGAGGCTGGCCCATCAAATGCCTGAAACACTGATACAGGGAGTAGGATCCCAGCCAGAGTGGCCCATCTGTATGCCTGACGGGTGGGGCAGCAGAGAACGACCCCAGGCAAGGGAGCCCTCTAAGTGCCGGAACAGGTAGAGCTATGGAGAAAGACAGGCCAAAGAGGCCTTCTGATCGCCAGCTACAAGAGGCTCAAAAAAAAAAGACTCTGATAGGGCCATAACTCCTGCAGTGGAGGCAATCTGTGTCCTTGCACACTTGGCATTGCCAGGGTCCCCACAAGCCAAGCAGTTGTGCCACCTCCATGCTCAACTCTCACTGGGGTAGAGCTGCCAGAGGCAAAAAAACGTTTTGCATCTATGCGCTCAGGGTCCCTTCTGTACTGTCTTACTCTTTGTGACACTGTAGACTGTGGCCTGCCAGGCTTCTCTGTCAGGAAGGGAGTTCTCCAGACAAGAATAGTGGAGCATATTGGCCAACTGGTTGCCAGACTCTTCTGGAGCACTACATTTCCTGCTGCTCTAGCTGCCAACTCCTTTGATGCCTGATTCTGCCAGAACCCCTGCAACCCAAGCAGCTGCAGCACATCCACCCCGGCCCTCACAGGGGCAGTGTGGCTAAGGAAGACCCACCAGCTCCACATGATCAACTAGGCGGACTGTGTCTATGGAACATGTAAAAGGTCATTGAGAGCCCCCGCAAAAGAACATGCACTAGCTCTGATAGCTGTGGACATTGGAGGCAAGAACACATAGGAGTAGGACCAGATTAGAATCGGAGATGCCCCCACAGCAGGCCCAGAGATCAGCAGTGTTGAAGGACATCCTAGCGAGGTGAGGTGGACTGTTACTCCCAGTGAGGGAAAGGACTCTGACAGCAATGACTCAAGAAAAATATTTATTATACTTATGTTTTGATTTGTTCTGTAGATGCTTTTGAATTTTTTTCTTTTTTGTTTCCTTTAGTTTTCCTGTCTGTTGTAGTTGTCAATTTTATTGGCACTATGAAATATAACTAAGCTTTTGAGCCTTTTTTTTTTGCTTTTTGTTTTCCTCTTTTTTTAATTTTAACTTTTAATTTTTTAAACCAGTTATTATTTTTTCTACATTTATTCCTTTGTTTGCTTTTCCTACTGTTCTTTTCCCCTTGCAGTTAATCTTTAATGTATATACATCTTCTTTATCTATCTCTTTTTAACTTTGCATATCTTTTCTTCATTTCTTTCCTTTTCTTTTAACATATTTGTTAGTTTTATTTTCATTGCTTTATTCCCCACTTGGCACCTTGACTTGGTTTAGTTTTCCAGTTTGTGCTTTCGTTAGTGTTGTTCTGGCAAATATAATTTTTGGTTCTTTTGTTTGCTGGGTCAATCTATTGTACTTTATTTTGGTTGGACTGTTTTGATTTTGCTGATGGGTGCATATGCATATGTGTATATTCAGTTACACTTTTTATTTTTTAATAAACTTCTGCCTCTACATTGGGCTTTTGCAGTTCTGTGGAGTTTTCCTTTTTTTTTTTTTCCCCTCTTTTTAACTGTCTTTGTCCATTTTCTTCTTTCTTCTTCTCTTTTTTATAATTTTAAATTTTAATTTTTTAAAACCTACTATATTTTTTCTACATTATTCCTTTGTTTGCCTTTCCTACTGTTTTTTTCTCCTTGCAGTTAATCTTTAATGTATATAAATCTTCTTCATCTACTTCTATTTAACTTTGCATATCTATTCTTTCTTTCCTTTCCTCTCAACATATTTGTTAGTTTTATTTTCATTGCTTTATTTCCCACTTGGTACCTTGCTTTAAATTTGTTTTCCAGTTTGTGCTTTAGTTAGTTTTGTTCTTAACTGGTAAATATCATTTTTTATTTCCTTTGTTCACTGGGTCAATCTACCATATTTTATTTTTGTTGGACTGTTTTGACTGCTCAGGGGTGTATATGTATATGTGTATATTCTGTTATTTTAATTATTATTTGCCTGATTTTGTAAGTGACATTTGTCTGGGATTCATCTTCGGTTTCTCATTTTCAGATATTTGTTTTAATCTCACTTAGTGCCATAATAAACCACTTGTGGAATGTTCATTCCTGACAAGAGATCAAGCCCTGAGCCTTTGGAGTGGTAGCACTGACTCCAAGACCTAGACTACCAGAGAACTAACCTTGTGAGTGACGTCACTCAGTCGTATCTGACTCTCTGCGACCCTGTGGACTGTAGCCCACCAGGCTCCTCCGTCCATGGGATTCTCCAGGCAAGAATACTGGAGTGGGTTGCCATTTCCTTCTCCAGGGGATCTTCCCGACCCAGGGATTGAACCCGGGTCTCCCGCATTGCAGGCAGACGCTTTAACCTCTGAGCCACCAGGGAAGTCCAGGGAGTATCAAATAGTGAGAACTCACACAAAGGAAACCACTTGAATATAAGACCCAGCATCACCCAACCACCATTAGCACCCTGTGCAGCAACAAACAAAACAAAAACACAGACCCAGTCATCAGCAGACAGGATGACCACCTCACTCAGCCTCGCCCATCAGAGGAAAAACAAACAAGCAAACAAACAAAAACTCAGCACAAATCTCACCCGAGACAAAGCTTACACCAACCATTGGACCAACCTTAGCAGGGCAGAAACCAAAAGAAAGACTTCAACCTTCTTCAGGGAAAGAGTCCAACTGTCTTTGAAGCCTGGGAAAAGGAGACCTCAATCACAGTAAGTTAAAAAAAGATAATGAAAAAGCAGAGAAATACTACACAAATGAAGGAACAAATTACAAACACAGAAGTCCAAATAAATGAAGAGGAAATAGGCAAAATACCTGAAAAATAATTGAGAATAATGATAAGAAAGATGATAAAAAACTTTGAAAACAAAATGGATAAAATGCAAGAATCAATTAACAAATACCTAGAAGAATTAAAGAATAAACACACAGAGACAAACAGCACAGTTACTGAAATTAAAAACACTCTAGAGGGAATCAAAAGTAAAATATCTGAAGCAGAAGAATGAATCAGTGAGTTGGAAGACAAAATGGTAGAAATAACTTCTGAAGAGCAGAATAAAGTAAAAAGAATGAAAAGAACTGAGGATAGTCTCAGAGATCTCTGGAACAATATCAAATGCATCAACATTCAGATTATAGGGGTCCCAGAAGAAGAAGAGTAAAAGGAAAGTGTATGAGAAAGTTTTTGAAGAGATTATAGTTGAAAATTTCCCCAACATGGAAAAGGAAATAGTCAATTAAGTCCAAGAGGCACAGAGTCCCATACAGGATAAACCCAAGGAGAAACACTCCAAGACACGTATTAATCAAACTAGCAATCTAAACACAAAGAAAAGATATTAAAAGCAGCAAGGGAGAAGCAACAAGTAATATACAAGGGAAACACCATATGCTTAACAGTTGATCTTTCGGCAGAAACTCTGCAGGCCAGAAGGGAAATATATTCCATGCAAATGGGAAGCAAAAGAAAGCTGGAATAGCAATCTTCATATCAGACAAAATAGATCTTAAAGAAGATTGCAAGAGATAAGGAAGGACACTACATAAGGATCAAGGGATCAATCCAAGAGGAAGACATAACAATCATAAATATCTATGCATCCAACAAAGGAGCACCTCAATACATAAGACAAACACTAATAGACATAAAAGGAGAAAAAGACAGTAACACAATAATAATAGGAGACTTTAACACCACACTCACACCAATGCACAGATCATCAATACAGAAAATAAGGAAACACAAGTCTCAGATGATACATTAGATGAGATGGATCTCATTGATATCTTCAGGACATTCCATCCAAATGCAGAAGAATACACCTTCATCTCAAGTGAACATGGAACATGTTCTATTCTATCTATCCTGGATCTATCTCCAGGATAGATCATATCTTGGGTCACAAAGCAAATCTCAGTAAATTTAAGAAAATTGAAATTGTACCAAGCATCTTATTTGACCACCATGTTATGAGACTAGATATCAATTACAAGAAAAAAAAAAAAAAACTGTAAGAAACACAAACATATGGAGATTAAACAACACATTTCTAAACAACCAAGTTACTGAAGAAATCAAAAGGGAAACCAAAAAATTTATAGAAACAAATGAAAATGAAAACATGACAACTCAAAACTTATGGGATGCAGCAAAAGCAGTTCTAAGAGGGAAGTTTATAGCAATACAATCTTACCTCAAGAAACAAGAAAAAAAATCAAATAGACAACCTAACTTTACACCTAAAATAACTGGAAAAATAAGAAGAAGAAGAACAGCAACAAAAACCAAAATTAGTAGAAGAAAAGAAATCATAAAAATCTGAGCATAAATAAATGAAAAAGAAATGAAGGAAACAATAGTAAAGATTAATAAAACTCAAAGCTGGTTCTTTGAGAAGATAAACAAAATTGACAAGTCTTTAGCCAGACTCATCAAGAAAAAAAGAGAGAAGAATTAAATCAACACAGTTAGAAATGAAAATGGAGAGGTTACAAGAGATGATGCAGAAATATGAAGGAATATAAGAGACTATTATATACAACTATATGGCAATAAAATGAATAACCTGGAAGAAATGGACAATCTTCCAAGTTCAATCTTCCAAGACTGAACCATGAAGAAATAGAAATTATGAACAACCCAATTACAAGCACTGAAATTGAAGCTGTGATCAAAAATCTCCCCAGAATCAAAAGCCCCAGACCAGATGGCTTCACAGGAGAATTGTATCAAACATTTGGAGAAGAGCTAATACCTATCATGCCACAACTCTTTCAAAAAGCTGCAGAGGAAGGAACACTTCCAAACTCATTCTATGAGGCCACCATCACACTGATACCAAAACCAGACAAAGACAACACAAAAAAGAAAACTACAGGTCAACATCACTTATGAAAATAGATGCAAAAATCCTCAACAAAATTTTAACAAACAGAATTCAGCAACACATCAAAAAGCTCATACACCATGATCAAGTTGGGCTTATTCCAGGAATACAAGGATTCTTCAATATATGCAAGTATTAACAAATTGAAAGATTAAAAACCATACTATCATCTCAATAGATGCAGAAAAAGACTGACAAAATTCAGCATCCATTTATGATTAAAACTCTCCAAAAAATGGGCATAGAAGGAACCTACCTCAACATAGTAAAAGCCATATATGATAAGCCAACAACAAACATTATTCTTAATGGTGAAAAACTGAAAGCATTCCCCCTAAGATAAGAAATAAGACAAGGGTTTCCACTTTCAACACTTATCCAATGTAGTTCTGGAAGTCCTAGCTTCAGCAATCAGAGAAGAAAAAGAAATAAATGGAATTCAGTTCAGAAAAGAAGTAAAGATCTCACTGTTTGCAGATGACATGATACTGTGCATAGAAAACCCCAAAGATAGTATCAGAAAATTGTTATAGCTAATCAGTGAATTTAGCAAAGTTGCAGGAAACAAAAGCAATATACAGAAATCACTTGCATTTCTATACAAGAATGAAAACTCAGAAAGAGAAATTAAGGAATCAATCCCATTTACATCTGCAACCAAAAGAATTAAATATCTAGTAATAAACTTACCTAAGGAGACAAAAGAACTGTACAGAGAAAATTATAAGATCTGCTGGATCATCAAGAAAGCAAGAGAGTTCCAGAAAAACACCTATTTCTGCTTTATTGACTATGCCAATGCCTTTGACTGTGTGGATCACAAAAAACTGTGGAAAATTCTGAAGGAGATGAGAATACCAGACCAGTTGACCTGCCTCTTGAAAAACCTGTATGCAGGTCAGGAAGCAATGGTTAGAACTGGACATGGAACACCAGACTGGTTGCAAATAGGAAAAGGAGTACATCAAGGCTGAATACTGTCACCCTGCTTATTTAACTTATATGCAGAGTACATCATGAGAAATGCTGGGCTGGAAGAAGCACATGCTGGAATCAAGATTGCCGGGAGAAATATCAATAACCTCAGATATGCAGATGACACCACCCTTATGGCAGAAAGTGAAGAGGAACTAAAAGCCTCTTGATGAAAGTGAAAGAGGAGAGTGAAAAGGTTGGCTTAAAGCTTAACATTCAGAAAACTAAGATCATGGCATCTGGCCCCATCACTTCATGGGAAATAGATGGGGAGACAGTGGAAACAGTGTCAGACTTTATTTTTTGGGCTCCAAAATCACTGCAGATGGTGATTGCAGCCATGAAATTAAAAGACGCTTACTCCTTGGAAGGAAAATTATGAGCAACCTCGATAGCATATTAAAAAGCAGAGACATTACTTTGCCAGCAAAGATCCATCTGGTCAAGGCTATAGTTTTTCCAGTGGTCATGTATGGATGTGAGAGTTGGACTGTGAAGAAAGCTGAGTGCCGAAAAATTGATGCTTTTTGAGCTGTGGTATTGGGGAAAACCTTGAGAGTCCCTTGGACTGCAAGGAGACTCAACCAGTCCATCCTGAAGGAGATTAGTCCTGGGTGTTCATTGCAAGGACTGATGCTGAAGCTGAAACTCCAATAATTTGGCCACCTCATGAGAAGAGTTGACTCATTGCAAAAGACCCTGATGCTGGGAGGGATTGGGGACAGGAGGAGAAGGGGACAACAGAGGATGAGATGGCTGGATGGCATCACTGACTTGATGGGCATGCGTTTGAGTAAACTCCAGGAGTTTCTGATGGACAGGGAGGCCTGGCATGCTGTGATTCATGGGGTCGCAAAGAGTCGGACACGACTGAGCAACTGAACTGAACTGAACTAATGAAAGAAATTAAAGGCAACATAAACAGATGGAGAAATATTACATGTTCCTGGGTAGGAAGAATCAATATTTTGAAATTGACTATACTATCAAATGCAATCTACAGATTCAATGTGATCCCTATCAAATTACCAATGGCATTTTCCACAGAACTAGGACAAAAAATTTCACATTTCATATGCAAACACAAAAGACCCCGAATAGCCAAAGCAGTCTTGAAAAAGAACAGTGGAGCTGGAGGAATCAACCTCCCTGTCTTCAGATGATACTACAAAGCTACTGTCATCAAGACAGTATGGTCCTGGCACAAAAACAGAAATGTAGACCAATAGGACAAGATAGAAAGCCCAGAAATAAACCCATGCACCTATGGGTACCTTAATTTTGACAAAGGAGGCAATAATATACAATGGGACAAAGACAACCTCTTCAATAAATGATGCTGGGAAAACTGGACTGCTATGTGTAAAAGAATGAAATTAGAATACTTCCTAACATCATACACAAAGATAAACTCAAAATGGATCAAAAACCTACATGTAAGACTAGAAACTGTAAAACTCTTAGAGTAAAACATAGGCAGAACACTGGATGGCATAAATCAAAGCAAGATCCCCTATGATCTACCTCCTAGAGTAATGGAAATAAAAACAAAAGTAAACAAGGGGGACCTGATTAAACTTAAAAGCTTTTGCATAGTAAAGGAAACTATATGCAAGGTGAAAAGACAACCCTCAGAATGAGAGAAAATAATAGCAAATGAAACAACCGACAAAGGATTTATTTACAAAATATAAAAGCAGCTCATTCATCTCAGTGCCAGATAAACAAACAACCCAGTCAAAAAGTGGGAAAAAGACATAAGCAGATATTTATTCAAAGAAGACACACAGCTGGCTAACAAACACATGAAAAGATGTTCAACATCACTCATTATTAGAGAAATGCAAATCAAAATTCCAATGAGATATCACCTCTCACTGGTCAGAATGGCCATCATCAAAAAGTCTACAGACAATAAGTGCTGTGGAGGGTGTGGAGAAAAGGGAATGCTCTTGCACTGTTGGTGGGAATGTAAATTGATACAGCCACTATGGAAGATGGTATGGAGATTCCTTAAAAAACTAGGAATAAAACCACCATATGACCCAGCAATCCCACTCCCAGGCAAATGCCCTAATTAACCCAAAATTGAAAAAGACATATGCATTCCATTGTTCATTGAAGTACTATTTACAATAGCTTGAACATAGAAGCTACCTAGATGTACATCAACAGATGAATGGATAAAGAAGTTGTGGTACATATACACAATGGAATATTACTCAGCCATAAAAAGGAACACATTTGAGTCAGTTCTGATGAGGTGGATAAACCTAGAACCTATTATACTGAGTGAAGTGAGTCAAAAAGAGAAAAATAAATAACATTCTAACACATATATACAGAATCTAGAAGAATGGTACTGAAGAACTTATTTACAGGGCAGCAATGGAGAAACAGACAAGGAGAATAGACTTATGGACATAGGGAGAGGGGAGGAGAGGGTGAGATGTATAGAAAGAGTAACATGGAAACTTATTTTCCCACATGTAAAATAGAGAGCCAACAGGAATTTGCTCTATGGCTCAGGTAACTCAAACAGGGGCTATGTATCAACCTAGAGGGGTGGGATGGGAGGGAGATGGGAGCTAGGTTCAAAAGAGAGTGGATATATGTATACCTATGGCTGATTCATGTTGAGGCTTGACAGTAAACAACAAAATTATGTAAAGCAATTATTCTTCAACAAAAAAATCAATCAATCAATCAAACAAACAAAAAACAATCACAACTCCCAGATCATTTTCATGGAAACAAAAGGTAGAGCCTTCAGAAGAGAAAAATTTCTGAGTTCCTAGAAATCCAAAAAGCAAAATACCTATTAGAGATATAAACTTTACTCAGATAAAGCCTACGTAGCTGTCTCACATGGGATAAATTATCACTCATTCACAGGCACAGTTCTTGTAAAGGAAAATTCCCAAATATTAATTACTCTTATTAATAAGAAATATGAAGATGATAATCAGCATTTCCAAATTCCTGATATTGCAAACATGATAAAATTTCACATAAAAGTCATATCATTTAATCTGGAAATCAAATATATTAGGCAAAAGAAATGAAAGCAAGACACTAAAAAAAGAAAAAAGAGTCTAAGCACAAGAGATTAATTTATCTTGTCCCTTAACTAATATTTATCTAATACTAGAAATAGCTTCACCCTTCACAGGGTATCTTTGCTTTTACTTAGAATTATTACCTTGTCTAGGCCTTCATCAATTGAGAATAAGAGCCTATTAACTGTCCTTAACAGACTTGTCTAACTCATTGAAACTATGAGCCAAGCCATGTTGGGCTACCCAAGACAGACGGGTCATGGTGGAGAGTTCTGACAAAACATGGTTCACTGGAGAAGGGAATGGGAAACCATTTCAGTATTCTTGCCTTGAGAACCCCATAAACAGAATGAAAAGGCAAAAAGACAGGGCACTGGAAGCTGAACTCCCCAGGTCGGTAGGTGACCATTGTGCCACTGGAGGTCAGTGGAGCAATAACTTCAGAAAGAATGAAGAGACAGACCCAAAGCAACAGCAATACCCAGTTGTGGATGTGACTCATGATGGAAGTAAAGTCTGATGCTGTAAAGAGCAATATTGCATAGGAACTTGGAATGTTAGGTCCATGAATCAAGGCAAATTGGAAGTGATCAAACAGGAGATGGCAAGAGTGAACATAGCTATTTTAGGAATCAGTGAACTAAAATGGACTGGAATGGGTGAATTTAACTCAGATGACCATTATATCTACTACTGTGGGCAAGAATCCCTTAGAAGAAATGGAGTAGCCATCATAGTCAACAAAAGAGTCCAAAATGCAGTACTTGGATGCAATCTCAAAAACGACAGAATGATCTCTGTTCATTTCCAAGGCAAAACATTCAATATCCTGGTAATCCAAGTCTATGCCTCGACCAGTAATGTTGGAGAAGCTGAAGTTGAATGGGTCTGTGAAGACCTACAAGACCTTCTAGAACTAACACCCAAAAAAGATGTCCTTTTCATTATAGGGGACTGGAATACAAAAGTAGGAAGTCAAGAAATACCTGGAGTAACAGGCAAATTGGGCCTAGGAGTACAGAATGAAGCAGGTCAAAGGTTAATAATAGTGTTTTGCCAAGAGAACGCACTGGTCATAGTAAGCACCCTCTTCCACTCTTCCAACAACACAAGAGAAGACTACACATGGACATCACCAGATGGTCAACACTGAAATCAGACTGATTATATTCTTTGCAGCCAAAGATGGATAAGTTCTATCAGAAGACAGTCAGCAAAAACAAGATCAGGAGCTGACTGTCGCTCAAATCATGAACTCCTTTTGCCAAATTCAGACTTAAATTGAAGAAAGTAGGGAAAACCACTAGACAATTCAGGTATGACCTAAATGAAATCGCTTATGGTTATATAGTGGAAGTGAAAAATGGATTCAAGGGGTTAGATCTGATAGACAGCATGCCTGAAGAACTACAGATGGAGGTTCGTGACATTGTACAGGAGACAGGGATTAAGACCATCCCCATGGAAAAGAAATGCAGAAAGGCAAAATGGCTGCCTGAGGAGGCCTTACGAATAGTTGTGAAAAGAAGAGAATCAAAAGGCAAATGAGAAAAGGAAAGATATACACGTTTGAATGCACAGTTCCAATGAACAGCAAGGAGAGATAAGAAAGCCTTCCTCAGTGATCAATGCAAAAAAAAAAAAAAAAGAAGAAGAAGAAAACAATAGAATGGGAAAGACTAGAGATCTCTTCAAGATAATTAGAGATACCAAGGGAACATTTCATGCAATGATGGGCACAATAGAGGACAGAAATGTTATGGACCTAACAAAAGGAGAAGATATTAAGAAGAGGTGGCAGGAATACATACAGTAGAATGAGGAAAAAAAGGTCTTGATGATGCAGATAATCATGATGGTGTGACTACTCACCTAGAGTCAGACATCCTGGAATGTGAAGTCAAGTGGGCCTTAGAAAGCATCACTATGAGAAAGCTAGTAGAGGTGATGGAATTCCAGTTGAGCTATTGCTAACCCTAAAAGATGATGCTGTTAAAGTGCTGCACTCAATATGCCAGCAAATTTGGAAAACTCAGCAGTGGCTACAGGACTGGAAAAGGTCAGTTTTCATTCCAATCCCAAAGAAAAGACAATGCCAAAGAATGCCCAAATTATGACACAATTGCCCTCATCTCACATGCTAGCAAAGTAATGCTCAAAATTCTCCAAGCCAGGCTTCAACAGTATGCGAACCATGAACTTCCAGATATTCAAGCTGGATTTAGAAAAGGCAGAGGAACCACAGATCAAATTGCCAACTTCCACTAGCTCATCGAAAAAGCAAGAGAGTTCCGGAAAAACATCTACTTCTGTTTTATCGACTATGCCAAAGCCTTTGACTGTGAGGATCACATCAAACTGTGGAAAATTCTGAAGGAGATGGGAATACCAGACAACCTGACCTTCCTCTTGAGAAATCTGTATGCAGGTCAAGAAGCGACAGTTACAACTGGACATGGAACAGCAGACTGGTTCCAAATCGGGAAAGGAGTATGTCAAGGCTGTATATTGTAACCCTGCTTATTTAACTTCAATGCAGAGTACATCATGAGTTATGCTAGATGAAGCACAAGCTGGAATCCAGATTGCTGGGAGAAATATCAATAACTGCAGATATGCAAATGACACCACTCTTTTGGCAGAAAGCAAAGAAGAACTAAAGAACCTCTTGATGGAAGTGAAAGAGGAGAGTGAAAAAGTTGACTTAAAAGTCAACGTTCAGAAAATTAAGATCATGTCATCTGGTCCCATCACTTCATGGCAAATAGATGGGGAAACAATGGAAACAGTGACAGACTTTATTTTTTTGGGTTCCAAAATCACAGCAGATAGTGACTGCAGCCATGAAATTAAAAAATTCTTGCTCCTTGGAAGAAAATCTATGACTAACCTGAACAGCATATTAAAAAGCAGAGACATTACTTTGACAATAAAATTCCATCTAGTCAAAGCTATGATTTTTCCAGTAGTCATGTATGGTTGTGAGAGTTGGACTATAAAGAAAGCTGAGCACCAGAGAATTGTTGCTTTTGAACTGTGGTGTTGTAGAAGAGTTTTGAGAGTCCCTTGGACTGCAAGATCAAACCAGTCCATCCTAAAGGAAAACAGCCCTGAATATTCATTGGAAGGACTGATGCTGAAGCTAAAACTCCAATATTTTGGCCACCTGATGCAAAGAACTGCTTCATTTGTAAAGACTCTGATATTGGGAAAGATTGAAACCAGGAGGAGAAGGGGACGACCGAGGATCAGATGGTTGGATGGCATCACTGACTCAATGAACATGAGTTTGAGTAAACTCTGGGAGTTGGTGATGGCCAGGGAGGCCTGGCTTGCTGCAGACCATGGCATCAGAGTCTGACATGACTGAATGACTAAACTGAACTGAACTGAACTCTCCTTAAATTGGACCCTTTGAGCCTACCCTATAGAACTTCATCAGAACCTCAGCAAGAAACTCCAGAGTATGGCTCTGTTACAGGAAAAACAAAACAACTAATTGAAAGGAGCAAATGAAAATAGCTAGAGATACAGTGAACTTTGACCAGTACAATGTGTCTCTCATTCATGTCCTTGATTGCCCCACCAATATTGTAAGATCCCTTGATTTGAAATTCCTGAGCTGATTCTGATTCCCAGTGACTTTCTCCTTACATAGCCATTCTTCAGGAGGCTTGCCATGCATTTTCTAAAGTGTCATTTTCATCATCTTATTCCTCTGATTAGTGGTCTCATGTTTCCTCATTTTAAGAATGCCTCTTTTTTCAAGCTAGTGATAGTTCAAATATCCTTAGATGATTGACTTCACCACAGCTCCTGAAAATTGATCTACTCTTGCTCCATTCAAAACATTCTCCTTATGAAATCTTGCAGTTTCTCTGAGATTGCAAAAAATTTGTTTTTTCACTTTAAATTTTCACTCTTTTTTTTTTTTTTTGTCATTCTTAGGAGTTCTTTTTCATTCTTCAGAAATTATACTCATGCAATTTTCTTCCTTTATTGGAGCCCTCACAGAAACTACAATCAGTCTTTTATTCTATATTGCTTTGAATTTTATATTGTTTCATACTTTGGGGTGTGTTTCCTTAACTGCATTATAAGCTAAATAAAGCAGTTTAAAAACCTTACACTAATAATGCAGCTCTCTCTTAACTCCAAAAAGCATACCAAGCATAAGGTAAGCATGTTCACATAATACTTAATTTAATTTAATTTAATGGTAAGTGCTCAATAAATATCCACTTGATTTTATTAAAAACAGAAATTGAGATGTGGTTTTGAATGTTAATACTGAATACTTAATACTTAAGCTTTGGGATCCTAGAAGGATGTAAAAAGAGAAACAAAAGTAAACCAGAATAGGTACTGTATATTATAAAGTTTTTGAGTTCTGCTTATTTTAATTCAACAAACATGCATTTAAATAATATTTATAGATATTATACTATAGATAAGTATACAGAGATGACTGAGATGAACATGATTTTATTTTCAAGACAGAATAATATTGCTTTTATAGTAGAAATACAATTGGAGGAACATAAAAGAAAGAGAAATTAATTCAAGATGTGAAGATGAATGATTTCACAAAAATGCTAGATAGGTTGGGCTTTGAAGTGTGGACAAAATATTGACTATATGGAAAGAGAAAGCACTTCAAAGTGGTGATGATAAACTGAGGTTCTTTGGGATCACACTTGAGTGTGTGCTAAGTTGCTTCAGTTGTGTCTGATTTTTTTTGACCCTTTGGACAGTAGCCAACCAGGCTCCTCCGTCCATGGGATTCTCTAGGCAAGAACACTGGAGTGGGTTACTATGCCTTCCTCCAGGGGATCTTCCCAATCTAGGGGTTGAACCCATGTCTCTGACATCTCCTGTATTGGCAGGTGGGTTCTTTACCACTAGCACCACCAGGGAAACCCTAAGGTATAACAGCCAATCAAATAATTTTCTTGTTTTGCTTCCATGTCTTTTCTAGAAATGTGTTACCTCTTAACCACTTTCAGTTTGATGCTTTCTGATTTTAATTGATTTTTGCTCAAATAAACTCAAAATTTTAACTCACCTCAGCTTATCTTTTAAAAGAGGGGGAAAGGTCTTTTAGTTGAGAATGAACAAAAATGAAGAAATGGTAAAATGGTTTGAGTGTAGTGAGTTTGGGTAAATGATTAAATGACAATCATGGCTGAGGAGCCAGAAGGTAAGAATGGGAGGGTAACCTGGTGCTTTCTAGCTGTAATGTGATTAACAATAAGAAATATATGTTTGGTCTTCGTCTTCCTTTCTGGCACAGAACCCCTAAAACTTTTGGAATTTTCTAGGTGGTAAGGGTGATAAAGAGGTCATGATATTCATAACAAATTCCTTCCAATCACATCTGAGCTTATGTTAATAAGATGAATTTTAGAAAGTACTTAAGTGTTTGTTTGCCAGGGGAACCAAACCTGTGATTAGAGGGTTGGAACTTTTAGTCCCACCTCCTGACCTCTAGAGAGGGGAGAGGGGCTGGAGGTTAAATCAATTGCCAATGGCCAATGAATTATGTCTCTATAATGAAGCCTTCATACAAACTCAAAAGTACTAGGTTTGGAGAGTTTCCACATTGGTGGATATCTACAGGCCTTGGGATTGTGGCATGATCTGAGAGAGCAAGGAAGCTCTGCATGCCTTTCTTCATAATTTGTCCTATGCATCTCCTCCTTGTAGCTGTTCCTGTTTTTTTTTATCTTTTTATAATAAATGAATAATCTAGTAAGTAAATGGTCTTCCTGAGTTTTATGAAATATTCTCACCGTTAATCAAATCCAAGGGGTCATAGTAACTTCCAATTTATAGCCGGTCAAAAGTGGAGGTGACAACCTGGACTTGATGGTTGGCATCTAGTCAGGAGGCAGTCATGTGGGACTGAACTCTTAACCTGTGGGAGCGCTTAACCTCATGTAGATCATGCCAGAAATTAAGTTAATTGGTTTGAGGTGTAGAAAAAAATTGCGCATTGGGCTAGTTACTAAACTTGTTGAAAACTTGAGCACATCTTACCTCTACTCTCTCAAAACCCTCTAAATTGAAATTAGATGATTTAACAAAGATACATACTTATATGGATAAAGAGAATGGGAGAAGAGAGAGAATTTTGGAAGATAGATAAATAAAATCTGAATTGACAGAGTAGATAAAATTAAAATCTGAATAAGTAACCTAGGGGAAGAAAAAAGGAAAAAAGCCGACACACAGTATAAAGAATGTTGGAGGTACAAGTTATCTTGAGGGAAGGAATTCAAAATTGGAGCATTAGATTCAATTCTGTATCTAGTAATAAGGTACACCCATTCAGTTCAGTTCAGTCACTCAGTCGTGTCTGACTCTTTGCAACTCCATGAACTGTAGCACGCCAGGCCTCCCTGTTCATCACCAACTTCCTGAGCTTGCTCAAACTTAGGTCCATCGGGTTGGTGATGCCATCCAACCATCTCATCTTCTGTCATACTAGATATCCTCCCAAAGCCTATGTCACCAGGCTACTGCTCACTCCTCAATCTCCATTCTGGATGAAGGGGAGCCTGGAAGTTTACCCATGAGAACAACTGAACTGGAGATACTTATGTTCATGAACTCTAGAGAGCTGAAGATGATGGGAATAATTACTTAAAAGCCAAATTGAACTGAAACCTCTGTCTCCTCCAATTTAGCCCCCAAATTGCACCTGGAGGAGAAAGATTTCTCTTTAAATTAATTTACAATCCCCCCAAATAAGTACAAAGTCATTTAGCAATACAATTAAATAGCAAGTTACTCACTCAGTGATCCTCAGTGAAGGCCTCCAGATAAAAGTTTCCAATAATTTAATTTGTTAAAAATGAATTTGAAAGCCAAGGAGAACCTGAAATGTTAAGGAAACCTTCATGATGAAAGACATCATGAAAGACATCCAATAAATAAGTTGGAAACAAAACAAAAACAAAAGAAATCACTGCAGCAGAAACAATGTAGAAAAGAACAGAATAAAACATCTAAATAAAATTATAATTCATGAACTCATTTGTACAGAGAATATTATAATAAAAAGTTAAGAAACAGAGTAATCCATTGGTCTCCTCTAACCATAATTGTCTTAACTGCTATGGAAGCAATACTCAAATAATATCTTACTTTGTTTTTATCAAATAAAATGAGAGGTAAATTATTTCTCTTTCATTTTTATTGAATTAAGTTTGTTATGTACTTCCTTGTATATCTAAACATCAAAGAATTATTAAGGGTCTATTTAATTCTACTAAGAGCTTCCTTATAAAGCTCCAGTATTTTTCTAAACAATGCTCTGAGCCCTATGAAGCAGCTCCTCTTCTGTTTTCTTATTCTTGTTAAACCACACTTAATTGCTAGATGTCCTCTCTGTTTTCCACAGTGCCATTATCACCTCAGACCCCTCTAACTTCACTTCCTCAATCTTTGTTCAGTAATTACTAGCAAGCTAAGTTTTGATAGAATATTTTAGAACAAAAATTAAATACTGTTACGTTATATATTTCTTCACAATGACACCCAGCTGTCTCATTAGTAACTTTATAGATGACATACATCATAAAGAACATATTCTCTGGTTCTTCCTTAGGTTTTTGGATAATTTAGAAAGCAGCCTAAATTAAGTAGCCTAAATGATTTTTCTGATCACAATTATTTAAGCCTTATATAAAATTTTACCACTGTCAGCTCATTGTCAGTGAATTCATTTTAATAGACACTCAGTTGAATTATCTCTAATTAAACCATATTATTGGTGTGCTGTGATTCATGGGGTCGCAAAGAGTTGGACATGACTGAGCGACCGAACTGAACTGAACTGAAACCATATTACATTAGTGATTTGGGTTAATCAAAGAATAAACGAAAGTTTAACTTCATGTCGAGATTTCTTCCATGAAAATGGTTATGCTGTTCAAGTTAAGTCAGTGAGCAACTACCATGGCTTCTAGGTTTTCATGGAAATATATATTTACTGAAGAGTTTAAGCTTCTTTTTCTGATAACAGTTATATAGTTCTTAAATATCCTTTTAGTAAATGGGTATTACTAAATACCCATTTAGTAATCAAAATTTGGTGCTTATAGTCAAAACTTGAGCAACTAGCTTATCAGAAAAAAATGAAAATTCTTTACCTCAAATTTAACATAAAATCAGTAATTGCAAAGAAAATATCTTTTAAAAATGGAGGTAAGGAAAATTATCTTTTCGGCCTTTTATAGAGTTCATGAGGTTCTCAGGGCATGTATACTAGGGTGGTTTGCCATTCCCTCCTCCGGTGGATCACGTTTTGTCAAAACTCTCTGCTATGACCCTTCCATCTTGGGTGGCCCTGCACGGAATGACTCAAAGATTCACTAAGTTATGAAAGCCATGACAAGGCAGTGATCCTTGAAAGAGAAGAGGGTGTCAGAGGATGAGATGGCTGGAGGGCATCACTGACTCAATGAACACGAACTTGGGCAAATTCCAAGAATGATGAGGGACCGGGAGGCCTGGCATGCTGCAGTCCATGGGGTCACAGAGAGTCAGACACAACCGGGCAACTGAACAACAACAAGGAAAAATATACTATTCTTATTACATTTAGCATCTGAAGTCATTATCTGATTCTCACAAGGAGGTGCTTCCCTGGTAGCTTATCGGTAAAGAATCTGCCTGCCATTGCAGGAGAAGCAGGAGATGCGGTTTCCGCCCCTGGGTTGGGAAGATCCCCTGGAGGAGGAAATGGCAAATCTGAATATATTTGCCTAGGAAATCTCATGGACAGAGGAGCCTGGCAGTTCATGGGGTCACAAAGAGTCGAACATGTCTTAGCAACTGAACGACAGCAACTCATGCAGATCAGCTTTGACATTTTTTTTTTTACTGAAGTTTTTGAGTTTAAACTCAATTTTAATTAACAAAATTGTGTGCCCAAAACATCCAAAGCATAAGGTGCTCTGAGATGATTTTTGTTGTGTGTAGTTTCTATTTTGGTACCTAGCATTCCTCCTGACATGTTGTGGGTTTTGTATTATTTAACTGTATTTTTTTCCAGGAAGCAACACTTAAAAAAAAAAAGAAAGCACTGCTGATATCAAAATCTCAACTGAGCTTTATTCATTTTGATTTATCCCATAACTAGACTCGTGTGTAGTTTCTATTTTGGTACCTAGCATTCCTCCTGACATGTTGTGGGTTTTGTATTATTTAACTGTATTTTTTTCCAGGAAGCAACACTTAAAAAAAAAAAGCACTGCTGATATCAAAATCTCAACTGAGCTTTATTCATTTTGGTTTATCCCATAACTAGACTCAATGTCTACAAGCAATGTAAACTGGAGAGTTGAACAATTAGCTACTGAACACTGTCCCTGAAGCTACTATTCTCCCAGTTGTTTCTTGGTGTCATGATTATCAGAATAATTACTTCCTCTTTTTTAGTGTAATTGTAGCCATATCTCAGTGCCTATGGCACAAATATTTAATAAAACGATCTTGGGGGTCTTACAATTTGATTGCTGGGAAAACACAGCATCTGATCAAGCTTCTATAATAGAAGCATTAATTTTATGTATATAATATCTTGCCTGAAAGTTACAACAGAGAGAGCTTACAATTTCTGACAGGATTTTTCAAGTTGTATCTCTGAATACATTTTCAATGAAGGGATAAAAAGGTTTAAATTTGTGTTTTAGTCACTGTGTAAAAATGGGATAGAATCCTATCATACAAAGTTAGGTTCAGATGTCAATGCTGATGATGCCCCCCACACATAAGAATGTATGAAAAGGTTTAATACTCACTGAATAAGCTTTCTGAGCAGAACAGTGTGGCTATTGAGCAGATCCAAAATGGCTTGAAAGAGCAGAGGAAAGAGACTGGCTTGGGCTTTTCACGGTGGTTAAGGATGGTGGCTTGTGGTGAGGGGTTGGGACACGGGGCTAGTGTGGCTTAAACTTCTTGCCAGAGGGAGCACTAAGCTTTCTTATCCACTTGCCCAGAGGAAGGGCAGAAGGTGAAGAGAGAGGAGCATAGCATAGTCTTCATCAAGCAAACATAAAAAATGGAATCAGACTGTTGAAATTTGCATATAGCATTCTATTCCTAATGAATATTTTAGGTTAACTACTGATCATAATTTGCAAGGTTCTTAGTTGTTAACTAAAACTGATAATTTGAAAAAGATGAGATGTTCATTAATATGGCTTATCAAGTAGAAATAAATGACATGCAAGTTTTTATCTATAATGATGATTTAATTTTTTTAATTTTTTAATTTTAATTTTAAAAAAATTTTTAAATTTAATTAAAAAAATTTTTTTGAGTGTTTGTTTATGGCCTCTGCTATACAGAGCAGAGGTTTTGACACTGTAATCTGGCTAAAAGTCACCTGAAAATCTTGTTAAAACATATTGCTGGATATCATCCCCAGAGTTTCTGATTTAGTAAGTCTGAGGTGGGGTCCAATAATTTTCATTTCTAGCAAATTCCCTGATGATGCCAATGCTCTTGGTCCAGGGACCACACTTTGAGAATGACCAATCTTGAGTTCTTGAATTTTAATAATTTGTTTTCCAGAATCTTGTTCTTTTGAGAAATTTTAGCTTTTTTAATGTGATTAGATGATAAGCTTGGGGTGTTCATATTAAGTCATACAGATGGCCAACAGACATATGAAAAGATACTCAACATCACTAGTTGTTAGATAAATGCAAATCAAAACTACAATGAGATATCACCTCACACAAGTCAAAATGGCCATCACCAAAAAAATCTATAAACAATAAATGCTAGAGAGGATGTGGAGAAAAGGGAATGCTCATATACTGTTGGTGGGAGTGTAAATTGATACAGGCTTTATGGAAAGCAGTATGGAACAGTCACTTTGGAAAACAGTTTTTTAACAGTTCCTTAAAAAACTAAAAATAGAACTAGCATATGACCCAGCAATCCTACTCCTGGGCACATACCCATGGAAAACCATCATTCAAGAAAGATACATGCACCCTGATGTTCATAACAGCACTATTTACAGCAACCAGGATAGGGAAGCAACCTAAATGGCCATCAGTAGAGGAATGAATAAAGAAGACAAGGTACACATATGGGCTTCCCAGGTGGTGCTAGTGGTAAAGAACCTGCCTGTCATTGAAGGAGATGTAAAAGATGTAAATTCGATCCCTGGGTCAGGAAGATCCCCTGGAGGAGGACATGACAACTCACACCAATATTCTTCCCTGGAGAATCCCATGGACAGAGGAGCCTGGCAGGCTACAGTTCATAGTGTTGCAGAGTTGAATATGACTGAAAGGACTTAGCATGCACACATTCCCACATATACAATGGAGCCACAAAAAGGAACTAAATAGGGTCATATGTAGAAATGTAGATAGACCTAGAGCGTGTCATACAAAGTAAAGTAAGAAAGAGAAAAACAAATACCATATATTAACACATATATGTGGAATCTAGAAAAAGTGTATAGATGATCTTATTTTCATTGCAGAAATAAAGGCACAAAGAGATAAAATGTATGAATACAAAGGCAAAAAGGGGGAGTGCATGGAATTAGGATATTGGGATTACCATATATACACTTTGATACTATGTATAAAGTAAACAACTAATGAGAACATACTGTATAGAACAGGGAACTCTGGTTAATGCACTGTGGTGACTTGAATGGAAAAGAAGTCCTAAAGGCTGACTCATTTTGCCAAACAGGAGAAACGAACACAACATTGCAAAGCAATTATATGCCAATAAAAATTAATTTAAATTTTTTTTAAAAAAGCAAAAATATTTCAATGTTAAGAATTATTTGATTACTTTGTAATGTAGGAAACTGATTTAAACATATTGTGACTTGGTAAGCCTTGTTCATTGCTTACTGATTCTCTTCTCACCCAACAGAGAGAAGCACTTACATATCAGACACACTCTTTGCATGAATTACATCATCCAAATGGAAGGGAAGACTTAATTATTGTCACCAACAGACATGTTGTCACATGTTTTAACTCCATCTAGACCTGTGGATAATAGTAAAATATAAAAGAGTTAATTAATAGAAATTGTTATAAGCAGATAGAATATAATACATCAGAATATATTTATCATTTACTGATTATTAGCAGCAATTCATAATTTTTATCATCATAACAAAAAGTTACATGACAACTGGTTCATAGAAATTAGGACTAGGTTTGTAGTATCAGATCCTTTTTTAAAATAAGTTTACTATTTTAAATAGCAACGTTTAGAATCTGAGAAAGAAATATACAATTGGCATTTGAGCAAGGAGCACAAACAACAGAATCGGAATCTATGCTTTGGACCTAGTGTGTATATTTTAGGTCACTACACTCAACATTCAGATGTGTAGATTAGTCAAGAGGGGGCACATCGTGTTGTTTTACCTAGAGATGGATTTATAATAAAGCACTGGAACCAGAACTTGGAAAGAAAGAATTGGAACAAATTCTCAGGTGAATCATTGTTGGGGAGTGGGGATTGAAATGAGGAACCAGGTTATAAATGTTGGGTTTCCTACAGGAGCTGCCTTCTGTCTAACTACTCTGGCTTCAAGCATCATTCTTCATATGGCATGTAAGGATTAATATATGCTTGAATACCTAAGGAAATGAACCATAGAGACTGGGTCCTGTGAGTTTCAAAGAACAGGCACACTGTCCTTCAGGTGTCATGGGGAGTTACCACAGTTTTTATACCACCATGTTGATTCCCTGTCAGATTTCTTTCTCTACTCTTGTCAAATTAGGCTTTTTATTTTCTGTCCACTCCTCTGTTACCAGAGGAAAATATCTGTCCCTCCTCTGAATTAACAAAGGTATGGGGTTCTTACCTGTGTGTGTTGCAATAAAGACCAGTAATATCCCTTACAAGTTTTTCTTTTTTTAAATGTATATTTCCTGATTATTAACATCTAACATAAAACCCAATAGTTAATAAATGATGAACACCTTGGTCAAATTAACATTATCTTAAAAGTCTAGTGATTTAAAAATAAATTGAAAGATAACATTTTCCCTTCTTTGTTTAATGTTCTCTGGATTTTCACTCTGGTTTTGGTCTGAACCTCAGGTTAGTATTGTCATCTGTTAAGGAAAAAAATAAAGCAAGTAGTCCAACTTGTTATTTTCTGGGGAATCTTCCTTTACCCACAAGGTTTAGATATCTGTTGCAATAGTTTTACTGTCTGAACCACCAGGGAAAAGTTTAGAACATGTACTGAAAAGAAAGACTTTTAATCTGATGCTTTAACTAAATTTAAAATAGGAGCATGTTTTTCCATGTTGTATAGGAGAATTCACATTTGATTTTTCGAATATATCTTCTTACAGTGGAGGAAAGATCTGTGTTAGAGTACAAAAATCTTGAGTCTTTTATGCAAATCTATTTATACTAAAATATTAAATAATTACATATAATTTATCTTTCGATAATAAGTTTCTAATTCTCAATCCTGGCACAATCTACAATATGAGAATAAGAACTGTGTTCCCACTGAAAGCAGACTTAGTGATAAGAATGTTTGTTATTTTCCTAAATATAATCTGGGTAAGCAATAATATCAAGTCAATTTATTGACTTGATAATAAAAACAAATCAATAATGTCAGTGTCATAGATTTAAATATCATGGGTCAAAAGATGAATTCATTTCCAGTTTCGCTGCTTCTAGCCTGATTTCTTCACCAATTTTTGCCAAAAAATTCTTACCTGAGAACACAATCCTTTTCCTTGATCAGCATTTTCAGTATTTAAACATTGCCAAAAAGATAGTATCAAAAATTTTTTTCATATCATATAAAGCTCTTCACAACATGGCTTCTACCTCTCTGTCACTCTCATCTCTCACCATTTTCTGTCTCCTTGTACTTAAAACTGAAAAATACTGAACTGCTTCTCTTTCAACAAAGAGCATGCTCTTCCCAAATCCCTTTCCAACAAGCATCTTACCACTTCCATTTGAAATGCTTTCTACATGAACCAACTTAGATATTTCTTATTCACTCTTTCTGTTTCAGTCTAAATTTTCTGTTTTGTTTTGCCTTCTGAGGAACATTCTCAGGCTTTCACTAAGAGTGGTGCTTCTTTGTTTCCATGGTCTTAGTACAAATAAGTATCTCAAATTTTGGTAAATTTAATATGAAATGCAGAAATCTGATGATCTGTTTTTCTATAGGTTATGCTGTGAGAAAATTCTCTATGATTTTATCATATTCCTGCAGGATCCAGATCTAAACAAATAGCATTGTGAGGATGGTCACATAACAGACAGCCATGGAAACCAGATATTTCTCCTTTCCAAAGATAAAATCTCCCTCTTTAGAGATGCCTTCTCTCTCTCTCCTTCCACGGGAATTTGTTTAGTGAGTAATCTCTTTCTCTGGGGGAGAGGATGGGAAGGTGTGCCAGCAGTCTATAACATCTGAAAGTCTCCTATTTTGGAAATCCTTACCCTATAATGCAGATCCACTCCATGCACAGATAAATACTGACCTTCGTCCTCTTGCTCTATGGGGATAGTGGCTTTGAGAACCAGAGCTCGAGTATTGCTCTTATCACTGTTTTTTACTGTGACTAATAAAACACCTGTGTTTCTGACCCAGGGTCTGGTGTTCCTCAGCATACACACATGAAACACTGGCAGGTTAACTTGTTAGCTTGCAAGCCGGGTAAAATCTCAGACCCTGCTCAGCTGCTTACTTTATAAGCTCAGTACCTGAGTAGTACCTTGCATGTAGTGAATTCTTAATAAATGTATATTAAATGAATGATTGGGCTAGTCAGTGAAGGGTAGAGGAAGACTTCCACTGATATAGCCAATATCAGTAAAAGTTGTGAATGATATTGAAATTGATTATAAAGATTTTGATGTATGTATCTAGCACACCCCTCTGGGATATCTGCATATTTCATTGTCACCAAACTATTGTATTAATCTGTACTGAAAACTGATAGTAATGGAAATGAAAACTCTTTATCCATAGAAAAGCAAACTAAATTTGTCCAGTAAATAATGACCAGTTTTACATCCATTTGTAGATTCATGTCAGCATTGTAGGCTGCCTAAATTGCCTATAGTGTATACTGCCTACATTCATACTTATGTTTGTTCAGATTTTCCTTTGAATTGATTTTAACATCTTATTGGTTCATTGAGTTGTTAGAAAAATCTTGGATGTGTGTTCACTTTATAGTTAAAGTTACATCAATTAAGTTATGATAAAGTTATACTAAAGTTAAATTTTTAAAAGTATCCCTAATACCAGTGATAAAGCCTTTTCTGTGTGTGTGTCAGTGTATGTGTATGAAAGAGCTATTCTATTTCTCTGTTTTAGAGTGTCCCCAATTTTTTTCTTTGGCATTTTCCAAACCTACAGATCACAGAGTGTCTATAATCATTGCAATATTTAGACTACCTTGTGGTTTTCATATGCGCTGTAGATTTTTTAATATTTAAATTGTTTTGGGAAAAATACATGGTAAAGTAAACAAAGTGACCTACAAATCTGACCAACCCATTGCATTATAAATCAGAATAATATAGATTTTAGGTTTGTAAAATAAATAAATAACATTCATGATACATTTTAAAACGGAGTCTAAGTATAGCCAGCAAAGGAATAGAAAATATCTAGGTAGAATGAATCATAGCCATGCCTTGACATGACTGAGCACCCAGAAGGCATGAATTTTGAACGGCTGCTGAGAAGATTCACACTGCTGGCTGCAAATCTTGCCAAAAGCAAACTTATTTCCAGGAAATTATGAAGTTCTTTATCCCAATTCCCCTTAAATAAAACAGTGAAAAGAATGTTTTCCAGAAAAATTTGTATTCAGAAAATGAAATTAAAGATAGAAAGCCCTTAATCACTATTGCTATACAGACAGATCCTTCTATTTATAAGAAGTAAATCCAATAGAAATAGAAATTCAAGTATGCAGAAAAACATTATATTGCAAAGCAAGAGAAACAATAACTACCTTTTAAAAAAATAACTAGTAAATTTATTCAAATTTCATCAGTTTTTTTTTTTTTTCCTTAACTAATGTCCTTGAGTTCAGGATCCAATTCAAGATTTCAGATTGCATTTAGGTTTGTTTCTCCTTAGTCTCCTTTCGACTGGGAAAGTTCCTCATTCTGTCATGTCCTTGGCACATTTAAAAAGTTCTAGTCAATTTTATAGAATGTCCCTCAGTCTGGGACTGTGTGATGTTTTTTCATGGTTAGATTGCTAACTATGAATAGTAATGTATTATTGGGATGAATACCAGAGGGGTGACGTCACTTTGGTTTGTTACATCAGCTGTTGCATCATGATGATATATTTTCTTACTGGTGATGTTAACCTTGACTGCTTGTCTATGGTGATGTTTCCCAGGTTCCTTCACCATGTAGTTAGTATTGATCTCTTTGTAATTGGGAAAGTAAATATTTTAAGAGAGGTAACTTGAGTCTAGGCAAATATCTTATTTTCTCATAAAACTTTGATTCTATTTTTTAGCACCTATTGGTAGATCTTGCCTGTAAGCCAATGCTGCTGAGGATGTCTTCTTGGCCATTTTCTATTTTCCTCAGTCCTTTTATGTGTATTGATTGGAAGTCTTCTCTTAAGAGTTGCCCCTTCTCACCCATTTGCTTATGTAATCAATTATTTAGGAATATTTTATTCTTTGAATTATGAATCAATACTGTCAAAAATTACTTTTTGCTCAAATGATTCCAGCTATGGCCATTTGGAGCTCCTCTGGATTGGCTTCTGTGCCTTCCAGTTTATCTTCGCACTTTTTAAAAATTTTTGGTAGGCAGGTGGGGTGGAGTTTCTCCACAATGATATACTCCAGTACTCCAACATTATTTTATATTTTTCCTTGCCTCAGCCTGAAATCAATCACTTTTCTAAAGAACCTTGGTCGGCTTCTTAGGATATGAAAAATATTTTTTAAAACTTACTAATTTGGAGGCTAATTACTTTACAATATTGTAGTGGTTTTTGTCATACATTGACATGAATCAGCCTAATAAAAATAAATGAAAAAAAATTAAAAAAAAGATATTTAAGTGGAAAAAAAACTTCCTAATTTGATAAATGATCTTCTTCAAGGCTTAATGCAGGAATTTCCTAGTATTTCATAATTGTTCATGATTTTATTGAGATATTCCTGTATGTTTTCATTAGAAAACAATATAAGTAGAGTAATACAAATGAGAAGACACCTGATTTTATGTGGTGGTCGTCTATGAAATAAGAAAACAAAAAAAAAAACTTCTGTTTTCTTAAAAACAACAGCAATGAAGAAAAATAAAGAAATTGCAAGTTTTCAGAAGAGCAGTCAATACCTATTGAATTCTAACCTATAAAGAGTACTGTGGGAAGTGCTGTAATAAGCAAAAAGGTGGCCTCTGCCCTTAAGAAGTTGTGTTGCCACAGTGAGACCAAGTAATCATTTAAAAAACAAACAAGTGCCAGGATACTATGGGATCACATAGGTCACATGTTACATTGTCCTCAATGTATACAACATTTCAACATCGTATTTTTCCTTCAGTTACTTTTGTTAGATCTCTTCTCCTATGGGAGAACACCTGCACTTTTTCAGCACCACCTAAAATCCAATTCTTTCAAGAATTTTTCCATTATGAGTTCATCTGTTCCCAAGATACATACCTAACATCTACCGTTTGTAAAGCAAAGAGGACAAGATGGCAACTAAGATATCTTCCTTGACTTTAAGGAATGTTTAACTCATAGGGACCAATCCTTTCTGACCTCTCAAGTCCATGTTGTTTCATTTTTTTTAATTCTGAAAATACCTATGCAAAGTAATAAGCCTGTGAGAATATCCATGACATTTTCTATTTGCATTATTTTCTACTTAGTCCATGTAGGTTTACTTCACCTCATCATCTTAGAGATTTAATTTGCTTGAGTGAAAGGTCTATATCATCTCTTTTATCCTCACAGCACTGACCAGTGGTAGTTAGCTAATAGATGGATAAAAATGCTAATTATCATTTTCAACATCAAAGGCTTTAGTAAACAGAATGTAAATCTGCTGGATTCAAAGAGCTGTCCTAATTTTCTATTTGCTAAACTGTTGATAATACTTCATGGTGTTGCCATGAGGATGAAATGAACTACATATCACGTAACATTTGGAAAATAATTTAGAACATAGTAAACATTTAATGTTATTAATTTTTAACATGAATTTATGAGTAGCATTAATATTATATGTGATAAAGAGCACAGCCTATTTATGAGTACCGAAGAGGAGAGTAATACGGTCAGGTGTGGATAACGGAAGTATAATTATGGACCAACGCCAATGTCACACTACTTGACTGTTCTGTCTCTGTTCAACATTCTCACAAATTTAATTTTTCTTGTTGCAAAAGTGTTTGAAGAATTAACTTTTCAAGTAAAATTGTTTTTATGAGCTCCATTAAGTTAATGAGGTCAGTTTTGTTATGCTCACCCAGTGAAGGCAAATGCCTTCACCTTCCAGGCTCCTCTCAGTATTAAGGGTTTGGACCTTTAGTAAACATCAATTTTCAAAGATGCACACAATGGCATTCAAAATTAAACAACTTTAAATTATTATTATTTAATGCTAAGAGATACAAGTACTTATGACTGATACATAAAGTATGAAGAACATCTACTAACTACCTAATTTATAATAAGTAAGCAAGAAATTGGATTCATTTGTGTAAACTTCCTTCATTCCATCACTTGCCTCTTTTTTCCAAAAAGGACTGACTCCCTGGATTGTGCGTTTATTACTTCGTCATTTTTCCTCAAATGTTTAAAATTAAATATGTATGCCTGAATTTGTCCAATTTTTCACATCCTTTGTTATTGTATAAATGAACACATACTGTATATAACTCGTTCAGTTCCTCAGAATAATGTCAAAACTTATGCATTTGTTTATCTGCAACTATATTTTATGCATTTTACTGTTGTAAAAAAAGTCTAATGTATGAATATACCACAGCTTTTTCACAACAACTAATGCTAGAAATTTTGGTTTTCAAGGTGTTTTCAGTATTTTTTTCAGCTTTATTGTATATGATTTTAGTATTCATGATTAAGAGTTTTATTGTAAATGTGTTGACTCCATATTGTAAAGTTAAATTATCCATACCTTAAACTTAACCATAGAATTTGTTGGTGTTGTTCAGTCACTAAGTCATGTTTGACTCTTTGCAATCCAATGGATTGCAACACACCAGGCTCCTCTGTCCTCCACCATCTCCCAGAGTTTGCTCAAATTCGTATACATTGAGTTGGTGATGATATCTAACCATCTCATCCTCTGTGGCCCCCTTCTTTTGCGTTCAATCTTTCCCAGCATCAGGGTCTTTTTCAATGTGTCAGCTCTTCATATCAGGTGGCCAAAATATACCATAGAATACTGAATTATTTAATTCAGGGTACCAATTTACAGTGCAAAAAATATTTCTGTTACTCCTCATTCTTGCCATCAGCTTTCAAGTTTTTTCAATATGTGAGGTGTGAAATTATACTTTGTACTGTTTGAAATTTACAGTTAACTATTATTTAGTAATGACATAATGTTTCTTATGTTTATTGGTCAATTAGAATTCCTTTTCTCTGAAATGACCTTTTGCATTTTTGATTTATGCAGGAATTTGATATGTTGAGTCATCCTATCTATAAATAAACTATATTTCTTCACTTATTTTAATTTTTAAAAATTTTTCTCAATAACATTGCATAATTTCTTATATAAAGATTTTACACATTGTTTCAATTTATTTGCATGTTTTCTGCTCAGGAATATACTTCATGGAAGGTATTTGACTACTGCCTCAAATTCTTTAAGTCTTTTCTGGTGGCTGAGCTGGTAAAGAATTAGCCTGCAAAGTGGGAGACCTGGGTCCTATCCCTGGGTTAGGAAGATGCCCTGGAGAAGGAAATGGCTACCCACTCCATTATTCTGGCCTGGAGAATTCCATGCGCTGTATAGTCCATGGGGTTGCAAAGAGTCTGACATGACTGAGCAACTTTCACTTTCAATTTCTTTAAGCAATTCCAGTCTTTTTCATCATAATGGGTAATTACAATTTTATCAAAATTTTCCATTTTTAACTTTTCACATTTATTTGCATAATCTTATCAAAACATCACTTTTATGTTTGTAGTACAATTTGTCCCTTTCTATTTGTCTGATTATCTGTTATTCGTTCCACTTCTTCCTAGAAATCAGTCTTGAAAGTTTGTCAACTTTATTGACCTTTTCAAAGGTCCTATACTTTGATTTTGTTGATCTTCTACTTCTTACTCTATTAATATATGATGTTCAATATTTCTTTCCTTCTAAATCTTTAGACTATTCCTCTCCTTTCCTCTAATTTCCTTACTTGTATGTTTCTCTTATTATTTCCATCCTTTTATTTTTTTCTAAAAAATATTAATAGATGGGATCAATGTTTTCATTTTTAAATCAATTTTGATGAATTCCAGAAATTCAACATGTATTATTTCCATTGTCATTCAGTTCAACATATTTTCCAGTACTCTATTATTAGTTTTCCTATCTTCTACAAGTTCCTGTGAAAAATGAGTTCACTTCTATACATTCTGATTATATAGTTTATTCTGTTTTGTTTTATTTAAGTCTTCTATAACCTTTACTGATTTAATTTTTCTTCATTTATCAATTACAGGGAGAATTTGGTAATAATGCTTTATTATGGAAGTGGTGTCATCAACTTTTATTAAGATCTATCAAATTTTATGTATTTTTTCAATATTGTTTAATGCATCAAAGTATGTAACTATTATATACTTCTGATGTATTGAAACATGCATTGTAAGTTGGTGGATCTATCTTCAAGTTTAAGGGGAAGCCACACTTGTAGAGGGCTGCTCCCAGCCAATACCTGTATAGCTGGGGTGCACTGGCTGTTGGCCAATTTCTGTGAAACACAAGGTTTTACTGATAGGCAACTCCTCATTGGCCAAATCTTTTTATACCTGTTCTTCAGTCTGAGTCTCTTACTACTCAATTTTCTTTCTTTTTTCCTCTCCTTCAATGAGTCAGATAGCCTTTATGAAACTTTTTATACCTTTTCTTGCTCCCTCTCTTTCACTTTTCACACTTTTTCCCAAAACATTCTCTTGCACTTCTAATCCCATTTTTGACATCTGCTTTTCAGGACAGTGATATGTGTATCGTCTCTTTTTCATGTTTCTATTTCTCTTCTCTTTGCATCTCTCTGCTAGATAATTTCTCTCATTACATTCTCTTTCCCACTATTTCATTATAAGTTACACAGTCTATGTCTTTATTTTTAATGATAACAGTAAAAACTGCAATGCATATTTAATTATAAAATATAAACTTGATTATTTTTAAGGCATATAATATATTGCTGTTGCTATCATATTACTTGGAACAATGAATGAGATATATCTCACAATGATATATCAAACTGGATTTCTTTTTCTTTTTTTTTTTCCCTACTTGGACTTTATTTAGTTTTCTAAGTCTGTAGATCGATGGCTTTGCAGTTCAGCTCAGGTGAGTTCAGTCACTCAGCCGTGTCCGACTCTTTGCAACTCCATGAATCGCAGCACACCAGGCCTCCCTGTCCATCATCAACTCCCAGAATTGTCCAAACTCATGTCTATCAAGTCAGTGATGCCATCCAGCCATCTCATCCTCTGTCATCCCCTTCTCCTCCTGTCCCCAATCCCTCCCAGCATCAGGATCTTTCCAATAAGTCAACTCTTCGATGAGGTGGCCAAAGTATTGGAGTTTCAGCTTCAGCATCAGTCCTTCCAATGATCACCCAGGACTGATCTCCTTTAGGATGGACTGGTTGGATCTCCTTGCAGTCCAAGGGACTCTTCAAGAGTCTTCTCCAACACCACAGTTCAAAAGCATCAATTTTTCGGCACTCAGCTTTCTTCACAGTCCAACTCTCACATCCATACATGACCACTGGAAGAAAACATAGCCTTGACTAGATGGACCTTTGTTGGTAAGTAATGTCTCTGCTTTTTAATATGCTGTCTAGGTTGGTCATAACTTTCCTTCCAAGGAGTAAGCGTCTTTTAACTTCATGGTTGCAATCACCATCTGCAGTGATTTTGGAGCCCCCCAAAATAAAGTCTGACACTGTTTCCACTATTTCCCCATCTATTTCCCATGAAGTGATGAGGATGCCATGATCTTAGTTTTCTGAATGTTAAGCTTTAAGCCAACTTTTTCACTTTCCTCTTTTACTTTCATCAAGAGGCTTTTTAGTTCCTCTTTACTCTCTGCTGTAAGGGTGGTGTCATCTGCATATCTGAGGTTATTGATATTTCTCAAGGCAATCTTGATTCCAGATTGTGCTTCTTCCAGCCCAGCATTTCTCATAATGTACTCTGCATATAAGTTAAATAAGTAGGGTGACAATATACAGCCTTGACGTACTCCTTTTCCTATTTGGAACCAATCTGTTGTTCCATGTCCAGTTCTAACTGTTGCTTCCTGAACTGCATACAGGTTTCTCAAGAGGCAGGTCAGGTAATCTGGTATTCCCATCTCCTTCATAATTTTCCACAGTTTATGGTGATCCACACAGTCAAAGGCATTGGCATAGTCAATAAAGCAGAAATAGATATTTTTCTGGAACTCTCTTGCTTTTTCGATGATCCAGCAGATGTTGGCAATTTGATCTCTGGTTGCTCTCCCTTTTCTAAAACCAGCTTGAACATCTGGAAGTTCACGGTACACATTTTGCTAAAGCCTGGCTTGGAGAATTTTGAGCATTACTTTGCTAGCATGTGAGATGAGTGCAATGCTGTGGTAGTCTGAACATTCTTTGGGATTGCCTTTCTTTGGGATTGGAATGAAAAATGATCTTTTCCAGTCCTGTGGCTACTGCTGAATTTTCCAAATTTGCTGGCATATTGAGTGCAGCACTTTCACAGCATCATTTTTCAGGATTTGAAATAGCTCAACTGGAATTCCATTACCTTCATTAGCTTTGTTCACAGTGATGCTTTCTAAGGCCCGCTTGATTTTGCATTCCGGGATGTCTGGCTCTAGGTGAGTGATCACACCATCGTGATTATCTGGGTCATGAAGGTCTTTTTTTGTACAGTTCTGTGTATTCTTGCCACCTCTTCTTAATATCTTCTGCTTCTGTTAGGTCCATACTATTTCTATCCTTTATCGAACCCATCTTTGCATGAAATGTTCCCTTGCTATCTCTAATTTTCTTGAAGAGATCTCTAGTCTTTCCCATTCTGTTGTTTTCCTCTATTTCTTTGCACTGATCACTGAGGAAGGCTTTCTTATCTCTCCTGGCTATTCTTTGGAACTCTGCATTCAAATGGGAATATCTTTCCTTTTCTCCTCTGCTTTTCCCTTCTCTTCTCTTCACAGCTATTTGTAAGGCCTCCTCAGACAGTCATTTTGCCTTTTGCATTTCTTTTCCATGGGGATGGTCTTGATCCCTGTCTTCTGTACAATGTCTCAAACCTCCATCCATAGTTCATCAGGCACTCTCTCTATCAGATCTAGTTCCTCAAATCTATTTCTAACTTCCACTGTATAATCATAAGGGATTTGATTTAGATCATACCTGAATGGTCTAGTGGTTTTCCCTACTATCTTCAATTTAAGTCTGATTTTGACAATAAGCAGTTCATGATCCGAGCCACAGTCAGCTCCCATTCTTGTTTTTCACTGACTGTATAGAGCTTCTCCATCTTTGGCTGCAAAGAATATAATCAATTTGATTTCAGGTTGACCATCTGGTGATGTCCATGTGTAGAGTCTTCTCTTGTGTTGTTGGAAGAGGGTGTTTGCTATGACCAGAGCGTTCTCTTGGCAAAACTCTATTAGCCTTTGCCCTGCTTCATTCTGTACTCTAAGGCCAAATTTGCCTGTTACTCCAGGTGTTTCTTGACTTCTTACTTCTGCATTCCAGTCCCCTATAATGAAAAGGACATCTTTTTTGGGGGGGTTAGTTCCAAAAGGTCTTGTAGGTCTTCATAGAACCATTCAACTTCAGCTTCTTCAGTGTTACTGGTTGGGGCATGGGATTGGATTACCGTGATATTGAATGGTTTGGCTTTTAGCAGTTTTGAAAAATTCATCACATCAAATACTATTTCCACTCAAATTCTGTCTTATCTTTCTCTAACTTTGTGGAGACATACTTTAGATTGTCTTGTTTTATACTCTATATCTTTTCATTTATCTCTTGTATGCCCCATCTCTTTATCTTTCTGGGCTGCATTCTAGGAAATAATTCAAATTTATATTCTGATTTATTGAATATTTAGCTAATTTTGTTAATGTCAAATCTATTGATCTTTAAATGTATGTTGTTGCATTTTTTACTTCTATGAGTTCTATTTATATCTATTTTTTATCAGTTAGGTCAATTTTTATGATTTTCTGCTGTTTACTTATATTTTTAATCCCCATTCTTTATCTAATAGTTCTAATATGTATAGTCTCCATGCATCTGATACTGCTGTTCATGGTTTCTCTCATTTATAGTGTCTTGTTCTTTGTGTTTTGCAACTTTTGCCATACTTTTGTGGTTTTTGAAACTTAGTGAGAATTACCTGAGGTTTGCATTGAAGGCAGGCATGTAAACTTCTGCTCTGGAGACCAGTAGGCAGTTCAGTTCAGTCGCTCAGTCGTGTCTGACTCTTTGCAACCCCATGAATCGCAATACACCAGGCCTCCCTGTCCATCACCAACTCCCGGAGTTCACTCAAACTCATGCCCATCGAGTCGGTGATGCCATCCAGCCATTTCATCTTCTGTTGCCCCCTTCTCCTCCTGCCCCCAACCCCTCCCAGCATCAGTAGGCAGAGATTACCTCAAACTATAATAATTCATTTCATTGTCCCACATAAGAGACTGATTCAAAATTCCTATTTTCGGGTTTGAAGCTTGAAAGGGACTGTTGAGATTCTTTTGCCACCTGATTTGGTTGTTACAATGTCTTCTTTGTCATTTTGACCTGTCCCACTTGACATACTGTTTTACCTGCAGACATCCATTAGGCTGTCAGGAGGCTTTTATGTCCACAAATTGTCAAACCTATGTCAATATCTCTGCTTGAGACCCCTCAGGCCACCAAGGTAATATGAAAAAATGCTGCATAATATTTGAATGTCAGATTATAGTTACAGCTGTTCAAGAGACACGGCTTTCTTCCCTCCACTAAGCACCAAGGCAGGGATTTCCTCATTTGGAAGAAACCATGGGTTTCACTCTAGTTCACCCTTTAGGTCTCTTCTACTTAGGTAGCTTTTGGTTTTGACTTTTTTCTGCTACCCAAAAGGAAATAAAAAAAACCCAAGTTCAAGTTTCCCAGGTTTGGCAAGTGCCCAAGTACCCTCTACAAAATCAGCTTCTACTCTGTTTCTCCTCTGACTCACTTTCCCCTCCTCTTATGACTCTGCTTTCCTCCTCCAGCGTCTGAGAAATACCTAATGTTCTAACTCACATAAGGGTATTCGTGTATTCCAGGTGGGCAACATCTATTCCAACACTTGGCTGTTATCAGTAGACAGGTCTTCCAGGCCCTTAGATAACACAGTGTGAGAAATGGAAGTTTCATCTATGTTCCAGTGGAGGGTGGGGTGGTGGGGGTTGCTGAAATGAGGTTGTTGTTGCCAATTTGACACTGAGAGAAAACACATTTCTAAACAGTCAGGACTGAGATATTGGATCACAAACTAGCCAGGCTCTTTCCACTGCTACTTGCTCCTACACAGTGTTTACTTAAAATCTTAGGCAACAATGTGAGATTTTTATTTTCAGAATCTGTCTTATTGTGAAATACATGTTTTCTTTTGCTCTGGACCACTTTGTGTGGGAGTAACTTCTTTCCACTTCATTCCTCATGTGTGCTTTGGTTAAAAAAATAAAAATAAAAAGCAGATTAGAGAGGAAGGCTTTGTGAGTGGATGTTTTGTCTTTACCTAAATAGAGGGAAACCTGCTGAAATAATACCATGCAGAGAACATGACATCTCCAAATACTTTCCAAGTTGTAAATAGTAGAGCAGAAATAGTCAAAAGGGTTTATATCATCTATTAAAGACCCTCATGATCTTTTAAATGCCTCATAGGCTTAAGGTAAGTATCTAAACAAAGTAACCCAGTAAAGAACCAGGGGATCCTCTATAAATAGTCATGGAAAAATATGTGGTTCTATCCATCAATAAAAAAAATACTTTTCCACTAGGCATTATTTTAAATGGACATTATGAAAGACACTGATATTATCTTTCCAACTTTCTTCACTGGATCATGATTTCTTTTTTTTAAAAGGACTATGTTGCATGTGCATGCTAAGTCACTTCAGTCATGTCCAACTCTCTGCAACCCTATGGACTGCAGCCCACCAGGCTCCTCCACCCATGGGATTCTCCAGGCAAGAATACTAGAGAGGGTTGTCATGCCCTCCAGGGGATCTTCTCGACCCAGGGATCAAACCCAGGTCTCCTGGGTCTCCTGCAGTGGCAGGTGGATTCTTTACCACTAGCACCACCTGGGATGCTCTAGTATGAACATAGAGGGGCCTATTAAAATTGCTTAGGTTTAAATTACATTTAGTATATTTAAATTAAAACTGAAATCACCTAAGCTTTAACTTATTAATATTTTTCCATTTACAGATGTAGTCAGTTTTATACAAAAAAGGCCATACTTTTCACTTCCCTGATAAATGCTTGGTTTCTCAAGTTTAACTGATTAAAATTCCTTAAAAACTAGTCTCATTTATAAATGTATCTGTACTCTCTTGAACATACTAACACAGCATTTTAGAGTAATATGTTTAATTTTTTTAAAAAAAGCATTTTAAGTGACTAACAGGGCAGCCATAATAATCTAACAAACAAGTTCACCCTGGGTCTTAAGCAACTTTTATGAATCGGATAACTCAAACTGATAAAGGTAGTAGATCATTTTCTCTTACATTGCTAAATGCTATTAGCCAATGCTTCAAATTCTTACACTCTCCAAATTACAATCAAAAGTCTGAAACTGATTTTGAGAACAACATTAAAATAATAATATTAATGCTATGGATTTTGATTAGTACATCATAGCTTATATTTACAGCCTTTTTTTGTGTGTGTGTGAAGTCATTTGTTCACTAAAAAGAAGTCAGTTTTACTAAGCTAGACAATCTGAAGTTGCAGGGTGATAACTGGGCCAGCCACAAGGTTACCTGGACTTCTCAGGTGGCACCATGGTAAAGAATTCGCCTGACAATGCAGGAGACGAGGGTTCGATCCTTGGGTTGGGAAGATCCCCTAGAGTAGGAAATGGCAACCCACTCCAGTATTTCTGCCTGGAAAATTCCATGGACAGAGGAACACGGCAGGCTCCAGGTCCATGGGTTCTCAAAGAGTCAACACGACTGAGAATTAGACACATACACACAAGGTTACCTAGAAGTTGGGGACTCAAATTTAGAACCTGAAACTGGGCGGTACATACTCCCGTATGGATATCCTCAACTCCTTTTATAGAAGACTTAACAATTGCCATGTCAAGTAGAAATTCCATGCCAAGATTTTAATATGGGGTGAGCCTTATATCCACCTTATTTGCCAATTTTCTTAAATATTTTATTGGATTAAATTAATCTCTTTATTAACTGAATATATCAATCACTGTTCCATACTCACTTTACATCTAATTTGTATTCAGTGATGGTTTCAAAATCATTCCTTGATAGTGTTATCAGATAAAATACTGAGTAGGCATTTAACTTTAACTTCCAGATTAACAGCAAATAATTTTAAGTACATTTTATGCTATGCTTGGAATCCAGTTATACTAAAATATTATTTATTATCTATCTGGAATTCAAATTTAATTGGGTATCCTGTATTTTTATCTGCTAAATTTGGCAGCCCTTATCCTCAACATAAGATTTCCAGAAGTTATTGTATAAGTTTTACTTTTATTAAGTTATTCTCTTACCTTTTCTATAGACTCATGGAGGTTATAACTCCATTATTCCTCCCCCTCACCTTCTGGGAAAATACATGGCCTCAAATAGATGTTCAATGAAAATTTTTTTATGAAGCCTTCTTCTGAGAATCTAATTTTACTGTCAGCCTCCAGATCAGTTTGGAAATTATACAAGTGTTGGGCTGGCTGATATGAGTCTCTAGGGAAAAAAGAAAATACATGAAGTTACTGAAAGGTATGATGTGCCTTCAGACCCACTCGTGTGGTAGCATAATGTCACATGGAGGACAGGTACATACATTTGTATGTTCAGTCAGTTCAGTCATTTAGTCATGTCCGACTCTTTGCGACCCCATGGACTGCAGCATGCCAGGCTTCCCTGTCCATCACCAACTCCCAGAGCTTTCTCAAACTCATGTCCATTGAGACAGTGATGCCATCCAACCATCTCATCTCCTATCGTCCCCTTCTCCTCCCATCTTCAATCATTCCCAGCATCAGGGTCTTTTCTAGTGAGTCATATTTTTGCCTCAGGTGGCCAAAGTATTGGAGTTTAAGCTTCAGCATTAGTCTGTCCAATGAACATTCAGGACTAATTTTCTTTAGAATAGACTGGTTGGATCTCTCTGCAGTTGAAGGGACTCTCAAGAGTCTTCTCCAACACCACAATTTGGTTAATACAGTATTGCTACTAAGTGAGCACTGAAGACCTATTTTGAGCAAGTTTGCTGCTGAGCTATTCAAGGAGCTGCTGATGCTCCTCTCTAGACAGATCATGGTCTGCTGGATGTGGTCTGCAGAGCCCCTCATCAGGGGTTAAAAGCCATGCTTCATTAGCAGGTTCTTCCTACCAGGACTTCTCACCAGTGCTCTCCCCATTGTAAAATGCATACAAACTATCTAGTGGCTCTGATTCCTGAGTGGCATGTATATGCTTGATTTAAGAGATTAATGACAAGGAGAGTGGTCTTTAGAATACATTACAGAAAAAATGTAGGACACTGAAGGAGACTATCCAGATTACCCAAAGTTTGTTCTCAGGACCAGGGCAGTTTTTGAATTAAAATCTCTGATTTGAGGACCTTACTGATTTTTCCCCTGTGCAGTTTGAAAAATTCTTCAGTGATCCTAGACTTACTTATCCTGATACTTCAGATAAGAGTTTGGGGGATGAATGGGGAATCAATATTCTTTTTAGAAACAAACCCAAATCACCTTCAAATGACTCTGTGAATATGTCAAACTATCACTAAGATTGTAGGAATGAAGAGGGCATTTATGAAGAAATAAAATCCTCACAATTATGGAATATATAGCTAGAGAGTTCAAAAATGCAATTTACAAAGAGCACCTAACTATAAAATGCTTTTTTTCTTTCATTATCTGAATAGAGCATAATCAACGTGGAATAATATAAAATTTTAGGGCCAAAAGGAACTGAGCTTATTCAAACTTCATTCATGAAATTACAAACACTGTTAGCAAATTTGATGTACTTATCTTCACAGTTCTATACACATATGTGGCAAAATGGGGTTCCAACATATACTGTCTTATTAAATAATTAATGTACTATTTTATAAGTGTAATTAACATGCATACTTAAAATTAATTTCTGTATAAATGAATATAAATATATGTTATCACATGAACTATTGAATAGTATACATTTTTTTACTTTCCAAAACTAATTTAACCAATCTCATGTGCCAGGATATTAGTATTTTTTCTTCTTTTTCTCTTAATTAACAATATTTCAATGAATATCCTTGTGCAACACCTTTGGATATATTTCATTTATTTTCTTAATACATATTCTTGGTATAGTGTTTTTCAGTTTTATATTGCTTAAGTTTTTTTAAGATGTATTTTCACGTTGCCTTGTCAAAAGTTTGCCTTGGGTAATGCCACCACCAGAGCCTCTCTCCACAAAGTAAGATTGTAAAGCAGAAAAGGGAGGAAATCCTATGTCTGCAAGTGGGGATGGAAAGTTTTAGAGAATTTAGAACTTAATCTGGGCTTAAAGAATAAGAATTTCAAGGGGGAAAAGAAGATAAATCTTCTGTAATGTTTTGATATTGTTGTTATTATTTTTTTAAATCACATTTGAGTTAGAAGAATTTCAATGTGCAAACTGGAAAGAAGCTTCATCCTTATTGCTACAGGGTCCCTCCTCCTTCAGTGTTCTAGGGCATCATGGCAGGACCCTTTCTTCTGCACACAGCTGGAGGGAGGATACTGCCCTCCACTCACGCTTCTGTTTCAGTCATTTTAAGTCATCACTTAACCAAAACAAAATTTTATGACAAAAGCAAGGACTTTCCAACATTAAAGTGAAACAAAGTGATCAACTCAAATGTTTCCATGCTCATTCACTCATAGTAGACAATTATGTCCACATTCTGCTCCTTGTCCCACCGTCTCTCCTCAACTTGCCTGTCAGCCATTTAGCTTTCCCTGGTTTCTCATATACAGAATATGGCCCAAAGAAAAATGAGAAGGGTCAGAATGGTAATAATAGTTCCTTTTCAGTTATAAATTTGTTCTTTTTCCAGTACAGGTTCTCCACAATTGAGAGCCAAAGAATTTTTTCCAAGCAGTGCTTGACTAGGAGGAGGAACATGAATAATTTTTAAGCCTAAATAACTTTTCCTTTCAAGTCCACCTTCTGTATGAAAAAATGCTATTACTAGTGTGCTGGTAAACAGCCTCCTCCTTCTACTCGGAGTATATTCAGAAAAAGTAGAACAGACAGCCTTTGCTGCTCTTTTGCAATTTTAACAAATTGCCATTTGTGTGTGTGTATAAGCAAATGCAAAACTCCTCCTTTTGTAGTGATCAAAACCTAACAACAAAGGCTTGTTGATTGACTAAGTTTTTCAATTTCTAATTAGCGAATTTTGTTTCCACCTTTGCAAACACCATAAATAAACCCCTTTTGCTTGGAAGCTAAAAGGCAAAGATCCTTTGAATCTCTACGTTATGACACATACTAAACAAAGCAAGTCTAGGTTTTGATGTTTTCTTTGGTTTAAACTTACACTGCAAACAAAAAGAAGTTAACACCTCAGCCATCAATTCTTAAATCTTACAAAAGGAAATTAACCCCTGTGGGAAAGGACTGCCATCTTCTTCCAAATAAAGATTTTTTTTTTTTTGGTAAAGAAAGAATGTTTTATTAAAAGCCTGTTAACAAGCAACAACAAACAAAAAGGAAACAAAAAGACCTTCTGTTTACTGAGGACTTGCCATGTTCAAGGCATTGTGGTATAACAGGCATATAGAGAATTTTTTCCCACAGAACTTTTACCATAATTTAATAAATTGACTTTTATTAGCCCCCAGAACAAGCTGAACATTAAGAGACTTACAAACTTTCTCATGGTCACATGGTAAGACATAAAGCAAACATTTGAGCCCAGATATATTTCACTCTAATACCCTGTCCTTTCTATTCACATTATAATATTACAGACTAGGACATAAAATATAGAACAGGCTTCAAATAACTAAATGAACTCATTTTCCTTTGGGCAATTTTCAAGGAAAGTGAGTAAACATGAATAGAAGTTGAGATACTTTTAAACTTTCTCTATGTAGTTAAAAAAAGTTTACTGGTATTTACTGGGAATTGACGTTTTTTGGGGCTTCCCAGGTGGTGTTAGGGGTAAAGAATCTGTCTGCCAATGCAGGAGACATAGAGTGGCAAGTTTGATCCCTGGGTTGGGAAAATCTCCCGAGGAAGGGCATGGCAACCCACTCCAGCATTCTTGCCTGAGGAATCCCATTGACAGAGGAGCCTGGCCACAAAGAGTTGAATAGGACTGAACTTAGCAGGCATGCTTGCAATTGTTTTATCAATGCAATAGAAAAATGATCTTTTTTTTGAAAAGG
Organism: Odocoileus virginianus; assembly: GCF_023699985.2. Classification (NCBI taxonomy): domain Eukaryota; kingdom Metazoa; phylum Chordata; class Mammalia; order Artiodactyla; family Cervidae; genus Odocoileus; species Odocoileus virginianus. The sequence continues at coordinate 33,462,387 of NC_069675.1, read as the reverse complement.
AGAGTATGCTAAAACTTGCATTTGAAAATATTGATCCTTATCCTATGCAAGATGAATATATTGTGTCCAAAAATGAGGTAAGGATGTTCTGAACATAGTTTTGGTAACAGGAAGCAACTAAAGAATCTAGGAGATATTTCCCAGGAGGATATAATGGGATTTGATGTTAGATTAATCCTGGGGAGTATAGAGAATGACATAACTAAATATGAGTTTTTCATGTTAAAAATCTAAAAGAAAAAAAAATCTAAAAGAATGTGCATGTCCTTATTAGAAATCAGCGGTTGATAGACTAGAGAATGCATATCCCCATTCAGGGCAGTCCTTGACAGGGGATGACTTAGTGCTTGATTCCTCAAGGGACTAGAGAAATATTATTGAGCATCTAAACTTGAAATTTGGATAGAAGTTGTGAGATTACTATTAAGGATCTGAAGTTTATTCATCATAAAATGGAAAATGAAAATTACAGTGCTTGTATTCATAAAAATCCTGGCCTCAAGTCCTAGAAACCTGTGAAAGTGAAGCTTGCCTGGAAGAAACAATCTCTTTATTGTCAAAAATCCAAGACTACACAATCTGCTGTAACTTCATGAGGCAAAGATTTTTAATCAAATCAGTAAAAGAAACTACCTTTCATCAGTCAGTCTCCTTACTCCTTTTTCTCAATTAGCAATTTTAACTTGCCCTCATTTGTATAGATATATACCCAGGTCAAGGGCTTCCCTGATAGCTCAGTGATAAAGAATCCAGTCCATAGGTTGCAAAGAGTCAGATACAGCTGAGTGACTTGGCACATATGCGCATATCCAGGTCAACTGCTTGACTCAGGTCACGTTCAGGAAGCCAAAAACCTTCCTGTCTTTTTTACCCCTTCATAATCCACATTAAGTTGTATTAAGTTAGGGACTTGACTCTAAGATAGTGGTTTCAGTCACATTTGAATCATATGAGATGAAATAAAGGAAAAAGAAAAGAAAAAAATTCTGATGCTCAGACCATTCAGATGCATTAAATCAGAATCTCTGCTGATGGCAGTAGGATACTGAAGTTTTAAAAATACTCCCCAGGTGATAATGATCTATAGACAGAGTTGAAAACCAGAGCTTTAAGGAAGCTCTAGAAAATACACTTCTTTCTAGAATACCATTCTAGAAAATACACTTCTTTCCCATTCTTTATTCTCCTCTCCTAATTAGTTAGCCATTGATGCTTCTCATCATGGTGAGTGATACACATTTACTCTTTTTCTCCCCAAATAAGATTTCTACCCATTTTTAAGCACTTGTGACTGCTTAGTTAATTTATTTTCATTTACACATCAACATTGAGACACCACATTATGTTTTAGAAAACATTTATCATGGAGTTTTATGTTTTGCAGAATTGAATCTTCAGTGTGGATTCATCATCAGGTTTCCCCCACCTCCTGGGGTTTGATTGGCAGGAACATATTTTCTCATGGAGTCCTGCCAATAACATTTATGAACAACAAACAAGACCAGGTCTCAGGAAGGGTTTGAATTGGTGGACATGACAGACATTTTGGCAGAAGCTTTCATTATTTAGCATGCCATTGTGAATTATTAATAAAATCCATTGTGAGGCCCTAGATAAGTTGAAATGGTCTTGTGAATCTTGCAAATGTTAGGGTTCAATATATTATTAATTAGATCATTAAAGAATAGAATATGCAAATATTATACAGGAAATAGTTGGCCATGGCCAATAATGGCAAACTTTACTTGATAATTTGCATGTTGTACACTAAATATAGAAAGTAATAGATCTAGAATGGTTGACCTCACTACATGAGAGAGGATTTCAGGAACATAAACTCTAAGAAAAGAGTAGGAGTTACTCCCAGAGCTTCAAAATTACTTCATAGGAAACATTTCTCAAAAGATCTCATAGTAGGCTGATATAATAAGGGCTTTTAATTTACTTACTGTGTTTTCTAAACTTTCTTATTTCTCCCTTTTAAAGCAAGAAAGAAAATCTGTTTCAAGTCAAAGTCTCTATCCCTTCTATGACAATATTTTATTGAGTTCTCTGTTCCAACATTACCCCAGACCATTAAAAAAAAAACAACTGTTGAACAAAATATCTAGAGACCTAGAGGTTTTGCCACTGACACATTGTCTAACAGCTTGAACCTCCATTTTTTCACGTGACTAAATAGATATATTACCTTATTTCCCCTATTATACAAAATAGGTGTAAGTATAAAAGGAGTCAAAATGTACAAACATGCTACGCTTAGAGAATATATGAACTTATTTTGGGGTTACATATATTGCCACTGGGGAGGAGCCCAATATGTGAATACAAAATGTGTTATTTTGACATGTGGATTGTTGTGAGCTGAAAGCAATCAAGACCCAGAGATTCAGGAAAAATTTCTACTTCTGTTTTAACTACCTAGAAGAATTTAGATAGCGAGCTTGGCTGAGAAACAGCACTATTACCAGAAATAAAGTTTTTATCTGAATGATCTATCTGTATTGCAGGAAAAACATCTGCTGTTCTTATTGTCCTGTCAATAACTTTCCATTCTCTGAAGCCTCAGGCTCCTAACCCTTGGTTCAGGATGGCATATAAGCCTCAATTGCCTGGCTTACAATGTTGGATCTAACATCTTGGAGCTCCCATGCATACAAAATTAAATTTATTTTTCTCCTTTTAATCTGTCTTACGTCAATTTAATTAACAGACCAGCAAAAAAACCTAAAAGGTGAGAATGAAAATGTTTTTACCACCTATATCACTTTTACAACACTTGTCTCCTATATGTTTACCTGAATTCTCTATTGGCACACAAATATACGTCATCTTTCTTTTCTGAACACACACACATATAGACAAACCAACACTTCTTCAGTATTTATATCCTCCTTTATTTATGAGGTAGGCCTTACTCTCTCATCCCCATTCAATTTTTTTAGAAGTTGACCATATGTATTGAATCTTTATTTCTTACTTCAGTCTGGCTTCTACTTGCATAATTTAGCTGACACAACTAGTGATCTTTTATGTCATTAAATCTAAGTAATGTTTTATGGTTTTTATCTTAATTTTTAAGAGGTTTTAACACTGTTACCTATGCTTTGTATATTCTCTACTTCTCTGGATTTACTTTCGGATTTCCTCTTATCTGTCTGAAAGATCATTTTCATTCATATTTAAAAGACCATCTTCTTTTACATGGCTATTGGCATACAAACAAATTTGGAACTCTTCTACTTTCTTCTCCATACTACATTATTTTCTCAATAGATATTGCTAATCTTCCCACCCTTGTTATCTGACTTTTAGATATATACTCCCAGCTAGGATATACCCTCTCAGGTCCACATTCACATAGCTAACAAAAATGATCCTCAAAACCATCAAGTCCAGTTTTAACTCACACTATTCCCCCTATTATGTTCAAACTACTGCACAATTGTACTCATCTCACATACTAGCGAAGTAATACTCAAAATTCTCCAAGCCAGGCTTCAACAGTAAGTGAACCGTGAACATCAGATGTTCAAAATGGATTTAGCAAAAGCGGAGGAACCGTAGATAAAATTGCCAACATCTCTTGGATCATCGAAAAAACAAGAGAGTTCCAACAAAGGATCTACTTCTGCTTTACCAACTAAGCCAAAGCCTTTGCCTGTGTGGATCACAGCAAACCATGGAAAATTCTTAAAGAGATGGGAATACCAGGCCACCTGACCTGCCTCTTGAGAAATCTGTATGCAGGTCAGGAAGCAACAGTCAGAACTATACATGGACCAACAGACCAGCTCCAATTTGGGAGAGGAGTACATTAAGGCTGTATATTGTCACCTACTTATTTAATGTATTGCAGAGTACATCATGCAAAATATGGGGCTGGATGAAGCACAAGCTGGAATCAAGATGCTGGGAGAAATATCAATAACCTCAGATACTCAGATGACACCACCCTATGGCAGAAAGCAAAGAACTAAAGAGTCTCTTGATGAAAGTGAATGATGAGAGTGTAAAAGTTGGTTTAAAACTCAACCTTCAGAAAACAAAGATCATGGCATCCAATCCCATCACTTCATGGCAAATAGATGGGGAAACAATGGAAACAGTGAGACTTTATTTTGGGGGGCTTGAAAATCACTGCAGATAGTGACTATAATCATCAAATTAAAAGACTCTTGTTCCTTTGTAAGAAAAGCTATGACCAACCTAGATAGCATATTAAAGAGGAGAGACGCTAACTTTGCCAACAAAGGTCCGCCTAGTCCAGGCTATGGTTTTTCCAGTATTCGTGTATGGATGTGAGAGTTGGACTAAAGAAAGCCGAGCGCCAAAGAATTGATGCTTTTGAACTCTGGTATCGGGGAAGACACTTAAGAGTCCCTTGGACCACGAGGACATCAAACTAGTCCATCCTAAAGGAAATCAGTCCTGAATATTCATTGGAAGGACTGATGCTGAAGCTGAAACTCCAATCCTTTGACCACCTGATGTGAAGAACTGACTCATTGGAAAACACCCTGATGTTGGGAAAGATGGAAGGCAGGAGGAGAAGGGGACGACAGAGGATAACATTGTTGGATGGCGTCAGCAACTCGATGGACATGAGTTTGAGCAAGCTCCAGGAGCTGGTGATGGACAGGGATGCCTGGCATGCTGCAGTCCTATATGGTCACAAAGAGTCGGACAAAACTGAGTGACTGAACTGACTGACTGATTTCCTCAAAGTCTTTTCATAGTCTCCTGTCTCAATAAATGGAAACATACATTTAGTTCTATGAATCAGAAATTATAGACAGTATCACTGTTTCTTTTATACTTTACATTTAACTTATTATATATTTTTTTTAACTTTTTAAATTTCTAGATCTCATCTATTCTCATATTTTCACTGCCTTAACATTAGTCCAAGATACTGTCTTCTCTTTCCTGTACTAGGAAAAGCAGTCTCCAAAATATTCCCCCCACATCCACTCTGTCTACTTGTCATTGGTTCTCCATACTGTGGCATAACTGGTCTTATCAAGATGGGACTCAGTTCATTTTACGTTCCTGTTTCTTTAAAATATCTCAATGGTTTCACATTGTGTTAAAGATAAAGATGAACATTATTAAGGTGAACTAAGATGCCTGTATAATCTGATCAACCCCTGTCTCTTTGGTGTCATGTAATGACACTCTAGTCTTCATTTACTGCCCATTATGCCAGCTTCATTCACTTTTTTCATTGATACTCTTTTAGAGAATTTTTGGGGTTCACAGCAAAATTAAGCAGAAGGTACAGAGATTTCCCATGTGTCCTCGACCCTCCCCAAAAGTCATAACCTCCTCCATTATGAATATTACCCAACAGAATGATATAATTATTACAGTTATGAAATTAAATATTTCCTGACAAATCAGTGGATACAAAATGTCACAGCCATCGGTGATTTCTGGCTGCCTAATGTGAATGAAGCCTCTCAAAAAGGAACGTGATGCCTGCAATCCAGCAGATGCCACTCTCCCATCATGATTGCTGAGAACCTCGGGGTAGGGGGTAATGTAAGAAGCAGCCATCTGCCATACCTGCCAACCCTTGTAGTGATAGGTAACAGGATTTGGCCCCAGATAGCTGAGGCTCATATGAAAGCAATGAATTCAATAAGCCAAGAGGCTTGCATCTTCCCATACATAGAACTCTAAGTTCCTCCGCTTGATATCTAGGTTTCCTTACTACTTAACAATAATCTTTGATGTTCAGATTGCTTGCTCCCTTTGTTGCAAATTTGTATATGGCCTGTCTCCCTCTCCTGCCTCCTCAGAGTAGTTTTCTCAGGGCTACTGAGATGCTGGCTCCCTGGCTTGGAGTCCTTAACATTCCCACCAAATAAAATAACTTTCTACTTTCAGGTTGTGACTATATTTTTAGTTGACACAATTGATTAGCTTATATTTACCCATTATAATCAGCCAAAGGCAGTAGCTGACATAAGGGTCTACTCTTGGTACTGCTCATTCAAAGGGTTTGGACAAATTTATGACATGCATCCACAATAGTTTCACTGTCCCAAAATATCTTCTGTGCTCTGCCTATTCATCCCTCCTTCCTCCTATAACTCCTAGAAATCATCAATCTTACTGTCTCAATAGTTTGTCTTTTCTGGAATGTTATTTAGTTGGAATCATACAATATGTGGTCTTTTTTGGCTTGGCTCATTACATTTTGTTGTCATTTAGTTTTTAAGATGTGTCCGATTCTTTTGTGATCCATGGACTGTAGTCCACCAGGCTCTTCTGTCCATGCGATTTCAGACAAGCCTACTGAAGTGGATTGCTATTTCCTTCTCCAGGTATCTTCCTGACTCAAGAATCAAACCTGAGTCTCCTGGGTTCCAGGCAGATTCTTTACCACTGAGCCGTGAGAGAAAGTTGTTACATTTATTAATACATATTTAAGGTTTTTCCATGTCTTTTAATGGTTTGACAACTCTTTTCTTTTGAGCACTGAATAATGTTCCATTGTTTGAGTGTACTGCAGTGTATATATCTATTCACCTACTGAAGGATATCATAGTCACTTCCAAGTTTTGACAATTATGAACAAAACTGGTAAAAATATCTGTGTGCAGGTTTTCGTGTGGACATAACATTTCAGTGCATTTAGGTAGATACTAAGGAGTGTAATTGCTGGACTGAATGGTAAGAATATGCTTAGTTTTGTGTGAAAATAGCCATACTATCTTCCAAACTGGCTGTACTATTTCGTATTCCCAACAGTAATAAACAAGAGGTTCAACTGTTCCACATTCTTGCCAGCATTCAGTGATGTGAGGTTATGACTCTATGGCGGTTTGGGAAAACTGCCTGGGTCTAATCCTTAAAGAAATACGGTAAACTTCTATGTTTAAAATGGATAAGCAACAAGGACCTATTGTATGGTACATGGAACTCTGTGCAATGTTATGTGGCAGCCTGGATAGGAGGGGAGTTTGGGGGAAAATGGATGTATGTATATGTATATGTATATGTATGGCTTAGTCCCTTCACTGTTCACCTGAATCTAGCATAACATTGTTAATCAGCTATATTGCAATGCAAAATAAAAAGTTCAAAAGAAAAAATAAATAAGTTAATTAAGAGAGTCTTAGTCCAAGTCAGCCTAAAGGAGGAAATGTATCAGGGAATCAAGCATAGCATGGAGGAACATGCAAAGAGACCCCTGGCAGCCAAATAAAGCATATAATTGGATAACTATAAAATATATGCTGTACACTTTAAACTTGTGCAGTAATGTATGTCAATTAATTTCAATAAAACTGGAAAAAATATAAGAGATACAACTCCTCTAGATTCATGACAAATGTTAGGAGACAAAGCAAGTATGTCATTGTAAGTTGGTATAATAATTTGCTACTTTGCAAACAAAGCCTAATAATTGCATAAATACATAACTTCACTTATTTTAGAAGGATCTGAAATTGTACTTAGAAACACAAGTTATTGATAGTAAATATTATTGTTTAGTTTTAGTTTAATTATTTTTATTCTTTCCAGAGTTTAAGCCATAATTTTGAAGCTCTCAGTCTACGCCTGGTGCTATTCTAGATTTTTTACATTTATTATTAATTCACTCTCAAAATAATTTGAGGTACTGCTATTTTTTAAACTTTATAGACAAGGAAATAGAAACAAAGAAGTAGAATGACTTACTAGAGTCAAACATAAAGGAAGAATCGTAAACACTATTGGAACCTAGGTTGTCTGCTCTCAGAGCTGCTGTTCTTAACCACTGTTTCAGATTCCTTCTATATTATAACTTTTGTTTAATATTTGAACACCCAAAACAGTGTCTGCTACCTACTGAGTATGTGATAAATAATTCTGAAACTGATCAGAGTCTTAAAATAATAAGAGAAATCACCAATAATATTTTTCAAACAGGAATATGTAATCCATTTGAATTCTAAGCATCCAAAATGGATATAAACTGGGTCATAGGAAGTTAAGGTAATTTGCTACAGTTGTAAAGCTAGTAACTGTCAGAATTCTGATTTTGACACCCCAGAGACTGGAGTCCAGAAGCTCGACTTAGGATAACCTGTGTTACTCCCTCAACTACGCAAGCAAATGTGAAAATATGTTAATATATCTGCTCTAAACACTCTTTTCTCAGCCAACGGTTGAGTAATTTAGGGTATCTTTGCACGTGGTCTTTTTCCTTTTAAATTTCCTCTTTCCTCCTATTCCTGCTTCTTAAAATACTGACCTCCCCTAGGAAGACCCTGCAAGGTAATTTATGCTCACTTCACTATAAATTCTCTCATTTTTCTCCTGCCACTAACATCATAAAATCATAGAATCTTTAGCCTCAGAGATCTTAAACACCATAGATCCTGAAGTACATTGGAAATCATGTCTGAGATGAAAATGAAGGTCATAGTTCAGTGTTTTGCTCACACAGCTATTTAAAGATAAAAGTTGAACAGAGATATACTCCTCATAATTCCCTTATTGGACTATTTCCCACATAATTTTCTATCTAAATATATCTAGTTCTTTTTTCCCCTGGTTTACATATTTCTTTTTACTATACAAACTAATTGTAATTAGATCATTTTTTCTATTCCTCAACTTTGTATTCACCCCAAAGCAAATAGACATTCAGAGTGCAAAATTCAGGGCTCAGCACAATGTTGTAAGGTCACATGTTGTAAGACTGCTTAAAATAATGCAAGCAAAAATAAAGGTACGTCAACATAAATTTTTAGTTAGAAATTCATCATGGAGATCAAAGACGGGCTTGTGACATTTTGATGATTGTGTATTATTATGAATTATAAGGACATTTCACTATTTTAAAATTAAAAACAGTTTTATCCCAGATGGAAAAATTCAGGAAATTTCCCCTAGTTTCTCTTACAACTCAGATTTAAAATCTATGGGAACATTTTGATTATGTTATGCTAATAGATCACATCCGAATGTATGTCCAAAACAATTTCAGAGAAATAAATCATATCCCTAGGGCAGCAGCATGCAACACAAGTCTGTCAGCCATTGTTTCACTTATTTTCACTCTTACTGATTGCTGAAATTTCAGAGGAGATAAGTGAAGGTCAATGTACCTAGCATAGAGTGGCTAACACTAACTAGTTAGGTTTGGATCTCCCAAATGGTAGTTTCCTATAACATTACAACATTCTTCATAGCAACAATAATTTTCTGAGTTTATCAGTGATACCTATTCATCAAACAAACTCAATTTGAATAACTTAATTAAACCATTAGTGACTGCAAGGAAGGATTTCTGTAAGGATTTTTTTTTTCTTTTTAAACTTCTTAGTAGACTCTATTTCTAAAAGTTTTGGTTTACAAGTTGTATGAATGCTTACTAGTTGAAAATACCAAACCAGAAATTATGAAAAATATATGCTTTGGCATATGCCTATAGCTTATTAATACATTGATCAAAATTATTAATTGTCATACCTTAAACAATCAGCACAGAATCTGAAACTTGCTTAAAAATGTCTGGTCAAACATGTCATTGCTAAACAAATATTGGCTGAAATTTAAATAGCAGGACCCTAATTATCTGCACATCAACAGCACTAGATTTGTTCATAGGTAAGAATTATGTGGCTTTGAAACTCCTCAGTTTTACACATTTTGTGGCCTTTCTTTCCTTCTAATGGCCCTCTTTTAAATAAATTATTCCTTTGTTCTTGACCTTTCAAACATGGAAAAACAACTAAGGCATTTTATGGTGATTATATAGACTGAAGCAACTTAACACACACACACACACACACTTTCTACAATAAAAATCTGTATTTTGAAGGATTTTACCAAACATAAAGAGCCAAGATCTTGTGGATGATGAACAAAATACTTTTTAGTGTAAATTTTGAAACAAGTGATTAAATGGAAAGCAAAATTTGAAAAATCAGGGTAATTGGATTTTACTTTTCCCTTTAATTCCTGCCAACCCCAAAATGATGCTACCATATTGTCAAATAGAACTAGGCTCTGCATTTAGGCTAATTTTTTAAAATTATATAATGTATTATATTTCATCACAAAATTTATGAACATATTTTCAAGTAAATTAAACTATATTCATTAGATTCTCAAAAGTTCTCTGGCAAGGTTCTTTCCATCTCTCTCCTTTTTCTGTATGTTGACCTCATTATTTCAGTTGGCATTTTAGTATACATGGAGGTAAGCCCATAAACATCACAATTCTTAAAGTTTTATCATCAGAGAGAAAATAATTCTTTATTTTCAGGTCAAATGAGAAAATACTGAGGGAGGACACCAACTAATTAGTGATTTGCACTGCCCATCAGTTGTACAGATCACTGTGGCTAGGGAAAGTATTCTGGCTTTCTCTTTATGGCTATTAATCAGATTAGAGAGACACCTCAAGGCTGAAGGCGCTTCGCCAGGCCCCTCTCCCACAATATGCATTTTTGAGATAGGATGGCAAGAGATGTGTCATCCCCCAGCCATAAAACAATTGATATGAATGCTAGTTTGTTGAGCTATCATCAGCCCAAGGTTTGAGAAAGGAAAAAGTTAGTCTTAGGTGGAACCATTTAGATGAATGGTAAATTCCAAAGCAGAGACCTAGCTTCATTAACATAGCTTAAGAAAAACATTTCCATAAGAAAAACACATTTGTTAGCTCAGGTCTGAGAAAAGTTAAGTTCAGGTGGAACCAGTTGTTATCAGAGCAATAGAGAATTTTAAGAGATACTTGCAGCCTATTTCCTCCATTTGGAGACCACTGGCCTTCCTGCCTGTTACCCTCTCACCTGGCTTGGAGAATTTTGAGCATTATTTTTCTAGCATGTGAGATGAGTGCAATTGTGCAGTAGTTTGAGCATTCTTGGGCTTCCCTTGTGGCTCAGCTGGTAAAGAATCCGTTTGCAATGCAGGAGACCTGGGTTCGACCCCTGGGTTGGGAAGATCCCTTGGAGAAGGGAACAGCTACCCACTCCAGTATTTTGGCCTGGAGAATTCCCTGGACTGTATAGTCCATGGGGTCATTAAGAGTCGGACACGACTGAGCGACTTTCACTTTCCCTTGAGCATTCTTTGGCATTGCCATTTCTTGGGATTGGAATGAAAACAGAACTTTTCCAGTCCTGTGGCCACTGCTGCTATTTCCAAATTTGCTGGCATTTTGAGTGCAGCACTTTAAGAGCATCATCTTTTAGGATTTGATAGCTCAACTGGAATTCCATCACCTCCACAAGCTTTGTTCGTAGTGATGCTTCCTAAGGACCACTTCACTTCGCATTCCAGGATGTCCGGCTCTAGGTGAGTGAGCACATCATCATGGTTATCTGGATCATGAAGTTCTTTTTTGTATAGTTCTTCTGTGTATTCTTGCCACCTCTTGAGTAAATCTATATATTACATTAGGCTGCCATTTATGTACTTTTGAACTTTCAGCTGATTGCCTTGCCTCATCTCACTGTTTAGTTTTTAAAACTTCCACTTCATCTGTATCATGCCCCATGGATGTCCTTAACCAACTGCCATAATATTCTACACACAGAGAATGTAATTTAGCTTTCTTTCCTCCAGTGATCTGTTAATGTATTATTTTTACTTAAAATCCATATAAGCACAGCTTTTTCTGCATAGTGGAAAAAGGGTAAACAGAAAAACAATATAAATGCTTGATTTTGATTATATTCTTTGTACTATTCCCATAGAGATCTAGATAGCCCCAGGGAGGGAATATTGAGCGAGTAAATGAATGAACAGCAAGTGTTCAAAAAGAACTCAGAGTGAGAATCTATTTCCATTTCTCTAGACAGAAACATACAGACCAAACCTCCTTTGGTTTGCTGTCTTCTCTGGTCTTATATCCACCGTGGCCTCCAGTGTTCTAGCATTCCCAGTTCGTATGTATGGACAAAGTTAATCAAATGAGTTTATATTTTTAAACTGGAAGAATGAGAAAGGTCTAACTATACTGGAAAGATAATTCCATTGTCCACTTAGATAATCCCTAGTGAAGTGCTCTAGTGAGTGTCCAGTTGCTTCTTTGACAGGGCAAGATCATCCCTTAGGCTATGAATATGTGAATTTCAGCTGCAGATACATTAGAGAATCAAGTTAAATGCTTTCATCCTGCTTCATAGCTGCTTCATACAAAATGCAAACAGAGAGCACAGCTTCACTGATATATTTTGATCCCTTTGGAGAAAATAAAAAATCCCCCAAATGAAGAGAAATGTGGTCATTTTAACAAAAGCTGCACATGCTGAGTGACATAAAGAATTGTGATAATTCTTTGGATTATTTAAGTGAAAAATGTTTTCTCTTGTAGCCATTAAAGCTGTGTCTTCAAACACCATTTAATGACATGAGAAATATTCACTACATATTTGGAAACCAAAAAAATAAGTTAAAACCCTATCTGTGTGGTTCTGAGACAAGCTTTAATAAAGACAAAGAGAAAAATTCACCAATACATTACATTTTTTACCTAGGTGACAGATTTAAAGATGATTTTAATTTTATTTTTTCTAATTATACCTATCTTTCAACCAACCTGCATCAAACTGGTCTTTTAATATAATGATTAATAGTTTGGACTCTGGAGTTAGAATGACTGTGTTTGAACTCAAATTCAAACTCTTACTAGGGGGATGATATTGAACAAGTTACATTCTCCTCATTTTTAGAATGTCAACAATACTGACAACATTATAACAGCATATCTGTGAGAATTTGAAGTAAAAAATACAACTTCTAACCCTGCCTGGCAACAGAATTAAGTTCAATAAATGCTAGCTATTTCTGCTGTTGATAGGAGAGTTATTTTTTCAAGTAATTTTTTTTTTTTTTGCCTAAGAATAAACATATGTACATTGTACAATCTAAAACAAATCACTACGTTTTAAATGTATTAGAAATTCTGCCATTCAATATCTGTTAAGACCTAAGATCTCTTCAGGGGCTCAGCTGAATGCAAAACTTCCATTCTTGTATATAGTAAAAGTGTAGCGAGAGCCTTTGATTTAGCTGGGAACATTTATGATGGGTTCTTACTAGTCACTGTAAAGTAAACATCTGACTGGAAGTTTTATTTATAAACGAGCAGCATGCTCTATTAAGATAGTGTTCAAGGTTCCCATTTGTTTCAGAAAGGAGAAAAACAAGACATTCATTACTTTCCTAAAAGAACAGGAAGTAGCTTGACAGTCTTTTATGTGATGATCTCCACATTTGTAAGACACAATGTCTTAAAGAAAGAAATGGGAAAAGTTAAAGATAATCTAAATTCTGGAGTTGTGAGTAATTCATACTCTTTTTATGTTAATATCTGAAGTTGGGCCAAGACCTGAATGACTTATAATCTTGTGTGTCTGGAAATACATGAGGAGAAAATATTGATTAATTCCTATTGCTAGATCATATGCCAAAGTGAATGTGATTTAGATCAAACTCCAGAAAATAGAGGAGGAGAGAGCAACCCAACATGCTACAGTCCATGACAAAGAATTAGATATGACTTGGCGACTGAACAGTAACAATAAATGCCAAAGTATCACTTTTGCTGTTTTGATTTCAATTCTAATAAATAATAAGATTCAGGCAAAAGAGCTTCCTTGATAAATACTCTTAAGTAAATGTATGTGTGTGTATTCCTAATATGCTGGATATACTTCTGAGGATGTGAGAAGAATATTCATATTCTTAAATACTTCTGATTAAGGATTTTAAAGAGTGTATTACTCATCTATTTCCCCATTATTTACCACTATTATCTAACATGGACTAAAGGCAAATATTTATCTGGTAATGGGTCAAATATTATGGACAAGTTAAAATGATTTGATAATTCACTAACAATTAATTTGCTCTTATATATATCTGATTAAATAGCTGTTCTTTTTCACAAAGACTTGGACACAGTTTAGCAACTGAACAACAACAACTCCTTTCTTATGATCCAATGATACCAAATTGATTAAATGTGTTGTTTTCTTTATTGTCTCATCACTGGATTATACAGATGTTGTAAGTTGTAAAAGTTGCTGGAAAAGGTAGTTTTTATTCCAATCTCAAAGAAAGGCAATGCCAAAGAATGCTCAAACTACCACACAATTGCACTCATCTCACACGCTAGCAAAGTAAGGCTCACATGTTCAAGTTGGATTTAGAAAAGGCAGAGGAACCAGAGATCAAATTGCCAACATCTGTTGGATCATTGAAAAAACAAGAGATTTCCAGAAAAACATCTACTTCTGCTTTATCGACTACACCAAAGCCTTTGACTTTGCATGGATCACAACAAACTGTAGAAAATTCTTCAAGAGATCTGAAGACCACCTTACCTGCCTCATGAGAAATCTGTATGCAGGTCAGGAAGCAACAGTTAGAACTGGACATGTAACAATAGACTGGTTCCAAATCAGAAAAGGAGTACGTCAAGTCTATATATTGTCACCCGGCTTATTTAACTTCTATGCAGACTTCCCTGTAGCTCAAACAGTAAAGAATCTGTCTGCAATGCAGGAGACCAGGGTTCGATCCCTGAGTTGGGAAGATCCTCTGGAAAAGGGAAAGGATCCACTCCAGTATTCTTGCCTGAAGAATCCCATGGACAGAGAAGACTGGTGGGCTATAATCCATAGGGTTGCAAAGAGTCAGACACGACTGAAGGACTAACACTTCACTTCTTCATGCAGAGTACATCATGCAAAATGCCAGGCTGGATGAAGCACAAGCTGGAATCAAGATTGCTGGGAGAAAAATCAATAACCTCAGATATGCAGATGACACCACCCTTATGCCAGAAAGCAAAGAAGAACTAAAGGGAGAAACTGAAAGGGAGAGTGAAGAGTTGGCTTAAAACTCAACATTCAGAAAACGATTATGTCATCCAGTCCCATCACTTCATGGCGAATAGATGGAGAAACAATAGAAACAGTGAGAGACTATTTTTGGGGGGCTCCAAAATCACAGCATATGGTACTGCAGCCAAGAAATTAAAAGACACTTGCTCCTTGGAAGGAAAGCTATGACCAACCTAGACAGAATATTAAAAAGCAGAGACATTACTTTGCCGACAGAGGTCCATGTAGTCAAAGCTATGGTTTTTCCAGTGGTCATGTATGGATGTGAGAGTTGGACTATAAAGAAGGCTGAGCACTGCAGAATTGATGCTTTTGAACTGTGGTGTTGGAGAAGACACTTGAGAGTCCCTTGACTGCAAGGAGATCCAACCAGTCCATCCTAAAGGAAATCAGTCGTGAATATTCATTGGAAGGACTGATGCTGAAGCTGAAACTCCAATACTCTGGCCACCTGATGCAAAGAACTGACTCACTAGAAAAGATGCTGATGTTGGCAAAGATTGAAGGCAGGAGGAGAAGGGGCCAACAGAGGATAATATGGTTGGATGGCATCATTGACACAATGGACATGAGTTTGAGTAAGCTCTGGGAGTTGGTGATGGACAGGGAAGCCTGGCCTGCTGCAGTCCATGGGGTTTCAAAGAGTCAGACATGACTGAGCGACTGAACTGACTGACTGTATGTTGCAAAACTTCCTCAAACAGGCTCTGTTCAGCTATTCTGATTAAAATAATATACTCATTAATTTTGCATTTTAATATGCTTTGCAGTTTTTTTGTTGTTGAATGCCAGTTATGATACACTAAGTCAAAGGAACTCAGGAAATTAAGCCTTCAGTAGTGTGTTGCTAAGGTGTCAAGGGAGGGGAAGTGTTTTATGATTCTAATATTGAGTTTCTGTCTTTTAGTTAGGCTGGACTTCTGGACCATGAATTTGACATGTGCTTCTCAATCCAACCCCTGCCCTCCTCATCATTAGGTAAGACAGGATGGCTAGAGGGGGCGGGAGTTTCTTTTCTGCATGTTGGTTAGGCTTTGATAACAATACAACAGGTTTGGTTCTAGTTAACTAGGTTCTCCTGAGGGTAGGCCTTGTTAAGAACAGAATGCTCAGGCTTATTTCAAAATGATTATTTTTCCCCCTCTTTCAGCTGGAAATCTAAGGGGAATTTCCTCTTATCTTCTCTGTTAGTAACTGGTAAAACGCACAAAAGCAGACCTCTTTGCCCTAAAATTGGTTCCCCCTCTGGAGTTTTTAACTCTCAGACTTGTCTACCTGAACTTTTAGAAATTTTTCAGTTATGATTTAAATTTTGCTACAGTAATATTCGTTCCTGCAGAAGTTTCAGCTCACAGATTTCCATCCAGGAGGTTGTGCTTATCCGTCTCTCCAATTTTGGGGGCAGTGGTTTGCCTCATGATCTCACTTCTCTAATAGATCTAAGAGTGGTTGATTTTTCAGTTTGTTCAAATGTCTGCTTCTTGTTAGGACACAGTGATAACTTTCAAACTCCTTACATACCAGACCAGAAGCAGATTTCTTCTCATTACTTTTCAATATAAATGATAAATATTCATGTTTAAAACATTAAATACACCTCTAAAGCTTAAAATGAAAATAAGTTCCCCCCCAATTCCCTCCTTTTTGCTGCTCACCTATCCAGATGCTCAGTTTCCCAGGGAAACAACTTTCCACCCTTAATGTTTCTTCTGACTTTACCTGCATTTCTTCTGAATCATCTCCTCAGAAGAGTTTTTAAAATTTATTTTAAAATTTTATATCTGGAAGATTTAATAAGCTGTCAGTTATATAAAAAAATAGATTAGGTCTTAAAATTTCAAAACTCCACACTCTCAACCCCTACCCTTCAGTTCAGTTCAGTGGCTCAGTTATGTCCGATTCTTTGCGACCCCATGAATCGCAGCACGCCAGGCCTCCCTGTCCATCACCAACTCCCAGAGTTTACTCAAATCCATGTCCATCGAGTCGGTGATGCCATCCAGACATCTCATCCTCTGTCGTCCCTTTCTCCTCCTGCCCCCAATCCCTCCCAGCATCAGGGTCTTTTCCAATGAGTCAAGTCTTTGCATGAGGTGGCCAAAGTATTGGAGTTTCAGCTTCAACATCAGTCCTTCCAATGAATACCCAGGACTGATCTCCTTCAGGATGGACTGGTTGGATCTCCTTGCAGTCCAACGGACTCTCAAGAGTCTTCTCCAACACCACAGCTCAAAAAGCATCAATTTTTTGGTGCTCAGCTTTCTTCGCAGGTCCAACTCTCACATCCATACAGGACCACTGGGAAAACCATAGCCTTGACCAGACGGACATTTGTTGGCAAAGTAATGTCTCTGCTTTTAATATGCTATCGAGGTTGGTCATAACTTTCCTTCCAAGGAGTAAGCGTCTTTTAATTTCATGGCTGCAATCACCATTTGCAGTGATTTTGGAGCCCCCAAAAATAAAGTCTGATACTGTTTCCACTGTCTCCCCATCTATTTCCCATGAAGTGATGGGACTGGATGCCATGATCTTAGTTTTCTGAATGTTAAGCTTTAAGCCAACTTTTTCACTCTCCTCTATCACCCTCATCAAGAGGCTTTTTAGTTCCTCTTCACTTTCTGCCATAAGGTTTGGTGTCATCTGCATATCTGAGGTTATTGATATTTCTCCCAGCAATCTTGATTCCAGCATGTGCTTCTTCCAGCCCAGCGTTTCTCATGATGTACTCTGCATATAAGTTAAATAAGCAGGGTGACAGTATTCAGCCTTGACATACTCCTTTTCCTATTTGGGACCAGTCTGTTGTTCCATGTCCAGTTCTAACTGTTGCTTCCTGACCTGCATACAGGTTTCTCAAGAGGCAGGTCAGGTGGTCTGGTATTCCCATCTCTTTCAGAATTTTCCAGTTTGTTGTGATCCACACAGTCAAAGGCTTTGGTGTAGTCAATAAAGCAGAAATAAGATGTTTTTGTGGAACTCTCACTTTTTCGATGATCCAGTGGATGTTGGCATTTGATCTCTGGTTCCTCTGCCTTTTCTAAAACCAGCTTGAACATCTGGGAGCTCACAGTTCATGTATTGCTGAAGCTTGGCTTGGAGAATTTTGAGCATTACTTTACTAGCATGTGAGATGACTGCAATTGTGCGGTAGTTTCTGCAATCTTTGGGATTGCCTTTCTTAGGGATTAGAATGAAAACTGACCTCTTCCAGTCCTGTGGCCACTGCTGATTCAGATGGTAAAGAATCTGCCTGCAATGCAGTAGACCTGGGTTTGATCCCTGGGTTGGGAAGACCCCCTGGAGAAGGGAATGGCTGCTCACTCTTGTATTCTCTCCTGGAGATGCACCAGAGACACAGACCCCACTCTGCTTACATTCCAAGGACTCACCCCTACTCTTAGAATTTATGTAATCTAATTTGATTGAATTAATTATCTTTATTATATAACTTTGTAGATATGGTTCATAGCAGGGCCATATAGTAAGTTATGATTGCATTTTCTGTTTTTCTTTCTTACTTTTTGTTCCTTCTCTCTTTTCATTGACTACTCTTGCAAATTTAGATAGTTGCCTCATGTTTCCTTAATTATTTATTTACTTATTTGGTTTCTATCCAGATATTTCTTCTCCAAACTGATAGAATTGTGCAACTGCTCTCAGAAAGGATAAACACACCAATTGTTATTATTTTATCACTGACATTCGTTGGCTGTCTTCCATTAAAGCAAGGTAAATTGAATTGCCTTATTTGCCAGCTATAGGGCTTGTATCATCTTGGGTATTCCCTTGATTCTGTACCATCCTCTTTCTTGGGTCTATGTGTGCTATTGTTGTTGCTTATTCCTTTGAACTACTGTGATCTTGGTATGCCAATTCACATTTAAGAATGAAGCAAAAAGAGCTGATGAGGAGTTCTATATTAAAGGTTTGACTTTTGGATTTTAGACATTTTGCAGAGAAATTGGACAGGACTTAGCTTTTTTTTTTTTGACCAAAAAGTTTTAATCTCTATGGATTTTGATCTCTTGGCCCAGTTTCTTCTGCAAAATCTGGCAGTTGGTGTTTTGAGAGACAAGTGGTAGGAAATGTCTGAGAGGCTTACTGTTTAGCATTTGCACTTTTGGTAAAACCTGTGTTTTCAGTAAAACACCTTACGTTTTTCATCTTTGACTTTCACTGTGTCTGATATTTTTGAATTTCTCTTCCTGGTGAGTTGTCTGCTTGTCTTCCTCCAAACCCCCCCCCCCCCCCCCTCGGCTGATTTGATATCATCCAAATAACTTGATTTTATTCTTCTTCCTTCTTTCCTTCCTTCCCTTCTTTCTTCTTTTATTTCTCAATTTATATATTTCTTTATGTTTTGTTATCAAATAGTTCAAACTCCAAAGTAAATTAAGGTCATTAGTTAGCTAGAAAAAAACCTCAAAGAGTAAAAGTAATTTATGCTGATCATATTATTCAAAAGCAACAGTATCAATAAAAGATCTAAGACTTCTCCTTTGAAAAATAATGAAACCTCTATTAATGCAGCAATTTTAATTTTAGATTCCTAATTAACTCTTAATTCTAAAGGTGGTGAAGTGCCTAAAGCTTCAAAGAGTAAGGATGCTGTAATTGTATTTTTTCTGAAACTACAATAATTAACATTTAATTCATTAATGTATTGCTGAGGCAGAGCTACTCAACTTGATATTCAGAATGTACTTATAATCTTTTCTTCTCAAGAAAAAGAAATAATATTTTGTTGTAAATATCAATGTCATATGCTTTATTTTAAATTTTCATTGTTCAAAACATTGAAATAATATTATCACTGGATGATTTAAGGGGTTAAGTTTAGTAGTATTCTTGCCTGAAGAATTCCATGGACAAAGGAGCCTGGGAAGGTTACAGTCCATGGGGTTGCAAAGAGTCAGACATGACTGAGCCACTAACACTTTCACTTTATTTTATATTTTTATTTCATTAAAACTTGAAGTATTTGATTCCTTATTTTAAATAAAAAAGCCCTAGTTCTACTCTCACTGTTCTGGGGCTGATGAAATCCTAAATATCAATGAAGAAGCTATTTTGTAACTTGAACTACTTCTTTAAAAAATTTTGTTGGTTCTCATATTTATTCTTGTCTGTAGAAACTAAGATAATATTCCTCAACCAGGAAGAAGTACCACTGAAGTAACAGATAATCAAGTTTAATGCTTCTCAGCATAATTTCTGTAAATGAAACATTTTTGGCATTCACTAACTTCAAGGCTTTTGGGCTCCTGTCCACGTCGTTGAGACTCCTGTCCTTCATGTGCCCAGAAGATCTATGACCTCAGAATACATGGAAATCCGCAATTCCTCCTCAGAAACATTGTTTGTGATATCCCTTCTTTTCCCTATTTCCTGTCCTGCCTTATCTTCAGCGCCCTTTAAGAGCCTCCTCATCTTACTTTCTGACTCCAAATCAGTCCTGCATTTATTTGTCTTTGGATTTCTTAAAGAATGCTTCTATTGAATTTACTATGGTTGCCTGGTGGCTCAGGCGGTAAAGAAGCTGCCTGCAATGCAGGAGACATGGGTTCGATCCTTGGGTCAGGAAGATCCTTTGGAGAAGGGGATGGCAACCCACTCCAGTATTCTTGCCTGGAGAATTC
Source organism: Odocoileus virginianus (assembly GCF_023699985.2). Lineage (NCBI taxonomy): Eukaryota > Metazoa > Chordata > Mammalia > Artiodactyla > Cervidae > Odocoileus > Odocoileus virginianus. The sequence continues at coordinate 33,441,881 of NC_069675.1, read as the reverse complement.
AATGAACAGAGGAACCTGGTGGGCTACAGTCCACGGGGTCACAAAGAGTTGGACATGACTGAGCAACTGACACACACACCAAGGGGGAGGCAGAGTAGGGAAGGGATGGACTGGGAGCCTGGGACTAGCAGATGCAACTATCACACATGGTATGAATAAATAACAAGGCTATACTATCCAGCACAGGTAACTATATCCAATATCCTATAATAAACCATAATGAAAAGAATATGAAATATTTATATATCTATTTCAATCACTTTGCTGTACAGCAGAAATTAGCACAACATTGTAAATCAACAATAACTCAACCAAGTAAAACTTTTACAAAAGAATGCTTGTATTAAATTACCCTTAAAAACATCATTGCTTCTTATTTCCTTCCAAATTCATTACATGTTAAGCTTCAAGTTTCCCTTAATGATTCTTAATATTCCTTTTTCATTATTGCCACACTGCTATTTCTACCATTCAAAATTTCATACCTGTTTCCACCATTTGTTTACTTTTTGTTGTTTGTTTTCCTTTAGAAAACCCTTCATTTTCCTTTGAATTTTCCAAGTCTTCCCTGGGTGTCAAATGCAGACAAATTTCTAACTTTTGTATGCATATATATGATTTAATTCATAATTGATATCTTTACTCTGAGTTATTATAAATAAAATACTTTTCAGGTAAAATCTTATACACTTTGCTTACAGCATTATTTTCCCTTTCTTTCCTTTCTTCTACTTCTTCCTTCCTTCCTTCCTTTTCACTCTCTTTCATCCTCTGTCCTTTTCATTCCACCTACACTAATACCACACAAGTTATAATTATTGTACATTGGTAACATCTGATCATGCCAATCATACATTTTCTCCTTTTGCTTTTCAGTTACTGAACCCCCTGACTTTTAACTGAGCACATGACACCACACCTACATGTGGGCATGTGATTAAGTTCCAGTCACTTGGATACAAGGAAAAGTCACAAGTTAGGTTTATGGTCTACATTCTTGCACTTTACTCCTTTTTTCCTTCCAGTGGGCTAACATATACAAAATTATTTTACCTGAGGAGAGGGACATGGCACCCCACTCCAGTACTCTTGCCTGGAAAGTCCCATGGATGAAGGGGCCTGGTAGGCTGCAATCCATGGGGTTGCAAAGACTGAGCAACTTCACTTTCACTTTTCACTTTCATGCATTGGAGAAGGAAATGGCAACCCACTCCAGTGTTCTTGCCTGGAGAATCCCAGGGACAGGGGAGCCTGGCGGGCTGCCGTCTATGGGGTCGCACAGAGTCGGACACGACTGAAGCAACTTAGCAGCAGCAGCAGCATTTTACCTGAGTCAACTCTGTCCATCAAGAAGGAGACAACCTCATAGAATGAGCATGATTTACAATAGACCTTGAAGAAGGAGTGCTTTATTAATTTATCTTGAGTGTATTATTCCATTCTATATTTTTGGGGGGTGCAGAGACTACATCTTTTATTTCAATATTTATAAATGTGTAGCAAGTTTTTGCTCAAAACTCTTGTTCACATAAAAAGGCAATGCTCATAATGATTTAAATTATTGTTAGGGTTTATGTAGAAATGGTATTCATTAGGGATTAAAACTTCGAATTAAAGTAGATTTCCAAGGTGGATTTTCAAGTTAACATTGGTCAGTAGTAAAGATTTGTCTGGATAAATAGAAATATCTAACAAGTACTTGCTATACACTAGATACAACTTATCTTACATGTATCAAGTTATGTTACAAGTGTCTTTTTAAAAACCTGCGAAATTGTTATTATTTCCAATTCTGTATAAGTGGATGGTGGCCAGGAAATATGAAATAATTTTCCCATGGTCATATTATTGGTAAGAGGTAAAAATGGGATTTGAACATATTAATGCTAGATCTAGATTCCACCCTCTTAACTAGTGTGCTGTATTGAATGGGTACAGCATAGGTCTCATATCCATGGAACCAAGTCCCTTAGTCAATTAACTACTCTACCTGTAACTCAGATCAGGAAATTTATATATAAGTAAAACACTGAAGTAAAAGAACTTGCACAAAATCACCCAAGGAAAGTGAAAGTTGAGATAGTAAAACAGGAATTTTGTATTTATTGTAGAGGAAAAAAGACTACTAGAGAGAATTTTTATGGAGATATACTTCAGGTTTTCATTTTTGCTCCATAAAATTTACATAATGGTTTACTTGGATTGAGGACTGGAGAAGTTTAGGAGATACAACCTGAAAATTCACCACTTTATACATTGATTGTTTTGAGCTGAAGGCACTTGTAAAACACAACATGCAGGGAGAAACTTTCTCTGAACTCCCTTTTCTTTTTTTTTGCCTAAAGACAAATTCTCTAGAAGAAATCCAATTGTCATAAATCCCTCCCCGGGTGTTTCATAAACCAGAGAAGGTTGACTCATCACAGGAGATGAGACTAGGGGTGAACATCACGTCCAGAAAACTGTCACAAACTATCCTAGCTCCCGTTAATTTTACTGGGGCCCGTTTATTTTCCTAAGATTTATTGACTCTTTCCTAAGTCACCTACATCTCCCTTCCCTTTCCTCTATTAACATGGTATATAAGCTTGTAAATTTCACTTTTTTTTGGGGGGGGGGTGGTATTCACTTTTTTCCTGATGCCCTGTACATATAATATTAAAAATTAATACACTTGTAGACCTCTTAATCTGTTAATCTGCCATGTATCAGTTTATTTCATAACCCCAGCAATTGTAACTAAGAGGATGGACAGAAAATCTTTCCTTCCCTATATGATCATGCTTTAATATTTAACCACCGTCTGTATATTCTGCTCTTCCAAATAACAAATCTCTGCTAAGAATTGATACATTCATTTGAGGGCAATACACTTAGAATTCAGGCACTTCCAGACAAGCCTATAATTCTTTTGATTCCCATTGTTTGTTTTGTAAGCAAACTGTGTCTATTTTCTGACTGAGGGGGAAGCATCTGGCATGTATTTATTTTTTTCTTATTTTTAAAGGATGACTTTTTAAGACAACCCTTGTGGATTCTTAACCACTGGACAACCAGTTTAAATGCCTTAACCAAGTTGAACTTTTTTTAGTCCTACTTACTCAGTATCTTTATGTGTGCCATTTTCTCTGGAAAGATTTCTCTTTCACTAATTAAAGACTACTTACTTTCAAATTTCAGCTCACATCAAAGCTAGCCACTGCCAACCCCCAAACTACCCATCACAGCACAGCCATTGATCTAAAAATGGAGGAAGGGTTATGTTCCTCACTTGCCTACATTGTTTCAAACATTTTGCTTTTAGAATAGAGACCAAAATCCAGTATTTAGGCTTGCAAAGCTCTTTATGGTCAGCCACCGTCTGCCTTCCCAGACAGAAAATGATCTGTTCTGCTCCTCACTTTAAGTGTCTTACTAGTAGTTGTGTTAGTCACTCAGTTGTGTCCGATTCTTTCCGACCCCATGGACTGTAGCCCACCAGGCTCCTCTGTTCATGGAATTCTCCAGGCAAGAGTACTGGAGTGGGTTGCCATGCCCTTCTCCAGGGGATCTTCCTCACCCAGGGATTGAACCCATGTCCCCTGCATTGGCAGGCAGATTCTTAACCAATGGAACACAAGTTTAAATGCCTTAGCCAGGTTGAACTTTTTTGAGTCCTACTCACTCAAGATCTTTATATGTGCCATTTTCTCTGGAACAATTTTTCTTCCACTAATTAAATACTACTTACGTTTCAAATTTTAGCTCATATATCACATTCAAAGGAAAGTTTTCACTGATCTGATAAACAAATTAAACTTTTCCTATTTTTCACTTTCCTTACTCCAGTAACTTTATTCAACACAATTAATCACAGTTTAAAATATGTTAATTCACATAATCATTTGATAAATGTCTGCCTCCTCCAGTTAAGTTTCTGGACAGCAGGGATTGTACTATCTTATTTAAGATTTTAAGATGCCCTAGCAGAGTGCATGACTTATAGGTATACAGTAAATACTTATTGAATAAATGAAAGAATAGGAATTGAGGAGGGTATACAACTTAGTTTTTAAACAATGAGAAAATAAATTGTGTAATGAGGAAATATTAGATATGCAGATCTCCTAAAGTTCATAGAAAAATAATTCATTATTAAAAGTAAACTAATTTTTTTATTTTAAATGGCATGAGCAACAACAACCGAAGGCAGGAGGAGAAGGGGACGAGAGAGGATGAGATGGTTGGATGGCATCACTGACTCAATGGACATGAGTTTGAGTAAACTCCAGGAGTTGGTGATGGACAGGGAGGCCTGGTGTGCTATAGTCCATGGAGTCTCGAAGAGTTGGACACGACTGAGCAACTCGACTGAACAGAACTGAACTGAGTAATCTGATGAAAAAGTGAGTAATTCAGATCAAACCTGTCACAAGCAGTTCTTTTCTTATAAACTCACTTTCTGTGTCTAGAATGAAAATGAAGGGGGTTATTGTACCAGTACAAAGTGTGTGTTGGAGGAGATTCTGCTGCAGAAGGAAAAAGATGATCCTTACCAGGGTGGATCAGCTGTCTGAGTATTCAACAAATTTCTCTCCTATCCATTCTAAGCATGTACACAGAACTGATTCCAATTTAGTCCTAAATAGATTAAAAAATAATTTAAATGGACAACTTGGTAAATTCTATTTTGGTTTCCAAGAGCATGTGCAGAACTATTCAGGACAGTAAATTCTTGCAACCAAAGTGTGAAAACTTAAAGGAAGTGAGAAAAAAAAATAGAAATCTTACTCTGAAAAATATCATTGTTTTAAATATGAACATTTGCTTAGTCCACAAAAATATGAAAATCTAAAATTTCTTTAAATTATTAAAGTAATAATAAAAATGCTCATTCACTGCTATGAGGGCCAATGGGCTATTGACAATGTCTTCCAGGCAGAGGCAATAAATGTATGCATAACAAGATGTGGCCTGAGGTGATGGAGGCAGGAAAAGTCAAACATGATTTCAGAGACACACCAGAACTTTATTAAATTTATTTACATATCAGACAATTTTTTGATGCTATATTGGTTTAAAGTGTTAGTCACTCAGTCGTGCATGACTCTTTGCAACCCCATGGACTGCAGCCTACCAGGCTCCTCTATCCATGGGATTTCTAGGCAAGGGTACTCGAGTGAGTTGCCATTTCCATCTCTGGGGATCTTCCCAACCTGGGGATCAAACCCGGGTCTCCTGCACTGCAGGCAGATTCTTTACTGACAAGATGCCCATAAATTCTTGCTTGGATGAAGTCAAGATAGAAATATGGTCCAGTCCTAAAGTAATCTAATACTATGGGATAAATATGAAGTATTTCTAAATCAGTGTCTGGCACTAAATGACGGATGTGTGAATAGCAACAGATTTCCATCCATTTCTTAATGACTTCCTTGGACAAATATTTACCTTAAGATTTTTTCTGAATGAAACATGAAGATACAGGTTTTATGAAATGAGTTCTTGATGGAAAAGTCAGCTAAGAAGTCAGTAACATTTGCTTATGGACACTAACTCTTTTTAGGTCCTTTTTTATCCCATGAGGAGAGAGCCTTGCACAGATGAGAGTGGATATATTTTAAATGGCCCTAATGTAAAGTCAGCTAGTTTATGATACAATACAGAAACTTTAGGTTGCAGAGTAGTTTTCCTCCTTTAATACTTTGAAAGAAGGAGAGATTGTGTCCTGGGGTGGAAAATGTCTATATGGTTGTTCAATTTTCTGTAGTTTTCAAATACATTGAAAATATATTCCTTTTCCTTAAAAAAATTATTTCCATCAACATAAGCATTTTGTGGTAAATCCCAATGAAGTTAGCTACATAAGAATGATATATCTTAAATATAAAAGAATGTCAAACAGTTTCTTTAAGCTAAGGGATCACATATTTTGGAATAAAAATATTCTACTTGGCATCTTTTCATTAAGGGGAACTTGAGACTATTGATAAAGTTGTTCCTATAAATAATGTCCTTTGTTTCAAAGTATAATGTGATTTTCATTTTAAGCCACCTGACTATAATGCTTTGAACATTCCCTTGGAACAGATTATAGTCTGAGAAGGTTGGAATAAAGAGAGTGTGCAACTTTGTCTCAATCTGCCAAGAAATTTTACACAGGGAGCTTTTTTTTCTTGGTGTTAACCAAAAGTGTTGTTGAGATTACGAAGTTAGAAGAATCATAGAAAAATCAAATTAAATGACACTTGAAACAAATGAAGAAGTGAAATTCGCCCAGTCATGTCTGACTCTTTGCGACCCCATGGACTGTAGTCTTCCGGGTTCCTCCGTCCAGTGAATTATCCAGGCAAGAATACTGGAGTGGCTTGCCATTTCCTTCTCCAGGGGATCTTCCTGGTCCAGGGATTGAACCTGGGTCTCTTGAATTGCAGGCAGATTCTTTACCATCTGAGCCACGAGGGATGTAAATCAACTATGCTTCAGTTAAAAAAAAAATGCTGACTGTGTCTCACCGGCAATCATGGTGAATGACTAAGCTTCTAGAATATTGTCATCATTTTAGTGAGTAACCACTTTAGTTTTAGCTCATTACATCATAATTTTTCAGCGCCGGATTAACATTTATATTCAGTAAGGATTTGCACCAACTCAGTCTCAGACCATAGTTTTAATAATGTTAGAGAAATAATTTATCCTTGTCAACAAAAACATTCCTCCAGACTAATATAGAATTCAGAACACAATATGTAACTGGGTAAGCATTAACAGATCTATATGCATTTAAGGAAGCACAGCAGTGACTATGAAGTTGGAACAAAATTTCACATGTTATGTAGCAGTGAAGATGATAGAAAAAGGATTCACTATCTTGTTGAGAGACTAAGGGCTGTACTTTCTGATCCTCTACCATACATTTCATGAGGAATCCCTGAGCTATTTAAAGGCACATTTTGACATATGTGGAAGTCATCTGGCCTGTAACTTTAGAGATAGGCCTATATTGTGAATACTGGAGAAATGACTTAATTCCTAGAGAAATTTGTCTCTATTTCAAAAATTATCATGACTTAAATTTATTATGTTTCCAAGGGAACATACACACACATAGATATGGGAGAGTTGGTCTAATAGCCCTTTATAGCAGAGAAAATCATTTTTATTTTCTCAAAGTATAAAGAAACTCATTTGAGTTTAATTATTTTGGCTTCAAAAAAATAACACAGAGTCTTATTTTGAAACTGGAATTTCAGTGGAAACATGATATATAATCACAAAGGGTAAAGTGCAAAGCAAACACCACCAAATAGGACTTCAATGTAGGAATTAGTTGTAGGCATTGCATAATATTGCCACAAATTATCATTCTCTTTGTTTCATATCAATTTTATTTTAATTACATTTGCCCACAACCTCCTATGTCTTGACACTTATCCACATCTTGAAAAAGAAAAGCACTTTCTTCATTGTTCTAATTCTTTGTTGTTCAATAAAGATAAAATTTAAGTTACGTGTGGAATTTTGAATTCTAGTATCTACATTAAAAGTAAAAACATGTAAAATTAATTTTAGCAATGCTTCTTATTTAATCTGTTGCTGCTGCTAAGTTGCTTCAGTTGTGTCCGACTCTGTGTGACCCCATAGACGGCAGACCACTAGGCTCCCCCGACCCTGGGATTCTCCAGGCAAGAACACTGGAGTGGGTTGCCATTTCCTTCTCCACTGCATGAAAGTGAAAAGTGAAAGTGAAGTCGCTCAGTCGTATCCAACTCTCAGCGACCCCATGGACTGCAGCCCACCAGGCTTCTCCGTCCATGGGCTTTTTCCAGGCAAGAGTACTGGAGTGGGTTGCAGTGTCTTCTCCTTTATTTAATATATCTCAAATATTGCCACATCAATAAATAATCAATATAAAAATTATTGAGATATTATATTCTTAACCAAGTCTTTGTAATATGGTGTGTATTGTATTAATACATTTATAGCACCTCTTGATACAGATCATCCACATTTCATATGCTCAGTAGCCACATGCAACTAGTGGCTATCATATTAGACAGCACAATTCCACCCAAATACATAAGGAACATGTGATGCATGCTCTGTGATGATGGCATACATAGAATTTTATTCTGGGATTTTAGGTTACAGGCCAATGAGATTATATTTTTCAATTTCTATGGTTGTGGTTTGTGGGTAATAATTACAAACATTCCTTTCTAGCCCCTGAGTTCCAAAGTGAGAACCAGACTCAAGTTTCATATAGATATAAATCAAAATATCAGCTTCAATTAAAAAAAAAGGCAACATTGTGTAATGCAGCTTAGATCTGTACCTTCATTACCCTTCCCAGTCCTGGTCACTAGGTCTAGCTTTAGGGCTGTCTATCTGCATGGGGATATACTGAGTGAACTGAACTCTTCCTCAAGTGTGCTTCTCTTGGAGAAGAAGAAAAGAGGATGGGTTCTGTCTCCTTGCAATAATCAGATTTTTTTAAATCCCTCTTTTTTTTTTTTTTTTTTTAAGAAGAAGGGAATTTGAAAAAAAAATTATTTCCAATACTATTTTGCTTGGGGAACAGAATGAACAGGAGGATAGTAAGTCTGTAAAGCTATTCCTAAATTCCCAAGAGGAATAAGATTCTATTATGGAGAACTGTGTAGCAGCATTTTAAAAGGAGGTATACAAAAAGCTTTTAGCTAGAATTATGAGTGACTTTTATTTCTAGAAGTAGGAAAAAATACAAATCTATGTTAGAAGAGGAAGGTTAAAATTCTTTTAATTAAAATTACAGAAGAGTTTATTTGAATATTTACCATACCATGCTAACTAAAAAAAAAAAAAACAACTTCTTTTCCCATTTAGGTTATTACTGAAATTGAAAAAGAATATATATGTATAACAGAAGCACTTTGCTATATACCTGATACTAGCACAGTATTGCTAATTAACAATACTCCAATATAAAATAAAAATTAAAATAATAACAACATGCATATAGTGTATCTGTTTAACTTTCCAGGTCTCTGTTTCCTATGACCTTCAGGAATCTGTCAGAAAATGACTGATTAGACTGAAAATAAGCGCCCTGGGCCAGACATATGTTGTTAGGGTGACTTGTCTATTGTTGATTACAGCTCAGTGAAAAACGGCTGACATTTCATGCCCCAAAGTGTGTAAGTGGCCTTCTTGAAGCTTGCTTTTTTATTCTTTTGTTTTAATGCTGAACAATCAGTGACCAACTGATATGACTTAAAGAAACTGGTTTCTTCCATTTGTCCTCCTTAGTAGTTTTTTATGTTGAAAGTAGCCAAACAAACTAAATTCAAGTTCAGCTTTGCCTGACTACCCTCCCCACCTGATAAATGAATATCAGGTACAGTCACAAAGATATCTGAATGGAGAAGAAAACAAATGCGTTTATTATTTTTCTTTAGTTTTCAAGCTTTATTCTTTTTTATTTTTTAATTCAATAATTTTTTTCAGCATATCAAAAAAGATAATAGGATCTGATATTCAGTCAAATCTGAGGTTATCTGTTTTGAACAATCATTTAAACAATCATTTTTAAAAAATCATTAACGTCGGGAATTAGAAAGCTATAAGTAGTTTCAGAGAATGTAGCGGACAAATTATTAAAGCCCTACATAACTGACCCACTGAGTTCTGAGAGGAAGTTGACCTGAGAGACAATGGAGGGCCACTGGAAACAATGACGGCACAGTTTTTGTCAAGATCATATATTCTTTCTTCTATTACTTGATATCATTATATAACACCCTTCCTTCATGTCTTTATTCCACCTCTACTAAATACCACCCACTTATTCAAAATCACCTGACAATATTTTCCCCTAAATGGGAGGTTAACCCAAACCTTCATTTGCCTCTTGGCAGATGTCAAGTCAGAAGAAACAATCCAGCCAAAGATTGGGAGGAGGGATTTATTACTCGCAGCCAGTAAGTAGAACACGGGAAACTTTCTCAAAGCTGTGACAGGAGCCAGCACTGCATTGATTTTTTTTTTTTTTCTTTTCTGAACATATACACCAGAGATGAAAAGCAATGTGAAACTTATGAAATATTTGGATATAATTAAGGGCAGTGAATTATTTTAATAGCTATGTTTGCATTCTTACTATATGACTTACATGCTAGACACACTAGTGATATCAATATAAGATATTCGGTCCTGACTTTAAAGATTTCAAATCTTATCAGCTAGATTGTAATAAATATGTGGACAAAATGTTGTGTTAACACAAATGAAGGAGGACACTCTCCTCACAAAATATCTTCAGAAACTTTTCTTTGGAAATCTGAAGGAAGAAGAACATCTTTCATCCTTCAGTGTAGCACAGATTGACTACAAAGAAAATCTTTGCAAAGGAAATGACTAATGGGAGTTTCAGGTAATTCCTCACTCGATCTGCCCAAATAAATTGTAATTTAATGAAAAAAATCAATTTCCATCTGTTCTTTGGCATATTATAGACAAAGTTTAAAAACCTGATAACCTCAATGTCTACAAACTATCTGATGCCTGACAAAACAATGAAAAATATACAGTTGACCCTTGAACAACTTGGGGGTCAGGGGCGCTGACCCTCTGAAGAGTTTAAAATCCACATATAACTTTGGACTTCCCAAAAACATCCACTCCTAGTTTACTGGTGATTAGAAGCCTTGCCAATAATATAAATGGTTAATTAACAGATATTTTGTATATTATATATATTATATACTGTATGCTTACAATAAAGTAAGCTATAGAAGAGAAGATATTATTAAGGAAATGATGAAGCAAATACATTTATAGTATTGCAATGTATTTATTGATAACAGAAATTTATATTATCTGTCTATAAGATGAATCATCTCTCAGTACCTACATTAATATTGTTATATGATACAAAACAAAGTAGATGTTATCCTACTAACATAGAGTTAATCAAAAAGAAAAAGATAATGTGAAAAAGATTATTTATTTACAAGTATAGCCATTTACATTGATAAAGAAGAAGTAGCAATATGATCACTTTATGGTCACCTAACCTAAACACTAACGAGTGGATCATTATAAAATTTTCATGGCATATAACTATAAGGCATATAACATATAGCATATTATATAACACATAACATGGCACATAACAGCCATATTCATAATACAGTACTGGAAACATTTTACATTAAAAATAATAATAATAACAAATGCCTATGATAGGCTAGTGCCCAGTTTTTCCAATTGCAAGAAGGAAGCATACTACACAGTAATGTAGTTCTTTGAAAGCTAAGTTATAAAACAATAAGAAAGCTAACACATATTGACTAGTAGCTACATATATTTTATGCATTCATGACAAAACTTTTCCTTAACATTTTTTGGCATTTCTAGGCTATACAGTATATTTGCAAGTTTTTTTTTTCTAATTGTTGAAAATCTCCAAAAGAATTTCCAATATATTTATTGAAAAAAATCTATATATGAATGGATCCATGCAGTTCAAGCCTATGTTGCTCAAAGTTCACACTGTATTTCAAAATTTGGCATGTGGAAAATATACCTAAGCAGTTAACTCATTTTCAGATTTGTTGATTGGGCCAGGGAAGGGTTATTGGCATGGAGAAATGGGGGATTGAGGAGGGCAGGATGGTAAGAGAAAACAGAGTTAAATAGGATATCACTGTTCAATGGTCACCTCCAACTGTGGGCCAGGCTGAAATAAAGACAGTCTCACATAAGGGAATCAGAATGATAGAATTATTAGCACACAGTGGAAGAATACTATAAAACAGTTTTGCATTGCACTAGTTCAGAACAGTGGTACAGATATTAATTAGTGTTTTAGTGGAGAAATAGTGAGTCCTTTGCTATTTCTGTTGTGGCATAGCTACTGAAGAATAACTCACACTAGAAATTCATTTTCAAGAAACTAACATGGAAGATAAGCTAAGTATGCTGAGTAATTTTCACACTTTTTACAATTGCTTTACAATTCTTTTCATGGCATCCCTGGCTGTATCATAGTAGAATAAAACTCTTCAAGCAGAGCTTAATGTAATATAAGTACACTGGATTAAACACTCAAAAATTTATTTTTAGCCCAAATGAGTTGCAGATACTGCATGTTAGGTCTTCACATTCATTTGGGCAAATTACTATAAAGGAATTAATTCATTTTTGCAAGGATGACTGTAATTAAATTCTTACCAGTATGTGGCTCCAGAAATTACTGTAGTGCCACAATACATTTAATTTTTGCTTCCTTGCTCTTTCTTTACACACAAATGCTCCTACATATAAAGTGAGACCCTCATAGCTAGTAGATAGCTCACATTAAATTGACGTATCATAGAGAAGGGTATTTACTGCTCACCTGTTTCAAGGCAACAATATCTTAATTGCTGGATTATGGGCAGTTTTTGAACATATGCAAATTACTGAAACAAGATCTTCTGCTGTTCCTTCCTTAATTTTCCCGAGTGGGAGAGCTTCAGACACACATGAGTTAATTTCTATTCCTCATGGTTTAAGACTTTGTGGTCTTAGATCAAAGGATAGTGAAACCCCTTCTTAAGAAATTCCAGAGGCAAGATGGCCTGGCTTGAGGAGGTTTCAGGGACCACAAAAAACTGTAAGGATGAAGACAAAATGACAATTTCATAATTCTAGTAGTTTTGCTCCAAAGGCTTTTAGTCTTTATCCCTGGTGTATTTTTCCTTATACCTCATATTCAAACTATGTTTACCTCTTCATGAATCCTGTTAGTATTGCCTGACTTAATACCAAATCTGCCTTAGTCTCTTTTCTTTAATAGTATCATCTTCTAATATATATTAAAATTTGCTTGTTTTGTAGTCAACCACTGTTTCTTCCTCACTACTAGAATATAATCTTTATCAGGGCAGGATCATTTGTCTCTAATATTTCCTGACTTACATGAAATTCCTAGAACAGTGCTCACCTCATAGCAGTGATCAATAAATATTTATTGTTTGGCAACTCAAGGCTAACATCTGAACAAAGATATAAGTGTGGTAAAGCAGCAAACCACGTGCTATCTGCAGAGACCTTGTAACAGAAAGAGGAAACAGCAAAGTGTGAAAAGCCAAAGACAGGAATCACAAGCAGCCAAGATGCCAGTGTAGTTAGAAGTGAATGATGGGTAAAGTATAGGAAGGAAAGGCACATACTAAATGATGAAACCTAAAGTTAGGCCCAGACATCCTGATTTAGAGGCAGACTAATTTTAATAAATATTAGACCTCTTCCCACCTCACTTCCATACCTGGTTTGTTCAGTACACTATAGTGGTTTAAGTCAGAGAAGAACTCTTAAAGAAAAAAAGTTCACCAGTCCCAAATCTAAACCTAAAAAAAAAAAAAAAGATGATCAAATTTCACCCACTAAGCTGATATCAGAGAATATTCTGAAGGACTATGAGGAAAGAATAAATTCTCAAGTAAACTCAGGTCAAAACCAGCTGGCATTTGATCAATTGTCTCATCAGGAATGACTCAGGGATGGACAATGAATTTTGAGTAATGACTTAGCCTGCTCTTAGCCTTCAGATAGCTGAATTTCCCATTTAAGAGAAGTCTGTGGTGAGAGATAAGATCCCAGGGCAAAGAGAATCCTAATCGCAACCCTAGGCAGGGGACTTCCATTTTATACTGGAAGGAGGAGGGGAGAGTGTTCAATGCCAGTTGTATTTCTTATACCTCTTTTCAACTTCTAGGAAAGAAATTAGTGAGCATTTATGCACTGAAGATAATCTTCTCTAGGTAGTGTATGGATCCAACAACTTCAAGTAAGATTCAAAGAATTAGAGGGTGTTAAAGACCTGTCTATCTCCAATAACCCAGAGTATTTCCCTATTATAAATATAATCCATGATTGTGTTCAACATGAAAAGTATTTTAAGTCTCACATTTACGGAGAGGATGACATTGAAATATTATCTACAAATTTAGTGCTTTAAAATTGTCTTCAGTGGTTTCTGTAAGTTTTGCTCTCCAGTTAGAAAGCAAATTCATTTATTTAGTGCTGTCACTTTGCAGTCATAGCTGCTCCTCCTTCCCAAACCCCTAACAGAATGACACACCTCATATCACAGCTCTAGATATGATGAAAATCTTACTATTTGGTTGACTTAGAAATGAAGAAAGAAAGCTATTCATTTAGGTAAAATTTCAGAAGAAGAGGAAATGCAGTCAGGCAATAATAATCAGGGCTAATATCCACTGAGCACAGTAAGTGCTATACCAAGAGTTCACAATAATTTTAGGAGCCCACTATGAGGGATGAAATAAATCTTTCCCTCTACTCTTTCTAAGTTCTTCTGGCTAGTTTAAGATTAAAATTGAATGAGACAAATCAAGAGGAGAAAATCCATGTACGTGTGTATGCACAAGGGTTCCAATAAGAATATGGGGTCCAAGTGCATAGTGAGCAGTTGAGATTTATATGCTGTCTGAGAGAAGGAGAAGGCAGTAGGAGTTTGGGACTTCAAAGAGAAGGAAGGAAGTTCATGTGGAGATGGAAAAGCAAATGTCTGGTAAACAAATGTTCACTGTGCCATGAGAGACAGTGGGACACAGAGAGGACTTTGGTCTTCAGGTCTTGCTGGGCTTCCCTGCCACAATTAGCCCATATTCTTTGTAGGTATCCCTGGTGATACTGCTTTGCCTGTACCAGACTCTTCATATAAATATTTTAGGCAGCTAGTGGGGAGGTAAAAAGGTAGACTTTTTGTATTTAATCACATTGAAATAATCTTCATACCACAAAATGCATTTTGGGGTGGCAAATTTTGCTTTCCTATACCATGAAAATGTTTTAACTTCTTTTAAAATCAGAAGAAAAAGAAATATTTAGGCCAAAGAAAATGTTCTTATATGGCATTAATATATGCTTTTTACTAATGTGATTATAAAATGGAATTTTCATATTTTTCTATGGAGGAAGGCAAACATGCTTAAGGCCCATGTAAGTCATGAAGTAACTCTGAACTCAATATATGTCTGATGCTTAGAATATAAACATTGTCAAGCATTCTGGTATAGCTCTACCCACGCCCATTTATTTAAGTATCTCTCTTCTTATGGAGAAGGAAATGGCAACCCACTCCAGTACTCTTGCCTGGAAAATTCCATGGACTGAGGAGCTTGGAAGGCTACAGTCCATGGGGTTGCAAAGAGTGAGATACGACTGAGCGACTTCACTTTCTTCTTTTAGAGTCCATCAAGAAAGTAGGAAGCTGTATGTAGAAGGCTTCTACTAGGAGGTAGGGTCAGATTGGCAAAAACATCCAGTAAGGTAAGTGAGAGACCTTTGGATCCCAGCACATGTGTCTCCTCAAGCCAAGGTTTGTTCTGGTCCCTGAGTCTCAGCAATGACTTCACTGTTTCCATTATGTTCTTAACCTGAGTTTGGTAGTCTGTATCTCATTTGCTGAGGTTTTCTTTGCTTCACCCCAAACTTGCCCTTTTTTGCCCAGAGATGTGACCTTCAGGCTTAAAAACAAAGGCTAATTCTAAGAAATTTCTTTCTAGAAAAGTTGTATACTATATATCTGTATTAACCACCAAACCATATCAATTTTGAGGGAATGGGTGATGCTTCAAGTCCTGATACTGAGTGTGAAAGAAAATCAGTTCAGTTCAGTAGCTCAGTCATGTCCAACTCTTTGTGACCCCATGGACTGCAGCACACCAGGCCTCCCTGTCCATCACCAACTCCCGGAGTCTACTCAAATCCATCTCCATTGAGTCAGTGATGCCATCCAACCATCTCATCCTCTGTCGTCCCCTTCTCCTCCTGCCCTCAATCTTTCCCAACATGAAGGTCTTTTCCAATGAGTCAGCATCAGGTGGCCAAAGTATTAGAGTTTCAGCTTCAGTATCAGTCCCTCCAGTGAACACCCAGGATTGATGATCTACTTCAGGATGAACTGGTTGGATCTCCTTGTAGTCCAAGGGACTCTTCAAGAGTCTTCTCCAACATCACAGTTCAAAAGCACCAATTTTTCAGTGCTCAGCTTTCTTTATAGTCCAACTCTCACATCCATACATGACTACTGGAAAAACCATAGCCTTGATTAGACAGACCTTTGTTGACAAAGTAATGTCTCTGCTTTTCAATAGGCTGTCTAGGTTAGTCATAACTTTCCTCCCAAGGAGTAAGCGTCTTTTAATTTCATGGCTGCAGTCACCATCTGCAGTGATTTTGGAGCCCAAAAACATAGTCAGCCACTGTTTCCCCATCTATTTGCCATGAAGTGATGGGACCAGATGCCATGATCATAGTTTTCTGAATGTTGAGTTTTAAGCCAACCTTTTCACTCTCTTTCACTTTCATCAAGAGTCTCTTTAGTTCTTCTTTACTTTCTGCCATAAGGGTGGTGTCATCTGCCTATCTGAGGTTATTGATACTTCTCCTGGCAATCTTGATTCCAGCGTGTTCTTCATCCAGCCCAGTGTTTCTCATGATGTACTCTGCAAATAAGTTAAATAAGCAGTATGACAATATACAACCTTGATGTACTCCTTTTCCTATTTGGAACCAGTCAGCTGTTCCATGTCCAGTTCTAACTGTTGCTTCCTGACCTGCATACAGGTTTCTCAAGAGGCAGGTCAGGTGGTCTGGTATTCCCATCTCTTTCAGAATTTTCCACAGTTTGCTGTGATCCACACAGTTGAAGACTTTGGTGTAGTCAATAAAGCAGAAATAGATGTTTTTCTGGATATCTCTTGCTTTTTCGATGATCCAGCAGATGTTGGCAATTTGACCTCTGGTTCCTCTGCCTTTTCTAAAACCAACTTGAACATCTGGATGTTCACGGTTCATGTTTTTCTGAAGCCTGGCTTGGAGAATTTTGAGCATTACTTTTCTAGTGTGTGAGATGAGTGCAATTGTATGGTAATTTGAGCATTCCTTGGCATTGTCTTTCTTTGGGATTGGAATGAAAACTGACCTTTTCCAGTCCTGTGGCCACTGCCGAGTTTTCCAGATTTGCTGGCATATTGAGTGCAGCACTTTCACAGCATCATCTTTTAGGACTGAAATAGCTCAACTGGAATTCTATTACCTCCACTAGCTTTGTTCGTAGTGCTAGAAAATATTGTCCCTCAAACTGATGTAAGTCTAACTATAAAAGAAGCTACTTCTCTGTAGTGATCTCCAAAGATCACAAAATTTCTACTTACCCCTCACAAAGGGAGAGTTGAGGATGTGATGTTTTTTGTAATTATTAATTTTTAGATTGTTGTGATTTCATAATTCTAGCCCTTGTTCTGCAGCAGATGTGTAAGGGATGACTATATTAGGTTAACATTTTTTCTTATAATGAACAAAAGAAATCAGGACTGAAAAATCTAATTCTAAGAGGTGTGTCTTTTTATTGCATTCTTTCATTCACAATTTATTCAATCAAGTATTTAGTAAAAAATCAAGGTATATTCCATGTCACGTGTGGCTCACATTCCTTGTATTTATTTTGTACTCTATTGGCCCTATATCTAAGTTATTCAGTGATTGATATTTTATATAACTTTATATTAAACATAGTTGATAAATAAAGTTAGTTTACATCCATCTGAGAAGGTTCTTCTGAGGACTTAATGGACATTGTTAATAGGATCTATCCATTGATTTTAATTGTCACTCTTTACCTCTTTCTCTGGGATTGAGCTAGGATGCCTGTAAAGGTTTACACTGAGGAAACAGCATAAGGCCTCTGAGTCAGGGCCACTAAGTGGAGATTCAGAGAACAAAATTCAAGATGATACAAGCAAATCAGACAAATATAAAATTTACATAGGTTAGACCTTTTCCAGTCCTTTGAGGATCTGCAGACTTTTTAAGGCATGCAAGGAGAGGACAATAGTTAATAAACAGGATTTTATTTCTTGCGTTATCCAGGAGATGACATGTTATGAAACATTTGTATTGGTCATGAAAAAGACAAACTGGAAAATTGTGTAGGCACTTTCACAGCCTCAGTCTTGCATCAGTACACTATTTTTATTCACATTTTACTGGCCAGAATTGGCAGTAAATTCTGCCTGGAGAGCATATCACTCTTATTTTCAGGGTAGAGTTGCCAGATTAAGTATGCATAATGTATATACTCACAGGCCATTCAGTTGAATTTGTACTTCAGATAAATACAAATAATTGGCATATACTAAAAATTGTCCTGGTTCATCTGAAATTCAAATTTCATTGAGCATCTTGTATTTTACCTGGCAACCCTCCCATGCAGGTAAGGGGCCTTGGTGAACACTTGTAATTGCTACTTTAATAGTCTAATCAAATGCCCTCAGGCATTTGCTTTTGTTTAGGGAAAACATTCCCCTCAACTCCCCCAGGAAATCCTTCTGGTGACCCTCAAAGCAAGCCCCCTGGACCCTATCTTGGGTGATTGAAGAAAGCTCTTTATTATTTTTATTTCTGTTCTTTTCTAATCATCTATTTCTGTAAAAACTAGCATTACAGTGACCTATATGGTGGCAGAGCAAATTTAGCTTGCTAAATTGTGTCCTGAGGTGTCTGCAGATAGTGCCTATTGACTTTTGTTGAAGGGCAGAGTTTGACTCATAGAGATTGCACAACTTGCCCCAAGGCTATGTTCAATGAACAGAGCAAAGTTTAGAATGGATGAGCAGTTTTAAAGTTACACTAGAACAGAAGCAATGGTCCAGGGAATCAAACTTTTAGAAACTAGCTTAAGAAGTTGGTCTGAGGAGACGTGCATGAATGTGGATTTTAGGGAAAATGATTTATGCACAGAGGAAGAAATATCTGGGGAAACGAGGTGAAAGTTCATGTGTCAGGAAAGTGTGTTCCATGATGACCATTTCTGTGGTTTGGAGGAGATTCATTCCTAAACTCCAATAATTAGATAAAAAGACAAAATGACCAGCATAAATAAGACAAAACAAACAAGACAAAGGATCTGGGTACAACATTAAGCAAGATGGCATAGACACCCTTCTTGGTTCAGCTGCTGACTTAAAAGGTTTGTAAGGGTCTAATACTTTTATAAGCCATTATTATTCACTTTCATAGATTTCAAGACATTTTCTCCACCATTAAAACTCACTTAAAGTCATGTTACTTAACATCTATGAAGTCTTAAAATAGTTTGATGCCAGGTTGTAATGGTGACTTACTGGTGTAAAAACTTTAACACCTGTAGTAAGATCAGAAGTTTGCATCAAAGTGACCATGATTAGAAAAAACAAAACAAAACATATTCTTTTATTAAACCAAACATGGCTAGACTGCTTTCAAGAAATACGGGAAGATTGTTGTTTAGTTGCTAAGTCTTATCTGACTCTTTGCCACTACATGAACTGCAGCACACCAGGCCTCCCTGTTCTTTGCTGTCTCCCAGAGTTTGCTCAAGCTCATGTCCATTGAGTTGGTGATGCCATCAAGCCATCTCCTCCTTTGCTGTCCTGTTCTCCTCCTGCCCTCAATCTTCCTGAGCACCAGGGTCTTTTTCAATGAGTCGGCTCTTCATATCAGGTGGCCAATGTACTGGAGCTTGAGCTTCGGCATCAGTCCTTCCAATGAACATTCAAGGTTGATTTCCTTTAGGATTGACTGATTTGATCTCCTTGCTGTCCAAGGAATTCTCAAGAGACTTCTCCAGCATCACAATTTGAAAGCATCAACTCTTTGACTCTCAGCCTTCCTTATGGACCAACTCTCATCCTTACATGACTACTGGAAAACTAGAGCTTTGACAATACAGATCTGTCAGTAAGTGATGTCTGTGCTTTTTTTTATATAATGTCTAAGTTTGTCATAGCTTTTCTTTCAAGGAGGAAGTGTCCTTTCATTTCGTGGCAGTCACCATCCACAGTGATTTTAGAGCCCAATATCACTGTTTCCACTTTTTCCCTTTCTAATTGTGAAGTGATGGGACTGGATGCCATGGTCTGTTTTTCGAATGTTGAGTTTGAAAGTCAGTTTTTCCACATGGGAGGGTTGAAAGAGCAAATAAAATAAATAAAATGCCTACAGATTAATCAAAGTGATGATAATACACATCACATACAGATTCAATGTTAGCACCTCTCTTAAAGTATACACAGCTTTGGCAAGGGGTAGATGGATGGGAGGCAGATAATCAAAGTTTGGGGCCAAGAATTCTAAGAACTGAGAAAATGAGATCTTACATAACTTAGAGCTGATTCTGGTTTTTCCCTGTGTTTCCCTCAATAATTGCTCATTTGCATAGTTTACTAACTACAGTAACAGATTTTCAGTAGTTTACTAATTGTAATAATGATTTTCAATAATCAACATATTTTGAGGGGGTTATAGAAAAGGGTTATTATGCAATATAAATGAGGTGATACATGTAAAGCACCAACAATGTGGCCTGCCACAGAATCAGTAACAGTTCTTATTATTTTTAAAATTTTGTTTATTAATTATATCACTATTATTTTAATATAATGGCTCCTCAAATTTAGTCACATGAAATTAATACAAATATTTACTTCATTTCTTTCTCTATCCCCCTAACATCCTACTAACCTACACAAACCCTCTAGACAATTAGTATCACCTGATGATACTTTTCTCATTCTTATCTCATTTCCTTTAATTGGGCCCATATCTAACCTCTTCAACTAAGTTCTATTTATAGGACAATGGCACGTACATTTCACAATATCAGGGTATCTATCTTGAGGGTTCCCCAGAGATCTCTGTCTTCTCAATCTCATTTGACACATATTGCCTAGACAGTATTAAATTCTAGCTCCTTGTATTACTAACTGAAAGAATTACATTTTTCTCATCTGTAAAATGGGCTTCCCTCGTGGCTCAGCAGTAAAGAGTCCACCTGCCAATACAGGCAATGCAAGTTCAATCCCTGGGTCACGAAGATCCCCTGTAAAAGGAAATGGCAATCCACTCCAGTATCCTTGCTTCGGAAAAACCATAGACAGAGGAACATGGTGGGCTCCAGTCCATGGGGTTGCGGAAGAGCTGGACATGATTTAGCAACCAAACATCTGCGAGTTGGGGATAAAAATTATTACATATCTCAAGAGGCTGTGAAGACTAACTTATAATATAAATTGCCTGAATCAGTTCAGTTCAGACCAGTTCAATCACGGAGTCATGTCTGATTCTTTTGAAACCATAGACTAAAGCATGCCAGGCTTTCCCTGTCTATCACCACCTCCCAGAGCCCACTCAAACTCATGTCCACTGAGTCAGTGTTGCCATCCAACCATCTCAACCTCTCTTATCCCCTTTTCCTCCCCATTTCAATCTTTCCAGCACAAAGGTCTTTTCAAATGAGTCAGCTCTTTGCATTAGGTGGCCAGAGTATGGGAGTTTCAGTTTCAGCAACAGTTCTTCTAATCATTCAAAATGATTTCCTTTAGGATGGACTGGTTGGATCTTCTTACTGTCCAAGGTTCTCTTGATCTTCTCCAACACCACAGTTCAAAAGCATCAATTCTTCAGTGCCAAGCTTTCTTTATAGTCCAACTCTCACATCCATACATGACCACTGGAAAAACTATAGCCTTGACTAGACAGACCTTTGCTGGCAAAGTAATGTCTCTGCTTTTTAATAGGTTGTCTAGGTTGGACATAACTTTTCTTCCAAGGAGCAGATGTCTTTTAATTTCATGGCTACGGTCACCATCTGCAGTGATTTTGGAGCCCCCCAAAATAAAGTCTGTCACTGTTTCCACTGTTTCCCCATCTATTTGCCATTAAGTGATGGGACTGGATGCCATGATCTTAATTTTCTGAATGTTGAGCTTTAAGTCAACTTTTCCACTCTCTTTCACTTTCATCAAGAGGCTCTTTAGTTCTTCACTTTCTGCCATAAGGGTGGTATCATCTGCAAATCTGAGGTTATTGATATTTCTCCCAGCAATCTTGATTCCAGCTTGTGCTGCATCCAGCCTGGCATTTGTCATGATGTACTCTCCATATAAGCTAAATAAGCAGGGTGGCAATATACAGCCTTGATGTACTCCTTTTCCTATTTGGAACCAGTCTGTTGTTCCATTTCTAATTCTAACTGTTGCTTCCTGACCTGCATATAGGTTTCTCAAGAGGCAGGTCAGGTGGTCTGGTATTGCCATTTTTTCAGAATTTTCCACAGTTTGTTGTGATCCACACAGTCAAAGGCTTTGGCATAGTCAATAAAGCAGAAATAGATGTTTTTGTGGCACTCTCTTGCTTTTTTGATGATCCAATGGATGTTGACAATTTGATCTCTAGTTCTACTGCCTTTTCTAAATTCAACTTAAACATCTCGAAGCTCATTATTCATGTACTGTTGAACCCTAACTTGTAGAATTTTGAGCATTACTTTGCTAGTGTGTGAGCTGGGTGCAACTGTGTAGTAGTTTGAGCATTCTTTGGCATTGTCTTTCTTTGGGATTGGAATGAAAACTCACCTTTTCCAGTCCTGTGGCCACTGCTGAGTTTTCCAAATTTGCTGGCATATTGAGTACAGCACTTTCACAGCATCATCTTTTAGGATTTGAAATAGCTCAACTAGAATTTCATCATCTCCACTAGCTTTGTTTGTAGTGATCCTTCCTAAAGCCCACTTGGCTTTGCCTTCCAGGATGTCAGAGTCTAGGTGAGTGAGCAAACCTTCATGATTATCTGGGTCGTGAAGATCTTTTTTGTATAGTTTTTCTGTGTATTCTTGCCACCTCTTCTTCATATCTTCTGCTTCTGTTAGATCCATATCATTTCTGTCCTTTATTCGGCCCACTTTTTATGAAAAGTTCCTGTTGTATCTCTGATTTTCTTGAAGAGATCTCTAGTCTTTCCCATTCTATTATTTTCCTCTATTTCTTGCATTGATCACTGAGGAAGTCTTTCTTATCTCTTCTTGCTATTCTTTGCAACTCTGCATTCAAATGGGTATATCTTTCCTTTTCTCATTTGCCTTTCCTTTCTCTTCTTTTCATAGCTATTTTTAAGGCCTCCTCAGACAACCATTTTGCCTTTTTGCATTTCTTTTTCTTGGGGGTGATCTTGATCACTGCCTCCTGTTTAATGTCATGAACCTCTGTCCATAGCTCTTCAGGCACTCTGTCTATCTGATCTAATCCCTTGAATCTATTTCTCACTTCCACTGTATAATCGTAAGGGATTTGATTTAGGTCATATCTGAATTGTCCAGTGGTTTTCCCTACTTTATTCAATTTAAGTCTGAATTTGCAATAAGGAGTTTGTGATCTGAGCCACACTCAGCTCCCCATCTTGTTTTTGCTGACTGTACAGAGTTTCTCCATCTTTGGTTGCAAAAATATAATCAGTCTGATTTTGGTATTGACCATCTGGTGATGTCCATGTGTAGAGTCTTCTTTTGTGTTGCTGGAAGAGGGTGTCTGCTATGACCAGTGCATTCTCTTGGCAAAACTCCATTAGCCTTTGCCCTGCTTCATTCTGTACTCCAGATCCAATTTGCCTGTTACTGCAGGTATTTCTTGACTTCCTACGTTTGCATTCCAATCCTTTATAATGAAAAGAACATCTTTTTTGGGTGTTAGTTCTAGAAGGTCTTGTAGGTCTTAATAGAATCATCCAACTTCAGCTTCATCAGCATTACTGGTTGGGGCATAGACTTGGATTACTGTGATATTGAGTGATTTGCCTTGGAAATGAACAGAGATCATTTTGCCGTTTTTAAGATTGCATCCATGTAACGCATTTTGTGTCCTTTTTCTGGCTATGGTGGCTACTCCATTTCTTCTAAGGGATTCTTGCTCACATTAGTAGATATAGTTGTCATCTTTTAAATTCACCCATTCCAGTCCATTTTAGCTCACTGATTCCTAAAACGTCAATGTTCATTCTTGCCATCTTTTTGATCACTTCCAATTTACCTTGATTCATGGACATAACATTCCAGGTTCCTATGCAGTATTGCTCTTTACTGCATCAGATTTTACTTTTACTATGAATCACATCCATAACTGGGTGTTGTTGTTGCTTTAGCTCCATCTCTTCATTCTTCTGGAGTTATTTCTCCATTGAACTCCAGAAGCATGTTGGGCCCCTACTGACCTGGGGAGATCGTCTTTCAGTGTCCTATCTTTCTGCCTTTTCAAATCGTTCATGGGGTTCTCAAGGCAAGAATACTGAAGTGGTTTGCCATTCCCTTTCCTGGTGGACCACGTTTTGTCAGAACTCTCCACCATGACCCGTCTGTCTTGGGTGACCCTACATGGCTTGGCTCATAGTTTCACTGAGTTAGACAAGGCTGTGGTCTATGTGATCAGATTGGTTAGTTTTCTGTGAGTATGGTTTCCAGTCTGTCTGCCCTCTAATGGAGAAGGATAAGAGGCTTATTGAAGCTTCCTGATGGAGAGACTGACTGAGGGGGAAACTGGGTCTACCTCTGATAGGCTCCGTAAATCTTTAATCCAGTTTTCTGTTGAAGGGGGGGATGTGTTTTCTCGTGTTGTTTGACCTGAGGCCAAACTATGATGGAAGTAATAAAGATAATGTTGACCTCCTTCAAAAGAGCCAATGCATACCCTGCTACACTCAGTGCCCACAACCTTGCAGCTGGCCCCTGCCAACCCAAGCCTCCGCTGGAGACTCCTGGACACTCACAGGCATGTCTGGGTCAGTCTCTTGTGGGGTCACTGCTCCTTTATCCTGGGTCCTGGTGCACACAAGTTTCTGTTTGTGCCATCCAAGGGTCTGTTTCCAGTCCTGTGTTTGTTCTGGCGGCTCTATGGTGGGGTTAATGATGACCTCCTCCAAGAGGGCTTATGCCATACCCAGGTCTACTGCACTCAGAGCACCTGCTACTATACCTGACTGCATGAAGCTATTTAATAAATATTGTTTCCCACCACAATTCTTGGTGGTGGATATTGTTAGCAGTTTTTAAATTTACATACTTTCTGCCCAACCTATTTTGATTTCCTTGAAAACAGCCAACTTACTTTTATATATGTATGCGTCTCTTCTAGTTCTTATTACCATGCATTTCATTTAATGTGTTAAGCCAATACTTGTAAGATATTTTGATTCAGGGATTTAAAATGCTTTGCATGACCAGGGATCTTTGTTGTGATGGAATGCTCTGCATCCTGATTGTATAAATATCAACATGGCTGTGATATTGTACTATAATTTTGTAAGATATTACCATTGTAGACTTTCCTAGGGGCTCAGACAGTAAAAAGTCTGCCTGCAATACAGGAGACCTGGGTTTGATCCCTAGGTGGGGAAGATCCCCTGGAGTAGAAAATGGCAACCCATTTCAGTACTTTTGCCTTGAAAATCCCATGGGCAGAGGAGTCTAGCAGACTACAGTCCATGGGGTCAGAAAGCATTGGACTCAACTGAGGATGCACACACCATCACCACCTTTGGGGGAGACTGGCAAAAGACATGAAGGATGTCTTAGATTATTTCTTATGACTCTATTTGAATCTATACAATTATCTCCAGCTAAAGTTCAATTAAACAATATATTGCATGTCGATTATTGTTGTTTGGTGTTTCTTCTGTTGTGGCAGAATCTTGTTTTTCTTGTTTTTTATATAAACTGAGAGGCTACAGATAAAAATATCTTTAATAACATAAATTAGAAAGAATAAAGCACAATGATTTAGGTACTGATTCATGTAAGTACGTTTCTTTTTGCAAACTGTTAAAACCACTTAAGTCATCTAAAATCGTTGGACACTTGGGAGTTTTATATATTCAGTGGCCCCAGTTAGTTCGTGTCTTTTAATTTTCACTTCTTTTGCCAACCAAATGCCTTATTTGCCATTGTCAGCTCCTCTCCTCGGGAGTTATTTCACCTTCCCAAGCATTTTATCACCTCAAATACAACCCATCTGTGTTGTTTCAGATCAAGTGCAGCAGAAGAGAGCAGTGCCAAGCCTTCTGTGAATTCAGGTACTTTCTTCTGCCCTTGAGCACCTGGAAATGACTTTATCTTTCTTTTTTTTTTTTTCTGAATAAAATACAAAATAGCTTTAATCGTCCAGTGCTGAAGATCTGAACAAAAGAGGTCAAGGAGATAAGAGAACATTTTGCTAACATCTCAACCGTCACTTCAGACAGCCAGTGGAGAGGACCTTAATTAAAGTCAAACCTGGGAGGTGTCCTTCTGGGGCTGCTGTGTCCTTGAAATAGGATCAGGTCTCATGATCTCAATTCAGATATGCCATGATCTCATGGCATATCTGACATTCTTCTGTATTATTATCTGAAGCATGTGCACCCACAAAATCCCGGGGAAATTCAATCACACAGTGCCTTATGTGTTTGGATATATATTCAGGAGATAGTGGTTTTATAATATACCTGTGGGTTCAAGTGTTTTTCTAAAATGTGTTCTAACAGTGAATTTGGAATTACAACATGATTGAGAGCTGTCTTTCTTAGAGACTAGCACTCCTGAAATAATACTAATACCAGCTATCCAAAGAGACAGCAAACCTTGCCATATATCAGCTATTTTGGAAGTCTTTATCCCCGGGATGCTCCAAACTGAGGTACTAGCTTGACTTTCTGAGAGCTATCCTAGTAGAATTTTGTAAAGATAGGGACTAGAATAAGGAAAAGGAGGACAGAATTACATATATCAACTTTCCTCCTTTACACTTCAACCACTCATCATCGGAAATATGAAGCATAACATTCTTCCCACTCTTTCACATTGCAAACTACAGAGCATCCCTCTGTAGCTTATTATCTTCACCACTGAACTGTGTGTTATGTTTCAGTTAAACAGACTTGGATAAATAGTGTGGCTGGGTGCACAGTTTGAATTGCCCATGGCTGATCCTTCTTTACATGGTCTGGATCATAGAAAGAACACTGGAGTGGACATATATGTTAGTGTCTTTAATGTATACAAGGAGGTTTGGAAGGATACACCCAACATGATAATTTTATTGAGTGGAAGTACGGAAGTCAAAATTGAGGACAAGTAGGAAAGCCAAAAGCGAAGAATTTAAAGGATATTTTAGTTTCCTTTATTTATAAAAACAAAATAATTATATATTATATGGGGAAAATACTAAAAGTTATTTACAAGGCAGTCTTCCTCTGAAATATTGTTCTAATATCTATCCTTGGGTACATAATCTCAGAATGCACTTTTGCAGAGCCATGCATCTTGGGAAATACTAATGAAGTAGTTAAGGGATCACCTTCCCCACTTCCTCCTCAAATCCTAGATGCTAGCAATGACTTCAGATCTGCTTGCAAATATTTAAATAAATGATAAAGTCAATTGATAATGGTCATTTAATTCTGAGAGTTTGGAAGTCTTCGAGTGTTTTTAAAGAGGTCTCTTTCTGCTCTGTTAAAGCTATTGTTATTCACAAACTGAACAGATTATATCTAAAAATGTGTGAGCAAATCCCACAGTAACACACTACCTATATGATAATTAGGACTTGACCAAATTTTGGTTGCTTTTTCCATTTATTTAAATATAGCCATGATAAACAGAACGGGGGCATGCTGGAATAAAATATCAGGCTTCCTTTTGTTGTTTCTCCCTTTTGTTGTTGCTACTGATGATTGGTCTTATTGATCTCCGAAATACCTGCAATGGTCCAAAGAAAAACACATGTAGGCCTAGAAGAGAGTAGAACATATACTTTCCCCTCCATTGGTGTTGATCTCAAGACAGCTCTTTAATAAACTTCCTACATGCCAATTTCTATCTCAATCTTTATCAACTTCCTGAGGAACTCAACTTGTAACATACTGTAACCAATATCAAAAGACAAATTACAACCTGGAAGATAATACTTACAATATTTAACACAGATAAAGGACAAAGGGAAAGAACAACCCAAATAGAAAAACCAGCCACAGACATAAACAGAAAATTTATGTATAATACATAGGAATGGCCCTTATACCTGTGGCTAGATGTTCACTACACATCACAAGAAAAATTCAATTTAAAACTATATTAAGATACCATTTCTAAACTAGCATATTGACATAAATGTAATGTTTGATAATACATTATATTTTTGAGGCTGTGGAAAACTGCTGGTGAGAACGCAATC
Source organism: Odocoileus virginianus (assembly GCF_023699985.2). Lineage (NCBI taxonomy): Eukaryota > Metazoa > Chordata > Mammalia > Artiodactyla > Cervidae > Odocoileus > Odocoileus virginianus. The sequence continues at coordinate 33,413,835 of NC_069675.1, read as the reverse complement.
TGGTACAAACTGTTATGGAGAGTTTTACAATATATAAATAAAACTACACATGTGCTTACTTTTTAACCTACAAATCCCACTTCCATGAATTTATCCTGAATATACAACTCCAACAATATGAAAATGTATATGCAAAAGTTTATTTTGTCTAGAATTGTTGGTAATTGCAATATAATGGACCTAAATGTCCATATATAGAATATTGGTTAAATCAAATGTGTTTATATATTGTTAGTACAATGCATCATAAAGAAGAATGGAGGAGATCTCAATAAATGAATACACATATTTTCTATATGTATAATATTAAGTACAAAAAGCAGAGTGCAAAAGATCAAATTCAGTATGTTAGTTTTTTTGTGTAAGAAAGAAGGGAAAATCAGAAAATATGCATTTGCTTATTTGTGCAAAGAGAAACGAAAGAAGCATGAAGCAGATAGTAATGATATTGGTTAAGTTTCATTGGTAGGAATAAAGTTGAAGGATTTGAGGTGTGAGATTATACTTGCTTGCCTAAAATTTTTATATAGCATCAATTTTGGAATCATTGATGTTTTTCATATTCAAAAATAAACACCAGGAGGAAAATAAACAATTAGAATATAAACAGAAATAAATGAATTTAATTGTATTTCAGATTAATATATGTTAGTAATATATATATGCACTTAAAATATATATAAGTAAGGGGAAGGAAGAATTAACCCAAGCAGCATTTGAATATAATATTAACTATTGTTGGGAACATATAATTGAAAACAAATCTTCTTTCAACACAGAAATGACAAAAAAGTGTGTAAGTCACTCAGTCGTGTCCAACTCTTTGTGACCCCCTGGACTATAGAGTCCATGGGATTCTCCAGGCCAGAATACTGGAGTGGGTAGCTGTTCCCTTCTCCAGGGTATCTTCCCAGCCCAGGGATCAAACCCAGGTCTCCTGCATTGCAGGTGGATTCTTTACCAACTAAGGTACCTAGGAAGCACTTTCAACCCAGAAAACCCTCCAAAAAGGTGGTAGGGAAAAAACAGTTTTATTATTGTATAAGCATTAAACCCTAGTTTGGTGTGCATCACAGGCAGTTCATTAATAGACAGCAAAGACAGGAAGGAATCTCACCCTTTTACATAAGCAAGCAGATAATATCCATCTCAGACATTTTCTTCAGATAAACAATAACCAGTCCTTAAGCAAAGATTTGTACCATCTAAAACCACATATAAGTGTTAGCTGCTTAGTTGTGTCCAACTCTTTGAGACCCCATGGACTGTAGCCCACCAGGCTCCTCTGTCTGTGGAATTCTCCGGGTAAGAATACTGGAGTGTGTTGCTATTCTCTTAACCAGGGGGTCTTCCCACCTCAGGGATCGAATCACATAAAGTTCATCCTAAATTTAACTGACTAACCTAGACAGCATATTAAAAAGCAGCGATATTACTTTCCCACAAAGGTCTGTCTAGTCAAAGCTATGGTTTTTCCAGTAGTCATGTATGGATGTGAGAGTTGGACTATAAAGAAAGCTGAGCACCAAAGAATTGATGCTTTTGAACTGTGGTCTTGGAGAAGACTCTTGAGAGTCCCTTGGACTGCAAGGAGATCCAACCAGTCCATCCTAAAGGAGATCAGTCCTGGGTGTTCATTGGAAGAACTGATGTTGAAGCTGAAACTCCAATACTTTGGCCACCTGATGCAAAGAGCTGACTCTTTTGAAAAGATCCTGATGCTGGGAAAGATTGAGGGTAGGAGGAGCAGGGGACGAGAGTATGAGATGGTTAGATGGTATCACCCACTCAAGGGACATGAGTTTGAGTAAGCTCTGGGAGTTGGTGATGGACAGGGAAGCCTGGCTTACTGCAGTTCATGCAGTCACAAAGAGTCAGACATGACTGAGCGACTGAACTGAACTGAACTGAACTGAAATTTACCTTAGTTGGGGTAACCATCTGTATTAGTTAATTGACCTGATACATACAAGAGAAAAAGAAGCTTTTATCCTTATGAAGAGCTTCCCTGGTGGCTCAGTTGTAAAGAATCCACCTGCCAAAGTAGGAGACTTGAATTTGATCCCTGGGTCAGGAAGATCCCCTGGAGAAAGAAATGGCAACCCACTCCAGAATTCTTGCCTGGGATATCCCATGAACAGAGAAGCCTGGCGGGCTATAGTTCATTGAGTTGCAAAAGGGTCAGACAGGACTTCATGACTAAACAACAAATCTTTATGAATGGAGATAGGTTTGCAATTTGGAGCCAGGTGTTAGCTGAACTGTCAGATGTCAGTTCCCATGCTCCCACAGAAACTGATGATAGGGGCATTATCTCTTTTGCTGTTTGTCAAGGTTTTTAAAAAAATATTCCTAGGACCTTGACAAATACTTTCCTGGATTGTAAAACTGGCAACAGGCTCTAAAAAAGAGTGGGGGCGAGGGAGGAAATGGTTCTGTCCCTGTTTTTATCAAGGAGAAACAGGCCTCTTATTTTTAAACTTTGTTTTTACACTATCATCAATCTAAAGACACACAGCTATAAACAAATACCAATCTGTGGTTATTAGTAGGACTGTTTTTCACAGTGATACGGAACAGCAATTCAGAAACTGCTTTCTCTGCTTTCTCTGATCGAGAGAAAAAACATACATATTAAGGATAATGGGAGCCACGTTCCCCACTGATAGGGAAGGGAGTAACAAATACTGAAGTGAAAATATTTCGAATGCACTGTTTGGTGTTGGTTTGGAGTTGGAGGTGTTAGCATCAATTTACATATATTTTTAGTATATAAAGGTAGATAAAGAAGAAGATACAGAGACATGCACATGTCTACATTCAGAAACTGAACTTCCTAGCTCAGCCATTGAGAAAGCCTAGATGAGATAATGCTCCAGTGGTAACATTTGTGCTTATAAAATATCATTTTGCCTTGAAAGGAGTCTAGTCTCCTTGAGGAAAGAGGGATGATTACAGAGATGGAATTGGAAAGGAAAAGATAAGGCAGAAACATCTTTTTGATTGAGAAGGAAAGAAAATTCTCAAATAACGTGAGAACGTGTCAAAAAGACATAGTAGTCAGTTTGAGGAGATTCTCACTGTCTAAGTTCTAGACAACTTGAGCAACAAAATTAACACAGAGTAATGGATTATATAACAAATGTAATTACAATCTCTGTGTCCATAATGATATAATATGTAAATGAGAGTACAGAAACATATGGAGGAGAACGGAAAACTCTTCAGGAAAGGTACAAGGAATGGCAGATATCAAAATCATAATTTGGCAATTACCAGAATAGTCATTTTTCTTGGAAAGGCCAATGAAAAGTGGACACTGTACAATAATGTGGAATGGAAGAGACCATGGAGCATCTGGAATTAGTCAACAGAAAACACATAATCTTCCATCAGGATAATGCAAGACAACTGTAATCAAAAAGTTATATAGTAATAAGGGTTGATGAAGTCGTAGAGAAATTGGAGTTTTCATACACTACTGGTGGGGATGTAACTACAGAATCACTTTGGAAAATAGTGTGGCATTTCCTCAAAATGTTAATCATAGTGTTACCATATGACTCAGAAACTCTACTCTTACACATGAGAAATAAAACAAAATAAAACAAAAAATTTTTGCATGCAAATGTGTATAAACAGCATTATTCATAAAAGTCAAATGACAGAGACAAACCAAATGTCTATTAACTAACAAATGGATAAAGGTAATATGGTAATTCATATAATGGAATAATATTTGACCACATAAAAGAATAAAGTCCTAACACATGTTGGGCTTCCCAGGTGGCAATAGTGGTAAAGAACCCACCTGCCATGGCAGGAGATGAAAGAAACGCAGGTTTGATCCCTACATTGGGAAGGTCGCCTGGAGGCGGGCATGGCGACCCACTCCAGTATTCCTGCCTGGAGAATCCCATGGACAGAGGAGCCTGGCAGGCTACAGTCCACAGGGTTGAATAGAGTCAGGCATGACTGAGTGACTTAGCACACATGCATGCTCTAACACGTATTCCAATATGGATGGACCTTGAAAACATTAGGCATGTGAAAGAAGCCAGTCATTAAAAAAATAAATAATAGTATCATATGATCCTATTCATATAAAAATGTCCAGAATAGAAAAATCTACAGAGACAGAAAGTAGATTAGTGGTTGCTTAGGGTTAGGGTGGGTGGAAGATGGGGGAATAGGGAGAGTGACAGAGAGTAATGCTATGGCATTTCTGCTTGAGTTGACAAAAGTGAGGTAAACTTACTATATGATGGTTGCATATATCTGTGTGAATATACTAAAAAAAAACATTAAATTGTTTATTTTACATGAGTGAGTTTTAGGCTATATGAATTGCATCTCAGTATAGGTACTCCAAAGGAAAAAAAGAAAAAAAAGAAGAGGCATAAGAGGAAGAAGTGGAGGAGGGGGAGAATGGAGAACAGAGGATAAGGAAGAGGAAAAGAAGATGGAGGAGGGAGATGGGGCAGGAAAGAGGGAGAAGGAGAAGAAAGGGAGGAAGAGGAAAAAGAAGCAGCTAGGACACAAAAGAAAAGTCTGCAGCCACTCAGTTAATTCATCACATTTTCTAAGCTTGGTGAGGGATAGGGAATGTGGGAAGAAAGACATATCCTGCCCAGCTAGGCAAATGCATTAAATCGCAGCAATCTGAAACAAGTAGAAGACTCAATCTTTTAGAAATTAAAATTGACTTACTTACAAGAACTAATGTGATAATGCTCTTCATATCAGATAAAAGACATGAGAAAAATAGAATGTATGATATTTGATAAAGTATTGAACACTAGATATGTAAAGATATTTAGTATCAGAGACATGCAATGCACAAAAATGTTGGATGCTACAGATCCATCATAATTCTGTAAACAGTTTCAATTATAATTCACTTGCAATGCTACACTAATTTTTTTGTTTTGATTCATTACAAGATGTGTTTCCTGCACTCAATTAGGTTTTCAATGGATATATAACAGCAAGAATTCTGAGACTAGAATTTTTTTTAATTAAATGAGTTAATTCCTAGTTAATTACAAAAGAGGTATAACACTTTATTGGGCGAGTAGATAATATAAATGTATTGAAACATAATGAATACTTCTCTGAACTTCATTAGGCTTTCAAATACCCATTTCTATTTAATTATAACTAAATCACCACCATTTATTGCTGAGTTGGAAACACTTTCAAATAATAGCCTGGTTAGTACTGAATTAAAGCACAATCCTATGGAAGTCTCTACATACAGACAAATGAATTAACTAGGAATAAATTTGTCACTATAAGTACTAGACGAGTTATTATAATTGTCTTTATTTCAAAATATGCAAAAACATTAATAAAACCTGTAGGCTCAAAACAAAAAGGTTGTATTTAAAAACTTAATTTTTGCTGCCCTAAATGGCTTCTCATATCAGTGTTTTGCCTTAGACCATTTGTTATTTGAGCAGTTTTGTACTAAATTTTGGAGAAGGAAATGGCAACCCACTCCACTATTCTTGCCTATAGAATCCTGTGGATGGAGAAGCCTGGTGGGCTGTGTCCATAGGGTCGCAGAGTCAGACAGACACAACTGAAGCGACTTAGCATGCATGCATGCATTGGAGAAAGAAATGGCAACCCACTCCAGTATTCTTGCCTGGAGAATCCCAGGGACAGAGGAGCCTGGTGGGCTGACGTCTATGGGGTCACACAGAGTTGGACACGACTGAAGCGACTTAGCAGCAGCAGTGGCAGTACTAAATTCTCCAGGCCCCTAACTGAAAGATACTTCAACAGTTATAGATGAAAATAAAGCATAACTAATTTAAAGTGACTGGATTAAAAACATTCATCATTATAACAAAAATTATAATATACCATACTGGAAGAAAGTTTTAATTCAGTTTTCATACATTTGAAATATAAGTCCCTTATCAGATAGATAATTTCCAAATAACTGAACGCTACAGATTTTACTGCTCATCAACCACTAGAACATAGTGCCAAGATTACGTATGATTAATGGTCACAGCTCCATAGTGATATTTTAGTGATATTCTGAACCCAGTTACTAGACTAATTCAGTCTTCATTTGGCATTTATTTCTTGTGTTTGAAATGAACACTAGTAAGATAATTTTAAAATAAAATTGTAAATAGTATATGTATCAATACAGAATACATTAAAATCCTAACTTCAATATTAAGTCCCTGATACTTTGCATAACAATAAAATTCCTTAAGGAAACTAGAGTAATGGAGAATTACAGTCTCCATAAATGGATTTTCTTCTCTGTCTCTTAAGAAGTCTGTCAATGAGCATCATCATCAAGGAAAAGACTTTAAGGATTTCAAGGAAAAGAAGTATTCCACATCTCAAAGCAATCAAATAAGCCTCAAAGTTTTTCTCATATCTAACTAAACTTATGTATGTATGTTACTTCTCTGTAGTCATCACAAGCACATATTCTGTTCAGAATATCTTCTTTATAAGAATGGTTCAACAGTTGAATCTGGAGACAGTTTCTGAAGCAGACTGATGAGTTTACATCAACCCATTCACATTATCTCTATTTAGTTTCCTATATTTTTATAGAATTCAGCAGCTAGTGATGGAGTCTTTGGGTCTAGGACACAGCAGTACTGACTGGGTGACACTGGTTTTTTTTGCCCTTTGCTTTCCTGACATCAACAGAAATAACTGGTCAAGTCCTTGCTTTTCGTTTGTCTTTTGATTCCATACTACTCAACTGATTCACCCTAATCACAGATCCTGTGCTAATGGTTATTTTGAAGTCATCACTCAGCCACTATAGTAGAGAAAGTTCTAGTTTATTTTTGAGATTATTCATGAGGTTTTATATTCCCACAATTACATAGTTGTATGATGCTTTCCTGGACATGTTTCAGTGGGTTGCTGTCCCTTATATTAATAAATGTGGTCTATCAAACCAGACTTTATACTAATTAGCAAATAACCCTCCTCACTCCAAATGGAATTATCACTTGCTGCCCCTGGTATTATGACCCATTGCATTATTGTTGCTTTTGTTTAGTCACTAAGTTGTGTCTGACTCTTTGTGACCACATGGACTGTAACCTGTCAGACTCCTCTGTCCATGGGATTTCTCAGGCAAGACTACTAGACTGAGTTGCCATTTCCTTCCTCCAGGGTATCTTCCTGCCCAGGGATCGAACCTGTGTCTCCTGCATTGGCAGGCATGTGTGTGTATCAGCTCAGTTCAGTCACTCAGTCGTGTCCGACTCTTTGCGACCCCATGGACTGTAGCACACCAGGCCTCCCTGTCCATCACCAACTCCCGGAGTTTACTCAAACTCATGCCCATCGAGTCGGTGATGCCATCCAGCCATCTCATCCTCTGTTGTCCCCTTCTCCTCCTGCCCCCAATCCCTCCCACCATCGGGGTCTTTCTCAATGAGTCAACTCTTCGCATGAGGTGGCCAAAGTATTGGAGTTTCAGCTTCAGCATCAGTCCTGCCAATGAACACCCAGGACTGATCTCCTTTAGGATGGACTGGTTGGATCTCCTTGCAGTCCAAGGGACTCTCAAGAATCTTCTCCAACACCACAGTTCAAAAGCATTAATTTTTCGGAGATCAGCTTTCTTCACAGTCCAACTCTCACATCCATACATGACCACTGGAAAAACTATAGCCTTGACCAGATGGACCTTTGCTGGCAAAGTAATGTCTTTGCTTTTTAATATGCTATCTAGGTTGGACATAACTTTCCTTCCAAGGAGTAAGCGTCTTTTACTCCTTTTTTTTTTTTTTACTCCATTTTACTCCTTTTTACATGGCTGCAATCACCATCCACAGTGATTTTGGAGCCAAAAAAAAAATAAAGTTTGACACTGCTTCCACTGTCTCCCCATCTATTTCCCATGAGGTGATGGGACCAGATGCATGATCTTAGTTTTCTGAATGTTGAGCTTTAAGCCAACTTTTTCACTCTCCTCTTTCACTTTCATCAAGAGGCTTTTTAGTTCCTCTTCACTTTCTGCTATAAGGGTAGTGTCATCTGCATATCTGAGGTTATTGATATTTCTCCCAGCGATCTTGATTCCAGATTGTGCTTCTTCCAGCCCAGCGTTTCTCATGATGTATTCTGCATATAAGTTAAATAAGTAGGATAACAATACACAGCCTTGACATACTCCTTTTCCTATTTGGAACCAGTTGTTTCATGTCCAGTTCTAACTGTTGCTTCCTGACCTGCATACAGGTTTCTCAAGAGGCAGGACAGGTGGTCTGGTATTCCCATGTCCTTCAGAATTTTCCACAGTTTATTGTGATCCACACAGTCGAAGACTTTGGTGTAGTCAATAAAGCAGAAATAGATGTTTTTCTGGAACTCTCTTGCTTTTTTGATGATTCAGAGGATACTGCCAATTTGATCTCTGGTTCCTCTGCCTTTTCTAAAACCAACTTGAACATCTGGAAGTTCTTGGTTCACGTATTGCTGAAGCCTGGCTTGGAGAATTTTGAGCATTAGTTTACTAGCGTGTGAGATGAGTGCAATTGTGTGGTAGTCTGAGCATTCTTTGAGATTGTCTTTCTTTGGGATTGGAATGAAAACTGACCTTTTCCAGTCCTGCGGCCACCGCTGAGTTTTCCACATTTTCTGACATATTGAGTGCAGTGCTTTCACAGCATCATCTTTCAGGATTTGAAGTAGCTCAACTGGAATTCCATCACCTCCACTAGCTTTGTTCCTAGTGATGCTTTCTAAGGCCCACTTGACTTCAGATTCCAGGATGTCTGGCTCTAGGTGAGTGATCACACCATTGTGATTATCTGGGTCGTGAAGATCTTTTTTGTACAGTTCTGTGTATTTTTGCCACCTCTTCTTTTTTTTTTTTTTTCCAGAGTGCAACAGCATTTAATGGTCAGAAATAGTTGTACAGTGTTACAGTCAGCCACAGACGCTGTGCTGGAGGACAGGATCCAGTCCTCCCCCACATCAGGCAAAGCAGTTTGGGGCAGGAGCTGGCACGTGGCTGGGCCACGTCCTCATCCCTGTGGCCTAAGGGGAGACCACCATTTAATATCCCCAGCTTCCACTACTCTTCAGAGGAGGGGGTTTAAGCCCCACATGCAAGAAGCCCTTGCCCCAGTGTCAGACGGGACGCAAGAGTTAGGATCAAGGGGAAACCCTGTGTAAGGTATCATGGAGCGCGACGGGGCAGGAGTTGCCCCGTCCTCTGTCACCCAGAGCTGCTCACTTTCCCAGTTTCTTCATCCGTTCGTCAATGCTGGCAAAGTTCCCCTCAATTGTGGACAGGTTCTCACGCATCGTCGTCTGCATCTGAGTCAGGAGGGCGGCGTTGTCCTTGAGGGAACACGCGATCATCTGCTGCGTGGTGTCCAAGTGTGTCAGAAGCTGGCCAAACTGCACGGCTTGCTCACGCAGCTGCTTGGTGGTGACGAGTCTCTGCACCAGCTCAGGAAGGGAGGTGGCGATGGGGCTCCAGCGCTGCATGGTCTCATATAGCTGGTGCACCTTGCTTTGTGTATCTGCATCCTCTACAGAAGCTTTATGCTTGGCAATTTCATTCACTTTTCCCAGCACGCTCTGTAACCGAGCCTCCACCTGATCCAAAACCGCGAGGTCCAGCGTGCCCACCTTCGCCTGCAGCAGCTCTATAGTATCCATGAGGCAGGCTCGCTGCAGACCTGCTGAAAGGGGATTCTGAGCATCCTGAGCACAGCGTACAGTGGCTTCCAGCTCCGTCAGGCGCTTCTCGAGTTCTGCCACTTTGGCAGCTTGAGAGAACTTGTCCTGCTCAGGCCGAGAATGCAGTTCGTAAGTGACCAGGCTGTTATCTGGGGGGCTCCCACTGGTGGTCTTGCCCCCTGAACCAGTCCCTTTGCTGTTCTTTGTTGCTTCCAGCTGCAGCAGTAGGCGCTTAGCCAGAGCTCCATCGGGGTCAGTAAGGTTGATTGCGGCATCTGGTCCCAGCAGCTTCTCCAGGTGGGAAGCAACCAGCTGCTGCTTCAGGGCAGCCAGCTGTTTAGCCAGCACCACGGGGGTCAGCTTCTCCTCAGTGGTTGATTCCTTCACTGTTGTCTTGATTTTTTCAACTTCAGCTGTGAGCTCTTGGACCTCATGCAGCAGTCTCTGGTACTTTTGCTGGGGTGTCTCCTTCACTCCCAGACCCTCTCCAAGCATCTCATACTCTCCAGATTCATATCCCGTTCTTTTGGTTTTTCCAATTCGATCTGAGAAATCAAGTCCCTTTGTGCCCACTCTCTTGTCTTTGAACTTGTCATAGGCAGCACTGGGATTGACAATGATGTGCTCCACACTGGTACTCGTCAGCTCCTCCGCATCAAACTCTGCTTGATCATCCTCAGGCAGGTCGCTGGTTTCATAAACATCTGGCTCCTTCCTGGCAATGCCGGGAAGGTCGGCGTACTTAGGGTCCGCCATGGCGGCGGCGAGGCGGGGTTGGGGGACCGGGGCCTCGGCAGAGCCGGGACCGGTGCTCGGGTTGGGGAGAGGATGGGTCCTGGTCCGGGTTAAGGCGGCCGCTAAGGGAGCGGCGGAGGAGGCGGAGGAGCCTTGCCACCTCTTCTTAATATCTTCTGCTTCTGTTATGTCCATACCATTTCTGTCCTTTATTGAGCCCATTTTTGCATGAAATGTTCCCTTGGTATCTCTAATTTTCTTGAAGAGATCTCTAGTCTTTCCCATTCTGTTGTTTTCCTCTATTTCTTTTCACTGATCACTGAGGAAGGCTTTTTTATCTCTCCTGGCTATTCTCTGGAACTCTGCATTCAAATGGGAATATCTTTTCTTTTCTCCTTTGCTTTTAGCTTCTGTTCATTTCACAGCTATTTGTAAGGCCTCCTCGGGCAGCCATTTTGCCTTTTTGCATTTCTTTTCTATGGAGATGTTCTTAATCCCTGTCTTCTCTATAATGTCACGAACCTCCGTCCATAGTTCATCAGGCTCTGTGTCTATCAGATCTAGTCCCTTAAATCTATTTCTCACTTCCACTGTATAGTCATAAGGGATTTGATTTAGGTCATACCTGAATGGTCTAGTGGTTATCCCTACTTTCTTCAGTTTAAGTCTGAATTTGGCAATAAGGAGTTCATGATCTGAGCCACAGTCAGCTCCCGGTCTTGTTTTTGCTGACTGTATAGAGCTTCTCTATCTTTGGCTGCAAAGAATATAATCAATCTGATTTTGGTGTTGACCATCTGGTGATGTCCATGTGTAGAGTCTTCTCCTGTGTTGTTGGAAGAGGGTGTTTGCTATGACCAGTGCATTCAAGGCAAAATGATAGGATACTGAAAGAGAAACTCCCCAGGTTGGTAGGTGCCCAATATGCTACTGGAGATGAGTGGAGAAATAACTCCAGAAAGAATGAAAGGATGGAGCCAAAGCAAAAACAAAACCCAGTTGTAGATGGGACTGGTGATGAAGCAAGGTCCAATGCTGTAAAGAGCAATATTGCATAGGAACCTGGAATGTTAGGTCCATGAATCAAGGCAAATTGGAAGTGGTCAAACAGGAGATGGCAAGAGTGAATGTCGACATTCTAGGAATCAGTGAACTAAAATGGACTGGAATGGGTGAATTTAACTCAGATGACCATTATATCTACTACTGTGGGCAGGAATCCCTTAGAAGAAATGGAATAGCCATCACAGTCAACAAAAGAGTCTGAAATGCAGTACTTGGATGCAATCTCTAAAACGACAGAATGATCTCTGTTTGTTTCCAAGGCAAACCATTCAATATCACGGTAATCCAGACCTATGTGTGTATACATACATACATACATACATACATACATACATATTACTACTGAGCCACTAGGGAAACCCCATTCCATTACAATATTGAGTTATCTCAACCTTTTGTCCATCTAACTCTCATGGCTGTATATGCTTGTGGAAACTAATTTCTTCACTTCTACACTTTCTCTACTGATAGGAAATCTTTGACCTGTACCTTTTTTTATGGTTTTACTTTTCTTAAAAATTACATCTCAAGCTCAGGTTTAAATTAGATCAGTATATGATTCTAGTCAAGGTGACACATGCATCTGCTTACAAAATGAAGTGCCACAGATGGAATCTTAGTATACTAACTCTCATCTTGAGTGTAAACATGATTACATACAAGGAAATATTATTAAGACGAAAGAAAAGAAAGGAGAAAATCTTTATTTCTTATGATATTGCTGTAACACTATAGAATATAAGCGCTGACATACAAGGTATTTCCTGAAATTTTTGTGAGTTTATTTACTTTATAACTTGTCACTACAGTTGCTACATCTTCTGGACAAAAACACTTTCCAAAGTTCCTCTGCTGACTAAATAACATTCCTTATGCCATGCTATTGATTTTACAGGGCTACACTTTAGCTTCCTTCAGGCCATTTCCTCCAGGCTACTCTTTACTTCCTAAGGCAATAACCATTTTTAATCTTGCCAACCAAGCAAGAGATGGCTTGCTGACAAGAACTCAGCTGCCAAGCCCCTAGCACACTCTTAGTTCTTCAATTGCACTCAAAGAGTAATGTGACAGATAAGCAGTAAACTTCTTGTTTTGTTTTCAGATTAACCTACTACTCATATTTCAGGGAAAAAGAAATTTCTTCATATGTGAAAAGATAGAGTATAGAAACTTTAGGTAATTTAGGTTGCTTCCCTGGGGATCAAGAATTCCAAACCATGCATTTCTTTCCCTCAAACCTTCTTCAATTCTCACCACTTATGCATCCTTATGCTATTTCTAATAATCAAGGTGAAAAGTCCAGCTATATATAGATTGATTATGTATCCCACAAATTCATATGTTAAAAACTTAATACCTAAGGTGATGATACCACCACCACAGAGGCAGGGCCTTTGGGAGGTGATTAGATCATTGAGGCAGTCTTTGTGAATGGGATTAGTGTTCTTGTAAAAGAAGTCCCAGAGAAATATTTGCCCCTTCTACCACATGAGGATACAGCAATAAGTCAACAGTTTGCAACCCCAAAGAAGGCCTTCACAAGAACCCAACAATGCCTACATCCTTATTTTGTACTTCCAGCCTCCAGAACTGTGTTTTATAAGTGCCCAGACTGTGATATTTTGTTATAGCAGCCTGAACAGACTAAGACAGGTCCTCAGAATTATAATCACTTTTCTTTTCAACGGGAAAATGGAGGCCCCAAAGTGAGAATTTGTTTTAAAGTAAAATAATTCATGGCAAGAACTATGTTTATAGATATGAGAGCATAAGAAACAGAACAAATTATTTTTATATAAAAACACTTTGATTTTTAAATAATTCCTAATATAGCATGGGATAATATTTGTTGGAAAGATCAATTGAGAGATTATGGGCATCTGATAAATAACAAATACATAATAATGGCATTCTGTTATGATTCAATAAGAATAGCAAAACAATTAACAAATTGAAGCATCACTGTGGAAAGGTAACTCTATGTAGATTATGGTGTAATTCTTTTTCCTTTCTATTTTGAAAGGCTTATAGATTCACAGGTAATTGCAAAGAAATGTATAGAGCAGTCTCTAACATCCTTGTCCCGCCTCTCCCAACATTAACATCTTACATAAGTATAATACAACATCAAAACCAAGTATTTGATATTGGTGATAATGATGGAGTTTCTTTCACATTTTACCAGTGCAGATGCACTAATTTGTGTGTGTGTGTATGCAGTTTTATCCCATGCATAGCTTCCTATGTCTACCACCACATGCTCTCTCTCCATTCCAAACCCTGGCAGCCCTTAATCTGTTTTCCATCTCTGTAATTTATTTCAAGAGTGTTGTGTAAATAGAATTCTATAGAATAAACTTTTGATATTATCTTTTTAAATTCAATATAATTTTTTTGAGACTTGTCCCAGTTTTTATATGTATAAGTAGTTTGTTCTTTTTATTGCTAAATACTATTCTGTGGAATTGATGTGTATTACAGTTGACTCATTGGAAAAGACTCTGATGCTGGGAGGGATTGGGGGCAGGAGGAGAAGGGGATGACAGAGGATGAGATGGCTGGATGGCATCACTGACTTGATGGACATGAGTTTGAGTAATCTCCGGGAGTTGGTGACGGACAGGGAGGCCTGGCGTGCTGCGATTCACCGGGTCACAAAGAGTCGGACACGACTGAGCGACTGAACTGAACTGAACTGAACTGAACTGAACTGTGGTTTTAATTTTCATTTTCTTAATGGCAAATGATGTCAACCACCTTTTCATATGCTTATATGTCATGCATAAATCTTCCTTGGTGAAAGATCTCTTCATATTTTTGCCCATTTTACTGACTAGATTGTCTAGTTTTTTTTTTGTTTTTTTTTTTTTAAGTTGGCTTTTGAGAGTGCTTTACAATCTCTAGAAACTATTATTTTTTTAAACATGTTAATTTGAAAATATTTTCTCCCAGTCTTTAGCTTTTCAATTTATTCTCTTCACATAAGTTTCACAGTGAAATTTTAAAATTTTGATGAGACTCTCTCTTATGACTTTTAAAAAATGGATTGTGCTTTTGTTATCTAGTCTAAGGTTTCCTTGCCTAGTGTCAGGTCCTGAAGAGTATCACTTATGTTTTTTTCCCCAAAGTTTTATAATTATGTTACATTTAACTCTGTGATTCATTGCCAATTAATTTTCCTGTAAGTATGAGGTTTTTTGCTATAAGTATGTCCAATTGCTACAGCACCATTTCTGTTGAAAATACTATACACCCTCCACTGATTTATTTATTTACTTTTGTCAAAAATCAATTTTGCATATTTGTGTGAGTCCCTTTCTTGGTTCTCTATTACACTGATCTATATGTTTATCTTTCCATTAGTACTATACTGTCTTGATTATAGTAAGAATATAGTAAGTTTTAAGACCAGTAAGAGTGATTCTTTTCACATTACTTTTCTTGTGAAAAACTGCTTCAGTTATTCCAGGGTTTATGTGTTGCCATGTAAATTTTAGAGTAAGTTTGTCTGTGGCTAAAAAAAATGCTGGAATTTTGATAGGAGCTTTAGATCAATTCAGGGAGAATTGACATCTTTACTATATTGAGTCCTCCCATCCATGAACACCATAAGTATTATCTAGTTATATATGGCTTCTTTGAGCTCTCAATCAGCATTTCATAACTTAAAGCATATAGATTTGTGCACTGTTACATTTATACCTAAGTAGTTCATCTTGTTTGGGATAATTTTAAGTGTTATTGAATTTTATCTTGAATTCCAACAATCCTGCAGAACTCATAAATTAAAAGAATTTTTTTGGTAGATATTTTTGTAAGTTTCTACATCAACATTAATGTACTCTGCAAATAAAAATAGTTTTCTGTTTTTTTCCAACTTGTATGTATTTTAATTATTTTTCTGGCTTTTTTTTTTTTTTTTTTTTGCTATTTAGGGCTTTCAGTTCAATGTTAAAAGTGGTCAGAGCATAAATCAGACTTGTTCTCAAACCAAGAGGAAAAGCAATCAGTCTTTTATCAGTCTTTTAAGTATGATGTAACTCTTTTTTTTAAATACATTGATGGATTTAATTTGCCAATATGTCATTAAGAATTTGGGCATCTAAATTCATAAGATATATTAGTCTATAGTTTTTTTATTTTGAACTCTTTTTGTGTGTGGCTTTGGTGTCAGGTAATATTGGCATCAAAATGATAGGAAGTATGCCCTTCTTTCCTATTTGGGGGAGGGCTTTATAATTACTAATTAAATTTCTGGCCTGGTGTGTATGTTTAGTCTTGCAACCCCATGTACTATAGCCTGCCAGGCTCCTCTGACCATGGAATTTTCCAGGCAAGAATACTGGAGTGAGTTGCCAAATGGTAATAAAATTACACAGGTTGGGTAAACTATTTTTCCTCAACCTTATTGATTTTACCTTCTGTTATCTCTACTTTACTCTGAGACCCCCTAGCAAGGTTTTTACTTGGTTATTATATTTTTCAGCCTAAAATACAAATTCTCTTTTTGTATTTATTTTCTAAGATTTTCTATTTGTTTCAAGAGAGCTTGTAACTACTTCTTAAAGCATTTTTATAATGACTGCTTTAAAATCTTTGTCACATAATTCTAAGAGATGAATAATCTCTGTTGGTGTCAATGATTGTTTTTACTTTTCAAGTTGTATTTGTCTTAGTTCTTGATAAGAGATTTTTTTTTGTTTCATCCTTGACATTTTGCACAGTATCATAGAAGACTCATTTTCCTATCTAAAACTTTTTAATAGCAGGTAGTCAGTCACATTATTAGGCATCGCATGTAGGTTCCTGACTATTTTTGTAAACTGTAAGCTTAGTTTTCAGAAAGTTGGCAGTGATAGTCTTCTGATGTGTTTTCTTCTTCTGTGCTGTACATAGGTACCAGTTGGGCTTGCCAGTGGGAATGAGCTTGGTATGATGCAACCCCAGTCAGTCTTTGCTGATGCTACCACTCTGGGTGTATTGACCCACCTCCTGTCCCAAGGGTGGCATAGGGAACCTGATGATACTGATACTTTAGTGAAGCAGGCCTGTCATCGTATGCCTGTATCCTGTGGGTCAGGAATCCTGCTGTTGCTGTTAATGAAGCAGATGAAACTGCCAGTGTTAAGGTATGTGGCAGAAGATGGGTATCTGTCTGAGGTTTACTTGGCCATCATCAACAGACTATCAGAATGTGTAGTGTGGGAAATGGGTTGGTTTACCTGGATCTGCTGTTGTTATCATCATGTGTAGATCAGACTCTTACTGTTGGTGGATTAGATGCATGCTGGGGATGGGTTGGCTTAACAGGACTTTGCTGATATTACCATTCCAGGCAGATAGATGTACAATGAACTTAAAGATCATCAAATACAACAAAATTCAGTAAACACGCAGTTTAATTCTTACATTATTTTCTTTTAAATTCTCCATATTGGGATTTTGTCATAACCTGTGGCTAAGTGTGATTTGGAGATTTTCTCTTTTGTGTTCTCATCCAACAATTTTTGTTCACGTTTCTCATGATCTTCCAATTTTCTTCTGTATGTCACCTTTTGTTGCTGCACTTCATAATATGTCCTGAGAGACCCATGTCTTTCAATATAACTTTTGTTACTATTTATAGAGTTTTTAATGTTTGTACATTAAAGTTAATTTTAAATTTTTTTTGCCCACTTTTATAATAAGAAAGCTATAGCTTTCTTAAATATGCTCTGCAGATGCCTACTAGTGCTACTTACTGAATTTTCCTAAGTGTATGGTGATAAACTTTGTCTTATGCCTCCATATCTGTCTCTGTTTACCTATTATTTAGCAACAGAGACTATATAGTATGAAAAGTAACCTCCTGATTATAGTCCAAAATTGACTCTTCTGAGCATAAATAAAGATGCCACCACAGTCTATCTTTAGTTACTATGAATCATCTTATGAAAGAGGCATTCAAGACATTTTACACTGGGTCTGTTTAATATTCAATGAGAAACTATCTTTGTAAGCACATATATATCTAATTGTATGGTCAAATAGACATGATTGAGTATTAACTGGCATTTTACATTATTTTATCTTCCTCTATAATTTCTAAATGTGTCTATTCAAGATTCAAGTGTTTTTATTCCTAATTTCATCAAACAAATAAAGTTACAAAAAATTCACATTCATTTGACCTCTTACTCCAGTTCTCAGTATCAATTAATACTTGTATCCAATTTAATATTAAATGTATTCCAGACTGTTGTATATTTAATTATCTATTTGTTCAAGCCTATATTTTTATTAGTAATTCAGAATAAATGCTATCTCAGGCTATCCTATAAAATAACAGAGATAATTGAACCATATATCAACTCAGTTTTCTTCCAGAAATAGAAGAAAAATTTATAATCACTTTTGCTTGAACCATAATACTATTTTTCAAGTCACTCAATCAATACAGGAGTTAAGATAGGAGACTTTGAGGAATCAATACTAACATGCAGCTTTATTTTCATTTTAAAAAATCTATAAGAACATATATATTTCAGAGGAAAGATGATATTGAATAAATTAAAAAGTGATACTTCAGTTTATAAATATTAATTCTGTAAAATTCTGAATCTCATTAAGAAAAGAAATAGTTGAACAGATCAAAATGAATTAAAAAGCAAAGCACATCCTATTTGTCATCTATGTTTAAATGTATTATTGCCTTCTGTTGAGCAGCTAACTGTTTGATGTATTATTACTCTCCCAACTTTAGCAACTGCTTTTGCAATTGTGCTTGCCTCTGAAATGGCCTTTTCAGCCCTAGCTAAAACATCACGTGATGGGAGGCTTCTCTTTTTACCTCAGTTCAGTTCAGTCGCTCAGTTGTGTCCGACTCTTTGAGAACCCATGAATCGCAGCAAGCCAGGCCTCCCTGTCCAACACCAACTCCCAGAGATTACTCAAACTCATATCCATCAAGTCAGTGATGCCATCCAGCCATCTCATCCTCTGTCATCCCCTTCTCCTCCTGCCCCCAATCCCTCCCAGCATCAGGGTCTTTTCCAATGAGTCAACTCTCTGCATCAGGTGACCAAAGTACTGGAGTTTCAACTTCAGCATCAGTCCTTCCAATGAACACCCAGGACTGATCTCCTTTAGGATGGACTGGTTGGACCTCCTTGCAGTCCAAGGGACTCTCAAGAGTCTTCTCCAACACCACAGTTCAAAAGCATTTTATCTCAGTGGGAAGTAAATTCTTTCTTTCAGTTGCATCATTTATTATCTGTTCACCTTTTCAATGAAGCCTATGTTAATGTAGCTGTTGCTTACCTTTGTAAAATGAAAATTATAATATTGAGATTTCATTGTTGTAATTAATTTTAAGTAATCTTTTTGCACAAACACTATATACATACATACACACATACATACATATGTATATACATACATACATATATATACATACATATGTATATACATATACATACATACATACATACATATACATATACATAAGGCTTCCTTGGTGGCTCAGATGATAAATCTGCCTGCTACATATATTGTTTTTTGCTTTGGCACTAGTTAGCATATACTAATGAGCTTCTACATCACAAACTCTTGAATAGTATATTTAGCATTGAGTTAGTTAGACTAGATAAAATTTTGGAAATTAGTGCCCATTTTATAGACAGTAAAGATAAGAGTATGTGTAAAACATAACACAGGACCATATTTTGTAGTCATGCAAGCGTGAACAGTACAGAATACCTAGCCCTGGGGCTCCCCTGTTGGCTCAGTGGGGAAGGAACCGCCTGCCCACGCAGGAGCCCTGGGTCCCATCCCTGGACGACTGCACGTGCTCTGGAGCTCCTCTGCCCACGCACAGCAACTACTGAGCCTGTGCTCCAGGGCCACAAATACTGACCCAGAACAGACAAAAAGAAAGAAAGAAATAAAATTATTAAAAAAAAATAATACCGAGCCCTGATCCTTTGGCCTGTTCTTACAGGTTAGTTGTGGGATTTTTTTGAATATTCTCCAATAACTGTAACTGCGGATAAGCACCATTGGTTCTCTGGAAGACTGCAGCATTCCTCCTCTTCGCTGGCGCAGTTGTAATAAAATTTCACTATGGTTAAGAGCATCGACTTTAAAGAAGAAAAGCCTAACTCTGAATGACAAAAATTTTCCAGTATTAGTTGTATGACACTGGCAATTATTAAAAGTTCTCTTGGCCTTAGTTTCCTCATGTGAAAATAGGGTATTCATAAAAGTACATATTCATTGGGATGTTATAAATATTAAATAAAAGTGGGCGAACTGTTTAGCATTGTCAGTGCCCATTAAAAGCATCTACTATTATTACATATTAATATTTGGATTCTTAATATAACATTTGCACCCCCTGTTTCACGCTGCAACTTTTAAATTTAAAATAGACAAGAGTAAAGAATAACATTTGTTATTGGTTTCAGAGAAAAACTTTTAGGGGATTAAAGAGTAACATGATTTTCTTCACCTTTTCTTCTAAGATTTATTGATCACAGATATTATCTAAATTTGGCCAAGTTATTGCATATGATTTGTAATTCAACAATCTAAGAGTCATGAAAAAAGCAAAATGTTACAGAATTCAAATATTCTAAAATATTTATAGAACATTACAATTAGTTACATAAAAAGCCAAATGAAAAGAATAATATAACACTTGAAATGGGAGAGAACTAATACAATTGCAGAAACATATTACAGCTAATGTATATAGTTTTAACCTGCTGTGAAATCCAGTTTCTGGGATTGCTTTTCAAGTCATGTTAGCATGTTCTCTCAAATGGAAAGATAATTGATTTGGGGATTTCACACCATTGATGGATTGCAAATGGGAAGTTCTGGTTTGATCACTATGCCCGTTGGATATTTCATATACCCTTAAAATAGGCTATTCCTCTAAAATAATTTGATCAGTTGATCCCTTGAGGTAAGCTGGAAGAAACTAAATTTGACAAGAATAAATTATTAAATCATTTTATGTATTTCCATCTCCAGCTTACTATGCATTTAGAAGAAGAATATGAATGATATAATATGGGTAACTGATCCAGCAAACATACACAGAGTGAGCACTAAGTTTAAAAACTATTATAGTACTGAGGCATACTTGTGTGGCCCAGATAGACCCAACATCTCTTCTAGTAGAGATTGTATTTTTAGGGACTATAAAGATAAAGAAAATGAATAACAATTTACAAGTCTAGAATAAAATTTAGTAAATGATAATACCAAGAATAAATAAATAGATAAAACACCTGATGTAACTGAGTGTAATTGGGGGAATGATGGTAGTTTAACATTAGGACAGTTGCGGAAGGCCTTCCTGGGAAGCTGAGATCTGAATAAGAAGAAGCAACTGATGGGTCACCTGGTAGTGGAATATACTACTGTATAGAGAAAGCAGTAATTATAAAGTCCTAAGGTGGGTATAAGGTTGCTGTGGTAGGATAATGAAAAGATAATTGGCTATAGATGATATTGGAACACAAACACCCCAGGTCAGGCAAGGCATTTTAGGCTACTCTAAAAGCTTGAATCTGATACTGAATATAATGGAATACAAGTACTGTATTTATTAAATTACAAGTACTGTAATTTATTAATTCAGTAAATAATGTTAAGCATCTATTCTATGAAGACACTATAACTGATGCCCTGGGAAATTTGGATATGAAATGAAGACATAGGGAATGTCATCTAGAGATTCTATATGGGAGACAATATATAATATAACATTGCATAAAAAAAATGTGAGCAGAACACCATGAGAATTTAGAAAAGAACACATCTGATTGGGCACTTTGATGCATCTTTATTAAAGGGATAATATATGAGTTGAGTTCTTAAGTAGCACTTAATTGAGCTGAACAAAGACAAGAGAAAGTAGGAAATGAAGAATAGTTTTAGAGAGAGAGGTTACATTTTTATGCAACAGTTTTTATTTATTTTTTCCCCAGTCTTATTGAAATAAAACTGAAAAAAATTGTATATATTTAAGGTATACACCTTGATTGCCATGATTATTTCATAAGAGAGAGGCTACTGATACTGAAATACAAAGTAAATATACAAATGTAACAAATCTGGAAAGATAATGGGGTTCGATCACTATGACTCTTAACTGTCAAGGTAAGAAGATAGGGTTATTTTTCTTTCAGTTATGGCAGAGGAGCATGTCTAGTTTTGAGTAAGAGACTGCATAATCCAAGATGTGCCCCAGAAAGAAACTAGGAGGGCAGCACTTTGAAATATTGTCAAAGTAAGGTGGATTAGGAAGAAAGGTGATTGAGGGATTGCATAGTGATCTGGAGAGTCTAATTCTAAAATAGCCCTTGGGACATCCTTTCCATTTCTCACTGCCCTAATCAGTGTTTCACAGTTGGAACACTGTACCCATCTGTATCTGCCTCCTTTTTTTCTCCCTACAATGTCACCATAAAAATACATCAAAACACATGTGTTTTCATGAAACAGGTGAAAAATAGCAAAGGAACTTCTGGGACTAAGAGGATAAAGCCTAAACTCCAATATGATTTTGAAATCCTCTAAAATCTTGCTTCTTGCAATTGCCACCTACTTTCCCTCACTCACTGGGTGACTTACAGTTTCATAAACATCTCAGGAACTTCAATTCCTCTCAGTCTTTGTTTATAACCTCTCAATAACCTAAGATATGCAGATGACACCATCCTTATGGCAGAAAGTGAAGAACTAAAGAGCCTCTTGATGAAAGTGAAAGAGGAGAGTGAAAAAGTTGGCTTAAAGCTCAACATTCAGAAAACTAAGATCATGGCATCTGGTCCCATCACTTCATGGCAAACAGATGGGGAAACAGTGGAAAGAGTGGCAGACATTATTTTGGGGGTCTTCAAAATCACTGTAGATGGGGACTGCAGCCATGAAATTAAAAGACACTTACTCCTTGGAAGGAAAGTTATGGCCAACCTAGACGGCATATTAAAAAGCAGAGACATTACTTTGCCAACAAATGTCCATCTAGTCAAGGCTATGGTTTTTCCAGTAATCATGTATGGATGTGAGAGTTGGACTGTGAGGAAAGCTGAGTGCCAAAAAATTGATGCTTTTGAACTGTGGTGATGGAGAAGACTCTTGAGAGTCCCTTGGACTGCAAGGAGATCCAACCAGTCCATCCTGAAGGAGATCAGTCCTGGGTGTTCATTGGAAGGACTGCTGCTGAAGATGAAACTCCAAAACTTTGGCCACCTGATATGAAGAGCTGACTCATTTGAAAAGATCCTGATGCTGGGAAAGATTGAAGGTCAGAGGAGACATGGATGACAGAGGATGAGAGTTGGATGGCATCACCGACTCAGTGGACGTGAGTTTGAGCAAACTCTGGGAGTTGGTGATGGACAGGGAGGCCTGGTGTGCTACAGTCCATGGGGTTGCAAAGAGTCAGACATGACTGAGTGGCTGAACTGAACTAACTGAAATTATGATAAACTTATGAACTGAGCTTATGATAAACTTCCCAGGTGGTTCAGTGGTGAAGAATCCACCTGCCACTACAGGAGAAGCAAGAGACCTGGGTTAGATCCCTGTTTTGGGAAGATCCCCTGGAGTAAGAAATAGCAACCCACTCCAGTATTCTGGCCTGGAAAATTCCATGGAATGAGAAGCCTGGCAGGCTACAGTCCACTGGGTGGAAAAGAGTCAGACGTGACTTACACGTTCACTATTTAACACGTTTCCAGCTTATAGAAAGAAAATTATTCTAGAAAAATAACAAGGAAAGTGGCAAAGACAACACCTATATGTAACTTTTAAAAACCTAAATAACATACAGTTCAGCATTATTAAAATATTACCAAGCAGTGTCATTATTGGAATAAAGAGGCCAATGATAAGAAATTTATTACTTTAATTCAGAATATTAATAAATTAAAGAACAAAAAAACAAAAACCATCTCAAGAGATATCTTCAAAAAGAACTAGAAAATAAAAAGCAAAATTGGTTCTGACTAAAAATTAAGCCCCACACAAATAGAAATATGAGAACATTTAATTAACACGACTTTGCTCATTCTGTAAACAATGACTAAATTCTTGATTTGGGGTAAAATGCCTTATCATTCTGAAGTAAATTAGTAAGAAAGAAAAAGAACTTTTTTTATCACTACCATTAATGTTTTCTTTAAGAAGTTTTAGACAATGCATAAAAACATTAGAATAAAAAGTTATATTTAGGGAAGGAATAAATGTACCTATATTTACTACTGATATCATTACATTCTTAGAAAATCCAATCAAAATAACAAATAAGAGCATTCAATAAAGTGACTGACAACACAATTAAAATTTAAAAATAAATATTTTTTAAAATTGTAACCTCTTATAAATGCAATGGTGGAAAGATTCCATTTGCAATACTCAAAAAAGATATGAAAAAGTAGGTTTAATAAGAAAATTGCTACACCTATCTAAGAGAATGTCTATACTGTGGAACATAAAAAGTAAATTAAAAACTTATGTTTCAAAATTGATTAATATTGGTTGAAAAATAATTAGAGATATTGGCCAATTGCTCCACTTACATTTCAGGAGAATTCATAATCATCTCATAGCAATGCTAAATAGGGTTAATGTGACCAAAAAGCTTCATTTTCTGACAGTTTCAATATATGAAACTAAAGAAAGAAAAATAATGTGTGATCTTAGAAAGGATAGGTTGTTTACATTTCTCTCTATATGTGGGCAGTGTTTCTACACATTTCATTATAGTCTAAAAATAAAATGCTTGAAAACTCAGTTCTTTTTATGCTTAGAAACTAAATCTATACTTTTTCAGAAATGAAATAAAATTGAGGCTATAAATTTTTAGAATCTAAGTAAATTTAACCCTGGGACAAGATAAATATTCATGGAACCAAAGTATAATTGAGACATCACTCTAAAGTAATCCAAATGAAAGATGTAATAAAACAACCATTTCAGCACAGAAGAAATCTTATATTTTTATATAGTGCATAATGGATTCTAAGTACAGTTAAAACTGATAAACCATGCTACCTCTAGATACTTATTATATTTATTCATCTATTTTTTCCATAATAAATGTATTATATGACAATAAGGAAAGCAGTGAAAAAACTCTGGCAACACAGTAAATATCCTATTATAAAATGTGCACAATGATATATGTATATATATAATCTTGTGTGCAGTGGGCTTTTGAATCGCTATATTGAACTAACCTCTATAGATTTATTAGGATGTTTCTTTGTAGGCAATGTATTCGTCAGATACTTTTGGTTAGTGAATTGTTTGTTTAAGTTGAGTAATTGTGGTATAAAATTTAATATTCAACAGATATAGGCATAAATTAATCCAACTAAGTTTAGGATTAACAACTCTGATCACATTCAATTAATGAAAAAAAAGGAGTAGGAAGAAGAGAAGAAAAAAGATGTGATAGTAGGAAACAAACACCAAAATGGCAGACAAAATCATTCGTATCAAAGGGCAGAGACTGTAATTTGAGAACTGAGATACAAGTAAACAACACGTCATATGCAACTGTCCACCTGTATGCTTTCTACAGGAGTCATACTTTAAATTCAAACTGTGTGAGATATGCATACAAACAGCAACCATATGACCACTAAAATGGTTATATCGACATCAGACAAAATGGAGTTTATGATGAAAAGTATTACTACAAATAAAGAGGGACATTTTATAATGATTAAGTATTTAAAAAATTAGGAAAACAAAACAATTATAAACTTATGGACCTAAAAAGAAGCACTTCAAAATACATGGAGCAAAAATGAGTATCTTTGGGAGAAGAAATAGATAATTCAAAGGTAACAGTTGAGATTTCAACACTAGTGTTGAAATAGTTGCGATTTCAACACTAGCAAGGATGGAGCCACTATGTTGAAGGTTAATCAAGAAATAGAATATGTAAATAGCAGCATAAAGCATTTAGACCTGAAGACATTTAAGAACACCTCACACAACAGCAGTAGGACACACTTTCATCTCAAATGCACCATCAGTTAGATGATAAAACAAGTCTCAATAAATTGAAAAAAGATTAATATCTGTTTGGCAACTAAATACTACTAGAACTAATGTAACAGTTCAGCAATGTGGCAGGTTATAAGATCAAAGAAAACATCAACTATATTTCCACAGGGTAGTAATGACCATAAATGAATTTTTAAATATTTCAATTAATATGAGCAAAACAAATAAAATTAAAATCTTTTTCATAAATGAAATTAAAATTATTCCATTTTAGTACTATAGCATAAAATAGAATGAAATGCCTAAATATAAATTTAACCAAAAATGTAAAATTATGTAATGAGAAGCCTGAAACATTGGTGAACAAATAAAAGAAGATCTAAGTAAATTGGAAGCTACCTCAAAGATATTTCCAACAATACTCATAAGAAGACTTAACATTGTTAAAATAGCAATAGTCCTCAAAATAATCTATGGATTCAAAAAAATCCCTGTCAAAATCTTATCTATCCTTTTGAAAAAATAAATAAGTGGTCCTAAACCTATATGCAAATGTAAAGAAGTAATAGTTAAAGAATATTTTAAAAGAAGAATGAAGTTGGATGATTCACACATCTTGATTTCAAGAACTTACCTTAAAGATATAATTATCAAGATAGTGTGATGCTAGCATAGGATAGAAATATAAATTAATGAAATAGAATTTGGAATTCAAAAATAAGCTCTCACAATTATTGGTTAACTGATGACAAGTTTTCCAAAACAATTTAATGAAAAACTAATACTATTTTCACTGAATGGTAGAGGGACAACTGTTTATCTACATGCAAAAGAATAAATGTATGCCTCTAGTATGCCTTCTATTTTATTGACTACACCAAAGCATGTGACTGTGTGGATCACAACATAATGTGACAAATTCTAAAAGAGATGGGCATACCAGACCATCTTACCTGCCTCCTGAGAAAAGCAACAGTAAGAATTGGACATGGAACAACAGACTGGTTCCAAATTGGGAAAGGAGTATGTCAAGGCTATATATCGTCACCCTGTTTATTTAAGTTATATGCAGAGTACATCATGCAAAACACCAGGCTGGATGAAGCACAAGCTGGAATCAAGATTGTTGAGAGAAATAACAATAACCTCAGATATGCGGATGACACCACACTTATGGCAGAAATCAAAGAAGAACTAAAGAGCCTCTTGATGAAACTGAGAGGACAGTGAAAAAGTTGGCTTAAAACTCAACAGTCAGAAAACTAAGGTCATAGCATCAAGATCGTCTCATCACTTCATGGCAAATAGATGGGGAAATAATGGAAACAGTGAGACACTATTTTTTTGGGCTCCAAAATCACTGCAGGTGGTGGCTGCAGCCATGAAATAAATGGGTACAAGATACAAATAGATATTTTCTAGAGATAATGAACAACTGACCAATAAACACATTAAAACACACTCAAAATTATTAGTCATTAGAGAAACAAAAATCAAAACCATGATAAGACACCACATCACAAACACTAATATGGCTATAAATAAAAACACATTTAATAGCAAGTGTTGATGATGATATGGAGAAATTTCAGCTTTCATGTAATTCTGATGATGGAAAATGGTGCAGTCACTTAGGAAAATGGTCTTAGGTTTTCAGTTGGTTAAACTGAAGAAGTTACCATATGTCCTAGCAGTTCTACTCCTAGGTATATTTTCAAGACATTTAAAAGCATATGTCTACCCAAAAACTTGTGTATGAATATCAAAAGAAAAATGGTCATAGTAGCTAAAAGCAGAAAAAATTCAAATGTCTTTCAACTGGTGAATGGATAAATAAAATACTGCAGGCACATAAATGAAATATTATTCAGCAAAATAAAAGGAATGGAGTGTTGACATATGCTGCACATGGATGAGCTGTGAATGCATTTTGCTAAGTAAAATACATTTTGCTAAGCAAACACAAAAGGCTACATATTGTAAGATTTTATTTATATGAAATATCCAGAATATACAAATATAGAGAAACAAAAATTAGATTTATTGTTCTCTAGACATAAAGGGGTAAAAGGAGATGAGAAGTCACTGCTGGTGTGTTTGGGGTTTCTTTTAAGTGTAGAAAACATTCTATAAATGACTATAGGGATGGCTATACAATGTCTTCCAATACAATAAAAAAAACTGACTTGTACATTTTAAATGAGTGAATTGTATATCATGTGAATTTTATCTCCATGAAGCTGTTAACAAACAAGGAAAAGATCACAATAATTAAGAGAAATTCTTTGAACTCTGTCCCTATCTTTAAAGGGAAAATTTAGCTTTCCTTCTTTAGTGGGGAAAAACCCAGTTCTTCCTTACTCTGTATTTCCTTCCTGTGAGTCTCCTTTGCTATTCTAACAGAACCCTTCACTTCTGACACTTCCGGTCAATAAATATGTGAAGGTTTCCCCTACAGTAAGCAATTCTCCGTACGGCAGCCAAGTGTCCCATATTTGTGTGTTATGGCTTACTAGTGTCCGACTCTTTGTGATCCCATGAACTGTAGCCTGCCAGGCTCCTCAGCCCATGGGATTTTTCCAGGCAAGAATACTGGAATGGGTTGCTATTTCCTTCTCCAGGGGAAACTCCTGACCCAAGGATTGAACCCAGGTCTCCTGCATTGCTGGCAGATTCTTTACTGTCTGAGCCACTGAGGAAGCCCATATTATTTAGCTCAATTCTAATGCTATCTGCCTAGAGATACTCTCAGATTCCACAAGTTAACACTCAGCCTTACAAGTCTGACCCCTCATCCCCTCCATACATTTCAGATGCCAGTCAAAAACCCAGGTTATCAACCATGCTTCTGACCAGTTAGCTAAAGATCAGAGATTTCAAGGACCTTCAGTCAGTTCAGTTCGGTCTCTCAGTTGTGTCCTACACTTTGTGACACCATGGATGCAGCATGCCAGGCTTCCCTGTCCATAATCAACTCCCAGACCTTGCTCAAACTCATGTCCATCAAGTCGATGATGCCATTCAACCACCTCATCCTCTGTCATCCCCTTCACCTCATGCTTTCAATCTTTCCCAGCATCAGGGTCTTTGCCAGTGAGTCAGTTCTTTATATCAGGTGGCCAAAGTATTGGAGTTTCAGCTTGAGCATCATTCCTTCCAATGAATATTCAGGACTGATTTCCTTTAGGATGGACTGGCTTGATCTCCTTGCAGTGCAAGGGACCCTCAGAACCACAGTTCAAAAGCATAATTTTTTGGCACTCAATTTTCTTTACAGTCTGACTCTCACATCCATACATGACCACTGGAAAAACCATGGCTTTGACTGGACGGACCTTTGTTGGAAAGTAATGTCTCTGTTTTTTAATATGCTATCTAGGTTGGTCATAGCTTTTCACCAAGAGCAAGTGTCTTTTAATTTCATGACTGCGGTCACCATGTGCAGTGATTTTAGAGCCCAAGAATATAAAGTCTGTTATTGTTTCCATTGTTTCCCCCATCTATTTGCCATGAAGTGATGGGACTGGATTCCATGATCTTAGTTTTCTGAATGTTGAATTTTAAGCCAACCTTTTTCACTCTCCTCTTTCAGTTTCAAAAGGCTCTTTAGTTCTTCTTTGCTTTCTGCCATAAGTATGGTGTCATCAATATCTGAGGTTATACATATTTCTCCTGGCAATCTTGATTCCAGTTTGTGGTTCAAGCTGGCATTTCTCATGATGTACTCTGCATATAAGTTAAATAAGAAAGGTGACAATATACAGCCTTGACATACTCCTTTCCCAAATAGGAACCAGTCTGTAATTCCATGTCTGATTCTAACTGTTGCTTCTTGACCTGCAAACAGAATTCTCAGGAGGTAGGTCAGGTGGTTTGGTTATTTCCATCTCTTGAACTCTCGCAGTTTTTTGTGATCCACACAGTCAAATTCCAAAGAAAAGCAGGGTCAAATAATGCTCAAACTATCATAAAATTGCACTCATCTTACACGTTAGTAAAGTAATGCTCAAAATTCTCCAAGCCAGGCTTAGCAATACATGAGCCCCGAGCTTCCAGATGTTCAAGCTGGTTTTAGAAAAGGCAGAGGAACAAGAGATCAAATTGCCAACATACACTGGATCATCAAAAAAGCAAGAGAGTTCCATAAAAACACCTACTTCTGCTTTATTGACTATGCCAAAGCCTGTGATTGTGTGGATCACAATAAACTGTGGAAAATTCTGAAAGAGATGGGAATACCAGACCACCTGACCTGCCTCTTGAGATATCTGTATGCAGGTCAGGAAGCAACAATTATATTGAAACTCTGCTTATTTAACTTATATGCAGCGTACATCATGAGAAACACTGGGCTGGATGAACCACAAGCTGGAATCAATATTGCCAGGAGAAATATCAAAAACCTCACATATGCAGATGACACCATCCTTGAGGAATTAAAGAGACTCCTGATGAAAGTGAAAAAGTTGGCTTAAAGCTCAACATTCAGAAAACTATGATCATGGCATACAATCCCATCACTTCATGGCAAATAGATGGGGAAACAGTGGAAATAGTGGCTGACTTCATTTTTTTGGGCTTCAAAATCACTGTAGATGGTGACTGCAGCCATGAAATTAGAAGACACTTACTCTTTGGAGGGAAAGTTATGACCAACCTAGACAACGTTTTAAAAAGCAAAGTCACTACTTTGCTAACAAAGGTCCATGTAGTCAAGGCTATGGTTTTTCCAGTAGTCATGCATGGATGTGAGAGTTGGACTATAAAGAAAGATGAGTGCTGAAGAATTGATGCTTTTGAACTATGGTGTTGAAGACTCTTGAGAGTCCCTTGGACTGCAAGGAGATCCAACCAGTCCATCCTAAAGTCCTGGGTGTTCATTGGAAGGACTGGTGCTGAAGCTGAAACTTCAAAACTTTGGCCACCTGATATGAAGAGCTGACTCTTTTGAAAAGATCCTGATGCTGGGGAAGATTGAAGGCAGAAGGAGAAGCAGATGACAGAGAATGAGATGGTTGGATGGCATCACCGACTCAGTGGACATGATTTTGAGTAAACTCTGGGAGATGGTGATGCACAGGGAGGCCTGATGTGCTGTGGCCCATGGGGTCGCAAAGCGTCAGATACGACTGAGCAATTGAACTGAACTGAACACAGTTCAGTTCACAAAGGCTTTGGTATAGTCAAGAAAGCAAAACTAGATGTTTTTTTCTGGAACTCTCTTGCTTTTTTGATGATCCAATGGATGCTGGCAATTTGATCTCTGGTTCCTCTGCCTTTTCTAAATTCAGCTTGAACATCTGGAAGTTTACAGTTCATGTACTTTTGAAGCCTTGCTTGGAGAATTTTGAGGATTACTTTGCTAGTTTGTGAGCTGGGTGCAATTGTGTGGTAGTTTGAACATTCTGTGGCATTGCTTTTCTTTTGGATTGGGATGAAAACTGACCTTTTCCAGTCCTATGATCATTGCTGCTTTTTCTAAATTTTCTGGCATATTGAGTGCAGCACTTTAATAGCATCATCTTTTAGGATTTGAAGTAGCTCAACTGCAATTCCATCACTTCCACTAGCTTTGTTCATGATGATGCTTCCTAAGGCCCACTTGACTTCTCACTCCAGTGTGTCTGGGTCTAGATAAGTGATCACACCATTGTGGTTATCTGGTTCATGAAAATCTGTTTTGTATAGTTCTGTGTATTCTTGTCACCTCTTCTTCATATATTCTGCTTCTGTTAGGTCCGTACCATATATGTCCTTTATTGTGCTCATCTTTGCATGAAATTTTCCCTTGATATCTCTGATTTTCTTGAAAAGATCTCTAGTCTTTCCCATTCTATTGTTTTCCTCGATTTCTTTGCATTGATCACTGAGGAAGGCTTTCTTATCTCTCCTAGCTGTTCTTTGGAACTCTGCATTCAAATGGGTATATCTTTTCTTTTCTCCTTTGCCTTTTGCTTCTCTTCTTTTCTCAGCTATTTGTAAGTCCCCCTCAGACAATCATTTTTCCTTATGCATTTCTTTTTCTTGAGGATGTTGTTGACACTTCCTCCTGTATAATGTTACTAACCTCCATCCAAAGTTCTTCAGGGACTTTATCAGATCTAATCCCTTGAATCTATTTGTCACTTCATTCTATAATTGCAAGGTGTTTGATTTAGGTCATACCTAGATGGTCTAGTGCTTTTCCTTACTTTCTTCAATTTAAGTCTGAATTTGGAGATATGGAGTTCATGATCTGAGCTACAGTCAGTTCCTGGTCTTGTTTTTGTTGACTGTATAGAGCTTCTCCATCTTTGACTGCAAAGAATATAATAAATTTGATTTCAGTATTGACCATCTGGTGATGTCCATGTGTAGAGTGTTCTCTTGTGTTGTTGGAAGAGGGTGTTTTCTATGACTAGTGTATTCTCTGGGCAAAACTCCATTAGCCTTTGCTCTGCTTCATCTTGCACTCCAAGGCAAAATTTGCCTTTTACTCCCAGTATCTCTTGACTTCCTACTTTTGCATTCCAATCCCCTATAATGAAAACAACATCTTTTTTGGGTGTTAGTTCTAGAAGGTCTTGTAGGTCTTCATAGAACCGTTCAACTTCACTTCTTCAGCATTACTGGTTGGGGAATAGTCTTGGACGATTTTGATATTGAATGATTTGCCTTAGAAATGAACAGAGATCATTCTGTAGTTTTTGAGACTGCACCCAAGAACTTCCTTTCAGACTCTTTTGTTGATTAAGAGGGTTATTCCATTTCTTCTAAGGGATTCTTGCCCTTAGTTGTAGATATAATGGTCATTTGAGTTAAATTCACCATTCCATGACCTTGGATTCTATTAATTTGTTAGAGTGGTTCCCAGAACTCAGAGAAACACACTTACTAGTTTATTAAATAGTATTATAAAGGATATCAGGTGAGAGGCAAGATGAAAGAGATATGAGGATTACAGAAGGGCACACATTTCTGGAATTTGTAGAGGCTTCATCACATATGCGTGATTGATCATTAACTCAATTTTCTGCCCGTCTCCCTTTTCAAGAAAATGGTGGAGGGGGACTAAAAATTCCAAGTCTCTAATTACAGCTTGGTTTTCCCTGTGACCAGCCCTCACCTGAGAGCCATCCAGAAGTCCATCTGGAGTTGCCTAATTAAAACTAAAGATACTCCTTCCTATAACCTGGAAATGACAAATACCCATTGGAAGACTGGTGCTAAAGTTGAAGTTCCAATACTTTGGCCACCTGATGTGAAAAGCCAACTCATTGGAAAAGAGTCTGATGCTGGGAAAGATTAAAGGTGGGAGAAGGGGATGACAGAGGATGAGATGGTTGGACGGTATCACTGACTTGATGGGCATTAATTTGAGCAATGTCTGGGAGTTGGTGATGGACAGGGAAGCCTGGCGTGCTGCATCCATGGGGTCACAAAGAGTCGGAAACAACTGAGCAACTGAACAACAACAGATTTTGTTTTGGTTTTAGAAACATAGTTTCTCTTATTTTCTATTTAAGTGTTCTTCACTTAACAACTTAGTAATTACTCTAGGAAAAGTTAAATCCTAGTCTTCTTGCATAAAGTCCAAGGAGATATGACCCTTGTGTAAAGACCAATTGAAAAAAAAGAAAAGATATTTATTAATGGTCATGATTTACAGAAATAATCTGAATATTGCATCATTCCTTTAAGATAATATACTTAATTTTTTAAAATAGAAATGACAAATTAATTACAAGTTTCTTTCGTAGAGTACCTAAAGATGTTCATCTTCAGTTCTCATGGAGATATAAAGACTAAGTGAAGCCAAAGTGTTAGTCACTCAGTCATGTCCGACTCTTCAAGACTCCATGGACTGTAGCCCACCCGGCTCCCATGTCTATGGAATTCTCTAGGCAAGAATACTGGAGTGGGTAGCCATTTCCTCCTCCAGGGGATCTTACTGACCCAGGAGTCAAACTTGTGTCTCCTGCATTGCTGGCAGATTCTTTAGAGTCTGAACCATCAGGGAAGCCCACATAATATTCATGCATTCTTTTCTTTGTCAGAAACTGAGAGAGTCAATTTCTAGGTAGGTTGATAAGAAGTCCTGGGTCCCTGAGGACGTTCTTGAAGAGCAGATAGGGTCTGGAATTCTCAAAGAGGAAAAAAGGACAAACTTTTTTTTTTTTTCTCTACATTCCTTAGTCTTATTCACAGAAACCTTTTTCTTTAAGCCCAGAACTGATGATGATACAATAAAACAACTCAGTTTAAACTCTGTACTAAGGATTATATAACAACAAAGTACCCCACTTGAGGACAGGTTGTCCTTCTTGAAAACCTTCTGACTGTTATCTTAAAGTGTAAATTAGGGGAGTGGGTCGGGTAAGATCTTTAGAACCTTGAGATACTCTTTTGACTTATTGTAATAACCAATTAAAAAAGTATATAGCTCTTTTGCTAAGACTGGGTCACTCTCCACCAATCTGATGTCTGTGTCAGAAGCTTTCTCTGTCTCTTTTCACTGTAAATAAACTTCTGCCGCACAAGAGCCCTGAGTGGTCAAGCTTGGCCTCTGGTCCCGAAGCTAAATCTTCTTCTTCAGAGATCATGAATTCAACATCATTCACCATAAGCTATCAAAACAACGTTACTTTTCTAATGAAAGTGGGTGATCTAAGACCTGTTGTGCATGTTTTCCAAGAGAAAGTCTACCCAGTCCGTGAACGCATAGCCAACAGCAAGAAATACCCCAGCTTTTCTTCTGCAGGATGGCTCACGGTTCTCTTGGCATATTCCATTCAATTTTGTCCTACTAGTTTTTGAGAAGATGAACACAATATTCTTTGAGACATACTAAATCTTTATATTTGGCCAGAGTAAATGACAAAGTAAAAATAAATTTTAGGTTGAAATATAATTTATTGTTTTATGCATGTATATCGGTTAGGTGTCAGACACTATGCCAGCTACTAAGTATCCATTTTCTATATGACGATAATAGATATTTAATTGAGATATGATAGGTGTATAGATAAATGAATGGAGAGATATATATGTGATATATAGATTTTTTTTAGAGAAACAATTGCCTTTTTAGTTAATCAGTACTAAGAAACTGAAAAAGTTATTCTATTTCTAAAATTCATCTTTTCATTAAAAATAGCTCTCCACTAGGACCCTAAACTTGATATCTTTTATTTTCAAAAAGCTGAAGAAAAAATTTAAAAATGGTGTATCTTTTAAAAACATCTGGAAAATTTTTTTTTAAATTTACTTATTTAGGCTTTGGATAAAACGTACATTGTTTTGACTTTCCTGGAAGAAAGAAAAAATATAAAGTGGGTACTGATCATGTCTCACCAATTCTAACAGTTCCTCAACAGTATCAAACCGATTTAGACAGCATCACAGAATTTTCAATTTTCTTATAGAAATGAGAGAGGTTGGTCCACCTCCCACTCCACTACCCTGAAATATAGGATCTTTAGTTCTTTTTCTTTTTTTCCCAGCAAAAGCAAGACTCATCTTATCTTCATGTACTTATTTCATCTTATCTTGTCAGTAGATTGGAACAGTAAAGCTGATATGAATCTCTGATGCTTTCAGACTTACATCACCTTAAATTTAGGACTTCTAAAGATCTAATCTTAATTCCTATCAATCAGAAAACTAACTGTTTGTTTAAGCAAGTCACACATTTTAGATAATGCATACTCACTAACCTTCTGTCTACAGTATTACCTGTTTTATTTTCCATCTCAATTTCATACTTTTGTGGGCAAAACCACCAGGGAAATATATTTCAATGACAATATATGATAATGCTGCTCTCTGCACTTCATCTCATTACAGAAGCCTTGTCTTTCTAAAATAAAAAATGGATTTTTGTGCCATAGTATTATTTCTGCCACACATTGATACAGTGAAACAGCATTTGGGTGGCTTCAAGTAAATTTAATTTTTTTTTGGCTGCTTCATGAAATGTGAGTCACTCTGAAGCAAATGATATCACTTTCAAAGTTTTTTTTTTTTTTTTTTTTTTTTAAATAAGGACTCCAAAATTTAAGTGCTTTTTGTTTCGTTTTAGTATGGAGCAGATATCATCTGACATTTTCGGTGATCTTAAACGTTATTTCAGTTTGTGACTTTCCTATAAAGAGTTTAAAAGCTTCAAAAAGTATTCTTGTATATTTTCCTGCCATTAATTAGGGCTGCATTTAATCTAGTCCAGGAAGGAGTTATTTCTGTTATCAAAGAAAAACTACATAGGATAGAACAACATTTTTTCATGACTACTGAAATATCTTCTAGATTATTGCAATAGGGGAGAGAGACTGGTCTCAACAATTTTGAAGCAAAATTTAGTCACTCGGTCGTGTCCAACTCTTTGTGACCCCAAGAACAATAGCCCACCAGGCTCTTGCCTGGAGTTCTCCAGGCAAGAATACTGGAGTGCGTTGCCATTTCCTTCTCCAAAGGATCTTCCCAGCCCAGGGATCAAATCCAGGTCTCCCGCATTGCAGACAGACTCTTTACCATGAAGGAATTTTAAACACAGGGATGAGCTAGTGGGGAAGCACTGCAGGATTTTAGGTGGGGGAGTTGATCAATGTGAATAAGCCATCAGTGTTTGCTAACTGGCTCTCATCTAAGTCAAGCTTCTATCATCCCACAGAGACCAAGGAAAGGGGTCCTGTCTTTTTTTGAAGATTACATTTTGAAGGGATGGCTTCTAGGTCCTGGAGAAAGATACTCCTCTCCTACAAAACTGGCAAAGACATTGGGGGAAAGAGAAAATTATACTTCAAAGGGGTAGAGAAAGAATTTACAGTGGCAAGTAAATGCTCGAGGACAAGGGTGGTCAAGGGCCCATAGTCAGGAAGAAATCTGTCTCTAAAATTTAGTCATATGGGAATATTAAGGCTGTCTTGGTCACTGTTCTTTATGAAATACTATAATATAATCCTTTGCATACTGATTTAATTTATTACTTCCAAGATCAGAATACTTCTTTTTTTTCTTTATATATGATTCTTTTCCAAAAAATTTGGAAAGATTGAGGGGACATTTGGGATAAAGTAAGTGCACCACATAGTTAATAATATAGACAATGAACAAATCCTAGCATTTTGGTTTTAGACACTTAAAAATGCTATGTCCTAAATAGATCTTGATAGGAATTTCTTTTGAGCAAATAATTTAAAGAGGACTGGAAAAAAAATACAACAGAAATAAATATTTATGTTTAAATTCAATATTTTTGCAGTATTCATTTATTCAAGCTTTCAATAGCAATAATATTAGGTTTAGTGCATTTTTAAAAATTATTGCCCAGCAACTTAAATCCTTTAATTAAAAAAAGCATTAAATTATATAATATGGTATGAAATGTACTCAACCTAGCCTTTAGACTTCTGTTCTCCCTATTTCTCTTTTATTTTTCATTGTTATTCTTATGCAAGAAAAAAAATAATAGATAGCATATATGAATTTTGAAAACTTGTGATACAATTTCAGACTATCTCCACTGTTATAGCCCAATAAAATGTATTCAAGTATTTCATTTGCTACACGCTATATATCTAATTTATACTGAATATTTTGAAGACTAGAAATATTCATTTGATTCTGTGTAAGAAATCAGATGGAAAATAACATATATTGCTGTATATGGCACTCTGCATCAAATATTTTGGGATTTCATTTCTCTTATTTCAATTCATTTAACAACCCTATAAGGTAGACCTTAATATATACATATATATATATATATATATATTTTATTTTAATGTATGAAAAAGTTTCTAACTGTAAAGTCTATTTGGTTAATTTAACCAACTGATTCTTTCTGTTTCATTCCCATAGTCTGATTACAATATGAAAACTAATTCAAGCTGCTTCACCATTTGTGAACTTTGAGAAATGACAACCTTTAGTTAGTCCAACACTAATCATATTTAAAGACTATATATTGAGTATATATTATACACTGTATATTTATTCCCAACTTTTTTTTGCAAGAGACTCATCCATTCAAATCTTTTGCCTAATGACTTGCCTTTTGTTTGGGGAGGAGTCTATGTCTCCATGATATTGTTTGGGGCTTACCCAAGTTTTAGACAGTGAAATGTATGACATGACATGTACCACATCTGAGCAGAGACTTTTAAGGCCATTATGTTTGCCACCAATCCACTTACTCATTTCCCTAAGCTATAGGAATATTAGGTTTCAAATAAGGATTGCTCCTCAATTCTGGAATTAAAGGACACATAGAGGAGACCTATCATAGTTGATTCATAGCCCCAGCCATGTGACATAAATAGAAATAAATAACTGAAGTTTGATGAGTTCATGTCACAGCAGCAAAATGATAAATATAGTATATAACTTTAAGCAAATGTGTTACACTGTTGATATATCTATTTATAAAAAGTAAAAATTCAAATGCAATGTTAAACCTTATTGGGTGATGGAAATTCTAAGCACTTACTGTAATTTTATTGTATTGAATAGAATTTAAGATGTATTGAAAAAAAGAAAACAAATTGTGAGTGAATCCTCTGAATACATGGATATATAAGGACTTTCAGTATAAGGGCTCCCATTGCAATAAAGATTGGCCCATTTCCGTGCTTACAATGTGCTCAGTTGGGCTTCCCTGGTGGTACAGCAGTAAAGAATCTGCCTGCCAATGAAGGAGACAAGGGTTCAATTCCTGGTCTGTGAAGATTCCCTGAAGTAAGAAATGGCAACCCACTCTAGTATTCTTGTCTGGGAAATCCAATGGACAGAGGAGCCTGGCGGGCTAAAGTCCATGAGGTCACAAAGAGTTGGACAAGACTGAGCAACTAAACAACACAATATACTCAGTAATTACATTTTCAATATTTTCAATATTTCTTGTGTATAATGAGATCCACTTGATGTGCTACTCTGTGATGGGTAACTGCCAGTACTTGCAAGGAAGAGACTGTGTTTTCACCCTCTATAGATACTGGGAAGCAGCTGAAGAATGTGGGAACCATGCTGTTTGCCTCATTTGGCTCCCTCTTTCTCTGAGACACAGGCACATTCAATCCACTCTGCTATATTCTTATTTGCTGAAATGTATGACTTTCCCAGTAGCATTTTATATTTGATGTACTACACCCTGGGTGCTAACTCTACCCCTTGAAAGTAGAGATTATTTTTAGGAGATCTGATTGTAGCTAGATACACAATTATTTCATATTGGGAATAATGGTGATTGGGACCCGTGGCAAATCAGAGCCTGAATCCGAGTAGAAATGAATGAAAAGGACAACCTATTGAGTAATATATTTTTTGTCTCCTGACAACCTAAGTCATGTTCCTGGTTTTGATGACAGATTTTCTTTCAGTGTGACTAATCACTCTCAAGTTAAACAAATACATACTGCCTGTCTCCTGAAGTTAAAAAAAAAAAAAAAGTGTATGGAAGATCAGGGTGGCTTTAAAAGGTTTCACAATGTGAGCAACCTCTACCTTGTAGACTTCCATGCTACAGGAAGACTTGTCACCCACCTGCACCCTTTACAGATTCCTATGGTTTGGATTTAGAAATGGAGAGTTTTTAACCCCAAAAGAATAAAACATATAAATTACAATGATGCTTTAATAATTTGGAAAGGGAGAAGTTGGTCTGACTGCTCTTTTGGTGTAAGAAAACTAACTTTACCCTTTCTTGGCTCTTGGCTGAGACAGCCCCTGCAATAAAAATATTAACAAAGAAAAACAAATAGAGGTTTAATGCTACATATAGCTTCTGCATACATGGGAGACACAAAGGAAAACTGAATCACGTTGAATGGCCCAAGCCACCACCCTATAGAACATACCCAGCTAAAGATAACAGATGTATGGGAGTGAGGGAGGGCAGTTGTTGGATGTTACCAGGAAAAATACAGTAAATCAGGGTATTGTTAAGCATATTTAAATCAGTAGCCTTCGCCATTGCTAAGAGTTTCTAGAGACTCAGTCATCCATCTACTTCTGGTACAGAAAGGAAGTTGTTGCTGTTGTAGTTGAGTCACTGAGTCCTGTCCAACTGTTTGTGACCCAGTGGACTGAAACCCACCAGGCTCCTCTGTCCATGAAGTTTCCCAGGCAAGAATCCTGGAGTGGGTTGCCATTACCTACTCCAGGAGATCTTCCTAACCCAGGGATTAAACCTGTGTCTCCTGCAAGTCTCCTGCATTGCAGGGAAATTCTTTATTGCTGAGCCACTGGAGAAGCCCACAGAAAGGGAGACAATCTCACAAATGGCTATTTCCTTCATAAAAGTAAATATCTCTTAGGAAAGAGTAACTCTTACTCCTTTTCTAGAGTGCCTCCAGTGTCTGCCGTTTCCTAAAAAAAAATTAATTAGCTCAAAATAATCCTTATGTCAAAGAGACATATTTTGGAATGGCAAGTTCTGCTTTCCTTTGCTCTCTTTTCTAGGCAAATAGCACAGAAGCACCAAATCATCAAATGTTGAACGTATTCTGTGGAGCTTTGTATTATGGCTCAATACCCTCTGCCCTTTTGTGGGGAGAGGGTGGAGGCCGTTACTGCCACCTCTCTGTTATGCTTCATTAGCTAATATGGGCCAAATATTGTGCAGTACTGGACATACTTATCTCCAGTACTCTTGGAAAACCCACTATAAAACTCCCTCTTTTCTTTTTACTTGTTTACTGCAATGAACAGACATAATGCCTGTCTCAAAACTATAATGTCATTTAAACTTTCCCTTATAATACAGTTTTCCTTCTGATCTAGCTTCCAGATTTCTGTTTAATCACACTCATAGATCTAACTTTCTAAGGAATTTCCTCTTCTATCAAATTGCATTTCACTTGAGGCTGACAGGCTGCCTTCTCTGTCTCACATGAGCAGACTCTTAACAAGTGGCCACCATCTCTACCCTAAGTGACAGTAAACAAGTAGACAATAACATGTGTGAGAAATGTCAGCCAATTAGAAAAATAATCTCACTTAATCCTCACAAGTCAATAAAGTGGTCACTGCTATGATTCTCATTTTATAGAGGATGGAGCTGAAAGACAGAAATATTAATCAATTTGTCTAACGTCATACAGTTTAATAAGTGCCTGCACCAGGACTTGAACCAGAGCATTAGACTGCAGAGTCCCTATTCTTAATTACTGTTCCAACCAACTCTAAATCTCAAGCCTGATCCTTTGATAAGCCTGGTAACATCTCTGTTTCTGACCACATATTTTCCCCATAAACTATTTTCAACAAGTTCTTGTTGAATGCTGGTTTATGATATAAATGATTACTAAGAACTTCTTAAATTGAACCCAGATAGAACTTAAAGATGAACTTTATGTTGAAAATCTTTGTGTGTACTTTTTCTTGGCGGTTTTTGAATTTCTAAATCTATAACAAAACGTTCACTGACCCTATTACTAAATGGGACATACTGATTCCAACAATGTATAATCTTTTAGGAATTTTAAAGTGGTGAGAGCTATTGCCAGGCATAATTATTTAGTGTTGTTTTGTTCATAAGCATGCACTGATGTGCATTTAAAAGTCTACTGACATTCCTTTTACTTCTCTACCTCTGCTTCCTCCATCTCTTCAGTCATCCCCTTCCCTGGACTTCCCTCCATAAACAAATCAGGGCAAAAGCCAGTAGATGGGCTGAGACACGCAGGCATCCTTGTGAATCTGAGGGGACCTCCACAGCATGGCACAAGGTTAGAACCAAAGCAGAATAAAGACAACGATGGCAATGATTCTACCTGGGACGGTAAATGCTGAGTAGGTTAAAGAGAATCAGTTTAGGAGGGCAGATAAATCGGGGCAAGGGGAGTGTCAAAATGGGGTGGCAATAAGAGTAGCCTTGCAATAAGAGTTGCAGGGTGTCAGTGGCCAGCAGAGTGAGCAGAGTGTTCATGTAAGAAGGCAGTGGGCATGGATACCCAGTCTAAAGTGCTGGATTCAGAGTAGGATGAGAAGAGAATATCCATGGGGGTTAGAACAGAGGTAGGAGCAGGTGACTGGTCCATATATAGGAGAGTGTCGATCAAATAAGTATATTTGATTTCTTACAAACATGGAATGGAATAGTTACAAACATGGAATGAACTCTATGGTATTGGATTTGGATCACCGACAGCATAAATATAGTTATCAGTAGAGAGAAGTAGATATAGAAATATAGATATAAATGTGAGTGTGTCGAAAGGAGTATGTATGTCTAAGTGCATGTTGCTAAGGGTTCAATGTTTGTGTGCCCTCAAAATTAAAACTTCTGAAGCTCTAATCCCTGGTATGATGGTATTGGATGTAGTGTCTATGGGAAGTATTGGTATTTAGGTTTAGATCAGGTTATGAAAGTGGGACCCACATGATAGGATTAGTGCCTTTATAAGAAAAAGGGGATACAAAAGTTCTTTCTCTCTCTGTAAGCACACACTGAGAAAAGGTCAAGAAATGGGTTCTCACTAAGTAGTAAAACTTTTGGCACCTCAGTCTTATACTTCCCAGACTTCAAAACTGTGACAAATAAATGTCTATTGTTAAAGGCAGCTGATCTTTGCATTTGTGCATGCTCAGTTGCTGACTCTTTGCGACCCTATGGTCTGTAGCACTCCAGGCTTCTCCATCCATGGGATTCTCTAGGCGAGAGTACTGAAGTGGGTTGCCATGCCCTCCTCCAAGGGATCTTCCCAACCCAGGTATCAAATTCGAGTCTCCTGCCATGAAGACAGATTCTTTACCCATTGAGCCACCAGCAAAGCCCAGTCAGTCTGTAGCATTTTGCTATAGCAGTCTCAGTGGACCAAGATATATGTATAATAAGGTGAATGGGAGCATATGCATGCTGTAAGCCTAGGGGCAGCACCACCCTGTAGTAATCAGTACAACTGATCTTAATTCTAAATCTTAGATTTTTTAAGACAACTGTGGATAAATTTTCATAGATGAGAGATTGTATTTGATCCTAGAATTTGTCTTTTTTTTTTTAAGGAACTTTAGGATCAAGTAACAGTGTAGCACAGACAATAAGGTAAAAATGTTTCCAGTTTGGGGCAGTCCCAAGATTCACTGTATGGATAATAAAGAACTACGGACTTACTTTCCAAGGTAAAAATATAACATTTATACAATCACCGCTCTATATTCACAGGTTCCACAGTGATAGATTCAATCAACCATGTATATAATTTGACCCTGTGGAAATGTGGATATGCAGGGCTGCCTCTATCACGCCATTTATATAAGGGCTTTGGCATCCTCAGAGTTTAGAACCTGGGACGGGAGTTGGTGGTGGTGGGGGAGTGGAACCAATTTCCTCACTAACACCAGAGGATGGCTACATATACTTTTACAGAGTTCAAAAAGCCTCAGTGCTCAACCATCGCCCCTTTCTCCTCACCCAGATGCTCTTGGTGGTATGTACTGAGATGTGCAGACTGACTCTTTTCAATATACCAAGTTATGCTAATTATTTGAAGCTAAGTGATAGAGTGTCTCATGATGTACTCTGCATATAAGTTAAATAAGCAGGGTGACAATATACAGCCTTGACATACTCCTTTTCCCATCTGGAACTAGTCTGTTGGTCCATGTTCAGTTCTAACTGTTGCTTCCTGACCTGCATATAGGCTTCTCAATAGGTAGGTCAGGTGGTCTGATATTCCCATTTCTTTCAGAATTTTCCTCAGTTTATTGTGATCCACACAGTCAAAGGCTTTGGCATAGTCAATAAGGCAGAAATAGATGTTTTTCTTATATGCAGAGTTCATCATGAGAAATGCTGGGCTGGAAGAAGCACAAGCTGGAATCAAGATTGCTAGGAGAAATATCAATAACCTCAGATATGCAGATGACACCACCCTTACGGCAGAAAGTGAAGAGGAACTAAAAAGTTTCTTGATG
Source organism: Odocoileus virginianus (assembly GCF_023699985.2). Classification (NCBI taxonomy): domain Eukaryota; kingdom Metazoa; phylum Chordata; class Mammalia; order Artiodactyla; family Cervidae; genus Odocoileus; species Odocoileus virginianus. The sequence continues at coordinate 33,370,440 of NC_069675.1, read as the reverse complement.
AAAGTGAAAGAGAAGAGTGAAAAAGTTGTCTTAAAACTCAACATTCAGAAAACTAAGATCACGGCATCTGGTCCCATCACTTCATGGGAAATAGATGGGGAAACAGTGGAAGCAGTGTCAGACTTTATTTTTTGGTGATTGAAGACATGAAATTAAAAGATGCTTACTCCTTAGAAGGAAAGTTATGACCAACCTAGATAGCATATCAAAAAGCAGAGACATTACTTTAGATGGACAACAAAGGTCTGTCTAGTCAAGGCTATGGTTTTTCCAGTGGTCATGTATGGATGTGAGAGTTGGACTGTGAAGAAAGCTGAGTGCCGAAAAATTGATGCTTTTGAACTGTGGTGTTGAGGAAGGCTCTTGAGAGTCCCTTGGATTGCAAGGAGATCCAACCAGTCCATTCTGAAAGGAGATCAGTCCTGGGTGTTCAATGGAAGGACTGATGCTGAAGGTGAAACTCCAATACTTTGGCCACCTCATGCGAAGAGTTGGCTCATTTGAAAAGACCCTGATGCTGGGAGGGATTGGGGGCAGGAGGAGAAGGGGATGAGATGGCTGGATGGCATCACTGACTCGATGGACATGAGTTTGAGTAAACTCCGGGAGTTGGTGATGGAGAGGGAGGCCTGGTGTGCTGCGATTCATGGGGTTGCAAAGAGTCGGATACAACTGAGCAACTGAACTGAACTGAACTGAAGTGATGGAGTGGCAGGTCTTGAATGTTATGACGATAGAAAATAGAGTTCCAACAGATCAACTTCCCGAAGGAGCACTCATTTCTCAAAAAGCTGGGTCAGGAGTATCAACAAAGAAATATAGAGGGCTTAAGCTAAAAAAAGTAAATAGAATGATTATTAAGATGCCCTTTGACAAATCAAATAAGCAGTTATTTTTATTTGCTTTTTTGCTTCTTAGCTTTGTTCAGCTATAGCCATAAACTCTTTCCTATTCATAGACAGTCAGAAGTAGAGTACATTTATTATAAATAACAGGAATATTTACCTCATTAAAACTCAAATGGGACTGAGGGGGCCATGTAGTTTTAATAAGGGATGATTAACATTGATTTTGGGCCACAACACATTACTATCATTTCTTCCTTAACCATAGTCTTTATTTTCAAGGCACTGTAATAATTCGGATGATCTTAAATAGCAATTAATTCACTCATCAACTCACATACTAAGTCAGGCACATTGCTGATTGAGTTTAGAGGTGAATGAAATAGGTTGTTCACCCTTAGGAATTCATGGTCTAGTTAAATAACCAAGAAAACAAGCCACTGACAGGATGAGACTTGTTCTACTGTGCCCATGTTCTAGATATCAATTGGCATTCTCCCTGCCCAGAAATCTTATCACATTTTATTAGCTCCAGCAAATAAAGAAGTGACCAGAGTTACTCTGGGTGTGATGCAGTGGTCTTGTTATAGCAGAGCTGTTACCTACTAAATATAGGATCTGAGCCATAAAACCACTAACTTGTTTTTGGGGGGGCATTTAATTGATTAAGTCTTGCTACTTTCCTGTTGATCTAAAAATACCAATTCTACCCCTAGTGAGTACCATTTGTCTGTCATGTTATGAAATCTGATTTATATCAGACAGGGGTTTAAAATGGAATAATCTGTAAAGAAATACAAGGAATGATCAAATTCAAAAAATATTCTAGAATTGTTGAGTACCAATAAAGTTAGAGCAAGAAAGTTTTACAGGGGAAAGGTGTTAAAATTTAAAAACAGTTTTAGAAGATACAGCATGCCATTTTGAACTGCACAAATTGGCTGGTTGGTGGAAAAGAGATTGATTCTAACATGGTTGATTTTTCAGAGTCCTAAATCTATTATCACTAAGTTAGCTCTAATTTAAAAAGGTAATACTACTTACTTGGCAGGTGAAATGATATCTCATGTTCATTTAAAATGAGTTTTAACTGTGGTCATCTTCCATGATAAGATTTCCTTTTTACATCTTGTGCATTTCATAAAAACTCTTGGTAAGTCAACTTTTCTTAAGAAAATGTAAACTTTCTGGTAGGGAAATATCTTTATAGCTTTGAAAGCCAGTTCCTTTGAAATGCCTCAACAAACAAGACCACCATGTGTATTTTATTAATTCCTGGGTTTGGTGGATAGGCTAGCTGCCAAATACTGACCAAAAGTTAAACAGAAAGGAATGAGAAAGGTAAAGGGGTCAAGTAAGCAGAAGCTATCAAATTCTGTGACCTAATTAGTCAATTTAATTCTATTTTTCTCTTGTTATTTTGATTTCTCTGGAAATAATATGTAATATTGAAATTGCCCAACTTTGGATAACAAACTAAAGCCTTCCACAATGATAATGAGAGAAAATTACATGTATATTTAATAGTATATCAACATATGGATCTCACTGCCTTTACTTTTTCATATGTACTTCTAAATTTGAATTCTAGAGATGGAAAATCATGTTGCAATGAAATACAAAATCATATAACCATTGCTCTCTTTTCAATCATGTTCCTTACAAAGTTAATATAATATTCAGACAAAATGATTTGATGACAAAATACTTTAGGGATATGTTGGGCTAAAAAGAATTAAACATTTTTGTACAAAAATTTTTAAAGACCTTGGGTATGATAGACAGCATAGATAATATATATGTAATTAAAGAGTATGTATGCTATCTGCTTTTTCAAGTTAACGATGTATTATTGATACCTGTTCAGATCTCTACATAAAAATCTAGCTCATTTTTTCTTACTGGCTGCCTGGTGAACCTTCAATGATTCAACTTTTCTATCCATGGCTTTTTTCTGAAGTTTGTTATTTCAAAGTAGCTAAGAAAACAGATGTATGAATAGCTTTGTGTAACCTTGTCTTCTTTAAATAAGAGAGTCCTAGCAGTGGATTTGCATATTTAAATGCTATCATTCATATATTCTTTCTTTATTTGAACAATATTTACTGAGTGCCTAGTATGTGGCAGGCATAATTGCAGGCATTCAAGATGCAGTGATAAAGAAGTGCTCTCTTGAAACTTATCTACTATTAGCGGAGACAGTCAAGAAACATGCATGCAAATAAACACAGAATATAATGGCAGGTTGTAGTAACTACTGTGAAAATTTTAAAAAGAAAGGCAAATAAAGCATATCTGACAGGGTGCAGGATTGCTATTTCAGATAGTAGGGTGGGAAAAGTCTGAGGAAAAAATATTTAGGTATAGTATTCAGTGACTAGTGGCAAACAGTCATGCCATAGACAGAAGTAAAGATTTCAGACAAAAGGAAAATCAAATATAAAATGTAGAGTGAGGAAACTGGCTTGAGGCACAGCAAAAGAGTGAGGCTGAACTCAGTGAGGAAGCAGAAGAGAGTGGTTAAAAGATGAATTCAGAAAATTACAAAGGATAACTTGTAAGAGCATGTAAGATTTGTGTTCCATGGCAAAGACAATTAGATCTTACAATTAAGTGTAAAAGAAAGAAATAGGAGAGTTTTAAAGGGGGATTAAGAACTGTGGGGAGGCAGGGCAAAGTAGTGTAGTGGGGGGCAGGGAGGTGACATGATCTGATTTGTTCTGAGAAGAACATACTACAGGGAGACAGGTTGGATGTAGGGGATTTTTAGGAGGTTACTGTGTTAGTTCAGCCTAGAGGTTATGATATGTAGGACTAGGACCAGGTATTAGTAAGTATTGGGGCTTCTCCAGTGGCACTAGTGGCAAAGAATCCACCTGCCAATGCAGGAGACCCAAGAGACGCAGGTTCAATCCCTGGGTCAGGAAGATCCGCTGGAGAGGGCACAGCAACCCACTCTAGTATTTTTGCCTGGAGAATCCCATAGACAGAGGAGCCTGATGGGCTATACAGTTCATAGGGCCACGAAGAGCTGGACATGAGTGAAGTCAGCCACGCACTTAATGCATGCACACACTAGTAAGTACTGGTGTACTGAGGATGTATTTTAAAGGTAGAGCAGACAGAATTTTCTTATAAATTGGGTAGAGTGTGAAAGTGAGGTGGATAACTTCAAATTATAATTATTTTAAACTTTTTTTTTTATTTTAAACTTTAATGGTCGAACCCATGTCTCTTGTGTCTCCTGCACTGGCAGGTGAATTCTTTACCACCAGTACCATCTGGGAATCCCCTAAACTTTAATAAGCAATGTCTAATTATTTAATGGGCTTCCCTAGCGGCTCACATGTAAAGAATCTGCCTGCGTTGTGGGAAACCTGGGTTCAATTCCTGGGTTGGGAAGATTCCCCAGAGGAGGAACTGGCAACCCACTGTAGTATTCTTACCTGGAGAATTCCCACGGACAGAGAGCCTGGTGGCCCATGGGGTCTCAACAAGTCAGACACGACTGAGCTACTAAATGATCTGATGTGAAATAGTTAACAAAAAGTTTAATTATGTGCTTGCTAATGGTGGGTAAAGTAACATATAACTTTACCTTTACCAGTATTAATTTATCAATATTTCTAACGTTTGCCAATCTAATGAGGAAATGTTATTATTTTAAAATTAGTATTTTCATTACTATTAGAGGGGTTGGATACATTTCGTGTAGTTATTGGTATCTACTATTTCTAAATTGGCTGGAGTGTTCTTTGCCTAATGTGGGGTCTATTCATTGGTGTCATTCACCTATAGAAAATGAATATGTTATTGATATCAACCCCTTCTCTTAAATGATTTGCAAATATTATTGCATTCTCATTTGATTTAAACTTTATAGTGTCTCTTGAAATAAGCATATTTTAAGTTTCTATGTAAATAAAAACATTTCCTGCCTCATTTTCTAAATTCTGTTTTTTATTTTTTTGATTTTTTTTTTGTTTTATTATGGAGACCTCACCTTACTGTAGATTATTATTTTAAAATCCTAATTGTTTTAAGAACACACATGATGAATTTCACATAGAACCACAAAAGGCCCCCAACTGGCCAAAATAGTCTTGAGACAAAGTAACAAAATTGGAGGCATTACACTTCCCTATTTCAAACTATATTACAAAGCTAGAGTAATCAAAAATATAGTATAGCATGAAAGCAGACACACAGACTAGTGGAAAAGTATATAGTTCCTAGAAATAAACCCATGTGTTTGCAGTCAATTAAATTTAACCCAGATGCCAAGAACACACAATGTGGATAGCACAATCTCTTCAATAAATGGTGTTCAGAAAATTGGATATTCACATGCAAAAGAATGAAAATTGGATCCCTATCTTACAAAACTCAGGAAAGTTAATTTGAAATGGATTAAAGACTTAAATGGAAGACCTGTAACCATGAAATTACTGGAAGAAAACATGGAAAAGCTCCTTAATGGTGGTCTTGTTAGTGATTTTTTAGACATGATACTAAAAGCACAAGGCAAGAAAAGCAAAAACAAATAAGTAGGACCACATGAACCTGGAAAGCTTCTTCAGAGCAAAGGAATCAATCAACAAAACAAAAAGGTAACCTATGGCAATGGAGGAAATATTTGCAAACCCACTATCTGAAAAGGGGTTAATATTTAAAATATGTAAGGAACACACATAACTTGATAGCAAATATACAATCTCAACAATTAAAAAAATGAGCAAAGGAACTAAACAGAAATTTTTCCAAAGATGGTATACAAATGGCCAGCAGTTACATTAAATGATTCTCAACATCACTGATCATCAGGGAAGTATGAATCAAAACCACAGTGAGATGTCATCCCATACCTGTTCAAATGGCAATTATCAAAAATGCAGAAGATGATCAATGTTGATGAGGATAGAGAAAAGGGAACTATTTTATACTTTTGACAAGAAAGCAAACTAGTATAGTCATATGGAAAGCAGTATGGAAGTTTCTCCAATATTTAAAAAATAGAACTATCATATAATTCAGCAATTTCACTTCTGTATATATATATCAAAGGAAACAAAATGAGTATCTTGACGAGATATCTACACTCTCATGTTCATTGCAACATTATTCACAATTGCCAAGATTTGGAAATAATCTGTTTTTGATAGATGCATGGATTAAAAAAATGTGGCATATTATTCAATAAAAATTTATTCAAGCCAACATCTGCTAGATCATTGAAAAAGCAAGAGAGTTCCAGAAAAAGACATCTATTTCTGCTTTATTGACTATACCAAAGCCTTTGACTGTGTGGATCACAGTAAACTGGAAAATTCTGAAAGAGATGGGAATACCAGACCACCTTACCTGCCTCTTGAGAAATCTCTATGCAGGTCAGGAAGCAACAGTTAGAACTGGACATGGAACAAGAGTTCATGGTTCAAAACTGGAAATGTAATACATCTATATTTTCACCCTGATTATTTAATCTATATGCAGAGTATAACATGTGAAATGCTGTACTGGATGAATAACAAGCTGGAATCAAGATTACTGGGAGAAATATCAATAACTTCAGATATGCAGATGATACCACTCTAATGGCAGAAAGTGAAGAGGAACTAAAGAGCTTCTTGAAAGAGAAGACAGAAAAAATTGGCTTAAAACTTAACTTTCAAAAAAATGAAGACCATGGCATCTAGTTCCATCACTTCATGGCAAACAGGTGAGAAAAAAGTGGAAGCATGGCAGATTTTATTTTCTAGGGCTCTAAAATCACTACAGATGCTGACTGCAGCCATAAAATTAAAAGATGCTTGCTTCTTGGAAGAAAAGCTATGGCAAATCTAGTCAGCATATTAAAAAGCAGAGACACTATTTTGCCAGCAAAGGTCTGCATAGTCAAGGCTATAGTTTTTCCAGTAGTCATGTACAGATATGAGAGTTGGACCATAAAGAAGGTTGAGTGCTGAAGAATTGATGCTTTCAAATTGTGGTGCTAGAGAATACCTGAAAGTCCCTTGGACAGCAAGGAGATCAAACCAGTCAATCCTAAAGGAAATCAACCCTGGATAATCCCTGGAAGGACTGATGCTGAAGCTTAAGCTCCAATACTTTACTACCTGATGTTAAGAACTGACTCATTAGAAAAGACCCTGATGTTGGGTAAGATTGAGGGCAGGAGGAGAAGTGGGCCACAGAGGATGAGATGGTTGGATGGCCTCGCCAACTCAGTGGACATAAGTTTGAGCAAACTCTGGGAGATAGCGAAGGTGAGAGAAGTCTGGCATACTGCAGTCCATTAGTTCACAAAGAACTGAACACAACTTAGGGACTGAACAACTGAACAATTCAGAAAGAAGAATATTGTTGTTAAACTTTTGACCAACTTAATTCACATTTTTTAAACCTTAAATTTCTTACCTTCAGTGAAGATGCTGAGTGTACTTCTTTTGTTTCAAAAAGCCCTATTCCAAAATATCTCTTACTTAAATAAATGCCTTATGTCAGAACACTGGCACATTTCTAAATGAGGTTTTTAAAAAAAGCATTGTTGTCTACAATGAAATGAAACTATTCAAGTCAAACAATTTGCTCTTTTGACTGAAGAAAACAAATCCTACTATGATCTAGCCAACTGGATACAGTAAGATACAGAACACTAGCTAACCATTCATCCTCACAGCAACTACTTTTCCCGTATAATTGGGTGGGTGATTCCCTGGGTGACTATACAAAACTAAATACCACTGCATAAACAAAAACTTTCAAATTCAAATAGGGAAAAATGTAGGTATCTAGGATACTTCATATCAGTTTTCTTGTTAAAATTACCATCAGTATCTCAATATTTTATGAATGCATTCAGCTCAAATTTTGGCTTCTAATATTATTTATAATATTAAATGAATTACAATAACTAACTCAGCTCAGTAACTAGAAATTTCTTCATATTGCCAGAGCTAAAATAAAATGAATGTTCTAGAATCTTGCTATACAAAGTGTGGTCCAAGACCAACACCATAGACATCACTTGGGACCTTGTTAGGAGATCCCAGGCTTCTGGACAGAAAATATGCATTTTCCAAAATATGCATAGAGATTTCAAATATGCATTTTAACAAGATCCCCAGGTTATTTGTATGTACTTCAAAGTCTGAGAAGGAATGTCTTAGGAGACATAGATAAACATATATTCTGCTCCTTCCTGTCAATTTCCTCTAATGCAAATCTCTGAAACATCTCTATTTCCACTCCTCCAGCCACTAGTTATTCACATACATCTTGTTTACAGAGATTCCCTGGGTCCATTTACTTGTTATAATCCTCCTCTCTTGATTGACTATCTAGATTCCTATCCATTCTCTAAGTCCATAATCAGTCTCTACTTCCCTCATGCCTGTTGGTTTTCTTTGGTTTATCTACACTGTGCTCTGCCTCTCCATGTTTTCCCCACTGTTGGCACATGCATACTTAATCTGAATTACCTTCATGGCCTACATAAGACTGTACTTTTCCATTATGTTCAAATATACAGAAGTACAGACTTCATAATTAAAGATAAAAAATTGTGAGAGATTTTTTGAAACTGTTTTAATGTGCATCTAACATTTTGAAGAATAACTGAACATTCTTTGCCACGCCAAAGACTTTGCCACTTTAGAAGCAGAAATACAAATATAATCTCTTTAAAGATCAGATGCCAAATAATGTTTAAAATGAAAAAGAACAATCACAGAATTTAACGGTGATGTTATTATATTTCAGTTCCAGAAGTCAGTGTTGATTGGTCAAGCATGCTTTGTGTTTCTATCTCTGGTATTTTGAAAAGCTGATAGACCAGTGCTGACTGGAGTGCAAAGTCCATATTGTTTCAAAGCTATTTATCAATAGCTACTAGCAGTCCATGAATCAAACCACAAGTAATTTCATGAAAAATTACATCTAATATGTTTGATGGAAAGAAAAAAGAATTTATTGCTTTTTGAATTGCTTTTATTTCAGTATCCAGAATTAAACATTTTTTTCTTGACCTAATGGAGACATTTTGATGTTGTTTAAGTCACTAAGTCATGTCCCACTCTTTGAGACCCCATGGACTGTAGCCTGCCAGGCTACTCTGTCCATGAGATTTCCCAGGCAAGAATACTGGAGTGGGTTGCCATTTCCTTCTACAGGGGATCTTTGTAACTCAGGGATTGAACATATGTCTCCTGCTTGGCAGGCAGATAATGGAGACATATACTGGTAGAAAATTTACCAAACATTTTTATTTTAAATATGAAAAAATACAATGATAAAATGAGGTGACTATATATTAGTTAATTTCTGTACCATATATATCACTCTTACAAATCTATGTTAGTTATTTATATTGATGCCTTTATTTTTTGCAGCTTATTTTGTCTTTCTAACTCCTACTAATTGTGTTTAAGACTTGCTTATGAAGAACAACAAACCATAGATATAGTTCTTGTCTGTAGATGAAACCACAAACAGGCAGTTAGGAGATCTAATTCCAGTTGAGATCTTGAGCTCTGACAAGTAGGATGTCGTTTCTGATCATCAGACTCATAATTCTCAAATTTAAGGGCTCATATAGACATTTTATATGGTCTTTGTGGAAAACTCTTGGTTTCCTCCCATAGCTAAGATGTTTAACTCTTTCAAATTCGGGAGAAGTTATTTTCAAAGTGTTTTTTTCTGTGTGTGTATGAAAACTATTTTTTTTTAGCAATACTTTCCTGCTGCACTTAGTTTATTGCTCTGGATTTCTGGGCATAGAGCCTACTTTGATTTTATTTTTGTTTATGTTCATCATCTTTATTCCTATTTTTAAGGCTGAAGCTTCATAAATATATTATTACACACTATAAAATTGGCTAATAATACTATAAAATTGATTTTCTATATTTGCACATTCCTTGAAAACCTTGGGTGTTTACTGCAATTAGTCTAATTCTTCAGATCTGAGTTGTCACCTCCTCCTTTGCCTGAAGCACAGCAGCAGGAAGTACAAATCACACTCAACAGCTTGACACCAGGAGGAAGAAACAAATACCTCTGCATATAATTTACACATCTGACAGTGTGACACCCATACAGAAATGGAAAAAGACAGCTTTTATTTTAGAGAATCTTGGCATTCTTTCTAGTAATTAGGACAGCAAAAATCAGCTTGTCTTTTACAGGTGGAAAGGGATTTGAAAGACACGTTCTGATTGGCTTCTCTTTATGGCCACTACACTTAGCGCAGGGCCTGGTGTAGAATAGGCGCTCAATAAATCTTTGCTGAGCAAATGAATTGATCTTATTTTGAATAAAAGTGCATTGTTAAAAATCATAATAACTCCATGTTAGGAGTTTGGAAGTCATTTCCATCCTTGTAATCACACACATTCACAAAAGCTGGACAAACTAAAAATCAATGCATTTTATTGCATTCATTAGAGAACTGAAGTTATAGGGCAGATAGCCACACTGACATATGTTGCAAAAGAAATCAGGGAGTCACAGCTGAGATCTGCTTACTTAGAGTGAAAACTTCTGGAGTCATAAACTGGGAGGAAGAATTAAATAGTTATTTTGACTAATTGCTAGAGGCTAAGTATTGTTAGGGCTAAGAGAAAGGCTGTATATTGTCACCCGGCTTATTTAACATATATGCAGAGTATATCATGCTGGACTGGATAAATCCCAAGCTGGAATCAAGATTGCCAGGAGAAATATCAATAACTTCAGATATGCAGATGACACCAATTTATTGGCAGAAAGCAAAGAGCCTCTTGATGAAGGTGAAAGTGGAGAGTGAAAAAGGTGGCTTGAAACTCAACATTTGAAAAATGAAGATGATAGCATCCAGTCCCATCACTTCATGGCACATAGATGGGGAAAAATGGAAACAGTGTCAGTCTTAATTTCCTTGGGCTTCAAAATCACTTCAGTAGTCATGCATGGATGTTGAGTGTTGGACCATAAAGAAGTTTGAGTGCCATATAATTGATGCTTTCAAACTGTGGTACTGGAGAAAACTCTTGACTCAGGGAGATAGTGAGGGACAGGGAAGCCTGGTGCGCTGCAGTTCATGGGGCTACAAAGAGTCGGACCTGACTTAGAGACCAGACAACAAGAGTGAGAAACTCCTGGGGGCTGCACTCTTAGAGGGACCCCATACTTTTGCCAGGAATCCCACCAGTTTATCTCTGTGAATATTTGAAAACAGATTCCCTCATGAGCCTGAGAGGTGAGGGGAAACTAATCTTTGTAAAACAAGCCCAGAACTTTCTTTTTAGCAAAGGGCTACTCCCCAGGGGGAACGACTACCAGAGCCTTGCCCCGCTGCCATGGAGAAAAGACATTCTTCTCACTCCGGTTTCCTCTATCCTCCCTGTCTTATCCAGTGGGTTAGGGACTGAGAGACCACGTAAGAAGAAACACTTGTGAACGTTGCAGGGCAAAAACAGAAGCTCATTAAAAGACAGATAGTAAATTGTAAGGTTATAGAAGGGTTCCCTAAAGCTGACTATCACATCAATAGGACTCCAGTGTAACAGTAATGCATTACTACTGACAGAGCTGCATGACACAGATTCTCTTTGAGGAGGAATATAAATAGAAGTTCAAAGTCAGAAGGAGAAACAAAAATAAAATTACTAGAGGCCTCTGACGCCTACAGCTACAGCAAACAAAGTTCAACTCCCATCCGGATTACCACACATCATTATTCACCTCCGTTTCTGTTACCTGATAAAACATGTCTAGCTTTGAACAACAAAACATTACTACGTACATCAAAAGGTTAGTGAAAAAAAAACAACTCACAGTCTTAGGAGACAAAGAAAGTATCAGAAGTACAGTCAGATACAGCATACATCTGTATGCTGATGTATCAAACATACATTCTCAAACAGGACATTTAAAATTACTGTGATTATTAGAAGTATTCTAATGGAAAAGTGCATAAAATTCAATAAATTTAGGTTATATGAATTGAGAGACAGAAACCCTAAGAAGGAATAAAAAAAAAAGTTAGACATTAACAAAAAAAAAACAAACCTAAAACAGAATGCTTTACTTTCGGGGACTCATTAGCAGATCAGACACAGGTGTGGAAAGAATCAGTGAGCATGAAAAAAGGTCAATAGAAGCTTCCTAAAGTGTAAAAATGTATCAAAAAAAAAAAAGACTAAACAAAGCAGGACATCCAAGAACTTTGGGGCAATCTTTTAAAAGATGTATCATATACATACCTAGAATGCTAAAAGAGAAAATAGAAAAAAAATATTTGAAGTGATAATACAAGTATTAATGAAGTATAATGGCCAACAAAAAAAATAATGACCAAGAACCTTTCAAATTAATGACAAACATCAAAGCACAAATTCAGGAAACTCAGAGAACACTGAGCTGAACAGATAGCAACAAGCTGCACTGAGGCACATCATATGCAAATGGCAGGAAACAAAAAGCAAAGAGAAAATCTTTTTCAGAGAAAGTCAGAGAAAGATTTTGTTACCTAAACAGGTAGCTTTAATTCATGAATTTTAATGAGTAACATGAAAGCTTATTTCATAATTCCAATAGTCAATAAAAATACATGCCTACAGAAGGATTACTGAAGGATTATGCGCATGGGCTAAAGGATCTGAATGAAAATAGATTTCCTTTCTTACAACTAAAATCAGTTCAGTTCAGTCATTCAAGTTGTGTCCAACTCTTTGGGACCTTATGGACCGCAGCACGCCAGGCCTCCCTGTCCATCACCAACTCCTGGAGTCCACTCAAACTTATGTCCTTTGAGTCGGTGATGCCATCCAACCATTTCATCCTCTGTCATCCCCTTCTCCTCCTTGATTTCAATCTTTCCCAGCATCAGGGTCTTTTCCAATGAGTCAGTTCTTTGCATCAGGTGGCAAAAGAATTGGAGTTTTAACTTCAACATCAGTCCTTCCAATGAACACTCAGGACTGATCTCCTTTAGGATGGACTGGTTGGACCTCCTTGTAGCCCAAGGGACACTCAAGAGTCTCCTCCAACACCACAGTTCCAAAGCATCGGTTCTTTGGCACTCAGATTTCTTTATAGTCCAACTCTCACATCCATACTTGACTAATGGAAAAACTATAGCTTTGACTAGATGGGCCTTAGTTGACAAAGTAATATCTCCACCTCTGCAGTGCTGTTGGAGCACCCCAAAATAAAGTCTGCCACTGTTTCCACTGTTTCCCCATCTATTTTCCATGAAGTGATGGGACCAGATGCCATGACCTTAGTTTTCTGAATGTTGAGATTTAAGCCAACTTTTTCACTCTCCTCTTTCACTTTCATCAAGAGGTTCTTTAGTTCTTTGCTTTCTGCCATAAGGGTGGTGCCATCTGCATATCTGAGGTTACTGATATTTCTCCCAGTAATCTTGATTCCAGCTTGTGTTTCATCCAGCCCAGCATTTCTCATGATGTACTCTGCATATAAGTTAAATAAGCAGGGTGACAATATACAGCCTTGACGTACTCCTTTCCCCATGTGGAACCAGTCAGCCATTCCATGACCAGTTCTAACTGTTGCTTCCTGAACTGCATACAGATTTCTCAAGAGGCAGGTCAGGTGATCGGTTTCCCATCTCTTGAAGAATTTTCCAGTTTGTTGTGATCCACACAGTCAAAGGCTTTGGCATAGTCAATAAAGCAGAAATAGATGTTTTTCTGGAACTCTCTTGCTTTTTCGATGATCTAACGGATGTTGGTAATTTGCTCTCTGGTTCCTCTGCCTTTTCTACATCCAGCTTGAACATCTGGAAGTTCATGGTTCACATACTGTGGAAGCCTGGCTTGGAGAATTTTGAACATTACTTTGCTAGTGTGTGAGATGAGTGCAATTGTGCAATAGTTTGAGCATTGTTTGGCATTGCCTTTCTTTGGGATTGGAATGAAAACTGACCTTTTCCAGTCCTGTGGCCACTGCTGAATTTTCCAAATCTCCTGCCCAGCCTTGTCTAACTCAATGAAACTATGAGCCATGTCATGTAGCGCCACCCAAGACAGATGGGTCATGGTGGAGAGTTCTGACAAAACATGATACACTGGAAAAAGGAATGGCAAACCACTTCAGTATTCTTGCCTTGAGAACCCCAGAACAGTAAGAAAAGGCAAAAAGGTAGGACACTGAAAGATGACCTCCCCAGGTCGGTAGGTGCCCAATATGCTACTGGAGATCAGTGGAGAAATAACTCCAGAGAGAATGAAGAGATGAAGTCAAAGTAACAACACCCAGTTGTGGATGTGACTGATGATGGAAGTAACGTCCAATGCAGTAAAGAGCAATATTGCATAGGAACCTGGAATGTTAGGTCCATGAATCAAGGCAAATTGGAAGAGGTCAACTACATTACTCCTTTAAAATAACTTAAAATGTTTAAGTCAGCATTTAAACACAAAATATGATTTGAGATTCACTTAATCACACTTTCCCCCAGCCCTCTCCTCCAAAAATGATATTTATAAGTAAAAAAGTTTTAAATAGTTTTGCACATTTTTTCACTGAAACTTTTCCCCAGGGTAACAGTTCACTTTTAGATGAATTAAAAGCATAATTCCATCAGTAGCCCTACTTGGACACCTGATGTCTACAGCATGCTCTGTCCAAGCTAAAGGATATCACAGAAAGACAGTGATCCTTATCTTCATGATCCAGGAGAGGATTCTCTAAGAGCTTGTAAACATGACATCAGTTAAGAAAGATTATCAAGGCAATTAATAAAAAGGTGAAACCTGATAAAGTGAAAGTGAAAAGCAAAGTACAAAAACAGAGGTTTATATTAATCCACTTATCTGGGAAGGTTTCCTGAAAAATCTAAGTTTTCAGTCAGATTTTTAAAAACCATCATAACCTCCTCCAAACAGTTCTAAATAATTTTTATTTTATTTTAGAAAAAAGAATACTTCAGCCACTTTAATTTTATTCACTTTCCAAGATTATAAAATACATTAATGAAATTGTTCATGTGGGCCTAACTTTTAGTACATGTCCATACTACTAACAGAGGGGCTTTTCTATAAATATCTACCTCTAATATTAAAAACTAGACTAAGAAAAGTCCATATATCTTTGCTGCCTATATTGAACAAGAAAAAGAAAGCAGTGCATTGTATATGTGTGTATGTGTGTGAAAGTATGAGGCCTTAACTGAATTATGCTTTACTTAAAATAGCTGAACTATGAGGGAATTTCAGTAATGAGGTAAAACTGAAATAAAATTTATCTTGAAAAAGGAAAATTTATAAATTATAAATGTAAGAGACAAACCCAAAATCAGTTAGCACTGGATAGCCTTCTAACAAGCAAGTAATATAAATTAAGACTACATCATTAAACAGAAAGCACATATATAAAGATATAGGCACAGGAATTCAACTGGTTGATGTAGAAAGAATACCAAATGGAATGATTGGCTCCGAAATTCAGGGTGTTCTGTGCTTAGTCGCTCAGTTGTATCTGACTCATTGTGACCCCATGGACTGTAGCCCACCAGGCTCCTCTGTCCATGGGGGTTTGCCAGGCAAGAATACTGGAGTGGGTTGCCATGCCCTCCTTCAGGGGATTTTCTCAACCGAGGGATCGAATCCAGGTCTCCTGCATTGCAGGTGGATTCCTTACTGTCTGAGCCACTAAGGCAGCCCATGAATACTGGAGTGGGCAGCCTATCCCTGCTTCAGGGGATCTTCCCAACCCAGGAATCGAACTGGGGTCTCCTGAATTGCAGGTGGATTCTTTACCAGCTGAGCTACCAGGGAATGTTATTTCAAAGGGAAAGATGTAAGGAATTTCGCCAGAGAACCAATCACAGCCTGCATTCAAGATTATAATTGGGGGTAGGGGTAGACGATGGGGAGGTAGAACTTGAGACAGAGCCGTACAAAGAAGACACTGCTGTTAGTAAAGAGACAAAGTTAAAAAATACTGGTTCGTGTGGAGATCCAAAAACAAGAAAACATAATCACTAGACTTACCATGGGACAGGGATCATGGATGAGAGATCATAAATAAAGGTGCCAGTGATGGAGGGCCACGGTTAAGTACTTCCAGTTGTAAGAGACCAGAGGAAGACACACAGGTTAAAGCATCTGCATACAGGTGGTGGTGTTGAGGTCTGCTAGTCATGAGATCTGCTGCCCACGGTGAGACCACAGTGAACACCAACGGCAGTCCTCAGCAGGAAGTCTTGGGATATTAATGATTCAGCTTTTTCCCCAGATTGAGGAAATAATAAAAACTGTTTCCTCTCTTTAGAAAGCAACCTTACGATGAAACATTTGAGAAAGGATGTTCAGGCAAATGAGTTACATTTCCTGAAAAACTATAAAATCCTCATTCAGCCCTTCTTTCTTTTTTTGGTTCTTCCTCCACCCTTGAGACTTTTTTGTTTTTTCAATCTCAGGAGTACAGATGTGAAAATGCTGTGAAACAGAAGAAGCATTAACTTTCTATGGCTTAGACTTGTTAACATAAAAATAGTAATAACTCTTGCTTTTGCTGGACCAAGGTAACACTGACACTCTGTTCCCTGGCATAGCAATATACTCCTATCCCTTATGGAACAGTAGAAATGTTAGTATTATTTTATTTAAGCAGATTTACCTTGAAGAAGGAATGCTAGAATACTGCATCAGTTAGCATAAACTGTACAAATAACTAGCAATATCTGTTTATCCTGTTACAGACTGATAATATGCTGAAATATGTGGCAATGTGGGAAGGGATAGTAGGAAGATTCTATTAATAATATGTGGCCTGTAAAAATGACAAAATATTTCTCTAAATTAGTACTTTTGCATAAGAATGAAATAAAATGCAAATATACCTCATGGAGTATATTTGCTCCCTGTCTCTCTCCTGAAAATCTGAGATACCAATACTCAACTCTCTTTGTATTTCTTAAGATTTTGAACTCGAGTGATCCTCATCTCTACTCTGGACTTCAGCTTTATAAGTTAGCAAACAACCCTCCAGCAACACCTTCAAAAGACTATAATTACAAATATAGCATAAGACTGTCCGTTTTCAACATTTTAAATGTGGTTTGTAGAAAGCAATTGCTTTCGCTTCCACCCCCACCCCCCACCCCAGTGCTCACTGCAATCTATGCTGCCTGGAAGCCAGACTTTAAATGAAACAGATGCTCCAAGTCTAAACTCTGCAATGACGGTAAAGTTGTTTCCTAGCAGCACAAAAGTTATGAAATCTTCAAGAGCACCACTTCATTCAATAGAGTTTCTCCCATTTAGTTTCATGTACTCAGTGGTTTATTATAAAGAAATGAGAATCAAGTCAAACTCAATTGATCCCGCATTAATAAAAATGAAAAACCATTGAATTGATTCTAAATGACAGACACTTTCAAACCTTGAACAGAAAAATCAGGCTTCATACAGTACTTTAAAAGAAAGTTTTCATAATGAAATTTAGGAAGAGCTATATAGAAAGGGGATAGATTTAGGCTGTAAGTGTATGTAAACAGATACTTTATTTTAAAACATCTAGACATTCTGAAGAAGTGTCTAACTTAATCCAGGCAAGTGAAATGGTGTTTAATTGAAATGCTCTATACAGGTATCCCCAAATCTTTTGGTTTTAGAACCCCTGTAGATTCTTAAAAATTACTGGGTATCCTGAAGAACTGTTGTTTATATGGGTCATGCCTGTTAGTACTACATTTGAAGTTAAAACTTAGAGATTGTGTTTTCATTCATTCATTTTGAAATGAACATATAAGTAATATATTTTATGAAAAATTTCAGAACAAAAACAAAGACAGTTCAGTAAGATGACTAGTGCTGTTTCACACTTTTATTTTTATCTCCTTAAGGTTAGACTTAGCAGAAGACAGCAAGCTCTTTTCTTCAGCATTTACTGTGTTGTGATATCACACATTGTTGTAATATCACACATCATAAAGCTCCTAGAAAATTCCATTGTGTACCACCTTCTCTTTCTCCTCCTTCTCCTCTTTCTTCTTCTCCTATTTAAATTGTTTGAACTGTCCTTTGAGAAATGCAGCGATAAGTATGTTTCTTCTTTGTATAAAATGATTATTTCCTTGTATAAGAATTTCCTTTCATAAGAAGATGACTTTGTTTTCCTTGGCCATTGACATTAGGCAAGAGGGTGAAGTGATTATATTTCAGATTCATAGTCAGGCTTCCTTGGTTTGAGGTTCATTGCTCTCTTGCTCTATGACCCCGATTAAGTTTAAGTTTCCCTTATATCATTTATGAAATGGGTCTAACAGCAACATTATGCCTACAGTACTGTCAAGAGAATTAGATAGGATGTAAGTGAAAAATGACACTCTCTGGAGGTCTAAATTGAAATCTTTCTTCTGGAGAAGAGAATGGCTACCTACTCAAATATTCTTGCCTGGAAAATCCTAGGGACAGAGGAACCTGGCGGACTACAGTCCATGGAGTCACAGAGCTGGACACGACAGAGTGACTAATACTTTGACTTTGAAATGGAAAACACTTGGTTTTTTTCCAGCCCATAAAAGTAATCACTGGATAAAAATTTTCTGCTTTTATCTCTGATTTTAAGATTGCAAAATATAACACTAAGATAAACATATCAATAAATCACTCAAATAACCATCACTTCCACCCTAACCCCATTCCTAAAGAAAAAAAGGAAATAACATGAACCTGGGATTTTCGGATGCCTAAGACTCTTATGTAGAGTTGAAGTTTGCTTTATTCTTTTAATATTAAGGAAAGCTTCTGAAACTATGTGCTAATTCTTTCTTATGTGTTTCTTTCCTAACACAATGTCTCTTAACATCATCTAGTAGAGAGAAAGAAGGGTGAAGATTGGTGCCTTTGCTTAAAGAAACTGTGGAAATAAGTACTAATCCAAATAATTTGAAAAAAGCATAGAAGCACACAACTTGGTGTTATTGAACGATTTCTTGTAATTGGTAGATTTACACTTGCTTTGACCTTTGTTTTGGTTTATATAATGACTCAAAAATTACCACAAGTTTTAATCACATGCTGATTTCTCTCACTTAGTGGATCAATTCCAACCACACCATCAGTAGTATGCTCTTTTATAGCAGTTTAAGAAGCATCACGCTTGCATCATGAATATCATCTTTCATTCCATAACTTCAAAGCACTCTCAGTATTAGCTCAGTTCTCATAACAACTTTGTAGCTAAATGTGCAGTAAACATTTTTTCTTTTTGCCTTGGGACATAGCTTAAGAGAGTAATGGCCTGAGATTGCACAAGGTTTTGCAAAGAGCCTATAGGGGAGTCCTGAACTTCATAGTAAACATTGCTTCTTCAGAGGAAAATAAATGGATGTTCTTGAAAATCAAATCTTTAAAACGGGAACTTATATGTTTTTGAACTTTAAACATTGGTAAAATATAAAACAATGTTAAAAAAACACAGTGTAACAGTTCAGCAACAATCATACTCCTTTTATATTAGTCATTTAAAAAATGCTATTACTTATTATAGCAAATCAATTCTGATAGTCTTTGTTAGATAAGTTAGGAGTTAGTAGGATTTTGAGAGCTAGGTAGTTAGACTGTATTTTAAACACACCTTAGAATATTTGAGCATCATGTTAGAATAAAAAAGAATGCCTTTTCTGCCACAATATAATAAATTTTATGACATTAAAGTGGAGAATCAAGAAAAAAGCTTCTTGGGCAGCTTCTCACCTGTAATCTTTGAGAGAAATAAGCATTGAACTACTATGTCTTCCTTTGAATGCCATCGTCTGAGGTTTCCCAGGTGGCTCAGTTGGGAAAGAATCACCTGCAATGCAGGAGATGCAGGAGATGTGGGTTCATTCTATGGGTGGGGATGATCCTCTGGAGGAGGACATGGCAACCCACTCCAGTAGCCTTGCCAGGAGAATCCCATGGACAAAGAAGCGTGTGGGGCTACAGCCCATAGTGTTGCAGAGTCAGACACAACTGAAGCAACTGATCATGCACACTGTAGTTAGAAGCTGTTTTCAAATTCTGGCATCACAGTTCATAAGACTAATATTCTAAAATACATTTCTGAACTTCAAATTCCTATAAAATAGTATGCTAAACATAAATGCTTTGTAGTTTATTATAATCATAGAATGAATTAACATATATAAAAGAGCCAACAAATCCTCCAAGAAAGCAATTTTTCTTGCTTTTTCCCCTCCTTGCTTTCTTTTTCTTTCCTTTCTTTGTTTACTGCAGATCAGTTATTTGCCTAATTACAAATGCAAATAGTAATTATATTTCATGAACCCATCTTATTTTGCAGTGCATTAAAAAAAATGTTGAGACCACAATTTTTTCAAATAAGTTATAACTTTGCTAAGATATGTATTCTTTTTTAACCATTCCTCAACTGTCTTATTTAAGCTAAATTGAATGCAAAGTATTTCAAATATCAGCAAAAGTACTATCATCATCATTCTAGACTATCATCATTATAGTACTATAGTAATTCAGTAATATATGAATAATAATAGTATTGGACTATTACTTTACTATATTAGTAGTAAAATACTTTTAACCTCAGTTCTTTTTTTTTTCTTTCTTTTTTTTAAAATTTCCAATTATTTTTATTAGTTGGAGGCTAATTAACTTTACAATATTGTAGTGGCTTTTGCCATACATTGACATGAATCTGCCATGGATCTACATGTGTTCCCCATCCTAAAAATATGGAACGCTTCACAAATTTGCCTGTCATCCTTGTGCAACGGCCATGCTAATCTTCTCTGTATCATTCCAATTTTAGTATGTGTGCTGCTGAAGCGAGAACGTAACCTCAGATCTATAGAGGAAAATACTGAGACAGTTTTTATACTGAGACAGTAACTTTTTGAAAGTCACAGAGCTAGTAAGTGAGAGTAAGATCCAACCTGAAGTTCTCTTGTGTCTGTCTGGGCATTTAACTACTGCACTAGATATAACCAATATATTCATAATTTTTTGCTTGAACAACTGCCTCAGAAGCTCAGAAAAATTAAGACATTTTTTATACTCTTCAGTTCACTATAAGGAAATTATGAGAATGAACTGGTTTGAGTTTGGAGAAGATCAAACAATAACTCATACCTTTGAGGCATATACAGTGCAAGATTATGCCTCCAGTTAGAGATTTCCATTGATAGAAATGACCATCCCAATTTCAATAACCCTGGGAAGAAATTAGACTCAAGGACTAAAATCAGGAACTTGAAAGGCATGATGACTGAGCCCAGGAGGGAAGGCCTTCCTCTGGGCTTTTCTCCCCATGTTTTTCTCTTTCTGGATCTTGCCCAGCAATTCCCTAAATGTACCGAAAACTTACTTTTGCCTAATGGAACCAAGATAAAACTCTGAAGAAATGGAGCCTAGAGGTACTAGGCAGGCAGATTTCAGAAAACTTTCTAAAGATATCTTATAACCTGTGGGTTTGAGAGAAGTTTTGGATATAAAAATGGGGTATAAATTATTTTCTGTGTTGTAATTTTCTTCTATTATATAAAGTAAGTATCCTCAAATATGTGTTAACTGTGACCCACACCTTAGTATATTGCAAGTACAAGTAAGATCAGAGGAAATCTTAAACTTGGATTATACAGGTTCAAAGGATCTGTAAACTTTTTAGTAAATGTAATTATAAAAGCAAGTAGAAGAATAAAGAATATATAATTATTACTATCAAGGGGCAAGAAGAATTTCCACTTTGGGCCATGAAGCAGTAAGAGTTACTGGATTTGTACTTTCACCTTAAACTAGAAAAGTGGAGAAAATATAAAATACTGCTTTGTAATAGTAAACAATGGATGATTAATTTTTATGAAAAAAATGACATTTCTAGAAATTGCCTTGTTGTTCAGTCACTCAGTTGTGTCTGACTCTTTGCAACCCCATGGACTGCAGCCCAGAGCAAGGTTTTTTAACCTTGGATCCTACTGACATTTTGGATCAGATAACTCTTGTTAGTGGGGGCTGTCAGGTGAATTGTAGGATATTTATCAGCAGCATCACTGATCTTAATACTACATGCAGTAGCATCACTCTAGGTGTAACAACCTAAAGCATTACCAGATACTGCAAATATTGGTAGGGGGGGAAAATCATCTGCTTGAAAACTCTGGCCTAGAAGTCCCTAGAATGTAGCATAGAGAAGATAAATCCAAGTAGAAGAATGAAGCAACTCTGCTGATTTAAGAAGATAGAGAGCAAATGTTGAAAAGCTCAGAGTGGCTACAGTTTGAGAAACAGACTGCCAGAGAGGAAGGAGCTCAGAGAAAGAGAGAGAGAGAGAGACAGAAAAAGATACAGAGAGCCCTCGTATTTACCCTGAAGCCTCCTAGATCTGATCTGTACCTGTGTGAGAAGAAAATACTCGAACAGGAAAAAAAAAAAAAAAAAGATGAAATAAGTAAACTGAACAATTTGCTGAATATACCCATATATAGGAATAGTTTTTCTTCCTATCAACCAGAATTGAAAGACCCTTAAAACATGGGGGGAACCTCAGAAAAGTGCCACATAAATAAAAGGAATAAATTATCCTTCAATTGAAGGCTGATCAAAATACATTCTAAGAAAAAAAGCAAGCATTCAGTGATTATAAGTAACTTAATTGTATATCAGTGACAGTTCAAGATGGTGGTGTAGGAAGACCCTAAACTCACCTCTTCTCACAGACACAGCAAATTTACATCTACACGTAGAATAGTTTTCCTCTTGAAAGGACCTGAGAACTAGATGAACAATGACTCCACAAAAAAGGCAAAAGAGACTCATCAGGAAGGGCTGGAGAGGCTGAGTCACAGTCTCATCCAAGATACCACTCCAGATGTGGTCACCTACAAATGGGAGGCATCCTGAAAAATACCCTCTAATTTGTAGGTGTATTTCCTCAACGAGTGAAAGAATTGTTCCCCACATCAAGCACACTGATCCCAGGGGCTAGCAAGGGAAAGAGTAGTGCCTAAAATGTCTGGTTCTGAAAATCAATGGAGATGAAGTCAAGAGGAATCATAGAAGTACAGGAAATGAAGATCTTGCTTCTGAAGGATTCATGCAAAGGCATTCACCTTGCAATCCAGCACAAAAGTAACTGATTAAAAAGCACACAGACCATAAGAAAGGGAGACCTATTTACTAATTTAAAAATGGCTGCTGGAGAGGCAGAAACTAGCATGACTTTTTCTGGGGACAAACACTAGCAGATGCCATTTTTGCAAACTCATCCTAACTTGCTGGTGACAAAGCCAACAAATACCATTTTTGATGCTCACCCTATAGCCAGCTAGTATCAGAGAGCATGCTCTACTTACCCTACATCATAACTGGACTGGATGAGTGCCCTGCACTCTGCCCGCCCTATGCACACTCAAAATGCAACTGGACTGGGTCAGCATCCTGAGCACCATGTACCCTGTGAAAAGTCTGATTTTGAAATCAGGACAAGGAAGTGACTCAAACCCCATCCTCCTCATGCCGCAGTTACAGCCCTACTACAGTCAGCAAGTGCATTCAGCCCCACATAAGGAATGGCCATGGAGAGCCTGGTTCCAGGGGCCAGGGAAAATTGTGATTCTGGGCCACAGAGAATGCTTACATAAACTTCTCCCTCCAAGACTGACAGTGGAATCCATTTCACTTAATATATGAGACAAACACAGAGAGATATGCAAGATCAAGATGTAGATGTTTCAAATCAAAAAACAAGGCAAATTCCCAGAAAAAAGACTTCAATAAAACAGAGATAAGCAACTTACCTTATAAAGAATTCAAAGCAATAATTTTGAAAACAAAATTCACCTATTTAGGGAGAAAAATGAATGAGCACAGTCAGAACTTCAACAAAGAGACATAAAATATAAGAAAGTGCCAAAAAAAGTCATAACTGAACTGAAAAAAAATACACTAGAGTGGTTCAAAAATAAATGAATAAAATAGAAGCACAAATCAGTAATCTAGAAGATAAAGCAATGGGCAACAGAAAAGGCAGCAAAATGAAGAAAGGATCTGAAAATGTGAGAATACCTTAGTGACCTCTGGGACAATATCAAACAGAATTACATACATGTTATAGATGTCCCAGAAGGAGTAGGGGAAAAGGACCAGAAAAATTATTTGAAGAAATAATCAATGAAAACTTTCCTAATCTGGTGAAGGAAACAGACATCCACGTCCAGGAGTCCCAGATTGTTCCAAATAAGATAAGCCCAAAGAGAGAAACATGAGGCATGTTATATGTTATAATATATATTAAAGGTTAAGGATAAAAAGAAAATCTTAAAAGCAGCAAGAGAAAAGCAACTTATTATGCAAAGGATACCCCCATAAGAATATCAGCAGATTTTTTAGAAGAAATGCTATATGCCAGAAGGAAATATCATGACATTCAAAGTGCTAAAATAAAAAAAAATTTTTTTAATTACCAACTAACAATTCTCTACCTTACAAAGCTCTCATTCAGAATTGAAGGAGAAAATAAGTGTTTTTTAGATAAGCAAAAGATAAAAGAATTCATCTATATTAAACTAAATTAAACTAAACTAAAATAAATGCATAATCGCTAAATTAAATGCAGTCCATGGGATCACAAAGAGCTGGACATGACTTAGAAACTGAGCAACAACAGCATCACTGAACTGGTCTTATTAGGAATGTAAAAGGGATTTTTCTATGCTAGCAAGAAAAGGCCCTAATTAACAATAGCAGAGCATGGAAAAATAAAAATCTTACCAAACAAAGGTAAATAAATAATAGAGGTAATATGAAGCAAATATGAAGGGTAAAAGATAAAAGTAGCAAAACTAATTAAAAATATAATAAGTAAGTGATACATAAAATAAAAAGATGTAAAATGTGCAATCCCACTACTAGGCATATACTCTGAGGCAACCAAAATTGAAAAAGACACATGTACTCCAATATTGATTGCAGCACTATTTACAAAAGCTAGAACATGGAAGAAACCTAGATGTCCATCAACAGATGAATTGATAAAGAAGCTGTGGTACAAATATGCAATGGAATATTACTAAGTCATAAAAAAGGAACACATTTGAGTCAGTTCTAATGAGGTGGATGAACATAGAGCCTATTATACAGAGTGAAGTAAGTCAGAAAAAGAAATACAAATATCATATACCAATGCATATATATGGAATCTAGAAAGGTGGTACTGAAGAATTTATTTGCAAGGCATCAGTGGAGAAACAGACATAGAGAACAGACTTATGGACACAGAGGAGGGGAGGAGGGAGAGGGTGAGATGTGTGGAGAGAGAAACGTGGAAACTTACAATACCATACGTAAAATAGATAGCCAATGGGAACTTGCTATATGACTCAGGGAACGCAAACAGGGGCTCTGTAACAATCTAGAATGGTGGGATGGGGAGGGAGATGGGAGGGAGGGACATGGCTGTAACTGTGACTGATTCTTGTTGATGTTTGACAGAAAATGACAAAATTCTGTAAAGCAATTATCCTTAAATTAAAAAAAATAATAAAATTAAAAAATGTGTAATCAAAAATATAAAATGTATGGGGGGGCAAAAATATAGCACCTTGGAATGTGTTCAAATTAAATTACTATCAATTTAAAAGTGACTATTATATACATAGGAGATTACATGTAACTTCACAATAACAACAATGAAAAAAAATTTTTGGTATATACAAAGAAGAATGGGAAAGAAATCTAAACATAACACTAAAGTAAGCAATAAAACTTCAAGAGAAGATAGAAAAACCAGGGAGAAACTACAAAGGCATCCAGAAAAAAAACACAAACAGCAATAAATATTTATCAAGAGCCTGCCAGGCTCCTCTGTCCATGAGACTCTCCAGGCAAGAGTACTGGAGTGTGTTGCCATTTCCTTCTCCAGGGGATCTTCCCAACCGAGGGACTGAACCCAGATCTCCTGCAGTGCAGGCGGATTATTTACCAACTGAGCTACTAGGAAAGCCCTACTTATTAGTAATTACTTTAAATATAAATGGACTAAATGTTCCATTCAGAAGACACAGGGTGACAGAATGGATTAAAAAAAACCAAACACAACTTTCTATATGCTGCCTATATGAAATTGACTTCAAACCTAAAGACATTGCAGATTGAAAGTGAAAGATGAAACAAATAAACTACAAGAATGGAAATGAGAAGAAAAGAAAGGTAGGGTAGCAATACTTATATCAGTCAAAATATACTTTAAGACAAAAACTGTAACAAAAAATAAAAAGGCATTGAATAATGAGAAAGGGGTCAATCCAATAAAAATATATAACATTTGGAAACTGACATAGAAGTACCTAAATACACAAAGCAAATATCAACAGAAATAAAAGGAGAAATAGATAGAAATGCAATAACTGTCGGGGACTTTCATGAACGAATAGATCACTCAGACAGAAAAATAAGTAAGGAAACAATGTCCTTAAATGATACACTGCTACTGCTACTGCTAAGTCACTTTAGTCGTGTCTGACTCTGCGACCCCAGAGATGGCAGCCCAACAGGCTCCCCTGTCCCTGGGATTCTCCAGGCAAGAACACTGGAGTGGGTTGCCATTTCCTTCTCCAATACATGAAAGTGAAAAGTGAAAGTGAAGTCGCTCCGTTGTGTCCGACTCTTAGCCACCCCATGGACTGTGGCCTACCAGGCTCCTCCGTCCATGGGATTTTCCAGGCAAGAGTACTGGAGTGGGGTGCCATTGCCTTCTCCATAAATGATACACTAGACCAAAATAAATTAACAGATATCTAAAGAACATCCTATCCCAAAAGAGCAGTATATATATTCTTCCCAAGAATATACATTATTTTCATTTTAGGCCACAATATAAGTACAAATAAATTAAGGAGACTGAAATCTTGTTAAGCATCTTTTCCAAACACAATGGTTAAGAAACTATGAATCAACTATATGTAGAAAGAAGAAAACCATAATAAGAAAACTAGAAAAAAATATTCATGCAGACTAAACAACAGACTATTTAAAAAATAAATAAGTCAAACAGATAAATGGAAGATGAAATAAAAGGTCTCTTGAGACAAATGAAAATGGAGGCATAATCTTCTCAAATCTTTAAGCCACAGCGAAAATCCTCAACAAAATATTAGGAAACCAAGTCCAACAATATATTTAAAGGATCATACATCAGGATCAAGTGGGCTTTATTCTAGTGGACAAGGATGGTTCAATATCTGCCGATTGATCAATGAGACACACTGCATTAAGAAACTGAAGAAAAAATAATATAATCATCTCAACATAAGCAGAAAAAGCTTTTGACAAAATTCAACACCCATTTATGTTAAAAATTCTCAACAAAGTGGGTATAGAGGAAATGTATATCAATATAATATAGGTCATATATGACAAATTCACTGCTAACACCATACATGACAAAAAAGCTGTAAGGTTTTCCTCTAAGATCAGGAAGAAGACAAACATATACACTCTCACCATGTTTACACAACATAGTATTGGAAGTCCTAGCCACAGCAATTGGCAAAGAAAAGTAAATAAAAAGAACACAAATTAATAAATAAAGAAGCAAAATTGTCACTATTTACAGGAGACTTAACACTGTAAAGAAAATACCTTAAAGAATTCACCAAAAACTTTTAGAATTAATAAACAAATTCTATAAAGTACAGTATACAAAATAAATATACAGAAATTGGTTGCATTTATATATACTAAAGAATTATCTGGCTTCTCAGATGGCTCAGTGGTAAAGAATCTGCCCATCAAGCAGGAGACTTGGGTTCAGTCTCTCAGTCAGGAAGATCCCCTGGAGAAGGAAATGGCAACCCAATCCAGAATTCTTGCCTGGAAAATCCCATGGACAGAGGAGCCTGGTGGTCTACAGTCCATGGGGTCACTATGAGAATCATAAGATGAGCTAGTGACTAAAAAACAACAACAATAAATTATCAGAAAGAGAAATCAAGTTAACAATCCCATTTACAATTATATTAAAAAGACTAAAACCCCTAGGAATATATTAAATCAAGGAAATAAAAGCCCTACATTCTGAAAACTATAAAATAAATTGTCCTCATGGATTAGAAAAAAATAACATTGTTAAAATGTCTAAACTACCCAAAGCAATCTACAGACTTAATGCAATTCCTACTAAAAATACCAATGGAATTTTTTATAGAACTAGAACAAGTAATTTTTTAAAATTTGTATGGAACCAGAGAAATCTCCTAGTAGCCAAAACAATCTTGAGAAAGAGGAACAAAGCAGGATGTCTCACGCTCCCTGATTTCAGCCTGTACTATAAAGCTATGGTTATCAAAACAATATGATGCTAGCATAAAAACAGTCCCATAGATCAATGAATAGAGAGCCCAGAATTGAATATATATGGACAATTAATCTTTGACAAAGGAGGCAAGAATGTACAAGGGAAAAGAGATAGCCTCTTTAATAAATGGTGCTGGGAAAGCAAGACATTTATATGCAAAAGAATGAAAGTGTACCATTTTCTTACCTCATATACAAAAATAAACTCAGAATAGATTGCAGACTTAAACATAAGAGCTGTTACCTTATAACTCCAAAAATAAAACACAGGAAACAGTAACTTTAACACTGATCTGAGCAATACCGTTTGGATCTGTCTCCTCAGATAAGAGCAACAAAAGCAAAAATAAGCAAATGGGACTGCATCCAACTAAAAATTTTTGCATAGCAAAGGAAATCATCAACAGAACAAAAAGGCAACATACTAAATGGGGGAATATGCTTGCAAAAAATGTATTCGATAAGGTAATGGTATACAAAATGTGTAAAGAACTTAGATAACTCAATTTTTAAAAATTATCCAATTTAATAATGTGCAGAGGACCTGAATAGAAATTTTCAAGGAAGCCATACAAATAATCAACAGGCACATGAAAAGATGCTCAACATCAGTAATCACTCAGCTAATACCAGACCACAATGAGGTACGACCTTCTACCCATCAGAATAGCTATCATCAAAAAGAAAAGATTAAAAAAACAAGTGTTGGTGATAACTTTCTTATACTGTTGGTAAGAATATAAATTATTGTAGCCATAGTGTAGAAATTTCTCAAAAACTTAAGAGAACTACTATACAATCCAACAATTATACTTTTGAGTATTTATCCAAAGAAAATGAAAACACTAATACAAAAAGATATATGAACCTTTACGCTCATTGCAGTAAATTTACAACTGGCTACCAACCTAAGTGTCCACCAATAGATGATTGGATAAATAAAAGGTGATTATATATATATATATATAATGATATATATATATACACATATATATGGATATTGTTGTTGTTCAGTCAACCTCATGTACTGCAACACACCAGGTTCCTCTGTCCTCCACTATCTCTTGGAATTTATTCATATTCAGGTTAATCGATTTGGTAAGGCTATCTAACCATCTCTTCCTCTGCCACCCCCTTCTCCTATTGCCTTCAATTTTTCCCAGTATCAGGGTTTTTTCCAATGAGTTGGCTCTTCACACCAGCTGGCCAAAGTATTGGAGCTTCAGCAGCAATCCTCCTAATGAATATTCAAGTTTATACTCAGCCATAAAAACAATGAAATCTTGCCAATTGCAGCAACATTCATGAGCCTAGAAGGCATTGTGCTTAGTAAAATAAGTCAACAGAAAAAGACAAATATGTTATATTGTACGATTTTCATTACATGTGGATTCTAAAACAACAAGTAAACAAAACATAACAGAAACAGACTAATGGATACAGAGAACAAACTGGCAGGTTCTAGAGAGTAGTGGTGTAGGGGGAATGGTCAAAATAGGTGAAGGGGATTAAGAAGTACAAACTTCCAGATATAAGGTAAATAAGTCATGAGGATGCAATATGCCGCATAGTGAATACAGTAAGTCCCCTTACACATGAAACTTCAGGTTGCAAACTTCCAAAGATTAGAACCTGTGTTGGCATGTCCAATTACATAAATTAGTTCACATGTCAGGTTTATATTGTCATGTGCATGCATCCTCTACAAGTGATGGTGCGTGCGTGTACTGTACTGTACAGTACTGTATAGAGTACAGTAGGACAGTATCTTCATTTCAAGCCCAGGATGTTCAGAAGCAAGTGTGAAAGCAGTGTTGATGCAAAGAAAGCAGTGGTCCAGAGAAAGGACAAAGAAAGACAAGAGGAAGAAATAACTGAAGAAACAAACAGATTCATGACGTAGGAAATGGTGAGGGGATTTTCTTAATCTGAGCAGGCACTGTAGTTTTTTAAGGCACAGGACCCAAACATAGAATGGTACATTTCTGAATTGCAGCAGCCATTCATAATGCAATCCAATGCTACCTTGCCATCAATGCTGAGACAAAAGAGCTTCTACCCAGAAATAAGCGGGTCACTTTTTCAAGAAGGTAGACAGAATTGAATCCAGTAAAGAACCAGAATTTTGCCATCAACGTCAGATGTGAGTGAAACTGCGTTTTTCTCTCCTTCTCCTATTGCTGACCTTCAGCTCTACCATCTCCCACCTGCCCTCCTCTCCTTTCTCCAATCAGTGAACCTTCTTGCCTGTTCACTTGATGTCAACCCTGTTGTACTATACTACTGTACTTTTCCAATACTGTACTATAAGATTAAAAATGTTTTCTTTATTTTTTGTTTGTTGTTATGTATTACCTGTGTGAAAAGTATTATAAACCTATTTCAGTACAGTACTAGATAGCCGATTGTGTTAGTTTGGTAAGTAGAGTTTGGTAAACTTACAAATAAATTAGACAGAAAGCAAATTGTAAAAGTAAGGAACTAAATCAAAAGAAGGCAGGGAAAAAGGAACAGAGAACGACTGAAGCAAATAGAAAACTGATAATTAACACATTCAACCTAACTGAAATGATCTAAAACCCCAATTCAATGACAGAGATTACCAAGCTAAATAAAAAGCAAGACCCAGCTACATGTGGTATATGAGAAACCAATATAAATACATTACAGATTAAGTATACTATGTATTATACATATTAAATATACTATAGATTAAAAAATATACTAATAGATTAAAAGAAAGTTTGAACAGATATATCATGAAAATACTAAGAAAGGAAAGATGAATTAGATATATTAATGTCAGATAAAGTAGATTTCTTATCTAATAAAATTATCAGAGAAAAGGGAAACATTTTATACTAACAGAGGGGTCAATTCAAGAGGGATTGTAACAATCTTAAATGTGAGTGCATCTAATTTTTAAAAAGTTCCAAAATACATAGGGAAAAAGACCTAATTGAAAGGAGGAATATACAAACATACAAATTTGCTGGAGGTAGTTAAAATATTTTTCTCCCTAACTGATAAAGCAGATAGTGAAAATAATAAAGAAGATCTGAGTAATGTTATCAATCCTTTTCCCTCTTGAACAACCAAAAATAACAAAATACAGCAAGTGAAATCTAGCAACGTATAAGAAGAATAAAACATGGCTAAGTATGGTAATTATTTGAAAATAAATCAATGCATTCCATCATATTAACAGACAGAAAAATAATATGCTTATCTTAATAGATGCAGAAGTATTTCACAAAGCACAAAACTCATTAATTATTGAAAATTTCAGCATCTCAATATGATAAAGGATATCTTTGAAAAAGCTACAACTAGCATTATACTTAATAGTGAAAAATATTTTACCCCAAAAGTAAATGACTTAATGAAATTGCTGAAAATATTCTACATGCTGTGTCATTGAAAGTACTCCCAAGCCCAAGCTTTCATGGACATAATTAAAGTACCACTGGGGCATTTCTGCTGAGCATCCACTTGAAGGAATAAGGAGCCTCTTAGGAAATGACTCAGCCTGAAAGAAGAGTGAGTGCTGGCACGGAAGTTTTTATTGTTTAACAGCGGACGATGAGGTCAGTCCCTGTAGATTTTTATTTATTTTGTCCAAAAGTTTAACCGCTAAAACACCCCACTCTCATTTACCTCCGGAGTCCTAAAATGAATAGTAGAAGAATAACAACAAAGTGGAAGTGAAAGTGAAGTCGCTCAGTCGTATCCGACTGTTTGCAACCCCGTGGACTCTAGCCTACCAGGCTCCTCCATCCATGGGATTCATCAGGCAATAATACTAGAGTGGGTTGCCATTTCCTTCTCCACGGATAGCAACAAAATAATTAGTTAAAAGATTATAGTTTATTTTCCAGGTGATAACAAAGCCTGAAAGCAGTGAGAAACAGTGGTCTTGGTGTGGATACTGGAAAAACATGACATCAAAGGGCTCCTCTCCCTAATAATAGTGAAACTCCTCCCCT
This sequence comes from Odocoileus virginianus, assembly GCF_023699985.2. NCBI lineage: Eukaryota > Metazoa > Chordata > Mammalia > Artiodactyla > Cervidae > Odocoileus > Odocoileus virginianus. Next base: position 33,338,289 of record NC_069675.1, on the reverse strand, counting down.
TTATCCATCTCACTACCACTGTCACAGCTGTCACCAACAGTACATTATCATTCTCAGACTTTCATCATAGAACTGAATCAGCTGATTGAAATTATTTATTATTAGCAAGTATTGTTTCATTATAAAAAACACCATAAATCTAGTTTTATTTCAGGAATCATTTAAAAAGATGCTTATAAGGGCTTTTATAAAAAGTCTTCTCCCCTATACTCCTTATCTTTCTAGTAGATTCCTCAAACATTTATATATTTTTTATGAAATTTTGGTGACATCCAATGACAGAAGTTGGAAATAACTTATAAGTTTATTCCTTACCATCAAGAAGCCAATAGCTGGCTAACTGGGTTTTTATACTAATGTTTAATTTATTTTCAACTGCTCTCTATTGGTCAGAAAAGTATAGATTATACCTTTTTCAGCTTTATTGAAATATTATTGACAAATAGAATTATAAGCTATTTAAAGCATGCAAAGGGATGATATGATATACATATACATATACAATGTGAATAGGTACCCTTTGATAATATATGACCCCAAGTTTCTCATTAAAAAAAGCAAAAGTTTGTTTCTCTCTCACATTTTATATTCATCATAGTTTGGCTGGGGGTGTGCTTATCAGAATGATTTAAGAGTTCCAGGCTGACATTCACCCCATTTTGACACTAGTTTCCATGATCACTGTGATAAGAAATAAGAAAATGAGTTAATTATGATATAGGCTCTTAAAACTTTGGCCTTAAGTGATGCATATGTCTTTTCTTCACATATTGTTACCCAGCTGAGTCACACGAATACATAGAACTTCAAATTCTGAGTAAGTATAACACTATCATGCCTAAAAGAAGAACTGGTGGATTTGTGGATAGCCTGAACAGCTGTTCCCCATCTCTGGCAAATTCACCTATCCTCCAACAAATAAATGAAAACATTTTTTTCAGCTAGAAAAACAGATGCAAAGTGTCATGCAAAACTCTCCCTTAAATGCACAAGTACTCACTCAAGACCTAGTTGTAGAATGTTGTCATAAATTTAATTTGGACATATCTGATTATTGAATCAAATTCAAAACATAAATCAAAAGGGAGAAAATTTGTCTAATGTAGACAGTATGACAGCAGGGAAAGTAGCCAGGGACAATGTGCTAATAATAATAATAATGATAAAAAAGCCAGCCTATCATGTCATCTGGTCAGAATTAGTATAGAAAAAAATCCTCATATTTCATTAATCCCTGAGAGCATCATATTCTTACAGTACATACAAAAACTGAATGTGCAGTGTGCACTTGACCCATTAAGAAATTGTTAATTGATGCCCATGTTCTCTAGAAATACAGTAACACATTTAATTTGTGAAATTGTGAATAGCTTCTGCATTCCAATTGCATCTAAATGCAATTTAAATAGTATTTACTTATTCAGAAGTTTCTATCTCGTCTTCCTCATTCACACAATATAATCTTTCAAGAAAGCTTTACTAGTAAGATTTCACTATAGTTTGATAGGAACAAGTTTTGGTAAGGTGAAGTAGTTAGCCAAAAACTAAATAATAGCATTGAACAACTCTGTAAGAGAAGTATTGCATGTATATATTTCACATGTATAATGTATAAGGTTATATAAGAGTACATTACATGTGTAGATAATTGGGATTAATTTAATCATTACAAATAAACTCCTCCTGGACACATTTCATCTACCTTGTATTAGGTTGGTGCAAAAGTAATTGCAGTTTTACACTGTTGAGCTTTGCCATTTGATATTGAAATATATTCTTAAATAAATGTGGCTATGTTATACATCATTTCACTGTGCTTTTCTTGATTTTTGGTTTTTTTTGCTCATGATTCATTACTTGCTGTTTATTTTATGTTTATTTTAGACTATAGAAATGATGTTGGACAAAAATCTGATTCTAGAGATTTTTTTTTGAGTTCAAAATAGGTCATAAAGCAGCAGGGACAACTCACAACATCAACAGTGCATTTGGCCCAGGAATTGCCAATGAACATACAGCATACTGCTGGTTCAAGAAATTTTGCAGAGGAGATAAAAGCCTTGAAGATGAGGAGCATAGCAGCTGGTCATTGGAAGTTGACAACAACCAATCGAGAGCAATCATCAAAACTGATCTTCCTGCAGCTACATGAGAAGTTGCCAAAAAACTCAATGTTGACCATTCTACAGTCATTCAGTATTTGAAGCAAATTGGAAAGATGAAAAAGCTCGATAAATGGGTGCCTCATGAGCTGACAAGAAATCAAAAAAATTGTTGTTTTGAAGTGTTGTCTTCTTTTATCCTATGCAACAACAATGAAGCATTTCTCAATCAGACTGTGACGTGCGATGAAAAGTGGATTTTATATGACAACCAGCAATGACCAGCTCGGTGGCTAGACCGAGAAGAAGCTCCAAAGCACTTCAGTTCAGTTCAGTTCAGTTCAGTTGCTCAGTCATGTCCGACTCTCTGAGACCCCATGGACTGCAGCACACCAGGCTTCTCAGTCCATCACTTACTCCCGGAGTTAGCTCAAACTTATCGGCCCAGGGATGCCATCCAACCATCTTATCCTCTGTCATCCCCTTCTCCTCCTGCCTTCAATCTTTCCCAGCATCGAAGTCTTTTCCAATGAGTCAGTTCTTCACATCAGGTGGCTAAAGTATTGGAGCTTCAGCTTCAGGATCAGTCCTTCCAATGAATATTCAGAACTGATTTCCTTTCGGATTGACTGGTTTGATCTCCATGAAGTCCAAGGGACTCTCAAGGGTCTTCTCCAACACTGCAGTTCAAAAGCATCAATTCTTCAGCACTCAGCTTTCTTTATGGTCCAACTCTTGCATCCATACATTACTACTGGAAAAACCCCAGACAAACTTGCACCAAAAAAAAAAGGTCATGGTCACTGTTTGGTGGTCTGCTGAAGGTCCAATCACTACAGCTTTCTGAATCCCCAGGAAACCATTACTTTTGAGAAATATACTCAGCAAATCAATGAGATACACCAAAAACTGCAAAGTATGCAGTACATATTGGTCAATATAATGGGCCTAATTCTTGTCCACGACAACGCCCAACTGCATGTCACACAACCAACTCTTCAAAAATTGAACAAATTGGCCTACAAAGTCTTGCTTCAGCCACCACATTCTCCAAGCCTCTAGCCAACCGACTACCACTTCAAGCATCTCGACAATTTTTTGCAGGAAAAATGCTTCCCAAACCAGCAGGAGGCAGAAACACTTTCCAAGAGTTGGTTAAATCCTGAAGCATGGATTTTTATGCTATAGGAATAAATAAACTTATTTCTCATTGGAAAAATTGTGTTGCTTTTAATGGTTCCTAATTTGATTAATAAAGATGTGCTTTATCAGTTATAATGATTTAAAATTCACAGTCCAAAACCACAATTACTTTTGTACCAACCTAATAGTATGTTTTTAGAATTTGTGTTTGCAAACTAACAAATTTTCAGGAAGACAATGGACACTAAATGTATCTGTAGGTTTCACTGATATGTTTCCATGGAAATACATTTCATACAGTAATAAAAGAGAGTAAAGCAAATTTTCTTCCTTTTCAATACATTTTAAAGATTTCACATACTTAAATATGTCACAAAAGGGCTTAAAATGTAATCTTTTTAGTTAACTGTGTTTTTACATGGTCAAAGAAAGACAAAACAAAGCACAACTTTTGACTCGGCAGTTTAAACACGTCAAGGCGTACACTGCCTATATAAAATATGAAAGACAAAAAAAAAAAACAGTAGATTTGTGCTCCATTGCTCCTGTCCTGACTTCCATAGAGGCTATTCAGCCTTTAACAACTGAAGAACCACTTTGCCACTGAATAGAGTCACTGAGGATCTCAAATTGTAAGATATATTTAGCTTCATGAAAGGGCTATGTTGAATTCCATGTGGCTTCAGAGTCTGGTGGAAACAGGAAAACACCAGGGAGTATATTTAGGAAAGATGTCCTAAGGTTTGTACTAAGAGCCTATACCAAACAAAACAGAAACAGATGGGTAGCATCCTCTGTGCCAAGTGCTATGAGGATTCTCTCTCTCTCTCTCTCTCTCTCTCTCTCTCTCACACACACACACACACCATATACAAAGTTCTCTCAGCATGGAGCTACTTTGTTAAGAGCTGGTAACTGTCTTAGTAAAAGGCAAATAAGAACCACAGACAGTGTGAATTTGCAGGCGCCTATTAAAGAACCAAGGGAATAGTCAAATTGATGCACTCATTGTAATTATGTTTTCTGTCCCTTCTACCACTAGTCATTACTCAGACTACACAAATTTTCTTGATATACATACACCTATTTTTTGCAGGTAGAGATAATCATAGTATATCTGATGAACATAGATCCAGCTAAGAAAAACAATGAAAAACAAACACCATAATTTTAGAATAGACAAACAATAACAAAGAATATATTTGTGGATGTGATCTTGGTAGGACTTTCAAGGGGGCAGAAGATCTTCTAGATTGATAGCAATATCCTGAAAAATTTTAAATGAGATAGATTCATAATTCTCTGGAGACAATAGGGCAGAGGCAAAGAATTATGGGTTTTATGTAATAAAAGATAATAATTCAGTCCATAGAACATATGCCTGACCTCACAACACTGACCTGAAGTGTGTAACTGGTGAAACTATATCTCTGACTCATTCATACCTAAAGGAAAACCAGATGGATCTTGTGGAATAATGAAGCAGTGTGTTGTGTTTCTCCAAAACGCCCAAACCAATGATTCACTTAAAAGAGCATTTTGAAATGCCCATGGAGGATTTAACAGGCTCACCATGATTGGATAGGCATCAGACTGCCCATCAAATGAAAGAAATGGAAGTCAAATATGAACTACTATATTTTTAATTTGACTCAGTGACTCAATTTTCTTCATCTCCAGATTATGCAGGAGGACAACAGAAGATCAGAGAAATAAATAGACTATGATCTGTTCATGAAAAGTAAATTAAGACATTTTTTCATCATGAAAATCATGACATTAATTAATGACTCTTTAAAAAAGACAGGAAAAGATCATATGTATGAATTTGATGAGTTTACTAAGAGTCTAAGAAGGTTTGAATGTGGTTATAGGAAACAGGAAACAGGGCAGTGAGTTAATGGTGGTAGGGGGAATATGAGAAGCATCCCAATATTTTCTATATGTGTTGTGGCTGATGCAAAGGTTGAGGTCCTCAAACTTGGCAAAACAGCCAAATTTCCATCATTTCTCCACCTGAATACTCCCACAGTCAGGGGAAAATATCTATTAGGTCATAGATCAGGCTTAAACATAAATATTTTATGAATAACTCCTTAGGTAAGTCACATGTTCAATCAAAGTTTACACTAGGAAAAAAGCAATATTTTCCCTCAATTTTTGGTCTGATCTCATTCTTCTGAGATAATCCTGAGTAATACCATGTCTGAGAATCTTCTGTGGAATAGCCAATGAGGGGCTAAATGCAATAGAAATACCTGTTATCCTACTCTTCTCAGCCAACTTATTCTCCCTCTGACTGTAGAAATATTGTCATAAAAATAATGCATTCACATCAGGTACATTTCAAATATCTTAAGTAATACCTAGGATAATTATTACCTCTGTATTTTAACTCTATATATCTCTATATAATTATTATCTCTACATATTAATGGTGTTCTAGTAAAATTTAAAGAATAGCTTCATAATGAAATATATATTTAGTAGCATAGGATATATAGTACTACATATACCTTAGGGTAACTGGAAGTTTTCAATTAGGTACAAATAGGGGATGCTTTTCCGCCTTTCTTGGTCTTGATATTAACAAGTAAAAACTGAAAAAAAAAAAGAAAAAGCATACCTAGAAATTTTTGGTGGTGCCTGACTCATAAAAGAAATGAAAGAGTATTGGGTCACCATAGGCAGGAAATGATGGAGAGACATGAAGAGGTTAAACCACCTGGTGTTAGAGAGTCTTAACTTCTCTTGACATCTATCATGAGTCAGTGGAGAGAAGCCTATAGTGCAAGATAGGAACAAATTTGGTGCACCTGAAAAGAAAATGTTCCATTGCCCATGTTAGTAAAGAATGCCTCACTCTGATTCTTCTGATTTACATGAGGATGGTAAATCAGTCTAATTCTGGGGTACAGCTTGGGGAATCCTATTCCAACACCAGATTTATTTGATAATAAAGTTGATATTTGCTTCCCCATCTGTCTACTACTTTTTCTCTCTATTGCTTCCAAACTTGGGAAGCAGAGCAGAAAGAGGAAAAAAAAACTGAAAAATGGCTTTTACTAAAAGCCTACTTCTGTCTTAAAGCAAAAGCAGAAAGCCAAGTAACTCTGAGAAAAAATCAACCAGTATACATCATGACTTTTCTTCATTAATCATTCAATGAGCACCTTTTTATAAAACAATTGTTATTACCTAACACGGGCCTTCATTTCACTTTGTCACTTTTTGTTGGTTTCTCTGGCCAGCATGGCCTTTCTCCTGGAATCTAGCACATCTTTCATAACCTATATTAAATATCACACTATTCATAAAAACTTCTCCAGTCCTCTCCTCTTAGGTGATGATGCACTTTTCCACAAAATCCTTATCAAACTTTATTATTTCTCTCCTATTCCATTTTTTATTTTTTTAAAAAAATCATTTTCAAATTTTTTTTTCTACTGTTACAGTCTCTTGAAGGTATAAATGAAACTCAGCACAAATAACTGAACACAGAAGGTACTCAGCAAATAGGTATTGAATTTAATTGAATATATACTATCTATATTTGTCACATGATGAAAGAGTGATGTATTTGGGAGGGAAATGTGATAATAAAACAGGAGTGCCTTTAAATGAGAAAAAAAGAAGATCTTCACTTCAAACAAAGCCAGATTCAGTTGAAGAAACATTTTGTCATAATATATTTCTAATCCATATCTTTAACTATACCAGAAAGCGAAAGTTGCTCAGTTATGTCCGACTCTTTGTGACCCCATGGACTATACAGTCCATGTAATTCTTCAGCCCAGAATATTGGAGTGGGTAGCCTTTCCCTTCTCCAGCAGATTTTCCCAATCCAGGAATTGAACCGGAGTCTCCTGCATTGCAGGTGGATTCTTTATGAGCTGAGCTACCAGGTAAGCTCTAACTATACTAGGGAAGCCTCAAATAGAAATATCTGCCATTCTGCATTTTGTTGAGAGTGAGTTTCTACTCTCATCCTCCCTTTTTCTGTAGTCCTCTAATTTTTCTGATTATAAATCATATTATGGATATAAAGATACCTGAATAAACAAGTTCTTGGATTCAGTTTAGTTCAGTCTCTCAGTCATGTCCGACTCTTTGCGACCCCATGAATCGCAGCACACCCAGCCTCCCTGTCCATCACCAACTCCTGGAGTTTACTCAAACTCATGCCCATCAGATTAGATAAACAAAATCATCATTATGATTTGTTGTTAGCAATGATAAACATACAGCAATCCTTACTTCCTACTTTCATAATTAAATATGCAATAAAAAGCAATATTTAATACCTCACAAAATAAAAGTGAAAAGTTTCTAAGATAAATAAAATTAGTTGTGTAATTTAGTACATGTCCAATCTGACTATTCAACCCTTTGACTTGAGAGGAATGAATCAGCCAACTTGACAACAAATAAATAAATAATGCATACACACAAGCTTATCTTTTCAGTTAATTTTCCCCTTTTATCACTGATATTTAAATTATTTTATTTATTTTCATATTTTAGTTAGGAGGAGCTCTCTTCACATAGAATTTTATCTGTTCTAATTTTGGGAATTTAGAGTTAGGCAAATCATGTTATAACAAAAGGAATATCATAATGACCTAAGATTCACATTATAATTCTCTACTCTAGCCATGGCTTACATGTATTATATAAATAACTTTATATGTTATATATATGTGTGTGTGTGTGTGTATATATAATTATATAATAACATTATTTGAGACTTTTCTCCTCATTTTTTTCTTCATTGAATGGAGCCATTTATCTACTCTTGACCCTTGAACAACACAGATTTGAACTGTGTAGGTCTATCTACTTTTTTCAACAGTGGGATTTTTTTTCAATAGTGAATGTTACAGTACTAGACAATCTGCAATTGGTTGAACCCAAGAATGTAAGGTGGCAAATATGGAGGAATCACAGATAAGGGGAGCTGACTGTATGTAATAGGTGGATTTTTGACTTGGTGAGAGTAGGTATCCCTAACCTTGTGTTATTCAAGGGGCAACTGTATTTTGAATTATTTGGGCTTGTGTCAGATGGCATATTATTAAGTAATCTGACAAAAGGCATATTATTAGGCTTACTGACAAGTTAAATAAGGCATTTTACTCCCAAGGTCACATCCCTTCCCTAGTCTTAGTCCTAAGGAGAGACTACTAGTATGGCCAGCATGGCTTATTTTAGACCACAAACTTATTTACTTGCACAAAGCACAATTCATTTGGTTTTCATCAGAAAACACCATGGGAAGCCATCATTTAGACTGAAGCAACTTGAAAAGGAGTTAAATTTGAATATTAGTCTTTGATCAAGGGTTTGACTTCGCTTGAGTTTCCCTGATGGCTCAGTGGGTGAAGAATCCACCTGCTATGCAGGAGACATGGAAGACATGAGTTCTGTCCCTGGGTCTGGAAGATCCCCTGGAGAAGGATATGACAACACACTCCACTATTCTTGTCTGAAAAATTCTATGGACAGAGGAGTCTGGTGATCTATAGTACATGGAATTGCAGAGTTGGACACGACTGAACACAATTGGCTTCACTTTTGATCTGCCTTTTCTGTCCCCATTTGGATGTATTTACCAAAATCAGAGTTATTTGGGATGTGATAGTACAATTCATATTCTCAACAATAGATTATCAGTGTTACCCAGGTCATAATGGGTTTCGTGGACAAAGAATCAGGTATAAACTTCTTTCTCAGGTATAAACATCCTTCTCTCCAAGGAAATAATTCATTCAGTCATTAATTCTTTAACTTACAAATTAAGAAAAGAGTAAGGTGAAAGAGAAATGTGTCAGACAGTTGATAGCTTAAAAAAGACTTGTTTTACTCTTAGCTCTGTTGCTGATGAGGAGGAGGAATGGACCTGTTGTGGTGGGGTGAAAGGCTTGAGGGTAGTGCAATAGCCACTGAAGCAAAGATCTCCCTATGAGGAAGAAATCCTTGCTCTGAAATACAGCATCCAGTGATTGAACATAATTTTTCTGTGGGTCACAAGAGCTATGATATTCAAAGAAATGTATCTAGTGCTTTAAGAAGACAAACAGGTGGTTCTAGAATGAGAATCACTTAGCATTTGTGGCAGGCAGTGACATTTTGGCTTTGAGGGGAGAGTCTTTCAAGAAAAGAAATTGAGCTAAAGGCTGAGTCGTGAGGAATGGAATAGCTTGAAGAGTAACCCAAGGCTGAGAATTAGGATGACACTGGGGGACTCCGTGGTTGAGGTCACTGTTGCCACCCCAAGCCCACTAGTCCTCACAAGCTTAGTGCAGCATCAGAAACCCTAGTCCTCACCTTATGCCTAGTCACGACAGGGCTTAGCCTGTGGTCAAGCTCATCAGTGATCACAATAGAACAAGGCTAACATTCAGTCGCTCAGTCATGTCCTACTCTTTGCAACCCCATGGACTGCAGCACACCAGGCTTCCCTGTCCATCACCAACTCCTGGAGCTTGCTCAAACTTATGTCCAGTGAGTCAGTGATGTTATCCAACCATCTCATCCTCTGTCATCCCCTTCTCCTCCTGCCCTCAATCTCTCCCAGCCTCAGGGTCTTTTCAAATGAGTCAGTTCTTCGCATCAGGTGGTCAAAGTATTGGAGTTTCAGCTTCAGCATTAGCCCTTCCAATGAATATTCAGGAATGATTTCCTTTAGGATGGACTGGTTGGGCAGAAATTGAAAAGGGTTGGCAAATAACTCAGGTGCTTCTTGTAATAATATAGTTATATGGGTTGTTCTTTAACTTTTTAAAATATACCAGTATCTTTCATTAGCTAATCAAAAAGTTCCCTGACCTGAAAATAAAGCCAGAAGTCAGAAATAAAGGAACCTAACTGTAATTTTAGCTGGGCAGATTTGAATAATCTCATGTAGATCTTGAGCAAATGGTATGATTGGCTTGTGGATCTCTACTTATTTGAACTTTTGTGAATGCTTTTCTTTTTTTCTTTATTTGAATAAAGCTATGGTGAGATAGTCTATTTGTGGATACCAAGGGAAAGATGAGATAGAAAGGAGGGCACTGAATCTGTCCTTCCATCCAGGACCATATATGAACCTCTCTTGAAAGAATTTTGCTATTGCATAAGACTTGGTGATGATGAGGGCATAGAAAGTGTTCTTTTGGACCAGAGGGCAAAAAGGTAGGGTATTCTCACCATTTCTGCTTAGGCCAAAACATATCTTCTGAGTCACAGTGAAGATGTGAAAATTCAAAGTTTTAAAACTTTCCAGAGAAGCAGCAACTCTATATTGGGTGAGTGCTCTGAACACAACAGGAAGAAGAGCAGAAGCATCCAGATGCAGACTTGCTCTGTGTAGGCACATGGGTGGCATACACTAATTCCTTCTGCTTATTTCATTACAAGGAGAGAAGGAAGAAGAAATGCTCTAAATACTACTTTGTTTTTATCAGTAATGTTCTTCAATTTAGTCTCTCAATTTGCTTTTCATAAAGCCCTTAAGTCAAGTATTTACATTCTCATAATATCTTACCTAAGATCTGGAAATTAGTAAAGCAAGGCTTTTCAGTTGTAGCTTCTACATGTGATCATATAGTCAGATTTGCCTGGACTTAAATGTTAATGCTTCTCTTTTCACTTTCAAAAATGACCCAGCTCAAATAATAAATTAAATTGTCATTCTTCCATGGGCCATTTGTATCCCACGCTAGATCAAATGAATCAAAATACATATGGCTGACCTCAAGATTGGGAATCTGTATTCCAAACAAATATGCCACAGGTCTTTACATAAACAGTAAAGGGAAGTCAGCTCAAGGCTCTCCAAACCCAAAGCCCATGTGAATTTTATTACACAACACTAGCTCTTAGAAAGACATCTATATTTATCTTGGTACTGAATTTCAAAGTCTAGAGGTTTATGTTTCTTACATTGTTTACATTTATGTTTTCAAATAGTAGTCTAAAGCCTCATATAAGATTTGATATGTTTTGGACTGAAGGCTAGAAGTTCTCTACCAGCAAAGGAGTCATTTTGCACAATTTATTTATATAAATTTTCCTATAATAAGTTACATAATATGCACAAAGAGGCAAAGTTGTGACTATGTAAATATGTAGTTAATATTTATTAAATATATTTTATATTTCATTTTATTTGTGTTAACAGCTGCAGGAATAGAAGACTAGGTACAAAAGGTTGACCATTAGTTTCTCTATTATTTTATTTCACCATCAGTGAGATTCTTCTGAACTTTTCATTTCCTAGAATAGGATATTAAAGAAAGTAAAATTTAAAAAAAAAAAATGTCCCCTGTGGTATAACAAAAAGAATTGGAACTTGGTACAATTTTAAAAAAATGAAATCCATCAAGAAAAGGCATACATTCTTTGGAATAATTTCTAATACAGTCCTGGCCCTCTATCATATCTTTCTGTAGCATATGTCTTCTAATTATGCTTCGTTTCTCTCTCTTTCCTTGACATTATCCAAAATTTACAGAGCTTCAGATTTCAGTATCCAGGCTGGGCCAATTATCACAGTTCAGCAGATGGTATGTTCCAAATGGCCATAACTAAAGCTATGTAATATCTTTTCAGATCAGGCAGGGCAACAGAGCATCATTTTCCTCTGCTTTTCTTCTGTAAGATTTTATCTTAGGGGACCCGGGATGAAAGGCAGAGGGCCAGCAGCAGAAGAAAACCCTTGCTCGTCCTTTTTGACATAAGCTATGGAATTCATCCCTTGGACTGCAAGGAGAGCCAACCAGTCCATCTAAAAGGAGATCAGTCCTGGGTGTTCATTGGAAGGACTGATGCTGAAGCTGAAACTCCAATACTTTGGCCACCTCATGAGAAGAGTTAACTCATTGGAAAAGACCCTGATGCTGGGAGGGATTGGGGGAAGGAGGAGAAGGGGACGACAGAGAATGAGATGGCTGGATGGCATCACCGACCTCGATGGACATGAGTTTGAGTAAACTCCGGGAGTTGGTGATGGGCAGGGAGGCCTGGCATGCTGCAATTCATGGGGTCGCAAAGAGTCGGACACGACTGAGCGACTGAACTGAACTGAACTGATGGAATTCAAAGAGTTCAGGAATCAGTGGACCTTGTATCTGCCTAGAGGTCTCCACCAGCGGGTTTGCTGTGGGAATAACATGGAGAACATGCCTGATTTGCTAACTCAGTTAGATCTGCATATGAACTGCTCGTGTGAACTGAACTGGTCCCAATACATCGGTTTTGAATGAGAATGCCTTTACCTGTGTATGCCCTGTGCTGTGTTCAGTTATGTCTGACTCTGCAACCCCATGGACCGGTAGCCTGCCAGGCTCCTTTGTTCATGAAATGTTCCAGGCGAGAATACTGGAGTGGGTTGCCATTTCCTATTCCAGGGGATCTTCCTGACCTGGGGGTTGGCAGGTGGATTTTTTTACCTACTGAACCACCTGGGAAGCCTCCCTGTATATATAAAGACAAAAACTGAGAACAGAGTCTATCCCTGACATTTTAGCAATCGTAATGGGTCAACAAAATTAATCTATAAATAACTGTAAAAACAGACTTAAAGCAATAACAAAACATAATACCAAAATCATAGTGATATCCTCCATTTTAGATCCCAAGATACTACACTGAAGAGCCTGATCTATATATGTGCCAAAGGAATAGCATTCAAAGTGGATTATATACATACATACACACACAGAGATACAGACACACACACACAGACAGTCTTTCTAGGAAACTTGAACCATGAAAGACCAAAGATCAAGATAAACAACTAGGATGGGTAACACTAATGACGCTAACACAATAAAAGCATAAGACAAAAATTCTAATAAAAATTAATTGACACATTAAAGTTATACAATTAGAACACAAAAAGTAATTTGTATATCTAAAACAATTTTCAAATTTAAACATATGATAAATAGGGAAAAAGAGAAAGAGATGGAGAGAGGGCAAAAAAGAGAACCATTACCAAAAACAAACTAAGAATAAACCACTACTAAGAGCCACAACTATAACATCAAAAAGAAAAAAAAGTTTGTTTTTTTTTCACAGTATTCAGAAAAGGAAAACATAAGAACACAAATGAAGACTTGTAGGGGGAATCAAGGAAATTAGTTATTTAGATAATAAAAATCACAACCTGTGAAAGAAGAGAAAGATAGAGGAAACGCAATTTGAAATTTTGGTATTTATTATTTTCCTAAAAATATTTATTTATTTATTAAACTTATTACTTTCCTAATTTATTCTCTGCAGAGAGATTAAATCAGTCCAGCCTAAAGGAAATCAGTCCTGAATATTCATTGGAAGGACTGATGTTGAAGCTGAAACTCCAATACTTTGACCACCTGATGTGAAGGACTGACTCATTGGAAAAGACCTTGATGCTGGGAAAGATTGAAGGCAGTAGGAGAAGGGGACTACAGAGGATGAGATGGTTGGATGGCATCACTGACTCAATGGATATGAGTTTGAGCAAGCTCCAGGAGTTGGTGATGGACAGGGAAGCCTGGTGTGCTGCAGTCTATAAGGTCACAAAAAGTTGCATATAACTGAGCAACTGAACTAAATTGAACCTGAAAAACAATTTGGGATTAAAATCTCTATGTTTAAAGAGCTTACTGAAAATACAGTATTTTAAAAGCAACAAGAAACCAAAACAACATTAAATTTCTCATTTGCAGCCAGAAAATGATAATGAATAAAGGCTATTTAAAGGAAAGAAACATAATCTTAAAAAATCTGTACAAAATATAGCTTTATTCTTCTTTGAGGAGGAAACATTGCTAAAATAAGAAGAAAATGTATTGTCATGTATTCTAAGAAAAATACATAAATCCTTATGCAAGAATATCTACCTAAAGCATATAATAAATTTGACTACTTTATATACAGGTTCAAATGTATGAAAAGTGAAAGTCATTCAGTTGTGTCCAACTCTTTGGGACCCCATGGACTATACAGTCCATGGAATTCTCCAGGCTACGATACTGGAGTGGTTAGCCTTTCCCTTCTCCAAGGGATCTTCCCAACCCAGGGATGGAACCCAAGTCTCCCACATTGCAGGTGGATTCTTTACCAGCTGAGCCACAAGGTAGTCCAAGAATACTGGAGTAGGTAGCTTATCCCTTCTCCAGCAGATCTTTCTGACCCAGGAACCAAACCAGGGCCTCCTACAAATGTTGATATGAAATATAAATATATGATAAATAAATCAATATGCAATGAAATATGAGTTGGAATTTTTGGTATCTGTTCATAAGTTTTCTTGAAACAGATATGGAATATTTTATAGCTAGATAGAACCAATTAATTCTTTTTTAAAAGATTTCCACTGGAGAAGGAAATGGCAACCAACTCCAGTTTTCTTGCCCAGAAAATGCCATGGACAGAGGAGCTTGGCTGGCTAAAATCCTTAGGGTCACAAAGAGTCAGATGTGACTATACAACAACAAAGATTTTCATACATACATTCATTACTGCTGTTCTTAATTCACATGGTGAACTTACATTGACCTCTTTTTCCCTATTACTTGAAAAAATACAAATTATTATACAGAACAGTAGTTAAGACCCTCAAAATCCAGAAGGATGGGAAAACTGCCATATTTTAGGTTCACTGAGTTCCTCAAGACTACTGAAGTATCTTGCCAGTACATTACAAAAAACCATATTTAGTCTTTCAGGAAAATTTAGCTTTTGGTGGAATGTTGCTCTACGAAACTCTACAAGATATCAACATCTCTGGGAAAATCCGTTTAAAATCATGAGATACTTAAATAAAAGTTTTTATTAGTGCTTTAATTCTTCATCTATCAAATAGTTTTCTGAAATACACTGACACCATTAGTATTTGCTATTCACACTAGCATAGGACCAAATAATTCAAAACGGTGGCTCTGTGTACATGCTCAATCCTGTCTGACTCTTTGTGACCCCTAGGACTGCAGCCTGCCAGGCGCCTCTGTCCATGTGATTTTCCCAGGCAAGAATACTGGAATAGGTTGTCATTTCCTTTTCCAGGGGATCTTCTGACCCAGGGATCAAACCTGAAATTCATGCATCTCCTGCACAGGTGGATTCTTTACCACTGAGCCACCGGGAATCCAAAATTACATTAGCCCAACACGGAGTTTAGGGTGGGAGGAAGCACAGTTTTCTTAAGTTCTTACCTTGTAAGGAAATGTCCGGAAGAATAATGCCTTGCTTTGGAGTAAGAGTAGCACACAATTATAATTTAATGTTGGTGCATTAATGCAGAGATATAGATTAATTATAACTTTGGAGCTACTAATGGCCTCAGGAGTGATCTGGAAAGACATCTAAATCAACACGGCATGGTAAAAAAATATAATCAGGATAAAACTAGGAAAAAGATAAAATTGAGGATAAGCAATAAATGTAACTGATTTTAACCATAAATTAAAGTAGAGGAACAAATCTAAGTATATATACTTTTTACAAATTATCAATTGTTTAAATTCTCATGTCACAGGAATGTCCAGATTGATTTAGAAGTAGGCTCTAATTAGATCTGCCCTACTCAAAACTTCTCTAAGCGAGATGATTCAGCAGAAAATAAAATGCAAAAAAGTGTGATGTACTGTGTTACAGTAAAAAAAAAAAAAAATGTTCTCTAATTATATAAATCCTTGAGTTCAGAAGTGCCCATTCCATTACTTCAAATAAAAGGCTGCAAGGGCATGATTCCAGGTGTTTCTGATTTGGTAAATCCTAGGTCAGTGAAGGCAGCATAAATAACAAAGCTTTGCCTGTGGCTTTTAGGGCAATAAAGGATGCACTCTGAAGTTGAGTCCATGCACATATACCTATCTCCAGGCTCCTTCTTCTGTGTGGCATTATGTCATTAACTGACTGGCTGGGAGTAAACCAATTTGAAACTAAACTTGGTAATATCCAAGACATTATTTCTATTAATTTTCAAAACAGCCTCTGTGGTTTTGGCTAGACTGAATTTCAGTTTTACCCCATTCCCATATGACATAAATTAGTCATTGTCATGGTTGTCTTATAAAGTTTGGGCTTGCTTGAATTTACTCAAATATTTACCATACATTTGATCATCATCATTCCTTTATCCTACTTTTTTTATGTTCAATTTCCCTCTCCATCTTCTCGAAACACACTGTATTTGGAAGCAATTGCTACAATTATATTGCATAATAAAAATCTTCAATGGCTTATAGTAACATATATTTACTTTCCTCATGAATCCGTGAGGCAATCAAAACATCACTGCTTCAGAATGTGAAGTGGGATGGGTTTAGCTCTGTGTTTCTAGTTAGGTTCACGTCTGTTCATGAATATCATTGCTGGGCCCAGGTTAACGGGGCAGCAGATATTTGGAGGTTATATTCCTCACGGTGATCACAGGAGCACAAGTAGCAAGCTAGACCACACAAGAACATTTTAAGTCTCTATTGACATATGTCACATAAGTGGCCAAAGCAAGTCACATGGCTAAGCCCAAAACCTCTGGGTAGAGAAGTATATATCACTCATACTGGAAGGAACTGCAATATAACTCTATAACAGAGAGAGATGAAAGAGTTTGCAATAATAATTCATTCAATATTATAGGAAACTTCTGAGAGCAGGAAATTTGTCTGTCTAAATCTTTATCCCTGGAGTCTGCAAAATTTCATAGATATAGAATTATAGGTTAACAGATAATTTCCTTAATTATCTTTTTAAATTTTATCCTCTTGCTTTCTTTTTCTCTCTCTTTCCTTCCTTTCTTCCTCCCTCCCTCCCTCCTTCTCTCCCTCCCTTCCTTGCTCTCTTTTTCTTTAGGATTCTATTGGTCTTTTTGAGATATCAGTTTCATTTCTATTCATTATTTTTAAGGTAAACATTCCTTTTCTTTAATTACTATATCCCTTTGTGTGTGCATGTGTTCAAAATTTTAAATTTTGTGCAAATTCACCACAATGTGTCTAGGTGTGGATTTGCTTTGAATTTATCTTCCTTGATTCTCATTTTGCATGTGTGTGTGTAAGACTTTTTTTTCATGTGGACAATTTTTAAAGTCTTTAATGAATTTGTTATAATATTATTTTATGATTTGCTTTTTTTGGCTGCGAGGCATGTGGGATCTTAGCTCCCTGACCAGGGATCAAACGTGCACCCCCTCCACTGGAAGGAGTCGTAACCATTGGACAACCAGGGAAGTCCCTCACTGTATTTTATAATTTAAAAATTGGTATATGTTATCAACTCTTAAAAAAGATCAAAGCTATTATTATTTCAGACATTGCCTTTTTCATTTTTGGTTTCCCCTGTTATAACCACCTGAAACACTTTCTTGGTGGTAGAAAGGTGAAGAATTAGCCTGCCTATTCAGGAGATTCAGGTTCCATCCCTGGGTTGGTGAGATCACCTGGAGAAGGGAATGGCAACCCACTCCAGTATTCTGCCTGGGAAATCTCAAGGGCAGAGGACCCTGGCTAGCTACAGTTCATGGGACCACAAAAGAGTAGGACATGACAAAGCAACTAAACAATGAAACTCTTTTAAAGAAATTTCCAGAACTTTTTATTTTATCTAGCATCTACATTAACATTTCTGTAATCATTTCAGATTTACCATCTGTTCACAATTCTGTATTTTCTTTTTGATTTACCAATTCATTTATTATGCATATATATATATAAAGATTCATATCAATGTGCACATTTTCAATATGCATAAATATATACATATATATGTATTTTTCCCAACAAACCCATCAAAAGTTGAAAATTTCATAATTAAAAAATGCAGTTGTTACTCTTAAACTACTGAATCTACTGAACTACTAGCTTAGTCTAGCCTACCTTAAATTTGCTCAAAACACATAAATTAGCCTACAGTTGGGTAATATCATCTGACATAAAGCCTATTTTTTTAACTAAAGTATTGTATATCTCAGAATTAATTGAATATTGAAAGTGAAAAACAAGATAATTGTATGAGTATAGAATGGTTGTAAGCATACTCTTTGGATGGATGCCCAGGAGCTGTGACTCAGTGACATAGCCCAGCATCATCTATCGTATAACACTTACCCAGGAAAAGATCAAAATTTAAAATATGAACTACCTTTTCTACAGAGGGCCTGTTGCTTTCACACTATAGTAAAGTTGAAAAGTACTAAGTTGGGAACTTCATATAGTTACTATTCAGAAAACCTTATTAGTATTTCACAAGGTTCAGAGCATTTGGGTCTCACTTTGTAGTTTGGATTTCTTATTTAATGAATTTAAATAATTTAGAGAACATTCATTTCATATTCCTTTTTATTTAAGGATCACTTCAAGTTTGGAAGGTTCTAACCCTAATTGTGTTTGCTTCTCATTAACCAGATGAATTGCTTCTTGGATAAGGGATTTGAAATTTAAAATTACCATCACAACTTTTGAGGGGTTTCTTATTTCTAATCAATTTCTTTGTGATTTGAGTGAAAGATGTGATCAACTACAATAGCATGACTTCTATCAGAGTCCTTGGAATTTTACCATTCCAAAAGCCATTTTAAAAGCTATAATCTCAGAAAGGAAAGAATTTTACTGTTTGGCCAGTATAATTCAATCTCTATATACATGCAGAAGTCAGACCCTGATTTTCTAACTGTCATGGAAGACTTTCATTCTTTTACTTTGAAATCTGGAAAAACTGAAGTAGTCCCTGACATTTTTTTCAGCAGGGCAGATTTGTTTTTGGTCTGCTCATTTACTGTGCTAAGCCCTTATAGGGCTGCACAACCAATGATCCCGTCTCAATTCCCACTTACCAGAACTGACTCCCCCCACGACCCAGAGCAGCTCAGGGGTGAAGTTAAGTATCAAATAATCCAGAGCTCAGTCCATTCTTCATTTAAGAATTTCTTTTTTCTTAGTTTTCATTTGGATTTATTGATTACTAGGATATGATGGATTCATATTGTGAGAAAACCCCCAAAATATAGGAACCAAATTTTCTACCCTGTAGCAATATAAGTATAGAAATACATGAATAAATTCATTTAAATTTTTAAGAGCTTAGACTCAATTGGGATTTTTCATATACAGAAGTTATACTTGATATAGAAGTTCAGTTATGAACAAAATAGTAGGAAAATTTTGCAGATAAAATATCTTTCAAGAACACATCCTTTTATAGTACTCATGATATAATACAATTGATTGTACTTTAAGTACCAAGTTTTCTACTATTAAAGTTATTACGGGCACGCCATCTAAAGAATACATTCATGCTAAAGATAAAACTCATAGTTACATTTTTAAAAAATTGAATTACAATGATTTACAATGTTGTGTTAGTTCAGCTGTACAATGTATATATTCTTTTTTATTTTTCTTTTCTTTATAGGTTGTTACAAAATATTGAGTATAGTTCCCTGTGGTGTACTGTAGGTCTTATTTGTTATCTATTTTACATATCATGGTATATATATGTTAATTCTAATCTCTTAATTTAATTTATCCTCCCCTACCTTTCCCTCTGGTAACCATAAATTTGTTTTCTATGTTTGTGAGTCTCTTTCTGTTTTGGAAATAAGTTCGTTTCTCTCTCTCTCTCTTTTTTAATTCCACATATAAACCATACCATATGATATTTGTCCTTCTCTCTCTGACTTACTTTACTTAGTATGGTAATTTCTAGGTCTATCCATGTTGCTGTAAATGGCATTATTTCATTATTTTTTGTGGTTGACTAATATCCCCTTGCACATTTTTATCCATTCATCTGTCAATGGACATTTGGGTTGCTTCCATACCTTGGCTACTTGTATGTAAATAGCGCCACTCTGAACATTAAGGGGCATGTATCTTTTTGAATTATACTTTTTTTTTTCCCTGATATGTACCCAGAGGTGAGATTGCTTGATCATATGGTAATTATAGTTTTAGGTAAATTGTTTTTCATAGTGGCTGTACCAATCTACATTCCCACCAACAGCATGGGGGGGGGGGGTTGCTTTTTCTTCACACATTCTCTCCACCATTTATTATTTATAGACTTTTTGATAATCCCATTCTGACCCATGTGAGATGATACTTTATCAGGGTTTTGATTTGCATTTCTCTAATATTAATAATTAGTGAATTAATAATTAGCTGAACATTTTGTTATGTGCCTGTTAGCCATCTTCATGTCTTCTTTGGAGAAATGTTTATTTAGATTTTCAGCCCATTTTTTAATTTAATTTTTTTTTATGTTGAGTTGTATGAGCTGTTCATATAATTTGGAAATTAATTCCTTTTTAGTTGCATCATTTGCAAATAGCTTCTCCCATTCTCTAGGTTGTTTTTTCATTTTGCTTATGTTTCCTTTACTGTGCAAACACTTTTAAGTTTAATTAGATGTCATTTATTTCTGCTTTTATTTTCATTACTCTATGAAATGAATCCAGAAAGATATTGCTGCAATATTGTCAAAAAGTATTCTGCTTTGTGGTAAAATTCTTCAGAAAGTGGGCATAGAAGGAACATGCTTCAACATAATAAATATCATGTATGACAAACCCACAGCTAACATTATACTCAACGGTGAAAAGCTGAAAGCATTTCCTCTAAGATCAGGAATAAGACAAAGATGGTCACTCTCGTCACTTCTACTCAACATAGTTTTGAAATTCTTAGCCACAGCCATCAGAAAAAAGAAATAAAAGGAATCCATATTGGAAAAAAAGAAGTAAAACTGTCACTGTTTGCAAATGACATGATACTACACTAAGAAAATCCTAAAGATGCTACCAGAAACCTACTAGATCTTATTAACGAATTCAGTAACATTTCAGGACACAAAATTAATATAGATATCTGTTGCACTTTCATACACTATCAATGAAAAATCAGAAAGAGAAATTAAGGAAATAATCACATTTACCATCACATCAAAAAGAATAAAATACCTAGAAATAAACCTATCTAAGAAGTCGAAACACCTGTACTCCAAAAACTATGACATTGATGAAAGAAATTGAAGATGGCACAAATAGATGGAAAGCTATACCGTTTTCTAGGATTGAAAGAATCAATATTGCTAAAATGACTAAACAACCCAAGACACTCCACAGACTCAATGCAACCATATTAAATTACCAATGGCATTTTTCACAGAAATAGAATGAAAACTTTGAAAATTTGTATGAAAGCGAAAAGGACTTCTCCGGTGGCTCAGTGGTGAAGAATCTACTTGCAGTGCAGGAACCACAAGAGATACAGGTTCGATTGCTGGGTCGGAAAGATCCCCTGGAGGAGGGCATGGTAATTCACTTCAGTATAGTTGCCTGGAGAATTCCATGGACAGAGGAGCCTGGTGGGTTACAGTCTATGAGATTGAAAAGAATTGGACGTGATTGAAGCAACTTGGCACTCAGGGCACGTACAGAAGCAAAAAAAGTCTCTGGATAGCCAATGTAGTCTTGAGAAAGAAAAACAAAGCTGGAAGGATTAGGCTCACTGACTTCAAACTATACTACAAAGCTACAAGAAGGATTTCTTTTGTACAAGCTTGGGTTTTCCCAGTAGCTCAGCTGGTAAAGAATCTACCTGTAATGCAGGAGGCCCCAGTTTGATTCCCCTGGGGAAAAAATTGGCTGCTCACTCCAGTATTTGTGGGCTTCCCTGGGGGCTCAGATGGTAAAGAATTCACCCTCAATGTGGAAGACCTATGTTTTCCCTGGGTTGGGAAGATTCCCTTGGAAGAGGTCATGGCAACCCACTCCAGTATTCTTACCTGGAGAATTCCCAAGGACAGAGGAGCCTTGTGGGCTGCAGTCCATGAGGTCACAAAGTGTTGGATACAACCGAGTGACTAGGCATGCGCACATGCATATACAAGCTCAGCATCATATTTAAATGATTGTTATATTTTTTCTAGTTTATCTAGTTCTAGATTTTTGTAGCAGGATAGTTTTCATATTTATCTTAATCTTTCAAATATCTAAAATTGAAAAATGTGATCAATGTAGAGTTATTTATTTTGTAAACAAATTATATATTTTATCCTTTATTCATAAAGTATTTTGCATAAATGTGCATATGTATGTGTGTGTATGAACCACCACCTAAAGTTTAATCGATGATGAAATTAGCTATATTACAGCACACATTCTTTGGTCAGTTCTAAAAATAAGAAAAAATTCTGCTAGAAACACTATAAATATTAAAGAGAAATGCTACTTCCCAGATGTTACTAGCCTAGAGATGAAAAGTAAACTATAAGTTACCTAGAAGTAAAAGGGAAAAATAAACTTAATATCAATAATTTAAATACATAATGACCAGTTTTCAATGAGAAGGAAAATGTATAGATTTATGTATTCCAATAATAAGAGAAATAAATTGAAAGTGAATGAGTGTAATAGTCAATCTAAGAAATTCAAAATTAGGTAAATAGAGAAGATTAAGCAAAATGAAATTTAACATGCTTAAATGAATATACACACAAGGAAATATTAAAATTAAACAAACACTAATAATTTGAAACAAGCTAATGCAGTGAATAGACATTCAGAAATCTACTCAAATTTTAAACAGTAAGAAAAAATATGGAAACTTGCAAAAGAAAAAGAATCACCACAGATGTGAGTAGGTTTGTAAAGAGTAAGAGAATATTATTTCAATTTATTTTAAAGTGGAAAAGTGTAAGATATTTATTAAATATGACCTAAAATTGATTTTCTATTTGCCTGCTTTTGTTTTTTCTGTTTCTATCAAAAAATAAATAATTAAAATGTTCATTAAAGTTTTCAAAAAAAAAGTTTACATAGGGACACATCTAGATAAGAGAATTACAGAAATACTGTTAAGAAAATGAAATGACATTCACTTGGGAGAAGATGCATTACTAAGCAGAAGTAAAAGCCTTCAGAAAATATATAAATTTAGATTACAACTTGAAATATGGCAGGTGTGTCTTTGTACAGAGGCTGTGCTGTGAATGTGCTAAGTCACTTCAGTCGTGTCTGACTCTTTGCAACCCCATGGACTGTGGCCTGCCAAGCTCCTCTGTCCATGGGATTTCTCTAGGCAAGAATACTGGAGTGGGTTGTCATGCCTTCCTCCAGGGGAATCTTCCTAACCCAGGGATTGAACCCAAGTCTCTTATGCCTCCTGCATTAGGAGGGAGATTCTTTACCACAAACGCCACCTGTGAAAAGTATGTATTTAAATAATAATTACACTTATTTATATGTGCAAACAATTTATGGATAATAATTTTATTTATTGTAACTACCTAAGAAGTAAGTGTCATTATAATACCAGTTTTAAAATGACAAACACAGTCTTGGACCAGTTAAATGGATGGTAAAAGACCACAACCAAGTGGCCTGCCTTAAGTCCGTTTTTACTTAAGGTGCTACATTGGTTGCTGGAAATATGGTTGGTTATCACTGACAGAAAACAATGATAGAACCTTGTTTTGTGTCCATGATTTTTTATTCAGACACAATAAAATATTTAATGGAGGGAAAAAATTGAAAATTATACAAATTAAAAAAAAATAATTAGGGCTCAAGTAAATTTTCTCAAGTAAGACAAGGCACCCAGATCCATGGGGAAAAAAAAAAAGTATATGAACAAAGCAATAATTTGATACTTTGAATGTCAAAGGAGGTACTGTACCGCTGCTAAGTCACTTCAGTCGTGTCCGACTCTCTGCGACTCCATAGATGTCAGCTCACTAGGATCCCCCGTCCCTGGGATTCTCCAGGCAAGAACACTGGAGTGGGTTGCCATTTCCTTCTCCAAAGCATGAAAGTGAAAAGTGAAAGTGAAAGTGAAAAGTGAAACTGAAGTCGTGTGCGACTCTTAGCGACCCCATGGACCGCAGCCTACCAGGCTCCTCCATCCATTGGATTTTCCAGGTAAGAGTACTGGAGTGGGGTGCCACTGCCTTCTCCAAAGGAGGTACTGAATACTACCAAAAGTAAAAGACTTGGAAAACTATCTTCAAGTAAAAAAGTAAAATGGCAAATACCTCCTGTATGTACCATTTTTTATATATTTAAAAGAAGTTTTCTGTATCAGCATTAATAAAATACATGAACAAGTAAGTCAGAAAATATGAATGTATTTTAAAAATAGACACATCCTTCTCAAAGGATTTTTAAAATCACCAGCTATTGCTAGTTTTCCTTCCCTAAGGAGCTTGCTCCCATCAGCAAAGTATCAAAGTGTATATATGCCCACAGTAGTAGTTTTAATTTCTCTTTTGAAATTTGTTTAGATTGATGAGAAAGATGGTATCCAATTGGATTTATTTTCATTTCCCTGTGTAGTAATAAGGCTGAGCAAATTTTAAAGGGTTTAGCTACATTCACATTTTTTTACTTACTTGTCCAGTATTTTATTAATGTTGTGTATGTTTTAAAACATTTAGATATAAGTATCTACATGGGCAGGGGCTTTCCTGGTGGCTCACATGATAAAGAATCCATCTGCAATGCGGGAGACCTGGGTTTGATCCCTGGGTCAGGAAGATCCCCTGAGGAAGGAAATGGCAACCCACTCCAGTATTCTTGCCTGAGAAATCCCATGGACAGAGGAGCCTGGCAGGCTACAGCCTATGGGGTCACAAAGAGACAGACGCGACTAACACGTTTCACTGTCTCTAGCTACACAGTCTTCCTAGGCGGTGCTAGTGGTAGATAGCTCACCTGCCAATGAAGGAGACATATGATGTGGGTTCTATCCCTGGGTCAAGAAGATTCCCTGAAAAAGGGCATGGCAACCCATTCTAGAATTCTTGTCTGGAGATTCCCATGGACAGAGGAGCCTGGGGTGCTACAGTACATAGGTTTGCAGAGTCAGGCATGACTGAAGCAACTTAGCAAGCATGCAACCTACACACAGGAATGATTATTGTACTTTTACTTATATTGGAAAAAATTTCATAAATACTTGTATTACTACAAAAATAGTTACAAAATTAAGATATTATAGGATTTTATGCAACTATTAAAATGAGTGCTTATGCATTTTGCCTAGGTGATGCCTGTGGCAAACTCTTAAATGAAAAGTAAAGTTAAATTTTATCCCCAAATGTACAAATGTACATTATATATATTTTATATGCACATACATACAAACTTTCCACATCCTCAAATTTTTCTATATCTAATTTCTGGCTTAAGTATATAGGCAAGTAATCTTCCAATTTGGCTTTCCATGTGGCTCAGTAGTAAGGAATCCGCCTGCCAGTGCAGAACACATGGGTTTGATCTGTGGATCTGGAAGATTCCCTGCAGAAGGAAATGGCAACCTACTCCAATATTCTTGCCTGGAAAAATCCCATGGACAGAGGAGCCTGGCAGGGTTACAGTCCATGGGGTCTCAAAAGAATATGATATGACTTAATAACTACATAACAGCAAAATTAACTGGTCAAATATATGAAGGTAGACATGGGGCTATGAGAGAAAAATGCAAAGCAGAAGAGGTAGAATAGCAATCGAGGATAAAATAATGTTAGTCTCAATGTCAGGTCATTTTTATCTGAAAATGTCAGGTAACTAACATATTCAGAACATAAGAATTCTGATTATCTGAATTTTCTGGTTAATTAAAGCTAGTGTGAAATTCCTTTGTGATTATGACTGAGAGTTAAAAGTCCTTGGGGAACGTATACATTTCTCTTATTGTCTCATAAAGTATAAAGAAAGCCACTAGTATTTTGGTTGGTTTCTTAGGATCTTATAATACTAGTGTTTATACTTATAAACATCACTTTCCTACAAGATGTTACATCTATAAACATGAGTGTGAAAAAACTTGAATTAAATCTAATTTAGCCCAATACTATAATTAAGGGTATATTGGGTCTTGATTTTCTATTAAAAATAGTGTCCAAACAGTTAAAATCTCAGAGTTGGGTGGTTGTCAATGTAGTTACAGCTCATGCTTCAAAGAAGTTACAGTATTCAGGCCTTGATTCCCTCCTCCTGAACTAGATAAAACTTAGACGTGCATGATTTTGGTAATGTATGTTTATCATGTATGTTTTTCAGAACCCTTCAGTGACTCAGATCTGCTTCCTTTGTAAAATAAAGCTCATCTTTTCTAAAAATGACTAAAGCTCATTTTTAGTCTCAGAAGTGCTAAAAATGAGCCTAGGACTGTTTCCTGACTCTCAATCCATTTAGTCATTTTAATAATTTATTCTTGGTATTTTGTTTTCATTGAAGGTTTGGGTACCTAGGCTCTGATATTTATGAATGAGTAAATTCTGGTGTTCTCTAAATCAGTGGTGCTTTCAATAATGTGGCATCTACACTTCCAGGTAAATATAAACATTCCCCTTCTGCTTCAGCTCATACCATTATACTCACTATTCTTAGATCCCAATTTTAGCTAATTTTTCTCTCTTTCTCTGCCCCTCCCACCTAGACATTGCACAAAACAGTGCATAATTTCTTCCTCAATTCTCATATTCACATATACCACTTTCTCTGGCTAACTCCTGCTTCATATCTCCACTGAAGTGTTACTTCCTGGAGGAGGCCTTCAAGGACTCCTTGGTTAACTTAGGCCTCAGGGCTTCCCATAGTAATTTCACCAACCCCTCATCATATGATACATCAATGATGTAAAAGCTCATGAATCTGAATGCATATTATACAGTGACTTACTGGGTTTTTTTGTTGCTTATTAGTTATCTCTGCTCCTATATCAATCAATCAATAAAAATCAGTAAAATATTTCCAAATACATTTCAATATTATGAGGGTATTCTAGCAAGTGTTCTCACATTAACAGAACAAGTAAATTGATGTGTACTTTAATTGATGACTAGGTATATTATATGACTAACAGTGATTTCTAGGGATGTGCATGCTAAGTCACTTCAGTATTGTCTGACTCTTTGTGACCCCATGGACCATAGCCTGCCAGTCTCCTCTGTCCATGGAATTCTCCAGGCAAGAATACTGGAGTGGGTTGCTATGCCCTCCTCCAAGGGATCTTCCCAACACAGGGATCAAGCCTATGTCTTCTACATTTCCTTCATTGGCAGGCGGGTTCTTTACTGCCAGTGTCAATAAAACACAATAAAAAAGCAAAACAAAACAAAACAAGTTGAGGCAGAAAATTCACCTTTCTTATGTGCCGTATGCTTAGCACAACACAGACCTAATCTAACTTTCTAGGCTTCAGTAGAAATACTTCCCCATATATTCTTTGGGCCCCTACACATTTGGGCTATTTTAAATTTTTGGTACCTAAGTACACCATACATTCACCTTTCTTCTTCTTAACCTGCACTCATCCATATCTGGTCTGGGATGACTGAGGTGTCTTCCTCATTCACACTCTCTCCACCTCTCACACTCAGTTTCCTATTTCTATCTATTAATACCTTTGTTAATGTCAAGGACAGTACCTGGCCCTTACTCATCTGTATATATCTCAGTGCTCAATAGGGTTATTACAAAGTAGGAAAGCAATCCCTCGAAGTTACATTTGATATAGGCAGCATTCCTTTTGTTTTACTGACTGCTTGTAATTTTCTAAATCTTCAAATTATTTTGTGGCTTTATTTCCTTCCTAAATTCTAAATCTGAATTTCCTGCAGGCAGGAGAAATATCTTACTTATTTATCCATTCCCTTGCATAACCTAGGACAGTGCCTTGCACATAACAGCACTTCACTTGGTACTTAAATAAGACTATTTGGATACAGAAAGATCTCACTGCTTGGCAAATAACCCTCTCTTGAATATGGAAGAAATTAGATCAGTTTATTAAATGTATGAGAAAAACAGGAATTCTGTTTTGAAAACCATTGCAGTCTTCCAGAGTGTCAAGGCCTTTTGGGGTTTGTGGAATTAGCACTTCCAAAAAAGAAACCCATTTCCTGATTACTCAAGAGAGATGCAAGAAAAAAATAACTGTGCAATGACAGACAAGTTGAAAAAAATGAAAATAAGTAAATATAATTCAGTTTGAATAGTTGTTTCACACACACACAAAATTCCCATGAGGCTCTTTAAAAATGTAGATAATTTATTTGCATCTTGGCAAGTACATTTTAGCTGCTGAGAAAAGTACCCCTACTATAGTAAATACATATTTTTTGAAGAAACAATAAGAATTGTAATGATAATTGAGTAATGTCAAGAAAGAGAAAATAAATACATACTATACCCAGAAATATTTAAAGATGAAGCAAACAAAACTCTCAGTTAAAGAAGTATGTATGACTCATTGGCTGTGTCTACGTGAAGCCAAAAGTACCTGTTTAAATATATATACATATAAAAATCAACTAATTATCTAAGTACACTGTTCTCAGGCTGCTATAAAACTGGCTTTGTTTTGGTTGAAATGATCTTACTGACATCATGTAAACACAAACTAATGTCATAGAAACAAATATGAACTTCTTTTTTCAAGTTAGGAAACAGGTGTGAAGGCATACAGTATCAGCTCACAATGACTAGGATTCACTGATCAGCAAAGTCATATCCTAATCAGTAGAGAAGCAGGGACACATTTGAAGTGAAGAGATTACAGCTAATGCACAGCACACTAACAGATAGTAAGGATAAATAAGGAAATTTGTAAAAAATTATCATGAAGCATCGAGTTAAACAAAAATATATGAACTAAATAGTCATTTGATTGCCCTGTAAGATTTGAAATTTTTAAAGCTATAATCCATGTACTATTCCTCTGAATAATGGTCAATTATTTAGGGCCTAATACTGACCCAGACGGATTCTCCACTATTCCATTCTCACATCTTCTCTGGTAGTTGTGCTCTAAATTGTCTATGTCTGATGGTTGAAAATTATGTTTACTATTTAATTTTGTGAGGATCAGCAAATGTTACTTACAACATAGTTAGGACTCATTATGCCACAGTAGATGGACAAAAATTGAAAAGTATAACTCCAAAGTAAAGAGTATTCATAAATTTTTCTAAATTCCCTTGATTTATCATTTCATGAAAATAGTCACAGATTCTACAGTCATTGCCTCTTCTACTATGTGACTTGGTTGATTAAAAAATCCTGGCTGTTGACTTTTCAAAAAGAAGTTTTCTGAGATATAAGAAACTATTTTCCTGTTTCTCACCAAACTGCTAGGAAGCAGGTATAAAATAAAGTCAATGCTCAGAGGCAGAGACCTGAGGTCAAGGCTTAGATATGACTTTTATCAGCTTCATTGACTTTAGGAAAATTAATAACTTCTTAACATTCAATTTTTTTAATGTGACTAAATTCTTACTTTGCAGTGATATTATAATTAAGATAAATATAATTATCTAGAATTATACACTATCCAGAATTGTTCCTGACACATTACAGGTGATAAAAAATAAATTTTCTTCAAAAGTATTAATAAATACTTTTTTCAAGAAGTGTTGAATGAGCTTTGTCTCCTATGACAACCAATGGTAGAGCTCCCTGGGACCGTGCATTTTAAAGAAGGCTGACATGACATCTAGACTCAGCGATTTGTATGGAATCATGAAGGGGTGTGCAACATGCATGTAACATATATTTTATTTTTCTTGAAAAATTTGTTACTTGCTCAAGGTCATACAGCACCACCTCAATTAGAATTGAGTTCTCTTGGTTTTGTATTTTATAGACATTCTAGTTGGAATAATATTTTTGTTGAGATAGAGACTTAGTAATATAACTAGAAATGATGGGCATGTAAGAGACATTGGATGTTGTGTCTTTTGAGACAGGTGAGCATGTATGACCATTAGTCAGACCTAAAATAAAACAATGCATCTGCTATAGATGGAGTTATTTAGAGCAAGTGACATTGATATAAATCCTGATAACAGAAAGGTATTTTTATGTTTATTTTCACTGTTATATATTTCAAGAAATATTTGAAGCAATTTGTTTGATTTAATATGTTTTGGTCAAGGAAATTGGCCAGACTCTGAATGGGTTTACACATGGTAGTTGTACCCAGACAGGAATAAAGGTAAAATGAATAACATGTCTTTTCTTTTAACTTTAGTTTTGCAACTGGATTATTTTATTCTTAATATGTAACTTCCTCAGCAGTTATATGCTACTTTAGCATTTTTTCAACCAAGTATACATTTGATTCATAAAAACTGATGCATATAGTTATATCTTGAATAGTCCCTGGGATATCACATCTTTAGAAGCTCCCAGGATCATGTACATAAACTAAAGTTTCAATAGATTGACTTTTAAGATTTAGATAAGAAATACTTTCATCATTCTTGAGGGATCTTTAGGTACTTTTAACCTGAGAAATCAACCAAAATATTTAAAATTGCTGTTCCTCCTTCTCTAAGCAGGGCATCATTCTTCCCTATGTTGTGCTTAATTGTAAATATGTGTCAAGCATAAACTTAACCACAGTTTGTAGGATTGTGTTCCTAAACTTCAACATAAAGTATCCAATTTACTACCACTAGACAGTGATAATGTTCATGGGGCTCTCAAGGCAAGAATACTGAAGTGGTTTGCCATTCCCTTCTCTTGAGAGTCCCTTGGACTGCAAGGAGATCCAACCAGTCCATCCTGAAGGAGATCAGTCCTGAATGTTCATTGGAAGGACTGATGCTGAAGCTGAAACTCCAATACTTTGGCCACCTGATGCTAAGAGCTGACTTATTTGAAAAGACCCTGATGCTGGGAGGGAGTGGGGGCAGGAGGAGAAGGGGATGACAGAGGATGAGATGGTTGGATGGCATCACCGACTCGATGGACATGAGTTTGAGTAAACTCCGGGAATTGGTGATGCACAGGGAGGCCTGGGGTGCTACAGTCCATGGAGTTGCAAAGAGTCGGACACGACTGAGTGACTGAACTGAACTGAGAGAGTGATAGGGCTTTCCTGGTGGCTCAGATGGTAAAGAATTGGCCTGCAATGCGGGAGACCTGGATTCGATCCCTGGATTGGGAAGATCCCCCGAAGAAAGGAAACGGCTACCCATGCCAGTATTCTGGCCTGGAGAATTCTACAGAGTAGTCTGGCAGGTTACAGTCCTTGCGGTCATGAGGAGTCAGACATGACTGAGCGATTTTCACAGACAGTGATAACCTGTTAGAAATATAATCCTAACACATATCTGCAGAAGACTATTATAGACTGCACTTTTTGAGAAACAGAAAGCTGAGGATAAGGCTGGAAAGCAAGGAAATTCCCTAGAGAGTCAAAAAACTATTGGCTGTGATGTAAAGGCAGAAGAGAGACAGAGAAAGGGAGAGAGAGAAAGAGAGAGAAATATCTTTGATGATTCAGAAGACTGCTAATTAGGTTATAAGCATAAATATTTCTAAAAATGTCATCAGGGCTCACAACCCAAAACATGATAAAAGAAAAATCCTAATAACACCTTTAAAATATCTGAACTAGAGATGAACTGAATCTACCAAATGGCACAATAAAACTAAGACTGATAAATTTCAACCACAGACAAAAGTGACTCAATCACCTTTAATAGCAGCTTGACAGAGCAAAAGACATGCTCTTTTCTAAAGGTAAATTTCAAAGTATAAACTTTAGTTTAAATTTAAAATATATACTTTAGTTTATACTCTTTATTTTAAAATGTAAAGGTGAATTTTGGCAAATATATATCTTTTGAGATACAGAAAGAAGTAGGAAAAATTGACCAATAATCAAAAGCAAAAATAGCCAATAAAGTCTGATCCATAGATGGCCCACATGTTAGAATCATCAGAAAAAAAAAGAGTATAAAATAACTTGCTAAGTATATTGAAATATCTAATTGACTAATAAATGAACAGATGGATAATTTCAACAGAGAAGAATAAAAAAAAGACTTCAATAGATATATCAGAATTTAAAAAAAAATAATATTTTAAAAATATTGAGTTTTTAAAAACTGAGCTCACTTGATGAACTAAATTTTAAACTGGACCCCACAGAAGAAAAGTGAATTTTGAAGACAGATTAATATAAAAATCTCCTGACCCAAGGATTGAACCCAGGTGTCCCACATTTTGGGCAGATTCTTTACCATCTGAGCCACCAGGGAAGCCCGAAATAAAATATAAAAAAATAATCTAAATAGCATGTTCTTATATGTATATTAATGGGGATCCAAGAAAAGGAGAATAACACATAAGAAACATTTACTTAAAAATTAATTAATAAAGTTTTCCATAATTAATAAAAAATGTTAATCTACAAATCCTAAAACTTTAATAACACAATGCAAGATAAATGTAAAGGAGGTCTCATAAACACATCATGGCCAAAATAATGAAAATCAAAAAAGAAAGAATAAAATGTAACAGCAGCTAGAGAAATAATGGACAATAGATACCTCATTATCACTGTCATCATCATTGTGATCATGATCATTGCAAGAATGGGAATAAAAATCGAAGAAGGAGGGGGAGGAGCAGAGGATAGGGAGAAGGATAATGAGAGGAAAATAAAAGGAAGCATTAAAACTGAAGCATTAAAAAAAAAACATCCATTATATACTATTTACAGGAAGTATTCTTTAACTATAAAGATACATGTTGGATTAAGTACAGGCATGGAAAATATATACCATAAAAATGGTAAGAATAAGAAGCAGGTGAGTCTACGTTTATATCAGAGAAAGTAGTCTTTGAGACAAGGATTGCCGGAGAATGGGAAGGAATATTTCATAAAAATGAAAAAGGTCAGTCTCTAAGGAAGCATAATAATCCTAAATGTCTATACACCTAGTAAGAGACTATACAAATACATGTTGGGAAATTTAACAGAAAAAAGGGAGGAACAGATAATTCACAGTCTTAGTGGTAGATTATAACACACCTCTTGATTAAATAGACAAAATCAAATACATGTATAAAAGATTTGAGCCACAATATCAAAGAACTTGCTTCAAATAAAATTCATGGAAATCTACAACCTGACAACTATAGAAAACACATTCATTTCAAATGCACATGGAACATTTATCTGAGTGAACAAAGTGGACCATAAAAGAAATTTTGGCAAATTTCAATGCCTTGAAATCAGGCAGTGTTTTCTAATAACTTCATTATAATTAGAAAGTCTAAGAATGTTATCCAGACAATACAAAAATATTTGAAAATTAATAAACACACTTCTCTATTTGTCATGAACTAAGAAAAAAATCACAAGGAAAATTAGAATGTTTCAGACTGAAAAAAGATTAAAACACAAAATTTGTTGGACGATGTTAAAACAGATGTTAGTCAGGTTAGCCTACTATAACAAAGTACCATACACTAGACTGTTTACAAACAACAAACATTTGTTCCTTACAGTTATTGAAGCAGGCAGGCCCAAGATCAAAGTTCTGTCTTTTTGCTGTGTCTTACAGGATCTCTTTGGGGTCTTTTCTGTAAGAACATTAACCCCATATATGAGAGCTCCATACTCATGGCCTAATCACTTTTCAAAAGTCCAGCCTCTTAATAACATCACATTGGGGATATGTAGGATTTCAGGATTTCAGCAGATGAATTTTTGGGGACACAAGCATTCAGTACATAACAGTAGTTTCTCATAGAAAGAAGTATAATTTTAAAACTCTATGTAAGAAGAGATTTTGCAAATAAAAAATTCTAAACTTTTACCCTAAGAAACTAGAGGAGGAAAATCACATTGATTCCAAAGTAAATAGAGGGAAACCATAAGTATAAATGTGGAAATCAGTAAAATGGAAAACAGAAACAAAATAGATTAAAAATCAAAAAAGTAAAATAAAATGGAGAATACTAATGAGACTGCCACAGTCTTGTGAGATGAATTAAGTAATACAAATAAAAAGCACAAATAGCAATATCAAGAATAAAAAGCCATTACTACAGATTTCACAGATATTAGAAGAAAGATACAAAAGACAACTTATGGCAATATACTGAATACCAAGAAGAAATAGAAAATTCCTTATTAAATTGGATTTTTAACAAAAATTCTACTACTGAAAAAACAGCTCCTCTGGTCCCAGGTGGTATGGACAGTCAGTTAATTCTATCAAAGATTAAAGAGAAGAAATATAACTTGCACAGTATCGTACACAAATTCTTTCAAGATCTGAAGGAGAAAGAAGAAACATTTTCTGATTCATTTTAAGAGCCACTGATGCTAATGTTAAAACCAGATAATGACATTATAAGAACAAAACAACAGCACACAGATCAATCATCCTCAAGAACATCTATGCAAAATTTCTGCACAAAAATCTTAATAAATCGAATCCACTGA
This sequence comes from Odocoileus virginianus, assembly GCF_023699985.2. Taxonomy (NCBI): domain Eukaryota; kingdom Metazoa; phylum Chordata; class Mammalia; order Artiodactyla; family Cervidae; genus Odocoileus; species Odocoileus virginianus. Next base: position 33,303,821 of record NC_069675.1, on the reverse strand, counting down.
TATATAAGAAGGATGATATTAATACAAGCATATTTTCCCAGGATAGAAAGGTTGGTTTAATAATCAAAAACTAATCATGTAAATCATCACTTTCTAGAGTAAATGGAAAAATATATGATTAATCAATATAGGTAGAAAAAGACATAAAATTCAGCACTCATTCATTTTGATGGTCTTTTAACAAACTAAGAATAGACAGTATCTTACTATATGTTATAAAAAAATCATCCATGAAAAAATATCTATAGATAACATCATACTTAATAGTGAGATATTGTATGCATTCCCTCTAAGATCACAAATAGGGCAAGAACAGACTTCAGAAATAAAAATCACATATTTACAGTCAATTGATTTTTGAGTTCAATGATAAAAGCAATCTTTTCAACAAGTACTTTTGGAACAGTTAGATATCCATATGGAATAAATGAACTTTGACTTCTATTTCACTTGATAGGCAAAATCTAATTTGAAATAGATGAATCATAGCTAAAGTCATAATGTGTTTATAAGAAAATATATCAGATTACTTATACAACTGTAGCTTAAATGAAGATTTCTTATATTGGGGAAGAAAACTCACTATCCTTAACAGAAGAAACAAATTAATTAAAGCTCATCAAAACTGAATATATCACTCCATAAAAAGGCCAGTCACAAAAATAAACAGGCAGCCCACAGACTGGGAGAAAATGCTCTGTCCTTAGTATAAACATCTGACAAAAGCTTTGCATCTATAAAAACCTGTATAAATCAAAACTAGAAAAGCAAATATCCAACAATAGTAGGAAGAATATTTAACCATATACTCCCAAATAAGTATGTAAAACTGACCAATAAATGCATAAAAAGATATTGCACAACATTATTCACCAGACAGATATCAATTAATTAGGGAATAACTGTCCACACCTACACAAATGCTTAAAATAAAGGATTCATATAGCAGTAAGAACTGAGGATGTAGAACAACTGGAACTGTCATACTTTGCAGGGAGTGTAAAATGGTGCAGTTGCTCTGGATAAACATATGGTAGTTGGTTATAAAGTTAAGAAAAAACCAACTCTATAATCAAGAATTTCACTCTTTCATGTTTACTCTTTAAAATAAAATATCTACAAAAAGCTTGTAAATGTATGTTCATAAAAGTCTTATTCACAATAATCACAAAGGGGAAACATACCAAATGGTCATCAATAAGACTATGGTTTAACAAACTGTCGCACATTCATACAATGGCATATCATTCCACAATAAAAAGGAAATAAGCATTCTTGCCCCCCACGAAAAGTTGAGTGTTTCCTAAGAATTATCTTTGTAGAGTATACATTTTCTGATAACTGAAAATCTAAAAACTGTAGTCTTCTACAAAAATGATTCCTAAAATGTGCAATCAGCATCAGGGCTTATTTTACAATAACTTTCTTGGTGTCTTATTTTTACTCATTCAACAATATATTTATTCATTATTTAGTACAGGATAAACATTAGTCTTAATACTATATTTGGAAACATAAATAAGATTCCTACTCACATGAGATATTTACTGAGGAAGTAACACTTATAAAACCATAATAATTTTGCATTAGTTAAAGGTGTAATAAAGGAAAACAAAATAGAAGAAATATAAAGAAGTATGATGGTAAGAATGGATATATGGTAAGAAAAGGGATTAATTATCTAAATAGGATAGAGATGAACTCTATGAAGAATGAAAAATTATCCTGATAGCTGGTACAAAGATCTCCTAAAGAAGAGAAAGTGATAATATTCTAATTATTTTGGAGGTAATTTGATTTGCAGGGACACTATTGGGGATTACCACTTTTTTCCCAAAATAATCTTAACATTTTCATGATATAATCTTTTCAATAATAAGGAACTAATTCAACTCAGTCTAAAGAACATGCAAAAAATACATTTTGTCCAGTTCAATTATGTATTTTAAGAAATTACTAGTTAATAAAGTTGTGATCAAGTATATATTCTAAAGGAATTTTAAAGAGCTGGAGATTTGTATATTCGGGCTTCCCTGCTGGCTCAGATGGTAAAGAATTCATCTACAATGCAGATATCCAGGTTCTATCCCTGATTCAGGAAGGTCCCTTGGCTAAGGTAATGGCCACCCACTCCTGTCTTCTTGCCTGGAGAATCCCAGAGACTTTGGAGCCTGGTAGGCTAAAGTTCATGGGTTCACAAAGAGTTAGACACAACTGAGTGACTAACACCACTTATAAATATATTTTTATTTGATAAATAAAAAAAAATTGTATATTTAAGTGACAAACTAAAATACTTTCCAAGAGTATCTGAAACAATTTAGTCTTAAACAAGGTAGGTAGTACAATGTAAACCTTGTTTATAGTATTCATTTTCCCAGAAAAGGAAGTTTCTTGTATTCTAAGTACATAGTATAAAACAAGAAAAAAAAATCCTATCACAACCCTCCAAAAGAGCAAAGATTTAAATTATAATAAATTTTGTTTGTGACAAATGATGTCGTTGTCATCATTCTAAAAGAAAATACCAATCCATAGACACAGAATTTTGTTAAGATTGAAAAGACTTCTAAGACTTATAGATTTAAAACTTCTAGACTAAATAACTCTAATGCCTCCATAAGTGTAAATATTTAGTCCTGAACACCTATCTCTCTGGGGTCATTTTGACATGTCTTTGATTAATCAACTCAGCTGGTTTATATTGATACATGGAATCGGACTGGCTACAAAAGGCACAATGCCTTCTGGTCACACTTTGTTGACTTTCACCAGTGAGTAGCAACTGTATACCTCATTGTTAGCTCAGGCACAAGCCATATTCTTTCCATTCTCTCCTTGTTATTTCCTCACATATTCTGAATTTAGAAGCTTCACTATACCAAGTTTGTTTCTGAGGCTTTAGGCAGCCAGCTATTTCTGAAAAGCCCATACAAATCAAGGAATAGCTAGTTTCCTTTTGATGCCTACTTGATTTTGATGCATACCTTAAAGATCTCTATGCAAAGTTCTTCTGTAAACATGAGTGACTCCTGAAGCTTATTTGTTAGTGCTCTGCAAATCAATGTAGTGCTTTTGAGTAAAGAAAATCCCTGAATTTAACTATTTTATAAACTTTTAAATTGTAGAAGGGCTTAGAATCCCTTTCTCCTGCCCTAAAATCATGTTGTGGGCTACATGAGTGATGAAGCATTGAAGTTACGAGCTATCAAAATTTTCAGCGAATATTTTCATCTTTTAATTAGATTGCTTAGTAACTGTAGAATAAGTATATTTTCAAATTTACTTATCTTTTTATTGCAATTTTGCACTTCAGGAATAACATCATTGGCTTCCCTGGTGGTTCAGATAGTAAAGAGTCTGCCTACAATGTGGGAGACCCAGGTTCAATCCCTGGGTGGGGAAGATCCCCTGGAGAAGGAAATGGCAATCCACTCTAGTATTCTTGCCTGGAAAATCCCATGAATGGAGGATCCTGGCAGGTTATATACCATGGGGTCACAAAGAGTCAGACATGACTGAGCAACTAACACATCTTATTTTAGTAAAATTTTATAAAACTAAATTATATAATATCATTTATGCTAGTGGAGTCATTCAGAATCACACTTGTTTATTCACTTTTATCAGAAAACCTCTAAAGAATTTACCATCTCAAAATTCAATATGCTTCCATTGAGGCTCCAACCAAATTATTCATTCATTCTGTTGGTGAGTTAATAATGATATGAACGAAAAAAAGAGCTTTGTGACCTCAGGCAGACTAGAGAAAACTAAATCAAATTCCCTAAGGATCTGGGGAGAGCGTAGAGTATTTTCCCAAAGTGTATTGTGAACATACTTCCCTGGCTTCCCTGGTGTCTCAGTTGTAAAGAATCTGCCTGCCAAGCAGGAGACTCAGATCCAGTCCCTGGGTCAGCAAGATCCCCTGGAGAAGAAAATGGCAACCCACTCCAGTACTCTTGCCTGGGAAATCCCATGGACAAAGGAACCTGGCAGGCTACAGTCCAAGGGGTCACAAAAGAATCAGACACTACTGCACGACTAAACAACAACACTGTGAATGTGACCTGATCTGATCCGCCATCCCACTTTCCATTCCTTTGACCCTTGTGGAGCAAAACCACATATAACACTATGCTTTCTGATGATCAGAATTTAAAAAAAAAAATGATAAAAGCAACAAAAAAGTCAACCAAAATATGCAGGAAAAAAAATGTGATCTAAATTTAAATTTTAAAAGAATGACAGATATCATGAAAGCACAGTATAATATCAAAACACAGAATAAAAGTACTAAAAAGATGTCAATCATGATGAGCATCTTTATTAGTAATTTTATTATTAAGTACTTTTTTACATCTTTATTAGTATTTTTATTATTTATTATTAGTTTAAATTTATTATTTATTAGTAGTAGTACATCATTAATACATCCATTCCCTCTTATTTTTCATGTAATTTGTTCAAAGTAGTGTTTTTGGTCTCATTTCTTTAAGTGTCTTTTCTAAATTTCCAGCTTTCTTAATTCCTATTCCTGCCTTGAGTTATTTTCCACTGTCCTGCAACATACACACATGCATGTTTCTGGACGATTTTCTGGAACACACGTGCAATAGTCTCTGGATAGATTTTCTTCACCCTCTCCAACACATTTGTACTACTTTAGCTATGTTCCTCTGCACTGTTTTCTAATTTTCTAAATATTGTTATTCCTTGGAGACTTCACTAAACTTCTCATACAGTATAAAGCTCTCCAACTCTCTAATTCTTTAAGAAATTTTGTTAGTATTTTCTAAAGTTTGCTGTCAGGCTGCTTGAAACCTAGTATCAAGAAGAGGTGATTAAGAAGATGAAATTGGGCAAGTGGTCTTAGGAACACTGGTGAAGCCAGGACTGGGACTCAGAAAGCCAAAAGAGACTACAGGCAAACAAGTGTCTAAACCAGCCACAGAAACGTGGGGAAAAAGCACACATAGTACCCTGCAAAGTGCAGCTGCACTGCTTGTTGCTGGGCCTTCTGGCTGTTTGTCCTTCTGGCTGTTGTTTGTCCTTCTGGCTGTTTGTCCTTCTGGCTGTTGTTTTTAGTTTCCGTGTGTAGATGCTTCAGCCCCTAAGTGTGTGAAAAGGTGCTGAAAAACTCATGATATGTTATTCCAGCCTTCACTAGTCTCTTTTTTTTCTGTAACACTCTTAGAAATCATTACATGGTTAAAATATAAAATTGTATATGTCTTAGATAATATAATCACACGCTTAAAATACATTTGTACAAGATCTCAGAGATAATACAGTGCAGGACTTTTTAACCTTTTTGTCTTTTGTTTTAGACTCCTTCAGAAGTCTGGTGAACTCTGTAGACCATTTTTCAAAATAATGTTTTTGTATGGATAAAATATAATACATAGGATTACAAAGAAATCAACAGTATTGAAATACAATTGTTAAAATATTTTGAAAATGCCTAATTTGTGATACAGTAGTATATGTTTTTATGTATTAACATTCCATGTAAAGAATAAAATAATGTTATCTCAAAATATTTTCATCTATATGCAATATCTATAATGTGATATGAAAATATCTGTGACTGATTCCTCATGGTGTCCAATTCACAAGTGCCATTAATAGTTGTATCTATCTATACTCATAATGGAAGGATAGTACTAGATTTCTATCGGAAGTTGGTGAAGGATCCCAGATTTAGCACCCCGATCTAGTGAAATTTTTCCTTTTACGTGTAAGGAAATGATAGGGGGGAAGAGCAGCTTGTCCAACATCATAAATCTTAGTGAAAAGCATTTGAATTAACAGAAATCACATCTATCCCCACCAAACGCCAGGGTTCTTAATACCACACTCTGTTAATTCATGAGCTTTCATTTTAAGATCATCACAAACGTTAGTGTGTAAATTGGAGGCATATCTTCATAAATTCTCAGAAAGTATCCTGTAAATGAGGATTTATTATGCTGCACTCACCTCTGTCTTATAAATTACTACCTTACACCAGAATGATCTGTATATCAATCTATCACCTCCAATAGCCAGTAAAGTCTTATAGAAAAATCACTGTGAGATATTTATCTCATTATACCTGAGTCTTTGTAAAGACTTTGTGGTATATTGGAACCAAATATAATTTACTAATTTGTTTATTAAGTCACTGTCCTTCACAGTTCGTTTTTGTTTCATGGGGCATATTTTCGTTTCCTCACTGAACTGAAAGCTTCTGGTGACAGTTTTCACAGACTTCTATATTCTCAAAAGTACTTAACACAATGCCATGCACACTTAATAAAGATTTCTACAGAGAAAAATTAAGTATTTTTGAGAAGGGATGATAATATAATGATTAATATAAATTAAAACCTATATTTTAAATGTTTCTCAAAATATTATAGAAAAATTAATATTAAAATTTACATTATTAATCAGCTTTACATATTTTATATGTTTAATGTATAATTAAAATATGATATTTTAAACTTTTATACGAATGCATTGGTTTGGAAAGTATAATACTTTTAATTATTTTCCAAACAGATAACCTAGACAAAGAGCATTACTAGTCTAACCCTTGCCAAAGAATCTGCAACTGTGTTTTAAAGGGTGGTATTTCAGAAATAAAAGGACATACATGTTGGGATATTTAGGACATGAACTTAATTTGAATTTTCCACAAACCATATTTTTTTCACATCTTCTATATTTGGATGTCATCTAATTTCACAGAAGTCTTATTTTCATTACTGTCTGAAGGGAATTAGCTTCTTCACAGGTATGATTACTTATCCTGTTGTGGTGAGTGGTTTTATCTTTATATCAAGCTGTTAGCCATCTGAGTTAACTCCCTCAGATGCTGTTGCTATCTCAAGTCAGCTTGAGATCCAAAATAATACACAAAGATAACAACAGCTACACCATTAACATGGATAACATGTTCTAATCCTACTAACAACTTTTCTTGACAATTTTTAATACCTTTTCTAAGTAACTTTTTAAAAGTTAATTTCCATTTGAGACATGATAATAATAGGAGATTATAAATGATCAGATAGTCTTTGTCTGTTATTCTGTCTTGCTGATTGTCTTTAAAATTAAGGTTTCATTATCTCATAATACTAATTAATTTACTTAACATCCAAGTCCATGGATTTTACTATATTTGATGGTAGAAATCATATTTTATTAAAATTCTTTATATTATTTCTAGTTGAAATTTAAATTGGCAAATTTCAAATGTAATACCAACTTTTGAAAGGAAAGGGTCATGAGATACTGGTATGATGTAACTTTGAATTTGTCCCAGTGATTTAAAACTTAGAATGATACTTTTAATTTTCACTTTGTTACAGGATCTTTTTAGTTGGTGAAGAATGAGAACTATTACTATTCCACTGTCAGTTTTCTCTCTTCCCTTCCTTTTCTTTTCCTTTCTCTCCCTCTCTCTTTCATTCTCTCGTTATTTCCTTCTCTTTCTACCAAACATTCACGACATAGTAATAATAACAATGATAATAAATTCACAGAATTATTTTCAAATGTTACCTTATTACATTTGTATAACAATCTTGTGTAGTAGGTATTCTTGCTCTCTTTTTTTAAAAGAAATATCCAAGAGGATAATTACCTTTCCTTATTCATTCAGCTCTGATTCTTTCATTAATAAAAAGTTTGGTCACTTAAAACTAAATTGCTTGAGTTTCAAATGTCATTTCAACTTTAAATAAAGCAAATAATCATTAGGATAAATATTAATATTCATTATCATGGGGTAAAATACATAATTAATATAAAAATTTATCAATGTAGTACATAAAATTTTCCCCAAAATCAATTTTAAATTGATTTAAATTTAAATTTTAATTTTAATTCGTATCCTAATTTCTTTTAAAAATTATTGTAGAAGGCAGAGTGACACCATTATACTATACCCATATGCTACAGAAGTGAAACTGAGGTAATTCAATGAACAACGATTGGGTTTACTTACATAATTTCCTTGTACACATTAGGCAAGAAACCTGCAATCAAGTTAAAATTCAATTGCATAAAATAAATTCTTACATGCTAGAACTGCCCCTTTCTTTATCTTACTATCACACTGTTAGCAATCTGAGTTGATGCCCACAAATTCCTTTTTTAAAAATCCTCTCCCAGTTGTTTTAAAAGGAAAATGATCTCTCATTCAGACCCAGAAGTGAAGGGAATCTACTTCAAATTAAAAATACACTTCAAATTAAACAAAAAAATCTCATTTGTTCATTGCATAAATATTATTTTCAATCATTTATTACAGCCTCCCTTTTGAAAAAACTTTCACTCTTTCCTTTCAGTTCAGTTCAGTTCAGTTCAGTCACTCAGTCGTGTCCAACTCTTTGCAACCCCATGAATCACAGCACGCCAGTCCTCCCTGCCCATCACCAACTCCTGGAGATTACTCAAACTCATGCCCATCAAGTCAGTGATGCCATCCAGCCATCTCATCCTCTGTCGTCCCCTTCTCCTCCTGCCTCCAATCCCTCCCACCATCAGGGTCTTTTCCAATGAGTCAACTCTTTGCATGAGGTGGCCAAAGTATTGGAGTTTCAGCTTCAGCATCAGTCCTTCCAATGAACACCCAGGACTGATCTCCTTTAGGATGGACTGGTTGGATCTCCTTGCAGTCCAAGGGACTCTCAAGAGTCTTCTCCAACATCACAGTTAAAAAGCATCAATTTTTCGGCACTCAGCTTTCTTCACAGTCCAACTCTCACATCCATAGATGACCACTGGAAAAACCATAGCCTTGACTAGACAGACCTTTGTTGGCAAAGTAATGTCTCTGCTTTTTAATATGCTATCTAGGTTGGTCATAACTTTCCTTCCAAGGAGTAAGCTTCTTTTAATTTCATGGCTGCAATCACCATCTGCAGTGATTTTGGAGCCCCAAAATATAAAGTCTGACACTGTTTCCACTGTCTCCCCATCTGTTTCCCATGAAGTGATGGGAACAGATGCCATGATCTTAGTATTCTGAATGTTGAGTTTTAAGCCAACATTTTCACTCTCCTCTTTCACTTTTATCAAGAGGCTCTTTAGTTCCTCTTCACTGTCTGCCATAAGGGTGGTGTCATCTGCATATCTGAGGTTATTGATATTTCTCCCAACAATCTTGATTCCAGCTTGTGCTTCTTCCAGCCCATCATTTCTCATGATGTACTCTGCATATAAGTTAAATAAGCAGGGTGACAATAGTAGCCTTGATGTACTTCTTTTCCTATTTGGAACCAGTCTGTTGTTCTATGTCCAGTTCTAACTGTTGCTTCCTGACCTGCATACAGGTTTCTCAAGAGGTGGGTCAGGTTGTCTGATATTCCCATCTTTTTCAGAATTTTCCATAGTTTATTGTGATCCACACAGTCAAAGGCTTTGGCATAGTCAATAAAGCAGAAATAGATGTTTTTCTGGAAGTCTCTTGCTTTTTCGATGATCCAGCAGATGTTGGCAATTTGATCTCTGGTTCCTCTGCCGTTTCTAAAACCAGCTTGAACATCTGGAAGTTCACGGTTCACGTATTGCTGAAGCCTGGCTTGGAGAATTTTGAGCATTACTCTGCTAGTGTGTGAGATGAGTGCAATTGTGCCATAGTTTGAGCATTCTTTGGCATTGCCTTTCTTTGGGATTGGAATGAAAACTGACCTTTTCCAGTCCTGTGGCCACTGCTGAGTTTTCCAAACTTGCTGGCATACTGAGTGCAGCATTTTCACAGCATCATCTTTCAGGATTTGAAATAGTTCAACTGAAATTCCATCACCTCCACTAGCTTTGTTTGTAGTGATGCTTTCTAAGGCCCACCTGACTTCACATTCCAGGATGTCTGGCTCTAGATGAGTGATCACACCATCGTGATTATCTTGGTCATGAAGATCTTTTTTGTACAGTCCTTCTGTGTGTTCTTGCCACCTCTTCTTAATATCTTCTGCTTCCGTTAGGTCCATACCATTTCTGTCCTTTATCGAACCCATCTTTGCATGAAATGTTCCCTTGGTGTATCTAATTTTCTTGAAGAGATCTCAAGTCTTTCCCATTCTATTGTTTTCCTCTATTTCTTTGCATTGGTCACTGATGAAGGCTTTCTTATCTCTCCTTGCTATTCTTTGGAATTCTGCATTCAAATGGGAATATCTTTCCTTTTCTCCTTTGCTTTTTGCTTCTCTTCTTTTCATAGCTATTTGTAAGGCCTCCTCAGACAACCATTTTGCCTTTTTGCATTTTTTTCCCATGGGGATGGTCTTTTTTTTTTTTTTCTTTCTTTTTCTTTTTTTCCATTTATTTTTATTAGTTGGAGGCTAATTACTTTACATCATTACAGTAGTTTTTGTCATACATTGAAATGAATTAGCCATGGATTTACATGTATTCCCCATCCCGGTCCCCCCTCCCACCTCCCTCTCCACCCAATACCTTGATCCCTGTCTCCTGTACAATGTCACGAACCTCAGTCCATAGTTCATCAAGCACTCTATCAGATCTAGTCCCTTAAATCTATTTCTCACTTCCACTCTTTCCTTTCTTTCCTTTTCTCTGTTGTTTAAAATTCAAAATGAGCTACTTATTGGTTAAGAGAAATCAAGGCATTGATAAAGTTAGAATGTTTGTTTTGAAATGTATATGTGTATCTACTGCAATAATAAATCATTGGGTCAAAAAGTGGTTATTACTATTAAACTAAAAACTGCTCTCATAGGTAGATACTTAAATTGACATAAAAAAAACTTACTTTACATTGGATTTTAACATTATCTTTGATTACAATTTTATTTATTTAAAAAATATTTATTGGCAGTTGACTACATGGTCTAGAATTTCTTAAGTGCTGAGGGTAAGGGTACAAAAATCAACACAGACAACTCTATCTGGTTTACTCAGAGCTTAGATTTGAATGGGTAAAATACATGTCAGAAAATGAGAAGTGCTCTGAAGAAAGATTAAGCAGAGAAGTGGGTTAAGTGATGCTAATACAGCAGGGTACAATTTTTAATAAGGTGGTTAAGGCTGTGAAAATTATTAAGGTTAAGGATGTGAATCATTATAGTGAAAATTGTGAAAGTGACTTTAGAGCAGAAACTTAGCAAGATGAGTGAGCACTCAAGTGTACCCACTCGGTACAAGAAACAGCCAGGGAAGGGGCCTTGAGGCAAGGGCATGCTCTGTCAGGACGGTGTGGCCGAAACAGAGTGTGCATGGTAGAAATAGGAATCCAAACAATTGTAAGGTGAGAAAGTGACCTTTGGACTTGTGGCAGACCTGTGGACTGCCATAAGGACCAACTTTTCTCTGAGTAGGATGGGAAGCTATCAGAAACTCTTGTGTGGTTTTTATATATTAAAAGATATGGATGAATTTCATATTAATTCAGTGGTATGTGTGGACAAATGGAAGTGAACAGGCAAAAGCAGAGACCAGTTAATAGGCTCTTTCAAAAATAAACAAGGAACATGAAAGTGGTTTTTGCTAAGGTGGTAGTGGTTGAGGTGCTGTGAAGTAAATTTTAGGTAGACTTTGAATACCAACAAGATTTAACTACAGATTGCCTATTGACTAGAGATTAGATATGGGATGTGAGGAAAATGTCTGGAACAACTGGAAAAATGGAGTTGCTATTTGTTAGGAAGAGCAGGAGTAGCAGGATTTCAGGGGTGTATTAAGGATTTGATTTAGGGCCAATGAAGTTTGAGATGACAATTATGTATCAAACAGAGATGTTGATTAGAGAGTTGGGTAACTGTGTCTGGAATTCGAATAACAGGTCCAAGCTAGATATGTAAATTTGGAAGTCATCTGCATGAAGTTCTGAGACCAGATGAAAAGCAAAAAGTGAAAGTGAAGTCTCTCAGTCGTGTCTGACCCTCTGCGACCCCATGGACTATATAGCCTACAACGTTCCTCCATCCACGGGATTTGCCTGGATTCCTCAGTCACGAGACAAGACGAAAGCACTTTGCAAAGGAATGTAGACAAGAGAGGAGGGTCATGAGTTGAACTTTGAAGGCTTTTAGACTTTAAAGTTTGAAGAAATGAGGAAAATCAGGGAAAGGTTAAAAAGAAGTGGTCAGTGTGATTAGGAAGGAACCAGGACTCCTGTGACCTGGAAGCTGACAGAAGACATTTCAAGGAGAATGAACAGCTGTGTCTGTTAGGTCAGATAATGGGACTATAGTCAGATATACAACTATAGCTTTTACAAATGTAGAGATGAGCAGTTTGATAGAGTGTTACGTATGAGTTATCAAGAGGCAAGATTTTGAGATAAAAATATGAATAACTATATAAAGGAATATTGCTATTAAGGAAACAAGGAATGGGATGGTAGTGGAAAAAAAGATGTGTAGTCAAGAGAATATATTAGGATACCACAACACATGTTTACAGAAGTAACCCAATAAAGACGGTAACAATTATGATAAAGGATGGAGATAAAAGAATAACTTGAATGATGTCCTTGTGTAGGCAAGGAGGAGAAGGAGTCCCTGAAGAACCACGGACGGAGGTTCGTGACACTGTACAGGAGGCAGTGATCAAGACCATAACCAAGAAAAATAAATGCAAAAGGCAAAATTGTTGTCTGAGGAGGCCTTACAAATAGCTGAGAAAAGAAGAGATGTGAAAGACAAAGGAGAAAAGGAAAGATATACCCATTTAAATGCAAAGTTCCAAAGAATAGCAAGGAGAGATAAGAAAGCCTTCCTCAGTGATCAGTGAAAAGAAATAGAGGAAAACAATAGAATGGGAAAGACTAGAGATCTCTTCAAGAAAATTAGATATACCAAGGGAACATTATATGCAAAGATGGGCTCAATAAAGGACAGAAATGGTATGGTCTTAACAGAAGCAGAAGATATTAAGAAGAGGTGGCAAGAATACAGAGAAGAACTGTACAAAAAAGATTTTCATTAACCAGACAATCCAAGTGGGTCTAGGAAGCATCACTACAAACAAAGCTAGTGGAGGTGATGGAATTTCAGTTGAGTTATTTCAAAACCTAAAAGATGATGCTGTGAAAGTGTTGCACTCAATATGCCAGCAAATTTGGAAAACTCAGCAGAGGCCACAGGACTGGAAAAGATCAGTTTTCATTCCAATCCCAAAGAAAGGCAATGCCAAAGAATGCTCAAACTATGGCACAATTGCACTCATCTCACACACTAGCAGAGTAATGCTCAAAATTCTCCAAGCCAGGCTTCAGCAATACGTGAACTGTGAACTTCCAGATGTTCAAGCTGGATTTAGAAAAGGCAAAGGAAGCAGATATCAAATTGTCAACTCCACTGGATCATCAAAAAAGCAAGAGAGTTCAAGAAAAAACATCTACTTCTGCTTTATTGACAATGCCAAAGCCTTTGACTGTGTGGATCACAATAAACTGTGGAAAATTCTGTAAGAGATGGGAATATCAGAACACCTTACCTTCCTCATGAGGAATCTGTATGCAGGTCAAGAAGCAATAGTTAGAAGTGGACATAGAACAACAGACTGGTTCCAAGTAGAGAAAGCAATATGTCAAGGCTGTATACTGTCACCCTGTTTATATGCAGAGTAACTCATGCTAAATGCTAGGCTGGATGAAGTACAAGATATAATCAAGATTTCCAGGAGAAATATCAATAACCTCAGATATGCAGATGACACCACTCTTATGGCAAAAAAGCAAAAAAGTACTAAAGAGCCTCCTGATGAATGAGAAAGAGGAAAGTGAAAAAGTTGGCTTAAAGCTCAACATTCAGAAAACTAAGGTCATGGCATCTGGCCCCATCACTTCATGGCAAATAGATGGGGAAACAATGAAAACAGTGACAGACTTTATTTTGGGGGCTCCAAAATCACTGCAGATGGTGACTGCAGCCATGAAATTAAAAAACATTTGCTTTTTGGAGGAAAAGCTATAACTGACCTAGACAAGAAATTAGAAAGCAGAGACATTACTTTGCCAACAAAAGCCCATCTAGTCAAAGCTACGGTTTTTACAGTTGTCATGTATGGAAGTGAGAGTTGGACTATAAAGAAAGCTGAGGGCTGAAGAATTGATGATTTTGAACTGTGATGTTGGAAAAGACTTTTAAGAGTCCTGTGGACTGCAAGGAGATCCAACAAGTCCATCCTAAAAGAAATCCATCATGAATATTCATTGGAAGGACTGATGCTACAGCTGAAACTCCAATTCTCTGGGCAGCTGATGTGAAGAACTGACTCATTGGAAAAGACCCTGATGCTGGGAAAGATTGAAGGCGGGAGGAGAAGAGAACGACAGAGGATGAGATGGTTGGATGGCATCACCAACTTGATGGACATGAGTTTGAGCAAGTTCCAGGAGTTGGTGAAGGACAGGGAAACCTGGCATGTTGCAGTCCATAGGGTCGCAAAGACTTGGACATGACTGAGCGACTGAACTGAACTGATAGCAGGGGAACTTTTTGAAATGGTTTGTGACAATGAAAATGAAGCAGGAAATTTTAGAGCCAAGAGACATCTTAGTTCAGATTTCTTTTAAAAATGTATTTTGGGTCTACCTGCAGCATAATCATGGAGAAGGAAATGGGAACCCACTCTACTATTCTTGCCTGGGAAATCTCATAGACAGAGGAGCCTGATGGGCTGTAGTCAATGGGATTGCAACTAGTCACACACAACTGAGTGACTCAGCATGCCCCATAATTACCTGTGTTGCTGCTTTTAAATACAGATTTCTGAACCTCACTACAGACCTTCTAATAAAGACTCCTTTGATATGTAGCCCCAAAATCTTAATTTTTAACAAAGTCTCTCGATGGCTTTTTTACATATAAATGTTTGAGGATGGTTCATCTAGCCCAAATCCTCTTTTTTATAGATGAAGAAACTGAGGCTTGGAGGTGATAATTTACAGTTTTTGAGTCAAATTGATCAGAATGATCTAGATAGCTAGCATTTGAATTCCAATTGAAATATTCTTATCATTCAATAATTTATTCATTCCTTTAATAAAATTTTATTATTTACTCATTTTCAATGCTAAATATTTATATTATCTAATACTTAAAATCTCAGTATAAAAATGGTTCAGAAGTTATCATTGTAGGCAGTTCGAGCAGAAGATTCCTGGAAAAAGACAGCTAGGTAGGCACAGCTTTCTGGACATAAGAGAAGCCATTTTAGGCCTATTATTTTATGATATAAGCTTGGTGACAGAGTTAGACCCCATAGAAGGAGCTACTGTTTTTAAAGAAACTGCAGTAACCAGTAATTACTGGTTTTTAAAGAAACAATAAATGTGAGAACAGTTATTACCAAGCCAGGAAAATAATTTATCCTATCAGAAACAATCTGTTGTAAAGATTCCCAAGTCTGTTTCAAAGGTAAAGATTAGCCTGAAGAACATTTTTGAGCTGTTTAGAATTCAAACCTTCTTGAACACTCACCCACCAGACCAACTAGAACCTAAGGAAAGATGCTGCTAACCTTTGCCAACGCTTGTGACGTCAGTCAACCAGATCCTGAACTCTGTTAACCTTTGCCCCAATTCCATGCTGAATTCTCCTTTGTTCAAACCCTTTCATGAATATATACACACTCTTGGCTTATAATTTCTGCAGTTTTACTGTTCAGAGAGACACTGCCTTGGGAAACATTCCTGGTGTTCTCTGCCGCAGAGTGTTGCAATGGAGCCAGCAACGTGGGTGGTAGAAGAACTTACTGAGCCAGAAGTGAGGTAGAAAGCAAGATTTCTTGTGTACACTGCAAGGCAGCGGTGGGTGAGACCAAGAGGGAACCAGTGCCAGGTGAGAGAATCTAGGCTTCATTTATGGTTCCTTCTGGTCACCCTTGGATTAACTACATATGGTAGTTAGGGCTGGGTGTGTCAGAGTTGTATCTTCTTAGAATGCCAACTGCTTGTGACTGCTGGTAATTTCCATTGGGAGAAGGGCATGATTGTCTTATCTGTAAGGGTAACTTCCCAGCCTAAGATGGCTGTTCTACTGCTAATTGCCACATTCTCTCTAATAAATCTTTCCTTCTCTCACTCTTTGGCTTGGCTGTGTCTTTTGTCTCGACATTTACCAAAAGGTGAACCCAGTTTTGGGGTAACATAATTACTTCTCAGGAGACTGAAGCTAAGTTCTTTAAACAGCTTATCTGTGTTCTGACCTCTAGTTGGCTAATGGTTTTAGGTTTATCCTAAAACTTATCCTCCCTAACTCCATTTCCTTGAGGCAGAAGTGTACTGAAATGTATATTTGCCTACAGTATAGCAAGAACTTTTTCCTGTTGTATCATTTAATCTTTTCCTCATTGAATTAGAAATGTAAAGGAATTGGATCAGGATCACAAAAGCCCAGGTGTTAATTAGATTTACAGTCTTCAACAAGTAATTTAAACTGTTTTTTAGACTGCAAAACTATGCCTAGCTACTTGAAACTTCTGTAGGTTTAAGTGAGAAGATCTCAACTTCTGAAAGAATGTCAACTCGGACCATCAGCTTCTGACTCCTGAACCGTATGTGATACGGAAAGGCTGGAATCCAGCCCACTGTGTGGGAAGTTCCTTCCAACTCATCAGTTATCAATGGCTATGTGTTTCAATCAAGCAGTGAAATGAAGAGCAAATGAACGTAGTTATTTTCCCATATTTCAGTTTGCTGCCTAGGAAGACTGTCACCTGGGACCACCCATTATGCTAATATTATTGCAGCTTTGTCTTTGCATTCCAAAGGGGACAGCTTCCCTGTTCTCACAAACTGTACCCCACTGAAATCCGGAAATATTCGGTTTACATATCCACTGCCACTCTTGACTTCCTCAGGGACCATTTCAAAGTACTAGAAGATGGTAAGCAAATTATTTATTTGATTTCAATGAACTGAGGTCAACAAAACATCTGTTTTCTTCAACTTTGCTATCACCTTTATTTCTGTAGCATTTGCTTGTGCCTGTAATTCATTCTGTCTGCCTATACCACAGAGAATGGTAAGCTAAAATCTATGCTTCCTGTAACTCCTTTACACAGGATTCTAGATGAAACTAAAAGCTATGTGACATTTGCAAAGTAGAAGTGAGGCACAGGCTGTATCTTCTTGCTGCTTTTGTTGACAAGCAAGGTTGTAGAGTTGAGAATGCCAAGATACTATTGAAGACTGAACTTTTGTTTCAGTGCATACACTGTTTAGTTTCATGAATGTCAGAAGCAATAATAGTGCAAAACCAGCTTCTCAAGTTTAGTTAAGCAACACTGGAGTGCTTTTGAACATGACTATCAGTGGCAGCCCACTAATTTTCATTTTTCTGCCTTTCAACTATTTTATTTTGCATTTCCCTATTAAATCTCTGTCTCAAATCTCTTCTGATTAAAGCACCTAGAATGTTTCCCTTAACTGCACTGGACACTGATTGTTGTTTGCTATGTACTTTTTCTCTGCCCTTACTGGAATGTAAACTCAAAGAGGACAAACATATGTCTAATTCACCACTGGACAACTAGCTGATTAACACTGAAACAATTCTTGGCACAGAATAAGGGCTAGTGAATATTGATGGGACCCCTGAATGAATCAGTTAACATAAAACCAAATTTAATTTGTTAAAGAAATAGGTGAAAGCATCTAGATCCCAATATTTTTGGTGCTGATCTTCTTTGTGTATTTATTTTGAACTTACACGGCTTTAGGGAAAGAAACTACTTCAGAAACTAAGATTATGATATTCATGTTTTGGCTTTTCAGGATACGTAAATGTTAACAGTTTCTGTTGAATAGGTTTTCATTTAGGTGTCAACGAATCCCAGTGAAAAAATATGAGTGCTGGATTAGAAGCTTTCATCCATAGCAATGGCTTTCAATGAAGTTATTGCCTTTCTGACAATCTGCATATTCATCCTGGTGAATAAAATCCTATTTTTATAACGTGTTTTGCATGAGGAATCTGGAAATAGCATACATATTGGCTATGCTACAAGGTTCTCAGTTACTCTGGTTCAGCCACACAACCTTTCTTCACTTGCAAATCTGCTTTCCTCTCATCTCCTCTTTTCTCCCTTTTTTTTTTTTTCTTTTTCAAATAAGAATTAGTATCACAAACAGGCTGATGGATATATCTTACAACATGTTAGTCACAGAAATGAGTTAACAACTTTGTGCCATGAAGGAGCTTTAGATATTTTGAAATACTTGGCTTCAGATGGAAAGTGTCCCCTCCAATCAAGTTGGAATTGCTGTTTATATTATTCTTCTCTCTGATCTACAATACTTAATCAGGTCACAAAGTCTTCGTCCTTCTTCTGTGTATTTAAAATTGCTATTGTGACCATCACTAATGGATAGAGTCTATGCGGTTGGAAGCTGCTGCTGTTAATGAAAGCACTTAAAAATACTTTGTTTTCTTATCTGTTTCTTTCCTTTTAATAAGTAGTGTATAACTTTCTAATTTCTATATAGAAAATACACATCTTAACTGGTTCACCTCAAAAAAATTTAGATAAAGAAAAACCTGTCATTGCTTGACTATTTTAAAAGCCACCTAAAAGGGGAAAACAATCAAACCTCTTTTCTTTTTCACAAAGCAATTTTGGGAGCTTTGAAGCAAAGAGCAATTTTAGCCAATAAAAACTGATTCTCTGGAATGCAGCAGGAAAATGTGGCTCGTTGCAACAAAAGAGGGAGTTGGAAGCTGGAGAATTGATGTTACTGCTTCCATTGGGTTTTACGAGTTCATGCAATGCCCTTGTGACGAGACACATTCAGCGTGCAAATAGCTAAAGAGGCACATGCGTGTGCATGTTGATGAGCCTAACGATTCACCATCAACAGCGTGCTTCTTCAGATCTTTTTTTATGTTAAGAGAAGAAAGAACACAAGAAAATGTGTTTTGGAGTTCTCTATTTACACAGGAAGAAATAGAGAAGAGAAACTGGCTGGAGGATTGAAATAAACCAACAAATGAAAGAAGCGCTAAAGGAGAGCAAAGGAGATAAGGGCAGAACTAGAAGAACATTTTTCAGACATTGATGAAATTTTCTCCCTAAGTTCCAAATAAACAAAGCAAGAGGGCTGATTTGGTGTTTCAAGCAAGGAAGGACAAGTAGAAGAAACAAGAAGTGGGTTCTGCTGGCGCATCTAATTCTTAATACATAGTACCATAGAGAATGACTTTTATCAACTGTTTATTTCCTTCCTCCCTTCCCTTTTCTCCCGTCTTACCTTCTTTTCAATTACTGGACTTCATTCTATACATTTTATGGCCTAGCTCTCTGCTTCTGCATATAATGATTCAGACAATTTTTTAAAATTAAATGACCTGATAAAGATAGCATTATCATTTCCTATGAGTTGGAAATATAACTCAGACTTCCTAACTTCCATTCTTTCTCTATAACATCCAATATTATTATTATTACTATTATTATTATGAATAGTAGTTACTTTTCTGGAACTCAAGCATCCTTGAGCATTAACTGTAACAATATTATCCTATAATTTAACATTGTGTAAAAAGCATGATTGATTTTGATAAAACATATTGCAAAGAAACTTAAAAGTTAATATTAAATCACAATGAAAAATTATAAAATTATACTATCTTTAGAAAGAAACTCAGAGTTATCCCATATGGAACCAAGACCAAACAGCAAATTCTTAATCATTTGAAGTAAAATCCATTCCACTTTTTATATTTCTGAAGTGTTAAGGAAGAAGAGAACTAAAAGGCCATGACTAGTTCTAATAACTGAGGGTTTTGGTAGCATTGAAGGATATGATAGATTTGAGATATAAAGAATGAAGTCTGTGGCAGTGAAAAGGAAGTGAATTGTATCACAGTACTGAATATCTTTATGTATTTAGACAAAATTTGCTAGAAAATAATTATCAAACTTTTTAAAAAATTAGGTGATTAAAGTGGCAAGTCAAAGCAATGATTTTGGTATTTTAGGTATAAAACATTTCCAGTTGAATTATGCAAGTAATTGAAAATGAATTTTGTTAAGGAAAAATTCAATCCAAGAATGTAATTAATATCCAATACTTCACTATACATGTCATAACCCTAACAAGAAAAAACTCTAAAAATTTTCATAAAACTGGATTAATGTATCAAGAAGAAATGCCAGGAAAGATTTTCAAAGATCATCTAAATCAGATCCTTAATCTGGTAAGTTAAAGAGTAAGTTCAGTTCAGTCACTCAGTCATGTCTGACTCTTTGTGACCGCGCAGACTGCAGCACACCAGGCTCCCCTGTCCATTACCAATTCCCGGAGTTTACTCAAACTCTTGTCCATTGAGTCGGTGATGCCATCCAACCTCATCCTTATCCTTATCCTTAACCATCCTTGTCGTCCCCTTCTCCTCCCACCTTCAATCTTTCCCAGCATCAGGGTCTTTTCAAATGAGTCATTTCTTTGCATCAGGTGGCCAAAGTATTGGAGTTTGAGCTTCAACATTAATCCTTCCAATGAATATCCAGGGCTGATTTCCTTTAGGATGGACTGGTTTGATCTCCTTGCATCCAAGGGATTCTCAAGAGTCTTCTCCAACACTACAGTTCAAAAGCATCAATTCTTCAGCACTCACCTTTCTTTATAGTCCAGCTCTCACATCCATCCATTATTTTTTGGAGGCTCCTATGCTATGCTAAGTCACTTCAGTCATGTCCGACTCTGTGCAACCCCATGGACAGCAGCCCACTAGGCTCCTCCATCCCTGGGATTCTCCGGCAAGAATACTGGAGTGGGTTGCCATCTCACTGCAAATGGTGACTGCAGCCTTGAAATTAAAAGAGGCTTGCTCTTTGGAGGAAAAATTATGACCAACCTAGACAGCATACTAAAAAACAGAGACAGTACTGTTCTAACAAAGGTCCTTCTAGTCAAAGCTATGGTTTTCCCAGTAGTCATGTATGGACGTGAGAGGTGGATGTAAGTTAGAGAATAAAGCACATAACAAAGATGTTAATTTACTGATAGTTTCTTAAAATAATTTCCCTCAAAAGTCAAACTAGAAACCAATGCAACAGTTTTCTCAACAATACTGGATACAAATAATGGAAGGAATAATTCTGGAGAGTCACAAACTTATTCAAAAGTGGTCTGTTGATCCATACATACAATAAGCTTTGTCTGCAGGCTTGGATAAAAAATTTTATTTAAATATATACCATATTTCATAGACAAGATAGATAGCTAATTAGTTAATTCACACCAAAGCAGTCTGATTTAATAATATATAGTTTTTCTCATATTTTTAAAGTCAATTAAGAATCAATACAATTCCCAATCCAAGATTGACTATTATTATTTGGATGTCTTTCAATATTTTTGATATTTAAAAGAGCCCTCATATTTGAAAATACTGAGAAATGGTTCTACCTCATGAATGATTTATCCCTAACAAGTCAGAATTTAACATAAATGTTTATTGCTGGATGATATTCCATTGTATTTATAGATGTATGACATTTTATTTATTCATTTAGCCATCTCCATCAGTTGAAGATTTGGGTTACTTTCACTATTTCCCTGTTATGAACATGTTGTTTTGAAAATTTGTGTAGCGATCTATATGTGGACATATGTTTTCATTTCTCTTAGCATGTATTTAGTAGTACAATTGTTTATGTTTAATCTTTTTTCAAACTGAGTTTATGCTTATTCTTTTGAGGAACTTCAAAATTATCTTCAAATAATATATTTGTACTATATTGTATTTCTATCAGCATTATATAAGGTTTCTAATTTCTCTACATTTTTGCTAATACTTATCATTACATGTGTCTTTGATTATAGCCATCTCATGGATATGAAGTGGTGTCTCATTTAAATTTCATTTAAAATACTCAAATAGCTAATGATACTGAGTATCTTTTTGTGTTCTCATTGGCCATTTATATATAGTCTTTGGACTTACTGACCTTTAAAGTCATTCCATCCCAAACATTATATCCTGTATGAAGTCTTTATAATTCTGGCCAGTTATAATCTCATTCTTCTCTGACTCAGAATTCCTACATAAAACTTTAGTTAATTTAGTAATGATCACTTTTGATGTAAAAGATACTATGCGAAGAGTACTGAAAACATAAATGTGATTAGATGTTTATATATGGTCCCAGTAGAATGTACAGCCACATCAAGGAAGTAAAATATTTGCATTCAGCCCCATTGAATGCCTTTGGTTTTCCTTTCTGGTTTGTAAAATCAACACTAAATTGCTATTTTATGGTCCAGTGACACGAACAAAGTCAACTGAACTCCAGTCCCAGTCTAAATTGTCTAACTTTGAAATTATCTTAAACTCAAGTAACGAATCTCATCACTTGAAAATGAGTGATGCTGGCTTATTTTTTGTCTTGAAATCTTTAAATTTGCAAGTGAACTTTAAATTGCCTTAAATTAAGTTAACTCAAGCCACCTGAACTCTTCCTTTCTAACGTACAAAGTCATACATAAAATTCTAGAAAAGGCTTACCTCAAAATAGCCTCACCCACTTATGAAAAATGCAAATCCCTGAAAATGGAATTTCATTTGAGTAGTATAGTCATCCTTCAAACTCAAGCTTTATAGAAAAATGCCACTTTCCTATAAGCCTTTCTCTGTATTTGTAAGGCAGTTGATTGATCCCTCTTTTTGCTTACTGTTATATACTATCTTTTAGCTTTGTAATGGCAATCATCATGTTGAAACGTGTTAGCTATTTAAGCCTAACAACCTCCATAAACTGTAAACTTGTTAATGGTATAGACTATGCTGAATTTCCCTATGAATTGAGATATTAGCTCATATTGCTTTTGTTGTAAAACTTATTTGATTATGTGCCATGAATTTTAGATAATTCAGTGAGCATTATTGGATGTCTATTACTGATAGAAAGATGTATTCAGAGTTGAGTCTCATCTCTCTCCCTTGCTACAAAACCCTTTGTGGGTTTTGTAGTCCCCCTGAATAAGTCTGTCTTACCATCTTTAATAAGTATCATAAGTCTTTTCTCTAACATCACTCTAGGCTTCAGTTTGTTTTACTTTTCTTTAATATTTAAAATAGAGTTGGATTATAAAGAAAGCTGAGCACCAAAGAATTGATGCTTTTGAACTATGGCATTGGAGAAGACTCTTGAGAGTCCCTTGGACTGCAAGGAGATCCAACCAGTCCATCCTAAAGGAGATCAGTCCTGGGTGTTCATTGGAAAGACTGATGTTGAAGCTGAAACTCCATTATTTTGGCCACCTGATGCAAAGAGCTGACTCATTTGAAAAGATCCTGATGCTGGGAAAGATTGAGGGTAGGAAGAGAAGGGGATGACAGAGGATGAGATGGTTGGATGGCATCACCGACTCAGTGGACGTGAGTTTGAGTAAAGTCCGGGAGTTGGTGATGGACAGGGAGGCCTGGTGTGCTGCAGTCCATGGGGTCACAAAGAGTTGGATGTGACTGAGCGACGGAACTGAACTGAACTGAATATTTAAAAGGAGGGAGCAAATGACTTTCTAAATGTCCTTCCAGATATAATATGTATAATTTTTGTATTAACTTTTAACTCACTTAATAGGGAAGTCTTTGGTAGGTATTTTCCCCTGCTAGATTTTTAAAAAGAAAATATTTCATTTGTGCTATTTTTATATATTGTTCTTTATACTTCCAACAATGCTAAATACTGTATTACAGATACAAATGGATAAATCATCAAATTAAAAAAAGAAAATAAAACTATGTTCCAAACCTCATAGCTAGCAAATAGTTCAGTCAATATTTAACCCCAAGGCTCTTTCTGTTTCCATAACTCACTATGAATACCTGTAGCAAGTCATCTTTAAGTTCTATTAAAAAACCACAGTGCTTAAGTTTAATACAAAAGTATATCCATCCACAATGCAGGAGATTCAGGTTCTATCCAGGGATCCAGAAGATCCCTGGAGAAGAAAATAGCAACCCACTCCAGTTTTCTTGCCTGTGAAATCCTATGGACAGAGAACCCTGATGGACTAGTGTGTCAACCACAAGTCGGTACTTGCCATTAGAGCTTGCCACCTACTTCTACAATGAGTAAATCATGTGCTGCTGCAGCTGCTGACCTCCAATACCCCCGGAAATGAGGCGCTCAGTGATCCTGTAAAACTGGGAGAATAGGTTTTCAGATAGTTAGATATTCTCAGGAGCTGATTTTATAAGCCCAATTCTATTTCTCCTCATATCTAGAAAAGCACTAAAATCTTTCATGGTAAAGATTGTTCCTTGTGACCACCAGAAGCTTACAAGACCAACAAAAGTTTTCTACAAAAAAAATATGTGCTTGATTGCATGTACTCCCCCTTTGCCAAAATCATTCACATACCGTCCTTTTCCCCCACGTCTTTGGAGCAGTTGCTCAGAGCTATTTGAGTGCTGTCTCCCTGGCTGCGGTCCTCATATTGCCCCAGATGAAACTTAACTCACAACTTTCTCGCTCTGCCTTTCTTTTAGCCAGCAAGGCAATGGGGTGGAAAAGAGTGGAACATGACTTAGCAACTACACAATGGTAACATAACATATGCTATATTTGACTCTAGATTATCTAGGTCATTTTCCTCATCCCTCCTTCCTCTACTCACAATCTCTAACCCAAGTTTACTTTTACTAAAACATATCTAAGGTTTACCCCAGAGTCATATCCTAAATTGCTCCTGTTGTCATATCAGGAGAATTTTTTGGACCTATATTTAGGTGAAAATGTACATTTAGAAAATAAACCTGTTTTGACAACAATTAGAGTTGTCAAGATCAAAGAAGCAAGTGTTACATTCCATGGGTACTTTTTACATGTAATTTCATAAAGCAGCATTTCATTCAACCAGTGATAAAAAAATTATATTATGAAAGCCAAAATAATGACTGAATTCCTCCACCCTGTGTTATTTAAGTCTGTTAATTGCTTTATTTTGAATCCCTGTGGTTTGGTTAATTGAAGTTGTCAAAGTTCTTTAAAATCTCCTTAATCTTGCCAAACTTAGCTTTTGATGAGTCATTTTGAAGTGACTTCTGTGCCACTGTGAAACCTCAACAAATAAGAGTCAAGTGTGTGCATGTTAAGCTGCTTCACTCATGTCCAACTCTTTGCAACCCTATGGACTGTAGCATACTGGGCTCCTCTGTCCATGGGATTCTCTAGGCAAGAATACTGAAGTGGGTTGTCATGCCCTCCTCCAAGGAATCTTCCTGACTCAGGGACTGAACCCACATCATTGACAGGTGGGTTCTTTACCACTAGCCACCCAGGGTTCTTTACCACTAGCCACCCAGGAAGCCCAAAATAGAGTCCTGGTCCACCAGTTTTCTCTGTATTGGAAGGATTTCGAACTCCAAGGTCTAGAGACTAAATCTTATTTGGATGTTTCCTAGGAGAGTTCGGCAATCAGAGTACAATGATGTGGGTTAATATTATGCAAAATTAAACTTTTCAAAACTACCTCTCAAAACATTCTAAATGTCATGTGTAGTGTGTCCGTGCTTGCTGAGTCACTTCAGTCACGTCTGACCCTTTGTGATTCTATGGACTGTAGCCCACCGGACTCTTCTGCCCATGGGATTCTCCAAGCAAGAATACTGTTGTGGGTTACCATGCCCTCCTCAAGGGGATCTTCCCGACCTAGGAATGGAACCATGTCTCTCATGTCTCCTGGATTGGTAGGTGGGTTCTTTAACACTAGCCCCACCACCCAGGAAGCACCATTGTGCTTCTGATAGCCAATACTGATAGCCAATTCTAGCGTGCTAATATTCCAGACCATCTGGGAATTCAGACAACAAAAGAGATACATTTAACAAAAGAAATACACTTAACAAAAAGACTGTCTTGAAAAAAAAAATTACAAACCGACCAATTAGGTCATTTCAGCTTTGAATGCACTTTTAAAAAATCACATTCACCACTTTAAAAAATGCAAGTAGGTAAAGTATAATATTAATTTGGGCACAACAATGTTTGAAGAATAGGAACAAAGATGGAAATTTTTCTTTTTTTAGTAAAGCTGTTAAAAAATAAATATAATTTCAAGACTCCTTCCACTAAAATATGGTAAGGACATTGTGATTTGAAGAACAGCATGAGCAATGAAGAATAGGAGTGAGAAAAGTCAGGATTTGGGGGGAAACAGTGAAGAGTTTAACTCCTGCTTCTGACTAGGCTTAAGACTTTGTGTGGATCAAAAGAAACTGGAAAATTCTTAAAGAGATGAAAATACCAGACCATCTTAGCTGTCTCCTGAGAAACCTGTATGCAGGTAAAGAAGCAACAGTTAGAACTCATGGAACAACAGACTGGTTCCAGATTGGGAAAGGAGTATGACAAGTTTGTATATTGTTACCCTGCTTATTTACTTATATGCAGAGGACACCATATGAAATGCCAGACTAGATGAATCACAAACTGGAATCAAGATTACTGGGAGAAATATCAACAACTTCAGATATGCAGATAATACCTCTCTAACAGCAGAAATTGAAGAGGAACTAAAGAGCATCTTGATGAGGATGAAAGAGGAGAGTGAAAAAGATAACCTAAAACTCAACATTCAAAAAAAACTAAGATCATGGCATCCGGGCCCATCACTTAATGCTAAATTGATGGGGAAAAAGTGGAAACAGTGGCAGATTTCATATTCTTGGGCTCCAAAATCACTGTGAATGGTGACTGCAGCCAGGAAATCGAAAGATGCTTGATCTTTGAAAGGAAAGCTATGACAAATCTAGAAAGCATGTTAGAAAAGCAGAGACATCACTTTGCAAACAAAAGTCTGAATAAAGTTATAGTTTTTCCAGTAGTCGTGTACAGGTTGACAGTTGGACCATAAAGAAGGTTTAGTGCTGAAGAATTGATGCTTTTGAATTGAGGTGCTGGAGAAGACTCTTGAGAGTCCCTTGGACTGCAAGGAGATCCAACCAGTCAATCTTAAAAGAAATCAATCCTGAATATTTATTGGAAGGACTGATGCTGAAGCTGAAGCTCCAATACTTTGGCCACCTGATGTGCAGAGCGACTCATTGGAAAAGACCCTGATGTTAGGAAAGTTTGAGGGGTCAAAGGAGAAGGAAATGACAGACGATGAGATGGTTGAATTGCATTGACTCAATGGACATGAGTTTGAACAAGCTCCAGGAGATAGTGAAGGACAGGGAAACCTGGTGTGCATAAGTCCATGGGGTTGCAAAGAGCTGGACATGACTTGAGCAACTGAACAACAAATACGTGGTAGGTAGAATTCTAAGATGAACCCCAAGAGTCCCTGACCCTGATTTACAAATATTTACCCAGTTATTTCACCAAACATGAATTTAAGAATTGCTATATAGGGATTTTGCAGATGTAATTGAGGTCTTTAATTAGTTGACTTTAAGTTAATCAAAAGGAAGATTATCCTGGGTACTCCTGACCTCATCAGGTCAGTCTTTAAAGAGAGTCAAAGAGATTCTAAGTAGTAATAATTTTTTTCTTCTGACCTTGCAGAAGCAAGCAACTGTGCTGTAGGCTGCCAATGGAGTCAGCCCATGTTGCAAAGAGCTACGAGTAACCTCTAAGAGCTGAATGCATTCCCAGCCTGCAAGTAAATGGGAATGTCAGACCTAGATTTGCAAAAACCTTCATTATGACAACAACTAGTGATCTGGAAAAGAATTTCAGATAACATCAGAGTTTAGCTATCATCTTGATTTAGTCCAGTGAGATGCTAAGCAGAGAAACCATAGGGATTGCACCCAGACTTAGAGAAACAGTGAGATAATAAATGTGTTGTTTTGAGTCATTAAGTTTGTGATCAGTCATTTCACAGCAATGGAAAACAGATATAAGTTTATAGTGAAAAAAATACAAGACAAGACTAGGATATAGAATATGCAATAAAATAGAGTACAAAATATAAATACTGCTGCCTGGAATCTTCAGTGATTTTGTTTGTTTGTAATTAATTTCTTTTCTTTCAACTGTGTTAGCTTGAAAATGATGAAGGTGTTACTTAATTTTATGATTGCCTCTCAAAGTGTATTTAGAATGTATGTGCACATTTTCACTAATACCAACTTTTTCTTTGGTTCAAGTTGTGAAGCTATTTATACCACCTCTTTTCTTATGAAATGTACATATGATTTCTTTTTTTCAATTAGATACAAATATGTTGGACATTTCTGATAATGTGCTAAATACATTATTCACGATTCTGCTTTGGAGAATTTAGAAACATTAATTTTCACATATATCAATGTTTGATTCTAAAAGGTAATTTATTTATTACTGTCTTTGTATCACCTTCTATGAGTAGTTTATGAAGTTCAAGCTACACCTAAAATTAAGAAATTTATAACTTTTATGAACATTTTACATGTATCACAGGTATATTGTAGAACTTTTGAAAAACTTTAGGAACTAAGTTATTTGGGACTGGAAAATATAATTCATCTAAAAATATGACTAATCAACTGGCTGGTTATTATATGCCTTTAGACTGCTGTACGTGTGTGTATAGCTTCACATTTAAATATTGTAATCAATTATATGTGCTCTATGTGTTTTTGTGTCTGCTCTTCTACCTAAATTCACAAATACTTTACATGGCATTTTTATTCCCCAATTCATATTACATAGAGAAGTAGATGCAGATGTAGCAATTATAAATAATCATTAAAGTGAAAAAAACATAGTGAACCTAAAGAAAATAGAATTAAATATTGTATATAATATTATCACCCTGAAAAACATATATGCTTTTAAATATAAAAATGGAATCATATCTCTCAGACATGGTATATTTGTTTCTTATTAACACTGTTACAAACTTGGTGGCTTGAAACAATAGCAATTTTGTTTTTACAATTTTACAATTCCAATGTCCAAAATGGGTTTTACTGGGCCCAAGGTATTGATGAGATCGCATTCTTTTGAGAGTCTTTTGGTAAAAATTAGCATTCTTACCTTTGCCAGCTTCTATATACTTCTGGTATTCTTTGGTTTGTGACTCCCTTTTATCTTCAAAGTTAGCTATGTAGCATCTTCAGGTGTTTCTCTTATTCAGACACTGACACTCCTGCCAAGCTCTTTCATTTATAAGAGCCTTTGTGAATACTTTGAGTACAGCTAGATAATCAAGGACAATCTCCTCATCTCAAGGTCAGATGAATAGCAATCTTAATTCTATATGCAACCTTAATTCCACATTGTCATGTAACATAACACATACATAGGTTCCAAAGATTAGGACATGAACATCTTTGAAGTGCCATTATTCTACATATCACTCTTGATACTTGCTTTTCACATAAAAGCATATATTGCCTTACCCATATACATTCCAATTTATCATTCTTTTTAAATGATTTCATAGATTCTTTTACATGGATGCACCAATTTATTTTTTTAAATCAGATAATCTATTGGCACTTGGTGTATTTGTTTTCTAGTTTTCACTTATATAAATGAGTAATAGTCATTCAATTATTTATATATCTTTTTATCATCCATATGCAATAGTCAAAAATGACTAGGTGTAGAAAAAACTATTCAATTTCTACCTAAGAAAAACATTAGAAATCATTTCTCAATAGAAGTTCTTGAATTAGAATATCTGGATTCAAATCCTTGTCTTATCACTTACAGTCTCTCTGATCTAAGACAAGTCACATAATCATTATGAGCCTCAGTTTCCCCATTTATAATAATATCCACCATTAAGATTGTTATGAGAACTGAGCATAATGATTCTGTAAAATGCTTAGAAGACTATCTTGTCTGTACTGCAGAGTCATCATTGGAACAGTGGTCCAAGGGCGGGGTTAAGGTGTTAGGTATGCATCCATGAACAAAGCATCACAGTCCTTGCCTTTCAGACACATAAAATCTACCAGCCCACATATATTTGGCAACAAGCCTATTTATATTCAAATGATAAGTTAAGCACAGAATTGCTAAATAAAATGATATTATAAATTTAGTGTTTTTTGGCAAAAAGCATTTAATTATATGGTCTATCCAGTATAACTCATTTGTTTTTCCCTACTGATTTAATCAGCTAGAACTTACATAATGTTACATGGTTATGCATGCAGGAATTACAGTGTTGGCTCTAATTTTAATTAGAATGATATAGTGTGGCTGATTTTGAAATTGTGCTGGCAGTTGATTTGAAAACAAACAATTTTCTTCATTTATGGAAAGAAAACCCTTGATAGGATTTTATTTTATTTTTTAGGATTTTAAATTATATAATTTATTATTCAAAAATGCATATCAATTTTGACCAAATTTGTTTTTGGCATCTACTGAGAGATTTTTTTTTCCTTCCCCATCATCTATGAATATCTGCTGCTGCTGCTATGTCACTTCAGTCATATTCGACTCTTTGAGATCCTATGGACCAGCCTGCCAGGCTCCTCTGTCCACAGGGTTCTCCAGGCAAGAATACTGGTGCGGGTTGCCATCCCCTTTTCCAGGGGATCTTCTCAACCCAGGAATTGAACCTGTGTCTCTTAGGTCTCCTGCATTTGCAGGCAGGGTCATTACCACCAAAGCCACCTGGGAAGCCCCTATGACTAAAACAGACATTAAAATATAATACACAGTCATTTAATAAAATGCTTACTGTGTCATTGTCTTAGCTCTGTGTTCTCCTAGAAAACAACACACACTTGGCAATATTTTATTGGATAATGCAATCCCAGTGTGTAGACTCAAAGAAAACACAAAACAAGGCAGGAAGGGAAGGGAAGAAAATATAAGGAAGTATGTTCCTACATGGCTTCACCTAAGTAATAAGTGAGGCTACTTTCTAGTTTTGCAAGGCATTTTCAGAGGCCAAATGGATTATAGCCTCTGCTCCTTTCTGTCACCCATATCTCATTTATGAAGTCCACTCTTAAGGGACTTAGTCACAGGCACATTCATGTTTCCAGGTCTGTCCTCTTCAGATAAGCAATGGAGTAAGACAGGGACTCTGGGTGGCAGCGTTCCCAGTCCACAGATGCAATATGTACCCTTTTTATTGGATAGTGCCACACAGCCTGTGAGGCTCCCTCACCTATAATTGTGGCCTTGGAAGCCATGGAGTGAGGTGTGTTTAGGAAACAAGCTTGGCAAACATGTGTGTGAGTGTGTATATATGTGTGTGTGTGCGCCTGTGCGTTTGCAGTGGTCGGAGAGTGAGTACATGACTTCTTTGAAGATTGATCAGTACAATTATGTGGTATCAGTCTTTAACTATATGTTAAAGGCTTTACAGAAAATTTTGCTTTAATGAAGTTTCCAAACCCTCTATTTTTATTTTAATTGGTATACATAAATATTTTAAACATATTTCTTTGTTTTCATGCAATATGGGAGTTGTAAAATGTTTATAATGTTTTAAAATTCATCCAGTGTGATATCTGACATTATTTTTATAAGCAATGCTAGTTTTCATAATTCTTTGGTCATTTAAAAGAAATTTTAGGATGTACTTGCTAAACTAGTAGGCTAAATTTAATATATGGAAATAAGTACCTCTTAAAATCATTGCAGAGTTTATGCTCAAAGCTTTATTCTTTTTTGGTTGTATTCTAATTAATATTTCATTTTTTATTATAGTATATCATGACCAAATTAGTGTAACCAGAGAATGCAAAGATGGTTTAACATAATTTTCCACATCAGTGAATCATAGAAGGAAAATTATATGACCATTTCGATAGATGCAGAAAGGTTATCTCATCAAACTCAACACCATTTATGATGGTTTAAAAAGTACTTAATCAAACAGGGAATTTAGTTAACTTGCTTAAGGCTATCTACCAATGAAAGACAACAATATTCACAATGTGGAAAATTTGGAACTATTAACTTTTAAGTAAGAAATTAACAAGAACCCTAATGCCACTGCTGATAGACAGTGGCTGATAGACAGTGTAGACACACATCACATAGTGTGGCCATAATGTAAAGTTTCTTAAAGGAAAGTCATAGCAGAAGGGGTGGTCACGTGGACTAATAACTATTCTCTGGTCATCATGAGGAAAGGAGTACCAGAGAGGGTGTATTTCTGTAGTAAACCTAATTTATGTTTTCCTTTATGGATGTTTGGGAAGTTAGGCTACTCAATTTTGGGATGTTAGATCTAGAGAAGGTTTACATTTCCTACTGCTAGACATTAGAAGTCCCCCCTGCCCCCCTTCTACCAAGGCGGGGACCATTTCCTTGCAAGGACTCAGTTAAAACACCAGAGTCTCAGGTTAACCTTCTCCCACTTTGCTGCCAGACCTAACTACAGTGAGCATTCTGGGTGTATGCTGTTTTCATATAATATTTTGAGGAGGCCTAGAACAAATTCTTGAGTATTTTCTTTATTTTTTATTGATGCCCAACAGTTCATCTTACAGCAAGATGTTCCCTTATTGTTAATTGGCCTGTCTGTGTTTCTTATTAGGTTGTTGTGTTTTCTTTTCTTTTTTTTTTTCCAAGTTTGCCAAGATTTATTTATTTATTTATTTATTTTTTCCATTTATTTTTATTAGTTGGAGGCTAATTACTTTACATCATTACAGTAGTTTTTGTCATACATTGAAATGAATTAGCCATGGATTTACATGTATTCCCCATCACAGTCCCCCCTCCCACCTCCCTCTCCACCCGATCCCTCTGGGTCTTCCCAGTGCACCAGGCCCGAGCACTTGTCTCATGCACCCAACCTGGGCTGGTGATCTGTTTCACCCTAGATAATATACATGTTTCAATGGTGTTCTCTTGAAACATCCCACCCTCGCCTTCTCCCAGAGTCCACAAGTCTGTT
Organism: Odocoileus virginianus; assembly: GCF_023699985.2. Lineage (NCBI taxonomy): Eukaryota > Metazoa > Chordata > Mammalia > Artiodactyla > Cervidae > Odocoileus > Odocoileus virginianus. The sequence goes on along the minus strand of NC_069675.1, from coordinate 33,271,042 downwards.
CTATACATCTGAGTCTCTTTTTCTGTTTTGCATATAGGGTTATCATTACCATCTTTCTAAAGTCCATATATATGTGTTAGTATACTGTAATGGTCTTTATCTTTCTGGCTTACTTCACTCTGTATAATGGGCTCCAGTTTCATCCATCTCATTAGAACTGATTCAAATGAATTCTTTTTAATGGCTGAGTAATATTCCATGGTGTATATGTACCACAGCTTCCTCATCCATTCGTCTGCTGATGGGCATCTGGGTTGCTTCCATGTCCTGGCTATTATAAACAGTGCTGCGATGAACATTGGGGTGCACGTGTCTCTTTCAGATCTGGTTTCCTTGGTGTGTATGCCCAGAAGTGGGATTGCTGGGTCATATGGCAGTTCTATTTCCAGCTTTTTAAGAAATCTCCACACTGTTTTCCATAGTGGCTGTACTAGTTTGCATTCCCACCAACAGTGTAAGAGGGTTCCCTTTTCTCCACACCCTCTCCAGCATTTACTGCTTGTAGACTTTTGGATAGCAGCCATCCTGACTGGCGTGTAATGGTACCTCATTGTGGTTTTGATTTGCATTTCTCTGATAATGAGTGATGTTGAGCATCTTTTCATGTGTTTGTTAGCCATCTGTATGTCTTCCTTGGAGAAATGTCTGTTGAGTTCTTTGGCCCATTTTTTGATTGGGTCATTTATTTTTCTGGAGTTGAGCTGGAGGAGTTGCTTGTATATTTTTAAGATTAATCCTTTGTCTGTTGCTTCGTTTGCTATTATTTTCTCCCAATCTGAGGGCTGTCTTTTCACCTTGCTTATAGTTTCCTTTTTTGTGCAAAAGCTTTTAAGTTTCATTAGGTCCCATTTGTTTATTTTTGCTTTTATTTCTAAAATTCTGGGATGTGGGTCATAGAGGATCCTGCTGTGATTTATGTCGGAGAGTGTTTTGCCTATGTTCTCCTCTAGGAGTTTTATAGTTTCTGGTCTTACATTTAGATCTTTAATCCATTTTGAGTTTATTTTTGTGTATGGTGTTAGAAAGTGTTCTAGTTTCATTCTTTTACAGGTGGTTGACCAGTTTTCCCAGCACCACTTGTTAAAGAGGTTGTCTTTTTTCCATTGTATATCCTTGCCTCCTTTGTCGAAGATAAGGTGACCATAGGTTCGTGGATTTATCTCTGGGCTTTCTGTTCTGTTCCATTGATCTATATTTCTATCTTTGTGCCAGTACCATACTGTCTTGATGACTGTGGCTTTGTAGTATAGTCAGGCAGATTGATTCCTCCAGTTCCATTCTTCTTTCTCAGGATTACTTTGGCTATTTGAGGTTTTTTGTATTTCCATACAAATTGTGAAATTATTTGTTCTAGTTCTGTGAAAAATACCGTTGGTAGTTTGATAGGCATTGCATTGAATCTATAGATTGCTTTGGGTAGTATAGCCATTTTGACAATATTGATTCTTCCAATCCATGAACACAGTATATTTCTCCATCTGTTTGTGTCCTCTTTGATTTCTTTCATCAGTGTTTTATAGTTTTCTATGTATAGGTCTTTTGTTTCTTTAGGTAGATATAAGTATTTTATTCTTTTTGTTGCAATGGTGAATGGTATTGTTTCCTTAATTTCTCTTTCTGTTTTCTCATTGTTAGTGTATAGGAATGCAAGAGATTTCTGTGTGTTAATTTTATATCCTGCAACTTGACTGTATTCATTGATTAGCTCTAGTAATTTTCTGGTAGAGTCTTTAGGGTTTTCTATGTAGAGGATCATGTCATCTGCAAACAGAGAGAGTTTCACTTCTTCTTTTCCTATCTGGATTCCTTTTACTTCTTTTCCTGCCCTGATTGCTGTGGCCAACACTTCCCAAACTATGTTGAATAGTAGTGGTGAGAGTGGGCACCCTTGTCTTGTTCCTGATTTCAGGGGAAATGCTTTCAATTTTTCACCATTGAGGGTGATGCTTGCTGTGGGTTTGTCATATATAGCTTTTATTATGTTGAGGTATGTTCTTTCTATTCCTGCTTTCTGGAGAGTTTTAATCATAAATGGATGTTGAATTTTGTCAAAGGCTTTTTCTGCATCTATTGAGATAATCATATGGTTTTTATCTTTCAATTTGTTAATGTGGTGTATCACATTGATTGATTTGTGGATATTAAAGAATCCTTGCATTCCTGGGATAAAGCCCACTTGGTCATGATGTATGATTTTTTTAATATGTTGTTGGATTCTGTTTGCTAGAATTTTGTTAAGGATTTTTGCATCTATGTTCATCAGTGATATTGGCCTGTAGTTTTCTTTTTTTGTGGCATCTTTGTCTGGTTTTGGAATTAGGGTGATGGTGGCCTCATAGAATGAGTTTGGAAGTTTACTTTCTTCTGCAATTTTCTGGAAGAGTTTGAGTAAGATAGGTGTTAGCTCTTCTCTAAATTTTTGGTAGAATTCAGCTGTGAAGCCGTCTGGTCCTGGGCTTTTGTTTGCTGGAAGATTTCTGATTACAGTTTCGATTTCCTTGCTTGTGATCATTTTGTTAAGATCTTCTATTTCTTCCTGGTTCAGTTTTGGAAAGTTATACTTCTCTAAGAACTTGTCCATTTCTTCCAAGTTGTCCATTTTATTGGCATAGAGCTGCTGGTAGTAGTCTCTTATGATCCTTTGTATTTCAGTGTTGTCTGTTGTGATCTCTCCATTTTCATTTCTAATTTTGTTAATTTGGTTCTTCTTCCTTTGTTTCTTAATGAGTCTTGCTAATGGTTTGTCAATTTTGTTTATTTTTTCAAAAAACCAGCTTTTAGCTTTGTTGATTTTTGGTATGGTCTCTTTAGTTTCTTTTGCATTTATTTCTGCCCTAATTTTTAAGATTTCTTTCCTTCTACTAACCCTGGGGTTCTTCATTTCTTCCTCCTCTAGTTGCTTTAGGTGTAGAGTTAGGTTATTTATTTGACTTTTTTCTTGTTTCTTGAGGTAGGCCTGTAATGCTATGAATCTTCCCCTTAGCACTGCTTTTACAGCGTCCCATAGGTTTTGGGTTGTTGTGTTTTCATTTTCATTCATTTCTATGCATATTTTGATTTCTTTTTTGATTTCTTCTATGATTTGTTGGTTATTCAGAAGCGTGTTGTTTAGCTTCCATATGTTTGAATTTTTAATAATTTTTTTCCTGTAATTGAGATCTAATCTTACTGCACTGTGGTCAGAAAAAATGACTGGATCTTTTTGAATTTACCAAGACTAGATTTATGGCCCAGGATGTGATCTATTCTGGAGTAGGTTCCGTGTGCACTTGAGAAAAAGGTGAAGTTGATTGTTTTGGGGTGAAGGTTGTTGTGTTTTCATTTTCATTTGTTTCTATGCATATTTTGATTTCTTTTTTTATTTCTTCTATGATTTGTTGGTTATTCAGAAGCGTGTTATTTAGCCTCCATATGTTTGAATTTTTAATAGTTTTTTTCCTGCAATTGAGATCTAGTCTTACTGCATTGTGGTCAGAAAAGATGTGTTTCTTTTTAAAACATTTTAATAAGGGAAATTTCAAGTATATACACAAGAAAATAGAACAGTATAGTAATGTGAAGCGAAAGTTGCTCAGTCATGTCTGACTCTTTGTGACCCCTTTGGAATCTTCTAGGCCAGAACACTGGAGTGAGTAGCCTTTCCTTTCTCCAGGGGACCTTCCCAACCCAGTGATCAAACTCAGGTCTCCCACATTGCAGGTGGATTCTTTACTGCTGAGCCACAAGAGAAGCCCAATATAATAATAAAGCAACTGAATAATGCAACTATCACTCAGCTTCTATAATTATCTTTAACTCAAAACCAATCTTGTCTTATTTAATACAATCCATTTTCCCACTCTGAATTATTTCAAATAATGCCAGATGTGCATCTCATTGGCTACCATGGGTATGGGTCATGGGTTTTCAGCTTATGTTATAGCATGACATATGCAGCAGATGATTTTCAAATGCATAATGTAATCTACATCTGTGACCATTTGCAGATTCTGGTTCTGTTACATATGCTTTGCTATGCTGTTCTAAGTCACTTCAGTTGTGTCCGACTCTTTGCAACACTATGGACTATAGCCTGCCAGGCTCCTCTGTCCATGAGGATTCTCCAGTCAAGAATATTGGAGTGGATTGCATGCCCTCCTCCAAGGGAATCTTCCAAACCCAGGGATCGAACCCACATCTCATATGTCTCCTGCACTGGCAGGCAGGTTCATTGCCACTAGCACCACCTGGGAAGCCCTCCTGTTACACAAATATTTTTAAATGAATAGTTGATGCATAGAGTTATACACAATTCTAAGATGATTAGCCTGAAACCTATGCTTATCTCTCCCACTTGGGAAACATACTGAAATGCAAGTAAATGAAAGCAGAGTTAAAGGCATAATCTTTAACCAGAACTGATAGACACTGCTGAGTTTTCCAAATTCAACATTCAGAAAACTAAGATCATCGTGTCTGGTCCCATCACTTCATGACAGATAGATGGGGAAGCAATGGAAACAGTGACATGCTTTATTTTTGGGGGGCTCCAAAATCACTGCAGATGGTGACTGCAGCCATGAAATTAAAAGACGCTTGCTCCTTGGAAGAAAAGTTATGACCAACCTAGACAGCGTATTAAAAGGCAAAGACAAAAAAAAAAAAAAAAAAAAAGCAGAGACATTACTTTCCAACTAAGGTCCATCTAGTCAAAGCTATGGCTTTTCCAGGAGTCATGTATGGATGTGAGAGTTGGACTATAAAGAATGTTGAGTGCTGAAGAATTGATGCTTTTGAATTGTGGTGTTGGAGAAGACTCTCAAGAATCCCTTGGACTGCAAGGAGATTAAACCAGTCCGTCCTAAAGGAAATCCATCCTGAACATTCATTGGAAGGACTGATGCTGAAGCTGAAACTCCAATACTTTGGCCACCTGATGCAAAGAACTGACTCATTTGAAAAGACCCTGATGCTGGGAAAGATTGAAGGCAGGAGTAGATGGGGACAACAGAAGATGAGATGGTTGGATGTCATCACCAACTCAATGGACATGAGTTCGAGTAACATCTGGGAGTTGGTGATGGACAGGGAGGCCTGGCATGCTGCAGTCCATGGGTTTACAAAGAATTGGACACAACTGAGCAACTCAATGGAATTGAAATGGTAGATATCAAAAAGCATATCATTCTTGGACTTCCCTGATCGTCCAGTGGTTAAGAATCTGCCTGCCAATGCAGAGGATATGGTTTTTTCCCTGGTCTCGGAAGATTACACATGCTGATGGGCAATTAAGCCCTTGTGCCACAACGACTGATCCACACACCCTAGAGCCTGTGCTCTTCAACAAGAGAAGCCACTGCAATGAGAAGTCTAGGCACTGCAACTAGATAGTGACTGCCTGCTGGCTGCAACTAGAGAAAGCTTGCAAGCAGCAAGGGAGACTCAACACAGCTAAAAATACAGAAATAACGTAAAAAGTTTTTAAAAAGCATACAATTATTTATGATACATATGTTATTATGTATAAAAGTATGCATAACATTGCATAAAGTGTAATAGAGTGGGTTTATTTAATGGGCTGCATTAAAACAGTAGACCAGTAAGATCGGAAAGCACCTTTCTTATTATGTTCTCTGCCCTCAAACCTGTTCTTTAGTATCTCCCTTAATCAATTTGAAACATCTCTGGCATACCTCACAGGTTCCCAAGCATTTACAACTTATAACAAACTATTATTTTTAGGTAATAAAAAGACCAGGCTAGTGATCAACCTTCTCCCACTTACTTGAGAACCTTAGGGAAGGGACAAGTGGTCTCTGGCCTTTTCCTTTCCATCTTTATGCTCGGTCTCTTTATATCTTTCCCCAACCATTCACTACTACCCAGGGTGTGGGGTTCAGGGCAAGGAGAAAGAATAAAACTTAGCTAATATTTTTACTTTTCACCTTTGGTCAAATATCTTGCTTGACAACACTTTTCCAAGCTGACTCATTTGTGGGGAACACTATGGTTTTGTTTTTCAGGGATCCAAGGATTATTTGACATAGTTAAAAATCTGAAGTGTACCCAAGTGGATGAACTAGATTATATAGCTACTCCTTCTCTTCCTTGCCCTGCTATTGGCCGGAATTTGCCTCCTGCCTCCAGACTTTTTCAGCTGAGAGGGAGATATTAGCCTCAAACTTTTCAAACTCCAAAAGATTGCAGTCAAGTTTTTAAAGGATTGCGTCACACACTATCTGGATATCAGCACAGGATGGTTGAGAATTTGTCATGGAATGCAGCAAGAGAAGAAGAAAGCTCCCTTCTTGCAGTGGATATCTTGGGTAACTCTCTCACATGGTAGAGGTAAGAGTCCCATCTTTTCTTACTCAAAAGGGGACGGGATAGGGAACTAACACTGCTCTACGGGCCTGCACATTTCTAAACTTCCACCATTTCCAAGAAAGCATCAGTTCTCTATTAAATAGTGTGTAAGAGAGCGAGAGGATAGATCAGCTTAGCTATCTAACAGTGTAAAGCAGTTCTCTTTTGAATATGAAATTTCATAGCGATCACTGCTACTAACTTTGGGGTTGAGAGACCATAGGAATAATCCCTTCCACTTAATAATGCAATTATTACACATTGTTTGCAATTTTCATCACAAACAATTTGGTCTGACTGTGACACAGCACCCTAGATTGTTTTATTTCTTTAATACAAATAATTACAAGCAACTGAGTACTTCCTGAGTGTTGGTACTATTTTAACCACTTTTACAGATCATCTCATATAATCTTCAAAATAATATTATGAGGTAGATATAATACTTACTATATTTATCACCCTTTAAAAAAGTCCATTTAGAGCACATAAATTTTTTACTATTGCAGCTAGGCAATAGCTGAGCTAAGATATGGGCTTCCCTGGTGGTTCAGATGGTAAAGAATCTGCCTGCAATTCAGGAGACCTGGATTCAATCTCTGGGTTGGGAAGATCCCCTGAAGAAGGGATATGGACTCAAGAATGTTTGAATAGTGCATCTGTCATCTTAAAAACCACAGTATACTGTGAATGACTTTTGGCAATATGACATGTCTTGGAATAGGCTTTATGTGTTTGTGCTTTAGGAGTTCCTAATCCATTCATTATTCACTCCTGTGGAAATAAAATTTTTTCCAATTTCTCGGATTTTTAAACTTTTAAAAAATGTACTATAAATTTCCTTTTAGGAGGAGGGTAATAGATTTTATAGTATTCTTAGGGATATGTGTGGTGAAAAATTATTTATATATACTTTTCGTTTCTAGAATTGCTTCTTTCTCTAAGTTTAGACTCCTATTCCAAAAGAGTAGAAGAGTTGGGATTCTTGTATGATTATTACCATTTTTTCAACAATAAACGTATTTGTCAATGCTTGTGTATAAGACCATATGCTAATTATTAAAACTACCAGTACATAAATAAATGTATGGCATGATCTCTGGCCTCATGGAGTTTACAATCTAGTTTAAAATGACATGAAACTTGTATAAAAAGAAAGTGTAAAAAATAAGGTGGCCTACAATAAGTTTCTACAATAAAGGCAATGAAAAAGTGATAGTGTTAATCTCTCAGTCATGTCGGACTCTTTGCAGCACCATGGACTGTAGCCTGTCAGGCTCCTGTGCCCATGGAATTCTCCAGGCAAGTATACTAGAGTGGGTTGCCATTCCCTTCTCCAGGGGATCTTCCTGATGCAGGGATCGAACCCAGGTCTCCTGCATTAAAGGCAGATTCATTGCAGGCACAGTCTTTGTCTGAGCCACTACAGAAGCTCATAGTAAAGGCAATAAATGATTTAAAAATTCAAGAGTTAAAATGAATCTGTGCGGGCTTTTCAGTCAGGAAAAACTTCTTAATCAGGATTCTTATGATTGGTTATTATATAAACAAATAATCGTCCTGACAGAAGAAAGGCATTTAAGACAGAGACACTGAAGTACCAGATACAGGCCCAGGCTTGCACAGATAACATTTGAAGGAAGTCTTACATGGTACCTGTTGTAAAGTAGTGCAGAAAAATTTGGAGAGCTGGGTTAGTGTTAAATGTCTTAAATAACTTCTTAATATGTGGAATTACTCAAAGATAATCAGTATGAGAAGAATATATGTAACAATATTAGACTAGGAGTGGGATGGGAGAGAAGAAGCTGATGGAGAGAAATAACAGGAAGCTAATTATGGAAAAGAAAATGGTTGCAGGAATTTAAACTTCCTGTTTGCAACATTGACAAGCTTATCCTTATGTATATTCATGCTACTGTCTTTCCTTCCAAGGAAGAACATACTGAAGACTCCAAACACATACAGAAAAGCCAGTCTGCCTGGTTTCAATTTTTAGTTTTCTCCTCTGCAACCTAGTTATAATGACAGTGTTACCTCATAGAATTGTTTTGAGGATTAAATGAGTTAATATGTGTCATTTACTAGTAATAATTAAGTGTTAAGCATCTAGAAGATATCTAACTCCAAGTAAATATCATTCAGGGTTGGTTATCATTATTATCATTTCTCAAGTAATCTTTCAAAGATAGTGAAAGTCGTGATATTCCTATTATCTTCTCACTTCAGGGAGTTCCAATTATTATTTATGACTAGAGAAATTTACTCAAGGTTTGTTATCCTGAAATTTCTTCCCCATTGAAAGAGAATAGTAGTTATTATTTTATGTAACTATCTCCTTAAATTTTTGAACAACCTCTCATTTCTCTGTTCCCTCACCCTCTAGCAACCACCATTCTATTCTCTGCTTAAGTAGGATCATATAATACTTGTCTTTATGTGACTGCCTTATTTCACTTAACATAATGTCCTCCATATTCACCCATATTGTCAAAAATGGCAGGATTTGCTCCTTTTTATAAGGTTGAATGAGCTTCCCTGGTGGCTTAGTGATAAAGAATCTGCCTGCTAATGCAGGAGATGCAGGTTTGATCCCTGAGTCAGGAAGATTCCTTGCAGAAGGGAATGGCAATGCACTGCAGTATATTTGCCCGGAGAATTCCATGAACACAGAAGCCTGACAGGCTCCATAGTGTTGCGAAAGAGTTGGACATAATGTAGTGACTAAATAACAGCAACATAAAGTTGAGTAATATTACATTGCATGTATATGTTGTCTGCTATACAACACAGTGCCCGTAATTATGACATTGTTTTGGCACTTAAAAATTTATTAAGAGTACAGATCTCATGTTAAGTATTCTAAAACAACATTCACACATACACATAAAACAACAGAGAACAGAGCAAAACAGAGCAAAGCGAAATGGAACTCTAAAAGGGCACAAGGACACTTTTCGAGTGATGAATATGCCCATTATCTTACTAGTGGTACTGCTTTCATGTGTGTGTGTGTGTGTGTGTGTGTGTGTGTGTGTGAGTCGCTTAGTCATGTCTAACTCTTGCAGCCCCATGGACTGTAGTCTGCCAGGCGCTTCTATTCATGGAATTTTCCAGGCAAGAATATTGGAATGGGTAGCCACTCCCTTCTCCAGGAGATCTTCCCAACCCAGGGATAGAACCCAGGTCTCCTGCATTGCATTACAGGTAGATTCTTTACCATCTGAGCCACCAGGGAAGCCTATATACATATACATATACATATACATATATATATATAGGGGGGTGTCCAAACTCATCAGCTTGTATACTTTAAACATATGCAGTTTTTATATATCAATTATATCTCAATAAAGCTGTTAGGAGGAGGGAGAATAGTGAAATTACTATGTATACCAGAGAAAATTTGAAAAGTAAGTAATCTATCAGTGAGGCCTGATGAATGCTAGGTCCTCGATCACTGTCAAGTTTTTATTTCTGTATCTGTCAAAGTTCAGTCAGCAAAACAGAAAGCACAGCAGTTACTGCAGCAGAGAAAAACGCTAATATAAATATTCATCTAGTCAGGTATGGAAAACTAGAAATAAGAAAAAAACAAAACAAAAAACAAGGAACTCTGAACTTTTACAGAAATTTTAAGTACAGAAAGCAACTATTCATCCTTAAGGCGAGGGGAGCAAAGGGAAGCAGCTGGGGTTGGCCTAGACCCTTTGAGAAGGCGGTGTTTCCCCGCTGATGAAAGAGGAGCTAGGAGAATGACTCAAACAGAGCTGAGACTCAGACCTTAGAGCTAAGAGTTGTAGGTCTTAGGGTGCTTCTGTCTCTAAAGGCCTGTGATGCACTGCTCCGAGGAATGAGAGAAACTGCAATCTACCTGCAGCAACTGGAACCAACTGTCTCCGCCAGGAGCAAGAACCATGGAAGAGGTGGTGGAAACAAGAGGAAACTAACAAAAATAAGCAAACACATATAGAGATATCCTTCAATAAAAAATAAATTAATTAAAAAAATAAACCGCACATTTTTAACCCTTTTCCAGTCATCCGGTCTCTCTCTAGCACCCCCTATTGACAAATGTAAAATGGAGCCAGCTGGTAAAGGAGACATTTGGTTTTCAGTCCCCACGCTAGCATCGAAGCACAATATAGATGTGTGGACTTGAAGTTGAGAAATAGCAACTTAGTAATTCCCACATACTTTTCTTCTCTTGATCTAATAGTTCATCACATGATAGTTGTATAAGTAAAAACCCAAATATATGTGTCAGTGTGTGTATATATGTGTGTGTTATGAAAACGTTTGGAATCAGGGTTTACAATGTAGTAAATACTACTTTTTTAGATGCAATCTAGTACTTCTGAGGGAGCACAACATTCTGGAATTTATATTTTTTTCACAACTTGGCAAGAATTTCATCAGCTTGAAAATGACGGAACCAAACTAAATTTTTCTTGAATGCTCACATAAAGTGATTCAATTTTTTTCTTATTTTTTTAGGAATAAAATACTAAAATAATGTTACAGTTAGAGCTAATGTGAATATCTAAATGATTACCATATAGTCAAAAGGACACTGTATAGAGATACATATAAATGGGAGAGATTAAGAATTAAGGGTTTTGATCAAATTTTTGCTAAATGTAGTGACTATGGAATGCAGTATCAATCACTTTTTCAGGTCCTGTTTTTTAACCTGTTATAATGACTTAGCTAGAAAAGATGATCCTTAAAGTCTTTTTTAATTCTAATATTATCTGTGTATTTTCCATAAAACAAGGCAGCAGGGTTTATTTAGTTAAATAAACTAAATAATTAACTAAATAATTATAATTTTAAATAAGGTTTCAGATAGTCATTTTGGGGCCTCTGAAAATTGGTGAACAACATAGCTACATTGTTCTGAAGAGTTCATTTTTTTAATATTTTTAGCTTCCTATTCATACCCATATCCATCTTTCAAACTACTTGAGGGTGTCATGGCATATTTTCATTTTCCCTTCTGAATGGATCACAAATAAACAACTAGAATGGTTACAAGATGAATAGCTAGAATGACTACAGTTGAATCATTGGAGTGACTATTGTAGCCATTCTCTGGCTTTACTGAAGATATTTAAAATTATTCCTATAGGTCAAACATGTGTTAAGACCAAAATTAAGTAATATGTGCTCCTAACCTCTTGTTTTATGGTCTATTCTTTTTACATATTTCTTTGAATATCAACTTAAAAATAAATAGAAAAGTTCTCTTATCAAGAACTAAATAAAGAACTTTAAAAAATTATTATTAAGAGTTGTTTCAGGTAGAAATAGATACAGGCAGCAATCCAAATTGAAATATTTTCACAGTTTTTCTAAGTCTGTTGGTGAGGTACAGTAGTAGATCCACATTTCTTCTCAATTTCATTTTTATTTATTTTTATTGAACTATAATTGACATACTATATGAGATTAGTTTTAAGTATACAAAATTGTGATTTGATATTTTATACATTACAAAATGATCACTATGATGTCAATTAGCATCTGTCATGTACAGTTATTACAATATTATTGATTATATTCCCTTGCTGTACAATACATTCTTATAACTTATTTTATATGCTGAAAGCTATATCTCTTAATCCCCATTACTTCTTTTCCAACCTACCTACCCCCTTCACTCTGCCAACCACTCATACATAGTTCTTTGTGTCTATGAGTCTTTTTTGTTTTGTTTGCTCATTTGTTTTATTTTTTTAGACTCCACACATAAGTGAGATCATACAGTATTTGTCTTTCTCTGTCTGATTAGTTTCCCTTAGCATAAGGGATGAGTGGACTTAGAAAAAATGACAAAATGACCACAAGTGACAAACTTTTGTTCTCCTTTATGTCTGAGTAATATTCCACTGTGTATAAACAGTATATCTTCTTTATCACTGGACGCCTAGATTACTTTCATATCTTGACTGTTGTGAATACAGCTGAAATGACTTTATGTTGTAGGTAATAAGACAATCCCATTGAAAAGAAGACTTTTAACTCCATATACTGTGATTAAATCCATATGAATTTATATCAATTCATGTTATTATTTATTTAATTTATATAAAACAAGTTTATAAGTTACCTGAACTGCAGAGTCTTATTTATAATATGTTTTGTGTTCTTTTCTTTATCTGTATATCTAGAATAATTCAAGAAATACACCAAGATACATGTAACACCTAGAACAACTGAATATAAATAACCTTTTCCAACATTAATGCAATTGCTTATCCTTTTCTTTAGAGAATATGAGCTGTGATCACTTAAAATCTGTGAGTCACTTATCTTTTGCCTATTCTATTACTTTCTGGATGATTATCTGCTTTTAAATAATATCTACTCTTTTAAATCTGAAGTCAAGTAGGCCTTAGGAAGCATCACTATGAACAAAGATAGTGGAGGTGATGGAATTCGAGTTGAGCCATTTCAAATCCTAATAGATGATGCTGGGAAAGTGCTGCACTCAATATACCAGCACATTTGGAAAACTCAACAGTGACCACAGGACTGGAAAAGGTAAGTTTTCATTCCAATCCCAAAGAAAGGTAATGCCAAAGAATGTTCAAACTACCACACAATTGCACTCATCTCACACGCTAGCAGAGTAATGCTCAAAATTCTCCAAGCCAGGCTTCAGCAAGATGTGAACCGTGAACTTCCAGATGTTCAAGCTGGTTTTAGAAAAGGCAGAGGAACCAGAGATCAAATTCCCAACATCTGCTGGATCATTGAAAAATCAAGAGAATTCCAGTAAAACATCTATTTCTGCTTTATTGACTATGCCAAAGACTTTGATTGTGTAGATCACAATAAACTGGAAAATCCTGAAAGAGATGGGAATACCAGATCACCTGACCTGCCTCTTGAGAAATCTGCATGCAGGTTAGGAAGCAACAGATAAAACTGGACATGAAACAACAGACTGGTTCCAAACAGGAAAAGGAGTACGTCAAGGCTGTATATTGTCACCCTGCTTATTTAACTTATATGCAGAATACATCATGAGAAATGCTGGGCTGGATGAAGCACAAGCTGGAATCAAGATTGCTGGGAGAAATATCAATAACCTCAGATATTCAGATGACACCAGCCTTATGGCAGAAAGTGAAGAAGAACTAAACAGCATCTTGATGAAAGTGAAAGAGGAGAGTGAAAAAGTGTGTTTAAAGTTCAACATTCAGAAAACTAAGATCATGGCATCTGGTCCCATTACATCATCACAAATAGATGGGGAAACAGTGGAAACAATGGCAGATTTTATTTTTGTGGGGCTCCAAAATCACTGCAGATGGTGATTGCAGCCATGAAATTAAAATATGTTTACTCCTTGGAAGGAAAGTTATGCAAACTAGACAGCATATTAAAAAGCAGAGACATTACTTTGCTAACAAATGTCCGTCTAGTCAAGGCTATGGTTTTTTTTTTTTTTTTTCCATTTATTTTTATTAGTTGGAGGCTAATTACTTTACATCATTACAGTAGTTTTTGTCATACATTGAAATGAATTAGCCATGGATTTACATGTATTCCCGGCTATGGTTTTTCCAGTGGTCATGTATGGATGTGAGAGTTGGACTATAAGGAAAACTGAGTGCCGATGAATTTGTTTTTGAACTGTGGTATTGGAGAAGACTCTTGAGAATCCCTTAGACTGCAAGGAGATCCAACTAGTCCATCCTAAAGGAGATCAGTCCTGGGTGTTCGTTGGAAGGACTGATGTTGAAGCTGAAACTCCAATACCTTGGCCACTTGATGCAAAGGGCTGACTCATTTGAAAAGACCCTGATGCTGGGAAAGATTGAGGGCAAGAGGAGAAGGGGACAACAGAGAATGAAATGGTTGGAAGGCATCACTGACTCAATGGATATGAGTTTGGTTAAACTCCAGGAGTTGGTGATGGACAGGGAGGCCTGGTGTGCTACAGTTCATGGGGTCGCAAAGAGTCGGACACAACTGAGTGACTGAGCTGAACTGAACTGTTTTAAAGCCCTTTGTGTATTCTAGTTTTCTTTTCTTTGAGTATTTGAGTAAGTTGTTTTAGTAAGAGAGACCAAATGTAATCACAAACTATGACTGATGAAAATGTCACCTACTGATTCACTTACATAAATGGTATTTATATGCCTTCTACATATACAATAGATGGAATTTAGGAGGAACACAGTAATGAAACAAGGAAATGGTGACAGGATAAAAGATGTCCTCTGTGAAAGGTCTGTGAACACATGGGTTTTCAAACTCATCTACATGTCAACAAAATATAAAAAATATGAATGTTTTGGACAAATGAAAAGCTCTAAGCAATTAAAAAAAAGCATATGTAACAATCAGCAAGAAAATTAAATATACTTCCTTAAAACTACAATTTCTTGCTTTCTAATTTTAACTTGATTTAAATTGTTTTCACCACTCTCAGTAAACATTTCATACAAAACCACTGCAGTACTTTAAGAAGTGCAAAATATTCCCTTATGGTCAGAACTACTGAGATAGATGCTACACAGTTCCTCCAGTTACTCAGAGGGTCCCCAGTGTGATTAAGCTTCAGTTACCCTTTGTGGGCAACAGCTTAATAAACCATCCATATTAAATTTGAGATATTTATTATTCATCCAAGAAGAAATGTCAAATAGACTAATGAGTATACAAATATAGAGAGAGGCTTTGACTGAGTCTTTCTATAATTCTGACAATTTATTGCATTTTATTTCTCTGTCTTGCTATTGAGAAATTTATGTTTTACTACTCAAAGTGTGGTCCACGGACCAACAGCATCAGCATTACCTAAGAAGTCATTAGAAAAGTATAACCTCCACATCAGCCCATTTAGTGCATAAGAATTTGAATTTTTATAATACCCTCAAGAGTGTATTATGAACATTTAAGATTAAAAAATCTACTCTACACCTTCTTTATTCAATATGGCAGATGATAGTCAGAAGTGGTTTTTGAGATGTGTTAGAGTGTAAAATACACACCAGATGTGAAAGACCTAGTATGATGAAAGTATATATTATAATGTCTCATTAATGACATTTATATTGATTTTGCATTGATTATGGGTTACTATTTTGTATATAGGGGGTTAATAAATATATTATTAAAATTAATTTCCTATCTTCTTACTTAGTAAATGTGGACATTATAAAATTTAAAATAACGTATGTAGCTCATATAGTATTTATATTGTAAACTATTTTTCTAGACTATCAAAGGCTATGGAAATAAACATTAAGGAACTTATATTCTTTCTTCATCTGTTTGTATCAATATTTTAAAATGTTTTCATAGGGAAAAATATAATACAAATTGTCTTTGAATTTCATTTATCAGACTTTTGTTCAACTAACATTGTGGGGCATCACATAGTCATTCTTCCCTATTATTTTTTTCCAAATGCTTCATAAGCATGTAATCTGATCCAGATTCTGTGTTCTCAGAGAGTTAGTGAAGAAAGTAAACAAGGTTCCTTTCTTGAAGTCATTTGTAGTCTGTTATGGTTAAGACACAACTAACAATTTATGGTAAAGCAAAATGACAAAAGAAAGAAGGACTTGCATTTGGAAACAGTTGACAGTCACATTTCCCGGGGTAACATTACCATTGTGGATGGGTTCATAGCAGAGGAAATAGTTGCTTACAGCGAACTTTTAGGTTGTTTATAGTGAACTTTTAGGTGGCAAGAATGAGAATGGGTGGAGATGGAGGTATTCTCTCTGTATTCACTGAAATCTTAATATAAAAACATCTGCTTCTTCTGCTAGTAGAAACAGCAGTCTTGCTACATATACATAGCTATTAACTGTGATCTTCTTAGTGTATAAAGATAATAGAAATGGTTTCTTCAGTTTTACTCCTTTGAACTTGGTGCATTCTTTTAACCTAACATTTTCTCAGGGAATAAAAATTTGTAGTTGATCTGCTTTGGAAGTCTAGTGCCTTCAGACATTTACCTATTGGTCTCCAACCTCATTAGTGGCCTCATGTGTGGTGCACTGACCACACTCACAATGTAAATCATTTTCATGCATTAGACAGAAGCATTTACAGAACTTTCTGTGGTTAGCATATTTTCCACACACAATTTGATGTTTTCAGAGTATGATTTTGTAAAAAAAAAAAAAAAAAAAAAAAATTAAAGGTAAGCCTCAGTGTGGGATGAGGAACTGATTTATTTCCTTTGTGATTAGATCACATACATCAGATCCTAGTGAGGAAATCCCATTGTCTTTGATTTAGACCCTATTTTCCAAAGAGACTTAGACAAAATAATACAAATCCTCCTTAAACAGATGTTTTGTGCCTTCAACCATAATGGTGGTCATGCCTTCACCATATTGTTGAAGCTATACCTCTTTCTATTATCTGGTTAGGAGAACATTTTTGTAAGGAAACTTGCAATCTTGAAAACAATTAATTTATGGAACATACAGATTTAGCATTTTTATAATTTCAGTTCCTTCAAGTGTTGTAGGTTATTGGAGAACCACTCATGTCATTTTCCTCCTACTACAATAACTTGCTGAATTCATTAAAAAATGGTATGGAAAAAGCAACGGATTCAGAAAATATCTAGAAAATCTTAAAACACATGCTTTCCATTCTGGAATAAATAACAGTCATGTCTCAGATCAGTAATTTGCCAAAAAGAACCTAGAATCATGTTACTCAAAGCATTTAGAATTTTCAGGAAGAAAAAAAAAAAAAAGGTGATTTTGGTGGTTACCATCTAGGATTAAATGCTAGGGAAATTTAGAAAATCTCTTGGAAAATATGTCCCTGCAAATGGATTTATGCTGTTTGTTCATTCAGTCGTGTCTGACTCTTTGCAACCCCATGGATTGCAACATGCCAGGCTTTCCTGTCCTTCAGTGTCTCCTGAGCTTGCTCAAACTTATGTCCATTGAGTGAGTGATGCCATCCAAACATCTCATACACCATTGTCCCCTTTTCTTGCCTTCAATATTTCCCAGCATTGGGCAGGGTCTTTTCTAACGAGTCAGCTCTTCCCATCAGGTGACCAAAGTATTGGAGCTTCAGCTTCAGCATGTCCTTCCAATGAATATTCAGGACTGATTTCCTTTAGGATTGACTGGTTTGATCTCTTTGCAGTCCAAGGGACTCTTGAGAGTCTTCTCCAACTCCACAGTTCAAAAGCATCAATTCTTCAGTACTCAACTTTCCTTATAGTCCAACTCTCACATCCATACATGACTACTGGAAAAGCCACAGCTTTAACTAGATGGACGTTTGTTGGTAATGTAATCTCTCTGCTTTTTAATACGCTGTCCAGGCTTGTCATAGTTTTCTTCCAAGGATCAGGTGTCTTTTAATTTCATGGCTGCAGTCACCATCTACAGTGATTGTGGAGCTCAAGAAAATGTCTGTCACTGTTTCCATTTTTTCCCCATCTATTTGCCATGAAGTGATGGGACCGAATGCCATGATCTTAGTTTTGAATGTTGAGTTTTAAACCACCTTTTTCACTTTCGTCTTTCACCTGCTCCAAGAGGTTCTTTATTTCCTCTTCACTTTCTGCCATTAGGATGGTGTCATCTGCATAAATGAGATTACTGATATTTCTCTCGGCAATCTTGATTCCAGCTTGTGCTTGATTCCAGCTTGTGCAACCCAGCATTTTTCATGAGGTACTCTGCATAGAAGTTAAATAAACAGGTTGACAATATACAGCATTGATGTACTCCTTTCCCAGTTTTGAACCAGTCCACTGTTCCGTGTCCGGTTCTAACTGCTGCTTCTTGATCTGCACACAGGTTTCTCAGGAGGCAGGTGAGGAAAATTATCCTTAAGAGTTTTCCAGTTTTTTGTTATCCACACAGTCAGCTGGTAAATAATCCACCTGCAATGCGGGCAACCTGGGTTTGATACCTGGGTTGGAAAGATCCCCTGGGAAAGGGAAAGGCTACTCACTGTAGTATTATGACCTGGAGAATTCCATGGACTATCTATTGGTTCACAAAGACTTGGACACCACTGAGGGACTTTCACTTTCACACAGTCAAAGTCTTTGGCATAGTCAATGAAACAGAAGTATATGTTTTTCTGGAATTCTCTTGCTTTTTCTATGATCCAATGGATATTGCAATTTGATCTCTGGTTCCTCTGCCTTTTCTAAATCTAGCTTGACCATCTGAAATTTCTCAGTTCCCATACTATTGAAGCCTAACTTAGAGAATTTTGAGCATTACTTTGCTAGCATGTGAAATGAGTGCAATCATGCAGTAGTTTGAACATTTTTGGCATTGCCCTTCTCTGGTACTGGAATGAAAACTGACCTTTACCAGTCCTGGGGCCACTGCCGAGTTTTCCAAATTTGCTGGCATATTGAGTGCAGCACATTAACAGCATATGGTTCGAAATAGCTCAGCTGGAATTCCATCATCTTCACTAGCTTTGTTCACAGTAAATCTTCGTAAGGCCCACTGGACTTTGCACTCCAAGATATCTGGCTCTACATGAGTGCTCATACCATCATGGTTATCTGGGTCATGAAGATCTTTTTTTGTATAATTCTTCTGTGTATTCTTGCCACCTCTTCTTAATATCTTCTGCCCCGCTGGCTCAGATGGTAAGGAGTCTGCCTGAAGTGTGGGAGACCTGGGTTCGATCCCTGGGTCAGGAACATTCCCTGGAGAAGGAAATGGCAACCGTGTATTCTTGGCTAGAAAATCCCACGGATGGAGAAGCCTGGCAGACTACAGTCCGTGGGGTCGCAAAGAGTTAGACACGACTGAGCGACTTCACTTTCTGTTGCTGCTGCTAAGTCGCTTCAGTCGTGTCCAACTCTGTGAGACCCCATAGATGGCAGCTCACCAGGCTCCCCTGTCCCTGGGATTCTCCAAGCTTCTGTCCTTTATTGTGCCCATCTTTACATGAAATGTTCCCTTAGAATCTAATTTTCTTGAAGAGATTTCTAGTCTTTCCCATCCTGATATTTTCCTCTATTTCTTTTCATATTCAGTTAGGAAAGCTTTCTTATCTCTCCTTGCTATTTTTGGGAAGTCTGCATTCAGGTCGGTGTATCTTTCCTTTTCTCTTTTGCTTTCACTTCTCTTCTTTTCTCAGCTCTTTGTAGGGCCTCCTCAGATAACCATTTTGCCTTTTTGTATTTCATAAAATGGATTTATGCCTATGAAATACAGGCAGTTTTGCCAATTTGATAAGCTTATAGAAAATAGGGTTAGCTTCCCTCAAGGCTCAGCCAGTAGTAAAGAATCTGCCTGCAATGCAAGAGACGTAGTTTCGATCCCTAGGTTCGGAAGTTTACCCTGGAGAAAGGAATGGCTACACAGTCCAGTATTCTGGCCTGGAGAATTCCATGGACTTTATAGTCCGTGGGGTCACAAAGAGTTGAAAGGGACTTTCACTTTCACTTTCATAGAAAATAGAGTCAAATTCTGTGCCTAAGCATATCTATCAGCTCCTCTTTAGGCTGGGTGAATTTTTTTCTCTCTGTTCCTGTTCAGAAAGTTTTGTTTTTCTTCCTAATTGCCCTATTTTTCAGATTTAACTTTCAAGCTGCCTCAGTGGAAGTGTGGGGCATTTTATTTAAAATAAACAAAGAAAGATCTCTGGAAATAAAATGTCTCTAACTTCTGTCTCCTGACAAGATGGAAAAGAAAGGAGTACAGGAGTCTGGCTCCTTTCCCAGAGCTTAACCTTGGAGATGCCACAAAAGCAAGAGGGAAGTTGGACAGATCTCAGAACATTAAAACCTCTAGGAACTCCTAGAGAAGCAGAAGGTGGTAGGTTTAGTCTGGTCCTGTACTAAAAGAGGGCCAGATGCACCAACAGGGAACTAAGAAAACAAGAGCATTATTGCTGCTCCTTTTTTCTCTCTTCCCTAAATTACCTCAGGGTATCACTGTTTAATTGTTCTATCTCAGACAAGATAAAAAAAACAGAATAATCATTGAAAAGAATAGGAGGAGGGACTAGAAGGTAACAAAACTAACTGTGCTAGAGGGAAAATAAGAAAAGACAGTGGTAGAGGGACGAGTTTCTGAGATTTCAAAACATTCTGTCCGTTGTTACCTCCTTTGCTCTCAGTCATCTAAAGTTTACTAGAGTGCAGAGAAGAAATCCTTGAGTGTGAGCATTTTTGCAGAGAAAAAACAATTCTGACTTCATGTTGGAACTGTTTCTTTGACTTGCTCTTTATTGCTGTTATTGTGTGTGTGTGCTCATCTGCTTCAGTTGTGTACAACTCTGTGTGACACTATGGACTTTAGACAGCGAGTCTCCTCTATCCATGGCATTCTCCAGGCAAAAGTCCTGGAGTGTGTAGCCATTCCTTTCTTCAGGGCATCTTACCAACCCAGTGACTGAACCCAGATCTGCTGCATTGCAGGTAGATTCTTTACCTTCTGAGCCACCAGAGAAGCAAAGAGCTAAAGGGAAATTCTGGAACTAAAATACACAATATCTAAATAAAATATTCACTAGATGGACCTAACAATAAAATGGAGGTGCCAGAAAAAAGAGTTGGTGACCTGCAGCAGTAAGTATGCAATCTTTAAAAAAAAAAAAAAGTGGTGGGGGGAACTGATTCCAGGTTTCAGCCCCAACATGTAAACAGGTTGGAAGTCATCATTTCTGTCTACCACCACACCCAAAATATCAGACAAACATGAAAATCAAAACTGCTGAAAATACTTACATAAGGAGAAATACATCAACTAAATAGGTATATATTTATTAAAGGAGTTGAGTGAATAATTAATAGCCTTCTCAAAAAGGAAGCAGTATGATCGAATGGCTCCAATGGTGAATAACACCAAACATTTAAGGAAGACATCTTGAAATAATTATAGTTTTCTGTAATCTCTTCCAGAAACAAAAGCAGAGGGAGGAGTTTCTAACTGAATTGAATGAGACAAGCATTAATTCTAGTATCAAAACCAGATAAAGACAAGACAGTACAAGTAGGGTATATAACAGAACCAATATCTTCCATGAAGTTAAATCCAAAAATGTATAAAAATAATTATACAACATAACCAAGTTAACTTTTTCCAATAATGCAGTTTCAACACTGAAAAATCACATAATGTAATTCATCACATCAATAGGCTAAAAAGGAATAATTATATATATATATATATATATATTTATTTATATATATATAATGCACTTGACAACATCCAAAAATGCTTCATGATAATATCCCACACTGGAAGTCCTAGCTAACACAATAAAACATTAAAAGGAAATAAAAGATATGCTTAACAGAAAAAGTAAATAAATTTCTCTTTGTTCACATATGACATGATTCTGTAAAATCACAAATAATGAGCAAAACTACTCCTGGAACTAGAGTATTGTAACTAAGTGGTTACAGCTAAGTGGTTGTAGCAAGGTTACAGCATACAAGGTTAATATACAGAATTCAATTGGTTCTGACATATCAGCAATTAAAAATCAGAAATTGAAATAAAAACATCTGCAAATAGAAATGAAATACTAAGGTATAAGTATGTTACAAAATACATACAGGATCTATATGAGGAAATCTATAAAGCTCCAATTAAATAAAGAGGATCTAAATAAATGGAAAAATAGACCATGTAAATGGATAGGAAACTAAATATTGTTCAGATTTAAATTCTTCCCAAGTGACTTATGGATTCAATGAAATCCCAGCCAAAATCCCTGCAAGTTATTTTGTGAAAATCAACAAACTGATTCTGAAATTTATTTGGAAAGGCACAAGACCAAGATTAGACAAAATAATATTAAAAAGAATCCATGAAGGTGGAGAACTGACTCTGACTTAAGATGACTATAAAGCTTCAATAATTAAAATAACATGACATTTATGAAATAATAGACAAATAGATCAATGGAACAGGAGAGATAGGTATTTGTCATAGGTTCACACAAATGTTGTCAACTGCTTTTTGACACAAGAGCAATGGTGAAACAGAGGACAAAGAACAACTAGGCATTCATCCATATCCAGAAAAACATGTTCTAGACATAGATCTGACAGTTTCCATAAAGATTAACATAAAATGAATGATAGATCTAAATGTATAACTCAAAATTATATAACTTCTGGAAGATGCTGTTACAGGAATAAAAAGAAAAGTCATGGACTGGACGAAAATGTCTCCAAGATAAAGGGTTGTATCCAAAATACAAAAAGAATTCTTAAAACTCAACAATAAGAAAACAAACAATTCAATTAAAAAATGGGCAATGACAGAGACCTCACCAAAGAAGATATGCAAATGTAAAATGGCATATGAAAAAATTCTCAACATGTACCACATTATATATTTACTATGATTATATAATTAGGGAATTGCAAATTAAGACAATGTGATAGCACTACATACTTATTAAAAATGGCAAAAATTCAAAACAGTTACAATACCAAATGCAGTGAGGGCAGAGGATACAGAGCAACGGGGATTCCTATCCTTTGCTGATGGGAATGCAAATCATGCAACCACTTGAAAAGAGAACTCCAAAATTTCTTGCTAAGATAAATATATAATACACTCTTATCATGCAATCTAGAAATCATCTCCTAGCTATTTACTCAATTGAATCAAAAATTCATGCTTGTTTTTCATAAAAAATATTTATAATAACTCTATTTATAAAGCTGTAAGAAAACAACATTTTTTTAAACAGGTCAATAGATAAACTTCACTACATATATATATATAAAATGAAATATCACTGAGCAATTAAAAAAATGATCTATCAAGCCATGAAAAGAAATAGAGTAACTTTAAATGCATATTTCTGAGTGAAAGACGTCAATCAGAGAAGGCTACATATTGTGTGATTCCAACTATATGACAATCTGGGAAAGGCAGACTATGGAGATAATTAAGAGAATCAGCGGTTTTGGGGATTTGCTGGAAGTAGAAGAGGCATAAATAGGTAAAGTGCAGAGAATTTTTAGGGTGATAAAACTATTCTGTATGTATGCAATGGTGGATATATGACAATATGCTCTTGCTGGAACCCAGAAAACTATGCAACATAAAGTGATCCTTAATGTCAAGTATTTATTAATAATATATCAATGTTGGTTTATCAAATGAAAAAACATGTACTACATTAATGCAATATGTTAATAATAGTAGAAAAGTGATATATAAAATTCTGTATTATTTGGTCAATATTTCTATAAGTCTAAAACTACTCTAAAAAATAAAATATATTAATTTAAAAAGAAGGGGAACAATTGAAAAAGTGAAGAATGTTGGAGACCTGCAGAACAAAATAAAAAGTATAATATATATGGCTAATAATGGTCATTTCAGAATTATTAATGAAAGTACTGAATTGGAAACATGTAAATGTCTCTCAGTAAATTGTACAAATTATTGTGTGTATGTGTATTATATATATATATATATATATATACATATGTATATATAAATTAAATGGAACATTATATAGTAAAGAAAACATGATATTAAATGAAACTGCATGGATTAATATTACAGAAATAATTTTGAAAGTCAGACTCTAAAATAAAAAATATTACATACTAAATAATTCAATAGGCATAAAGCTTAAAAACTGCAAAATGAACTCTAACAGTTGAAATAAAACTAAAGATTACCTTGAGTAGGGCAGTAAGTAGGTCTAGAATTGGTGAAGGTCTTTAGGGTACTGATAATAGTCTTCATATTAATCTAGGTGACAGTTATACAAGTGTATTCACTTTGTAGATATTAATTGGGTAGTGAACTCTTATCTTAAGTGCTGGGAAGATACAGATGGATTTCTTCTACAGTGGTAGTAGGCATGTCAACTTGGAAGTTCCTATTATAACTAAATATATGTCTATTCTGTAATCCAGTAGTTTTATTCCTAGTTGCATATCTGAGAGAAATAAATATATATGTCAAATAAAAGACTTGCCAAGGAATGTTCACAGCAGCTTTATTCACAAATCCCCAAACTAGAAATAACAAAATGCCTGTCAACAGGTGAAAAAAATAAACAAATAGGGGCTTATTCTCAGGTAACATGAAATAGTGACACTCATTTAATGAAACACTACCCAGGAATTAAAAAAGATCAAACTCTAGTACCTGTAGCAACATGCTCTACTTCATGAATGTAATACTGAGTGAAATAAGCCAGATACAAAAAACTCAAGGAAATAAAACAAGCTGATAGTCATGATACACTGATACACTGATACATGATACACTGATACATGATACAAGCTGATACACTGAAGGGAGTATAAACTGGCAAAGTACACAGTGAAAATTTATGAAGTACAGGAAATATTCCTTATCTTTTTTGGGGTGGTTAAAGGGTTTTGTACATGTGCATATGTGTATATGTATATATAATTACAAGATATACACTTAAAACTAGCATGCTATATAGACCTTACATAGAGATTAGATGGATAGATAACATAACACACATGTACTTCCATAAGATTTTACAGAAAAACACAAGAAAATTTTTTGGCCAACCTAATATTAGTGAGGGCAAGAGAAAGAGGGAAAGAGAGAGAGATTGCTTTTGGAGTATAACTATTTTATGAACTAGACCTAGAAGTGGAAAATAGGAGCATCATTAAGATGCCTGTTCACAAGAGATTCAATTTGATATTTTCTTAATAGTAGGTCAAATTTCTCCATGATAAGTAAGTTTGGAGATTTTTTTTTTCTAATTTAAAGAGTTTTTGTGTTGTAGCAGGTTTTTCTCTGTTTATTAAATGTCAGGTGGATTACTACATGTTTGGTTACATACTGAGTGTGAGATGTGGGAAGAAAATGTGAAGGAAACAAAAAAGAAAACCTAAGAAAAGCAGAAAAGTTTAATACAACAAAACTTACAAGTTGTGGGTTCAGCTCAGTTCAGTTCAGTGGCTCAATTGTGTCTGACTCTTTGCGACCCCATGGACTGCAGCATGCCAGGTCTCCCTGTCCATCTCAAACTCAAGTCCATTGAGTCAGTGATGCCATCCAACCATCTCATCCTCTGTCATGCCCTTCTCTTCACACCTTCAATCTTTCCCAGCATCAGAGTCTTTTCAGTTGAGTCAGCTCTTCTCATCAGGTGACCAAAGTATTGGAGTTTCAGCTTCAGCATCAGTCCTTCCAATGACTATTTATGACTGATTTCCTTTAAGATGGACTGGTTGTATCTCCTGGCAGACCAAGGGATTCTCAAGACTCTTCTCCAACACCACAGTTCAAAAGCATCAATTCTTCAGCGCTCAGCTTTCTTTATAGTCCAACTCTCACATCCATATATGACTACTGGAAAAACCATAGCTTTGACTAGATGGATCTTTGTTGGCAAAGCAATTTCTCTGCTTTTTAACAGGCTGTCTAGGTTGGTCATAACTTTCCTTCCAAGGAGTAAGCATCTTTTGATTTCATGGCTGCAGTCACCATCTGCAGTGATTTTGGAGCCCCCAAAATATAAAGTCTGCCACCGTTTCCACTGTTTCCCCATCTATTTCCCATGAAGTGATGGGACCGGATGCCATGATCTTTTGTTTTCTGAATGTTGAGCTTTAAGCCCACTTTTTTACTCTCCTCTTTCACTTTTATCAAGAAGCTCTTTAGTTCTTCGCTGTCTGCCATAATGGTAGTGTCATCTGCATATCTGAGGTTATTGATATTTTGCCTGGTGATCTTGATTCCAGCTTGTGCTTCATCCAGCCTAGCGTTTAGCATGATGTACTTTGCATATAAATTAAATAAACAGTTTAACAATATACAGCCTATATGTACTTCTTTCCTGATTTGGAACCAGTCTGATGTTACATGTCCAGTTCTAACTGTTGCTTCTTGACCTGCATATAGATTTGTCAGAGGGCAGGTCTGGAGGTCTGGTATTCCCATATCTTTAAGAATTTCCCACAGTATGTTGTGATCCATGCAGTCAAAGGCTTTGGTGTATTCTATAAAGATCTTCCAAACCCAGGGATAGAACCCAGGTCTCCCACATCGCAGGTGGTTTCTTTACCAGTTGAGCCACAATGGAAGTGCAAGATTACTGGAGTGGGTAGCCTATGCCATCACCAGGGAGTCTTTCTGACACAGGAACTGAACCAGGGTCTCCTGCATTGCAGGCAGATTCTTTACCAACTGAGCTATCTGGGAAGCCCAAATGAAAGTGAAAGTCATTTAGTCCTTTCCGACTCTTTGTGACCCCATGGACTATAGTCCATGCAACTCTCCAGCAGATCTTCCCAACCCAGGAATTGAACAGGGGGACTCCTGCATTGCAGGCAGATTCTTTATCAACTGAGCTATCAGGGAAGCCCCCTCCCTCCTTTCCATATATGGTTCTGGGTCAAACAGAAAGCCATAAAGGAAAAATAGCTCTCTGAATTCCTACTACACATCATACACAAACATAAATTCCAGATCTAAATGTGTAAGATAAGCGAGAAAGTTTTAAAAGATAGCATAAAAGATCTGTGAATTTGAAATAAGGAAAGATTTCATAACCAGTATACAAGGAAAGTGGCATTCATGCTAGGAAAAAATGAAAAAAACTGGAAATTATTAAAATGAAGGAATTTTTTTCCATCTAATGTCTACATTAATAGAATAAAAGTACTAGCTGCAGAATGAAAGAGGATATCTAAAATGTATATGTCAAAAAACATAATGTATACAGTGCTTGTAATCCTATTTTAAGGTCTAAATAAAGGATCAAGTTTTCCTATAAATCCTAGAAATCTTCCCAGGTGGCTCAGTGGTAGAGTCTGATAATGCTGAAGACACAGAAGATGTGGGTTCAATCCCTGGGTCAGGAGGATCCCCTGGAGAAGAAAATGGCAACCCACTACAGTATTTCTGCCTAGAAAACACCACGGACTGAAGAGCCTGATGGTACAGCCCATTGCATCACAAAGAGTTGAACACGACCTGGCAACTGAGCACACAGACACATAAATCTTGTAAGTCAATTAAAAGAAAATCTAGCAAAAGAGTGGACAGAGGAGTTCAAATAACACTTCACAATTTAGAGCTTTCAGCATAGAAAGGAGATACTTTGCACTGCCAATCACATATTAATACTAAAGTATTAAGGATGCTTTAAAAATCAATGATCATTTGGCACCATTTTTTTTTCCTTTAAAAAAAAACAAACTAAAAGTATGCTTGATCTGTAATATTGTGCTTCTTTCTGCTGTAGAGCAGTGTCTCAGTATACATATATATACACTCTTTTTCATATTCTTTTCCATTATGGCTTATTAGGAGTTTGGATATAGCTCCCTATGCTATACAGTAAAATTTTGTATTTCCATTCTATATGTAATAATTTTTATCTAGTGCACCCAACTCCCAGTCCATCTCTCCCTCCCATCTTTCTTGCCAATCATGAGTCTGTTTTCTATGTTTGTGAGTCTGTTTCTGTTTTGTCAGTTCAGTTCAGTCACTCAGTCGTGTCCGTCTCTTTGCAACCCCAATGGACTGCAGCACACCAGGCCTTCCTGTCCATTACCAACTCACCGAATTTACTCAAACTCATGTCCATTGAGTCGGTGATGCAATCCAACAATCTCAACCTCTGTCTTCCCTGTCTCTTCCCACTTTCAATCTTTCTCAGCACCAGGGTCTTTTCAATTGAGTCAGCTCTTCGAATCAGGTGGTGAAAGTATTGGAGTTTCAGCTTCTGCAGTAGTCCTTCCAATGAATATTCAGGACTGATCTCCTTTAAGATGAACTGGTTGGATCCCCTTGCAGTCCAAGGGACTCTCAAGAGTCTTCTCCAACACAGTTCAAAAGCATCAATTCTTCAACGCTCAGCTGTCTTTATAGTCCAATTCTCACATCCGTACATGGCTATCAGAAAAACAATAGCCTTGACTAGATGGACCTTGTTGGCAAAGTAATGTCTCTGCTTTTTAATATACTGTCTAGGTTGGTCATAACTTTTCTCCCAAGGAGTAAGCATCTTTTAATTTCATGGCTGCAGTCACCATCTGCAGTGATTTTAGAGCCCCAAAAATAAAGTCTGACACTCTTTCCACTGTTTCTCCATCTATTTGCCATGAAGTGATGGGACCAGATGCCATGATCTTTGTTTTCTGAATATTGAGCTTTAAGCCAACTTTTTTACTCTCCTTTTTCATTTTCATCAAGAGGCTCTTTAGTTCTTCTTCACTCTCTGCAATAAGGGTCATGTCATCTGCATATTTGAGGTTATTGATGGTTCTCCCAGCAATCTTGATTCCAGCTTGTGCTTCATCCAGCCCAGCATTTCTCATGATGTACTCTGGATATAAGTTAAATAAGCAGGGTGACAATATACAGTCTTGACGTACTCCTTTTCCTGTTTGGAACCAGTCTCTTGGTCCATGTCTAGTTCTAACTGTTGCTTCCTGATCTGCATGCAGATTTCTGAAGAGGCAGGTCAGGTGGCCTGGTATTTCCATCTCTTTCATAATTTTCCACAGTTTATTGTGATCCACACAGTCAAAGGCTTTGGCATAGTCAATAAAGCAGAAATAGATGTTTTACTGGAACTCTCTTGATTTTTTGATGATCCAGCAGATGTTGGCAATTTGATCTCTGGTTCCTCTGCCTTTACTAAAACCAGCTTGAACATCTGGAAGTTCACAGTTCACGTATTGCTGAAGCCTGGCTTGGAGAATTGTGAGCATTACTTTACTAGCGTGTGAGATGAGTGCAATTGTGCAGTAGTTTGAGCATTCTTTGGCATTGCCTTTCTTTGGGATTGGAATGAAAACTTACCTTTTCCAGTCCTGTGGCCACTGCTGCATTTTCCAAATTTGCTGGCATATTGAGTGCAGCACTTTGCCAGCATCATCTATTAGGGTTTGAAATAACTCAGCTGGAATTCGATCACCTCCACTAGCTTTTTTTGTAGTGACACTTCCAAAGGCCCACTTGACTTCGCATTCCAGGATGTCTGACTCTAGGTGAGTGATCACACTGTCATGATTATCTGGGTCTTAAAGATCTTTTTGTACAGTTCTTCTGTGTATTCTTGCCACCTCTTAATATCTTCTGCTGTTAGGTCCATAGCATTTCTGTCCTTTATTGAGCCCATCTTTGCATGAACTCTCCCCTTGGTATCTCCCATGTGGTGCTAGTGGTAAAGAACCCACCTGCCAATGCAAGAGACATAAGAGACATGGGTTCAATCCCTAGGTTGGGAAGATTCCCTGGAGTAGGAAATGGGAACCCACTCCAGTATCCTTGCCTGGAGAATCCTCATGGACCGGGGGCCTGGAGGTCTCCATGGGGGGTTCATGGGGTCAAAAAGAGTCGGGCATGAGTGAAGTGATTGAGCATGCAAGCCTTAAACCAGAATATGACCTATACCTTAGTCAATCTGCTAAAAAGATCACAGAGACAAAAGTTTCGCCCCTTTATAACTTTAGCAGCTACAACTTATTACATACATATTTTCAAGCTAAACAGTAGTCAGTCTTCAAGTAGAAGAACTTGACAGCAAAATTGGTCACATAGTTCATCCTAAAATCACTTGATAACTGGAGTGATCATATACATTAGTTAACTGACTTTATTAAAAAGAAAAATGAACTCCTCAGATTGTTATTACAGGAGAGGCCTACTGAAGATAGGTTCCTACTCCTCATAGAAACTGAGATATATGGGCTCTTTCTCCAAAATGACATTTCGAAGAAGTGGCTCCCAAGTTCTTGAGAAAAATATTCCTGGGTCTTAAAGCTGGCAAGAGGTTTAGTTTACTTTTCAAAAGATTTACAAATCTTTTTGAACTGTATTCAAAAAGACAGAGAAAGAACTTATAATTGTAAGTTTTCTAAAATAAATGCTCTAGGGAAGGGGGGTATCCCTTTCTCTTTTTTTGTTTTCTTTTTAAATTTGTATTTACCCTTATATTATTTATATTTTATAGTTTGTAGTTTACCATAGACTATATACTGTTACACTAATTGTTTAATTTACAACTTCTGTCCCAACTAGATTACATCTTTTTGGTAATGTAGTCATGAATTACTAAATTAATGTTTTGATGAATTTTATTGAGAATTATGGGAAACTAACTGGTAAGATCTGAGAGATTTCTATCCTTGGAATATCAGATTATGTAAAAAGCTAACTAGAGTGAAACACTTTGCTAACCGTGGAGGTAGGGGGCATTGGGGTAGGCTAGAAAGTATTTTTTTCAGTCAAGAAGCTATCTGGATATAGAAGAGAAGAGGCAAAACTAAAGAATGTATTACATAGTGAGTATATGCAAAGACTGAATAACAGTAGCCAGTAATCATGATGAGAAAGTATTAGCCGAACAATTTATTGAAATGTATCTTTGTGAAGAACAGAAACTGCATAAGATGAAGAGAAAGAAAAATTATGAGCTTCCTTATTTAAAAATGACTTTAAAAAGTACATTAGCTAGAATATCACACTGATCCTGAAATCCATGGAAATTTATTTCAAATTTCCAAGGAATCAGGTATCTTTGAGGATTCAAAACAAGAGTTATCAAGGCTGAATTCTATACATTCCAAGGTGTATGAGGAAATGCATATTGCTCAATAAGCATATAATTGTAATACTCCCATTTACAGGTGTCAACCATAAATTGGCATTTGCTAAGAGCACTGCCAGAAATCAAGCAATAAAGGCATTTGCTATCTGCCTTTGCAGCTGTTAACCTTCAATGCCCTCTGAGGGAATTCAGGGTGGAGTGAGGCATTCTATGCTCCAGGGAATCTGGTGGGACAGGTCTTTAGACAGCTGGATATTTACAGGAACTGATTTCATTATTCCATTTCTTGTATCTCCTAGATATAAGATACCTAGAAAAGTACTAAATCCCTTCATGATGACATCAGATCCCTGTGACTAGTAGAAATGCTATAGAATGTCTCAATGACATTTCTAGAGTTTAATATTTTCATTTGCATTATATTCCCCTTTAAGAACTGCAAAATAGAAAACTGTACTCAGTACTAGCAGTAGTACTAAGTACTAAGGTAGTTAGACTGCCTTTTGTAAAATGAGTGCTTGATTGTATTGAACTCCTCCTTCATGAAATTTGGAAACTCAGCAGCGGTCACAGGACTGGAAAAGGTCAGTTTTCATTCCAATTCCAAAGAAGTAAAGTAAAATTGTTCAGTTGTGTCCGACTCTTTCCAACCACATGGACTGTAGCCTACCAGGCTCCTCTGTCCATGGGATTTTCCAGGCAAGAGTACTGGAGTGGGTTGCCATTTCCATCTCCAGGGGATCTTCCCGACCCAGGGAGCGAACCTAGGTCTCCAGCATTGCAGACAGATGCTTTACAATCTGAGCCACCAGGGAAGCCCAATCCCAAAGAAAGGCAATGCCAAAGAATGTTCACGTTACCGCACAATTGTACTCATCTCACACACTAGCAATAGTAATGCTCAAAATTCTCCAAGCCAGACTTTAGCAGTAAGTGAACCGTGAACTTCCAGATGTTCAAACTGGATTTAGAAGAGGCAGAAGAACCAGAGATCAAATTTGCTAACAATTTTTAGTTAACAGCAGGTGTTTCATAAAAATACTCAAACTGGAACATTAATAATCTTTGAAATCCAACTACATGCTTGTTACTTGTTCCTGACTTTTCATTCTATTTCCCTCAGATATGTTATTCCTTAGGTAAAAAGAAATGGAAATACAAATGAGATGTGAGCAGATATATTATGGAGAACTTATGAATGATATCAGCCAACTGTTTAAATACATTAATATACTATTGTTTGATGACATCACGTAGAAACCAAATCATGTTAATAAGTGAAAATACAATAGGACATTTAAAAAATTAGCTGACTGATAAGTACAGTTTTCTGTTTTGCAGTCCTTGAAGGGGAATATAATGCAAATGAAAATATGAAACTCTAGAAATGTCACTGATACATTCTACAGCATTTAGAACAAACTCTACAGAAGCTGAAGAAAATTGGGCAAGACAAATCAAGATATCATGAACATGTATTAAATACTGAAGCTTAATGTTCCACGTTTAGTTATTTTAGTTCAGACTAAAGGCCAGAGGAAGGGGTTTACAGCCTATACGGAATGAGGGTAAAAATTAATTCCTATGATTGCCCCCTGAATAACATATGTATTTTATTAAGATAAGGTTATTGATGACGATTAGACAAAGAATGGTTTTTAATATTAGGAGTAAGAGAAATGAGTGTTTATGGTCTGTCACCAGGGAGGCCCTAAAATAAATGAATCTACCCTCAAAATCACAAAAAGAAACAGATATAACTGTTAAAGCTGGAGTAGGAGGTAGTTGCTGGTAATTACTTAATCATTTTTTAAGTTAGCTTTAGAAAAAAAAATCTTTTCAATCACTGGTATGGAAGTTCTAAACTCTAAATATTTTTAATAAAGAGATATATGGCAAAGTCAAAGAGAGGCAATGCAGCAAAACAAATTAAAATGAGTAAGAACTCAAGGAATAAAAGAATGTAAAAAGAACAGAAGATTAAACAGTATAGCATTATCTCAGTGTGCTATTTTAAACCAAGCACAATGTTTAACTAAAAAGAAAAAAAAAAAAAATCAAATCCATCTTCTCCAGTGTAGGATGATAAAGCAGATCAAGAAATGTTTGTAAAGATAAGATTGGCCTTGAAAAGACTAGAGGAGTGCTCAAGGGGGATTTCTCACATTCTGACACTGACTAGAATACAAATGGCTAAACGAGTTAAGAATAGGAGACTTTCATACCCAAAGAATGAATTGTCTCCATGCAGAAATGTGTAAATGAGCAAAAAAGATGGCTTTAGGAGATGAACCAATGAAATTCCAAGCAGCTTATTCTTGGTGAGGAAAACAGACAGATGCTGCCCTTTCATGCCCTGAATTATGATTCCATGGAACTTTTAAATGTTCTCTCAGTCCAAAAATATTTGAAAGGCAGTTTATAAATGCTTACAGCCTCAGTTCAAACATTTCAAGTGAAATCCTCAGGATTTGAAACTCCCTTTATGGTTAAGGCCTACTTATCTTTGATCATCATAATTTAGAGGAAGACCAGTGCTTTTTAAAAACCATTAAATCAACTCCCATTCTCTCAGACTCTGTGTCAAATGGTATAATGAATACAGCAAAATAAAAAAGACTTTTAGGAACATTTTATGTTTCTATTTTAAGATAAGCTTAATTATAGACTAGCTTTATATAAACCAGTTAATACAGATAATTATGAAGTCTGAATCAACTTTCATATAGTAGGCTCCTGTTGTTATACCAGGCAAAATAAATAAATTCAAATGAGAAATTGCTTGTATTTGCTTCTAAATCACAAATAAAAATATATTTAGGAGTGATATGCTTTGCTCAACACCTATATTCCTCAAACTCCCTTGCAGATAGATGTGGCCTTAAGTTGATGTTACCAGGAAGGGTGTTTAAGTAGCTATTATTTGTGTTTTTTCTCACATTTCAGGAAATTCAATTCCTAACTGACATGACACCATAGCATGGGTTGGCAAATTATGGTCAAGGGCCATGTCTGGCCAGGCTCCTGTTTTGTGAATGAAGTAATGTTATAGTACATACCACCCCATTTCTTAGACAGGTCTGTAGCTGCTTTCAAGCTGTAACGGCAGAGTTGCAACTGAGACCATGTGGCCACAAACTCTAAATCATTTACTATCTTCTCTTTTACCAAAACAAAACAAAAAAATGTTTTCTGACCCTTGCTCTAGAGAGCCTGTCACACATAAACAAAGGTGAAATGTTTATAGAGACCACCAAATGTTTGTAATTGTCATTTCTTACCTTCGGCTTTGTCCTGACCAAATTTAGTCAGGCTTCTCTCCTTCCTCCAGGTCATTGAATTTTCAAATTCTCAAGTATAATAAAGTTCCAAGAAAGTGGAATCTGTCCCTCCTCTCAGCTTCTACTGGGAATCAACTGTTTAAGGCAAGACCCTTTCCTTTAGTAGACTCATTGGTCACTTCCCTTTGTCTATCCAGCTTCCCCTTAAGAGTCTGAGAATCTCTGCTTGCCCTTCCTTTATCCTAAAAATCAAAGAGTTTTTCCTGTTTGACTGTGAGATGAGAGATTTCTGAGATTGGAGCATTCTCCCTATTACTGTAGTATTTCTTCTGAATAAAACCTCTCTCTAAATCTGGGTTTGTTTTTAATTTGACAGCTTCTGGTGCCACAATATGGGTGGAGAGCTGACCATTGCTTCCACCCTGCAGTCTTTTTTTTTTTTAATTTTTCCGCCCTGCAGTCTTTACCCTGGTGTTATTGCTGACTTCTCAGACCTCTGTGTCCTTCATGGCTAGGGGACTCTGTGGTGAGTCACAGCTCCTAATCCAGTGTTCTGGACATTTTTCTGTATTAGCATAATTGGGATGCTTTAATTCCATTAAACTCACTTCTTTCTGTCCTTTTCTATTTGAGCAAGACTTCTCATGGTTCTTTTTTGTTTTAGTGAGAATATTACTGGACAGAAGTCCTCTTGGTTCTTTTTCAGTGAGAATTTACAACTTGACTCTCTAGAGGGAAATTTTCAGCTATTTTATGATGCCTCTCTGCTTTTTCTGATGCCTTTCTCAGATTGGAGCTTTCAGCTCCTCCAGAAAGGTTGCAAGAGGGACTCTGACTACCAAATGAAAACTGCATAAGACTGATTTGTTATTACTTGCCTCCTTTCTCTACTTGATCCTGTTATCCCATGGATAACTCTTAATCTACTGAGATTGAGGATAGATTAATTTCAGCTCA
Organism: Odocoileus virginianus; assembly: GCF_023699985.2. Classification (NCBI taxonomy): domain Eukaryota; kingdom Metazoa; phylum Chordata; class Mammalia; order Artiodactyla; family Cervidae; genus Odocoileus; species Odocoileus virginianus. The sequence goes on along the minus strand of NC_069675.1, from coordinate 33,235,943 downwards.
TTATCTGCTTGACCACTGTGGCACTGATTTTGCTCAATACCTTCAAAAATGGCAGTTTACTAAGGATAACTTGGAGTTGCAAAGCCACTCTGGGGCTTGAGAGCCTCCCTCATTCAGTCCACCTTTAGGAAGCTGTTGAATCCTGGGTGTCTAGAATATGCTTTAAATAATGTTCTGCTTCCTTTTTCTTTGGTATGAAGAAGCCAAAAACTACCCTCAAGTCAAATGTCAATCAAGGCCTTCAACAATCTCAGTTTATATTATTGAAAGCTGTGCTACTCAACCTCTTGAGGACTACCTGTTTTCTTCGTATGCTATTCCTTTTACCCCCAGCTCTAAAAAGCCTTGCCTTCAGCATTTTCCACTCTTTTCTCTTCTGCTCTTCTGTTTGTCCCAGTCTCTCCTACAACCTTGCTGTTGTCTCATTTGTATTTATTCTCTATCCCTGGACCCCACCCCACACTTGCTAGCTTCTCAGTTCCCCATAGTGTCCTGGGACTTTATTATTGCTCCTACAATGTTAAGACTCCAAGGGCAAGAAACTACAGGGATCAAATTACTTCCTCTCCAGCAGATTATTTTTTAACATGTGCTTCAATCTGGCCTGTATGCTAAAATGAAAAACTTTCCTGATCATGTAGAAATAGAGAAAAAATTCTTACACACTTAAGGTCAATCTTAGGGGCATACTCTAGGAACCCTCAGATCTCTATCAGTTAACTCAACTCCTTTTAGATTCTGGAGACACCTCTTTATGGTTTGAAAAATCAAAATCAGTCAAACTTAATGAAGATTTACAGATAAATCAAAATACCCCTGAGGCCTATAACAAAAATAAGGAAATTGGAGAAAAGCTGTTAGATATTTAGAAAATATCCAGAAATCTTGTTCATGTCTAACTCTAGATAACAACAGGGAATATGCTTTGCTTATCAGCTTTATCAATGGACTCCATGAAGAACTAAGAGAGGCTACTCAAAGACAGCACATTAATTGGTAAAATGTAATTTTTCTCTGAAATCCAAGCTTTAACACAGCATCATGATGATATATAGGCATACTTCATTTCATTGTCAGGTGGTCATCATATATTTTAGAAGTTGAAGGTTGTAGCAACCCTGTTGCGAGCAAGTTTATTGATGCCATTTTTCCAACAGCATTATCTCACTTTGTGTCACATTTTGGTAATTCTAATGATGTTTCAAATCTTTTCATTATTATTATATTTGTTCTACTGATCTGTGATCAGTGATCTTTGATGTTATCACTGTAATGTTTTGGGGTAAGCAGAACTGCACCCATATAAGACAGTGAACTTAATCCATAAATGCTATGTATGTTCTGACTTCTCCACTGACTGGTTGCTCCCCATCTCTCCCTCTCCTTGGGCCTTCCTATGCCCTGAGAACAACAATATTGAATCCTATAATGAGAAGGAAGGGAGGGAAAGTAAGAGTTGTGTGTCTCTCACTTTAAATAAAAAGCCAGAAGTGAGTAAGCTTATTGAGGCGTACATTTCAAAAACCACAACAGGCAAAAAGCTGGTTCTCTTGAACCAACAGGTTAGCGAAGTTGTGGATGCAAAGGAAAAGTTCTTCAACAGAACTAACAGTACTATTCCAGTAAACACATGAATGATAAGAAAATGAAACTGCCCTACTGTTGATATAGAGGAAGTTTTAGCAATCTTCACAGAAGATCAAACCAGCTGCTGCTGCTGCTAAGTCGCTTCAGTTGTGTCCAACCCTGTGTGACCCCATAGACAGCAGCCCACCAGGTTCCTCTGTCCCTAGGATTCTCCAGGCAAGAATACTGGAGTGGGTTGCCATTTCCTTCTCCAATGCATGAGCGTGAAAAATGAAAGTAAAGTTGCTCAGTCATGCCCAACTCTTCATGACCCCATGGACTGTAGCCTACCAGGCTCCTCAGTCCATGGGATTTTCCAGGCAAGAGTACTGGAGTGGGTTGCCATTTCCTTCTCCACAAACCAGCTGCAACATTTCTTTAAGTCAAGGCCCAGTCTTCAACAATGGACTTCAGACTTCCCAGGTAGAACAGTGGTTAAAAAAAAAAAAAAAAGAAAAATCCACCTGCCAATGAAGGAGATGAAAGAAACATAGGTTCCATCCCTTGGTCGGGAAGATCCCCTAGAGTAGGAAATGGAAACCCAGTCCACTGTTCTTGCCTGAAAAATTCCATGAACAGGGAAGCCTGGTGGACTACAGTCCATGGGGCTACAAAAAGTTGGACATGACTGAGCATGTATGAACAATCTTCAGCAAGGCTGAATGAGGTGCGGAAGCTGGTAGAGATTGGTTCATGAGGTTAAGGGAAGAAGACAGCTCCATAACAAAAAAGTAAAAGGTGAAGCAGCAAATGCTAATATAGAAGCTGCAGTAAGTTATCCAAAAGATCTAGCTAAGAAAAGTAATTACGCTGTCTACCTAAACAGCAGATTTTCAATGTAGATGAAATAGCCTTATATTGGAAGAAGATGCCATCTAGGACTTTTATAGTTAGAGAGGAAAAGTCAATGTCTGTCTTTAGCATTTCAAAGCTGACCCTGGTTAGGGGCTAATGGAGCTGATGACTTTAAGTGGAAGTTCATTTACCATTCAAAAAAATCCTACAGTCTTAAAAATTTGGCTAAATCTACTCTTCCTGTGCTCTATAAGTGGAATAAAAAGATTGGATGACAGCACATCTGTTTATGACATTTTACTAAATATTTAAGCCCACTGTGAAGACCTACTACTCAGAAAAAAACTTCTTTCAAAATATTATTGCTTATTGATAATACTTTGGCCACCTGATGCAAAGATCAACTCATTGGAAAAGACCCTGATGCTGGGAAATATTGAAGGCAAAAGGAGGAGGAGGTGACAGAATATGAATTGGTTAGATAGCATCACCAAATCAATGAACTTGAATCTGAGCAAATTCCAAGAGATAGCGAAGGGCAAGAAAGCTTGGCACGCAGCAGTCCAAGAGGTCACATACAGTACCTGACTTAGTGATTGAAAAACAATAATTGATAATGCACCTGGTGACCCAAGAAATCTGAAGGAGATGTGAGATTCATGTTGTTTTCATGCTTTCTAACACAACATCCATTCTGCAGACTATGGATCAAGGAGTAATTTTGACTATTAAGTCATATTATTTCAGAAACGAATTTTTGCAAGTCTCTAGCTTCCACAGAGTGGGTCTTCTGATGAGATATCATTAAGAACATGTGTGACTTGTGGGATGAAGCTGAAATAACATTAACAGGAGTTTGGAAGAAGCTGACTCTAACCCTCACGGATGACTTTGAGGGGTTCAAGACTACAGTGGAGGAAGCAATTGTACATATGGTGGAAAGAGCAAGAAAACTAATCTTATCTCATCATAAAACTTTAACTGATAAGGAGTTGATTCTTATGGATGAGCAAAGAAAACAGCTTCTTGAGATGGAAACTACTCCTGGTGAAGATGCTTTGAGGATTGTTAATAAGACAATGAAGCTTTAGATAATGCATAAACTAAGTTAATAAAGCAGTGGCAGAGTTTGAGGATTGCCTTCAATTTTGAAAGAAGTTCTATTGTGGGGAAAATGCTATCAAATAGTATTGCATGCTACAGAGAAATCATCTGTGAAAGAAAGAATCAATCTATGAGTCAAATTTCATTGTGGTCTTATCTTAAGAAATTGCCACAACTGCTCCAGCCTTTGAAAACCACCTTCCTGATCAGTCCACAGCCATCAACACTGAAGAAAGACCATCTACCAGCAAAAAAAAAATTTGACTTGCTCAAAGTTCAAATGATTGCTAGCATTTTTTAGCAATAAAGTGTTTTTTAATTATGGTATATCCATTGCTATTTTTTTAGACATAATGCCATTGCACATTTAAAAGACTACAGTGTAGTATAAATATAACCTTTACTTGCACTGGGAAACCAAATTTGTTTGACTCATTTGATTGTGATATTTGCTTTATTGTGGTAGTCTAAAATGAAATCTGCACTATCTCTGAGGTATGCCTATACAGGCTAACAAAGCTAAGTTTACATAACACAAACTCATGACTCTCTAACTTAAGAAACTTGAGAAAAATTATTCTAATGCCTTAGGACCACTCTCAAATTCACCTCAGGACCATTCTCAACTTCTCATCCCTTTTACAGTTCCCAAGTCATTAACAATCTACACATTTTACTCACATTCCTGACTCACTTGGGGTTATCAGAACAGACTCAGGCCATATCTTGCAGACAATGTCCTTAAGTGTGAATGTAGGCTGCACTGATGTCCTCCCTGTTTGGTAGAGACACTATGCCTATTGGGGAAAGGATACCAAAAGAATATGCGAGGTACAAAAAGACAAGAAATTCAGAGTGTTGGTGACTTTCCTCTGAGAGATCTACTTTTGTCTGCCCTCAAATACTCTTAAGTAAATTAGATGAAATAATGACTCCAGTCAAAGGGGAACCCTCTACCTTTCTGGTAGACAATGGAGCCACATTTGACAGCTCACAATTTTCCACCATTTTGCCTCAGAGTACACAATCTCTGTGGTGCATTTAAATAATTCACCATATGTCTCATACCTTATCTCCTTTCTATATCCCTTGGGCCTCATTCTGCTTGACATAGCTTTTTATTAAGTTTCACCAGCTTGTCTAATAGGCAGAGACTTGGTTTCTAATTAGAATTTTAATATTTCATGTTCACCTGAGGTACTTTTCTTAAAGTATAGGATTCCTCTCCCACTCATCTTTGATCTCTGACAGCTCTGAAAGATAACTCCCTTTTATAGCTTTCTCACCCCTTTTATAGCTCTGAAGCCATTAAAAACCCCTACATTCAAGACATGTTTATTCACATTCCTGACTCACTTGGGGCTGTTGGAACAACAGATTTAGGCCGTATCTGGGAGACAAAGTCCTTAAAGATGGATGTAGTACATCACCCTTGCATCCTGTTCTCCAGTGTCATTCATGCTATCACTGCTGGCTTATACACCACTTTCTTCACTATACTCTCATTCTTAGTACCAATACTTGTTTACCTAAACATGGGAAAATCAACACTACACTTGAGTGTCAGGGATTTACAGAAGGCATCACACATTTTTCCTGAACACTAAGTGCAAATATAAAAGAGTTGCTCTTCCCTTGTCACGCAACCTTTATTCAATATGTAGGTGACCTCCTTCTTTGTCCTAAGACATTCAGCAAATCTCTACAACTCTAATACTTATTAAAGACTTCTCTAAGAAGGGGCATAAGGTCTCAAGTGATAAAGTTCAGCTCTGCTGCCCCCAGGTTCACTACTTAGGTCATAATATTCCCTCCAAAGGAAAAATCTGATCCCAAGATCATATCAAGACCATACTTTTGACAGAAAACAGCAAAATTCTGTAAAGCAATTATCCTTCAATTAAAAATAAATTTTTTTTTAAAAAAGAACTAAAAAAAAAAAAAAGACCATACTTAACAATCTCCTATCTGAACCAAGAGACAACATTAAGGATCTCCAAAACTGACCGGCTATTGTAGAATGTGTGTTCTCACCTTCTCTGCTAGAGCATCTCCCTTATATTACAACACTAAAACCCTGTGTCTGAACCTCTAAAATGGGACTTGCCTACTGCAATATCATTTGAATCCCTAAGGTATCCTATTGATCCAACCCGCTTAGGGCTTCCTGGCTGCTGTTTTGCTTTCTTCCAGTTTATTCATAACAGAGAAGAATATGCTATGAGGTATTTTCTTAAAAACATAATGAAAATCAAAGGTCAACTGTATATTTTCTTCTTACCTGGAATCCTATAGCTCAAGTTTTCCCTTCTTGATTGCTGGCAGTAGTGGAAACTAGACAATTAGTTTAAACCACAGTTGCCCTTGTGCTAGGTGGTACCTCGAACATTTATGTCTCTTATGCAGTTTGGACACTTTTCCAAACTAAAAATACCCAACACTTTTTGACTGCTCAGTTCACTTGTTATGAAATTTTTCTTTCTCCCACCACATCACTATCCACTCATGTTAAAGTCTCATTCCTGCCACTTTCCTCCCTCTCCCAACTGAAAGATAATTGCCCGATTCTGTTATGAACACTCAAGTCTCAATCATCTTTCATATTGGCCTTTAGGAAGTCTTCCTTGAAAATCCAGACCTTACACCATTTGTTGATAGCACATATCTCTATGCCTTAGAAGGAAACATTCAAGCAGGATATGACATTACAAATTTTCAAAATCACAGAGAGTATCTTTCACTAGAGCTTCTTATCTTTAGCCAAAGTTAAGAAATTTAACATATACAGAGACAGTAGATATATTTTGGGGGTAGTAGATTATTTTTGTATGTTATGGAAGTCAGAGGATTTAAGAAAACAGCTAGAATGCCAATGAAAAATGTAAAGTAGTTATGTGACTTCTTAGATGTTCTATTATTGCCAAAGAAAATAACCATACTTTAGATATTAATAGAAGTTCTTATGGGCTACAAAACCCCTGAGGCAAATTTACTCTCTGATGGGTACATTAAACTGTCATAAAGTTGTTACATCTTCACCATAATCAGATAAGATCCTAAATATACTCTGACTACACCTTATCCTCTAGTTGAGGTACTTAAAATCTCCCAACTCAAAGCCTTTGAACATTGAAAGGCCAACTGGAAACAAGTTGAATGTTTTTTCTAAGCACTTGTACCTTGGAAACACCCAAATAGCCCCTTGGTCTTTCCTTAGTCCCTTATCTGAAATTTAGTTTCTGACCTTTATAAAATCACTCACCAAGAAAGGAAATAATCAACTCCTGCACCAAGATGGGAAAACTTTACTCCTATTAGAAACAAGTGGTGGCTTCATGTTCCACCTCAAAAATATAATTCTGGTAAAGTTGCAAAGGTGGGGACAAGAAAAGAAACCTTTCCACCAGGACTTTTTCTTATTAGTAATTATATTATCATATCCCTAAGTTTCATGAAGATTAATATATTCTTATTATCATATCTATCTACTCTCACTGGCTGGAAGTTTTCCTTTATAAAAAGACCACTGCCACTCCTGTTACTAAATGCTTGTTAGGATAAGTGTTCCCTTCATGGGGAATTCCACTAGCTCTTTAACCTAATCAAGGGACTCATTTCTTTGGTAGTCCTGTGAGCAATCCAATAAGTTCTTTTCCTTTTCCCCAAATGACACTGCTTCTATCATTGCCAGTCATCTGGAATGATAGATTTAATGGACTAATAAAATTAAAACTTGCAAATTGATGAAATAATTCAATTTCCTATTGGTTAAAGTTTTGTCATTAGCCCTGATTGCTCTCTAGGTCTCTCTTTCTGGGTCATAGCAACTATCCCTATATAAAATAACAGAATGACCCTTAGCAAATCCCTATTCTGTCTGGGCTTCTGAAAATTCTATCCTGGTCAATTCAGACATCCTAAAATTACAAGGGACTTATTAACTATATCCACTGTGGTTATCAACAGAATAAGACTGCTCTTCCTCCAGTTCTTTCAGCCAAACTCCTCTGCATCCTAGAAATTAGGGCTTAGTTCTCTGGAGCTAACAGCATTTGAAAATTAATTTTGAGCATGTTGGAAAAACCCTTATGTCAACCTCTTTACCATCAATAGTGCTGTCAAACTCCATGGGATACAAACCTAGATTCATGTTTCTCAACTGAAAAGGTATAAATGCTGCTGTAAACGAAAGTCCATTCCAAATGGAAGCCTTAAACTGAGGCTTTCTTTAAATAACCCAGAAGCACACAGAACCATGAAGTAGGTGGCTTTAAGATAAGTAGATGACATCATGAAGTAATCAGTTTCTACTCCAGATGCCAGAACATGGCCTCATATATTCCCTTAACTACTTTTAGTTTCATTATTTTTCTTGTTCTCCTTGACTTCATCCTTGTCTATACCCTTCCACATTATATTTGATATTCCTATAACTCTTTATATAAAGTTAGATCATAACTTTAAGTAATGAGATTTATACTGTACTACCTATTCCTCTCTCACCAGACCTGTGACCTGTTCTCTCTTGAATATTTCTATCCATGCATGGACCACAAAATCTATGACAGCCCTTTATTCAATTTGTGGCATAATCTACAGCTCTACATTTGATTGTTGGTCATATACACCCTTTACTTTATGAGCTTCTGGTTTCTTAGATTCCTATACTATTCTCAGATCTAAGGCCATCCTTTGTGTTATCATTTAGTGGCCCTTTTGCTTTCTACTTTAGATTTCAAAAGGACCCTCCTTCAACTTCAAAACTTTTCAAAAAAGACAACTTGTGCTTCTGCTGTGACTTAACTAAGGGCCTTTTCATGTGCCTAAAACTATTTACAATCAAACATGAAAGTGTAAGTCACTCAGTCATGTCCGAATCTTTGAGACCCCTATGACTATACAGTCCATGGAATTCTCTGGGCCAGAATACTGGAGTGGGTAGCCATTTCTGTCTCCAGGGGATCTTCCCAACCCAGGGAAACATACTTTGCCACAATACCAATAAATACACTATTACTATGGGAGGCAAGAATATATAAATATAATAGACTTAGATGATCTTAGGCATAATTTTACCCAATATGTTTGGGACTAGTCATTTTGTAAGCACAAATCTAACCATCATTCTCTTCTTAATTGGAGGAGATAGCCTCCATGCTGGCTCAGATGGAAAAGAATTGGCCTGCAAGGCAGAAGGTCTGGGTTCAATCCCTGAGTTGGGAAGATCCCCTGAAGAAGGGAATGGAAATCTATTCCCGTATTCTTGCCTGGGAAATTCCATGGACAGAAGAACCTGGCAGGCTACTCTCCAGTAAACACATAAATGATAAGAAAGTGAAACAGCCCTACTGTTGATACAGAGGAAGTTTTAGCAATCTTCATAGAAGATCAAACCAGCTGCTGCTGCTGCTAAGTTGCTTCAGTTGTGTCCGACCCTGTGCGACCCCACAGACAGCAGCCCGCCAGGTTCCTCTGTCCCTGGGATTCTCCAAGCAAGAATATTGGAGTGGGTTGCCATTTCCTTTCTCTCAACATTTCTATCAAAAGAGCACTTATGAATTCCAACATGAAAATTCATGGGAAGATTATTTCATGAACCTGGAGAGTCCCTAATGAGACACTGTTTTGCCTATTGATAACTGCCTGCTGTTCAGTTCCAAGGCAAACCATTCTATATCATGGTAATCCAAGTCTATGCCCTGACCAGTAATGCTAAAGAAGCTGAATTTGAATGGTTCTATGAAGACCTGCAAGACCTTTTAGAACTAACACCCAAAAAAGTTGTCCTTTTCATTATATGGGACTGGAATGCAAAAGTAAGAAGTCATGAAACACGTGGAGTAACAGGCAGATTTGGCCTTGGAGTACAGAATGAAGCAGAGGAAAGTCTAATTGAGTTTTGCCAAGAGAACACACTGGTCATAGCAAACACCCTCTTCCAACAACACAAGAGAAGACTCTACATATGGACATTACCAGATGGTCAACATTGAAATAAGATTGATTATATTCTTTGCAGCCAAAGATGGAGAAGCTCTATACAGTCAGAAAAAAACAAGACTTGGAGCTGACTATGGCTCAGATCATGAACTCCTTATTGCCAAACTCAGACTTAAATTGAAGAAAGCAGGGAAAACCACTTGACCATTCAGGTATCACCTAAATCAAATCCCTAATGATTATACAGTGGAAGTCAGAAATAGATTTAAGGGACTAGATCTGATAGACAAAGTGCCTGATGAACTGTGGACAGAGGCTCGTGACATTGTACAGGAGACAGGAATCAAGACCATTCCCAATTAAAAGAAATGAAAAAAACAAAATGGGTGTCTGACGAGGCCTTACAAAGATCTGAAAAAAGAAGAGAAGTTAAAGGCAAAGGAGAAAAGGACAGATATACCCATTTGAATGCAGAGTTCAAAAGAATGGCAAGGAGAGACAAGAAAATTTTCCTCAGCGATCAGTGCAAAGAAATAAAAGAAAACAATAGAATGGGAAAAACTAGAGATCTCTTCAAGAAAATTAGAGATACCAAGGGGACATTTCATACAAAGATGGGTTCGATAAAGGACAGAAATGGTATGGAGATAACAGAAGCAGAAGATATGAAAAAGAGGTGGCAAGAATACACAGAAGAACTATTAAAAAAAAGATCTTCATGATCCAGATAATCACGATGGTGTGATCACTCACCTAGAGCCAGACATCCTGGAATGTGAAGTCAAGTGGGCTTTAGAAAGCATCACTATGAACAAAGCTAGTGGAGGTGATGGAATTCCAATTGAGCAATTTCAAATCCTGAAAGCTGATGCTGTGAAAGTGTTGCACTCAATATGCCAGCAAATTTGGAAAACTCAGCAGTGGCCACAGGACTGGAAAAGGTCATTTTTCATTCCAATCCCAAAGAAAGGCAATCCCAAAGAATGCTCAAACTACCCCACAATTGAACTCATCTCACATGCTAGTAAAGTAGTGCTCAAAATTCTTCAAGTCAGGCTTCAGCAATATGTGAACCATGAACTTCCAGATGTTCAAGCTGGTTTTAGAAAAGGCAGACGAACCAGAGATCAAACTGCCAACATCCACTGGATCATTGAAAAAGCAAGAGAGTTCCAGAAAAACACCTATTTCTGCTTTGTTGACTATGTCAAAGCCTTTGACTGTGTGGATCACAATAAACTGTGGAAAATTCTGAAAGAGACGGGAATACCAGACCACCTGACCTGCCTCTTGAGAAATCTGCATGCAGGTCAGGAAGCAACAGTTACAACTGGACATGGAACAGCAGACTGGTTCCAAATTGGGAAAGGAGTACATCAAGGCTGTATATTGTCACCCTGCTTATTTAACTTATATGCAGAATACATCATGAGAAACACTGGGCTGGATTAAGCACACATTGGAATCAAGGTTGCCAGGAGAAATATCAACAACCTCAGATATGCAGATGACACCACCCTTATGGCAGAAAGCGAAGAAGAATTAAGGAGCCTCTTGATGAAAGTGAAAGAGGAGAATGAAAAAGTTGGCTTAAAACTCAGCATTCAAAAAACCAAGATCATGATATTCGGTTCCATCACTTAATGGCAAATAGATAGGGAAACAGTGGAAATAGTGAGAGAGTTTATTTTTTGGGGTTGCAAAATCACTGCAGATGGTGACTGCAGCCATGAAATTAAAAGATGCTTACTCATTGGAAGGAAAGTTATGACCAACCTAGACAGCATATTAAAAAGCAGAGGCATTGCTTTGCCAACAAAGGTCCATCTAGTCAAGGCTATGGTTTTTCCAGTAGTTATGTATGGATGTGAGAGTTGGACTATAAAAAGGCTGAGCACCAAAGAATTAATGCTTTTGAACTGTAGTGTTGGAGAAGACTCTTGAGAGTCCCTTGGCCAACAAGGAGATCAACCAATCCATTGTAAAGGAGATCACTCCTGAGTATTCATTGGAGGGACTGATGTTTAAACTGAAACTCCAATACTTTGACCACCTGATGTGAACAGCTGATTCATTTGAAGAGAGCCTGATACAGGGAAAGATTGAAAGCAGGAGGAGAAGGGGATAACAGAGGATGAGATGTTGGATGGCATCACCGACTCAATGGACATGAGTTTGAGTAAATGGCAGGAGTTGGTGATGGATTGAGCAACTGAACTGAACTGTACTGAAATTCCTACTAACTGAACTGGATCCTGTTAATTAGCAAATATAAATAGTGCTTATTAAATTTTGAACCAAACTGTTTTTCTCATCTTAGTCTCTAAATTTTTCTCTACCTCTAAATTTTCTATTTAATTTTTTCTATTACCTCTAAATACCCAGGCCTTTAGATGAGTCCAAGGGCTTCTCTGTGGCTCAGACAGTAAAGAATCCACCTGTAATGCAAGAGACCTGGGTTAGATCTCTGGGTTGGGAAGATCCCCTGAGAAGGGAACAGTTATCCACTCTAGTATTCTTGCCTGGCGAATCCGATGGACAGAGCCTGGTGAGCTACAGTCCATGGGGTCACAATGAGTTGGAAACAACTGAGCTACTAAGTGTGAGACAAGCTCAAAGGTCTATACAAACATGTTGCAACTACAAATGTAGGCACATAATAGCAGCCCTATGAGGGTTCTTAAGAAACCTTTGAAGAAGAGGTTAGAAGATTAAGAGTAAAACCTTAAGACTTGAGTACTGCAGCAGATCATGCATGAACAACCTTTGTGACTAAAGCTGTTACTGAGTGGGACACTTGGGAAATTTGACAAAACTCTTGCATCTTCCTTTGTCTATCCCAGAAAATATCCATGACTACGGATAACATTGCCAGAACTTTCAGCATCATTGCCAAAGAACCTCAGAACTCCACTAGAGATCCTTCAATTAACTGTACATGACTCTGGCTTTCTAAAGAGGCACATGCACAGTGCTTAGAAGAAAATGCCTGTTCATGTTTCTAGAATCCTCTGATGTATATGTCATCACCAAAAATATTCAGACAGGAAATTGGGAAATTCTCAGGTTTTCATTGCTGTCTTCATTCTACTATTCAAATGAAGATCCTTTAAGCCCAACATCTTGGAATCTTTTCAACTGGCTCCTTCCAAACCTCATATTCTGGTTATATTCACTTGTTCAACCTTTAGTACTTATTTAAAAAATTCTCTTCCTAGATATATATATATATATATATATATATCTATATATATATATATATATATATATATATATATATATATATACTAAAACACTATTTGAACCAACCTTAACCATTGGAAGGACTGATGCTGAAGCTGAAACTCCAATACTTTGGCTGCCTCATGCGAAGAGTTGACTCATTGGAAAAGACCCTGATGCTGGGAGGGATTGGGGGCAGGAGGAGAAGAGGACGACAGAGGATGAGATGGCTGGATGGCATCATCGACTCGATGGGCATGAGTTTGAGTAAACTTCTGGAGTTGGCGATGGACAGGGAGGCCTGGCGTGCTGCGATTCATGGGCTGCAAAGAGTCGGACACGACTGAGCAGCTGAACTGAACTGAACTGAACTGACCATACAATGACTCTTACTCCATTACTAATAGTATCTAAGCGCAGATTTTGTCTCTTAAACAGCAGGGAAGATTATCAACTGTTCACAGTTGGCCATTTCTTATCCTCAGCTTTGTCTTGACTAAATTTTAGTCAGTCTTGTCTCCTTCCTATAGGACCCTAACCATCATGTGCTCTACGCACGTGCAAGCACCAAAAAGACAGAACCAGATCCCCTCATCAGCTTCTTCTGGTAGTCAGTTGACCATGTTGTTCAGTCGCTAAGTCGTGTCTGACTCTTTACAACCCCATGGACTGCAGCATGCCAGGCTTCCCTGTCCTTCATTGTCTCCCAGAGTTGGCTCAGACTCACATCCATTGTGTCAATGATACCATCCAACCTTCTCATTCTCAATCTCCCCCTTCTCCTCCTGCCCTCAATCTTTCCCGGCATCAGGGTCTTTTCAAATGAGTTGACTCTTAGCATCAGGTGGCCAAAGTACTGGAACTTCAGCTTCAGATCAGTCCTTCCAGTGAATATTCAACTGATCATTGGGAGGCTGTTTTCTTGTCAGATCCTACTGGTCACTCTCCATGCATGTCTAGCTTCCCCTCTAAAGATTCTGCTTATTTCTGTTTTCTTCATGTTTACTCTATCAAATATACTTTTTATTTGATTAAGAGGCTTGCAGAATTCTGAAATTGGAGTGTTATTCCTATGGCAATTGCTTTTCTTATGAATAAAACTTCTAAGTTTGAATTTGTTTCTATGTTGCATTATTGTTACAACATAATTTGTAATACCAAAACTAATCAATAAACAAAGAAACATGAAGGTGGGGGCTTAAATATCTATAAAAAAGAATGAGAAAATAAAACTTTGGTTTATTAATTCATAAAATGGAATAATATTCTGAAGATAAAATGACTAAACTAGAGTTAATCAATTCTAAAGCAACACTGCTTAAATGCATACTTACTACAAGGGGGAAGAGACAGCACAGTATAATGCAATTTATACAAAGCTTAAAATTTCCAAAACACTGTATAATGTATAGGTCGATGGAATGTACATATGCTGTAAAAGTATAAATATGTAAGTAGGCAGTGACTCTATCTGGGGAGAAAGGGAAAGGAATGTTTGTGCAGGAAGATAAAGTAGATATAAATTATACTGGTAAATCTTTCAATTCTGTAAGAATAAAATACAAATACAGCACAATGTCAACGTTTCTTAAACCTGGTGACAGACACATGGGAATTTATTGTTATTCTTTGCGTGTTTTGTGTATTTCAAGTATTTCATAATAAAAGAAACAAACATGGAAGGAAACTCTAGAACACCGGGGACTGCTGACAAGTAAGAAGTTATCTCTGAACCAATGTTCCTAGCAAATGCAAACAAGGACTTGACCAGTAATTCTTGCCCTGTACTAGGAGAAGGGATCCACAGAATTCTTAATTCTTTGTATTCAATTCTCTGTTGCAACCTAGGCTAATTTCCCTATCACTTTGACTTGTTTATTAAAGGCAGAAATTGTACATGTACAGGTATTTCCAATAACAACCTTTTTATTTGATTGAAACATAAAACTCAAGCACAAATTATTTTTAATCAAATGATGATTTAAGGAAGGAATATTTGTATTTGTTATTTATTTTGGTCCCTTATTTATTTTTTTATTTTTTTTTTCTGTTTTTTTTATTTTATTTATTTTTTTTTTTGGTCCCTTATTTAAAATAAGGGATCTTGCTAATGGAGAACAGAAATTAGTCATAGATCTTTAATTCTGCATTTAGTGGGCAGGAAAAAATCAACGCATGCTATTGAAGGACAGTTACCTTTAAAGTTTTTGATCATATATCCTTCAAAAGAATATTTTAAAGTTATGCATCTTCTCAAACATTTTTAAATTTGCATATATTTGTTTAAAAAATTATAACCTTAAATAGATGTTGAGATGTATTTTTGGGAGTCAGTTAATCCTGTGGTTGCCAGTTTTGCTTTTATGCCTTTTCAGTACATGCAGAGGAGTTTCAAAGCAATTAAAATGAAGTTAGTCCAAAGACTTTGTTTCTGTTTTGTTTTACATTAGCAAGAAAAGTGTTTATGTTTTTAATTTTTGTTTGTCATCATGAGAATAAAGAACTGGATGTAACTTTTTCCTTATTAGAAACTAACCCCACAGTCATTATTTTGTTTTAATTTGCTTCATGAAACATCTTGGTACTTGTTGGAAACAGAATTTATTGAAGTAAGAAATAAGATATTGTATATCTGGTGTAACTAAATGACATAAATGAATGGAAGTGCGCAAAAAAGAAAATAAATCCCCTGCAAGTGAAAGCATTCATATTTTATACATTATTGTAAAAAGGCAATGCTTCACACTTCCATGATAACTTATTTTGGAGAGTCAAAGGAAAGAGGCTGCAAGTGTTAAAAAAAAATCAATGACTGCACAAATATAGAGTTCTATTAAGTAAATTTACAAATGTAACTTTGGTTAGAAATTCACTTAAAACTTAGCTATGCCAGTCACTAAATATATGAACATGGTAAAATTATTAGCTTCTCTAAACCTCTGCTTCTCAGTTTGTGGAAAACAAAGGCAGTGTTAAGTATATTATGTATATAATAAATATATTTATACACAATATAATGTATTTATACATAATATTGGGCTTCCCAGGTGACACTAGTGGTAAAGAGCCTGTCTGTCAGCACATGAGACTTAGAGACACAGGTTTGACCCCTGTGTCAGGAAGATTTCTTGGAGGAGAGCACAGGAACCCACTTCAGTATTCTTGCCAGGAGAATCCCATGGACAGAGGAACCTGTGGGCTGTGGTCCACAGGGTAGCAAAGATTTGGACACAATTGAAGTGACTTAGCATGTACACAGGCATACACAATATTACAGACAGTAATAAAGGCAGTTATATACCTTATTACATAAGGTACTAGTGTTAGCCTCAGTTCAGTTCACTCGCTCAGTTGTGTGCAACTCTTTGCGACCCCATGAATCTCAGCACGTCAGGCCTCCCGATCCATTACCAACTCCCGGAGTTTACTCAAACTCACGTCCATCAAGTCGGTGATGCCATCCAGCCATCTCATCTTCTGTTGTCCTCTTCTCCTCCTGCCCCCAATCCCTCCCAGCATCAGGGTCTTTTCCAATGAGTCAACTCTTCACATGAGGTGGCCAAAGTATTGGAGTTTCAGCATCAGCATCAGTCTTTCCAATGAACAACCAGGACAGATCTCCTTTAGGATGGACTGGTTGGATCTCCTTGCAACTAAGGGACTCTCAAGAGTCTTCTCCAACACCACAGTTCAAAAGCATCAATTTTCCGGTGCTCAGCTTTCTTCACAGTCCAACTCTCAGGCAGATATATATCTTATTAATGTGAGGTGCTAGTGTTAGCCTACTTGTATCTAAATTACAGAAAACTTTATTTTTGTTTATCTGATAATAAGATATTATTATTTCTGTGGGAAGAATAATTTTAATATGAAAAAACTGATACACATATTTTTGGTAAATATCTTTGATAATGCTGGTTTAACCTGAAATAGGATTATATCCATACACACATTTATTCAGTTCAGTTCAGTTCAGTCAGTCAGTTGTGTCCGACTCTTTGTGACCCCATGAACTGTAGCACGCCAGGCCTCCCTGTCCATCACCAACTCCCGGAGTCCACCCAAACCCATGTCCCTTGAGTCGATGATTCAATTAAACCATCTCATCCTCTATCGTCTCCTTCTCCTCCTGTCCCCAATCCCTCCCAGCATCAGGGTCTTTTACAATGTGTCAGCTCTTCGCATCAGGTGGCCAAAGTATTGGAGTTTCAGCTTCAACATCAGTCCTCCCAATGAACACCCAGGACTGATCTCCTTTAGGATGGACTGATTGGATCTCCTTGTAGTCCAACAGACTCTCAAGAGTCTTCTCCAACACCACATTTCAAAAGCATCGTTTCTTCAGTGCTCAACTTTCTTTATAGTCCAACTCTTACATCCATACATGACAACAGGAAAAACAACAGCCTTGACTAGATGGACCTTTGTTGGCAAAGTAATGTCTCTGCTTTTTAATATGATGTCTAGGTTGGTCATAACTTTCCTTCCAAGGAGTAAGCATCTTTTAATTTCATGGCTGCAATCACCATCTGCAGTGATTTTGGAACCCAGAAAAATAAAGTCAGCCACTGTTTCCACTGCTTCCCTATCTATCTGCCATGAAGTGGTGGGACCGGATGCCATGATCTTAGTTTTCCGAATGTTGAGCTTTAAGCCAACTTTTTCACTATCCCTCTTTCACTTTCATCAAGAGGCTCTTTAGTTCTTCACTTTCTGCCATAAGGGTGGTATCATCTGCATATCTGAGGTTATTGATATTTCTCCCAGCAATCTTGATTCCAGCTGTGCTTCCTCCAGCCCAGCGTTTCTCATAATGTATTCTGCATATAAGTTAAATAAGCAGGGTGACAATATACAGCCTTGATGTACTCCTTTTCCTATTTGGAACCAGTCTGCTGTTTCATGTCCAGTTGTAACTGTTGCTTCCTGACTTGCATATAGGTTTCTCAAGAGGCAGGTCAGGTGGTTTGGTATTCCCATCTCTTTCAGAATTTCCACAATTTATTGTGATCCACACAGTCAAATTCTTTCACATAGTCAATAAAGCAGAAATAGATTTTTTTTTTTTTGGAACTCTCTTGCTTTTTCGATGATCCAGCGTATGTTGGCAATTTTATCTCTGGTTCCTCTGCCTTTTCTAAAACCAGCTTGAACATCTGGAAGTTCATGGTTCATGTATTGCTGAAGCCTGGCTTGGAGAATTTTGAGCATCACTTTACTAGCGTGTGAGATGAGTGCAATTGAGCAGTAGTTTGAGCATTCTTTGGGATTGGAATGAAAATGGACATTTTCCAGTCCTGTGGCCACTGCTGAGTTTTCCAAATTTGCTGGCATATTGAGTGTAGCACTATCGCAGCGTCATCTTTCAGGATTGGAAATAGCTCAACTGGAATTCCATCACCTCCACTAGCTTTGTTTGTAGTGATACTTCCTAAGGCCCACTTGACTTCACATTCCAGGATGTCTGGCTCTAGGTGAGTGATCACACCATCGTGATTATCTGGGTTGTGAAGATCTTTTTTGTATAGTTCTTCTGTGTGTTCTTGCCACCTCTTCTTAATATCTTCTGCTTCTGTTAGGTCCATACCATTTCTGTCCTTTATTGAGCCCATCTTTGTATGCAATGTCCCCTTGGTATCTCTAATTTTCTTGACGAGATCTCTAGTCTTTCTCATTCTATTGTTTTCCTCTATTTCTTTGCATTGATCTCAGAGGAAGGCTTTCTTATCGCTCCTTGCTATACTTTGGAACTCAGCATTCAAATGGGTATATCTTTTAGGAGTCAATTGTATGTGAGTGTATGTGTTCTTGGAGGATGACAGTGTTAGGAAGAGAAAACACCAAAAACTGAACTAATGTATGTACAATTATGTAACAGTTTTAATATAAAACCAAGCCAAACAAAAACCAGGGTAACAATTAAAATCTGAACCAAAGGAATTTATCTAGGTCTTATTTTTCTCAAGATTTCTGATTAACAAATAAACCAAATGATGTGGATGAGGGAACAATACCAATAAATCAACAAAAGAGAAATAGGCTACTGAATACCTAAGATATCTGTCAAACTGCTTTTATTTAGATCCATAGAAAATGTATTATTTATTGTTCATCAGCTTCTCAACTTTAAAAAACTTGGCAAGTGCAAACAGAAGGGTCTTATAATAATGAACGTAGCTTGAGCAACAAAAAGAAAAACTAATACTTGATGGAAAAGGAAAAGACAAAAATTATAAATTTGAAAATAAAATGTAATCCTTTTTAATTAAAAAAAATCTGAGGCCAGATATTATATACTATTAATACAATTATCAAATAGCATTAAGAAATAATAGCAGTTGAATTTAATAGTGATGGTCTCAGATTATTAAATAAATATTTATTGTTCTCAATTTTGAAAGTAATTTTTTTAAAAGAGATTTCAATGCAACTTACAGTAGAACTGTAGAATAACATTATAAAAGTACACATTTGGATATAATTGGTTTGGCTGGAATTTCCATGCAACACTCTTTCTAAATATCTTGTGCTGTTGGGTTGAGGATGGGGTGGGCACAGTGTGGGAGGGAGGGAAGGTAAGACCAGGAAAGTAAACAGCATGCAATCCAGACTCAGCGAACAGAGCAGAAAGTGGATTTCCTCGTCTTTAGTATTCTTTAGATTTTATCTCTACACGAAGCCAATATTTGGAAATCAACAAGTGTCAAGATTTCAAAAGGGTTGATGCTACTCTCCTTTAAGTCTCAGCCAGAATCATCCTATTGGTATTTAATTCAAAGCAGAAAACCACTACCAGGTAACTCCAAACCACAGTCACTAGTGAATTTTAAGTAGCTCAGTCAAATGGTTAGAAGTCCCTATCAGCTACCTGCACAAGTTTCATTAGCACATTTCACCAACTTTACAATAACATGACCCCATGTTTCAGTTTTGTACCAAACCATAAGATCTTGCTCAAATTCATGCAGGGTAATCGAGACAAGAGATTTAATACGGGTGCAGGGGAGTGGAAATTGTGAGGCACTTGGGTAAAATTGGTGTATTAAATGCCTCAGCCTTTTGAGAAATTAACAGTGGTTCCCCAGTGGAATTGACTCCCAGTTGTCCAAATATGTAACTAGCTCTAAAATGATATTTTACTCTTTTATTTCTTCCTTGCTTTACTCTCCAATTCTCACTCCTGCGGCCAGGTATCACCTGCTTTAAACTACCTGCTCCCAAGTCTTTATTTCAGGCTCCGATGTCAGGGGAATTCAAACTAAGACAGCTGTGACAGCAGTTTGACTGTCTTTTGGTACTGCATGTTTCACTGTACATTTTTAATACTTGAAGGCTTAGCACTAATCACATCCAAAATGCTACCTCTGATTGTATACCAATTTTAGATTACAAAAAGCAAAACAAAATGGGAGAGTCACTACAGGGAGGCTGGCAGGAACCCTAAGATGGTTAAAGAGATTTCAGTGCGGCCTAATATATCCCGTGTGATTGGGGGCTCACTCGTTTTTCTGATCTTATTGTCTATATCTAGCTCCTTTGTTTTCTGTATGCCTTCTTCTCTAGTGCTTTTTCATTTGCTGCTCTTTTTTCCAGGACTATTATGACTCCATCATTCAAGAATCTGCTCTTTGACACACCTCGGGAGAAGTATTCCTTAATTAGCCTATTGAAAGAGACTCATTCTATTCCTTTATATCTCCTTGCCCTACTTAACTTTTTCCCCACCACTTAGCACTGTCTGACATTTTGTTATGTATTTTTTGCCTGTTTATTGTATGACATCTTCCTATACGATAAGTCTTCCCAGAGAACACATTAATAACACTTTGAAGGAAAATAATATCATTTCAAATCTCTAAAATTTTGACCTACAACATCTGGCAATCAATAAGAAATTACCAGGTGAATTTCTCAGAATATAATCAGGAGACAAACTACACAGTAAGTTTGAATGTTTAATAATTAAAGAATTAAGAACTATAATAGGGGATTAGCATAATAGGAAATTAGCTACCAAATTATAAAGACAACACTAAAGAATATGTGAAGAGCAGATGTGGGGAGCAGCCACTACCCCTAAGACTAAAGCAGAACACCCAACAAAACAGCAAATCTGAAGGTTGGCATGCAGACCTCACTGGAGAAAGTAAGGTTATATCCAACAGAATGGGAAGAAATTCTATGAAGGATTGTGCTTGTGGAACTTTCTGGATGGAATCCACCTTCTGGGACAGTGAGGGATGGCATACATGGGAAGATGTGCTGTGGAATCACACTTCAGGCTGCAGTCAAAAGCTGTCAACAAGGAGGCAGTACAGAGAACTTACCACTCACTGTGCATTAAGATACTGTGCATTGAGATACTAGGATCTAGAAAGCTGGCCAAAGTTGTCATGGGGACTGCTACACACTGTTGACTTGCCGAACATAGTAAGTTAAGAGGGAATCCACACAGGTAACAAAAAGAAGACACAGTTTTTCTTCCAGGCCCATTGAAAGCTCATTGATTTCAAGAGCTGGAACAAAAGTTAACTTTAATTCAATGGTCAGGAGAAATGTTCCAGTATTATAAGCACAATAATATGTGCCAATCTAGAAGGGAGAAGTGTTTGGGAGAGAATGGATATATGTATATGTATGGCTGAGTCCCTTCGCTGCTCACCTGAAACTACTAAAACATTGTTCACTGGCTATACTCCAATACAAAATAAAAAGGTTAAAAAAGAAGAGTGAATTTCATACCTAAAGGAGATATATATATATATATATATATATATATATATATATATATATATACATATATATATAATGTTATAGTCCATCCCTTGGCTACTTACTTTCACATGTACCCTTCTACTACATTTGAACTTCTGTAAAACAACAAAACCATTCTCAGTTTTCCAACAACAAGTTACAGCTACCTTTTGTACAAGTGAAGAAGTTCTTAAACTTTCCCCCAAATGCATAATCCTAACAGTTATTATACCCATAACTTTAATTATGGTACCACTAAATATTCTGTTATCTGTATGTTAAATTGTAAAGCGAATGGTCAACAGTTTTCTTTAGAATTACAGTAGAAATAAGAAGGCAAAAAAACATATAAAAATAAGCACATACATAAGAACAGAAATGCAAAGCTATAGCAGTCCCCATTTTTTTAATTGGTCAAAAGAGAACAGCTGATATTTAGAGATTCCTTCCTGTACTACCTATTTCCTATTCTCCTCAACTCTATCGAGGGTCTCGGTTAAAGTTCTTTACCTGGTTGAATGTGCCAACTAAAGATTAGCACTTGCCATCTGTTTCCATAAGAATAAAGTTGCTAGCCACTGCAGTCGTGACCTTCAACACAGCCTGAAAAAGTTCGGATGGAGAGGAGGAATGAGTTACTCTGTGCTCTGGGGAAAACTGGCAGAACAGACCTTTAGATAGATATTTTCAGGAGAAGATTTTATGAGCCAAATTTCTTGCATCTTCTCATATCTAGAAAAGAATTGAAATCATTAACATTGTTTCTCGTGATCTGCAGCAAGCCTCTGCCAAAATGGGTGGTTGGCTCCATGTAGCTCCTTCACTAAAATCATATATAATACTGATTTTCTCCCCCACCTCTTCAGAGCAGTTCCTCAGAGCTTTCTGACAGACTGTCTCCTGGGCTATAGTCCTCTTTCCTTTGCCCCAAAGGAAACTAAATTCACAACTTGCACGTTATGCATTGATTTTAGTCATCAAATGACTCAAAATTTTATTCCCAAAGTGTCTGTATTCTCGTTATCTTTCTTTTTTCAGTTGTGGTTTTCTCTTAACCTTTAGCATATTGAGCATATAAATACTAAGAAGGACCCTAGTGAACTATTTAGACTTTGCACAATGTTTTCCTTGTCATCATTATACAGCAGCAATCTGATTTTCCCTTTGTAATTGGGAACAATCTCTTCAGTCAGCAAAGAAACCCTCAGTCCTGCCTGTTGTTTTAGCCACACAAGGATCTAAAATGGTTAGCTATCAGTCAGATGTCCTACTACAATGAAGCCATTCCTCTGTCCAATGGTTAAAATGTTTCTTCCTTTGGAAGTGAGACCTCCAAACCAGTAAGATTTAAGATTTCCATTACAGAAAATAAATATTCTGATATTACATTACTGAGTATAATAGTGAGAAGAGCCAATCCCACTTCATGACTCTCAGACCACTCTGGCTATGGGGAGAGAGCATGGCATAGGGTTTCCTAGGTGACTCAAGGTAAAGAATTTGCCTGCAATGCGGGAGACCCAGGTTTGATCCCTCAGTTGGGAAGATCCCCTGGAAAAGGGCATGGCAACCTACTCAAGTATTCTTGCCTAGAGAATCACATGGACACAGTAGCCTGGCAGGCTAAGTCCATGGCATCACAAAGAGTCAGAAATGATTGAATGACTAACACACACAATGGTCTTTGATGCAAAGTACATACTGGGTCCTCTAAGACAGGACCCTCTCCTTTAGGGTGTTGTTTCCCAGTTGATACTAGAAAGGAGATATCAATAAGCCATTTCACTTTTCAGTGAGTCCAACTGCTTTCAAGCAACCCAGCTTGTTTTAATGTTAGCTCTAGTGACACTAGCCTATTGTTATATCTTATTTGATAAAATAAGATTCTCAATCAGAAACAATGCTATGTGGAAAGCTATAATGGTTTATAAGGCATTTTCTGAGATTTTGGAAGGTAGTGTTGCTAGACTATTTACAGATGGGGAAGGAAAACCCTTGTCCAGAACATGAATTTGTTTCAGTAAGAAAAATTATCTTCCCAATTCATTATGAAATCAATCTAATGTTTGACAAACTACCACAAGGTGACAGAGTTTTACATCTAGGCAATGATGACAAATTTAGGGCTCAATGTTCATCTCAACTATTGGAAAATTAGGCACCAGCACTATCATTATCCAGGCCATTGCTGGTAACAGAAAATATACCATTGTTTGCCCATGCATAGCCTCTAATTATACCAATGTAGCTCTTTGTTCCAAGGATTACTGATTAAACACTGGGATGACAGGGGAAATAGTCTGGCTGACATCAATGGAGTGTGTTATTTTGTCCAGCGGATTATGAAGAACCCACCCTACAGGTGATATTCTTAGCTGAATTCATGAAATTCAAGTGTCTTCACAGTCTGTGCCCATTCTGAGAGGTTCACTCATACCTCTTCCCAGTACTTCTTCATCACTAATTTTTCAATCCTGTTCTTTTTTTTCCTGTTTTTGACCATTCAGTGAACCAGTTAGCAACTCCCCATGAATTAGAGTGTAGATTGATGCTTCTAGCTATCTCTTAATTAGACAAAGTGGACGACCAATTGTACTTTTTAAAATTTCTCCCATTGGGAGGAACTTTTACAATACTTCTTAAGTAAGGATTATCTCTGAGTGGGGCTCCAGTGTTCTATTACCATTTTTTGGTAATATCCCTATCATATTAGAGGCATCTACTAACCAGGCTTGAGTTTTATTTTTCCCCCACTTCTGTCAATTAGTCTTAAGTAACAACATATATCCCCAAAACTCAGGGACACAGATTGAAGGATATAAGACAGTACAAAGAGTTGATATCAAAAAGTGTCCTATCTAACTCCTATGCATATTAGTTATACTATATGGACCTGCCCAATCTGTTTTTACACATAGAGAACTGTGCTATTATTTTGTGCAGCACAATATACTATTCTTTTTCACCAATGACACTTCAAATATCATTGGATAAACTTGATCATAAGGCCCAAGCAGTAGAGTGGTTTGAAGTGCAGCCTGAATTTATTGCAGTCTCCTCTTGCTGTGGTCTTCCCTTGAAACTGGCAGCCAGTTGGCTCTCGTGGATCTAAATACTGCAATAGTGTACTCAAATATGGTACACGTTGTCTCCAAATTCCCCCAGAATAAAATTATCAAGTTTTTTTTTCTTTTTTTCCCCCAATCCCCAGTTACTATAGTAGCAGGTATCAGGAGCAGCTGTTTGTCTTTTATCATGAAAGTTATAGCATTACATGTTCTAGGCTACTAAGCCTTCTGATGGGAGACAATGGTGTGAGATTG
This sequence comes from Odocoileus virginianus, assembly GCF_023699985.2. Taxonomy (NCBI): domain Eukaryota; kingdom Metazoa; phylum Chordata; class Mammalia; order Artiodactyla; family Cervidae; genus Odocoileus; species Odocoileus virginianus. Next base: position 33,211,179 of record NC_069675.1, on the reverse strand, counting down.
CGGAAATTTCACTGAGATGAGAGTCCTCTAACTTTTTGTAAGGCTTCTCACTCATCTTCTAACCACTCCATATTTCAGTAAGGCATCTGAAACACTTGCTGTTTGCTGCTCATCAGACATAGTCGATATAATCTCAGTGCAGAAGACCAGTGTCACTTTTTGTGGATGGTGAAATCATTAAGGGCTTCTCAGGGCTCAGCACCGCAGGGGCCACTGGAGATCTGGTTCTGCCTCTGCTTTGGGAGGATCCCCAGGAAGGAGGACACGGAAACTCATTCCAGTATTCCTGCCTGGAGAATCCCATTGGCAGAGCCTAGCAGGTTGCAGTCCATGCGGTTGCGAAGTCAGACATGATGGAAGTGACTTAGCAAGCACACAAGATCATTAAGACCTCTGCAGACTACATTATGCTATGGATAAGAGGAATTGACTCTATGACAAGACTGAAGGCCTCATCTTGTTTGGGTCAAACCACTTATGATCAAGTTTATCCAATGATATTTGAAGTGTCATTGGTGAAAAAGAATAGTATATTGTGCTGCACAAAATAATAGCACAGTTCTCTATGTGTAAAAACAGATTGGGCAGGTCCATATAGCAAACTGATTTTGGTGGTCCCTGCAAAATAGTATGGGGGAAAGAGATGATTTATTTCAGTAAAGGTAGTACATCTTAAAGAGTAGCTACAATTGGAGTCACTGTCTGATTAAGTTTGTAATAGTCCACAGTTATTCTCTGAGAGCTATTCAACAGCTATAAAGGCCAAGTTAGTAGTTTAAATGAGGGGTAGGATAGGCCTCAGCCCCAGGTGATGTTACCACAGACTTTTGAACAAAATAAAGCTATTTTCCTCAAATAATAAAGTACTTCCACTAGTAAGAGAAGATCAGAGTTATTGAGGGATCCTATAGTTTGAATGACAACTAATGATTTCATAATTATCCTGGGAGAAATGAAGACCTTACTGAAAAGTTTATGAAGTTGAGATTAGTTGCTGGTATTTGCCTTTGTACCTGGTAAAGCTAGGAGATGAAATCCAGAAGGCACCACCACCACAGGTAATTCTTTATTGAACAAATCTACTTTCTGTTCTTTTACCTGAAGATTTCATCTCACAAAGCTTTCAGTATAGTAAGTGTAATTCTTGGATTATAGATCTTGTTTGAATTTAAGTAAATGCTGATTCATAGATAGACTATAATACATCATTTATTTGGGGTTTAAGCAAAAGATAAATTATAGAATTGCCAAGAGAGCTAGTTTTTGATTCAGTCTCTGAAATTATTAATATGAACATAATATAGCAAAATACGACCCAAAAGATAGCCAGACTGTTTACAAATGACATGAACTATAATTTCAACTTTTCTGAATATTGTCCTTTAAGTATGTGAAAGTGCTGCACTCAATATGCCAGCAAATTTGGAAAACATAGCAGTGGCCACATGACTGGAAAAGGTCAATTTTCATTCCAATCCCAAAGAAAGACAAGGCCAAAGAATGTTCAAACTACTGCAAAATTACACTCATCTCATACTCTAGCAAAGTAATGCTCAAAATTCTCCAAGTTAGGCTTCAACAGTATGTGAACTGAGAACTTCCAGATGTCCAAGCTATATTTATAAAAGGCAGAGGAACCAGAGATCAAATTGTCAACATCCATTGGATCATTGAAAAAGTAAAAAAAAAAAAAAAAAAAAAAAAAACTTCTACTTCTGCTTCATTGACTATGCTAAAGCCTTTGATTATGGATCATAACAAACTGGAAAATTCTTCAAGGGATGGGAATACCAGACCACCTTACCTGCCTCCTGAGAAATCTGTACAGTCAAGAAGCAACAGTTAGAACTGGACATGGAACCACAGACTGTTTCCAGATAGGGAAAGGAGTACATCAAGGCTGTATATTGTCACTCTGCTTATTTAACTTATATGCAGAGTACATCATGCAAAATGCAGGGTGGATGAAGGCCAAGCTGAAATCAAGATTGCCAGGAGAAATATCAATAACCTCATATATACAGATGACACCACTCTTATGGCAGACAGCAAAGAAGAACTAAAGAGATTCTTGATTAAAGTAAGAGGAGAGTGAAAAACCTGGCTTAAAACTCAACATAAAGAAAATTAAGATCATGGCATCAGGTCTCATCACTTCATGGCAAATAGATGGGAGAACAATGGAAATAGTACATTTATTCTGGGGGGCTCCAAAATCACTGCAGATGGTGACGGCAGTCATGAAATTAAAAGACGCTTGCTCCTTGGAAGAAAAGTTATGACCAACCCAGACAGCATATTAGAAAGCAGAGACATCAGTTTGCCAACAAAAGTCCATCTACTCAAAGCTATGATTTTTCCAGTAGTCATGTATAGATGTGAGAGTTGGACCATAAAGAAATCTGAGCATTGAAGAAATGATGCTTTTGAACTGTGGTGTTGAAGAAAATTCAAGAGAGTCCCTTGGACTGCAAGGAGGTCAAACCAGTCAATGCTAAAGGAGAAGAGTCCTGAATATTCATTGGAAGGACTGATGCTGAAGCTGAAGATCCAATACTTTGGCTACCTGATGTGAAGAACTGACTAATTGGAAAGACCCTAATGCCGGGAAAGATTGAGGGCAGGAGGAGAAGGGGATGACAGAGGATGAGATGTTTGGATGGCATCCCCGACTCAATGGACATGAGTTTGAGCAAGCTCTCGGAGTTGGTGATGAACAGGGAGGCCTGACGTGCTGTAGTCCATGGGGTCACAAAGAACTGGACACAACTGAGAGTCTGAACTGAACTGAAGTATGTGGAAGGAAGTAATTGCCACTGAGTATTTGAAATAAAACTGTATATATCTTACTCAGCAATGGAGAGTTGTGCTTGAAAGACACAGTGTTTCTGAACAAAGTACACTGTTGATTTTAGACATGGATTTTAGGAAATGCATATCAGAAATTGGTGGGCTAACCAGAAGCAAGAGTGCCTAGGGATTGGATGACCTTTGGCCTCAGTCATAGCATTGTGGCTGCCACCAACTGGTTGACTTTCAGAATGTTGTATAGCCTAACTGTGGGACATTGGAAGACATTCCCATTGGTTGGGAGGGTTTTTAAGCAGTTTTGGAAGTTCATTTTATTAAGGTCAATTAACAATCTATTTCTGTAAAAGAATAGAAATATTTTTATTTTCAAGTATAAAACCAAAAAATAATATATTTTACAATAATTATATAGGCCAAACTTATTTTCCTTTAGAGATCACCAATTTCAAACTAATATGAATATAGATAACTAAGTATATTCATTTAATTGTCTTCAAAACAACTGTTGTACTAAAGAGAATTGAAGGATGCTATTGTGTTGAAAAAGAAAATGGAACTAGATTTCCTGAACCCCTGACATTTTTCTAGGTTCTGTGCTATGTAATCAGTTTGTTTCCTCATGCTATGTATTTAAGTTTCACAGTAACTGCTATATTTTCTTTACAAAAAACATCACACATAAATACACAAATAGACCTTACATTAAGACAATATTGTAGATAAATAATCTATGACTCAGAAAGATTTGATAAATTTCTCTGGTTAAAACATAAATTGGGGGAAAGTGAAATCGCTCAGTCATGTCTGACTCTTTGTGACCCCATGGCCTATAACCTGCACTAGGCTCCTCCATCGATGGGATTCTCCAGGCAAGAATACTGGAGTGGGCTGCCATTTCCTTCTCAAGGGGATCTTCCCAACCCAGGGATTGAACCCAGGTCTCCCACATTGCAGGCAGACGCTTTACTCTCTGAGCCACCACGGAAGCCCAAGCAGGGATTCAAATTCAGCCCTGCCTAACATATAAGCCCATGGGAGCTCTAAGATGAAATAAAATAAAACTCATTTCAAATTAATCTTAACCTGGGTGAATTATCCTATCTTGTGAATATCAAGAATGTTTAACTATAATATTTATAATTTCTATTATCTAGCCTATACATGATTTTGTGGGAGAAACAAGTGAATTTGCCAAATAGATTATGTGGATTGTGACTCAGTTATGCTTTTCAACAAATATTATTTATGGAATTTACTACTGCCCTGCAAATTGAGCCATATACCATGCACACTAAAATGCTTGCCTGGAGGAACTCAAGTAGGGCAGCTCTAATAGTCTATTTTGTTTTTTAAAGTGTCGGCATTCAGTTTATTGGAAGGTACATGATAGAACAATGCTTTCCCCCTTTTCAGTAAATGATGCCACATTTCTTCTTGTTTTCCAATTTTCTAGCTCTCTGTAGTGCTCCATGACTTTCCAGCTACAATTGTGGTTGTGCTGGGTAGTTTATTAGTCAATTCCTTCAACACCCAGGGATCCATTTTATTTGGTCCTGCTGGTTTATGTATGTTCACATTTTTAAAGAAGTATTCCCTGGTGAGTTTTAGTCAGAAGTCATTTTTTCACTTCTTTCCAATTCTGTAAACTTCATTTTCTCTATCAGCATTGCTTTTTTAGTTTGCTATACTGTCTCCAGTTTTTGATCTCTTCTTATTTCCTGTGAATCAAAGGCTTTAAAAAATTAGCTAATTTTCTCATCTCTTCAGATAAACTGCTCATTTCTCTACTTTTTTCCTTTTTTTTCCACTGGAATCTTTGTTTTCTGATATCACATTGAATTCTATTATCTTAAGTGCCCCTTTGTTCTTATCCCAGATTCTAACCTACTTATCCCTGTCTTTATATGGTTCTACTATTTAAGCACATCAGAGTATACCATTCTGATCACTAGGATATGGATACCTCAATTCACAAATTTTATACTTAAGTTCTCTATTAAATTGCTTGACGGGATATTATCCATAGTAGAAAAAAGACAAATGTGGTATATAGTGTGGACACACACAGAGACACACATCCATAATGCAATTAACATACAGCGATAGTGTTAGTTGCTCAGTCGTGCCCAACTCTTTGTGACGCCATGGACTGAACTGTAACCTGCCAGGCTCATCTGTCCACGGAATTCTCCAGGAAAGTAAACTGATGTGGATTGCTATTCCCTTCTCTAGTGTTCTTTCTGACCCAGTGATTGAACCTGGGTCTCTTGTATTGCAGGCAGATTCTCTACCATCTGAGCCACCGATTAACATAGGGTGATATAAATCATGAAAGAGCTCTATGTTGCCCATCTAAAGGCCAAGATTCAGATGCCTAAGTTTATATTTAGTCAATAATAGCTTCTACATATTAATTATGTTTCGGCTTTGTAACAGGACTCTTTCACATATATCCTGGTTAGCAAAAGGAGAATAACTACCAGTACTGAAAGAACTAACCAAACCAGAGATATGCACTACTATGAAGCTGTGTTTCTGACTTCATATATTGGCAATTACTCTCCCATTTTAAAAGTTCTTTTAGGGATCTAGCCAAAGTGAATTCCATTTGTTATTCAAACAAGTGTTGGACATTCCCTTCAGATTCCATAGAAGTTTATAGTTGCCTTTATAAAGTCAAATGTTTTTCCACAATTTCTATTTAGCTATTAATTTGTACCTCCTAGTTTTTCTCCACCTGAAGACGTTATAAAATTTGTATTTAAGATTATAGAATGGTAGTCTCCCTGTGTTTCTTCTTAAGTGTCTTATCAGTCTTTATGGATCAAAAGCCTTGCTAAAACATATAATACTGAATACAGTGGAATAAACTACATACATAATACGTATATATTGAAATAAAATATCATGGTAAAGCACTTGTTGGTAGAGAATACTTCAATATGGGGTACTGATTCTTATTGGCTAAGAGCTTATAGTGGGCTTCCCTGGTGTCTCAGACACTAAAGAATCTGTTGGCAATGTAGAAGACCTGGGTTCGATCCCTGGGTTGGGAAGATCCCCTGGAGAAGGGAATGGCAACCCACTCCAGTATTCTTGCCTGGAGAACTCCATGGACAGAGGAGCCTGGCAAGCTGCAGTCTGGGGTTGCAGAGTTGGACACAACTGAGTGACTAACACACACACACACACACACACACACACACACACACACACACACAAGAGCTTATAGTACAGTCTATCAGGGTAGCTGTTCCTTACTTGGAAAGTAAGAATGCAAATCAAAGCACAGGAAAATTACACATATTAGTAGTGTCCTTTAGTGGCATGTATGTGTATATACATTTAATCATACATATTTTCTTTGTCTCAGTCTCTCATATATAGCAGAGCTTCCCTGGTGGCTCAGATGGTAAAGCATCTGCCTACACTGCAGGAGACCCAGGTTCAATCCTGGGGTCGGGAAGATCTCCTGGAGAAGGAAATGGCAACCCACTCCAGTATTCTTGCCTGAAAAATCCCATGGAAGGAGGACCCTGGTAGGCTGTAGTCCATGGGGTTGCAAAGAGTCGGACACGACTGAGCGACTTCACTTTCTTCTTTCTTTCTCATATATAGCACACATGACATTTGATGAATGTACTTAAATGTTATGTAGGAAGTACTTAAAAGACAAATAAGATTTCATGCACATACAAAATGTGAAAGATTTAAAAATATGAAATATATATCTTTGTTCACAAATTTAACTAATAATTTATCAAGTGCCTAACCCATACCATTTGAATCACATATACTCTCTTTCTTAATAATTATGTTTATATTGAGAATGTGATCATTTCATAAGGGCATATAGAACAAAATGGAACAAGACAGAATTTTAGTGCTGTCCTTGTATGAGTCACTCTCAGGAAAAGTAAAAGATATACAGAGATGCATTTTGATAAACAGAGAGAGCATCAGTTCTTAAGTCCAAAATCGCAAAAGTGAGTTCCAAAATAAGAGATAAAGATAATAGAACAAAAATGATCAAATATGTAATACAAAATAATGAGGAGCCTGGAGGGCTACAGTCCATGGGGGTCTCAAAGAGTCAAAACTGGGTCTCCTGTATTCCAGGCAAATTCACTTCCACTTTCCTGGACTCCTTGTTTAGTACCCTGCAATAAAGCTTTTCTTTTCTACTTCACTCAAAACTGTCTCTGTGATTCAATTTGGTGGTGTACAGAGGCCAGGTCAGCAACACTTGGGGGTGGCAAATTTTGCTCCTCTACAGAACTTTCTTCACAATAAATAAGCAAGACTGGAAAGAATTAAAATATTTAACAAGGGAATGGACCCATTCCTTAAGAAGGGGGAAGTGTTTTCAGCCTAATAAAGGCATATCCAAGATAAAATATATTTAATGAAATTAGAAATAAGGTTTATATACTGCATAAAACCACTGAAGAACATGGTATTACAATATGTAACTGTGGTGAACAACCATGTTGAAGAGAAGGAAGCTGGCAGCTGGCATACGAGTGACTAAGAATGTAAGAAAGCATGACAAATTCCCATCTGTCATAATAGGTGTAGATTATGTAATATGTAAAATATATTAATCAATAGTCTTAGTAAAACATCATTTAGAGATGTGGAAGTCCCAATTCCAGTTCATGGTTGGGGAGGGGGGGATTTTCCATTATCAACAAGCAGTTGTCAGACACCAACATAGTGTCCAAGAATTCAACTCAATTCTGACACTGTACACCCAGAGACAGCATCAAATTTCACAGGTAAAGAGTTTGACCCTACAATACTGCCTCTTACTCCAGCTCCACCTCCACCCCAACTTTAGACATCAGTCACAAGTCTAAGCTGTCACCTGTTCTTCTGACCAACTGACTATAGTTTGAAGGTTCCAGTGACCCCCTATAACTCAGGATGCCAACTGAAAGCCCAGGGTATTTATTACCTGTACTTCTGACCAATTGGCTATAGATCAGAGTCTTCTTGACCTCTTCCTTGGGTTTGATTAATTTGCTAGACTACCTCACAGAACTCAGAGAAATATTTTACTTACAAGATTACAGGTTAATCTTAAAAGATTAAACTCAGGGACAACCAGATGGGAGAGGCATATGGGGCAAAGTGTGGGGAAAGGGCTCAGAGCTTCCTCCTCATCTCTAGGCAAGTTGCTCTCCCAGTACCTTCTGGTGTTCACCAACCCAGAAGTGCTTTGAATCCCTTCATTTTAGATGTTTTTAAGGAGGGTTCATTATATATATATACATGATTGATTAACTCATTGGACATTGGTGACTGATTCAACTTCTAGCCCCTTATCTCCTCCCCAGAGATCAGTGGGGTGGGACTAAAAGTTACAAATCAACCATCTAAACATAGAGTTGGCTCCTCTGGCAACCAGCCCACATCCTTAGGAGTTATCCAAGTCATTTCACTAACAAAACAAAAGACACTTTTACTTCTCTCTTCACATAGGAAATTCCAAGGGTTTTAATAGCTCTGTGCCAGAAACAAGACAATGACCAAATAAATATTTCATACTCTAAATCAAAATATCAAAGCTAGAAGAATTTAACAGAGATAAAAGAGTTAAAATTTAATCCTATTTTGGAACAGAACAGGGTATACAAAACGAAAGGTTTATTTTAATTGTGAGCTTTTCTGTATTATTAAATATTTTTAATGATGCACATGTTTTATTTCAATTATTAAAAAGCTATTTATATAGTTGCTTGCCAACCATTCTTGCACAAAAATAACTTAAATGGTAAAATCTATTTGTTAGACAGCTTAGTAATAACTAAATTGTTTGAATTAAAACACAGATACTCTCTGACCCAGCCATTCCATTAACATAAATTCAACATAGATAGCTTTGGATGAAAGCACAAAGATATAAATGTGAATACTCACTGCAGTGTTGCAGTAAAAGACATAAATATCCTTCAGTGGAAATTAATTAAGCAATTTTGCTATACCCATGCACTGGATTATTCTTTTTTTTTATTTATTCTCTCCATACTTTTTTGAAGTATTTCAAGTTTATTGTTATTACATAAGATGTAGAACATTATTAAATTGTAGTCTTATGTACATAAAGTAAGTATATTATGAATATACACATGTATATACACAGCACTTATATGCAAAGTATTTTGAGGGAGGGGAATTTAGAAGTAATTGTTAACTGTATTTCAAGAATGACACTGTGAAAAAAAAATTAAAAAAAAAAAAAGAATGACACTGTGACAAGGATGGTGAGATAGAGAAATTTTGGAGGGGAGAGAGTGGATTCCATCTGTAGCATTCAAATTATTACTCTGAAAATGAATCAGATTTCCTATCAAACCATAATTTAAAACAATTTAAGAATATTTATCTTTGTTTCTTTGAGCTGTGTAAAAATTACTCAGTTCTTTGTACATAGCAGGGACTCACTAATGGTTGATTATATGAATTCCAAATGAAACAAGCTGGCAGAGAGAAAGGGCCATGTGACCAAAATGGAGTCTCCTACACTTGGGCTAAATAATTCAGCGGTACTTTCCTGTCTAAAACATCCTTTCACCTAGGCAGTAGTTCGCCAACATTCAGTGCTTCGAGAACAAAATGAAAGGATGGCCAAGGTCCCTGTTAGAGAATATGTGTCTGTATTTCATTGTAATTAGGCTTAATGAGGCTGTTACTTCCCTGGGTCCACAGTGTCATATTGTTGGCCAAAGGACACCAAGACTATTGTATCTCTTCTCAATTTGAATCAAGAATACTCTTTTCTAGGTAGAAATTTCATCAAGGTCAGGAATATAATGGGGATGAACATAAAAGGCAAGGAGAGAGTCTGGTTTTTTTTCAAACTATTTTTCCCCCTAAATACCCATTTGTGGCCTTTTCACTCTACATTTTTCACAAAATGAGGTCAGTTCACCCCTCTTATGTGTTAAACCCTGGGTTATAGTACAACTCCTAAGCCCATTACCTTTACCTATCGCAGAGACAAAACTGAGATGTTTGTTGGAGTTATAAATAGCAGTGAAGTAGTGGTTAAGTGCATAAGCCTTGTTCACAATTTGATGACCTGGTTTTGAATGTTAGCTCCATCAAGCACCAGCTGAAAAAATTCAGGCAAGGTATTTAACCTCTCAGAGCCTTCATTTACTCATCTGTGTAATGCTGAAAATAAGCCAACAGAACCGTGGTAACAATTATGGTTTTTAGAAACTTGTATACACAGGGTTTTAAAATAGTGGTTATATCTTAACAACAATCAGATTTTAAAAAGGAGTACATTTTTCCAGCAGGAAAATACATTTGTAACTTCTCCTGGGCAAGTGGTATCTCAGAATTGAAAACAAACAAAAAAAAGTAGAGTTGGCAGGATGATAATTGTTATGAGAGTTATCATATGTTCTAGTGGTTATTATTCCATAATAAACTTAGACATTGAGAAATAATAAGCTTGGAAAAGGTATTGGAAACCCTAAAAAGACTCCTTAGGTTTGGTTTACTATATCCTGTTCCATGTACCAGGCAAGTGTATATATTTACTCTGAAAATCCCTAAAAGCAGAAAATGTGCTTACAATTGTCAAGCAACAGAGAAATAAAAGTTCTGGTGACCAAAACTTCTTAGGAATCTTAACTCAAAAGCATTAGTTATTTGATCTCACACCTTGATTCCAAACAGAAGATAAAAACTTTGCCTCTCAGTTTCTAAAACTTGAGCACTTACCCTATGCCAAATCCTCAGTCATAAAAGAAGCATAAGTGATCTCAGCCATATTGCAGCTCTTAGTCTAAAGAGAGAGACAATAAACAGGTAAACACATGAATAAACCTGCAAATACTGTAATATATGACATGAACTCAAAAATCAGAGCTCAATGGCAGAGAGAATGAAAAATGTGGTGGGGTGCATTGTCTACATAGAAAAGGTTTTACATAAAATTACCCTGAGTGGAGCTCAATTTATTCTCTCTATATTTAATATGAATTACAGATGCCTTAAATGGTAAAAAAAAAAAATTATCCAAGCAATGTAGTTTTGTAATCACTTTATAAAAAGAAATGAGTAATTTTCAAACCAACTTTTGAAATTATTTTTTATAACCACTAAATTAAAATTCAGTGCACCAAGAGCACTCAGCTTTCTCTCACTGTAAATGACAGAAGTTCCATCTGTCATTGTAGAGTGTCATTGATTTCATTTTAAATCCTCACATGATGACTACACACAAAAATTTTATTTTCTATTAACACTTAAAAATTAAAAGCAAATGATAGAAGTGATGATTTAAAACTACTAATTTATTTATGCTTTTCCAAGAAATTTTGCTGTTTGATTCTTTATTGGAGAAGAAGCAAAAAATAAAACAACAAAACCTTGGTCCAAGGAATTGATACTGACAAATCTAACTGCTGATTGGAACCTCTTATCCTGTATAAGACAGCAAGTTGCAGCTGTCATAGAATCCTTCTGTTGGTCCATTACTTACTGACAAATTAAGCTCTAAATTACTGATTTTTTTTTTTTTGCCAAAGTCCTTCATATTGCTATCCCATGGTTTTTAAAAGATTTATTTTAAAAAGAACAATAATGTGAAGGCCAAGTGGAAGACAGCAAATCTACTGGATTATAACTTTGATCTTTTCCAAAAATTAGCTCTATTTGTGCTAGAAAGCTCTATGAATCACTTGAATATATACTAAAGAATTCCCACCTCCTCCTTCCTTCCTCTGTCATATTGATAATTTGAAGAATTTAATCTCTTCTATTTTGACCATTCATCCTTTTCACCACCCAAATCTGAGATAATATTAGGTAGAATGTGTTTCTTAATCATCCATCACCCCTCCCTCATAAAAACAACGGATATGGTTGTTTTCTTGTTTGTTGTTTTGTGGTTGTCTGTGATTCATAGGTTAGCACTTTTGATTGTGTATTTTCCTGGTGGTTTCTATCCAAGTCTGTCATTTCCATTCATTTCAGTGTTAAAGTTTGTATCAGTAAATAGTTTTGTTACCAGAAGAATCTTAAAGGCTTCTGAAAGAATTCTAAAGTAGTCAAATATATTTTAGTATTCAATTGCTCTAACTTCCAAGGTTAAAGCCCCATTTCTCACAGGAACACTTTGAATGCCACAGCAGAACACACAGGGCCTGAGAAGTAGCAAGTGACTGATGATGCTATTGATTTTAGCCTCGGTTGGTTTTCTATATGGAGCTTTACAATTCTCATAAAGCTTTTAAAAATAAACCAAAATAAACTTCCCAGAGAAACAATAAAAAAATAAACACTATTTTTAGTAAAGGCACACAACTACTGACACTTTCCATCTCTGCTATATTAATAATATACAAAATACTTTCTGGAACCTCAAATTAGTGACATGCATAAGGTGAACAGGTATTTTCAATTTATATCCCATGCAACCTCAAAAGTTATGTTACCACTGTTATGTTATATATTATTATGTTTTACCACCCATCCATGCTCAAGAAACTAGTTACATTTAATATTTTATGATTGTAGTGAATATCTGAAGCTACTCCATCATGAAGTGCTTACAAAGGTAAATACTTAAGAAAATAAGTTATGGATCTTCTTTCTGTTTTACATATTGTTTATTTGCTTCAGTTGTCTCTTGATTTTGTAAACATTATATTTGTCGTTGTTTAGTTGCTAAGTCATATCTGACTCTTTTGCGACCTCCTATATGGACTGTAGCCCACAGGGCTTCTCTGTCCATATTTCCCAGGCAAGAATTCTGGAGTGGGTTGCCAGTTTCTTTTCCAGGGATCTTCCCGACTTGAGATTGAACCCAAGTTGATCTAATGGCAGACACTGGGAGGCAGATTCTTTACCACTGAGCTACCAGGGGAGACTAAACATTATACATGTATATGTTATAGCATTTTTATTTGGGCCATATTTTACTGTGGATTAATTTTATACTCTGAATAGATAATTCATGTAAAAATCAAAGCAATATAAAATGGTATATAAGTCTTGTTCTAATCTGGTTTATTCTATCACACTTACTCCCTACACAGCCATTTTTAGTTTCCCATGTATTTTCCCAGTGTCTCTTTATGTAAATTCTAAGAAATATTAACATATATTCTCTTCCTTTTTTTCTCATATACTGTGCTAAAGCTTTTTCTTTAAGAATATATTCTAGAACTTATCTACTATCAAGATAGAGAGTGTTTCCTCATTTTTTAAATGCTGCATAATATTTTAAAATGTAGCTGTGCTCTTAAACTTTAGCTTGCTTTCAAACTCTAGAAAATGCAAGGTTGATACACTGAAAAAGATGCCAGATGATTAAACTTATACATCTGTTATTTTGCCCATGTTCAAGTATATCTATAGAATAGATTCTTCAAAGTGGGATTGTAGAATCAAAGGATGATGCAGTTGTAATTTCAAGAGATGTTGTCAAATTTTCCTGCAGAGGAGCTGTTTCATCTTCACATTCTTGCCAGCGGGTTATGAAAGCATCTTTTCTCCACTGTCTTACAAATAGATTGTGTGGTCAACTTTTGGGAGTTTTTCGCATTTCTCTTATTTGTAGGGAAATTAAACACCTTTTCATCTGCTGAAGAAATATTTATATGCATAATTTTCTTGTGGACTATGTATATACTCTGTTCTTTTATATAATGAGCCATTGGTCTTTTTCTTATTGATTTCTTGGGAATTTACATATATATATATATATATATATATATATATATATATGTATATATCTCCTGTATATAAATAGTAATATTTCTTCTGTGATATAAACATTTTCAGTCTTATTTTTTTCTTTTTCTTTTTGATTTTCAGTTATAATTTTTGCTATGCAAAAGTGTTGTTTCTTTTTCTTTTCTTTTTTTAAATGTACTTATGGTCTATTTGTCAGATTGTAATTTTTTGGTTTTCAAGTTTTGGGTCATGATCCTTCCCTACTGCAAGGTTATAAAATGATTCATTCATATTTCCTTCAAGCACATGCATGGTTTTTTTTATACTCAAAACTTTTATTGACTTGTGGCTTACATATGTCTTGAGATATGGATTTAAATTCTTTACCCTACTGGGTAACAACACAGTTAACAAATTCCTATTAACTCTATTAATATGAGATACTGCCTTTTTTAACAATGTGTTTTGTAAATTTTTTAATTGAAGGATAATTGCCCTACAGAATTTTGTTGTTTTCTGTCAAATCTCAACATGAATCAGCCATAGGTATACATATATCCCCTCTCTTTTGAACCTAGCTCCCATCTCCCTCCCCAACTCACCCCTCTAGGTTGACACAGAGCCCCTGTTTGAGTTTCCTGAGACATACAGCAAATTCCCGTTGGCTGTCTATTTTACACATGGTAATGTAAGTTTCCAAGTTATTCTCTCCATACATCTCACCCTCTCCTCCCCTCTCCCCGTGTCCACAAGTCTGTTCTCTATGTCTGTTTCTCCACTGCTGCCCTGCAAATAAATTCTTTAGTACCATCTTTCTAGAGTCCATAGTATTTATCTTTCTCTTTCTGACTTACTTCACTCTGTATGGCTCTAGGTTCATCCATCTTATTAGAACTGACTCACATGTGTTCCTTTTTATTGCTGAGTAACATTCCACTGCATATATGTACTACAACTTCTTCATCCATTCATCTGTCGATGGACATCTAGGTTGCTTCCATGTTCTATCTATTGTAAACAGTGCTGCAATGAACAGTGGGGTATATGTCTTTTTCAGTTTTGGTTTCCTCAGGGTATATGCCTGGAAGTGGGATTGCTGAGTCATATGGTGGTTTTATTCCTAGTGTTTTTTTTTTAAATCTCCATACTATCTTCCATTTACATTCCTACCAACAGTGCAAGAGGGTTCCCTTTTCTCCACATCCTCTTCAGCATTTATTGTTTGTAGTCTTTTAGATGATAGCCATTCTGACTGGTGTGAGGTGATATCTCATTGCAGTTTTTATTTTCTTTTCTCTAATAATGAGCGATGTTGGGCATCTTTCAGTGTGTTTCTTAGCCATCAAAGATACTGCCTTTCTTACGTATTAGATTTCATATTCATTTGGGTTATCCCTAGTATTTCTTTTCTGTTCATTTGGTTTATATATGTATTCATTCATCTTTACCACGTCTTTTAATTTTTGTGATTTGTTTCAGAGTCTTTCTGAATATTCTTGCCTGTTTTTTTTCCATAAGTGCTTCAGAATTTGCATAACAATTTTAGAAGCCAGACTTCTACTTAAATCTAATTGTTAAATCATTGTTATCTATATTGTGTATTTTCTTATTCTTCAAGAGTCAAGCCCTTATTTTCCTGGATGCTCAACATTTCCAAATTTGGTGACTAAAACATTAACATCTTCTTGCTGTGTGCTCCTTTTTACTTTTGAAAGTAACTTTGTCTCTGCCCTTCTGATCATGTGACTGGGCAGGTAAAAATCTTCAGTGATTTTCCATAGTATTTGGTGGCCAACATACTTAATTTACTATACAAAGACCTCCAAAGCTCTCTAGCTTCTGCACATTCTGTGCATTCCTTTTCTACTCATAGGGATTTTTTGTGTTTCTGAAACAGTACTTTATCTCTAATAACAGGATATTTGCAAAAAATATCATATTCATTTTTCAAAAGTTTCTCTAGCTGTTTTTGGAGCCCTCGGCCAAGGCATTAGCACTTCTTTAAAGGTTTTCTTAGCTCTCATGGATTGATTCAGGTACTCCTCATCTGTGCTTCCCTTATATCTCTCATATAGCTTTAATCAAACTTTAATGCAAATGATTATTTTAAAGCATTCACCATGTTTTTCAAGTATATGATTTTGTCTTAATATAGGTACATTCTCATGAGATAAGTATTGTAAATGCAAAATAGAAAGCATTGAATGCCAATATACGTGAGGCATGGTTTTGTCTTTAGTTAGGAGCTCAAATGTCTAACTCACCTAAAAGTTCACAGTATTGATGACAGACTTGAGACAGCACCCAAGAACCTTGGCAGGGAGTTTAGCTTCTTTCCATCACAACTTAATAGGCTGTTCACACACATCTTCCAAGATTGTGTGTGGATGGCTACATGGAAGTATGTGCCAACACATGGTGTAAAGAGTAACCCTATGGTTACATGTAAAGACTTACCTAGTGTGTCAGTTTTAAAACCATTTGTCACAAGCATGATTAAAATTCACTTGATAATTTTGATGGATTATAAAGGGATGTTGGTGCTGTTGTTAATCGCTAAATCATGTCTGGCTCTTTTTGACCCCATGAACTATAGCCCACCAGGCTCCTCCGTCCATTGGATTTCCAGGCAAGAATAACGGAGTGGTTGCCATTTCCTTCCGAAGGGGATCTTCCCAGTTCAAGGGTCAAACCCACATTTCTTGTATTGTTAAGCACTGGCAGGCTTTACCACTGAGCCACACATCCATATGTAATATAACAAAGACCATGTGGTTAATAACAGCAGAGTATGTAACTAAAGATTAAATTTCCTTCAGAGAAGTGTAAATTTCTTTTAACAGGTTAAACAAAGCTATCTCTGACAGTAAATTCAAGAAAGGCTAAGATTGTTTATGTAATGTTAGTAGAGAAATGGTAAATATGATATCTAAATCATAAAGCATAAAGGAAAAGTATGATAGAGTTGACTGCATGAAGTAAAATGTTTGTATATCAAAAGTTGACATGATCTTGCCTTGTAATCTAGAAGGAAAATATTTATAAAAATATGACCAAAGGTCAATGTATTTGTATAAATAACTCACATGGCAACATGAAAACTATTTAAAAACTTACAGTGATAATGTAATGTACATAGGATATTCCCAGATAATTTAAATGACTAAATTGCACAGTAATGAAAGAAACATATATAAAAGAAAAATTTGTGTATATCGTAGAGGGGTTAAATATATATATACATAATACAAATAAAAGATTGCTTCTTTCTTTCTTCATTACAATTGATTTTATTTCCAATCCTTCAATTCTCTGAGTGGTGGGACAATGCTAACTTTACAGTTAATAATACTATCACTTTTTTCCTGATGTAAACTACCTTAAGTCTTGCAAAAGTATGACTTACTTCCTCTTCCTGGAATTCTTACTTCTGTAACCTTTTCTCACTTAAACTTATTAATCCACTTTTCTATTCATGCTACAGATGTTGGTTTGATTGTCAGTCTTTCAGGGAAATATATCTTGTCCTTTAACTAGATAAAGTCTCTCTTTTAAATGTTCTTATATAATGGCAGAGGAACCAGAGATCAAATTGCCAACATCCGCTGGATCATCAAAAAAGCAAGAGAGTTCCAGAAAAACATCTACCTCTGCTTTATTGACTATGCCAAAGCCTTTGACTGTGTGGATCACAATAAACTGCGGAAAATTCTGAAAGAGATGGGAATACCAGAAAACCTGACCTGCCTCTTGAGAAATGTGTATGCAGGTCAGGAAGCAACAGTTAGAACTGGACATGGAACAACAGACTGGTTCCAAATAGGAAAAGGAGTACATCAAGGCTGTATATTGTCACCCTGCTTATTTAACTTATATGCAGAGTACATCATGAGAAACACTGGGCTGGAAGAAGCACAAGCTGGAATCAAGATTGCTGGGAGAAATATCAATCTCAGATATGCAGATGACACCACCCTTATGACAGAAAGTGAAGAAGGACTAAAGAGCTTCTTGATGAAAGTGAGAGAGGAGAGTGAAAAAGTTGGCTTAAAGCTCAACATTCAAAAAAAAGCTCAACATTCAGAAAACTAAGATCATGGCATCCAGTCCCATCACTTAATGGCAAATAGATGGAGAAACAGTGGAAACAGTGGCTGACTTTATATTTTGGGGCTCCAAAATCACCGCAGATGGTGGTTGCAGCCATGAAGTTAAAAGACGCTTACTCCTTGGAAGGAAAGTTATGACCAACCTTGACAGCATAATAAAAAGCAGAGACATTACTTTGCCAACAAAGGTCTGTCTAGTCAAGGCTGTGGTTTTTCCTGTTGTCATGTATGGATGTGAGAGTTGGACTATAAAGAAAGCTGAGAGCTGAAGTATTGATGCTTTTGAACTGTGGTGTTGGAAAAAACTCTTGAGAGTCCCTTGGACTGCAAGGAGATCCGGCCAGTTCATCCTAAAGGAGATCAGTCCTGGGTGTTCATTGGAAGGACTGATGTTGAAGCTAAAAGTCCAATACTCTGGCCACCTAATGAGAAGAGTTGACTCATTGGAAAAGACCCTGGTGCTGGGAAAGGT
Source organism: Odocoileus virginianus (assembly GCF_023699985.2). NCBI lineage: Eukaryota > Metazoa > Chordata > Mammalia > Artiodactyla > Cervidae > Odocoileus > Odocoileus virginianus. The sequence continues at coordinate 33,193,089 of NC_069675.1, read as the reverse complement.
TGAGGGCAGGAGGAGAAGGGGACGACAGAGGATCAGATGATTGGATGTCATCAGCAATTCAATGGACATGAGTTTGGGTAAACTCCAGGAGTTGGTGATGGACAGGGAGGCCTGTCATGCTGCAGTTCATTGAGTTGCAAAGAGTTGTCCACGACTGAGCACTGAACTGAACTGAATCTTATTCTGTTTTCATAGTACATATAAAAGAGCAATCAGTTGATTAATCACCTATCTCCCCTATTAGACTGCTTTCATCTACACTGCTGAGATTGTTTCTGTTTTCTTATTTTAAAATACACCCATTTTCCTAGTGCCCAGCATGTGCTTTGGCACAAGACTGACATCTATTAAACATTATGTAAATGAGCAAATAAACAATAGTCTTTGAGAAGTAGAAGCATCAGATGGTACAAAAATCACTGAAGGTAAAAGTGAGTATACCCTTTGACCTACTACACATTCATTGTGATTTACTGTGAGCTGTACACATATGAATATAATTTTAACACTCATTATCTATAATAGTGTAAGTCAGAAACAATATAAATGTCCAACAACAGGAAATTGCTAAGATAAATTAGTGCACTTTAGTGGAACACTTTATAAAGTACACCTTAAAAAATATAAAGAATAGTTTTAGATGTGGGAAAATAATCACTATAATGTCCTAAAAAGTAGATTTTATACATAATGCTTTGACTTTTTTTTTTAAAGAAAGGTACATGCATATACATGCAAATGTGTGCAAGTATTTTCAAAGCCATAATGTGTGAGCTATATGGCTAGAGAATTTCTTCTCTAGCATTTGTGCATTTTTAAGTTTATTTCATGAGTTCAACATATATTCCTTTTCTTAAACAGCATTTTTTATTGAAATGGGAACATGAAAATAATAGTAGACCTAATCATGGGAAAATTATCACGTTGTTTATTTGAAACCTGATAAATCAGTATAGTATGATAAAAATAGTGATGAAAAATCTGACATAATAGGAGAAAGAAAGAGTCATGTATTAATCAGCCTTTTAATAAAATGTATTTATGGACAAATTGCCATGAATTTTTGTCATGATTTTGTCATGACAATGGTTTTAATTTTAAAGGAAGGAAAATAATGTCTCAAACTCTATCTTAACATTTTATTTATAGTAAATATAATTAAAAAGCATGATTTGTTCATTTATTTAATTTTAAGCTTTGTGGAATAAAGCAGCACTGCTCTTCAAACTCTTAACTCTGAAAAGAAAATGTGGTGGAATTGATTGTGACACTAGAAACGAATAAGAAGAATTGAAAGAATGATGATTGTCAGCAGCTTGTGACTGGGGGAAATGAGGGAGATATTGGTCAAAGGGTACAAATTTTTCATTTATAAGATGAATAAATTCTAGGGATCTAATGTACAGCCTGGTAAATATAATTAACAGTACAGGTGATTATAATTAACCAGATAATTGACAATGATAATAATTGTTAATATAATTAAGAAGTCACATTTCATTGTGCTTTGCTTTATTGTGCTTTGCAGATATTGTGGTTTTTTACAAATTGAAGTTGTGTGGTAATGCTGAATCATGTGAGTCTATTGGTGTAATTTTTTCAATAGCATTTGGTCACTTTGTGTTTCTGTGCTACATTTTGATAGTTTTTGTGACATTTCAAATACTTACATTACTGTTATATTTGTTGTGGTGATCTGTGATCAGTGATTTATGATGTTACTATTTTAATTGTTTTGGGGTGCCACAAACTGTCCAAATAAAACAACAAACAATAGATAAATATTGTGTAAGTTTGGACTGCCCTACCAACTGGCCTTTCCCCATTTCTTTCCCTCTCTTTGTGTGGGGGTGTGTGTGTTAGTCACTCAGTCGTGTCTGACTCTTTGGGCCTCCCTATTTCCTGGGACACAACCATATTGAAATTAGACCATTTAATAATCTTACAATGACTTCTAAGAGTTCAAGTGAAAGGAAGAGTCAGTTGATATGGCAAACTTCACTGTTGTTTTATTTTAAGAAATTAACACAGCCACCCATCTTTAGAAACTGTCACCCTGATCAGTCTGTAGACCTCAACATGGGGTCAAAACAATCCATCAACAAAAAGATTATGATTTGGTGAAGGCTCAGATGATGATTAGAGTTTTAGTAATAAATTATTTTTAATTAAGGTATACACTTTGTCTATTTTAGACATAATGCTATTACACACTTAAACTTTGGCATAATGGAAACATAATTTTTCTTTGCATTGGGAAACCAAAAAATTTGTGTGACTAGTTTTATTGCAGTTATCTAGATCCAAACTCATGATATCTCTGAGATTTGCCTGTACTATATCGTGTACTTGAAATTTCCTAAGAGTAAACGCTAAGTGTTCTCACCACACACAAAGAAACATTGGTAATTATGTGAGGGGAAGAATGTGTAATTAATTTGATTATGGTAATCATTTCACAATATAAACAAATACATATTAAATCATCACATTCTACATCATTAAAAAAGCCATGCTGTACAACCTAAATTTATACAATTTTTGTCAGCCATACCACAATAAGGAAGAAAAAAGACAAAGAAAATCCAAGATCTGATTCTGAAGACACTCCTGATTTATTTTCAGGTTTATGATTCCATCAGTTTGTAAATCACAAAAGTGAAATCTATCTATAAATAACTGAAACAAAATAAATTAATCCTTGTACCTCTTATACAACTATGCAGAAGACGTGAGAGTATACAACATGGACTTCCTTATACTCTGTAAAAATCATAGAAAACAAAATGGTCTCAAAAACCTAGAGGAAAAACAGAGGGTACCAATAATAAGCATAAATTACAAATAGCCAAGGAAAGAAGAAAAGCAAAAGAATGCCAAGGGAGAAAGTGTAAGATATACCCAACTGAATTCAGAGTTCCAGACAACAGCAAAGAGAGATAAGAAGGACTTTTTATATGAACAATGCAAAGAAATAGAGGAAAGCAATAGGATGGGAAAGACTAGAGATCTCTTCAAGAAAATTGGAGATATTAAGGGAATATTTCATGCAGGGATGTGTCCCAATTAAGGACAGGAATGGTAAGGACCTAACAGAAGCAGAAGAGATAAAAGAGGTGGCAAGAATACACAGAGGAACTATTTTAAAAAGGCTTTAACAACCTGGATAACCACAACTGTGTGGCCACTCTCCTAGAGCCCAACATCCTGGAGTGTGAACTACAGTGGGCCTTAGGAAGCACTACAATCAACAAAGCTAGTGGAGGTAGCAGAATTCCTGCTGAGCCATTCAAAATCTGAAGAAAAAAAAAAATGATGCTGTTAAAGTGCTGTATTTAATATGTCAGCCAATTTGGAAAACCCAGCAGTAGCCACAGGATTGAAAAAAGTCAATTTTAATTCCAATCCCAAAGAAAAACAATGCCAAAAAACATGCAAACTACCCTACAATTGCTCCCATTTCACATACTTGGAAGGTTATAGTCAAAATCCTTCAAGCTAGGCATCAGCAGCTTCCAGATGTACAAGCTGGTTTTGAAGAAGCAGAGGAATCAGAGATCAAATTGCTAACATTTGTTGTCTCATGGAGAAAGCAAGGGAGTACCAGAAAAAAAAATCTGCTTCATTGACTACATGGAAGTCTTTGACTATGTGGATCACAATAAACTGTGGAAAATCCTTAAAGAGATCGGAATACCAGACCACCTTACCTGCCTCCTTAGAAACTTGAATTAGAGTCAAGAAGCAACAGTTAGAACTGGACATAGAACAATGGACTGGTTCCAAATTGTGAAAGGAATATGTCAAGGCAGTTTATTGTCACCCTGCTTATTTAACATCTATGAAAAGTACATCATGTCAAATGTCAGACTGGATGAATTGGAAGCTGTCAAGATTGATAGGAGAAATATCAATAACCTCATATATGCAGATGATACCACTCTAAAGGCAGAAAGTGAAGAGGAACTGAAGATCCCCTTGATGATAGTGAAAGAGGAGAGTGAAAGAGTTGGCTTAACACTCAACATTCAAAAAACTAAGAGCATGGCAGCTGATCCCACCATTTATGGCAAATAGAAGGGGAAAGAGTGGAAGCAGTGAGAAATTTTATTCTCTTGGACTACAAAATCATGGAGACTGCAAGCATGAAATTAAAAGATACTTGTTCTTTGGAAGGAAATCAATGACAAACCTAGAGAGCATATTCAAAAACAGAGACATCACTTTGCTGATGAAAGTCCATACAGTCAAAGCTATGGTTTTTTTTCCAGTAGTCATGTACAGATGTCTACCATTTAGCATTTCCTTATTAATTTTAATTATTTTTCTTTCTTTATCAATCTCATTACATAGCTATATGATGACAAATATGGAGACAGATGACATAGATACATAGATTATCTTGCTCTGAAGACCTGGCAGAAATAAAAGTAACTATTTTTTTTTCCTGCAACTGCTGTGCGGATGCAGGAGGGAGAAGAGGAGCTACTCCATGTTCAAGGTCAGGAGGGGAGGCCATGAGAAGATACCACTTGTCCAAGGTAAGGAGCAGCGGCTGCACTTTGCTGGAGCAGCTGTGAAGAGATACCCCACGTCCAAGGTAAGAGAAACCCAAGTAAGATGGTAGGTGTTGCAAGAGGGCATCAGAGGGCAGACACACTAAAACCATAATCACAGAAAACTAGCCAGTCTGATCACAGGACCACAGTCTTGTCTAACTCTGTGAAACTAAGCCAAGCTGTGTGTGGCCACCCAAGATGGTCAGGTCATGGTGGAGAGGTCTGACAGAATGTGGTCCACTGGAGAAGGGAATGGCAAACCACTTCAGTATTCTTGCCTTGAGAACCCCATGAACAGTATGAGAAGGCAAAATGATGATAGGATACTGAAAGAGGAACACCTCAGGTCGGTAGGTGCCCAATATGCTACTGGAGATCAGTGGAGAAATAACTCCAGAAAGAATGAAGGGACTGAGCCAAAGCAAAAACAATACGCAGTTGTGGATGGGGCTGTTGATAGAAGCAAGGTCTGATGCTGTAAAGAGCAATACTGCATAGGAACCTGGAATGTTAGGTCCATGAATCAAGGCAAATTGGAAGTGGTCAAACAGGAGATGGCAAGAGTGAATGTCGACATTCTAGGAATCAGCGAACTAAAATGGACTTGAATGGGTGAATTTAACTCAGATGACCATTATATCTACTACTGTGGGCAGGAATCCCTTAGAAGAAATAGAGTAGCCATCATAGTCAACAAAAGGGTCCAAAATGCAGTACTTGGATGAATCTCAAAAACAACAGAATGATATCTGTTCATTTCCAAGGCAAACCATTCAATATCACAGTAATCCAAGCCTATGCCCCAACCAGTAACACTGAAGAAGCTGAAGTTGAACGGTTCTATGAAGACCTACAAGACCTTTTAGAACTAACACCCAAAAAAAGATGTCCTTTTCATTATAGGGGACTGGAATGCAAAAGTAGTACACCTGGAGTAATAGGCAAATTTGGCCTTGGAGTACAGAATGAAGCAGGGCAAAGGCTAATAGACTTTTGCCAAGAGAACGCACTGGTCATAGCAAACACCCTCTTCCAACAACACAAGAGAAGACTCTACACATGGACATCACCAGATGGTCAACACCAAAATTAGATTGATATATTCCTTGCAGCCAAAGATGGAGAAGCTCTATACGGTCAGCAAAAATAAGACCGGGAGCTGACTGTGGCTCAGATCATGAACTCCTTATTGCCAAATTCAGACTTAAACTGAAGAAAGTAGGGAAAACCACCAGACCATTCATGTATGACCTAAATAAAATCCTCTGACTAAACAGTGGAAGTGAGAAGTAGATTTAAGGGACTAGATCTGATAGACAGACAGCCTGATGAACTATGGAAGGAGGTTCATGACATTGTACAGGAGACAGGAATCAAGATCATCCCCATGGAAGAGAAATGCAAAAAGGCAACATGGTTGTCTGTGGAGGCCTTACAAATAGCTGTGAAAAGAAGAGAAGCAAAAAGCAAAGGAGAAAAGGAAAGATATTCCCATTTGAATACAGATTTCCAAAGAATAGCCAGGAGAGATAAGAAAGCCTTCCTCAGTGATCAGTGCAAAGAAATAGAGGAAAACAACAGAGTGGGAAAGACTAGAGATCTCTTTGAGAAAATTAGAGATACCAAGGGAACATTTCATGCAAAAATGGGCTCAATAAAGGACAGAAATGGTATGGACATAACAGAAGCAGAAGATATTAAGAAAAGGTGGCAAGAATACACAGAAGGACTGTACAAAAAAGATCTTCATGACCCAGATAATCACAATGGTGTGATAACTAACCTAGAGCCAGACATCCTGGAAAGTGAAGTCAAGTGGGCCTTAGAAAGCATCACTACGAACAAGCTAGTGGATGTGATGGAATTCCAATTGAGCTCTTTCAAATCCTGAAAGATGATGCTGTGAAAGTGCTGCACTCAATATGCCAGCAAATTTGGAAAACTCAGCAGTGGCCACAGGACTGGAAAAGGTCAGTTTTCATTCCAATCCTTAAGAAAGGTAATCCCAAAGAATGCTCAAACTAATGCAAAATTGTACTCATCTCACACACTAGTAAAATAATGCTCAAAGTCTCCAAGCCAGGCTTCAGCAATACGTGAACTGAGAACTTCCAGATGTTCATGATGGTTTTAGGAAAGGAACACGAACCAGAGATCAAATTGCCAATATCTGCTGGATCATCCAAAAAGCAAGAAAGTTCCAGAAAAACATCTATTTCTGCTTTATTGACTATGCCAAAGCCTTTGACTGTGTGGATCACAATAAACTGTGGAAAATTCTGAAAGAGATGGGAATACCAGACCACCTGTCCTACTTCTTGAGAAACTTGTATGCAGGTCAGGAAGCAACAGTTAAACTGGACATGGAACAACACACTGGTTCCAAATAGGAAAAGGAGTACGTCAAGGCTGTATATTGTCACTCTGCTTATTTAACTTATATGCAGAATACATCATGAGAAACGCTGGGCTGGAAGAAGCACAAGCTGGAATCAAGATTGCTGGGAGAAATATCAATAACCTCAGATATGCAGATGACACCACCCTTATGGCAGAGAGTGAAGAGGAACTAAAGAGCCTCTTGATGAAAGTGAAAGAGGAGAGTGAAAAAGTTGGCTTAAAGTTCAACATTCAGAAAACTAAGATCATGGCATTTGGTCCCATCACTTCATGGGAAATAGATGGGGAGACAGTGGAAACAGTGTCAGACTTTATATTTTTGAGCTCCAAAATCACTGCAGATGGTGACTGCAGCCATGAAATTAAAAGACACCACTCCTTGGAAGGATAGTTATGACCAACCTTGACAGCATAATGAAAAGCAGAGACATTACTTTGCCAACAAAGGTCCATCTGGTCAAGGCTATGGTTTTTCCAGTGGTCATGTATGGATGTGAGAGTTGGACTGTGAAGAAAGCTGAGCACTGAAGAATTGATGCTTTTGAACTGTGGTGTTGGAGAAGACTCTTGAGAATCCCTTGGACGGCAAGGAGATCCAAGCAGTCCATCCTAAAGGAGATCTGTCCTGGTTGTTCACTGGAAGGACTGATGCTGAAGCTGAAACTCCAATACTTTGGCCACCTCATGTGAAGAGCTGACTCATTGGAAAAGACCCTGATGCTGGGAGGGATTGGGGGCAGGAGGAGAAAGGGATGACAGAGGATGAGATGGCTGGATTGCATCACTGACTCAATGGGCATGAGTTTGAGTAAACTCCGGGAGTTGGTGATGGACAGGGAGGCCTGGCATGCTGCAATTCATGGGGTCGCAAAGAGTTGAACACGACTGAGCTACTGAACTGAACTGATACATCTAATAAAATGCGATTTACACAGATCTTGGATTTTTCCTATTTCGTCTCCAAGTATCTTCCAATGAATATAAAGGTGGGGTACAAGTGATTATGATGGATTAGACTATAAATGAAAACACTGGGACTTATTAAGGGAGTTAAAGTGTCATTTTAATTTCACCTGGCACTTACATGGCAGTTATAGAATTATGTTAGAAGTATCAGGGAACTAGTAGTTGCATGACTCCCCGACTGGGGGTAATTTCAATAGAACTGGCAACTAGGGAGTTCCACAGTCATTTGCTGTTTGGCAATGTCCAGGACTGACAATTCTCATTATCTTTTACATTTGTGCAGGTAAACTATTTGTAGACAAGGTAGGCACTGCTTGTCCCTGATATATCAACTGTTACACAAGAAAACATTGAGAATATTCCTCAAGGTGCAGTATGAAAGAGAGCAGAGGCAAAACACTTTACCTGGAGAATATGTAAAGCCAAGATTTACCATCTAGTTATGCTCTGTATCAGGAATTTTTAGGGCTCTTGTGTCACTAGAGGCTATTTTAAATGTTTGATATGTAGGCAGAGGAACAAGGAGGCAGAGATTTCTTCTGTCTCATGTAGAGAAGGTAATATGAGTGCTCTATTCAGAAATGTTGAGGCCGGATGCCTCCTTTGTGACATGGTTAACCTTTTTGTCCCTTCTGCTTAGCTTCTCACTTGGCCTGACTGCTTTAAAGGTAAATAAGTGGGAAGAAGTCATAACTTGCTTACAGTCTAAGTGTGTAGATGCATATGTTGTGTGCTGTTTTGGATACTCTAGATAACTTCCCTCCTGGCAATATATTTCTGTTGTAATTCACCTCTGCCCCTTTGCCTTATATTCCTGCCTAATAAGATGGATTTCATTTCCACAAATCCAGAAAGACTTCTGAGAGTGGAAATGAATGAATCACTATGGTTTTGTAACCAATGGACTTGCAATATCTTGAGGGAAATCCTGGAAAGATTTTGACCCAAGGACCAGAAGATTTTAATTCATGGCAGCAGAAAGGACGCCTCTCTTTCTTACACTGTGTATACCTAACCATATGAATTAAAGGTAAGTTTTGGGCCACATTCTAGGTAGGTGACACCATTTATTTCAGTGTAGACACTGTAGTCTGAAGCTTGCCTCTATGTTAGCAAACATCAGTCACTAGCTAAAGATAAGTGAATTAAACTGTCACTGGTTTCCTCAATATGAATTGAAAATAATGTCTGACTCATGTTTTAAAGTGAGGTTCACATAATATACATAAAAGGAAATGCTTTCAGGAATATGATTCAAGTTGGGACCTAAAAATCTGTGTAGTCTGTGTACTCCCTGTCACCACTGCCGAAGTGAAAACAGGGTGCCAGGACTCTGTTATCACTGAAGGAACCTACGGTCTCTCTCAGTCCTCTAATAGTCATAGGTTTGCGACCATCACCTGTATTGAGATAATCAGGATTAATTATTTTATGTCTTTATCTCAAAGTAGATCCACCACCTTAAAAATCTTACACATGTAAGGTTAATCCTCACTCTTAGATTCTGCTGCTTATCAAGCTCAGTGGAGGCAACACTACCCCCTACCCTGTCCCACATTCTGTCATCCCCTTATCACTCTTGCTGCTTTATTTTTCCCTTCAGAGCAATTTACTGTATAGTTTTTTTATATGTTTTTCTGTTTTTCACACTAAAATGTAAGAAACTTTTGGCTGTCTTGTTCATTGCTATTTCCCAAGCACATAGAACTTGGCACAGAGTAGATAATAAATAATTATTTTTGAATACATGCATAAATTAAATTACTAAAACTATAAATGATATTAATAATACATGTTTAACAAGTATTTATGAGTGCTTAATATACTATTTATACTTCATAAAACATATTAAAGCATGCTATTTAATATATAAAACAAATATTTCAGGATAACTAATAAAATAGTAATAATATTTATCTTTCCAATGAATCAGAGACTTACAACATTAATTGTAAATTCTGAATGTTGGATAGCCTACTGTTTTATAGTTCTTATGTAGTATTAAATAATTCCTATATTCAGGTATTTCAAAACACTGTTCAGCAAATGAGGTTTGTACATAGATAAAATGCAAAGTAGGAAGTGTGACCCAAAAAGAGCTACAGATAAAATTATTTGACTGGTTAAGATAATTATGATTTGGTGGTCAAAACACTGCAAAATTATGCAACAAATATTTTCTTTTAGTGTGTTATGATTGAATATTTAATATTTCATTATAAACCTCACAGTCTAAGGTAGTTTCAAACTAGTAGAATCCAGAAAATTATGCTTGGTGACAGCTTACATCAGTACCTCTTAAAATTTAATGACATATACACACTACTATACTTAAAATAGAAAACCAACAGAGACCTACTGTATAGAACAGAGAACTCCACTCAGTAATCTGTAATAACCTAAACAGGAAAAGAATTTGAAAAAGAATAGATATGTGTATTTTTGTAACTCAGTCACTTTGCCATACACACGAAATTAACACAGCATTGGAAATCAACTACGTGCTGTGCTTAGTCACTCAGTCGTGTCTGATTCTTTGCAACCCCATGCACTGTAGGCCACCAGGCTCCTCTGTCCATTGAATTCTCCAGGCAAGAATATGGGAGTGGGTGGCCATGCCCTGCTCCAGGGGATCTCCAGTCCGGGGACTGAACCCAGATCTCCTGCACTGCAGGTGGATTCTTTCCTGTCTGAGCCACCAAGGAAGCCCAACTATAGTACAAGATAAAATAATTAAAAACAAACAAAAAAATGTGCATTTGAATCAACTGAAGATCCTGCTACATAGCAGATTTTATCTGCAGTAGATCTGAGGTAAGACCTGGACTCTGCATTACTAATGAACTGTCAGGTAATGATGGTAAAGTTGCCAAACCCTGGGCTAAACATTGAGCAGAAAGGTCCTCAACACTGCCAGAGTCATTAAACAAAAGATCATTATAGCAACTGGAATTTTAATAAAATGAAACAAAAAATCAATTGGATTTGATTTTATACTTTGAAAGCTGACACCTAAAATATGCTTCAATACATTTTCATTAGTATTGCTATCAAGCAGAAATTTCAGTGTTTTGTGTGGAAAGTTCCAACTGTAACTTAGGAAGAAAACATGGTAAGATTACAAATCTTGCCTGCTATAGTACTTCCTTATATATTCATTTTATTGAAGTACTGTTCATCAGGTACCCAGAGGGTTCCACTGCAGCACCAGGTACTATGTAAAAGAGAATTTAAGAGAACCATTTATCTCTCCTTCAAGATCTAGCTAACTAGCCCCCACCCAAGATATTTGGTTGTAAAACCTAATAATACTTTTACATAACCTAAAGGTCATTTCGAACAAACTTAAGGTCTTATTAGGGACTAAGAATTTTTTTCAAATTTTTTTGAGTGCTTTGTGAAACCTAATTTTCAACTTGATCTTTTACCAAATCCCTGCTTGTGAAGTCACTGAAGACCAAAATTTTGCATCAGAAGATAAAACTGCTCTTCTGTGTGTGAGAATGTTAAGGCATTTTTTTTAAGGTATGTTTTATTTCACTTACAGCAGATATTGTGCACCCAGACCAGAAACAAAAAGTCAATGCAGCTGTGGTTTAGGAAAATTAAGTCTCTCCCACAAACTCATTGTTTTGACAGAAGTCTCAAGTATGAACTTGGTCACAATATATTGTAAAGTGTGCTAAAAATTGAAAACAAATATGACTTCTTATGCAGGTAACTTAATCTACTTGGGGTCTCAGAAGGAAACACCAGAAAGCTTCATATATATATATATATATATATATATATGAAAATCTATATATTAAAAATTCATAAATATTCCTATATATATGTAAGAGGCAGTGATATATAAGCTAGGAAAGTAACAGCTAATAAGAGTTTTTATGGGTAAATACTTCTGGAGGGAATGTATAATCTCTGCCGAACCTTGCAGGTTCTAAAGAACTGGGCATATATGGGGAAATAAGCAGTTTGCTATAGCTGGAGAAAACTGCATATGGATGGAGAACGGGAAGCAGGAGATACTGAACAGAGAATTTTCTAACAGAATTTTGAATAGTTACAGAGAATCTTGTGTGCCTTATCTGTTGGGGTGCTGAGGATTTATCTTACAGCCAAACAAGAATCATTAAATAAGTTCTTATAAACACTGTTTTCTAGAAAGCTAATATTACTAGAGGTATAGAGAATGGACTAGTTGGAGAAAGTCTTCAGGCCAGCTATAATCTAGGAGCTTATTGATCAGAAAAAAGAAAGATGCTGAAAGCCCAAACCAATCTGTTAGCAGTGGGAATACAGAGGAAGCACAGGGCATGTATGTGTGTGTGCGAATGTATATTTGTGTGGATGGATGGATGTATATATGCATATTGAGTAACTGGATGTGTGGTACCTCACAGAGTTACCTACAAATACTAAAAACTTGTGAATGGTGATGTGCTCCTAATATAAGATACTGATGACAATTTTTAATATACATATGAATAAATAAGAAAATCTCTACTTACATGATGTAATTTTGAATGTGTCTTGTGAAAATTAATATGCTTTTTCATTAGGATTTTGGGAGAGATTTGTTAGAAACATGGCCTTGTCTTCAAATTTTTATGAATCTTCTAAGAATGAAGAGTGGCAGGATACACCAACCCAAATACATAACTTTGGTGACAAGATTATTTTTAAAGACATTTAAAAAAAACAGCAGATGCAAGGAGGGTATCTTAACTTCCCCTTTTCTTCCTGAAAATAGGAGAGTAAAACTCTAATATGAAAGATGTCCTCTCTGTACCAGGAGAATAGAAACTTTATTTGATGGGAAGTCAAAACTAAGAGTTCTCTGTATGAACAGAGCTTTTCAATTCTTATTTTTCTCTAGCCTCTGAATATAGTTTAAATTTCCACAATTGTTTCTCCTTATTTAACCTAATATGTTACCAGAGGATACTGTAACTTCAGATGCATTTTCCTACCTCTCTCACTTTGAATATTAGGTAAATAAAATCAATATCAGGGTGTAATTTTTCTGCAAGTTATTTTGGTTTAATAGTGACATATTTATACAGAAAGGTGACCACAATAGTTTATGGATGTCACTATTCCTGGGGAATGCTTAAATCACTCAAAGGTAATGGTAAGTGTGAGCAGAGGTTTAGCAAGTAATCAAGGAAAATAGGATAAACCAAGTGCATGCTCTGGTACCTCCACAGGTGTTCTGTAGGGTTCCAAAACTAATGAATGCAATGCAATGTCCTATGAGTGTAAACATACCTTGATGACTCCATATCCAGCAAACACAGGCTGCTGCTGTGTCTACTTATTTTGCTTTTCTGTCTCTAGTTTGATGGAAATGCTGACTGAAAAAGAAGACTGGTAAACTATGTTTTTTTCCTCTCTAATAAATCTAGGGTATATTTAGGCCACAAAATTATCTCATGCCATCATGTGAATACAGTTATTGGGCTTTCAAATTCTGTCTATTGCTCATGTTTAAAAGGTTTTTGAATAGAGAATTGCCAAATTCCAATGCAATAGTTGCATTCTCTCTCTCAAATAACCACTGATATATTCTTTTTTATTTTTTTAAAAAATTTTTATTTTTATTTTTTTTTCATTTATTTTTATTAGTTGGAGGCTAATTACTTTACATCATTACAGTAGTTTTTGTCATACATTGAAATGAATTAGCCATGGATTTACATGTATTCCCCATTCCAGTCCCCCCTCCCACCTCCCTCTCCACCCAATCCCTCTGGGTCTTCCCAGTGCACCAGGCCTGAGCACTTGTCTCATGCACCCAACCTGGGCTGGTGATCTGTTTCACCCTAGATAATATACATGTTTCAATGCTGTTCTCTTGAAACATCCCACCCTCGCCTTCTCCCAGAGTCCACAAGTCTGTTCTATACATCTGAGTCTCTTTTTCTATTTTGCATATAGGGTTATTGTTACCATCTTTCTAAATTCCATATATATGTGTTAGTATACTGTAATGGTCTTTATCTTTCTGGCTTACTTCGCTCTGTATAATGGGCTCCAGTTTCATCCATCTCATTAGGACTGATTCAAATGAATTCTTTTTAATGGCTGAGTAATATTCCATGGTGTATATGTACCACAGCTTCCTCATCCATTCGTCTGTTGATGGGCATCTGGGTTGCTTCCATGTCCTGGCTATTATAAACAGTGCTGCGATGAACATTGGGGTGCACGTGTCTCTTTCAGATCTGGTTTCCTTGGTGTGTATGCCCAGAAGTGGGATTGCTGGGTCATATGGCAGTTCTATTTCCAGCTTTTTAAGAAATCTCCACACTATTTTCCACTGTGAAAGCAGTGCTTAGGGGAAGATTCATAGCATTACAGGCCTACCTCAAGAAACGAGAAAAAAGTCAAATAAATAACCTAATTCTACACCTAAAGCAACTAGAGGAGGAAGAAATGAAGAACCTCAGGGTTAGTAGAAGGAAAGAAATCTTAAAAATTAGGGCAGAAATAAATGCAAAAGAAACTAAAGAGACCATAGCAAAAATCAACAAAGCTAAAAGCTGGTTTTTTGAAAAAATAAACAAAATTGACAAACCATTAGCAAGACTCATTAAGAAACAAAGGGAGAAGAACCAAATTAACAAAATTAGAAACGAAAATGGAGAGATCACAACAGACAACACTGAAATACAAAGGATCATGAGGCTACTACCAGCAGCTTTATGCCAATAAAATGGACAACTTGGAAGAAATGGACAAGTTCTTAGAGAAGTATAACTTTCCAAAACTGAACCAGGAAGAAATAGAAGATCTTAACAAAACCATCACAAGCAAGGAAATCGAAACTGTAACCAGAAATCTTCCAGCAAACAAAAGCCCAGGACCAGATAGCTTCACAGCTGAATTCTACCAAAAATTTAGAGAAGACCTAACACCTATCTTACTCAAACTCTTCCAGAAAATTGCAGAAAAAGGTAAACTTCCAAAGTCATTCGATGAGGCCACCATCGCCCTAATTCCAAAACCAGACAAAGATGCCACAAAAAAAGAGAACTACAGGCCAATAACACTGATGAACATACATGCAAAAATCCTTAACAAAATTCTAGCAAACAGAATCCAACAACATATTTAAAAAATCATACACCATGACCAAGTGGGCTTTATCCCAGGAATGCAAGGATTCCTTAATATCTGCAAGTCAATCAATGTAATACACCACATTAACAAATTGAAAGATAAAAACCATATGATTATCTCAATAGATGCAGAAAAAGCCTTTGACAAAATTCAACATCCATTTATGATTAAAACTCTCCAGAAAGCAGGAATAGAAAGAACATACCTCAACATAATAAAAGCTATATATGACAAACCCACAGCAAGCATCACCCTCAATGGTGAAAAATTGAAAGCATTTCCCCTGAAATCAGGAACAAGACAAGGGTGCCCACTCTCACCACTCCTATTCAACATAGTTTTGGAAGTTTTGGACACAGCAATCAGGGCAGAAAAAGAAGTAAAAAGAATCCAGATAGGAAAAGAAGAAGTGAAACTCTCTGTTTGCAGATGACATGATCCTCTACATAGAAAACCCTAAAGACTCTACCAGAAAATTACTAGAGCTAATCAATGAATACAGTCAAGTTGCAGGATATAAAATTAACACACAGAAATCTCTTGCATTCCTATACACTAACAATGAGAAAACAGAAAGAGAAATTAAGGAAACAATACCATTCACCATTGCAACAAAAAGAATAAAATACTTAGGAGTATATCTACCTAAAGAAACAAAAGACCTATACATAGAAAACTATAAAACACTGATGAAATAAATCAAAGAGGACACAAACAGATCGAGAAATATACCGTGCTCATGGATTGGAAGAATCAATATTGTCAAAATGGCTATACTACCCAAAGCAATCTATAGATTCAATGCAATCCCTATCAAGCTACCAACGGTATTTTTCACAGAACTAGAACAAATAATTTCACAATTTGTATGGAAATACAAAAAACCTCGAATAGCCTAAGTAATCCTGAGAAAGAAGAATGGAACTGGAGGAATCAATCTGCCTGACTTCAGACTCTACTACAAAGCCACAATTATCAAGACAGTATGGTACTGGCACAAAGACAGAAATATAGATCAATGGAACAGAATAGAAAGCCCAGAGATAAATCCACAAACCTATGGTCACCTTATCTTCGACAAAGGAGGCAAGGATATACAATGGAAAAAAGACAACCTCTTTAACAAGTGGTGCTGGGAAAACTGGTCAACCACCTGTAAAAGAATGAAACTAGAACACTTTCTAACACCATACACAAAAATAAACTCAAAATGGATTAAAGATCTAAATGTAAGACCAGAAACTATAAAACTCCTAGAGGAGAACATAGGCAAAACACTCTCCGACATAAATCACAGCAGGATTCTCTATGACCCACATCCCAGAATTTTAGAAATAAAAGCAAAAATAAACAAATGGGACCTAATGAAACTTAAAAGCTTTTGCACAACAAAGGAAGCTATAAGCAAGGTGAAAAGACAGTCCTCAGATTGGGAGAAAATAATAGCAAATGAAGCAACAGACAAAGGATTAATCTCAAAAATATACAAGCAACTCCTCCAGCTCAACTCCAGAAAAATAAATGACCCAATCAAAAAATGGGCCAAAGAACTCAACAGACATTTCTCCAAGGAAGACATACAGATGGCTAACAAACACATGAAAAGATGCTCAACATCACTCATTATCAGAGAAATGCAAATCAAAACCACAATGAGGTACCATTATACGCCAGTCAGGATGGTTGCTATCCAAAAGTCTACAAGCAATAAATGCTGGAGAGGGTGTGGAGAAAAGGGAACCCTCTTACACTGTTGGTGGGAATGCAAATTAGTACAGCCACTATATTCTTTTTTAAATGTATAGAAGGTCATGGTGTTTAAGTCTAAGATGACGAACTTATTCAAACTCCTGCTATCAGGGGAAGATTTAAAGACAATAGGTCATATTAGAAATTGTCATATGAATTTTAAAAATGAGAGTAAGAAAAGACATTGTTGAAAAAGAGTGTTGGGAAATGTAAAAGTATTCCCCAAAATGACTCCTTACTGAAGAGTGAGATTTAAAATTTCTTGCAGAAAGTTGTCTCTGTGCATCTGACTGTGAGATTTTTTAGCTCATTGCTACTTTATAAACACAAAGCAACTTGGATTTATCTCATTTTCTCATACAACAGGGATACTGTTATTCCATTTTCCAGCCCCATATGCAAAATAATGGCTCATCTTGCATCCCTCAAAAATTTTGAATTTAAATTAGGTCATGAAGTTGGTGGGGAGGAAAAACAATGCCAATGTTTTTCAATGTTTATTACCTGAGCTTTCATATTAATTCAAGAAAACTACAAACTTCTCTAAAATTAAAGGTAGGCACGGCCCCTCAAATCATATTTTTACCTATACAATTCAGATACATAATTATATTGGAAGAAGTTATTTTTGCAATTCCAATTTTTGTAGTTCTTCTAGTGTTACATGAGTGATCTTGCAGAGGATGATCTGGTGACCTCTGGGGTTCTATACCCAATTTCTGGGGCCCTTTATCCTGAGTATTGGTTTCTATTAAATGGCTGAGTCTAATAAAGTGAATTGTTATAGCCAAATTTTGCTTACCTAGCAAAGTTAAAGGAAATAGCATTATCTGTAAATTAGATAATTTTAATAGCATAATCCCTTAATTGCCATCTTTACTATCCTAAACAGTAAGAATGAGATTCTTAAGTTATTGATTGCATTAATGAACATTTAACATTCTATTTCCTGAAATTGTGATTCTCTTGGCTCGGGGCTTAGTTCATTCTCTCCTTGTGTGTGTGTGTTCTCTGGTTCTTTCTCATTCTTCTCTCTCTTTTTGATCTTTTATTGAGTAAAAACTATAAGCACAGTGTTAGGAATAATTCTCTTGACAATCACACACATAACAACTGCTATTTGTCCCTACTCTGTTTTTAAAAATACTACTTAATTCAGTATAACCCTTACAACAATTCTAGAAAGCAGGGATTATTTTCATTGTCATTTTACAAATGAAGAAACTAAGAAATTAATTAAAAATCAATAGGTAGTGAGAGATTAGGAATGCAAATGAAGTACATCAGCTTTCACAGTCATTGCTATTTTCATTATGCAATATAACTTTTAAAATAAAATGATAACTAGGATTCATCTCATATAAACATATAAACAAGGTCATGAGTTATGTTGTAGACAGTTTCCTGAGGGAATAATTCTGTCATTATTTAATATAAACCAGTAATTCAACTAGTTTGTTAACCATTGTTTGTTGATTTATTCTATGAGTTCAGGGTTTTGTTGTCCAAGAAAATCCAACCCAAACTTGTAACCATTACCAAGTATTATTTGATCTGAATTTCAGTAATAATTTATGATTCTTAAGCCTTTGATGCTAGCTTAATACTAATATGCATTAATACTTAATACTTAATACTTAAATGTCTCCCTTAATATTCATAACAATCCAGTATTAATACTCTAATATTCCAAATTAGAAAGGCAGGTTCATACAAGTATATAACTTCCTAAATTTCGCTACTCCTAAGTGGTTCACCCATGGCTTGAATTGGGACTTAATTTATTCTAGCGTTCAAGCTATTAAGTTCAGGACTTTACATGTGTGATAAAGCTTAGAAAAATTAGTGAAATTGATAAGGACAGGGCAAAGGGACAGGGTAGGTAATTAAGTATCAATAGTTAACCCCACTAAGGGATTGTAAATTTTAAAAATGTACAGGGGGGCTTTGATCACTCAAGAAAGCAAATTTGCTTAACCACAAAACCAAGCAGGCTTGCTTTGCAACAAAACCATGGAACAGAAGCATAACACATACTCCCAAATAATAAAATAAGGGTAGAACAAGACCCACATCCTGCCCAGTGAGGTCAGTAAGTTAATGATTCTTAGGACATGCTTTACTACATACTCTAAAAGCAAAAATACAAAGAAAAGGTGACATTATACTGAAACCTGGAATGATTTACAATATTTTAGTATATGTTTTGCTCATTTCCATTTTGCTATGACAGTCTCAGTCTGAGCATGCAGGTACAAGAAAACTCCTCCACCTGACATGGAGGAAGGGGAGGAGCTGATAACGGAAGCTTAACATCCACTCAAGATGAGGAAAAGATGATCTCCCCTCCACAATTTTCCTTTGATTATAAAACTATAGCCCACTAAGTCCTTGGGGTGATATCCTTGCCTGCCTTTTTGTAAGCCTCACTAGCATCCTACCCTAATAAATCACTTCTTATCATTTTGCCTCTTGTATTCTTTCCACACTGAGACATAAAGAACCACAGCCCCGTGGAACCACCGCTACTTGTCACTCAAGATACATTTCTGCAGTTTCAAATTGGCTCATTACTGACTTCAGATTTTATTCTAAATACCCAACATGAAATAATAGGGCATTGCTATTCCTTCTCCCAAGCTGGAAATGTAATCATGTACAACCTTTGCTTTCTTCTAGTTGCCGTATTTGTCTCAAGGTTTCAGTTCAGTTCAGTTTAGTCGCTCAGTTGTGTCGAACTCTTTGCGACCCCATGAACCACAGCATGCCAGGTCTCCCTGTTCATCACCAATACCCAGCGTTTACCCAGACTTACATCCATTGAGTCGGTGATGCCATCTAACCATCGCATCCTCTGTCATCCCCTTCTCCTCCTGCCTTCAATCTTTTTCAACACCAGGGACTCTTCAAATGAGTCAGTTCTTCACATCAAGTGGCCAAAGTATTGGAGTTTCAGCTTCAACATCAGTCCTTCCAATGAACACCCAGGACTGATTTCCTTTAGGATGGACTGGTTGGATCTCCTTGCAGTCTAAGGGACTTTCAAGAGTCTTCTCCAACACCACAGTACAAAAGCATCAATTCTTCTACACTCAGCTTTCTTTATAGTCCAAATCTCACATACATGGCTACTGGAAAAACCATAGCCTTGACTAGACAGACCTTTTTTGGTAAAGTAATGTCTCTGCGTTTTAATATGATGTCTAGGTTGGTCACAACTTTCCTTCCAAGGAGTAAAGGGTCTTTTAATTTCATGGCTTCAATCACCACCTGCGGTGATTTTTGAGCCCCAAAATATAAAGTCAGCCACTGTTTCCACTGTATCCCCATCTATTTGCCATGAAGGGATGGGACCAGACACCATGATCTTAACTTTCTGAACGTTGAGCTCTAAGCCAACTTTTTCACTCTCCTCTTTCACTTTTATCAAGATGTTCTTTAATTCTTCTTTGCTTTCTGCCATAAGGGTGGTGTCATCTGCATATCTGAGGTTATTGATATTTCTCATGGCAATCTTGATTCCAGCTTATGCTTCTTCCAGTCCAGCGTTCCTCATGATGTGCTCTGCACATAAGTTAAATAAGCAGGGTGGCAATATATAGCCTTGATGTACTCCTTTTCCTATTTGGAACCAGTGTGTTGTTCCATGTCCAGTTTAACTGTTGCTTCCTGACCTGCACATAGGTTTCTCAAGAGGCAGGTCAGGTGGTCTGGTAGTCCCATCTCTTTCAGAATTTTCCACAGTTTATTGTGATCCACACAGTCAAAGGCTTTGGCATAGTCAATAAAGCAGAAATAGATGTTTTTCTGGAACTCTCTTGCTTTTTTGATGATCCAGCAGATGTTAGCAATTTGATCTCTGGTTCCTCTGACTTTTCTAAAACCAACTTTAACATCTGGAAGTTCACAGTTCACATATTGCTGAAGCCTAGCTTGGAGAATTTTAAACACTACTTTACTAGCATGTGAGATGAGTGCAATTGTGTGGTAGTTTGGTCATTCTTTTGCATTGCCTTTCTTAGGGATTGGAATGAAAACTGACCTTTTCCAGTCCTGTGGCCGCTGCTGAGTTTTCCAAACTTGCTGGCATACTGAGTGCAGCACTTTCACAGCTTCATCTCTTAGGATTTGAAATAGCTGAGCTGGAATTCCATCACTTCCACTAGCTTTGTTCATAGTGATGCTTTCTAAGGCCCACTTGACTTCACATTCCAAGATGTCTGGCTCTAGGTGAGTGATCACACCATCATGGTTATCTGGGTCATCAAGAGTTTTTTTGTATAGTTCTTCTGTGTATTCTTGCCACCTCTTCTCAATATGTTCTGCTTCTGTTAGGTCCATAACATTTCTGTCCTTTATTGAGCCCATCTTTGCATGAAATATTCCCTCGGTATCTCTAATTTTCATCAAGAGCTCTCTAGTCTCGCCTAATCTATTGTTTTCCTCTATTTCTTTGCATTGAATGCTAAGGAAGGCTTTCTTTTCTCTCCTTGTTATTCTTTGGAACTTTGCATTCAAATGGGTATATCTTTCCTTTCCTCCTTTGCTTTTCATGTCCCTTCTTTTCACAGCTATTTGTAAGGCCTACTCAGACAGCCATTTTGCTTTTATGCATTTCTTTTTCTTGGGGGTGGTCTTAATCCCTGTCTCCTGTACAATGTCACGAACCTCTGTCCACAGTTCATCAGGCACTCTGTCTATCAGATCTAGGCCCTTAAATCTATTTCTCACTTCCACTGTATAGTCATAAGGTATTTGATTTAGGTCATACCTGAATAGTCTATTGGTTTCCCCCACTTTCTTCAATTTTGTATGAACCCAAAAGAGTCAGACATGACTTAGTGGCTAAACAACAACAAAGAACAACAAAAGGAATACGTTAAAAAGTGAAGATGACAGAGTAATGCCTAAAAACCAAATATACTGACTTCAAACTTCGTGGTGAAAATCTTGCACTTTTTTCTTATGCTCAGGACACTGCTTGACTTCTAGGGACTCAAGATTACAATATGCTCCTTCCTACCTTATGTAATTTCTTACCGGGACAACTATAGTTTCCCATCTCATTCTTCAAACCTTGTACTATCTCTGCTGCTCACTGTTTACCTCTACCAGAGTTCATCTGGACTTGCTCTTCATCCCCTTCTCTGTTGCCTTCACAAGGGGATAATCAGTGTGGTGAACACTCAACGGGTGTCTGAAAACTACCTTTCACTGATTTTTTGTGGGTTGATAGCTATTTCTTGGTGATAGCTATTTCTACTTTTACCTTTTTTTTAAATATAAAGTATAAAGTATCTTTCATGGACACCAGTGCATAGTAGGCATTTGACAAAGATTTCTACAGGATTGGGAATGCCTTTGAAGCAGGGGCGAGAGATGATATATTTTCATCTCTCTATCTAGTGCCATGTTTAGATATGGGGAGTTTCAGTAAATGTAGATCTTATTAATCAATAAAATATTTTAAAACTTTTGACAGTTTCTTTTCTATGTTACCATTCTTTATTAACAAATTTTATAATTATTATGAATCTAAATCATTTTATTCTCACCCGAGAGTATTCATATTACTAAGGCACAGTCAAATCATTAGCAAAGATCTAAAATGATAAGTTTTCCTTCTTTTATCTACACTAAGAAACATTAAAATTGGTATTGTATTAATTTTTTATTCTAAGAACAACTGAGAAAAAATGGAAGTTTTCTTCTAAATTAACAAAACATATTAAGTCATTGAGAACTGTACTTAAATTTGGGAGAAATGGTTTACTTTTAAATTGGAATATTTGTACAGAAACAAAATTTCACACTACTCTGCATTTTTTCTAATAATGAGTCCACTTATATCTGTGAAGACTATTTTCAAGATGAAGATATGGTGACTGAACTGACAAGAATTAGGTGACACACTCCAAATTCAAAGAAATGAATGCGGTTCTGGACAAAGAGTAAGGAGACCTCTGTTGTCAATTCTACAACTGATTCAATTCAGTTCAGTTGCTCAGTCATGTCCGAGTCTTTGTGACCTCATGGACTGCAGCATGCCAGTCCACCCTGTCCATCACCAACTCTGAAGCCTACTCAAACTCATGTCCATCAAGTTGGTGATACCATCCAACCATCTCATCCTCTGTCATCCCCTTCTCTTCCCGCCTTCAATCTTTCCCAGCATCAGGGTCTTTTCAAATGAGTCAGCTCTTCGCATCAGGTGGCCAAATTATTGGAGTTTCAGCTTCAACATCAGTCCTTCCAATGCACACCCAGGACTGATCACCTTTAGGATGGACTGGTTGGATCTCCTTACAGTTCAAGGGACTCTTAATAGTCTGCTCCAACACCACAGTTCAAAATCATTCATTCTTTGCCACTCAGCTTTCTTTATCGTCCAACTCTCACATCCATACATGACTACTGGAAAAACCATAGCCTTGACTAGATAGACCTTTGTTGGTAAAGTAATGTCTCTGCTTTTTAATATGCTGTCAATGTTGGTCATAGCTTTTCTTCCAAGGAGCAAGTGTCTTTTAATTTCATGGCTGCGGTCACCATCTGCAGTGATGTTGGAGCCCGCAAAAATAGTCTCTCACTACAACTAAATAGCAGCTTGCTATTTAAATCACTTTATTATTTTTCACCTAAATATCATTTTTTTAAAACAGTGAGAGATCAGTGACACAAATTCTTTTAAAAATGTATTCAGTTCTATCAGTAGTGCTTTTTGAGATACTTTGGAATTAGGTTTTGAGTGTGCAAAATTGTGTTAGTTATTTCAATCCTTGAGAAAATCCAATCCATATTACCCATTCACACAAAAGATGAATTTAGTCATTGCATGAGCTTGTGTTATTTGCCTAGAGATTTTGGCTTTTCAACAAACTTAAGCTGGAGGCTTGAACAAATGACTTGATTTCACAGAATCTCACAGTTTTCTTAACTACAAATTGGGAAGATTAATGTTTACTTACTTGCTAAAGTATTATGTGGATTAGTTAACAGAGGAAGAGCATACATTTAGGAGTCCCATAGTTTCTATTCTTCTTGATCTCTTGTTTCAGAATTTTCTATCTTGAATGAACTTTATTCCTTATATGCCAAGCCAAGACTGCTTAGTTCACAGTCTTATTTATTGCTTTACTACTTTAGAATCTCTAGCTTACTCAATGAATAGTCAACATCCTCATCCTCTTGCTGTTTTCTTACTTTAGATATGGAGCTTATTAACGTGTTTTAATGTTAATTTGGAATATTTCTGATAGTTACATTTTAAACTTTATTCCTTTTGTTGGTTAAAATAAGACTCAAAAATAAATTACAGGAAAATTTTGAATTTTTCCTTAGCCCTTTTATGAACACATGTGAAATGCCTTGCTAAGCTACTAAACAAATAAAATGAGTAATTACAACAATCATGTATTATGTTTTGGTGATAGTCTGTTGTTGACTAAAGACATTCCAAGGTTAACTAGCTCCATAGTAAGGAGGCAAAATAATCTGGATTTTTGAGACCACAAATAAACACAGAATCTTTTCCCCAACTGAATGTGTCTAGTTTTATCTGTGTGATCTGGTCTTTGCTCTTGTAGGCAAGGTTCTTTGTATGCAATATTTAGATATTAATAATTTTATACATATAGGTGGTAGAAACTTTAAATCAAATACCCCAAGAATCAAGAATAGTGCTTAATGCATAGGTAATGCTGACTATTTTTGGCAACTAGCATTATTATTCCATTATTGTTGCAATTGCATTATCCCAAGAAATCGTCTATGAAAAGATGTAAAGATTTTGAGGTTGAAAATGATACTTCAGTGCTATATGGAGTTAAAAATGGACATCCTAGAAAGCCCAACTCTGTATAATACCTGGGTCTTGCATGTAACAGTTTAGTGTTTAATCCTGGAGAGAGAGGCAGCACCTCAAGTAGAACGCAGAACATTAATCACTCTAGACCTCCACCTGAATGTTGATCTCAATGATTCAAATCACACTTTTCAGTCTTAGTTCCCCACTGTTGTTTTGTATCCATGAATATTCTCTGACAAGAAACTGAGCATGGAAAACAAGTGAAAATATACATCACAACTTGCTGTGTATTTTAAACTTTTTAAAGCCAGGAATAAAAATATTATTTGTATAGTTTAAAATATATCCAAATATGTTATCACTAAATGAAAAGCAGACACTTTCAATTTAATAGCAGGTGGGCACATATATCTGAAAGTTTATAATGTGTCATGTATAATATGCAGACTAATGATAAGTTCCAAATGGTACCTAAACATTTTTGACAGGCTGATATGTGAGATGTTTACAATGACTGTCTTAATACTTACTGTTCAGGACATATAACTTATCTTATAGTCTGCTCTGCTGTGCTGTGTTACATGCCATAACACACGGATCTACACTGCTTTAATTATAATTTCAAAATTCAAAATGCCCCATAAGCTAAAATTTTCTACATAATTACTCAGCAAATTCATTTGACGGCAAACATGAAAGATGTGAAGTTTTTTGTAGTCCTTATTTTTCCTAATTGGTGTACCTCTTGATATATTTCACTGCAGTGATATTATGAGGTTTGAGAATGGAATAGATGCTATGGGGTTATTATATAACACATAGTATAGGCAATCTACCACCTTTATAAACTCTGAATAATTCTAAATCCCTGTAATATAACTGGCTCAATGTATTGTAGATAAACCAATTGGGACTTCTACTAAGGATCATATTATAACTAAATTTTAGAAGATTCAGTTCAGTTCAGTCTCTCAGTTGTGTCTGCCTCTTTGGACCCCATGAACTGCAGCCCGACAGGCTTCCCTGTCCATCACCAACTCCCGGAGCTTGCTCAAACTCATATCCATCGGGTCGGTGATGCCATCCAGCAATTTTATCCTCTGTTGTCCCCTTATTCTCCTGACTTCAATCTTTCCCAGCATCAGGGTCTTTTCAAATGAGTTAGTTCTTTGCAACAGGTGGCCAAATTATTGGAGCTTCAGTTTCAGCATCAGTCCTCCAATGAATATTTGGAACTGATTTCCTTTCGAGTAGACTGGTTTGATCACCTTGCAGTCCAAGGGACAATCAAGAGTCTTCTACAACACCACAGTTCAAAAGCATCAATATTTTGGTGCTCAGTTTTCTTTATAGTCCAACTCTCACATCCATATGTGACTACTGGAAGAACCATGACTTTGACTAGATGGACCTTTGTTGACAAAGCAATGTCTGTACTTTTTTTTTTTTTTTTTTTTTTAACTTTTTTTTTTTTTTTAATTTTTATTAGTTGGAGGCTAATTACTTTACATCATTACAGTAGTTTTTGTTATACATTGATATGAATTAGCCCTGGATTTACATGTATTCCCCATCCCAGTCCCCCCTCCCACCTCCCTCTCCACCCGATCCCTCTGGGTCTTCCCAGTGCACCAGGCCCGAGCACTTGTCTCATGTACCCAACCTGAGCTGGTTATCCGTTTCACCCTAGATAATATACATGTTTCAATGCTGTTCTCCTGAAACATCCCACCCTCTCCTTCTCCCAGAGTAACAAACACATGAAAAGATGCTCAACATCACTCATTATCAGAGAAATGCAAATCAAAACCACAATGAGGTACCATTACACGCCAGTCAGGATGGCTGCTATCCAAAAGTCTACAAGCAATAAATGCTGGAGAGGGTGTGGAGAAAAGGGAACCCTCTTACACTGTTGGTGGGAATGCAAATTAGTACAGCCACTATGGAAAACAGTGTGGAGATTTCTTAAAAACCTGGAAATAGAACTGCCATATGACCCAGCAATCCCACTTCTGGGCATACACACCAAGGAAACCAGATCTGAAAGAGACACGTGCACCCCAATGTTCATCGCAGCACTGTTTATAATAGCCAGGACATGTCTGTACTTTTTAATATGCTATCTAGGTTGCTCGTAGCTTTTCTTCCAAGGAACAAGCATCTTTTAATTTCATGCCTGCAGGCACCATCTGCAGTGGCTTTGGAGCCCCAAAATTTAAAGTCTGTCACTATTTCCATTGTTTTCTCATCTATTTGCCATTAAGTGATGGGACTAGATGCCATGATCTTAGTTTTCTGAATGTTAAGCTTTAAGCCAACTTTTTCACTCTCCTCTTTCACTTTCATCAAGAGGGTCTTTAGTTCTTTGCTTTCTGCCAAAGGGTGGGTTCATCTGGATATCTAAGGCTATTGGTATTCTCCTTGCAATCTTGATTCCAGCTTGTGCTTCATCCACCTGGGCATTTAATATGACGTACTCTGCATATAAGTTGGGTTTCCCTTGTGGCTTAGCTGGTAAAGAATCTGCCTGCAATGCGGGAGACCTGGGTTCAATTCCTGGGTTGGGAAGATCCCCTGGAGAGGGGGAAAACTACCCACTACAGTATTCTGGCCTGGAGAATTCCATGGACTGTATAATCCATGGGGTCACAAAGAGTCTTGACATGCATATAAGTTAAATAAGCAGGGTGACAAAATACAGCCTTGACATACTCCTTTCCCGATTTGGAACCAGTTTGTTGCCCAGTTCTAACTGTTGCTTACTGACCTGCATACAGATTTCTCAAGAGGCAAGTCAGGTGGTCTAGTATTTCCATCTCGTTCAGAATTTTCCACAGTTTGTTTGTGACCCACACAGTCCTAGGCTTTGGCATAGTCAATAAAGCAGAAGCAGATGTTTTTCTGGAACTCTATTGCTTTTTCAATGAACCAAAGGATATTGGCAATTGAGCTTTGTTTTCTGCTTTTCCTAAATCCAGCTTGAACATCTGGAAGATCACAGTTCACATACTGTTGAAGCCTGGCTTGGAGAATTTTGTGGCAGTATATGCAGGAGACCTTTGGAAGGAGGTTGCATTACCACCACCATAGTTTGGTCTCAGGTCAATCAACAGGGAGGGAACACAGTCCTGCCCATCAACAGAAGATTGGATTAAAGATTTACTGAGCATGACCCCACCCATCAGAACTAGACCCAGTATCCCCCACAGTCAGTCTCTCCCATCAGGAAGCTTCAATAAACCTCTTATCCTTATCTGTTAGAGGGCAGACAGAATGAAAACCACAATCACAGAAAACTACTCAAACTGATCACATGGACCACAGCTTTGCCTAACTCAGTGAAACTGAGAACCAGGCAATGTAGGGCCACCCAAGATGGACAGATCATGGAGGAGAGTTCTGACAAAACGTGGTCTGATGGAGAAAGGAATGGCAAACCACTTCAGTACTTTTGCCTTGAAAACTCCATGAACAGTATTAAAAGGTAAAAAGATATGACAGTGAATGATGAACTCCCCAGGTCAGTAGGTGCCCAATATGCTACTGGAGAAGAGTGGAGAAATAACTCCAAAAAGGACAAAGAGACAGAGCCAAAGCAAAAACAACACCCAGTGACTGGTGATGGAAGTAAAGTCCAATGATGTAAAGAGCAATATTGCATAGGAACCTGGAGTATTAGGTCCATGAATCAAGGTAAATTGAAAGTGGTCAAACAGGAGTGGCAAGAGTGAACATCAACATTTTAAGAATCAGCGAACTTAAATGGACTGGAATGCACAAATTTAACTCAGATGACCATTATATCTACTATTGTGGTCAAAAATCCCTTAGAAGAAATGGAGTAGCCTTCACAGTCAACAAAAGAGTCCAAAATGCAGTACTTGGATGCAACCACAAAAATGACAGAATGACCTCTGTTCGTTTCCAAGCAGACAATTCAATTTCAGAGTTAATATAAGTCTATGCCCCAACCAATATGCTGAAGAAGCTGAAGTGGAATGATTCTATGAAGGCCTAAAAGACCTTCTAGAACTAACACCCAAAAGTTGTCCTTTTCATCAGTTCAGTTCAGTCGATCACTCATATCTGACTCTTTGCAACCCCACGAACTGCAGCATGACAGGCCTCCCTGTCCATCACCAACTCCTGGAGTTGACTCAAAAACATGTCCATTGAGTCTGTGATGCCATCCAACCATCTCATCCCCTGTCATCCCCTTCTCCTCCCACCTTCAATCTTTCCCAGCATCAGTGTCTTTTCCAGTGAGTTAGTTCTGTGCATCAGGTGGCCAAAGTATTAGAGTTTCAGCTTCAGCATCAGACCTAGCATTAAATATTCAGGACAGATTTCCTTTAGGATGGACTGACTTGGTATCCTTGCTGTCCAAGGGACTCTCAAGAGTCTTCCCCAACACCAGTTCAAAAGCATCAATTTTTTGGTGCAGAGAAGTTCTGTACAGTCAGCACAAACGAGACCAGGAGCTGACTGTGGCTCAAATCATGAACTCCCTATTGCCAAATTCAGACTTAAATTGAAGAAAGTAGGGGAAAGCACTAGACCATCTAGGTATGACTTAAATCAAATACCTTGCAATTATACAGTGGTAGTGACAAATAGATTCAAGGGATTAGATCTGATAGAGTGCCTGAGGAACTATGAAGGGAGGTTCATGACATTGTACAGGAGGCAGTGATCAAGATCATCTCCAAGAAAAAGAAATGCAAAAAGGCAACATGGTTGTCTAAGGAGGCCTTACAAATAGCTGAGAAAAGAAGAGAAGTAAAAGCTAAAGGAGAAAAGGAAAGATATACCCCATTTGAACACAGGAGTGATAAGAAAGCCTTCCTCAAAATAAATAAATAAATAAAAAAGAAAGCCTTCCTCAGTGATCAATGAAAAGAAATATAGGAAAACAATAGAAAGGGAAAGACTAGAGATTACTTCAAGAAAATTTAGAAGATTAAGTGAGATGAATATCCAGTGTCATTAAAATGAGAAATTCAAGGGATAACTTCTCTGTTTCTTTGTATATCTTTTGTTTCATGTCCCTAGGTTCATCTGTTTTGAACAACACTTCTGTTCATATATCTCAATTCTACTTCTGTAATTTTATTAAAATTGTCCAAAATTATCTATATTCATACAATTTCCTGATCACAATTAGTATATGCCTTTCCATATTCATTAGCATCTTGCACTTCTCTAAGAAGCTTGTCAATCTTTCCATAAAGTAGAACTGTCACTCTTCTCTCTCTTACATGTCAACATGCAGTCCAAAGGGTATTGCTTACTGAAAAAAGGTGAAAGTGCATTCCACCTCTTTCTGATGATTTGTCTTGCTCTTGCTTTTTTGTGCACATGGTTATCCCATGTGCCAAAAGAAGTGACAGATAAACATATGAATGATGTGTATAGACATCATATTTTCCATAAGCCTCTATCATCATCCTCTCAGGATTAAAACAATATATATTCATTATATCAGGAATTTCTTTCCAAATAAACTGTGTTTGCTATGACGATTGTTTTTGTGGCAGTTAATTTTAACTTTCCTGGTATCCAATCTTCTCTGACTTTTATTATTGAAATATGAGTCATCACTAAACTTATTTATGTTACCTGTTAATACAGCCCATTAACTGGCATGAACTCCTATAGCTGTTCATGTAATAGGCTAAATTATCACAGACTTTAGTGGATGAATTGGAAGCTCTAGATATAACACAAAAGCAAAAACAGGATGTGTCCAAAATAGGAGATTAGTCAAAGAAATGAATTACACAAATCCTTATGATATGCTGCTGCTGCTGCTGCTGCTAAGTCACTTCAGTCATGTCTGAGTCTGTGCGACCCCATAGACAGCAGTCCACCAGGCTCCAACATCCCTGGGATTCTCCAGGCAAGAACACTGGAGTGGGTTGCCATTTCCTTCTCCAATGCATGAAAGTGAAAAGTGAAAGTGAAGTCTCTCATTCAAGTCCGACTCTTCGCGACCCCATGGACTGCAGCCTACGAGGCTCCTCCATCCATAGGATTTTCCAGGCAAGAGGACTGGAGTGGGTTGCCATTGCCTTGTCTGCCTTATGATATAGCAATGTACAACTGTTAAGAACTATAATGCAAAACACAGTATATTTGAAGATAGAATATTCATGCAAACCAGAAGTTCTATATGTGAGACACACAATTGTATTCTTCTTTTCCCTATCAGATGTTACCACATTTCAAGAACTGTAAGGGGTCAAAGATATTCCCCTGCTTTCAAACTAACATGTCAGTCTGCTACAGTTTTGTGCATTTTTGAAGAAGACAGAAGATTATTAGGAAAGAAAAAGGGACTTACTTATGACATAGTCAGCAATGTGAGCTTATTGTCCCCATTATCTCCCTTGCATCCCGGGTCCCAAAGAAGTTACGTAGATCTTGGAAAGAAGTTGCATGTGCCATTTACCTTTTGAATGAGTAACTCTAAGCTCAGGAAACTACAATATTTTGAGGTGATTTCTGGAAAATCTGCCCAATCTTTGCTTTACTAGGAGAGATTATCTTTATTACTCTTGAGAGCAAGTAAATCTGTTCTCTGTCCAAGAGGTAGATTCAATCTCTATCTTTCAAAACTGACTCCTCTACAGAAATCTTTGAAAACATTCCAGAATAAAAACTTATCAATGCTCTGCTCAAAAGACATTCAAAAACAAGAGAGACTAATAGAGGTTGTCATCTGATAATGCTAAGTTAAATTTTTCTTAACATCTGTCCTCCTTTAGTTCTACTTTATAAATCCACCTGAGGTATCACCAAACAATGCATAATTGCTTGCTTTGAAATTAAAATTAATGGCACACTCAGTGCTTTTTTGTTATTTTCTTTTAAATCCACATTAAATCTTATTCAAGACTTATCCAAGTCCACATATGTAGCTATAGCCTAGTCATTACCAGTGCTGTATAATATTCCATTGTTTGAATGTCAGAACTTATGTATTCCTTGCATTCATCCATTTGGCTTATTTTCATTTATTGTTTATATGAAAATATTTTGAGTCTTTTAAGAAAGTCTCCTAGTACATATATTCAGGAATTTCTCTAGAGCATTTTAACAGGAGAGAAAGTGTTAAAACACTTTAGACATACAATGAATGTCACCAGATACTTCAGCGTTTTCTCAATGGGTTAAAGTTTGAAAATATCTTTACTTCTTATTAAATACCTACATTGGGCAGAAATTTCAGGTGCTTAGCATTTTTGTCAAAATATGGTATTCCTGCTTAATTCTTTTGCCCATTTTCTATGATTTTCTTTTCTTATAAATTCATCAGAATTCTTCACATTTTCTTGGTACTAATTAATGATCAATGATATATTTGGAACTAAGGTCCCCAATTTACGGCTTGCCTTTTCATCCTCATTTTCTTTTATTTCACTTCATTTGATATCTTTTACTATGCTTCATAATCAATGTCTTATTAAGAAGTCCTACTATGGCATGAAAATAGATATGATTTCCAAATTTTACATTGATTTTAGTTTTCATAAAAATATATATTTATGTATCTATAATATATAGACATGCCTGTATATAACCAACCTCTCATGTCTATTCTTTCTCCATAGATCTACAATAGCAAGCTTATAAAGTACAACTGTCCATATATATATGAGTCTTTCAGTGGGCTCCTTTTGGTTACATTGATCTATTTATCTATTCCTATTCCATTTACAAAATTAATGACCATAGGTTATAATAATAATTGGCATTAAGTTAGGCAAATATTTCCATCTAGTCCTGTGTCTTCAGGGAAATTTTCTCTTTTGGCTCTCTTTTCCATATAAACTTTAGAACCATCTTGTCAGGTATGCTCACATATCCACCTGAAAGCATAAATTAAGATTCTGTTTAAATAGCATTGAAATTACAGGGTAGTTTAGGAGCAATGGAAATATTTAGAATATGTTCCTTTGATTACTTGAATATAACATGTATCTTCATCAACATATATTTTCTTTTGTATATTTTAATAAAAATTAGGATAGTGTCTATAAGAACTTGAAAGTAGTTAGATTTATTTCTAGTTACTTTGTATTTTTGATGTAATTTAAATTGTATCTTTGAAGTTTCATCTTCTAAATGTTTGTTGTTGATACATAGAAATGTAACTGAGTTTTGTATATTGCTTCTGTACCTATCAGACTGTTAGTTTTAGCTATTTACCTATAGTTTCTTCTGAATTTTTTTCTGAATTTTCTACATACATATTATGTAATCTATGATATATCTATGATAATGAGAGTTTTAAAAATTGTTTTCTATTTTCAATAACTTTGCTTTTTATCCTTTTTAGACTTGAATATTCTGTATATTACAGAATAGAAAGGTATTAGTGGGCATCACCACCTTTTTCCTGAATTTGAAGACAATTGCTTGCAGCATTCATGCTTATTTATTGTAATTTTAGGAGTTTTTTAGTAAGTAACTCTTAGGTAGTTTGGAGAATTTTTTCCCTTTTCATAAATTGCTATAAGTTTGATTTATGTTTATTCATTGATTTTTATTTTTGTCAAGAATGTGCATTTATTTACTTATTCATTAGTACATATCCAGTGCTTGGAAGAGTGACTGGCATATAGTAAATATGGGTACTGAATTTTATACATTTTTTCTGCATTTATTTTGATAATCACATAATTCTTCATGTTAATCTACAAATATACTCAACTATATTATTATATTTTCTAATGTTAAGTTACCCTTGCACTTCTAAATATTTCTATAATGGAGAAGAGGCTAAGAGGTATGGTAGGTATATCTGTGGCTATACAAATTCTGCAGCAAAACATATTCTTTTTACCAAGAAAGATACAGCATCAAGCTGGGACAATTGTTTTAAGGTATTATGATATTTTCTTCACCCCCACCTCAGTTCTGTGATGCAAAAAGGTAGAAGATGGGGTACATTACTATAAAGAAATTAAAAGATATTCATTGCCTTCTCAATAGTTAGTTTCCAAACAAGTACATGAAAAGATAGACTTATGGAGTAAAGTTTAAAACTTCAGTTCTATTAATCAGTGTGTTAGAACTAGCTGTAATGTACACCAACTATGCAGACAGAGTCAATGATACAGTTTGTCTTAAAAGGGGATGTGTAGTAAAGCATCCTAAAATTATATTTTTAGCTTGTCTTGTTCCCCATGAATAAAGTATTAGAAAAAACATAAAAGAGCTTAAATTTATTCTGCCTTATTAATAATTTTGCTATATATTTTTTCATTCTAAACCTGAGATTGTAAATGGTCTTGCTGTTTGAGGCATGTTTATTTCTTCTATTATGTTTATTTCTTCTATATGGCATTTCTTATGTCTAATCCTTTCTTAGAACATTTAC
Organism: Odocoileus virginianus; assembly: GCF_023699985.2. NCBI lineage: Eukaryota > Metazoa > Chordata > Mammalia > Artiodactyla > Cervidae > Odocoileus > Odocoileus virginianus. The sequence goes on along the minus strand of NC_069675.1, from coordinate 33,159,095 downwards.
TGAGTTTTTTTCCCTTTGAATATTCCTCTGCCTGGTTATGTCCTTACATTTATGAAAAGAAACCAGATCTTTTTCTTGCTCTGTAACTCAGAGATAACAGATGCATCGTAATGAAGTCATCCTTTAACTGCTTACATGCGAAAAGACATAAATATCACCTGCCCCGCCCCCCCCAACGCACACACTGGACTTCCTGACCTATTTTCCAGGCTCTTTGATTATCATTGGATGAGCAGACCAAAGTTTGTTTCAGTAACAATAGGGCATTATAAGAAGTTTTCTGAGACTTCATTCATACTCCGCTAGAGTATTAAGATCAACAACTAATGTCTACCATGGGTGAAAGCAGGAGACAGTTAATGTGACAAATTACTACTACAAATTACCCTGCTGGATTATATTTGCCAGACAGAATTATAGTTTGGTAATCTGTTTGGGGGACATGGTTTGTGTTAATGCCCACAATGTTCCCTTGGGATATAGAAGGGGAGTGCTAGTCTTCCTACTTTATGCATGAAACTGGATACACAGGAAATCAGTGATTGATCAGAGGCAAGAATTCAGGTATCCAATCTTAAAAAAATAATAATGATATTCCTATTATACTACTTTAACTTTCATTATACTATGTGAAGAAAAGGTGGGATATCTAAAATGACAGTTACTTCCATGGCAAACACTCTAGTAATAGCTTTTTAAAAATTATCTCCTTTAATTCTTACCCTAACTCTCTGAGGCTATATACTTTATGAATTTTATGAATAAGGACACTAAGATTCAGAGAGGTTAATTAATTCATCCAGTGAAAACAACTAGTATGTGGCAAATTTAGTACCAGAGAATACCACTTTTAAGAAATATTACATAAGCTTCCAACTTATCCATGATCATCAAATTTTACCCATTTCCTAAGATGCTGCCTGTTTATGACGTCTCCTCTGACTTCTGTTTGCAGCTTCTTTCTGTCACTAGTACCTATATGCTGGCATTGGCAAACAAGATAGCAATTATCCTTTGCCAGTGGCTGATGTGGCGCTTTGCCCATGAGTCACGTCTTGTTTAAAATTTAGGGAGACCCTAAATTAAAAACTGTAACTACCTTACCTATGATCCAAAAAAAATGAAAAGAGCAGATTTTACATAATTAAGAACATTGTGGAATCTGAATCTTGCTTACTATAAAATATATCTATAACTTAGAATTAAATAAGATTATACATTTAAAACATCAGACAAGATGCCAAGCACATAGTAGGTCTTTTCCTCTCTTTTTATTCCTCACCTGCCTTTTAGAGATTCTGAATAAGTTCTATGTATTGTTTGTTATTTGAGCAGTTTCCTTTTTTCCCTCTAACAAACACAAAAACTCACATTCATCATATTCTCTAATATGAGGTCATTGCATAACTGCCCTTAGCAATAAGCAATCTGTCTTATATATTTGATCTTGAGGTTATTCCAAATACACTTTTTTAGAAAATGTGGAATATTTTTTCATAAAAATAGAAAATTTACATTTTTGGAAAACATTTAGGACAGCCTCCATGGAAATCATTGTTTAAAAGATATGAATCTTGCATTTGATTTACATTTCTAACTCAGTCTCTATTATGGTTCTGCAAAGGTGACTGAAATTTTAATCTTGAGTAACAATCTTGGAAAGCTTCCAAATACCAGTTTTTGCCACTTCTTTGATGAAAGCATTTCTCAGGGTTGCCTTTTGTTTTGAAAATACAGCTTTGTTTTAACAAATAAAGCTTGTTCACAAGTTTCTCAGATTTAAATGCCTTCCCAGACATACTTCTAGTTTGTTGATATACATCTCTTGATCAATTTAGCTCAACCCATCACTCTAAATATACTTTTAGCAATCTGTATCACACATTGTACTACTTAGTAATTTCTCATTACTCCATGATAATTATCTCCTTTGCTAAGGAGTTATTATAATATATTTTTATATAATATATATCATCATTATTAATATAAAGAATTATTATTATTATTATATATATAAGGAATTATTCCATACATATATATGCTTTGGGTGTTCTATAAACTCAGAGTTAAATCTAACATCAAAATTATTACAAGACCTTTTGAAGTATTTATTTTATGGTAATTAATTGGAGTCACTGGCGAAACTTTCTATTCAAGGTGAAATTTTCCTCTCTAGCACATACCTTTTAACTCCAACTTGACCAACAATAGCAAATTGATTTGATCTTCTGTACCAGTTTTATCAACTCACGGTAAACTGTTATGTTGAAAAGTATTTAGAGACTATATTAGGGTTCAATAAGTAGTGCCAAGATTAATCAGCAATCCCAGGAAACCCTTGAATCAGCTGGTGTTTCTCTTCCTAAACCCAGGAGGAGGGGTAGAGTAAGGAATGAATCACAAGACATTGCTTCATTATTATTATGACCATTTCCTCTTTTGGCTTCTGATCTGTTTGCAAATTTTTCAAACCTGTTTTTATATAGGGGAGTCACAATTATTAACTTAATGAATGAAATAACTAAAAAAAATAAAAGCAAGCTATGTCCAAGTATGTCATCAATGGTTAAATTAGAGTGATTATTTTGTTTTCCTGAGTAATTTCTTTTTAAAAGTGTGCATTCCTTATGAAAGTGAAAGCTTGAAAGTGAAAGTCACTCAGTCATGTCAGACTCTCCCACCCCATGGAGTGTTTAGTCAATGGAATTCTCCAGGCCAGAATACTGGAGTGGGTAGCCTTTCCCCTCTCTAGGGGTTTTTCCCAACCCAGGGATTGAACCCAGGTCTTTTGCATTGCAGGTGGATTCTTTACTAGCATTCCCTATAGCCAGAATCAAATGCCAAGAATATAAGAAGCCATTGAGGTATGATTTAAATATTGATACCTTCCTTTCATTACTGATACCTATTTCAAATTCTGAACGATGATACTGTGAAAGTGCTGCACTCAATATGCCAGCAAATTTGGAAAGTTCAGCAGGGGCCACAGGACTGGAAAAGGTCAGTTTTCATTCTAATCCCAAAGAAAGGCAATGCCAAAGAATGCTCAAACTACCACACAGTTGCACTCATCTCACATGATGCTAGTAAAGTAATGTTCAAAATTCTCCAAGCCAGGCTTCAGCAATACATGAACCGTGAACTTTCAGATGTTCAAGCTGGTTTTAGAAAAGGCAGAGGAACCAGAGATCAAATTGCCAACATCCGCTGGATTATCAAAGAAGCTAGAGAGTTCCAGAAAAACAACTATTTCTGTTTTATTGACTACGACAAAGCCTTTGACTGTGTGGATCACAATAAATTGGGGAAAATTCTGAAAGAGATGGGAATACCAGACCACCTGACCTGCCTCTTGAGAAACCTGTATGCAGGTCAGGAAGCAACAGTTAGAACTAGACATGGAACAACAGACTGGTTCCAAATAGGAAAAGGAGTATGTCAAGGCTGTATATTGTCACCCTGCTTATTTAACTTATATGCAGAGTACATCATGAGAAACGCTGGGCTGGAAGAAGCACAGCTGGAATCAAGATTGCCAGGAGAAATATCAATAATCTCAGATATGCAGATTACACCACCCTTATGGCAGAAAGTGAAGAGGAACTAAAAAGCCTTTTGATGAAAGTAAAAGAGGAGAGTGAAAAAGTTGGCTTAAAGCTCAACATTCAGAAAACTAAGATCATGGCGTCTGGTCCCATCACTTCATGGGAAATAAGACGGGGAAACAGTTGTTTACTTTATTTTGGGGGGCTCCAAAATCACTGCAGATGGTGACTGCAGCCATGGAATTAAAAGACTCTTACTCCTTGGAAGGAAGGTTATGACCAACCTAGATAGCATATTAAAAAGCAGAGACATTACTTTACTAACAAAGGTCCATCTAGTCAAGGCTATGGTTTTTCCAGTGGTCATGTATGGATGTGAGAGTTGGACTGTGAAGAAAGCTGAGTGCTGAAGAATTGATGCTTTTGAACTGTGGTGTTGGAGAAGACTCTTGAGATTCCCTTGGACTGGTTGCAAGATCCAACCAGTCCATTTTAAAAGAGGTCAGTCCTGGGTGTTCATTGGAAGGACTGATGCTGAAGCTGAAACTCCAATACTTTAGCCACCTCATGCAAAGAGTTGACTCATTGGAAAAGACCCTGATGCTGGGAGGGATTGGGGGCAGGAGGAGAAGGGGACGACAGAGGATGAGATGGCTGGATTGCATCACTGACTCAATGGGCATGAGTTTGAGTAAACCCCGGGAGTTGGTGATGGACAGGGAGGCCTGGTGTGCTGCAATTCATGGAGTCCCAAAGTGTTGGACATGACTGAGCGACTGAACTGAACTGAACCTTCCTTTCTATCCAGGAAGATGACAAAACCATGCCTTTTGAGATGCTTTAGAGAACAATACAATCTTCTGTGCTTATTTCATAGTCTCTTTTTGTCCTAACAGGGTAATAAATTATTGAGACACTTCAGACTTTTGTGTATAAAATATCTGGGCCATTAATTCTTGAGAACTTACACCATATAATATGATTCCATCTCACTATGGGATAGGCATTTACACATACATTTAAGAATCATAGAAATCTTCTAGTAATCACAGTTTTTTATATGCCCAAGGAATTATTGATCAGGTTATCTTTCATGACTGAAATATTCTACTTTCCTTTGTTTTACATTTCATCCCTCCTCAGTATTTAGACTTCAATGAGAATATAGACTACATCTAGTATTCTTTTTATAATAATGTCAAACAGGAAATTCTCTACTATATATATAGCTTCTTCCAAAGTGAATCAGGGTAAACAAGTTGATCTGAGAAACAGAAAACCTGTGGATCAGAATCTGGCTTGTTATTTAAGATTCAATTTGATATAACTTCTTGCAAAAAGCATTTCTTGAACTTAAACTTAATTTCCCCTAAGGTTGTACTATTTTCTGCTCTTGCATGCTTTAATAAGACTATATGCTTACCTGAATCAGCATATATAATATATTTATGTTTATTAGCTTATAGTTAGCTCTGAGTGCAAGGGGGGGAATCTCATTTATTTTTGAATTCCCACTATCTATCATAGCACCTGGCAAAATATAGGCTCTACCTTTGTGGTTTCAAAAAATTGCTGTAATCATGGGCATATGAGAGACATTTGGTAGCATATTAAGTAAACAATCTAGTAAATTTTTATATCACAGAAATACTTTTACTTCAAAATTCATCTTTCTTTTAAAATTAGAATATTTACCAATACTCTATAAACTAGTACTTTCATTTTTATAATGATAAAAATTTTACAAACACAGAGCTACTTTGCATTACTGGAATACATCTTTATAAAGCCCCAAGTGTTTTACATCAATGATAAAGCATTCTAATTACAGTATTTTGAGGGACAAATAAGTTAGCAGCAATTCTTTACAGCTCATTAGCACCTGGTACAGAATACTCTAGTGAAGATCTATAAACTGTGTGAATCAATAACCTCTTCTAACAGATGAGACTATGAAACCCCAGAGAAGTGTCGTGACCTTCTAAGATATTACAGTAGGCTTATTATGGTGTCAAGGCCAAAACGCATATTTCAAATATAAAGGATGGGCGATGAATCTCCAACTGTCTGACATGCTTTCACCTCTGAGAGAAGTGATGATAAGTAAAAGGTCTGAATAAAGTATAATGGTCTAACACATGAAATATACTATCCTGCCTACAACAGAATGTACTGGAGAATGCCCTAGTAGCCAGAGGCAGAATTTGGTAAGCTAAGTAAGTTTGCAGTGGTATGTGTGTGCTCAGTCGTGTCTGACTCTTTGTGACCCCCTGGACTATAGCCCACCAGGCTCTTCTGTCCATGGGATTTTCCAGGCCAGAATACTGGAGTGGGTTGCTATTTCCTACTCCAAGGGATCTTTATGCCTATGAAATGGATTGCTTCAAGACAATTCTCAATAGTAGGATATCATGTTAGCAATTGACAAATTCACCTAACCTTACTTCCTCTTACGCAGTGTGAACTAGAAATGTACATGGAGAAGGTGGCCTGGAAAGAGGCCTGAACACTTACTCCTCAAGGAAGTCATTCATTCAGCTTACGTGAACTGATGACTTATAATGTGCAAGGCATTGTATTAGTGGCTGAGCAAAAGCTGGCATGGCTCCAATACTCACAGATGCCATAAATTATTAAGAAAAGTGAACACTATTCAAATTATCAGACAAATGATTACGAACTTAGCAGTGCTTTAACTATATTAACAGAAAGATGCATGGTGTTTAGTAAAATTTGATCTTATCAAGGAGGTTAAGAAAGATTTCCATTTGTAAGTGAATAAACTTGAAGAATGACCAATGAATTTCCAGGTGACCCTAGTGGTAAAGAACCTGCATGCCAACGCAGGAGACTTAAGAGATGCAGATTCAGTTCCTGGGTCAGGAAGATCCCCTGGAGGAGGACACGGCAACCCACTCTATTATTCTTGCCTGGAGAAACTCATGGACAGAGCAGTCTGGAGAGCTACGGTCTATGGGGTGGCAAAGAGTTGGACAAAACTGAAGCGACTTAGCACATACAAATAGAACAAAGAACACTCCAGGGAAAAAGAATAATATGTTCAAAGATTCTTGGGTGGGAGAAAGAGAGGCTATTTCAAGTGACTGGAAGGTGAAAATATGACTGAAGTAGCATGAAAATGGATATTTCTGCTTCTTGACCCTTTCAGAAGATGCAGCTAGAAAACAGATGTTTATACACGGATCCATGCATACACATTTATATTTATTTCTGTATTTAACTGTATATATTTATTTTGAAATGTAGTTCATACTGGCTTCTCAACTCTCCTTATCTGACACTGAGCGTCGCTGCTGTCATCATTTACAATATGCTTACTTATTTCTTCAACCACGTCTATTTAGTTTCAGAATTGCTAATTTATATGAGTAAAAAAATAATGCTAACTAGAATGCAGTAATTATATATATTTTGTTGTTTGCCTTATGATATGTAGCAAAACATTGTTTTTCAAAATCACTTAGATCAGTTCTTCTCTTCCCCACCTTTTCAATGCAGTTGCATTAATCATGAGAAATAGATCGCTTTCTCACAATTTGTATTCCAGTTTTTATTCTCCTCTCACCTTTGTTATTTCCTTTTTAAAATTTACATTTCAAACTTTGTGGTACACAGTTCTGTGGGTTTGGGGAATTCAGTGTCCTGTGTGTACCACCACAGTTGGAAACGTTCTGTCATGTCCTCTTTTATATGTAACCCTTCTGCTCAGCTCTAACAGATGAGTGGTGGTAACCCAGGAAGGATACACTGGAACTCTATGGCATAAGCTGAAGCTACAGTCCACAGACAGATTTTTTTTTTTTATTCTGGAAAGCTTCAGTTCTGCTTCTAAGGCATTTCAATTGACTTTGATCATATCCACTGTGATTACCAGGGATAATATCCCTTACTTAAAGAAAACTGACTGTGAATTTTAATCATATTTACAAAATATCTTTATAACAACACCTGGACAGCACTTGACTGAATAACTGCAATCTGTATCCTAGGCAAGTTGAAACATAAACCAACATAAGTGTATTTTTATTTCAGGAAATTTAAAGCAAATGAATGAGATAGTGCAATAAATATTTTCTTATGACTATTTCATCTTCTTTTCTTAATACAAATAAAACTAAAAATATGTATTCTCAGCCTACATTATAATTAGTATGTCTACATGACAGAATTCAAAGCTATAAGATATAAAAGAGGATTTTATGAATTACTCTCAGATAGTACTGAAAGAAGACACACATATTTACTTTGGCCTCAGTTCTACATCCATTCCACAGCCTGGACGTGGATATATAGATGGCTTTCTAGCATATTCAGTAATGTATAATTATGAGCTAAAAAGAGCATGGGTTTCTGATAAATCATGAATATCAATAACATTCTTGGACTATCTCCATTTGGACTTAACTTTACCTAGAAAATAAACCTTAATTTTTTTTTTTAAGTTACTATTATTTTGGTTTTTAGTTACAAGGTGAAATGGTGCTCACACATGAAATTTTAAGCCACAAATATTTGTCTTTAGGCTTAAATTCTAATTGTGTCTACCTAGCCTGGAGAATCCCGGGGATGGTGGAGCCTGGTGGGCTGCCGTCTATGGGGTCACACAGAGTCGGACACGACTGAAGTGACTTAGCAGCAGCAGCAGCAGCTAGCTTACTATATAAATAATGTGACATAAATCTTGAAATATCTACTTTAAAATCTACTGGAATTTTACTCTTTATATACCAAACAATATAAGCAAACAGTAGTATTTGAGAAAAAAATAATTTGTACTTCAGTAGAATTCTGAAAAAATCAACTGAAGTATACATTTGAACCAAGATTGGGCAGATTAAAGACATAACTATTTGTTTTCATAAAATCAGAAATTTGGGTTGCTGAGAAATTACAGTGATCATTTAGATTGATCACTTATTTTACACATGAGGAGAGTGCACCGAGGAAGATTGAATAATGGGTCTTATGTCACAGAGTTCAAAAGCATTAGAATTATTCATAGATCTTAGTGCACAGAGTTTAGAGTTATTTGAAGATAATTTTTTTTCACTATACCAAAAGCGATCAATTAGATTAAAATATTAGAGAAGTCAAAAAGATTATTCTGTTTTTTTAAGGGACATTAATTTCTTCATGGAAAACCAAATTTCACTTAGCTCTAACAAGTTTGTTGCTGTTGTTCAGTCACCAAGTTGTGTCTGACTCCTTGTGATCCCATGGACTGAAGACAGAAGCATGCCATGCCACCCTGTCCCTCACCATCTCCCAAAGTTTGCTCATTTCCATTGCATCAATGAGGCCATCCAGCCATCTCATCCTGTGATGTCCTCTTCTGCCTTAGTCGTTCCCAGCATCAGGAAATTTTCCAGGTCGGCTGTTCAACAACTTTCTATATGCCTAAACATGAAGTCTGCCATACAGGGATTAAAGTTAAAGGATTATATGAGAAACAAGCAAGAATAAGAAAAAAAATTATCTTGGATAATTATGACTTGACACTACTTTAACATTCAGGTCTATAATTGTTTCTTTTTTAGGTAGATTTTGAATTACCCACAGTTATCTAATTATGCCTTTTTAATCTCTATATTGAGCTCTTTGGGGTCTAAGCTTGGATACCCACCAGGAATCACAATATATTTAGAAGAAAAACAAATCATATTTTGGAAGAATTCTTCCATTTGGGAGAAGTTGCAATGACTCTCATGAAAGAATAAAACATATTAGTAAGTTAAGGTTGCAGTGCAATAAATGATTCCCCAAGGAGTAATAAATTGGTTAGGATAATTAGTGTTCTAGTTTTTGTGTCCATTTTTTATTTTTCACACGCTTCAACTTACTCCAATAAAAAAAGAAGGGTTGAATTACTGAATTGCAGAATCTTGTAATAATAATAGGAAATAAGGTAGTCTAGGTGTCTCACAGATAGGAAATTATGATCTAAAATTATAAAATATCTTCTCAAGGCACTGGAAGGAGAAAGAAAGATGAAGAGAGAGAAAGGAGAATTTGTGTGTACTAAAAGATATTCTGATATTAGTACATCTGTACCTTAGATGTTTCCCTGATAACTTAGCTGGTAAAGAATCTGCCTGAAATGCAGGAGACCCCAGTTCGATTCCTAGGTTGGTAAGATCCCACGGAGAAGGGATACTCCAGTATTCTTGGACTTCCCTGGTGTCTCAGTCAGTAAAAAAAAAAAAATCTGCCTGCAATGCAGGAACCTGGGGTCAATCCCTGGGTTGGGAAGCCTGGAGGAGGGAATGGCAACCCACTTCAGTGTTCTCGCCTGGAGAATCCCCATGGACAGAGGAGCCTAGTGGGCTGCAGTCTATGGGGTTGTAAAGAGTTGGACACAACTGAGCAACTAAGCATACTGTACTCTGGAGAAACATGAGAGCAGTTTACAAAGTGAAATAATGATTTGATGATGACCTCTATTGTACAGAAATTTGTATTCTTTAATTAGCTTTATGACAAGCCTCTGATTCATTTCCAAAGTTGTGCTATTGGATCGAGGTTCTGGCTATGGTTTTTAAAATGTTTGATCAAAATGTTTCAATATGAGTTTTGGCAGTTCAGATATATAGATTTATCTGAAAATCATTTAGGTTTCCTAGTTTCAGTTATCTCTCAGTATTTTTATTCACTGGAAGACTGACAGATTCTGATTTGCCTTTCCCCAATTCTGAGCTTGGTTTTATCTTCAACCATTTTGAACTCAAGTATTATTTTATGAGTCAGGTCTAACAGTGTCTATTGGGATGAAAGAGAACTCACTGAAAGAGAAGAAGGAATACAGAAAGGAGTTCTAAGACTGTCAAGATGCAATTTGAGACTAATCTGATCTGCAGAAAGAATATTCTCTTGTGGTTGATGCTACATAGGTAGAATTTAGAAACCTTCAACAAAAAGGCTTATGATTGAATAGCAATAGTCAAAAGAATGTATTTTATTTTATGCAGCTATTTTCTCATGTCTGTTTCAGCTTTCACGGCAGTTATATATTTCTTGGGGTTCAGAAATAACTTTCAACCCTGCTTTTTATTAAGCAAGCGTAAGCTTACCCATGAAAATTTCATTTGCATTGAAAAATTATTTTATATTATGCTTAGTTTAATGTTTAGCTAAATTTTAGTTTAATTTTTTATAAAAGAAAATACTTTTATTAAAACACTTGGCTTCACTACATTGTTTTTGTAGAAGAGATGCTAAGTTTTATATATACCAATGTGTTTTTTATTTAAATAACATTTATTGGGGAGAAGTCAAGATGGTAGAAGAGTAGGAAGACATGGAGTTTCTCTCTCTCCACAAATGTATCAGGAACGCATCGACAAGTGTAACAGTTCTCACAGAACTGAACACTGGCACAGGATCTTGGACACCTAAAGTACGAGAAAGAGCCCCATATAACCAGGTAGGATGAAAGAAGTAGGAAAAGGAAGAGAAGAGGAAGTGGGAGAGGACCTTTGTCCTTGGTGGGGAGTGAAGGAGGTGAAAGAAAGGAGAGATTCTGGCACGTAGAGAATCCCCCCGGCAGTGGGGAGATGGGCTGGGAGAGAAGGGGAGCCTTAGGGGCTATGGAGGAGAGTGTGGCAACTGATCTGAGGCAGGCAGGACAGAGCGGGATATCCCATTCTCCTAGGTGACACGGAAGCAGTGCCTTCCCAAAACTACACTTTTAGTCCCACGTACTTTCAAACTTCGCTCTTCTAGATTCCCCAGGAAAAAAGAGCTCTGATCTATCATGCCTCTTTTACTAATATTTTCCATTCAGAGTTAAACTATCTATTTGGGGCAACATTTTCTCTATTTTAAGCTTTTACTGTTTCCTCATCATTTCCACACATCCCATTTGATTCTGGGTCTGACCTGGAATCCAGAGTTAACTATAATCATTCTGGAATATTTATTTGATTCTTTACACAGACATTGATTTTCATCTCTTTTTCCATCTTCTTGTTGTGATGTAGTTGTTGGCCGTGATAGGGTTTATTTTATGTCCTTAGTGAACATGGAGAATTCTATTGTTGGTAACTGCCATTAACATAGCAGCAACAGGCTTAATAACTTAAAATAACTAGATTTTATTTGGTGAGGCCTAAACATTTCTTTTAGAAGCCACTCTTGTTCTAAACTACTTATTTTTCTTTGATAGCACATAAATGTAGTACACGTTTGTGTGTGTTTATGTATACTTTTTAAAATGCTAGCAGTTTCCAATAATGCTGCTGCTGCTAAGTCTCTTCAGTCGTGTCCGACTCTGTGTGACCCCATAGACGGCAGCCCACCAGGCTCCCCCATCCCTGGGATTCTCCAGGCAAGAACACTGGAGTGGGTTGCCACTTTCCTTCTCCAATGCATGAAAGTGAAAAGTGAAAGTGAAGCCATTTAGTCATGTCTGACTCCTAGGGACCCCATGGACCTCAGCCTACCAGGCTCTTCCATCCACGGATTTTCCAGGCAAGAGTACTGGAGTGGGTTTCCATTGCCTTCTCCTTTCAAGAATAATTTAAGCTCTAATATTTGATAAGTGTACTTTTTATCCATTTCAAAGAAAATATACTTTTCTATGCTAATATTTATACTTACATATTAACTTGAACGCTAACAAGTAACTGACTTCTTCCGCACCCTTCACAGTTGACTAGAGAAATTATCAAGGTGTTGTGTTCCATTTTTTCAATTATCTTTTCAAATAAGTTAGACATTTTTTTTCTTTTTTCCCTTCCTATTTAGTTGACAGTGATCAAAGGCCTTCATTCTACTTATACTACTTTCCAGTGCCAATTTCTGTCACTCATAATTGAACTCCTTCTTCAATTTGTCCATGTATGTTCGCTACACTCAAAAGGTTATTATGAAGAGTTGCTTCAGTTTTCAGTTTGAGTGTTACAAAGTCAAGTATCACAACATAAAACATTTTCATATTTAGATTTGGTCCACTGGTTTTCTAAGTACTGAAATACTGTCTAAATTTAAGTATTTTCGCAAACCTAATTGATAAAACAGATGGTATTGAGAATTTTTTATAAAAGCCTTAAAATGGGTAAAGAAGTTACAGATTAGAGTGTTGTCCATTCATGCATTCTACCTGAAGAGCTACTAAAGAACTTATATAATACTGATATAATGTTAGTATTATGGACTGGACTGGACCCAGTTCTAATTTTCTCTTAAATTAACAAGACACTGATTCCCAGAAGTTTTAAGTGACTAGTACATTGTCACCAGAGAAGGCAATGCGACCCACTCCAGTACTCTTGCCTGGAAAATCCCATGGGCAGAGGAGCCTGGTAGGCTGCAGTTGATGGGTTCACAACGAATCAGACATGACTGAGCATGAACTACCCTACAAGTAGTTAACTAAATATTTTAGAAATCTCATATTTCAGAGTAAAAAGTAGTTTACATAGATAAATGAAAATTACTTCATGTGAAGGTAAACAAGACAAGAGTTATGAAAAGTGATTAGAAAGGGTATGGAGTTGTTATTCAATAACCATGTAACCAATGTGGTGATTCATATTTAATCACATAGAAAATTAAAAGTTAAAAATAACAAAGGAATAAGCAATGTGTTCAATTATTTTTGAATCCTAAATATGAAATTTAATTGAATGTTTAATATTATTCTGGGTAATCACAGCAACATCCTTAGGTAAGTAAGGGTCAGTCTGTCTACTGTCATATTGTTACATATCATTACAATTGTTACAGTATATATCTTCCAAGAAACTTCCTATTTTACAATATTTTTTTCCATACAAAATTATCAATTTTCATGAGCTTAGTGCTTTTATTGTTTTTGTATTACAAGTATTATTTGTTTTATAGGTATTATTTATTATCTATAGAGAGAACATTTATGAAAAGCCTTTATGCAATGGATGACCACTCTAGACAATTTGCCTTAGGCTAGCCTGGCTTATGTCTGTTTCTCAGGTGTAATTATTAATAGCACCCTGTTTTAGTCTCAAAGTCTTCATGGAGAACAAATCATAATGTAACCTTCTTTATGCCATCTAAGACCTTTTTAACCTCATCTATTTTTGAGTCCTTTGGTCATTTTTTTGCATAGCTGTCACAGCAGCAAGTCTGAGTAAACTCAATCCAGGTAAAGAAAGCAAAAAATAACTTGGCTTTAAGTCGTGCTTTTTTATTTGTACTCAGCTTGTTGGGCGATTGTCCATTCAAGGTCAGTGGTGGGCTCCTCGAAGGGAGTGCAGAGCGAGTCTGTCCGAGTTACCTGGATGGCAGGCAAGGGGCTTATTCGCGTGGACCCCACTTCTTGGCACTGCAGAGAATCTTGTGCATTAAATCATGCTGTTTCCCAAAAGCTTTGTTTTGTGTTAGTTGATTCATGTTACCCTGAGCCCCGCCTCCTGCCCCCCCCCACCAGGTGGGCATGTGCCCGTGGGGCTTGGGGGTCGGGGGTCGGGCGGTCTGCAGTGGTGCAGACACAAGCTGCTTGATGTCCTCAGTGCCCCTGAAATTCTTCATGAAATGAGCCACCCGCATTAAACTTATTTTTTTAACATGTTAAAAAAAAAAAGAAATCACATCAACCAACTTCATAAAGCAAATTTCAACAGCACCTCATCTTAAACTTCTGTCCTGTGATTCTCAGCTCCTTCACTGAGGTTTTGCTATTGCTGCTGAAGCATAACATTCCAAAATATCTGAATGACACTGACAGATGAACAACATGGAAGGACAGGAGAATTAGTACTTGTGGGAAAATTTTTTGACTAAAAGGAAGAGGTTCAGATACATAAATTATTCCCTTTTCAACTTTTGGGACAGATGTCTTTAGAAGAATCAGCAGTCTTAGAGTTTCAAAGAGGGCAATTCCATGACATCAAGTCATAATTTGAATTTCATTCTAAGCAGTAGTCAGCTAATAATAAACCCAAATATTTGTCAATAACTCCCCTTACCTTTCCCTTCTGCTTCCTTAGGATGCACTCTTGGATAAAACAGCAAAATACAAGCTTTTTATTTAAGGTTCTAGGACTTCCCAGGTGGGGCTAGTGGTAAAGAAGCTGCCTGCCAATGCAGGAGACCTAAGAGATACTGGTTAGATTCCTGAGTCAGAAGGATCTCCAGCAATAGGAAATGGCAACCAACTCCAGTATTCTTGCTTAGAAAATTCCATGGACAGAGGAGCTAGGCAGGTTACAGTCCATGGTGTTGCAAACAGTCAGACATAACTGAGCATCCATGCAAAATGTAGGCTTTTGTGAGTCTAGTACTCAAATCTTAGCAATCTTTGCCTCATTCCCTAATAAAGCAGCAAAATATAAGCTTTCTATTTAAGGCTCTGCATTTTTAAGAAATATATATGACTGCAGTTAGTAACTCCTTGGAAAGTGATTGCATAAGTTCATAAAATGCTTAATTATTTTTATATGACTCTTTAAACCAGGAATGATATTATTTATTCATACATACATATGTATATGCACATATGTGTGTGTGTGTGTGTGTGTGTGTACATGTGTGTGTGAATGAGAATGGGTTTGGGATTGTGGGCATGAAACAGGTATAACTTCACTATCATTGTATTTACTCAGAATGGTTTTTAGTGACTCAGTTCAGTTAAGTGTCCAACGATTTGCAACCCCATGGACTACAGCATGCCAGGCCTCCCTGTCCATCACCAACTCCAGGAGTTTACTCAAACTCATGTCCATTGAGTCAGGTGATGCCATCCAACCATCTCATCCTCTGTCATCCCCTCACCCTCCTGCCTTCAATCTTTCCCAGCATCAGGGTCTTTTCAAATGAGTCAGCTCTTAGCGTCAAGTGGCCAAAGTATTGGAGTTTCAGTTTCAGCATCAGTCCTTCCAATGAATATTCAGGACTCATTTCCTTTAGGATGGACTGTTTGGATCTCTTTGCTGGCCAAGGGACTCTCAAGAGTCTTCTCCAACACCACAGTTCAAAAGCATCAATTCTTCAGTGCTCAGCTTTCTTTATAGTCCAATTCTCACATCCATACATGACTACTGGAAAAACCATAGCTTTGACTAGACAAACCTTTGTTGGCAGAGTAATGTCTCTGTTTTTTAATATGCTATCTAGGTTGGTCATAGCTTCTCTTCCAAGGAGTAAGCTTCTTTTAATTTCATGGCTGCAGTCACCATCTGCAGTGATTTTGGAGTCCCCCAAAATAAAGTCAGCCATTGTTTTCCACTGTTTCCCCATTTATTTGCCATGAAGTGATGGGATCGGATGCCATGATCTTAGTTTTCTGAATGTTAAGCTTTAAGCCAACTTTTGCACTCTCTATAGAGTCAGCAAAAACAAGATTAGGAGCTGACTGTGGCTCAGATCATGAACTCCTTATTGCCAAATTCAGACTTAAATTGAAGAAAGTAAGGAAAAACACTAGACCATTCAGGTATGACCTAAATCAAATCCCTTATGATTATACAGTGGAAGTGAGAAATAGTTTTAAGGGACTAGATCTGATAGACAGAGTGCCTGATGAAGTATGGACAGAGGTTCATGACAGTATAGGAGACAAGGATCAAGACCATCCCCAAGGGGGAAAAAAAATGCAAAAAAGCAAATGGCTGCCTGAGGAGACCTTACAAATAGCTGTGAATAGATTAGAAATGAAAGGCAAAGGAGAAAAGGAAAGATATTCCCATTTGAATTCAGAGTTCCAAAGAATAGCAAGGAGAGAAAAGAAAGTTTTCCTCAGTGATCAGTGCAAAGAAATAGAGGAAAACAATAGAATGGGAAAGACTAGAGATCTCTTCAAGAAAATTAGTGATACCAAGAGAACATTTCATGAAAAGATGAGCTCAGTAAAGGACAGAAATGGTAGGGACATAACAGAAGCAGAAGATATTAAGAAGAGGTGGCAAGAATACACAGAACTATACAGAAGAGATCTTCACAACCCAAATAATCACGATGGTGTGATCATTCACCTAGAGGCAGATATCCTGGAATGTGAAGTCAAGTGGGCCTTAGGAAGCATCACTGTGAACAAAGCTAGTGGAAGTGATGGAATTCCACTTGAGCTATTTCAAATCTTAAAAGATGATGCTGTGAAAGTGCTGCACTCAATATGCCAGCAAATTTGGAAAACTCAGCAGTGGCCACAAGACTGGAAAAGATCAGTTTTCACTCCAATCCCAAAGAAAGGCAATGCCAAAGAATGCTCAAACTACCGCACAATTGCACTCATCTCACACGCTAGTAAAGTAATGCTCAAAATTTTCCAAGCCAAGCTTCAACAATACATGAACCGTGAACTACCAGTTGTTCAAGTTGGTTTTAGAAAAAGCAGGGGAACCAGAGATCAAATTGCCAACATCCGTTGGATCATCAAAAAACTGAGAATTCCAGTAAAACATCTACTTCTGCTTTATTGACTATGCCAAAGCCTTTGACTGTGTGGATCACAATACACTGTGGAAAATTCTGAAGGAGATGGGAATACCAGACCACCTGACCTGCCTCTTGAGAAACCTGTATGCAGGTTAGGAAGCAACAGTTAGAACTGGACATGGAACAACAAACTGGTTCCAAATAGGAAAAGGAGTATGTCAAGGCTGTATATTGTCACCCTGCTTATTTAACTTATATCCAGAGTACATCATGAGAAACGCCACGCTGGATGAAGCACATGCTGGAATCAAGCTTGCTGGGAGAAACATCCATAACCTCAGATATGCAGATGACACCAGCCTTATGGCAGAAAGTGGAGAAAAATAAAGGAGCCTCTTGATGAAAGTGAAAGAAGAGAAAAAGTTGGCTTAAATCTCAACATTCAGAAAACAAAGATCATGGCATTAGTCTCATCACTGCATGGCAAGTAGATGGGGAAACAGTAGAAACAGTGGCAGACGTTTAGTGCTTAAGTAGGTAAATTACTTTGACTAGCACGTTCTGAAGAGAAAATATGTTTACTGATACCCACATTATACCAGGTATTGTGGTGGATGTGTTCATGCTTGTCATTTCATTTACATCTTACAGCTACTCTGGAAATTGGAGGACTTAAGTCATTGCTTTTAGTTCATACAACTTATGGTATTTTGTATTGGCTTTTTCTCATGATTCTTGTTTTCCTCCTTTAAGTCTCTAAGAGTGGACAGTACTTCCTAATCACATTGACACCACATTTGGCCATATGTCTTGATTAACGAAATGTGAGGTAAGTAACAATTGTCAGCTATGAACAAAATGTTTAAGAGCATGCAAAAATTTCCCATATATAACTTCCTTATTTTTCAAAATCTACATAAAACAAATTCATAGATCACCCACAACAGACATACAGTATGAGCTAGAAATAAGCCTCTTGTGAGCCACTACAATTTTTAGGTTGTCTGTCCTGCATTATAACTTATACTCAGTCAATAAGTGGTATTGCAAGTATCCTAATGTTTAGCTATTAATCAGAAGAAAAGAATACATATCTTGCTTTCAAAATGTATGGAAGCCATTAAAAATATAAGCTCACAAACATAAAAATAAAGAGAAATATTAGGAAATCCATTTGTTGTTATTTAGTGACTAAGTAGTATCTGACTCTTACAACACCCCAAAATCCTAAATGAAGGAAATAGTCCAGAATCATTAGAGGATTTCAGAGAAGATAGTGATTCTTAATTAATTTAAACTACTATTTCTCTCCCTGATGGTATTATTTCTTCTTCTTCACACCCTGAACTTATGATATTTTAGTTCATTCATTTATTTTAAAAATAAGCAAACTATCCTCTATTTATACTATAAATTTATAGTATATTTATTATGTGCATATATATATAGGATATACATCCTCTATTTATACTATACTATTAAAAAGCATAAATACTATACTTTTTAATAACTATATGCAGGCATCACTATATTAACATAAACATCATTATACAAGGCACAAGGATAAGAGATAAAACTGAATGACAAATACTGTATTTTCACTTATTATGAAATCTAAAAATCAAAACAAAGTAGAGAATACAACAGAAAAGAAACAGACTCACAGATGAAGAGAAGCTATTAGTGGTTTCCAGTGGGGAGAAGGAAGGTGGAATGGGCAAAATAGGATTAAGAATTAGAGATACAAACTACTATGTATAAAATAAATAAGCTAGAAGATATATGTAGAGAAGGTATAGGAAATAGGGACCTTAATAGATTTGCTTGAAGAACAGAGGGGGGAAAAATTAGAATTTTAACAATAGTCGTTGAGATTCTTTACACCCCCAGTTTTAGCAATTTATGCACATTCAGGCTCACTTAGCTTAGCATATCTTGAAACTTGCATTCTAGTTATCTTAATAACTTTCACTCACCTAATCCACTCCAGTTGGTAAGAAAATAATAATCATGTACAAATTTGTCATAGAACTAATAGGAAATGATAAGATAATAGTTCAGATCTATACAATGTTAAACTTCTGGATCAATCTTTGTGCATTTAGTACTGTTCAGCATCCATTTTAATTTGTCTTACATACAACAGAATTAAACATGAAAAGAATATTTACAAAAATAGTTTCATCATACTAGTAATATAATTTTCTGAGAAAATTGGGAGAAAAATTCTGCTTAGTCTGGGTATTGAGAAGCCAAAGTTCCATTAATTATTTGCTGACACTCCAGATTAAACGTATCATATATAGACTGCAGAGGGGGAACTGACAGGACTATTCTTCTTCAGTTACGGTTCTTTATTACCTTTCTCTAAAGATCAGGATCACTGTTTCTGTGTTATTAAAGACATTAATCTAAAAATACCTGAAATGACCCTAACAATTGACTTGCTAGTGTGATGGTTTGTTCAGCTGACTGATCATGTTAATTAGATTGGCGAACTAGAGAAAATATCCTTAGTTTTAATGTGATACTCTGAATATGAGAATTTGGAACTTCCAGACAATCTGCTATTAGGGAAGATGAGTCATCTTCAGAGTCAAAATAGTTAATGTAAAACTGAATAGATTACAGAATTAAATATTATCACCCACAGAGTTTTTCAAGGATCTAGATACTATGCCTAAGAAGACCTTAAAATGGAGTGTAATGTTATTGGAACACTTAGTGCAAAGATTTTGGACATATTTTATTAGAATGCTTTCTAGTCTTTGCTTTAGATTGGGGGAAAAAATAAGGGAAAGCTATAACATAATTATAAAATAAATTAGCTATTTTCCCCTTTTGATAGTAATGGCTGTTAAATTCTCTAAAATAAGAAAGAAACTGTGGTGGTGGTTTAGTCGCTAAGTTGTGTCTGACTCTTGCGATCCCATGGACTGTAGCCTGTCAGGCTCCTCTGTCAATGGGATTCTCCAGGTGAGAATACTGGAGTGGGTTGCCATTTCCTTCTCCAGAGGATCTTCCTGACCCAGAAATCAAACCAGGTCAGAAAGAGATTAGAGCATTTCTATTCCTGCATATTTTCAGTACATGGTAGTTTTAGGCCTCCAAGAGCTATTGGATTTAGAAAAAAAAAAGAAAAACCAGAAATTTAATTTAAATTGGAATGGCAAAATTAAAATATTGGTAAAGTTAGGTAAGTAACCTAGGGGAAGTCATGTAGCAGCAACTGGAGGTGGATGTAGCATTTATGAAGGATCAAAAGAAAGCAAAATCAATGGATTTTAAGAAGTCCCCCGATATATTTCCTAGCATTTGAAGACTCAAGCCTTCCAAATATGAATTTTTCACACATAAGTTGGTATAAAGATTTTTTAAAAGTCACCATCATTTCTGACCTAGATTGAAAAACTCCTCTAACAAGTCTTCTTGCTTCCATTTTGTTTCCAATGAAAGCATATTCTATCATTCAAAAGTCAGAGATCTCTTTATATTAAGATATCTTAATGTTATAAAGTAGCAACAAGATCCATGAGATTCCTCTGCTTGCCACTGTCACTTAGAATAAATGTAAATGCTTTATCAAATGTGTGCATGGTCTCTCTCTAAACTTGGCTCTTACTAACCTAGCACTTTATTTCTATGCTTTAAATATATTGGACTTGCAGGGATTCCTAAAGTTCTTTCAGTTCTTTCCATTTCATGAACTCTGCACATCCACCCTCTTACCCCATTCCTCATCTCAGTATGACTCCTATTCTTCAAATGTCAATTTAAATATATTTTCTCTGAGTCGCTATCACCAACCACCTAATCTTAAGTAGCCGCCACCTGCTATCTGCCCTGAAGCTCTCTCTATGTTCTAGTCTGCATAATATTTAATACAGTGTACACCTGTGTATTTGTATTAATTAGGATATAAGTTAAACCATTATAAGCAAACAAAAAATATCAAAGACATGAATCCAGGCTTTCTGGTGGCTCAGTGGTAAAGAATCTGCCTGCCAATGCAAGAGACATGGGTTCAGTCCTTGGTCTGGGAAGATTCCACATGCCTCAGAGTATCTAAGCCTGAGCTCCAGCTTCTGAACCTTTGCTCTAGAGTCTGGGAGCCACAACCAGTGAACCCACATGCCATAATTATGAAGCCTGCATGCCTAGAGCCCAGGCTCCACAACAGGAGAAGCCACCACAATGAGAAGCCCACCCACTGCAGCTAGAGCGTAGTCCCCACTCACAACTAGAGAAAAGCCTGCAAGACCCCGCACAGCCAAAAGTAAATAAATAAATAAATAAAACAGGGAAGGCAAAAGAAGGGAGACCAAGACAAAGAGGGTAATATATGCTACTTCTACTGCTTCCTATTGGACAAACATTAACTATCTTGTCACACGTAGTTGAGAGACAGGCTGGGGAATGTAGCCTAGGTTGGCAATTGCTTGTCCAACTAATTCATTGGCAAGAAAAATAAATAAATATAGTGGAGAACAAACAGAAGCCTTGGCTAAGGCAAATTTTTAAAATGACTTAATATCTGTCTTCCCCACTGGCCTATCCATGAAGACAGAAACATAACCCTGTTTACTTATTGGTTAGCTCAGTGGCTGGCACCTAGAAAGTACTCAATAACCAGACATTAATTCAATAAATAAAATTGATTCTGAATCATTACTGTTAAGTAAATCAGAACATTCTTTTATTATAGCCTTCACAAGTATCTGATATTAGATAATTTATGTATTTAAGTATGTATTTTCTGTCTTCCTTACTAAATTTTAAGTTCAAAAAGACTACACACATTTGCTATTCATTTCAAAGCTATATTCTTAGTACACAGTATAATGTGGGCAATAAATTAATCATGTTGAATTAATAAATTAAGGTGAAATGTAATTGTTTCCTCAATTTATAGGATTTTGACAAGGTTGAGCAACTGACAAATTTCAGAGCTTTTTCCTTTACAGAGTATTTCTCTATATTTTTCTCATTATCATCCCATCCATCCAAAGTGCCATTTTAGACCTTTTATTCCTACCCATTACTCCATGTAAGTTCAGTACCACAGATCTGTTTATGTGTTGTGACCCTTTGGAGGGCAACAAGTTAGTGTAATATTTAAGAATAGTTTGCCTCTCCTCCATTCCAGCAACCAATTTTTGCTCCCTCGGGAATAATATAGCCCCTGTTGAAAATGCTTGCTCTATATCATGATGTTTATTATTTTAGTTTCTGTTAAGTATAACAAGGAATTTCATTCAGGTATATCATTGATGAACTATATAAACCAAACTATTGATAAATTTTTTGAAAGTACTATGCAAAGTCATGGGTTTGAAAGCCAAGTATATGGCCTAATAATAAATAATAAATCAATATCCCTAGAGGAAAGTCTATCTTTCTTCTGTCTTTAATTTACATTTTCTATGGATAGCTATAGCCATCTTTATGTGAGTTAATATAATTTGTTAGACACAGGCCTAGCACTTCACATGTGTTTTATGATGGAAATCTTGTTTTGGGGAGAAACTCTAAAATTTATGGCTTCAGTATACTTTAGGGTATTATGAAAAGGAAGAGGATTTATTGGAATAACTGGAAGAGGCAAGGAAATATTGTAAAATGCAGGTATGGATAAGGTTATTTGCAGTTTTTTAATTAAAATTAATATTGGTTATATACATTATAGTAATTTTATAATAAATGCATTTATAATAAATATTGTGTGATTTAATAGAGAATTTTTTCATGTCATTGAAAATGCATCCACCTGATCTGTAAATTACAAGCTGATTACAAATCATGATTCTTTTAAATTATACTTTAGATATATTGTTATTATGGCACATTACCAGGGCTATGGGCTTCCCCAGTGGCTCAGTAGTAAAGAAACCATCTGCAACGCAGGAGATGCCAGAGATATGAGTTCAATCCCTGGGTTGGGAATATCCCCTGGAGGAGGGTGCTGCAACCCACCCCAGTATTCTTGCCTGGAGAATCTCATGGACAGAGGAGCCTGGCAGGATATCACTCAGGGATATCACTAATAAGACCACAAAAAATCAAACAAATTTTGTTAATAGAATAAGAAAAAAATGTTGATTTGAATATTCTAATATGTAACATTCTGCTTATCTCCAAATCAGTTTTCTGGCAACCCCAATACTCTGGAACATAGCATACAAGCAATAACTAAAACAATCAAATAAAATAAAAAATATGAACTCCTAAATAGCAATCATAGCAAGTGCTTATTTAACACTTTTAACACACTTATTTAACATTTTAACCTGTATTCAAGCCTCTTTTCTGGCTCCATCATAATGGTATTTTTCACTTTTAGTTATAGTTATTGACTTATTCCCTGTCATTAGACCATTAAAATATAAATTTATTAGTAGTCAAACTCTGTTGAATTTAATGTCACCTAGGAGAATAGAACAATGTTGAAATTACAGTGTAAAAAATTCATAATGTATCCAAAGATTACTGTCTCATGTTATATGTCTTATACTCTTTATTAACCACCTAATACTGACCTCAGTGATTTGCATATTACTGTCCAAATTAATTTAATATATAATTATAATAAATGTGATAATCTGTTCTCCCTCTCTCACACCTAATTAAAAGCAGTACCAACAGAGCTAGACACAGGCACCAGAGCAGAGTCACTAACAAGAGAAGAGGAACAGAGGGGAAAAAAGAAAAAAAAAACATACAAAGGTCAAGATAAAATGCCAAGGTAGGGCCAAGAATAAAAAGAGAAAGTAATTAGTTACTGGAGTCATTAAGAAAAGGTTGATGACATTCCAGATAATATCTTTAAAAGCAGACAAATATATATGCAACCCAAAACTATTCTCACCCCAAAATATGCAGAATTGAAAGATGTAGGCTCTTGAATCAATTACAATAGTTACATGGAAAATAATTCTTAAAACAGATTATTCACATATTATGTTAGATCAAAGATATTACTGTACTGATAATTCAAGACTCTATTTGGTTCTTTTCAACTTTTGAAGAAGTTTCACATGAAAAGGTTATGGTAAGTTCTTAGAAGAACAAGAATTTTATTTGCTTTGGTCGCTTCTCTGACAAAATTTCTTCTCTTAGTTTTTCTTCTTTTAGTTTTTACTCTATGCTAAAGCTGGGTTATAACAATAAATAGCATTATACTGAATTTACATTACAGATTAACATAAAAAGATGATAAAAAGGAGGTAAGGTTAGTACTCAGAAAATTCCTGTATTCTCAATTAATTAATTGGTAGCAGACATTTAGGTGAATCCTTTAGACAAATAGCTGAATATGACATGAATTTATTCAGTACAGTCCTATCAGCTTGCATTCTTTTTTTTGTATTTCTTAAAGAATAAAACAGAATGCAAACTTTGAAATGTAAGCCTACATTTCTGAAATATTTACATGTCTCTAAAACTCAACATTTCAGGTTAGAGTTTTTTATTTTCTTTGCTCAAGTAGCCAATTTAAAAGGGAGCCACCCACTTTCAGGACAACCTTTTAAAATATAATCATATTCTCATTTATTATGCTTTGTAAAATGGTGACTTCTCAAAACTGTTTCCAAATTAAAACAATATTTTATATATTACAGCATTCCTTTCTCACATGCAGTTTCTAACATACCATTTTGGGGTTCCATAGCAATAACCATCACCATAAAATCAAAACCCACCTAAAGATTAATATCATTTTTTAAAAACCTTGGAAGTAATGAAACTAACTTAGAAATTATCTTAATCACCATTCTTGTTTTGCACAAAATAGACTTGCGACTCAGAGTAGAGAAGCAATTTGCTCAAGATCATATGTGTATACACACACACACACACACACACACACATATATTTGAGGGACTTCCCTGGTGGGTCAGTTGGTAAAGAATTCACCTGCAATGCAGGACAGCCAGGTTTGATCTCTGGGTTGGGAAGATTTCCTGGAGAAGGAAATGGCAACCCATTCCAGTATTCTTGCCTGGGAAATTCCATGGACAGAGGTGTCTGGCAGGCTACAGTCCATGGAGTCATAAGAATCAGACACAACTTAGTGCCTAGACCACCACCACTACCAAATATATATTTAATAATGGCCCACATAAGGTGAAAACTTAATAGACTCTACAGTTAACATCTCGATAGTTAACATCTAATCCCCTGACATGGATTGCTCCATGCTATCATCTGAACAAAATTATGAATTAAATATCATTGCTATCTTTATTTTACAGGTGCATCTTTGTGAGGATAAGAAGATAGATAGAATTGGAGCCATCATAAATAATTTGTAAATAATAGCTCCAGAAAGAAAGAAGTTGCTGGAGCAAAGTAGGAACAATGCTCAGCTATGGATGTGTCCAGTGGTGAAAGTAAAATCTGATGCTATAAAGAACAATATTGCATAGGAACCTGGAATGTTAGGTCTGTGAATCAAGTAAATTGGATGTGGTAAAGCAGGACAGGGCAAGATAGAACATCAACATCTTAGGAATCAGTTCCAATTGCCATTATATCTACTATTACGGGCAAGAAAACCTTAGAAGAATTAGAGTATCACTCATAGTCAGTAAGAGACAAGGCCTGGAGCTGACTGTGGCTCAGATCATGAGCACTGTAAGTAAAATTCAAGCTTAAATTGAAGAAAGTAGGGAAAACCACTTGACCATTCTTATATGACCTTAAATCCCTTATGATTATACAGAGGAAATTATGAATAGATTCAAGAAAATAAATATGGTAGACAGAGTGGCTGAAGAACTATGGATGGAGGTTTGTAACATTGTACAGGAGGCAGCGACCAAAATGGTCCCAAAGAAAAAGACATCCAAAAATGCAAAGTGGTTGTCTGAGGAGGCTTTACAAATGGCTGAGGAAAAAAGAGAAGCAGAAGGGAAAGTAGAAAGGAAAGATATACCAAACTGAAAGCAGAGTTCCAGAGGATAACAAGGAGAGATAAGAAAGCCTTCTTAAGTGAAAAATGCTAATAAATAGATGTTAATGCTAATAAATAGATGAACACAATACAAATTGGAAAGACTAAATGTCTCTTCAAGAAAACTGGTGATATCAAGGGACATCTCCATGCAAAGATGGTCCAGATAAATAAAGAACAGAAATGGTAAAGACCTAACTGAAGCAGAAGAGATTAAGATGAGGTGGCAAGAAAAC
Source organism: Odocoileus virginianus (assembly GCF_023699985.2). Lineage (NCBI taxonomy): Eukaryota > Metazoa > Chordata > Mammalia > Artiodactyla > Cervidae > Odocoileus > Odocoileus virginianus. The sequence goes on along the minus strand of NC_069675.1, from coordinate 33,132,990 downwards.
ACAGGACTATACCAAAAAAAGTCATAATGACCCAGATACATATGATGGTGTGGTTACTCTTCTAGAACCAGATACCCTGGAGTGTGAAGTCAAGTGGGTCTTAGGAAGCATTACTACAAACAAAAGTAGTGGATGTGATGAGAATTCCAGTTGAGCTATTTAAAATCTGAGAAGATGATGCTGTTAAAGTGCTGCACTCAATATGTCAGCAAATTTGGAAAACTCAGCTGTGGCCACAGAACTGAAAAAGGTCAGTTTTCATTCCAATCCCAAAGAAGGGCAATGTCAAAAAATGTTCAAACAACCCTATAATTGCACTCATTTCACATGCTAGCAAGGTGATGCTCAAAATCCTCCAAGATAGGCTTCACCAGTATGTGAACCAAGAACTTCTAGATATACAAACTGGAATTAGAAAAGTCAGAGGAACCATAGATCAAATTCCCAACATTTGTTGGACCATAGAGAATGCTAGGGAGTTCCAGAAAAATGTCTACTTCTGCTTCATTGACTATGCTAAAGTTTCTCATTTTGTGGATCACCACAAACTTGGAAAATTCTTAAATAGATGGAAATACCAGACCACCTTACCTATCTCTTGAGAAACCTGTATGCCGGTCAAGAAGCAACAGTTAGAACTGAACACAGAACAACAGACTGGTTCACAACAGGGAAAGAAGTACGTCAAGACTGTATATTATCACCCAGCTTATTTAACTTTTATGAAATCATGTGAAATTCCAGGCTGGATGAATCACAATCTGGAATCAAGACTGCTAGGAGAAATATCAACCTCAGATATGCAGATAATATCACTCTAATAGCAGAAAGTGAAGAGGAACTAAAAAAGCCTCTTAATGAGGGTCAAAGAGGAAAGTGAAAAAGCTGGCTTGAAAGTCAACATTCAAAAAACTAAGGTCACGGCATCTGGTCCCATCACTTAATTGCAAATAGATGGAAAACAATGGAAACAGTGACAAATTTTATCTCAGTGGGCTCCAAAACCACTGCACATGGTGACTACAACCACCTTGGAAGAAAAGTGATGACTAACCTAGACAGCATATTAAAAAGCAGAGACATTACTTTGTTGACAAAGTTCCGTGTAATCCAAGCTATGGTTTTTCCAGTAGTCAAGTATGGATGTGAGAGTTGGATGATAAAGGCTGAGCGCCAAAGAGCAGATGCTTTTGAACTTTGGTGTTGGAGAAGACTCTTGAGAGTCTCTTAGACTTCAAGGAGATCAAACTAGTCAATAATAAAGGAAATTAAACCTGAATATTCATTGGAAGGACTGATGTTGAAGATGAAGCTCCAATACTTTGGCCACCTGATGCAAAGAGCCAGCTCATTAGAAAAGACCCTGATGCAATGAAAGATTGAAGGCAGGAAAAGAAGGAGACAACAGAGGATGAGATGTCTGGGTGGCATCACTGACTCAATGAGCAAGCTTTGGGAGATGGTGAAGGACAGGCAAGTCTGGCATGCTGAAGGCCATGGGGTCGCAAAGAGTTGGACATGACTTAGCAACTGAACAACAAAAGGATAAAATTGATAGAGGAATGAAATAATTAACTTCATGAATAAGCAAGTTTGACATCTTTGAAATATAATAACAATAACAAAATCTAATATGCAATAATGCAAATTACAATGTCTGAGATCTAATAAAAATTACTAGACAAACTAAGTGAGACAAAAGATATGACCCATAACTCATGTGGGAGTTGGGGATAGAGTGGAAATCAATTAATTAAGAGTATCAAAATGTCAGAAAAGAGAATTGGCAGACAGTGTTCTTGATACAGCTACTGCAAATCTATTAATATATTCAGAATGTAAAGGAAAATATGATAGTTAAGAAAGAAATGGAAGATTTTTTTAAATCCTCATTCAAAAATATATTTGATGGGATTAACAGCAAATTACACATTATAGAAAAGAGTAACTTGAAGGCAGATAAATATAAATGATTGAAAATGAGTCAATGAAAGTAAATTAATAGAAATAAATAGAATATTAATGGCCTGTGGGACTGTATCAACCAGTCTAATATGAGGTGGTGGTGAACCCTTGAAGAAGATTGGTTTAAATTTTCCAAATTTGATTAAAGTTTAAAACTCCTGATTCAAGATGCTAAATGAATCCCAAACAAAAGAAACATAGAAGAAACCATGTCAGAACTAAGCATGATCAAATTGCTGAATACCAATGATAAAAGAGAAAACTTTAATAGCATCCAGGGAAAGTGGAGAAACATTACTCATAGAGAAGAGAGCTAAATTACACTTCTTAGAAAATATGCAAACCAGAAAGCAATGGAACTACATCTTTAAAGTACTAGCAGAAAAAGGATACACTTAAACTAAAATTCTATAATGAGTATAAATACTTTTCAGAAATAAAAGCAAAATAAAGACTATAAAACAAACATTCAGAAGCTAAGCGAACACATCATCTTTAGACCTTTAACATTCAGGAAAAATGAATAATGCTAGATGGAAATTTGCATCTATACAAATTAATAAATAATGCCCGAAGTGGTAAATATGTGTGTGCACATAATTGTTCTTATTTCTTTATTCTCTCTGGGGGCTTCCCCTCGTGTATCAGCGATAAAGAATCTGCCTGCCACTGCAGGAGACACTAGTTTGAGCCCTGGGTTGGGAAGATCCCCTGGAGAAGCAAATGGCAACCCACTCAGGCAACCCAATACAGGCAACCCAGTATTCTTGCCTGGAAAATCTCACAGACAGAGAAACCTGGCAGGCTACTGTCCATGGGGTCACAAAGAATCGTACGTGACTTAGTGACTAAAAAAAAGCAAAAAAAAAAAAAAAAAAATTAACAAATTGGAATTTTGAATAAGATTATGAGACCCTGAAACCATACTGCTTCTATACATATCAAAATTTTGCAACTACCTTAGCACCAATAAGTTTCTAAATGTGTTTATAATGTTACCACCCTCAGATTGTATACACTTAAGGAATTGTGTTTTTATTTATGTAAAATATATGCCTATACACCTCAGAAAAGCTTTTGCCAGCTTCCATTTATACTATCTAGTAATAAAAGATATTGCCACAGTCCTCAACTCTGTGTGTGTATGAATAAAATTGGAGATTATTTTACTTTTTATGAGTTGAAAGCCATAGTGCGTGCATGCTAAGTCGCTTCAGTCATGGTTGACTTGTCTTGATGCTATGGACCATAGCCCACCAGGCTCCCCTGTCCATGGAATTCTCCAGGCAAGAATACTACAGTGGGTTACCATGCCCTCCTCCAAGGGATCTTCCCAAGTCAGGGATAGAACCTGCATCTCTTAGGTCTCCTGCATTGACAGGTGGGTTTACAACAGCACCACCTGAGAATGAATCATATTGATTTAAACTTGATTTTCTTTCTCCTATGAGAATATCTGCCTCAGTTGGATGGTTGTCTACGGTCTTTAAGACAGCCCTGCTTAGTGAAAAAAGAACATTGCAATAAATAAACCATATTCATTTTCATGCAATACATGAATGAATTGTAGAAACTTTGTACTATGAGAAAAAAGCCAGACTCTAAAACTATATTTTATATGATTTAGATTATATAAAAGTCTAGAAAAACAAATCTGTAATGACAAAAAGCTGACAGTGGTGATGGGGCCATGAGTGATGGGAGAGGACTGATTATAAATGATTGACATTTTGTGTGATGTGGATATCCTATATCTTGTATGAGACAGAAGTTATACATCTATATACATATTTAAACCTATTGAATCACACACTAAAAAGGGTGAAATATGTTATATGTAAATTACACTTCAATAAAACTCCTCCTTAGCTGCCCCATCTTCCAAAAGATAAAATTATTTTTATCATGATCCTCATACTTCATTTCTGGAGATAAACTGTCTAGAGATTTAAACAGACTAAGGCATCTGCTATGTCTTGCCTATGAGTTCTCTGGATAGTTTTGAATATACCATTATTCATTATTCATGTTCCTGAAGATACCATCTTCTTATTTAATCAATGAAATTTTCTGAGCTGCTTCTTCCTTAGCAGATCGTTTTTGTTTCTGACATCACTCAGGGTATTGTTAGAATCCCTGCTTTAAGTTAATGAATGTCTGTGTTTGGTGAGTGTCAACTAATGCCCCAAAAGCAAATAGATAGATTATAGTTACTGAGCATTTTTTAGCAGTCACTGTTCAATAGGTAGCAGTCACTGTTCAAAATTGTCCACATATATTCACTATTTATTACTTATAACAGTCTTGGGGGTGTATTTTCCTTATTCTATGCATAATGAAACTAAGACACAATGAGTAGATAACTTGCACAAGCTCACAAAGCCAGTCACAGATGAAACTAGAGTAACTGTCACAAGGTAAGTAGTGAGCAGATAACATCAGTCAGCTGTTGAGTACTGTATTCTAAATGCACTGTTTTTACTCTCCTTCTGGATTTTACCAGAAACTCCAAACAACATATGTCTTTATTGACAACAACTTGAATTTCATAAAAATGCAAAAATTCAACAATTTTTTTTGTATTTTGTCCTAATATCAGTCAACCCAGAGACATCAAATTGCACAGCATACTCTCCATTTAATAATATACTGTTCATGATGACTATAGTTAAAATCCACATATAATATACATAGGGCTTCCTTTGTGGCTCAGAGAGTAAAGAGTCTGCCTACAATGTAGGAGACCCAGGTACAATCCCTGGGCTGAGAAGATCCCCTAGAGAAGGGAATGGCTACTCACTCCAGTATACCTAAGAGTTGTTAAGAAAGTAAATCCTAAGAGTTCTTATTACAAGGAAAACATGTTTCTCTTCTGTTTCTTCTTTGTATTGTACCTACATGAGACAACAGACACTAACTAAATGTTGTGATAATCATTTCACACTATATGTAAGTCAGACGATTATACCTTAAATTTATACAGTGATAAATGTCAGTTATATTTCAAGGAAAAAATAGATTAAAATGCCAAAAAAAGTACTCTTCCCTAGATTTTTTTTTTTTTTTACTAATACTAAATCATCAGTATAATTAATTTTAGCTCTGGTAGTGATTTTCTAGTCATTTTTAATTAGATTAGGATAATAAGCAGGACATTAAAATAACTTTGGCCAGCATGACAAAAATGTATTTCGTTACTTCTTATGTAAAACAAGCTATTTCTGGATATCTCTCAAAAAAAAAAAAATAGAAAAGAAAGCATTTAGTGGGATCAAGTAGCTTCTTCAACTTTTCTCCACCTTGCTACATTTTCTCTCCTGGAGTGATTGTGACAGTGACAATTAGGAAGTGACTTCCCTCAGCATTGAGAATCACCAAGGCCTATCAGCTGTTGATTTTCCTGGCTCGACAGGCCTATTATATCAAGGGTTTGAAAGTATCAATACACCTACATGCATCATTTCTCTAATGAAAGAATTCAATATTCTCTTGTCCTTCAGGGAGTTTGAGCTGTTTGAATTTTATCACAACTCTCCACTTCAGTAGCTCTAGAGGCCCTCAATTAGCATTTTCAATTAAAATCTGGTTAAGTATGAATTTTTCTGTACCCTAGCCACCTGAGTAGTAGTAGCTGGGTATCCTATTCACTTATGCCTAGGTCACTGAGGCATTCTAGTATTAGAATAAACAGCACATCTCTCAAAATGGAGATGTCACCAATACTTATATTGCCACTACTTTTTTAATCTTCTTATCACTCCACCTTCTTATTTGCCCAGAATGTTACAGAATAGCTATTAGAGCAGCTAAAAAATAATACAAATTGAACTTCAGTCTTCAGAAGTCAAAGCCTCCCACCATGAGTCTTTCTATCATGAATCAGTGCAAGACCTGAGATCGCACACAAGAGATCTCAGGAGGTTACATATTCTGCCATCAATTGACAATTTTATCCCTCTTCCAAGTTTATTTTCTCTTTACAAGAGTTTTGAAACTCTATATTTCCTTTGTTGATATTTCTGTCCCCAAGTCCTTTGCTGTTTCTTTTCCTAATTGTCAAATTAGATTATGTGTTGCAAGCAAGTTTTAGTAAAAACAGGAGAATAATCTTTCCAGTCAGAGAGCACTCTCCCCTAACTCAGATAATGCAGCACCAGGACATTGGAGAACTGACTATCAATAACTTGTTTTTTCGTTTCACATGGAAAATAGCCACCAAATTTATCCAGGTTTTACTATTTTCTTTACCCTAATCTTTACTATAATTTTTTTCCCTCCAATTTCCTTTTGCTTCATTTGCTATCAGTTGGTCTCATGCTCAGCAAAACTTCCCCAAAGCTAGACCTTATAATAACTTGAGTGTCAATTGAGTTGGGAGGTGAACCAAAGATCACAAATTAGATTATGGGAAAAGTGAGACAAAGAATGGGAAGAAGGGCCTCCAAAAGTCTGTTAATGATTGCAGTAGAGGGTTGCCATATAAAAAATAGGATCCCTAGTTAAATTTGAATTTCAGATAACAGTACATACTTTCTTAATGTTAAGTATGCATCAAATTTTTCATGGGGCATAACTACACTAAAAATTATTTGCTGTTTACTTAAAATTCAAATTTAACTGGGCACTTTGTATTTTTATTTGGCAACTCTTATGTATACTACCAAGGGTAACTAGTAATCAATACTAAGAAACAATAATGAATGTGTTTCTTTTTTGTTTGTTTTTCTAAGTAACTCACCTTTATTACTTTATTACCTTTATTACTACTATTTTATTGATGTACAGAGGTGGCTCAGTGGTAAAGAAGAATCCTCCTCCCAATGCAGGAAACACAGGATCAATCCCTGCGTCAGGAATATCTCCTGGAGGAAGAAATGGCAACCCATTCCAGTATTCTTCCCTGAAAAATCCCATGGACAGAAGAATCTGGTGAGCTATAGTCCATGGGGTCATATAGAATCAGATATAACTGAACAGGCATGCATGCATGTTTGCATGCACATATAGTTTATTTACAATGTTGTGTTATTTCTACTGTTATACACATATATGCATTCTTTTTTCTATTCTTTTCCACATGTTTATCCTTGGATATTGAATATAGTTCTCTGTGCTATCCAGTAGGACCTTGTTGTTTATGCATTCTATATGTAATAGGTTGCAACTACTAACATCCCCAATTCATCCCCTCCACCTCTCCCCCTTGGCAACTACATTCTGTTCTGTATGTCTGTGAGTCTGTTTCTGTTTTGTAGATAGATTCATTTGTGGCATAACATCATAAAACTCCTAGATGAGACCATAGGAAAAACATTCTCTAGCATAAATTGTACACATATTTTCTTAGGTCAGTCTCCCAAGGCAATAGAAATAAAAAGAAAAAATAAATAAATGGTAACTAATCAAACATACAAGATTTTGAACAGCAAAGAAAACCATAAACAAAAAGACAACCTTGAATGGGAGAAAATATTTGCAAACTACACAAGCAACAGAAGTTTAATTTCCATAGTATACAAATAGCTCATACAGGAGCAGAAGAAGATGGTGGAGGAGTAAGATAGGGAGATTGCCAGCCTCCCCACAAATATATCAAAAACTCATTAAGATATGGAACAACTCCTACTAAGCAACCTCTAGGTGACTGGCAGAAGACCCCAGGACTCCAGGGGAGCAGGCTAAACTCCCTGAAATGAGGAAGGAGAGAGGATGGAGACATAAAAAGGGAAAAGGTGAAGAACTTCTAGATGGGAGCTTGTGTCCTGGAGGGAGGCAGGGAGTCATGAAGCAGGAAGGGGTCCCTTGCACTGGGAAGTACCTTGATAGGTGGGTCCGAGTGAGAGCTGTGGAATCTCGGAAAATTGGACAAAGCAGAGACCTAGAGGGCAGAAAACAGAGAAAGCTGCATTTCTCAGTCCATAAAAACCTCATGGACTGTAGCCTTGAGTGGACAGTGGGCTCAGGGAACCAAGAGAAGCACATGGAAGCCCCATGGTGCAGAGGGTGGGCCAGGGGGTGCCCAGAGAGGAGCAGCATACAAACCTCTCCAGCACACACAAACAGCACAGCTCAGAGGGCAGGCCAGGGAGCCAAAAGAAGAACAGACAAGACCCACGACATAGCGGGTGAGCTCGGGGACTGAGGGAAGGCCACACAAACCTCTGCAACACAGAGGGCAGGGTCAGAAAGCCAAGAAAAGATCAACACAAGCTCCTACCTAGCAAGCTTCAGCCTGCAGTTCAGGGAGGCACAGGGGGAACAGAAGTACCAGAAAAGATTTCAGGGACAAGTAGGGAGCTGGTGGCAGTGAAGATATGCTGAGAGGGCCACTTTGATGATGCTGGGAAAATAGGTGTGTCTAACATTGTCAAAGCCAGAAGGAAGGACTGCCCAAAGACACGCTGAACCCAGAGACACCCCAAAACCTACTACTGGACTCGGCACTGCCCTTGAGAGACAAGATCCAGCTCCATTAACCAGAACAAAGGCGCATGCTCCCCCAACCAGGAAACTATCATAGGGCATCAATCCAACCCCATCCACAGGGGCAGACTCCACAACCAAGAAGAATGCCAGGTGCTTCCAAACTCACTCTACAAGATCACAATCACCCTGACACCAAAACCAGGGAAGGAAAACACATGCAAAAAAGAAAATTACATGCCAATATCACTGATGAACATAGATGCAAAAATCCTCAACAAAATCCAGCAGTCATAATTCAACAACACATTAAAAAGTTCATACACTGTGATCAAGCTGGGTTTATTCCAGGGATACAAGGATTCTTCAATATACACAAATCAATCAATGTGATACACAATATTAACAAATTGAAAGTTAAAAACCACATGATCATCTCAATGGATGCAGAAAAAGCTTTTGACAAAATTCAGCACCCATTTATGATAAAAACACTTCAAAAAATTGTGCATAGAAGGAATCTAACTCAACATAGTAAAGGCCATATATGATAAGCCAACAGCAAACACTATTCTCAACAGTGAAAAACTAAAAGTGTTCCCTCTAAGTTCAGGAAAAAGACAAGGGTGTCCACTCTCATCACTATTATTCAACATAGTTGAATAAGTCTTAGTTAGGGCAATTAGAGAAGAAAAATAAATAAAAGGAATCCAGCTCAGAGAAGAAGAAGTAAAACTTTCACTGTGTGCAGATAACATGATACTACACATAGAAAACCCAAAAGGAATTACCAGAAAATTACTGGAGCTAATCAGTGAATTTAGCAAAGTCATGGGATACAAGGTCAATACACAGAAATCAGTTGCATTTCTATATATTAACAATGAAAAATCAGAAAGAGAAATTAAGGAATCAATCCCATTCACCATTGCAACAAAAATAATAAGATATATAGAAATAAATCTACCTAAGGAGATAAAAGAACTGCATACAGAAGATAATAAGACACTGATGAAAGAAAACAAAGATGACATAAATAGATGTAGAGGCATTCCATGTTCTTGGGTAGGAAGAACCAATATTGTGAAAATGACTATACTACCAAATGCAATCTACAGATTCAATGCAAACCCTATCAAATTACCAATGGCATTTTTCACAGAATTAGAACAAAACATTTCACAATTCATATGGATACACAAAAGACCCTGAATAGCCCAAATAGTTTTGAGAAAGAAGAATGGAGCTGAAGGAATCAACCTTCCTGACTCCAGACTATACTACAAAGCTACAGTCATCAAGACAGTATGGCACTGGCATAAAACAGAAACAAGATAGAGAGCCCAGAGATAAATTTACACACCTGTGGGTACCTTATTTTTAACAAAGGAGGCAAGAAAATAAAATGGGGCAAAGTTACTCTCTTCAATAAGTGGTGCTGGGAAAACTGGACAGCTACATGTAAAAGAATGAAATTAGAACACTTCCTAACACCATACACAAAGATAAACTCAAAAAGGATTAAAGACTTAAATGTAAGACCAGAAACTAAAAAGCTTCTAAAGGAAAACATAGGCAGAACACTAGATGACAGAAATCAAAGAAGATCCTCTATTACCCACCTCCTAGAGTAGTGGAAATAAAAGCAAAAATAAGCAACTGGGATCTAATTAAACTTAAAAGCTTTTGCACAGTAAAGGAAACTACAAATAAGGTGAAACAACAACTCTCAGAATGGGAGAAAATAAAAGCAAAGTAAACAACTGACAAAGAATTAATTTCCAAAATATACAAGCAGCTCATACAACTCAATACCAGAAAAACAAACAACCCAATCAAAACGTGGGAAAAGGACCTAAAGAGACATTTCTCCAAAGAAGACATACAGATGGCTAACAAACACATGAAAAGATGCTAAACGTTGCTCATTATTAGAGAAATGCAAGTCAAAACTACAATGAGATACCACCTCACACCAGTCAGAATAGCCATCATCAAAAGGCCTACAAACAATAAATGTTAGAGAGAGTATGGAGAAAAGGGAACCCTCTTGCATTGTTGGTGGGAATGTAAATTGATACAGCCACTATGGAAGACAGTAAGGAGATTCCTTTAAAAAAAAACTAGGAATAAAACCACCATATAAGCCAACAATCCTACTGCTAGGCATATATCCTGAGAAAATCAAAACTGAAAGAGACAAATGTACCCCAATGTTCATTGCAGCACTATTTACAATAGCTAGAATGTGGAAGCAACCTAGATGCCCATCGACAGATGAATGGATAAAGAAGCTGTGGTACATATATACAATGGAATACTACTCAGTCATAAAAAGGAATGCATTTGAGTCAGTTCTAATGAGGTGGATGAACCTAGAACCTATTATACAGAGTGAAGTAAGTCAGAAAGATAAATATAAATATCACAAACTAACCCATAAATATGGGATCTAGAAACACATATATATGGAATCTGGGAAGATGGTACTGATGAATTTATTTGCAGGGCAGCAATGGAGAAACATACATAGAGAACAGACTTATGGACACAGAGGGAGGGGAGGAGGGAGAGGGCGAGATGTGTGGAGAGAGTAACATAGAAACTTACAATACCATATGTGAAATAGATAACCAATGGGAATTTGCTGCATGACTCAGGGAACTCAAGCAGGGGCTCTGTAACAATCTAGAATGGTGGGATGGGGAGGGAGATGGAAGGGAGCTTTGGGAGGAAAGAGACATGGGTGTACCTATGGCTGATTCTTGTTGATGCTTGACAGAGAAAAAAATTCTGTAAAGCAATTATCCTTCAATTAAAATATAAACTTAAAAACTAGCTCATAAAGTTTGAAAGCTGAAAAGCTGAAAATGAAGTCGCTCAATCCTGTCCAACTCTTTGCGACCCCATGGACTGTAGCCTACCAGGTTCCTCCGTACAAAGTTTAGGTGATGACAAAAAAAAACCAACTTTATTATTGATTAAAAATACTGCAAAATGTGACTTAGGTATGGACCCTACACAAACAACCAATCAAAAATAGGCAGAAGACCTAAATGGACATTTTTTTTTTCAAACAAGATATCCAGATGGCCAATAGGCACATGCAAACATGCTCAATATCACTAGTTATTAGAAAAATGCAAATCAAAACTACAATGAGATATTACCTCACACCAGTCAGAATAGCCATCTTCAAAAAAGCTACAAATAACAAATGCTGCAGAGGGTGTGGAGAAACGCAAAACCTCCTACACTGTTGACGGGAATGCAAATTGGTACAGTCACTATGGATAACAGTATAGAGGTTCCTCAGAAAACTAAATAGAACTACCATATGATCTTTCAATCCCACTCCTGGGCATATATCCAGACAGAAGTATAATTCAAAAAGATACATGAATATGTTTCAAAATTATTTCCACATAGGACAGGATGGCTGAATCTCTTCCCCATTATATTTAGGTTTGCTCTGATTGCTTAATCTTGTGTTCCTTTTCCCTCACCCAACTCCATTCAGAATTGTGGTTGCCTGGATCAGCAAGTTGCTATGTTTGTGGTGCTGGAGAAAAACCATCAACAGAGAAGAGAGACACACGGACTTGAAAGGGGGAAGCGCATCTCTAGACAAGGCTTCAGCCCCTTCTGACTACCACCAGAAAGCCTTCTGACTATCACCAGAAATCACTTTCCACCAAAAATCCTTGTCTCCATGGCTGTAGCTCTGAGTAAGTGACATCTTATCTGTCTTCTTCCTTCTTCTTCAGTCCAAGGTTTGGTAATGGCTTTCAACACATATTGTTCCCTAGGTTTTTCCATGTCACTTCTCTCTCCCTTTAATTTCTCATCCCTCTTTGATTAGTCACTATTTTCATTTGAACCATCAGAGGTCAATTTATTTCCTGCTAAGATCTTCATAGACAATGCCAAAGAATGTTCAAACTACAGCACAACTGCACTCATCTTAAATGCTAACAAAGTAATGCTCAAAATTCTCCAAGCCAGGCTTCAGCAGTACGTGAACCTAGAATTTCTAGATGCTCACACTGGACTTAGAAAAGGCAGAGGAACCAGAGATCAAATTGCCAACATCCACTGGATCATTGAAAAAGCAAGAGAGTTCCAGAAAAACATCTACTCCTGCTTTATTGACTACACCAAAGCCTTTGACTGTGTGGATCACAACAAACTGTGGAACATTCTTAAAGAGATGAGAATACCAGACCATCTGATCTGCCTCCTGAGAACTCTGTAAGCAGGTCAAGAAGCAACAGTTAGAACTGGACATGGAACAACAGACTGGTTCCAAATAGGGAAAGGAGTACGTCAAGGCTGCATATTGTCACTCTGCTTATTTAACTTATATGCAGAGTGCATCATGCTAAATGCCAGGCTGAATGAAGCACAAACTGGAATTAAGATTGCCGAGAGAAATATCAATAACCTCAGATACACAGATGACACCACCCTTATGAAGGAAAGTGAAGAAAAGCTAAAGCCTCTTGATGAAAGTGAAAGAGGAGACTGAAAATTTGTTTTAAAACTCAACATTCAGAAAACTAAGATCATGGCATCCAGTCCCATCACTTTATGGAAACAACAGAAACAGAGACAGACTCTTTTGGCAGGGGGCTCCAAATCACTGCAGATGGGGACTGCACCCATGAAGTTAAAAGATGCTTGCTCCTTGGAAGAAAAGCTATGACCATAGACAGCATATTAAAAAGCAGAGACATTACTTTGCCAACAAAAGTCCATCTAGTCAAAGCTATGGTTTTTCCGGTAGTCATGTATGGATGTGAGAGTTGGACTATAAAGAAAGCTGAGCACCAAAGAAATTGATGCTTTTGAAATGTAGTGTTGGAGAAGAATCTTGAAAGTCCCTTGGACTGCAAGGAGATCCAACCAATCAATCTTAAAGGCAATCAATCCTGGATATTCATTGGAAGGACTGATGCTGAAGCTGAAACTCCAATACTTCGGCCACCTGATGTGAAGAACTGACTCATTTGAAGAGGCCATGGTGCTGGGAAAGATTAAAGGGGAGAGGAGAAGGGATGGCAGTGGATGAGATGTTGGATGGCATCACTGACTCGATGGACATGAATTTGAGCAAGCTCCGGAAGTTGGTGATGGACAGAGAACCCTGGCATGCTGCAGTCCATGAAGTAGGAAAGAGTCAGATATGACTGAGCAACTGAGTGATAGCCTATAAAATTCTATGTGTTTTTCTGAATATGCATATTATTATTTCTCAAAATAAAACAATAATAACCAGGAGAAAGGGAAGAGAGGATGGAGAACAAGTTTTCTAACTGGTTGATTAGTGATGTGGGAAGAAGAATCTGTGTAAGCAGAGCTTTGTCCTTTCCTCCTGTGGAACCAGCCTTTGTACAGGAAAGTAGCATTGTGATCTAATAATTGAGCTCAGTAGGCCAGGATTAAAATAATGATGGATGTGTTCAATTCTAAAAGATGTCAGCAAATCTACCTGGCTCCATGCCCAATTCACATCTTCTAATATTTTTAATCAATAATAAAGTTGATTTTTATCATTGTCTAAATTCTGTGTATCTTTCAATTGATTTATTAAAAAACAAGTTGAGAAAAAGAAATGGATTATATATGGAGCAACCTAGAATTGTATTTGATGGAAAAAACAGGGAAGAAGCATTTCTGATGTGCATCAAAGATGCTAACTAAAGCCTCATGCATTAGCAATTAGTGACCACACACTTTTTTTTTTTTTTACTTTAACTATGTTCATTGACTTAAATTGTGCCAAGAGATTTGTTCTTCACTTTTGTGGTTGACTTTTAACTGGCATATCTATGGTGAAATCATGAGATTTTAAGCTCTCTTAAGTTTGAGTCATGAGGAATTTTTATCTTATTAAGTCATAATATTCTATGTCTGCTTGTGCATAGGCAAATGGTTGCCTTCATATAGGTAAGAGCTTCTAATAGATATTAGCATTCAGGCTCTTAGGTGACCTTTAGCTTCAGATTCAGCTAGGCTTGGTATTGCAGGTGAGGCCAGGACAGAGATTTGGTCCTTTTAGACATTTTTGGAAGGTACAGTATTTTCTACTTTTACACTGAGCCACTTTTTCAGGTAGAGTCTCATAACATAAGATAGCTATTTATGTTAAATGTGTATATATAAAAAGTCTTTTAATTTGTTAATGCCAGGATATAGTACACAATGCTGAATCAGATCTCACAAATAATAATCACTGCATTTAGAAATAAAGGAGTAAGCTAGAGGGACTATGTGCTTAGTTGTTCAGTCATGTCCGACTCTTTGAGACTCCATGGACCATAGCCTACATGGCTCCCCTGTCCATGGGGATTCTCCAGGCAAGAATATTATAGCGGGTTGCCTTTCCCTCCTCCATGGGATCTCCCCAACCCAGGAATCAAACCCAGGTCTCCTGCATTGCAGGCAGTTTCTTTACCATCTGAGTAACCAAGGAAGCCCAGAGGGGCTATAATTTCATAGTATTCATCTTACTTGGGTTTTAAAGGTCATTTCACCTACCAGTGCCCATAGTCTCAGACTGACTCTATATTTGCTAAAAACTACTGACGCCAGCTTTAGATCGCAGAACCCACACTGTAAGAGACTTCACCCATGGAAAGTTGATGGATTATGTTAATTTACAGAAAAGGAAAAAATGTGGGTAGCTATTATGCAAAATATAGAAAGTTAAAAGAAAGCTTTTAGAAAAAAATTGTGATTAAGAAAAAAATAATTTCAACATAAAAGCTAGTTAAGACAGAGAAGAAGGAAATATTCTTTAACAACTTCTTAACAAATTTTCTTTAACAATGATATTAGAAAATAAAATATATAGATTGTTTGATTATTTGAAAATACTGCCCAAGATCTAATAAAGGAAGAATGGTATACTTTCAAAGGGCTGAGAAGTCACAATGAACAAAACACAACAGACAGACAAAAAACAAAAACAAAACTGTTTATAGATAGCCTTTTTTTGGCAATGTAAAATGATTTTTAGCTAGAAATATAAAGTATTAATCTGTCTTTGCTTACCTTTCTCAAATTAGTAGACTTGTCAGAGCAGTTTTTGGTTTATAAATCTTAGAAAACATATTGGTTTCCCACATGCAAGAGCTCCTGTGTCTCTCATACACTACCTTACCACATACACAGTTCCTTGTATTATTAATATTTTCACTTAGAGAAGTGCATCTGTGACAATTAATGTCCAACAAATACATTATTAGTAACAAAGTCCACAGTATATATTAAGGTTCACATTTGTGTTGAAAATTCTACAGGTATAATGTGTATAATGTACCATGTTTAGTAGCAATGTCCACTATTACAATATCATTACAGTATCACATAGAATACTTTCACTGCCCTCAAAATTGCCTGTACTCCATCTATTCATTCTTCCCCATCTGCTCTGAAAGTCATGACTACCAATGATTTTTTAAAACTGTCTCAATAATTTCATCTTTTACAGAATGCCATATAGTTTAAATAAGTAAAAATGCTTTATACATTGGGTTTTCTTTTAACTTAACAATATGCATTAAATTTCCTTCTCATTTTGTAACTTGATAGCTCATTTATTTCTTATTAGTGAATAATATTCCACTGTGTGTATGCATCATAGTTTGTTAATCCATTTTTCAATTAAAGGACATCTTGGTTCCTTCCAAGTTTGGGCAGTTGTAAATAAAGTTGCTAAAAACCATTGTGTGCATGTTTTTATGTGAATATAAAGTTTCAGTTTATTTGGGTAAATACCAAGCAGTATACTGTTAGACTGCATGATAAGAGTATTTACTTTTTTAAGAAACTGCCAAATTACCTTCCAAAGTAGCTGTACTATTTTGAATTCTGTTGGTCCACATGCTTGCCAGCATTTAGTGTTGTCAGTATTCTGAACTTAAGTCATTCTAACAGATATGTAGTGGTATACCCTTTTTGTTTCAAGTTTTAAAATGCCTTAATGGCACTGAACATTTTCTTTATATGCTTATTTGCCATTTCTATATCTTCTTTATGAGGTTTCTGGACTGTTTGATTATTTTTCATTAATTTTTTTTTAACCTGATGAGTTTTTCTTTTTATATTTTCAAATACCACTTCTTTAACAGATATGTGCTTTCCAAGTCTGTGGCTTGCTTTTTCATCCACTTACTAGTATCTTTTACAGAGTAATTTTTAATTTTGGTGAAGTCCAAACAATTGAGTACTCCCTTCACAAATCATGCTATGTTGTATCTAAAAATCATCATCAAACCCAAGTCCATCTATATTTTATCCTATGTTGCCTTCTAGGAATGTTTTAGTTTTGAACTTTATATTTAGGTCTTTGATCAATTTTTGAGTCAATTTTTGTCAAAGGTCTGTGTCTAGATTTAACCTTTTTGCATGTGAATGTCTAGTACCAATCCTTGAAAAGACTATCTTTTCTCCATTGAATTACCTTTGTTCCTTTGTCAAAGATCAGTTAATTATATTTGTGCAAGGCTACTTCTGGGCTCTCTAGTCAGCTTCACTGATCTGTTTTTCCATTCTTTTGCAAATAACACACTGTCTTGATTATTGTAACTTTTAGTTAGTCTTGAAGCTAGGTACTGTAAGTTCTTCTATCAATATCATGTTGGCTATTCTGGGTCTTTTGCCTTTCTGTGTAAGTGTAGAATTGGCTTGGGAATTTGATTGGGATTCCACTGAATACATAGATGAAGTTTGGAGGAACCTAAATCTTAACAATATTGAATCTTCCTGTTCGTGTTCATGGAGTATTTCCCTGTTTATTTAAATCTTCTTTGAATACTTCATCGAAATTTTATAATATTACACAGATATTGTAAGTATTTTGTTAGAGTTATACCTAACTACATAATTTTTTCATACCCTAAAAAAAGTAATAAACAGAAACCTTAATTAAATAGAGTCAGGAGGCCAGAAGGGAGTGCTCCCACACCCTAGAGGGATAGCAGAGCCAAACAGGAAGAAGAGAGACTCTTATTCTGTGAGTAAAGAAGCCCTTAAAGGTACAAAGCTCAAAAAAAGATTACAAGGCTCAAGGCCTCATTACCCATCATTACTAGTTCCTGTAATACTACTATCTCACTGATGAGAAAACCTAAGGGCAGGAATAGAGACTCAGACATAGAGATCAGACAGTGTACACACAGTGGGGAATGGAGAGTGCTGGATGAATTGAGAATAGCATTGAAATATATACATCACCATTCAAAACCTTGGCTACACTCTAGACCCACATGTTGTTGTTTAGTGTCTGACTCTTTTGTGACAGACAGGCTCCTCTGTCCATGGGATCCAGGCAAGAATACAGGAGTGGATCACAATTTCCTTCTCTCCAGGAGATCTTCCCAGCCCAGGGATCGAACCTGCATCTCCAGCAAGTCTCCTGCATTGCAGGCAGGTTCTTTGCCCCTGAGTCACTAGGGAAGACACAGATAGCGGGAAGTGGCTGTGTAACACAGGGAGCTCGGCTTGGTGCTCTGTGACAACCTGGTGGTGGTTTAGTTGCTAAGCCGTGTGTGACACTTGCAACCCCATGGACTGTAGCCAGGCTCCTCTGTGCGTGGGATTCTCCAGGCAAGAATACTGGAGTGGCTTGCCATTTCCTTCTCCAGGGGATCTTCCTGACCTGGGAATCAAACCCGGGTCTCCTGCATTGCAGGCAGATTCTTTACCAACTGAGTTACAAGTGAAGCCCCTTGACAACCCAGAGGGATGGAATGGGGTGGGGGTGGGAAGGAGGTTCAGGAGGGAGGGGCATATGTATACTTATGGCTGATTCACACTGCTGTATGGCAGAAACCAATACAACATTGTAAAGCAATTATCCTTCAATTTAAAATAAAAATTAAAAAGAAAAGATCAGAGGTTTGTCCAAGACCTCTGAGAAATAAACAATGTTGTTATTTCTCAATGCTGTTTTGTTTTTACACATTTTTTTTAACCCTCATACATCACTAACATCCATTTTCACCAGATTATTTTCACCAAATTATTTTTGGTGAAAAATAACTTTTTCATTTTCACCAAATTATTTACTGTATTTGACTCAAGCAGTGCATTCTTTAGTATTCCAGCTGATGAAGCTGACCATTATCTTTTTACCTTCACTTAGAAAGAAAAATAAGTCACCTAGAAGTAATTTCTACAGGAGTTTTACTGAGTGTATTTCTTTAAAATCCTGAAGGCTGATATGATTGATATTGAGTTTCCAAAGGGTTTTACTTTGTTGCAAATATGGATGGTTTTCTTCTTGCCTCTCTCTCAAGCCTCTTCATTGGAAGAAAGGAACTGCTTGCTAAAGCTTTTAGCCTTAAATGGATACAAGGTCATCAAAGAAAAATTTCAATTTGCCCAAATCCAGTTTCAGTATTTATGGCATCAGATATCAGAACAATCAATGGTTACACTTAAATCCAGATAAACTCTGTGGTGTCCTGTTTCTCCCAAACACAAACTAAGTACCAAATGTGAGTTTTTCTCAAGCTCGATGGTTATTGTTAAAATTATATTCCAAATATCTCTCTTGTGGCCAAACTCCTGTGTATTTTACTCAACAGTAAGAACCCTGACCCAATTTTACAAGAAGAACTGCACAACATAACTTCCAAGGCTTAGAGTTTGAAGAATCTGACTTTGAGAATTCCAATAGTTCCCATTTTTGTATATGAAATACAAGGAAATTTCCTTGGGATACTCACACAAAATCATGGGGACCACTCATCTACCCAAAATCTTTCAGGATTGTTTACCAATGATGGGTCACCTCCTGATTCCTCATGATGATCTACTGAAAATTCCTCATCAGTATTTCACTGATGGTTCTTGTTTAAAAGGAAGTGAAAGTTGCTCAGTTGAGTCCGACTCTTTGCGACCCCATGGACTATACAGTCCATGGAATTCTCTAGTCTAGAATACTGGAGTGGGTAGACTTTCCCTTCTCCAAGGGATCTTCCCAACCCAGGGATATAACCCAGGTCCCCTGCATTGCAGGCGGATTCTTTACCACCTGAGCCACCAGGGAAGCCCAAGAATACTGGAGTGGGCAGCCTATCCCTTCTCCAGGGGATCTTACTGACCCAGGAATCGAACTGAGGTCCCCTGCATTGCGGGCAGATTCTTTACCAACTCAGCTATCAGGGAAGCCCTATTTTAAAGGTGACAATGACAAATACCAAGCTGGGTATGCTCCTACAACTCTTTTCGATGTGTTGAGGCAGCATCTTTACCTATGGCTTTCAGCCCAATGGGCAAAATGTTACATTCCTACATGGTCTTGTATTTTAGCCAAGGACACAACTGCCAACATTTATACAGACAGTAGATTTGCTTCTGGATTAGCTCACGATTTTGGAACATTGTGGAAACATGTTTTCCTTACTTCCAGCAGAAATAAAATTAAAGTGGTCCTAACATTCAGGAATTATTGGATATATTATTTTACCTACCACTTTAGCAACTGTTAAGACTCAGAAGCATTGTAAACTTAACTCTCTGGAAGCTAAGGGAAGTCATCTTGCTGACATTTCCAGAAGAGAAGCTGTCCTTAAAGGGACCAGCAGCAACCAAACCTCAGTCATGGTCTAAAGAGACATTTACTCAAATGATAACTTAGTAAAACTGGCTACAGAAAGTCAATTGGCCTCAGGTAAAGAAAAACAAGATTTGAAATTCAACAATTGCTGATTTGATAAAAAGGTAAAGCTCTGATTTTGACCAAAAAACAGCCCATTCCTACCAGAGACTCTAAAATTCCCACTTTTCACCACTGCACATTCATTAAACCATTGGCCTACTGACAAAATGATAGCATCCATGAATCAATCTTTTAGAGAAACAATAAAAAAGGCCACAGTGTCTACCTCACTTGTCCTGTTTATCCAAAATGCAATTCAGTGAAGCCTGTGTGTACTGCTCCCAGATAAACTACTTAATGACCTATTTGAGATCTGGCTAATGGATTTCATACAACATCTTCCATTTCATGGATATAAACATGCTTTAATCATGATCTATACATTCTCACACTACGCTGAAGGGACGGAAGACTTCCCCTGCAGACACACTATTTCCTTTTCTGCATCTAAAGTCCTTCCAGAAAGATAATCCCTAAACCTGGGTAACTCAAATTCTGTAGTCAGAATTCTGACCTGACCATTCTGCTAATCAGGTTTTTTGACATGTCTGTGCTATTTGGCTGGTTTTATAACACTTTCACTTTGCTTAATACCTTCAACCTTCTGATTTGAAGAACACACAAATGGCATGATTAAAGGTCAACTGGCAAAACTTGTAGGGGCCCTTCAGATACCTTGGCCAAAGCATTGCCACTGATCCTCCTAAATCTTTGATTTACCTTTTTGGAACTCATATAAACTTTTCCACCCTTTGAGATAGATATTATTCCACCTCAATATGTATGCATTTTATTTCATTCTATTGTTTTATTGTATTAGCTAGGATTTCCATAAGATGTTGAATAGGCACAATAATGGATATCATTGCTCTGTTACTAATCTATTCTAATTTAGTCTAATCTTACTATGAAAGCATCTAGTTTCTCCCCACTAAGTATAATGTTAGTGCTAAGTCACTTCAGTTAAGTCCAGCTCTTTGTGACTCCATGGACTGTAGCCTGCCAGACTCCTCTGTCCATGGGATTCTCCAGGCAAAAATACTAGAATGGAAAAAAAAAAAAACTTCAGTTGGTCAAAAAAAAAAAAAAAAAAAAAAATACTAGAATGGGCTGCCATTTTCTCCTCCTCCAGGGATCTTCCTGACCCAGGGACCCAACTCTTGTCTCTTATGTCACCTGCATTGGCAGGTAGGTTTTTACCACTAACGCCACCTGGGAAGCCAAGTATAATGTTAACTATAGGTTTACTGCAGATGTTCTTTATCAAGTTGAAAATATTCCCCTCTATTCCTAGTTAACTCTGAGTTTATATAATGATCTGTTATTGGATTCCATTAAATGTTTCTTTTGTAACTATTGATTTGATCATGTGACATTTCTTTTTTACCCTCTTGAGGTAATGAATTATATTAATTATATTTCAGATGATGGATATATCATTACATTTTAAAATTTATAAATTTATTGTTATTTTCAAATGACTAGCTTTTTGCTTTGTGGATTAGAGTTGACCTCTTAATAATAGCAACTGGAAAAATATCCTTAGAGATTATTAAAACTATATAAGGTAGTTACAGAAAATGTGATGAAATCTAAGCTAGGAAGAATAGGAAGCTAAGTGTAAAAATACTCAGAGAAAGAATAAATGGCTGAATTTCAAGATGACAGTTGTTGTTTATACAAATGCATGTATTGTTTTTCCCATGCAGCTACATTATAGACAAAGATAAAAATTTTATTATGTTGGAAATATGCTTTAAGTAATATCTGATCACTGTGATTTTCATCATTGCAATCTCTAGACCTTTCAATATGTTGAGAATGTCAAAAATACTATAGTCTTAGAGATGAGAAAGGATATTTTGTGTGTGTGTCAAGTGCTTTCTACCTTTCATTTTTAAACAGTCTATAATAGCCTTTTGTTGGGATATGTTGACAAATAAAATTTACTTCACATATTGAAACTAAACAAGTCTTCTCATTTAGTTCTCCTTAACTCAGGTACCAATTAATTTTGCCATAATATTTGGAAATATCATAAAGCATATATAAGCCAGTACTACTGTAATGTTTTATAGTCTATTTGACTCTGGATTTTTCAAAAGAAGAAAATATGAGAGACCAGACAAGAGCTAAGGTCTTAAAGAATTTCACTGAAAAACATTCTACATTACAGTTGCTGAAAGAATCCAGCTTGACAAGATATGAAGAATCACACGTACTAACTTTAGTAGGATAAGAAATTACATAGAGTGAATTTTGAATTTTAATTACTTTAAGAATGCTGGGCTCAAGTCCATACTCTCCAACTAGAATTTGTATTGGTCCCCTTTTTAATATGGTTAGGAACAAACACCAACTAAGATGAAGGAAATAATAATCCATCCCCACTACTACCCTTTTTAAAATCACATAACTTTTCTGTTTATGGTTTTCTCCTATGTAAAATATAATGATAGGACTTCCTAGGTGGCTCAGTGGTAAAGTATCCACCTGCAGTGCAGGAGACGCAGAAGATGCCCTGAGTTGGGAAGATCCCCTGAAGGAGGAAATTGTAACCCATTGTAGAATTCTTGCCTGGAGAATTATATGGAGAGAGGAGCCTGGCAGACTATAGTCCATGAGGTCACAAAGAGTTGGACACAACTGAGCACACATGGGCGACATTTCTTCTAGCTCTCAAACCTTATGGTTTGAAAGTTTAACACTTGAAGAAATTAACCTTAAAACTAACCATTATTCTTGATAACATGAATAAAAAAAGATTGTTTCATAAATGACATACTTGACAAAGTATTTTGTAGACTGTGTAACTTATTTATTCCTACAAATACACGTGAGATTTCTGAGGCAGGCAGATATCATCATTTAGAGCAATAGGCACTTCAGTTACCTACATCCCAATTTCTCTCTTCTGCAGTAAACCAATGAGAATTACATGTCACCCTATAGGTACTAGGATCTATACAATAAGTGGGGAACCCTGATAGTTAACTAGGAAAATGGGTATAACAGCCTTCTTTTCTTTTGATCAAGGGACAGAAATGTATCTCTCTAAGGCAAACAAATTCTCCTTAGAAACAGAAGGGTAAAGATCAATTTTTTATCCTTTGAAAGAAACCAATATTTCTAGGAAGAAGAAAAGCCAAGACTCTCTGAATTTACAACAATTCCTAAGAACACTTTCATGGCTTCAGTTTTTATCCCCTTTGAAATGTAAGTACATTCCTCAGACAGGTAAATCTCTCCCAACTGTCTGTCACTGTTTACCTACCCTTTAACTTCAAAATCTCCTCATGACCCAGGTCCCAAATTTCTCTTCTCAGAAAGGCCTACCCAGGCAGAAACATAAAAATGTTTACATTTTGATGTTTTTAAACCATATTTTCAAACCTCAATTATGTTTAGAACTTACCATTCCTTTAGATAAATGATTCTTAATAGGTGGTTGCTTGACCAGCGGCATCAGTACCAGCTGAGAAACTGTTAGAAGCACATATTTCTTGATCCCAGTCTTGAACTTCTGAATCAGAAACTCTATGTATTTGACCCAGCAAGCTGTTTATTTTCAAGTCCTCACAATTTTGATACACACCTAAAATTTGATAATCACTGCCTTAGAAAAATAATTAATGGTATTGATATATGGGACTGACTCTCCCTCTCATTTTTTTCCATTGTGGTAAAATACACATAACATAAATTTATTGCCTTACAGTTTTTAGTGCAAAATTCAGTGGTATTAAATACATTCATGTGGCTTCCCTGGTGGCTCAGTGGTAAAGAATCTTCCTGTTAATACAGAAGATGTGGATTCAATCCTGGGTTGAAAGATTCCCTGGAGAAGAAAATGGCAACTAACTCTAGTATTCTTGCCTGGGAAATTCCATGGACACAGGAGCCTGGAGGGCTATAATCCATGGGGTCGCAAAAGAGTTGAACATGACTTAGCAACTAGACAACAACAACAAATAACATTCCAACGGCCTTCCCTGGTGGCCCAGTGGTTAAGAATCCACCCCTGCAATTCAATAGAAAGTGGGTTCAACCCCTGGTGGGGAACTAAGACCCCAAATGCATCTGAGCAACTAAGCCTGTGCCACAACCACTGGAGCCCGAGTGCAACAAATAGAGAGTCTGTGTGCTGCAAAGAAAGGTCCTGCATGGCCCAGCGAAGGTCCCCTGTGCCACAGCTAAGACACATGCTGCCAAAGTAATCAATTACTTTAAACAACACATTCATATTTTTGTATAACCATCACAACCACTCATCTCTTGCAGTTTGGAATTCTATACTCTATACTATTAAGTAATAATTCTTCATTCTCTTCTCCCCTCACCTTTTCACAACCACCATTCTATTGTCTGTATCTACGATTTTGACTACTCTCAGTATCTCATATAAGTGAAATCATACTATATTTGTCTTTCTGTAACTGGCTTATTTCCTTTAGCATAATGTAACCAAGGTCCACCCATGTTACAGCATATTTCAGAATTTCACTCATTTTAAGGCTAAATAATATTCCACTCTATTTATGTACAATTTATCTGTTCATCCTCCAATCAACATTTAGGTTACTTTCATACTCTGGCTATTACAAATAGTGGTGCTAATTTCTCAAGACTCTGATTTCAATTCTTTAGGGTGTATGTTTAAATGGAGGATGTCTGGATCATATGGTAATTCTATTTTTAAGTTTTTGAGAAACTGCCATAGTGCTTTCCACAGGGGCTATCCAAATTTCAGTAGCACATAAGGGTTCCTTTTCTCCATACCCTTGCTATTTTCCTTTTTTTTTTTTTTTTTTAACAGCAAATATCCTATTGAGTGACAAGCAGTATCTCATTGTAGTTTCTATTTGCATTTCTTAATAATTAGTGATGTTGAGAATCTTTTCACATGCTTTTTGGGTATTTATTTACCTTCTGTGGGGAAATATCTATTCAAGTCCCTTGCCTGTTATTAATTCAGTTCTTTGTTTTTATGCTGTTGTTAAATTTTAGAAATTCTATCTGGATATTAATCTATATAAAATAGATGATCTGGAAATATCTTCTCCCATTTTGTGGTAGTTTGAACATTCTATGGCATTGTGTTTCTTTGGGATTGGAATGAAAACTGACCTTTTCCAGTCCTGTGGCCACTGCTGAGTTTTCCAAATTTGCTAGCCTAAATAGTGTAGCACTTTCACAGCATCATCTTTTAGGATTTGAAATAGCTCAACTGGAATTCCATCACCTCCACTAGCTTTCTCATAGTGATGCTTCCTGAGGCCCACTTGACTTTGCATTCCAGGATATCTGGCCCTAGGTGAGTGATCCCACCATCGTGGTTATCTGGATCATCAAGATATTTTTTGTTTAGATCTTCTGTGTATGCTTGCCACCTCTTCTTAATATCTTCTGCTTCTGTTAGGTCCATACCATTTCTGTCCTTTATTGAGCCCATCTTTGCATGAAATGTTCCCTTGGTATCTCTAATTTTCTTGAAGAGATCTCTAGTCTTTCCCATTCTATTGTTTTCCTCTATTTCTTTGCATTGATCACTGAGGAAGGCTTTCTTATCTCTCTGTGCTATTCTTTGGAACTCTGGTTTCAAATGGGTATATCTTTCCTTTTCTCCTTTGCCTTTCACTTCTGTTCTTTTCTCAACTATTTGTAAGGCCTCCTCAGACAACCATTTTGCCTTTTTGCATTTCTTTTTCTTGGGGATGATCTTGATCACTGCTTCCTATAAAATATCACAAACCCCCATCCATAGTTCTTCAGGTACTCTGTCAGATCTAATCCTTTGAATCTGTTTGTCACTTCCCCCACTGTAAAATCATAAAGGATTTGATTTAGGTCATACCTGGATGGTCCAGTGGTTTTCTCTAATTTCTTTCAACAGGGGATGGGTTGCATAATAATTGCCTTGATGATCACTCACCATGATTATTTACTATCTGAGTTACTTAATATAATAGATCCTATTCATTCTTAATTATTCTCACGCATGGGATAAATTGACTTAGAAACTGAATTCATTGTTTAGGCCATACACTATAATATAGGCACTCAATAAGTGACTAGACATTTAGTCTCATGTTAACAGAAAAGGGTTTATTAGTTTCTTCAGCTTCAGTTATATAGTACTACTACTATATTTTCAAAAGTATAATTGTGATAATGCCACCATTACCTATGCAAATTTTGTGTAATTTTAATGGGAATATAGTGCTATCTGGAACTGGACTTGGTTTCCTTTAATTGTGACATTGATAAACCCTTACCATTGTTGCTGTTGTTGTTCAGTCACCCAGTCGTGTCCTACTCTTTGTGACTCCATGGACTGCAACACACCAGGCTTTCCTGTCCTTCACCATCTCCCAGAGCTTGCTCAAACTCATGTTCATTGAGTCGGTGATGCCATCCAATCATCTCTTCCTCTGCTGTCCCCTTCTCCTCCTGCCTTCAAGCTTTCCCAGCATCAGGGTCTTTTCTATGAGTCGGCTCTTCACATCAGGTGGCTAAAGTATTGTACCTTCAGCTTCAGCATCAATCCTTCCAATGAATATCCAGGATTGATTTCCTTTATGATTGACTGGTTGGATCTCTTTATAGTCCAAGAGACTTATAAGAGTCTTTTCCAACACCACAGTTCAAAAGCATCAATTCTTTGGCACTCAGCCTTCTTTTGGTCCACCTCTCACATTCATACATGACTACTGGAAAAAAACCATAGTTTTGATTATACAGACCTTTGTTAGCAAGTAATGTTTCTGCTTTTTAATACACAGTCTAAGTTTGTCATAGCTTTTCTTCCAAAGAGAATACCTTTACCATATGATCCAGCAATTCCATTCCTGGGCATATATAACAAGGTAACTCTAATTTGAAAAGATGCATGCACTCCAATGTTCATGGAAGAAGTATTTGTAAATGCCAAGACATGGAAGTAACCTAAGAGTCCACCAACAGATGAATGATTAAAGAATATATTATATATACACACACAGATACTGGAATATTACTTAGCCATAAAAAATGACAGTAACATAAGTGGACCTAGAGATTATCATACTAAGTGAAGTAAGTCAGATAGAGAAAGACAAATAGCATATGACATCATTTATATGTGGAATTCCAAAAAGAAAAATGATACAAATGAACTTATTTACAAAATGGAAACAGACACACAGACATAGGAAACAAACATGGTTAACAAAGGGAAGGGTGGGGAGGGATAAATTAGAACCTTGGCATTAATGTATTAATACTACTTTATATACAAAATAGTTAAACAAAAGTTCATCAGTTCAAATTTACTCTGATCCCTTTTCCATAAGGGGAATATTGTTGTAACCCATAACATCTGTATACTTCATGGTAATTATTACTGATTCTTTGCTTTTTGGTTAGTGTTTGATCAGCTGCTACCTTCAAATCTCACATCCACTGAATGATGAGGAGATCCACAAGTCTGGTTCATATGTTCTGTCAGTGGTTGGCTATGATGTGAGCTATTACTGCAACTCTCTCTTTAGGGAAAAACTCTGCTTTGAACGTGTCCTAAATGCTCTCAGGCACTTTTTCTCTCAGTATTTATCCAGCAACTACAGCAAATATTAGAAGTAATATATGGGAGGACATGTGGTTCATAAGAGTGTTTATATATTGAGGAGATTTCTTTACATATTACAGTGAAATGAAGACAAATTACTCTTTGCATAGATGAATGTATGGGTTAAATATGGATGCCATTGTGGTTACTGTGCATTCATTAGTCATATCTAATAATATTTGTGTCACTCTTGAATCACTTCACTGTGACCACTATGCAGTTTATACGTGTAGAAATACAGATGCAAAACTATTTTTTAAAAGTATATTTATATTGAAAGTGATAAACTATTGTAAACTGCAATTAAAATTTTATTGAAATATCATTGAATATGCTAAAAATAAAGCTGTCTTCCTACTCTTAAAAGAAAGAAAGAAAGAGGGAGGGAGAGAGGAAGGAAGGAAGGAAGAACATTTTGCTTGCATTTTTCTTACAAAGAAATCTGTGTTGGTCAACCATTGGGTATTTGTTGGCAAAAAGGATCAGACCTCTTATTACTAGGTCTTTATTTTGAATCAGATGGAGTAATCTGTAACTAACAGAAATTTAGCTACTGAAAGATAATCAATCATACTTTTTCTAAGAGGCTTTTGCCTTTGCTCACATGCCTTTTTCCCTTTGTCTCTAACATCAAAACAATGTAGGGCAATTTTGGTAATACTTAAGAATTATAAATTTCCCAGTCAAAAATAATACTGGTAAGCAGATTTTAGTGAAACAATGCTGACATCCAGTGACTACTTAAGCTAATGCAAAATTTGTAAATAACATAGAATCTGAAGTACAGTGTTCATTTATTTAAAGGTCTAGTCAAAGTAAGATACTACTGCCTGATTGATCAATATATCTAGGTCTGAATCTAGGAAACACCTTGCATAGTCAATATTTCTGAAGGCTCTGGAAAATCAAAGACTTCTATTCAATAAATGCCTAAAAAACAACATGTTAAAGTTAAGGGGCCTAATCACATAGGATGCATTTAAAGTTTTCTGAATGTGGAGTTAAAAGATACATAAATAGGAATTCATTTTATGAAAATGGACACTACATTATCCCTCACTGAGAAGGGGGTATTAGCATTTTTATTATTGCTATTATATTATAGATATATATATGTCAATATATTTCATCAGTAAAATCATTTATAATATTAAAAAAAGTTGCTCTGTGTACTGAATATAGATTTACTCATGCTAAACTAAATGAAAAACTATACTAGTAAATATAACAATAATAAACATATTAAATTAATAATAAATTTAAAAAAAAACTTAGTTCTGGGGTATCCAATCCTCATAACTCATCTAGAGTTAACATTTGCTTTTGCTATTTGTTCAGTCTCTCAATTATGTCCAACTAGTTGCAACCCCATGGATTGAAACACACCGGGTGTCCCAGTGACCAATATGTCCTGGAGGTTGCTCAAACTCTTATTTATTGAAGAGATGATGCAATGCACTATCTCATCAACTGGCAACCCCATATGGCCCAGCCTTCAAACTTCCCCAGCATCAGTGCCTCTTCCAATAAGCCCAGTTCTTCTCATCAGGTGGCCAAAGTATTGGAGCTTCACCTTCAGCATCAGTCCTTCTAATGAATATTCAGAATTGATTTCCATTAGGATTGACTGCTTTGATCTCCTTGCAGTCCAAGGGACTCTCATGAGTTTTCTCCAACACCACAGTTCAAAAGCATCTGTTCTTCTTCAGCGCTCAACCTTCTTTATGGTCCAACTCTCACATCCGTACATGACTACTGGAAAATCATACTTTGACTAGACACATCTTTGTTGGAAAAGCAATGTCTCTGCTTTTTAATACGCTGTCTAGGTTGGTCATATCTTTTCTTCCAGAGAGCAAGTGTCTTTTAATTTCATGACTACAGTCACCATCTGCAATGATTTTGGAGTCCAAGAAAATAAATTCTGTCATGTAGCCAAAGTTTCACCATCTGTTTGCCATGAAGTGATGGGACCAGACACCATGATCTTTGTTTTATGAATGTTGAATTTTAAGCTGGCTTTTTCACTCTTCTCTTTCACCTTCAAAGAAGCTCCTCAGTTCCTCTTCGCTTTCTGCATTAAGGATGGTGTCATCTGCATATATGAGGTTATTGATATTTCTCCTGGCAAACTTGATTCCAGCTTGTGCTTCATCCAGCCCAGCATTTAGATTGATGTACACTGCACATAAGTTAAATAAACAGGGTGACTATATATAGCCTTCACATAGTTCTTTCCCAATTTGGAATCAGTCCTTTGTCTTATGTCCGGTTCCAACTGTTGCTTCTTGACTTGCATTCAGGTTTTGCGGGAGGCAGGTCAAGTGGTCTGGCATCCCCATCTCTTTAAGAAGTATCCACAGTTTGTTGTGATCCAAACAGTCAGAGGCTTTAGTGTACTCAGTAAAGTAGAAGTAGATGTTTTCCTGGAATCATGCTTTTATGATGAGCCAATGGATGTTGATAATTTGATCTCTGGTTCCTCTGTCTTTTCTAAATCCAGCACAAACATTTGGAAGTTCATGGTTCACATACTGTTGAAGCCTGGCTTGGAGAATTTTGAGCATTGCTTTGCTAACATGTGAGATGAGTGTAATTGTGCAGTATTTCTAACATTCTTTTGGCACATCTTTGGGACTGGAATGAAAACTGACCTTTTTCAGTCCTGTGGCCACTGCTAAGTTTTCCAAATTTGCTGGCTTACTGAGTGCAGCACTTTCACAGCATCATCTTTTAGGACTTGAAATAACTCAACTGGAATTCCATCACCTCCACTAGTTTTGTTCCTAGTGATGCTTTATAAGGCCCACTTCACTTCGCATTCAAGGATGTCTGTCTCTAGGTGAGTAATCACACCATTGTGGTTATCTCAGTCATGAAGATCTTTTTTTGCATAGTTATTCTCTGCATTGTTGCCAACTCTTCTGAATGTCTTTTGCATCTGTTAGGTCCATACCGTTTCTGTCCTTTATTGTGCCCATCTTTGCATGAAATATTCCTTTGGCATCTCTAATTTTCTTTAAGAGAGCTCGTTTTTCCCATTCTATTGTTTTCCTGTATTTCTTTGCATTGTCTCTTAGGAAGGCTTTCTTATCTCTCCTTGCCATTTTTTGGAACTTTGCATTCAGATGGGTATATCTTTCCTTTTGTCCTTTGCCTTTTGCTTCTCATCGTTTCTCTTTTGTCTTTCATTTCTCTTCTCTCAGCTATTTGCAAGTCCTCCTCAGACTACCTTATTGCATTTCTTTTTCTTGGGGATGGTTTTGATCAGCCCCTCCTCTCCAGTGTTATGAACCTCCAACCATAGTTCTTCAGGTACTCTATCAGATCTAATCCCTTGAATCTATTTGTCACTTCCACTGTATAATCATAAGGGATTTGATTTCAGTCATACCTGAATGGCCTAATGGCATTCTCTACTTTCTTTAAGTCTGAATTTTAAAATAAGGAGCTCAAGATCTGAGCCATAGTCAGCTCCCAGTCTTGTTTTTGCTGACTTTATAGAGCTTCTCCATCTTCAGCTGCAAAGAATGTAATCAATTGGATTTTGGTATTGGCCATCTGGTGGTGTCCATGTGTAGAGTCATCTCCTGTGTTGTTGGAAAAGGTTGTTTGCTGTGACCAGTGTATTCTCTTGCAAAACTCTGGTATCCTTTGCCTTGGTATCATTTGTGTTCCTAGGCCAAACTTTCCTGGTACTCCAGATATCTCTTGATTTTCTACTTTTCTATTCCAGTCCCCTATGATGAAAAGGACATCTTTTTTTGGTCTTAGGTCTAGAAGATTATGTAGGTCTTCATATAACCATTCAACTTCAGAATATGTTTCCTTTTGCAATCTTGCAAAACATACCTGACTTGTTTTTGTCAAGATCTGTGACAGGTAAGACACTGTTTACAACCTAACAAGTCAGGCTTCCCAGTTGGTGCCATAGTAAAGAATCTGCCTGCTAATGCAGGAGGAGCAAGATTCACGAGTTCAATCCCTGGGTCCAAAAGATCCCATGGAGGTGGAAATGGCAATCCAGTTCAGTACTCTTGCCTGGAAAATTTCATGGACAGAGGTGCCTGGGGCTATAGTCTATGGAGTCGCTGAGAGCTGAACATAATTGTGCATACACACACACAAACACACACACACACACACACACACAAACTAGTTAGGCTGCAACTGTTTCTGACTCAAGAAACTCCTGAGTCAGAAATGAGGACAGAATATTACTCCCAGCAATTGCATGAGCAACAATTTTGTGTTACCTGAGTTCTGAACTCCACAAGACAATACAAAAAGGCTAAATGAAATCTGCCTATGCATTTGGCAGTAGGCTGTGTTATAGGAGAGGAACCTCAAGATTAAGAATCTAAAGTTTTTATAATTGCTAACCATGCCAGTGATTTTGGAGTCCAAGAAAATAGTCTGTCACTGTTTCCATTTTTTCCCCATCTATTTGCCATAAGTGATAGGACTAGATGCCATGATCTTAATTTTTTTAATGTTAAGTTTTAAGCCAGCTT
Organism: Odocoileus virginianus; assembly: GCF_023699985.2. Classification (NCBI taxonomy): domain Eukaryota; kingdom Metazoa; phylum Chordata; class Mammalia; order Artiodactyla; family Cervidae; genus Odocoileus; species Odocoileus virginianus. Next base: position 33,100,811 of record NC_069675.1, on the reverse strand, counting down.
TTTCACTCTACTCTTTCACCTTCATATAGAGGCTTTTTAGTTTTTCTTTGCTTTCTGCCATTAGAATGGTGTCATCTGCATATCTGAAGTTCTTGATATTTCTTTCAGCAATCTTCTTTCCAGCTTGTGCTTCATCCAGCCCCACATTTCACATGAGAGTTAGCAAATTCTTTAAAATACTTATATAATAGCAAACTAATGATACATGTGCTAACATGCAAATTTTAGCTGGTTTTTATCATTCACTTCTTTTCATGAGATCCAAAACACAATTTGTCTAGTCATCTCCTTGATTGAGTAAATATTTAAAATGTCTATTAATTGTAACACTTGCAATTTCTAGCTGATTAATGCTTTTTGGACACCTGTTGTAAACCATAAAGTATACTCAGATGCCACAAAGAACTCTGACATTAAAATTTAAACTTTACATATCCTTACATTTTCCTATGTGATTAAAAAAATTGATTCTTCTTCTGCTCCTCTCCTTTTTTTGTTGTTGGCTGGAAATCATTCAGTGAGAGTCACTCAGTTATGTCTGACTCTTTGCAACCCCATACAGTCCATGGAATTCTCCAGGCCAGAATACTGGAGAGGGTAGCCATTCCCCTTCTCCAGGGGATCTTCCCAACCCAGGGATCAAACCCAGGTCTACCACATTGCAGGAAGATTCTTTACCAGCTGAGCCACAAGGGAAGCTTATTAAATCAAATCATTAAAACAAAAAAATCAAATCATTAAAACAATTCCTAACAAGCATTTTTAGGCTGTCAAGTCTTCTTAAGTCTATACAGTCAGAAAAAACAAGACCGGGAGCTGATTGTGGCTCAGATCATAACCTCCTTATTGCCAAATTCAGACTTAAATTGAAGAAAGTAGGGGATACTGCTAGACCTTTCTGGTATGACCTAAATCAAATCCCTTATGATTATACAGTGGAAATAAGAAATAGATTCAAAGGGATTAGATCTCATAGACCGAGTGCCTGATGAACTATGGATGGAGGTTCGTAACATTGTACAGGAGACAGGGATCAAGGCCATCCCCAAGAAAAAGTAATGCAAAATGATTGTCTGAGGAAGGCTTACTTTCACAGCATCATCTTTTAGGATTTGAAATAGCTCAAGTGGAATTCCATCTCCTCCATTAGCTTTATTCATAGTGATGCTTCTTAAGGCCCACTTGACTTTGCATTCCAGGATGTCTGGCTCTAGGTGAATGATCACACCATTGTGATTATATGGGTCGGGAAGATCTTGTTTGTACAGTTCTTCTGTGTATTCTTGCCACCTCTTCTTAATATCTTCTGTTTCTGTTAGGTCCATACCATTTCTGTCCTTTATTGTGACCATTGTTCCATGAAATGTTCCCTTGGTATTTCTAATTTTCTTAAAGAGAGCTCCAGTCCTTCCCATTCTATTCTTTTCCTCTATTTCTTTGCCTATTTCCTCTATTTCACTGATCTTGAAGGAAGGCTTTCTTATCTCTCCTTGCTATTCTTTGGAACTCTGGTTTCAAATGGGTATATCTTTCCTTTTCTCCTTTGTCTTTAGCTTCTCTTCTTTTCACAGCTATTTGTAAGGCCTCCTCAGACAACCATTTTGCCTGTTTAGACTTCTTTTTTTGTGGATGGTCTTGATCCCTGCCTCCTGTAAAATGTCTCGAACCTCCACCCATAGTTCTTCAGGCACTCTGTCTATCAGATCTAATCCCTTGAATCTTTCTCACTTTCACTTTATAATCATAAGGGATTTGATTTATGTCATACCTGAATGGTCTAGTGGTCCTTACTTTCTTCAATTTAAGTCTGAATTTGGCAATAAGGAATTCATGATCTGAGCCACAATCAACTCCTGGTTTTGTTTTTGCTGACTGTTTAGAGCTTTTCCATCTTTGGCTGGAAAGGATGTAATCAGTCTGGTTTCAGTATTGACCATCCAGGGATATCCATTCGTAGAGTCTTCTCTTGTGTTTTTAGAAGAGGGTGTTTGCTATGACCAGTGCGTTCTCTTGGTAAAACTCTATTAGCCTCTGTCCTGCTTCTTTCTGTACTCCAAAGGCAAATTTGCCTGTTATTCCAGGTATTTCTTGACTTCCTACTTTTTCATCCCTACTTTTGTATAATGAAAAGTACATCTTTTTTGGGTGTTACTTCTAAAAGGTTTTATAGGTCTTCATAGAATCAATCAACTTCAGCTTCTTCAACATTACTGGTAAGCTCATAGGCTTGGATTACTGTGATATTGAATGGTCTGCCTTGGAAACAAACGAAGATCATTCTGTAGTTTTTGAGATTACATCCAAGTACTGCATTTTGGATTCTTTTGTTGACTATGATGGCTACTCCATTTCATCTAAGGGATTCTTGCCCACAGTAGTAGATATATTGGTCATCTGAGTTAAATTCACCCATTCCAGTCATTTTAGTTCGCTGATTCCTAAAAGGTCGATATTCACTCTTGCCATCTCCTTGACCACTTCCAATTTGCCTTGCTTCATGGACCTTACATTCCAGGTTCCTATGCAATATTGCTCTTTACCACGTCAGACTTTACTTTCATCACCAGTCATATCCACAGTTGGGTGTTGTTTTTGCTTTGATTCTGTCTCTTCATTCTTTCTGGTGTTATTTCTCCATTGATCTCCAGTAGCACCTACCGACCTGGGGAGCTGATCTTTCAGTGTGCTATCTTTTTGCCTTTTCATACTTTTCATGGGGTTCTCAAGGCAAGAATACTGAAGTGGTTTACCATTCCCTTCTCCAGTGGACCACGTTTTGTCAGAACTCTCCATCATGACCTGTCCATCTTGGGTGGCCCTACACTATATGGCTCATAGTTTCATTGAATTAGGCAAGGCTGTAGTCAATGTGATCAGATCAGTTAGTTTTCTGTGATTGTGGTTTGTTTGGCAAGCAAAGGAAAATACATCCTTGAGGCATGAGTGTGGGCTGACCCAAAAGACATGAAGAGATGAGAAGCTCCCAGCTCAATTTTGGCTCCTCCTTTTATATGCTCTTTCTCCTCCCCCTGAGCCTGCCCTATGTAAATTGGACTAGTCAGAAGGGCTGTTGTTTAACTTGAGGTCCTCACTCTGGTCCTCGGAAGTTCCTTTGTTCTATTTTTGCAGGCTTTTCCCTTCTTTGTCTTTAAGCCACCGCCATTCTAGATTCCTTTTTCCTGTTCTAACTACTTAACAGCATCAGAAAAATGGTACTGATGATTTTATTTGCAAAGCAGAAATAGAGACACGGATGTAGAGAACAAACTTGTGGATACCAAGGGGGAAAGAGGGTGGATGGGACGAACTGAGAGATGGGAATAATGTACATATGTATTGATATAGATATTACTATGTATAAAATATATAACTAATGAGATATTAATGTATAGCACAGGAACTTGACTCAGTTATCTATAGTGACCTAAATGGAAAGGAAATCCAAAAAAGAGAGGATATATGTATACATTTGGCTGATTCACTTTGTTGTACAGTAAAAATTGACACAGCTGTGCAAAGCAACAATACTCCAATTTAAAAAAAAAAAAGACTGACTTTGCAGTGAGTGATGAAATTAACTTTGAAACAGTAGTGAATAGTCAGTATCTTAGCCAACAAAAATATAAGCTTATTTTAAAATTTAAACTTGCAAGTATCTATATAAGTGACTTTCAGTAGTATTTCCTTTTTTTGATTGCCTTTTAGCATTTAAAAAACATATAAACTCTTGTGAGTCACTTAACTAAGTTAGCCTTGTAAAGTAATTGGTAAAATGTTATTAAAAAATGAAGCATTCTTAGCAGTAATACTAGTATTTTTGTCCTTATAAAATAAGGTATTGAAAATGAAATCAACAATTGCAATTTTGAAAAAGTTTTTAAACAGAAACACAATTTACATAGCACATTTTAAAGGGCAGAGAGACTTTTTAATAGGTGAAGTGGAAATAACTCCTTAGTCAATTAAACAAAGAATAGTCTTCCTTCTTTATTACTTATAATAATAAACTACATACAGACTCATTCTGCACCATCATTATTCACCTCTTTAGTAGAGTTGAAAAGAATTCGTGAAAACTAATGTTCACAAAAGTTAAGTCGTGGTAATTAGAATAAGGAAGAACAGAAGACAAAGACATCAACATAATTGCTTTTTCCTCAACCCATTGCTATTCTCAAGATTTGACTGTGATATTGACTGGTTCTCAGCAGCTTATATTGTGCATGTAAATAAAAGACCTAAAGGGTCAGGATGTTTCACTTCTTTATGATAAATTTATCTAAGTGCTCAGTAGAGTGTCTAAAACTCTCAAATATTCAATAAATATTAATGATTGAATAGATTATCCTCTTTAGAACTATATTAAAAAGAAGAGTATGTTATTGTACTCTTTGAGAGTTCTGTTTTCTGGATTTTTTTTTTTTTTTAGTTGCCTTTATGTGGATAGACACCTTAATTTCTCAACTGAAATAATGGCTTTCTAAAATTAACCACAATATTTTCTACAAATGTCTTCTTCACAGCAAAGAAAGAAGCACATTGTATCTGTTAAAGGATGATTAGGGGGTAACCAAATGATTTTTCTGACAAAAAAAAACAATTTTGCATATTCTTAATGCTCTTACAAATACTATCAGATAAGTAATATGATAAAGATCATAATATTTATTTGTAATTTATTATATAATTCATATAATAGGCACTGTAGAAAATATCCACATTACATAGTAAGTTAGATGAATTGTTTTTACAGTTAATATACTTTATATTTCTAATTAACTTTTCATTACACATTTAATTACATCACAGATCATTTTAATTACTTAGAAGTAGTAATGGATTATTCAGTTTTCATGGTATTTTCTGTAGAATCACCAAATAAAGGATTATTCTCCTGCCCTTTCCTGATAGAATTTGTCTCTAGTTACATACACTGAATGCTCTCTTAAGCTAAACCAATAATCTTTTTCAAATGGTGCAGAAAACATTTCTTGTCTTGATAATAGAAAATGCTCAAGATGCTGAGGGCCATTAATGAATTAAATATGAAGAATAACCTTGCTCTGTGTTAATACTAAGCTTACCAATATTTTCAAGAGTGCATTAGTATCTAATTTAAGGCAAGTTCTAGGGCTAAAATAAACCATTCAGAGTTTGACATTGCATTTTGCTAAGAGAAGTCCTTGTATGAATGGCAAACAGATGAAGCTGTTACTCTCTTGAGAGAAATTTGCATATTATCTAAAATTTTCATGCTGAGAAAGCACAGGCATCATTTTGATTTAAAGACATTTAGTAATTTCTACACACAAAAAAAACATTTTTCACTTAAAATGAAACTTTAGAAATAAATTTGGCTTGCACCCATGCTATTTGTAAATAATAAAAGAGCTATCTGATTAAACGCTGCCAAGATACTGAAAAATAAAACATTCCTTAAAAGTTTATTTGAAATAATGTAATTAACTATTTTAATATATTTAAACATTCTGAGTTCATGGTAACAGTAGACAAGATGAAAATATTACAGGTATTTAAATATTATAGATATTTAATAAGCAATTGCCATCTGGGCAAAACAAGGTGTTGGTTTTATCCATTTATATAACTGAGTCATATTCCCAAAGATTCAGAAAATGCATCTGGTGTCAAAAATAACCTCAGACAATCAGAAACTTGAAATGCAGAACTTCGAAGCTAATGTGGTGAGATGGAAAAATCTGTAGAAACTAGAATACTGGGAGATTCGACATGATTGACGATAATTAAAGTAACATAATATTAATAGCTATAATTTGCTCTGGTTTTTTTATGTTTAAATTTTCTTTCTGAGAGTTTCTCATTATTAATCCACTTGGTGTCAAACAAACTTATGAAACTTGTTTTCCTGAGTTTACAGATGAAGACCCTGAAGCAGAAAGGTATTAATATACTTGCCAAGGAACGTGTAAATGGTAATTTCAGGATCTTGGATTCAATCTTTGATTGTATATCTTAATTATTTCATTTCAACACTTCTGCTACTAATGGAGGAAATCTTGCTTACTTTTTAAATGGTTATAACAGTAACATAGATCAGACAGGTTTGTGTTCAGAATTAGTAATGCCAGCACTTCTTTTAAAAATTTTATAAGGCTTTCTACAAATGTTCACTCTTATCTTAGTACACATTAATATGTATCACTCATGGATACGTCAGTATGCTTATGTGAGTATTTGTCCCATTATTTAGATTAGAGGCAAACTTTTTCTGTAAAAGTCTCTACGGTACTCTACAGTATAAACTGAGGGTCTGTATCTCAATTATCTCCACCCTAGCACTAAGCAGGGATTCCCTGGCGGCTATGTGCCTGCAATGTGGGAGACCCAGGTTCGATCCCTAGGTTGGGAAGATCCCATGGAGAAGGAAATGATAACCCACTCCAATATTCTTGCCTGGGGAAACCCACGGATGGGGGAGCCTAGTGAGCTACAGTTCATGAGGTTACAAAGAGTCAGACATAACTGAGTGATTAACACACACACACACACACAGCACTAAGAAGCCATAAACATAATGTAAACAAATGAGTGACTGGATTTCAATGAAACTTTATCTACAAAAACAGATAAGACGACTAATTAGGCTTCAAGCCATAACTTCAAGCCCTGACTTAGTTAGTATTATTGGTTTAGACAAGGTAGAGGCAGAGATCTTATAGTTAAGTTATATTTACAAACTCTATAACCTTTATGTACTTGCAAAAGCACATTGTATTGATGTTACCTATAATATCTCCATTATATTATCTCCTTTAGATAAGGACAGCAACATTGCAGCACCATTGCAGTACTGTAGCTTCTTAGCCTAGTTTATTTCTGGGAGTCTGATTATATGACAAATATCTCAACAACTAAAATCACAACCATATACTATATTTCTAAAGCTCCAGGTTAGCAAACAGATTGACATCAGAATTAATAATTAGATGAACAAAAGCTACTTTCACATGTTTTCCATGCAGCTCTTTTATACTGTATATAAGACAACTGGAAGATGGAGATTTTATACACAGTGCCAAGAACAACTTTGAAAAATGTGATTCTATGTAGAAGCAAATTTCTAGGGAAGTCTTTATTATATGTAACTGGTAGCTTGTTGCTGAGAAGATGATACTAATGAAGAAGCTGATGCATTCACTTTCTCATTAAAACAGAAACATGGACTTCTTATGTGAAAGCAATGTAACTCTTTATGCCTGTTTCTGTAGTTTGTTTCCCAACGAACATCAAGTTGAAAAGAAATCTTACCTGCATTTTTATTTGTATGAATAATAAACTAAATGTATATGTATGGAAAACACGTAATGCTTGATGAAAACAATATTTAACTCTATTTTTTTTCTATATTCAAAACATAGATGTAATTTCAACTTGGCAGTTATGTTACAATATTCTGAGTGATTTCACTTAATAAGCTAATGGAAATTCTAAATTTTGGATTTCTTCAGTCTCAAATGCCTTTGCCTCCAACTTCACAAAGTTCATACATAGACTAAATCACCTTCCTGCCTCTCTGACAAAAAAGATCTCACATACATACACACATAAAAATCCACACATAAACTGTAAAATATGTGTATTTGTCTCCAGCTTTGCTTGCTTTCCTTTGTTCCTCAAAAAGAAGAGTAACTCTTCTCAGGCAAAGCTAATTCCTGTCCTACCTCCTTTCTACACTTTAATCCTCTCACAGCCTGATTCTCTTTTATTATCTTCCTGATTCATCAGTGTCTCTTTTTGGAATCTTTATTCTCCCTCTTCTTTCACTCATTTTCCTTAGCATGAAAAGATGAAAATTTTACAAGGTCCTTTGCTTTAGACACTGAGCCACTGTTTTAGCTTTCTTCTTTATAACTTTGCTAAACACCTTTAGCATCTTTTCCCATCTTTTCACTACCTGTAAAATAAGGACCACCTAATCCTGTTATTAGTATCTGATAAATCTATAAAATAGCTTCTTAGCTATTTCAGGAGCATGCTGCTGCTGCTAAGTCACTTCAGTCGTGTCCGACTCTGTGCGACCCCATAGACGTCAGCCCACCAGGCTCCCCCATCCCTGGGATTCTTTGCCACTTCCTTCTCCATGAAAGTGAAAAGTAAAAGTGAAGTCGCTCAGTCGTGTCCAACTCTTAGCGACCCCATGGACTGTAGCCTACCAGGCTCCTCTGTCCATGGGATTTTCCAGGCAAGAATACATCCTTGTAAAAACCTCATGGAAGTTATGGCTTTTATCCTTCAATAATGCATATATAGAGAGAATTCTTTATATAAGTTTAGGGTGATCAGACCCCTTGAAGCTCTTCTATGATGAGGTGATATATTCATCTTAACTAAGCATCTTTGCATTTCATTTTCTAATCAATTTCCATAGATTCCAATATCCTCTAATAATTGTGAATCTTCAACTCATGAATCTGTTCTCAATCTCTTCCCTGCATGTGTGTGTTACTAGCTTTCTCTAAGACACATTGAATATTCAAAGTGTTCTTAACAACACTTAATATTCCTTCCAAATCTATTCTTTCCCTCATTTCCTATCCTGATAAAATATATCATGGCCCCAAATTTTGTAGATCATCTTTGTCACATTTTTCCTTTACAATGGTAAAGCATCTGCCTGCAATGCGGGAGACCGGGGTTCAATCCCTGGGTCAGGAAGATCCCCTGGAGAAGGAAATGGCAACCCACTCCAGTACTCTTGCCTAGAAAATTCCATGGATGGAGGAGCCTGGTGGGCTACAGCCCTTTGGGTCGCAAAAAGTCGGACACGACTGAGCGACTTCACTTTCACTTTATGAGGAAGTGATTTTGACTATATTTATAAATTTCTCAGGTCTTCTTATGCATCTATGGTTTCCAGATGTACCGTTTTCAACCATACAACCACAAATCTTATAAACTACCATCATCATTACTTCAAACAACTTCATTCTAGAGTAACTCTCAACTAGAACTAGTACTCATAGTAGTATATTCCATACACTAAAAGTAATATATTGATCTTAGCTTAGATGTAGAGATAATTTAACTCTTGCATATATTTTAAGCCTAATGTGTCAATCTCTTATACTTGGCCTGACTTCTATTTGTGATGTCTTAAAGATAAAATATAATTTATAAAAACTTGGTTTCACACATCAGAATTTTCTCCCTTCCCCTGATCACCAAGAAACTCCCACTAAATCTTTAAGACTCAATTCAAAGATTAAAGTCTCAGAAAACCTTGCCCAATTCACATTTACTGACCCTGATGTTATCTTTTGTCCAGCCTCAAAGAACATTCACTGGGGAAGCAGGACAATCCAAAGAAAGCAAATAAAATATTTAAGTTAAACATTTTACTATGGATGGGACTTTTTGAGTTACCTCTTAATTTTTCATACAATTGTGAGGACAACTTTTATATTCTTAATAGTTTATGACATTTTTACCATTCTTGCATCAATGTCCCAAGGAGCATTTGTGCTTCAATTTTATATGTTTAAACATTGATAACTATTGTAAGCAAAATGATGTATCCTTTCCTGAAGTGTCCATATCCTAATCCCCAGAACCTATAATTATGATAGGTAATGTGACAAGGTGGAACTAAGTTTGAAGATGGAATAAGGCTTCTAAATTAGATTACTCTGTATTCTCTGGATGGGCCTAATGTAATTGCAAGGATTCTTATAAGTGGAAGAGAGTCAAAAAAAAAAAAAAGAGGAAGATGTGACTATGGAAGGATGATCAGAGAGATAAATTACTGGTTTTGAAGATGGAGGTGGCAAATGAGGCAGAGAGTGAGGACAAAGAAACAAACTCTCTCTTAGAGCCTGAATTTTAGCCCAGTGAGATCTATGTTGGGCTTAACTTAGAGCAATTAAGATAAATGATATATGCTATTTTAGTTACTAAGTTTGTGATAATTTATTGAAAATGAAAACACTATCCAATATTTACCTGCCCATATTTCTGATAGATAAATCTATACTACTGGAAATACAAAACTGCAGAAAATACACCATTAAAAAAATGAGAGAAAAACAGTAAACAAATTAAAATTTGAAAAGCTAAAAAACAACAAAGTAAGCAGAAGCCTTAGTTTTTAATAAAACTGAAGTCTTTATAATGAATCTATAAAGATAAAATGAAACCAATAAACTAAAACTAGAGAAATCTTACAATAGTTAAGACTACTTCATTCAATATATTTTTCTATAAATTTCATAAACTGTTCAAAAGATTGATTTTTGAAAAACACATATTAGCTAAAATGGATGAATTGGTTGTTTGGAAAAATGATAATTATGAGAAAATATTTTAAGAAAATTAACTAAGGGGCCCTATATTAAAGCAATGATGTCAAACACCCTCTGGGCTTACTATTGCGTTGGCTGAAAAGTTCATTCATGTTTTTCTATAAGAGCTGATAGAAAAATCCAAATGAACTTTTTGGCCAGTCCCATACTAAGTTATTAGAATATTCCTGATGAGTCCTAAATTGATATGAATCATACACACTGTTTCCTTTATACTTATGAGCCAATGAAGCACACTGATACCATGCTTGTATTTTATGTATACTTGGTATGGACTTCCCTGGTGGCTCAGATGGTAAAGAATCCGCCTGCAATGCAGGAGACCTGGATTCAATCCCTGGGTTGGGAAGATCCCCTGGAGAAGGGCATGGCAACCCACTCTAGTATTCTAGCCTGGAGAATCCCCATGGGCATAGATGCCTGGCAGGCTACAGTCCATGGGATCTCAAGGAGTAGGGCATGACTAAGCACAGCATATTCAAGCTGGTTTTACAAAAGACAGAGGAACCAGATCAAATTGTGAACATCTGCTGGATCATCAAAACAGCAAGAGAGATACAGAAAAACATGTATTTCTGCTTTACTGACTATGTCAAAGCCTTTGACTGTGTGGATCATAATAAACTGTGGAAAATTCTGAAGGAGATGGGAATACCAGACCACCTGACCAGTCTCTTGAGAAACCTGTATGCAGGTCAGGAAGCAATGGTTAGAACTGGACATGCAACAACAGACTGGTTCCAAAAAGGAAAAGGAGTATGTCAAGGCTGTATATTGTCACCCTGCTTACTTCACTTATATCCAGAGTACATCATGAGAAATGCTGGGCTGGAGGAAGTACAAGCTGGAATCAAGATTCCTGGGAGAAATACCAATAGCCTCATATGTAGATGACATCACCCTTAATGCAGAAAGTGAAGAGGAATTAAAAAGCCTCTTGATGAAAGTGAAAGAGGAGAGTGAAAAAGTTGGCTTAAAGCTCAACATTCAGAAAACTAAGATCATGGCATCCGGTCCCATCACTTTATGGCAAATAGATGGGGAAACAGTGGCTGACTTTTTTTGGGGGGGAGGGGGCTCCAAAATCACTTCAAATGGTGATTGCAGCCATGAAATGAAAAGATGCTTACTCCTTGGAAGGAAAGTTATGAGCAACCTAGATAGCATATTAAAAAGCAGAGACATTACTTTGCCAACAAAGGTCCATCTAGTCAAGGCCATGGTTTTTCCAGCAGTCATGTATGGATGTGAGAGTTGGACTATAAGGAAAGCTGAGCGTGGAAGAATTGATGCTTTTGAACTGTTGTGTTGGAGAAGACTCTTGAGAGTCCCTTGGACTACAAAGAGTTCCAACCAGTCCATCCTAAAGGAGATCAGTCCTGGGTGTTCACTGGAAGGACTGATGTTGAAGCTGAAACTCCAATACTTTGGCTACCCGATGCGAAGAGCTGACTCATTGGAAAAGACCCTGATACTGGGAAAGATTGAGGGCTGGAGGAGAAGGGGATGACAGAGGATGAGATGGTTGGATAGCATCACCAACTCAATGGACATAAGTTTGGGTAGGCTCTGGGAGGTGGTGATGGACAAGGAGGCCTGGTGTGCTGCAGTTCATGGGGTCACAAAGAGTTGGACATGACTGAGCAACTGACCTGACCTGACCTGAAGCACAGCACACAGCATACCTAGTATCCTATCCCTAGTAGCCTGCTAACTAAGTTTTAAGTTTTACTAAACTTTGGAACTCATCAAGTAAAATTGGAGTATTTAGAGATTGTATGAGAAACATGATTTAATATTCTCTAGAAAGGTAAGTTTTATTTTCAAAACATTTTCAATTATCTTTTTTTTTTTTGGTCTTTTTTTTCTTTTCCTCCTGCTTCAGAATTTGGCAAAATTCTTTAGGAAACAGCATGCATTTAAGGCCCCCAATATCCTGCTCCAAAATCTTTTATTTTCTCTAAGTCCTAAGAATGGACTTCCTGAAGTGTAGCATTCTTCGTACAAATGCCCTTTGGGAAAATGTGGCTGTCATTTTATTTCTCTTGGTTTATCCTCTCTCAGAAGGTCTTAACCCTCCAATTCCTCAGGATCTCTTTGAACTTTCAAAGAAATCATTTCTGAGTTTTTTTTTTTTTCTTTTCTTGTGATCTGATAAGAGCAATGATCTCTACGTTATCTGCACACAAAAATTGCTCTGACTTAGAAAAAAATCAATTATATTTGATGAAAGTCTCTTTGCGTCATTCTCTAAATGTGTGTTTCCACAATACTTTGGCAATACAACTGTACTGAGAAACCAGCACCATGTATAGGCCACCTGGGATTTAAAAATTATTATAAAAATAAGTATAAAAATATGCAGAGAGCCTGTTATTAGAGCAGTTATGTTCTTTTTCAGTTATTTATTGCTTCAACCTGTTGCCATGGCTCTTCTGTTCACTGACTTAATTGCCTGTTATATTCCTTTTTAGTTAGAATAGAAATTAGTATATGTTTTGGTTGGAGGCAATAAAAATACAAGAACTTAGTTCTCAAGGTTCATATTAATACAGAGATATATAAAGTGTAAAAAAATAATCCACAACATCTGTACAAAACAGTATTCTTAAAATGCTAGAAAATTCACTCAGTATACTTACTATATAATGCAAAATTTACCTCCCCTATCCCCTTTTATCCTCTTCTACCCCAGTCCTTCTTTCAAAATGATTACCACTGTTACCATTTTTTGTAATTTCTTACCAAAGAATAGAAAACAGAAAGAAACATCCCTATCTATTTTTAATTTTATGCAAAAGAAATAATTGCATACTACTTAAAGTCATTTGGGGATGTAGTCATTAAGTAATTTTTTTTTTTTACTGTCTATCATGTTTTTGAAATTGAATTCTAACTTTGTCATTTTTGGCTTATGACCTCTCTCTTTCAATTTCTTCATATTAAAAAATAATTAACAAATAAATGCACCTATTTCATAGAGTATTTGTGAGAATTAAGTTGCTGCATGTAAAAGTACTTGTAAATTCTTGCCTGATAGATAATAAGCATGATATAAATTTTTATTATTGTTCTCAGTATTATTATATTTTGTGTACGATTTTAGACACAGGATTTTTTAGTAACAAGACTGGCAAAGACTTTGATTAAAAGAAGCATACATTCACATGGGGATGGACGTGGAGCAGATAATTAACAAGTTAACTAACTAATAGGTAAAACAGTAACATCAACTAGGGACATGAGCCATGCAGATAATAAAACGTTGATACAATAGACTAGGATCAATTGAAGAGAGGTATTATCAAGCTGATTCTGATACAATGGTTGTAGAAGGTCTCTGAGATAGTGATATTTGTGCTGGGATGTTAAAAAAGTATAGCCTCATGGGGATGATAAGAAACATATTTTAGGTAGAGAAAATAGAAAATAAAACAAAGTCTCTGATAGGAGAATGAGTTTGATGGTTAAAGGAAAAATGTCAGTGTGGCTAAAAAGCCTGGGGGAGTGATATAAGGAACAGGATGTATAAAACATGGGGAGAATACCTGTTGTGCTATTGTTGCTGTTTAGTTGCTAAGTCACGTCTGACTCTTGTGACCCACAGACTGTAGCCCACCAGGCTTCTCTATCCTTGGGATTTCCCAGACAAGAATATTGAATTGGGTTGCCATTTTCTATTCCTGGGGATTTTCCCTGTCCAAGGTTGAAACCAGCCTCTCCTGCATTAGCAGGTAGGTTCTTTACCACTGAGCCACCAGGGAAGCCCTAGACTATCTGTTATTGGTCATACTAGTACAGCTTCTTGCCCTTTTACTCTGCACAACTCAAGTGGGACAAACTTCACAGAGTAAGTGCTTCCATTTGTTGGAAATCTGGTGATAAAAGGCTGCATCCAAGTGTTCACCAGGGGAGTCCTTTCCTCAGGGCAATGCAGTGTGATGGAACCCAATCAAAGGGGCCATCTTACTAAGTTGAGAAGGCAAATACTGTATCATAGCTCAGGGCTTCAGGGCTGCTGAAGTGGCTGAAAAGTGCAAAGGTCAAGAGAGATAGGTCTGCAGGAGGGTGAAGAAAGGTGGAGGGGTGAACTAAGAATCTGCAAATGGGATACAATAACAAAGCTTTGACAGAGAGGTTGACTTCAGATATACTGGATAAGACTCCATAAGGCCTAGCAAAGAGTAGCTGCTCTGGGGTTGAGAGCAGAATGGATATCAAAGGCCAAGCATTTTTCAGATAAGACAATGAAAGAAATTCTAGGACACAGGAAGGATTCAAGCCTTGACAAATATTTTATAAAAGGATTGATGGTAAATATTCTTCTCACATATGCTTTTCTTTTTTTTGGTAAATCTTCATCAATATAAAAAAATTCTTACCTACAGACAAAAACAAGATATTGGATTTGTCACCTTGATCTAGTTTGCCAACATCTATAAGTAGTATAAGATCTATGCTGCAAGGCTAAGAGTACAACTAAAATAGATCCACCCCTATAAAGAATAAATTCAAATTAAGTCTAATGATCAAAAACATTCCAAAATAATTTAACTGCTTAATAGAAAGGAAAATCAAAATTCTTTAAAGCAAAATATTATGTTTTATACTACAGTGCATCAATTTTTACATGAGTATATTATCAACAATTTACAACATAAACCCCAAAACATGTATATACACAACAAAATGTGACCTATAATCAGAAAAGTGAAAGAGACAATAGAAACAGATGCCAAAATTACCCAGATGTTAGAATTAGCAGACAGAGATTTAAAATGTCTATTATAAATATGTTCAAGGATTTAGAAAAAAGCATGGTCATATTGAGTGAACATATGGGAACTCTCAACAGAGAAATGAGAACTATTTAAAAAGAAACCAAACTGAATTTTAAGAACTAAATTATAAAATATAGGGGATGAAAAATTCACTAGAAGCTTAACATCACGTTGGAGACACCAGAAGAAAACAAATCAATACAAATAATCTAATGTAAATAAGAGAAAAATAGGCTGAAAAATAAGCAAAAGAGCCACAGTGACAGGGAGGACGTTATCAGGAAGTGTAAATGTAACTGGAGTCTCAGAAGAAGAAGAGTACACAAAGAGGCAGAAAAACAAAAAATACCTGAGGAATTTGTAGTTAAAAATTCTCAAATTTGGTGAAAAACCGTTCAACTTAGAAATGCATGAACTTCAATGAACCTCAAGCAGGATGAAAACAAAGGCATACACAGCATGCCTAGAAATATCATCATCAAGCTACTGAAAAGCAAAGATAAAGAGAAACTCCTAAAAAACCAATCAGAGAAGAAAGGCATGCTATAAAAGAGAGAAGCTAAGACAAATTTTGAAAAAAAGCAGTGAACATAAAAAACACATGCTTAAATATAAACATATCACTGTATTGTTCTCATTTTGATTTCTTTGAAAAACAACAAAATTTTAGTATGCCAGTTTTTAAAGTCCAACAGAACCTTTCTTTGCTATTGATTAATATCTCTGCACAAAATAAAAGATGAACTATCTCAGGTTTCTGAAAACTAAGAAACAAGAAGGTGAATTGAAAAGGAAAGCTAAAACTTGAAGAGGCAGCGAGTACAGAGGTGAGTTATTCATTTAACTTTAGTTTTTTCTAAATATATAATCATGGCTTTGAGCTGAGTCTAGGCACACTGACAGACCTTCTGTGAAAGAAAAATCAGATAAAACTCCAACAGAAACCCCATTTTTCTGGCTGTTGGGGGAGTGTGTAATTTTGTCAGTTCTGTCTTATCACAACAAAAATTTGAAGCAATGGACATTAAAGCCCTTAGCGTGACACAGCTCTCAGACAGATCAGTGTTACAGCTCCGTGTTACAGCTCAGTTTTATTTAAATAAAGGAAAATACATCCTGGAGACATGAGGGCATGCCGACCCAAAAGAGGCAAAGAGACTAGAGCGAGGGGGAGGGGAGAAGAAAAAGAGAGAGAGAGAGAGAGAGAGTGCACATGCACATGCGTGAGAGAGCCCTGGCCCTTTGGCCTCCTTTTATATGTTTTTCCCTCCCCCTGGGCCTGCCCTATGTAAATTGGGCCAGCCAAGAGTGCTGTTTGTTCTACTTGAGGTCCTCACTCCAGTCCTCAGACCTTCCTTTGTTCTATTTTTCGAGGGCTTTTCCCTTCCTTGTCTTTTAGCCACCACCATTCTGGACTCCTTTTTCCCATTCTAACTACCTAACATGGCCAAAGGAACCTCCTCTGAAAACAGAAAGCTAATGAGGGAGTATTTCTTTTGTTTATTTATACTTTTTTTTTCTCTTAGCTTTCATCCAAAGTCAAGCCCAAAGTTTTCAAAAATATAATTTAAACTTCTACTTTAAAGATGTGGGATACAGAAAACTAAACCAAATTAAAAGAAAGCAGATTGAAGTAAATAATAAAGATGAGCACAAATCAGTGAAATTGAAGTCATAAAAATAATATAGAAAACCTAGAAAATGAAAAGCTGGTTTTCTAAGTATATGGTTGGGAAAAGTAAGGTAGAAGAGGTAAACTACCAGTATAAGGAATGAAAAAACTCTAGATATTTTGAAAGTATAATAAGGAAATACAACAAAAAATGTACACCTAGTTTGCTTAATGATAAATAACAAAGAAATCTCATAATAAAGTTTTTACTGTGAATGAGTGATAAATTTAGCAAAAATATGACATTTGGATACCCCCAGCAATATTCACTTAGTAGCAAGGAGGAAATAAAGCCAAATTTCATTGAAAGATGTTTTCAACTTTTGGAATAGCTTGTCTAATAGAATTTTCTGCCATGATATATTAATACAATAAGCAGTCTCAAACATAGTCATGGTAGTCTTTGGAACTGCTGCATTTAAGAACTGGAATTTTAAATTTTATATACTTTAAGTGACTTAAATTATGTTTATCTTGCCAACTAAAAAATATAGTCACAACCTGAAAGCAGAGAGTCTTATTTGGTAGGAATGTTTAGGACTCTGAACTGGGCAGACAGTCTCTCAGTAGCTCTGAGAAAACTGCTCCAAGGAGGCAGGAGGGGAAGTCAGGCTATATACAAGTTTGCAACAAAGGGAGCAGGCAACCTGAGCACCGAAGATCAGGTATCAAGTTAAGGAATTTAGCATTCTCAGCATGGGAAGGTGCAAGCCTCTGCTGCTGCTAAGTCTCTTCAGTCATGTCCAACTCTGTGCGACCCCATAGATGGCAGCCCACTAGGCTCCTCTTCCATGGGATTCTTTAGGCAAGAATACTGGAGTGGGTTGCCATTTCCTTCTCCATTCATTGCTTTCACATGCACCTCAGCTATCTAGGGCCAAACCTATTTCCTTGTCCACCTTGCTCCTTGCATTCCTCCAACTCCTCAACAATCACCATGAGGAGGCAGCATCCTCTGGATCGCAGTTTTGGGAGCCCTCATTCACATTTTGGGGCCAGATATCTTCATTTAAGTCTTTCCCCATGGTCATAAGTTTGATGGTATTTGGGAGACATTTCATGACTTTTTTTTTTTTTTTTTTTGGTCCCACAGTGCTGGGAGGCTCATCCCAGATCAGGTGAAGCTCCTCTTTGATAAATCATTCAAGGTGTTAATTTCCATTGATAAATAACAAAAGATTCTCTGGGTCTTCTAACCTAATAGGATCCAGGAGATATTTCCCTTGTTGATTCTTCCAATACCTAGAACCACACTATTACAATTATTCTACATTATAAATGTGATCTATTTCTTTAAGATGTTTAGCTATCATTAACTTGGCTGGAGACCTGGTTATACATTACAGAATACAAAAGACAATGATCTTATAAAATAAACAGATTACAAGTAATACATGAGGAAATTTACAAATAAACCTGCAAGACCAAGTGGTGGGGAGGAAGTGGCAGTTTTAAATCTAAACTGCTGAGAATGTTCCCTCAGCCAAACTTTATAGATAATACTCCTTAATCATCCGAACAATCAACTTTAAGGTATTCCGACCGTTTGTTAACTAGCAAGTTTATATCTATATTGTAATACCCAGTTCATATCTAAGCTTTTAGTAAAGCGAGGAGGTCTCTAGTTTATGTCTGTGTGTTAGATTTCAAAAAGGTCATCAGTCTACAAGAAGTTGAGAAAGCCCTGAAGATTTTCATGTCTTGGCTTGGCATTAACAATCACACTGTCAAGTGTGGCCTTTAGAGAAAGTTTGACCTACTGGAAAACAGGCATTTCAGCTGGAGCCTCTGTGGAGGAATTCACTTGATGGGCAGTTTGAAGCAGGAAAAAAAAAATTCTCTGCCTAATTCTCAGAAAGATTCTTTACATGCCAAATTTCCTCTTTCATTTAGAAAAAGAACAAAAGGAAAAAAGAAGTGAATATATTAATTCAGCACTTACAGTCATTATGCAAACTCATAAATTTAAAGTCTTTAGAGCTTACCTCTTGGTGTAGTCTATTCTATTGTTCTTCCATTTGAGGGTATTAAAAAAAAAATGAAAGCATTGGAATAGGAAAGAAAGACAAGTTAAAATTCAAGTTTGCATTCTGAGTACTCCATTCATAATAAAAGTGAGATCAACAGTATTTTGAAAACTTTGGCTTTGAAACAAAATTATCTAAAATAGATGAGTGTTACTAGGAAAATCTTCTCTGTAAAAAGCTGATATTTTGATATACATTTTTTCCTTGCTTACCTCAATTTTTTTCCAAAGGTAAAATTTCTTTTTCTCTAAATTGAGTTTTATCTTTGTTCCATATTAAAAATTCACAACCATATTATTTTATATTAATTATTATTTTTTTCTACTTTTTCAGTATTTCTGAGATAGGAAGGAAGGGGGCAGGACAGTACTTTAAAAATAGTTACATAGAGTATCACAAAAGCTAGCTAGAATCTACTAGGCTCAAGATGGTGAAGGATTTGACTTCAAGAAGAATTTGAGTTTCATTATACACTCACTGTAACTCATTAGCATGCGAAATGTCTCACCTACAGGCACCATGACAGTTCTGAGACTGACCATAAAAAGCCAAAAAGTGGGCAATGGCCTAGTTCCTGAAAATCCCCACCCCTTCCCCAAAATGGTTGAAATAAACCTCCTACTTATTAACCCATGAAATTATCCAGTCCGTAAAAAATAACAACCTCGTACCCAGAGGCCATATTGCCTCTGAGACAGCCCTCATCCTGTCCATGGAGTGTGTAGCTCCCTGAATAAATCCACTATCACTCTACTTTGGCTCCCTTTTCAATTCTGTCCTGTGCTCGGCCAAAGACCCTCACTTGGCAGCCTGTCCTAGGGACTTTCCAGAGTCCTGGGATGTGACTAATCTCTCATGCCCCATTCTCCTGTAACATCTTTACTATGCTTCTAAAACATAAAAATTTCATATACTGATAGGAGTAGATACAAGAGAGTAAAAGCAAGATGTTAAGATGAAAGTAAAAAATAATGATTAACAACTCAAAAAATTATTCTGTAAAGTTGACCAAATAAATGAGGCTAGAACTGCAATTATGGGAACATGCTATTGTTATTTTTTAATGTTGGGACTTTATGTTGTGTTTGATATTAGTGAGAATAATGTAGTAGCAAGGGAAAGAACTACACTAAAGCAGAGATGAGAAGGAACAATGTCCTGGAGAAGAGAAGCAGAGATGAGGTCAAGAGCAAAAGCGAAGAATCTGGTCCTAGATAGCAGCATCAAAGAGCTTATTTACCATAACAAAAGAGAAGGTAAACTATGCGGATTCAGTGCCAGCTGGCTATTGAGTTATATTGTGTGTGGGTAGGGAGGCTGTCAAAAAATCTTAAGAAAAAAGTCATGTAGGGTTGATTAGCATTACAGGACAGATTTCCAGGCATTTCATAGGATCATTTACTGTGTCCTTTCCATAACAATTAGCCAATTGAATGTGATTTTTCATGCTCATCCTTTTATGTCACTTTCAATAAAATCAAAGTCATTACATATCCTTCTGCCTGCATCACTTTGCCTCAGTTTACTCCATCTACTACATTCTTTTCTCTAGTGTTCACATGGCCTACTGCCTCTTGTTGGTCAGTTCCTTCCTCAAAGACCCCCTTTTCAGAACTCTCTGACTGCCTCATAAAAAATAGCACCCCCCCTCCAAAGATTATTCTTTATCTCATTACCCATATTTTTTTATCTAAGCATTTATAACCTTGTGATGTATTTGAGTATAATTCACTTATATAGTTCCTTTTTTTTTATTTCCAGTCTTCTAACCTAAAATATAAGCTCTATGAAGGAAAGGCTTTTTTCATTATTGTATCTTCCAAAGCTTAAACTTTACAGATAGTAGACTCTCAATATTCCAGCTGAATTAATACATTTTCTCTTAACATCCTTAAATTTCTCTATTACATAGCAAATAAATTATTTTGCAAAAAAAAAAGTTATTTTTATGTATCTGTTTTTATTCTTTATATAAAGTAAATAGCCATATACTATACTGAGTGATTTCATATGCTTTATGAAAATGCATTGTGCCAAACATGCTTAATAGAAGCTTAAAATATCAATTGATGAATTATTGATGATATACTAATTTTCTTTACCCTTCTTCTTACGAACTGAAATATTTTTTTAGAACTACCTTTGGCAAAGGCTTTATGAGTCACTAGAATAAATAATGTGTTGTTACTGATTTTTATTTTTTCTTGGAACTTTTTGAAATTTTATTTGAATATCAATTCATGTATGTTTGTGTATATATGTTTATTTTTATTTGGAAATAGTATATTCAGAGTTGCTGATAACAGATGGTAAATTTTTATCATTGCATGTAATATTAAGTAGTGTTTACTCTCCATGGGAAAAACAAATATAACACCACACGTCAGCTAAAATATCCAGTCTAGTGACAGAATTCAGAAGATGTTTAATATGTGCCATGCACTGAGAGGAAAGGGTTCAGTAAATGATCTGTAAATAACTCCTTGTTAAATAAAGGGACTAAAGTAGTAGAGGGCCTAGTACAAAAAATATCATAGATATTTCCTCATTCCAACTGATGTTGGCATACTTAAATATTCTATTATTTTGTTGTTCAGTCACTCAGTCATGTCAGACTGTGACGCCTGGACTGCAACACACCAGGCTTTCTTGTCCATCACCATCTCCCAGAGCTTGCTCAAATTTATGAACATTGAGTCGGTGATGCCATTTAACCATTTCATCTTCTGCCATCCCCTTCTCCTCCTGCCTTCAATCTTTCCCAGCATCAGGGTCTTTTCCAATGAGTCATGTGGCCAAATTATTAGAGCTTCAGCTTCAGCATCAGTCCTTCCAATAAATATTCAGGATTGATTTTCTTTAGGATTGATTTGTTTTGATCTCCTTGCAGTCCAAGGGACTTTCAAGAGTCTTCTCCAACACCATAGTTCAAACGCATCAATTCTCCAGTGCTCAGCTTTCTTTATGGTCCAACTCTCACATACATACATGACTACTGGAAAAACCATAGCTTTGATTAGATGGACCTTTGTTGGCAAAGTAATGTCTCTGCTTTTTAATATGCTATATAGGTTGTGCATAGCTTTTCTTCCAAGGAGCAATTAAAAGCTTCTTTTAATTTCATGGCTGCAGTCACCAACTGCAGTGATTTGGGAGCCCAGGAAAATAAAGTCTGTCACTATTTCCATTGTTTCCTAATCTATTTGTCAGGCTTCAAGTGGTGTCATGGTAAAGAGTCTGACTGCCAATGCAGGAGCATTAAGAGTCCCACATTCAATCCCTGGGTCAGGAAGATCCCATGAGGAGGAAATGGTAACCCACTTCAATGTTCTTGCCTGCAAAATTTCATGGACAGAGGTGCCTGCTGGTTATAGTTCAGGGGGTCGTAAAGAGTTGGGCATGACTGAGCACACACACGCACACACACACACACACACACACACGTTAGGCTGCAACTGTTTCTGACTTGAGAGACTCCTGAGTCAGAAGTGAGGACAGAATATTACTCTCAGCAACTTCATGAGTCAGAGGAGCTCATGAAATTTTGTGTTAGTTACCTGAGACCTGAATCCCACAAGACAACAACAAAAGGGCTAGATGAAATATGCCCATGCAATAGGCAGTAGGCTGTGCTACAGGAGAGGAACCTCAAGATTAAGAATCTAAAGCTTCTATAATGGTTAACCATGCCTGCCTTTTGCTCTGAGAAGAGGCAACATCACTACTTTCAAAGACTCTAAGCAAGCCTACCCTTTGCTCTGGAGAAATACTTTATTTCTAACTTTCAGTGTTGTACACTCTTCAACATCTTTGAAAAGGTCACTTGGAAAATTGTACAGTCAGTGCCTTTCTTCCAAAACATGAAGACACACAAGAGACACACGGAGAATTGTCTCCCAACAGTTATTCTATCATGTTAGTCAATGTTATCAAGAGTAGTCTGTGATTCTGCATATACTATGCTGGACTCTGCCTCCTGGACTGCTTTAGGTCAGGGCTGATATGAAGTTTACAATTTTACCTAAAAACTAAAATTCAAACAAAGTTTAAAAGAAGTGTGTCTACTGTCCATTGTGGCCACAATATTCTACTGTTTGTTTAGTTGTTTTATTTCTTTTAAAAAAAACTATACGTCATTCTGTGAGGATAGAGTTTTCATGTACTTATATTAAAGAGCAAAGTTGATGATTATTAAAATTGAACTTACTTTTTCAAACTTATTTAAATTAAGTGAATGAAATTTTTGAGTCAGAAAGATTCAGAATGTACTTAATCTTAAATTTGAATCATGCAACTGCTACTAAAATAACATATAGCTTAAGACAATGCATGCATATTAAAATACTGAATTGTTCATTAACTTTCCACATTTGAATGGAAAACTCTGTGAGAGGCCATCAAGCACTAAATTATAGTGCTGGTCTTTTCTTGGTGGTTGACATATTTATTTGTAATTTCCCCTGACAACGATTTATTTATTTTTGGCTGCTCAGCTGTGGAATTTTGATTCCCAGACCAGGGATTGAACCTGGCCCCTCAGCTTTGAGGGCACAGAATTCAAATCACTGGACCATCAGGGAATTCTCTCCTATGACAATCTGAGAATCTTAGAAAAAAGAGAAATTATCTCTTCTGAATTTGGCGGGGGTGGGGGGGGCGGTGTCAAAGCTTGGTGTTGGATTTAATGTGATTGTGATATCTATTGTAGAGCATTAAATTAAATGATTATTGTCACCATAACTGTAAAAATGGATGGTACTTCTTTAGCATATATTTTGTACAAGGCATATGGTTAATTTTTGCTTTATGTTTTATCTCTTTTATTTCTAACAGTGTCTTTTTAGGCAGGTAGTACATCATTTTTGAGAAAAAAAAGTATGTAGCATACAGAGGTTAAGAAACTAAAGCATGTGGCTGTGTGCTAAATCGCTTCAGTTGTGTCCACCTCTTTGTGATCCTATGGGCTGCAGCCTGTCAGGCTCCTCTGTCCATGGGATTCTCCAGGCATGAATGCTGGAGTTGGAGGTTCTGATGTATATACAGTCAAACAACCAGAAAGAAACACAGCCTCTTGAAGGCATTACTTCAACCTCCTTTTTCTTTCCATTCAAGAGCAACAGTTGCATAATGGTGGCCTCCAGATGGGTGGGGAAAACACCCAACTTGGCAACCTGACACACTATTTCATAGCAATGACAGAAATAGTTAACGTTGATTAAGAAATTTTTTTCTGGCAAAATTGGGTATCTCAATGCCATATGGTAATTTTGTGATAGAATCTGGCAAAAATTTTACTTTCCAATGAATCTATGACAGGAATCCTGATTCATTAAAGTGCACTTGATGTCAATTATATTTTGGAAATACTTTCCAGCAGATTGAACCATGGCTGTGGTTCATTTTAAATAAAACTCACTCTAAATAAAGCCAAACATCTTAAGGCTTAAATTAGAATGTGATAAAATACTTCATAACAAAAGATTCTTCACAGTATAAACCAATTTACTAAAGGGTAATCCTAAGTGGGTGGCACTACTGGTCAAGGGCCCACCTGCAGTGCAGGAGACATAAGAAATGCAGGTTCCATTCCAGGGTTGGGAAGGCCCCCTGGAGTAGGATATGGCAACCTATTCCAGTATTCTTGCCTGGAGACTCCCATGGACAGAGGAACCTACAGTCCATAGATTTGCAGAGAGTTGGACATGACTGAAGCAACTTAGCATGCACACTAAGTGGTAACTCTCCTCTGAGCTTTATAGAAACCTTAACCTTACTTAATACACACACACACATATATAGCAGGTTTTATAAAATGTATGCATAATTTGTGTTGAATTTGTTTTTTAAAATAGAGTCACAAAATAATTCATTAGTCCTTGAAAAACATTTATTCAAACCCCTAATTTTACAAATGAACATAACAACAGCCAAAGTGACCCCCAAAACTACTTCTATATTTTTATTGATTTTTGTCTGATATATCAAAAATCTTTTTTATCCCCTTCAATGCATCATTTGTCTAATATTTATATTGTTCTGTCATTTTTGCTGTTAATTTTTCCTACTTGCAACTTTTTGGACCACTATATTTGTATATCTGGTAGAAGCATATTTTTATTATAACAGTATTATACCATTGCCATTTTCAGTCTATCAATTAGTATCTTTTAACAGGATGGTTTAGTTTAACTAAAATAATATTGATTCTGATTTTTAGAACTTCTATTTTCTTGTCTGTTTTCATATCAGTCTTGGCACCCCTTTAAAGACTTTTTTAGATTGAATTTTTTATACCTTTGCTTTTTTTTATTAATTTGATAATCACACCTATTCTTTTACTTTTTATAAATAAAATTGTTGACTTCCACATAAAATATCAAATTTGATAATTTTTATAGTTGCAAATTAAAACCTAGCATATCTACTTGATTTTATCTATAAATATGTTGGTTCTTTTGTTATAGCCTTGATTTCTTTGACTCTATGTTGAAAATTGCATTATCAAAGGCTTCCTATGGTTTTAAACCAACAGATCTCCTTATGTAGTATTTTGAATCTATTTGGTTATGATTATATTAAAATTTATTTTCTTGCTCTTGCTGATAGCACCTCTTTCTATAGAACATCTTGCTTTCCCAGCATCCCCTAAACAGAGTCAGAGCTGAGAAGACATGTTTTCCATCAGAGTTCTTCTGACATATTATGAATATGAAACACCGACAGTCACTACTACTCAGGAATTTTTGTCTCCAGTTTGGCTTCCCATTATCCTGTGCTTACGATCTTATTTTTTAAAATGTATTTTTACTATTGTATTATTTTTTCTTACATATAGTCCATTAAATCTGAAACTCTAGATGAATACACACAAGAACCCTGCTGACCTTGTCACATATTTACTGCTGTGTATTTTTTTTCTTTCAAACCATTTCAGTGTTTGATGTTGATAAGAAATCATCTAGCATATTTAGTGCAACTCAAGTCCTGCATCCCAGCTCAGATGTTATTCTCTTTAATTATTTAATCAGTTCATAATACAGCTTGTCAAATGAGGAAGAGCATTTTTTGAAATCACTTATTCTAATTATTTGAAAGAAAAGAGAAAATCTCAAACCACTTTTCCTTATTCTTAAGTTGATGTTACTGGTGGATAAGAAAGCATCATTATACTTTTTGAAAACTTCTACCTCCATTTATTTGGAATTTCATCATACTCTGCCTTGTGATACTATCTGCACAGTTTTACTAAGCTATAATTAACTTTGTTTATCATTTGGCTTAATATTTCACCTTTATAGGAATTTTCATTCTAACTGATAAATACACTGACAAAAGTGATGAGACTGCTATATTTTCTCATAACCACTAAGACTGTGCATCAAATATTTTGAATATCTGACAAGTACTTGTAATTAATTCACACAGCTTAATTTTATAATTTATACTTGAAGACTATATCATCTATCATTTTCTAAAGTCAAATAAACCCAACCTATTCAATCTTCTCCACAGTACTTCTGTGTTAACATTTCTGCTACTACTCTTACACTAGTTTTAATTTCTTCAAATATGTAGAGATTATAAGAGGACATCACACTTCAATAATTGTAGCAGCATGCCAAATATAATAAAATGGCTGTTTCCTGGCTCTTGGCCACTGAATTTTTGTCATACATTCCATAATTTGTTAACAATATAACAACATGACTGATTGACAAGGTGTTTTACTCAGTGGATTACAATTTAATGATGTTCTTTTGTCAAATGGGTTATTTTCTATAATGGCATTATTTTCTTCTCTCACCATCCACCATACATATGTACATATACATACACACACATCACAAACATCAAATACAAATATATGGCATACCAGTCTTTTGATGGGCACTTGTGGTGCCTTATAAGTGCAAACATGTTTATTTTGAAAGAACAGGAAATAATTAAAGGAAATATTATTTTGGAACTGAATCTAATACATAAGGGAACTATAACTATAAAGGAGGAATCAATATGTATTCCTAGATTCTAAGGTATCTTAGGTCCATTCTAGATCTTCAGAATGAATTATAAATAGTCTACAAGAAACTCTAGCATCTCTTATAATCAATAAAAGGTGTGTATGTATATATAAATATATATACTCAAAACCACTAATTGTCATGCATACACACATATTATATGTGAAGTTTTAATTTGGTTTAATTTAAAATTAAATTGGAGGTTTAATTTAAATTTATTATGGTGAAATTTTCAACGATATTCCTCTTTTGATGTTCAAGAAGTTTTCAGGTAATTGTATGGAACTACCAATTGATTTCATACATCTTATTATTTCAACTAAAATATTATTGCTTTCCTATTATTTTTTCTTTTAAATTTGTAGTTTTTTTCAACCATCGCCTCTATTCTGAGACTGCTGGATGAGATTAATAAGAGGGACAAAGAATGAAATGTCAAAATAATAGAAACATAAAACAGTTTCCTGGAGAGTAGGAAAGAAATAATTTTGAAAAGTAACAGCAGGGCTTAACAGCAGTGTTAAACAATGCAAATACATTAAGTAATATGAGAAATAAGCACTTATCATTTTATTTGGAATTTAGTAACCTTATCTGTAGTCATTTTCTGGGATAATGGGCTTCCCTGGTAGCTCGGCTGGTAAAAAATATCCCCCTGCAATGTGGGAGACCTGGGTTTGATCACTGGGTTGGGAAGATCCCCTGGAGAAGGGAGAAGCTACCCACTCCAGTATTCTGGCCTGTAGAATTTCATGGAGTCCATGGAGTCACAAAGAGTCAGACACAACTGAGTGACTTTCACTCTGGGATAATAAGTAGAAAGTAGAATACCATCAGGTGGAACTAAATGAGAACTGAACTATAGCAGAGTACTATGTCAGGCTTCACTGGTAGCTTAGCTGGTAAAGAATCCACCTGCAATGCAGGAGACCCCGGTTCGATTTTTGGGTGGGGAAGATCCCCTGGAGGAAGGCACGTCAACCCACTCCAGCATTCTTGCCTGGAGAATTCCCATGGACAGAGGAGTCTGGCTGGCTACAGACCATGGGGTCGCAAAGAGCCAGAGTCAGACACAACTGAGCGACTAAGCACAGAGCAGCACTGAGTGTTATGTCAGGGTATTTTGGCTAAAGAAAAAAATTACTATAGACACAGCATAATCTGCTAAACCTTTTAAAAAATTTGTACTTATACACTTAAGAAAAAAATCCAGAGGGCAGAGAGAAAAAAAAAATACTGGAAAGAAATGTTTAATGACACTCTGTAAGCTTGTGAAAGGATTAGATTCCTAGAATATACAAAGGGTTTGTGAAGACAAAGAGTAAAATGTTACCCTCTTTGAAAAGCAGAAAGACTGTGCCATTGTAGACACACTTTTCCAATTGAATTAGAGAAATTTAAGGAAAACTAACCTGAAATCTTTCATAGTTTTGTATATTAAAAAGCAATTTTATCACTAATAGTGAAGGGTACACATGTACAAGGTCCTTCCTACAAAAACATCTACAAAACTGTATAAATAATTCCAAATACTGGACAATATATAGTACTATTTTGTGGAGTTGGGAAAAAAAGGAAACAAAGTGAGTCTTTATTTTAATCTGACCTTTAATGTGAGAAGCACTTTCTAGATATCTGATGAGGAAGGGCATCTCAGAGTAAGGAATGGCCTCACTGAGTTTTGGAATGGTGATCAACATTTAGTGTATCTGAGGAGGCTTGAAGTTGTAGGACAATGTTAGGAGTATACCAAGAACCCTAGAAATCTACCAAAGGGTCCCCTGAGCCCTTGCTGAGTACTAAAATGTCCCATGTGAAACTCAACAAGGGTGCATAAAGAGTGACCAGGAACTCTATGCTTGATTGGTGACTAAATTTCACAGAGTTGGAAGACTTTCCATTTTCCATCAGCTAAACTGCAGAGTTGTTTATCACTATGGAAATGCAATTCAAACCAAAGAAGGAAAACACCCTCTGTAATGGAGCTTAACCCTAGAGAAAAGCCTTCCCTAAAACTGCCTTCACAGAGTTCACAGACCTTAAAAACACTGTAAAGTTCATACTGCTTGACTGCCTGCCAGCATAAAGCTCAGCATTCTTAAAAGTGAAGTCAGTAAAATCCAGATACATACCAAAATAAAATTCTAAATATCCAGCATCTTCAAAAAATTTACTCACTATTTGAGGAAGCAGAAAAATGATCCATAGAAACAAGAAAAATTGTACAATGAAACCAAGCCTCACAGTGATGATGGGGTTAACAATTATGTTCTAATAGTGATTATAGCAAAATTCAGCTATCTAAGGCAATATGAACATGATGAGATAAATGCAAGACATAAGAAAAACTAAAGGAGCATCTAGATAAAACAATATTTTAAATCTTAAGTAGCTAGTTTAAATTAAAAGGAAATTAGACCCACTAGAAAAATTAAAAGTGTCAAGCAGTTTGCTATCTGTGTAAATGGGGGTCTCAAGATGATATGAGAAGTAGAAAAACATTTGAAGACAAAATTGCCAGGTGTTTTTCAAATTTGTGTGAGAACTATAAACCCAGAGATCCAAGATCTCAATGAGCCTCAACGGACATACATAAAAAAAAAAAAAACAACAACACAGAAAGACACACACGATAATGAAATAGATGAACATCATGATAAAAAGAAAATCACAAAAATATTGAAAGGAAAATATACATCACATGTGAAAAAAAAAAGAGAAATTTTGTACAACAGAAGATAATTGAAAAACACCTTTAGAGACATTCAAGGGGAATAAAGCCAAAATATAATTCTATATGAAGCTAAAATGTGATTAAAAAATAGGGATGAAACAAAGGTTTTTCAAAGAAAAACAGAAAATTCATTACCATTAAGCTTATTTTACAAAAAATGTTAAAGAAAGATCTTAAAGCAACAGAAAATGACAGCAAGGAGAAATGTGGATCTTCAGGAAAGAATGGAGAACAAAAATAAAGTATGTAGATATTTTTCCATTTTAAAATAATTTCAAAAGATAATTGTTGTTTAATGCAAAACTAATGAGCATGTACCATGTACCTATTATAGGTAGAAATACAATATATGATAATTATAGCACAAAAGACAGGAAATGGGCAAATACAGTACACTATAAACTTCTTCTATACATGAAGAAGAGTTGCGTCAAGCTTCTTGCATACATGAAGTGGAATACCATTTGAAAATAGACTGGAGATGAGTTAAAGATGCATATGGTAAAGCACAGTACAATCCCTAAACCTATAAAATAAAGAGACAGCGAGAGTGGATAATTATGTATTTATGGCTAAGTCCCTTTGCTGTCCACCTGAAACTATCACAATACTTTTTTTTTTTTTTTATCACAGTACTCTTGATTGGTTTTGCTCCACTATAAAAGAAAAAGTTAAAATTATATATATATATATATATATATATATATATATATATATATACACACACACACACACACACACATATACATATACATAAAATAAGCTAATAGTGGACAAAAATAAATTCCTTAAATATACTCAATAAATTCAAAGGAATCAAAGAGGATGAATTGAAAAACAAAGAACAGGTTAGTTTTCTAGAGCTGTCATAACAAAGTATCACAACCTGGGTGGCTTAAACAACAGAAATTTACTTTCTCACAATTCTGGAGGCTGGAAGTCCAAGAAGAAGGTGCTAGTAGTATTGTTTTCTCCTGACGCCTCTCTGTGGCTTGGAAATGACTGCCTTTCTTGGTGTGTCCTCACCTGGTCTTTTCTCTATGCTATGTGCTAAGCTGCTTCAATTGTATTTGTTTGTGATCCAATGGACTGTAGCCCACCAGACTCCTCTGTCCACGGGGCTCCTTCAGGCAAGAATACTGGAATGCATCACCATGTCTTCCTCCAGGGGATATTCCCAACCCAGGGATCAAACCTGCATCTCATCTCTTAAGTATCCTAACAGGTGTGTTCTTTACCACCTGGGTTCTAGTGCCACCTGGGAAGACCTTTCTCTATGTGCACACCCAACTAAAAACTGCCCCAAAATCTAAATAGACATTTCTCCAAATGAGATATATAAACTGCCAAAAACACTTGAAAAGATGCTGAGCATCATTAGCCTTCAATGAAATCAACACCGCAGTTAAGATAACACTTCATACCCCATAGTATAATTATGACCAGAAAAACAATAACAAATATTAGCAAGAATGTTGAGAAATCAGATATGTCTTACACTGCTGGTAGAACACAGTATGGTATTGCTGCTTTAGAAAAATGTCCAATAATCCTCAAGTGGTTAAACATAACGTTACTATACAATCCAGCAATTCCACTCTTAAACATATGCCCAAGATAATTGAGAAGATATGTCTTTACAAAACTTTTACACAGGTTGATAGCAGTTTTTTTTTTAAATAACAGCAAAAACAGAAAACAAAGTAAATGTCCATCTACTGATGAATAAAATGTGGCATATCTTTGTAAGTGAATATTATGTAGCAATAAAAGAAATGAAGTACTAGGACATGCTACAAAGTGGATGAATCTTGAAAATATTATGCTAAGTGTGTGACATTCTTTATGCTGCTGTAAAAAATTATCAAGAATTAGCTGGTTTAAAATTGCTAAAAATTTTCTCTTTAGATCTGAAGACTAGTAGTCTTAAATCAAGATGTTGTAAAGACTCGTTCTTCCTGGATATTTCGAGTGAGAATTCATAACATACCTATTTCCTACATTCTGGTAGCTGCCAAAGAATAGCAAGAAGAGATAAGTGATAAATGCAAAGAGATAGAGGGAAACAATAGAATGGGAGAGACTATTGGGAAAGAGATGGGAAAGAGAGCTCTTCAAGAAAACTAGAGATACCAAGGGAATATTTCATGCAAAGATGGGCACAATAAAGGGCAGAAAAAGTGTGGACCTAAAAGAAGCAGAAGATAGTAAGATATTCTCTTGGTGGAAAGATTACACAGAACTATACAAAAAAGATCTTGATGACCCAGATAACCATGATGGTGTATTCACTCACCTAGAGCCAGACATCCTGGAGTGTGAAGTCAAGTGGGCCTTAGGAAGCATCACTAGGAACAAAGCTAGTGGATGTAAAGGAATTCCAGTTGAGCTATTTCAAGTCCTAAAAGATGATGCTGTGAAAGCGCTATACTCAATATGCCAGCAAATATTGAAAACTCAGCAGTGGCCACAGGACTGGAAAATATCAGCTGTCATTCCAATCCCAAAGAAATGCAACGACAAAGAATGTTCAAATTATCACAATTGCCCTCGTTTCACACACTAGCAAAGTAATGCTCAAAATTCTCCAAGCTAGGCTTCAACAATATGTGAGTGAAGAACTTTCAGATGTTCAAGCTGGATTTAGAAAAGGCAGAGGAACAAGAAATCAAATTACCAACATCCGCTGGATCATCGAGAAAGCAAGAGAGCTCCAGAAAAACTTCTACTTCTGCTTCATTGACTATGCCAAAGCCTTTGACTGTGTGGATCACAACAAACTGTGGCAAATTCTTAGAGAGATGGGAATATCAGACCACCTGGCCTGCCTCCTGAGAAAGATTGAAGGCAGGAGTAGAAGGGGAAGACAGAGGATGAGATAGTTCATGGCATCACTGACTCGAGGACATGAGTTTGAGCAGGGCTGGGAGTTGGTGACGGACAAGGAAGCCTGGCGTGCTGCAGTCGATGGAGTCACAGAGTCAGACATGACTGAGAGACTGAACTGAACTGAGTGGCTGCCATCAATTCTAGGTGCTTTTCAGCCTGTAGAAGCATCACTTCAATCTCTGCCTCTATGTTTATTTTCCTCTGATCTTTGATAAGGCACTTGTCATTAGGGACTTAGGTTCCACCCTAATTGAGGCAATCTCATCTTGAGATCCTAAACATAATTACATATGCA
Organism: Odocoileus virginianus; assembly: GCF_023699985.2. Classification (NCBI taxonomy): domain Eukaryota; kingdom Metazoa; phylum Chordata; class Mammalia; order Artiodactyla; family Cervidae; genus Odocoileus; species Odocoileus virginianus. The sequence continues at coordinate 33,068,052 of NC_069675.1, read as the reverse complement.
AGACTTTTTCCCTTAAAATGTCATATTTCCAGGCTCTGCATATACATATCTTTTGGGAAGCCACCATTCAACTTACAATATTAAGTTAAATAATCCAGTCTAAAGGACCAGATCACCACCTATAAGAAATATCCAGAATACACAAACCTATAGAGACAGAAAGTAGCTTAACCATTACTTAGGTCTGGAGGGTGATGGTACTTGTGGAAGTAGTAAGAACTAAGTAAGAACTACTACTTGTGTAAGTAGTAAGAGCTACCACCTCTTTTGCGATAGTAAAATGTTTTAAAATGAATTGTTGTCATGTATGTACAACTCTGTGAATAGAATGAAGTCCACTGACTCCTACAGTTTAAATGGATGAATTGTGTCTTATGTGAATCATAATAAGCTATTTTAACAAATAAAGAAGAATAAAGATCCATAATAGATTATCTAAATTTCTATCCTAAGAATCCAAAAAATGGAAGAATTAAACCTGAACTAGTAGAAGGAAGGAAATAATAAATATGAATATAGAAGTGAATGAGAAAAACTTTTAAATAGAAAAAAGTCAATGATACTGAAAGCAGATTGCAATAGATGAATAAAATTGGCAAAATTTGAATCAGATTAATAAGAATAAACAGAAGACACAATGACAAATATCAGCAATAAAAGAGGAGCTATCACCACAGATGATGCAAAAATTACAGTATAATAAAATAATTTTATGAAGAACCATAAATTGTAAATCTTACAGGGTGTATACAACTTATTTAAAAAATAGTTATTAAAATCATTTATGAAAGAGTATCTGAATAGTTCTATATCTATTAAAGAAATAAAATCCATAGTTAAAAACACTCTCATAAATAAAACAGGGGCTGGTGTCTTTCCTAACAAATGACATCTGTTAAAGAAGAAATAAAACCAACTTGTGCAAACTCTTCCAGGGAAGAAGGGAAATATACCTCCCAGTGCATTTTCTAAGATACTCTAATATTGAATCAGACAAAGGTTGCACAAGACAGCAAATCTACAGACCATTATTACTCTTGAACACAGACAAAAAACCCTCATTAACTCACTAGTGAATAATATAATATATTGAAAGTTAATTAATCACAATGGAGTGGGGTTCCTTTCAGTACTGAATTTCAGTAATTATTAACATTTAAAAATCAAACAATTATCTCACCATATTAGTGGAATAAAGAAGAAAAATAACAAGATGAGCAAAGTATAGGCAGAAAAAAGCATTCAATAATGTTAATATCCATTCATGACACATCTCAGGAGTTTATAAATACCATTAAACATTCTAAATCTGACAACAGTGGCATATGACTGAGAGAGCCTAGAACTGGGGAGGCTGCAGTGAAGATCTTTAGTAGCTCACTGGTAGCTGTTTTGAACAATATTAGAATCATATGGAGAGGTATTAAAACTTTGAATTGACATCAGTTCAGTTCAGTTCAGGAACTCAGTCATGACTGACTCTTTGCAACCCAATGGACTGCAGCACACTAGGCTTCCCTGTCCATCACCAACTTGCAGAGCTTACTCAAATTCATTGAGTCGGTAATGCCATCCAACCATCTCACTCTCTGCTGTCCCCTTCGTCTCCCACTTTCAATCTTTCCCATCATCAAGGTCTTTTCAAATGAGTCAGCTCTTCACATCAGGTGGTGGCCAAAGAATTGGAGTTTCAGCTTCAGCATCAGTCCTTCCAAAGAATATTCAGGGCTGATTTCCTTTAGGATGGACTGGTTGAACCTCCTTATAGTCCAAGTGACTCTCAAGAGTCTTCTCCAACACCAGAGTTCAAAAGCATCAATTCTTCAGCACTCAGCTTTCTTTATAGTTCAACTCTCACATCCATACATGACTACTGGAAAAACCACAGCTTTGACTAGATGGACCTTTGTTGGCAAAGTAACTTCTCTGCTTTTTAATATGCTGTCTAGGTTGGTCATAACTTTCCTTCCAAGGAGCAAATGTCTTTTAATTTCATGGGTGCAGTCACCATCTGCAGTGATTTTGGAGCCCTGAAAATTAAAGTTACTCTTTCCATTGTTTCCCCATTTATTTGTCATGAAGTGATGGGACCAGATGCCATGATCTTAGTTTTCTGAATGTTGAGTTTTATGCTAGTTTTTCACTCTCCTCTTTTACTTTCATCAAGAAGCTCTTTAGTTCTTCTTCAGTTTCTGCCATAAGTGTGGTGTCTTCTGCATATCTGAGGTTATTGATATTTCTCCTGGCAATCTTGATTACAGCTTGTGCTTCATCCAGTCCAGTATTTCTCATGGTGTACTCTGCGTATAAGTTAAATAAGCAGGGTGACAATATACAGGCTTCACGTACTCCTTCCCTGATTTGGAACCAGTTTGTTGTTCCATGTCGAGTTCTAACTGCTGCTTCTTGACCTGCATACAGATTTCTCAGGAGGAGGGTCAGGTGGTCTGGTATTCCTGTCTCTTTAAGAATGTTCCACAGTTTGTTGTGATCCACACAGTCAACGGTTTTAGGGTAGTCCATTAAGCAGAAGTAGAGTTTATCTTTTTGCAATTCTCTTGCTTGTTCTATGATCCAATGGATGTTGGCAATCTAATCTCTAGTTCCTCTGCCTTTCCTAAATCCAGCTTGAACATCTTGAATTTCACAGTTCACATACTGTTGAAAGCTGGCTTGAAGAATTTTGAGCATTACTTTGCTAGCATGTGAGATGAGTGCAATTTTGCAGTATTTTGAGCATTTTTTGGCATTGCCTTTCTTTGAATTGACTTAACCCCTAAAATTAAATTTGAAACTTTGGGTTTGGGCAATTGCATTATTGAACCTCCTCTATGTAATTCTTACCTATAGTTATGAAGGATAACCCTTGTATTGATTTCGCTGTATATAATATAGAAGTCAATATCATGTATACACTTAATTATCACAAATGCAATCCACTATAATATGGATGGGCTAAAAGTAAAAATTTAACTGAGAGTCAAAGCCAAATTATTCACTGAAAAGGTATTTATCCAAGAAGCTCAATAAGCTGTCTTCAACAAGCAATGTGCTATGCGGTGCTTAGTGACTCAGTTGTTTCTGACTCTTTGCAACCCCGTGGACTGTAGCCTGCCATGCTTCTCTGTCCATAGGGATTCTCCAGGCAAGAACACTGGAGTGGGTTGCCATGCTCCGCTCCAGGAGATCTTCCCAACCCAGGAATTGAACTGGGGTCTCCTACATTGCAGCCAGATTCTTTCCCAGCTGAGCTACCAGGGAAGCTCCTCAACACATGATACTATTAGGTTAACCTAACTCATAAAGGGATTACTCAGTTGCAAGACCTCTGACTTTACATGCTTGAACTTAGAGGGAGAGAGAGAACAATTAAGAAGTATAATGAGATGTGAAATTAGTCTCAGTAATATTATTCTCTGCATTCTAATGGGTATATCTTTCCTTTTCTCCTTTGCTTTTACACTTTCCTTTTTTTTTTTTCACAGCTATTTGTAAGGCCTACTCTGACAGCCATTTTGCTTTTTTGCATTTCTTTTTCTAGGGGATGATCTTGATTCCTGTCTCCTATACAATGTCATGAACCTCCACCCATAGTTCATCAGGCACTCTGTCTATCAGATCTACTCCTTTAAATCTATTTCTCACTTCTACTGTATAGTCATAAGGAATTTGATTTAGGTCATACCTGAATGGTCTAGTGGTTTTCTCCACTTTCTTCAATTTCAGTCTGAAATTAGCAATAAAGAGTTCATGATCTGAGCCACAGTCAGCTCCCTGTCTTGTTTTTGCTGACTGCATAGAGCTTCTCCATCTTTGGCTGCAAAGAATATAATCAATCTAATTTCGGTGTTGACCATCTGGTGATGTCCATGTGTAGAGTCTTTTCCTGTGTTGTTGGAAGAGGGTGTTTGCTATGACCAGTGTGTTCTCTTGGCAGAACTCTATTGGCCTTTGCCCTGCTTCATTCTGTACTCCAAGGCCAGATTTGCCTGTTAGTCGAGGTGTTTCTTGACTTCCTACATTTGCATTCCAGTCCCCTATAATGAAAAGGACATCTTTTTGGGGTGTTAGTTCTAGAAGGTCTTGTAGGTCTTCATAGAAATGTTCAACTTCAGCTTCTTCAGTGTTACTGGCCAGGGCATAGACTTGGATTACCATGATATTGAATGGTTCGTCTTGGAAATGAACAGACATCATTCTGTCGTTTTTGAGGCTGCACCCAAGTACTGCATTTCAGACTCTTTTGTTGACTATGATGGCTACTTCATTTCTTCTAAGGGATTCCTGCCCACAGTAGTAGATATAATGGTCATCTGAGTTAAAGTCACCCATTCAAGTCCATCTTAGTTCACTGATTCCTAGAATGTCGATATTCACTCTTGTCATCTCCTGTTTGACCACTTCCAATTTGCCTTGAATCACGGACCTAATATTCCAGGTTCCTATGCAGTATTGCTATTTACAGCATTGAACCCTGCTTCCATCACCAGTCCCACTCACAACTGGGTGTTGTTTTTGCTTTGGCTCAGTCCCTTCATTCTTTCTGGAGTTATTTCTCCACTGACATCCAGTAGCATATCAGGCACTTACTGACCTGGGGAGTTCATCTTTCAGTTTCCTATCTTTTTGCCTTTTCATACTGTTCATGGGGTTCTCAAGGCAAGAACACTGAAGTGGTTTGCCATTCCCTTCTCCAGTGGACCACATTCTGTCAGACCTCTCCACCATGACCTGGCAGTCTTGGGTGGCCCCATATGGCATGGCTTAGTTTCACTGAGTTAAACAAGGCCAGAGTCCATGTGATCAGATTGGCTAGTTGTCTGTGATTATAGTTTAAGTTTGTCTACCCTCTGATCCCCTCTCTCAGTGCCTACCATCTTACTTGGGTTTCTCTTACCTTGGACATGGCATCTCTCTTCATGGCTGCTCCAGCAAAGTGCAGCCACTGCTCCTTACCTGGGAAGTGGGGTAGCTCCCCTCAGCATTTTAATGCAGAGTTCCAAAGAATAGCAAGGAGAGATAAGAAAGTCTTCCTCAATGGTCAATACAAAGAAATACAAGAGAACAATAGAATGGGAAAAACTAGAGATCTCTTCAAGAAAATTAGAGATACCAAGGGAACATTTCATGCAAAGATGAGCTCAGTAAAGGACAGAAATGGTATGGACCTAAGAGAAGCAGAAGATATTAAGAAGAGGTGGCAAGGACACACAGAAGAACTGTACAAAAAAGATCTCCACAACCCAGATAATCACGATGGTGTGATCACTCACCTAGAGTCAGACATCCTGGAATGTGAAGTCAAGTGGGCCTTAGGAAGCATCACTACAAACAAAGTGAGTGGAGGTGATGGAATTCCAGTTGAGCTATTTCAAATTCTGAAAGATAATGGTGTGAAAGTGCTGCACTCAATATGCCAGCAAATTTGGAAAACTCAGCAGTGGCCACAGGACTGGAAAAGGTCAGTTTTCATTCCAATCCCAAAGAAAGGCTATGCCAAAGAATGCTCAAACTATCGCATAATTGCACTCATCTCACACACTAGTAAAGTAATCCTTAAAATTCTCCAAGCCAGGCTTCAGCAATACATGAACTATGAACTTCCAGATGTTCAAGCTGATTTTAGAAAAGGCAGAGGAACCAGAGATCAAATTGCCAACATCCACTGGATCATAGAACAAGCAAGAGAGTTCCAGAAAAACATCTATTTCTGCTTTATTGACTATGCCAAAGCCTTTGACTGTGTGGACCACAATAAACTGTGGAAAATTCTGAAAGAGATGGGAATACCAGACCACCTGACCTGTCTCTTGAGAAACCTGTATGCAGGTCACAAAGCAACAGTTGGAACTGGGCATGGAACAACAGACTCGTTCCATATAGGAAAAGGAGTACGTCAAGGTTGTATTTTGTCACCCTGCTTATTTAACTTATATGCAGAGTACATCATAAGAAATGCTGGGCTGGATGAAGCACAAGTTGGAATCAAGATTGCTGGGAGAAATATCAATAACCTCAGATATGCAGATGACACCGCCTTTATGGCAGAAAGTGAAGAACAACTAAAGAGCCTCTTGATGAAAGTGAAAGAGGAGAATGAAAAAGTTGACTTAAAGCCCAACATTCAGAAAACTAAGATCATGGCATCTGGTCCCATCACTTAATGGCAAATAAATGGGGAAACATTGGACACAGTGGTTGACTTTATTTTTCTGGGCTCCAAAATCACTTTAGATGGTGATTGCAGCCATGAAACTAAGATGCTTACTCCTTGGAAGGAAAGTTATTACCAACCTAGACAGCATATTAAAAAGCAGAGACATTACTTTGCCAACAAAGGTCTATCTAGTCAAGGCTATGGTTTTTCCTATGGTCATGTATGGATGTGAGAGTTGGACTTTAAAGAAGGCTGAGCGCCGAAAAATTGATGCTTTTGAACTGTGGTGTTGGAGAAGACTCTTGAGAGTCCCTTGGACTATAAGGAGATCCAACCAGTCCATCCTAAAGAAGATAAGTCCTGAGTGTTCATTGGAAGATGCAAAGAGCTGATTCATTTGAAAAGAAAAGACTCTGATGCTGGGAAAGATGGAGGGCAGGAGGAGAAGGGGACGACAGAGGATGAGGTGGTTGGATGGCATCACCTACTCAATCGACATGTGTTTGGGTGGACTCCAGGCATTGGTGATGGACAGGGAGGCCTGGAGTGCTGCAGTCATGGGGTTGCAAAGAGTCAGACATGACTGAGCGACTGAACTGAGCTGAACTGAAGTGATTGTTATTCTCATATCTGATTCTCCAGAGAAGGCCTAGACACTATTACTCCCACTATCACATAGTTTCATTAGTTTCAGTGACATTTTATAGAATCAAAGTTGCTATATTAGTTGCTTGTGTGCTAATTCGCTTCAGTTTTGTCCAACTCTTTGCGACCCTATGGACTGTAACCCGTCAGGTTCCTCTCTCCATGGGATTCTCCAGGGAAGAATACGTTAGTGGGTGGCCATTTCCTCCTCCAGGGGACCTTTCCTATCGGGGGATCGAACCCAGGTCTCCTACATCTCCTGCTTGGTAGGTGGGTTCTTTATCACCAGTGCCACTTGAGAAGCCCCTAAGTCGCTTCAGTTATGTACAACTCTTTTCGACCTTTTGGACTGTATGTAGCTCGACAGGTTCCTCTGTCCATGGAATTTTCCAAGTCAAGAATACTGGAGTGGGTTGCCCTGCCTCCTCCAGTAAATCTTTCAGGCCCAGGAATCAAACTTGCATCTCTCAAGTCTCCTACGTTGGCAGAAAGATTCTTTATCACTAGTGTCACCTAGGAAGCCCTTCTATATTAGTTAGAATAGATTAATTTGCCCTGTGGCAACAAATCACTCTAAAATATCTGTGAACTGACGTCAATGACAGTTTCTTATTCCTAGAAAGCCTGCTGAATTTCTACATGATTTTCTAACATAACCATCCTCTACATGTACACAGAATGATATTGAAATCCCTAGGGTGCCATCATCCTATTAATGAACTATTTCATATCCATGGCCTATGCATTTGCTATGGCAGAGAACTGTGCATGGAATTTCCGTTCCCTCAATGCACAAGTGGCCCATATTCATTCTGTTTATCACCCATTAAACAGTAGTATATACAAGGCTTCCCTCCATCACAAGGAATAAGAGAAAAAAAGACACTGTCTGATACTAATAATTTCTTCCCCAATGAGCATAGATTGTTTATTTCCAGGTTTCTAATTCACTTGTTAGTTAATATTTTCTTTGTAGTTGGGGATTTCTCTAATAATCAGCCTGCACTGAATTTATGTAATTCCATTTATCTGATGTTAAAGCTGTCTTCCAAATAAAATATCCATTTGATTATTGCTTCAAATAAAATGAATATTCAGTATTAAAACACTGATACTGAGGTCATATTAAGATATGTTACAAGATGAAATGGAGTAATCCACAGAATAAACTAGTTATCATATCCTCCTTTACATATATTCAAGCCCAGATCTACGATAGACTATGATACTGTGATTCACTGGCTAATTATATGATTAATTTCCAGATTCTGGTCACTAGCTCCTTCTTTTTCCTCAGATCTTCAACCCAAATACTCATTAACCTTGTGGAAAGGCTCCATTGGTTATCAACACTGAAAATTTTAACTTACTTTTTCATGGTGGTAAGTGTGAAATACAGAATTTATTTCTTTTTTTTAATGTAGATTTTTTTTAAGAAATACTAATCGTTTCTAAATTCTGTGGCTTTAGCAAATACCATCATTTAAAGCTTTGTAGTGTTTATGGAATATTACTCAGCCTTTAAAAAAATTCATTTGAATCAGTTCTAATGAGATGGATGAAACTGGAGCCCATTATACAGAGTGAAGTAAGCCAGAAAAATAAAGACCAATACAGTATACTAATGCATATATATGGAATTTTAAAAGATGGTAATGATAACCCTATATGGAAAACAGGAAAAGAGACACAGATGTACAGAACAGACTTTGGGACTCTGTGGGAGAAGGCGAGGGTGGGATGTTCTGAGAGAACAGCATTGAAACAAGTATACTATCAAGGGTGAAACAGATCACCAGCCCAGGTTGGATGCATGAGACAAGTGCTCAGGGCAGGTGCACTGGGAAGACCCAGAGGGATGGGATGGGGAGGGAGGCGGGAGCGGGGATTGGGATGGGGAACACATATAAATCCATGGCTGATTCATGTCAATGTATGGCAAAAACCACTACAATATTGTAAAGTAATTAGCCTCCAACTAATAAATGAAAAAAAATATATTGTTTATATACAATGTCTATTGTACAATAAAATTTACTTAAGTACCAAGATAATACCACATGACCAAAAAATAAGCTAAAAAATAAACACAAACATACTCATTGATAGTAGAGTTAGATGACAAAGAATTAATGTCACAAAAATAGAAAGTGAAGATGTAGAAAACAGATTAATACACAGACAACTGTATCAGAGATTTTGAATTTATATAAAACAAAGTCCATGGAATTGAAAAATGCAACTTATGAAATTAAGAACTCATTATATGGATTTAAATAGTATGTTAGACACAGCAAAAGACAGGATTAGTAAACTGAAAGACATATCAGTGGATAATTCCTGAACTGAAGCAAAATAGGTAAAAGAAAATATATAAAAGACTACTAGAGATAGAGAAATATTACAGATATAACTGCAGTTTGAGAAAGAAGATGAAAAAGAAGACACGGTGCATCAACCATATTTTAAGAAATAATCCTAGCAAAATAAATATACCAGTTAATGGATTCAGAAAGCTATAGAAACTCCAACCATAAGCAAATGAAAACCCTACAGAAAGGCATAGTGTAGCAAAACTATTGGAAACAAACCAAAAGCATACTTAAAACCTTCTTAAAAAGAAAAAAACATTGCCCTCCAAGAATAATCAAAAGACTGACAGCCAAAAATCACAGATTTCAGAAAACTGTGGAAGAAGAACTCTATAAAAATGAAATAATTGCCAACTTAGAATTTTATGCTGAAACAATAGCCTTGTGAAATGAATATAAACTTTTTCAGATCACAACTAAAACAAACAAACAAGAGACTTCCCTGGTGGCTCAGTGGTAAAGAACCTGTCAGCTAATGAAGATACAGGTTTGGTTCCTGATCAGGGAAGATTCCACATGCCTCAGAGCAGCTAAGCCTGTGTGCCACAGCTATTGAGCCTGTGCTCTAGAACCTGGGAGCCAGAACTACTGAGTCCATGTGCCACAACTACTGAAGCCTGCATGCTCTAGAGCTAATGTTCTACAACAAGAGAAACCACCACAATGAGCAACCCTTGTACTGCAACTAGACAGTAGCCCCAGTCGCTGCAACTATAGAAGAGCCCACATAGCAAAAAAGATCCAATACAGCCAAAAATGAATAAGCAACAATTAAAAAAAACAAAACTAAACAAAGAAACAAAATCCTGAGCGGATACATCAGCAGCAGACCTTCACTAACAGATACACAGAGGGAGTTTATTCAGACAAAAGGAATATAAACACAGAAATAGAGGAAAGAATGAAACCAATGGATAGAACAAATATGAGTTAACACAAGGAAAGACTATCATAAACACAATAATTATAATGCTTATGGATAAAATATTTATGTATAAAAATGTTAACTATGCAAACTGTGGTAAGAAGTAACTGGAATAGTGTTCCAATTTTTTAGTAGTTTCAGAGACATTTTAAAACTATTAAATTGTATATGATTTTAGTCTCTAAAATATTAAAAGATTTAACTGATTAATGAATATTAATGTAAAATTAGCAAAAGAAAAATGGGATAACAATATTGCTGTCATTGGTCGCTAAGTTGTGTCTATTTGTGACTCCATGGACTGTAGCCCACCAGGCTCCTCTGTCTATGGGATTTCTCAGGCAAGAACATGAGTGGGTTGCTTTTCTTTCTTCAGGGAATCTTTCCAACTCAGGGATTGAACCTGCAATCCTGCATCTCCTGCATTGACAGTTGGGTTCTTTACCACTGAGGCACCAGGTAACCCTTAACAATGTATACTTAATTAATTCATAACATAGAAAAATATGAAAAGAGAGAAAGAAAAAACAGACAAAAAACACAGTAAGTATAAATTAAAATGCATATGAAAGTGAAAGTCACTCAGTCATGTCCAACTCTTTGTGACCCAGGGGTCAAACCCAAGCCTTCCGCATTTCAGGCGGATTCTTTATCAGCTGAGTCACCACACAGAAGCCCAAAAATACTGGCATGGGTAGCCTGTCCCTTCTCCAGAAGATCTTCCTGACCCAGGAATTGAATGGGTGGGTCTCCCACATTGCAGGCAGATTCTTTATCAGCTGAGCTACCAGGGAAGTCCAAATACATATATTTTTACATATATTATTTTTGTGAACTGGATTTTTTAAAAAGTGCATGCTGTTTCTCAAATTCATTTTAAATATGAGTATGCCAAATGTTTGAAAATGAAGTTTTAAAAAAATTTACTATGAAAACAGTGATCAAAGAAAATGGGTACAACTATACTAACATCAGATAACATAGATATTAGTGTCAGAACTACTAGAGATAAACATTGATATTTCATAATAATAAGAGGTCAACCATTCAGGTAGATATGGTGATGATTATAAACATGTGTCTCAGCTAGTATAATAGAGATAAGCAATATTTGACATAAATAAAGGAAATGAAAAAAGTAGTCATATCTATAATCATTGTGAGAGGTATTAAATCACATATCCTACAAACCTTATACAAGCCAGCAAAAAAGCAATAAGGGTTGAGAAAATATAAAAAGCATAATTAAAACTATGTATTAACAGCCATGTAAAAAAATCTATCCAAGAGAGACAGAAGCATGTTTATTTCATAAGTAACTACATATTTTATACCTGTTTTGGATCATAAAGTATATCCAAACAAAATCAAAATGGTTGAGATTGAAAAGTATACATAAACAGAATTTAGAATATTTTCTGACTGTAGAAAAAAATAACAAAAATGATAATTAGAAAGTCTCCAATTGTTAGAAGTTAAGCAACATACTTTCAAACAACTTATGGGTCAAAGAAAAAATTACAATAGAAAATAGAATATATTTTAAATAGAAAGAAAATGAAGACACAGCACATAAACCTTTGTGGAAAATACTGAAAACAAAGCTTACAGGGGAATTTATAACCTTAAGTACATATATTAGAAGAGAATAAAAACTGAAAAACAATGATCTAAGCATCTAATCCAAGATACTTGGAAATGTATAACAAAGCATTCAAGGTGAATAAAAGAAAATAATTAAGAAAAGGGAACTCAATGAAAGATAAAAATATAGAGAATACATTAACACAAGAGGTGGTTCCTTGAAAACATGGATGATTCTAATAAATTGCTACCTACCAAGGAAAGACCTACCAAGGAAAAATGGAAAAATTTACAAATTACCAAATTCAGATAAAAAGTGATATCACTCTGGACTCTACATATGTGAAAATGAAGATATATTATTAACCTTAACACCAACACATTTAACAATTTTTGAGAAGAAAAAAATCCTTGAAATGTATATTCTGATTGACACAATAAGTAAAAGAAATATGAATAGTGCTACAACTATCAAGAAAAACACAGTATACTATTTAAATCCTCTTCAGAAAGAGATTGCTTCACCAAAAATATTATTTCAAATACTGAAGAAAGAAATAAAGCAAAACAATAGTCCAGATTGTGGGATGTGCTTGTATGTGTGTGTGTGTATACAGTGGTCATCTGATGAGATCTTCAAACCCTAATGCCAAAATCTGACCGGAAAGATTTAATTTTTTCTTAAATAACTCTCTATTTTTTATCTCTTTACTTGAATATTTTCATCATAATTATTTCATAGTCTTTATCAGTTAAGTTTATTAGATCATCTGTGGGTGGGTCTGTAGAGATGATGTAAAGATTCTCTTGATTTTTATCTCGATTTCCTTATTCTTGTTCTGTCTAGCATAGTCTTATGTTTGTTTCTTTTCTGTTTGTCTTTCGGCTGCTTTATTTTGCTTCTAGCCATGTTGTACTAAAAAATCATGCAGAGACTCTAGGTTATGCAGTCTTTCCTGAGAGAGGGCACACCATTTTCTTTTGCAGGTATAGCCATTTCCTTCTCCAGGGGATCGTCCCAGCCCAGGGATTGAGCTCAGGTCTCCCATGTTGCAGGCTGAGCCACCACGGAAGCCCCAGTAGAGTGGCAGGCAAATTAATTTAATCCTATCTTGGATGAAGTTTACTGGAGGAAGCGTTACAGTTTTAGGAAGGCTCAGTCTAATGGTTTTAAAGTTTTCAATTTAGAGTTTAATGGGCTCACCAGGACTGCTTCTCGGGACCATCCAGATTCTATCTCACACTTTGGCAAAGTCTTCTCTGCTTTTCAGAATGTTCCAGCTAAAAACTGTGCCTCCTATTTCACACAGACTTAGAATCTATTGTCTTGAGAGAGAAATTGACACTACGTTGGAATCCTTTCATGTCTCAAATGTTGCATCTTTAGCCCAGGGGTCAGTGAACTGTATAGTCCAAGAACCTAATCCGTCATACTGACTTTCTTACAGTTTATGAGCTAAGAATGGTACTTACATTTTAAATGGTTGGAAAAATCCAAAGAAGAACAATATTTCATGAAATGCAAAATTATACAAAATCAAAATTTCAATGTCCATAGTGTACTGCAACAAAGACACATCAATTAATGTGTATTATCTACTGTTACTCTGTCTGCAATGGAAGAATTGAGTATTTGACATAGAGAAAATATTTACCCTCTGGCCTTTGACAGGAAAAAAAAAATCTACTCTATAAAACTTGCAAAAGTCCTAAAATTTCTGTGTTCTCTAGTGATGGCCATCTATTCAGGCAAAGTTCAGATTGTCATTGAAAGGCTACAGGAAAAAAATTCAGCTTCAGATTATAAATTTATAAATATATCTCTCAATCCAAAATCTTTATCTCTAAAGTGCTTTTTGCTTCAAACATGCTCTGATTTCTTTATGTATATACACACATATATAAATACATATATACATATTTTTTTTCTTTTATCTACCTTTTGCTTTTTATCTGGTATTTCTTGACAAATGTAATCATATATAACAAACTCCTCTGTTCCATTTGCAGATGGAAAACAACCATTAATTTTTAGAGCTGGGTTACTGACATTTCATTCTGCTTATTATAAGAGGTATTCAGGGGAAAATAAAGATAAAAGTTGAAAATACGTGGGTCATTGGAGAGTTTCTGTTATGAAATGAGCCAGCAAATCTCCCAATTCCTTATTTTGCAAATTAATAAATTATGGCTTAGAGAGAAGTGTGAGCAGTTTGTCAGGAGCTACCTTTAGATTTTAGTAGTTAGGAGTTGAGTCCTAAACCTCTGGATCTTGGAAACTTTACTCTGTTGCCCCTCTGTACTCTGTGTGACCTTCACTGTACATGCACATATATGCATCTAAGTTTAGTTAAAGTGGTAGGTTGAGTCTGAGTGTGTGTTTGTGCATGTATGTGTGTACACGTACCTTTCAAGACCTATGTACATTTGTGTTATTGTCACAACTAATAATGCCCTGATATTTAGAGTTATTGTAACTTATCTTTAAACTCTTTTTCCTGTCTTCTTCCCAAGAGGGTTAAAGAGAAAAATGCTAACAGATTCCTAATGCCAGTGTCATTGCGGACTAATTCTTTATTCAAGGCACCAGTTAAGTAAAAATTACATTTTACTTATCACAAAGAAATATATATTTTTTCAAATTTATATTCAGCTTTTATAATTTTAAGCAGAGCTTATTCTCCAATACCAAATGACATATTCTTATACTTGCTTCTATATATTGTATTTAGCTTTGTAGGTAGATAGGCATATCCCATATAGAATACAGTGGAAGCACTAAAATAAGTATATTTCTGATTATAGAAACTGACCAAAAGATTAAACCAAGACTGAAGCATACGAAATATACCTTATATCTAACCTTTTCATTGGTGTTAAATAATATTTACCAAAATTATTAAATTGAATATATTTTAGCATCCAGGACAAACATATCAGACTATTATTGATAACATATTTAAGAATACATTTATATTTAGAAATTCATTCAAATTTTCAAGTTTTTTTCTTTTTAAGTTAATTTTTAAATGAAACAAAAATGAATGTTTTCAGTGATAAAAGGTACAATTCACAAAGAAGATAGATTTCAAAGACCATTAGACACAACAAAGAAACAAAGATACATAAAGAAAGAAACAAAGATAAACAAAGAAACAAAGATACATAAAGCAAAAATCAGAAGAAATACAAGGCAGAGAAAAAAATAATATAATCGTAGTGAGACATATTAACATTTCTCTGAGAATACTTTATCAAGTGCATAAAAAATTAGAATAGGAACATCTCGAATGATGTCATTAATATAATTAATAATTTAAATATAATATATTTATCAAATTTTCAAGTTTTGCATGAAATTCTTTATAATTAAGTATTCTAGCTCTACTTTTTTTTTTAATATTAAAATTAATTGCAAAAGGGCAGAACTCAGGATGGAGCGTAATTAAGAAACATTTGTTAGTGTTCTACTTTCTACTGAGAGAGCCAGTTCCTAGGCAGGTTGATAAGAAGTCTGGGGTCCCAGAGGATGAGAAATGGGTCTGAGGCTCTCAAGGAGGAGATAGAGGTATGGAATTCTCAAGGAGGAAAAAGGACAAAGGTCTTTTTTTTTTTCTCTACATTCCTTAGTCTTGGTCACATAAAAGGCTTTTTGCTTTAAGCCCAGAACTGATAATTACACAATAAACAGCTCAGTTTAAACTCTGTACTAAGGATTATATAACAATGTATTCTGCTTGAGGATAGTTTCAACTTCTTGAAAACCTTCTGACTATTCCTATTATCTTAGAATGTAAATTGTGGGAGTGGGTCTGGTAAAATGTTTACAACTTTGAGAACTTCTTTTGATTTACTGCAATAACTAATTTAAAAAGTATATAACTCCCTTGCTTAGACTAACCAGGGGGACACTCTCCATCCCCCTTCTGAGGTCTATGTCAGAAGCTTTCTCTGTCCCTTTTACACTTTAATAAAATTCTGCTACACAAAAGCTCTTGAGTGATCAAGACTGGACCCTTGTCCCAAAGCTAAATCTTCAGAGATCACAAACCTCACATTGTTCCCTGTAAGCTATCACTGCTCATATTAGTAATCTCAAACAAATATCTGAGTAATATTCCATGGTGTATATGTACCACAGCTTCCTTATCCATTCATCTGCTGATGGGCATCTAGGTGTGAGGCTGCCAGGGTTAATACCATGACAGGCGGCCTGGACCTAAGTTTTGGCTTCCCCCGAAATGATAAGATTCCCTACCCCCATCAGGTAACCTGGAGCCAGCCAATATGCGCCCAGTAAGAAACAAAGGAGGAGCTGAAAGCCCGCAAATGCCCAGGTTTGAAAAAGCCCGCGAAAGTTTGTACCAATAAAATTGCTTTGCAAACATGTAATCAATCCGCTTAAGCCAGCTACTAACCGCTTATGCATACCTTATAAATTTGGATAACAGCCTCTGCTCAAGGCTTTTCTGACCTTGCACCACTGTGTTGGTTGCAGCAGAAAGCCCTGACTCGAGTCAGTAATAAAACTTCCCTTTTTGTAAATTGCATTGTCTTGGAAGTTCTCTCTTCCCGCTCAGGGATTCGGACATCGGGCAGAACACTAGGTTGCTTCCATGTCTTGGCTATTATAAACAGTGCTGTGATGAACATTGGGGTGCACGCGTCTCTTTCAGATCTGTTTTCCTTGGTGTGTATGCCCAGAAGTGGGATTGCTGGGTCATATGGCAGTTCT
Source organism: Odocoileus virginianus (assembly GCF_023699985.2). Lineage (NCBI taxonomy): Eukaryota > Metazoa > Chordata > Mammalia > Artiodactyla > Cervidae > Odocoileus > Odocoileus virginianus. The sequence goes on along the minus strand of NC_069675.1, from coordinate 33,051,634 downwards.
ATTTCCAGTTTTTTTAAGGAATCTCCACACTGTTCTCCATAGTGGCTGTACTAGTTTGCATTCCCATCAACAGCATTCTCCACACCCTCTCCAGCATTTATTGCTTGTAGACTTTTGGATAGCAGCCATCCTGACTGGCGTGTAATGGCACCTCATCGTGGTTTTGATTTGCATTTCTCTGATAATGAGTGATGTTGAGCATTTTTTCATGTTTGTTAGCCATCTGTATGTCTTCTTTTGAGAAATGTCTGTTTAGTTCTTTGGCCCATTTTTTGATTGGGTCATTTATTTTTCTGGAATTGAGCTTCAGGAGTTGCTTGTATATTTTTGAGATTAATCCTTTGTCTGTTGCTTCATTTGCTATTATTTTCTCCCAATCTGAGGGCTATCTTTTCACCTTGCTTACAGTTTCCTTTGTTGTGCAAAAGCAAAATATTGTCAAAATGACTATACTACCCAAAGCAATCTGTAGATTCAATGCAATCCCTATCAAGCTACCAATGGTATTTTTCACAGAACTAGAACAAATAATTTCGCAATTTGTATGGAAATACAAAAAACCTCGAATAGCCAACGTAACCTTGAGAAAGAAGAATGGAACTGGAGGAATCAACCTGCCTGACTTCAGACTATACTACAAAGCCACAGTCATCAAGACAGTATGGTACTGGCACAAAGACAGAAATATAGATCAATGGAATGGAATAGAAAGCCCAGAGATAAATCCATGAACCTATGGACACCTTATCTTTGACAAAGGAGGCAAGAATATACAATGGAAAAAAGACAACCTCTTTAACAGGTGGTGCTGGGAAAACTGGTCAACCACTTGTAAAAGAATGAAAATAGAACACTTTCTAACACCATACACAAAAATAAACTCAAAATGGATTAAAGATCTAATGTAAGACCAAAACCTATAAAACTCCTAGAGGAGAACATAGGCAAAACACTCTCTGACATAAATCACAGCAGGATCCTCTATGATCCACCTCCCAGAATATTGGAAATAAAAGCAAAAATAAACAAATGGGGTCTAATTAAACTTAAAAGCTTTTGCACAACAAAGGAAAGCTGAGTTTTAAGCCAGCGATTTTACTGTCCTCTTTCACCCCTATCAAGAGGCTGTTTAGTTCCTCTTTGCTTTATGCATAGAGTGGAAACATCTGCATATCTAAGGTTGTTGATGTTTCTCCAGGCTATAAATTAGCATAAGAGTTACCCTTGTGGTTAAGTTTAAAGGGAGAACAACTGATGATTCTCTATAATTTGCCACTTCCATTGTATTGACTTCCACTGTTATTGACACATTGATATTTGATATTGATATTTGGATTAAAAAAGAAAAAAAAAATTATATGTCAGGTAGTTAAAAAGGAAAAAGGAGTCCAAAATGGCAGTGGCTAAAAGACAAAGACAGGAAAATCCCACGAAAATAAAAAAAGAAGGTCTGCAGACTGGAGTGAGGACCTCAGGTAAAACAAACAGCTCTCCTGGCTAGCCCAATTTCCATAGGGCAGGCTCAGAGGATAGGACACAAGTGTATAAAAGAAGGAAGCCTAGAAGGACTGGGGCTTCTCTTCTCTCCACTCTTTTGGGTCCTCTGGCCTTCAGGTCTCCAGGATGTATTTTCCTTTGCTTATCAATAAAATGGAGCTGTAACACTGGTCTGTCTGTCACTTCAAATTTTTGCTGTGGCAAGACAGAACTGAGGAAATTACACACTCCCCCAACACTATATAACAGAAAGTTTTGAGTTGATTAAAATAACTTATTTCTTTAATTTCTATATACATTTGGGGAATCTTGATGTGCCCAGTAGTGGAAGAAAAAATATCAAACACCCTTGTTATTACTGGTATTCCTGGAACTGGAAGAGATAGAAAAAATGAAGCAGGGTGCAAAGCTGATTCAAGAAAGTCCTCAAAAGTAATATATAATATGCATACAAGACAGATATAAATTTGGAACAAAAGTGAATTCTTGAATTTGTTTGAAATGTAGCTAATTATTGCCCATAGTCATGCTTTAAATATTAATCACAATATTCTGTTAATGTGCTTTTTTGGTAAATGATATAATAGCCAGTTGAGCAGGCACACAATAAATAGTCACTGAAGGACTGATTGAATCAATGAATAGATTCAAAATGATGAAAGAAAAGATAAATATAAATTACTGAAAGGCAAACGAAGGAATAGCAAGCAGCAAAGAAACACTTTCTAGTTTTGAATCTTGTGGACACATTTTAAATGGCTGAGTGGACTTCCCTGCTAGTTCAGTGGTAAGGAATCTGCCTGCCAAAGCAAGAGACATGGGTTCAATTCCCGGTTCAGGAGGGTTGCTAAAGCCATGCACTACAACTATTGAGACTATCCTCTAAAGCTTGGGAACCACAACTATTTACCCCATGCGCCACAACTACTGAAGCCCTTGCAGCCTACAGCCCATGCTCTGCAAGAGAAGCCACCACAATGAGAAACCCATGCACTGCAGCAAAGAGTAGCCCCTGTTGGCTGCAACTAGAGAAAGCCTACACAGAAGACCTAGCACAGACAAAAATAAGTAAATAGATAAAATTATAAATGACTGAGTGATGCATGTAAAATTCAGAAGAGGCTAGATATGTTGCAATCAAGAATAATTATCAAATTTTAGTAGCATAGAACACTAGAGCTTTATACCTAACTTATGCTCTCTACCCAACATGTGCCTGCTGAGAACTTACTATTTCAGATGGATGAAGGTGTTCCTTTTGCATGGTTCCATGATCACCATGGAATAGGAACAACAAAGCTGCAGGATGCAGCACTTGCTGTTAAATGCTGCAGTCCAAAATTTTGTCCAAATCTATAATAGTTTTTCTAACTAGTCACATGGTCCCACTTAACTATAAGGGGCAGAAATGTACAAATATCTGTATGTCTGGAAAAGAGGGATACTGTATAACAGAGAGACTGGTAATGTCTGCCATGTTGGGGACTTTTCTAAATCAGGAAAGATATGGCACAACCAAAGGCTAAGAACTAGTTATTCAAAGTAGACAACAAACAAGCATAAATAAACTGCCTGACATATATCCAGGCAAGATCACATGGACTATGATAGTTTGAGAAGCTGCCACTTACTACTTAGGAGGCTAATGGATTTGAATTTGACACAATGAGTAACAGAAAATGGATTATTAAAAATAGTGAAACAAGAGGATAAAGATAGCAACCATTGCTATAGATTTATTAAGTGCTTGATAATTCTGGCATTTTTCCTTTGGGTAACTGTAGAAGACAGACTTATAGTAAAAAGAGCCAAGATTTGGTCTTGGGTTTATAATTTTGTTGAGCAAATGGAAAAAAATAACAATACTACGCAGGAGAAAACCGAGTCCTATTCATGCAGGAAGATATCCAGAACTTGATGAGTCATTTGGCTTTACAGGAAAAGGACAGAATCAGAAACACAGTTCAAGGTTATATACTTGAGTACAAACAAGACAACACAATGCAATTAATTTTTTAAACAAATCAAAGCAATTGAACACTTCCACCATCAGTGAAAATCATATCAAAGCAGAAATAAGACAAATGGAATTTCTTTATCTGTCTTTGAATAGCAATGTGAAATTAAGAGTGAGGTAATTTCCTATTCATGGAAGCTATTATGCTTTGAAATTTACTCATACACTCAGATATGTTGGAAAGGTAATGCACTTTGTAATATGGTCTTTAAAATGCACAGTGAGAGTAGCATAGTTTAAACATAACGTTTAGTTGCAATATCACCCCAAATTATCCTAGCAGGGAGAACCAAGGCAAACCACCAATTTTGACTCCACATGTTTCCCAGATACAGAAAAAATGGATAAACTGGCATCTTTTGTGCTCTCTTTGCTGCATGGAATTTATGAGCAGTGAAATTGTGTGGATGGAGATTTCAGCTCACAGAGAGGCTTCTAGAGGAAAGCAGCAGGAGTTAGCAACTCACAGGGTAACCCAGGCTGCAAATGGAACCTAGTAGTCATCATGCTGAAGAGGGTGGGTGGAGATTAGAAGGTAGGAGGTAGTTATTTTAAGCAGCAAACTCCAAGTGTCTGAACTCCCCTGAGGGAAAGAGAAAGCCTATCAATAGTGGGCATTCTAGGAAAGATTAATTTGGCTTTTCAAACAGTTGTTTCTCAAAGGGTTATGAAAAGATTTCAAAGACTTAATAAGGAGTTATTTTACAGTTTTCTACCATTGTAATTGTATGATCTTCAACAAATCACTTAATCTCTCTATGACTCAGATTTTTTCTCTACAAAATGGAGATAATGTCTAAGGATCAGAGAATAAGTCAGCAGATCACAGGAGGTCTCTCCTCACTTTAGGAGGTATACTCCTATGATTCACAAGGGCTCTACCTAGCAGTGTACAAAGGTCAATGACTGTAATGAGTCTTCTTTATAATTCTGTAACCTTTAAAATAGTGGCCATCTAGCTTCTCTTGTATGTTTAATACCATTTCTGATTTTCAGCTAGACCTGCTCTGTCTTGTGGATAACTGAAGAAATCCTTGATCAGTAATGGCTAGGAATTAAGTACCCATCTTCAACAGTGTTATGAGAATTGAATGTATTAATGGATTAAACTTCTTAACCTACTGCTTGACATATAGTAACTATTTAGTAAGTATTAGTGTTGGTGGGTGTACTGATGTCACCATTGAAATGGTCATTATGCTAATGTTGTTGTCAACCTTTTTGGTGATCCACTCCAACATAATACACTAATTCTCTGATGCCAGTAATAGATGCCACTAATTTCTTATTACCAAGTTCTTACTTTGCATTATTATTCTATATTCTGTTTCTCTTTCTTTCACTTGGTCTCATTTCTTGTGTTTGATCTAAATTTGACTCACCAGTTCTTCTAGGAACAAAAAATCCATGCAAGACTTCTAGGAAGTGTGGTATGTTTGAAATCTTGATGTTTGCTTTGGCCTTCCTACTGCTTGTGATCACATGAACTTCCATTGGCTTGAGTTTATAACCCCATGTTCTACTGTATCCTCTGTTGCCTCCAGGGCACCATCAATCTCACTACAACTGAAGCTGCTAATACATCACACTTTATCCCTACTTTTTGAAAAATAGAAAAGTCAGAATACCACTTTTTACATGGCTGACATTGGAGATTATGGGTTTTAGTAATGTTCGGGGAAGCACTCTGACTAAAACCGCCCACCCTGGCCAGGCACCATAGTAACAATTTGCATGAGTTTTTTTATGACAGGAGGTCCTGGTAAGGAACACAGAACTAATAAGCCACCACCAACCCAGAGAGTTCAGGAAAGGTCAAAAGGTGACACCACGTGTCCAAGCACCTCCCAGAATCCTTCTTGCTGGCATCCATCTTGGCTGAACAAGGCATGTACCACCAGGAAGGACTCTGAGTCAGAACAATTGGCTACAGACAACCCAGAAGCTAGTCCCATAAAACCTGAGACTGTGAGTCACAGACTGGGAGGCAAGACCAGACAGGGACAGCTGCCTCTGGAGGAAATTAGATTGAAGAGGAAAACTGTGTGGGGCTGATCCCTGGGTGTCCCAAAAGTGCCAGTAGAGAAAAATTAGAAGTGATCTTATGGGGAAATGTCCTTCCTTGAGGAAACTAGAAGTGGCTCTCTCATGATTGCCTGTTCTTTTCTCTGTGAAGGGTGATCTTGGGCACAGTTGGATTATGGGATAGCAGTAAGAGAGTAATGTAATCCTTCTATAAAACCTTTACTTTTTTTTTATGGAGTTCTATGGTGGCTCAATAGATGGGGAGACAGTGGAAACAGTGTCAGACTTTATTTTTGGGGGCTCCAGAATCATTGCAGATGGTGACTGCAGCCATGAAATTAAAAGACACTGACTCCTTGGAAGGAAAGTTATGACCAATCTAGAGAGCATATTAAAAAGCAGACATAACTTTTCCAACAAAGGTCTGTCTGGTCAAGGCTATGGCTTTTCCAGTGGTCATCTATGGATGTGAGAGTTGGACTGTGAAGAAAGCTGAGTGCTGAAGAATTAGTGCTTTTGAACTGTGGTGTTGGAGAAGACTCTTGAGAGTCCCTTGGACTGCAAGGAGATCCAACCAGTCCATCCTGAAGGAGATAAGTCCTGGGTGTTCATTGGAAGGAAAGATGCTGAAGCTGAAACTCCAATACTTTGGCCACCTCATGAGAAGAGTTGACTCACTGGAAAAGACCCTGATGTTGGGAGGGATTGGGGGCAGGAGGAGAAGGGGACAATGGAGGATGAGATGGCTGGATGGCATCACTTACTCGATGGGCATGAGTTTGAGTAAACTCCGGGAGTTGATGATGGACAGGGAGGCCTGGTGTGCTGCGATTCATGGGGTCGCAAAGAGTCGGACAGGACTGAGCGACTGAACTAAACTGAACTGATGGTGGCTCAAGGTTAAAGCATCTGCCTGCAATGCGGGAGATGTGGGTTCAATCCTTGGGTTGGGAAGATCTCCTGGAGAAGGAAATGGCAACCCACTCCAGTATTCTTGCCTGGAGAATCCCATGGACAGAGGAGCCTGGTGGGCTACAGTCCATGGGGTCGTGGAGTCAGACACAACTGAGCGACTTAACTAACTATCTACACAGGGTAAATGGAATACAAGTTTGTGTTCATAATATAAACTTAGCAAACATAATATTTGATGTTAATTAAAAATAGACTCTGGAGAGAGATACTGAAAGAGCAACATTCTTCCTTAAAACAAAATAAAAATATATTTTAAAAAATAAGTTTATATGAGTTTGTATATAAATACAGGAGATAAAGAAAATAATTTTTGGGGTAATGGGCATTAATTTACCAGTTGTCATATTTCTTTATGTTATGATCCTCTCCTCTAAAATATGTGACCCAGGGTATCATTTCTGTTGCTAATTTGTCACAATGTCATATCCCCTAAGAACTTCTCTTTTTCATTGTATAAGATAGTGCTCCTGGTCATCATCAAGTACTTTCAGGATATGAATTCATTAAAATATTTTAATAAGCATGAAAAATATTCCATTTTGAAGTGTGTCCTAAGGATTCCACAGGGACTGGTAACAAACAATAAATTAACAGAAAAAAGGAACTTAACATAATACTAAGCAGTAAAACAATGCAAATAAGTTACATTGGTTTCATCTTTGATAATATGAGTTAGAAAAATACAGTAGGTAATCTGACAGGACTTGCTTTTTCTTTCTTCTGTTAAAATCTGGTGGTGGTGGTGGTGGTGGTGGTGTGTGTGTGTATCTCGTTTGGAAAAGGTGAAGGTGAGCTCTGTTCCTGAAACTATACTCTTTTATGCACATTTACTCTCATTACCAATGTTTCAGAGAGGTTTCAGAGGCATACAGGACTCTTGTTGACCTATAGCAATAATAATATGTATCTTTCACTGGGCACTTGCTTTGAGAAAAAAATGTGTTAAGCAGCTTGCATTTAATCTTTCAGCTCTACTATTACTTAAGTACTATTATTATCCTCCCTTCATCAAAAATAACTTAAAAATAAGCTGAAAGAACTTACATAACTTTTCAAGCACACCATCACTAAAAAGAGTCAGAGACAGGATTTTAAACTCTTGTTTGTTTGGCTCCTTAGCCATCCCATATGACAGTGGATCCCAAATTATTCACTAGGGCACAAGCAAATAGATACACTAAGGAATGGATAAAAAATGTTAAGAAACACACTTTTAAATTTATATCATCCATTAAGTTTTCTATTTTTGAGTATGTTTTAGAAAACAAATGACATATTAGTAAAGTTATATATATATAGATAGATATAGATATAGATGTTTATACATAAATTTAGTATGTTAGGTTAATTTTTGCTATATTTTTATTTTATTGATATGGATACATGATCAATGATACTTGAAGAGTGGCTCTAACTGACTAGTTGTATTTGCAGAAATAACAAAATAAGTGTTTTGGATTTACCGTACCTGTTTCGGGTTATTCACTTTCTGACATCCTCGCTTCCTTAATCTCTAGGCAGCCAATATCCTCATGCTATGTGCCAGACATCAGGAATCTATTTATGACTTTGGTCTCCCGTAACAGCCTCATTTTAAGTTTAGGTTTTCCCCTCTTGCACTATTTCCTCTAACTCAGTCATCAAGCTTGCCCTTCCCTCAATGCTGCTGCTTGAATCTCAGTGGAAAACAAATGATTCATCAATGTGATCACACAGATTGCTGACCAGTAGTGATGTGACTTCTTTAGGATATCTATATTTAAAGTGAGGTCTTCTGCATCAAATAAAACTCTTAGAATGAAGAGTTGTGGGAAAACTCATCCTTTATCCTTATTTCTTTACTCAAAGATACAGATTATCAACTGCTTAGAATATGTAAAGGACTTTAGAAATGTGTGTTTTTGAGAGGTGTTTTCACTTCACAACACTGGTGAAATTATATAAAACACACATTTTTAACACATGACAGTAAATTTATCTTTTCTTTAAACTAGGGGTTATCCTGGATGCTGTTCTCCTTCATATTCATCTTTTCTTGAATGACTACTTTTTGTATTTTGCATGTGAAATTTCATAATTTCTGTGTGAAAATATAGTAGCATATTTAACATTAAAAAATTCAAACTTGTCAAAGACTCGATGAAGAACATTCTTAGCCATATCTTTTGCATGGCAGGAATTAGCTTCCGATCTTTAAGGGTCTTAGAAAAAAGACCCACAATCTCTTTGAAATAGCAGCACTAAAAAAAAAAAAGAAAGAAATAGCAGCACTGCATCAGTTTATATTAGTTGTGAAAATAATCCCTGGGCTGAAAGGAAAATAAAATCTAGATATTTGATATATTTTGGCTCCTGTGAATCCTTTTTACTTATAAATTCACCTCTCTGGAGGGATACTGAATATAATACACAGGTGAAGGCAGAATTTTTCTACCTTGTCTGTAGAGAAAGAGAGCAGAAGAAAACAATGGACACTATAAAAAAGGGTTATAAAGAATGTGAGTGGATCTAGTTTGACTTGGTAGGAATGCTAAATCACTTGCAAATTTTTATTTCAATGTAATTTTATTTTGTTTATGAAAAATGAACATATTCACTGCCACGCTTTCAGATGGCATCAGTGTTATTGCACTGATTCATCTCAGCAAGCACTTTATCCTAGCACTCAAGATTAAATACAGCAGCCTCAAAGAATTGATAAAACATTCCCACATGAGGCTTTCCTCAATTCCAAATCTATGGTATGTCAGAAAGTTAGACTACAGAGTCAAGCATAGAAATTAACACTTAGTCTTGGGATGAAACAACACAGATGTTGAGACGTTGAATATTGTGCATTAAGTAAACATAATGAATAAGTGGTAAATTACACCAGAAACCTATTTCAAAATTCAATTGCTGTATTAGGATGTCTTTGTTTCAAAATATGAACTACATTAATTTTGTAGGTGCATTCAAGCTACTTACTCTTTTCTTTCTCTGCTTCTTCAAAAAGATCAAACAACTTAAAAGCATAACAACATTTCTTCTGACATATCCATAACTTTAGTACTTTGAAACTTAAAACATTGATATTTAAGTCAATTAATTTTATGCCTTAGAAGAGGTAGATGAATTTTAACTAACTGCAGTTCTTTACAGAATAATTCTGCCTTTTTGATATGGCATCATTTATCATTAAAATAACAGTTTGCATGCATGAATCTGTATATATTATATAGTTTGGTCTACTCTTGGATAAACTGGAATTGAAAATAAATCATTCTGTAGCCACTCTCTCATGCAAAAATGGATTTTTCTGCATTTATTTATTGAATGAGAGGTTAATTATCTCCACTTTTATGTGCTTGAAATTTATTAAATTCTGTGCTGAGCACATTTGTTATCACATTATTTTATACTATTATATTGTTTGCTGCAAACTTTTTCCTGCCTCTAAAAAATATTACATACACAAAAAACAAAAGAAACATAAAAAATATTGCATGCAAAAAAAGAGTGATTTATTGATGTGTTGTTGATGCAGGATACATCAATAAAAAACAAATTTTGAAAGTACAAAAATATTAGAATAATAGCAAAGAATCAACAATAATGGAAATCATCAGTAATTGTTGAAATGGACATGTTTTTTAATATATTTTTTTAAATTTACTCAATTTACATGTGACGCTTCATAAAACTAGAATTTATGTAAGGGGATAAAGAAAGTACAAGCAACACTATAAACTCAAAACATCAGTTATTCTATACTTTTGATTTTGAAATAAACCCATGAATCCATTTCATACAGACTCAGATTTAAATGTTATGACAGAGAGGCTTAAGAAGTTTTTCATGAATGAAAATCAAATCATTAAATGTATTTTCCCAAAGTAAGAAACAGTCTGGTTTACAGTAGACATTTTAAGATGAGTTTTCTTTTTGTGGTCTTCTGCCTTGGGGAAAAAATGGAATACCTGTGACTGACTCATGCTGGTTACTGTAAGGCAAAAACCATCACAATATTGTAAAGCAGCTATCCTCCAATTAAAATAAATTGATTAATTAAAAACACACCATCTAAAAAACCTTTCTTCAGTCCCTTATAAAAATTAATCTCTAACAATAAGGCAAGACTGGGACATTATCTCCATGGGAGGTAAGAATATATTTAGTTTTATAAACTAGCAAAGAACACACTGATCTTTTGTGAATTTAAATCAGTTTACTTAAAAATGATAGCTTCCTTACAATTAGTGAATGAATTGGTACATTATCATTAAATAAATCCATACTTGATTCAGGTTTCCTCTGTTTTACTTAATGCTCTTTTTCTGACATTTATGTTTAGTTGTCATGTTTCTTTAGACTCCTCAAGGCTGTCACAGTTTCTCACTTTTGTTTTTGATGACCTTGACTGTTTTGAGAACTACTGGTCAGATATTCTATATAATGGCCCTCTATTTGAATTTGTCTGATGTTTTCCTCATAAATAGACTGAGGTTACCAATTTCTGAGAGGAAAGCCAAAATGACAAACTGCCATGTTCATATTAAAAGGATATACTGAGTGGGCTTCCCAGGTGTCACTCATGATATAGAACCCACCTGTCAATGCAGGTAGACATAAAAAACACAAGTTCATCCCTGGGTCTGGAAGATTCCCTGGAGGAGGGCGAGGCAAGCCACTCCAGTATTCTTGCCTACAGCAGGCTACAGTGCACAGGGTCGCAATGAGTTGGACGTGACTGAAGCAACTTAGGATTCATGCAAGGGTGCATAAATGATTTTCACTGCTAATGTTGACCTTGCCCATCTTATGAAGCAGTGCTTTTCATATGTCTCCATCATATGGTTACTCTCTTTTTACTCCCGTTCCCATGCATGCATGTGATCTATACTATATTCTTTAGAAGGAGGTTGCAATGCCTAGAACATCTTTAAGGACTGGGAAGTCATACTCTCCTTCCTTCAGGTTATAGTAGTTTCAGAAATTATTTGGAATACTTCCACAAGGTATATTTGTCTCTTCTCTCAGATTTATCTATTTATTTATTCAATTATTGGTTTATATCAACATGGAATCCTGGATATTTGTTTTATGCCTTGGCATACAATCCAAATACTCCAGTACTATTTTATTTATTGTTCTTTCAAGTTTTTCTGGTTTTGTCCATTGAAAATTCTTTCAGATAGCTCCTATGTCCTTTTGACTTTCACTCATTGATGCATTTTATTATTATTTTTGAGCATTTTCTTACTTTCTAACACTGCAATATCTTTGACACTCATATTATACTTTCGTATCCCTGTCTTAGTCATTTCTCCAAGGAATTGTTTTCTTTAATTGGAAAATGGTTGTAAAAATCAAACACTGGATGCTGGATGTCTTTGTTTTTGCTGGGATTTCACTGCTGTTAGTTCATTTTCACAGACAAAGTAAGGAAATGTATGTGTGTGTACTAGCCCCTGAATATACATATATATTCATAAAGATATTTATATGCAACTATCTGGATATAAGAAGCCTTTTGATAAAGGTGAAAAATGAAAGTGAAAAAGCTGGTTAAAACTCAACATTCAAAAAACAAAGATCATGGCATCTGGTCCCATCATTTCATGGGAAACAGTCTGGGAATAAGTGGAAACAGTGATAGATTTTATTTTCTTGGGCTCCAAAATCACTGTGAATGGTGACTGCATCCACAAAATTAAAAGACACTCCTTAGAAGAAAAGCTATGACAGACCTAGACATCATATTAAAAAGCAGAGACATCACTTTGCCAACAAAGTCTGTATAGTCAAGGCTATGGTTTTTTCAGTAGTTATGGATGGATGTGAGAGTAGAACTATAAAGAAAGAGTGCTGAAGAATCGATGTTTTCAAACTGTAGTGCTGGAGAAGACTCTTGAGAGTCCCTTACACTGCAAGGAGATCAAAACAGTCAATCCTAAAGAAATCAACCCTGAATATCCCTTGGAAGGACTGATGCTGAAGCTGAAGCTCTAATACCTTGGCTACCTGACATGAAGAGCTGACTCATTGGAAAATACCCTGATGCTGAGAAGGATTGAGGGCAAGTGAAGAAGGGATGACAGAGGATGAGATGGTTGGATGGCATCATTGACTCAATGGACGTGAGATTGAGCAAGTTCTGGGAGATAGTATAGGACAGGGAAGCCTGGGAGCTGCAAGCCATGGGTCCACAGAGAGTCAGACATGACTGAGCAACTGAAAAACAATAAATAGGGATTCATACTAATGTATAAAGTAATCCATTATTATATACGGATGATTCTTCCCTCTTCCCTTTCTTTATTTGTAAGTTCTCATTTGTACAATTAGTAAACTAGCTCCCACCATCTGCCATCTATTGATAGTTACTTGTTTGAATTGCAGTATGCATATACAGCAGGATCAAAATTGTTATCATTTCCCATTGAAAAAACTTCATCAACTAAAGAAAAGTACTTGTGTGCAATTCCTTTCACCTTTAGTCTCACAGATCCCACTCATCTGCAGTTACTTAGGTCAGTGCCTTCTCTCCCCATTCCCTTCAGTAAAGTTTTTTTCATATATTTGTAATACAGTTACATTGCTTTGTCACACTCTGAGTTTTTTCTGGGATTTATCCAACCTCCTAAATATTTTTATTGCATTTATTAATGTTTACTTTGTAAAGTTCTGTGAATTTTGACAAATGGACAATATCATATAACACCATTGTGTTATATGATACTACCATACAGAATAGTTTCATCATACTGAAACCTTTTTATATATTATAAATATTTTACCACAGTGAAAAAATTCATTGTGTCTTCCATATTCACATTTCATGCCCTTGTTTTGAATGCTCAACATCTTTTTTATTCTATAGTTTTGCCTTTTCTAGAATGTCATATAATTGAAAACATATATATATATATATATGTATATATATATATATACCCTTTTGCAGACTGACTTCTGTCACTTAGCAATATGCATTTCAGATCCATTCATGCCATTTTCTGGCTTGATAGCTCAATTTTTTTGCTGATGAAAAACTGTCCATTGTATGGCTATACCACAGTTTTTTGTTTTTTTTTTTAATCCATTCACCTGTTAAAGGACATTTGGCTTCCTCTAGGTTTGGCTACTGTGAATGAGGTAGCTGTAAGTATAAGTTACAGGGTTTTGGGTGTACATACGTTGTAGAACAGTTCAAATACCCAGAAGTGTGGTTGCTGGATCACATAGTAAGATTATGTTTGTAAGAAACTACCAAACTCTCCTCCAGAGTGGGCATATATTTTGTATTCCAATCAAGAATGAATAAGAATTTCTCTTGTTTCACAACTTCACCATCAACTACTATCATCAGTTGTTTTTTTTTTTTTTTTTTTTTTTTGTATTTTAACCATTCTAATAGGTATGTAATGGGATCTTGTTTTAACTTGAAACTTTCTAATTATAAATAATGTTGAACTTCATTTGTCATGGCTTATTTGTCATTCTGCATATCTTGTTTGATGAGGTGTCTGTTCAGATATTTTGCATTTAAAAAAAATGGATTGTTTTTTTTTACTGTTGAGTTTTTAGAGTTCTTTGTTTAGTTTGGATAACAGTCCACAATCTGATCTGTGTTTGGCAAAGGTGTTTTTCCAGTCTCTTAACAGTGTCTTTTGAAGAGGTTTTTATTTTAGTGAAGCCCAACTAACAGTTTTTTTTTCCTTCATAGATTATGTTTTTGTCTTTCACCTAGATACCATTCCATACATGCACTATGGAGCTATAATAATAATATTAGAAAAAAATGAAAAAAATGATAAATGAAAAATGGTGTTGCCACTGTGGAAATAGTTTGCCTATCCCTTGAAAAGTTATACATGGAATTTCATAGGACCTAGCAACTTTACTTCTAAGTATAAATTCAAAAGAACTGAAAATAGGTATTGAAGCAAATTCTTATACATGAATGCTTATAGTAGCATTGTTCACAATATCCATTAACAGATGAATGAATAAACAAAAGTGTCATATTTATAGAATAAAATATTATTCAGTAAAAAAAGAATGAAGTACATATATATGCTTCAACATAGATGATTATTGAAAACATGCTAAGTGAAAGAAGCCAACTATGAAAGATCACATATTGCATAATTCCATTTATGTGAAATATCCCAAATAGGTAAATCATTAGAAACCTAAAGCAAATGAGTGGTTGTGGGTGAATGGGGGGTGACAGCTTAACCAGTACAGGGTTTCCTTTTGGGATGATTAAAATATTTTGGAACTAGAGAGAGATGATAGTTGTACAACATTGTGAATGTACTAAGTGCTTCTAAACAATACACTTTAAAGTGGTTAATTTTATGTCATGTGGATTTTGTCTCAAAGGAAAAAAAAAACCTGACAGGAAGAAGAAAAAATCTCATTGCCAAATCCAAGGTTACTTAGTTATTCTCTTATGTTCTCTTCTAGAAATGTTATAGTTTTATCTATTTTTGTTTAGTGTTTTAAACAAAACATAGTTTAAAACAACAATAAATGTTCCAATCTAAATATATTTTAGAGCATATTTTCTTGTTTACCTAATAACTAACCAGTTCTGTACATTCTTTTTTAAACAACTTAATGCAATTAGAACTTAGCAAACTATATTTTTATATATTAATTTTACTTTTCTAGAATTCTTCATTTATTGTAATATATCCATGTTTGTTTGTATAATAAATGATTTCTAAAGTTTTTAAATAAAAGGTAAGTTTGCAGGGCAATATATGGAATAAAACAGGAAACATTATTTTATGGTGTCTATTATAAATTAAAATGTATAGAAATCAAAGTTTTGTAATTGCCATAATTAAAGGTAACTTTAACTAGTGTGTTGATTAAAAATAGTTACATCTCCTTATATCTTCCTAATCATTGAGTTTGTATTATAAACATACACAATTAAAATTATAATAAATTACAAAGAAAATTTGATTATCAAACCAATTCAAAATGATATTTTTTCCAGTTTGACTGTCCTCTTTGAAATAGGAAGGACATTATAAAATTGCAAAGCATGTTCAGAGAGATCAAACCAGAATTTACATTTTATTTTACATTAGGAACCCAAAAACTAATATTAGGAGGCTGAAGCCACCCTCAGTTGTTGTATTAGTAAAGTCATTGTGAGTTAATTTTGATATTTATTTTCCTTTAGTACCATTTTCACCTGTAAAATAAATCTCTCAATCTCTGAAATATAAATTATTATATTCTGTTGTTTGTATTGCACAACTAAGTTCATTAAATTTAGAAAAGGAAATTACTAAGTAAAAGTTTCAAAGCAAAGAGCATGAAAGCACTAGTAATATCATCAGAGTGATCTTCTTTTTTGCACTCTAGCTAGAACTAGCAGCCCTTCATTAGAAGGAGATAACTAGGTAATTAGATAACTAATATTTTTCACTGAATATTTTATATGATATTGGGATATATGGGGTATTTGTATATTTGACTTAATATCTGCCATTTTTTTTCAGAAGCCATGAAGACATTAACTTAGTTAATTGTAAGAATATGTTTTGGTTAATATGAGAAAGACACACGGTTCTTTTTTTTTTATTTTTTTTATTTTTATTTTTTATTTTTTCCATTTATTTTTATTAGTTGGAGGCTAATTACTTTACATCATTACAGTAGTTTTTGTCATACATTGAAATGAATTAGCCATGGATTTACATGTATTCCCCATCCCGGTCCCCCCTCCCACCTCTCTCTCCACCCGATCCCTCTGGGTCTTCCCAGTGCACCAGGCCCGAGCACTTGTCTCATGCACCCAACCTGGGCTGGTGATCTGTTTCACCCTAGATAATATACATGTTTCAATGCTGTTCTCTTGGAACATCCCACCCTCACCTTCTCCCAGAGTCCACAAATCTGTTCTATACATCTAAGTCTCTTTTTCTGTTTTGCATATAGGGTTATCGTTACCATCTTTCTAAAGTCCATATATATGTGTTAGTATACTGTAATGGTCTTTATCTTTCTGGACACATGGTTCTAAAGAAGGCTGTTTCATCATTTACAGGGGACAAAATATTTGGAGGGAAAGAAGATGAATTTACTAAGAATGCATATGAATGGCTACAGTAGCTTCAACAACAGGAATAAGTATATCTAGCATATCTGAAATCCTCAGAAATAAAGATTTCAGAATACCTTAGATTTTTCAGACATTTTCTATACCGAGTTGTGAATCCCTTTCTGGCATGTTGGGCTTAACGATCTCACATAGCTCTTTGGCACATACTGTTCTTGAAACAAATCATATACCATGACCTATGGCTAACCTCAGCTTTGCCTGCTTCTTGCCCCAATCTCCCTCTTTCTATTTTTTGTTTAATCTATGATCACTTTCTCACTTGAATTACTACATCATTCTGAAAATACTAAAGCTTTTTTCTTGCTAAGATCTGAATAGGGAATATGCAATCTTTTAGAAGGTATTCACTCTGATCTGACAAAAATAGTAAATTCCTCTCCTGTGTTATCCCCTATACTGTTTCCTAGCAGAGTTACCACATATCTATCAGAGGCTCATGATAGGACTTAATTAAAATGTGATCAAATCCATAATGTTCAAATCTTACTTTGAACAACATTCATTTCTGTTTCTATTACATGCCCAATTCTTGATCTAAATTCTCAACAAATGTTGAGGTCTGAGAAAGCCAATAGATATCACTCTTCTGCTTCCTGATAATAGAGAGATGAAGTCACAGGAAGAGGTCATTTTCATGATGAGAAGTTTCCATCCCCACCATTACATGTGGTGAGATTGGCTTGACTTGGTTGGATCTAGTGTGATGGCTTCAATTTGGGTACTCAGGCATTTCTTAGGCTGTAAGACCTCATGACAATGCAATAATACAGACTGATCTCCCACAAGGCAGCATAAGGCAAAACGTTCAGAAGTAGCACTGACTATAGGTAAAAATAAACTTTAAGTAATCCAGATACTTAAAGTTAGGAGTGGTTACTAGCTTCACATTTGGGTTGATTACCTACCTAGCTCAAATTTACTGAATAAGTAGGATGGAGAAAAAGAAAGATTGTACACCACACATCCCTAACATCAAATTTAAAGTGAGTCACCTCCCTTGTTGAATAAACTGAATAAATACATGATCATGACTCTGATCTCACCCTTTGACATGTATAAGCAATAATGAACTAAGTGCTGCATGCGTCTAATAGAGGAAAGAAGTACAGATTTTTGCAAGCCAGGCATCTGTAGCAGGTGTGTCAGTGGGATCTACTTCCTTTTTCTAATACAGCTGCACATGTTTCTGGCAGGCAGCTTGAATTTGTGCCACTCAACCTCAGTGATTTCATTTGCTTGGCTCTAGATTCTGGCATGTCTGTGCATAAATTGTTAACTTTATTAGAGATATAAAAGGCCTGAGTGTTAACATCAAGCATGCAGATGCAGTTCTCCCTCAGCCAAGCACACTTCCTGGACCACCACAATAGTACAGCTGCAACCATTGTGAGCCATTAGCAGTGACATTCTGTAAATCTTAATCTCTTAGCAGTGGCACTGTTCTAAGTTGGTACAAGGTAAACATTTGCTATTTCAATTAGCCAGTGGGTAGATCTCTATAAATACTCTATTTTTTCCAATAGAGGCTAAGTGATGCATTTGAAGTCAAAATATTATATACAAAAATTGGTAACATGTATTTGTTAACTTAGTATTAAATTGGTGACTTTTTAAATAGCTTGTGTGTTTTGATTTCTCAAAGTGTTTTACCTGAAAAATGGAGAATTATTATTATTATTATTATTTTTTGGAGAATTATTTTGAAGTCAGGACTTTTTACTGATTTATTTTTATTTATTTATTTTTAATAAGTAGTAAAAATAATAAAATATTTATTTTTTATTTTTTATTTTATTTTTACTAATTCTAATGATAGGGAGATTTGTTATCCTTGAAGGCAAAATCTGTGGATTCTCTTTATCTTTTTGGTTCCTGAAAATTGATTCACATTTCTTCAGATCATTCTGTGGAACAGTGCCATGAAGAATAGAATCAGTAAAGATATGGTAAATTAATATCAATTATAAATACTATAAGGTATCAGTGTCAGACTTTGATATGTAAAGGAGCAATAAGCCAAACATGATCATGATACTAACTTATTTCAAATGTTTACTAGAAAACTGGTGTTGTCTGAAAAAGATCTTGGTTTGAGGCAATATACCTTCATAAATGTTGAAGACATTAACACAGAGACATTTAATATATTAATTGAACATCATAAAGATTAGGGCATCCTTCCTCAAGCTATTTATTTCTTTTTACCCTGGTATGTGTTATTTATGTACTATGCCCAAGGATTACAATGGTAGACAAAATATATGGTATCTGTCCTCCCTCATGGAACTTGTATTGTCTTATTGTTTTCCATGGTTACTAAAAGAGCTTTGTAATTTACAGAATGCCATTTCGCTAAATATGATTATAATCATAACTCTCTAAATCAGTAAGGGTTTATTTAAGTTTAATACTACTGCTAAGGGCTTCCCCAGTAGCTCAAGTGGTAAAGATTTTCTGCTGTAATAAATTACACAAATTGTGGCACTTAAGAGCACACACTAACCTTATAGTTCTGGAGGTCTGAAGACCTAAAATCAAATTTTCAACAAGCTATGCTCCTTTTGGACTCTCAGCGGAAGAATCTATTTCCTTTCCTTTTCAAGTTTCTAGACAAAGCCTACATTCCTTTTTCCTTGGCCTGTGATCTTCCTCCATTTTCAAAGTCTGGATCCAGAACAGTTCAGTTCAGTCACTCAGTCGTGTCTGACTCTTTGAGATCCCATGGATTGCAGCACACCAGGCTTCCCTGTCCATCACCAACTCCCAGAGCCTACTCAAACTCATGTCCATCACGTCGATGATGCCATCCAACCATCTCATCCTCTGTCATGCCCTTCTCCTCCCACATTCAATCTTTCCCAGCATCAAGGTCTCTTCAAATGAGTCAGTTCTTTGCATCAGGTGGCCAATGTATTGGGAGTTTCAGCTTCATCATCAGTCCTTCCAACGAATATTCAGGACTGATTTCCTTTAGGATGGACTGGTTGGATCTCCTTGCTGTCCATGGGACTCTCAAAATTCTTCTCCAACACCACACTTCAAAAGCATCAATTCTCTCTTTCTCACCTCTATCTTTCTTTCTCACCTCAGCTTCTATTTCTCTCTTTCTCATCTCAGCTTCTATTGCCACATCTTCTTTTCTAACTTTGTTCCTCCTGTGTTCATGTATAAGACCTTTGTGATTACACTGGTTTACTGACTATAAGACTAATCTGCTGATCTCAAAATCCTTAACTTAGTCATAACTGGGGTGACTCAGAGGCAAAGAATCCACCTGCAATGCAGGAGATGCAGGAGACCCAGGTTCAATCCCTGGTCCGGGAAGATTCCTTGGAGGAGGAAATGGCAATCCACTCCAGTATTTTTGCTTGGAGAATTGCATGGACAGAGGAGCTTGGTGGGCTATAGCCCACCAAGCAAAGAGTTGGACATTACTGAAGTGATTTAGTCCATCGAGTCACAACTGGAAAGTCTCTTTTCCCATGAAAGGCAACATGTTTTAAGGTTCCAGGGATAGGAATGTAGATATCTTCAAGGAGCTAATATTTTGCCTATCACAGACTCTCTACATCAGGGAGACTCATTTATTTATAAGTTGATAGTTTATTGTATATTAATATAACATGTGGATAAAAAGTCAAATTATCTAAATATTTTTCTTCAATATCTTACAGCCTGACAATTTTTGGAATAAACTGAATGATGGAATAAAGTTCATTTTTTCTCACAAGTTGGCTGATGCATCTATATTTATGTACATTTATCTTCATGAAACTTTATAACTTTTGTACTGAAATGGTAAGAAAAGTCATTTATGTCTCCCAACCTTAGTTTTTAATTTTCACAATACATTAAAATGATGTCTTAATGAGCCATTTATCTGCTTTTTAATCTGGCTCTTTTTTTCTAGATAGCTGAATAAGAATATGTACTTAATCACTCAGTCATGTCTGACTCTTTGCGACCCCATGGACTGTAGCCCACCAGGATCCTCTGTCCATGGTGATTCTCCAGGCAAGAATACTGGAATGGGTTGACATGCCCTCCTCCAGGAGATCTTCTCAACCCAGGGATCGAACCCAGGTCTCCCGTGTTGCAGGTGGATTCTTTACCATTGAGCCAGGAAATTGAATTACATTAATTTCATTAAGACTAGGGAAAATAAGTTAACTATTTTAGTTGTCTCTACCTGTGATGGATAACTTTCTGTTTCAAGTTGGATGGGTCATAGTGTCCAGATATTTGGTTAAATATGTACATGTTTCTCTGAGAATTTTTGGAGATTTACATTTAAATTGATGGACTTTTGGTAAAACAGTTTGCCTTCCATATGCAGGTGGACTTCTATTAAAAGAAAGCCCATCAGCTGAAGGCTTGAGTAGAATAAAAAGTTGACCTCCTATGAGAGAGGCATTTCTGCAGCAGATTGCATTTGGATTTGAGCTGCACCTTTTTTCTGAGTCTCAAGCTTGTTGCCCTCCCTTATCAGATTTTGATTTTGCCAAGCATCCACAATTGTGTGAGCCATCTCTTTAGAATAAATCTCTTTCTACATATATACACATCCTATTGGTTTTAGTCTTTGGAGAACTCTAACATATTACCTAAGATTAAAGTTATCTGCAGTTTGTGGTAAGCAGCTTAAATTCTTATAAAATAACATATTAGAGTTATATCTTATAAGTTATCTATTATTGCATAATCAACATGTCAAAACATAGCAATAAACATTAACTGTCACACATATATACATATGACATGCATTATTGTCATACAACCTGTTCTGTGAGTTAAGAATCTGGCAGTAGCTTAGCTGACTGATTCTCATTTAGAGTCTTTCATAAAACTGCAACCAGGTGTTATGTTAGTCAAGTCTGCAGACATTTGGGGTTTGATTGATTGGAGGTTCAGATTCTAAGTTCACTCACATGGTACTGGCTGGAAGCTCCAGTCCATTGCTGCTTGGGCCTTAGTGCATAAGTACTTAACATTTGGCAGTTGGCTCCTCTCAGGGCATTTGGTCTAAGAGATAGAAAGCACAACTATACTACCTAATATGGCCTAGTATTCTAGTCACATACTGTCACCATTGACTAGTTATTCATTAAAAATAGCCATTCCATACTCAAAAAGTGGGTAATACATGAGGTCATAAATATCTAAAGGGTAGGAAGCATTGGAACCATCCTGAATGCTGGCTACCAATATTTTCAGAGGAGTAAAGGGTTCTGAAAAGCTTAATACCTATGCCCTGTGGTTTAAACAATAATGAACAGAGTTGGCAAGCTATATCTTGGCAGTCAAATCCATTCCAAAACTTACTTTTTATCGGCTTTGACCTAAGAATGTTTTTCCACATTGTTGGGGGTTTAAAAAAAGAAAATCTCATAACAACCATATGAGATTAGAAAAACTTAAAACATTTACTCTCTGATTCTTTATAGAACACTTCGCTGATCCTTGGTTGTCAGAAACAATATTTGAGACAATATCAGTATCATCAAAGTTATATGAAATAAGAAAATATGAATTTGCTAACTATATTATCTTAGGACTACACTTTGTTTTCATTTATACAAGCCAACAATAAACATTTGTAATTACTGTTGGTGTTCTGTTGTTTTTAAAATATTTTTATAATATCAACTGACATTAGTAATCAAAGACACTGTTGACAACTCAAAAATGAAACCATTTTCTTTTAGGAAGTCCTTGGTATCAAATTCACACTAAATTTCACTGTTTTCTCGGCAAAGCCAACTCTAGAGTGGAATAAGCACAAAAGAGCCATAAATGATACTGCTCTCAATGTTTCAGCATTTCTTATATATAGTTCAATCTCTCCCCCTGGCTTCTACCACTCTTGTTTGGGGGCTACTATGTTCATAGAATCTTCTTGTGTTTACTTCTCAGTATAACCATTATGCTGTGGTATCAGTATTGCAGAAACCAAGCTTTACTCCAAAGATATTTATTCCTATTGATCCGAGGTTCAACTATATGGAATATTTCTCCACTCTACGGAAACATAAAGTCAAAACATATTTATTAAAAGCTATATGTTAAATAATATTTTATTTATTGCATGTGTCACTAAGAAATAAAAATGGCTCACAGTGAAATTAACAGGCCAGTGGGGAAACCTACCTTTGCAAATGTAAACTTAACTAACAAACAAGCAAGTATGGATAACGTGCTAAGTCCGTGCTACAGAGAAGAAAGGTATAGAAAATATGTCCAGTCAAATCTCCTACCTTTTCAAAGTAGGTCACTGTGTGATATTTGAGTTTATGGTCATGCTAGAATTTGTTCAATTCCATGAATGCTGGACTTATTTTTCAAGACAGAAATAGAGGGATATAAAAGGTTCCCCAGGTGATGTAGTGGTAAAGAATCATCTTCCCAATGCAGGAGATGCAAAGAGATGTGAGTTTGATCCTGGAGCTGGGAAGATCCCCTGGATTAGGAGCAGGAAATGGCAACTCAGTCCACTTTCTTGCCTGGAAAATTCCATAAGCAGAGGTGCCTATAGCCTGCTACAGTTCATGGGGTTGCAAAGAGTCATACATGACTGAGCATGCACACAGTGACAGGGAAATAAAAACTCAGTATTTGATTTTGCCTTATTCACCATTAAAAACTTTTTTTAGCACCAACAGCTCAGGATGAATAAGAATTTAACTATCCAAAACCTATTTCCAGAAAGCACTGGTAATTATTCATAACATAAAAATTAAAGATAAGAAAAAAAATTAAAGATAAGAGTCACTGCTGTGATGATACCATGAATATCTTCATCTTCCTTAAACAGCTGTCCAGCTAGCATAATGTAACTGAATTGGCGAGAAATTAAACCCCTAATTATTGCAGATGCTATGAATGAAGCCATGAGACACTATCAGACAGAATGAAACAAATTATTATTTAAAAATGATTTTGTGTGTGCTCAATTGCTTATTTTTTATTCCTACATACAGTGGTAATGATGCCCATGTTGAATCATTTCCTAGAACAATAAACCAAGCACTATTCAGGCTTTTAAAAATTGTTTTCCTTTTTTATATAAGCTAATTTATTTGGTTTCTTAAGGTAGAGCTCCTCTGTATATTTGATGTATATATTTTTGTGAAACTGAATATTAGAAAAGAGCAAGGAAGTTGCTGGAAATAAAACTTTTTTCCAATCCCTTCCAAAATTTAGTTAACCTTCATTCCCACTTTATCAAAGCAATTATCTGATACATGTGAAAGTTAAATTGGTATAAGTATAAATATATATTTTCAGGTCTGCCTGATATTTCTATCTGCTTTGAACACTGGAAATGCTTCTTTAAAAGGTAGATTTCTTTGTGGTCTTCTTACTAGAAAATCTAATGTCATACATTTATTTCAGACAGGAAGAATTTTCTGAAAAGAACACTGAAGAACTAAAGGCATGATGAAGTATTCAGTTCTAAAAGTTCCCAGACAATTTGAAAATGTCAGGACACACATTATTCCATTTATATTAAATAACCTGTCAGCCCAGCACATTTGTGAAAAATAACAGTGGTTATTTGTTTGGTATTTCCATTGTCTCTTCATTTAACTCAAAATGGCCCTCCTCCACCCAGAGTATACATTAAAAAAATTCTTTAAAACTATGTAGTACCTTCTCGTCATGTAATATTATTATTATTTAAACTCTAAGAAAGCTAGTGATGTTATCCTTACTATAGACTGAATGGCTGTGTTCTACCAAAATTCATACACTGAAACTTAATGCCCAATGTGATGTTATTATTAGTGAAACCATCAGAGGTGACTTAGTCATGAGGGTGGTGCCCACATGAATGGGATTAGTGCCTTTTTTTTTTTTATGAGACCCCAGACAGCTCCATCACCCCTTTTTCACATGAAGATACGGCAAAAAGACTGATGTCTATGACCCAGGTAGCAGTTTATCACCAGACAAAACCTTCCAGCCCCTTAATCTTGGATTTGTCAGCCTCCCAGACTGTAAGAAATGAATTTCAGTTGTTTATATGTCCAGCTTGAATCGACTAAGACAGTGTTGTAACTCAAAAACTAGTCAAAAATGTAGAATATGAATAGAAAGTAATATAACAAAAAAGAGTATTAAATTAAAGAGAAAATAGCCTTGAAAATGACACATACAGTCTAGCTATGGTGCTGTGAATGTACACATACTATTTATATAAAAAATATCTAATCCAATTCACCTAATAACCTTTTACATAATATACATTGTTTCAGCTGAACCTGTGGGCATAATTTTCTTTTCATTTTTAATTGGGGTATAGTTGCTTCACAATGTTGTATTAGTTTCTGCTGTACAACAAAGTGAGTCAGCTCTATGCATTCAGAGATCCCCTCCCGTGGGCCCCTCCCTCACATGCCACCTCCATCCCGCCACCAATCTAGGTCACCACGGAGCACCAAGCTGAGCTTCCTGCACTATAAGGCAGGCCTACTGGCTATCTGTTTTACAAATGCAGTGCACACTGTCAATCCCAATCTCCCAATTTATCTCATCAATCCCAATCTCCCAATTTATCTCATTCTCCCTTTCCTCCCTAGGTGTCCAACTTTGTTCTCTACATCTGCTTTGCAAATAGGTTCATCTGTACTATTTTTCTAGATTCCACACATATGCATTGTTTTTATCTTTTTGACTTACTTTACACTGTATAAAGAGTCTAGGTCTATCCATGTGTCTAAAAATGATCCAATATTATTCATTTTTATGACCAAGTAACATTCCACTGTGTGTATGTATATATACATGTATATACACACAGTTATACACACTTGTGTGTGTATACATATATGTATATACATACACACATCTTCTTTATCTATTCATCTGCCAAAAGACATTTAGGTTGATTCCATGTCCTGGTTATGGTAAATAGTGGGGTTTGTGTGTCTTTTCACATTATGGTCTTCTCAGGGTATATACTGAGTAATGGGATTTCTGGGTCATATGATAGTTATTTGTTTAGTTTTTTAAGTAACCTCCATAAGGTTCTCCATAGTGGCTATATCAATTTACATTCCCTTTTTGGTTAAGGTGTCTTGAAAATTAAACTTAAGACATCATACTAGGCAGACACTGTAAAAGAAACAGAAAGGCTGTTTAACACATAGTACCTGACTTGTCATGCTGAAATCACGAGTAAACTGAAGAGAATAAAAAGAAGTAAAAAAAAAAAAAAAAAAGCCAAGATATAAGGCCAGCATATAAAGGTGAAAGGAGTTAGATCAATGACGTTCCTGAGAATTGAGGTTAAAACTAATGAGCATATAAGGAAAGAAACTGGATTTTCAGCAATATATGTGAATCATATTTCATGCATGAACCATGGATAGTGAATATTCTGAAATATCCTCCAGGTAAAAATTCACAGATAATGGAGTCGCAAATAGTCGGACACAACTTAGTGACTCAAGAGCAACAACAAAAATTAGCCATATGAAAATGATTAAAATATAGTCATTAGACTTTTAAGAACACAGCTATATTCACAAATAAGGACTGTCTTTGTCCCTTTGGGCTACTTCTGAAAGAGACGGGAATACCAGACCACCTGACCTGCCTCTTGAGAAATCAGTACGCAGGTCAGGAAGCAATACTTAGAACTGGACATGGAACAACAGACTGGTTCCACATAGGAAAAGGAGTACGTCAAGGCTGTATATCACCACCGTGCTTATTTAATTTCTATGCAGAGTACCTCATGAGAAAGGCTGGGCTGGATGGAGCACAAGCTGGAATCAAGATTGCTGGGAGAAATATCAATAACCTCAGATATGAAGATGACACCACCCTATGGCAGAAAGTGAGGAGGAACTAAAGAGCCTCTTGACGAAAGTGAAAGAGGACAGTGAGAAAGTTGGCTTAAAGCTCAACATTCAGAAAACTAAGATCATGGAATCCGGTCCCATCACTTCATGGCAAATAGACAGGGAAACAGTGGAAACAGTGGCTGACGTTATTTTGGGGGGCTCAAATATCAGTGCAGATAGTGACAGCAGCCATGAAATTAAAAGACACTTACTCCTTGGAAGGAAACTTATGACCATCCTAGACAGCCTATTAAAAAGCAGAGACATTACTTTGCCAACAAAGGTCTGTCTAGTCAAGGCTATGATTTCTCCAGTAGTGATGTGTGGATGTGAGAGCTGGACTATAAAGAAAGCTGAGTGCCGAAGAATTGATGCTTTCAAACTGTGGTGTTGGAGAAGACTCTTGAGAGTCCCTTGGAATGCAAGGAGATCTAACCAGTCCATCCTAAAGGAGATCAGTCCTGGGTGTCCATTGGAAGGACTGATGTTGAAGCTGAAACTCCAGTATTATGGCCACCTGATGCAAAGAGCTGACTCATTTGAAAAGACCCTGATGCTGGGAAAGATTGAGGGCAGGAGGAGAAGGGGATGACAGAGGATGAGATGGTTGGATAGCATCACCAATGTGATGGATGTGAATTTGAGTAGGCTCTGGGAGTTGATGACAGATAGGGAGGCCTGGTGTGCTGCAGTTCATGGGGTCACAAAGAGTTGGATATGACTGAGCGGGTTAACTGAACTGAACCATAAACTCAGTGGCTCATAAACAACAGGCATTCATTTCTCTAAGTCCTGGAGGTTGGGAAATCCAAAATCATGGCAAAAGTCTGACACAAGCCAGCTTCTTATCGACTACATATTTTACTGTAACTTCACATGGCAAAAAGGGTCATGGACCCCTCTGGAGTCTCTTTTATAAGGGCACCAATCCCACAAAAATAAAAGAGACAGAAATGAAAACCAGAATGCTTCCTTGATTTTAAAGGGTTGTTTTTGTAGTTTTCCAAGGACTTCTGTTTGTTCCAGGAAACAAAGAAACTAGAATCTGGGGTTTACTGTCTGCTTCAAGTCAAGAAGCCAGCATCTTGACTTAAGCTAGGAGGAGGGCTGAGCTGCAACTCACAAGTAAAATCAAGACCATGGAAGCTGCATACTCAATGAAAAGCAAACTAGAGAATAAAATTTAAATAGTATTTCTCCCAGCAAATGGAAATTATAAAAATCTTTCCATTAAAGGTTTTGTGTTGTTTTATTTTTGATAATAAACAATCTCCTCAAAGAGGTCTTTAAATTAAGTTACACAATCTGTGATGATTCAAATTAAATAAAATTAAAATGGTCATAAACTGTTATGAATCTGGCTGACGTAAAACAAAACCTTTCCAGAGGAATATACCCTCAAACAAAGCTAGGAATATTCCCTAGAGAAACTTTACTACTGGTGATAGCAGATATTGGAACTATTGATTAAAAAGTAAAAAATTATTATCAATACAAAAAAGAAAAGAAGCTAAAGTTTGGAAAACTTTAAAATACCTCAAATAAACCTAAATTCAAAGAACATCATTTCTGAAATAATAAAATAATCAGTCTATACAAAAATGTAAATGTGATCTAACAAACTAGTGTGCTTAAGCTTATTTGACAAGTAATGCTAAGTTTATAAGTATGTATTTCATTAGAAGATCAAAGCCTGCAAATAAAAAAAAGAATAATAAATAATAAAGAAAAAGGCCTAAAATAATATGTGAGTAATGTTATTCAATTAAAATGTATTTTATAAAAATATTTACAATAATAATAGTACTAGTAATTAGAACACACACCCAAAAAAGATGTCCTTTTAATTAAAGGAGACTGGTATGAAAAAGTAGGAAGTAAAGAAACACCTGGAGTAACAGGCAAATTGGCCTTGGAGTAAGGAATGAAGCAGGGCAAAGGCTAATAGAGTTTTGATAAGAGAAGGCACTGGTGATAGCAAACACCCTCTTCCAACAACACAAGAGAAGACTCTACACAAGGACATCACCAGATGGTCGACACTGAAATCAGATTTATTATATTATTTGCAGCCAAAAATGGAGAAGCTCCATAAAGTCAGCAAAAACAAGACTGGGAGCTGACTGTGGCTCAGATCATGAACTCCTTACTACCAAATTCAGATTTAAACTGAAGAAAGTGGGGAACACCACTAGACCATTCAGGTATGACCTATACAGTGGATGTGAGGAATAGATTCAAGGGATTAGATCTGATAGACAGAGCGCCTGATGAACTAGGGATGGAGGTTCATGACACTGTACAGGAGACAGGGATCAAGACCATCCCCAAGAAGAAGAAAGGCAGAATGGCTGTCTGAGGAGGCCTTACAAATAGCTGTGAAAAGAAGAGAAGTGAAAAGCAAAGGAGAAAAGGAAAGATATACCCATTTGAATGCAGAGTTCCAAAGAATAGCAAGGAGAGATAAGAAAGCCTTCCTCTGAGATCAATGCAAAGTAATAGAGGGAAACAACAGAATGGGAAAGACTAGAGATCTCTTCAAGAAAATTAGAGATACCAAGGGAACATTTCTTGTAAAGATGGACTCAATAAAGGACAGAAATGGTATGGACCTACCTGAAGCAGAAGATATTAAGAAGAGGTGGCAAGAATACACAGAAGAACTGTACAAAAAAGATCTTGATGACCCAGATAATCATGATGATGTGATCACTCACCTAGAGCCAGACACCCTGGAATGTGAAGTCAAGTGGGCCTTAGGAGCAACACTACAAACAAAGTTAGTGGAAGTGATGGAATTCCAGTCGAGCTATTTCAAATCCTAAAAGATGATGCTGTGAAAGTGCTGCACTCAATATGCCAGCAAATTTGGAAAACTCAGCAGTGGCCACAGGACTGGAAAAGATCAGTTTTCATTCCAATCCCAAAGAAAGGCAATGCCAAAGAACGATCACAGTACTGCACAATTGCACTCATCTCACACGCTAGTAAAGTAATCCTTAAAATTCTCCAAGCCAGGCTTCAGCAATACATGAACTTCCAGATGTTCAAGCTGGTTTTAGAAAAGGCAGAGGAACCAGAGATCAAATTGCCAACATCTGCTGGGTCATCAAAAAAGCAAGAGCTATCCAGAAAAACATCTATTTCTGTTTTATTGACTATGCCAAAGCCTTTGACTGTGTGGATCACAATAAACTGTGGAAAATTATGAAAGAGATAGGATCACCAGACCAGTTGACCTGCCTCTTGAGAAACCTGTATGCAGATCAAGAAGCAACAGTTAGAACTGGACATGGAACAACAGGCTGGTTCTAAATAGGAAAAGGAGTACATCAAGGCTGTATATCATCACCGTGCTTATTTAATTTTTATGCAGAGTACATCATGAGAAATGCTGGGCTGGATGGAGCACAAGCTGGAATCAAGATTTCCAGGAGAAATATCAATAACCTCAGATATGAAGATGACACCACCCTTATGGCAGAAAGTGAGGAGGAACCAAGAGCCTCTTGATGAAAGTGAAAGAGGAGAGGGAAAAACTTGGCTTAAAGCTCAACATTCAGAAAACTAAGATCAAGGCATCTGGTCCCATCACTTCATGGCAAATAGACAGGGAAACAGTGGAAACAGTGGCTGACTTTATATTTTGGGGCTCCAAGATCCCTTCAGATTGTGACTGTAGTCATGAAATTAAAAGATGCTTATTCATTGGAAGAAAAGCTATGACCAACCTAGACAGCAAATTAAAAAGCAGAGACATTGCATTGTCAACAGAGGTTTGTTTAGTCAAGGCTATGGTTTTTCCAGTAGTCGTATATTGTTGTGAGAACTGGACTATTGAGGAAGCTAAGTACCGAAGAATTGATGTTTTTGAACTGTGGTGTTGGAGAAGTCTCTTGAGAGTCCCTTGGACTGCAAGGAGATCCAATCAGTCCATCCTAAAGGAGATCAGTCCTGGGTGTTCATTGGAAGAACTGATGTTGAAGCTGAAACTCTAATACTTTGGCCACCTGATGCGAAGAGTTGACTCATTTGAAAAGACCCTGATGCTGGGAATGATTGAGGGCAGGAGGAGAAGGGGACGACAGAGGATGAGATGGTTGGATGACATCACCGACTCAGTGGACATGAGTGTGGGTGAACTCCGGAGTTGGTGATGGACAGGGAGGCCTGGCGTGCTGCAGTTCATGGGGTCGCAAAGAGTCAGACACAGTTGAGCAACTGAACTGAACTGAATTAGCATTTATAAAGCGTCTATCTGCCAAGGATCACTTTTGTGTTTATTAATTCATTAATAAAGCACTACATGTGGAGTACAGTTAACATTATAGTTTAAATTCAGCAAAAATAAGGAGAGAACTATGTGAGGTTTACTTGTAAAAATATTAGTAAAAGTGTTGTACCACTGCTAAAATTAATCAAGAAAAAGTAGAAGGTACAAATACATAATATAAAGATAAAAACAGAAAATATAACATTTAGTTCTGATATTAAAAGTTACACATATAATTTGAATAATTTATGCACTAAATTAGCATGAGGTAGATTTTTAAAAAACTGAAATCTATCAAGTTAACTCAAAGTAAAGACAAAATTTATTAAATTAATAGCCATTTAAAAAATCATCTTATTAGGAGAAGACAATGGCAAGGCTCTCCAGTACTCTCGCCTGGAAAATCCCATGGACAGAGGAGCCTGGTGGGCTGCAGTCCATGGGGTCACTATGAGTCGAACATGACTGAGAGCCTTTACTTTCACTTTTCACTTTTCACTTTCTTGCACTGGAGAAGGAAAGGGCAACCCACTCCTGTGTTCTTGCCTGGAGAATCCCAGGGACAGGGGAACCTGGCGGGCTGCCATCTACGGGGTCGCACAGAGTCGGACACGACTGAAGTAACTTAGCAGCAGCAGCAGCAGTACTTAAAAATCCAACCACAAATTGTTCTTTCAAATCTGTGCAATTTCACAGATAATTTCTGCAAAATTTTCTTGGAAAACAGAATTTTAGTCTTATCTAAACCTTTCTAGAGAGAATAAAACGAGGTTCATTTTCTAAGGCTCATATAGCCTTGAATCCAATACATTAAGTCAGCATAAAAATTAATATTGCAAGCCAATATCACTTAGAAACATAGATATGATCATCCCAAATATAAAATTTAGATCAAAATACCCATACATTTTGTAAAGGATCAAGATGATGCTATCTTAAAATACAATTATGGCTTCATTTTGCAGTTAGATTAAGATAATTCATACAATATTACATTATAGAGAATATACCATATGATCATTTTAAGAGAAACTACAATATTCTGATAAAATTCAGCTTACATTCATATTATAAGCACTTAGCAAACTAGCAATAGAAAGGAACATTCTTAATACAGTAAGAGATACCTATAAAAATCTGCAACAAGCATTAAAATCAATGATAAAATATTACAGGTATTTTGTTAAAATCAAAGAATGATAAAAGTATGTCTACATTCACCTATTCATCAAGTAAGACAATTTCAAGCAATACAAATTATAAGGGGTTGAAAGCATGGGTATTTTTTAATGTCCTTGATGCAAATTTTCCATAGGGCATGTTTTGTATTTTGTAAAACTTTATCTAGTGGCACCACATTATATCTCTTTTCCTGAAATATGCTATTTTTATTAATGATATATTTTTGGAATGCATTTACATTGACAGGTTACTCTCTATTATTATATAGTTTACTTATAGTTAGTATTGTATGATATCTCCTTAGAAAAACTTCCAACTGGTCCTTCAGATCCATTGTTAGAATTAGAAAGAAAGTTATTAACATGGCTAGAAGCTAAAATAGCAATAAAAAATATCATAAAGTTACTATTTATACAAACAGCAGAGCTTCCCTGGTGGCTCAGTTAGTAAAGAATCTGCCTGCAGGGACAGAGACCTGGGTTCCATCCCTGGGTCAGGAAGATCCCCTGCAGAAGGGAATGGCTACCCACTCCAGTATTTTTGCCTGGAGAACCCCATGGACAGAGAAGTCTGGTGCGCTACATACAGCCCATGGGGTTGCAAAGAGTCAGGTACAACTGATCATCTAGCACACATACAAATGATACAAAGTAATCAATAAACCCAATGAAAAATATGCACATCTTTTATAGAGAGAACTGCAAAACATCAGTAAAGTTCTAAATGAACTATGTAATTCACTTAGCAAATTGTAAATAGCTCTACTTATTTTTTGCAAGAAAGCAGCTCTGATAGTCAAGTTGATAATACTAAAACAATAATGATATAAAACTGTTTGCCACTAAAGTTATGTTAAAAGTATTAAAAGACAAACTAACTCTACATGAAATATTTATAATACATATGATAGAAATGTTAGGAATATATAATTAGGAATATTAGGAATATATAAGCTGATCAAATGTATTGATTTAAAAAAGGAATTCAACAAAAGTCTGGGTAAAACATAAGCATATGCATGTAACAGAAGAGAAAGCTCAAATAATAACAACAAGAAAATATCAAGAGATTTCAAATTTCTGTAGTGATCATGGCAAGGAAAGAAAAAAAAAATTACATACAACTTTCACTAAATTGTAATAAATTGCAAATCAGGAAGATCTATAAAATGGTTGCATGAATAGTGTCACAAAGACTTTGGAGAGCAATATGGCAATTTCTGTAAAATTGAAGATGTGCAGACCATAAACACCAACAGTTTTACAAACTGTCTTGTACGTGAATACACTTTGTTGATTTCATTATAACTGCAAAAACCTGAAAACAGTAAAAGAATCTCACTAAGAGGAAATAGACAAATAAATTGATACATAAGTTAGCTATATATTTTATTTATAACCTATATTATACACTATACAATTGCATGTAAAATATATATTGTATTGTATAATATATACATTCAGTTCAGTTCAGTCACTCAGTAGTGTCCGACTCTTTGCAACCCCATGAATCGCAGCACACCAGGCCTCCCTGTCCATCACCAACTCCCGGAGTTTACTCAAACTCATGTCCATCGAGTTGGTGATGCCATCCAGCCATCTCATCCTCTGTCATCCCCTTCTCCTCCTGCCCCCAATTTCTCCCAGCATCAGGGTCTTTTCCAATGAGTCCAACATATACATTACTATATAGTAATAATGTTAAGGGGTATATTAGTATTCATGTTTTTATAAACATTATAATATATACACATATATCTATATAGAATTTGACATATTAGTGGGAAAGAATGAAATAGAGGTAACCATAACAATCTGCATTAAACTAACAAACAATGCACTGACCAAAAATAACATAAAAGAAATATAGATACATGAATAATGCTATTGTGGACATTTTGTGCATGTCTATGAAATCTATTGGTATGCATTTTTATCAGATATTTACCTAGAACAGGAATTACTGGATCTTATAATTACTGCCTTACATTTTTTACAGAAAAAAAATTGAATGTTTTCCAAAATAACTGTACCTATTTTCATTCTCCACATTAATATATAAGAATTTCATTTGCCCCCCATCCTTGCTAATTTTGGGTTCAATTCCTGGGTTGATAAGATCCCCTGGAGAAGGGAATGGCAACCAATTCAAGTATTTTTGCCTGAAGAATCCCATGGACAGAGGAGCCTGGCAGGCTATAGTCCATAGGGTCACAAAGAGTCATACATGACTGACTAACACTTGCTAATTTAGCATTTGGTATTCTCAGTTTTATAAAATGTAACCAAACCTACTATCTGGAATATGGTCATAGTCATCTATTTTCTATTATCTTGACTATTACTGTGCCCATCTAGTGATCTCCAAAATGCCGCTTTTATTTCTTTCTGTTTTGAACCGTAGAAACTGAAACTCACACTATTTCCTTCTCCTGAGTCCATGAAGAGTCAGAATAAATAACCCAATCTCTTTTTACTATTTGTTCACACCATTATTACCATAATAATTTAATTCAAGAATACCGAAGACAACACATATATGCATCATCATATTCCTGATAGCTAACTTATTCTCCATAAAACTGTCTTCATTCAACATTATTTTGTGGTTTTCTGTGATCTTTCACAATAGAGACTCATTATTCTAATTCCATTTCTCAGTAAAATTTCTCACCCTATTGGAAGCTCCCAACAAAGGAAAAAAATCTATCTTGTATATCTTATTTTGGATTTCTTTCTTCATAATGCTTTATATGTATTCAAGGACCAGGTCTGGCATATTTGTGGGCTGATTTAACAAGTAAATGCCTTATTAGCTGTTTTTGAGTTCATGGAAATGAGCTGACATTTAATGAGTAATTATCGATTCTGTGGCACTGAAACATCTGTCAATTGTTTCCTGAGGCTCTATTATTGTTGAAACTTACCCCTTTGGTTTTGTGTCTCTTTCTAAAGTTTTGTTTAGATCAACAATAAAATTATATTTTTTCTTAAACCTTGTCCAAGGCCTTGAAAAACACACATGGTCTTTAAAAGAAAGATGTCTTCATTCTTTTACACTTCAACTTTTGCTTTGGTTATGGCTGAAACAGTCTGGGTTTTTAAAAGTTATTCATTTTCTTAAATGCTTAAGAAAAATAAAATAAAGACAAAACAATTATTTTTTCCCCTCTCCAAAGTGGATGTGTGTTAGTCACTCAGTTGTGTCTCACTTTTTGCAACCCCATGGACTGTAAACCACCAGGATCCTCTGTCTATGGGATTATCCAGGCAAAATTACTGGGGTGGGTTGCCATTCCCTTCTCCAGGGGATCTTCCCAACCCAGGGATTGAACATAGGTCTGCTCCATTGTAGGCAAATTCTTTACCAACTGAGCTACCAGGGAAGCCCTAAGGGAAGTTAACTGAAATCTTTTGAGTACTTCTACATGAAAAGCCATTTGCACTTTTTTTAATTCTCTAATTAATCCTATTGGAAAAGTATTTTTATTTGTATTTCCTAATGGGAAACTGTAACTGGGCAATATGAAAATAAATTGGTCTCATAAACACTGAGTAGTGGAATTTAGAAATTGATTAATTATGTGTTTTTTTAATCAGGTTTTCATGCTGGGACTGTTAGGATATTAAAAGTAGCAGAACTTCTTCCTACCCCCCCACCCCACAATGGATCCTGTGTGTTTCACATAGTGTTTGAGACCTGGTAAATATTTGATCAATTTAGTTTTTAGTCAAATAAATGAGATAAATAATGTCAAATGCTTTAAAATCTGGCAGCATCACACAAGATGAATGTGAATAGAAAGACAGGATGCATAATTAGATCTTTATGGTAGTATTTTGAGTATGAAAGTGTTAAGAATCTTAACCAAGGTCACTCCAGTGGGAAAGGAAAAGAAACGATATAAATAAGTTATAAGATTGGCAGTAATATAGGATTTCGTGTGGTTTATACCTCACTTAGGAAAATAACAAAACTGAACTAGTAGTTGTTTGATACACTGATTACACTGCAATTATTTTACTATCTTTATTATATGTTGTCATTGTACTATACACAATTTTTATTCGTCACATCTTTACTTTGAACTTCCCAAAGACTTACTTTTGGCTAGCTCTCTGTGAAGTAGTTTTGTTGGTAGTGTGGATACAAATTTTTCAAAATAATTTACTGTGGCTACAAAATCAAGTGTACATAAAATTGAGATATGGCTCTAATTGAAGTCATGTTAATATTTCCCTGCCTAACATAAAGCTCAGACCTTCAAGGAGCACATTTATTTATTTCACTTTATATTTGTATTTCCTGGACATGGTGTGTTATTTGCAAAATAACTACAGTTGTTTAAGTGAAATAATATTTTGGCTCTTTAGGGATATTTTTCAAAGACCGCTAACTGATGCAAAACTTGAGTATCTAATATAAGTTAAAGGAAATGATTTCCCTAATATCTGAGGCAGTCTGCATGGGAATTCATCTTTATCAGTAGGCAGAATGTTGAACACCATAAAAGCTGGATATTATTCACTCTGAAAGCTTTGAGGGAACACTATATGTCACCTCACTGCTTTTTAATAGACTTAAACATAGGACTTAGGTGTGTGAGAACAAGAATTGCAATGATTTCTCATACATTCAGAATTTGGAACCATGAATATCACATTTAAAACAGACACTGCTTTTTACCCCTCGTATCAGTAAAGAAATACAAATAAATCCACTTTATATCATATTGTATAGTGTGTTGCCACAAATATTAGAATTTTTATACTTGAAAATTTAGATTGGCTATTGTTTCGTTGTAGACATGAAGTTAAAATTCAAAAAACATAAGTTCTCTGGTGTCTACTCTTTATCATAAGCAACAGTGTCCCTTAAATTTCCCAAATCTTAGTAACAATGGAAACTAATATATTTTGGAAATAAGTCAATTTTGTAAAAGAAAAACCTGAGGTAAATAGGCTATTTGAATAACTTATCATAACTTTCTTTATGAAAGTTGTCAAGTTACATAGTTTTCGAAAGTGACTTGAAAACATAATATGCGAACTATGGTTAGCTATTGACTTGGGAATACCTTACTTTGCAATTTCTTTTCTTATTCTTAATTAGACATTGGAGAAGAAACTTTCCAGTATTTACTTCAACTCTCCGTCTTTCTTTAGGTTGGTGATTCTGAAACTTTCCCGTGTATGAGAAACACTAAGGGAGCTTATAAAAATCCCAATACCCAGGCCCCACCTCATGTGAAAATTAAGTGAAAACATATGGAGATGAGACATAAGAATAGTAGTTTTTTTTCTTAGATGGTTCCAATATAAGATTTTAAACTAATGCTCTAGATTCTGATGGATAAGGCAATGGCAACCCACTCCAGTGCTCTTGCTTGGAAAATCCCATGGATGGAGGAGCCTGGTAGGCTGCAGTCCATGGGGTCGCTAAGAGTTGGACACGACTGAATGTCTTCACTTTCATTTTTCACTTTCATGCACTGGAGAAGGAAATGGCAACCCACTCCAGTGTTCTTGCCTGGAGATAACCAGGGACAGGGGAGCCTGGCGGGCTGCCGTCTATGGGGTCGCACAGAGTCGGACACGACTGAAGTGACTTAGCAGCAGCAGCAGCAGCTAGATTCTGAATTTCCTCTTTCTCAGGTGAAATGTGTTGTATGAGAATATCAAATGCTTGGTATAAAATTAAATGTCTAATTTCCATATTCAAGTAAAGTGTCAAGAGCTCTGAACCTTTTCTCCAGCTGCTCTTGCTCTCACATTCTTCATCTGCTTCATCCTAAGGCAGGCTTCTTGCTATGAATTTTTCACTCTTAAGGCATCTGAGATAAGAAGACACATAGTCCACCATTCTTGAACAGAAAATTATCTGTGTGTTGCATTTTAATTACACTTTTCAGGAACTGATTCTATCTAAATAAATAAATGAAATAATTAGCTAATGCTGACTTGAGGCTGGAAAACTTAATTACAAATGCATTTAATTTCAAACATGTAGCAACTGAAATAAATGGCAGATATTTACCACCTTTAAAATATCTATAGATCAAACACCAGATTACTGATAACTCTACTTTCTGTGAATACACACTTTTGTGCTCAGACTTTGAATGAAAATGCCATTAAGAAATAAATGTGGAGTGAATATCATATATGCTAATTCTATTTTTTAACCTTTAATTTTATGGGCAAACATGCACAAATGAATTTAGTAGTAGAAATAACAAAATCTGCTCAGAATAAAACAGTTCTTAAGTGTCTGACCATGTACTCAAGGGCTTCACATTTATCAACACATTTACGTGTAAGACAATAATTATACCCATATTATAGGTGAAGAAACTGATGTTTACAGACTTTAAATAGCTTGTCTCCGAGTTCTTCAGCAGATCTAGAATCTAAATTTGATTTTATATAATTCTAAAAGTTCTTCTATGTAATCATCATCCTATACAAACCATTAAAAAAGATTGCCAACTTACCATGAAAAAGAGTTTATGAGTATTAATTGAGGTTAATGCAAGAGGTGGAAAAATTATAAGATTTGTAACATTCTCTGAAATTTTATATCTTTTTCTCTCTGGTGCATAAATCCATTTATTAAATATGTAATAGGCATGTACTCATAGGCACACTGTTCAATCCTAAGAAAACAGGGATGACATACAGGGCTTACCCTCAAGGAGTTTAAAGTTGTGAAGATGAAAATTTGAAACAGCAACATTTGATTTATGGATTGTTTGGTGTAACGTAAAAAGAAATGCAATCCAGATGGCATAGTTGACATACCTTGAACAGTTAAAGTCACCTAGTTCATTAGGACCTGGTAGAAGAGGAAAACATGTGTACAATTTGTTGTTGTTCAGTCACTAAGTTGTGTCTGACTCTTCGTGACTCAAAGAACTGCAGCTTGCTAGGTTTCTCTGTCCTACACTATCTCCTGGAGTTTGCTCAAACTTACGTTCATCAAGTCCGTGATGCCATCTAACCATCTCACCCTCTGTTGCCCTCTCCTCCTTTAGCCTTCAATCTTTCCCAGCATCAGGGTCATTTACAATGGGTTGGCTCTTTGCATCAGGTGGCCAAAGTATTGAAGCTCCAGCTTCAGCATCAGTCCTTCTAATGAATAGTCAGGGTAGATTTCCTTTAGGACTGACTGGTTTGATCTCCTTGCAGTCCAAGGGACTCTCAAGAGTCTTGTCAAGCACCACAGATCTAAAGCATCAATTCCTTGGTGCTCAGCCTTCTTAATGGTCTGACTCTCACATCCATACATGACTACTGGATAAAACATAGTTTTGACTATGCAGATCAATGTCAGCAAAGTGATGTGTCTGCTTTCTAATATGCTGTCTAGGTTTGTCATGGTGTCCTTCCTAGGAGCAAGCATCTTTTAATTTCCTGGCTACAGTCACCATTGCAGTGATTTTGGAGGTCAAGAAAACAAAATCTATCACTGTTTTCACTTTTCCCCCATCTATCTGCCAGGAAGTAATGTGACTGGATGCCATGATCTCAGTTTTTTGAATGCTGAGCTTTAAGTCAGCTTTTCACTCTCCTCTTTCTCTTTCATCAAGAGGCTTTTTAGTTCCTCTTCACTTTCTGCCATTAGAGTGGTATCATCTGCATATCTGAGGTTGTTGATATTTCTCCAGACAGTCTTGATTCCAGCTTGTGCTTCCTCCAGCTCAGTATTGCACATGATGTACACTGCATATAAGTTAAATAAACAGGGTGACAATATACAGCTTTGACATACTCCTTTCCTGATTTGGACCCAGTCTGTTTTTCCATGTCTGGTTCTAGCTGTTACTTCTTGACCTGCTTACAGGTTTCTCAGAAGGCAGGTCAGGTTTTCTGGTATTGCCATCTCTTTAAGAATTTTCCCACAGTTTGTTGTGATCTACAAGGTCCAAGGCTTTGTCAATGAAGAA
Organism: Odocoileus virginianus; assembly: GCF_023699985.2. NCBI lineage: Eukaryota > Metazoa > Chordata > Mammalia > Artiodactyla > Cervidae > Odocoileus > Odocoileus virginianus. The sequence goes on along the minus strand of NC_069675.1, from coordinate 33,011,746 downwards.
GAATTACATGTTCTTCTGGAATTCCCTTGCTTTCTTTATGATCCAACAGATGTTGTTAATTTGATCTCTGGTTCCTTTGTCTTTTCTAAATCCAGTTGTAGATCTAGAAATTCTCAGTTCATGTACTGCTGCAGTCTAGCTTTAAGAATTTGGGTACAATCTTGGTAATGTGTGAAATGAGTGCAATTGTGCAGTAGTTTGAACATTCTTTGGCATTGCCCTTCTTTGGAACTGGAATGAAAACTGACCATTTCCAGTCCTGTGGCCACTGCTGAGTTTTCCAAATTTCCTGGCATATTGAGTGTAGCACTTTAACAAGATCTTTTAAAATTTGAAATAGCTTAGCTGGAATTCCATCACCTCCACTAGCTTTGTTCTTAGTAATGCTTCTTAAGGCCTACTTGACTTCACACTTCAGGATGTCTGACTCTAGGTGAGTGACCATACCATCATGGTTTTCTGGGTCATTAGGAAATTTTTTTGTATAGTTCTCTGTGTATTCTTGCCACCTTCTCTTAATATCATCTGCTTCCTTTTGGTCCATGCCGTTTCTGTCCTTTGTTGTGCCCATCTTTGCATGAAATGCTCCCTTGATATCTCTAATTTTCTTGAAGAGATCTCTAGTTTTTCCTGTTCTATTATGTTCCTCTATTTCTTTTCATTGTTCACTTAAAAGGTGTTTTATGGGTATATCTTTCCCTTTCTCCTTTGCCTTTTACTATCCTTCTTTTCTCAGCCATTTGTGAGACATCCTCAGACAACCATTTTGCCTTCTAGGATTTCTTTCTTTGAGATGGTGTTGGTCACCACCTCTTGCACAATATTTGGGCCTCCATAAAAACTTTCCGTTTTGTCAAGTTATCTGGAGAGTAAATTTTATGGCCAAGTATAACAATAAACACACATATAAAACTCACAAAAATACTTGCAAACACACAAACATGAAAATGGTGAAACATATTTTGAACATGAAACTGGCCATATGGTGTTATACATACTAAAAAACTCTAGAATTTGTTTTTGATCTTTATTTTTCTTTAATTTATGTAGAATTTAACTGTGTTAAAAGTTGGCTTTTTTGTTGTACACTTATTTATGACTGTTGAGAGATGTATAAAATTATGTACTAACACTACAATATTTTTTCAATTTTTTTTTATTTTAACCATATGGGTTCTGCTCCTTATTAGGAATGTAAAAAGATATAACAGTAGCACAAAAAGAAAAAAAAATTCCTAACTTGTAACCAGAGTAACAGTCAAAAAAAAAAAAAATGTGTGAGTTTAACAGGAAATAAAATTTTAAAAAAATTGGACTTTTTTTTTTTCATGGAAATTGATCACAAAAGAATCAGGACATTAAAATTTTCATATATGTACTACTTCTATAGAGCTTTTGTGAGACACTAACAACTTATCAAAAGGGAATAAAGGCCTCTTTAAATTATAAACTTCTAATGAAGAGAATAATAATGTGAGCCAAGAATACAGGATGCACATATGACATGATAAATTAAAAACAAGACCTAAACAGTGGAATGTGCAAAATCATATTCTAAATGACTGTACACATTTTACTGGAAAGGTCATGGGCCTACATCTTAATATGTGACACTAGGCTAAAGATCATTTCTGCTCCTTGAGGTAAATACATAACTGAAAGCATGAGGGATTACTGACCATTCTAACAGAGGGACACATGTTCATTTCCAGTTGGTCAAAACTTTATTAGCATCCTTTCTTTTCAGTCATTGGGACGTCTTTCTCTTTGGAAAATAATCAAATCACTTATCAATGCAAACCTTATTTTTTTAAAATCAATTATTTTTATTGAATTATAACTGACCTACAACATTATGTTAGTTCTAGGTGCACAACACAGTAATTCAAAATTTCTATGCATTACAAAATGATCACCACAGTCTAGATATCAGTGTACAATATTATTGACTATATTTGCCATACTCTATATCTCAAACCCATCATCTTTTTTTTTAATAATAAAAGTTTGTACTTCTTAATCTCCCTAACCTATTTCAATTATCCTCTCACTTCCTAGAAAGCATCTTTTATGATATGCTTTTTCTTTGACTTAATATATTACTGTCCCAAATGTTGGTATTATGTACACATATACTAATCCTTCTGAAAAGGCAATTTCTATTGCAGCCAAATCTACATGAAAGCTCTTTGAAAGTTCACCAGCATTAAAGTGACTTGTGTTTAAGGTATACCATCGCTGATATGGGCTTCATCAACTCAGTTCAGTTCAGCTCAGTCCAGTTCAGTCCCTCAGTCGTGTCTGGCTCTTTCAACCCATGGACTGCAGCACGCCAGGCTTCCCTGTCCATCACCAAATCCCAGAACTTGCTCAAACTCAGTCCATTGAGTCAGTGGTGCCATCCAACCAACTCATCCTCTGTAGTCATCTTCTCCTCCCACCTTCAATCTTTCCCAGCAAAAGGGTCTTTTCAAATGAATTTGTTCTTCGCATCAGGTGGCCAAAGTATTGGTGTTTCAGTTTCAGCATCAGTCCTTCCAATGAATATTCAGGATTGATTTCCTTTAGGATTGACTAGTTGGAGCTCCTTGCAGTCCAACAGACTCTCAAGAGTCCTCTCCAATGCCACAGTTCAAAAGCATCAATTCTTGGGCACTCAGCTTTCTTTATAGTCCAACTCTCACATCCATACATAACTACTGGAAAAACCATAGCTTTGACTAGACTGATCTTTGCTAGCAAAGTAATGTCTCTGCTTTTTAATATGCTGTCTAGGTTAGTCATAGCTTTACTTCAAAGGAGCAAGTGTCTTTTAATTCTAGGCTGCAATCACAATCTGCAGTGATTTTGGAGTCCAAGAAAATTAAGTCAGTCACTGTTTCCATTGCTTCCTCATCTATTTGCCATGGAGTGATGGGACCATGGGACTAAGATGTCATGATCTTAGTTTTCTGAATGGTGAGTTTTAAGCCAACTTTGTCACTCTCCTCTTTCACTTTCATCAAGAGGCTCTTTAGTTCTTCACTTTCTTCCATAAGGGTGGTGCTATCTGCATATTTGAGGTTACCGATATTTCTCCCAGAAATCTTGATACCAGCTTGGGCTTCATCCAGCCCAACATTTCGCATGATATACTCTGCATGTAAGTTAAATAAGCAGGGTGACAATATACAGCCTTGACATACTGCTTTACTGATTTGGAACCAGTCTGTTGTTCCATGTCCAGTTCCTAGTGTTGTTTCTTGACCAGCAAACAGATTTCTCAGGAGGCAGGTAAGGTGGTGTGATATTCCCATCTGTTTCAGAATTTCCACAGTTTCTTGTGATTCACACAGTCAAGGCTTTGGCATAGTCAATAAAGAAGAAGAAGATGTTTTTCTGGAATTTTCTTGCTTTTTAGATAATTCAACGGATGTCGGTAATTTGATCTCTGGTTTCTCTGCCTTTTCTAAATCGAGCTTGAACATCTGGAAGTTCTTGGTTTACATACTATTGAAGCCTGGCTTGGAGAATTTTCAGCATTACTTTGCTAGCGTGTGAGATGAGTGCAATTGTGTGGTAGTTTGAGTAATCTTTGGCATTGCCTTTCTTTGGGATTAGAATGAAAACAGACCTTTTCCAGTCCTATAGTTACTGCTGAGTTTTTCAAATTTGCTAGCTTATTGAGTGCAGGACATTCACAGCATCATCTTTTAGGGTTTGAAATAGCTCCACTGGAATTCCATCACCTCTGCTAGCTTTGTAAGCTCTGGTGATGCTTGGTAAGGCCGGCTTGACTTCACATTCCAGGATGTCTGGCTCTAGCTGAGTGATCACACCATTGTGGTTATCTGGATCATGAAGATCTTTTCTGTATAGTTCTTCTGTGTATTCTTGCCACTTCTACTTAATATCTTCTGCTTCTGTTAGGTCCACACCATTTCTTCCCTTTATTGTGCCCAACTTTGCATAAAATGTTCCCTTGGTATATCTAAATATCTTAAAGAGATCTCTAGTCTTTCCCATTCTATTGTTTTCCTCTATTTCTTTGCATTGATCAAGGAGGAAGGCTTTTTTTTTTTTTTTTTCTCCATGCATTCTTTGGAACTCTGCATTCAAATGGGTATATCTTTCCTTTTCTTCTTTGCCTTTCACTTCTATTCTCTTCTCAGCTATTTGTAAGCCATCCTCAGACAACCATTTTGCCTTGCAATTATTTTTCTTGGGGATGGTCTTGATCACTACCTCCTGTTCAATGTCATGAACCTCCATCCATAGTTCTTCAAGCACTCTGTCTATCAGATCTAGCCCCTTCAATCTATTTCTCATGTCCACTGTATAATCATAAGTGATTTGACTTAGGTCATACCTGAATGGTCTAGTGGTTTTCCCTACTTTCTTCAATTTAACTCTGAATTTGACAATAAAGAGTTCATGATCTGAGCCACAGTCAGCTCCTGGTTTTGTTTTTGCTGATTGTACAGAGCTTCTCCACCTTTGGCTGCAAAGAATATAATCAATCTGCTTTGGGTATTGATCATCTGGTGATGGTCAATACCAAATTCATGAACAGTGAACTTCCAGATGTTCAAGCTGGTTTTAGAAAAGGCAGAGGAATCAGAGATCAAATTGCCAACATCTGCTGGATCACTGAAAAAGAAAGAGAGTTCCAGAAAAACATCTATTTCTGCTTTACTGACTATGCCAAAGCCTTTGACTGTGTGGATCACAAAAAAACTATGTAAAATTCTGAAAGAGATGGGATCACCAGACCAGTTGACCTGCCTCTTGAGAAACCTGTATGCAGGTCAAGATGCAACAGTTAGAACTGGACATGGAACAACAGACTGGTTCCAAATAGGAAAAGGAGTACGTCAAGGCTGTATATTGTCACACTGCTTATATCGCTTATATGCAGAGTACATCATGAGAAACGCTGGGCTGGAAGAAGCACAAGCTGGAATCAAGATTGCCAGGAGAAATATCAATAACATAAGATACGCAGATGACACCACCCTTATGGCAGAAAGCGAAGAAGAACCAAAAGCCTCTTAAAGTGAAAGAGGAGAGTGAAAAAGCTGGCTTAAAGCTCAACATTCAGAAAACTAAGATCATGGCATCTGGTCTTATCACTTAATGGAAAATAGATGGGGAAACAGTGGAAACAGTGTCAGACTTTATTTTCTGGGCTCCAAAATCACTTCAGATTGTGACTGCAGCCATGAAGCTAAAAGACATTTATTCCTTGGAAGGAAAGTTATGACCAACCTAGACAGCATATTAAAAAGCAGGGACATTACTTTGTCAACAAAGGTCCGTCTAGTCAAGGCTATGGTTGTTCCAGTAGTCATGTATGGATGTGAGGGTTGGACTATAAAGAAAGCTGAGTGCCAAAGAATTGATGCTTTTTAACTGTGGTGTTGGAGAAGACTTTTGAGAGTCCCTTGGACTGAAAGGAGATCCAACCAGTCCACCCTAAAGGAGATCAGTCCTGGGTGTTCATTGGAAGGACTAATGTTGAAGCTGAAACTCCAATACTTTGGCCACTTGATGAGAAGAGCTGACTTATTTCAAAAGACCCTGATGCTGGAAAAGATTGGTGGCGGGAGGAGAAGGGGATGACTGATGAGATCATTGGATGGCATCACTGATATGATGGATATGAGATTGAGAAGGCTCTGGGAGTTGGTGATGGACAGGGAGGCCTGGCATGCTGCAGTCCATAGGGTTTCAAAGAGTCAGACATGACTGAGTGACTGAACTGAACTGATTTGATGTCCATGTGTAGAGTCTTCTCTTGTGTTATTGTAAGAGGGTGTTTGCTATAATCAGTGCATTCTCTTGGGAAAACTCTGTTAGCCTTTGCCCTGACTCATTTTATACTCCAAGGTCAATTTTGCCTGTTACTCTAGGTATCTCTTGACTTCCTACTCTTGCATTCCAGTCTCTTAAAATGAAAAGGACATCTTTTCTGGGTGTTAGTTCTAAAAGGTCTTGTAGGTCTTCATAGAACGATTTGACTTCAGCTTCTTTAGCATTACTGGTTGGGGTATAGACTTGGATTACTGTGATATCGAATGGTTTGCCTTGGCAATGAATAGGGATATTGTCTTGTTTTTGAGACTGCACCCAAGAACTGCATTTTGAACTATTTTGTTGACTATGAGGGCTACTCCATTTCTTCTAATGGAGTCTTGCCCATAGTAGTAGATACAATGTTTATCTGAGTTAAATTTACCCATTCCAGTCCATTTTAATTCACTGATGCCTAAAATGTCGATGTTCACTCTTGCTATCTCCTGTTTGACCACTTTCAATTTACCTTGACTCATGGACCTAACATTCCAGGTTCCTGTGCAATATTGTTCTTTACAGTATTGGACTTTATTTCCGTCACCAGTCACATATACAACTGCATATTGTTTTTGCTTTGGCTCCATCTCTTCATTCTTTCTGGAGTTATTTCTCCACTGTTCTCCAATTGCCTTTGGGTACCTACCAACCTGGGGGGTTCATCTTTCAGTGTCATATCTTTTTGCCTTTTTGTACTGTTCATGGGATTCTCAAGGCAAGAATACTGAAGTGGTTTGCCATTCCCGTCTCAGTGGACCTCATTTTGTCAGAACTCTCTACCATGACCAGTCTATCTTGGGTGGCCCTACACAGCATGGCTCATAGTTTCCTTGACTTAGACAAGGCTGTAGACCATGTAATCAGTTTGATTAGTTTTCTGGGCTTCATGGACCAGGTAAAAAGCTGCAGCTATGTGGAAAAGAAGAGCTTAGGATGTAAAAGATTCATACTAAAATATCTTTACTCTTCAGTTTACTGATGCATGCTCTTATAATACCAGAACATGAACAAAACTACTCATTTGATTTCTCACTATTGCTACAGTTTCATAGTGGAGCTGCAGACTACTTTCAAATAGAGATTTGTCATCTTTCCTGCCAAATAATCTCATCAGCCTATCCAGTGTGTCATGATTATTGCTTTTAATGTGCCAGTCAGAAGACTTTGCTTTAATTTGCCTGTTCATGAGACTGCACCCAGCATTCTCTCATTACAGAAGTTTTAAAATATAGCTGAAAATTTTTGGCATTCCTCGTGTGTGCATATCTGTGTGTGAATGAGTGTTTTTGAGAGAGAGAAAGACTATGTTTATAGTAATAGACCATACTAATTGGGTGGGGAAAGTGGATAGCTGACACCAAGACAGTGAAATACCTTGAAACTAGTGAGAAAAAATATAATAATTTGGAATGTTTTATTTACTTTATAGACCTTGAGCAGAAAAAGAAGCAGAATCTATAATCTAAAATTGTAAGCATTTTTCATTCTTCTCTTTCTTTCATTCTTCTTTCATTTCTATGATGTATTTAATCAGTTGGAGATAAGAAAACAAAAAAAATTGTGTCAATGATAGATAAGAAATAAAATTTTTTAAATTTTCAGAGGAAGAATTTGACACAGGACACAACATACCAACTGGAAAGATTTAGGGCATTAAATATACATATTGTTTTCTGAGCTTTAAATGAAATATCAAAATTTTCTAAATAAGTTATTTTTACCAGATTTATTTTCTATGTTCACACGGTATATTTTAGAACAAAATAGTCATGGACTATCACATTGTCAAATGAAAGATACTTGTATAATTGAATATACTTTCAATGCCATGTTCATATATTTGTCATATTATTCTCTTATTAAATTTGCAGTTAGGATATAGTTTTATATACACATTTTATAAATGAAATAAATATGGCCCAGTGGGGAAAATGGATGCACAAATATGTATTTATCATATTAAACATTTTTAAGTGCACATCTCTGTGGCATTATATACATTTATATGGTTAGGTATCCATCAGTACTGTCCATCACCAATACTTCCTCCATCTTTTCATACTGAAACTGTATACCCATTAAACTATAACTTCCCATGACCCCCAGGTAACCACAAGCTTACTTTCTGTTTATATGAATTTGACTACTCTTGTATGAGCTCACGCTTGTGCTCAGTTGTGTCCAACTCTTTGTGACCTCATGGACGGCAGCCTGCCATTTCCTTCTCCACTGACTATTCTAGGTACCTCATATAAAGAGGAATCATATAATCTTTGATCTTTGTGTTTGGCTTATTTCTCTTAGGATAAAGTCCTCAAGTTTCATTCATGTTGTAACATGTGACAGGTTTTCATTTCTTTTTAAGGCTGAATAACACCTCAGTATATGTATACATCACATTTTGTTTATTCATTGATCTGTCAATAAGCCATTTGGTTACTTCCACCATGCACTATTGTAAACAATGTTGCTATGAACATGGGCATACCAGTTATCTATTTGACTTTCTTCTTTTAGCCATAGTTATAAATCCAGAGGGCTTCCCTTGTGGCTCAGCTGGTGAAGAATCTGCCTGCAATGCGGGAGACCTGGGTTCGATCCCTGTGTTGGGGAGAACCCCTGGAGAAGGGAAAGTCCATGGACTGTATAGTCCATAGGGTCCCAAAGAGTCGGACACGACTGAGTGACTTTCACTTTCACTATAAACCCGGAAGTGGAATTGTTATGTCACGTGTTAACTTTATATTCAGTTTCTTGAGGAACTACCATACTGTTTTACACAGTGAAAGTGAAAGTTAAGTCGCTCAGTCGTGTCCGATTCTTTGAGACCCTGTGGACTGTAGCCCACCAGGCTACTCCATCCATGGGATTCTCCAGGCAAGAATACTGGAGTGGGTTGCCATTTCCTTCTCCAAGGGATCTTCTTGACCTAGGGATTGGACCCAGGTCTCCTTCATTGCAGGCAGATGCTTTAACCTCTCAGCCAATCCTCTTCTGTTTCACACAGTTCAGTTCAGTTCAGTCGCTTCGTTGTGTCCGACTCTTTGCAACCCCATGAATCGCAGTATGCCTGACTCCCTGTCCATCACCAACTCCCGGAGTTTATTCAAACTCATGCCCATCGAGTTGGTGATACCATCCAGCCATCTCATCTTCTGTCGTCCCCTTCTCCTCCTGCCCACAATCCCTCCCAGCATCAGGGTCTTTTCCAAAGAGTCAACTCTTCACATGAGGTGGCCAAAGTATTGGAGTTTCAGCTTCAGCATCAGTCCTTCCAATGAATACCCAGGACTGATCTCCTTTAGGATGGACTGGTTGGATCTCCTTGCAATCCAAGGACTCTCGAGAGTCTTCAACACCACAGTTCAAAAGCATCAATTCTTCGGTGCTCAGCATTCTTCGCAGTCCAACTATCACGTCCATACATGACCACTGGAAAAACCATAGCCTTGACTAGATGGGCCTTGTTGGCAAAGTAATGTCTCGGCTTTTTAATGTGCTGTCAAGGTTGGTCATAACTTTCCTTCCAAGGAGTAAGCATGTTTTAATTTCATGGCTGCAGTCACCATCTGCAGTGATTTTGGACCCCCAAAAATAAAGCCTGACACTGTTTCCACTGTTTCCCCATCTATTTCCCATGAAGTGACGGGACCAGATGTCATGATCTTAGTTTTCTGAATGTTGAGCTTTAAGCCCACATTTTCACTCTCCTCTTTCATTTTCATCAAGAGGCTTTTTAGTTTCTCTTCACTTTCTGCCATAAGGGTGGTGTCATCTGCATATCTGAGGTTACTGATATTTCTCCCGGAAATCTTGATTCCAGCTTGTGCTTCTTCCAGCCCAGTGTTTCTCATGATGTACTCTGCATATAAGTGAAATAAGCAGGGTGACAATATACAGCCTGATGTACTCCTTTTCCTATTTGGAACCAGTCTGTTGTTCCATGTCCAGTTTTAACTCTTGCTTCCTGACCTGCATACAGATTTCTCAAGAGGCAGGTAAAGTGGTCTGGTATTTCCATTTCTTTCAGAATTTTCCACAGTTTATTGTGATCCACAGAGTCCAAGGCTGTGGCATAGTCAATAAAACAGAAAAAATATGTTTTTCTGGGACTCTCTTGCTTTTTCAATGATCCAGCGGATGTTGGCAATTTGATCTCTGGTTCCTTTGCCTTTTCTAAAACCAGCTTGAGCATCTGGAGGTTCACAGTTCACATATTGCTGAACCCTGGACTGGAGGATTTTAAACATTACTTTACTAGTGTGTGAGATGAGTGCAATTGTGTGGTAGTTTGAGCATTCTTTGGGATTGCCTTTCTTTGGGATTTACACAGTAGCTACATCATTTTAGATTCCCACGAGCAATGCATAAGAGTTTCTCCACATTATTGCCAACACTTGCTATTTTCTATTTCTGTTTTCTTCTTTTGCAATTGTTAATAGTGTTTTTCACAGTGTGGGGTGACAGCACATTGCTGTTTTGATTTACATCTCCCTAATATTTAATGTTCTAATGTTTAATGTGGCTTCCTTGGTTGCTCAGCAGTACAAGAATCAACCTGCAATGCAGGAAGTGCAGCAGATGTGGGTTTGATCCCTAGGTCAGGAAGATCCCCTGGAGGAGGGCTAGGTGAATGAGGGATAGATGAATGAGTGGACAACTGAACAGAGGAATTCATGTTGAACCAACATTCAGACTTCCTGGAAAAAATGTTGATGACCTAATGTTACTTCACAGAATATTTATCCTTGAAAAGTGTCAGATTCTGTTAGCTCATACCATGCCTCTTTGTTAAAATGCAAAGAGGTGCATTTTACTCCAGCATTCTTGCTGGGAAAATCCCATGGACAGAGGAGCCTGGTGGGCTACAGTTCATGGAGTCACAAATGAGTTGGACATGACTTAGAGACTAAACAAAGATTAGTGACATTATACATCTTTTCATGGGGTTATTGGATATTTGCATATCTTCTGAAGAGAAATGTTTATTTAAGCCCTTTGCACATTTCTGAATAAGATTGTTTATTTAGGGTTTTGTTTTGATTTGTATATATTCTGGGCATTAATTCCTTACCATTTATATGATTGCAAAATTTTCTTCCATTTCATTTCACTCTGTGTATAGTATCCTTTGAGGCACAAAAAAATTTAATGTCGATGAAGTCCAACTAATTTATATTTCCTTTTGTTGCCTGTACTTTTGGTTTCATATCCCAGAATTCACTGACAAATCCAATGTTATGAAGATTTGCCACTATATTTTCTTAAGAGTTTTATAGTTTTGGCTCTTAACCTTAGGTCTTTGATCCATTTTGAGTTAGTTTCTATATATAGTGTAAGGTATGGGTCTGGGCTTCCCAGGTGGTACTAGTGGTAAAGAATACACTTACCAATGCAGGAGATATAAGACACTTGCTTTTGATCCCTAAGTTGGGAAGGTCCCCTGGAAGAGGGCAGCCCACTCCGGCACTCTAGCCTGGAGAATCCCCATGGACAGAGGAGCCTGGCAGGCTAGAGTCCATAAGGTCTCAAAGAGTCAGACATGAAGCGACTTAGCATGCACACACATACAGACACACACACACACACACAAGGTACGGATCCAATGTGAGTTTTCTTTTTTTACATACAGATATTTAGTTTTCTAAACCAAATGTTTATAACACTGTCCTTTCTCTATTGAATGATTTAATATCCTGTTTGAAATAATTTAAACATATAGGCAAGGCTATTTCTGAACTCTTAATTCTGTTCCATTGGTCTAAGTTTGTTGTTATACCAGTACAACACTATTTTGATTATCATTTCTTTGTAATAAATTTTGATATCAGGAAATGTAAGATCTCCACCTATGTTACTCATTGTCAAGACTGTTCAGCTCTTTGGATTGCTTAGATTCCATATGAATTTTAGGATGGGTTTTTCTATTTCTGCAAAGATGTCATTGAATGAAATACCTTTTTCCTTCCTTTCATTCTCTATCTATGCATATGTTTTTTGTTTGTTTTGTTGCTAAGTCATGTCCAACCCTTTTATGACTCCATGGACTGCAGGCTGCCAGGCTCCTCTGTCCATGGTATTTCCCAGGCAAGAATACTAGAGTGAGTTGCCATTTTCTTCTCCAGAGGATCTTTCCCACCTAGGGATCTAACTCATGTCTCCTGCATTGTAGGTGGATTCTCTACTACTGAGCCACCGGGATAGCCCCATCTTTGGATATCCATAGATCCAAAATGGATCTCTTTTAAACATCATATTATTGGATACTGTCTCATCACCCATTCTGCAACACTTGATTGGGAAATTTAATCTGTCTACATTTAAAGTAACTACTAATAAAGAAGTATATGCTTTACAATTTTGATACTTTTTGTAAGAATGTACACTTTTTTGTTCCTCATCTTCTCCTTTACTGCCTTCTTTATGGTTAGTTGGGTTTTTTGTAGTAACACACGCCTGCTGTTGCCACCCTCTAGTAAATTTTTCATCTCACATATAGTATCTCACAACTCCTGAATTCCTGTTTGGTTTTAATTTTTACATTTGCTGTATCTCTTGATATTCTCATTTTGTTCATGTATTATTTTCAAGAATTCCTTTAGACCTTTGTGTTTTCCTTTCACTCTGAGCATATTTAAGACAATTGTTTTATCAGTCCATCTCTATTAAATACAATACATGTATCTCTTCAGGAACTGATTCTGGAGATTTATTGTTGTTGTTTTTTTTTTTTCTTTTGAATGGGCTATGTGTTCCCCTCTATTGCAGCCTTTTGTTAAAAATTAGGCATTTTGAAAAAACAGCCACCTTTCCCAGTCTTTTGCAGACTGACAGAAGACTTGCACTTTTTAACAGACTCCTGAACTTTGAGATCAGCCTTGGGTAAAGGCTTAAGGTCTTCTCAGATTTTCTGAGCACAGGTCTTGTTTAGACCTGAGTGTGTGATTTATTTATGTATTCATTTATTGTTTATTTCTCCATGCTGCTTTTAATTTCTTAATATCCTAAAGAGTTTCACCCCAGCTTCTTCTCAGGGCCTAGACGTTCTATTGTATTACTCTTGGTATTGATTACCCTGCCGTCCTCCTACAGCTTTCTATACACCTCGGTGCCCACCAATATCTTCTGCAGTCTCGGCCTGAAATTCCAATTATATCTCTATTCACTGTATGACTTCCAGTCAACTAAGACAGAAATGAGCCCAGAAATCAGTTCACAGATAAAATATACTCTGTTCTTTTCATTCTGAGGGAGGCAACTTGGAATTAGACTACTTCAACCAGACAACTGTATGTTACACTGAGGAAGAATTAAGGCAAGTGTAAATGAAAATCCCATGAAGTTTTCTATAAATTGAAAGTGGACTTTTCTTCTAATTTGTTTTTAGTCTAGTTGATTTTCTGATTATTTTTCTTCCAGTTTCATTAAGATATAAGTGACATATAGTACTATATATTTCAGGTGCACAACATGATTAGACTTACACACATCATGAAATGATTACTGCAATAAGTTTAGTGAATATTCATCATCTCACAGATACAGAATTAAGGAAATAGAAAAAAGTTTTCCTTGTGTTGAGAACTCTTAGGATTTACTCTAACAACTTTTATTTGTAAGACATAGTGGTGTTAGTTATATTTATCAAACATCTCTAGTACCTATTTATCATATAATTGAAACTTTGTATCTTTTGACTATTTTTCTGCAATTTAATTCCTCCCCACCAAACCCTGTCTCTGGTAACCACAAATATGATCTCTTTTTCAATGAGTCTGTTTGTTTAAGTGTAATTGACCTATAACACTATGTTACTTCCTGTTACACAGTATGGTGATTCTATATTTCTGAACATTACAAAATGATCAATGTGATAAGCTGAGTTAACATCTGTCAAAAGGCAAAAATATTACATGAGTGAGTGACAGTTGTTCAGTTGTATCCAACTCTTTGCGACCCCATACAGTCCATGGAATTCTCTAGGCCAGAATACTGGAGTGGGTAGCCTTTCCCTTCTCCAGGGGATCTTCCAAACCCAGAGATCGAACCCAGGTCTCATGCATTGTAGGCTGATTCTTTACCAACTGAGCCACAAGGGAAGCCCAGATATTGAATGTTCCATGCAAACTGTATATTTCACATATGCAGCTCTTTTATTTTGCAACTATAACTTTGTTCCACTTAATATCCCACACATATTTCCTTACTTCTTACACTTCCCTCTCCTCTCTTTAAACATCTCTCTATCATCTATATAGATAATTTGGTTTCTATTTTGTTATAGTTGTTCATATATTTTGTTTTTTAGAGTTCACATATAAGTGAAATAATATGCTATTTATCTTTCTCTGACATATTTCACTTAGCATAATACCTTCTAGGTGCATCCATATCATTGCAAATTGCAAGATTTCATTAGCTTTTGTGGCTGAGTAATATTCCATTGTATATAAATACCACCTCTTTATCTATTCATGTACTGTTAGGCAGTTAGGCTGCTTCTATATCTTAGCTATTGTAAATAATGCTGCAATGGGTATTGACATGCACATATCACTTCTAGTATGTTTTTTTTTTAATTTCTAATTTTTTTTTTTATAACCGGGAATCAAACTGCTGGTTACATGTAGTTCTATTTTTAATTTTTTAAGTAATCTGCATACATCTTTCCATAATGGCTGCACCAATTTTCATTGTTACCAACAGTGCATGAGAGTTCTCTTTTCTTCACATCCTTGCCAACACATCTTTTGTGTTGTCTTTTTGATAATAGCCATTCTGACAGGTGTTAGTTCATATCTCACTGTAGTTTTGACTTGAATTTCAAAAATTATGAGTGATATTTAGCTTCTTTCCATGTGCCACCTGTGTGTTTTCTTTAAAAAAATGCCTATCCAAATTTCTGTTCATTTTTAATTGGATTTTTTGATGCTTAATTCTGTGAGTTCTTTGTATATTTTGGAATGCTAACACCATATTGGATATATCATTTGCAAATATCTCCTCCAATTCTGCAAGTGGTCTTTTAATTTTGTTGATAGTTTAATATTTGTGCAAAGGTTTTTATGTTTCACGTAGTCCATTTGTTTATTTTTGCTTTTGTTTCTCTTGCCTGAGAGACATAACAAGAAAATATTACTAAAATCAATATCCAAGAGCATATTGCCATGTTTTCTTCTAAAATTTCTATAGTTACAGGTCTTATATTTAAGTCTTTAATTAATTTTGAATTAATTTGTATGCATGTTATGAGTGAGTAGCCCAGTTTTATTCTCTTACCTGTAGTTTCCATGTTTCTAACACCTTTTCTATAGACACTATTGTTTTCTCACTGTATATTCTTGTCTCCTCGTAGATAATTGTCCACTTTAACATGGATTCAGTTCTGGGTTCTCTATGCTAATGATTTATGTCTCTGTTTTTGTGCAGTACCATATTGTTTTTTAATTTTTTTCTTAAATGTTGATATGTTGTATTTTTATTTTCATTCAGTGCAATTTTTGGTGTTTTTTTTTTTTTTTGCACTGTGGCATACGAGATCTTAGCTCCCCATCCAAAGATTGAACCTACACCTCTGCAGTGGAAGTGTGCAGCCCAATCACTGGACTGCCAGGAAAACTTCCATTACCATACAGTTTTGATGGTTGTAGCTTTGCAGTATAGTCTGAAATCATGAAGTACAATAAAATACCTCCAGCTTTTTTTTTTTTTTTTCCTTTTTTCTTAAGATTGCTCTGGCTATTTGGGATCCTTTGTGTGTCTATACTAACTTTAAAATTATTTCTTCCAATTCTTTTAAAATCTGCCATTGCTGTTTTAATAAGGATTGCACTGAATCTGTACATTTCTTGGGCTACTTGTTCACTTTAGCAATATTAATTCTTCCAATCTTTGAATACAGAATATCATTCCATCTATTTTTGTTGTCATCAATTTCTTTCATCAATTTGTCTTATTGACTTCTGAATACATATCATTTATCTCCTTAGATTTATTCCTAAATTTTTTTTATATGACTGTAAACAGGGTTGTTTTCCTAATTCCTCTTTTTGCTATTTTATTGTTAATGTATAGATATGCAGTGTATTTTGTATATTCATTTTGTATCCTAAAAATTTACTAAATTCATTAGTGAGTTCTACTAGCTTTAGATAGCATTTTTCCCCCATTTTTATATATAGTATCTTGTCATCTGCAAACAGTGACAGTATTACTTCTACTTCTTCATTTCCAATTTGCATCCAATTATTTATTTTTCTTCTCTGATTGCTGTGGCTAAGATTTCAATACTATGTTTGATAAAAGTGATGAGAATGGGTGTCATTATTTTGATCTTGGTCTTAGATAAAATGCTTTCAGCTTCTTACCATTGAGAATAATGTCAGATGTGGGCTTATCGTATGTGACCTTTATTATGTTGAGTTATGTTATCTTTATATAAATTTTACTGATAGTTTTTTTCATACATGGATTTTGAATTGTATCAAAAGCCCTTCTACATCTATTGAGATAATAATTTTTTTATTCTTCAAGTTGATTAATATGGCTTATCATATTGCTTGATTAGTGAACACTAAGTCATCCTTTTTTCCCTAGGATAAATCCCATTGATCAGAGTGTATGATCCTTTTAATATGGTATTGAATTATTTTGCTAATTTTGTTGAAGATTTTTGCATCTATATTCATCAGCAATATTGCCTGTAATTTTATTTTTTCACGGTATCTATGTCTGACTTTTTGTATCAAGGTAATGCTCATCTTGTAGAATGAGTTTGGAGGTATTCCTTCCTCTGCAATTTTTTTGAAATAGTTTATGAAAGGTAGGTGTTAACTCCTCTAAATGTTTGGTGAATTTCACCTATGAAGTCATCTGGTCCTAGATTTTTGTTTTTTGGTAGTTGTTTTACTGATTCGATTTATTTACTGGTGATTGGTCTATTCATATTTTCTGTTTGTTCCTGGTTCAATCTGGGGAGAGTGTACACTTCTAGAACTTTCCCCCTTTACTCTAGGCTGTCTATTGGCATATACATTTTCTTAGTAATCTCTTACAATCTGGTATTTTTGCGGTATTTGTTGTAAATTCTCCTGTTCATTACTGATTTATTGATGTAGGTCCTCTCTTTGTTTTCTTGACTAGAATGGCTAAGTAATGTGAAGTGAAGTGAAAGTTGCTCCGTTGTGTCTGACTCTTTGCGACCCCATGGACTTTACCGTCAATGGAATTCTCCAGGCCAGAATACTGCAGTGGGTAGCCATTTCCTTCTCCCGGGGTCTTCCCAATCCAGGGATCAAATCCAGGTCTCTGGCATTGCAGGAGAATTCTTTACCAGCTGAGCTACCAGGGATGCAGCATGGCTAAATGTTTATCAAATGTTTATCAATTTTGTCCATCTTTTCAAGGAATCAGGTCTTAGTTTCTTTTGATCTTTTCTATTCTTCTTTCAATTTCTATTCATTCATTTTTGCTATGGTATTTATGATGTATTTTCTTCTAGTACATTTTGGCTTTGCTTATCCCTCTTTTTCTAGTTCCTTTATGTGTATTATTAGGTTCTTTATTTGAATGTTTTTTTTTTTTTTCTTGAGGTAAGTTTGTATCACATAAATGTCCCTTTAGAACAGACTTTGATGGATCACATAGATATTAGATGATTATGTATTTGTTTTCAATTGTTTCCACATATTTTAATATTTATTTATTTATTTGGCTGCATTATGTCTTAGTTGTGGCACACAGGATCTTCGCTGTGTCATGCAGGATCTTTTGATGTGGTGCACAGGTGCTCTAGTTGCAGTGCATGGATTCCAGAGTGTGTGAGCTTCAGTAGTTCTGGCATGTGTTTTTAGCTGCTCTGTGGCATGGCTTAGTTCCCTGACCAGAGCTCAAACCCACAACCCCTATAATGCAAGGCAGATTCTTAACTGAACCACCTGTCCCTTTGATGTACTTTTTAAATTTCCTCTTTGATCTCATCAATGATCCTCTGTTTATTTAGAGACACATTTTTTTAAGTCTGCATGTGTCTGTGTTTTTTTGCTTTTTTCTCTTGTAGTTGATTTTTACTCTTAGAGCACTGAGGTCAGAAAAGATGCTGATATGATTTCAATTTTCTTGACTTTACTGAGACTTGTTTTATGGCCTAAACAAGGCCTGTATCCTAAATAATATTCTATGTGCACCTGAAAATAATGTGCATTCTGCCAGTTTTGGATGGAATGTTCTCTATATAGCTATATATTTAAGTGCATCTGGTCTAATGTTATGTAAGGCTCATGGTTCCTTATTCTTTTTCTGTCTGTTTGATCTACTGATATAAGTGGGGTGTTAAAGTCCCATACTATTATTGTGTCCCTGTCAATTTCTCTGTTTATCTTTGTTAGTATTAAATTTATGCATTTAGGCCCTCCTATGTTGTGTGCATAATATTGTCTCCTTATCTTTATTTTTTTGTCATTTTAATTGCAATATGTCTTGGTATAATCCACCTTAGGTTGATTCTATTTGGAACTCTCTGTGATTCCTGCAGGGATTCCGAGGTGGCTCAAGTGGTAAAGAATTCACCTTCCAATTCAGGAGACACAGGACACAGGTTTCATCCCTTGGCCAGAAAGATCCCCTGGAAAAAGGATTGGTAACTCACTTCAGTATTCTTGCCTGGAGAAATCCTATGGACAGAGTAGCTTAGTGGGCTACAGTCCAAGGGCAAAGAGTTGGACATGACTCAGCAACTAAGCACACACACATGCTTCCAGAACCTAGATATGTTTTCTTTTCCAGGTTAAGGATGTCTTCATCTATTAAGTCTTCAAGTATGTTTTCTGCCCCTTTCTCTTTCTCCTCTCCTCCTGGGGCTTCTATAATGCAAAAGTTAGTATGTTTGATGCTGTTGCAGAGATCTTTTAAACTGCCTTCATTTCATTCTTTGTTCTTTTCAGCTTCAGTAAATTCTATTACTGTGCCTTTCAGCTCACTTATCCATTTCTCTGTATTATCTAATCCACTGTTGAGTCTGTCTAACTTATTTTTATTTTGGTTATTGTATTATTCATCTCTATTTGGTTTGAATTGTCTAAGTCTTTGTTTAAAACTTCTAAGTTTTCATTCTGTTAAATCCAGTTTCTTTCCAAATTCTTTTCACACTTCTTTAAGATTATTATCTTGAGCTCAGTATTTGGTAGACTGTTTATCTATACTTAGGCCTTCTTCTGGGATTTTATCTTGTTCTGCGTTTGGAATACTCCCTGTTGCCTCATTTTACTAAAACTGCTGTTTTTAATTTCTGTGCAATTAGGTAGCTGTCTGAAGTTCTAGAACTTGGAGAAGCTGCCTTTTGTAGGAGCAATCCTATGAGTGCCAACAGCACACTGTCCCAGGGGATTCATGCACTAGGGATTGCCCACCAGTAAGGCTGTTGTCCTGAGGCTAGTACTAGCCCACTAGTGGGCAGAGCCAGGTCACAGGGTCTCAGGGCCTTGTGATTTCTGTCATAGGCCCTTTGGTGAACAGAACCAGGTGCCAGGATGGCTGTGCACTTAGAGGGTCTTAAAGGCAACCACCGGCTAATGGGTGGAGATATGTCCCCACCAAGGTAGTTACTAGGCCTGAGTCATCCCAGTACAAGTGTCCCTACTCTGGCAGATGAGGTTGGCTTACTGCATTAATAAGACAGAGAAAGAATTCCAAAATAGTCTTTGCCAACATTATTGTCCTCATGATAGAATGAGCTCTCCAAAATGACTTTGTCCATGTCTGTGATCCCATAGTGAGTTACAGTTGCCTTCTACCTCTTCAGGACACCCTCCAAAATCAGATTACTATTTCTGCTTTCATTCTTGGAGCCTGTGAGATTTTCTGTTTGCCCTTTAAGGTTGGTGTCTATACTTCCTACACTCCTCTGTCTCTCTTGAAAGTAAACACACTGGCATTCAAAGCCATGCTTTGTTGTAATTCATCTTCCTAGTGCAGGACCTCTGGACTGGGGCGTCCAATGTGGGACTCAGATCCCTTACACTTTGGGGAGAACATCTATAATTTTAATTATCCTCCTGTTTGTGGGTCAGCGCACTGAGGACACATGTCTAGATTACAATATCTCCAAATTCATATCTTCTTGTGGTTCTTTATATTTCTAGTTATAGAAGATTATTTATGCTTCTCCTTCAGTCTTTTCTCATCAATAGCTGCTCTGTAGATAGTTTTAATTTTGTTGTGCTCATGGGAGAAGGCAAGATCAGTGTTTTCCTACTCTGCCATCTTGGCCACTCTCAAATGTGGTTTTTCTTACTGGTGTATTTGCTTGAATAGTATATATCTTTTGTCTCCAGAGGACCCGTGAAGTTACTTTATTTATTTGTAATTGTTTGTTTGATATTTTGTGGGAGAACAAAGACTTGAGACTTCTTAGTCCTTTGTCTTGTTGACATCCAAGAATATATATATTTTGAACTCACATAAATAATTAACATGAGAACTGAGCAAGATTCTTATACACCTGAATCCCTGTCTTTTTTCCCATTCTCATTAAAATATAATAAAATTGCCAAAAAATAAACCGCCCTTGGTATCTATATAAGGAATACTCTTTAAGTTTCAAATTTGAGTATCTTTTATTTCAAGAACATACTCTTACTGTAAATAACAGTCTTGCTCTAGTTTTATAGCAAATATCATAATCATATCTTGAGATAAACAGATGCAAGATGTTAGAAAATAAATAAATCTCACTTTATGCATAGATGAGTAAATAAATGTTGGGACTTCTGCACCAATTATATATTACCCCAAAACCAGTGACTAAATATATACAGCATTTATTTGACCATTAGTCTGAATGCTTGCAATTTAGACTGTGATTACCTGGTCAGCATTTCTGGCTTGGCTATTCTTATATACAGTGGTCTCTAATATTGTAGACTCACATGGTTAGATGTTGACTGATTTTGGTTGATCTTGGCTGGGACTATTTTTGTGTTTTGGCTAGACTCCATGTTTCTTTCATCTTTCAGCAGATTAGTCTGGGCATACTTTCATGATAATGGCAAAGGTTCAAGGGAGCAAAACTCAGAACATGAGTTAATATCCATTGGAAAAAGCAAATCACACAGTTGAATCCATGACCAACTGATAAGGCAGACCACTCTAATCTTAGAGGTAAGAGAATATGAGGTTATATCATAAAAATGATGCATGCAGGAGGATGATAAACTGAGAACCACATTATAATTACTAACAATATGAGAAGATGATATTTCTTTAATCATTTTGTTGTTCAGTTGTCCAGTCATGTCTGACTCTTTGCGACCCCATGGACCACAGCAAGCCAGCCTCCCTGCACCTCATCATCTCCTGAAGTTTGCCCAAGTTCATGTTCATTGCATTAGTGATGCCATCCAGCCATCTCATCCTCTGATGTCATCTTCTCCTTCTACCCACAACCTTTCCCAGCATCAGGAACTTTTCCAATGAGCTGGTTGCTCGCATCAGATGAACAAAATACTGGACCTTGAGCTTTAGCATCAGTCCTTCCAATGAGTATTCAGGGTTGATTTGCTTTAAGATTGACCGGTTTGATCTTTGCTGTCCAAGGGACTTTCAGTAGTCTTCTCCAGCACCACAGTTTGAAGGCATCAATTCTTTGGTGCTCTGCCTTATTTATGGTCCAGGTCTCACAGTGGCACATGAATACTGGAAAGACCACAGCCTTGACTATTCAGACCTTTGTCAGCAGAGGAATGTCTCTGCTTTACAACACACTGTATAGGTTTGTCACAGCTTTCCTGCCAAGAAGCAATTATCTTCTGAATTCATGGCTTCAGTCACAATCCACAGTGATTTTAGAGCCCAACAAGAGTAAATCTATCACTACTTCCACCTTTTCCTTCTATTTGCCAAGAAGTAATGGGACTGGGCGCCATGATTTTAGTTTTTTTTTTTTTTTTTTAATTTTTAGTTTTAAGCCATGTTTTTCACTCTTCTCTCTCACACTCATCAAGAGGCTCTTTAGTTCTCCTTTGCTTTCTGCTACTAGTGTGGTATCATCTGCATATCCGAGGTTGCTGATGTTTCTCCTGCCTATCTTGATTCCAACTTGCAGTTCATCCAGCCTGACATTTCTCATAATGTGCTCAGAGTATAGGTTAAATAAACAGGGTGACAACAGACAGGCCTGTTGCACTCATTTCTCAGTCCTGAACCAATCAGTTGTTCCATGCAGGGTTCCAACTATTGCTTCTTGACCTGCATACAGGTTTCTCAGGAGACAGATACTATGTTCTGGTATTTCCATCTCTTTAAGATCTTTCCAAAGAGTATTATGATCTTACATTGTGAAAGGCTTTATCATGGGTGATGAAAAGGTGGTAGATATTTTTCTGGAATTCTCTTGCTTTCTCTATTATCCAGTGAATGTTGGTAATTTGATCTCTAGAAACTATGCCTTTCTAAACCCAGCTTGGACATCTGGAAGTTCTTGGTTTGCATAATGCTGAAGCCTAGCATGCAAGATTTTAAGCATGACCTTACTAGCATGGGATATGAGTGCAATGTCCAATGGTTTGAACATTCCATAGTACTGCCCGTCTTGGGAATTTGGATGAGGACTGACCTTTTCCAGTCCTGTGGCTACTGATGGGTCTTCCATATTTACTGACATATTGAGTGCATCACTTAATAGCATCGTCCTTCAGGGTTTTGAATAGCTCTTCCCTGGTGGCTCAGAGGGTAAAGCATCTGTCTGAATGCTGGAGACCGGGGTTCGATCCCTGGGTTGGGAAGATCCCCTGGAGAAGGAAATGGCAACCCACTCCAGTATTCTTGCCTGGAAAATCCCATGGACAAAGGAGCCTGGTAGGCTACAGTCCATGGGGTCACAAAGAGTCGGACACGACTGAGCGACTTTACTTACTGGAATTCCATTGTATCCACTAGCCTTGACAGTAGAGCTTTAATTATAAGCCATCTCAAAAATGAATTATTAAACTTTTCAACCATTGAAGCACTTCTGGTATATTTCCTGGTTGTATTTTGGTAACCTAATTAGCTTTAATATCCTCAACTGGAAGTAAAAAAGTTTAACTTCCCATTCTCTTGGTCCTTTAGGACATAAAAGCAGTAATTAGTTTTCACTACTAATAATAAGTTTAATGCAAAGCAGTATAACATTAAATATGTTTCAACAGTTTGTCCTTTACCTACATAATTCTCTTCAAGTTTTAGTTCAGTAATGCATTGCTGATTTTTATTATTTGCTTCATATTAACTTGTATATCCAGTGAACTTGAATACATGACATTTCTCCATCTTACTTCCTCACTCAGTGACTAACTCTAATACTTTCATCAATCATGTCCAGGCACTGACTGCCATATTATGTGGATATGGTGCTTAACCTTGGAAGTGTTCTCACTGAGATAACTACTCCATTAAGGAAAATCTGATTTTTATGATATCTCCTGAAGATGTTATATATTAGAGAATAGCATTGGGGTTGAGACTAGTAAAAATTGAAAGCATTAAGATTATAAAAGAAAATTTATTATGGATGCCTGATGAATAGAAAATAAACAGCTATTGATTCTGCATATTTTCTCTGTCAACACTGTACTACATATAGTAAAAACAAACATATAACAATTGAATTGTAAAGTTAAATAAAATTTATATTTCTCTTTTATGAACATACCTTATTTTCTCTTTCAAAGAAAATGGTAAGCAAAAAGTAGAGAGGTTTACTGAACCCTCAACTCATTCATTTCCCTTTTACTCAGTTTTTCCTATCCCAACACTTGAAGCATTTAGCAATACACAAGTATGAGTAGAATGCAGATCAAAAAAAACATTGAATCTGTTGTTGTAGATAAGAAGCTGAGCGGTAGAGAAATGATTAAGTGACCAAAATTAGCAGGGCCCTTTACTAATAGAGTTGGAAATCAACAGTAAGACATCTAACTCCTGTTTGTTTATTGAGGAATGCTAAGAAGTACATTCATGTTTTTTTTTTTAATTCATTTTTTCAACTGAAGGAAAATTGCTTTGCAGAATTTTGTTGTTTTCTGTCAAACCTCAACAAGAATCAGCCATAGGTATACATGGATATATTTGAAACTTCTTCCCATCATTTGAACCTCCCTTCCATCTCCCTCCCTATCCCAACTCTCTAAATTGGTACAGAGCCCCTGTTTGAGTTTCCTGAGCCATACAACAAATTCGTGTTGGCTATCTATTTTACATATGGTAATGTAAGTTTCCATGTTACTCTTTCCATACATCTCACCCTCTCCTCCCCTCTCCTCATGTCCATGAGTCTATTCTCTGTTTCTCCATTGCTGCCCTTTAAATAAATTCTTCAGTAACATTTTTCTAGATTTTGTATATATGCATTATAATACAATATTTATCTTTCTCTTTCTGACTTACTTCACTCTGTACAATAGGTTCTAGGTTCATCCACCTCATTAGAACTGACTCAAATGTGTTCCTTTTTATGACTAATATTCCATTATGTATACATACCAAAACTTACATGCATACATACATACATCTATTCATCTGTTGATGGACATTTAGGCTGCTTCCATGTTCTAGCTATTGTAAATAGTGCTGCAATGAACAGTGGGATACACGTGTCTTTTTCAGTTTTGGTTTCCTCAGGGTATATGTCTAGGAGTGGGATTGATGGGTCATATGGTGGTTTTATTCCTAGATTTTAAGGAATCCCCTACCAATTTCCATAGTGGCTATATCAATTTACATGCCCACCAATAGTGAAAAAGTGTTCCCTTATCTCCACAACCTCTCCAGTATTTATTGTTTGTAGACATTTTGATGATGGCCATTATGACTGGTGTGAGGTATTATCTCACTGTGGTTTTGATTTGGATTTCTCTAATAATGACCTGAAAGTGCTGCACTCAATATGCCAGCGACTTTGGAAAACTCAGCAGTGGTCACAGGACTGAAAAAGGTCAGTTTTCCCAATCCCAAAGAAAGGTGATGCCAAAGAATGTTCAGACTACCACATAATTGCACTCATCTCACACACTAGTAAAATAATGCTCAAAATTCCCCAAGCCAGGCTTCAGCAATATGTGAATGATGAACTACCAGATGTTCAAGCTGGTTTTAGAAAAAACAGGAACCAGACACCAAATTGCCAACATCCGCTGGATCACTGAAAAAGCAAGAGAGTTCCAGAAAAACACCTATTTCTGCTTTATTGACTATGCCAAAGCCTTTGACTGTGTGGATCACAAAAAAATGTAGAAAATTCTGAAGGAGATGGGAATACCAGACCACCTGACCTGCCTCTTGAGAAATCTGTGTGCAGGTCAGGAAGGAACAGTTAGAACTGAACATGGAACAACAGACTGGCTCCAAATAGGAAAAGGAGTACATCAAGGCTGTATATTGTCACCATGCTTATTTAAATTATATGCAGAGTACATCATGAGAAATGCTGGACTGGAGGAAGCACAAGCTGGAATCAAGATTGCTGGGAGAAACACCAATAACCTCAGTTATGCAGATGACACCACCCTTATGGCAGAAAGTGAAGAGGAATTAAACGTCTCTTGATGAAAGTGAAAGAGGAGAGTGAAAATGTTGGCTTAAAGCTCAACATTCAGAAAACTAAGATCATGGCATCTGGTCCCATCACTTCAGGGGAAATAGATAGGGAGACAGTGGAAACAATGTCATACTTTATTTTTGGGGGCTCCCAAATCATTGCAGATGGTGATGCAGTCATGAAATTAAAAGACTCATACTCCTTGGAAGGAAAGTTATGACCAACCTAGACAGCATATTAAAAAGCAGAGACATTACTTTGCCAACAAAGGTCTGTCTAGTCAAGGCTATGGTTTTTCCAGTGGTCATGTATTGATGTGAGAATCGGACTATGAAGAAAGCTGAGTGCCGAAGAATTGACGCTTTTGAACTGTGGTGTTGGAGAAGACTTTTGAGAGTCCCTTGGACTGCAAGGAGATCCAACCAGTCCATCCTAAAGGAGATCAGTCCTGGGTGTTCATTGGAAGGACAGATGCTAAAGCTGAAACTCCAATACTTTGGCCACCTCATGTGAGGAGTTGATTCATTGGAAAAGACCCTGATTCTGAGAAGGATTTGGGGCAGGAGGAGAAGAGGACAACAGATGATGAGATGGCTGGATGGCATCAACGACTCGATGGACATGAGTTTGGGTAAACTCTGGGAGTTGGTCATGGACAGGGAGGCCTGGCGTGCTGCAATTCATGGGGTCGCAAAGAGTCGGACACGACTGAGTGACTGAACTGAACTGAATAATGACCAATGTTGAGCATCTTTCAAATGTTTTTTAGCCATCTGTATGTCTTCTTTGAAGAAATGTCTGTTTAGGTCTTTTTCCCACTTTCTGATTGGGTTGTTTGTTTTTCTGGCATTGAGTTGTATGAGCTGCTTTTATATTTTGGAAATTAATCCTTTGTCAGTTGTTTCATTTGCTATTATTTTCTCCCATTCTGAGGGATGTCTTTTCACATTGCTTATAGTTTCCTTTACTGTGCAAAAGCTTTTAAGCTTAATCAGGTCCTACTTCTTTACTTTTCTTTTAATTTCCATTACTCTAGGAGGTGGGTCATAGAGGATCTTTCTTTGATTTATGTCATTGAGTATTCTGCTATGTTTTCCTCTAAGAGTATTATAGTTTCTGGTCTTACATGTAGGTCTTTAATCCATTTTATCTTTGTGTATGCTGTTAGGAAGTGTTCTAATTTCATTCTTTTAAATGTAGCTGTCCAGTTTTCCCAGAACCATTTATTGAAGAGGCTGTCTTTGTCCCATTGTATATTCTTGTCTCCTTTGTCAAAAATAAGGTACCTATAGGTGCATGGGTATATTTATAGTCTTTCTATCTTGTTTCATTTATGTATTTATGTATTTCATTCAAGTCTGTATTTCCATTTTGTGCCAGTACCATACTGTCTTAATGACAGCAGCTTTGTAGTACAATCTGAAGTCAGGAAGGTCTATTCCTCCAGCTTCATTCTTCTTTCTAAAGACTGCTTTGGCTATTTGGCGTCTTTTGTGTTTCCATAGAATTGTGAAATTTTTTGTTCTAGTTTTGTGAAAAATGCCACTGGTAATTTGATAGGGATCACATTGAATCTGTAGATTGCATTTGTTAGTATAGTCATTTTCACAATACTAATTCTTCCTACCCAGGAATATGGAATATCTCTCCATCTGTTTATGTTATCTTTGATTTCTTTCATCAGTGTCTTATAATTTTCTGTATATAGTTCTTTTGTCTCCTTAGGTAAGTTTATTCCTAGATATTTAATTCCTTTTGTTGCAATGGTGAATGGGATTTATTCCTTAAATTCTCTTTCTGATTTTTCATTGTTAGTACATAGAAATGCAAGTGATTTCTGCATATTGATTTTGTATCCTGCAACTTTGCTAAATTTACTGATTAGCTCTAGTAATTTTCTGATACTATCTTTAGGGTTTTCTATGTACCATATCATGTCATCTGCAAACAGTGAGAGCTTTACTTCTCTCTTCTGATCTGGAGTCCTTTTATTTATTTTTATTCTCTGATTGCTGTAGCTAGGACTTCCAGAACTATGTTGAATAATAGTGGTGAAAGTGCATACCTTTGTCTTTGTTCCTGATCTTAGAGGGAATGCTTTCAGTTTTTCACCATTGAGAATAATGTTTGCTGTAGGCTTATCTTATATGGCCTTTACTATGTTGAGGTAGGTTCCTTCTATGCCCATTTTTTGAAGAGTTCTAATCATAAATGGGTGCTGAATTTTGTCAAAGGCTCTTTCTGAATCTATTGAGATGATCATATGGTTTTTATCTTTCAATTTGTTCATCAGTGATATTGGTCTATAGTTTTCTTCTTTTGTGTTGTCTTTGTTTGGCTTTGGTATCAGTATAATGCTGGACTTGTAGAATGAATTTAGAAGTGTTCCTTCCTCTGCAATTTTTTGAAAGTTTTAGAAGGATAGGCATTAGGTCTTCTCTAAATGTTTGATAGAATTCTCCTGTGAATCCATCTGGTCCTGGGCTTTTTTTTTGGGGGGGGTGGTTAGAATTTTGATCACAGCTTCAATTTCAGTGCTTGTAACTTGGTTGTTTATAATTTCTATTTCTTCCCGGTTCAATCTTGGAAGATTGACCTTTTCTCAGAATATGTCCTTTTCTTCCAGGTTATCCATTTTATTGTCATATAGTTGTTCATAATAATCTCTTATAATCCTTTGTATTTCTGCATTGTCTGTTGCAACCTTTCCTTTTGCATTTCTAATTTTGTTGATTTGATTCTTCTCTCTTTTTTCCTTGAGTCTGGCTAAAGGTTTGTCAACTTTGTTTATCTTATCAAAGAACCAGCTTTTAGTTTTATTAAGCTTCACTATTGTTTATTTCATTTATTTCTGCTCAGATATTTATGATTTCTTTCCTTTTGCTAATGTTGTGTGTTTTTTTTCTTCTTTTTCCAGTTGCTTTAAGTATAAAGTTAAGTTTTCTATTTGATATTTTTCTTGTTTTTTTGAGGTAGGATTGTATTGCTATAAACTTCCCTCTTAGAACTGCTTTTGCTGTATCCCATAGGTTTTGAGTTGACATGTTTTCATTGTCATTTGTTTCTAGAAATTTTTAGATTTCTCTGATTTCAGCAGTAGCCTGTTGGTTGTTTAGAAATGTGTTGTTTAATCTCCATGTGATTGTGTTTCTTACAGTTTTTTCTTGCAATTGATATTTAGTTTCATAGCATTGTGGTCAGAGAAGATGCTTGATACTATTTCAATTGTCTTAAATTTACTGAGGTTTGACTTGTGATCCAAGATGTGGTCTGGAGAATGTTCCATGTGCACTTGAGAAGAAGGTGTATTCTTCTGCATTTGGATGGAATGTCCTGAAGATATCAATGAGATCCATCTCATCTAATGTATCATTTAAGACTTGTGTTTCATTATTAATCTTCTGTTTTGATGATCTGTCTATTGGAGTGACTGGGGTCTTAAAGTCTCCTACTATTATTGTGCTACTGTCAGTTTCTCCTTTTATGTCTGTTAGTGTTTGTTTTATGTATTGAGATGCTCCTATGTTGGGTGCATAGATATTTAAAATTGTCATGTCTTCCTCTTGAATTGATCCTTTGATCATTATATAGTGTCCTTTCTTATCTCTTGTAATATTCTTTATTTTAACGTTTATTTTGTATATTCAATAACTGCAAGATACACGTTTTTTCAAATGCACATGGTATGTCCACCAACTTAGACCATGTTCTAGGCCAGTGAATAAGTGTCCATAAATTTTCAAAGATAGAAATCACACTGTGTCTTCTGACTACAATCTAATTTAATTAGTCAATAACAACATATCTGGGGCTTCCCTGGAGTGGTAAAGAATCTACCTGCCAACACAGGAGATGCAGGTTCAATCCCTGAGTTGGGAAGATCCCCTGGAGAAGAAATGACAACCCACTCCAGTATTCTTGCCTGGGAAATTCCATGGGCAGAGGAGCCTGGTGTATTACAGTCCATGAGGTCACAGGAGTCAGACACGACCTAGTGACTAAACAACATTTTGTCTGATATGAGGCTTGCTACTCCATCTTTCTTTTGCTTTCCATTTCCATGGAATATATTTTTCCATCCTCTCACTTTCAGTCTTTGTGTGTGGTTCGTAATGGCATCAAGTGAGATCTAAACACATACCCCAAAATGAGAAACCAAAGATAAACCCCAGACAAATGGCATTTACAAAATCAGGCAAATAATAATTAAAATAATGTAATATACACATATATATGTACATGCATAAGCAAAATCAAAACAGTCCAAGAAAAATAAAGTACAAAAGACTGACCTGGAGAAAAAAGAAAACCAAAAGTTATATTTACCAGTTAAGAACAAAACTAACTAAAGCACAAACTGGACAACAAAACTAAAGCAAGGTGCCAAGTGGGGAATAAAGCAATGAAAACAAAACTAACAAATATGTTGTGAGGAAGGGAAAGAAAGAACAGATATGCCAAGTTAAATAGAGGTAGGTAAAGAAGATTTATATATATTAAAGATTAACTGCAATGGGAAAAGAATAGTAGGAAAAACAAAGGAATAAATGTAGAAAAAATAAAAATAGGTTTGAAGAATTAAAATTAAAAAAGAGAAAAGAATTTAAAAAAAAAAGGAAGAAGAAAGAACAAAAGAAAAAAAAACCAACAAAAAAAGTAAAACTCCACAGAACTGCAAAAGTGAAATGTAGAGGCAGAGGTTTATAACAACAATAAAAAATGTGACTGAGATAAAAACTAAAAGCTCAAAAGTTTAATTAGATTTCATAGAGCCGATGAAACTGACAACTTCAATGGGGCGGGGGGCGGTGGGGAATATCCAAAAGAATGTACAGAACAAGTCAAAACATAGGAATAATAAATGTTTTTTGAGTCACTGTGGTCAGAGTCCTTTCCCTCACTGGAAGTCATAGTCCACCTTGCCTGCCTAGGATGCACTCCAATACTGTGCTGGTCTCTGGACCTGCTGTGGGGGCAATTCAGATTCTAATCTGGTCCTACGCCTGTGTGTTCTTATCTAAAATGCCCACAGCTATCAGAATTAGTGTGTTTTCTTTTGCAGGAGCTCTCAATGTCCATTATGTATTCTATAGACAGAGTCTGCCTAGTTGATTGTGTGGATGTAATCTGCAGCTTGTACAGCTGGTAGCAAGGTTATGGGTCTTCTTCCTTAGCCACACTGCACCTGGGTTTCATTTGTGGATTTATTTCCACCTCTTCATGTGAGTTGTCCATTGTGGTTTGCTCCTGAGGCTACCCTGGAGGACTTCGATCACCCCAGTGAGGGCCAGGCCTGGAGGTGGTTCAGCTGCTTTGGTCTCAGGGCTTCTGGCAGCACCAGGTATTCAGGCAAGTTGGTGGCTAGGGCAACAGGAAAAATGGTGCTCTGGAAGGGTATGGCAATCAGTACTGGCCAATACACTCCAGTTTTCTTGCCTGGAGAACTCCGCTGATGGAGAAGCTTGGCAGGCCACCATCCACAGGGTCACAAAGAGTTGGACATAACCAAAGAGATCCTGCGTGCTTAGACACAAGACTTTTTTTGCCTGTGGCAGCTCTGCCCCAGTGAGAGTCGAGTGTGAAGGTGGCACAGCTGCTTGGCTTGTGGGCACCCTGGCAGAGCCAAGTGTGCAGGGACACAGACTGCGTCTGCCTCAGGAGTCATGGCCCTATCAGGGTTTTTTTTCAAGCCTCTTGTAGCTGGCACTCAGATGGCCTCTTTGGCCAGTCTTTCTCCATAACTCCGCCCATCCAGGCACGTAGAGGGCTCCCTTGCCTGGGGTCCTTCTGTGTTGTTTGGCACATCAGGCACATAGATGGGTCCCCCTGGCTGGGTCCCACTCTGTAGATCAGGCATCAGGCACTTTAAGGAGCACCCTGGGGTCCCACTCTGTATATCAGGGTCTCAGGCCTTTGATGGGCCAGTCTCTATTGCTCAGTTGCCGGTGCTGGCATGTGGGGAGAGAGAGCCTATGGTGATGGCTCCACCCCTTATACCTGACTCGGCAGTATCGCTTTGCCTCCATGGCTGCCTTTTCCTCCACAGGCATTTCCCACCACAATCTCCTCCCTCACATCCCCTTGATCCATCTCCACAGTCAACAGCAGCCCTCGCCCTGGGATTGCTACACAATCCCCAAATTCCAGCTCCCATCTGCTAAGCCTTCTAGGGCGCCTGTGTCCCTGTCCAGGGTATGTATGGCTGAGACAAGGACTGTCTGATTCTCATTCCATTTAGGCTGCCCCAGATCAGCTGTTTCACTCTCAGCCTTAAATGCTTCTCCTCTGACTCAGACAATTGCCCCAATGTGGGGATCAGACCCCTGCTTCAGTTCCCCCACCCGCTGAGGGCAGGTCCATTCCTACTAACACTCCTGTTTTTCCCCCTAGTTCCTTCATCCTACCAAGTTTTGCTTGGTTCTATATATTCATTTCTACCAGTCAGGTACTCCTGTCCACTCTCAGCTGGTGTTCTGCACGAAATTCTGTGTCTGAAGCTGTATTCCTGATATATTCATGGAGAAATGTACTCCACGTCCACCTATTCCTCTGCCATATTCTATATTTTGTTTTATGGTCGCAATTGTCATTCCTTAAAATCTTCTTTTCTGAGAGCTAATGACTATGAGTTTGGAGAAACTGAAATTATAAGAGTGTGTGAATGCAAACTAGAGTCAGATCATTTCAGTTTTCAGAATTTTATATTGATTTATTCCTATGCAAATTCTCCCTTAGCTTTGAGATTTTTAGTTGGCTGACATCATTCTGGCTGACATACATTTTACTCTAGAAACTGCCAACTCTATACTTCATTGCTTCATTGAATAAAAGGGGAAACAGAAAAGTACTGTCCTCTTTGCACTTGTCATTTCTAATTTGCATTGCAGATAAATTTTTAATTACTTTTAGTAGCTTTGTTTTACTTTAATTCTGATATTTGAAATTCTGAAAATCAGTAGTGAGAGATAGATAAGTTTTGAACTTGGTTACCTTTTTTAAAATTTTATTTTATTTTAAATTTATTTATTTTAATTGGAAGCTAATTATAATATTGCATTGGCTTTGCCATACATTGACATGAATCCGCCATGGGTGTACATATGGTCCCCATTTAGAGGCTGAAATTACCTAAATTTTCTCTCTTTTTGCAGCAAATTTGTTATCTTAAAGAATGGTTGCTTGTTTATCAAAGGATGTTCTAAACAAGAGAATATAAGACTGGTCTTAAAATCTTCAAATCTAGATGATTATGTTACCAGTAAAGTTATGAGGAGGTAAATTATGATACCAGGTTAAGCTGACAAGTTATGAATTAAGTGACTAAAAAGATACTCTCATAGAATATTGTATTTATTATACGTTATTGAAAAAATAAATGATAAATTCAGCCAACCAAGAAGTAAAACAAGATAAGGAAGCCTTTGCAAATGAATGATTCTAAGAGGCAAAATCACTTGCTTGGACTTAGAACTTGGTTTAGCAATTTAGAGATCTGTGTTTGCACAAAAGAATATCTGTAAAACGAGAATAGTATAAATTCACATAATCAAGATATAAGGGCAGGAAAGAAAGAACTGTGTGCAAATCTCTTTGTCATTAAAAGCAGAATATCTATCATTTCTAATTATGTTAAATATTAGTTCCTATAATACTCTTATTCTTGGTTATTTTCATTTTTCCTAAATTTAGTAACTTTTGTTCTTGAGAATTGGAGATAACTTGCTAAGTTATTCTCAATACATCAGTTCTTTCAATTCACTTTTTAACTTTTTTTTAAATTCAAGACAATATTAACTTAATACACTCTTACACTACATATTTAGAGTGATACTTTTCTAATCTCTATTTATTTTTTGAGCTGTAAATAAATTGATAAGAGAGATATCAATAGAGTTCTGAAATGAAGTATGCCACATATTACAACCACATTATTTCAGTAGTTTAGGACCCATTTTTTTCTTTAATTTTTTTTCCCCTGTAGCTTTACATTTTAAATAAATACCATGAAGTATTTTATGAACATAATTAAAGAACACTCCTACATAACTTAATTTCCTTTGGCTAGAGAAAATCTCAAGCTAATCAAACTTCATGGTCTGAAGGCACAGTCATTCAGACTGCCAAGTCTACTCAAGGCTTAGGACATAAACTTCAAGAAATTAGGGTACAGTTGCAAGATTAAACGGGAGAGTCCACAGTAAATGATCCTCACTTCTGACATCAACTGTAAATTCACTGGGGGTGTACATGAGCATGCCCAAAATTACATTCAGCTTGAAGATTTTTTTCAGGACATATTTTCCTCCTGTAATTGATGTGTGATAATATGCTTGACAATATATCTGTAAATTCATAAATCTAAAATGTCCAGTTTTTATTGGAGCTTCACTACATAGGCATGATGATTTATTGCCCCAAAGGTTGAACTTCAGATCAAGTAATAACATGTGACCCGATGACCCTACCCTAAAGCACATGGTTAGTTTTTCTGACATGGCCTCTCCCACTTTAAGACTGTCATGTGTATTCAGCTTTCACCCTAAATCACACTGTTACTATATGATGACCCTAAATATTGCCAGGCAAATAAAGATTACCTCCAAGGAGATGAAGGAAAAACTAGGTCTCCATTTGGGAATGGTCAAATTATTTCCTGCATCGATGCATCACTATATTTCCTACTTGATGCATCACTTCAATAATTTACTTTTCCAGGGTTCCCCTGGGTGGCTCAGTGGTAAAGAATCCACTTGCTAATGCAGGAGACATGGGTTTGATCCTTGACCTGGGAAGATCACACATACCATGGTGCAACTAAACCCATGCACCTCAGCTATTGAGCCTGTGCTTTACAGCCCTGGAACTGCAGCTACTGAAACCCGCATGCTTTAGAGATCTTATGTTCTACAACAGGAGAAGCCAAAACTATGAGAAGCCTGTTACACCTCAATTAGAGAGTACCCCCCCACTCACCTCAACTAGAGAAGAGCCCGTGCAGCAACAAAGACCCAGCACAGCCAAAAATAAATAAATAAATACAATTATTAAAAAGTTTACTTCTCCCAAGAGTTATATATACTTACTATCTCCAATTCTCCATCTCCCTTTGACTCATAAAATCTAGCTTGTCTTTCTTTGCCATCACCATCATTAACATCATTCCAATGATATATACTAAACAGGTAATGCATGCCAAAGAGTAATTTACAATTGGTTAACTCAATAATACCAATTTCCTAATGACCTATACATTATTATTACACTATTTTACAGATGAAGAAACAAAGAGAGAAAGAAGTTTAATTATATTCATTACATCACACAGGTGCTAGATGACAGAGTTGGGATTCAAACTCCAAAAGTATGAGATTGGTGCGTATTGCTCTACATAACAGCTACCCATATCAACAAACAAAGCAACATTTTCAAACTCAGTTACATTCACAGTGCTAAATCCAATATAGACTTTTCACCTCTCATTTTAGGTGTCCTTCTCCAACATTTGGTATGAGTGCATAGGAGCATATGCTCACACACACAAACACACAAACACCTTCTCAGGCTTTGAACTCAAATACTTGGGCTTTACTCTTTATTCTAAGACACACTAAATGAATTGGGGAAAATGCCACAACCTTTGATATTTCTCAGGCTGGATTTTTGTGAGAAGGAAGTAAAAGATCACTAATGGATACATCCATTCTATATGCTATTTATATTCCAAATCTTCCATCATAAGTTTCAGTTTCACTTTCCATACCAGAGCCCAAGCCACAATTATCCCTCGTATGACTTTCTTCAAATGCCTCTTCTTGTTTCTACTCCTGTGTGACTCTTTCCAAGAAATCAATAGCGCTTTAAAATGACTGTATATAAATCCATAGCTGATTCATATCAATGTATGGCAAAAAGCACTACAATATTGTAAAGTAATTAGCCTCCAACTAATATAAATAAATGAAAAAAAAGAAATAAAATACAATAAAATGGCTACATATAACATGCAAAACTTAGCATGTTACCACTCTCCTTAAGTACCCTCTTTAACTATTTTCTTTGGCAATTATAGAAACATGCCTTATTCTTAACATGGTCCACAAATCTCTATCCTCTTCAGCCACAGTTACCATCTAAGTTTGGGATACTCTTTCTTTTTTCTAGGACCCTGACATATTGACCATCATTAAGATATTTGGAAGTGGCAAGGTCTCTCCAGTATAATGACTTTCACTCTGTGTGTGATATACACTGTCTCCATTTATCTTCACAATTATAATGCCTATTCACTATTCAGATCTCATATTAAGAGGTTAGTATTTATTTCTTCATGAATACAAAATACTATATATAAATGATATACACTATACATATAATATGTATTATATATTACAAGTATATGTTTTATACAAACAATTACAAACATATTAATTATAAATAATTCTTCCTAGACTAGGCTTTTTCTGAGTGCAGAAAACAATGTCAATCTTCTTTATCTATTTGTCTTGTAATAACTACCAAACTGTAGGTGACTAACAAATGGCTGTTAAATAAATAAATGAATGACTTGCAAAATAGATGACACAATATTCTTCACTCAGTCTTGGCCCCAATAAGAAAAACAAAACAAATTTAAAAATCTGAGTATCTCATATCATATTAATGAGGAGATGGGAATGGCAGCCAAAGAAATCAGAACATATATAAAAATTCATTAAATCCAAATATCTGATTTAAGATTTTAGCACCTTTCTCTTAGTAGAAATATTTATTGGCTATATTTTACAATTATTTTGAGACAAAATCTGGCATGATAAAGACAAAAAGCAGATTACAGCAAGAATGGATTTGATTTTTTTTTTTTAAACTTTGCTATTTCTGGCCTACTTCATTCTCTACTTTCTGACTGAAAGCGGTCATGTAGTTGTCACTGCAATACCCAATGGAAACACAAAGAATCGTTTATTAGTTTTTTCTGTTAAGTAGAAGTAGACACTGTTTTCAATGTTTGGAACAATTGGGATGGTTTTGTCATAAGGGGGAAATATATACATTTGAGATGAAATAAAAACACTCAAAATATTTTTTTTTCATTTCTTAATATTTTAGCCTGATTTTTTTTTCTCATTTCTTATTTTCAAGGACCTCATGGGAATGAAGTAAATAGCTACTACCTACATAAAGATAAGCTTTTCCATGTCATTTCTACTATTAATAGGTTGTTACTAAAAAATACTAGGTGTATTTATTTAAAAAATCACAGGACTTGGTATCTAATTTGATCATGAGATTCTTCACTGAATGCAGTGTATATATTCACTATTATAAAGCATTAAAATCAGTGCATCCATGCAAAAAATGCTAGAGTAATCAATGTTTTTTAAAAAACTAAAAACATGGTTAGAGGTTGGGGCAAATTTACATCTGGGTCTAAGCTTACAGGATTGTCAATTTAATCATTTATATACTTACAGCAATATCATCAACAGTCATCAGGTCCTTTAATATATTGGTAAGCTAGCATATTAATTAATATATAGATGCTTGTATAATGACACAATAAGACCATCGAACTAGCCAGTAAAAATAGCTGTTGAATTCCCTCCCCAAATTTATATATTTCTAATTTGACTAATAAAATACTGGGGAAGAGCTCAAATTCACATTACAGAATGGGCTATTCACAGTTTATTAGCAGGCTAGTTCACTTTCCCTGATGATTCAAATAGGACTATTTCTAAGCCAAATTGATTCTCCTTTCTATTATTTTGGGGGGATTTTTTCCTCTGTTCCTATACTCAATATTTATATTTTCAGAAGCCAGTTATCCATTTCCATTCCTTGTGGTTAACAGTACTCTGACTTTTATTTAGAGTTCTATTCCATCCTCATGAAGCCTGTGTACTTCTAGAGAAGCTGCCCACTCCCCAAACACTTCAGTCTTTCATCACAATCCATCACTAGCTACAAATATGAACACATGAATGAGTACATAATAACACAGACTAAGGAACAGTTTAAAGCTAATCCAAGTTACCTTTAATTGTATAGTTTGCATGCTAAATATAAAATAAAAATGATTACCAACATTGCACATGTTTAAGTTTTTATGTTTAAGAGTAGCAAGTTGTTTAATATTAGAAACTAAACCTATATTCCTTAATTCTAAAATGAAATATGTAAAATATAAATATTAACTTTAAATCTATAGGTTAATCTGAATTTATATAAATATGTGATAATGATGGCAATTAGCTGTAACTGAATTATTCTCATTAGAGGACAAAACAGGCTTGCTCATCACTATGCTGGCTTTAAGCTTTCAGAATTTAATGAATGTTAAAATATTAAAATCTTATCCAATTTACCATGGTGCCATAATTTACAAGAATAAATGCATAATAATCCTTTGGACTTCAGAGGTAATTAATGGGCAATATTCTCACAGAGGATGATGATAATTCATTCTCAATTAGCCCAGCTTGATTTAAATCATTGATTGTACCTTGTTTAATAATAATTTAGTAATAATGAAATTAATATCTCCTATTTTTGGATAAATTATTAATGAACTCATGGTGAATTTTAACTTTAAACATGAACGCTTATAAATATCTTCTTGCAAATTTTCTGAGACTGATTTATCTTTTCAATTATTGCTAACTTTATAGAAACAGTGTGATTTCCTTGAAACTGTTGAGGCTCTGGCCATTAAATTTTGTCCTAGCTCTGCCTTCAAGATATCTCCAAATGTTCCAAGATCAGGTTTGCAAATGCCTGACTCTTCCAAAATTATAACAACAACATTCACTTTCAGGGATGTGAAAAAGAATTAGCTAGGGCTTCCCAGGTGATGATAGTTGTAAAGAACCCACCTGCCAATTCAGGAGACATAAGAGACATGGGGTTTGGCTGCTGAATTGGGAACAACATTGTTCCCTCCTGGAGGAAGGAACGACAACCTACTCCAGTATTCTTGCCTGGAGAACCCAAGACAGGGGAGCCTGGAGGGCTACAGTCCTTCGGGTCACAAAGAGTCAGATATAACTGAAGCAATTTAGCATGTACACATGCAAAGTTAGATGTTTGCTATGATTTGCCATTTAAAAAAAAAAAAAAAAAACTAAAGAGTTTACAAATTTTTTAAAATTAGAGTCTACATTTCAGAGGAAATGTATTGTAATCATTATTAATCACACAGATATCTCCCTGATTCTGCTAAAATGGATTTATGAAATGATTTTTATATTCAACAATTATAGCAAATGAGGAAAATATATCAAAGGTGGCAACATCTAATGAGATCAGACTCATTCCAAGTACATTACGGATTGTTATATGATGTTTTCTTTTGTCCATGGGCTAAGTACATATTTAGAAAACATAGCTATAATATGTGCTAGAGACACCAAGAGAACATTTCATGGAAAGATGGGCCATCAATAAAGGACAGAAATGCTATGGACCTAACAGAAGCAGAAGATATTAAGAAGAGGTGGCAAGAACACAGAAGAACTGTACAAGAAAGATCTTTATAACCCAGATAATCATGAAGGTGTGATCACTCCCACTCACCTAGAGCCAGACATACTGGAATGTGAAGTCAGGTGGACCTTAGGAAGCATCACTACGAACAAAGCTAGTGGATATCAGTTGAGCTATTTCAAATTCTAAAAGATGATGCTGTGAAAGTGCTGCACTCAATATGTCAGCAAATTTGGAAAACTCAACAGTGGTCACAGGACTGGAAGAGGTCAGTTTCATTCCAACCCCAAAGAAAGGCAATGCCAAAGAATGTTCAAACTACCACACAATTGCACTCATCTCGCACGCTAGCAAAGTAATGCTAAAAATTCCCCAAGCCAGGCTTCAGCAATACATGAACCATGAACTTACAGATGTTCAGGCTGGATTTAGAAAATGCAGAGGGACCAGAGATCAAATTGCCAACATCCACTGGATCATTGAAAAAGCAGAAAAACATCTATTTCTGCTTTATTGATTATGCCAAAGCCTTTGACTGTGTGGATCACAATAAACTGTGGAAAATTCTGAAAGAGATGGGAATACCAGACCACCTGACTTGCCTTGAGAAACCTGTATAAGGGTCAGGAAGCAACAGTTAGAGTTGGACATGAAACAACAGGCTGGTTCCAAATAGGAAAAGGAGTACGTCAAGGCTGTATATTGTCACCTTGGTTATTTAACTTATATGCAGAGTGCATCAAGAGAAACACTGGGCTGGAGGAAGCACAAGCTGGAATCAAGATTGCCAGGAGAAATATCAATAACCTCAGATACGCAGATGACACCACCCTTATAGCAAAGAGTGAAGAAGAACTAAAGAGCCTCTTGATGAAAGTGAAAGAAGAGAGTGAAAAAGTTGGCTTAAAGCTCAACATTCAGAAAACTAAGATCATGGCATCTGGTCCCATCACTTTATGGGAAATAGATGGGGAAAGAGTGGAAACAGGGGCTGATTTTATTTTTCTGGGCTCCAAAATCACTGAGGATGGTGATTGCAGCCATGAAATTAAAAGACATTTGCTCCTTGAAAGAAAAGTTATGACCAACCCAGATAGCAAATTAAAAAGCAGAGACATTACTTTGTCGACAAAGGTCCATCTAGTCAAGGCTATGGTTTTCCCAGTGTCATGCATGGATTTGAGAGTTGGATTATAGAGAAAGCTGAACAACGAAGAATTGATGCTTTTGAACTGTGGTATTGGAGAAAACTCTTGAGAGTCCCTTGGACTGCAAGGAGATCCAACCAATCCATCCTAAAGATCAGTCCTGGGTATTCATTGGAGGGACTGATGTTGAAGCTGAAACTCCAATACTTTGGCCACCTGATGTGAGGAGCTGACTCATTTGAAAAGACCCTGATGCTGGGAAAGAATGAGGGTAGGAGGAGAAGGGGACGACAGAGGATGAGATGATTGGATGGCATCAATGACTCAATGGACATGGGTTTGGGTGGACTCCGGAAGTTGGTGATGGACAGGGAGGCCTGGCGTACTGGGGTTCATGGGGTCGCAGAATCGGACATGACTGAGCGACTGAACTGAACTGATGTGTGCTAACTGTGCACCAGTGAAGTGACCTTCCTTGGGTTCCATATTTTCCTCTGGGTTGAGGCTGAGGAAAATTATATTACAGCCCCTTATCCCATTGGAATAAACTCTTATGGTTCTTCAGGTCTGATGAGCAACATCATCTCCAGAACAAACTTTTGCCACAGAATCACTGTGCTTACTTGATGATTTTGAGAGTCTCAGAACTCCAACTCTTCTTTAAAAAATGCCATTGCCTATGGAAAAATATAAAGAGAATAGCAAAATAAAAAGAAAATATGAAAACCCATATTGCTGATATTTTTCTCCACTTGGAAGCCAGTATGAATACAGAGGAAAGAAAGATCACTGCAAATCGTCACAAAAGTTCGTGTTTGTCTCCTACTTCTGTCATCAAATTCTTCTGTTCTCTGTGAAAAGTTACCTCTCAGGATATCATTTATTTGTTTAAGAAGGAAAGGAAGAAGGTGGTCAAAGAGATCTGAATTTCTCAACTAAAAGCAAGCATCAGCATCACATTTTGAAATTAAACAAAATGCAAGAGTTGAAACTTCATCACAAACCTAGTGAAATCCAAGTTCTGTGACTGGAGCTAAACGACTGCATATTCAAAGAACACAACTGTTGATCCTGCGTGTCTGTGAAGCAGATGAATCCTTAGTGCTCTTAGTTCTGATGCTTCTTCATTCCTCTGATTTTATGAATTCTAATTAATAGAGTAGTATTACACATAGATGCTAACTAAAAGAAGAGAAGAGGAGGCAGTCAACTCCATAACAGACACTGCTAGGTGCTACAGATAAATAAGTGAAATGTGAGAGACAAAGGAAATCATTTTCTTAAATTACTCCAGTCTATTTAGGTAACAAATGTTAACAATCACAGAAGAAATAGTTAAAATGAGAGGTGAGGCATAGAGAATTAGAAGATTATGACATATCGTATATTATGGAGTTCAGGAATGCTGTTACAAAGGATTAGGTGGGATTTGTTTTAGGCAAAAATAGAAAGATACACTGTAGGTACAAGAAAGTCTTGGCACAAGCAAAAATCATAAAGTGATTGGAAACTTTAAAAAAATATAAACTTGAAAAATATAGCTCTTTCGATATTTTAAGTGACTTTAACATCTATCTTTAAAGTTCAGTTCAGTTCAGTTGCTCAGTCATATCCGACTCTTTGCAACCCCATGGACTGCAGCATGCCAGGCTTCCCTGTCCATCACCAACTTCTGGAGCTTGCTCAAACTCATGTCCATCAAGTCGGTGATGCCATCCAAACATCTCAACCTCTGTCATCCCCTTCTCCTCCTGCCTTCAATCTATCCCAGCATCAGAGTCTTTTCAAATGAGTCAGTTCTTCGCATCAAGTGGCCAAATTATTGGAGCTTCAGCTTCAGCATCAGTCCTTCCTGAGAATATTCAGGACTGATTTCCTTTAGGATTGACAGGTTTGGTTTCCTTGCTACCCAAGGGACTTTCAAGAGTCTTCTCCACACCACAATTCAAAACATCAGTTCTTTGGTGCTCAGCTTTGTTTATGGTCCAACTCTTACATCCATACTTGACTACTGGAAAAAGCATAGCTTTGACTATATGGAACTTTGTCAGTAAAGTAATGCATCTGCTTTTTAATACGCTAATTTTGTCATAGTTTTCTTCAAAGGAGCAAGTGTCTTTTAATTCCATGGCTGCAGTCATCATCTGCAGTGATTTTGCAGCCCAAGAAAATAAAGTCTGTCACTGTTTTCATTGTTTCCCCATTTATTTGGCATGAAGTGATGGGACCGAATGCCATGATATTAGTTTTTAGAATGTTAACTTTTAAGCCAACTTTTTCACTCTCCTCTTTCACTTTCATCAAGAGGCTCTTTAGTTCCTCTTTGCTTTCTGCCATAAGGGTGGTATCATATGCATATCTGAGATTATTGATATTTCTCCCTCCAATCTTAATTCCAGCTTGTACTTCCTCCAGTCCAGTATTTTGCTGATGTACTTATTTTGCATATAAGTTAAATAAGCAAAGTGACAATATACAGCCTTCACATACTCCATTCTCAGTTTGGAACCAGTCTGTTGTTCCATGTCTGGTTTTAACTGTTGCTTCTTG
Organism: Odocoileus virginianus; assembly: GCF_023699985.2. Taxonomy (NCBI): domain Eukaryota; kingdom Metazoa; phylum Chordata; class Mammalia; order Artiodactyla; family Cervidae; genus Odocoileus; species Odocoileus virginianus. The sequence continues at coordinate 32,969,164 of NC_069675.1, read as the reverse complement.
ACCTGCAAACAGATTTCTCAGGAGGCAGGGAAGGTAGTCTGGTATTCCCATCTCCTAGAATTTTCTACAGTTTATTGTGATCCACACAGTCAAAGGCTTTAGCATAATCAATGAAGCAGATTTTTTTTTTTGTTTTTTTGTCCCCCTGGAATTCTCTTGCTTTTTCTATGATCCAACAGATGTTGGCAATTTAATATCTGGTTCCTCTCCCTTTTCTAAATCCAGCTTATTTTCTGGAAGCTCTCAGTTAACATACTGTTGAAGCCTAGCTTGGAGAATTTTGAACATTACTTTTTTAGCTTGTGAGATGAGTGCAATCTGTAAAATTTAAGCCCTAGAAAATTGATGAATATTTTATTATAGCATTAAAAATGGTTTGATGGTATTAGTCAAAAGTTAAAATAATAAACTCACTTCTTTGAGTGTTCACTATATGCCATTTTCTATGTCAACTTGTGGACAATTTTTTTTTTTTTCATTCAGTATGGAAATCATTTTTGGCTGGTGTTATTCCTATAATTAAATTGAAGAAAGTAGGGAAAACCAATAGACTATTCATATATGACCTAAATCAAATCCCTTATGATTATAAATTGGAAGTGACAATAGGTTCAAGGGATTAGATCTGATAGACAGAGTGCCTGAAGAACTATGGACTGAGGTTTGTGACACTGTACAGGAGCAAGTGACCAAGACCATCCCCGAGAAGTAAGGCCACGGGAGAAACCAAACCTTCTGACATTTTGATCTCGGACTTTTAGTCTCCAGAAATTTCAGAAAATAAATTTATGTTGTTTTAGCATTCTAACCTATTTTGTTATGGCAGTCCTAGCTAATCAATACAACTTATAATACATGGAACACAGGGTTGTTTATGACCATTCATTGATAACAAGTTTGCTAATAAGTCAAAATATTTAGGGTATCTAAAATATATGGTAATAAAGATATAACACTGGAGTCAGTAAACCTCAATGGCGTATACCAGAAATACATCCAAAATGGACATAGTTCCACTCAAAGGTGTTAGAAAACTAAAGGAAGCTTGTAGGATTATACAGTACTATTATAATTGTTCCAAGGCAACAATTTTGAGTATAGAAGATGCGAGGCATCCCCAATCTGGAATTTTCTATCAACAAATCATGATGTCACTATGATCAGGCAAAACACCACTACATCATTTTGAACAAATAGGGCAGATATGAGAAGCCATGTTTTCTGAACATACCTTGGAATGATATTGATGATTATGTTTATAAAACTGTATTCTATCATATACAAAATAAAGCTTATATATATGATAGTTAGCTCATTTTCACCAAACTTCAAACACTTCCCTTTGTGTAACAAATTCATGGAAGAATTTGCTAAATTTTGCCAAATAGAGCTGAAATAATTTATTATTTAAATTGTAAAAAATGCATTATCACTTTAAACCTACATCTTCATCAAAAATCAATTCCAGATGGAATAAAGATCAAACAAGAAAAGAAAACCTTAAAACATTTAAAGGTGCATAGGAGACAACAGCTGCATCACCATCAAGTGTTAAAACTCTTAATGACAACTATAAATTGCAAAAGGAATGCTTGAAAAATTCAACTAGAATAAAATTATACACTTTTTTCATTAAAAGTAACAATAAAATTTATAAGTACTAGTCATAAGCTGGGCAAAGATGCTTAATATTATAAACCAACATTTAATCTTCACAATACAAATTGGAATTATGAAAATTATAAAAAACATGCAAGAAATAAACACATAGTTTAAGGATGATAAATATAAATGCACACCAAAAACAAATGACATGATCAAGCTCATTGGTAATCACAGAAATTCAAATTGCAAATATACAAAATAAAAACTATACTAATTTGAGAAAAAATTAATCACAATTATATAAGCTAATCAAACCACATATGTGTGAAGTTGAGCAGCAATGGAAACTATTTTACACTGCTTATGAAAGTGATTGAAGCAATCTTGCTAGAAAAAAATAGGGTGTAAAATTAAAATATACACATTCTATACCTTCTAAAACTCTACAGAATGTCTTGCATATGTGTTCCAAGAAACATGTACAAGAATACAGCATTATTTATAACAACAAAGCATTGTAGTCATATAATGAATGAACTGCAATACAACAGACGAAACATATGTATCATAACAATGCTAAAGAAAAAAGAATGTATTGCAAAACACTACTTTGAACATAAACAAAAGTGCAATAACTGCTATACTAGGTTTACCATTCACTGGGGATACTCATACCATCATCCTTCAGGTATGAAACAAATGTTCCTGCCTACTTTGAGGCCATATGACTAAGTTTAAAATTAAGTGTAAAGAATTACACTTAGAATTAGTGCAGATTTGGTTCCAGATCATCACATTTAAGCAAATATGACAACAAAGTCAGTCACTGGCTTCCCAGTGCATATAACAGCTATGTTTACACTATACTATAGTTTATTAAGTGAGCAGTAGTATTTTGTTTTGCCCAAATACACACACCTTAATTAAAAATGTTTTGCTGCTAAAAATTTTAATCATCATCTGAGTTTTCAGTGGGTCATAATTTTTCTGCAAAAGTGACAACAAAAATTGCTGATCATAGATCACCAAAACAAATATAATGATAATGAGAAAATTTGAAATACTATGACAATTGCCAAAATGTGACACAAAGACATGAAGTAAGCAAATGCTACTGGAAAAATGGCACTGATAGACTTGCACAAAACATGGTTGCTGCAAACATTCATTTTTGTGAAAAACACAATGTCTGCAAAGCACAATAAAATGAGGTATAACTGTAGTATATTCTTTTTATTTCCTTAAAAAGTTGGTTGAAAAGAATAGCAAAAATTGTACATAGGGCACCAGATTCAAGATGTCACTAACAGGAGATCAATCAAGGAACTTAAAAAAATATTTGTATATGTACATTAAAAATTACCATAATGCTTACATTTATTAATCTAACTTATTTACTTTAAAAAGGCTTATTGTTCTACAGCATCTTCTCTATGACAAATTTTCCTTCAGAATAAAAATCAATTTCCTTCGAAGTACCAATTAAAATACATAAAACTTTCTTAGCAACTAGAGAAAGAGCAAACAAAACCCAAAGTTGAGCAGAAGGGAAGAAATCATAAAGATTAGAGCAAAAATAAATAACATAGAGACAAAGAAAACAATAGAAGAGATGAATGGAGCTAAAGTCTGGCTCTTTGAAAAGATAAACAAGTTTGATAAACCTTCAGCCAGTCTCATCAAGAAAAAAGGGAGAGGGCTAAAATCGATAAAGTTAGAAATGAAAAAGGTGAATTACAGTGGACACTACAGAAATAAAAAGGATAATAATAAATACAACCAGCAACTATGTTTCAATAAAGTGGACAATGTAGAAGAAACAGATTTTTAGAAAGTTGTACTGTCTCAAACTGTATACTTTCTGAACCCCAAAGAAACAGAAATTATGAACAGAAGAATCACAAGCACTGAAATTGAAACTGTGATTAAAAATTTCCAACAATCAGAAGCCCAGGAACAGATGGCTTCACAGGTGAATTCTACCAAACATTTAGAGAAGAGTTAACATTTATCCTTTTGAAACTATCTCAAAAAATTCAGAGGATGGAACACTTCCAAACTCATTCTGAGGCCACCATTTCCCAGATACCAAAATCAGAAAAAGATACTACACAAAAAGAAAATTGCAGGGCAATATCACTAATGGACCTAGATGCAAAAACTCCAACAAAATAGTGAGTTGACCAAAATTCTTCTTTGGGTTTTCTATAACACTTTATGGATGTTATCATCAAAAGAAATTTTGGGCCAACCCAATACTAGCAAACCAAATCCCAAAATACTTGAACAGGATCATATGCCATGATCAAGTGGGGTTTATTCCAGGGGTGCAAGGATTTTTCAATGTACACAAATCAATTAGTGTGGTACACCACATTAATAAATTAAAGAATGAAAGCCATATGATCATTTCAATAGATACAGAACAAGCTTTTGACAAAATTCAACACGCATTGAAGATAAAAACTCTCTAGCAAGTGAGTACAGAGGAACAGACCTCAAATAATAAAGGCCATATACAACAAACCCACAGCTAACATAAACACTATACTTAATGGTGAAAAGATGAAAGCATTTTCTCTAAGATCAGGACCACGACAAGAGTGCTCATTCTCATCACTTTTACTCCATGTAGTTTTGTCAAAGCCACAACAGTTAGAGAAGAAAAAGAAAAAAAATATTCAAATTGGAAAAGAAGAAGTAAAACTGTCACTATTTACAGATGATATAGTACTATAAATAGGAAATCCTAACGGTTATTAGAAAACTACTAGAGCTCATCAATGAAGTTGCAGGACACAAAATTAATACACAGAAATGTGTTGCATTTCTATACACTAAAAAAAAAATATCAAAAAGAGAATTTAAGGAAACAATCCCATTTCCTATTGCATCGAAAGAAATAAATACATAGGAATAAATCTACCTATGGAGGTAAAAGACCTGTACTCTGAAAACTGTAAGACACAGAAGAAAAAAATCATAGATGATGCAAGCAAATGGAAAGATACATCATGTTCTTGGGCTGGAAGAATCACTATTGTCAAAATGACTATACTACCCAAGGTAATCTATATATTCAATGCAATCCCTAATATTAACAATGGCATTTTTGGAGATTTAGAACAAAATATCTTAAAATATTTGTGGAAACACAAAAGACCTCAAATAGCCAAAACAATCTTGATAAAGAAACATGGAGGAATCACACTCCCTGACTTCAGACTATACAATAAAGCAACAGTAATCAAGATACTATGGTGCTGGCACAAGACAGACTTATAGATCAGTGAAATAGAATAGAAAGCCTAGAGATAAACTTATGCTCCTATGGTCATCTAATCTACGACAAAGGAGACAAGAAGATACAATAGAGAAAAGACCGTCTCTTCAGTTAGTGGTGCATGGAAAACTGGATGGCTACACATGATACAATAAAATTAAAACATTTTCTAACACCATACACAAAAATAATCTCAAAATGAATTAAAGACCTACATGTGAGACCAAATACTATACAACTTTTAGAGGAAAACAGACAGAACACTCTTTGACAAAAAGAGTAGCAATATATATTTGGATCCACTTCCTAAAGAAAATTAAAAAAAAAAAATAAACAAATGGGAACTACTTAAACTTAAAAGATTTTGTTCAGTAAAGGAAACCATAAGCAAAACTAAAAGACAAAACACAAAATGTGAGAAAATACTTTCAAAAGATGTGACCAACAAAGGATTCAGTTCACTTCAGTTCAGTCACTCAGTCATGTCCGACTGAGACCCCATGCTGCAGTACACCTGGCATCCGGGTCCATCACCAACCTCCACAGCCTACTCAAACTCATGTCCATTGAGTCGGTGATACCATCCAACCATCACATTCTCTGTTGTCTCCTTCTCCTCCCGCCTTCAATCTTTCCCAGCATCAGGGTCTTTTCCAATGAGTCAGTTCTTCACATCAGGTGGTCAAAGGATTGGAGTTTCAGCTTCAGCATCAGTCCTTCCAAAGGATATTCAGGGCTGACTTCTTTAGGATGTACTGGTTGGATCTCCTTGCTGTTCAAGGGACTCTCAAGAGTCTTCTCCAACACCACAGTTCAAAAGCATCAATTCTTCAGCATTCAGCTTTTTTTATAGCCCAACTCTCACATCCATACATGACTATTGGAAAAACTATAACTTTGACTAGATGGACTTTTGTTGGCAAAGTAATGTCTCTGCTTTTTAATATGCTGTCTAGGTTGATCAATACATTTTTTTCCCAAGGAGCAAGTGTCCTTTAATTTCATGGCTGCAGTCACCACCTGCAGTGATTTTGGAGCCCCCCAAAATAAAGTGTGTCACTGTTTCCATTGTTTCCCCATCTACTTGCCATGAAGTGATGGGACTAGATGCCAGGATCTTCGTTTTCTGAATGTTGAGTTTTAAGCCAACTTTTTCACTCTTCTCTTTCACTTTCATCAAGAGGCTCTTTAGTTCTTCTTCACTATCTGCCATAAGTATGATGTCATCTGCATATCTGAGGTTACTGGTATTTCTCCAGGCAATCTTGATTCCAGCTTGTGGTTCATTCAGCCCAGCATTTCTCATGATGTACTCTGCATAGAAGTTAAATAAGCAGCGTGACAAAATAGAGCCTTAATGTACTTCTTTCTCAATTTGGAACCAGGATTAATCTCCAAAATATACAAACTTCACATGCAGCTCAATATCAAACACACACACAATTCAAAAAAAAAATGTGGAAAAGGTCTAAATAGACATTTCTCCAAAGACGACATACAGATGGCCAAAAGGAACATGGAAAGATGTTCAACACTGATTATTATTGGAGAAAAACAAATCAAAACTATAATGAGGTATCACTTCACACTGGTCTGAATGGCCATCATCAACAAATCTATACTTAATAAATACTGGATAGAGTGTGAATAAAAGGGAACCCTCCAACACTGTTGAATTGCTGTAAATTGCTATAGTCCCTATGGAGAACAGTATGGACGTTTCTTTAAAAACTAAACACAGAACTACCATATTATCCACCAATGCAACTTGGGTATAATTCTGGAGAAAGCAATATTTTGAAAAGATATATGCACCTCAATATTCACTGAAGCACTATTCACAGTAGTAAAGGTATGAAATCAACCTAAATATACACTGACAGATGAGCGAATTAAAAAAATGTGGTACATATATATAACGGAATATTAGTCAGCCATAAAAATGAAAGAAATAATGCCATTTGCGGCAACATGGATGGATCTGGAGATTATCATAGTTAGTGAAGCAGGTCAGACAAAGAAAGAAAAGTATCATATGTATCACTTATATGTGGAATCTAAAAAAATCATACAAAGAACTTATTTATAAAACAGAGACAAACCTGCAGACAGGAAACAGATTTATGGTTACCCAAGTGGAAAGGTGGAGGAGGGAGGGATTAATTAGGAGATTGGGATTAACATATACATATTACTATATACAAAATAGATCATCACAAGGACCTATTGTATAACACAGGGCACTCTATCCACTCTGTAATAAACTACATGGATAAAGAATCTGAATAAGAATGTGTGTGTGTGTGTGTGATTTTGCTGTACATCTGAAACCGACACAACATTGTAAATCAATCATTGCTGTTCAGTCACTAAGTCATGTCCGTCTCTTTGCGACCCCGTGGATTGCAACACACCAGGCTTCCCTGTCCTTCGCTATCTCCTGGAGCTTGCTTAGACTCATGCTCGTTAAGCTGATGATGCTATCTAACCACCTCCTCCTGTGTCCCCCCTTCTCCTTTGCCTTTAATCTTTCCTGAATCAGTCCTTCCTAATGACTCAGCCCTTTACATCAAGGGGCCAAAGTATTGAAGCTTCAGAATAAGTCCTTCCAATGAATATTCAGGACTGATTTCCTTTAGGATTGATTGGTTTTATCTCCTAGCAGTCCATGGGACTCTCAAGAATCTCCTCTATCACCATAATTTGAAAGAATCAATTCTTTGGTGCTCAGTCTTCTTTAAGGTTCAACTTTCATATCTGTACAACTATACTTCAATATGAAATACACAAATCAACAATAATCCAATATAAAATAAAAATAAATTTAAAACTTCTTTTAAAATGACAATCTAACTAAAAACCAAGCATGAAATTAGAAAAAAGTAAAAACACATTATTATTAATATTAGTTATACTTTAATAATTTTATAATAATAAAAAATTATTATAAAAATTAGTCTTACACTAATTTGTGCTGGAACCAAGCAAGCAAAACTTGGGAAGTAAACCAATTCATAATAAAATCTAGACTGAGCACTCACTTTGGAGCGACTAGGCCAAGATTATTTTAAAAAACATAAAACTTTCGTTAGAAAGTTGAAGAGTTTACAAAAAGGGATTTTAGGAAAAGTTACTTTGCAGAAAAATCTGCTGTGATTCATTTATTTCAACATGTTTGAAAGAAACATGTTGTTTATTTCCTGTAACAACATGAAACAATAACATGTGGATGTTATACATACTTTATGGTAAGACTTAGAAATACATTTGCTTGTGGCAGTTACATATTTGCAGGGTTTTTTGGTTCAAAATAGTTCTGGGTAACTTACACAGAAAGGATTAAGCACTTAAGATATTTTATAATAAAATAATTGAATATATTAAATTTTCTCCAGTTGAGAAGAATGAAATTATGGCAGACCCAAGTTTATTTTCATATACCTCCATATTTTAAGTTTCTTATATCAAGATTGCATTGATTTTGTAAACTTAAAATGTATAAGGGTTAAATAAAACCTTTAAAAATAACTATTTTAAATGCAAACTACCAATAACAATGTTAGTGATCAATGCAAATAAATAGAGGAATACAATAAAATGGGAAACATTAGAGATCTCTTCAAGTAAGTTAGAGAACCAAAGGAACATTTCATGCAAAGATGGACACAATAAAGGACAGAAATGGTATGGACCTAACAGAAGCAGAAGATATTAAGAAGAGGTGGCAAGAATACATAAAATAACTATACAAAAAAGATCTTCATGACCCAGATAATCACGATGGTGTGATCACTCACCTAGATCCAGACAACCTGGTGTGCAAAGTCAAGTGGGCTTTAGGAAGCATCACTATGAACAAAGCTAGTGGAGGTTATGGAATTCCAGTTGAGATATTTAAAATACTATTTTAAAGATGATGCTGTGAAAGTACTGCATCTAATATGCCAGCAAATTTGGAACACAGCAGTGGCCACAGGACTGTATGGAAAAGGTCAGTGTTCATTCTAATCCCAAAGAAAGGCAATGCCAAAGAATGTTCAGAATACCACAGTATTGCACTCATCTCACATGCTAGCAAAGTAATGCTCAAAATTCTCCAAGCTAGGCTTCAAAAGTATGTAAACTAAGAACTTGCAGATGTTCAAGCTCAATTTAGAGAAAGCAGAGGAACCAGAGGTCAAATTGCCAACATCCACTGGATCATAGAAAAAGCAAGAGAATTCCAGAGGAACATCTACTTCTACTTCATTGACTACACTAAAGTCTTTGACTGTGTGGATCACAACAAACTGTAGAAAATTCTGCAAGAGATGGGAATACCAGAGCACCTTACCTGACTCCTGAGAAATTTGTATGCAGGTCAAGAAGCAACAGTTAGAACTGGATATGGGACAATGGACTGGTTCCAAATTGAGAAAGGAGTACATCAGTGCTGTATATTGTCACCTGCTTATTTAACTTCTATGCAGAGTATATCATGCGAAATGCCAGGCTGGACAAAGTGCAAACTGAAATCAAGATTGCCAGGAGAAATATCAGTAAACTCAGATATGCAGATGAAACCACCCTTATGGCAGAAACTGAAGAGGAACTAGAGAGCCTCCTGATGAAAGTGAAAGAGGAGAGTGAAAAAGCTGGCTTAAAAACTAAGATCATGGCATTGGGTCCCATCACTTCAGGGCAAATAGAGAAACAATGGCAACAGTGAGAGACTATTTTCTTGGGCTCCAAAATCACTGAAGATGGTGACTTCAGCCATGAAATTAAAAGACACTTGCTCCCTGGAAGAAAAGCTATGACAAACTTAGACAGCATATTAAAAAGTAGAGATGTTACTTTGCCAGCAAAGGCCTATATAGTCAAAGCTATGGTTTTTCCAGTAGTCATGTATGAATGGGAGAGTTGGACCATAAAGAAAGCTGAGCACTGAAGAATTGATTTTGAACTGTGGTATTGGAGAAGATTCTTAAGCATCCCTTGGACTGCAAGGAGATCCACCAGTCAATCCTAAAGGAAATCAGTTCTGAATATTCTTTGGAAGGACTGATGCTGAAGCTGAAACCAACATAACTTGGAGGAATATTTCCTATATTTGTGTGAAATCTTTGCAAAAGAAGATTTTGTTACATTCAGAAAGCAAGAGAAATAAATAACAAAATTCACTCTATCAAAATGGACATGTATGAAGTTATAATCTTCAATACTGGACTCTTTTTATATTTCCTTTTTATATTTCCTGTGTTAATGGCTAAATTATTCCTGCTACATTCATGAATTTAGAGAGCAGGAGGTGTCTTTCATGTTGGTTGCATGAATTTGATTTTGTTTCATATAAGTCTAGGGCTTCCCTAGCGGCTCAGACAGTGAAGAATATGCTTGTAATAAGGGAGACCTGGGCTTGCTCTCTGGGTTGGGAAGATTCCCTGGAGAAGGGAATGGCTACCCACTTCAGTGTTCTTGCCTGGAGAATTTCTTGGATGGAGGAGCTTGGTGGGCTACAGTCCAAGGAGTTGCAAAGAGTCCAGCACTGAGTAGCAGTCATTTTTACTTTTTTTCTTCTTTACTGCTGAGCCATTGGGAAAACCCAATATGCCCCTTGGTGGAGATCTAGTCACTAAGTTGTGTCCAACTCTTGTGATCCCATGGACGGTAGCTTGCCAAGTTCCTCTGTCCATGGGATTCTCCAGGCAAGAATACTGGAGTGGGTCCATTTGCTTCTCTAGGGGATCTGCGCAACCCAGGAATTGAACCCAGGTCTCCCGCATTGCAGGCAGATTCTTTACCAAGTTATGAGGGAACTATTAAGTATGTGATTGTGTGAAAAAAAAAAAAAGCATCTGAAATCAAGTACTAAAATCCATAGTTTCATTGAATTTTAACGATCCAGGGTCTATGGTATCAAAATATTCTAGAACCATAGATAATGTCTTGGTGGTATTCATTTGCCCTCTGGTTCTGAAATCCCTCACTGAAACCACTGGTAATGCATTTCAGCAAACTCACTTTGTAATGAATTCATCTATTATTTTCATACTTTTATTGGACACCTACTACGTGCCATACTCTACCCTAATGAGTGAGTGTACAATGTTGAAGCAAATGGAGATGGATGACCTCTGCCTTTGTTTATAAAGTGATATTAAGGAAAAGTAATGGTGCTGTGAACTATCAAAGAGAATAATTACATAAGTGGTAGAAAGCAAGGAGGATATTTACTCAGATTGAATATCAGTGAGGGATACTAAGGAAAGAGGTAATGTTAAAATCTAGATGTAAAGGAAAGGTAATAATTTTCCAGGGAGACAATCAATGAAGAGGGACAGTGTAAATAGAGTCTCATGGATAGAAAACAATTTAGAATGATTTAGGAACTGAAATAACATATGATTTCTTGGAGATAATGAAAAGGCAGGAAAATGAAAACAAGATTAGGTTGAAGTGATTCACAGGAACTGGCCACACAGGGCATTTTTTAACCACAATTTTCATAGCATGATAGACAGCCTTTAAAAGTACTTAAGAGATTAAACAGAAAATGAACAAGGAAACACAAACTTTAAAGGACACAATGGACCAGCTAGACTTAATTGACATCTATAGGACGTTTCACCCCAAAACAATCAACTTCACCTTTTTCTCAAGTGCACACGGAACCTTCTCCAGAATAGATCACATCCTGGGCCATAAATCTAGTCTTGGTAAATTCAAAAAAATTGAAATCATTCCAGTCATCTTTTCTGACCACAGTGCAGTAAGATTAGATCTCAATTACAGGAAAAAAATTATTAAAAATTCAAAGATATGGAGGCTAAACAACACGCTTCTGAATAACCAACAAATCATAGAAATCAAAAAAGAAATCAAAATATGCATAGAAATGAATGAAAATGAAAACACAACAACCCAAAATCTATGGGACACTGTAAAAGCAGTGCTAAGGGGAAGATTCATAGCATTACAGGCCTACCTCAAGAAACGAGAAAAAAGTCAAATAAATAACCTAACTCTACCCCTAAAGCAACTAGAGGAGGAAGAAATGAAGAACCCCAGGGTTAGTAGAAGGAAAGAAATCTTAAAAATTAGGGCAGAAATAAATGCAAAAGAAACTAAAGAGACCATAGCAAAAATCAACAAAGCGAAAAGCTGGTTTTTTGAAAAAATAAACAAAATTGGCAAACCATTAGCAAGACTCATTAAGAAACAAAGGGAGAAGAACCAAATTAACAAAATTAGAAACAAAAATGAAGAGATCACAACAGACAACACTGAAATACAAACGATCATAAGAGACTACTACCAGCAGCTCTATGCCAATAAAATGGACAACTTGGAAGAAATGGACAAGTTCTTAGAGAAGTATAACTTTCCAAAACTTAACCAGGAAGAAATAGAAGATCTTAACAAACCCATCACAGGCAAGGAAATCGAAACTGTAATCCGAAATCTTCCGGCAAACAAAAGCCCAGGACCAGATGGCTTCACAGCTGAATTCTACCAAAAATTTAGAGAAGAGCTAACACCTATCTTACTCAAACTCTTCCAGAAAATTCCAGAAGGTAAACTTCCAAACTCATTCTATGAGGCCACCATCACACTAATTTCAAAACCAGACAAAGATGCCACAAAAAAAAGAAAACTACAGGCCAATATCACTGATGAACATAGATGCAAAAATCCTTAACAAAATTCTAGCAAACAGAATCCAACAACATATTAAAAAAATCATACACCATGACCAAGTGGGCTTTATCCCAGGAATGCAAGGATTCTTTAATATCCGCAAATAAATCAATGTAATACACCACATTAACAAATTGAAAGATAAAAACCATATGATTATCTCAATAGACTCAGAAAAACCCTTTGACAAAATTCAACATCCATTTATGATTAAAACTCTCCAGAAAGCAGGAATAGAAGGGACATACCTCAACATAATAAAAGCTATCTATGACAAACCCACAGCAAGCATCACCCTCAATGGTGAAAAATTGAAAGCATTTCCCCTGAAATCAGGAACAAGACAAGGGTGCCCACTCTCACCACTCCTATTCAACATAGTTTTGGAAGTTTTGGCCACAGCAATCAGGGCAGAAAAAGAAGTAAAAGGAATCCAGATAGGAAAAGAAGAAGTGAAACTCTCTCTGTTTGCAGATGACATGATCCTCTACATAGAAAACCCTAAAGACTCTACCAGAAAATTACTAGAGCTAATCAATGAATACAGTAAAGTTGCAGGATATAAAATTAACACACAGAAATCTCTTGCATTCCTATACACTAACAATGAGAAAACAGAAAGAGAAATTAAGGAAACAATACCATTCACCATTGCAACAAAAAGAATAAAACACTTAGGAGTATATCTGCCTAAAGAAACAAAAAACCTATACGTAGAAAACTATAAAACACTGATGAAAGAAATCAAAGAGGACACAAACAGATGGAGAAATATACCGTGTTCATGGATTGGAAGAATCAATATTGTCAAAATGGCTATACTACCCAAAGCAATCTATAGTTTCAATGCAATCCCTATCAAACTACCAATGGTATTTTTCACAGAACTAAAACAAATAATTTCACAATTTGTATGGAAATACAAAAAACCTCGAATAGCCAAAGTAACCTTGAGAAAGAAGAATGAAACTGGAGGAATCAACCTGCCTGACTTCAGACTATACTACAAAGCCATAGTCATCAAGACAGTATGGTACTGGCACAAAGACAGAAATATAGATCAATGGAACAGAATAGAAAGCCCAGAGATAAGTCCACGAACCTATGGTCACCTTATCTTCGACAAAGGAGGCAAGGATATACAAAGAAAAAAGACAACCTCTTTAACAAGTGGTGCTGGCAAAACTGGTCAACCACCTGTAAAATAATGAAACTAGAACACTTTCTAACTCCATACACAAAAATAAACTCAAAATAGATTAAAGATCTAAATGTAAGACCAGAAACTATCAAACTCCTAGAGGAGAACATAGGCAAAACACTCTCCGACATAAATCACAGCAGGATCCTCTATGACCCACATTCCTGAATTTTAGAAACAAAAGCAAAAATAAACAAATGGGACCTAATGAAACTTAAAAGCTTTTGCACAACAAAGGAAACTATAAGCAAGGTGAAAAGACAGCCCTCAGATTGGGAGAAAATAATAGCAAATGAAGCAACAGACAAAGGATTAATCTCAAAAATATACAAGCAACTCCTCCAGCTCAACTCCAGAAAAATAAATAACCCAATCAAAAAATGGGCCAAAGAACTAAACAGACATTTCTCCAAGGAAGACATACAGATGGCAAAAAAACACATGAAAATATGCTCAACATCACTCATTATCAGAGAAATGCAAATCAAAACCACAATTAGGTACCATTATACGCCAGTCAGGCTGGCTGCTATCCAAAAGTCTACAAGCAATAAATGCTGGAGAGGGATGTGGAGAAAAGGGAACCCTCTTACACTGTTGGTGGGAATGCAAATTAGTACAGCCACTATGGAAAACAGTGTGGAGATTTCTTAAAAAGCTGGAAATAGAACTGCCATATGACCCAGCAATCCCACTTCTGGGCATACACACCGAGGAAACCAGATCTGAAAGAGACACATGCATCCCAATGTTCATCGCAGCACTGTTTATAATAGCCAGGACATGGAAGCAACCTAGATGCCCATCAGCAGACGAGTGGATGAGGAAGCTGTGGTACATATACACCATGGAATATTACTCAGCCATTAAAAAGAATTCATTTGAATTAGTTCTAATGAGATGGATGAAACTGGAGCCCATTATACAGAGCGAAGTAAGCCAGAAAGATAAAGACCATTACAGTATACTAACACATATATATGGAATTTAGAAAGATGGTAACAATAACCCTATATGCAAAACAGAAAAAGAGACTCAGATGTATAGAACAGACTTGTGGACTCTGGGAGAAGGCAAGGGTGGGATGTTTCAAGAGAACAGCATCGAAACATGTATATTATCTAGGGTGAAACAGATCACCAGCCCAGGTTGGATGCATGAGACAAGTGCTCGGGCCTGGTGCACTGGGCAGACCCAGAGGGATCGGGTGGAGAGGGAGGTGGGAGGGGGGACTGGGATGGGGAATACATGTAAATCCATGGCTAATTCATTTCAATGTATGACAAAAACCACTGCAATGTTGTAAAGTAATTAGCCTCCAACTAATAAAAATAAATGGAAAAAAAAATAAATAAATAAAAGTACTTAAGAGAAATACTCAACCTATATTTTTAAAAGATCACTCCTGTATGAAAAACCATTAAGAGGGGGAGTAGAAGGAAAAGTAGAGTGTTTACTTAAGGAGAGAACTGCAGCGGCAGTGGTGACAGATGATAACGTTTCATGGTGCTGAATTTGAGGTCAAGAGAAGGGGTAGAATTGTGGAAGTAGACCTCAGTCAGACATGTTGGTAGCGTATTGCATTTTGGTAATGTTGGCTGTAAAGAGGAAGTGACCCAAGTTGCTGCCTGAGTAACAGAATGGAGCTTTTGAAGAATGAAGGAGGAGAAAGATTTGGTAAGTAAGATTAAGCATTCAGCTTTGGTTATATTAAATTTGAAATTTGTGTCAGACATCCCAGGAGAGACAGAACAAAATCTGTTGCTTATGTAAGACTTGATCTGAGAAGATAATTTTAGTCCAAAAATAGAAATTTTCTAATTTCAAATTTCTAGAAGTACCCAAACGTAAATAGTGTTTAAAGTTATGTATATATAGTAAATACTTACTTTATAAAAACTTCCTGTGTTCGATGTTCTTACAGTCATTAGGGAGAAAAACATGTTCACATAGGAAGTTAATATCAGCCTAACAGAACTAATTTTAGCACATTATAGATTTCTGGTTGCTTGTTAGGGCTACATTTCAAATAACAAGAAGCTCTACTACTGCAGCTTAAAAAAGATAGAGGCTTAATTGTCCCAAACCACAAAAAGTTAGGTATCAGAAAATTCAAAGCTAATATTATAACTAAACACATCATCAAGGTACATTACTTTCCAATTTATTATATATCAGTTATGGAAACCTATTGAACTCAGTGTTTTCAAATGGTCATTGGGGGCAATGTCTGCATTTCTTTCTATAATTACTTGGAAAGACTAGTTTTACGAGACCATTCTTAGCTGTATGGAGCCTGAAGTACTAAGTATGCTTAATTGAGACTTGGATAAATGGGTTTTTTACTCATAAAGACAAAAGAGGAATCCTATTATTGAGTAGATAAGTAGCAGTCATTAATATTGGTATGGTCTATGATGAGATTCCCTTGGACTATAAGGAGATCCAACCAGTCCATCCTAAAGGAGATCAGTCCTGGGTGTTCACTGGAAGGACTGATGCTGAAGCTGAAACTCCAATACTTTGCCCACCTCATGCGAAGAGTTGACTCATTGGAAAAGACCCTGATGCTGGGAGGGATTGGGGGCAGGAGGAGAAGGGGACGACAGAGGATGAGATGGCTGGATGGCATCACCGACTCAATGGACATGAGTTTGAGTAAACTCCGGGAGTTGGTGATGGATTGGGAAGCCTGGCGTGCTATGATTCATGGGGTCGCAAAGAGTCAGACACGACTGAGCGACTGAACTGAACTGAATGATGTAATACTTTCAAAATTTGAGGATCATGATTTGACAGTCATTTCCATAACAGTATTTTTTTCTTTTCTTTCTTTTTTTAACTAATACTGAGTCATTATGTTGTATAACTGAAATTAATATAATGTGGTTTTTAAAACTTTATTTTGTATTGGAGTATAAGCAATTAATAAACAATGTTGTGAGAGTTTCAGGTAGACAGAAAAAAGACTCAGCCATACACATACATGTATCCATTCTCCTCCAAACTCGCCTGCCATGCAGCTACCACATAACTGTTGAGCAGAGTTCCATATGCTATATAGTAGCTCCTTGTTGGTTATTTTCTGTGCTTATACTTTTCATTTTGTAATGAACTGGAATATTCATGAACTTAATATGTAAGAATATATTATATTAATAGAATGCTGATGCTATTCTATAACAATCTAAAATATATATACCATACACTAGCAAGAGTTTATATACATTTCATAATTGTGATATTATCTTAAAGAGTAGAAAATATCTAAATCTCTACCAATGATAAAATAAGTATATATCAATGCACAGTATAATATGAAATAATTTAAATGTCTAAGAAACATCTATATATACAGACTTAGAAAAACACCAATAAAACAAGAGTTATATGAAAAGTGTAAGCCACAGATAATTAAGGAAATCAGGGTCAGCTAAAATTTTCTTTAAAGCACCAAACAGTAAATGTTATAGGCTTTACAGTCTATAGTCAGTTGAGTTAGTTGCAACTACTCAACCCTGTCCTTAGACCATGGAAGCAGCGATAGACAATATGCAAACAAAATGGGATGCTTGTTTACCAATAAAACTATACTTTTTAAAACTGGATTGGCTCATAGATGGTGTTTTGCCAACTTCCAATGTAGGGGCTTCCCTGGCTGCTCAGTAGAGGATGATTCAACAAGAAAAATCTACTTAAAAAAATGGAAACAATAGGTATAATTACTGATGAAAGATACATTTAGTGAAGGAAAAAAGAAAGCTGGAGAGAAGAAATTTGCTTTTCTTTTCCAAAGAAGAATTAAAGGAATTCATCAAAAAGAGACTTGAGAGCAAGGAAACTAAAATTTTCACTTAATTTGTATAAAATTAAAAGATGAAATGTAATTTTACTTAAACATTGATACTTTACAAATAAAAATAGTTTTTTAAAAAGGAACATTTGGTTTTTGAAACTATATTTATGGCTTTACTTGAAATTAAGTGACATAATAATATCAGCTGTTTTGCAATGCTTTCATTTGTACTGTAAGATGAGATCTTCCAGGTTCAAGAACTGATAACTAATAAAAAGATTCTTTTTTTAGTTTTTCAACCCACAGTTATTATATTTATAGTTTATATATATCACTTGCATAAGAATATATTACCCATGTTCTAGAGTAAACATAGCTTACAATTTAAGTTGAAAGACACAAGATGAATGATAAAAAATACATTAGTAGATGCAATGGAATTAAGATGAGAATGAACTAAGCATTTCTACTTAATACTAAGGGACATCAGTCCATTGGCAGCCCCACACTTTGCTCAGTTACCAATATGAGACCTCTGTGTGCCCCTTATGGTCTTGTTACTTGAAAAATCTACTACTGCTCTAATCTTGTCTCTGGGACCTATTTCCTTTAATTCCAAATTGATTACTCCAATCCATATTCATGTTGTATCATAAATCCCATTTTATATTGTCCCTTTACTACATCATTTGAATACTCACAAATTCAAATCAAAACAAATTATTTTTAGTGAGCATTATTTTCCCTATTCAAATAGCTTTATTAAATATTTTTATTAGACATTTTTATTAAATATTTACTCTGTACCAAACATTTTGCTAAATACTTTATATGCATTTCTTCATTTCAGCTCCACCATAACCTTGTCATATAGACTCACTTATTCCACTATTGTAGGCAGAAAATCTAGAGTTTAGATATGTTAAATATCTTGTCCAAGGTCACATAGCTAGAAAGATAAATTTGAACCAAGCACAGTGGGATTCCAAAATACATCCTCTTTGTTGCCCATAATTTCTTGCCTCATACTGACACTGACTGGGAAAAAAAAATTATTCAATTCTATAATATACGGTTAAACAAACCATGTTATTCAACATGGCTAGATCCCAGTGACAACCCAGAAATCTTTTATAATTTGGTCAACTTCTCTCTTTTAGATCCCACAATGATTGTTGCAAGCAGGTTTTTCCCTTTCTCCTTCATCTCTACTTTCATGCTAAGACATCAGTGTCTCTATTTTATAGAGAAAATAAGGAATATCAGGTGAAACTTTTAATACTTTATGTTTACCCCCATGTAAACATCTTATTGTCATCAACACATAATTTCACTCCTTTTTATATTGTCTTAATAAAAGATATATCTATTTCCTCAAGTTAAATCCTTCCATCTCAATTTAGGATTCAAAATCCTTCTAACTTCCAAAATTTCCACAAATGTTAGATGCTTTCTGACTTTTTCATTACTGGTTTTCATCTCAGGCAAGGGACTGGTGAAATAGTCTTGGATTAAAATTCTATCCTTGTAAAACAGGTTCTCAATATCTACAAGCCTAGCATAAAAGAGGAATAAATAGAAAGAACACAGCAGACCTCTCTGAGGGGGTATGCCATCCTATTGAAAGCCATTTAAAAGTCAACATATTTTTGGCTTATCATCAAAATTCACTTATAGGGAAGTTCACTGCAGATCTTTTGATAAAGGTGGTATTTGCAAAGGGAGATGTATAACCAACGACCGTTTTGTAAAAGTTTAAGATTAAATTTGTAGTTTTGTTAATGATTCTTCTTACTCTCCTCTGTCTTTTATTTTTTTTTTACTGGAGACTTATTCCTCCATTATAAAGGCTCTTTTTTTACTATGTCATGGCACACACGCCACAATTTAGCCTTTGCATTATTTGGCTGGTGGAATGACTAGAAACTATTTCTTAGTTTTGAAGAAAAATATGAAATAAGTCTATTTCTGAGCATTTCCTAGGGGAAATATGGCCATGAAGTGTATTGATAAATTTGGGAACTCAGTCCCTTTTTATTTGGATCTTTGATAAATTTCTTCTCTAGAGATATGTCCTTTTAATATCACTACATTTCAATAATTATGATACAAGTTAATAAACTTCTTCATGGAAGTTAACCATATAATATTTATTTTATTTTCTCACATACTTCAATACTGATTTAATCAGACCTTGTATAAATACCAAAAATCTGTATAAAATATCATTTCCAGTGCCAAAATATAATTAATCACATGGTATGAAAGTTTGTGGGTAAAGATTTCTGTATCTTATTTAGGTAACTAGGGAGAACCTTCTTACTGAATTACTAAAGCAAGGAAGGGACATTATAAAATTCTGTTTTAGGACATTATAAACATATTTCATTTCACAGTTTGTACATCAGTTAATCTTTCAAGACCCTCCTTAAATCTAATTTCCCCTATGATCATACCTTCACAGTTCTATCCAGCCAGAAATAATTTCTTCCTCATTTTGTTACATTGTGATAGTACCTCTTATAATAGTCTGCCTGTTTAAACTTTGTACTTCCATTAATAACCTGGATATTTGGCATTGTGTAAAGACAGCTGTGGATCCCATACAATGTTTATTACACTGTTATATTTGTAGGAAATACTAAAAAAAAATGATGATGATCACCAATTAAAGTATATTGTGTATATAAGCCTGATATTTAGGTGTCAAGAAGCAATCATTCTACTGTACTCTTTGAGTTCCTGTAAGTTGATAAATTCAATCACAGAGTGAAAAAACTCTAATTAAAGGAGTGATTTTGGCAGAAGAATGAATTAAGGGGTCACCCCTGGGTTGTATTTTGTTTGAAACTCTGAAAAAAATTGTTAGAGACATCTACATTTTAAGTTGTTTCAATAATAAAGAAGCTTTTTACAAAATGAGACTAGGTATACAAGATTTGCAAATAATTTACATTGTTATGATAGACTGATAGAGCTCAGCAAGAGATGTAACGAAAATATTTAGAAATCTAATTATCAGCTGGCATTGGATTGTGTCTTGCTGGAGACATTATAAAAAAAATGTAGTAAGTAAAAGTTCTAGGGAGATTCATGCCTGTACAGCTTCAAGCACCAGAATATGGGTATTTCTTCTGACCTTAATTAACTTTCAGATGTAAAATGTTTATAAAAAGAATACTTTCTAAAGGTTAAAAGGTGTGAATGTCATGGTAACATGAGGGCATATTTTCTGAATCCTGGCTAATAGATTTTAAAATGAAATATGGGTTTACAGGTGTTCTTGGTGTCACAGAAGATACTGCATAAAGAATATTGCTTTTTTTCTCTGAAAGCCATTTTCCTCTTCTTCCATATGATAGAGTTGAACAAGGAATGATTGTGAAGCCAAACGTTCTGCATCTAGTTCTGCTTCTAACCAGATGTCACCATATGTTTAAGTTCTGAATAACAGGGTACTGGTATAAAAGCTGGGTTTCACTTCATGTTATTAAAAATTAGTAACATGTTACTATATGTACATGTTATATAAAAATAACGTGGACCAACTACTCCTTCTTTTAATC
The DNA here is from genome assembly GCF_023699985.2 of Odocoileus virginianus. Lineage (NCBI taxonomy): Eukaryota > Metazoa > Chordata > Mammalia > Artiodactyla > Cervidae > Odocoileus > Odocoileus virginianus. The sequence goes on along the minus strand of NC_069675.1, from coordinate 32,948,033 downwards.
TTTCCTAACACTCTAGATGAAGTTTTTATGTGAAGAATTGAAATAGTCATTAGGACATAATATGAAGACAATTCAGAATGGTAACAAATCCTTACCAGCCTAGACAACATATCTCTGTACTCAATTAAATTAATAAGGATGTAATATACACTTTAAATTTAACATGGTAGGTAATTGTGGATAGAGAACTGATGACAAAGCATGAAAATATAGTATCGGAAGGGAAAAAAAAATTAAAGTGGAACTCTACCTTATATCACACACACACACTACTTAAATGTAAGGTTGACAATTTATAATAAGCAAATATAGAGGATACTTAGTTAGTTTTGAATTTCAGACAAGAACTTTTAGTATAGATATGTCCCAAATTATCTGGAATATATTTATACTAAAAAGTTATCTGTTGTATATCTGAAATCAAATATAACTGGACATCTGACATTTTATCTAGACACTGTACTTAAATGTTAAAAGAAAAATAGTGAGAGTGACATCAAGATCACAGCAGCATAAGCCATCTATCACCCTTGTTTTCTTTTGTATCTTCTTTCGACAAGAAAAATTTGTGATCTATTCATAAACAAAAGTGTCTTTGAGGGAGCCACAATCACCTTTGAGGGATCTAGCATCATACACCATGGGAGTGGGAAGAAGTCTTGTCTACTCATGCATCAAGGCAGTCAGACCTCAGTCCTGGCGGCAGACCTTGCAGTGGCCCATAGCCAGATCTAACCTGTTTTGGCCACAGTCTCAAAGACCCTGCAAAAAATTGCCTGAGACAGTCACTTGTGGGTTAGAGAGGCTTTGCGGAAGTACAGGTTTCCAGGTGAGAATTTCCAGCACACCACTGGATCACTGGAAATCAATACCGAGGTTTCTCAAAAAAAAGTCTTGAACTGCTACTATATGCACTAGCAATCCCACATCTGAGTATATATCTAAAGGAAATGAAAACAAGATCCCAAAGAGATATATGCACTCCCAAGTTAACTGCAGCCTTATTCACAACACCCAAGTGAGAAAAACAACTGTCCCTCAGTGGATGAGTGGATAAACATTATGTGAAGAAGATGTAACAGATATTCATACATATATATAATATATAATATGTACATATATATAACATACAATAATTATATAAATATTTTAATATAATAATACTGATGTTATATTATTATAATATATTATAGATTATATTATTATAATATGTTATATTTATATTTATATGTATAATGAGATATTATTCATCCATATAAAAAAAGTCTGTCATTTAATTTGTGGTAACAAGGACAGTCCTTGAGGGCATTATATTAAGCGAAATGAGTCAGAAAGATTAAGATAAACATTGAATGATATCATTTACAAATAATATCTTAAAAAATACAAAAAATATATTGTCACCCTGCTTATTTAACTTATGTGCAGAGTATATCATGCAAAATGTCAAACTGGATGAAGCACAAGCTGGAATCAAGGTTGCCAGGAGAAATATCAATAACCTCAGATACACAGATGACACCACCCTTATAAAAGAAAGCGAAGAAGAACTAAAGAGTTTCTTGATGAAAGTGAAAGAGGAGAGTGAAAAAGCTGGCTTGAAACTCAACATTCAAAAAACTAAGATCATGGCATCAGGTCCCATCACTTCATGGCAAATAGAGAAACAATGGAAACATTGACAGGCTTTATTTTCTTGGGCTCCAAAATCACTGCAAATGGTGACTGCAGCCATGAAATTAAAAGATGTTTGCTCCTTGGAAGAACAGCTATGACCAACCTAGACAGCATATTAAAAAGAAGAGACATTACTTTGCCAACAAAGGTCCACCTGGTCAAAGCTATGGTTTTTCTAGTAGTGATGTATGGATGTGAGAGTTGAACTTTAAAGAAAGCTGAGCACCGAAGAATTGATGTTTTTGAACTCTGGTGTTGGAGAAGACTCTTGAGAGTCCCTTGGACTGCAAGGAGATCAAACCTTCCAATCCTAAATGAAATTAGTCCTGAATATTCATTGGAAGGACTGATGCAGAAACTAAAGCTCCAATACTTTGGTCACCTGATGCGAAGCACTGTCTCATTGGAAAATACCCTGATGCTGGGAAAGAATGAAGGCAGGAGGAGAAGGGAATGACAGTGGATGAGATGGTTGGGTGGCATCACTGACTAGACGGACATGAGTTTGAGCAAGCTCTGGGAGTTTGTGGTGGACAGGGAAGCCTGGCATGTGGCAGTTCATGGGGTCACAAAGAGCTGGACACAACTGAGCAGCTGAACTGAATTGAACTGATCTTTGAAAAAAGCCAAAATCATAGAAACAGGGTAGCATCATGGTTTCCAGTGACTGGCAGTTGAGGGAATTGGGGAGTTTTGGTCAAAAGATAAAAACTTCCAGTTAAAAAGTGCATAGGTCCTAAGGATCTTCTTTATACTCTATTACATTCTTGAATGTTGCTAAGAGAGAAGATCTTAAATATTCTTCCCATAAAAAAGAAATGGTGATTATGTGATGTGATGGAGATGTTAGTTAATGCTACAAGGTAATCTCTTTGCACAATATAGTTGTATCAAGTCAACATGTTTTATATCTAAATATTAATACAAAGTTTGTTATATGCTAATTATAATCTCAGTAAAGTCTGTGAAATAAGAAAATATTAAGACACAGGAAAATACATGATATCTCTCTGAATGAAAACTTGAAAAAAATGTCTTAAACCACATTCAAAAGCTAATCTATAAAAACTGATAAATTTGAATAGTTTAAAAATAAGAATTATATTATTGAGTAATAACATAGAGCAGGAAAAAATTAGAAAGTAGAAGAGGATCTTTTCAACACATATAAACTAAAACCTATTTTAAGGAAAGTAATAAGGACAAAATAAAAATTTACAAAATACACAGGCATTTCATTAAAGGGGGGATATACATAGCTAATAAGCAGGAGATTTAAATTCAAACATAATCAAGAAAATTAACATAAAAAGTAAAAAAATGACATTCTATCTTGATTGACAATAAAAGAATTCTAAAACTACTAAATGCTAGGGAAAGTGTGAAGCCCTAGGCTTTTTAAATAACTACTGATTTCAGCAATCTGATGAGAAAAGCATAGTTTCTCAGAGTTTTTTTGTTATTTTTTAAAATAGCTATTGTGATTGAGTTTGTAATTTTTCACACATTTAAGGGTTGATTTTATACAGATATAGATATATACACACGCAGATACAGACACACAAATATATAATTTTTAAAAATTGTTTATGTCTTTTCCTATTTTTCCATTGTCTGCTAGTACTTTCTGCTTCACTTTTGTTCATATGAAATCATATGTTTACCCACTGATCTCTAGCATGACTCCTATTCTTAAAATCAGGTTTTGTACAGATCTTTCTTTACAGAAATTCATTTTTCCTTATGAATTAAAATGTCAATAATCAACTCTTAAAAATTATATATTCAAATATCACATAACTATGGTATTCTGAAAAACAAACAAAAGCATTGAACATTCATCTGCTTTTTCCCCAACATGTTCAAATTTGATTGATATCTTTTAATGCCATTTTTAACAGTATTATCTTCTAGGATTTGAAATAGCTCTACTGGAATTCCATCACTTCCACTAGCTTTGTTCGTAGTGAGTCTTCCCAAGGAAGCATTCCAGGATATCTGACTCTAGGTGAGTGATCACACCACCATGGATATATGGCTCATGAAGGTCTTCGTTGTATAGTTCTTCTGTGTATTCCTGCCACCTCTTTTTAATATTTTCTACTTCTGTTGGTCATACTTGCTCAGTCTTGTCCAACTCTTTGCTATCCCATGGACCCCTATCAAGATCCTTTATGCATGGGATTCTGCAGGTAAGAAGACTGGAGTGGGCTGCCAATTCCGTCTCCATCTGCTTCTGTTAGGTCCATATCATTTTTGTCCTTTATTGTGCCCATCTTTGCATGAAATGTTCCTTTGGTATCACTAATTTTCTTGAAGAGATCTCTAGTCTCTCCTCTATTTCTTTGCACTGATCACTGAGGAAGGCTTTCTTATCTCCTTGCTATTCTTCAGAACTCTGCATTCAAATGGGTGTATCTTTCCTTTTCTCCTTTGCCTTTCACTTCTGTTCTTTTCTCAGCTATTGTAAGGCCTCCTCAGACAACCATTTTGCCATTTTGCATTTCTTTTTCTTGGGGATGGTCTTGATCACTGCCTCCTGTACAATGTCATGAACCTCCTTCCATAGTTCTTTAGGCACTCTTGTCTATCAGATCTAACCCCTTGAATCTATCTGTCATGTCCACTGTATAATCGTAAGGGATTTGATTTAGGTCATATCTGAATGTCTAGTGGTTTTCCCTACTTTCTGAATTTGGCAATAAGGAGTTCATAGTCTGAGCCACAATCAGCTTCTGGTCTTGTTTTTGCTGACTGTAAGGAGCTTCCCCATTTTTGCTGCAAAGAATATAATCAATCTGATTTTGGTATTGACCATTGGGTGATCTCCATTTAGAGTCCATGTATAGAGCTATTTCAAATCCTAAAAGATGATACTATTAAAGTGCTGCACTCAGTATGCCAGCAAATTTGGAAAACCCAGGAGTGGCCACAAGAATGGAAAAGGTCAGTTTTCATTCCAATCCCAAAGAAGGGTAATACCAAACAATGTTCAAACTACTGCACAATTGCACTCATCTCACAAGCTAGCCAAGTAATGCTCAAATATCTTCAAGTGAGGCTTCCACAGTACATGAACTGTGAATTCCCAGATGTTCAAGCTGGATTTAGAAAAGGCAGAGGAAACAGAGATCAAATTGCCAACACCCACTGGATCATAGAAAAAGCAAGAGAATTCCAGAAAAGCATGGAATTTTTGGCTTTATTATTACACCAAAATCTCTGACAGGGTAGATCACAACAAACTGTGGAAAATTCTTCAAGAGTTGGGAATACCAGACCATCTATATGCAGGTCAGGAAGCAACAGTTGGAACTGGACACAGAACAAAAGACTGGTTCCAAACTGGCAAAGGAGTACATCAAAGCTGCATATTGTCACCCCGCTTATTTAACTTCTACACAGAGTACATCATGCAAAATGTTGAACTGGATGAAGCACCAGCTAGAATCAAAATTGCCAGGAGAAATATTAAAAACCTCAGATACACAGATAATACCACCCCTATGGTTGAAAGTGAAGAGGAAATGAAGAGCCTCTTGATGAAAGTGAAAGAGGAGAGTGAAAAAGTTGGCTTAAAACTCAACATTCAGAAAACTAAGATCCTGGCATCTGGTCCCATCACTTCATGGCAAATAGATGGGGAAACAATGGAAACAGTGTCAGAATTTATTTTCTTGGGCTTCAAAATCACTGTAGATGGTGACTGCAGCTATGAAATTAAAAGACACACACTTGCTCCTTGGAAGAAAAGCTATGACCAACCCAGACAGCATGTTAAGAAGCAGAGACATTACTTTGCCAACAAAGGTCCATCCAGTCAAAGCTACAGCTTCTCCAGTAGTCATGTATGGATGTGAGGGTTGGACTATAAAGAAAGCTGATCACTGAAGAATTGATCCTTTTGAACTGTGGTATTGGAGAAAACTCTTGAGCATCCCTTGGACTGCGAGGAGACCCAATCAGGCAATCCTAAAGGAAATCAGTCCTGAATATTCATTGGAGGGATTGATGCTGAAGCTGAAACTCTGATACTTTGGCCACATGATGCAAAGCACTGTTGGGAAAGATTGAAGGCAGGAAGAGAAGGGGATGACAGAAGATGAGACAGTTGGATGGCATCACCAACTCAATGAACATGAGTTTGAGTAGGCGCTGGAGGTTGGTGATGGAAAGGGAGGCCTGGCTTGCTGCAGTCCATGGGGTTGCAAAGAGTTGGACAAGACTGAGAAACTGAACTGAACTGATTGCTGTTTTTAAATCACTTGCTTTCTATATACATTTCATGCCTTTTAAAACATATTTCATATTTATAGGACAACAGTCCTCAACTTAGTTTATGTATTTTAGATACAAATTTCAGTAACAAACTTCTATATAACAAAGTAAGGAAAATTACCACATAAGCAATTATTTGCAAAACAAGGTAAAGAACATTGTAAAGACTTCCCATAAGTATGAAATTTTTCACTTGGTCACCCCTCAGTGCTCTGTTACCTTTTAGTAAAGTACATTTATAAGTTGTCCTGTATTTCCTCATATATTCATGAAAGTATTTCCTGGTCCTAATTGATCTTAGGTCTTACAGAAAGCTCTACTTACTTCACTATTTTCTGGTGTTTATGGCTTAAGAAAAAATTAACACATTGCTAAATATTTGACTTTATGCTTGTGAAGTTTTCATAAATGAGTCTAACTATTTTAGGAAACTAAAAAATCTAAACTATATTTTCTGGCCAGAAAGACTTGCTAATAAACTGTATACTGGGCATCATATAAGAGAATGTGATAAATTATACCTTTTACGCAAAACAGAAAAAGAGACAAAGATGTATAGAACAGACTTTTGGACTCTGTGGGAGAAGGCGAGGGTGGGATGTTTCAAGAGAACAGCATCGAAACATGTATATTATCTAGGGTGAAACAGATCACCAGCCCAGGTTGGATGCATGAGACAAGTGCTCGGGCCTGGTGCACTGGGAAGACCCAGAGGAACTGGGTGGAGAGGGAGGTGGGAGAGGGGGATCGGGATGGGGAATACATGTAAATCCATGGCTAATTCATGTCAATGTATGACAAAAACCACTACAATATTGTAAAGTAATTAGCCTCCAACTAATAAAAATAAATGAAAAAAAAATGATTTGCCAAAAAAAAAAATGATTCACATTCCCAGTATTTTTTATCTCAACATTTCAACATTTTTACATTTTATATAATCATTATTAGTTCTCACTTGTTTCCTCATAATTTAGTTTTAGCCACCATATCTGTGAAATAACAAATTTTTTTTTTCTGGGTACAAAATATTTTAATGAATTTCTCAATTAACATTGATTTATAGTTCATATTTTTCCTCTTCAAGAGAGTGAAAATAAGGGTGAGCATAAGGGATTTTGTTAAATTTCAGTACAGCTCTATCGGTTTGTTAGAACTGTGAAAAAATAATTCCACAAATGAAACAGTAGCTGTGACAGTGAAAATATCTCTAGAAATAAGAAACTGTTTAAACCAAGAGACGATAAAATGATAGAATAATTTGATGTAAATTTGAGTTAAAATAATGGGTCAGAAATTTTGGAGGTGATTTGCCTACTTTGTGGCAAGCACTGTACTTGTGTTAATGTATGTTGTATATATGTAAATATATATTGCATATATATTGCCACCTTTTTAATCCTTAAAATAACATTTCAAAGCCAATAACACCATCCCTAACTGACAGATGTGGCAAATGAATGCAGGACTATTAAAGTAACTGACTCAACATCATATTGAGTCTATTAAAGGAAGAGTTAGTATTAAAACCCACTGGGTTGTAAACTCAATGCTATTTCTATCATAACTTGCTGCCTCACTTAAATAAGGACATTTATTTTTATTGAGCAAAGCTTACAGTGAGTAAATGACAAATTGTGTCAGTATAGTGATGGTTTGAATATAAGCAAGACTCAGATCACGTATATTTTTGCAAGATTATGTGTCAAAGATAATTAGGTAAGTTCAAGAATTACACTAAAATTATTTGACTTATATGACTCTTTCTGATGTAATAATAGTTAATTTTAGTTTCATTGTTACTTTGAATTAAAGTTTGAATTATAACTTACAGCTTTACAAGGCATTTGCAAAGATAAATACCTGAAATCTTGAATTGCATATTCTCTGATAGTAGGATATGCAAATCTGCATCTGTTAGATGATTTACTCACTATGATCATGTTACTGGCAACTCTTCATCCTAGAACCATACTAAATTAGCCTACATGTGTAAAGATAGATTCAATCTAAAATCCTGAGAAAGGATAAGTAATGACAAGGAAGTTTCATCCAGGCAACTGAACCTTTCTATAATTTTCCCCAAGCATCCTCATTAATAAAGAGGACCTAAAGCACTTCCCAGGTGGCTCCATGGCAAAGAATCCACCTGCCAATGCAGGAGATACAATAGATGTGGGTTCAATTCTTGGTTGAGAAAATTCCTGGAGTAGGAAACAACAACCCATTCTAATTTTCTTGCCTGGAAAATTCCATGGACAGAGAAGCCTGGCAGGCTGCAGTTCATGGAGTTGCAAAGAGCCATGCATGACCGAGCATACACACACAACTCTGCTAAAGGACTGATATTACGATATCTGTGGGAAGAAACTGTTTGCTTCTGTAGAAGCTCTCTGAGCAAATAGCAGTCTGATCATTCTATATGCAAGAGGTATTTAACACAGACCATGAAAATTAAGATCATACAAATAGATTTCTTTTCCTTTCCAGGAGACAGCCCCAAATTAGACTCTCATCTTAACACTGAGTGACTTCTCAACCAAATTTGAAACAGTCCTATCCTAGATATAACATTTTCCTTGTCTCCAACTGAGTTTTTGAGACACAGTTTTCACAGAGTAAAATTTTATATGATCAAACTGAAAAATTTATGAATTAAACAGCAAGAAATGACAATAGCAGTGACTATTTTTAGACTGGTAGTATTAGTTCCCAGAAATAACATCTTCTAATTAGGACACTACAGGTGAATAATTAGCACAGTTGTAAAAAGCAAAGTGAAAATATTTGCAAACAGTCACACTAAGTTGAGAAAAATGAAAATATGATTTACAAAAAAACTGTGCAGTCTTTTTATGTTAACATTAGAAAAAATGTTTGAAGGAAATTATACCAAATGGGATTCACAAACCACAAAAACAAAAGTTTTATTATTGGAAGAAATGTCAGACTCAAGCTGGCTAAAAAGCAACCATTCAAGGACTAAAAGTAAAACGTTCCTGATATATAAATGAAGCAAATGAAGTTGAGAGAATGTATGTGATTTTCTACTATAAAAGTACATTTAATCATTCTAATTCAAATTTATTTTTAAATTTATGTACAAATTTGAGAAAAAATATCTAGCTTTTCTCTTTCATCTTAATTTCTGAGATGATTATAACAATGAAGGTATATTTTAGCCATATCCCAATGTTATTAATAAAATAAAAAATTAAGCAAGTCACATGAAAGCTCTAATATCAGTTCATTACCACACTGAGCTGAATCATAATCTAGCATACATTTTCTAAAGAGTTTATTACTTTGTTTTACTAATTAGGTGTTATACTAATTTTAGCCAGGAGTTGTCTTGCAAAGTAGATAGTTGATAGATATACTGGAATTTAAAATAAAAAAAGTTTAATTACATTATTGAAATCTGGCCTTTTCACTTGTATTGCATACCCTTAAGTTAATGAATACACATATATAAATTTTCAAAAATGCATTATTCTCAATATTTCCTAGGCCCTTAGAGAACAAATCTGAAAACCCAGAAGAGCTTGATAGCAAAGAAAAAAACAAAACAGTGACTAATAGCAGCTAATGCTGCCAGACAAAATTATTTACTTATAGTAAGTAAAAAGTCCATCAAGAATAGACAAATAGATGATCCTTAGTACTACTTAATGTGAACACATTGCTAAATTCTGCCTAATGCCATCTAAAGCAGGAATGTCCAGCAATGGCTTCCAGATCATTCCTTAAGAGAGGGTGCTGATATGAAACTTTGGTCCCTCCTTTATCATCCCTTTCCCCATTGTAGTTTGAGGAACAAAGATACCTGTCTACAACCTGATTCATGTGAATGATACAAAGATCACCTTAAGGATATAACGAAAATTAACTGGAAAGAACTGAGATGCCTGAGAACGTCATGAAACAAAAAGAAAGAAAGAAAGAGAAGTCACTCAGTCATGTCCAACTCTTTGCAACCCCATGGACTGTAGCTCACCAGGCTCCTCCATCCATGGAATTTTCTAGGCAGGAGTACTAGAAATGGGTTGCCATTTCCTTCTCCGGGGGATCTTCCTGATCCAGGGATTGAACCCATGTCCCCTACACTGTAGGCAGACGTTTTACTGTCTGAGTCACCAGGGAATCCCATGAAACAAACATACACCAGCTCTGGAGTTTTTATAGATTTTTAAAATAGATTTCTATTTTGTTTACACAAGTATTAATTCACTTCTCTATTACTCTGAACTAAACTTGACTACACTATAGACAAATAGTCACATGCACATAATTAAGACAAAAAGAGAATAAAAGGAGAAATAAATTTAAAGGAAATACAAAACCATTTATAATTGATCTGGAGCTTAGGCTAGAATGGCTTCCTTTATCATAAGCAATCAAAATATCATCTGTAATAGCACATGACTATATCTTTCCTCAAGTATGACACAAGTATGACATTTCCACATTAAAAAATAAAACAAAATAAACAAAAATTCTGACACAGAGATAAAATCTTACAGAAGAGAAGCGTTAAAAATAACAACTGAAAAAAAAATAACTGAATCAAAAAAAATAGAGAAAAGAAACAAATCTTATTAATAAAAATAAATAAGAGCATCTGCATGAAAAAGTTCTCAGAAGGTTAATTATAAAATCAGAAGGTTAATTATAAAAAGTCACCATGCTCACATGATAAATGTGTGTAATGAACAAGTAATTCACACACACAAAAAAAGAAAATGGGCAAAACACATGCAATTGTAATCATAAAATGTTAATTAACATAAAAAGATACTTAACCTTGCTTATAATTAAAGAATACAAGTTATATTACAATGAAGATCTGTTTTATATTTCAGCTTAACAATAGTTTACAACTTTGATATTACTTACTTAAGGCCCAAGTTGGCTAAATGGACACCTGCATATTTTTAATGGAAGTGGAAATTTGTGTAAATTGTTTGAAGGAAATTTAGCAAGAAATGTTCAAATTAAAAAATGCATGTTCTCTCAGCAAATGAATCCATAAACAAGATGAAAAGACAACCCTCAGGATGGGAGAATATATTTGAAAATAATGCAACTGACAAAGGATTAATCTCCAGAACATACAAGCAGCTCAATATCAGAAAAACAACCCAATCAAAAAATGAGCAGTCTCAGGGAACTCAAACAGGGGCTCTGTATCAACCTAGAGGAATGGGGAGGGACATGGGAGGGAGGTTCAACAGGGAGGGGACATATGCACACCTATGGCTGATTCATGTTGATGTTTGGCAGAAAACAACAAAATTCTGTAAAGCAAGTATCCTTTGATGTAAAAATAAATAAACGGGCAGAACACTTAAACAGACACTTCTTCAAATAACACATACAGATAGTCAATAAACACATGAAAAAATGCTGGTCTATAATAATGGCCACAATATTGATCATTATTAGAGAAATGCAAATCAAAACTACAATGAGGTATCACTTCACACCGGTCAGAATGGCCATCGCCAAAAATACAGTAAGTGCTGGAGAAGATATGGAGAAAAGGGAACTCTCTTGCATAGTTGTTGGGAATGCAAGTTGATACAGTCACTATGGAGAACAGTATGGAGATTTCTTTAAAAACTAGGAATAAAATTATCATTTGACCCAGCAATCTCACTACTGTGCATACACCCTGAGACAATCATAATTCAAAAAGACACATGTACCCCAATGTTTGTTGTTGTTCACTCACTCAGGCATGTCTGACTCTTTGTGACCCCATGGACTGCAGCAGGCAAGGCTTCCCTGTCCTTCACCATCTTCACCCCAATGTCTACTGCAGCACTATTTACAATAGCCAGGACATGGAAGCAACCTATATGTCCACTGACAGATGAATGGATAAAGAAGTCATGACACATGTATAAAACGCTATATTGTTCAGCCACAAAAAGGAAAAAAGTTTGAGTTGGTTCTAGAGAGGTGGAACAACCTAGAGCCTGTTATATGATGTGAAGTAAGTCAAAAAGAGAAAATCAAATATCATATGTCAACACATGTATCGGAGAAGGCAATAGCAACCCACTCCAGTGTTCTTGCCTGGAGAGTCCCATGGACCAGGGAGCCTGGTGTGCTGCCGTCTATGGGGTCGCACAGAGTCGGACATGACTGAAGCAACTTAGCAGCAGCAGCAGCAAACATATATATATGGAATCTAGAAAAACAGTACAGATGAACCTATTTGCAAGGCAGGAACAGAGAACTTGTGAACACAGCATGGGAAGGAAAGGGTGGGATAAACTGAGACTAGCACTGAAACATACATATTACCATATGTAAAACAGCCAACTATGGGAAGTTGCTGTAAAACACAAGGAGCTCGATGCATGCTCCGTGACCTAGAGGCATGGGCAGGGGGATGCAGTAGAAGGATCGGAGGTTCAGGAGGATGGGGACATATGTATACTTATGATTGACTCACTCTGTTGTATGGCAGAAGCCAACACAACATTGTAAAGAAATTATTCTCCAATTAAATTTTTTTTTAAATGCATGTGCTCTTCCACCCAATATTCCTACATGTAGAATGTTACCCTGTAGATATACTTACATAACTATACAGTTGGCTTTTGCAAAGATGGTCATTCGTAAATACTTGATACTACCTAAAAACAAGTAACATTATTTATCAAGAAATGACATTTCATTCATACATTCATTTACTTAATAGATAAATATATCTTACATTCTTTTCCAGAGTTGAGAACTCAGTAGTAAAGAAGACGAGAAAATCCCTGCTCTCATGGAATTTATATTCTAAGGGAGCCAGAGAAAGAGCAAACAGCAGCAGCAAAAATCAACAAAATTGTCTTTCATATTGGCAAATCTTATAAAGACCACAAATAGAGGGATGTGAAAGCTACATATAGCCGGAATAGTTTTGACTGGAGGTAGAAGGGAAACTATTTTGAGGAGATGATAATTTAGCTAAAAGCCAAAGGATGCTTTGAAGTTTGAGGGTAGTATGCTCAATGTAATGGCCAGTTCAAAACCACAGTTAATGAAGACAAGCTGGGATGTGTTTCAGTGAGCTTCTGTAGTAGTAAAAGGACCCACTGGACAGCACGCTGCTACTCTACTCAGGGCTCTGTGGTGACGTAAATGGGAAGGAAATCCACAAAAGAGGGGATGCATGTGTATGAATCACTGATTCACTTTGCTGTACAGCAGATACTAACAACATTGTAAAGCAACTGCACTCAGTAAAAATTACTAATAATAATAATAAAAAGGCAACATGCCAGGTCTTTCAAACAGAATAGAATTTCTAAAGGGAATGAGGGACTTTACATCTTTTGAAGGAGTAAGTTGGATTTCCAAGAATGGTTATTGGAATACCAGAAAACTAGCCTACAAGGAGAGCTATGACGACCATTGGATTTGCCAAGTTCCAGTTCATGCTGCCAAAGCTCTTATGCACAAGTTAGGATAAATCACATAACTGTTGGTGTTCCACACTCACAAAGCTGGTGACCAGATACTGGAAAGAGAAATCTGGCTTCTGCCTCCACCACACCTGCCTCTCAACATCCAGAACGCTGGAAAATAGATGCTTGAAAATTGCTGTGAGAGCCCATGAGTCCTCAAATTTGCATGAGAGGAGAAATGGCCAAATGGACAGAAAGAAGTCTACTATTTCTTTTCTATCTTCCAAATGCTTGCACAAGTGCATCTGATTAGCATTTCTAATATCCATCCAGAAACAAAGACAAATGTAAACTACAGGAAATGTAGTTTTTTTTTTTTTTTAAAGCTCTTTCATCTTTAGAAGAAAGACTGAATTGAAATTAGACAAACCAGTTCACAGTATTGAGAGAAAATTTAGGAGATGGAGCCGAGAAGGTAAGTAAGAGCTGACTCAGATATGACTATTTAGGTTATAGTACGGAGTTTGTGTTTTATCCAAGGTACAATGGAAAGACACTGGAATTGTGAAACTGGAGAAATATGTAACCTTGTTTACTTTTTGAAATATTTCTCTCAGAGCAATGTCTAGCTGGAATTGTGAATAGAGAGGAGGAAAATTGTCTATAATTATAGTATTGGTGAGAGGTGACAATGGCTTTGAATTATGTGGAAAATCAAGAGAAGATGGTTTAGAATATATTTTGAAAAACAGCTAATGGGACTTCTAGATGAATCGGATATGGGAGGTGATGTAATGATGAGAATTAAATTTAGATCCTTAAGTTTGATTTGAGGAACAGGGCACATGATGGTATGATATACTGTCATAAAGAAGCAGAGGAACAGTATTCTGTGAATCGGGGGTATGCAGTAAGGATAAAGAATTCTGTTGGGTGAAAATTTTGAGATTCCTCTTAAATATTAATATATGGTCTGTGATAGAATGTTGGGAATTATTGGAATATAAACAATATTTAAAGATACTGGTTTCCTGGATATTGTCTAGGATAAGGATATAAATAATGTAGGGAGAAAGTGAAGATCTGTCCCATGATCGTTTCAGTATTAAGCAGTTGAGTTGTAAATAGGATGATGGATTAGGAAGAGTCAAGAAAGCCTGGAGAAGAGAGTGTTTCAAGAAGGAAGATATAATCAACTGTGATAAATTAGTCACTGTATATCCATATGGTATGTTTCTATGCAGTCCTTAAAATAGCTGGAGCAAATCTGTATATGCTAGTATAGAAAGAATTTCAACACCTATTATTAAGTGAGAAAAAAAATCTATTAATCTCTTTGTGTGAACAAAATGTACTTACACTTTTATATATATAACTTTTATAATAATAAGGTATAACAATAAAAATAATGAATAACGATTTATTACCTTATAGTTCACTCATTTCAACTCACAGATCCATCAGAATGTCCTGATTCATGAAACATATTCGTTCTTCTTTGCTTGTTCAAGCCCCTGGGTGACCTCTGAGAGGCCGAATCTCTAGAAAAATGCGGGCAGATGTCCTGGGGTAGTAGACAGAAACTATGGAGTTTGAGTCCTGGCTCTGGGACTCTGTAATATCGGCCTTAGCCAAATTCAGATTTACAAACCCAGATAACCACAGAGATGGAAGAGGCTTGTTCAACTATCCTTTTTTGTTTTGGCTACTCAGTGCGGCAAGTAGGGTCCCTCAGTAGTGAGAGTAGAAAGTTCTAAACTACTGGACTACCAGGGAATTCTTAGCATCGTGTATAGCATTCAGGATGTTGGTTCCCTGATCAAGGATTAACCCTTGACCCTGTATTGAAAATGCAGTCTTAACCACTGGACCACCAGGGAAGTCCCTCAACTATACTTTTTAACCAGTTACAAACAACATGCAATTGTGAAATATTGTGATATGTTTAATATAATTCTTATTCATCAGCAATTAAAGCAAAGCAAGACAATAGTGATAGTAGTGATGACAACGATGAGGCAGTGACAGCATATAGTAGCAGCAAAGCTTTCATAAGACTTTCTCTTTTCAAGGACACCAAAAAGTTCCTTTTCCCCTGGGTCCTTCCTAACTTAACAAACCTGCTTCTTCAAAATGGCTCACATTTTTCTTTTTCTTTTTACCACCATCAGTTCATTATTCAGCTCTTCCTGACAATTCTTTAGCTCTGCCTGACAAGATGGACGGGTCATGGTGGAGAGTTCTGACAAAATGTGGTCCACTGGAGAAGGGAATGGAAAACTACTTCAGTATTCCCACCTTGAGAACCCATGAACAGTATGAAAAGGCAAAAAGATAGGACACTGAAAGATGAACTCCCCAGGTCAGTTGGTGCCCAATATGCAACTGGAGGTCAGTGAGAAATAACTCCAGAAAGAATGAAGGGATGGAGCCAAAGCAAAAACAACACCCAGCTGTGAATGGGACTGGTGATGGAAGCAGGGTTCAATGCTGTAAAGAGCAATATTGCATAGGAACCTGGAATGTTAGGTCCGTGAATCAAGGCAAATTAGAAGTGGTCAAACAGGAGATGACAAGAGTGAACATCAACATTCTAGGAATCAGTGAACTAAGATGGACTGGAATGGGTGAATTTAACTCAGATGACTATTATATCTACTACTGTGGGCAGGAATCCCTTAGAAGAAATGGAGTAGCCATCATAGTCAACAAAAGCGTCCAAAATGCAGTACTTGGATTCAGTCTCAAAAACAACAGATTGATCTCTGTTCGTATCCAAGACAAACCATTCAATATCATGGTAATCCAAGTCTACACTGCTACCAGTAATGCTGAAGAAGCTGAAGTTGAATGGTTCTATGAAGACCTATAAGACCTCCTAGAATTAACACTCCAAAAAGATGTCCTTTTCATTATAGGGGACTGGAATGCAAAAGTAGGAAGTCAAAAAGCACTCGGAGTAACAGGCAAATTTGGCCTTGGAGTACAGAGTGAAGCAGGGCAAAGGCCAATAGAGTTCTGCCAAGAGAACGCACTGGTCATAGCAAACACCCTCTTCCAACAACACAAGAGAAGACTCTACACATGCACATCACCAGATGGTCAACACTGAAATCAGACTGATTATATTATTTGCAGCCAAAGATGGAGAAGCTCTATACAGTCAGCACAAACAGAACCAGGATTTGACTGTGGCTCAGATCATGAATTCCTTATTGCCAAAAGAAAGTAGGGAAAACCACTAGACCATTTAAGTATGACCTAAATCAAATACCTAATGATTACACAGGGGAAGTGGGAAATAGACTTAAGGGACTAGATTTGATAGACAGGGTGCCTGATGAACTAAGGATGGAGGTTCGTGACATTGTACAGGAGACAGGGATCAAGATCATCCCCAAGGAAAAGAAATGCAAAAAAGGAAAATGGTTGTCTGAGGAGGCCTTACAAACAGCTGTGAAAAGAAGAGAGGCAAAAAGCAAAGGAGAAAGGACAGATATACCCATCTGAATGCAGAGTTCCAAAGAATAGCAAAGAGAGATAAGAAAGCCTTCCTCAGTGATCAATGCAAAGAAATAGAGGAAAACAATAGAATGGGAAAGACTAGAGATCTCTTCAAGAAAATTAGAGATACCAAGGGGACATTTCATGCAAAGATGGGCTCAATAAAGGACAGAAATGGTATGGACTTAACAGAAGCAGAAGATATTAAGAAGAGGTGGCAAGAATACAGAAGAACTGTACAAAAAGGATATTCATGACTCAGATAATCACGATGGTGTGATCACTCACCTATAGCCAGACATCCGGGAATGTGAAATCAAGTAGGCCTTAGGAAGCATCACTATGAACAAAGCTAGTGGAGGTGATGGAATTCCAATTGAGCTAATTCAAATCCTAAAGATGATGCTGTGAAAGTTCTGCACTCAACATGCCAGCAAATTTGGAAAACTCAGCAGTGGCCACAGAACTGAAAAGGTCAGTTTTCATTCCAATCCCTAAGAAAGGAGATGCCAAAGAATGCTCACACTACCACACAATTGCACTCATCTCACAAGCCAGCAAAGTAATGCTCAAAATTCTCCAAGCCAGACTTCAGCAATACGTGAACCATGAACTTCCAGATGTTCAAGCTGGTTTTAGAAAAGGCAGAGGAACCAGAGATCAAATAGCTGACATCTGCTGGGTCATCGAAAAATCAGGAGAGTTCCTAAAGAACATGTATTTTTGCTTTATTGACTATGCCAAAATCTTTGACTGTGTGGATTACAATAAACTGTGGAAAATTCTTCAAGAGATGGGAATACCAGACCATCTGACCTGCCTCTTGAGAAACCTATATGCAGGTCAGGAAGCACCAGTTAGAACTGGACATGGAACAACACACTGGTTCCAAATAGGAAAAGGAGTACATCAAGGCTGTATATATCACCCTGCTTATTTCACCTATATGCAGAGTACATCATGAGAAACACTGGGCTGGATGAAGCACAGTTGGAATCAAGATTGCCGGGAGAAATATCAATAACTTCAGATATGCAGATGACACCACTCTTATAGCAGATAGTGAAGAACTAAAGAGCCTCTTGATGAAAGTGAAAGAGGAGAGTGAAAAAGTTGGCTTAAAGCTCGACATCCAGAAAACAGAAATCATGGCATCCAGTCCCAACACGTCATGGCAAATAGATGGAGAAATAGTGGAAACAGTGGCTGACTTTATTTCTGGGGGCTCCAAAATCACTGCAGATAGTAACTGCAGCCATGAAGTTAAAAGACGCTTACTCCTTGGAAGGAAAGTTATGGCCAACCTAGACAGCATATTAAAAAGCAGAAACATTACTTTCCAACAAAGGTCCATCTAGTCAAGGCTATGATTTTTCCAGTAGTCATGTATGGATGTGTGAGGGTTGGACTATAAAGAAAGCTGAGCACCGAAGAATTGATGCTTTTGAACTGTGGTGTTGGAGAAGACTCTTGAGAGTCCCTTGGACAGTAAGGTGATCCAACCAGTCCATCCTAAAGGAAATCAGTCCTGAATGTTCATTGGGAGAACTGATGCTGAAGTGGAAACTCCAATACTTTGTCCACCTGATGGGAAGAACTGAGTCATTTGAAAAGACCCTAATGCTGGGAAAGATTGAAGGCAGGAGGAGAAGGGGACCACAGATGATGGGATGGTTGGATGGATGGCATCACCAACTCAATGGATGTGAGTTTGGGTAAACTCTGGGCATTAGTGATGGACAGGGAGGTCTGTCATGCTGCAGTCCATTGGGTCACAAAGAGTTGGTCCACAAAGAGTTGGACAGTGTCAGGAAGCATTTAACAAGAGGCTTTCTGTGTGCTGTTTCGGATCTGTTAGGAACCCTCTGGCCCTTATTAATTCCTGAATATTTAGGAATTAAGAGGAGAGGCACGCCCTTCCTGGAGCTGAGGAATCCAGGCATTTCTCATGGTGATAAGTACCCTCTTCCTTTTTATGAGCCATACAGTAAAAGGTGATTGCAACTCTCTCTTTGATAGGGATCCTCTTATGTTTTGTAAGTCTGGAATTTCAATCTTTATCTTTGCTGAGAATAACCACCTTATAAGACAGTATATACGCACACATCATATTGATTAAAACACCTTTGCTCCATCAGAGCTTGGGTCCCATATCTTTCTTTCTCTCTCTCTCTATTTCTGGCTAATTCCCTGGAGCGCCGAGGCCCGCTGAGCTCACTTTCTTGCCTGGGCTTCTAAGACCCTCTCGAGAAGGCGCACTGTGCCTTCACCCACTTGAGAGGATGCCCGGTGCCTACATGCAGCAGCGCGAGCCCTAAGAATAAGACTCTACTGGCTTTCCGCCTTAACAGGGGATATCAGCCTCTTTCTCTCTCTTACTTTCTTATCGTTGACTCTGGACCACCAGGTTCTGGTCCATTAAAGGACCAACAGGACAGGACTGAGCGACTGAACTGAACTGAACTGACAATTCTTTAATTTTTTCTTGGTCATTGCTTTCTTTCCCAATCTCCCCAATGCTTTCTACAAACCTTAACAATATATCCCCTGTCTGCCTCCATTCTCTATACAATGATAAGATTCTCTCTACTTTATGGGAAAATCAGGACATTGATAATGATGATCTATATTGTTCCATCTTTAAAAGTAACAAAATTATTATTAGAATCAGGTCCTATGTATGAGACTGTGTCCTCCTAACAGTTAAATATATAAGTAGTGTTCAGGGTTTTGGTGTTTTTTTTTTTTTAATGACTTCTGACTCTACACAAAAGTAGATCTCCAAAAGCACATGGAGAAAATGAAAACCTTTTTCATAAAAATGGTGAAATAAATGCAGTATTCACCTTTTAAATTCTAGTTTCAGAGCATCCTGCATTCCAACCTTTGCTCATTTTTTGCCTCTTCACTTACCCCATGAAGCCAATCCATTTGGACACATCTGAGAGCTGGTTTCTTTGTCCATGCCCTCTCTCCTGTACACTCAATACTTCATGAGCCTATTTGGGCTTCTTGTTTCCCTAGCCAAGGGTGGTTACAACTATAAGAATGATTCCTCTCTTCTTTATCTCCATGAAAGATAACATAAATGCCTAGATACCCAACTCCCCTTTCAGAGAGCAATTAAACAGAAACAAACACTTTGTCAGATAGAATGATCAAGCAAAGAAATATCTGTAATTTGTCTGCTTGTCAGAGCAATGCAATTTTGACAGAACCATGCAAAAGAGATTCTGATCTGGATTTTCAATATAGGAACTGATATTCAGAAAATGCCATATCACAGATGGACAAGAAAATATCAGATTATTTTTTCTTCTAAAGTATCATATGTTCCATAATAAGATGCAATAAGAAAGAAAGCATGCAGAATCCCCATTAAAATATCCTTGCCTACAAAATTGAACTTAACATGTAATTCTAACTTTATAGGTAATTTTTAGAAGAACAAGTTAAATGACACCATTGTTTTGAACTTTTAGTCTTATGGCTTAGTAATATGTTTCTGGATCTATCTCCTCCCTAAGGCAAAGGAAACAAAAGCAAAAATAAACAAAAACCTAATCAAATGTAAAATCTTCTGTTCAATAAAGGAAATCATCAGCAAAACAAAAAGGCAATCTACAGAATGGGAGGAAATGTTTTTGAATTATGTCTGATAAGTTAATACTCAAAATATATAACATATAAATATACATATGTATATAACTCATACAACTTAAAAAAAAAAAAAAAAACTGATTGAGAACTGAGCAAAGGACATGAAAAGAACATCTTTCCCAAAACATAAAGATGGTTAACAGCATATGAAAAGATGCTCAACATCACTAAAATCAGGGAAATGCAAATCAAAGCTACAATGAGATATCATCTCACACCTGTCAGAATGGCTATTGTCAAAAAGGCAACAAATAACAAGTACTGGCAAGGCTGTGGAGAAAAGAATGCCTTAGTATTAATATAGTACTTGTAACTGTTATAGCCACTATGGAAAACAGTATGAAGTTTCCTCAGAAACTTAAAAACAGCACTGTCATGTGATCCAGCAATTCCACTACTGGGTATTTATCCAGAGAAAACAAAAGCATTAATTCAAACAGATATATTTATTGCAATGTTCATAGCAGCATTATTTATAATAACTAAGATATAGAAGTAATATGAGTGTCCATCAACAGATAAATACATGAAGAAGATGTGATTATTAGGGAAGAAGAGATTTTCCTCTACCCTTGTAGGGTCTTCTGGCCAGTCTAAGAATTAAATTGACATGATACAGATTAATAGGAAAAAAATCAAAGTTTAATAACATGTATGCAAGAGGAAGACTCAGGAAAACTAAATAACTTGCAAAAATGGCTGAAACTCTCACCTTAAAATATTATCTTAGGCTAAAGAGGAAAGAGGATGTTGGTGATAGTGGTTTGGGACCTCAGAGAAGAGGAAGGCAATTCACATGGAGATGAAAAAGCTAATGGTTGATAAACAAATGCTTGCTGAGCTCTGCAGTGACACTGGGACATAGAGAGGAATTTTAACAAATGAGCTTTGTGAGGTTCCTCCCTGTCCATATAACTAGTTCATGGTGCAGTGACTTATGATGATCACTTCCTTCCTGGAACAAGTCCTCTATCTACATTCTTTGAGCAGTTAGGGGGATGGTCACAGTTTCTTCCTGAGTGACAGCCCACTCCAGTATTTTTGCCTAGAGAATTCCATGGACAGAGGAGCCAGTTGGTTACAATACATGGGGTCACAGAGTTGGCCACGACTGAGTGACTGAGTATGTATGTGTATGTGTATGTGTGTGTGTGTGTAGCTCAGCCATAAAAAGGAATGAAATTTTGAGATTTGAAACAATATGGATGGACCCAGAGGGATTAAGCTTAGTGAAACATCAGATAGAGAAAGACAAATACTGTATGTTTCCACTTACATTAATGCAAAATCTAAAAAATAAAACAAATGAACAAATAGAAACAAATCAGAAACAGACTCAGATACAGAGAACAGACTGGGAGCAGTGGCTACCAGTAGGAGAGGGGTAAAGAGAAGGTCAAGATCGGGGGAGGGAATTAAGAGGCAGAAACTACTAGGTATAAAATAAATAAGATATAAAACTGTAGTATACAGTACAGGAAATCTAGCCAATGTTTTGTAATAACTTCATATGAAGGATAATCTATAGAAATATCAAATTGTAATGTTCTAAATCTAAAACCAATATTGTAAGCCAACTATGCTTCAATTTAAAAAAAAAGGTAAATTGACTTACTGATCTAGATAAGAATGCATGCTGTCCTTATAATTAGAGAAATTTAATAAAAATTTTCCATTTTGCAAAACACATTTTTTAAAAATAGGAATAAATGTCTTGTTGTTTGGGGCCCATGACCTCATGAAGCCTCTGTGGCCTCTGCCTCTTTTGCTTTTTCTCTTCAGAAGTGATTTGTTTGAATGTACTTTCTCTGGTTATGCTGTTTACACTGTCCTATTAGATTTTTATCTTTCTCTACGTATTAAAACTTTATTTATGTTGTGTCTTTGCCCCTAAATCCAACATTTCATAGATTCCACTTGTTTTTCCATCCAGTTTTCTGAAACAGCTCCATCATTTCTCTCCCTAGCTCCAGTGAGTGTCCTTAATCAGGCCTACTCACATCTGAGACTCTGTCTACCCTGAAACAGGATTTAGGCACTTTTCTCACTTTATTATTACTTTTTTTTCTTTTGTTTCTCCTATTCCAATCCCTAAGAAAGGCAAGCCCAAAGAATGCTCAAACTTCCGCACAATTGCACTCAACTCACACACTAGTAAAGTAATGCTCAAAATTCTCCAAGCCAGACTTCAGCAATACATGAAACAAGAACTTCTAGATGTTCAAGCTGGTTTTAGAAAAGGCAGAGGAACCAGAGACCAAATTGCCAATATCCACTGGATCATCAAAAATGCAAGAGAGTTCCAGAAAAACATCTATTTCTGCTTTAAGCCTTCAACTGTGTGGATCACAATAAACTGTGGAAAATTCTGAAAGAGATGGGAATACCAGACCACCTGACCTGCCTCTGGAGAAACCTATATGCACGTCAGGAAGCAACAGTTAGAACTGGACATGGAACAACAGACTGGTTCCAAATAGGAAAAGGAGTACGTCAAGGCTGTATATTGTCACCCTGCTTATTTAACCTATATGCAGAGTACATCATGAGAAATGCTGGGCTGGAAGTACAAGCTGGAATCAAGATTGCCAGAAGAAATATCAATAACCTCAGATATGCAAATGACACCACCCTTATGGCAGAGAGTGAAGAGGAACTAAAAAGCCTCTTGATGAAAGTGAAAGAGGAGAGTGAAGAAGTTGGCTTAAAGCTTAACATTCAGAAAACTAAGATTATGGCATCTGGTCCGATCACTTCATGGGAAATAGATGGGGAGACAGTGGAAACAGTGTCAGACTTTATTTTTCTGGGCTCCAAAATCACTGCAGATGGTGACTGCAGCCATGAAATTAAAAGACGCCACTCCTTGGAAGGAAAGCTATTACCAACCTAGATAGCATATTAAAAAGCAGAGACATTACTTTGCCAACAAAGGTCCATCTGGTCAAGGCTATGGTTTTTCCAGTGGTCAGGTATGGATGTGAGAGTTGGACTGTGAAGAAAGCTGAGCACCGAAAAATTGATGCTTTTGAACCATGGTGTTGGAGAAGACTCTTGAGAGTCCCTTGGACTGCAAGGAGATCCAACCAGTCCATCCTAAAGGAGATCAGTCCTGGGTGTTCATTGGAAGGACTGATGTTGAAGCTGAAACTCCAATACTTTGGCCACCTCATGCGAAGAGCTGATGCATTGGAAAAGACCCTGATGCTGGGAGGGACTGGGGGCAGGAGGAGAACGGGATGACAGAGGATGAGATGGCTGGATGGCATCACCAACTCAATGGGCATGAGTTTGTGTAAACTCCAGGAGTTGGTGGTGGACAGGGAGGCCTGGCATGGTGCAATTCCTGGGGTCACAAAGAGTCCAACACGACTGAGTGAGTGAACTGAACTGAACAGAATAGACAAACACACACACAAAAAATTTTAAAAAAAGAAAAAGAAAGGAAGAAAGAAATCTTGTCCCTAAGACCTAGATAACTGTTGCTGTAGTCTTTCACACTTACTTAGTCATGGTTGGTTTTGTGCCTTTATCCTTTGGCCTAGCACAAAGTCATCAGAATTTGTAGAGACAATATGTGCCAGGCATTACCTATTTTCCTTTAGCTTCAAATTCACTCTTCTTTTCTGTGATCTATTCTGCTGCTATAGGAACTCTGCAAACTACATTTCACAAATACCTTTGCCATCTTTTTTAATTTTTCTTTTGCATTATAGTTGATTTACAATGTATTAGTCTCAAGTGTACAGCAAAGTGAATAAGTTTTACATGTGTGTATATATATATGTATATTTATACATATATACTTATAATCAGCATATATATAATATTCTTATTCAGTTTCTTTTTCCATATCTTATTACAGATTATATTGTATCCTTATTATTTATGTATAGTAGTGTATATCAATCCAACTGTCTTCCTATTAGTTTCTGCCAACAGGAGATATAGAAAGGACTGAAAAGCAGGAAGGAAGAAGTTTGTATCTTTACTTTTCTATCAGCCTAGAGCCATCAAAAGGGGAAATATGTCCCACTAGCAGAAACTGTATGTCATTCAGTGACAATCAAGCAATAGCACTTGATTGTAGATTCCAGCCATTTAAAAACGTTCTATAGCAAGTTTCATCAGTGATCTCCCTGCCATGCATACTCAGCACCACAGGTACCAGCAACAGCCAAACAGCACCTTATTTGTAAGGCCTGAGCCACATTATAAAATGTGTGTGTCTGCTCTGATACTCAGTCATGTCTGACTGCAATCCCATGGACTGTAGTCCACCAGACTCCTCTGTCCATGGAATTTTCCAGGCAAAAATACTGGAGCAGGTTGCCATTTCCTACTCCAGGGGATCTTCCTGACCCAGAGATCGAACCCACATCTTTTGCATCTCCTGAACTGGCAGGCAGTTTGTCTACCCTGTGCCACCTGAGAAGCCCACATTATATAATGAAATATAATAAATTTCTTACACTAAATTTCTTTTTTTGAAACACCTAATGTATTTTTGTATCCGTTATTTTGACTGAATATGCCACAAATATATAAACAAACATATAAGAAATTTACAAGTTTCTGAATGTAACCAAGAATTTATTCTATCATTCCTTCCTTTTCTGTGTGTTCGTATACAAATTCAGTATTTCATCAAGTAATGATTATTTTATTTCATTTATGTGAATGTGGTAATAAATTATGTATAATTTTCAAAAAAGCTGCACAAAGTTTCTTGGTATACAACCACTCTCATTCTAAGGTTTTTGAGGTTCCCTGAATTTTTTCTTTTTATGGGTGGTAAGTCACAACAAATGATAATATATGACAACTGATCAGGAATAACTGTAATAATAGCCTTTAAAATCATTTTCATTAATACCACAGGAATTACTTATTTATATGTAATACATATGATTTTAAATTGAATTTCTACTATAGAAAAATTAGTTACACGCTATGGAAGTAAATTAAAATACATATAAACAATATATTATGTAAAATAATACATAAATTATATAACTTATATGTGAAATTTATTGTCTTAGAATCTCTAGATAAAGGGAAAATATTCAGTTAGTTCAGTTCAGTTCAATAGCTCAGTTGTTTCCAACTCTTTGAGACCCCATGGACTGCATCACACCAGGCTTCCTCGTCCTTCACCGACTCCCAGAGCTTGTTCAAACTCATGTCCATTGAGTCGGTGATGCCATCTGATGATGCTGTTGAAGTTAGACCTGCCTTTGAGTGTCTGAGTGTCTCCTGCAGAGTTACAGGTCAGCAATGGCCTGCCACAGGGCAGGGGCTCTGGGTGCAGCATAAGCCTTCTTGGAGGAGGTCACCATTAACCCTGCCAGGGTGGCCAGAACTCACACAGGACTGGGGAAACAGACTCTTAGAGGGCACAGACAAAACCTTGTACACACCGGGGCCCAGGAGAAAGGAGCAGTGACCCCGCAAGAGACTGACCCAGACTTGCCGGGGAGTGTTCAGGAGTCTCTGGCAGAGGCATGGGTCAGCAGTGGCCAGCTGCTGACAAGGTCTGCAGCAGGTTTGGGGGCGCTGAGTGAGGCAGTGCATGCATGGGATATTTTGAAGGAGGTCACCATTTTCTTCATTACCTCCACCATAGTTTGGTCTCAGGTCAAACAACAGGGAGGGAATACAGCCCTGCCCATCAACAGAAAATTGGATTAAAGATTTACTGAGCATGGTACCACCCATCAGAACAAGACCTAGTTTCCCCCAAAGTCAGGGAAAATATTGGGGGGAGTAATTTTATATTTTACCACTTTACAAACTAAAACTTACTTGAATAAATTTGAGTCTTAAATCAGGACAATAGTATACTATAAATTGTAAATAAATACTATTTTATATCCTTTAGGCACTCAATTCAATTAAACTGCTATCAATCATTTATATGTACAGATACTACCAGGCCAGCTTTGATGACTAGATAAAACCTATCTAAATTAACAGCATCCATTTTCCCTTTAAATTTCTCATGTGCTATAATCTCTAAAGAAAATTTTATTACAGAAATGAAAACACCGTCTATTTATCCACTGCATTATAGAATTGCATATCAATCTTATTCTCTGAGTTGGTAAGAATACATTCTTCATTCATTTTGATTAAATATCACCATGTACAAAAATACAGTTAAATTATTCTGTTTTAGTGCATAAAAATCATGCTGAGTTACTTGTTAAATATATAAATTCTTAGGTTATAACCCAGACAACTGAATAAAAATCAATGACAGACAGGCAGAAGTATCAACATTTTAACAGGCAATTAACATTAGTAGTCCATAAATCACATTTATACAAACAGTAGGGGGGTAGTTTTGACTTTTTCCTTATTACATGAATAGAATATGGACTGGATAAGTGTAGTTGAAACACTGTAATAAAAATACATTTCCAGTAGATTAAACACAATTCAATATTTAAGAGCATTAAAAATTTTTAAAAAGCAAATAACGATTGACCTGTATTTTAGAAAAATGTCTGTCCCCAGTGGCATTTTGGTAATTAGAAAGCTAAGTGTTGATTGCATACAAAATTAATTTTAGTGGAATCCACTATTCTTTGATAATACTAAATAAATGAAGCATTATTATCAATTGAGCACTGGTTGTATGCATAGTCAATCGTATCCAACTCTTTGTAACCCCATGGACTATATAGCCTGCCAGGCTCCTCTGTCCATGGGATTTTCGAAGCAAGAATACTGAGTTGCCATTTCCTTCTCAAGGGAATCTTCTCAGAGCACTGGTTACTACTTTACTTAATAGCATTTTCAGTGAATTCTTCAATTATTAGTGAGGAAAATGTAATAGTGCTTCAACACAGTACTAATTTTTTATCCCAGTAAACCTAAGGAGATGAATAATTCTTTTATAATTTACTGAGCCACCATTTACAAAGAGGCCAACAATATTTCAGATTATTATTGGAAAAAAACAAAAAAACAAATTAAAAACATTGAAGTTTCCCTCCAAGGCAAGCGAATGCCATTTTTATAAACAAGCATGGTTGTCTTTAGACCACTGCAGACAAGGATTCTTTCATATATGCAAAGAATAGGATTTGGAAGTCTCTTCTAGGGTTTCCCATGTGGCTCAGATGGTAAGGAATATGCCTGTAATGCAGGAGACCTGCATTCAATTCCTGGGTTGGGAAGATCTCCTGAAGGGCATGGCAACCCACTCCAGTATTCTTGCCTGAAGAATTCCATGGGCAAAGGAGCCTGACAGGCTACATGGAGTCACAGAGTCCATGGAGCTATGCAGAGTCAGACATGACTAAGAGACTAATACATTTTATTAACAAGAGAGAATGGAAGCAAGATGATAGAGAACTGAAGGGAATGCCCAAGAGAAATACCTGTGTTTGAAAATCTGAATTTGCTCCTATTCCAAGTTAACTTGCTGCCAACAACCTTTAAGGATAATACTCATCAGTTGTAAAGGAAATGTGATTATACCTTGTGTAATGATGGGTTTGATCATATATCCACTGACCTTAAAAATGCATTTTTATAAGGTAGCTGTTATTTTCTGATATTTCATATTCATTTTGGAGAATTATATCCATGTGAATAACTCTTTCTGTCAAAAAATTTTAAAGTAAAAATTGGTATATCACCAAGAAATCTGAACACTATGGCAATAATAGCAGTTCTTGGTCTTTTTCCTTTCCTAAAATAAAGGCTTTCTTCTTAAAAATGTGTACTTCTTTAAAATTTTCTTTTGGTTAATACGGAAAAATATGGAGCAAATTCACTTAACATTACAGAAATGTGTATTTAAATGAACAGCTTTTATTTTCCTAATTTTAAGAATTTTCACATTTTAACACTATAATTAATTAACATCATTTCCTTTTCTTTCCTCTGCTTTCTTTCCTCACTTCCTTTTGTTTCTCTTTTTCACTTCCTCCTTCTTACAATTTTTCCTTTCTCTCTTACTTCCAGGTTCCCAATCTTCACTCACAAGAGATTTTGGAGATCTGACATAAGTCCTTTCAATATAATATAAAAATTAGGCACTGCATCAATAAAAGTTGAACAGAAAATTACATTTCATTTTTGAAAAATTAAGGTCATAATATCCACCAATGCTATTACATTTAAAAAATAATATTATATCATAACTATGAAGATTATTTGAAACAATTATATGTAAAATTCCATAAGTACAAGTATATATAATTTAATTCATTTATATATATGTATATACAAAACTGTCTAGAAGCTTTTTTTTCTCAACTTCAGCAAAGCTTTCTATTGAACAGATCTCCACTAAGTAGCTATTAAGCCATATTCAATATTAAAATATTACTACAAAATGAGAAACTAGATAAATATATACACATGCACACACTCTCATGTGATGGAATGGTGGTATTATCTAATGTCATGGTGATAATCAGACTGCAACAATAAGTGTATCAAATGAACACATTTTGTACCTTAAACTTACACAATGTTATATGCCAAATATATCTCAACAAAGTTGGGAAAATAAAGTTTTTGTGTAAACATTATTCTTACTTTTCGTAAAAGGCAGTTTATGAATAGCATGGTAAGTGTATAGTAAACTCCCCGAGACACTGCTGTACTGTTTTCCAAAGCAGCTGTTTAATTTTTCATTCATATAAGTATGTAAGTGATATCATACAATATGTAGTCTCCTTGTTTGACTTCTAGCAATTTATCTGGATTTATTATTGCTTTCCCTCCTAATGAAACTATGGTCTTTTTTTAATGTTTTATATATATATATATATATATATATATATAGAAAGAGAGAGAGAGAGAGAGAGAGACAGAGAGAGAGAAAGAGACAGAGGGACAGAGAGAGTGATACTGTGGTTTTGATTTGCATTTCTCTGATGGTTAGTGAATACTGTTTTGAGATATAGCTGATCAAAATTTTGCCAACATGAAATTGTTTCTTTTCTGTGTGTATCTTATTATTGAGTTACTAAAAGAAATCAAGAGCTCATTGGAGAAATTACTGATACTATGGCTGGAAAAAGAAAAATGTAAGATGAGCCTGAAGCAAGAAAGCAGTGCATAAACATAGAAGAATGGCAGTACATTAAAGGGACACAGGGATCAATCTGTGTCCCAATCACTAAAGCTGGAAGATCTGAACATAAAATAAATTGACTATAACCCAATGCATTAAATATATATACACAAGTTCAAATGATGTAAATAATTAAACAAATAAATCCAGAAGTGACAATTCTTCCTTATAGAATATTTCCAAACACTGTATATAGATATTCTCTCTCAATAATTGATAAATCAAAGGTCTAACTGTAGATGACATTTTATTACTTCATTCAACTGATAAATATTGAATAAATTTCTCATATTGTGTGCTGAGAAAGCAAAGATTAAAAAATATTACCTCTGACCTCATCAGGGAGATGCTAGCTTTTCCTTATAATTTTTATCTTTATGCTTTCCTTTATACAAAAAGTAATTTAAGGGCAGGAATGTATATCAGTAATTTTTAACCTTTAGCATTTTATTGCAAAGCCAGGCATACTAGCTCAGCAAATATTTAATAATGATTCTCATAAGAGTGAGAAATGAATAAAATCCAAAATTATTTATTTCATATCCCTGGTCTTCTTTCCTACAGTATGATTTAAGAAGGAACATGAGTGCTGACTTGAGCAGATATGCAACATACCTGTGTTGAGTAGAATTTCTGCTAAGCAATGCAAAACAAAACTACTCCTATTTAACATTTCTACTAAGATTTTTTGGAATATAGAAATTTTTAATATAATATCAGAATTCAGAAATTACCATAACATTGTAAATATATTTTTTCCTTAAAAAGTCCTTCATAAATGTGAAGTCTTGTTGACATTTGCTCAATTCATTATTTATCATTTTTCCAGAGATTATAGTATTAGACTTAAGACTAGGTATATAATACATATTTTATTATGTTTATATATATATTATAAATATATAAATATATTTGTATATATTTTATATATAAACATTTATATATATGTTCTATGTATAAAAATATAGAACATATTTTTATGTTCTGCATTTTACTGAATTCTGAAACTAAATTTTAATCTAAAATTAGTTTTAATAATTGCAACACATTTGAGAAAATATCAGATCATACCTATCTTTATTCTTTTCTTGGGTTTGCAGTATTTCACAATATTTTAAGAACTGATTTGCTAAAACATGTCCTTATGCTTAAAATTAATGACAGATAATATTAAAATTGAGATTCAATATGGTATTTTATTCTGCCAAAATACATTATATTCTCCATATTTGGTTAAATAATTTCACTGTATTTCTATTTTTATTCCCCAATGTAATAATATTTTGTTAATTTAATATAATGATATCTGCTTCTTCCTCTTTACCAGTAGTTATAACAAGTTAGACTAAGTCTAAACTCTAAAGTAATGAAGGATCTTGCACCTTTACTCCTATTCAACCATCAAAATGATTTTTTCTGTTAAGTATATATATGGTGAAGTATTTTGTGTTTATGTCATTTGTATGCATGTGTATAAGTATTTTTTTCCATATTCTCCAAGAATCTTTCTTAGTTGCCTCAGACATTTCAGACCCTGTTGAGTCTGGAGTAGCTTCAAGCAGAAAGAAAAAAAAAAAGCCCTACAGTTATTCATTTAAAAAGTATTAGTTTCACTTAAATTCCCCCCTAAAATCTTATATTTTTTAGAAAATTAAATGTTTTAACCTTTAAAATGGCATTTATTCCAGGACTGATTGAAAAGTCTTACAGACATTTGATTTTGTGGCCATCTATTGAAAAATAACCTAGTAATAACTTTTTACCTATGCTTTACTTTTTAAATATGACCTACAATATTGTTTCTAGCACTTATGTTCATGTACCTTTATATCTTTCTTACTTGGCACTATCCAGTGTCTTCACCATTTTCTATTAATACTGTCAATATCACCTTTCATGGAAAGGGATTTTTTATATTCTGCCAATTTCATTTTTAAGTTTGACTAGAGTGTTGTAACCTAACTGTCTAAAAGTCTAAGTTTACCTATTGTCTAATTTACATTCGTTTTCACTGATTGCAAAGCTTTTTTGTGGTAAATATGTGGCAGAACATTTTATCTTTTGGCAGTTAGAATAAAAGTAAATAAATAATTTCCCAAATGACCCACCATTATAAACATTTATTCTTTAATTTTGGCAGTTCTCATATAATCACTTACTTTTATTGTCAAACTATGATTTTATCCTGACATTGTTTGCAAGTAATCTTGGTGTTTTCCTTATTTCTGCATCAATTTTGAAGTTTCTTTTAGCATAAATATTCTTAAAGGAATTTGACCATTTGGACAATAGCATCTCTACAAATTTTTTTAGGTTTGGGCATATTATAAATTAAACTTCTTTGAGCATTTGTATATATAGACTTTTCTGTGAATATAACTTTATTTCTCTGAGATAAATGTCTATTACTGCAATTGTTGGAGTGTAAGTTGGTTATATGTTTAATTTTTTAGGAAAATGGAAAATTGTGTGTAGGGTAATTGTATCATTTTATACTCTCCCTGGCAGTTTATGAGTGATCAGCTTTGTTTGCATCTTTATAACAGAAGTTGGTGTTTTTACTACTGATATTCTTGTTTTGTTTCATTTTGTAGCCTTTCCGAGGAGTATGTAGTAATCTCCCTCGTGTTTTCAATTTAAGATTTTCTTAATGACTAATGATGTTTAACATATTTTAATGTGTTATTTCACCTCTAGATATATCTCTAGATCTACTTCTGTGAAAAATCTACACATATCTCTTGCCCATTTTCTTATTGGATTGTTTGGTTTTATACTGTTGAGTTTTTAAAGTTCTTTCTATATTTTACAAGTTTCTTGCTAAGCATGTGGCTTGTAACTTTATTGTCTCAGCCTACAGCATATCATTTATCCTCTTTACAGGGTTTTTGGATAGTGAAAGTTTTAA
This sequence comes from Odocoileus virginianus, assembly GCF_023699985.2. Lineage (NCBI taxonomy): Eukaryota > Metazoa > Chordata > Mammalia > Artiodactyla > Cervidae > Odocoileus > Odocoileus virginianus. The sequence goes on along the minus strand of NC_069675.1, from coordinate 32,915,500 downwards.
ATTTTGATGATGTCCAATTTATCAAGGTTTTTTTTAAATGGGTTACACTTTTGATAGAAGTCTCATTATTTTACCAGTAAAACCTTGAAGATTTTATGTTTTTCCTAAAATTTTCATAGTTTTAGTCTAAGTTGGTCATCCACTTTGAGTTCACATCTGTATACGGTACAGCATTTGGTTTAAGCTTTCTCTTTTGTCTATGGATGACCAGTGGCTCCATCACTATTTGCTAAAAATACTGTCCCTTCTCCATTTGGTACATTTGTCAAAAATCAGAAATTTGTTGGATTTACTTCTGCAGGTCCATTGCTAAGATCTCCATTCTATACCACTGATCTTTTTGTGTATTTCTTTTATCAATACCACAATCTTGACTATGGATTTACATACAGAATGTTGCAACAGATTAGACTGATTCCTTCCCCTTTATTCATTTTCTAAATAATTTGAGCTATTCTAATTCTTTTGAGTTTTGATATATATTTTAGAAAAATCAATATCTATAAAAATTCTCACTGGGAATTTGATGAGAATTACATTAATGCTGTGTATTTATTTGAGAACAACTAACATCTTTACCATGTTTTCCAATCTATAAGCACAAAATCACTTTCCTTTTTGACCTATGTACACCCATGTTCAGGAAGTGCAGAGAAGCCTATACAGGATAAATCCTGAGTGATCTGGACTATTACTCAGCCATAAAAAGAACAAATAATTCCATTTGCAGCAACATGGATGGACCGAGAGATTGTCACACTGAGTGAAGTAAGTCAGACTGAGAAAGACACATATCATATGATATCGCTTATATGTGGAATCTAAAAAAAAATGGTACAAATGAACTTACTTACAAAACAGAACTAGAGTCACAGATGTAGCTATGGTTACCAGGGGCGGGTGGGGGGAGGTTTGGGAGAGGGGGATAAATTGGGAATTTGGGATTGACATATATACCCTGCATGTGTGTATGCTAAGCGGTGACAGTCATGTCTGACTATTTGCGACCCAATGGATTGTAACCTGCCAGTCTCCTCCTTCCATGGGATTCTTCAGGCAAGAATACTGTAGTGGGTTTCCATGCCCTGCTCCAGGGGGTCTTCCTGACCCAGGGATCAAGCCCAGGTCTCTTGCATTGCAGGTGGATTCTTTACCACTGAGCTACTAGGAAAGCCCCATACATACTCTACTATACATAAAATAAACTAATAAGAATCTACTGTAGAGCACACAGAACTCTACTCAGGACTCTATAACAACTTATATGGAAAAGGAATTTAAAGAAGGGTGGATATATGTATATGTATAACTGATTTGGGCTTCCCTGGTGGCTCAGTGGTAAAGAAAAGTGAAAGTTGCTCAGTTGTGTCCGACTCTTTGCGACCGCATGGACTGTATAGTCCATGGAATTCTCCAGGCCAGAATACTAGAGTGGGTAGCTTTTTCCTTCTCCAGGAGATCTTCCCAATCCAGGGATCGAATCAGGGTCTCCTGCATTACAGGCAGATTCTTTACCAACTGAGCTAAAAGAGAAGCCTAAGAATACTGAAGTGGGTAGCCTATCCCCTCCCTAAAGATTCTTCCCAACCCAGGAATCACACCAGGGTCTCCTGCATTGCAGGAGGATTCTTTACCAATTGAGCTATGAAGGAAGCCCTACGGTAAAGAATCTGCCTGCCAATGAAGGAATCATGGGTTCAATCCCTGGGTCAGGAAGGATCTCCTGGAGAAGGAAATGACAATCCACTTCAATATTCTTTCCTAGGAAATGCCATGGATAGAGGACCCTGGTGGGCTACAGTCCATGAGGTCACAAAAGAGTTAGACACAACTTAGCGACTAAAAAGAATTACTAGCTCACTCTGCTGTACAGCAGAAACTAACTCAACATTATAAATCAACTACTCCAATAATTTGTTTTCAAATGATGAAGTCTTAGCACCAACAGTGATTTTAGAAATAGTTCTTATATTATTGTTGATTTGTGCCTATCCTGCTGTCATCTTGTCATTTCTTCTAAAGGTATGCTTATGAACTTATTTCATGCTCCACCCTTTCAAGCCAATTTATTCAATGAAAGACTAACCAAAATTGGAAAAACTTGTAAGGTGTTTATTAACCATTAAGAGCACTAAATTAACATTATCTGATATGTAACAAAACAGTGAATTCATTAAGCACTTGAGAACATGTGAAAAGTGAAAGTCATGTTGACTCTTTGGGATCCCATGGACTTTGGGATCCCATCCCTTCCAGGCTCCTCTGTCCATGGGATTCTTCAGACCAGAATACTGGAGCAGGTATCCATTCCCTTCTCCAATGGATCTTCCCAGCTCAAGGACTGAGCCCAGTTCTTCCGCATTGCAGGCGGATTCTTTACTGTCTGAACCACCAGGGAAGCAGTTCCGGCATTGGCTTAATAACACAGAAAACACAGAACGCTATTGGTTACTGTTTGTGCTTATTATGTCACTTTCCTTCACTATTATATGCTAAATTCATGAGAGTTTCCCCTTATTCTTCATGAAGTATATCACCCTCGCACCTAAGTACACATCTTTATGTTTAAAATTCCATTATTTATAGGTTGAATAGTATGCCATATCCAGCTTCAGAAACATATATGTTTTAATTTTTTTTTTACTATTTCTATAGGAATACTAATTTTTCTCCAAGTTATTTTAGTGGCAGGAGGAGTAAAGCAGTTCTTTGGTATATCCTCCACAAAGTTTAAATATGCACTTTTTACTATTTAGTTCATAAACTAAATATTTGATGCCTCATGTGTATTTTTCATTTTGAACAAATTAAGCAAAAATCTAAAGTCCATATTGGAATAAAATTATCATACTAAATTTTATGTTACTTAGTTTTTGGTGCCATGTGAATAAATCCGTTAACATGTATGACCTTGTTGGAGATAACTGCAAAGAGAAGCAGGCTGCTAATTAACTATTTTCAAATTGATGTATCACCTCCATGTGGCTTTCTATGAAAGTTTACAATAAAGGTGAAAGTCAATGGCAGTCTGACCAGGCATGAATAGTGACACAGATCAAGAATGCCATTTTACATTCATAAACCAAAACAGCATCAAAGGGTTCTTTGAGAAGCAAAGACTTTAGGTTTGGAGGCCTCAGAAAATCCATTTGATGATATGTTTTACTGACCCCTGAGGAAAAGGATCAAAAAACAGTAGAGATGCAGGAAATTACCATTTACTTCATAAATGCTACCTCCTAGGCTTTAGAGGGAAGGGCAAATGAACATCACAACAGTCCTTTAATCTAGAAATGAGTAAGAATAGTAATCAAGATAGCTGAGAAAACTAGTAAAGTTAAAATTACCTTCACTCTAAATGGGGATTTAGAATTTACCTATTGAGGAGGTTATAATATGACATGAATTCATAGGTCTATTGGAAATGAGAAGTCAAATAGAAATATAAGAAATCATCTATAATGAGACATATACACACAATAGTATCTCATTATAAAGTTGTGAATAAAAAAATAAACATTTAAAAATATTAATACTAATTTTTTGCTATTTTTCAGTGTATTAATGGACAGTAAAATAATTACAGAAGAATAGGTGGTAAGATAAAAAGGATGAGAATGAAATAAAAAATGGGAAAATATTAAAAGAGAGGATCAAAGAAAAGGGGGAGGAGTTGCCTACCTACTGTGCTGTGTGTCACTTCAGTTGTGTCTGACTCTTTGTGACCCTATGAACTGCAGCCCACCAGAATAGTGGAGTGGGTTACCATTTTCAGGAATGGGAAAGAAATGAGAATAGAAAGGACAAATACAGAAGGTAAATGAAGATTTGTTTACTATGAACCATTTGTACTGTAATCACATTTGTTAGTTCTCTATTTTCTTGAATTACTGGTTATTCTGTATTAACAGTTATCCTTACCCTTTGAAAATCTAATTAACTCAACAACACAGCTCTACAACTGTTCTTTATCTTTAAACACATTTTCAGGTCCCACATTGAATAACAATGCTAGAAAACTAATCCTAGTTTCTAGTTTTAAGGTTATTATATTTTCAAAGCTTTTCCATTTAATGTTAAATACTGGTTATATCTCTAGAAAATATTTATTCATGGAAAAATTTCATAAAACATAAAGGACTACATAATTTTTTGTAGGCATTTTTTGAACTTTTATAAATTCTGATCGTAAAAACATACTTTCATTAAAAGATATATGACAGCTAATAAAAAGCATATGGAAAAATACCATTTCCAACTCAGTTAAATAAAATAACTTTAATACCCCTGGGCTTTTCAATTAGGATCATAATAATATGTAACTACTATTGTTATTATTTATGTAGTAGACATGCTTTCAAGTGCTTTACATATATTAGCATGTTATAAACCAATACAAGTTTAGGAGGTAGGTATTTTTGTTTTCATTTTATAGGGCAGTACACTAAAATATTAGGAGATCTTAAACTAAGCCAAGGATACACAGTGAGTAAGAAGCAGTCCTAAATTGAAAAACTTCTGGACTCCTTGTCCTTAGTCACAGAAAATCATTATTTTAAAACTTGTCAACATATTTAAACAATAAGCATTCTGATCCTTATTCTGTCTGACTACGTGGTAGTTATTACACCTCAAATTATTTTATACCAGTCTGTGAGTCAACACATTTATTTGTAAAATGCCTAAATATTGAAAACAGATCTTCATAAGGATAAAGGGGTAAAGGGAAGCACAAAACAAATGACATACACTTATTATATATACATTATCCATGCTTGATATTAATATTTGCCCATAAAATTCAAATCAGGTCAGTTCAGTTGCTAGTAGTGTCCGACTCTTTGCAACCCCATGGACTGTAGCACGCCAGGTCTCCCTGTCCATCACCAACTCCCGGAGTTTACGCAAACCTATGTCCATTGAATTGGTGCTGCCATCCAACAAATTCATGCTCTTTCGTCCCCTTATTTTCCCACCTTCAACCTTTCCTGGCATCAGGGTCTTTTCCAGTGAGTCAGTTTTTCGAATCAGGTGGTCCAAGTATTCGAGTTTCAGCTTCAGCATTAGTCCTTCCAATAAACACCCAGGACTGATCTCCTTTAGGATGGACTGGTTGGATCTCTTTGCTGTCCAAGGGACTTTCAAGAGTCTTCTCCAACTTCACAGTTCAAAAGCATCAGTTCTGCGGTGCTCAGCTTTCTTTATACTCCAACTCTCACATCCATACACAACTACTGGAAAAACCATAGCTTTGACTAGACGGAAATTTGTTGGCAAAGTAATGTCTCTGCTTTTTAATATGCTATCTAGGTTGGTCATAGCTTTTCTTCCAAGGAGTAAGTGTCTTTTAATTTCATGGCTGCAGTCACTATCTGCAGTGCTTTTGGAGCCCCCAGAAATAAAGTCTTCCACTGTTTCCCAATATATTTGCAATGAAGTGATAGGACCGGATGCCATGATCTTAGTTTTCTGAATGTTGAGTTTTAAGCCAACTTTTTCACTCTCCTCTTTCACTTTCATCAAGAGGCTCTTTAGTTCTTCTTCATTTTCTGCTATAAGGGTGGTGTCATTTGCATATGTGAGATTATTGATGTTTCTTCTGGCAATCTTGATTCCAGCTTGTGCTTCCTCCAGCCCAGCATTTCTCATGATGTACTCTGCATATAAGTTAAATAAACAGGGTGACAATATACAGTATTGACTCACTCCTTTCCCAATTTGGAACCAGTCTGTTGTTCTATGTCCAGTTCTAACAGTTGATTCCTGACCTGCATACAGATTTCTCAAGAGGTAGGTCAGGTAGTCTGGTATTCTCATCTCTTGAAGAATTTTCCACAGTTTGTTGTGATCCACACAGTCAAAGGCTTTGGCACAGTCAATAAAGCAGAAATAGATGTTTTCTTCTGGAACTCTCTTGCTCTTTCAATGATCCAGCAGATGTTGGCAATTTGATCTCTGGTTCCCCTGCTTTTTCTAAAATCAGTTTGAATATCTGGAAGTTCATCATTCATGTATTGTTGAAGCCAGGATTGGAGAATTTTCAGCATTGCTTTACTAGCATATAAGATGATTGCAACGCTTTGGTAGTTTGAACATTATTTGGCATTGCCTTTCTTTGGGATAAGAATGAAAACTGACCTTTTCCAGTCCTGTGGCAACTGCTGAGTTTTCTAAATTTGCTGACATATTGAGTGCAGCACTTTCACATCATCATCTTTTAATATTTGAAATAGCTCAACTGAAATTCCATCACTTCTAGTAGTTTTGTTTGGTAGTGATGCTTCCTAAGGCCCACTTGATTTCACATTCCAGGGTGCCTGGCTCTAGGTAAGTGTGTAATCTCTGGGTTGCGAAGATCTTTTTTGTACAGTTCTGTGTATTCTTGCCACCTCTTCTTAGTATCTTCTGCTTCCGTTACGTCCATACCATTTCTGTTCTTTATTGAGCCCATCTTTGCATGAAATGTTCCCTTGGTATCTCTAACTTTCTTGAAGAGATCTCTAGTCTTTCCCATTCTATTGTTTCCCTCTATTTCTTTGCACTGACCATTGAGGAAGGCTTTCTTATCTCTCCTTGCTATTCTTTGAAATTCTGCATTCAAATAGGTATATCTTTCCTTTTCTCCTTTCCTTTTTGCTTCTCTTCTTTTCACAACTGTTTGTAAGCCCTCCTCACACAGCCATCTTGCTTTTTTGCATTTCTTTTCCACGGGGATCTTCTTGATCCCTGTCTCCTATACAATGTCTCAAACCTCCATCCTTAATTCATCAGACACTCTGTCTATCATATCTAGTCCCTTAAATCTATTTCCCAGTTCCATTGTGTAATCGTTAGGGATTTGATTTAGGTCATATCTGAATGGTCTAGTGGTTTTCCCTATTTCCTTCAATTTAAGTTTGTATTTGTGAATAAGGAGTTCATGATCTAAGTCAGAGTCAGCTCCCAGTCTTGTTTTTGCTGACTGCATAGAGCTTCTCCATCTTCGGCTGTAAAGAACATAATCAATTTGATTTTGGTGTTGACCATTTGTTGATGTCCATGTGTAGCCTTCTCTTGTGTTGGTGGAAGAGGGTGTTTCCTATGACCAGTGTGTTCTCTTGGCAGAACTCTATTAGCCTTTGCCGTGCTTCATTCTGTACTCCAAGGCCAAATTTGCCTGTTACTCCAGGTGTTTCCTAATTACCTACTTTTGCATTCCAGTCCCCTATAATGAAAAGGACATCTTTTTGGGGTGTTAATTTTAGAAGGTCTTGTAGGTCTTCATAGACCCATTCAACTTCAGCTTCTGCAGCATTATTCATTGAGACTTAGACTTGGATTACCATGATATTGAATGGTTTGCCTTGGAAGCGAACAGAGATCATTCTGTCGTTTTTGAGATTGCATCCAAGTCCTGCGTTTCAGACTCTTTTGCTGACTATGATGGCTACGCTACTTCTTCTAAGGGATTCTTGCCCACAGTAGTAGATACAATGGTCATTTGAGTTAAATTCACTCATTCAGTCCATTTTAGTCAGCTGATTTCTAAAATGTCGATGTTCACTCTTACCATCACCTGTTTGACCACTTCCAATTTGCCTTGATTCATGGACCTAACACCCAAGGTTCCTATGCACTATTATTCTTTACAGCATCAGACCTTGCTTCCATCACCAGTCACATCCCACAACTGGTGCTGTTTTTGCTTTGGTTCCATCTCGTCATTCTTTCTGGAGTTATTTCTCCACTGATCTCCAGTAGCATGTTGCGTGGCACTGGAGTGGATGAGCGGTGGCTGCCCGGCACTAGAGCAGTGAGCAGCAAATGGCTAAGAGGAGATACCCTACGTCCAAGGTCAGGAGTGGGGTCCGTGAGGAGATACCCCATGTCCAAGGTCAGAGAAACCCCAGTAAGATGGTAGGCACTGAGTAAGGGCAGGCAGACAGAAACCACAATCACAGAAAACTAACGAATTTAATCACATGAACCACTACCTTGTCTAACTCAATGAAACTATGAGCCATGCTGTGTAGGGCCACCCAAGACAGACGGGTCATGGTGGAGAGTTCTGACAAAATGTTGTTCACTGGAGAAGGGAATGGCAAACCACTTCAGTATTCTTGCCTTGAGAACCCCATGAACAGTATGAAAAGGCAAAAAAATAGGACACTGAAAGATGAACTCTCCAGGTTGGTAAGTGCCCAACATGCTACTGGAGATCAGTGGAGAAATAACTCCAGAAAGAAAATTCAAATAGATGGGTCAATTTCAATACATGATAGAAGAACACTTAACCATCTCTCTGAGACATTTATGGTATAATTAGATCCTCAACTAGAATTGTTTTATATCAGAAAGGACACTAATGTAAAATCAGAAAATCTGAGCTTTCTTTCCAGTTCTGCCAGTGTGTTGGTAGACATGCTGGATATATAAAGCCCTATCATTCTGTTTGTTCATCTCTGATTTGGGGATGACCTAGTAAAGTAGTATTCATCTGCACTACATCTGTGTTCCTGTGATTACCAACATTAAGTATGGTCCCTTGAAAAACAAAGGCAGTTTCTTAAGTTAAAAATAAAATTTAAAAACGGTCAAACCCTAAACTAAATCTTAGGATACATGCTAATAGCAAAGGTTGATTTCAGAACCAGATTAACTTGTTTTTATTTCTATCCATATGGCACTGAATATAATTCCATGGTCTGTCTCAGCTGTATCTGATCCATATAAATACACTTAATGAAAGGAGCATCTTTATGAATGAGGATGTTAGCAATCCATTTTGGCTTCTCGTCAGTGAAGGAGAAAGATATATAATCATATAAGTGACTTGAGCAAGTTTTAGATGTGGAGGGATAAATTAACAGATATTAAGATAGATGTTTATGGTTGCCTTTGTGATAACAGATAACACCTGTCATCACTGGCTGTAGTAGATGTAGCTAATTGAATGCCTGTTCATACTCAGTTTTCTATTCTCTACTGCAGAGCCAGGCTCAGTTCAGTTTGGTTGCTCAGTCATGTCTGACTCCTTGTGACCACATGGACTGCAGCACACCAGGCTTCCCTGTCTGTCACCAACTCCCAGGGCGTGTTCAAACTCATGTCCATTGAGTCAGTAATGCCATCCAACCACTCCATCCTCTGTTGTCCCCTTCTCCTCCTGACTTCAATCTTTCCCAGCAACAGGGTCTTTTGCAAAGAGTCAGTTTTTCACATCAGGTGGCCAAAGTGGAGTTGCAGCTTCAGCATCAGTCCTTCCAATGAATATTCAGGACTCATTTCCTTTAGAATTGGCTGATTTGATCTGTTTGCAGTCCAAGGATGCTCAAGAGTCTTCTCCAACACCACAGTTCAAAAGCCTCAGTTCTTCGGTGCTCAGCTTTCTTTAAAGTCCAACTCTCACATCCATACATGACTACTGGAAAAACCATAGCTTTGACTAGATGGACCTTTGTCGGCAAAGTAATGTCTCTACTTTTTAATACAGTGTCTAAGGTTGGTCATAGCTTTTCTTCCAAGGAGCAAGTATCTTTTAATTTCAGGGCTGCAGTCACCATCTGCAGTGATTTTGGAGCCCCCCAAAATAAATGTGCTGATTCCATTGTTTCCACATCTATTTGCCATGAAATGATAGGACTGGAGGCCATGATTTTAGTTATTTGAATCTTGAGTTTTAAACCGTTTTTTCACTCTCCTCTTTCACTTTCATCAAGAGGTTCTTCAGTTCCTCTTTGCTTTCTGCCATCAGGGTAGTGTCATCTGCACATCTGAAATTATTGATACTTCTCCTGGCAATCTTAATTCCAGTTTGTGCTTCATTCAGCCCAGCATTTCGCATGATATACTTTTCATATAAGTTAAATAAGTAGGGTGACAATATACAGCCTTGACATATCCCTTTCCCAATTTGGAATCAGTCCGTTGTTCCACATCTGGTTCTAACTGTTGCTTCTTGACCTGCATACAGATTCCTCAGGAGGCAGGTAAGGTGTCTGGTATCTCTATGCGTATCTATTGCCATTAGTGTCAATGCATATCTACTGCCAACAGATATGCCAATAATGCATAGTCAATGCATATCTATTGCCATTAATGATAGCTAATTTTCATGAGTCAGAATTTTCATATAACTTCACTTCAACAAATATTTCCCTATGTTTTAACAGTATATAAAATTTTGCCTAAAACTTCAGTGCTTTTAAAAATAATTTTAAAGCTCACTCACTTGACCTGTGTGTTTAAAGTTAAGAACTTCTTCTTACAGATTTTATTATTGGGCTTTTGTTGACAGAAGATTGGAGAAATTTTCATGCTTGGTGAACTTCATTTCAAATGCATTTAATTATAAGAAAATGAATTTTAGTTCATCCCAATGAGAAGTATGCTTGGGAAAGCAGGGAAACTGATAGAGGAGGAGGAGGTAGCATACAAACTGTGTCACATAGTAGCACCTCGGGAAATCAAGATGTGACAAAACTAGAAACTGCTCAGAGTCTGTATGAACACCATGGGTTTGTAACCCTTGATTTGAGATGCTGCTTCCAAAGTAAATTTGGGAAAACAGGATTTGCATAAGGCCTTCTAAAATCAAAGAGGAAGGATAGAAATTATACACATATTTTATCCCTCTCCATTCCTTCCTATAACAATTTAGAGAATCTCCCTTCTGAAAAGTTCTATCAATTAGAAATTTTATATTTTGGCAACTTGTTGGATTTCACAGTATTGGTTGACTGGGATAGAGGGCCAAGAGAGTCCCGAACTAACTAAAACGATGTATAAGATGGAATGCTAAATTACAAATATAAAGAAAGTAACATGGAGACATAGAAAACAGAGAAAAATTAATTTTTTCTAGGATGATCAGAAGAATTTTAATAAAGCAGGTGTTTAAGCAAAGTTTGTAAGGGTTGGTGGAAAATACTTCAGGTTGTGATGACTGTGAATCAATTCTCTATGAAGTAAGTAAAGATCTAGCACATAATAGTGATAAATCAAATTGACCTAATAGCCTAAAATTTTTGTCACATCCTTTCATTACATCATTTATTTAGTTATATTTCAGATTCCATAATCAGGAGATGGTATCTATGACCTTGCATCTTATTTTTGAGTTTGACCACATGTCTAGCTTTGACTTATTGTAAGCAAATGTCACATAAAAAGAGCTTGAGGAAGTGAGTGTCTGTTTCTGGAGCAAGCAAGATAAATATTTTTGGCCAATGTCTATTCAATTAATTTCATTTTCACATTTGCATGTGCTGTGGACACAGCAATAAGCATAGTCCCTATCTCTATTGATTTTATGATTATGATAAACTTGTGTCAAGGTGGTTATTATCTTGTTAAGGAAAAAAAATCATCAGAAACAATCAAAGACAGAAATGAATGCAAAGGATCCAGGGAGCCTATGTTCTCTTGTCATAATTGGTCTTTATCTTTTAAGTTATAAATTTAATTTTATAGATAGAGTTGTTGTTTAGTCACTAAGTCATTTCCAACTCTTTTGCGACCCTATGAACTGTAGTCTGCCATACTCCTCTGTTCGTGGGATTTCCCAGGCCAGAATGCTTGAGTGTGGTTGCCATTTCCTTCTCCAGGGGATCTTCCTGACCCAGTGATTGAATCTGCCTCTCCCGTATTGTCAGGAGGATTCTTTATCACTGAGCCACCAAGGAAATCCACAGAGAATAGTGTTGCTCAAACTTTAACATTAATGAAAATCAGTAGATGTTGGATGCGGTACCAGATTCCAAATTTCTAACAAGCTCCCAGGTGATGGTCATGCTTGATATGGATTGACTTACGAGGCTTTTTCAAGTTTTTATTTTAAAGATAACAGAAAATACATCATTGCAAAATTAAATTCAGGGAACAGATCATATTCTTTACATTTCTTCACAGACAGAGTTCTTCAAACTTATTTTCAAAAGTCTAAGAGCTATTGAACTGTGTGTCTCATTGTTGATGATGTCTTAAAAAAAAAAAAAAAAACTATCGCCTGGAAGATCAGGTAAAACTATTACCTTATAATCAAATATTGTTAGGTGTCATTAATACCCATGTTTCCTATAACTTCCTAATTTATACCTAAAGTCTAGACTTTTCCAGTACTCTTCATGCCTCAGCTTTTGTCCCTGTCAATCTATTCTCATAGGAAAAGACCTGGAGCACCCTGCTAAAAACTTTCAAAATTTCTCCCATTTCACTTGCTATTACCTACATACCATCGCATCATCTTGCCTTCTTTATTCTTTTTACTCAATTTGCTCACTGTACAGTAATATCTCTCTGTTAAACCTCAAGCAAATGTAGGCACAGACTACTTTATTCCTCGCAACTACTCTTTCTTCTTCCCCATATAGTTCTCTCCTTAACCTTTGGATCCTGGCTCAGGTTGACCAACCCATATAAAGTTACAACTACCCTTTCCTAACATTCCTTATCCCTCATCACTGCTTTATTTTTTTTCAAGTGGGCATCACCTTATATTACACTACATTTTGAGTTTAATGTTTAATATCATTTATCTCAATATAAAGTAAACCCTATAAAGCCAGGATTTTAGTATGTTTTTGTTCACTATATTTTTCCCCTAGAATCCTACCTAATGTAGTAGTTTTAAAAAAATACTACAATTTTTAAAGCATGTACATTATAAATAAATATATAAATTAATGCTATCTAAAATCAACAACAACAAAAATTATTTAACATAAAGAATTGGTCTCTAACTCTACTGTATATATTTATATTTTTGGCATTGCCTTCATGGTCTTTAGTATTTTTGTATCTTTGTGCATTAGTAAATAGGCATCCTTAGGAAAGGATTCTAGTAATTCTATGGCTCTATCTCTGACCTGCTACCAATAGGGGCTTTAAAGAATTCAACTCTTGTCAAAATATTTGTAGTTAATTGGTTATCAAATAATTTTGAAAAGAGTGAATTTTTTAACATTTAAATTTTTTTCAGATCATTTTTTTTTCCTCTTGTTTTAAGAAAGTCTATCTTTTGTGGTGTTAGCATTAATCATCTTGGGTTTGCTGGCAGTAGACTGACTGTTTGGTTCCTTTGGAGAATATATCCTGTTATTCCACTTATACTTTTCCACTGCTTTGGGATTTCACTTTTCTTTTTCTTCCATGTGTATGTGTGTATGTTCTTTTAAAAGAAGAAAAAACTTGTTTTTAGTCATTGGAATGAGCCAAAGTGGGCCAAATCAGCTTCTGGTGACTTCTCCTAACCTGAGACAAGGCTAACTTGTTAAAATTTCATTTAGATGAAAATATCTTGTCTTCAGGGCTTCCCAGGTAGCTCAATGGTAAAGAATCTGCCTGCGAAGCAGAAGACACAAGTTTTATTCTTGGGTCGGGAAGATCCCCTGGAGAAGAAAATGGTAATCCACTCCAGTATTCTTGCCTGGAAAATTCCATGGACAGAGGAGCCTGGCCGATTACAGTCCATAGGGTTGCAAAAGAGTTGGACATGACTTAGCCACTAAACCACCACCACCACCACACGATCCCTGTTTTCATTTATTTCCACCACCAAGTGTGTGTGTGTGTGTGTGTGTGTCGAGGGGTATGTGCAGAGGCATGTGTGAGTAGAGAAGCAAGCAGGAATTAACTAAAGAAAAAATGTTTTTGGCACAAATTTTACTCCCAGAACAAACATTATTAGTAAACTGTTTCTCCTTAAGTAAGCAAAGAATTTCTAATGTAGTTTCTAAAAACTAATTGACTTGATGAGATCTGGTTTTTTTTCAAGATGTACCAGATTTCTAGTCCTTACCATCTGCTAAGCCAATTGGTAGCAAATAAAAATATAGCTGTGAAAATGAATACAAATACTGATTAATTAACCTTCAGTCAAGTGCCTGGAGACCTTATGACTTCCTCCTATTCTTAGATCTAAAGCCATAGCCTTTTTTTATGTATTTGTCATCAGAGTTGAAATTCTTTACTCTTTCCTATTCCAGAAAGGGTATAAGAGAGCTTCAAGGAAAAGGCTAATTTAAGCTTAATATTCCTACCAGATTTACTGGAAGAACCTAGAAAGTAATTCAGTTTCACCAGTTCTATAATTAGAATGATAGGAAAGTCCTTTTATTCCACAAAGAGCTGTCATTTCTTTCCTTCATCTTTTTCTTTATCAGAACTAAAATACATAACTGAAAGAACTGAAGATGTGACAAAAATACATTGACCCTGTTTAATATTGAGGGCATTTATATTAATTTATTTACTTATTATAGTAGGAATAGGAAACAAATCATCAGCTATGCATCCAGATATTTTGGTGACCAAATATCTGGGATATTTGATAAAGTATAGAGATATTTAATTTGTTCCTGTTTTGTAAAATAGGTCAGCTCAGTTGGCTCACTGTGGTTGTTCAGATAATAAAATTTTGACACAGCATAGTGGACTGCCTCTTAGTACTTGTTTACTGCTCTGTCTATATTGGAACATTTTATCCTTAATCTCCTGCAACATTTGTTTATCGAGCTTACTTTTATTTCTGATTATTTCTCTTTTTGTTGATCATTTCTCTATATATACATATTTTTTCATCTAAAATTGTAGAAACCAGATTCATACTACCTTATAAATTTAATTAGTTCACAAAAGTCTTCTTCCCTGATGGCTCAGACGGTAAGAATACACCTGCAATGAGAGAGACCTGGGTTAGATCCCTGGATTGGGAAGATCACCTGGAGAAGGAAATGGCTTCCACTCCAATATTCTGGCCTGGAAAATTCTATGGACAGAGGAGGCTGTCAGGCTACAGTCCATGGGGTCCCAAAGAGTCAGACAGGACTGAGTGACTCACTTTTCACAAGTGTGTGTCAGTCACTCTATTGCATCCAACTCTTTGCGACCCCAGAGACTGTAGCCTTCAAGGCTCCTTTGTCTGTGGAATTCTCCAGGCAGGAATACTGGAGTGGGTTGCCATTCCCTTCTCCAGGGGATCTTCCCAACCCAGGGATCAAACTCTGGTCTCATACATTGAAGGAATAGTCTTTACCATCTGAGCTAAATTGTAGAAACCAGATTTGTTAGATCTTATAAATTTAATCTGCTCACAAGACACTTGGTAAATATTTCCTTCATTAAAACTCACTCTGTATTTGTCATATTATACAGTCTTCATAATTACTCTTCAAAAAGTTCCTAGAACTATGAGATAGCCAAGTCTTAATGAATCTTATATAATTCAGTTCAACAAATCTCAAGGAATTTGAAGTTCACAGAATTTAAATAAGTTCTTGCTGAAATTCATAGGCTAGTTAGTTATTTAAGACAGCATGAAACAAAGCTGCAAGACAACATTACATTAAAAATAATTAGTACTGTTAAAGTCAAACACAAGTGGAGACCAGACTTAAAAATTCTCTGAGCAGAAAAAATCAGTTTAGCCAAAAAGCTTTTGCAAGACAAGTGAGGCTAACTTGATTTGGGTCACTTCTCTTGCTTATGTCTCTGACAGTGAAAAGTGAAACTTAAACTGTTCCCCCAAACTGATACAAGGTAACTCAATTCCCTTTAAGAAAATTCTAAAATTCAAACCAATCTGAAGAACAGTCACAGCCTATACAATATATAAACTGTTCACCACATCCCATGTGTCTTGGTTTGAGTGCTCCCAGTTTATAAACTCTTTTTAGTGTGTGCACAATAATTTTTTACTAATTATTACTTCAGTGATTCACTGCTCTTACTTCTTTTTTTCTCAATTTTTGATTATATAAACAGGCCATCTTTTTTGAAATGTTGTGTTTATTCTCAAGTAATGACTTGGGAATATAGTTGTGTGTGTTAGCCACTCAGTTGTGTTCAACTCTATGGGATCCCATGGACAGTTACCCACCAGGCTTCTCTGTCCATGGGATTTTCCAGGCATGAAAACTGGAGTGGATTGCCATTCCCTCCCCCAGAGGATCTTCCCTACCCAGGGATTGAACCCAGGTCTCCTGCATTGCAGGCAGACTCTTTACCATCTGAGCCACAAGGGAAGCCATGGGGAATATAGTTATATCTATCCATAAAAAGACAATATTTGTGATGCATGATCAACTCAAAGTTTTTTTGTCCTAGAGGATTATGTCTCGGGAAAGAACAATGACAAAGAATAAACAAAAACTTTAAAAATCATTACTGCATTAATAGTACATAAACATTTTAGACTATTCTGCTATAAATCTTGGGATTGATTTTAGCATGTTAGTTTATCTATATTTTTGCTAATGGGCATTTAGTACCTATGGACTTCCCTGGTGGCTAAGCAGTAAAGAATCTGCCTGCAATGCCAGAGACGTGGGTTTGATCCCTGGTTTGGAAGATTCCCTGGATAAGGAAATGGCAACCCACTGCAGTATTCTCGCCTGAGAAATCCCCCAGACAGAGAAGCCTGGTGGGCTACAGTCCACTGGGGTTGCAAAGAATGGGATGTGACTGAGTGACTGAGCACAGCACAGTCTCTCTTTAAAACAAATATTTCTTTCTTGTACTACGGTCAATCATAATTCTTAAGTAATCTTCGGATTTTTGCCTCTAACTCTCTCTTCCGCAGAACATACTTTTGGTTTTACCTGAATTTGTGTCTCCTGAATTGCAATTCTTAAAACCCCAAATAAAGACCTTTCTACTTTGCAGGCTTGATACTGATTATTGCTCAAGAACACCAAGTCACTGTTTGCTTAACATAAGTATCTCTAAGATTATATACTGATCTAGATTAAGGGCTTGCCTGACACCTCAGTTGGTAAAGAATCCACCTGGAATGCAGGAGACCCCGGTTCAATTCCTCAGTCAGGAAGATCTGTTGGAGAAGAGATAGGCTACCCACTCCAGTATTCTTGGGCTTCCCTTGTGGCTCAGCTGGTAAAGAATCCACCTGCAATGCAGGAGACCTGGGTTGGATCCCTGGGTTGGGAAGATCCCCTGAAGAAGGGAAAGGCTGCCCATTCCAGTATTCTGGCCTGGACAATTCCATGGGCTATACAGTCCATGGGGGTCTCAAAGAGTTGGACACAACTGAGTGACTTTCACTTAACTTCAATATAGAAGACAGATGCATTTACCATACAAGAGAATAAACATCCATAGCGATTAATTCTTTTCTGAAATATCCTTCCCACCATGGCTTCCCTGTTGTTTTTCTTTACTTCTATTTATCCTTTAGGACTTGACTTGGACCTCAACTTTTTAGGGATGTATACCAAGATACATATCTTTTTTCCTTTTTATACTGTTCATGGGGCCCTCAAGGTAAGAATACTGAAGAGGTTTGCCATTCCCTCCTCCAGTGGATCACATGTTTTTCAGAACTCTCCACTATGACCCATCTGTTTTGGGTGGCCCAACACAACATGGCTCATAGTTCCATTGAGTTAGACAAGGCTATGGTCCATGTGATCAGTCTGATTAGTTTTCTCTGATTGTGGATTTCTTTCTGTCTGCCCTCTGATGGATAAGGATAACAGGCTTAAAACTCAATATTCAAAAAACTAAGATTATAGGATCTGGTCCCATCACTTCATGGCAGATAGATGGGTAAACAATGAAAAAAGTGACAGACTTTATTTTTGAGGGGGGGCCTCCAAAATCACTGTGGATGGTGACTGCAGCCATGAAATTAAAAAATACTTGCTCCTTGGAAGAAAAGCTATGACCAACCTAGACAGCATATTAAAAAGCAGAGACATCACTTTGCCGACAAAGGTCTGTCTAGTCAAAGCTATTCTTTGTCCAGTAGTCATGTATGGATATAAGAGTTAGACTATAAAGCGAGCTGAGCACTGAAGAATTGATGCCTTTGAACTGTAGTGTTGGATAAGACTCTTAAGAGTCCCTTGGACTGCAAGGAGATCAAACCAGTCAATCCTAAAGGAAACAAGTCCTGAATGTTCATTGGAAGGACTGATGCTGAAGCTGAAACTCCAACACTTTGGCTTCCTGATGTGAAGAACTGACTCCTTAGAAAAGACCCTGATGCTGGGAAAGATTGAAGGCATGAGGAGAAGGTGATGGTAGAGGATATGATGGTTGGCTGGCATCACTGACTCAGTGGACATGAGTTTGAGCAAGCTCCAGGAGTTAGTGATGGATAGGGAAGCCTGGCATGCTGCAGTCCACTGGGTCACACAGAGTCAGACATGACTGAGTGACTGAACTGAACTGAACCAAGACACATTAAGTCAATAGATTCTGTTTGGGCAGTTTTTCAATAAACAAAGTATACTGGAAAGCTCACAGAGTTTTAAACATCCTGATTCCTATATCATTCACATGAGAAAAGAAATATCATAGAAACTTCCCTGACACTGGTCTCAACAAACTGGACAAGGAATAGTCACCTTTGCTTATTAGATAGCCTGAATAAAGACTGCTTAGTATGTGATTTTATATGGCATGCTGACTGATTTATCCAATAAGCTCATTTATTAAGAAATTGTGAATATCAAACCCAAAGGAAGAGCAGTAGAAATAAAAAGCAGAAAAGGACAAATAGAGCAAAGTCTAATGATAAAAGTAGAGAAAGTGAAAATCGCTCAGTCATGTCCAACTTGAGACTGATATCAAATAAGAAATACAGAAGAGCCAGGGAAAACCTGAGAATGAAGAAAATCTACTATTCAGAGAAACAAAAATTACATTCTTACAGCCTGAAGAAGCTTTAGTAATAGAGAAAACATGCTCCGATGCAAGAGTGAAGATGTTACTGAGAATGTACAAAGCTGCTGCTGCTGCTAAGTCGCTCCAGTCGTGTCCGACTCTGTGCGACCCCATAGATGGCAGTCTACCAGGCTCCCGTCCCTGGGATTCTCCAGGCAAGAACACTGGAGTGGGTTGCCATTTCCTTCTCCAGTGCATGAAAGTGAAAAGTGAAAGTGAAGTTGCTCAGTCGTGTCCGACTCTTCGCGACCCCACAGACTGTTGCCTACCAGGCTCCTCCGTCCACGGGATTTCCCAGGAAAGAGTACTGGAGTGGGTTGCCGTTGCCTTCTCCGAATGTACAATGGAATGGACTCAAAGTAACCCAGATTGGAAAGACAAAAAGTATAGGAAATAGTATAACGATTCACTGGAGTGGGTAAATAAAAACTTATAGTACCATTTTTATGGGAAGTGAATTCAACTCACCTTTGAATTCAGTGCTTTTCCTTAGAAGGAATAAATTTAATTTTAGGAGATTATCACAAGACAACTCCAGTGTTTAGCACCTGTGGCTCTTAAAGCAATTGCTTTTGTTTCTCAACTGTGGAACAAGAACATTTGTGTATAAACACTAAACTATTAAGAAAGAAAACCTATCAATTAATAATTTAATAATGGAAAGAATGAACAATTTTCAATATCAGTGCTAAATTTTTATGACTTTGTTCTGATGCAATCATCATGAAAGATCATATCAATACTATCTTCACATGTTTAAATATAAAAATTAAATAAGATTAAAAGTAGACTACTATTTTCATTCAATCTCACTTAAGATGAATCAGCACCTGGAGAGGAGGAGTAGATATAAAAGCCTCTTTTTTGTCCCAAAGATCCAAACACAGTTGAATGAGACTATTATTTATGATATATGCAGATGATTCCTTCATTTGTCATGAAAGGGGTAAGTGGGGACCTTAACTATTATTTTAATGATACTTTTATTATTATAATATTATCTCCCAGCTTCCCCAGTAACTTAGCAGTAAACAATCCATGAAATGCATGATACTTTTATTCTTGGGTTGGGAAGAGTTCCTGGAGAAGGAAATGGCAACCTACTCCAGTATCCTTGCCTGGAAAATCCCTGAAGAGAGGAGCCTGGTGGGCTACAATCCATAGGGTCACAAAGAATCAGACATGACTGAGTGAGAACATACACACACAATACTATTATTTCCACAAATCATAAAAAAAATCTGCTTAAAACATATTTTGATCAATAACATGTATCAATATGGAAATGGTTCAATAATGGTGTAGAATAGAATACTAAGTATAAGACAACTCTTTCAGGATTGGGGTGAAAATCTCAGTGAAAAAGATATAATATTTAAAATCAGTAAAATATGATCTTGTTAATAAAAATGTTTCCCATTTGTTACAGTATTTCACTGAAAAGAAAGAAAATATTCTCTGAAGTAGACCCAGCAAACTCTTAGTAGAGTACAGAAAGATGACACAGGCTAATGCAGAAAGGATCAAAGTTGATACTTTAAAAAATTGCATCATTTAAGAAGAATATATGAATTATTGTGCAGTTTCGGTTTTTAAAATATACTTTGAATCCTCTAAGTATTCTCTTCTTCTTTTGCAACTCCTGCTCAGCAATTTAGATATTATCATCTCTCAGTAGATCACCTGATCTGTTGCAATGTTTTCTATACAGATGTCCTGCCTGAATACCTTCCCTTTTCAGAAATATGAAGTGTCTCAAACTGGGAGAGGATTATGCACTTTGCCAAATTATAAAATTTTAGATTTTTAAAGGGTTTATAAAGACATCTAGCCAAATTCTCACATATTAAGTATAAAGTAAACATATATTCTATCATATAATAGATGTGCCAATTTAAACATGTCTCAATCTAATTCCCTCATCTCTGTAATGGGCAAAATATATGAGACTTATTATACCCAGAAAATTTTCTATAACAATCAATAAATAAGTATTTTGAGAAACTAGGTGTAATATTAGCTATTAGTATTATTAACGTTGGTGTTTCCCTGGTGGCTCAGATGGTAAAGAATCGACCTGCAATACAGGAAACCTGGGTTCAATCCTGGGTTGGGAAGATCCCCTGGAAAAAGGAATGGCACCCCACACCAGTATTTTTAATATCATCTCTTCACCTAATATTATGCTTGGCATTACTGTGCTTCCCTGGTAACTCAGGTGATAAAGAGTCTGCCTGCAATGCAGGAGACCTGGGTTCAACCCCTGGGTCAGAAAGTTCCCCTGGAGGAGAGCATGGCAACAACCCACTCCAGTATTCTTGGCTGGAAAATTCCATGAAGCCTGGTGAGCTACAGTCTATGGGGTCACAAAGAGTAGCACATAACTGAGGACAAACACTGAAAAGAAATATAAGGCCTCTTTGAAATATCAAGGTCTTATGTGTAACCTGAGTGTATCCTAATCAAGTGAGGACACCTTTACAATGGTATAAGAATTTTATTCTCTCTGGTGATCAATAAGCTCTGACTGTGCTTTAGAGGGATGACTGTGTCATATGTCTCATATGATCATGAACCAGTCTGAACATGTTAATTGCTCTCATGATGCCTACCATTGTTTCTATTGCCAAAACCCTGTATTATAAATGCTAATGAGCTTATTTACTCCTCTTGTTTTAAAGCCAACAATTCTTGAGGTATTCCAAATATTACTGAGCTTGCCTGATGAAAGTGAAAGAGGAGAGCAAAAAAGTTGGCTTAAAGCTTAACATTCAGAAAACTAAGATCATGGCATCTGGTCCCATCACCTCATGGGAAATAGATGGGGAGACAGTGGAAACAGTGTCAGACTTTATTTTTGGGGGTTCCAAAATCACTGCAGATGGTGACTGCAGCCATGAAATTAAAAGACGCTTACTCCTTGGAAGGAAAGTTATGATCAACCTAGATAGCATATTAAAAAGCAGAGACATTACTTTGCCAACAAAGGTCCATCTGGTCAAGGCTATGGTTTTTCCAGTGGTCATTTATGGATGTGAGAATTGGACTGTGAAGAAAGCTGAGCACTGAAAAATTGATGCCTTTGAACTGTGGTGTTGGAGAAGACTCTTAAGAATTCCTTGGACTGCAAGGAGATCCAACCAGTCCATCCTAAAGGAGATAAGCACTGGGTGTTCATTGAAAGGACTGATGCTGAAGCTGAAACTCCAATACTTTGGCCACCTCATGCGAAGAGTTGACTCGTTGGAAAAGACCCTGATGCTGGGAGGGATTTGGGGCAGGAGGAGAAGGGGACGACAGAGGATGAGATGGCTGGATGGCATCACCAACTCGATGGGCATGAGTTTGAGTAAACTCCAGGAGTTTGTGATGGACAGGGAGGCCTGGAGTGCTGCGGTTCATGGGGTCGCAAAGAGTCGGACACGACTGAGCGACTGAACTGAACTGAACTGCCATAAAAATTTGGATAATTCCCTTTCCCCTAACATGTTCCCATAGTTTCTCAACTCATTGTGGACATTATTGAGAATCTCAAAAAGGAGCCCATAGAGCAAGCAGTGTCTTCCTCTAGAAGCTGAAATCTTTTGGGGTTCCAAATTAAGAGAGTAGATAGAAATAGCTGTCATGCCATTCTATGATCCTCTCCCTTCTCTTGCATTCCCAGTTACCTCTGCCTAAAACAAATGCACATGAAAGATACTTGTCAGAAGCAAGTCCCAAGATGAAGATTAGTATGCATGGGATTTATTAAGTAAATGTTCCAAGCAAAAATTTTTATGAGTGTAAGGGAACCAAGAAAAAAAAAAGGGAAGAAGCCCAGTAACGGTTTGATTTCAATTAAAGCCTCATTCTGATCTCTTAGAATAGCTCTAGGTTATACACTGTGCCTCAGTGTTGGCCATGGTTAGAAACAAGGAGGGGGGTTTTCATGACCCTGCAGTGGTCAGTTATTGATTAGCGATTGCCTTGGCATGACGTAAACTTCAAGGAACTGCTGAGTATGTAGGCACAATGGCTCCAGTAGTTCCATGGTAATGTTCCCCTGGTACAATGTTAGAAGCAAAAACATACAGAATGTCCAACAGACACCCTGGTAAACAGGATGCAAGAGATCTAATTATATTTTGATTCATCAGAAATTTCTATAGTCATTACAATATTGGACTTTTAAATTGTTGTTGTTGGCTCATAAAAGTTTCCAGGGACAGACTGGTACCCAAGTTATTCTAGAAAATACAGTGAATTACACATACACCCATCTAATCTTACTTGTCTATCTTTCCTTCCATATATGCTTACTTTATAAGATAAATGTTCCCAAAAGTATACTAAAATGGGTTTCTACTTATACTCACAGAGCAATTGCTGTGTGGATACATTTGATTATTCACCATTTATTTTCAGTGAAAATAAATTATAGTATCTGAGAACATTTAGTGCCAAATAGTCTGGAATTTTCTTCAATTTCTGGGGTTTATTGAGGCATTAGTACAGGAAACCAATGAATAGCTAATAAGCAATGTGGTGGCCTTGAGTGATCAATTTCATTCACTTACTACTTGCTCCAGATACTTATATCAGGTAAAATAAATGTTCATAGCTAACAGTTGACATAATCATCTAATAGAATGATGTTTATTTTTAGTTTAAGTTACACAGTTATACCTGGCTGAATCTTTTATAGAGTAAAAAATAATCAGTGCCTTAAATTTCATGGTTTAAACTATCTCTTTAAGTATTCATTTAGGTTAAGACTTTATTTTGAGGATAAAATGTGTCTAATTTTTTGTTCATTTTAACCCGTATTATGTAAATAGGGGATATAAACTCTATTCTATAAAGAATGTAGAGAGACCTCCTGCATTCAGTGATTTCATGTTTCTTCCCCAGATATGAAATCCAGCATTTAACAAGCAGCATCTTATCATGCTAGATGACATTCTAAGTACTAAGAGATTCTGAAGGTATGTCACTTAACAATTGAAAAATAGTAGAGTGCAGAAGACCAGAGCTGGAGAGGACATCACTGTTTTTGTTTGTTTGTTTTATAATTAATTAATTTAGTTGTTTCTATTTTCATCTGCACGGGATCTTCCTGTCTGCATGCGGGCTTTTTTCTCTAGTTGTGGTGAGCAGAGGATACACTTTGCTGTAGTACAAAGGCTTCTCATCTCTGTGGCTTCTCTTATTGTGGGAACATAGGTTCTAGGCTCATGGGCTTCAGCAGTTGCAGGACTTGGGTTCAGTAGTTGTGGCTCTACGACAAAGGGAATCTTCCTGGACGAGGGATTGAACCCATGTCCCCTACATTGGCAGGCAGATTCTTATCCACTACACCACTAGGGAAGTCCAACATCACAATTTTAATAAAAAAAAGAGAGTCCTTTCAATTTGTGGCATCCTGTTAGAGAAGTCCTAAGACCATTCTGAAGTCCTGAGACACTAATATGAAGGAAATATTTGGTCAATAGAAAATCCAAGTTTGTTTTTTTATTTCTATGTGTTTCGTAGGTTTGTTACAACCCCAACTTTTGAAAGGTGGCCCTTCATAGATTGTTATTCTATACATCCCAGCAACACACTCTCCTTCGGTCACCAGAGCTATATGCTCTATGGGTGCCCCCTCTATGTGATGTGTGGATCCTTCTGTTGTAGGAGACTGACTTCTGTGGCTGGCCCTGTTCAGGTGTTTGCCAGGTCCTGCCTCATGTGGAGGACCTTGTGTGGAGGTAGCCAGGTGCTAATGGGCCAGGTTCAGGGTGGGTGGTTAAAGGATTGGAGTCCTGGATCTGGTAGGTGGGGCCAGTTCCTGACATGGCTGGCTGTTGGGTCTGGGGTGTCCCAAAGTTAAGTATCATCCCACTGGTGAGTAAGGCAGGATCCAGGGTTGGATGGCTGAGGGAGCCAAGGTGTCTCAGAACTGGTATTGGCTGGTGGGTAAATCTGGGATCCATGGAATCCCAAGCTAGGGCTTGCTCAATGGTAGATGGAATCAGATCCCACATTTTCTAGTTGCAGAATTCTAGGGGCACTGTAGCTTGTGTTTTGGCCCACTGGTGGGTAGCACTGGTTCCTGACACAGTTATATAGAATCCAGAGTATCCCAATAGTGGTAACAGCCTTGTGGTAGGTGGGACAAGATTCCAGGGTGATTGGCTGAGTGAAACAATCTTAAGAAAGAAAAACAAAGCTGGATGTATCATGCTTCCCAATTTCAAACTAAAGCTCAAAGCTACAGTCATCAAACAATATAGTACTGTCACAAACAGACACACAGATCAATGGAACAGAAGAGATATCCCAGAAACGAACCCACACTTACAGGAACAATCAATCTACAAATTGGCAAAGGAGGCAAGAATATAAAATGGGCTAAAGATAACTTTTTTAATAAACTGGACAGCTGCATGCAAAAGGACCAAACTGGACATTCCCTCACACCATGCACAATAATAAATTCAAAATGGATTAAAGGTTTAAATATAAGATCTGGAATCCTAAAACTTTTAGAAAATATAGGCAGTAAACTCTTTGACATTACTCTTATTATTATTGTTTTTAAGATATATCTTCTCAGGCAAGGGAAACAAAAGGTAAAAATAAACATATGGGACCTAATCAAACTGAAAAGCTTTTGCCCTACAAAGGAAACTATCAATGAAATTAAAAGGCCATCTACTAAATGGGAGAAGATATTTGCAAACAATGTATCTGGCAAAGGCTTAATACCCAAATTGTACAAAGAACTGATACAACTTAACAGTAATAAACCAAACAACCTGATTTAAAAAGGGAAGAAGATCTGAATAGGTCAAAGATTCTTTGAATGTTTTCAAAGAAGACATACAGATGATAACAGGGACACAGAAAAGATGTTCAGCATCACTAATCATCAGAGAAATGCAAATCAAAACCACAGTGAGATAACATCTCAAACCTGCCAGAAAAACAATTGTCAAAAAAGACAACAAATAAGTGTTGGAAAGGATGTGGAGAAAAGAGAACTCGTGTGCACTCCAGTGAGAATATAAATTGATTTAACCACTATGGAAAACAGTACAGCAATCCACCGCCCACCCCCTTCCCAAATTAAACGCAAAACTCCCACATGACCTAGGCTCGGGATTTACATGAAGAAAAGAACACTAAGTAGATAGGTATATGCATCCCTGTGCTTACTGCAGTGTCATTTTAAACAGCCAAGATATGGAAACAACCTTAGTGCCCATCAATAAATGGATAGGAAAAGATGAAGAGTGTGTGTGTGTGTGTGTGTGTGTGTGTGTGTGTGTGGTACACACATATATACAATGCAATATTACTCATACATAAAAGAAAATGAAATCTTGCCATTTACAACAATATGGAAGGTATTAATCTAAGTGAAATAAGCCAGACAAAGACAAATATTGCATGCTTTCACTTACAACAAACTAAAAAAACAAAACAAATGGACAAACTTAACAAAACAGAAATAGAGTTACATATAAAGAGGAATAAAACAGGTGGCTGCCATAGGGGATGGGTATCGGAAAAGGAAAGAAATAGGTGAAAGCGATTTGGAGATACAAACTTCTTGCTGTGAAATAAATGAGCCATTTACATGAAATATACAGTGTGGGGAATACAGTTCCCACACTATATAGTTAATTATACAACTATAATATCTTTGTATGGTGACATACTATAATACACATACTGTGGTGACCATCTTGAAATATATAGAAATATCTGTGTCACAGTTGCTAACATAAGGTAGATCAATTATAATTTAACACTGGTGTATGTTATATGTGAAAGTTGCTAAGAGAACTCCTAAGAGTTCTCATCACAGGGAATTTTTTAAAATTTCTTTAATTTTTACCTATATGGGATGATAGATACTCAATAAACTCATTGTGATAATCATTTCATAATGCATATGAGTCAAAATATTATGCTGTACATTTTAAACTTTCCCAGTTATGTTTGTCAATCATATCTCAATAAAACTGAAAGAAAACAATTGGCTTTTAATAGATTTTCCTTAAATCTGTAGAATATCCAGTGGAATAGCCAGTTGGAAGTTCTTGGAAAAGTGTATTCAATGAATTGAGAAAAATTACCCATGGAAACAGAGACGTAGTACGTGCTAAGTCACTTCAATTTTGTCTGACTCTCTGTGATCCTGTGGACCGTAACCAACCAGGCTCCTCTGTTCATGGGATTTCCCGGGGAAGAATACTGTAGTGGGTAGCCATTTCCTTCTCCAAGAGATATAGCAGTGATCCTCAAATATGATCTTTGTGTAAAGGATACAAAAGGAGAGTAGGAAAGAAAAAATAGCTTTGGACAAGCAAAGCTATTATAGAAGCAAAATATTATAGAAAGAAAAAGAGGAGCCATACACATTAAAAGAGAAACTAGAGTCTATAAGAACAAGGAAGTATCATCATGGTGGAAGGTTAGTTCTAGCATCTTGAAGAACTAGGAAGTGTCATAACAGTCACAATACAGGAAAGTGTTACATGGAGAATGCAGTCAACTGTCTATTTGGTGAAGGTTAATATTCTTAGTGTTTATGGGCAAATTCAGAAAGGCATAAATTGCTATAGTTCTTTTTTTTTTCTTCAATAGGATAAAAGTATTCATTATGCTTCTACTAGTAATGTTCTCTTTACTGTCCTTCTAATCCCTTTCACTTCTTTTCAGCTATTAAGATTTGGTTAGTATTTATAATGAAAAGTTACTGAAACTGGAAGGAATTTATAGTGTTTTATTGAAGAGAAGGATGCCATATTTTATTTCCAGTCTGTGAATAATGAAACTTTGCATTCGACCACAATGCAATAAAAACGATTCCATAAAATGTATTCCTCTACTGTCAGTATGTATCGGGAATTACATTTGACATTGGGATACACAGATGCAGAAGATATCTTAAATATAACGTTAGATGTAAAGAGAATATGGAGAACTGAATGAGATAAATAGAGATAAATGAGGAGTGCAGAATTGTCATTTTTGTGGCTTCCCTTGTGGCTCAGCTGGTAAAGAATACACCTGCAATGTGGGAGACCTGGGTTCGATCACTGGGTTGGGAAGATCCCCTGGAGAAGGGAAAGGCTACCCACTCCAGTATTCTGGCCTGGAGAATTCCATGGACTGTATAGTCCATGGGGTCGGAAAGTGACTTTCACTTTCACCCAGGAATCAATACATTAGAAGTAAGTACATATATCAGAAGAAAAGTTATGCTCAGCCTAGATAGCATATTAAAAAGTAGAGACATTACTTTGCCAGCAAAGGTCCGTCTAGTCAAGGCTATGGTTTTTTCAGTAGTCATGTATGGATGTGAGAGTTGGACTATAAAGCTGAATGCTAAAGAATTGATGCTTTTGAACTGTGGTGCTGAAGAAGACTCTTGAGAGTCCCTTGGACTGCAAGGAGATCCAACAAGTCCATCCTAAAGGAAATCAGTCTTGAATGTTCATTGGAAGGACTGATGCTAAAGCTGAAACTCCAATACTTTGGCCATCTGATAGGAAGAACTGACTTATTTGAAAAGACCCTGATGCTAGGAAAGATTGAGGGCAGGAGGAGAAGGGTACAACAGAGGATGAGATGGTTGGATGACATCACCGACTCAATGGACATGAGTTTGAGTGGACTCCAGGAGTTGGTAATTGACAGGGAGGCCTGGCATGCTGCAGTCCATGGGGTCACAAAGAGTCAGACATGACTGGGCAACTGAACTGAACTAAACTGAACGTATATCACCACATAAGCATGTGCAACTCACTCCAGTATTCTTGCCTGGGAAATTTCATGGACAGAAGAGTCTGGTGAGCCACAGTCTATGTGGTCAGAAAAAGTTGGACATGACTGAACACACACACACACACACACACACACACACAAAGCATGCTTTAATGCTAGAAACAGACAACTGATAGTCCAAAATGCAGAAAGATATGCCCTCAAGGGAGAGAATTGAAGTATTAAAAAATGATACCTTGAATATCCTCTCTAATAGTATCTCCGAGAGTGCCTGAGAGTTGCCTTATAAAGTGGAAAACCACTAAAAAACAACAAAAAAGCTTATGCTATGGAGCTCTCTGAACATAACAATAAACAAGACCACAAATATTATCATCACAAAGCATAATTCAAAGCAGTGCATTCTAATACCCTATTTTGGTGGTTTGTGAAAACAGTTATTTCTTTTAAACACAGTAATGGGGATATTAGAATTAGGTTGGGTGACATTTTTTCTAGAGCTCAACTTTTCTTTTTCATGTTTTAAGGCTTGTACATTCCATCCCCTTCTGTGTTTTTAGACACCTAAATTTTGATAATATCACACTCTGAGAATTAGAAACCCAAGACTTCAATTTGATTCTTTCAGAAGGAAATCGCATTATTTCCAGGTAAGGATACATTTTAGCAAAATGACAATAATATAAAATGAAACAATTTTTATGAACTTCTTTCTATGTAGTTTACTTCTTTCTTATTGGAGGCCAGCTTCATAAGATTCAGAAAGGCTGACATATAGTATCTCTATTCATTATGCCTTGTTTCTTTCTGGTCAACGTTATCTCTAGATTATCTGTCTTTGTGGAATTTAATTAATTTCTTTTTTGTAAACTGTACATAGAATAAATGTCTTCACTATGTCTTCTTTTGACTATATCTTAGTAAAATATAGCAAAATTTATATCTCAATACCTTAAACACACATGAGAATCTTCATCCAAGGTTGTAGGGAAATGAGGTCACTGTGTATGTTTTAATAATTACTTCAGATTAAGAAATAAAAAATGAGACAACATCCTTTTACCTAAGTATCTAAATTGCAACCCACTCCAGTATTCTTGCCTGGAGAATTTCACAGACAGAGGAGCCTGGTGGGCTACAGTCCATGGTGTCACAAAGAATCAGAAATGACTGAGTGACTAAATGACAAACAACAGTCAGTCAGGTATTATCTAAGAGCGCTGCTTATTGGATCAAATATTTTCATAGAGTAGCTTGGAGACCCAGGATATACTTTTTTTTCTGATAGCCAACCATCTTCCCTTTTAAGTCTAGGCCTGTTCTCTAACACATTTATCCGAGTTCACAAGTATGAGAAGTGCTCAGTCACTTTGAGAACCCGTGGACTGTAGCCTGCCAGGCTGCTCTGTTCATGGGATTCTCCAGGTAAGAGTGCTGGAGTGGGTTGCCATGCCCTCCTCCACAGGATCTTCCTGACTCAGGGATCAAACCCTCATCTCTTATGTCTCCTGTAGTGGCAGGTGTGTTCTTTACTCTTAGCATCAACTGGGAAGCCTCCATGAGTATGAGAATCTGACACTTTAAGACAGAATGCATTTTAAATAATCAGCAAAGATCTGATCTGGTGAAATGAGGCTAATTCTTGTCACCATAAGCATTTTTTGTGTGTATGTCAGAAAGATTCATCCTTTTCATGGCTGTCAAGGCTCTATGATCTCATCTCTGCCATCTCCTGGAGTTTATCTTCTACTGTCTTTCCACTAACTTAATTCTCTACTAACACTGGTTTTCTTACTAGGCCTTGATCACAGCAAAGTGAATCCTACCTTCTAACATTTGCAAATACTTTCTCATGTTCCTGAAATTGTTTTCCTCCAATAGCTTCATGACTTGCTTGCCCATTTCCTGTATTTCTGACCATACAGCACTTTGTGGATGCATGCTCAGTCGCTTCAGTCATGTCCAATTGTTTGCAATGCTATGAACTGTTGCCTGCCAGGCTCCTCTGTCCAGGGGATTCTCCAGGCAAGAATACTGGAGTGTGTTGCCATGCCCTCCTCCAGGGGATCTTCCCAATCCAGGGACTGAACCTGTGTCTCTTGTGTCTCCTGAATTGACAGGCGAGTTCTTCACCACTAGTGCCACTTGGAAAGCCCTTATAACACCTTCAATTCAGTTCAGTGCAGTCGCTCAGTTGTGTGTGACACTTTGAGACCCCATGAATTGCAGCACGTCAGGCCTCCCTGTCCATCACCAACTCCCGGAGTTTACTCAAACTCATGCCCATCGAGCCAGTGATGCCATCCAGCCATCTCATCCTCTGTCGTCCCCTTCTCCTCCTGCCCCCAATCCCTCCCAGCATCAGGGTCTTTTCCAATGAGTCAACTCTTCACATGAGGTGGCCAAAGTATTGGAGTTGCAGCTTCAGCATCAGTCCTTCCAATGAACACCCAGGACTGATCTCCTTTAGGATGGACTTGTTGGGTCTCCTTGCAGTCCAAGGGACTCTCAAGAGTCTTCTCCAACACCACAGTTCAAAAGCACTCAGCCTTCTTCACAGTCCAACTCTCACATCCATACATGACCACTGGAAAAACCATAGCCTTGACTAGACAGACCTTTGTTGGCAAAGTAATGTCTCTGCTTTTTAATATGCTATCTAGGTTGGTCATAACTTTCCTTCCAAGGAGTAAGCGTCTTTTAATTTCATGGCTGCAATCACCATCTGCAGTGGTTTTGGAGCCCCCAAAAATAAAGTCTGACACTGTTTCCACTGTTTCCCCATCTATATAACACCTTAGTCTCCCAATATAAATAGAAAACCCCTCACTTCTGGACTCTCTATCTTTAAGTGCTTATTTCTTACTCTTAGAAGCATCTAACAAGGCATTTGATTTTTCTGAACCACCACTCAAACCCACAACAGTGTAAGCTCTGTGAAAGCATGAAATTTTGTTTTGTTTTGCCAACTGATGTATTTCTTACATCCTAAACATTTTTTAACCCATAGTGAATGCTCAGCATTAGATTAGAACATAAAGATACTAAGCCAATCAGAACAATGTGAAATGTCCCAAATAGGTCAGGATTTTTTAAAAATCAGTGATATCTCTGTACTTCTAATTCTACTGTCTAGTATTTTTATTTAGATGTTCACTTTCATACTAAGTTATATATTACTGAATCAAAGGTGTTTAATTTTCTTAAAATTTTGAGTCATAATGATTATATTTAATGTCATTAATGTGTCTAAATTTTAAGAGGTCCATAAGCTTTTTATCTTTGAGAAAACAAGAGTCACTCACCACATATCCTAGCTAAGTGGGCATCAGCAGCTCTTTTCTAAATGTCATGAAGTTAGGGCAACTGGGTGTGATATCAGATGGAAGATACAATGTACAGACTGGAAATAGTAAGGCAAAGAATAGCTCAACATTGGTAAGGAAAAGAAACGATTCTTAAATAGGTCAACAAACACACTGATTATTATATGATAGCTAATTTACTGTATGTATTTCTTATGCTCACCATATCCAGATGTAAAAGAAAAATCTGAACATGGTAGAAGCTGATGGTTTCAATCAATATGAATTATTCACTGATACTTTAAAAAGTAGATTAATAATTTTATCCTTTCCACTGAAAACTAAAACTATCCCAAACTTGTGCCTAAGGAAATGTATGCCTAAATTTTGACCAATGGGACAAATAGTAGTGTTATATATCAATCCCAGAAATTGCTCCTAGAGGAGAGTTAACTTTATTTTTGTCCTTTCTTCCTTTCTGTTTTCCTAAGAAAAACAAATGTTTTGGTTGAACTTTGATTTGCAGCTTTGGATCCTAGGGTATGAATGATTTCCAATTTAATTCCTCTAAGCTCCGAATTTATCCTTTTTGCCAGCTCTATGAAAATGGATTGATTTCTTTTTAATATTTTAAAAAAATTTTTTCAACTGGTTCAATATTAAGCTTTGTTGGTAGAGTGTAGAAACATACTTCATGATAAAAGAGCTTGCAACCTATTCCAGAACTCTTCAGGCTCCTGAAGAGCAGTTTCCCTAATGCTGAGTTCCTGCAACATGAGCCACAGCCCCAGGCTCTGGCTCCCATGGTGCTTGTGGCCACTGAAGTGCACAGTATCCAGCACCACCCAAAGACTATAAGGTTCCCTGGAACCTTCTTCAGGCAATTTTGTTGAAGAGTGTCTTTGATGAGACACCTCCCATGAATACATTTTGCTAGCACTCTAGAGGGCAGAATTCTGGCAAGTTCCAGACAGCATATTTTCCAGCAAGTTCTGTCAGTGCAGCAAGTTAGAAACTTTGATTCTGAGCTATGAACTTGCTCTCTTCAACAAAACCTGGATCACGTCCTTAAGTTAGGTAGATAAGGCACAGTCTTTCTTGGGTACCTTATCTGCCCTAGTGAAGTGGTTAAATTACTATATTATATCATGTATCTGATATTATGTTAAACATATGTTAACATCTGCTATTCTGATATTCTTTAAAGCCATCTCAATTTTTACTAATTCATGTAATTCCAATGTTATAATTATTAATTTTCTGTATTAAACTTTCCCCATTTTGATTGTGGTGTGATTTCCTTACCCAAACTGGACTTAGTCTGACACATAAGAAAAACATCATGCACTAAAGAAGGCACAGTAATAAGATAACCTGAAACCATGGCAGGTTGAGTCAGCCTTGAACTAACTTCCAAACTTTCACACAAGGAGACATAAATAACTTTTTAAAATTGCTGTGATTTTTGTTTTCAGCACCTGAATATCATTCTACTTATATAAATAGTTAAACTAATCTTATTTATCTCACATAACACCAAATAGGGCTTTTCAAGTTTTTTGGATAGCAGAGTATAGAGTCTTAGACATCTAGTAGTTTCTTGGTAATTAGCTTTTGAATAAATGTTATATAGCTCATAATAAGAAAACAAGCTGATAGAGAAGTCTTAATAAAATCCCCATAAATAGAAGGAGCCCAATACTATCCAGAAAACACAAAATAATAAAACAAAATAATCCATTATTTATAAAAGATAGGTGAAGAAAATGATAGGTGAGCTTTAAGAAAAAACTGTCTAATTAAAAGATTAGAGTACCAGATTCCCAAAATTCCCTTGAATATTTATAATAAGATAAATATGGATACAAAGAGAAAAACCTGAGGCATCCTACATCCCACCTTCCTCTTAGTAGTGCACCTTTCATTGGCATTGGTTCCACAATGTTAAAGCTACCAGCTTCTTAGGAATAAACATTATAGGTTATGATTTGTGGTAAACATAAATACTTTAATTATTTGATCATTTTTCTGAGGAATTATTTTCTGTGGAATCTATAGAGATAATACGACATGGTCACTATCTCTTAAGACTTCCAGTCTTGGGGAGGAGTTGCATATAGTAGAATGACTTTGATACAGTAGAAGTGACAATTATTACAATACAGAAAGAAGGTCTCTTGTAAATGGAAGAGATAAAGAAACTGAATACAACTGATAGGAGTGGGGGATTTTCTCTTGAGTTGCAGGATTTAAGTTAAATATTAACTATAAGAAGGTTTTGAAAAGTCAGAGAAAAATAAATCATTCTATGTGATACCTCTAAATTAAACAATCCATGGAGCTCAGAAAAGAAACAGTGACAGACGTTATTTTCTTAGGCTCCAAAATCACTGAAGATGGTGACTGCACCCGTGAAATTAAAAGATGCTTGCTCCTTGGAAGAAAAGCTATGACGAACCTAGACAGCATGTTAAAAAGCAGAGACAGCACTTTGCTGACAATGATCCATATAGTCAAAGCTATGGTTTTCCCAGTAGTCATGAACAGATGTGAGAGTTGGACTATAAAGAAGGCTGAGCGCCAAAGAATTGATGCTATCAAACTGTGGTGCTGGAGATGACTCTTAAGAGTACCTTGGACAACAAGGAGATCAAACCAGTCAATCCTAAAGGAAATCAACCCTGAATATCCACTGGAAGGACTGACACTGAAGCTGAAGCTCCAACACTTTGGCCATCTGATGCGAAGGGTTGACTCACTGGAAAAGAGCTTGATGCTGGGAAAGATTGAGGGCAGAAGGAGAAGGGGCTGTCAGAGGATGAGATGGTTGGATGGTGTCATCAACTCAATGGACATAAATTTGAGCAAACTCTGGGAGGCGAAGGACAGGGAGTCCTGGTATGCTTCAGTTCATGGGGTCACAAAGATTCAGATATGACTTAGCAACTAAACAACAATTTATTAAATAATTCAACCATTTTTCAATTGTTCAAAATAATACATTTTCACATATTAATTTTCCATATGTGTAAAATTTAGTTTCTGGGCTCCATTTTGCTCCAAAAATGGTCTGTTTTGGTTTATGGCTTCCAGGTGGCTCAGTAGTAAAGAGTTTGTCTGTCAATGCAGGAGATGCAGGTTCAATCCCTGGGTAGGGAAGATCCCCAGGAGGGGGAAATGGAAGCGCACTCCAGTATTCTTGCCTGGATAATTCCACAGATAAAGAAGTCTGACAGGCTACAGTCCAGGAGGTTGCAAAGAGTTGAACACAACTGAGTGACTGAGCATGCACATGCATTTTTGCTTATAAAATATGTTCAACAGGCCAGTGTTTATTCTGGAGTTAGGCAATCGATAATTTTAAAGCAGCTTCTGCTCCCCTCAAATCTTCATTATAATAGAGGTCTAACAGACATAGATTATCCAAAATAAGTGACAAACTGCTGAAAATACAAAATAGTAAATTATTTCACTATGTATATATAAACCACAAAACATAGATTATTCATATGTTATGGAAATTAAATCAATAGGATTATTTAAGCTACAGAGATGAAGCAGAACAGGCCTCTGACCTTGCTTCTAACCTGTCTGGACACAGACCTGACTGTGAGTTACTGTCACTGACTGCCTGCTGTGAATGTAGGATTTGCAGCAACATAGATAAGATAGAGGAAAACAACAGAATGGGAAAGCCTAGAGATCTCTTCAAGAAAATTAGAGATATCAAGGGAACATTTCATGCAAAGATGGACTCAATAGAGGACAGAAACGATATGGATCTCACAGAAGCAGAAGATATTAAAAACAGGTGGCAAGAATATACAGAAGAACTGTACAAAAAAGATCTCCATGACCCAGATAATCACGATGGTGAGATCACTCACCTAGAGCCAGACATCCTGGAATGTGAAGTCAAGTAGGCCTTAGGAAGCATCACTATAAACAAAAATAGTGGATGTGATGGAATTCCACTTGAGCTATTGCAAATCCTAAAAGATGATGCCATGAAAGTGCTGCACTCAATATGTCAGCAAATTTGGAAAACTCAGCAGTGGCCACAGGACTGGAAAAGGTCAGTGTTCATTCCAATCCCAAAGAAAGGCAGTGCCAAAAAATGTTCAACCTACTGCACAACAGCACTCATCTTACATGCTAGTAAATTAATGCTTAAAATTCTCCAAGCCAGGCTTCCACAATACGTGAACCGTGAACTTCCAGATGTTCAAGCTGGTTTTAGAAAAGGCAGGGGAACTAGAGATCAAATTGCCAACATCTGCTGGATCATTGAAAAAGCAAGAGAGTTTCAGAAAAACATCTATTTCTGCCTTACTGACTATGTCAAAGACTTTGACTGTGTGGATTACAATAAACTGCGGAAAATTCTGAAAGATGGGAATACCAGACCACCTGAACTGCCTCTTGAGAAATCTATATGCAGGTCAGGAAGCAACAACTAGAACTCAACTTGGAAAAACAGACTGGTTCCCAATAGGAAAAGGAGTACGTCAGGCTGTATATTGTCACCCTGCTTATTTAACTTATATGCAGAGTACATCATGAGAAATGCTGGGATGGATGAAGCACAAGCTGTAATCAAGATTGCCGGGAGAGATACCAATAACCTCAGATATGCAGATAACACCACCCTTATGGCGGAAAAGGAAGAAGAACTAAAGAACCTCTTGACGAAGGTGAAAGAGAAGAGTGAAAAAGTTGGCTTAAAGCTCAACATTCAGAAAACTAAGTTCACGCATCTGGTCCCATCACTTCATGGGAAAGAGATGGAGAAACAATCGAAACAGTGGCTGACCTTATTTTTCTGGGCTCCAAAATCACTTCAGATGGTGACTGCAGCCATGAACTTAAAAGATGCTTACTCCTTGGAAGAAAAGTTATGATCAACCTAGACAGCATATTCAAAAGCAGAGACATTACTTTGCCAACAAAGGTCTGTCTAGTCAAATCTATGATTTTTCCAGTAGTTATGTATGGATGTGAGAATTGGACTATAAAGAAAGCTGAGCACTCAAGAGTTGATGCTTTTGAACTGTGGTATTGGAGAAGACTCTTGAGAGTCCCTTGGCCAGCAAAGAGACCCGACCAGTCCATCCTAAAGGAAATGAGTCCTGAATATTCATTGGAAGGACTGATGCTGAAACTGAAACTCCAATACTTTGGCCACTTGATGCTAAGAGCTGACTTATTTGAAAAGACCCTGATGCTGGGAAAGATTGAAGGCAGGAGGGTGAGGGGACAACAGAGGATAAGATGTTCAAATGGCGTCACCGACTCAATGGACATGAGTTTGAGTAAATCTGGGAGTTGGTGATGGAGAGGGAGGCCTGGCATGCTGTATTCCATGGGGTCTCAAAGAGTCAGACATGACTGAGCAACTGAACTGAACTGAGATAAGATAGGGAACCAATCTTGATATTTTTGATCCCCTGGAAGGGGTCTGGCCAACCAGGCTCCAAACTTAACAACATTCCAAGTTTTATAAGACTAAACAAACAGCATTAACACGAAACCAGGCTTGCAATTTGCTCACACATTGATGATGATATCACTTTGTATCCTGGGATTATAAGGAGAACCCAGAACTGCAGTCTTTGTAGTCTTGCTAATGGAGCGGACTGTCTCACTGCCTGGGACCTTTTCACAACTGGGACTCCAGATGTGCTGTGTCACAGGACTTCTCAGCACTGTTTGAGTCTGAATGTTGGTCAAAACCCAATTTGGTGATGTATCCTCTGCTGTCTCTATTTCTCTTTGCTTTTAATGTTAGTATATTGAAAATAAGCTAGATAATTCTCTAATAAATATTGGTATTATTTATTTATATAGAACGAGTAGCTTATTTTGTTAGAAAATACTTTGAACCTGAGATGAAAGTGAAAATACTAAGTAAAACACAATATAATCTTGTATTGATTTTTCTCTTCAGTATAAGATGGCAACAATTACCTCCAATGTGTAAAGACAAATCAAAAGTGATTAAAACATCACTACTCTTTGTATGGAAATGACTTGATGAGTTTATATTTTTTCTGTTTATTTTTCTCAGATAATTTTGTTCAAGGAAAAACAACAAAAACAAAATCCTCTGTTTGTGTTTTAGGGTATCTCAAAAGAAGCAGAGACTACACCAGTTAAGTTGTAGTCAGAGAGATCAATGTACCTAACGGAGGAGCATGGTTAACAGAATCTGGCTAACTGAATCACAACTGAAGAAAGATGACATAGAAGATCATTTTCAGCTAAACTCTCCAGTTTCTGCTGGCGAAGCAATAGCAAAGAATTTGATTAAAAGTTACTTCTTTTTCCTCTGTATTTGTTAATTTTCTTTTTGTTGTTTTAACCTAGTTGTAAAGAGTGAGAGCTTAGAAGATATCAAGAAATTGTTGTTTCAATACCTACATTCAAATCAAAAGCATCATTTATCTTTCTCATGTATTCATTACACCATAACCCCTGGTGAATGGACAATTGTGGTAACATAACATGATGATGTATGGACCACAATAAACTGGAAAATTCTGAAAGAGATGGGACTACCAGACCACCTGACCTGCCTCTTGAGAAACCTGTATGCAGGTCCGGAAGCAACAGTTAGAACTGGACATGGAACAACAGACTGGTTCCAAATAGGAAAAGGAGTATGTCAACACTGTATATTGTCACCCTGCTTATTTAACTTATATGCAGAGAACATCATGAGAGATGCTGGGATGGAAGAAGCACAAGCTGGAATCAAGATTGCAGGGAGAAATATCAATAACCTCAGATATGCAGAAGACACCACCCTTATGGCAGAAAGTGAAGAGGAACTAAAAAGCCTCTTGATGAAAGTGAAAGAGGAGAGTGAAAAAGTTGGCTTAAAGCTTAACATTCAGAAAACTAAGATCATGGCATCTGGTCCCAACACTTCATGGCAAATAGATGAGGAAACAGTGACAGACTTTATTTTTTTGGGTTCCAAAATCAGTGCAGATGGTGATTGCAGCCATGAAATTAAAAGACATTTACTCCTTGGAAGGAAAGTTATGACCAACTTAGATAGTATATTAAAAAGCAGAGACATTACTTTGTCAACAAAGGTCCATCTAGTCAAGGCTATGGTTTTTCCAGTGGTCATGTATGGATGTGAGAGTTGGACTGTGAAGAAAGCTGAGCACCGAAGAATTGATGCTTTTCAACAGTGGTGTTGGAGAAGATTCTTGAGAGTCCCTTGGACTGCAAGGAGATCCAACAAGTCCATCCTAAAGGAGATCAGTCCTGAATGTTCATTGGAAGGACTGATGCTGAAGCTGCAACTCCAATACTTTGGCCACCTCATGTGAAGAGTTGACTTGTTGGAAAAGACCCTGATGCTGGGAGAGATTGGAGGCAGGAGGAGAAAGGGATGACAGAGGATGAGATGGCTGGATGGCATCACCGACTTGATGGACATGAGTTTGAGTAAACTCTGGGAGTTGGTGATGGATAGAGAGGCCTGGGGTGCTATGATTCATGGGGTCGTAAAGAGTTGGACATGACTGACTGACTGAACTGAACTGAACATGATGAAAATGAAGTTAGCTAATACCAGGCAACAATTTTTGCCTGTGAATAAATATTCAATGAATAATAAACTGCATCTTTAACATTCAGGTATCCTTAACCACCAGACAGCCTTAACTTTTAGATATATTACTGAAACCTCTCTACCCATCTGAATTTTGAAGATATTATATTTTTCTTTTGGTGGGGAGAGCAGAGGAGTGAGGGAGGAGAGTGAGAAATAAATATTAGGTGTGAGGAAATAATCAAGTCAACATTTTTTCTAACCTCTCACTGATAGACACTATGTACTTAGCATGTAGTGTCTTATTTGATCCTCATAACTATCCTGCTAGAGAGGCTGTATATATCTCTTATCAGGAAACTGAAGGTGAAACAGAGTGGTTAAGGCACTTGTGTATGATCACTCACCTAACTGTGGAGACAAAACTGAAAATCAACAGCTACACACTTAAATATTAAGATATCTCTGTTTCAACTTTAGGCTTTTCAAGCATTTTCCCCTTCTCTCCCTTATAAATGTCCTAAGTTTAATAAGGGATGCAAGTCCCCCAATTCTAATTATATCCCTTTCCTTTATCATAAAACATCTGAAATGTCAGAGACCTACAGTTAATTACGTTTCTCTTGTTCTGTAGGCATTTCCTCCATGCAATTTACCTCTAAGTTTCAGTTCAGGGCACAATCAGAAGTTACTGCATCTCCAATATTCCAGGTATGTCAGAGTCAAGAATTATAAACCTCTTTAGATATTGAGTCCCGCCTAATTTGAGAAGGGTTAATCACCATTTTTAAGGTAGGTTTTAGGTGACATTTCCATGAATGACAGTGAGCCATGTTAGTCCCAAAATACTCTTTCTCCTGACATATGAAATCTAAAAGACACAGGTTCTGAGAACTTAGAAAAGTGGTGGTTACTGGAGCTGAGTCAACTTAGTGGAATCAAGAGAGAGGACATATTAGCAGAGGTCTCATTATTTTCTGTCCTTCTGTAGGCCAAAGTTTGCTTATTCAAAGTGTGTTTTGGTATCTATGAGAATATTCCAGAGTCACATTTTGTTGCTTTGTAAAAATTTAAATTTAAAAATAAAAGTTTAAATTTATTATTTATTTAAAAATAAAAATTTAAATAATGCTAGTCTTGTGTGTTTTGATCACAAGAAAGAAGTCATATTATTAAAGGTCATGAGATAGACTTTTTTTTTTTTATGAGATAGACTTTTAAAAAGATGAAGCTTGCTTCCATATCCTGGCTATTATAAACAGTGCTGTGATGAACATTGGAGTACATGTGTCTCTTTCAATTCGGTTTCCACAGTGTGTATGTCCAGCAGTGGGATTGCTGGGTCATATGGCAGTTCTTTTTTTTTTTTTTAGTGGAGTGCAGTTTATTACACCGGTGGACCCAAGGCAGAGTCTCCTCTTAGCCAAGGACTCTGACCAGCATTTGTGAAAATCTTTTATACCCCATGTGTACATGTCCAAACCTACCAGCCCAAATCTCTTTAGGCTTACAAAGGAAGGGCAAATACAATCACAATAACCCCATCATTCATGTGTTATATATTCTAACAGTTAATAATCAATAAGCCCACGGTTACATTCCAACCAGTTAATAACTGATAAGCCTGTGGTTACATTCCTATAGATACTGTCCAGAGGCAGGGGTGATTGGTGTCTGTTTTCTCTTAGGCAATGAGTCTTCAAGATTCCCCTGCCCTGAGGGTGTCTTATCCTTCCATTGTCATTTCCACAGGCGCTAAGCACAGAGTTCAGAGTCCACTGGAGAGGTGGCCATGCACGACCAGCACGGACAGGCCTGAGATGGAGTCCAGGCCCTATGAATTCCTTCTTCATCCCCCCCTCTTGATGCTCTTAGTTTCCATAACAAGCTTCATTTATTGATATATATTGTACCTTAGCCCTCCTGCCACGCACATGAGAGAATGCCTTCAACCTCTGGGTTACAAAATTCACAAGGCATTGTGGGAAGCAGGGCCCACACAGCAGTATGTTCAAGAACAGCAGTTACAATGGTTTCCCACCATCTCCCTTTACCCAGGAGAGAACTGAAGTCCAAAAGGGTCACATTGTTCAGGGGACAAATAACCCATATATTTTAATTCTTTTGGGTCTAGGGGACGTCTCCAAATCCAACTTTCTGTTCTTTTTGTTCCCAGCAAGTAGTAGCAGGGGCAATCAACTGTCCTTCTCAAGGTACCGGGAGGCCTGTCCCCCTTTTGTAAGGGAGCCCTTTTCCTCTTTACTTTTCATATATGAGGTATAAGGCTTTGTTATCTCCGTAAGGCTGGTGTTCATGTTAAATGTAACCCTACGTCCCTGGCCCATTGATGGCTTCTTCTTACACCAGGAGAGCAAAGAAAGGTTATGGTTGGTGAGAGAGAGGAAAGTTCCTTTCTGTTGAAAGTCCCCATAACTGAGTGGCGACACCCACCAGGGGAGTCTGTCCATTACTGACAGGGGCATAGCCCCACACACCCAACAGTTGGAGGAGTTCTGGCCCACGAGATGAAGACGTTGTCCTGTGCAGGAGCAGTGGTCAGGTTCAGAATTGCTTGGTGAGGCCGAGCAGCAGGAGTCGCTTACCCAGCTCCATCCTGTAGAGGGCTAGTCCGGGACCTCATTTTCTTCTTCCTCCTCAGAATGATCTTGGTTTCCCGTGGGTCAGTGGGGTCCTTCTGGGTGGTCCACTCGGCGTCCTCCAGGTCAGCGTGGTACGCCTTCTTCGCTCTGGTGTGATGGATCAAGGGACAACACCTGCAACTTTAACTGAGCGCTCAGTTCCCCTGCTGCCGTCCACTACCTGCTGACGTGAAAGGTCCGGGCATTGAGAAGCAGAATCCTTCCAGAGGGGCGAGGCGCCTTCCCCCCTCTAGGAGATTCAAGTTACAAAGCCTCGGGGTGGCCTCAAATGAGACCTGTCTCCTCAAAGTGAGGAGCTTCCCGGACAATGCACCAAATGTTATAGCCGTGTTTTCCGGGAAACAAACTCACTCAGAAGGATAATGCAGATAGTGGAGTGCAGTTTATTACACCGGCGGGCCCAAGGCAGAGTCTCCTCTTAGCCAAGGACCCCCCCCCCATATGGCAGTTCTATTTCCAGTTTTTTTAAGGACTCTCCACACTGTTTTCCATAGTGGCTGTACTAGTTTGCATTCTCACCAGCAGTGTAAAAGGGTTCCCTTTTCTCCACACCCTCTCCAGCATTTATTGCTTATAGACTTTTGGATAGCAGCCATTCTGACTGGCGTGCAATAGTACCTCATTGTGGTTTTGATTTGCATTTCTCTGATAATGAGTGATGTTGAGCATCTTTTCATGTGTTTGTTAGCCATCTGTATGTCTTCTTTGGAGAAATGTCTGTTTAGTTCTTTGGCCCATTTTTTGATTGGGTCATTTATTTTTCTGGAATTGAGCTGCAGGAGTTGCTTGTATATTTCTGAGATTAATTCTTTGTCAGTTGCTTCATTTGCTATTATTTTCTCCCATTCTGAAGGCTGTCTTTTCACCTTGCTTAAAGTTTCCTTTGTTGTGCAAAAGCTTTTAATTTTAATTAGGTCCCATTTGTTTATTTTTGCTTCTATTTCCAATACTCTGGGAGGTGGATCATAGAGGATCCTGCTGTGATTTACGTAAGAGAGTGTTTTGCCTATGTTTTCCTCTAGGAGTTTTATAGTTTCTGGTCTTATGTTTAGATCTTTAATCCATTTTGAGTTTATTTTTGTGTATGGTGTTAGAAAGTGTTCTAGTTTCATTCTTTTACAGGTGTTTGGCCAGTTTTCCCAGCACCACTTGTTAAAGAGATTGTCTTTTCTCCATTGTATATTCTTGCCTCTTTTGTCAAAGATAAGGTGTCCATAGGTGCACAGATTTATCTCTGGGCTTTCTATTTTGTTCCATTGATCTATATTTCTTTGTGCCAGTACCATACTGTCTTGACGACTGTGGCTTTGTAGTAGAAGTCAGGCAGGTTGATTCCTCCAGTTCCATTCTTCTTTCTCAAGACGCCCATAAGCAGGTGAATGGATAAGAAAGCTGTGGTACATATACACAATGGAATATTACTCAGCCATTAAAAAGAATACATTTGAATCAGTTATAATGAGGTGAATGAAACTGGAACCTATTATACAGAGTGAAGTAAGCCAGAAAGAAAAACACCAATACAGTATACTAACACATATATATGAAATTTAGAAAGATGGTAATGATAACCCTGTATGTGAGACAGCAAAAGAGACACAGATGCATAGAACAGTCTTCTGGACTCTGTGGGAGAGGGGGAGGGTGGGATATTTGGGAGAATGGCATTGAAACATGTATATTATCATATGTGAAATGGATCGCCAGTCCAGGTTTGATGCATGAGATAGGGTCCTTGGGGCTGGTGCACTGGGATGACCCAGAGGGATGGGATGGGGAGGGGTGGGGGAGGGGAGTTCAGGATGGGGAACAGAGGTACACCTGTGGTGGATTCATGTAATGTATGGCAAAACTAATACAATATTGTAAAGTAATTAGCCTCCAATTAAAATAAACACATTTATATTAAAAAATAAAATAAAAGATGAATCTTGATCTAGATCTTGACTAAGAAGAGAATATGTGTGTTTGTGTGTATGAATGTGTGTGTGTGTTTGTAAGGATGATGTTTCATTTGCAGGGGGATGCAAGAGCAGACTAATATTGAAGTCAGACTTCATCACTGAGGATGCCAGTATATCTACATTTAACAATTTACAAGTAACACAGATTTTAATAAAATTTATAAGGAAATATAAATTTTATAGGGGTAGGATTCTGGAGGATTTTGAATGGTATTAAATCATGACATACTTAAAACTTAGTACTAAATATTTATTAGTGTATTATTTAAAATATAAATATATTTTTTTCCTTAGAATTGTTGTAAGTCTTCAAACAGCCCTTTAATGCAGCAGTTCTGAGATTGGAAAAAAAGTCAGGTTTCCCTAGGAGAGACAGTTATGCTAAGGTTAAGTGTCAATGTATGTTAAAAAAGCCACAGAAAGAGACTGTATAGCAGTGATTAAATAACTTCTGAAAGTTTTAACAAGAGGGTCTGTCCCATAGATTGAGTTCAGTTCAGTCGCGCAGTCACATCCGACTCTTTGCGACCCCATGGACTGCAGCACGCCAGGCTTCCCTGTCCATCACTAACTCCCAGAGTTTACTAAAACTCAAGTCCATTGGGTTGGTGATGCCATCCAACCATTGTATCCTCTGTCGTCCCCTTCTCCTCTCACCTTCAATCTTTCCCAGCATCAGGGTCTTTTCAAATAAGTCAGCTCTTCGCATCAGGTGGCCAAAGATTGGAGTTTCACCCTCAGCATCAGTCCTTCCAATGAATGTTCAGGACTGATTTCCTTTAGGATGGACTGGTTGGA
Source organism: Odocoileus virginianus (assembly GCF_023699985.2). Taxonomy (NCBI): domain Eukaryota; kingdom Metazoa; phylum Chordata; class Mammalia; order Artiodactyla; family Cervidae; genus Odocoileus; species Odocoileus virginianus. The sequence continues at coordinate 32,870,784 of NC_069675.1, read as the reverse complement.
TCTCCTTGCAGTCCAAGGGACTCTCAAGAGTCTTCTCCAATACCACAGTTCAAAAGCATCAACTCTTCAGTGCTCAGCTTTCTTTATAGTCCAACTCTCACATCCATACATAACTACTGGAAAAATCATAGCTTTGACTAGACAGACCTTTGTTGGCAAAGCAATGTCTCTGCTTTTGAATATGTTGTCTAGGTTGGTCATAACTTTTCTTCCAATGAATAAGTGCCTTTTAATTTCATGGCTGCAGTCACCATCTGAAGTGATTTTGGAGCCCTCCAAAATAAGGTTAGCCACTGTTTCCGCTGTTTCCCCATTTATTTGCCAGGAAACGAAGGGACCAGATGCCATGATCTTAGTTTTCTGAATGTTGAGTTTTAAGCCAACTTTTTCACTCTCCTATTTCACTTTCATCAAGTGGCTCTTTAGTTCTTCTTCCTTTTCTGCCATAAGGGTGGTGTCATCTGCAGGTCTGAGGTTATTATTTCCCCCCCGCAATCTTGATTCCAGCTTGTGCTTCATCTATCCCAGTGTTTCTTACTCTGCATATACATTAAATAAGCAGGGTGACACTATATAGCTTTGCTATACTCCTTTTCCTATTTGGAACCAGTCTGTAATTTCACTTTTTAACAAATAATATGTGTAATACATACTGCTGCCTGTAAATACTTTGATAGAAGCCATGCTAACCTGAACCTCAAACTCTGTGAAATATGGTTGACCCCCCCCCCAAAAAAAAAACTGTCTAAAAGAAGTAATATGAAGCCAACCAATCAGTGACCTAAAATACACATTTATCAAAACTGCCTTGGTATTTGGTTCAGCATTGATGTCTTGATCTCCTGGGTTTATCATATTAATGACAATATAGTGAGGATAGAATTACAAATCCTTTGGGTACATGATGGCCTCAGTTGGGTTATATTGTACTGCCTTAGAAGAGCTGATTAATTTATAGAATATGATGATTTGTGTGTCTAATGTAGTTACATCCATTCAGCACCAAAGAAAAAATTACCCTTGGGATTCATGTAATAGTTCTAATTAATCCCACCAAGCCTTTGATAGATAATTTATGGAACAGTAATACAATCCAACAAGCTTCCAATTACACATACACAAAGCAGTTACTTAATATTTCTATTACTGATGTGTTTTATTTTCTTAAAGGTGAAGAAATGTTTATAAAGAATAACTTCTAAATAAAGTAACAGATTTGGATAAAATATTTCGGAAGTGTAAGACTACTGTTTGGATGTGATCAGACACATCCTGAAATACTTAAAGAAAAATATATGGGATAGGGAGGGGAGTGGGAGGGGTTTGGGGATGGGGGACACATATACACGTATGACTGATTAATGTCAATGTATGGCAAGAACCATCACAATATTTTAAAATAATTAGCCTCCAATTAAATAAATAAATTAATTTAAAAAAAGAAAAGTATAACTGAAAGACAGATTTTGTTTCATTGACCTTTGAAGATATGAGAGTTAGGTATAAAGTGTCTTTCTAGAGTTCTTTCTAAAAATAATGAATCAACAAATGTAGAGTTTTTGCTATACTGAAATAATAAAAAAAATGCATATTTCCAGATCAGGAGACATTGTTAGTTACCTAGATATTTCCCCAAAATTATTACAAGAAATTGAGATCAGTCTTCTATTTTTCCCAGGTATTCTAAAATCAGACAGTAACTCTCACCCACACCTCTAACACTAAATCAAGTAAAAATTCAAAGAACTCTTAAGCTCTGCTTCTCTTTTGTTAAAAAAAGTGACTGTTTATGTAAATTTAGATGATAAAATGTCAAGGGACTCTGAAGTCATTTTTGCAGGCAGAGATAAGAACTGTCAAAGCATTATGACACATAAGTGCTGGGATACAAATGGATGAGATAGAGGTATCATTAATGTTTTGCTGATATTAAAGTGGATTGACTATTTCTTGAATCACCTTAGCTCACGTAACCTGGATTTCCAATAAATGAGACATAACATATAGCTTAAAAATAATTCTCATTCATAAAATATGCTTATAATCTTAAAATAATATTTAGTCTGCATTTCTAACTTCAAACACTGAATTATAAAATGGAAACAAAAATCCATAAAAATAGAAAAACGGTTTTAAAAATGGAAATTTTTTTTTTAAGTTCTAAAGTACATATTGACAGAGTCTATCATAGGTGAAGTAGATTTTTAAAAGTAACCCAAGAACATATAATGAATTATACATTTAGATTATATTGGATAAACTGCACTGACTGAGTACACTTTGGACAAGGCCAATAGCAGAAGTATTGCCAATCAATTAGTTTCCCTTTTCGCATGGAAATAGATGAAGACTGGAGGAATGTTCAAAAATTTTTTTCAATATATAAAAGTTCTCCAGTCAAATCAGATCAGTTTCACAAATCTGCTAGATATGGCCACTGTTACTGGTGTATATTTACTTACATACATAGGTATACACATACATCTATCTGTCATCTATCTGTCAATACATACTTACTTCAATAAGTATATTATATATACATATATACACATATATTCATTTAAACATTTTTTTTTTTACTTCAATGTGATTATACTGGCACACTTGTTCATCTTTCTTTTGTCCCTTAACAATAAGAAATAGGGAGCTTTGTCCATATCATTACCTTTGGATCTGCTACCTTTTGGTGGCTGCATACTATTTCATAGAATAAAACAGCATAACTAACTTAACTCTTTCTAATTTTAAACCTTATAAAAATACAATATTTTCTGAATTTATTTTTGCTCATATATAATAATATTTTTCAGTAAACTTCTGAATATAAGTAATTTTCAAATTTTGAAAAATTTACTCTCAAAAGAAGCTGGACTTTTACATCTCCACCAAAATGCAATGAATGCCATTTTGCCAAATCTTGATCAACACTGGACATTATTAATCTTCTAGTTTTAGTAAATCTTTTAGAAGAAACACTGTATCACATATTAATTTGTGAATTCTGTATTATTTTAGGCTTGGTGATATTTCAGCTTGTCAACTGCATTTCTCTGAAAAACATATATAGTTTATTTAGTAATTTCTTAATAGCTTATTGTGTTTTTTTGTATTATTTTTATAAACATAAACATTTTGATATTTTACATTATACAAAAGTTATAGTTTTCCATTTATCTTTCTTTCTATATGACATCTTTTCATAAGAAATTTAAAGTTTATATGTAGTCATATCTGTCTCTTCTTTATGAACAGATTTAAGGCTTGTATTTTACTTTAAAGGTTTTTGCCGAAATAGAATTTTCAAAATATACCTCAATATTTACTATATTTTAATAAATTTTGTTTGTGTGTATATTTGCTAAATCTAAAACTTCTTTTTACTAAAACTGGTCACACACATCTAATGTATTTTCCCCAATGCATAGTAATTTATTAGCCCAACCTTTCCACCACTGATTAAGAATGCCCTATTTATCATCCATGAAATACATATGTACATGGTCTGTGTACTTAATTATTCATCTTATTTAGCAAGTATTTATGAGTACTCACCACAGGAACTGTGGATACAGTTCTGAACATGATAGATTACCTCCTCTTGTGAAATTTCTTTCTCTGTGTCTGTGTCTGTCTTTATCTTTGTCTCTTTCTCATATAAACAATAAATGATACACATGATACTTTATAATATGGTCATATATATAGATACAGATATCACTAAAATATTATCTATGAGGAATATGAGGAAACAGTTTTAGTCAGATTGGTGATAGGGAAGAAAAAAGAAAAATCGCTATTTTATATTAGTTGGTCACTAAGCTCTGTACGGACTTCCTTGGCAACTCAGCTGGTAAAGAGTCTGCCTCGATGCAGGAGACCCTGGTTGGCCTCCTGGGTCAGGAAGAACCCTGGAGAAGGGATAGGCCATCCACTCCAGTGTTCTCGGGCTTCCCTGGTGGCTCAGATGGTAAAGAATCCGCCTGCAATGTGGGAGACCTGGGTGTGATCCCTGGGTTGGAAAGATCCCCTGGAGGAGGGCACGGCAACCCATTCCAATATCCTTGCCTGGAAAATCTCCATGGTCAGAGGAGCCTGGTGGTCTACAGTCCATGGGGTTGCAAACAGTCAGACATGAGGAGTGACTAAGCACAGACAACACAGCAAACTGTCTATAAGGAATGATATTTGAGTTGAAACAGAAATGAAGGAAGAAAGGAGCTATACAAATTTTGGTAAGGGCATTTAAGAGAAAGGAAATAGCAAATGCAAAGCCCTAGGTCAGGGGAACTTGTACACTAACAGAAAGGAGTCTAGAAGGGCTGCACTGAATAAAGGAGAAAGGATTATCTTAATGTGCAGAGTTAATCAGGAACCTGATGAAAGAGGGCACTTACAAGTCATGCTGAGAATTTATTCTAAGTGTGAAAGGAAATCACTGCAAACTTTATGGAAAGAGTGAAATGATCATAGTTGCATTTTTCAAGGATCTATCTAGTTGCTATATGAAGAACAAACTTTGCAGAAGATAGGGGGTGAGGATGAGAGAAGCATAAAAGAAATTTTTAAGAAGCAATTAATTGCCCACTGAAATAGTCCAAACAAGAGACACTGGCATTCTAGATTAAGGGAGTTAGCATTAGATGACTAGCTGTCAGACTCAAACATATTTTGGAAGTAAAGACCATAATATTCACTGTTGTATTTGATTTATAAAAGAGTGAGAGTGGATAAGAATGACTCCAAGAATTTTGGCTTTAGAAACAATGAGTAGAGTGCATTTACTGAGGTAGGAAATACAGACTTAAGAGGAAATAGGGTAGAATAAGAGTTAAGAACTAATCTAACACAAAGATTTAACTACTTTTTTCTCATCTTCTTTTGTTTTTTTTTACCCTTCTAAGTAAAATATAAAATATTATCAACTTTCACTCACAAAAATAAAAATTCATAAATAAATGACGCTGAGTTCAACAATGAGCTTATAAAGTAGACTCAGGAGAAGTGAAATATTTTTTAAGTATTATCATACAAAATCAAGGTATGTAATTTAATTCAATTTATAGTATTTCACTACATTTAAGTCACCATTGATTATACTTCATATCTGTTTCAAGAGATGTTAAAAGGTGAAAAAAAAAAGTAGAATTTTGGAACAGATGATACACGACAATAAAAGAAGTGGTAAAATATAAGTGAGCTGCCAAGTCACAGAAAGATATGAAGAAACGTTAAATGCCCAGATAGATGTCATTATACAATTGTTAAAATCCATAGAATCAGAAGATCCTGAAGGATGTTCTCTAGAATTGGAAATATGCTCTAAAACATACATATTATCCTAACTTGGGTCTTTGTTTTCTTTGATGGTTTCTATAGTGTTAGTTTTAGGAGGGAAAACCAGTTGCTGAGGCTAATTCACCCTTAGTAAAATAGTTAGAGATAGACCCAGTCTACTTCAGTAACTTCTATAAATTTATCACTCTCTCTATTCTACTCTTAGTACCTTTCTTATTTGCAGCAATATCATGGAATATTTTTCTTTGAAAAAAGCAAAAAAAAAAAAAAAAAAAGCTTTTATTTTTCTCAAGACTTAAGACCTGGAGTAGGAAATGGCAACCCACTCCAGTATTCTTATCTGGAAAATTCCATGGACAGAGGAACATGGTGAGCTAAAGTTCATGGGGTCACAAAGAGCTTGACATGACTGAGTGACTGACAATAAGGATTTAGGAATTTGTGTTCAGTAAGCCTGTTTGAGAACAATTAACAAGTATTTATTTACAAATTTCCCTTTATTAATAAAAGAACACCAAAACAAATAACTTTTTGACATAAGTGAAAACTTTGGATTTATATATTTTAAATATTCTATGTTATGGCATTAGGATGTAAAGACTTCTTTATTTCATTTTAAATTTACATTGATATTGAGTAGATACTGTCTCAGGACTGAAAACATTTTACTGAAATAAGTGGCTAATTATTATTCTAAATGCTGTAAAATTTTCAAATCTATTATTCAGTTCAATTTAGTCACTCAGTCATCTCTGACTCTTTGCAACTCCATGGACTGCAGCATGCCAGGCTCCCCTGTCCATCACCAACTCCCAGAGCTTGCTCAAACTCATGTCCATCAAGTCAGTGATGCTATCCAACCATCTCATCCTCTGCCGTCCCCTTCTCCTCCTACCTTTAATCTCTCCCAGCATCAGGGTCTTTTCCAATGAGTTGGCTCTTCCCATCAAGTGGCCAAAGTATTGGAGCTTCAGCATCACTCCTTTCAATGAATGGTCAGGGTTGATTTTCATTAGGATCGACTGGTTTGATCTCTTGCTGTCCAAGGGACTCTCAAGATTCTTTTTCAGTACCACGGCTTGAAAGCATCAATTCTTCAGCACTCAGCCTTTATGGTCCAATTCACATCTGTACATGGCTACTGTAAAAACCATAGCTTTGGTTTTTATATGGACCTTTGCTGGCAAAGTGATGTCTCTACTTTTTAAATACATAGCCTAGTTTGTCGTAGATTTTCTTCCAAGGAGTAAGTGTCTTAATTTCATAGCTGCAGTCACCATCCACAGTGATTTTGGAGAACAGGAGAATAAAATCTGTCAATGTTTCCATTTTTTTCCATTTGCCATGATGTGATGGGACCAGATGCCATGATCTTAGTTTTTTGAATGTTGAGTTTTAAGTCAGCTTTTTCACTCTCTTCTTTGACCTTCATTAAGAGGCTCTTTAGTTACTCTTTGCTTTCTGCCATTAGGGTTGTATCATCTGCATTTTCTGAGGTTGTTGATATTACTTCCAGCAACCTTGATTTCAGCTTGTGATTCATCCAGCTCAGCATTTCACATGATGTACCTGCACATAAGTTAAATAAGCAGGGCGGCAATATTTTACAGCCTTGACTTACTCCTTTCCCAATTTTGAACTAGTCCATTGTTCCATGTCCGGTTCTAACTGTTGCTTCCTGACCTGCATACAGGTTTCTCAGGAGGCAGGTAGTCCCATCTCTTTCAGAATTTTCCACAGTTTGTTGTGATCCACACAGTCAAAGGCTTTAGCATAGTCAATGAAGCCAAAGTAGATATTTTTCTGGAATTTTCTTGCTTTTTCTGTGATCCAATGGATGTTGGCAATATAGTCTCTGGTTCCTCTGCTGTTTCTAAATCCAGGTTGTACATCTGGAAGTTCACATACTGTTGAACCCTAGTTTGAAGGATTTTGAGTATTATCTTGCTAGCATGTGAAATACACAAAGTATACATATTAGTTATAAATGCTAATGGACTTCACTTGCTGCATTTTTGCTTTTATACCTAATGTAAATGGATTCTCTTTATCAAGTATGCAAATAAATTCATTATTTACATTTATGGAAAGAACTGATGTATTTAGTTAGCCAAAACATTCATTTGGATTTTTTTCATAAGATATTTTGGAACATTTTGGCCAATTCTATGCTTCCTTGGTGTCTCAGACAGTAAAGAGTCTCCTTGCTACGCGGGTTTGATCCCTGGCTTGGAGAAGATCCCCTGGAGGAGGAAATGGTGACCCACTCCAGTATTCTTGCCTGGAAAATCCCATGGATAGAGGAACCTGGTGGGCTATAGTCCATGGGGTTGCAAAGGGTCAGACACAACTGAGCATCTAGTACTTCAATACACAGAAAGAGTGAAAGTCACATGAGATTTCTAAAAATGAGAGGGAGTATCACACAATGTAGTTAACTGATCACTGTAATAGCCTATTTTACTGAAGCATGACAATTATTCCAGAATATTCCTTTGTCAGTTAAGTACTGGTATATTACATCTTATTTCCTTCCTACAATTATTTTTATCTATTTTCCAAATCCACTATTCCAAAACATGAGAATGATACAGGACTATATCATTGAGTTACTTTTTCTGATGCTTATCTCTACCAGCTAGGCAAAATACAAACCTTAAACAAGAAAAACATAGAATATAAGCAATGAACAGAAAGCCTAAACCAAAGATAGTGCTGACTTGATCTTTTTTCTTATTTAAATGCAAATACTTTATCTTGCTGAAACATTCCCTTTCCATTTCAGAGGCAATTACTGAATGTGCACAGCTCTGCCCCACCCCTCAATTGTCAATAATGCACTATTTCAACCATAAGGGGGAAAAATATTCTTTAACAGTTGTAACCAGACTATTTTTGGATGCATTAGCATCATCCTCTTCCATGTCACAAGCTTCACTGCACCCAATTCCAATTGGTTTTGTGACTGCTGTGGTGAATTCTACTCTAGGTACCTGACTGCAGATGAGGTTCCTGAAGCAAAGATTTCAGCTGTGAGTATTCTCTGTCCATTCCTAGTGTTCTCCTCTACCCGTCCCAAACCCGAGCTTTTCTACCATGATCTTCAACCTTTGTCAGCGCCTCCCACAGTGTTCTCAGGAAGTGTGGTGCTCTAAGAAGCACACATAGTATTTATTCAATATAAAATTCTTTCATGAAAGACTCATATTTAGAAGCACTATGAATTTTTTGAAAGTGCACATGATACAGCTTTTATTATTGTTCTACAAGTATAGTCTTTTCAAGGACCAAATGATTCCCAGTTTCATTAGAGAATTAGGGGATGAAATGATCCAAGGGATTTACAGAGTTCCTCCTTATAAGCTAAATTGACAGACAAGATGGAAATATGCAAGAGACTAAAATAGCTCTACTTAAACTTGAAAAGGACAGTTTGAATTTTTGTTTTTATACAGGGCATTATGTGTGGCATGATGGCTGCATTTGTAAATACAAAGAATAGATTTTTTAGGAAAAAAATAAAGGGTTCTATAAAGACAATCAGGAGTTAAAGTTGATAATGATGGTGATAATGATAACATAACTAATACCACATTAAATCTTGAAAACCCTATTTCAACCACACCTATTTCCTGTCAATAGCAGGATAGCTGTATCATGTCTTGGTTTCCAGAGTGAGATGGTTTTGATTTGACCACTCACTCCATTATTTTCCAAGTGACCTTGCAAATTTCTTTTGATCATTTATAAAAAGGGGACATTAATTTAAATGCAATGCTGTATATAAAACGCTTGGGACATTATAAGTTTTTATACATTCATTATTACCACCTTTAAACAAGCAAGAATATTAAGATCTAGAAAGTTTAAATAGCATTTCCATGTGATAAAGTTAGTATATGGTTTACTGGTCTTCATTCCCATGTAATTGTCCACAGTGGTTTTGTAGACAGAATGTTTAAATTTGTCCTGTTCCAACCTATTGACCATGCTTAGGGGAACATTTTAAAGTCAAGGTGATGATAATATTTTAAAGATGATCTTGAAATGAAAATAGCTTAGTTTATAAGAAACAGCATTTGCGCAGTGTCTTGCACTTAGAAATTGTTCTGTTAATATACAGTACATTACACCATGTAATTTCTTTGATATTTTGCAAAATCAAAATTTTTTTACTTTTTTCAACAACCCAATTTTGTCTGTATAAACACCATATTCATTTAATTAACTTACCTTACGTTTACTTTCATATATGTGGTCTGTTTAGCAACAGTACCTTTGTAATTCAGTTCAGTTCAGTTGCTCAGTTGTGTCCGACTCTATGCAACCCCATGGACTGCAGCACGCTAGGCCTCCCTGTCCATCTCCAACTCCCAGAGGAGTTGACTCAAACTCACTGAGTCAGTGATGCCATCTAACCATCTCATCCTCTGTCTTCCCCTTCACCTCCTGCCTTCAATCTTTCCCAGCATCAGGGTCTTCTCAAATGAGTCAGTGGCCAAAGGACTGGAGTTTCAACTTCAGCATCAGTCCTTCCAGTGAATATTCAGGACTGATTTCCTTTAGGATGGAATGGTTGGATCTCCTTGCAGTTCAAGGGACTCTCAAGAGTCTTCTCCAACACTGCAGTTCAAAAGAATCAATTCTTCAGCACTTAGCTTTCTTTATAGTCCAACTCTCACATCCATACATGACTACTGGAATTATTGGATGACAAATTAGTTCTAAAATTATTACAATGCCATCTTTGATAGCAGAGTGTGTTGCATGTGTGTGTATTACAAATGAACTCACTCTTCCCTATATGCACAATTTTGCACATACGTTTGCAATTTCCCTCATTAAGACATAGTGTCTATGCTCCTGTCTCCAATCAGGGATGCCTGTACGATTTGCTTTTGCAACAGAATGCCACAGAAACGATAGGAAACACTGAAAATACTGGGAAAATGAATGAATTCCAGGACAACTGTTTCAAGAAATTTGAACACAGAGAAGAAGATTGGCTATAAAAACACAAAGTCTATTTTTATTTTGATGATATTTGCTGATATTGCCACTTCAGTTTTGGTATTACAATAATAAACCAGGAACATGTGGGCCCAGGACCCATGGAACAAGAATCATACAATTACTCTCCACCTTAAATGAAGAGCCCACATATATAAACATCATGGTAAGTGTAAGAGTAAATTAGAGATAAAAATGTAACCATCCCATGCCCCAAACTCAAGGTATTATGGAAAAGGATATCAGATCTAACCTCATGCATTGAAGCACTTATGGAGAGACTAGGCAAGCTGGGAATTTTTCAGCTGAGAACTTGATTGGGAACACCTGAAGGTACCTGACAAAACTAACACAGATACCTCTAGAGAAGAGCACATTCATTCTAAGACTCTAAAAAATATCTATACATAGTCTTTATGAGGTAATGTATAGTAAATAATCCAAAAAAAAAAAATCAAAAAGAAGAAGGATCAGTGAGGCAAAGTGAGCAAGAATAGAAAATACAAGAGATAGCATAAATAGAGCCACATATATCTCTGATACTATAATTAGTCAATATGGATTATGCTTAATATATTTAAAGAAATGACAAGATTGAAAATAACTGTAAGGAATAGGTAAAAATAAACTGTAATGTATGAGTGTACTAAAAGACATGAAATAAATCTTCTAGAAATAGAACATAAAATAACTAAAATTTAAACATCAACACAATATATTTGGCAGAACACTGGACAATGTAAAAAAGAGAATAATAAATTGGAAAACAAATCAGAAGAAATAATCCAAAATATAGAACAAAGAGATAAATAGCAAAAATACAGAAGAGTGTATCTGAAATGGGAAGTGTACAATGAAATATGTTGGATTGATGACTCAGAGGAATAGTGGTGGGGAATATATAAAGATTATACTTAAAAATATAATGGACATTTTTTTTTTCCATTCGAAATGGTAAAAAAAAAATCCACAAGTTATAGTTTACTAGAGAATCCCAAGGATGATGGAGGAGGAGGAAGAGGAAGGAAAAGAATAAAAAAAAAAGAAAGAAAGAGGGAGGGAAGAAAAAGAAGGAAGGATAACATCCACATATTTTTGAAACTGAAAAAACATTAAGGAAAATAAAATGCCCTAAAAACAGTAAAAGAACAAATAATTTGAAAAGAAAGGCAGCTAGAACAAAAGTGTTCTTCATAACAGCAACCTATAAAGTTAAAGGTAGAATGAGATATCATTGAACTGAAAAGCATAATGGCTAACTTACAGTACATACCCTGGAAAGTATTTTTCAAGAGTGAGAGAAAAAACAAACATATTTTCAATAAAAAATGTTCATTACCAACAGATATTCATTAAACAAGGTCTGAAAGATATTACTCAATAACATTAAGTCTGAAATGAAAAAAGAAAATAAAGGAAATTATAAAAATGTTAATAATCATAAATAAACCCTTCTATATAAAACAGTAATACTTATATATACTATTTTTTAAAATCTAGATTAGATTAAAATGAATGAATAAATTATTGGTTAAGAGTGGGATAGTAAGAAATGAAATATTATTAAGTACTTTTAATTTAACAGGAGATAAAAGATTTCTTAACTTTGATGTTTGAGAAAGTAAGAATGATGATATAATGTCTAGATAAATACTAAGAGATAGAAGGGTATTTGTAGTTTTTAATACCATGGGAAAAAAATAATTAAAAAATAAAACCTAGCAATTAAAAAAAAATAAGCTGAAGAAACAGAATTAGTGCTACAAATACTTAGAACAAAATAAAATTTAAGATTTAAACCCCAAAACAGATTTATATTAAATGGAAAAGGTTACAGTTAAAGATTTGCAAATTAAAGGAAATAAGTTCAACTATATGGTGTTCGTGGAATATATCAAAAACATAAACAGACAAAGAATTGAAATAGAACAAAAAGATAGCAAAAGTTATTTTAAAAATTCATGTCCCTATATTAATATTAACAAGTTAGATTTTGACAAACATTACTACAAATAAATAAGTTCATTTCATAATGACAATGGTTTACAAGAAGAATATATTATTTTGAATTCTCCAGAAACCAATAGCATACTCTCAAATTTTAAACTGAAAGCTCACAGTAAAAATGAAAATAATACAAATCTACAAATGTTATAGGAGATTTTAATATAGTTATCTAGAGAGCTAATATAAAACAAATACACAAACATAAAATTAACAATCCAATTAATAAGTATAACCTAATGGAATACATTGAACAGTATAACCAACCACTGCAATATACCCATTCTTTTTAGTCAGAAACACTTACAGAAACTGCCTTATACTATTCCATAAATAAGTAAAATTTAGCAAGGGGAAAGAACAAGCTCTTTATTTCATTTATGCCTGTTTAAAAACTTTCAAAACAAAATTTCTTCCCTAAACATCTGAGAAAAAAACTTATTAATATTGTTCTTTAAGGGAGCTATTCACTAGATGTTTTATTGAGTCTTTTCTTTATATTTGTCTTTCCTGTTCAAGTGCCATTTGCATATATATTACAGTGTGAGGCAGAAATATGAAGATGAATGAAAATAATCATTGTTAAAGATGCTGAAGCTTCTATTTCAAATAAATTTTAAAAAATTATCTACGAGACCAGGTAGACGTGGGTTTGAATCAAGGGTCTGATGTTTGCTAATTTCTATCTACATCTAGTCTGCCATTTCACTGAATTTTCCTTCTTTAGTATTCTTTGTAAAATTTGGATAAAAATGTCTCTTTTCCTTTCCTCTTCTTTTTCTGTGAGGGTTAGGCAAGTAATATACCTAACACACGTTCCTGGCCCAGATTATGTATGCACACTCATGTACATTTGCTGATATTAGCTATCACTATTATGATAAAGGCCTCCTTTGGTGGTTCAGTGGAGAAGGAAATGGCAACCCACTCCAGTACTCTCGCCTGGAAAATCCCATGGACAGAGGAGCCTGGTAGGCTACAGTCCATGGGGTCGCAAAGAGCTGGACACGATTGAGCGACTTCACTTCACTTTCACTTGGTGGTTCAGACAGTAAAGAATCCATTTGCAAATTTGAAGACATGGGTTTGATCTCTGGATTAGAAAGATCCTCTAGAGAAAGGAATTCTCCAGTATTCTGGCCTGGAGAATTCTATGGACAGAGGAGCCTATAATAATGCATCCCCATGCATCTTAAACACATTTAATTTTAAACATAAAATACATTTTATTCAATTATAAACTTAGTACCAACCTGAAGCATAGAAACGGAAAAAGAAGTATATTTCAGCATATTTTCAAAAGCAAGGGTTGGTAGCAAAACTGACCCATGGTTTTCCATCTTTTGGGTCACTGAATACAGCCCTTTCCTTGGTGGCTAAGATAGTAAAGAATCTGCCAGCAATGCAGGAGACCTGGGTTCAATCCCTGGGTTGGGAAGATCCCCTGGAGAAGGTCATGGCAACCTACCCCAGTATTTTTGCCTAGAGAATCCCATGGACAGAGGAGCTTGGTGGGCTATAGTCCATAGTGTTGCAAAGAGTTAGACTTGACTAAAGGGACTTAGCACACAGCATGCAAGATGTTCTAGTCAATTCAGGGTGATGTAATTTTAATATATTAAGGAGATAAACACAATAACATGAAATGTCTTTCCATCTTTAAAACCTCTATGACCTTCAGTTATAAAGTACTTTTATTTATTTATTTTACCATTTCCATTTATCAGATTTCAGTGACAACTGTTAGCTTCAAATTTCTATAGTTTATCTATTTAATCTCAGGTCTAAGACACTCTTTAAATATCAATTACTCTGAAAGTTATTTTATAGAAGAGCTGATTTGCTACTCATTTTCCAAATAAATTCAAAATATGAGAAGGAAAATAAGCTGCTTATCATTAAAAATACATTTATAGACTGCTTCATATTAATGGTATACCTGTACATTCATGAACATTCCTCTTCCTCAGATTTGTACATAAGAACAGGTTGTGTGCATGAGTAGAATAAGAGAGACAGAAGATAGGATAAGTGAGTTAGAAGATAAAATGGTGGAAATAAATGAAGCAGAGAGGAAAAAAGGAAAAAGAATCAAAAGAAATGAGGACAACCTCAGGGACCTCTGGGACAATGTGAAACGCCCCAACATTCGAATCATAGGAGTCCCAGAAGAAGAAGACAAAAAGAAAGGCCATGAGAAGATACTTGAGGAGATAATAGCTGCCATATGACCCAGCAATCCCACTTCTGGGCATACACACCAAGGAAACCAGATCTGAAAGAGACATGTGCACCCCAATGTTCATCGCAGCACTGTTTATAATAGCCAGGACATGGAAGCAACCCAGATGCCCATCAGCAGACGAATGGATGAGGAAGCTGTGGTACATATACACCATGGAATATTACTCAGCCATTAAAAAGAATTCATTTGAATCAGTTCTAATGAGATGGATGAAACTGGAGCCCATTATACAGAGCGAAGTAAGCCAGAAAGATAAAGACCATTACAGTATACTAACACATATATATGGACTTTAGAAAGATGGTAACGATAACCCTATATGCAAAACAGCAAAAGAGACTCAGATGTATAGATCAGACTTGTGGACTCTGGGAGAAGGCAAGGGTGGGATGTTTCAAGAGAAGAGCATTGAAACATGTATATTATCTAGGGTGAAACAGATCACCAGCCCAGGTTGGATACATGAGACAAGTGCTCGGGTCTGGTGCACTGGGAAGACCCAGAGGGATCGGGTGGAGAGGGAGGTGGGAGGGGGGACTGGGATGGGGAATACATGTAAATCCATGGCTAATTCATTTCAATGTATGACAAAAACTACTGTAATGATGTAAAGTAATTAGCCTCCAACTAATAAAAATAAATGGAAAAAAAAAAAAAAAAGTCTAGAAGAAAATTAAAAAAAAACTTCCCTAAAATGGGGAAGGAAATAGCCAACCAAGTCCAAGAAACCCAGAGAGTCCCAAACAGGATAAACCCAAGGCGAAACACCCCAAGACATATTAATCAAATTAACAAAGATCAAACACAAAGAACAAATATTAAAAGCAGCAAGGGAGAAACAACAAATAAAACACAAAGGGATTCCCATAAGGATAACAGCTGATCTATCAATAGAAACCCTTCAGGCCAGAAGGGAATGGCAGGACATACTTAAAGTAATGAAAGAGAATAACCTACAACCTAGATTACTCTACCCAGCAAGGATCTCATTCAGATATGAAGGAGAACTCAAAAGCTTTACAGACAAGCAAAAGCTGAGAGAATTCACCACCACCAAACCAGCTCTTCAACAAATACTAAAGGATCTTCTCTAGACAGGAAACACAGAAAGGTGGTATAAACGTGAACCCCAAACAACAAAGTAAATGGCAATGGGACCATACCTATCAATAATTACCTTAAATGTAAATGGGTTGAATGCCCCAACCAAAAGACAAAGGCTGGCTGAATGGATACACAAGCAAGACCCCTATATATGCTGTCTACAAGAGACCCACCTCAAAGCAAGGGACACATACAGACTAAAAGTGAAGGGCTGGAAAAAAATATTCCAGGCAAACGGAGACCAAAACAAAGCAGGAGTCGCAATACTCATATCAGATAAAATACACTTTCAAATTAAGTCTGTGAAAAGAGACAAAAATGGACACTACATAATGATCAAAAGATCAATCCAAGAAGAAGATATAACAATTATAAATATATATGCACCCAACATAGGAGCACCACAATATGTAAGGCAAACGCTAACGAGTATGAAAGAGGAAATTAATAGTAACACAATAATAGTAGGATACTTTAATACCCCACTCACAACTATGGATAGATCAACTAAACAGAAAATGAACAAGGAAACACAAACTTTAACGGACACAATGGACCAGCTAGACCTAATTGACATCTATAGGACATTTCACCCCAAAACAATCAACTTCACCTTTTTCTCAAGTGCACACGGAACCTTCTCCAGAATAGATCACATCCTGGGCCACAAATCTAGTCTTGGTAAATTCAAAAAGACTGAAATCATTCCAGTCATCTTTTCTGACCACAGTGCAGTAAGATTAGATCTCAATAACAGGAAAAAAATTATTAAAAATTCAAACATATGGAGGCTAAACAACATGCTTCTGAATAACCAACAAATCATAGAAGAAATCAAAAAAGAAATCAAAATATGCATAGAAATGAATGAAAATGAAAACACAACAACCCAAAACCTATGGGACACTGTAAAAGCAGTGCTAAGGGGAAGATTCATAGCATTACAGGCCTACCTCAAGAAACAAGAAAAAAGTCAAATAAATAACCTAACTCTACACCTAAAGCAACTAGAGAAGGAAGAAATGAAGAACCCCAGGGTTAGTAGAAGGAAAGAAATCTCAAAAATTAGGGCAGAAATAAATGCAAAAGAAACTAAAGAGATCATAGCAAAAATTAACAAAGCTAAAAAGTGGTTTTTTGAAAAAATAAACAAAATTGACAAACCATTAGCAAGACTCATTAAGAAACAAAGGGAGAAGAACCAAATTAACAAAATTAGAAATGAAAATGGAGAGATCACAACAGACAACACTGAAATACAAAGGATCATAAGAGACTACTACCAGCAGCTCTATGCCAATAAAATGGACAACTTGGAAGTAATGGACAAGTTGTTAGAGAAGTATAACTTTCCAAAACTGAACCAGGAAGAAATAGAAGATCTTAACAAAACGATCACAAGCAAGGAAATCGAAACTGTAATCAGAAATCTTCCAGCAAACAAAAGCCCAGGACCAGATGGCTTCACAGCTGAATTCTACCAAAAATTTAGAGAAGAGCTAACGCCTATCTTACTCAAACTCTTCCAGAAAATTGCAGAAGAAGGTAAACTTCCAAACTCCTTCTATGAGGCCACCATCACCCTAATTCCAAAACCAGACAAAGATGCCACAAAAAAAGAAAACTTCAGGCCAATATCACTGATGAACATAGATGCAAAAATCCTTAACAAAATTCTAGCAAACAGAATCCAACAACATATTAAAAAAATCATACATCATGACCAAGTGGGCTTTATCCCAGGAATGCAAGGATTCTTTAATATCCGCAAGTCAATCAATGTAATACACCACATTAACAAATTGAAAGATAAAAACCATATGATTATCTCAATAGATGCAGAAAAAGCCTTTGACAAAATTCAACATCCATTTATGATTAAAACTCTCCAGAAAGCAGGAATAGAAGGAACATACCTCAACATAATAAAAGCTATCTATGACAAACCCACAGCAAGCATCACCCTCAATGGTGAAAAATTGAAAGCATTTCCCCTGAAATCAGGAACAAGACAAGGGTGCCCACTCTCACCACTACTATTCAACATAGTTTTGGAAGTTTTGGCCACAGCAATCAGGGCAGAAAAAGAAGTAAAAGGAATCCAGATAGGAAAAGAAGAAGTGAAACTCTCTCTGTTTGCAGATGACATGATCCTCTACATAGAAAACCCTAAAGACTCTACCAGAAAATTACTAGAGCTAATCAGTGAATACAGTAAAGTAGCAGGATATAAAATTAACACACAGAAATCTCTTGCATTCCTATACACTAACAATGAGAAAACAGAAAGAGAAATTAAGGAAACAATACCATTCACCATTGCAACAAAAAGAATAAAATACTTAGGAGTATATCTACCTAAAGAAACAAAAGACCTATACATAGAAAACTATAAAACACTGATGAAAGAAATCAAAGAGGACACAAACAGATGGAGAAATATACCGTGTTCATGGATTGGAAGAATCAATATCGTCAAAATTGCTATACTACCCAAAGCAATCTATAGATTCAATGCAATCCCTATCCAACTACCAACGGTATTTTTCACAGAACTAGAACAAATAATTTCACAATTTGTATGGAAATACAAAAAACCTCGAATAGCCAAAGTAATCCTGAGAAAGAAGAATGGAACTGGAGGAATCAATCTGCCTGACTTCAGACTCTACTACAAAGCCACAGTCATCAAGACAGTATGGTACTGGCACAAAGACAGAAATATAGATCAATGGAACAGAATAGAAAGCCCAGAGATAAATCCACGAACCTATGGTCACCTTATCTTCGACAAAGGAGGCAAGGATATACAATGGAAAAAAGAGAACCTCTTTAAGAAGTGGTGCTGGCAAAACTGGTCAACCACCTGTAAAAGAATGAAACTAGAACACTTTCTAACACCATACACAAAAATAAACTCAAAATGGATTAAAGATCTAAATGTAAGACCAGAAACTATCAAACTCCTAGAGGAGAACATAGGCAAAACACTCTCCGACATAAATCACAGCAGGATCCTCTATGACCCACATCCCAGAATTTTAGAAATAAAAGCAAAAATAAACAAATGGGACCTAATGAAACTTAAAAGCTTTTGCACAACAAAGGAAACTATAAGCAAGGTGAAAAGACAGCCCTCAGATTGGGAGAAAATAATAGCAAACAAAGCAACAGACAAAGGATTAATCTCAAAAATATACAAGCAACTCCTCCAGCTCAACTCCAGAAAAATAAATGACCCAATCGAGAAATGGGTCAAAGAACTCAACAGACATTTCTCCAAGGAAGACATACAGATGGCTAACAAACACATGAAAAGATGCTCAACATCACTCATTATCAGAGAAATGCAAATCAAAACCACAATGAGGTATCATTACACGCCAGTCAGGATGGCTGCTATCCAAAAGTCTACAAGCAGTAAATGCTGGAGAGGGTGTGGAGAAAAGGGAACCCTCTTACACTGTTGGTGGGAATGCAAATTAGTACAGCCACTATGGAAAACAGTTTGGAGATTTCTTAAAAAGCTGGAAATAGAACTGCCATATGACCCAGCAATCCCACTTCTGGGCATACACACCAAGGAAACCAGATCTGAAAGAGTCACGTGCACCCCAATGTTCATCGCAGCACTGTTTATAATAGCCAGGACATGGAAGCAACCCAGATGCCCATCAGCAGACGAATGGATGAGGAAGCTGTGGTACATATACACCATGGAATATTACTCAGCCATTAAAAAGAATTCATTTGAATCAGTTCTAATGAGATGGATGAAACTGGAGCCCATTAAACAGAGCGAAGTAAGCCAGAAAGATAAAGACCATTACAGTATACTAACACATATATATGGAATTTAGAAAGATGGTAACGATAACCCTATATGCAAAACAGCAAAAGAGACTCAGATGTATAAATCAGACTTGTGGACTCTGGGAGAAGGCGAGGGTGGGATGTTTCAAGAGAAGAGCATTGAAACATGTATATTATCTAGGGTGAAACAGATCACCAGCCTAGGTTGGGTGCATGAGACAAGTGCTCGGGTCTGGTGCACTGGGAAGACCCAGAGGGATCGGGTGGAGAGGGAGGTGGAAGGGGGGACTGGGATGGGGAATACATGTAAATCCATGGCTAATTCATTTCAATGTATGACAAAAACTACTGTAATGATGTAAAGTAATTAGCCTCCAACTAATAAAAATAAATGGAAAAAAAAAAAAAGAACAGGTTGTGTGATTTTTTTTTCATATATTTAACATCAATCTTATCTACTACCATCAAGATTTTGGTAATGTCCTATAAGAATCAGTTTTTAAGTTAATGTTACACAAAGTTTCACTATCTCCTGTATTTCCAAGGTTTACTGTCTATAAGATATCTTGATACAGAAATAATCAACTAAGAAATGTATGAAGTGCCAACTAGATTAGCATTTTCTGATTACATAAGACATTAGAAAACAAACATTCTCCAGTTTTCCTACTCTTTTTAAAATTTTATTTTTATTTATTTTTATTGGAGTATAGTTACTTTAAAATGTTGTGTTAGTTTCTATTGTACAGCAAACTGAATCAGCTATACATATACATGTATCCACTCTTTTTATAAATTTTCTTCCAATTTATGTCATCACAGATCACTGAGTAGAGCTTTCTGTGCTACACTGTAGGTTCTCATTAGCTATCTATTTTATACACAGTACTATATATACATGTCAATCCTAACCTCCCAATTTGTTCAACTTTTCTTTCAACATCAGATTTCATTTTCTTGGCCTCCAAAATCAATGCAGACAGTGACTGCCAGACACAAAATTAAAAGGTGCTTGCTCCTTGGAAGAGTAGCTATGACAAACCTAGACAGTCTATTAAAAAGCAGAGATACCACTTTGCCAACAAAGGTCTGTATAGTCACAGCTATGGTTTTTCCATTAGTCATGTAAGGATGTGAGAGTTGGACTAAAGAATGCTGAGCACCAAAGAATTAATGCTTTCAAACTGTGGTGGTGGAGAAGAAATCTTGAGAGCCCCTTGGACAGCAAGGAAATCAAACCAGTCAATCCTAAAGGAAATCAACCTGGATATTCATTGGAAGGGTTGATCCTGAAGTTGAAGTTCCAATACTTTGGTCACCTGATGCAAAGAGCTGACTCACTGGAAAAGACTCTGATGGTGGGCAAGATTGAGGGCGAGAGGAGAAGAGGGAGACAGAGGACGAGACGTTTGGATGGCATCACTAACTCAATGGATGTGAGTTTGAGAAAACTCAGGGAGATAATGAAGGATATGAAGCCTTGCATGCTGCAGTTCAAGGGGTCACAAAGAGCTGGACACAACTTAGAGACTGAATGACAAAGTTTCCCCCTTTGTAGTCATAAGCATAGTTTCTACATTCGTGACTCTATTTTTGCTTTGCAGATAAATTCATTTATAATGATTTTTGAGATTCCATATATAAGCAATATGATATTTTTCTTTTTCTGACTTAGTTCACTCTGTATGACAGTCTCTAGGTCCATCCATGTCTCTGCAAATAGCACTATTCTTTCCTTTTTATGGTTGAGTAATATTCCATTGTATACATGTACCACATCTTCTTTATCCATTCCTCCTTTTATAGACATTTAGGTTACTTCCTTGGCTTGGCTATTGTAAATAGTGCTGCAGTGAACATCGGAGCGCATGCATCCTTTTGAATTATGGTTTTCCCTGGATATATGCCTAAGATTGGGATTTCTGGGTCATAAGTAGCTCTATTTTTAGATTTTAAGGAACTGCCATATTGTTGTGTATAGGTGGCTGTATCAATTTACATTCCCATGAACAGTGTAGGAGGGTTCCTTTTTCTCCATATCCTCTTCATCATTGTTGTAGATTTTTTGTTGATGGCCATTCTGACCAGTGTGAGAGGGATACCACAACTGTAGTTTTCATTTGCTTTTCTCTAATAATTAGTGGTGTTGAACAGTTTTTCACATGTTTATTAGTCATCTGTATGTCTGATGGTGAAATGTCTATTTAGGTATTCCATCCATTTTTTTCATTGTGGTGCTTTTTTTTTGAGCTGAATGTGCTGTTTGAATATTTTGGAGATTAATCCCTTGTTAATTGTTTCATTTGCAAATATTTTCCCCCATTCTGAGGGAATGTCTTTTCTTTTTGTTTAAGCTTCCTTTTGCTGTGCAAAAGCTTTTAATTTTCACAAGGTCCTTGTTTTTGTTTTTATTTCCATTACTACAGATGATGGATTGAAAAAAATCTAGCTGTAATTTATGTCAAATAATTTTCTGCCTATATTTCCCTCTAAGAGTTTTATAGTGTCTGGCCTTACATTTAGGTCTTTAATCCATTTTGAGTTTATTTTTGTGTAGGGGGTGGGTTTTGGGGTGTCTATTAGCTTAGTGTGACTTTAGGCAACCTGTCTGCTGACGGATGGGACTGTGTTCCTGTCATGCTGGTTGTTTGGCTTGAGGCATCCAGCACTGGAGCTTGCAGACAATTAACTGTAATCAGGTCTTGGTGCTGAGATGTGGATCTCTGGGAGAGCTCATACTGACTGATGATATTCCCTGGGGCTGAGAATTGTCTGGACTAGGCACTCACTCAGACCCAATCCCTGGCCAGGGAACCAAGAACCTGCAAGTTGAGCGGTGGGACAAAAAAACAAAAACAAACAAAACAAACAGTAAAAAATAAACCAACCAAACAAAAAAGAAATCAAGCTATCAAAACCCAAGAAAAATAATAAAAACAAAAACAAACAGCAAAAACATAAAAAAGAAAACAACCAAACAAAAAAGCTCCAAAAGCCAAAAAAAAAAAACAAAAACAAAGATTAAAAAACGAAAATAAAAATAGAAAAGTAAAAATATATTAATTTTTTGAAAAGATGAAACAAAATAAAAAAGCAAAACTTTAAAAACATAAGAAAAAATATTTACCTGGGGCTTCTGCTCAATCAGTGTACTTGTCTCCACAACAAGCCACAGCCAGCTCCCTGCCCCTGCACGTGGCCCTCCAAGAACTTTAAGTAGGTCTCTGGCCCTACTGTGGGCACTTTTGAGACAGCTCAGCTCAGACTCTGACCAGGCCCAACTGCCACGTGTATGTGCCTCAAAGTCCACAGCTGCTAAAGCTAGACTGGTCTCAGCTGTGGGAGTACTCATTGTCCATTCAGATATTCTGCAGACGCTGGGTTTACCAAATCAATTGCATGATTTTAATCTGTGGTTTGTGAAGCTGCACAGAGAGATTTCAGCTCCTTTTCCTCAGTTGCACAGTCCCTGGGGCTCAGCTTAGCTTCCTTGCCTGGGTAAAAGGGGGCAAAGACGGCAGTTAACTAGGGCACGCTTGCTTGCTTAGGTGGGAAGGGAGTCAGCTACAAACTGAGACTCATGTGCTTACTCACTTGGAAGAGTAATAAGGCGGTCACAACTGGGGCACATACATTTACTCCAACAGGATCCCTGCCTAGTGTCCATGGAGGCAGGGGCCAGCAGAAGCTGGTGACAGATTGGGGTGCACTCTTTCTGGTGCAAGTCCCTCCCAGTGCCCACAGAGGCAGAGGATGGCTTGTGGGAACAGAGTTTACAATGGCCTCACTCCCCTTTTGCATCACTCAACAGAGATGTCTTGCTTCCAAGGCAGACCACGCTTCCTCCAGGAGCATTTCTGGCTGCACAGTTCCTCACACTTGTCCCCTCAGGCTGTCCCTGAACAATTGAGCTCATTCCCATTCCTGTTTCTTCAGGAATGTCTCTTCAGGAATGTTGGCTGTCTCTACACAGCCAACAGCAGTCATTTCCCTGGGTCTTCTCTCTTAAACCTACACTTCAGCACCCAACCCCTGCTAGCATTGGTGGACACCTGTCTCGAGCTGGGACACCCAGGTCTGTGGCACAGACCACCCATGTTAAGTCTTTCTGTGTCCCAACTGCCAAAGACTGGCCTCAGTACTTTCCTCCACTAGCCTTCAAAACCTTCCTTCTATTTCAGCATATCTCACCATCGGTGACAGGGGCCTCTCCAGGTGTGGAAAGCCCTCTTCTCCTTCAGTCCCCCTCCTGAGTGTGGCTTTCATCCTTTTTCTTCTTTTCTTTTCCTTTCCTTTCTCCTCTTTGTACTATCGGATTACACTGGGATCCTTTCTTGTCCTTTTATGTGTCTGAGTTCCTCTGCTAGTGTTCAGTAGGTGCTCTGTGGAAATTATACCACTTGTAGATGTATTTTTGATGTACTAGTGGGGAAAGGTGAACCCCAGATACTTCTATCCTGCAATCTTGATCCCAGGTTTCTCACTCCTGGCCTCTCCTACACTCCTCTAAGGTGGTTATTTCTGTTTCCATTCCAAGAAGAATAAAAACATAGAGAAAATATACACATTCTGTTTGGGTTGAAGGTGTGTTAGTGAGATCATGAATTTAAGAGTTGAGGGTATTTTATTTTTATACAATACAAGCATTAGCAAAATATTTCTTCTGCACAACTAACTCTTTAGGTTAGCTCTGCTAGTTTTGTTCAGGTTCTACATTCCTATTATTTATGATGCTTACAATAGGTTTTAGATGGAATAAACCTTAGCACAACTTTCACAAAATAATCTAAAGAATCCTTTAAAATTTTTAGATAAATTGAATCATACTGGTACAATAGCACACCCACATTTTGTGATCAGAGAGGAGGATATATTCATCTCCCCTTCTAGGTTCTTCAGTCTGGTCTAAGAATTAAATTGACATGAGACAGATCAACAGGAGAAAATCAAACAAAGTTTAATAATATGTACACATGATAGAGATACATAAAACCAGAGTAACTCCTCAAAATATTTGAAACTCTTACCTTTAATGCCATCTTCAGCTAAAGACAAAGGAGGAAGTTAGGGGTAGTGGTTTGGGACTTCAAAGAAGAAGACAGTTCATTCATGGAGATGGAAAAGCACATGACTGGTAAACAAATGTTTGCTGGGATTTGCAGAGACAATGAAAGCATATTAGACTCTGCATCTCTAGGCCTGGGCAAGTTTCTCCCACCACACTTAGCTCATATTCTTTTCAGACAACTCTGCATACAGCTCTATTCTATCCTACAGCCATTTAGTTAAATTCTTTAAGCATCTAAGCGGAACTAAAAAGAAAGACTTCCCGACTCTTGTTTTTTTTTTTTTAAATTATTAATCCTCAGACTAAATAGACAGTTTGAGGTGACAAATATTGCTCCCCAAGTACAGTTTAAGAAAAATAAAAAAGCCAAATTATATGTAATTCTATAATAGTATACATATGTATAATGTGAATAGTGTACCAGTGAGTATATACATGCATACAAACATTAAAATACTAGATAAATCTTTGGATAATATTTACTGTTTACTGATCAATAGATAGATAACTGTTTACTGATCAATAGATAGATAATAGATACTATATTATAGATTATACTGTATAGTTACAGTATCTATTGATCTATGACAAATCAATAGAAAAGTCAGTTGATGGATAAACTATCTAGGATTATACATTACAATAGAACATCAGAAACCTAAGTCTGATTACAGATAGTCACATTTACTTGAAAAAAATTCTTGCAATCTCCTATTTAAATTCTTATGTTATTGTTCAGTCGTCCAGTCCTATCTGACTCTTTGCAACCCCATGGACTGCAACTCACTATCCCTCGAAGATTGCCCATGTTCATGTCCATTGCATCAATGATGCCATCCAATCATCTCATCCTCTGACACCTTCTTCTACTTCTGCCCTCAATCTTTCCCAATATCAGGGACTTTTCCAATGAGTCAGCTCATTCCATCAGGTGACCAAAATACTGGAGTTTCAGCATCAGTCCATCCAGTGAGTATTCAGGGTTGATTTCCCTTAAGATTGACTGGTGTGATCTCCCTGCTGTCCAAGGGACTCTTAGGGGTCTTCTCCAGCACCACAGTTGGAAGGTATTAATTCCTTGGTGCTCTTCCTTCTTTACAGTCCAGGTTTCACAACCATACATGACTACTGAGAAGACCATAGCCTTGACTATATGGACCTTTGTTGACAGAGTGATGTCTCTGCTTTTCAACATGCTGTCTAGGTTTGTCATAGCTTTCCTGCTAAGAAGAAATCAGCTTCTCATTTCATGGCTGCAGTCACTATCCATAGTGGTTTTAGAGCCCAAGAAAAGGAAATCTGTCACTACTTCCACCTTTTCCCAATCTATTTGCATTAAGTAATGGGGGCAGATGCCATGATCTTAGTTGTTTTTTTGTTTTTGTTTTTTTAATATTTAGCTTTAAGCTGGCTCTTTCACTCTCCTCCTTCACCCTCATCAAGAGGCTCTTTAATTACTCTTTGCTTTCTGCCATTAGAAAGGTGCCATTAGGTGTCATCTATATATCTGAGGTTGTTGATGTTTTTCCCACCTATCTTGATTTCAGTATGTAACTCACCCAGCCAGACATGTCTCATGATGTGCTCAGCAAATAGGTTTTCAATAAAAAAGGTGAAAACAGACAGCCCTGTCATGCTCCTTTCTCAATCTTGAATCAGTCAGTTATTCCATACAGGGTTCTAACCTTTGCTTCTTGACCTGCATACAGGTTTCTCGGGAGACAGGTCTGGTATTCCCATCTCTTTAAGAGTTTTCCACAGTTTTTTATGATCCACACAGTCAAAGGCTTTTGGTAGACAATGAAACAGAGGTAGATGTTTTTTTGGAATTCCCTCGCTTTCTCTATGATCCAGCAAATGTTGGCAATTTGATCTCTGGTTCCTCTGCCTTTTCTAAACCCAGCTCGGATGTCTGGAAGTTTTTGGTTCATGTAATGCTGAAGCCTAGCAAGCAAGATTTTAACCATGACCTTACTAGTATGAGAGACGAGTGCAACTGTCCAATAGTTAGAACATTCTTTAGTACTATCCTTCTTGGGAACCGGGATAAGGATTGACCTTTCCCATTTCTGTGGCCACTTCTGGGCTGTCCAGATGTGCTGACATATTGAATGTGACACTTTGACAGCATCATCCTTTAGGGATTTGAATAGCTCTACTAGAATTCCATTGCACCCACTAGCTTTATTGACAGCAGCACTTACTAAAGTCCACTTGACTTAACACTCCAGAATGTCTGATTCTGAGTGACTGACCACACCACCATAGTTATCCAGTTCATTAAGATCTTTTTTGTACAGTTCTTCTGTGTATTCTTTCCATCTCTTCTTTCTCTCTCCCATGTCTTCTAGTTCTCTACCGTTTCTGTCCTTTATTGTGCCAATCTTTAGATGAAATGTTCCTTGATATTTCCAATTTTCCTGAAGAGATCTCTAGTCTTCTATTGTTTTCCTCTATTTTTATGCATTGTTCATTAACATCTATCAATGATTTATGTAAAATTACTCACTAAGCCATCCCAAACAGGTATTCCCTTGAAAAACTGCATTCTCAAGACAGTGTTATTTTTTTTAAAAAGTCACTTTTGAGTTAGCATTTATAAGGATTTCATAATTATGTACTAGTTAGCTTGTTAAATGTTTCTGTGAAGAAAAAACTTAACCAAGTTTTTGGTATTCAACAATGGGAAAAAATAGGTAAATTCCCTAGGTTTCTTACACTCTAATTCACTTTTCTTAGGTAATACTCTGAAACTTCTTAATAGTAATGCAGAGTACTATACTATCAGTTCATGAACACATTCATCTGATTTTAACAATGTTTGAAGACCAAAGTGTATTCAAAATCCTATTATGTTGAACTCCTTAATTCAAAACTTTCTAGAAAATCAATTTCATAAACAAGTTGCCCAAAGGAGTCCCCAAACTTAGGAAACTAAGTTTATATAATCTGAGAGATCATCCTTCAGAAAATAAACTACATCGCTTCTCGGCCTTTTAGCTAAGAAAATAAACTACAAACTTAAGACACAAAAGTGCATATTAATTTCATAATAAAGTGTGAATAACATATTATGAATTATAAAGCAAGTTCTATATCTCAAGACCAAAAAGAGTTCAAAACATATAAATTTTATATTAATTATTTTCCTGATAATCCTAAAATCTATTTTCCCTATATTTTTGGCTGCATGCTTTTTGTTCCTATGTAATAATTTTAATATATTATTTTTTATAAAAAAAGAAATTACCTTTATTTGGAATTGATCAAATTTTTTTCTATTTTTTACAATTTGGAAAAGCTTCTTTCAACTTCATAGCACTTTATTTTTAAATTTACAGTTTGGAAAAGCTTCTTTCAACTTCACAGCACTTTGTTTTTAAAATTTGTAGAATTTCTGCTAAATTTGGAAATGGCTACAATTTTCTTTTTTATATGAACTCTTAGTGTCAGGCACACACTCTGTATTAACTAAAGGTTTGAATTCTACAAAAAGGAATTCTAATAAATATTCTTAAGCATGTGTATGACATCTGCATTAGGTTAAATTATATTCCCTGCCCCCACCAAATATGCTCAAATCCTAATCCCCAATACCTGTGAATATGACTTTATTTGAAAATAGTGTCTTTGCAGATGTAATCAAGATGAGGTCATACTGGGTTACGGTGGGCCCTCAAACCAGGGCCTACTACCTTTATCAGAGAAATGAGATGGAGAGTTGGATACAGACTCATAGGGGGAACAGATTCAGAGGGAAGAAGGTCATGTGAAACAAGCAGAGACTGGAATGATGTAACTGAAATCAAGGAATGCCAATAGAAACTACAAAGAGTAAAAGAAGGATTCTTTCCTGGAGCTTTCAGACAGTTCATGGCACCAGCAAAACATGGATTTTGGAGGTCTAGCCTATAGAACTATGAGAATATAAATTTCCATTGTTTTATTCTATCCAGTTCAGTTCAGTTTAGTTGCTCAGTCATGTCCAACTCTTTGCGACCCCATGAATTGCAGCACGCCAGGCCTCTCTGTCCATCTCCAACTCCTGGAGTTTATTCAGACCCATGTCCATCGAGTTGGAGATGGCATCTAGCCATCTCATCCTCTGTCGCCCCTTCTCCTCCTGCCCCCAATCCCTCCCAGCATCAGGGTCTTTTTCAATGAGTCAACTCTTAGCATGAGGTGGCCAAAGTATTGGAGTTTCAGCTTCAGCATCAGTCCTTCCAATGAACACCCAGAACTGACCTCTTTTAAAATGGACTGGTTGAATGTCCTTGCAGTCCAAGGGACTCTCAAGAGTCTTCTTCAACATCACAGTTCAAAAGCATCAATTCTTTGGCACTCAGCTTTCTTCACAGTCCAACTCTCACATCCATGCATGACCACTGGAAAAACCATGGCCTTGGCCAGACAGACCTTTGTTGGCAAAGTAATGTCTCTGCTTTTTAATATGCTATCTAGGTTGGTCATAACTTTCCTTCCAAGGAGTAAGCTTCTTTTAATTTCATGGCTGCAATCACCATCTGCAGTGATTTTGGAGCCCCCAAAAATAAAGTCTGACACTGTTTCCACTGTTTCCCCATTTTTTCCCATGAAGTGATGGGACCAGATGCCATGATCTTAGTTTTCTGAATATTGTGCTTTAAACTGACTTTTGAGCATTTTGAGCATTACTTTACTAGCATGTGAGATAAGTGCAATTGCACGGTAGTGTGAGCATTCTTTGGCATTGCCTTTCTTTGGGATTTGAATGAAGACTGACCTTTTCAGTCCTGTGGTCACTGCTGAGTTTTCCAAATTTGCTGGTGTATTGAGTGCAGCACTTTCACAGCATCATCTTTCAGGATTGGAAATAGCTCAACTGTAATTCCATCACCTCCACTAGCTTTGTTTGTAGTGATGCTTTCTAAGGCCCACTTGACTTTACATTCCAGGATGTCTGGCTCTAGGTTAGTGATCACACCATCGTGATTATCTGGGTCATAAAGATCTTTTTTTACAGTTCTTCTGTGTATTCTTTCCACCTCTTCTTAATATCTTCTGCTTCTGTTAGGTCCGTGCCATTTCAGTCCTTTATTGAATCTATCTTTGCATGCAATGTTCCCTTGGTATCTCTAATTTTCTTGAAGAGCTCTCTAGTCTTTCCCATCCTGTTGTTTTCCTCTATTTCTTTGAACTGATTGCTGAGGAAGGCTTTCTTATCCCTCCTTGCTATTCTTTGAAACTCTCCATTCAGATGGGAATATCTTTCTTTTTCTCCTTTGCCTCTGGCTTCTCTTCTTTTCACAGCTGTTTGTAAGGCCTCCTCCAACAGCCATTTTGCTTTTTTGCATTTCTTTTCCGTGGGGATGGTCTTAATTCCTGTCTCCTATACAATGTCACGACCCTCCATCCATAGTTCATCAGGCACTCTGTCGATCAGATCTAGTCCCTTAAATCTATTTCTCACTTCCGCTATAATCATTAGGGATTTGATTTAGGTCATACCTGAATGGTCTAGTGGTTTTCCCTACTTTCTTCAATTTAAGTCTGGATTTGGCAATAAAGAGTTCATGATCTGAGCCACAGTCAGCTCCCGGTCTTGTTTTTGCTGACATATAGAGCTTCTCCATCTTTGGCTGCAAAGAATATAATCAATCTGATTTCTGTTTGTCCATCTGGTGATGTCCATGTGTAGAGTCTTCTCTTGTATTGTTGGAAGAGGGTGTTTGCTATGACCAGTGTGTTCTCTTGGCAAAACTCTATTAGCCTTTTCCCTGCTTCATTCCATACTCCAAGGCCAAATCTGCCTGTTACTCCAGGTGTTTCCTGACTTCCTACTTTTGCATTCCAGTCCCTTATGATGAAAAGGACATATTTTTTGGGTGTTAGTTCTAAAAGGTCTTGTTGGTCTTCATAGAACCATTCAACTTCAGCTTCTTCAGCATTACTGGTTGGATTGGATTACCAATCCAATCTTGGATTGGCATTACCATGGACTGGATTACCGTGATATTGAATGGTTTGCCTTGGAAACGAACAGAGATCATTCAGTCATTTTTGAGATTGCATCCAAATGCCGTATTTCAGACTCTTTTGTTGACTGTGACGGCTACTCCATTTCTGATAAGGGATTCCTGCCCACAATAGTAGATATAATGGTCATCTGAGTTAAAAAAATTCACCCATTCCAGTCCATTTTAGTTCTCTGATTCCTAGGATCTCGATGTTCACTCTTGCCATCTACTGTTTGACCACTTCCAATTTGCCTTGATTCATGGACCTAACATTCTAGGTTCCTATGCAATATTGCTCTTTACAGCATCAGACCTTGCTTCTATCACCAGTCACATACACAACTTGGTATTGTTTTTGCTCTGGCTCCATCCCTTCATTCTTTCTGGAGTTATTTCTCCTCTGATCTCCAGTAGCATATTGGGCACCTACCGACCTGGGGAGTTCCTCTTTCAGTATCCTATCATTTTGCCTTTTCATACTGTTCATGGGGTTCTCAAGGCAAGAATACTAAAATGGTTTGCCATTCCCTTCTCCAGTGGACCACATTCTGTCAGACCTCTCCACCGTGACCTGTCCATCTTGGGTGGCCCCACATGGCATGGCTTAGTTTCATTGAGTTAGACAAGGCTGTGGTCCATGTGATCAGATTGGCTAGTTTTCTGTGATTATGGTTTTAGTGTGTCTGCCCTCTGATGCCCTCTTGCAACACCTACCTTCTTACTTGGGTTTCTCTTACCTTGGATGTGGGGTATCTCCTCATGGCTGTTCCAGCAAAGTGCAGCCACTGCTCTTTACCTTGGATGAGGGGTATCTCCACACAGCTGCCCCTCCTGACCTTGAACATGAGTTTGCAGTAATTTGTTACGATAGCCCTAAGAAATTAATATGCATGTGTGTGCTAAGTTACTTCAAGTTGAGTTCTACTCTTTGTGACCCAATGGACTGTAGCCCACCAAACTCCTGTGTCCACAGGATTCTCCAGGCAAGAATACTGGAGTGGGTTGCCATGCCCTCCTCCAGAGTTCTTCCTGACCCAGGGATTGATTCCACTTCTCTTATGTCTCCTCCATTGGCAGGTGGGTTCTTTACCACTAGTGCCACCTGGGAAGCCCTAAAAAACTAACATAATAATCATCAAAAAGAGAGCTTTAATACCAGCTGTGGTAGTTTTGAAATTTGTTTATAAATTCTTTGATAGTCTTCACACTCAAGATATGATGCCAATTCTGTTTTTATTGAGTGTGGGCCAGATTCTGTGACTTACTTCTAATGCAGAAAATATAGCAAAAGTAGCATTGTGAAACTCTGAACAAGGTTTTGTAAAAGGTACTTCCACCTTGCTCTCTCAGATCACTTGCTCTGAAGTACACCAGCTGCTGGATTATAAGGACATTCAGGAAGCCCCGTCTAGAGGACTGTGTAATGAGCATCCAAAGCCTCTTGCCAACATCAATGCAATTGAACCATTTTGGAAGAGGGGCCTCCAGACCCAGTCAGGTCTTGACAGAAAACATATTAGGAATATAGCTAGATTATACTGATAAACTATTCCTGGGCCACTAATTCCTCACAGTTTATGTGAGATTAATAAGTGCTTCTTGTTTTATGCTACTAAGTTTGGGATAACTTATCATGCTAAAATTCCAAGCACATTCCTTTCAGGGGAAAAATGTTTTTCTACATTTACACTTCAATTTTATAAATCTGATGATTAGAAAATATTCCACAGACTTGTTTCTGTCTGTATTGTGCATCTTGTTTTTCTTCCACTTCCCACATGTTTTGCAGCCTTGGGTGCTAGGATATGTATCAACTCTGCTCAGAACACTTTTGTGATGATAGGAATATTTCTCAAGGCCCTTGTTATAATAAGATCACTAGCAATTACCTAGGTATGTCTCAGAGTACAAACCACATAACTAGATCTCTCTGAACCCAATATAAAAGGTATTCCCAACTCAATTACCCTTAGACAAATCTACAAAACACTTGTTTCAACTCCAATACTATTTTACATGAAATAAGAAGAGAGTAGAAGAGAGGAAATAAAAGTGAAATGCTAGCAGTCTTAATTTAATGTGTTAAAATATATCTTATCGTAAATTCTACAAAAGCATGTGACTATATGAACAAATGATTAAGTCTCCTCCTGGAACTGACGGGGTCCTTTGAGAGACGTACCCTAATGGTTCACTTTCATTAGCTTCACTGTATACCTCTTGTCCCAAGATATTTTAAAAGCCATATATTTCAGTCTGTATGTATTAAACCCAAAGGTTATATTTTATTCATTGGTTATTTCTAAACCTACCAAAGATCAATATGATGATGTTTTCATAATTTTGCAAAAATGAATAGACCAGATTTAACCAAGATGCCAACTGAACATTAAATTATATTCTAAATATGCTACAACAAGCTCTGATTCTTATAAAAATAACTATTGCAGAAATGAGCATGCCAACTATTTGTTTAAGATTCATTTGCTTTTAATTGTTTTCTGCTAAATGATGAAATGTACAGAAGAGGAAATGCCATCTGCTAGTTCATATTTTTAAGAAGTGATAAAGAGTTGCCCGTTACCCCCTTTTCATGATGCTGCCTCAGCATTAAAATGTGCATGATTTTAGATTTTCACAGTAAGGAAACAGAGTGTTTAGGATAAAGGAGGGAATTAGGTTGTCTTTTTTCTCTTCTGTTTGATGGTACAAAAAATATACAAATATATATCTAATAAGGCAAATACAAATATTTGAGATAATTTAAAGACTAAAATAAGGTAGTTGGCAAATTTCCATTTTAACTTATAAGGTGCTTGAAAGTTGTCATTCTCATCAAAAAATAAGAAGAAAAAAAACAAAAACAAAAAACACTGAATGTAAAATCAGCAACTCTTCTCACATGAACTCAGAATTGAGGTCACAGGGCCAACCATTATTGCAAACACCAGAGACTCAAGTAAATACACAGAATCACAAGTTACCAGAAGAGGCTACTCATAGACACAGTAAAACAGTAATTGGTGAGTTTCTGGAGGCTCAGTGAAAATTTGCTTGATAGGTAAAATTTAGAGCCCCAGACTTGGGGGCAGATTCACATGTTGGTGAATTTTACTTTCAGGAGGACCACCAGGTTCTCATGGCAAATATTTTAGAAAAATTCACCACATGGTTTAGATAGGAGGGGAAGATAGCCATTCTGAAATAAGACTATGGAAATAGTAGTTAGTTTGAAATATATCCAGAACATTCTGTGGTTGGGCCTGCCCTCAGTGAAAGATACTTTGCTAGAGACTTACCCAATCTAGGGGAAGAGAAATTAAATAGCTCTAAATCTCTGTTTTTGTTTTTTTGTTTTTTGTCTCACATATTAAGAAACTTTTGATGGTCACAGCACAGGAACTCCATCTCATTAAAAAAGAGAGGTTTAATCATACATTTACAGAATGTTTTTCTTACCCAATACCATACCACCACTTCAGTAGGACTATAGAATAATAATAACATGAGCTACAACTAAGAGAGCTGCAAGCTACAAACTCTAGATAAGAAGGAGTTTTAGGGAAATCCAAAGAAAACAAGGAGAAACAGGATATTAGAAACTGAAGCCTCTGGTACCTACAGCCACAGCAAACATTAACACTAATACCTTGCTAATTAAAACTAAAACCATATATGAAAGGCCTTTTCCACTTAAGTTTCTATTCCAATGATCATGTGCAGCTTTCAACAAAACTAGGTTTGCTAAAAGGCAGGGTAAAACATGGTACGAAGAGAAAAAGCAAACATCAGAACTAGACTCATACGATAGAGAGTGTGTGATTCTCAGGCAAGGAATTTTAAATCACTAGGGTGGCTCAGCAGTAAAGAATCTGCCTGCAATGCAGGAGACCATCTGCAAAGCAGGAGATATAGGTTTGATTCCTGGGCTGGGAAGATCCCCTGGAGAAGGAAATGGCAACCCACTCCAGTATTCTTGCCTGGGAAATCCTATGGACAGAAGAGTCTGGCAGGATACAGTCCATGAGGTTGCACAAGTCAGACATGACTTAGCAACTAAACCACCACCACCTACCATAGTTAAGATGCTGTGGGTGCAGATGAAAAAAAAAAAAAAAACCTCAACATGCAAAAACAGATGGGGAATATAAGCAGAGAGATGGTGACTTGAAACAATCAAGAGAAAATGCTAGAAATCAAGAAACAGTGTAACACAAATGAAGAGTCCTTCAAAAGTGACAGAGAAAGACAGACTTTTTCACAAGAAAAACAAATACTAAGGGATTTTGCTCTCAGTAAACCTGACTTGCAAAAAATGTTAAAAGAAGTTCTTCAGAGAAGGAAAATGATATAGGTCAGAAACTTAGAACTACAGAAGAAAGGAAGAGTGTTAGAGAATGAACACAATGAAGGTACAGTGAAATATTTCACTTGTTCTTAGACAATCTAATAGAAATGTTTGTTCAAAATATGAATAGCAATGATTTGTTGGATGATTATAGCTTCTGGATAAGTGAAATGAATGCCAATGTGATAGGGGACGGACAGAGGAATGGGTAACATTGTGTTATAAGGTAGGTATACTACCTCTGAAATGGTGGAGCCTTATTTGATAGTGGACACAGATTATACAGATTATATACTGCAAAGTTCAGGTCAAGTAGAAAAAATAAAAATAAGCATAACAGATACGCTAAGAGAAGAGAGAAAATAGAATTATAAAAAATACTTAATTAAAAAGATCTTTGCTCCTTGAAAAAATGGCAGTTTATGAAAATTCAGCTGGCAGCAATGTAAACTCCTAAACTTTGTACGAAGTAAGTGAGATTATAATTGAGTGAAAGATGGTTTTAATAATGGCTTTCTAATTTAATTCTTTATAGTCATTTCCATTAGGATCATTTCCACTTTCTAATGGTAATGACCTTGGCTCAGAAAATACTAAGAAAAGATGTCTTCTAGTTCTAAACTCATCCATAATATTGATTCATAGTTTTCTGTGAACCCAAATTATTCCCAAGTGGAGAAGGTCATGGAGATCATCTTTCACGGTATAATGTTAATGTTAATACAGGTCTATTTTTTTTCTAGATTATAGTTCAATTAAGACATTTTATATTCATAAAGGTGAAACAGTACTAATAGCCTACTCTACAGGACTTGAGTGACAAAGTCTTAGTCCTTCAGTCATGTCTGACTCTTTGGAACCCCATGGACTGTAGCCTACAAAGCTCCTCTGTCCATAGAATTCTCCAGGCAAGAATACTGGAGTGGGTTGCCATTTCCTTCGCCAGGGGATCTTCCCAACCCAGGGACTGGAGCCAGGTCTCCTGCATTGCAAGCAGATTCTTCACTGTTAAAGCCAACCAGGGAAGCCCTTCTTGAGTGACTGAGGAGTTGCAATTGGAGCAGGGATTCAAAAATATTAATGAAAGAGGACATTCACTTATAAGTATGGGGTACGGAGCATTAGAGGCAGCAAGAATTGCCAGTTGGTCAGAATACATTGAAATGTGTATTCTTGTCAAAACTACAAGAAAATGAATATGATGGTATAGGAGAAGCATCTTATAGGTCTAGCATACGGTTTCTTTTCATCCTAGTAGTTATTATTTACATTTACTTTCTAAGAATCAATTTTTGTTTGGACTTTCTGAAAACTCTAAAAGGAGAAATTTATGCTTGATAGAAAACATTATTAATTTAATGTGAGCAAACTGAAAGTGATACAGTGATAAGAGCATTTTCATTTCTGAGGGGCACAGCATAAAGATAAAGAATAAAGCTGAAGAATAGTTTGATAGATACCTCATGGTGATAGATTTTATCATCAATCTTTTTTTTTTTACTATTTTAAAAAGATTTATTTATTTATTTAATATTTTGACTGTGGTGCGTCTGTTGCTGCACATGGGCTTCTCTAGTTAAAGTAAGCAGGGGCCGTTCTGTTGTGGTGCATGGGCTTCTCACTGTGGTGATCTGTTGTGGAGCATGGGCTCTAGGTGTTCAGGCCTCGTTACTTGCAGTGTGTGGGTTCAGTAGTTGTGGCCCACATGCTTAGTTGCTCCATAGCATGTGGTATGGTCCTGGAACAGAGGTCAAACCAATGTCCCCTGAATTGGCAGGTTAATTCTTAACCACTGGACCACCAGAGAAGCCCCATCACCAAAATTTTTAATCAGAATAAGCAGGAGTTTTTGACTCAAGAAAGATGTATTTTTAATGTACTGAAGATTATCTATAGTAGGATGAGCTATTAACATATATTTAAGTTATAGAGTATGTGGAATAAGTTTTCATCTGTTTTTGGAAGATGAAATGTAATCCTATTTTGAAAGCACTTTTTAACAATTAGGGATATATAAATTGCCAATAGGAAATCTCTTCACATATAAAATATTTAGTGAGTCAAAGAGGGCACTGAAAACAGTGAAAGATATTTGAAAGTTCTATTATTATATTACTTACATGCTTGAAAATATAAGAACTATTTCAAATTAATACACATTTCATATTTTATTTTCTAAATATTATTATTTTTTTTTTCCAAAGGAAGTGGAAAAGGGTTTGTGTGATGCTCCAGAATAAAAGAAGGCATATGATAAATGATTTGGTTACATTAAAATATTTCTGATTTCAGCCTTTTCTTATAATTATTATGTCTTTATACCTTTTCAGCCAATTTTATGCAAAGAGCTGTTTTCTTCATTGAGGGAGAACCATATACTATGATACTGAAGTAACAAAATTATTCATTGCTCTGAACCTTAAGAATATTTCTTACCAAAAACAAACAAGGCTTTGCAATCTTCTAGTGATAGAATGGCAGGGACGGGGGACACCTAAGACTGAGTTTCCGTTAAGGTAGACAGAGAAGAAATGGTTAGAAGGAGAAAGTCCAGAGTAGGCTGCAGTTACCTACAGAACTGTCACTGTTAACCCAAATTGGATCTCATGTCAGTCACATAATTGGATTCCTTAATAACAAAATAACAGAGTTTAAAAGATGTTTGCTCCTTGGAAGAAAAGCTATGACAAACCTGCTGTGCTTAATCACTCAGCCATGTCCAACTCTTTGCAACCCCATGCACTGTAGCCCACCAGGTTCCTGTGTTCATTGGGATTCTCCAGGCAAGAATACTGGAGTGGGTTGCCACACCCTCCTCCAGGGGATCTTCCCAACCCAGGGATCAAACCCAGGTCTCCCACACTTCTGGCAGATTCTTTACCATCTGAGCCATCAGGGAAGTCCCTAGGGAAGCATATTTAAAAGCAGAGATATCACTTTGCCTACAAAGGTCTGTATAGTTAAAGCTATGGTTTTTCCAGTAGTCATGTACAGATGTGACAGTTGGACCATAAAGAAGGCTGGACGCCAAAGAATTGATGCTTTCTAACTGTGATGCTGGAGAAGACTTTTGAGAGTCCCTTGAATAGCAAGGAGATAAAATCAGTCAATCCTAAAGGAAATCAACCCTGACTATTCATTGGAAGGACTAATGCTGAAGGTGAAGCTCCAATACTTTAGCCACCTGATGCCAAGAGCCAACTCACTGGAAAAGACCCTGATTCTGGGAAAGATTAAGGGCAGGAAGAGAAGGGGGTGACAGAGTAGAGATGGTTGGATGGCATCACTGACTCAATGGACATGAGTCTGAGCAAACTCTGGGAGATAGTGAAGGGCAGGGAATCCTGGTGTGCTGCAGTCTACAGGGTCTCAAGGAGTTAGACATGACTGAGCAACTGAACAATGACAAATAGAGATTAAAACACACACACACAAACATACACAAACACAAACAAAAGACTTCCTATCTGTCAATCTAGAGTTCCCTAACCTGTAAACTAGGTTAAATGGGAAAAATTGTCACATACAAAAGAGAATACCTGACAATGCATTTTAATACATTTTAAAACTTCTGTTCAAAATCTTCAAGGTGCAAGCAATCCTTTGATTTCAGATGGTGAACGTAAGGAAGATGTATATTAAAAAGAAATGAGAAAGAACTATGGCAATTAGAAACTGATTAGCAAATGGAATCCCAGACTATAATGCTTCAAACTAAACATGGATTTTTAAATTTAGCTATGGGCATGCTGTCAGCACAACTATTGTGATTTCCATTTGAACTTCACTTTTCCAACAACCAGCTGATTTCCTCCACATTCCATTCCAGTAAACACAGGTTTGACTGTAATTCTTAGCATTTCATTGTCACCACACACAATCAACTTCCGTAGTACATTATTATGGTCAAATGGAATGACTGGATGGAATTTCAAGTTCATGATTATTTTATTACTGCTATTTAGACGTCTGCAAGCCAAGATCACAGGGAGGGTAATCTAATCACATATTTAACAGTTGCTGCTAGAAGGCTACTGTTGAAGAAGGGGTTGGATATTTTCTTAGAATTAGCAGCAACCCTCAGTGTGGTAAGCACTATTTGCTCTGTCCTCAGTGTTACACTGCTATCTACTTTAGTTTGAATACAGATCAACCTCATTAGTTGATATAGATATAGCTCAACCTCATTAATTGTTTCTTAACAAAATAATCTGTCTCAAAATGTTTCATTTAGATATAAAACTATATTTATTGGCTATTTCCATATGAAAAACTTTTCTCTTTACCTCAATTTCACCAACTTCTACATTAATTCAGCAAGCATGTATTGAGCATTTATGTTCCACTTGTAATTTGACAAACTGTAAGCAAATCATACTTTCAATGAATAGTACAAACAAGAAATACTAAGCTCATTTGGCATTGTGATTCTTTTTTCTTTTCAAAGTGTACATAAAACAGGCACTTTGAAAACTAAGCTGAAATTGAATTATTTTATTGCTATACCCCATTCTCTGAAAGATTATCCAAAGAAGACCCAAATCTGTATAATACAACAATTTAACATCAAGAATTTTTCATATTAATTATAAATCACATTAATTAAATCTTATAAACACAAGAGTTTAAGGATGTTAAATAAACTCCTCAGATGAAGCACTTTCGAAACTCTGTCTATATTTCTTATATTGGGTTGGCCAAAAAGTTTGTTCTAGTTTTTCTGGAAAATGTTAAGGGAAGAACCTGAACAAACTTTTATGCCAACTCTATCCAATGTTAAACTCTCATTGACCTTTACCTGAGGAAACAATTGCATTCTTCACAAGAAAAGTGAGAACACATTAGCTTATTGGCTTAATTTCTGCTGGCGCAACAGCTGTGCATAACAGGAATGTGCTCTTCAGTCGTGCCTGACTCTTTGCGACTCTAACAGACTGTAGCCCATTAGGCTCCTCTGTCCATGGGATTCTCCAGCAAGAATACTGGAGTGGTTTGCTATGCCCTCTTCCAGGGAATCTTCCTGACCCAGGGATAGAATTCTCATCTTTTAGGTCTCTTGCATTGGCAGGCAAGTTCTTTGCCACTAGCGCCACCTGGGAAGCCTATAATCATGAATATCAATATTGCAATTAGTTGTCTTTATGTCTCCCTTCTCCACTGGTCAATGATCATCCTGGAGACAAGCTTAATAACTAGTTCCTTGAACAGTATAAAAGCTCAGTTAATGAAGAAATTGACAAAGACAGGGTCATTCTCTAATTCTCTTATCAAAAAGGTTAAAATGAGGTTAAAACATATGCAGGGCTTCCCTTGTGCCTCAGCTGGTAAAGAATCTGCCGGCAATGTGGGAGAGCTGGGTTCGATCTCTAGGTTGGGAAGATCCCCTGGAGAAGGGAAAGGCTACTCACTCCAGAATTCTGGCCTAGAGAATTCCATGGACTGTATAGGCCATGGGGTCGCAAAGTGTCAGACAAGAAAATATATGTGAGAGCCCCATAGCACCCAGGGTAGAAGAAATCTTTATAGAGATCCCAATGGAGTCTTCAGAATAACCCCTGAGATATCAGAGAGACTTGCTTACTGCCTTCTGCCTGTCTCCCTCAATCTCTACTGGTTAACTTCAAAATGAACTATTTATCTAAACAGTTTTATTTTTTGTCATATAAAATTTTCCCATAGTCCACATTTGCTGTGTATAATACACAGACTTGAAATACTATTTTATTTTTGATACCTGGCTCTCACTAATTAAACCACAAATTGTTCTGTTTCTATTCAAATTCACTTCTAGTTCATAAGCTGATCCTCCAATTTACTCACCCTCTCACTGTAGTTTTTAGCAATATATGATGACTTTCCTTGAATCCAGAAAAATAGTTTCTGGGACTTTCAGCTCAAGTTAACTCTGTACATGTCCTATATAGTATTTTCCCATGAAAAGAAAGAAGGTGATGCTACAATCATCCATTTCCATTGAACTGAACAGTATAGCCTCCATACTGCACAAAGTAATTTGCTACTTTATGGCTATGACATCTAATTTTTAAAACATTTCTCAGTGAATTGGAAATTCATTCCATAATTTAAACCCCTCCCCCCCCCACCCTTTCCTCTTAGGTTTAAAAGAGACCCATTAAAAGACTTTCCTTCTCAAAAATTAACTACTTCCATTTCTTTTACATGTACAAGGATGGCAGTCTTCTAGCAAACACATTTTGATAGAGATGAATTTAAATACTGGTTTTTCAAAATAAATAAATAAATAAATACTGGTTTTTCATTTGTGTTTCATCAAGGAGTAAATTTCTAAATCACAGAATGGTACATTTAGAAACTTCCTTTTTTGAACTGTGGCCTAGTATTCTGACACTTTTAAGAGTATGTCAGAAAAAAAAAAAAGAGTATGTCAGATATGAAATAACATATATATTTTCCCTGGAATTGTGTATTATCTTTCAGTTATCTAGAATCAACTTGACTCCATTGTGAGCTTCATATTTGAAACATATCTTTTAGTTGACACAGTAATATTTGCAAATTTAAAATCCAGGACTAACAATACCTTTCCAAAGCTTCATTCTGAGGCAATATCAACAGAGATGATCATTTCCATCTAGGCCATTTCTTTAGGGATAACTGTCTAAATCAGAGGGAAATACCTGGCCAAAGCAATTTATCTTTACAATTACATACTGCTAAACGATAGCTCTAGGACAAACCTAGAGGGAATTTCGCTTGCCCTTCTAACCACTTGATAATCACACCTTTATTATCTAGCTACACTTCCTTTATTCAAAAAATATGTACTGTATTCCTGCAACTTTCAAAGCACTTGCTAGTAATTAAGAACACACATATATCTCAGATACGGCCCCTGGCTTTGCATCTTTGTTCTTTTTAAAAAAAATTTCAATAGATACTTTTTCTTATGCCAGAAGAAAAATAAACTATTTTATGTTTAAAGACAAATTAAATAGTAATTCTATCATTAAAACACAATTTTTAAAAACTGAGATAAAATATACATAATTAAAATTTACCATCTTAATCACTTTTAAGTGTACTATTCAGTATTGTTAAGTACATTCACAATGTTTTACAATCACCTCTAGAATTCTTGTAAAACTGAAGCCTCTACTAATTAACAATTCCCCATTTCCTGCCTGCCCCCCCCAGACCCTGGTGACCACCATTCTATTTTCTGCCTTTATGAATTTGAGATTATCTCATATAAGTAGACTCATACAGTATTTCTTTTTGCAACTGGTTTATTTCACTTAGCATAATATCCACAATAATCATCCCTATTGTAGTGTAAATGACAATTCAAAGGCAACTGATATGGGGGAAGGGGAGGGAGACTCAAGAGGGAGGTGATATATGCATAATTATGGCCGATTTGTGTTGTTGTATGGCAGAAAGAAACACTAACATTGTAAAGTTATTTTTCCCAAATTAAAAATAAATTTTAAAAAAGATAATTTTGGCTAGCATTTTATTTTACTTCTTTCTAGTCATATCTGTATACTTCTACATTTTTCACGTAAAGATTTTGCTTTCTGCTTGATACACTTAAAATAACAAGTATTCTCTTATGTTTAAA
This sequence comes from Odocoileus virginianus, assembly GCF_023699985.2. Lineage (NCBI taxonomy): Eukaryota > Metazoa > Chordata > Mammalia > Artiodactyla > Cervidae > Odocoileus > Odocoileus virginianus. The sequence continues at coordinate 32,828,298 of NC_069675.1, read as the reverse complement.
ATGTTTTGTTAAAAATAAATCTTGGAAGTAAAATTTTAAATAATGACCTACATGCTTTTATGGCAAATTGAATTTGCTACTTTTCCCTTCAATTTTCCTTTTTTGCCTAGTTATTTGAACCAGATTGATTACATGACATTTAATTGGGGAAATAAATTTGTACATATGTAAATATAAATAAGTTTTGGCATATGTTTACCCATTGATCCATTTTATTTAAAACAGATACTGTGTATCACGCACTTGCTGCTACTAGATATAATGCTGAGAAATAATACAAAGCACATATTTTCTCCTTTCTTTAAGATTATAGTTTAACACGGGAGATAGATATATCAAACAACTATTTGAACAAATCTAAAAGTGTAGTTATTGCAAGGGCTAACATGGTTGTGCTAAGTCGTTTCAGTCGTGTCCAACTCTTTGCGACCCTATGAACTGCTGCAAAGCTAAAAGTAAAGGTAAATTAATATATGAGTCTTACAGTAGAGTTATAGTAATCACCAAAATCAGAGAAAGCTTCCCAGAGAAAATCAGATTGGAGTTAGTATTTAAAGAAAGTATAAGAGTTACTTAGATGAACAGGATAAATAAAATATCTCAAGCAGGAAATAGCATGTGCTAAAACCTCTGGTAAGAGAAAGGAGATGAATAAAAAGAACTGAAGGTAGGTTGGCATGTCAAGACAACAGAGAGCATGGTGAAGGAAGACTGAAGAGAAAAGGAGGGCCCAATAACACTGTAGGCTTGCAGGTTATGGAAAGGATTTTAAGTAAATAAAGATTTTCAATTTATGATGGGGGAAGCTCCCACTGGTTACAGGGTGAAGAATGGATTGGAGTACAGCCAGGGTGAGTGCAAAAAGTTTAGTTAATAAGATATTTTTGCAGTCCAAATAGAGGTAATGAGCACCTCTATTTGATGGTGGAAATGATAAAGGTGGAGAAAAATGGATGGAGATAAACATCCCTAACACAAAACTAGATGGTGGGGGAGAGCGAGTTGCCAAGGCTGAGTCTTTGGATTCCGGATTGCATTAACTACCTGGGTGATGGTGCTATTTGTAGGAAGAGTTTGGACTAAGTTTATGGGCAGGAAGACAACAGGTTTAGTATGTCACATGTTGAGTTTTAGCCTTCTTTGACACCTCCACTAAGAAATGGACAAAAAGGCAGTTAGCTATAAAGGGCTGAAGCTCAAACACACTGTTTTATCTTAAAAATTACTGGTTTTTTGCTTTTTATTGTTTTATGACTATTGCTATTTATACATTTACATTATTGTTTATGATAATTTAGAATTGCAATTAGCAAACTCTTTTCTAAAAAAGGCCAGAGAATAAATATTTTAGGCTTGTGGGACACACGGTTGCCGTGCAATTACTCAACTCTGTCTTTGAAACAGTGAAAATAAACATAATATGCAAATTAATGGTTGTAACTATGCCTCAGTAAAATGTTATTTACAAAAACAAGCACCCACTGTTGAGCTGTGATTTGTTGACCCCTTAGAAAATTTATCACACTCTAAATTATTTGAGACATCTGAGTTTATTCTAACTTGTCTATCTACATACCTAGTTCTCAAAGTATACTCCTTAGACCAGCAGGCTCACCATCTTATTATAAATGTAAATATTATAACCTATTCAGACAGGGAAAACAGGAACTCTGGGGATGGAGGCCAGCAATTTGTGGCTGAACAAGCCCTCCCGGTGATTCTGATGCCTGCTAGAATCTAAGACTCACCATAGTAGACTATGGCTGCACATTAGAATTACCTGAAAAGTTTTTTAAAAATTTTTATCCCAGAACACTTCTAGAATAACTAAGTTAGTATCTGAGGGTAAAGGCCAACAAATACTATATTTAGAACGTTCTCAGGTGATTCTTATGTGCTACTAGCATTTAAGAGATATTGATTTCATATGATGAAACTAAACTAGGTTGAAGCCAAATTCCTCCTGAAATTTAACTTCAGTAACAATTCACCTAAACTAGTATATCGGGGAAGTTAAAGTTTAAATGGAAGCAGACTTATTCTGACTTGGCAGTTATGTGTAAAATTCATTGTGTGGGAAATAGTTTAGTTAAAACAGATTATAGGCAAATTGCAACTAATCTATGGGCCATTTTATATTAATAACGTTTTCATTTTGGGTTTTGTTTTTGATAAAAGTTCCATAGATTCCTTCAAATTCTGGCAAAATTTGAGAAGGAACTTAAAAGAAAATTTACCTTCTTTAGTCGTTTGAAATTAGAAGGTGATTTCTTTTTTCAAACTTAACCTTAAAACATTAGATCACAGAAGATGTAATTTATGTATTTTAGTCTCATTCATCACAGAATCATGCATGTGCTCATATGAATACTGCCACAGAGTTTGACTTAAAAGAAAAAAAAAAACGATGTAGTCATTATTTATGCCTGTACAACATATGTAATTGTAATTCAACCATACATCCTATTGTTCAAATTTACTGACACCTAATTATGTAAGATTTCAACAGAGAAGACTTAGCATTCATTTTACTTAAATTGACTGCTTTAGGGAAAACACTGTTTCAATGATAGTCATCTTGTTGCCTTGAATCTGTGAAATTAAAACCTCAGCATATTTACAGCTAATAAGATTCAGAATAGGTGTATTCCACATGGGTCCTCTCACTTCACTCACTTGAAAGTAATTTTTTTTTTTTAATTTTCTAAGTATGCTGTATTTACAGAGTTTCAACATGTCTATTTAATCAGAACACATTACAAATACGTTTTTTTCCCCAAATAAAAAAGACTTTCATTAAAAATCCTATGGATTCTTATAGGAAAAAGATTTTAGACCCAAGACAGTTTCCATGTTCAAAGTGGCTCTAGGTATTATTAGTCCCATTTGAAGCTTCTGCTAAAACAATGATGGTTTGTATGAGTTATTTAGAATGAGAAAGTTACCAAATTTTATTCCACTTTCATACACATTTATTGCAATTAAACTTAAGGCATTCATAGAACATTGCAAACAAACAGTAAAATATTTATGAAGCATTATAGGTAACAGGTAAAAGAGATTCAACTTGTAATGAATTGAGGGATACATTGGAGGAAATGGGTTAATAAAACCCTTCAGAATTGCATCATCTTCGTCCAGACCAAGGGGAGAAATTAAATGACAAATACGATTTTCTTTCAGGAGCAATGGAATTATCAAGGTATGATTCATGTTAAAATCATTTGAAGTGAGAGTTTTACTCAGTCAGTTATGTCTAACCCTTTGTGACTCCATGGACTGTAGCTCACCAGGCTCTTCTGTCCATTGAATTCTCCAGGCAAGGATACTGGAGTGGGTAGCCATTCCCTTTTCCAGGGGATCTTCCTGACCCAGGGATCAAAACCAGGTTTCCTGCATTGTAGACAGATCTTTACTATCTGAGTCATCAAGTAACAATCAGGGCATTGGAGGAGACAATGTAGGGTTTCCACTAATAACAATTTCACTACAGTTCCATCAATTGCCAGCTGTTTGATCTTAGGTAACAAATGCTCTATGCCTCAGTCTTTGTTTTTGTTTTTCCCATACATAGAGTTAAGGTAATATAACAGCATTCAAAAACTGCAATTTTACTTATATTATTCTATTCCAATCCCAAGAATGTAATACCAAAGAATGCTCAAACTACTATACAATCATGCTTATTTCATGTGTCAGGTAATGCTCAAAATCCTTCAAACTAGTGTTCAACAGTATGTGAACCAAGAACTTCGAGATGTATAAGCTAGGTATATAAAAGGCAGAGGAACCAGAGATCAAATCACCAACATCTGTCAGATCATAGAAAAAGAGAATTCCAGAAAAAAAAAAAAAAACAAACATCTGCTTCATTGACTATGCTAAAGCCTTTGTGTGGATCACAACAAACTGGAAAATTCTTCAAGAGATGGCAATACCAGACCACCTTACCTGACTCCTGAGAAACCTGGATACAGATCAAGAAGCAACAGTTAGAAATGAACATGGAGAAAGGGACTGGTTCAAAATTGGGAAAGGAGTACATCAAGGATGTTTATTGTCACCCTGTTTATTTAACTTATATGCAGAGCATATCACGAGAAATGCTGGGCTGGATGAATTCCAAGCTGGAATCAGGACAGCCTGGAGAAATATCAGCAACCTCAGGTATGCAAATGATACCACCCTAAAAGTGAAGAGGAACTAAGGAGCCTCTAGATGAAGGTGAAAGAGGAGAGTGAAAAAGCTGGCTTAAAACTCAACATTCAAAAAACTAAGATCATGGCACTGGTCCCATCACTTCACAGCAAATAGATGGGGAAAAAGTGAAAACAGTAAACCACTTTATTTTCTTGAGCTCCAAAATTACTGTGGACAGTGATTGCAGCCATGAAATTAAAAGATGCTTGCTCTTGGAAGAAAAGCTATGACAAACCTAGACAGCATATTAGAAAAGCAGAGAAATCACTTTGCCAACAAAGGTCCGTATAGTCAAACCTGTGGTTTTTCCAGTAGTCATGAACAGATGTGAGTGTTGGACAATAAAGAAGGCTGAGTGCTGAAGAACTGATGCTTTTGAACTGTTGTGCTGGAGAGGACTCTTGAGAGTCCCTTGGACAGCAAGGAGATCAAACCAGTCAATCCTAAAGGAAATGAACCCTGAATATTCATTGGAAGGACTGATGCTGAAGCTGAAGCTCCAATACTTTGGCCTTCTGACGAGAAGAGCAGACTTATTGGGAAAGATACTGATACTGGGAAAGATTGAGAGCAGGAAGAGAAGGGGATGACAGAGGATGAGATGGCTGGACAGCATCACCGACTTAATGCACATGAGTTTGAGCAAACTCTGGGGAATAGTGAAGGAAAGGGAAGCCTGGCTTTCTTCAGTCCATGGGGTTGCAAAGAGTCTAATACAATTTAGCAACTGAACAACAATCCCAAGCTTACATAGCTAGTGGACAGCAGATGGATGTAGCACAAAATATTCACATTTAGAAACTAAACTCTTAACTTCTGCACACTGTTACTTTCAAAGGAAAAAAACACACAACTATATTCTTCCCAAAACAAACACCATATATATGAGAAAAATGAAAATCCATATATAAAACACATATATATGAAAAAATTAGTGAGTATTTTCACCCTCCCCCTAGGAAACCATTCTTGCATGGCTGGAGAATATCACACTTTTTCTCAGTAGTTTCACAATGGATTGTAGGTCATATTTCCATAGTTAATAGGACAGAAATCTCCTCTTCTTTTTTCTGACTATATAATATAGACTGGTGGATGTAAGATTTACAAAAAAATTCTTTTTTTTAAATCTCACTCATAAAATACATGGTAATCTGCTGAAAATGTGCAGTGCTGAATATGCAACACTGTTAGGCAAAAGATGGCAAGCATAACTGTAAAAACCCTTTTAATACAGTCTGAATTTAATATTTAATTTTTGTATTAGCTACAGAAGGACAGATTGATTTTCTACAGGTATAACAATATACATAATAAATACCACACCTCAGGTTTCCTAAAATGATCACTGGCCAGCATTAACTGTATACATGCTAAGCTGAAATGAGATAGTATCTGATTTTCAGTTTTGAAGCTACAATTATGATTGAGGTGATTCATATATGCATTTGAAAGATCTTATCATTTCCCTTTGCTTTTAAAAAACAGCTTTATAAAGTCAACACAGCATTCTCTTGGGGAATAAGAATAAGCTCTCATTAATCCATGAACAGGAATCATGTAGACTGTTAAAACTGCAGTGAATGTGAATAAAATGGGGCCAAATAATGACATTTGAAGTAAAACTGAAAGATCTACAATTTATTGCTATAGCTGAGCACTGAATGCACAGTTAAATTGCAGTTATTTGGAACACAGGGTCCTTTCAAAAACAATTGTTTAGCATTGAAACCATTTCCAGACTTGAATTACGTGCATTGAAGATATTTTCTATTTTCTGTGTGAGGAATGGATTCCAGCCACAATTGTTCAGAAGGCAAAAGGGCTCCTAACTGCTAAGTTCAATTCCCAGCACTATGGTAAATAGAACAAAAGAGACCCAACTGGAATTTCACCTGAGTGACCTTGCAGAAGACCTCTTTACAGCTTTGAACATTATATGATTTTCTCTTCTCATTACTTTCTCCGTATTATTTAATCAACTTCTTCTGCAGGAAGCTGATATGCCAAAATTCAGTGGGGAAAAAACCTGATTTCAGTTGATTTATCTGAAATCAATAGAGAACCAAGTGGTTTGCTTTCTGATTATCTTTAAGGAGAGCTCTCTCCTTCATCCTAATGGGATTCTTAAAGGAGCCATTGTGTTTGGCTGCTGCTGCTAAGTCACTTCAGTCGTGTCCGGCTCTGTGCGACCCCATAGACGGCAGCCCACCAGGCTCCCCTGTCCCTGGGATTCTCCAGGCAAGAACACTGGAGTGGGTTGCCACTTCCTTCTCCAATGCATGAAAGTGAAAAGTGAAAGTGAAGTTGCTTAGTCATGTCCGACTCTTAGCAACCCCATGGACTACAGCCTACCAGGCTCCTCCATCCATGGGATTTTCCAGGCAAGAGTACTGGAGTGGGGTGCCATTGCCTTCTCCTGTGTTTGGCTGGGTCAATGATATAGTGAAACCTTATAATTCCTCTTATTTCTGTAAACTATCCCTTTGCAGATAAGGATATGATGATGATATTAATGACCAGACATTTGGGAATAGTTTTCTATTTCTGGGAACAGATTAGTATTGTTCCAGCTGAAAGTGAACAAGAGGAGATAATTATAAAATGGCTGATTGGGCATGGTAAATTCTGTGACTGCAAATAGGGAAAAACTAATTGAATCACACGAGGATTTAAGCCATAGCTTTTTTTCTCTCATCTGGGTCACCCTGTCCAGATTACTAAGTGGTCAAATACAAATAATTGTTAAAAAAGACAAATTATTTTTATCTAAGTCCTTTACTTCAATGATGTTGTTTATATCATCTCCTTAATTTCTTTGCTTAGTTGTAGTAATTGTCATGCAGTATTAATAATCCTTTTATAAGAAATTTGATGTATATGTTGATTTAAAAATATTTACTAAGACAATTATTGTATGTCAGAAACTGTTTTATATCTCAGCAAAACAGAAATAAGCAAGAAAGAAGTGCCAAAAAGAAAATTAAAAAGGGTATGGGAGATAAGAGAGTGATTATGGCAGGCCTATTTTAGATGAGTGTCTGTTAAGTATTCTCTGAAGACTTCACTTGAATATTGTGATCCTTCAGTAGAAAAAGTGTTTCAGATAGAAGGAACAATAAGTTTCAAGTATCTGGCATGGGAACACGTTCAAATATTTAGGAAAATTTGAAGGATAGAGTGGGATACAGTGAGAAAGGGTAGAAAAACATAAGATTAGATTGTTTAGGCTTTCTGGTGCAAGATCTTGTTCAGTTCAATTCAGTCACTCAGTTGGGTCCAACTCTTTGTGACCCATGGATGCAGCATGCCAGGCTTCCCTGCCCATCACCAAATCCCGGAGCTTACTCAAACTCACATTCATTGAGTCAGTGATGCCATCCAAAGATCTTATCCTCTGTTCCCTTCTCCTCCTGCCTTCAGTCTTTCCCAGCAACAGGGTCTTTTCCAAAGAGTCAGTTCTTCGCATCAGGTGGTCAAAGGATTGGAGTTTCAGCTTCAGCATCTGTCCTTCCAATGAATATTCAGGATTAACTTCCTTTAAGATGTACTGGTTGGATCCCCTTTCAGCCCAAGTGACTCTCAAGAGTCTTCTCCAAAACCACAGTTCAAAAACCTTAATTCTTCAGCCCTCAGCTTTCTTTATAGTCCAAACTCTCACATCCATACATGACTGCTGGAAAAACCAGAGCTTTGACTAGATGGACCTTTGCTAGCAAAGTAATGTCTCTGCTTTTTAATATGCTAAGTTTGTCATAGCTTTTCTTCCAAGGAGCAAGTGTCTTTTTAATTTCATGGCTGCAGTCACCATCTGCAGCGATTTTGGAGCCCAAGAAAATAGTCTGTCACTGTTTCCATTGTTTCCCTATCTATTTGCCATGAAGTGATGGGACTGGATGCCAGGATCTTAGTTGAAAGTTGAGTTTCAAGCCAACTTTTTCACTCTCCTCTTTCACTTTCATAATGAGACTCTTTAGTTCTTCTTCGTTTTCTGCCATAAAGGTGGTGTCATCTGTGTGTCTGAGGTTATTGATATTTTATAAACTCAATACTGAAGATCTTGTATGGCACTGTAAACTTTGGGGAGAGTTTGGACATATCCAAAGTGCAATGGGAAGGCACTAAGGGAGTGACATGATCTGATTTATATATTCAAAACACCATTCTGATTTCTGTTTAGAGAATAAATTTGGGAGGGGACCAAGCATGAAAGGAATGATACCAGTTAGGGGGCAAGTAAGTATAAACTTCTCTTCTGGTTATTTGTCTCTTCAGTGAAGAGAATGCAAAACATGGGGTTACCAGTGGTAGGTATAAGGAGAGAGAAGAAGGTATGAATTGGTAATTTAGGCAAGTGAGAGTGTGAGTTGACTAAGGGGTTTTAGTAGGTGCACAGTCCATGCTGAGAGAGTTTAACAACAGAAGTTGCAAAATTAAAGGGATTTGAGTCAGTTCATCCAACTCATTTAGCAGTAGAGAAAAACAGAGAAACAAAGAACAGGAAATTGGGCGCAAGTTTATAAACTTACTTGAATCAAAATTTTTTTTTAAACTTTAGTTTTTGATTTTCATAGCCTTTCATATTTCCTCTCTTTTCCTCTGTTCTCCAAGTGACATTAAAGAGTGTAAGGCTAACTTTTACCTGGGGGCGTGGGGGAGGGGCGAGCCTTAGCTCTGTCCTTTGCTGGATTGAGGGCCTCTGAGGTACCATCTATCTTTCGGAATGTTTCAATGGTACTCACTTCTGAGCCTTTTGACCTACTTCTCATAGTCCATGGTATATCTTCTTTAAAACCAGTACACTGCTAGTCTACTGTTCCTCTCAGTGACTCCATATTCTTTCACTAGAGCACTGGGAACACATGAAGAATGTTATTTCTCAATCCCATAGTTTAGTAAGCCAGAAATCCTACCTCAAGTCCGTTTATCAAGGTATCTCCCACAAAAATTTCAGTTCTTTGCTTCTGAGACATATTTTGTTATGTCCTTTGGTGCATATCCAAATGCTCAGTCTACAAGAATATGAAGCTACCCCACACTATGAAAAAGTAGGTAACTGTCCTCAATTAACTTTGACTCACTTCAGTTCAGTTCAGTTCAGTTGTTTGGTTGTGTCCGACTCTTTGCAACACCATGGACTGCAGCACGCCAGGCTTCTCTGTCCATTACCAACTCCTAGAGCTTTCTCACATTCATGTCCAACGAGTTGGTGATGGCATCCAACAATCTCATTCTCTGACTCATTCATTTATGTAAAATTTCTAAGCCCCCTCCCCCAAGGTACAATCTTACAAAAGAATGATGGTGGTGTGGAGTTGGAACTGGTGGCAAGAACACTGGTATTTTACCAAATCACTCTTCTTCATACTGGCCTAAAATAATAATCTAGCCCACCAGATTGGCCCCGTGAAATGTAAATAGAATAACAAAATTTTAGAAGACTTTTCACCTTTAAATAAACAAAACAAACAAAAAAGTGGCATTCAAGATTCTTGTTAAAGATATTTAGAAAATCTCTGAACTCTGACCTGGTGAGTAGCCTCTCTGTTCCATGGTACATAAGGCCTAGAGATAAAATTATGCAAGAAATCAAGACCTCACTGGCATACAAAAATACATTTTTTTTAATACCCCAAATGTTGTCCTTCTTGCAAGAATACAAAAACTGAGATATTTTCCCACCACCTAAATGGTAAAAATAAAAGAAATCTGGGAATGATCTTTTATTTTTTTGTACTAAAAAAATAATGATTGTTTGTTTGTTTTACTTTCTAGGCAAATAAAGCTTATTTAATTACTCACAGATACTGATTGAATAAGTATGTAAGATTTACATACTTGTGGCCAAAACATAAATAGGAAAAACTGAGTATTTTTTAAATTAGACACAAGGGTTACATATATTTTAAAATCGAAAAGGCATAATGCAACATTAAACAAGAGACCATGGAGTATAAGAGTCCAGCCTTTATGAGAGCTGTAATTATGTGGCGTACCCTTACTGTTGACCCCAGTCCTCTTTGACTTGGACCTTTATAAATAAGTCCTACCAGGATCAAAAACCTTTCTAACAAATATATTCTTCCTCAATTCACAAAGCTCTCATTGTAGTACTCAACAATGCAAGGTATTTGTTCCCTGGGAATGTGTCCTGTTATTCCAGTTTTAAGGAATGCAGTCTTTCAGGGATTTCTGGCTTCCAGAGTATATGACTAAGGACTGAGTACCTACCAATGATCCTATATTTTACTGAGTGGGTTTTATCGAACCATTATTAATTTCTTTATACTCCACACACAATCTAAATATCTGAATAAGCATTTTATCTGTAAGTTTCTAATAAAGAAGAGAATGTTCTGTAGAACAACTTAGTTTTGTTGTTTCGTTTTGCTTTAAGTTTTTTCTTTGCCTCTATAAGAGTTCCAAACATAATTAATTTATGAGCACTAGGCTTGGGGTTTGATGATTTTAAAACAGATCAGCAATATGTCTGCACAGAAACCACAGCTGCTATAGCTATGCATTTGCATCTGGACTTGTTGTCTCATCCAAACCAAATTTGCTGCACCATCAGGCTCATTTGAAATCTCAGTTCTGTGGGTGTTGATACTCAAATTCAAGTCATTTGAATAATCTAAACATAACCCAAAAAAGAGACAGAACTCTTTACATGATTCCACGTAGTCCACATAAGGTAAAAACATGATTTAAGTGTTATTCTATGACAAATGTAAGTACATTCTCATTCAGCTCCTTAACACCTAAGCAGGTGCTCAACAGTATAGCCCACTCTCTATGAAACTGTAGCTCTGAAGAAGAAATTAACAGTGTCGACCTTAGAGCCACACTGTCCAAATCAAATCTAACTTAAAATTTCCCCATCCAGGATTGTGATATGGATGAGAAGAATTAGTATATGTAAATTACTTACAATACTGAATGGCACAGAATATTCCACACATCCCATGGGAAGTTGGCCAATATATTTCTGCAAGTCCCATATGACCTTGAGATTTGCTTAATTAGCATGGGGCCATTTAACCATTTTAGTAACCTCCTAAATTAGTGTACCCTTCTGAAATAGTATTATTTTAACTTAAACATATTTACTGGCCAATTACCCCATATGATCTAGAATATCCATTCTTCTAGCAGAATTTTGAATCATGCCAGTTTTTACTTTAAATACTGTCATAGTTTGAACAAAAACAAAAAAAAAATCACATGGTTATGCTAATTATACTGGCCATTCTTTCAAAGAGTCTAAAATACCAGTATCCAAAAAATATGGTATATACTTTTTTATATCTCCTGATAAGCACACATTAATAATGAATATAGTCAATAAAATAAATTCATTAACAATTCCATTAACGTGCAAAAAATATACAACTTTTTTCTAATACCTAAGGGAAGTGATAATACTGAACTTTATTAGTTAAATCTCACTTTTTATTTTCTTTAAAAAAAAATAATGTACACAAACTTCCCTAGAAAAAGCTCAGAAAACAAGAAAAAAATAAGTAACATTTTAATTTTAAAATAAGAAAACCTAGAAAATACTTTGGAGGAATGTCCTGTAAAATATTCTGTCTAGGAATAGTTTTTGAATAAATGTATACACAAAAATAGACATTTTTTGTCCAAATGTTTCTATTTTCATTATGCTGCTTCAGGGTTTAGGATTTATTTAGTCTTTACACCAGATGTACTTATAAACAGCTGACTAAACAATCTTTACTTTTACTGTAACATCTTTATGCATTTCTCTAAGGCACAATTTTAGCATTAATAATGTAGAAGCATGTTGAAGTTTGATTTAGAAAGCATAGCTGACTGCAGTATCAGTTACTAAAAGGAACTGGGGGAACATTTGATAATATTAAAAGTAGAATTGGCTTAATTAAATGCTTAAAATTTTTTGAAAGGCATTTTTAAGTAAAATTAATGATTTTATTCTGCACATATATCTGATTCCATAAAATTAGATACTTGAAGTTTAATTTATAAGATATCTGTGATTCGTGCCCTTTCTAGACATTATAGTTCTATTATAAAAATTATAATTGAGTGTAGAGTGATAATGAACAAGAAAGGCTTTCCTTCTCTAAAAAGTTCTCACTTCATAATTGTATCAATTTCTATTCATTCTTTGATTTAGTCATTTAACAATATTTATTTCATGTTCTCCATGTGCCTGGTAGTAAAGTAATAACTGAATATTCTGTGCCATTCAGTACTGTAAGTAATTTACATATACTAAATTTTCTCATTCATATCACAAACCTGGATGGAGAAATTTTAAGTTAGATTTGACTTGGACAGTGTGGCTCTAAAGTCAACACTGTTAATTTCTTCTTCAGAGCTGCAGTTTCATAGAGATTGGACTATACTTTTGAGTACCTGCTCAGCTTATGTTAAATTTTCATATATATGTACACCATCTCCTTATATATTTTATTTTCTTCATGAAAGGTTCTGGCTAAGATTCCTTTGTGATTGCATTATTTGTTGCTAGTCTCCTTATATAACTTGAAGTATTTGCTTACATTTTATAATGAAAATAAACAAATATTATATATCAAAGAGTCTGTAGATAAGTATAGCATGAGGTATTTTGTGAGTACAAAGTAAATAAGCAGGGAAGCTCTATCAAAAGGAAGAGAAATTTCCATGTGTCAGATTGAAAGAACAAAAAATTTGGAAAATATAAGTATCATAATGAGCTACATAAATAATATATTGGTTTGTTGTTGTTGTTGTTGTTGTTGTTGTTCAGTCACTAAGTTGGGTCCCACTCTTTGAGACCTCATGGGCTGTAGCACTCTAAGCTCTTCTGTCCTCCACATTCTGCCAGAGTTTGCGTAAATTGTCCACTGAGTCAGTGATGCTATCTAACCAACTCTTCCTCTACCACTGCTTTCTCCTCTTGCGTTCAATCTTTCCCAGCATTAGAGTATCTTCCAATGAGTCTGTTTTTCCCATCAGGTGGCCAAAGTTGGAGCTTCAGCTTCAGCTTCACCTTCAGCAACATTCCTTCCAATGGATATTCAGGGTTGATTTCCTTTAGGATTGACTGGTTTGATCTCCTTGAGGTCCAAGTGGGAAAATACTCATTTTGGTAGTAATAAAAGTGCCTAGTATTTCATATAATTCTGCTTTTAATGTAGTATGTCATCACTGTTAATTTTTTTTTTCCCACCTAAGGAAAGACAGCCTAGTTTGGCTTATTTCAGTCCGTGAAACATCATTTTCCCACTTTCTGCCCTTAGAGTGATTATCATCTGCGTATTTGAGGTTGTTGACATTTCTCCCAGAAATCTTGATTCCAGTTTGTGATTCATCCAGTCCAGCATTTCTCATGATGTACTCTGCATGTAAATTAAATAAGCAGGGTGACAATATAAAGCCTTGTCATACTTCTTTCCCAATATTGAACCAGTCAGTTGTTCCACATTTGGTTATTTTGCTTCTTGATCTGCATACAGGTTTCTCAGGAGACAGGTAAGGTGGTCTAGTACTTCCATCTCTTTAAGAATTTTCCAAAATATTTTGTGATCCACACAGTCAAAGACTTTAGTATAGTCAATGAAGTACATGTTTTTCTGGAACGTTCTTGCTTTCTTCCTGATTCAAGTAAAGTTGGCAATTTGATCTCTTGCTCCTCTGCCTCTTCAAAACCTAGCTTGTACATCAGTGTGTCTCTACCATGTAATTCATGCAGTTTTTTTTCCACCATATGCAATAGTAAACAAATTTTGCTGAGTAATTGTATCTAAGAACTAATTATAATTACATCAAATTATCATCCCATTATCTGAAGACAAGAGTGAGATTATAATGAAATAGCTTCAAAAAGATAATATATTAGGCATAGAATTATGCTTGAGATTATTCTGTCTACATATGGAAAAACTGATAAAGCCCTTAATAAATATATGACCAATGGAAAACACAGAGAAAATATATATCACAGTTTCAGATATTTAATAATGAAGCTTTCTTGATTGTGATGAATAAAATTGGATGTGTAGTTATTGGTAGCAAATATAAAATTGGATAGACCAGGTCTGGAATAATGCTACTTTCCACAATAGTTACCTTATATCAGGAGAGCCAGAGACAAAGGCAAATGAAAAGAGTGGTGAAAAAACATAAAACCATAGCAAGTAAGAACTGGTTAAAATAACAAAATACCCAGGGGGTCATGATAAATATATTTAAATATTATGAGTGTGTGTGTGTGTGTGTGTGTGTGTGTGTGTGTGTGTGTGTATACGGAAACTAAAATGAGATAGAATTTAACACCATTAAAATTTTTTTAACCATCTGAAAAATTGTGATTGGTTGCTTCAAATTAAAGGAGATTCCCAATCTTAAAGATATCCAACTTTAGTTGAATGAATATTTGTTTGACTGTGAAGATTCAAGTGTTAAATAAGTGCCTGAATTGCAGAACAAGTACAATTCCTTTTTTTCAATAAATTCCATGGTAGTTGAGGCAACTAAAGTGGAGAGTTCTATGATAGGGTGCAAAATGTATAGAAAAAGGAAGCCAAGTCCTAATCTTCAGAAAATCAGAAAACAATAAACAAACAGGAACAAAAATTATCTATTTAAAGGCTATGGAAAGCAAATATGTTAAAAACATAAAGAGAAACAAACATAAGCAAATTTTGGAAGATGCAGCTCAATAGAAGTTAAGATATTAGAGAATTTTGAAAATGATATAATCAAAAGCCTTCTGTTTTGAAATAATATGATTTATTTCTTTTTTCATTCAATAAAGACATTCATCTCTTAACTACATAAAAGGAATTGTGAAATACGGGAGATTTAGTGTTAAGGAAGATAGATGCAAGGCCTGCTCACTTTGAGCTTTTATTTTAGCTATTGTGGTAGACATTATAAAACCAGTTCTTCAATTTATTATCTAACCACAATAGTAATATACATACAATCTAAAAACAGAGTGTTAGGAAAAATACAAAGTGTTATTAAATAACAGAGAGGTATATAACCAAATATGATTTATCATTTTAGGCTTCTTTGAACACAAGACAATTAAACTTCGAGCTATGAGAGCAGACTAATCTGGTGACATACAACAGGGGGAATAATTCATCAAAGGAACTGAAAAGAGACAATGTAGAGTGCAAAGAATAAAAGGAAGAGTGACTTGAGTTAGTAAGATCTGGGATTTCAGCTTCACTCTAATGAAAAGTCATGTTTAAAAAGGTGTGTAGAGGATGCAATCTGTACAACAATCACTCCAGCCACAGTTAAGGGAAAGGTTTAAGCAGAAAAACCAGCTCAAATGTGATTACAGTATTCCCGGAAAAGAAAGTGGCAATCTAGCCAAAGAAAGTAGCAGTGAAAATGGAGTAAATGTACCAGGTTTAAGAGACACACAAAGCCTTTCAATAGGAAAGAAAGAAGGAAATGAAGAAATTAAGGTTGCTGGAAAGAAGAGTGATTAAGTCTGGAAACAAGATTCTGAAGAGGCAGAAGGATACAGGATATAGAGTTTTGAAATATACAGGCAAGAAAAATGAGTGGAGGGTTAATTCAGTTCAGTTCAGTTCAGTCGCTCAGTCGTGTCCAACTGTTTGTGACCCCATGAACCACAGCACACCAGGCCTCCTTGTCCATCACCAACTGCCAGGGTCTACCCAAACCCATGCCCATTGAGTTGGTGATGCCATCCAAACATCTCATCCTCTGCCGTCCCCTTCTCCTCCTGCCTTCAATCTTCCCCAGCATCAGGGTCTTTTCAAATGAGTCAGGTCTTTGCATCAGGTAGCCAAAGTATTGGAGTTTCAGCTTCAACTTCAGTCCTTCCAATGAACACCCAGGACTGATCTCCTTTAGGATGGACTGGTTGTATCTTCTTGCAGTCCAAGGTACTCTCAAGAGTCTTCTCCAACACCACAGTTCAAAACCATCAATTCTTCGGTGCTCAGCTTTCTTTATAGTCCAACTCTTACAGCCATACATCACTACTGGAAAAACCATAGCCTTGACTAGACGGACCTTTGTTGACAAAGTAATGTCTCTGCTTTTTAATATGCTCTCTAGGTTGGTCATAACTTTCCTTCCAAGGAGTAAGCATCTTTTAATTTCATGGCTGCAATCACCATCTGCAGTGATTTTGGAAAGCAAAAAAATAAAGTCTGACACTGTTTCCCCATCTGTTTGCCATGAAGTGATGGGACCGGATGCCATGATTTCTGTTTTCTGAATGCTGAACTTTAAGCCAACTTTTTCACTCTCCTCTTTCACTTTCATCAAGAGGATCTTTAGTTCTTCTTCACTTTCTGCCACAAGGATGGTGTCATCTGCATATCTGAGGTTATTGATATTTCTCCCAGCAATCTTTATTCCAGCTTGTGTTTCTTCCAGCCCAGCGTTTCTCATGATGTACTCTGCATATAAGTTAAATAAGCAGGGTGACAATATATAGCCTTGCTGTACTCCTTTCCCAATGCGGAACCAGTCTGTTGTTCCATGTCCAGTTCTAACTGTTGCTTCCTGACCTGCACACAGGTTTCTCAAGAGGCTGGTCAGGTGGTCTGGTATTCCCATCTCCTTCAGAATTTTCCACAGTTTATTGTGATCCACACAGTCAAAGGCTTTGGCATAGTCAATAAAGCAGAAATAGATGTTTTTCTGGAACTTTTCTGATGATCCAGCAGATGTTGGCAATTTGATATCTAGTTCCTCTGCTTTTTCTAAAACTAGCTTGAACATCTAGAAGTTCATGGTTCACACATTGCTGAAGCCTGGCTTGGAGAATTTTGAGCATTACTTTACTAGCATGTGAGCCCATCTTTGCATGAAATGTCCCCTTGGTATCCTATGTTCCCTAATTTTCTTGAACAGATCTCTAGTCTTTCCCATTCTTTTTTTCCTCTATATCTTTGCATTGATCACTGAGGAAGGCTTTTTATCTCTCCTTGTTATTCTTTGGAATTCTGCATTCAGATGGGTATATCTTTCTTTTTCTCCTTTGCTATTTATTTCTCTTCTTTTCACAGCTATTTGTAAGCCCTCCTCAGACAGCCATTTTGCTTTAGTGCATTTCTTTTTCTTGGGGATGGTCTTGATTCCTGTCTCCTGTACAATGTAAGGAACGTCAGTCCATAGTTCATCAGGCACTCTATCAGATCTAGTCCCTTAAATCTATTTCTCACTTCCACTGTATAGTCATAAGGGATTTGATTTAGGTGATACCTGAATGGTCTAGTGGTTTTCCCTACTTTCTCCAATTTAAGTCTGAATTTGGCAATAAGGAGTTCATGATCTGACCCACAGTCAGCTCCCGGTCTTGTTTTTGCTGACTGTATAGAGCTTCTCCATCTCTGGCTGCAATTAATATAATCAATCTGATTTCAGTGTTGACAATCTGGTGATGTTCATGTGTAGAGTCTTCTCTTGTGTTGTTGGAAGAGGGTGTTTGCTATGACCAGTGCATTCTCTTGTCAAAACTCTATTAACCTTTGGATGGTTAGGTATTTTATAAATAAATTATCTACTTTACAAAATAAATTACTGTATGTTTTTCTTTTCTGGAAACAACTTTTATTATATTCAACAAAAGACATGGTTTACAAACATTCCATCCATGCACCAAGAGGGCAAAGTGAGGCACCACGCCTTATTCTCTATTCCTATATTGGGTCACTAGGGGTTTGGAAGGCAGTGTACAGCCTATTGAAACCCCAGGACCATGTCTTATAATAAATCAATTATCGCCACACAGCTCCAACTTAAATACTGATTTGGAATTGCTCTGACTTTTGACTCCCAACTCAATTATATCTTTAAATGATATGGTTCTAGAACTAGTGCTTAGAAAAGGAAATCAAACACATATTTGAAAGAGACTAGGGCAGAGAGGGAGAGTGGAGAGTGCTTGATGAGAGAAATATAAATAACAGGATAATAATGTACAGAAACATGATCAGTTGTACAAACCACAGTTTCAAGTGATTTTAAGTGACCAAGTCTAGCAAAGGAAATTTAAAGGGAAATATCAAAAGTTTGCTTTACCTCTGGCAGTTGACACTGTGTCTTAGAAAACAAAATAGATTTAGATCAACAAATAAGTAAAATATTAAGAAATTGGACTTTTATATTATATAAAAATATTGCATATTTGTATTTATCTTGGTAAAAGGAGAAATCTGCCTGAAATGAAAGACAACTATCTTACCACTGGATTTCAGGTAAATAGTTTTAAGTTTAGACCACAAAGTTTCTAGCCTAGCTATTCCTCTTCTTGCTTTCGAGAGACTTGGAGACTTTTTTTTTTTTTTTTAGAAATTAGACTACTGTACGACAGCTCTGAATAAATGACCACAGAACATCTCAGCATGGAAAAGAAAAGGTCAGGATCACACTGATAACACTAAGCTCAACCACTTTGAGAGTCAGTCTCCAAAACTTTGTATTTTTACCTATAATTCAAGGACAATATTTCACCAAAATAATTGTAAAAGATTTTTAGGAATGAAAAATATAATGTGTAAAAAGTGGTTAATTCTATGAGGAAAAATAATGATATGTAAAAAATGGGATCACTGAAGCACACAGTCACTCAGTCATGTAAGATTCTTAGCAATCCCATGGACTGTAGCCCACCAGGCTCCTCTGTCCATGGAATTCTCCAGGCAAGAATATTGGAGTGGGTAGCCAATCCCTTCTCCAGGTGACTTTCCCAACCCAGAAATCAGATCAGGGTCTCCAGCATTGAAAGCAGATTCTTTACCATCTGAGCTACCAGGGAATCCCCCTACCCCCCAAATAGATTTTGGCTCAAATAAAAATTTTCCTTTAATATTTGTTTCATGACATTATTGAATCTAGCTTCCAGAATACAGCATATTTTATCCACCACATATCTTTTAATTATCCGTGCCTTTGTTCTCACCAAACAAGTACAAATCACTATCATCTGTCACTAGACAAATGCAGAGAGCTTTCTATTTCTTTCTATATGAAGAAAGATCTATGTTTTATAGAGTCTGATATTATATAATTGAGTGAGATCTTTAGGAAAATAATATACAAAATTAAGTATGAAATAATATTTACTTAAAATGAAAGTGATAACAAAAACTCAAAATTTCAATGCATTGACAAATACCACCAAATCTGTTTTTAGTTTAAGTACCTGGTATACCTCTACTGTATTTTTCCTTTATTTGACAAGAATTTTGTAAAAATTTTCCATGAAAGAGGACAGGAAAATAATTTAATCTTCTCTCTGGCATGGTTGAACAAAATTTGCTTTTTTATTGTTAATAGTTTTGAAGCATGAAGCATGCTATTTCATACCCAAATATACCAGATATTTAAAACCACTATATGCAGTCTTTCAAACACAAGAATTTCGATATATTTTAGTTTTTACAAGTACCATCAAAGAAGAAAACACACACACACACTACTAGCAGAACTTAAAATTGTATATGTTGCACTACCAAGAAATTTCTTCCAAGGATAGAACTTTTGTTTTTGACTTAGAATCCATAAAACCAAATAAGTCAATTACACCTTGAACCATACCATGACTGGAAGATTTTTCCATAGGCAAGCTTCGAATCTTCAATCCTACTTATTTAATTCTGGAGGTGGGCACAGGGCATACTTATATCAGAATGCAACATCTCTTCTAGATGCAGGTGAGCAGGCATGGTGAACACTGTGGAGAGCCATAAGAAGCTGTGCCTATACTGGACTGCAAGCAACAATCTAATGGTAAGTGGTAATGATAACAAACCATACACGAATAGTCCACTAAACAAAAGCCAATCACATCTGCATTAAAAAAAATCCCCTTGGTTGGATCCCCAAATGTCTGTAGCCACTTTAAAGCTGCCAAAGATAACAGGAATTATGAGTGTAAAGTCAAAGTCAGAGTAGAAGGAGAAGAGATCTTCATCAATTTCAGTTAAAATAGTTTACTACAGTTAGTTTAAAATGGGATATGTAACCATGTGAATATGTTCCTGGAGTGCTAGAGTACTCTGAGACCCTATCAAGGAACCACTGCAAGTGAGAGGCTCTGAAAATTGTTTCCTTAGCTTTCTGGTTCCCTCTCTGCTTCTATGTGCTTATTTACAGATGCAGTACTAGCCTTTTAGGCTGAGCAAAATGTAAATGTATAAAATGTATGGTGTTTTTCAGGGTTTTTATCATCCTTGACCTCCTTGAGGTTAAATAACCAGAAGTGATCCCTGCCATCATATATCATCGCAGATGACTTCCTTCATCAAAAGCAGCCAGAGGAAGGGGTCAGTGTGTCACCCTTAGGAAGATAATCACAATCCCACCAGTAGATTGAGTAGTTTTTAAGAACTTTACTGCATTATTTGGAGCTCATCTTTTCAATCTCAGACAAAAGAGATACAAATATAAAATGAAGAAAATTAAATAGATAATAAAGGTAGCTCAGTTGGTGAAGTATCTATCTAAAATGCTGGAGACTCAGGTTTGATTCCTGGGTCAGGAAGATCCCCTGAGAAGAAAATAGCAATCCACTCGAGTATTCTTGCCTGGAGAATCCCATGGACAGAGGAGCCTGGTGTCTCAAGAGTCAGACAGGACTTAGCGACTACACCACTACCACTACCAATAAGGATCTACCATATAGCATAGGGAATTCTACTCAATACTCCATAATGGTCTATAAGAGAAAATAATCTAAAAATGAGTAGAAAAATGTATAACTGATTCACTTTACTGTACACGTGAAACACAACATTGTAAACCAACTATACCCCAATAAAGATTTCAACAAGAAAATTTGAAAAATAATTTCTATAGTGCTAAATTTGAATTAGAAATACCAACATAAAAATGTATCACTGAAAAAACCTAGAAACAAAAATAATATAGTAGCAATGACCCCACCTAAGACTCAGAAGGTAGTCTTGAAAACTAGTTCTACTTAGAACAGTAGATTACTGTTTTAGGCACTATGTTATTCCAGGAAGCAAGTGACTAAGTGCAAAATTAATGGGAGTCATATCAAGGTGACATAAGAGCAAAACTTAAGATTTTTACTATTGACCAAAGACAGAACAGTGTGAATATAAAACAAGAATAACTACTGCAAATGATTACAGTATACTACATATATAAAATAAGATATTTTTATAACAATACTCAATGCAAAAATAAAAAGGCAGGGGTTGAGAGAGAAGCCAAAACACATAATCAAAAGCTCTAATTCAAGCAAACAAGCTAAAGAAAGGCTTTGAGATAATTGAGAAATGGTGGATACCAACTTGACCTTTGTCAATTGTTTAGTTTGCTATTATTTTCTCCCATTCTGAGAGTTGTCTTTTCACCTTGCTTATAGTTTCCTTCATTGTGCAAAAGTTTTTAAATTTAATTAGGTCCTATTTGTTTATTTTTGTTTTTATTTCCATTATTCTAGGAGGTGGATCGTAGAGGATCTTGCTGTAATTTACAACAGAGAGTGTCTTGCCTATGGTTTCCTCTAAGAGTTTTATAGTTTCTGGTTTTACATTTAGGTTTTTAACCCATTTTGAGCTTATTTTTTGTGTATGATGTTAGAAAGTGTACTAATTTCATTATTTTAAACACAGTTGACCAGTTTTTCCAGCACCATTTGTTGAAGAGACTGTCTTTTCTCTATCATATATTTTTGTCTCCCTTGATAAAGAATTAATCTCCAAAAATACAAGCAGCTTGTGCAGCTCAATACCAGAAAAACAAACAACCCAATCAAAAAGTGGGCAGAAGATCTAAATAGACATTTCTCCAAGGAATACATACAGATGGCTAATAAACACACAAAAAGATGGTCAACATCGCTTATTATTAGAGAAATGAAAATCAGAACCATAAGGTTATCATCTCACAACAGTCAGAAATGACCATCATCAAAAAGTCTGCAAACAATAAATGCTGAAGAGGGTATGAAGAAAAGGGAACCCTCTTACACTGTTGGTGGGAATACAAACTGATACAATCACTATGGAGAACTTATGGAGATTTATTAAAGAGTTAGGAATAAAACCACTGTTGTTGTTTTTCAGTTGCTCTGTCATGTCCAACTCTTTGCAACCCCATGGACTGCAGCATGCCAGGTTTCCCTGTCCTTCACCATCTTTGCTCAAATTCATGTCCATTGAGTCGATGATGCCATACAACAATCTTGTCCTCTGTCATCCCCTTCACCTCCTGACTTCAATCTTTCTTAGCATCCTGTCTTTTCCAGTAAGTCAGCTCCTTGAATCAGGTGACCAATATACTGGAGCTTCAGCTTCAGCATCAGTCCTTCCAATGAATATTTAGGATTAATTTCCTTTAGGATTGACTGGTTTGATCTCCTTGCAGTCCAAGGGATTCTTAAGTCTTCTCCAACATCACACTTTGAAAGTATCAATTCTTCAGCACTCAGCCTTCTGTATGGTCCAGTTAGCATATACATACAGGACTGCTTGGAGAAGGAAATGGTAACTCACTCCAGTATTCTTGCCTGGAGAATTCCATGGACAGGGAGCCTGGTGGGCCACAGTTCATGGAGTCACAAAGAGTCAGACATGACAGAGCAACTGAGCACATGACTACTGAAAAAACCAAGGCTTTGACTATATGAACTTTTGTTGGCAAAGTGATATCTCTGTTTTTTAATACACTAAGTTTGTTGTAATTTTTCTTCCAAGGAGCAAGCATCTTTTAATTTCATGACTGAAGTCATTATCTGCAGTAATTTTGGAGCCCCAAAAAATAAAGTCTGTCACTGTTTCCATTGTTTCCCCATCTATTTGCCATAAAATGATGGCAGCAGATGTCATGATCTTAGTTTTTGAATGTTAAGTTTTAAGCCAGCTTTGCACTCTCCTCTTTCACCTTCATCAAGAGGCTCTTCAGTTCCTCTTCACTTTCTGCCATAAGAGTGGTGTCATCTGCATATCTGAGGCTATTGATATTTCTTCTGGCAATCTTGATTCCAGCTTGTGCTTCATCCAGCTTGGCATTTGGCATGACGTACTCTGTATAGAAGTTAAATAAGCAGGGTGACAATATACAAACTTGATGTACTCCTTTAACAATTTGGAACCAGTCTATTGCTCCATGTTTGGTTCTAACAGTTGCTTCTTGACCTGCATACAGGTTTCTCAGGAGGCAGGTCAGGTAGTCTGGTATTCCCACCTCCTGAAGAATTTTCCACAGTTTGTTGTGATCCACACAATCAACGGCTTTCACATAGTCAATGAAGCAGAAGTAGTCAACCCAGCAATCCCACTACTGGGTATATATCCTGAGGACACCAGAATTGGAAAAGACATATGTGGCTAGGACAGGGAAGCAACATCTATCCATTTCAGCAGATGAATGGATAAGGAAGTTGTGGTACATATACACAACAAAATATTACTCAGCTATAAAAAGGAATACATTTGAGTCAGTTCTAATGTGATGAATGAACCTAGAGCCTATTATACAGAGTGAAGTAAGTCAGCAAGAGGAGGACAGTTATCATATATTAACACATATATGTGGACTCTAGAGAGATGGAACCAATGATTCTATGTGTAGGGAAAAAAAGGAGACACAGAAAAAAAGAACAGAATTTTGGACACAATAGGAGAACGAAAGAGTCAGATGACTTGAGAGAATAGCATTGAAACATACACATTACCATATTTAAAAGAGATATCCAGTGGAAGTTTGATATATAATGCAGGGAACCCAAATCTGGTGCTCTGGGACCACCTGGGTGGATGGAGTGGGGAGGGTGTGGAAGGGGGGTTCAGGAGGGACGGGACATATGCTTGCCTATAGCCAGCTTCATGTTGATGTACTGCAAAAACCATCCACATATTGTAGAGTAATTATCCTCCAATTAGAGTAAATAAATAAATTTTAAAAAGTCAATTTGGCCTATGTGGTCAAATGTGTGTGGTATTTTACCCACTTCTTTCTTCACCACATTTTTTTTGTAATGCTCTACCAGACACGTTACCTTTATCTTTCCAAACTCACTTTAGGTCAATCTACTTTTTGTTCCTATGTTTCAGCCCAAAGGAGTTCTTCGAGCTTCTTACTATATTGCTAACGTTAGCTTAGAAACTGGCTTCGGGTGGAGAGGGAGGTGGGAGGGGGGACCGGGATGGGGAATACATGTAAATCCGTGGCTAATTCATTTCAATGTATGAGAAAAACCACTGCAATGTTGTAAAGTAATTAGCCTCCAACTAATAAAAATAAATGAAAAAAAAAAAAAGAAACTGGCTTCAACATCTCCACCTATGCAATTCTCTTTGCTAACACCGGCCACCACATCAAATTCAACCACAAGGCTGCAGCAGATCTTCCATTCATTTCCCAAAGCTTTGCGTTGTTCGTTCCTCTCTCTCAGAGCACACTTTTGCTTCCTAGCACTTATTCCAAGCTGTAGCTGTATATTTATTTTATGGGGTTTTTAAAATAATACTCTTTCATCTCCATTAGAATAAGAGGTCTCATAGGTGGGGAGCTGTGTCACCTTTTTTCTGCTATATGATTAGTGCCTAGGACAGAACCTGACACATGAAAGGTACCAAATAAGTATGCTTTGAGAGAAGTAAAAAAATACCATTTTAAATTAAAGATGAAAAATTCATTAAACATACTTAAAAGTGATGTACAGGCAAATACGCATGATTCACTCAGCATGCTTTTGATAATGAATGGATTCATATCTTCTTCTTCCCTAAATATTAGGGTAACATCATCACAGCAGTCAGTCAGGTCTGGTAATATGTGGGCATATCTTTCTACATTTGATTGTTCACTAAATTTTAATACAAAAGCTTCAAAAATATTTTAAAATGTATTTTTGGAGACACAACATTTGATACTCAATTTTGAACCCACACATAATTTTTTCCCTTCTCTACTTTTTATAGACTGAAAACCAAAATCAAATGTGACAAAAAAGTTATTTCCAAACATACTTATCTAGACCTGCCAGAAATTTAAGTCAATGGAAATGAAAGAGGCCTCTTAGCTCCACTAAGGAATAGACTGAAGACTTCCACAAACATTCTATTTTTCTTTCATTACTAGGCTTTTGTAAATGTGGCTTCAGTTGGGGCAAAGAATCATTCCTTGTTTCACTAAACTGGGCCTTACTTGGCAAAGATTTTGTTGTGAAAAATGGTTAGATGCTAGTTTGTTTTTGAAAATGCTGATTTGGAGTGCCTTTTTCTAGGAGCCACCACGTGGGATAATTATAGAAGGACAAGGGTAAAATTATAGGATATCCAATACCATCTCACAAAAGAATAATTAAGAATCATAGAGGAGGGAAGTGAAAATGGGAGAGGAAACCTTTTCCCATAAATAATCACCATCTTTGCACTTTTTAAAACCTACTTCATTGTCAAAAGAAGGAGGAATTTCAAAGGTACTGCAGCAGTCTCTACTAAGATACTCATCTTAGTTTCCAAGACAAAGGGTAAAAACATCTGAAAAAAATGCCATATAGTATAAGGTAGATAATTGATTTATTCAACCTGAATCATCTAATTATCCCTTCTAGACAGTTTGAATTTCTTGAAATGATTATATTTTCATCTTTATTGCTGTTATTAAAACATGGAACAAATGTTCAAAGTGGAGCAGCACTACCCTTATGACATATTTATTCCTGTATCTGACAGTGTATTTACTTTTTCTGGAATAACTGTTGTGCAATTTTCATAAAACAAAATTTACTCTCTTTGCACATACAGTTCACTGAATTTAATAAGTGTATATAGTGTCATGTAATAACCACCACAGTGAAGATGTAAAAGAGATCCACTGTCCTAAAAAGTTTCCTCCTGCAGATGGGCAATGAATTTCCTCCCATTATTCCAGTCTAAGGCAACTACTAATTTGCTTTCTGTTGTAATAGTACTGCCATTTCTAGAATTTCACAAAAAATGGAATTATAAAACATGTAGTAATCTGTTCCACTTAGCATCATGTTTTGACATTTCTGATGTTCACATATGTAGCATATATCAGGCCTTTATTCTTTATTTTATTGATGAATAGTATTTCAGTATACACACACACATGTTTGTGTGTGTAAACTAACTTATTTAAACTTGTTTATCCATTCACCAGTTGATGGGTATGTGGTTGTTTCAAATTTGGGAAGGTTGTTTCAAATTTGGGATGGTTATAAATAGCGAATGCTCCTTAGAACAATCATTAAAATTCCTATTTGTGGATACATGTTTTCTTTTTCATTTGGTAGTTTCTAAGAGTGAAATATCTGAGTCATATTTTAAGTGTGTTTAACTTTAAAATGTAACCATGCATTAACTAAAATGATTTGCATTCTCATCAATATTGCTGGCATCAGAAAATGAGCTAGGAAGCATTCCCTATTTTTTAACTTTCTGCAAGCAATTTTGTAGAGTTGATTTTATTTCTTTTTCAAATATTTGGTAGAATTTGCTAGTGAAATCATCTGGACCTAGAATTTTCTTTGTTGGTGGGGAGAAGCAGCTAACAACACATTCAATTATTTATATGCCTATTCTATCTATATATGTGTGTGTATAATTTATATCTATATTATATACATAATATAGATTATATATCTCTTTATAATCTCTCTTTGACTAGCGTGTGTGTGTGCACGTGTGTGTGAGTGTGCACACGTGTATTCTACCAGTGATATGACATGGTGTTCACTCTCTCCCCACCCTTTTGCCCTTTCCCTCTCTCCCTCCTTCTCACTATTTAAGAATCCTAATTATTTTTTAGTGAGTTTTCACAGTTCAGTGTCTTTCAAAGAACTGAATTTTAAGTGATTGAATTTATAGGTATAGGGTTTTTCATAATATTCTCTTATTATGATTCTTCCACTTTCCACATTCCACTCTTTCTAAACAAGTCACTAAGTCCAGTCCATACTCAAGGCTAGGTGGATTAAACTCCACTTTCTGAAGGGGAACATCTATACATATCATCTGAAATTCTGTAAGATTGGTTTGTCCTCTTTTCTCCATCTATCCACCTATTTATTTATTTATATTAGTATGAATTTACCTTCCCAGGTGGCACAGTGGTAAAGAATCCACCTGCCAATGCAGGAGATGCAAGAGATGATGTTTTGATCCCTGGGTCGGGAAGATCCCTTAGAGAAGGAAACGGCATAGATATTTACAATTGTTATGTCTTCTTCTTGGATTGATCCCTTGATCATCATGTAGCGTCCTTCTTTATCTCTTGTAATCTTTATTTTAAGGTCTATTTTGTCTGATATGAGGATTGCTACTCCAGCTGTCTTTTGCTTCCCATTTGTATGGAATATATTTTTCCATCCTCTTACTTTCAGTCTGTATGTGTCTTGAAGTCTGAAGTGGATTTCTTGTAGACAGCATATATAGGGGTCTTGTTTTTGTATCCATTCTGCCAGACACAACTGAGCACATGTACACATGAATATTCACTTTATACTTTGTGTTGAAATCAACACTTGAGAAGAAGGTGTATTCTTCTGAATTTGGATGAAATGTCCTGAAGATAATCAATGAGATCCATCTCATCTAATGTATCATTTAAGACTTGTGTTTCCATATTAATTTTCTATTTTGATGATCTGTCCATTAGTGTGAGTGGGGTGTTAAAGTCTCCTACTATTATTGTGTTACTGTCAGTTTCTCTTTTTATGTCTGTTAGTGTTTTTGTCTTATGTATTAAGGTGCTCTTACGTTGGGTGTATAGGATTAATTATCTTATATTGTCCAAAAGACTCTGAAAGTTCTGTTCTGACTGCTTTCTTTAGGTTGTTTTTTTTTTCCTCCAGTTTTGATAATTTCTACTTTCTTGCTATCACTGATTCATTCCTTAATGTTTTTGAGTCCTCTAATATGCTTGAAAAAGGCATTCTTCATTTTGATTGCTATGATTTTGATTTCCAGCATTTCCATCTTATTATTTCTTATAGTTTTTTTTATCCTTTTGTATAAGTTACCTATCTTTGCTTATGTGTTGTCTATCTTTATCTTGAGCACCTGAGACTAACAAAAATAGCTATTTTAAATCCCTAATAGCTATAATATTTGTGTCATATGTGGGATTAATTATGTAGATTTTAAATCTTTTTAAACTGTGTTTTTTCCTGTCTTTGAGTGGGCTTTGTAACTATTTCTTGAACACTGGACATGCTGTATGGGGCCATAGATCTTGAGGTCGGTTATGCTCATGCTTGAAGATGTGCACACCTTTACTTCTGTAAGGGATTTAGTATGGGAGATTATGATATTATAGTCAGCAGTTGAACTGAGAATAAAGATTATTGTTACTATAATTACCCCAAGAATATCACAGGCTAAAAATATCTCGTGATATCTTGTGTTTATGGTGGAGGCATTCCACCATAAACAAACATTCTAAAACAATGTGTCTGCACGGAGGTGGAGAGCATAGGAGAAAGGAATGTTTTTTAACATTCTGATTAAAATTCAACCTTAGGCAACCACTATGAAGTTGGGAAAATATACTATTTTTTTAATCTTCATGAAGATGACATATCAATATAATTAAATAATAGTTAATATCTTAGCTAGAAAATGAGTGCAGTAGGGAGGATTGAGGAAGGATTTAATGTGAATATTCCAAACTACTTGATAGGATTAAAATATTAATCTCTGTATTTTGTCCTTGAAACACAATATAGTACTCTACAAGAAGTATAAAACACTGATTATACATACAATTATTGAGTGCAGTCTTCCTTCTATTTATATACATACCTTAATACAGTAGTAGTTCATTTATGAGTGCCAGTCTCCCTAGCAAAAAATGCGAAGGTTTCTGTCTCTGAATCCTTCTTTCCTGTTTACAAACTTTCTGTCAAGCACTCTGATAACATTCATTTGACCAACTTCTATGATCAAAAATTAATGTTCAACTTAATTTGTCAGTTGTTTGATGTGATTTATTACTGTGTATTCATTAAACTTTGCTTCACTTCACTAACCAGTTTTTACATTTATCTTTGCTAGATTTTAAGAAGTCTTCTCAAACTTTGGGCTTCCCAGGTGGTTCAGTGGTAAAGAATCTATCTGCCTGCCAATGCAGGAGATGCTGGAGATGTGGGTCCGATCACTGGGTTGGGAAGATCCTCTGGAATAGGAAATGACAACCCACTCCAGTGTTCTTGCTGGAAAATCCCGTGGCCAGAGGAGCCCAGCAGGCTACAGAACATGGAGTTGCAAATAGTCGGACATGACTGAGTGACTGAGCATCATCCTCAAATTTTATCCTCAACTACTCTATAAAACTCAGTTTCAGGGAGTTTCCTGGTTGCCTAGTGGTTAGGATTTTGGGCTTTCACTGCCAGAGCCTGGGTTCACCCCTTGGTTGGGGAACTGAGCTTCCTCCCTCTCTAAAAAAGAAAGTTCAGCTCCAACAATATTCTCAAGTCTTTAAGCATTGAACACCATCTATATTTCCTGTATGCTGATAATTACCAAATGTATGTTTATAATCTGCCTTAAATGTCATACTCATATATCTAGCTGCCTATTCAGTATTTTCATTTAAATCTATAACAGACATTTAAAACTCAACATATCCAGAAAAAAAAACCTGTTTTGGACTGCCTGCTTCTATTTCTCACTTCTGAAAACAGTTATTCTAGTTTTCCATGTTAGTACACTAAAAAGTATCATGTCATTTTTCTCCTTCTTTCTCTCATACCTCATGTATAACCATCTTTAAGAGACTCAGATGTATGGAACAGACTTGTGGACTCTGGGAGAAGGCAAGGGTGGGATGTTTCAGGAGAACAGCATTGAAACATGTGTATTATCTAGGGTGAAACGGATAACCAGCTCAGGTTGGGTACATGAGACAAGTGCTCGGGCCTGGTGCACTGGGAAGACCCAGAGGGATCGGGTGGAGAGGGAGGTGGGAGGGGGGACTGGGATGGGGAATACATGTAAATCCATGGCTAATTCATATCAATGTATAACAAAAACTACTGTAATGATGTAAAGTAATTAGCCTCCAACTAATAAAAATTTAAAAAAAAAAAAAAAAAAAAGTCTACACACAACAAATGCTGGAGAGGGTGTGGAGAAAAGGGAACCCTCTTACACTGTTGGTGGGAATGCAAACTAGTACAGCCACTGTGGAGAACAGTGTGGAGATTCCTTAAAAAACTGGAAATAGAACTGCCATATGACCCAGCAATCCCACTCCTGGGAATACACACAGAGGAAACCAGATCTGAAAGAGACACGTGCACCCCAGTGTTCATTGCAGCACTGTTTATAATAGCCAGGACATGGAAGCAACCTAGATGCCCATCAGCAGACGAATGGATGAGGAAGCTGTGGTACATATACACTATGGAATATTACTCAGCCATTGAAAAGAACTCATTTGAATCAGTTCTAATGAGGTGGATGAAACTGGAGCCCATTATACAGAGTGAAATAAGCCAGAAAGATAAAGACCAATACAGTATACTAATGCACATATATGGAATTTAAAAAGATGGTAACAATAACCCTATATGCAAAACAGAAAAAGAGACACAGATGTACAGAACAGACTTTTGGACTCTGTGGGAGAAGGTGAGGGTGATGTTCTGAGAGAACAGCATTGAAACAAGTATACTATCAAGGGTGAAACAGATCACCAGCCCAGGTTGGATGCATGAGACAAGTGCTCAGGGCTGGTGCACTGGGATGACCCAGAGATGGGATGGGGAGGGAGGTGGGAGGCGAGATCGGGATGGGGAACACATGTAAATCCATGACTGATTCATGTCAATGTATGGCAAAAACAATTACAATGTTGTAAAGTAATTAGCCTCCAACTAATAAAAATAAATGGGAAAAAAAAAAAAGAATACTGGAGTGGGATGCCATTTCCTTCTCCAGGGGATCTTTCCTTTATCCCAAGAAATTGACCCACGAATTGAACCTGGATCTCCTGCATTGGCAGGTGGATTCTTTATCACTGAACCACCAGGGAAGTCCAAAGAACAAATGCAGATGGCTAATAGGCACTTGAAAAGATGTTCAACACTGCTAATTATTAGAGAAATGCAAATCAAAACTACAGTGAGGTACCACTTCACACTGGTCAGAATGGCCATCATTAAAAAGTCTACAAATAATTGATGTTGGAGAAGGTGTGAAGAAAAGTGAACCCTCCTCCACTGTTGGTGGGAATATAAGCTGGTACAGCCACTGTGGAAAACAGTATGGAAGTTCCCCAGAAAACTTAAAATAAAACTACCATCTGACCCAGCATTTCCACTCCTGGGCATACATCCAGACAAAATTATAATTCAAAAAGATACATGCACCCTTTATGTTCTTAACAACACTATTTACAATAGCCAAGACACAGAAACATAGATGAATGGATAAAGAAGATGTGGTACAAATATACAGTGAAATATTACTCAGCCATATAAAAGAATAAAATAATGTCATTTGCACCAACATGGATGCAACTATAGATTATCATACTAAATGAAGTGAAACAGAAAGACAGACAAATGCCATATGTTAACACTTATATATGGAATCTAAAATATGACACAAATGAACCTATCTATGAAACAGAAATAGAATCACAGATATAGAGAAGAGACTGATGGTTGCCAAGAGGGAGGGGTTTGGGGAAGGGATGGAATGGGGGGGTTAGGGTTAGCAGATGTAAGTTTTTGTATATTGAATGGATAAACAACAAGGTTCTACTGTATAGCATAAAGAACTATTAAGGTATTCAATATTTCATGGTAAACCATAATAGAAAAGAATATTAAAATAAAAAAATTAACACTTGTTAGCTCAGTCCTCAATAGATACAAAAAAAATCTATTATATTTACTCTACTGTCACCATCTATTTCCCAAATTATTGTATTAACCTTGTAAACATTTCCTTTGTGTCCATTCTATGCTCCTTATACATTTATTCTTCACTTAGCAATCAGAGCTATTCTTTTAGAATATAAGTCATATTGTGCTGTTTATCCTTTTAAAGCTATCCAATCACAAATCATTTCGCTCAGAATAAAAGCCAGAATACCTATAGTCACCTATAAAATCTAGATCTTCAGGCCTCACTATCTTATAATCTTGTAAACTACCTCTTATATCCTTTTCCACTCCAGTCCAGCTATACT
Source organism: Odocoileus virginianus (assembly GCF_023699985.2). Taxonomy (NCBI): domain Eukaryota; kingdom Metazoa; phylum Chordata; class Mammalia; order Artiodactyla; family Cervidae; genus Odocoileus; species Odocoileus virginianus. The sequence continues at coordinate 32,795,922 of NC_069675.1, read as the reverse complement.
GGCCTCACTTCACTTTTCAAATGTCAAAACACTATGCAAATTCAACTATAGTGCTGGAGAAGACTCTTGAGATTCCTATGGACAGCAAGGAGATCAAACCAGTCAATGTTAAATGAAATCAACCCTGGGTATTCATTGGAAGGACTGATACTGATGCTGAAGTTCCAACACTTTGGCACCAACACTTTGGCCACCTGATGCAAAGAGCTGACTCATTGGAAAAGACCCTGATGCTGGGAAAGACTGAGGGTGGCAGGAGAAGGGAGTGACAAAGGATGAGGTGATTGGATGGCATCATCAACTGAATGGACATAGTTTGGGCAAACTCCAAGAGATAGTGAAAGACAGGGAAGCCTGGTGTGCTGCAGTCTCTGGGTCTCAAAGTGTCGGACACAAGTTAGCCACTTATCCACAACATGCAAATTCAGGACTTTTGTACTTGATTTAGCCTCTGCCTGAAGTGTTTTTCTCCCAAAGAGATGCAAGATTTTTCCTTCCCTTGTCAATTAAGCCTTTCTTGATGTTGCTGTTCAGTCACTAAGTCATGTCTGACTCTTTGTGACCCCATGAACTGCAGCACACCAGGCTTCTCTATCCTTTACTATCTCCCAGAGTTTGCTTAAACTCATGCCCATTGAGTCAGTGATGTCATCCAACTATATCATTCTCTGTCACCTCCTTCTCCTCTTGCCCTCAATTTTTCTTAATGAATCTAATAGAATACCAACACCGTCTTCCCAGAGATCCCTTATGCCCTCCACTGTACTTCTGTATGTACAAAGCTGTACCTTACATAGTATATATTTATTTGTATATTGTCTATTTTCCCATTAGGATATAAGCTCCTAAAAGGCAAAAAAAATGTCTAGCCTATTTATTACTGTATTCCCCTTGCCTAGAAGCATATCTGACACATAATAGGCACTGAGTCGATAGTATTTATGCTGAATAAGAAAATGGATGAATAAATCTTAGCCATTTTACTGTCCCCAAAATGTTCTTTCATGTACTACTCTATATAATACAATGGCTTTTTGACTAAAGGCTAGATCTAAATTCCTCCAGTTACTTACAAGATGTTAAACATCTTTTTTATGTCTTTTTCTGTTTCCAAGTAACACAAATAATGGAATATTGGTTAGCCAAAAGCTGAACCCTCAACAGGTTAAAATCACTAAATTTATAGAGAAGCTGATTATTTGCACATATGATCAGTGGTTAATGACTGCTTTATAAATCATCAAATAGTAGCACCAATGGAATCAGAACTTGAAAAAAGGTTTTAAGATTAAATTACTTAATGCAGAAGGAGATTCAAAGTGTTTTTACTACCTTAGAATTGTCTTTGAGATCATTGGAAATCTAGGATCTTGACCAAGGAAGTTAAAATGTCTGATAGGTTTGACATTTAAAAAAAAATAATATAAACTTATGTTGTAGCTGTTATGAATGACATTTTACATTATTTGTAGTTCTATTCAAATAAAGAAGGAGAGAAGTTGGTTTATGGTCAAAACAGAAATTGAGTATTTACCTATGCAAATCTCCACGCCACACACACATTCTTCAGTTCAAATAAAAGAGTCCATTTCTAAAACCTTGTATTCTATCCATCTGCCTTCACAATTAGAAGGTCAAATAAAACTTCTAATTAAACACACAGGTTAAATACTTAGATCTAGAGTCTGGATTTAAAAGATAAAACTGCCAGAAAGTCACAGAGTATATTGAATTACAAATTTAAGGCAAGCACATTTGAAATGTACACTGCATGCACACAGATGACTCTGAGTCTATCCTAGCATAACTGTATGCATCAAGGAGTTATACCATAAACACACTGAAGAGAAATTTTTGCAAACTAATGACGAAAGGTGAGTAGCCCAGTCTGCATTTATCATTTAGATTTCAACACAATTATAACCTAATACTGAAACCTTCAAGTTCTGTACACGGTAAAAAAAAACTGTTTGTAGAGTTCACACTTCTCTTGAAACCAGCTGCAAATATCCTCTCAGGCAATTCTGTATCACTGCCTAAAGCATCAATGGTGAATTCAGTTCAATCTCACTCAAACACTGTGATTATCTACTACAAAGACCACCAAATTATTAAGTGCAAATACTATGATTTCTCGAACTGTGGTTAGGTCTGGATCAGGACTGCTACCTGCAGAACTACTGCCCTCTGCTATCTGATATCATGGCTCATTTCTCTTTCCCAAACTCTAAGAGCTCCCCCCACCACCCTCCAAAAAGGACTATCAAACCTTGCTTTACAACAATGCCTCATTTTTCCTTTATTTTTTCCACAAATACTGTGAAATGATGACCCAATAATTTTATAGTCATATATACAATATAAAAAATCAATACCACTGAAAAATGATAAGTAGAGGAAAAAGGGGGCGGACTATCTCAAAATCTTTCTATATAATTATGCAACAAAAATTATAGTATTGGCATAGATAGGAGGGAACAGAAGAACTTGATTTACAGAAAACTTTCCAACTTACTCTGTTTGTTGTTGTTGTTCAGTCGCTCAGTTGTGTCCAACTCTTTGCAACTCCATGGACTGCAGCATGTAAGGCTTACTCTCTTAGTGATTTCTGAAAAAGTAAGACTGATTTTATCACTGACTTTTCATATGCTGTGATAATTTTCTTTAAAGCATGATAAAATCTGTCAATAGGAAAATTTTAAAAATTCAAACACAAATACATTTTTCACCTTTCAATAATTCTTTACTTAGTTTAAAATTCTTCCACAGATTCCCTGGTAGTTCAGTGGCCAAGAGCCCATCTTGGAATTCAGGTGACACTGGCTTAATCCCTAGTCTAGGAAGATGCCACATGCCTCGTAGCAACCAAGCCTGTGAGCCACAACTACTGACCCTGAGAGCCCTAGAGCCCATGTTCTGCAACAAGAGAAGCCATAACAATGAGAAGACCGTGGACCACGACTTGAAAGTAGTCCCTCACTTGATATAACTAGAGAAAGCCTGCATGCAGCAACAAGATCCAGCACAGCCCAAAAAAAAAAAAAAAAAAACTAAATAAAATTATATTAAAAAAAATTCTTCCATCGTTTCCAAATATACTCAGTTAACCTCTACTGGATTATTTTCATCAATAATCTGTGAGTATTCAAATAAGTGAGTGCGTGTGTGCTCTGTGTGTCTGACTCTTCGCAACCCCAGGCACTGTAGCCCACCAGGCTCCTCTGTCCTGGAACTTTCTAGGCAAGTATACTAGAGTGGGTTGCCATTTTCTATTCCAGGGCATCTTCCTGGATCATGGGGACTGAACCTGTGTCTCCTGCATTGGCAGGCAGATTCTTTACAACTGCACCATGTAGGAAGCCTCAAATACTCAAATAGGAACTCTCAAACTAAAAAGAAACAACTCCTCCCAAGACCTCTTATTTTTTTCCAGGAACCATCCCATCTTCCTGTTTTTTCCACAGAAAATTCCTTACAGTGTTCCCTCTCATCATTGCTTCTTTTATCCAATCTCTAATTCTCACCTCAACTAGTCATCCTGAGCTTGTGTCTCTACAACTTCCATGAAATTGTTCTTTTTAAAGACATGGATGACCAATTGCTGCTGCTGCTGCTAAGTCGCTTCAGTCATGTCCAACTCTGTGTGATTAAGCAGTTCTTAATTTCTCTTTTTCCCATAATCCACACATTTGAACCATTTAGAAGTTCAATGGACTCTAGCTCCAGAACATTACCAAAATCTCTCCAATCGTCTCCAGCTGTATCACAACTAACCTGGTCAAAACCATCATTATCTTTTCCTTGGAATGTTCCCAGTCTCCTGTTTGATCTCCCTTCTATTCTTCTTTCTACTCAAACACCAGTCAAAATGAAATATCAATCATTTCCCTCCCTTGCTTATAATACTCCAGTAGCTTTATTTTGTACCTAAATAAAATTTAAATTCTCTGTCTTAAGAGACTTTATATTATCTGAATCCTGTATATCTTTTGGCCTCTAATTACACCAAAAAATCTTCTGTTTATTATTCTCTAGCCACAGAAGTCTCCCTACATATCCTTGCAACACCAGATTCATTCCTACTTTAGGCATCTAAACTGCTTTACTCTGTATATACCTCATTCTTTATAGCAAGGGTGGAGATTGGTGCAGGTATGTTATTACCCTACCAAAACAATGAGCCTGGAACTACTGAGATAAAGAACTGTTCTGGGAGAGGCAAGAGTATGAAGATAGATAGGTAGATAAAAAGATAGATAGATAGATCTATATCCTAGATAGATAAGACAGACAGATTTATTTGTAATCATGCCACCATTTCAGTTACCTCCAGGAGGAGAAGGGGGCAACAGAGGATGAGATGGTTGGATGGCATCATTGACTCAATGGACATGAGTTTAAGCAAACTCCAGGAGATAGTGAAGGACAGGGAAGCCTGGAGTACTGCAGTCCATGGAGTCACAAAGAGTCGGACACGACTGAGAAACTGAACTGAACTGAACCCAATGGCCTCTATTTTGAATAGGAATATATGACCATCATAGCAGACTGGGGAGGAACACATTTTAACTAGGATCTTTCTTCAGAGTTGCTAAAGCAACATCTGTATAGATAGTGGTGAACAAATAGGTTCCCTTACATAGGACAGATAGAAGTGAAAGAAAAAGAGACCTTGAGCTTCCCCATCTGCTTTCCTATCTCTTTATTACTCTCTTCTCCTTTGGAATATATATTGTCTTAGCTCCACTCTTAGCTTTATAATGCTAATCTCCATATCTCTACCATACCAGCATGCAATCTGGGAAATATGTAATGTAAAAATCCATATTTTAGTTGATACTCATGATATAGGAATGTTACCACTGCCAGGTATTTATGTTCTAAAAATATCTGGTATTTAATTCTGGTACCATACACTTTTCTCTATAATTAAAGTTTTTTTGGAAGGTATTTGAAAAGGTAAAGGAATTGGGCCAGGGAGCAGACAAAAAGAGGAATATGGTGAGAACACTATTTTATAAAACTGAAACTACCCTCTGATTGCAAAGTGCTTTCTTTTACTCCATTAATATTATGGTTGAGAATCTGATTTTCCCCTTCTCTTTCTTCCCCTATTTTTAAATGATTTTCCTTCCTTGGTATTTTATCTCTGTCATGGTTTTATTTCAGCTCTTAATCAAGGCCCACTAGAGTTACAACAATTTCAATATTTGCTCTAACATATCTTTTACACTGTAATCAAGAAATCTTTTCAAAAACATAAACAAAGTAAAACTCACAAAAGACTATGTGGGAGGCACTTAGGAAATACAGAATATTCAAAGTAAGCCCATTAACCTACTCAAAGTCCTTCAATGTCCTCCCATCATCTTCAGATTAAAATGTAAACCTTTCAAAGTCATCTGTCCCTGGCTCCCTCAAGAGTTTTTTTTCTTTTGACAAGCCTCAAGCACTTAAAGCTCCAAAGAAAATCATACCCCACCCCCCAAATGAAATCTCCCAGGTCTCCAAGTCAAACACACAAGTGAATAAAAAAGGTCATTAGGAGGGAATAAGACCTGAAACAACAGCCTGTTTCTCATGCAAAAATAAGTTGAAATGAATTTCCCAGAGAAGATGAGCGCACCCAAGAAAATAAACCATCTACTAGGACACATAGCTTCTGGTAATCATATTTACACCTGTCATGATATGAGAATGAATTGTATGCTCCAACAGAATGATTTGAAAAGATTAGTATTATGGATTGTCCTGGATCTATTGATATGATACTGAAATAATTCAGTTAGAGTGTGACAATTTTAACACAGAACTAATAGCAAATTCAAAAAAGGCAGTGCTGACATTCATGAACAGTAAAACACTGAAAATAAACAATGTTGTAGAACCAAAACCCCTTGACCCAAATGATTTTAAGTGACTTCACTACTATTCTTCTGACTAAATAGCTTCTTTAATACAACAAGTAGATTAATACAGTCAGTACTCAAATTTATATCACTGGTCCTGAGTATATAAGAGCTTAAAAAAATTATGGAAATATCTTTCCAACTTAAGTAGTAACCACACAGCTCAAGAGTAGAGATGATGATAGATGATTCATCAAATAATTAAATTTGTATTGTCTGAAATCACTGAGCCAAAGACAAGGGAAAGCTTAATTATCTATTATATGTAAGTAATTTTAAACACTTTTATCATTTAATTTTGACATTAAACCTATATTTCAGGTATTATCACCACCATTTTACAAAGGAGGAAATTGAGACTAATGGAGTTTAAGTATCTTTCCAAGGAAACATAGATGGTAAGCAGGAGAACTTGCACTCAAGTCCAGAATTGCTATTTTTAATCCCCATAAACAGATAATAATAAATATCTTCAGAGTTTCTGCCATTATTAAATAAGGTAGCATATTAAAACAGTCCATCATAATATTGAGTTCACATTATGTAAAGAGAAAGCATCCTTCCTGCCTAGTTGTAAGGATGTCTCCATAGGCCAAGTATTCTGACAACTTTATAACAATAATCCTGGCAAATTTCACATATATTATGGACTCTAACATAGTGGTTGTAAATTTCAATGTTTTCTGTGACAAGTCAATAACAGCAACCTGCTGGCATATACGGCTTGTGTTGACTCGGGAAGTGCATGCCACAAATACAGATATTAAATTCAAAATAAAACAAAGCAAAATACCTCAGCTGTTCAGCATGAATGCATTCTCTGACATACTAAGCTCATAGGCTAACAGTTTGTGAACTTGACCTACCTGCTGAGGGCAAAGACAGACAGACTACTGTTAGCTTAGCTTAGAATACAGCATTAGAGAGCTGATACTACATCCCTATCTCTTTCATTCTAAAATTTAACCTTATCTGGTACCAGACAATAGTACCCATAATCTCTAGCATGTAGCCATAATAATATTTACCTAATTTTCCAATGTTTGCCATCCCTCAGGCAAGACTGATGGATCAAAGTTAATATCTAAGTTAGGATCATTATTTCCCTAGTTGAGAACCAATCAGTTTATTTCCCCTGAAAACCTGAAATGAATGATGAGATTGCAGTTGGTCTTTTTTAAGTATTAGTAAATGATAATGTGGATTTTGGACTTGAACTTTTATAAAAGCATTCCAAATTCACAAGGAAGAGAAATAAATGAGAAAGCAAAAACCATGTTAAGTATAAAAAAGGGAGTTGACTGGGTGAGAGGCGAGCATTAGAAAGGAGAGATGAGGATGACAATGAGTGACAGAGTGAGAGAAGGAGAGAGAGCCAAATATGATGCAGCTTCTCAGAATTACAGAGGTAACTGTCTCTGGCTCCCACCCTTCTGGGTCTGATTTCCTTGAGCCTTCCTGTAGACTAGCATCCAGATTACATTTCCATGATGGCCACAAGTTTACAATACACAACGCATTTTATATGAATGTATCCGAGTTCATTTTTACATCTTGGTGACCAAGAGTACTCAGGTAAGCATATCATCAATTATTTCATTAGATGTATTTTTGCTTAATCCCTACATCAAAAGATCTGGAAATTTCTTCTCAGAAACTTTCATTACATATAAGTCAAAGCCTAGTATATCACAGCATTTTGTTAATTTCCAAAATTTCTATGTAACCCTGAGACAAGACACTGGATATTGATGGACAGGATACAAAGATTATCTGGAAATCCAAGGATACATCCAGAGATGTATAATTGTTTCATTTTTATAGATATTCATAAATTCTTTCTAAAAGCACTGGCACTACTGATAAATGTAATACCACAGCAATTTTACTGCAAATTTTTGGTATTAAGAATACTTTTTAAATTGCATGAGAATATTTTATGTAGAATAAAACACATGCAAGAAAAGGGCTACTGATCATTTTTTTTTTTGGTATGAAGCAATAACAAGAATGAGAAAAAATTTAGCTTGGGTACCCCTGGAAGAGGATATCTGAGTGCTTTTAAAGAGGACAGCATGATATTGAGAGAAAAAAAAAAAAAAAAAAAACCACATACTGGAATATAAAGAAAAATACACAGTTCTTATATTAGCCTTAATATAAACAAGCTATTGGAAAAGACACCATTTTTACTTTATACATCAATAACATCATTTGTTAAACAAGAATTATGTTTTTGCTATTTCTTTGAACTTGTCTAAGTTGTTTGATATGTAGGTGAATTTAAAACACTCCTTGATGTAAAGATAAAACAATCAGGCCAAATAAACTGCTACCAGTAAGCAGAAAGTCTTAAAAAAAAAAAAAAGTACATTTGAAATTATCATAGCTATGAAAGTGCTGCAGAATTACTTGGGCAAGTTCAAGAGAACAAATATCCAAAGAAATGAGAGAAATTTCTGGGGCCATTATTCCTTTAGAAACACATATCAATTCTAGGAGAGATTCCTGAGATACCGAGAAACTAAACATTCTGAGAGACCCCTGGGTTAGAAGACAAACATTGGAGTTTGGACTCTATCAAGGGAAGAGAAGGAGCAGGTAAGTCCCCTAACTTTTCATCTCAGTTCAGTTCAGTCGCTCAGTCGTATCCGAGTCTTTCTGACCCCATGGACTGCAGCACGTCAGGCCTCCCTGTCCATCACCAGCTCCCAGAGTTTTCTCAAACTCAAGTACATCAAGTCAGTGATGCCATCCAACCGTCTCATCCTCTGTCATCCCCTTTTCCTCCTGCCTTCAATCTTTCCCAGCATCAGGGTCTTTTCCAATGAGTCAGTTCTTCGCATCAGGTGGCCAAAGTATCTGAGTTTCAGCTTCAGCATCAGTCCTTCCGATGAATATTCAGGACTGATTTCCTTTAGGATGGACCGATTGGATCTCCTTGCAGTCCAAGGGACTCTTTTCATCTAGGATCACAAAATACTATACACTAGATATGTGGGTGAATTAGAAATAGAATTGTTTTCCAAGGGACCAAAGTGCTGTTCTTTTCCAGTTCTATTGAGATATAATTGACATAACACTGTGTAAGCTTAAGGTGTCCAACATGATGATTTAATATACATAAATAGTACAAAATAATTAGCATAGTAGGCTCAATTAACACCTTTATCACCTCACATAATTACCATGTTTATGGCAAACACATTTAAGCTTTACTCTTGTAGCAACTTTCAACTATATAATACAGCATTATTAACTATAGTCACCATGCAGTACATTAGATTCCCAGAACTTATTCAAATCTTGCAACTGAAAGTTTATAGACTTTTTACCCATATCTTCCATTTCCCTTACCCCGATCCCTGGGCAACCTCCACTCTACTCTGTTTCTATCGTATAGGCTTTTATAAATCCTGCATATAAGTAAGATCACAAAGTATTTATCTTTCACTGTCTTATTTATTTCACCTAGTATAATGTCCTCAAGGTTCATGCAAGTTGTCACAAATGTCAGTATTCCTTTTTTTTCTCATGACAAAATATTACACGCTATGTTCATATAAATTCATGTATGTATATATACATATGTACACAGTGTGTGCTTACTCACTCAGTTGGGTTTGACTCTGTGCAACACAATGGACTGTAGCCTGCTAGTCTCCTCTATCCATGGGAGTTTTCCAGGCAAGAATACTGGAGTGGGTTGCCATTTCCTCCTTCAGGCAATCTTTCTGACCCAGGAATCAAATACGTGTCTCCTGCATTGGCAGGTAGATTCAAACTGGTGGCTCAAAAGTAAAGATGATGATACCATTCTAATGGCAGAAAGTAAAGAGGAAGTAAATAATTACTGATGAGGGTTAAAGAGAAAAGTGAAAAAGTTGGCTTAAAACTCAGTGTTCAAAAAAACTAAGATCATGGCATCTGGTCCCATCACTTCATGGCAAATAGAAGGGGAAAATGTGGAAGCAGTGACAGATTTTATTTTCTTGGTCTCAAAAATCACTGTGGGCAGTGACTGCAGCCATGAGATTTAAAAGATGTTTTCTCCATGTAAAGAAAGTTATGACAAACCTAAACAGTGTATTCAAAAGCAGAGACATCACTTTGCTAACAAAGGTCTGTTTAGTCAAAGAGATGGTTTTTCCAGTAGTAATGTATGGCTGGGAAATTTGGACCATAAAGAAAGCTGAGTGCTGAACAACTGAGGCTTTTGAATTGTGGTGCTGGAGAAGACTCTTGAGAGCCCCGTGGATTGCAAGGAGATCAAATTAGTCAATCCTCAAGGAAATTAATCCTGAATATCCATTGGAAGGACTGAGGTGAAACTGAAGATCCACCACTTTGGCCACCTGATGTGAAGAGCCGACTCACTGGAAAAGACCCTGATGCCGGGAAAGACTGAAGGCAAAAGGAGAAGGGGGTAGCAGAGTGAGATGGTTAGACAGCATCACTAACTCAATGGACATGAATTTGAGCAATCTGCGGAAGACAGTGGAGGAAGTTAACCTGTTAACAAGTAAACCTGGAATGCTGCAATCCATGGGGCTGCAAATGACTTAACGTCTGAACAACAACATTCCACTGTTTTTCCTGGTATCATAAATGTAAATGCCTCTTTACTTTTACAGATATTTTCCTGTTAGGATATGAAAACATAAATAATTTCTATATGTTGATTTTATATTCTGCAACTTTACTAAAGTTTTTTTCGTTAGTTCTAATTGTTTTTGGTGGAGTGTAGGACTTTTCATAAATAAGGTCATATTATCTGAAAACAGATACTCTTCTTCTACCTTTACAATTTAGATGCCTTTTATTGCCAAACTACTCTGTTTAGAATTTCAAATAGTATGTTGAAGAGGAGTGGTAAGAGAGGACACCCTTGTCTTGTTTGTTACCTTAGAGGAAAAGTTTTCCATCTTCCATTATCAAACTATCTTAACTGTAGGATTTTTATGTATGGCCTTTATTATGTTGATGTATGTTCCTTCTATTCCTACTTTGTTGAAGATTTTTATCCTAAAAGAATGCTATGTTTTTTCAACTGATTTTTCTGCATCTGATAAAAATGATACATTTTTTATTCACTCTATTACTCTGCATATCACATTATTGATTTGAATATAATGAACTATTCTTGTATCCCCTTTGATCACAGTGTATAAGTTCAAATTTGTGGTCTCTTTCTGTTCTACATGTTTGCGTTAATTTTCTGCATGTTCTCACTAGACACCTTTCAAAGTTTACTTTTATCATTAGCAGGACATGCACAGGGAGAAAGCCATAGAGTTGGGGGTGTGTGGGTCTGGCTTGCAGAGCACTGGTGCTGCCCATGGGCCAGTTGTGAGAAACTACAGGCAAAGCATCTCCAGCAGCTCATTTACAGGCTTCTTGATGGAGGCTGCAATATGGTAAATAAGATATGTCTCCCTTGATTACCCTCTGAGCATCATTATCTGCTGCTCTACCAGCCTCTCCATATCTCTAGTCTTGTAGCTCATGACTTAATGCCCTACATGGGGCAACAGAGAAAAGGACATCTTTGGCTGTGTCACACAACTGGGACTCCAAACTCTCACTCACAAGGCCTCACTTTCCCCAGTGTGAAAAATCTTGGGCTAAGAAAGGTCTCTTGACATTTAGTTTTGCTAAATACCTTGAGGGTGGTATAATGTGGATGAAGTCAAACTGTTCCTCTTACTCTCTTAAATGAATCTAAATGAGTCTTTTTGCTTCAGTGGTATACTGGAATTTTTCTTCTGGTCTCTTAGATTTCTATAAGCCCTTTCATATGTGGGTTATTGTTTAAAACAGTGTTCTCCAGGGACTCCTGGACCACGCTGAGATAGGCTGGAACCAGACTATAGACTACTGCAGGGTTCACAGCTAGGACTAAAGTCTGTACACCTACTGCCTGATGCATGAGTGGGGGAAACTCCTCCTGGGTTCCTTGGTATATGGTGTTGGATCCCACAGTGCCTACAACATGTTCTGTATGAATGAAGGATTGTTGTGTGGGGTGGGACACAAGGAGGGATGCCTTATTTGGCCATATTGCTGACATCACTTGAAAGACAAGTTTTAAATAATTCTGATTACTAATTATATTCTAGTAATCCAGGATTGTTAATTGACTTATAGCCACATGCCTGAAGCAAACTTACATCTTATCTAGAATGAAATTATATCATTCTGTTCTTTATCTATCAAACTTATTCATCAATAAAAAATAATCTGACTTATAAGATGACTAAGTGATCTGACTTAAAAAATCAAGAGAAAGAATATAATACAAAATCATAGTGTATCCAGATAATAGTCTTATAAGACATGGACTTTAAACCAGCTGTGATGAATAAACAGTCTGTGAGCTAAATATATTTTACTCATTTAAAGGTTTATAAAAACAAAGACACAACAGTAGCAATAATGATGGTAACACAAAGACAATTATGGGACAGGGCTGTACATAGCCCACAAAGACTAAAACATTTATTATCTTGCTCTTTATATAGAAAATATTGCCAACTCTGTTCTAGGAAATAAAATGCATTATTATTTCAGCAGAACATGGAAACTTTCAAAAAAGAAGCAAAGGGAAATTTGAACTTAAAATATAGCATCTGATATTGCGTAAACATGAGATCGGGTTTAACTGAAAATAATATATACCTAATAAGAGAGGTATAATTGCTGTATATTAGCTTTAAGTGAAGTAGCAAGTGTGGTTTGAAAAGGAAGGTAACATAAGAAATACTTGAAGAGATCATAGGTGGTAATTTTCCAAAACTGATGAAAGATATTCAACATATATTCAACAATTGCTACAAATACAAAGAAAATCACAACTAGGCACAAAAGTATAAACATACTGAAGAAAAGACACAGAAAATCTTAAGATTATCATTTTTCAAACAAAAAGAGAGGATGTACTACCTTCAGTAGCTTAGTAAGATTGACTGCTAATCTCTAAATGAAACAATGAAACACTGCCTTCTGTCTTGGAAGACAATTAAATAACTTCAAATCTGGAGGGACAATGAGGGACTAGATGAAAGTCTTTACCCAGACTGGAGGAAAGCCTTTATCCAATCAGATTTTCTTCAGAAGTGAGTGTAAAAGAAAGATATTTTACACACACACACTCACCAACTAATAGAATTTATCATAACCAGATGTGAATTTAAGAAACACTAAAGTTATACATCAAATATAAAGAAAAATATCCCAAATTGTGACTTTAAGATTAAGGACAAAATGACCCCTTCAAAATTAAATACTTTCTGAAGAAAAATAACAATGACAATAGCTTGTATAGCTTTAAATATTTGTGTAATTAAAATACACATAGCAAACATTCTTAGAACTAATGCTGAATTATATGAAGAATATAGTTTTATTCAGGAAGGTCACTGCCCTCATAGATAAGGATGCACAAGATAAAACAATAAATATTATGCTAGATCTTGAATCAAATATTTGTGAATTTGAAAGCATTTGCTTTGTTTTGATACAGAAATGTGGAAAATAAAAGTCTGAACCAGATATTTACAGTTATGTTCTCCTTTCCTGAGGGAAAGATATCTAAGATATCTAATATATCTCATAGACCTTGGCTGCTGCTGCTGCTAAGTCACTTCAGTCGTGTCCGACTCTGTGCAACCCCGTAGACGGCAGCCCATCAGGTTCCTCCATCATGGGATCTCCAGGCAAGAGTACTGGAGTGGGTTGCCATTTCCTTCTCCACATAGACTTTGGGGAATTTATCATTTCCCAGGTCAATCTTACATTGTTCAGAAACTTGACTTTTGTTAGTAAAATGACAATAGATTTTTCCCTCAAGGGAAACTTTCTTTTTACCAAATCATAAGACTAATGTATTAGCTCATGAAGCCAAATTATTAAATATTATGTGCATATCTCATAATATTCAAAATATGCCACCCAGCTGACAATCCTGTATTCTCCATAACATAGTGTTATTTTTCTATAAGAATTATCACCAAAAATGGGAGATAGTTTTTGGAATAATCAGACTAGTTTCACTGTGTAGAAACCTATTTAGGATAAGACTACATTTCAGAATCAGGCTTGTTCACAATGGTCTTATCATATGGAGTCTTTGTCAAAGGGCTATATCACTCCCAGTTCATCAGCTGAAGGCACTACCAGTACACCTTTTTAGTCCATTCATGGATGCTACATGATCATGGGTCATTTCCCTCCTTGACTTATTTCTGTATTTGAATAATTTAATATGCTTAAATTAACATTGGGATTACTATGTTTCTTCAAGCAATTTGCATATGTCTGCTTTAGTTTATTTTGGGTTGATTTTACACTTTAAATTACAGAGATGGCACTTCCTTGGTGGTCCAGTGGCTAAGACTCCATGCTCCTAGCCTCAGTTCTATCCCTGGTCAAAGAACTAGATCCCACATGCCACAACTAACAGTTCATATGCTGCAAGTAAATATCTTGCACAGCTAAATAAATAAATATTTTTAAAAATAAATTACAGAGAATACTCAAATTTCTCTTATTTCTAATATTTTTGACTGCTTCATCTATATACTAACAGAAAATTTACTATTCTTCTTAAGTAAGATAAAAATACATCAACTATACATATGTTATTCCAACTTGTGTGCATTTGTGTTTTCCCAACCTGTCTCTGGTGGTTATTGTTGCTCTAAAAATTTCTGATGAAAAATTTAACACTGTTTTTTCAACTTACTTGGTGAGCAATGACATTTTTCACACTATTTACAACTTCATAAGGATTGACTGACAGGCATTGTCAAATGGGTAAATGGTTCTCTTTGACATGTTATAAAAACTGACAATCAGTTAAAAGCTCATGGGGCAAAGCAGTAATACGCAGTAATACACAAAGCTAGAGATATGTTCAAAATGTACTCAATAAATACGTGTATACCTACAACTGATTCACTTTCCTGTACAGCAGAAAATAACACAACATTGTAAAGCAAGTATACTCCAATACAAATAAATAAATGTACTAAAAAAATGACCACCATAGAAAGTTTTTCAACCAGAGAATTAAGGAGACTCTAGAAATTTAAAAGTAATAAGGACATATGACATTGGTCCTAGTTATACCAGAAGATTGGTTAACTTTATCTAGATGGGGAAGGGCTTTGTCTGTCATCTATCTATCTATCTATATAATAGTCCTAAAACTCAAAATGAATTGTTAATAGCAGATAACACATATGCTAAATAGGTATGACCAAATAAGTAGAAAACATAAATGAATTACATTGGAAGAGTGTGAATTTAAGACTTTTAATTCTAGAGATCTTAAGAGAATGTGCTGTGTTTGTATTCCTCACTTAGGCCCTTACCAATGACTAAGTTATAAACTTAAGCTCATTTCTTTGCTTGAGCAAGTTATTTCAAGAGAATGTCAAATTAGAGAGGCTAAAGCTTCCCTGGACAAGAAGTAAAATTCAGTCATGTTGTACATGAGAAAAGTAGAGATCAAAGAAATGATTTAGACTTTTAATGCTACACAAGAAGAGATTTATGTAAGTGTTTACACATAGATAAATAAACTAGCTTAACATAAATGGATGAGTAAGATATGACTTTAAAAGAAACACATAGAGGGAAGATTTAGTGGTATCAAAGGACAAGTTTTGTTAAAAACAGCATTACAAAATGATCACTTCATCAAATAATTGAATGAAACATATTTAACTTAATAGAGAGGAACAACACATCTAGAATGTAGTTCATTCAACTTCCTCTGAACTGAGCACTATCAAACCAATTCTGCTGTACTTTAACCAGCTTCTAGCATGATCTCGTAAGCAGGACTCTTACAAATTAGAATCCCTCTCTTCAAAAAGTTCATGGCTTTAGGGCCCGCAGGTGACATTGGTAAAGGATACTAGGGAGTTGATTACAACAAAAATAACAAGTCTTAGAAGACAGCAGAAACCAGAAGCTATTTAATAAAGATAAGGGAATATCAAAAGAAATTGTAGAAACTAGCAAAAAAATAGACATAAATCAGTAATCTTCTTCTCTGTATCTGTTAACAACTCTTAGATTAGAGTATGTTTAGATCTAATTTTATTAATTTATTTTCAGAGTGGTTTCCTGGCCTCACTCACATTTGTTTAGTCTCAGGATAATTTATTGTTAAGTTCTATATTTCACAGAACAGTTTATAATTAAAGTTAAATGTGGCCTAACTGGACAACCTATGTTGATCCAGTTTAAAATAACTGTGCTCAGTCATTTCTGACTCTTTTCAATCCTATGAACTGTGCCTACCAGGTTCCTCCATCCATGGGATTTCCCAGGCAAGATTACTCGAGCGGGTTGCCATTTCCTCCTCCAGGGGATCTTTCCAATCCAGGGATGAACCCATGTCTCCTGTATTGGCAGATGGATTCTTTACCGCTGAGCCACCTGAGAGTCCCAAAATAACATTGTTCAGTTCAGTCGCCAGTTGTGTATGATTCTTTGCGACCCCAGGGACTGCAGCACGCCAGGCCTCCCTGTCCATCACTAACTCCCAGAGTTTACCCAAATTCATGTCCATTGAGTTGATGATGCCATCCAACCATCTCATCCTATGTCACCCCCTTCTCCTCCTGCCTTCACTCTTTCCCAGCATGAGGGTCTTTTCAAATGAGTCAGCTCTTTGCATCAGGTGGCCAAAATACTGGAGTTTCAGCTTCAACATCAGTCCTTCCAGTGAACACTCAGGACAGATTGCCTTTAGGATGGACTGGTTGGATCTCCTTGCAGTCCAAGGGACTCTCAAGAGTCTTGAATAGATCACAAATTTCACTGATTACAGAAATACTGTTTTAAAAGAAAAAGTCATATATTTTATGTGGAAGGGACTTAACCAATGCCAATGGTTAAAAGAAGATGTGACTGAGAACCTGGTATCCTTAGCAATATCAGTGGTTGCCAAACTTAGTGGATTTTTGGAAACTACATTTCCATACCCATCCACAGAAATTCCAATTATGCAGTCTTGAGATGAGTCAGTAAATTGTAGTTTACCAACAACCATGCCCTCACTGCACACACACATGCACACAACAAAATGCAGGTGAATATAATAATCAGTTAAGTTAGAGTTCATTATGATGAATGATCATGGGCATTTCCCTTCAGCTCATTCGTAAATGTAAGAAGCTATGTATTTCTAAAGTGACTTTTGATTGCAAATTTTATATTTCTGATATAGTGTCTTGCTAGTCCAGTGATTTCTTCTTGAGGATGTTTGATCCCCTCAGCATTATTTAGGGAAAGTTTGTTCTCTCTGGAGGCTATCTGTTCCATTGTCATAAAGCTCCCTATGCTGAGTCAAAATACTGCAGCTTCTACTGCTTTGTCCAAGTTCTACTATTAGAAAAGTATGTATTCCTGTCCATCTGATAGCCCTTCAGATACTTAAAGGCTGGTTTTGCCTCTTTCCTTCAAAATTTGTTCTCCAGGTTAAAAAAAGATGTAAAGATTATAACCATGAAAGCATACAGTTTCTTCTCAATAAGCTACTTAATAATGGAACAAGTTCTCAATATCAGTAAGATGATGTCTCACTAGAAAAGAAGAAAAATCAGTGAAATAATTTGGAATTTTGTATCAATACTTGCATTTAGAGGAAATCTTGCCAAGAAAGCGGCTGAGGAAAATTATAGGAGTGTTACAGCCTACCAGCAGATGGGGTGTGGTAAATTCCAAAGTGAGAAATGGAAGACTGAGAAAAAAATAATAGAAGTACATACATTTGAATAATTTTTAAAATTAAGCTGTGTAGGCTGTAGCATATTCTTTTAAATCATGATATTGTTTTGGATATCCTGTTTCTATTGATGAACAATTAATCAAATTGATGTGTCCAGATTCCTTTTACACAATATAGTCATTCAAATATAACTAAATTTATAAATTATAACTGAACTAATTACATAAAAATAAGATGCAATCTATAAAACAGAGGATAAATGAGTCATAATAGAAATACAATTTACCTATGAAAATATGAACATGATAAAATAAATTATACACCAAATCCAATAATTAAATAAATAGGTTCCCTGTAACATAAAAAAGAGGTTAATTCAGGAAAAATAAAAGTATTCCATTTACAATTCAGGAAAAGGATTATTAAATTTATTTCAAGTGATGTAGTTACTAGCTTCTTGCAAAGGAGTATGTTAAAGCTCCAGGACACTCTTATCACTCCTCTTTCTTATATAATCAAAGTTTTAGTTTCTTCCTTATTTAGTTTTTCCTTTATTTCTGACAAACTTACTACTTCTCTCCCCACTCTTCAAAACTGCTATATGCTTTGCAAAACTGTTAGATCAGAAGTCCTTTTTTCGAAATATGCTGTGGATTGTCTCTTGACCATTTTGATCAGTTTTCCTTCTTGAAACTATCTTTAAGTTCAAAGACTTTTAAATGTCCTGATTTTTCATTGTGCTTGTGTCTGTCTTTCTGATGATTTTCTTTTTTCCATTTGTCTTTCTACAAAAAGCAAATCTACTCTTGTTTCTTTAAAAAAAATCAATAACAATCAGTCTTTAATATAAAGCTCTACTTCTGAACTCTCAGTAAGCTTCTAATCCCTTATCTCCAACTCTCTCCTTAATATTTCTACTTGAATGTCAGGCTATTATCTTATGGAATCAAAGACTGTTAAAGTTCCAACTGACCTGGATATCATCTAGGCAAATCTCAAGTTCCAGATAAGGGTATAACTTGAAAGAATAACCATTCAAAGTCACTCAGATCAAAGGGGTAGGACAAAGACTAATGCGGGAGTTCTGTATTTTCCGGTACACAAATAGTATGTTACACAGCACACACATGATTTCTGTTTTGTTGATAATTTAGACTGAATTCATAAATTTTATAGACTATAACTTATCAAAGAAAATTAGCATGTAGGGAAGGATATGGTTAATATCAACAATTTTAGGTCAAATAAATATGTTTGGCAGTGTTCAAAATTGACTCACAAAAAAATTATCTATTGGACTAAACAAGATTTCTTTTTGAAGTTTTGAGAGCCTATAAAATAATTTGCTAAAATAAAATAATTTGCTTTGATTGGCTCAGTTCTTGTGGGTTGATAAACTTGATATTTCAACTATCTCTCAAAAATCTGAATCTGTTCCAATGGCTGTATTAAGAATGCTCTTATCAAATTTAGGTGTTTGGGATGGCCGAAACTTGAGTATCTCTGCAGACCCAGCCCCAGGGAAACACTGGTGACAAGTGCTAAAATGTATAAAAAAGATAACCACTCAAAGACTCTGAAAATTATTCTAATGACATAGAGAATGTTAAGAGACATTTATTTTAGAAAATTTACTAAATTTTGGTAAGAACACTGCAATCCTACGGCACTTGACTATGACCTGTTCCCTCACTTGCCTATTCTCCCTACCCTCATGTGGTAAGCACAGCCCCCACCATGCCTGGTCCCTCTGACAAGTTTCTCTCATCAACAACATTTTTAGGCTTATCTGGACTTACTTTCTCAGTCCCATGCCCTAACCACTGAAGTGAATGCTTGTCTCTACTATGGCTTGACTGTTAAAGGTATGATCATAGAAACTCCAATCTACATAGTATGACCAGTAAAACAGGGTTTCCCTCTCCCTTTACCACTCAAAGATATGGTATATCAACATAAGGGGCAGGCCACTTGAATTTCTCTTCTCCACTCCACCCCCAAATGGCAGAGGCTAAACTCCAGGTGAGTGTTGCAACAATTTAGGGGCTTCCTTCCTCAACCCACCCTTTCTACCAAGCAGAGGATTTACTCTAGGCTGAGCTTTTTCTGGTCTTTATTGGCCTTGCCTCAACTCATTTATTGGGCAAAAGTTCCACATTCAGAGATGCAAGCTGAGAAGGCTACTATACTCACTCAATACCCTCATAATGGGGCAGTATCATTCAAGGAGAAGGGGAATACTATTCCTATTCTCAGCTGTGGAGTAAGGGCTCACAGATTTGCCACGTGAGAGGCAGTTAAGGAAAAGTGAAAGTGAAAGTCGCTCAATTGTGTCCGACTCTTGGTGACCCCATGGGCTATACAGTCCATGGAAGTCTCCAGGCCAGAAAACTGGAGTTGGTAGCCTTTCCCTTCTTCAGGATATCTTCCCAACCGAGGGATCAAACCCAGGTCTCCCACATTGCAGGTGGATTCTTTACCAGCTGAGTCACAAGGAAAACCCAAGAATACTGGAGTGGGTAGCCTATCCCTTCTCCAGTGGATTTTCCAGACCCAGGAATTGAACTGGGGCTTCCTGCATTGCAGGCAGATTCTTTACCAACTGAACTATCAGGGAAGCCCAAAGTTAAAGAAAACTCTCCTCAAAGTTGCTGAGAATTGAGTGCAATTTGATTGTTGACACACATGGATCTTCCATTTCTGAGTGGGCTTTAAAAGGGGATTTGGACCAAATTGTTGCCACTGCTGCTGCTAAGTCGCTTCAGTCATGTCCGACTCTATGCGACCCTAGGGACAGCAGCCCATCAGGCTCCTCTGTCCACGGGATTCTCCAGGCAAGAATACTGGAGTGGGTTGCTATTTCCTTCTCCATAATTGTTGCCACATTACTATCAAATATCAGAGTCTCTTTGATTCCAGCTCTGGACTCTAATAACCAGTTCTGGTACAAACAAAAGTTCTGTTAGATAAGAAGTTAGCTATGCGCATATGACAGGCAGCCCCATGGGCTGAATATGCAATAGCCTCCTAACCCCGAGATTTACCAACCTGCCCAGAACAGACGCCCATCAGTCCTCCAAAATGATCACAGGCCTGGGAAAGTCCCCTACCAGCCAAGCAGAGGCACATGTGCACATCTCACATTATCTTGTCCTGAGATAACCTTTGGCAGCCATTGGGCTTATTAAAATGTTCATAAATATTCTATGGATACATGCATCTAATTATAACTGACTTAATTATGGGCAGGGCCTGATCAATAGGGCCTCTTATTATATAACTGGCAGCTGCTGTTAATTAAGACTGTCAATCAGCAGCCACCTGGATTATGCAAAAAACTTTGCCTTAAAAGTTGTACACCCCAGCCTTCCTTGGCCATTGTCTTCCTCGGCCTGGCTCACCTCTCTCTTGAGGTGTTCTTTCAGCTCTCTCTTTGCCTTCAATAATCTCTCCTGCAACCAGTAAGAAACAAGGCCCAAGGTAGAAGTAGTAATGGTTTCACTCAACCTTCTGTTACAGGAATGTTCTGATTCATGGCAAGAATTTGGTCAAAGCACTCAAAGCTCATTTTCTTCTTGCTATATCAAAACTTGACCCTGAACTTTTATATTACAAATCTGGAGTAACACATTAGCCTAAAACCTGGTCTAAACCCTAACTCATTAAATATTGCAAGCCCTCTCCCAACTCAAAAAAAAAGAAAAAGAAAGAAAAAGAAAACTTATAATATTGGATTTTGGTGAAATCAATGTATAAAAGTTTGGTGCCTTTTTTTTTTTTTTTTGCCTGCAGGGATATATTGAATACCTGATCTATTTAGGTTAAAAAATAAGAAATTTGATAACACACAGGTTGTATGTATTGAAACAATGCAGCTATCACCTCTGTTCTAACCTTTGTTCTTTCCTACAAATCAAAGTATATTTTACATGAACATTTTCTCTCTCACTGAGAAATCTTCACTGGTTTTCTATATATTTCCTCTTAGTTGTTATACTTCCTTGTATCACTAAGTTTTTCTTTACACTTCAGGGGAAGGGGGAATATACAAATAATTATCTTAGATATAAAAATAATTATCTCCCTAAAATAACTTTAAATAATTTGAGAGCTACATATTTTCAAGGAAATACACAGAAAAATTCAAGACAATTTTAAAACTGTTCACAGCGGTAGTATCCAATCATTATCCAAGACATGTATTCCATTTTTTTGGTTTTGATATGAGAAACAGAAATTCACATATCCACACAAAAACAAAGCTCACTCGTTTTTCCTCCCCTTCTTCAGAGAAAAAGAGCTTGTCATATGTATAAAAGCCTCGGCAAGGTTTAAGATTTAAAATTTCATCAATGTATCACAAGCATTTAGGCAAGTTACCTCACTGCTGAGACGAAACAAAGTAACTTCAAAGTTACATTTTTTTTTTCCAAACCAGTCTGGAAGTACAATGTGTGACGATTCTTTTCCCCTGGGAAACTTTAACAATTCCATATATTTAAAAACTGACCTGGAAGATGGGCAAGTCAGAATGGCATCAGGTTTCCGGGCCTTAGAAGCTGGCGGACTCGAATTGTGGCTCCGCAGCTGCACCTCATAGGTCGGTGTTGCCGCCCCGGGAGATTCCGGAGCGTTGTTCTGGAAGGAGTGAGAACTGCAGCCCGGGCATGCGCAGTTCGCTGCGTGGGGGCGTCCGGCTCCTGTCAGGGCAGTTCCGCAAGAGCGCGACTTCTGCGCGGGATCCAGTTTCTAGTCACCTGACTGTGCTCCTGAGAGAGCCCAGACCTCACTATGCCTCCAAGTTTTGTGAGGGGGAGAAGAAAATGGCAACCCACTCCAGTATTCCTGCCTGGAGAATCCCAGGGACAGAAGAGCCTAGTGGGCTGCCGTCTGTGGGCTCGCAGAGAGTCGGACACGACTGAAGCGACTTAGCAGCAGCCTCAGGAGTCTGAGAGGACTGAGGTTTAACTTGATACGTGACGTGTACGAGACTCCTGAGAAAGGCTCCGGAACCGTGGCCCTCTGGCATCCAGGACACTACAGTAATTTTTTTCTTTTTTTTTTTTTTAATTTTTATTAGTTGGAGGCTAATTACTTTACATCATTACAGTAGTTTTTGTTATACATTGATATGAATTAGCCATGGATTTACATGTATTCTCCATCCCAGTACGCCAGTCAGGATGGCTGCTATCCAAAAGTCTACAAGCAATAAATGCTGGAGAGGGTGTGGAGAAAAGGGAACCCTCTTACACTGTTGGTGGGAATGCAAATTAGTACAGCCACTATGGAAAACAGTGTGGAGATTTCTTAAAAAGCTGGAAATAGAACTGCCATATGACCCAGCAATCCCACTTCTGGGCATACACACCAAGGAAACCAGATCTGAAAGAGCCACATGCACCCCAATGTTCATTGCAGCACTGTTTATAATAGCCAGGACATGGAAGCAACCCAGATGCCCATCAGCAGACGAATGGATGAGGAAGCTGTGGTACATATACACCATGGAATATTACTCAGCCATTAAAAAGTAATTTTTTTCAAAACTAGTTTATATATATATATATATACATATTTCTTGTAGAACTGAAGCACGACATGGCTGTCAACACACTCAGCAGTTTATACTACAACTATAGTTTTTAAATAAATATTCAGATAACTAATATACAAGCTATATGTCAAAAGATGATGAGAACAGCTGAAAAACTAGTTATGGGTGATGTCCGTTTTACAGGAGGTGTTGTTTTGATAGATTGATGTCCCTGGGAAGCAAATTCTGGTACAAAGTATTGGGAGAACCCTAAGCAATCCTGCATGGTTTTACCTGGAGTGTCTGTAACATGAGGCCCTGACTACTCTTAAACAAGACATTTCTCAAGGTTCTATGTGTAGAAAGAAATCTTGAGGCACGCCATGATGTCTCCCTTCATGAAGAAGAGTAGACTTCTTCCGTGCTTGTTTTAAAAAACCTGATTTGCTAAGCTACATGTTCCTCTTTAAGGGAATGCACAGTGTGTGCAGGTATCCATCTGGACCTTTAATTTGCCATTGTTGGGCTTGAGGGTCATGGGAGAATTGATTCAAGTTTTATGCTCATGCTGGTTGCTTTGCTATGAGTAATGACTTCATTTGGCTCTGAACCAGAAGTCTTGTTTCTTTCACAGCTCAGAGCTAGGAGTCTCCTTTCTTCTGTTAGCCTTCTTGAAAGGGTAACAGAGTAACTGGTAGTTTGTAAGTAGGATACAGACAAATTTCAGACCCTTATACATGAAGAAATGTGTGTGGGGGAGGGTGTTTTCTGTGGGGTCATGAAAGAGGCAAAGCCAGGCAGAAGGAAATGATCTATGTTGCAGTCACACCGAAGACCCCAGACAGTGCTGCAAAGAACTTGGAATCAGGGATAACCCAACAGACATGCAACATGGATCAGGGATAACCCAGCAGACATGCAACATATGGAGGCAAGAAGATCTGGCCTGTGTGTCTTTGCAGGTAGACTGCCCCCAAAAAGTGAAGCCTGCTCTTGAGCATGGTAGCCTCTTTTTGTCTAAAGGCAAGGGAAATAGCAAAACCCAGGGAGTGCACCCTAGCATCCACTAGGGCTGCAAATAAAAAATATCAAAAGAATGACTTCTGACAAAACAATGAATTTTCTCTAGAAATATATGACATTTCTCTATTGTCATGCAATAGCATTTGTGAGTTTTAAAAATACACTTCTGAGGTAAAACTCCATTTAAAAAATTTTAGATTGCATGTGTGAATAGACACAAGTAAAATAGTTGCTTTGGTAAGCTTTGTGACTTCCATTTTGTAATAACTGTGCGTGTAAGCCTTTATGGTTAATTATGGACAGTATCAATTATCAACAACTAAAAACTCTTTCCAATTAACTACTGCCTTCTTTCCTCATTCATCCAGACACTCTGGTAATTTCTTATATAATTATCTAAACATCTGAAATGTGGTTTACAAACATATGAATTACAGATTCGTTATCTGAGTTAGAATTCTAACTCTTATATTTCTGCTTTACTTTGCACACATTGCTTAATTTGTCTTTGCTACAGACTTCTCTTTATTACAGAGAAGTTAATGATTGTGTTTAGATCAAAGGCTTACTTCATCACCTGAATCTCACTACTGGATTTTTAAGTGTATAGGAAGAAGGAAATGGCAACCAACTCCAGTACTCTTGCCTGGAAACTCCCATGATAGGGTACAGTCTGTGCAGTCACGTACAGTCGGACACGACTGAGCGACTTCACTTTCACTTTTCATTTTCATGCATTGGAGAAGGAAATGACAATCCATTCCAGTATTCTTGCCTGGAGAATCCCAGGGACAGAGGAGCCTGGTGGGCTGTTGTCTTTGGGGTCGCACAGGGTTGCACACAACTGAGGTGACTTAGCAGCAGCAGCAGCAGGGAGTATCTTATTTAACTGTGTATCACCAATGTTAATTGCATGGCCTGACATGCAGATGAAATTAACTACTTGTTGAATAAATGGATTAAATGATAATACATTTTCAATGTTACTAGGTTTGATCCAGAAACATAATTTTACACTTAGAGACCTTCATAGAAGATAAAGATAAAAGTAAAGCTGTCAGTAGAGATGGTTTGTTTGGTTTTTTTTTTTTTTAGAGATGGTTTTGAGTAACAAATGTAGTGTCTGAGGACAGTGCTAAATGTCTAAAATGTTGTTTAACAAGGGAGAATAACTAACATCTCCAAATATAATGCTGTTACTTTTTGGTGCACTTGATAGAAAAATTTACTATCCTCTATTACAATAATGAAAGATATACAAGCTAGTAGGGACTAAAAGAATAACAAGTAATATTTTATTATTATTCAATGTTATCAGTATAATGATATATGAATTCTTGTACCGTGTGTGCTCAGGTGCTCAGTTGTGTCCAACTCTGAGACCCCATGGACTCTACCCTGCCAGTCCCCTCTGTCCATGGGATTTCCCAGGTAAGAATACTGGAGTGGGTTGCCAGTTTCCTCTCCAGGGGATCTTACTAACTCAGGGGTCGAACCCACTTCTCTTGTATTTCCTGCATTCACAGGCAGATTCTTTACCAACTGCACCACAGTAGCACTTGAGAAAGTGTACCTGCTTACTTTGGAAGAATATCATGAAAAAGTTGGTGCCTACACTATAACTTTATAATTGTGAGAAAAATCTAAATGAAGTTAAGATATGGGTAAAAGAAGAGGTCTTGAGAGACTATTCCAAGCAGTTCCAATTTAGCTAAAATGATGAAAATCAGTAAAGCGAAAGAAGAGAAAAAGTCAGAGAGATGATTGGGGTGGGGAAGTCTTTGTTCAGATTCCCTCTAAAGCAGAGCGCAAGCCAGTGATGTAGATATTGATGTTGGTATTTTATTAGGAAGGTGACCCCATAAAGCAGGTTTGAAAGAACAGGAACGGTGATTTGATTAAGAAGAAAAAACTGATATAAGAATAATTATTTGTATAATAGGGACTCAATTTCATCACACCTCCTGAGAAAGATAAATAATAGTTCTTTGAGATATCCTCCTAAAGGAAAGAAGGCTAAGATATTTACTTATAGGCATTCCTATCAATTGATCTTGTCTTAAGGCATTAATTCCTCCATATTTCCATATTTCTGTGGGAACTTACCCAGTCTGGCACTGTATTCCACCCCAGGAGGGGAATACTTGGACAGGAAGGCAAGTTAAGGATTTCCAATGTATATTTCAGATGGGATGTTGCCATCAAGAGATCAGTTGGAAACATAAACTGTGGACATTAACTCTCCACAGTAGCTGCAGATGAAATCAGAGATGGACTACAGAGATGTTATATGAGGCACAAACTTGTCTGCTATAGGTAAATAAGCAGGGTTAGAACTCAGACCATGCAGGCCTTGTGCACCTTATTAGTGATGTTGGAATTTACCTACTTGTGTTCATGAACTGAACAGAGACTAGTATAAATCAGAGACTATTACGATCAGATAATAGATGAGGAAACAGTGACTGACTTTATTTTTCTGGGCTCCAAAATCACTGCAGATGGTGATTGCAGCCATGAAATTAAAAGACAGTTGCTCCTTGGAAGAAAAGCTGTGACCAACCTAGACAGCATATTGAAAAGCCGAGACATTACTTTGTCAACAAAGGTCTGTCTAGTCAAGGCTATGGTTTTGCAAGTGGTCATGTATAGATGTGAGAGTTGAACTATAAAGAAAGCTGAGCACTGAAGAATTGATGCTTTTGAATTGGGGTGTTGGAGAAGACTCTTGAGAGTCCCTTGGACTGCAAGGAGATCAACCAGTCCATCGAAAGGAGATCAGTCCTGGGTGTTCATTGGTAGGACTGATGTTGAAGCTGAAAGTCCAATCCTTTGGCCACCTGATGTGAAGAGCTGACTCATTTGAAAAGACCTTGATGCTGGGAATGATTGAGGGCAGGAGGAGAAGGGGACGACAGAGGATGAGATGGTTGGATGGCATCACTGACTCAATGGACATGGGTTTGGGTGGACTCTGGGAGTTGGTGATGGACAGGGAGGCCTGGAGTGCTTCGGTTCATGGGGTTGCAAAGATTCAGACATGACTGAGTGACTGAACTGAACTGATGGATTTTTCTGGACATGAGATGTCATCATGTGCTTAATATAAACACTGATGATGAATATATTACAATATCAAAATCCAGTTTGTGGATCCCAAGGCCTGCCAGTGTGGAGAAGAGATTACATGTTTTTTGCATTCTTCTACCTCTCAATTAAAAACTCCTTTTAATAGGACATTTGATATAAGTCATTAACTTTTAAAAGTCCTTAGCAAATATTTTGTATTGTGAAGAGAGTTATCTACTCATTATATTAGTAGCAATTCTGTGTAAAAACTATATTGAAATGTAGTGACTTAAAACAGCAATTTCTTATTGCTCACAGTTTGTGTGTTGTCCAGGAGCCAACTGATCTAGACTGGGCTTAGCTGAAGTGATTTTTTTCGTCATTCTTCCAGGCCCAGAGGACTGTCCCAAGCACCTTTTTTCTTTGAACCTGGCTGCAGCATAGAAGAGGGCTTCCCTGGTAGCTCTGTGGTAAAGAACCCACCTGTAATACAGGAGATGCAGGTCAGATCCTTGGATCAGGAAGATCCCCTGGAGAAGGAAATGGCAATCCACTCTGTATTCTTGCCTGGGAAATCCCATGGACAGTGGAGCCTAGTAGGCTACAGTCCATGGGATCTCAAGAGTCAGACGTGACGACTAAACAACAAACAAACAAAGCATAAAAGAACAAGTAGAAACATACAATGTTTCTGTGAGCCTTAGCTTAGAGCTGATTCACTATCACAATTGTCTTATTCCATTAGCCTAACAAATCAGGTGGCCAAGCCCAGAGTCAAGAGTTAGTGAAATACATTTTCCTACTTTAGTGAGAAGTTGCATGCCAAGGTATACCTATAGAGAGTCAAAAAATCAGGGTCACTAATACTATTTACCACACTGTATTAGTTTCATAGAATTGCTCTAGCTAATTACCACAAGCATAATATATTAAAACAAAAGATGTTTGTTTCCTTTATAGTTCTGGAGTCCAGATATCTGTGATTAAAATGTTGAAAGGATTAGTTTCTGCTCTGAATTTAGAAACAAGCAAACAAACAATAACAACAACAAAAACAGTGAGGAGAAATTTTTACTCATTGGTCATACAGCAAAAAAAAAAAAAAAAAAAGTAAATTGTTTGCTACTGTTATATAACAATTTGCCACAAACTTACCTGGTTGAAACAATGTTCATTTGTAGTTCAAACCTCCAGCCTACATAGTTGGTTTCAGTACTCTGAGTTTCATAAGGCTAATAGTAAGATGTCAACTGAAGTTGCAGTTCTTATCTGGGGCTTGGCATCTCCTTCCAAAATCTCTGGTTGGTAGCAGAGTTTACTTTCTTCTTGTTTTTGACATGTCCTCCTTCATTTATCAAGTCAGCCATAAGAGGCTATGTCTCTCTCACACATTGAATCCCCCTTTTCCCTTCCTTCTTATATTTTAAGGTCTCTTTTTGGTGGAAGTTCTTATATTTTTAAGGTCTTTTATTAGTTTCCCATCCTGCCTCTGCAACCACTATGTATATATATAAACTTGAGGGGCATCTCATATACTTTCAGGTCTTATTCCTAACGTATAGATTAAGGACAATGAAGTCTGCTTCTCTGAACAAATTTTTTGGCACATTGGAATCACTCTAGGGTCTCTTTCAGTTCTAATTTTAAATCATCTGAAAAGGAATTCAGTAATAAAGATGTACTTTTTGCAAATTCATAACAATATTCCCTGATTATTCTCAATAAAAGTTCATTAAATGAATAAAAATGTAAAAAGGTGAATGAGTACTTTTCAAGCTATCTATATTTCACAAAAGGGAAAAATCAAGCAAAAATATAGAACTGCTCAGATTCCTGACCACCCTGCAAGACTTATAAATTTTATTAACTGTTTATTCATGTGAAGCCTAATATCTGATTTCTGTGAGTCAGGAACAGCAATTAATTATACTGGTGTCACTCAAAAAGGAGTAGGTCCTAATACATAACAATGATCAGTCAATTCTACAGAAAGCTCCCTTCTAAATTTAATACTGAATTACCAATCTAAAATAATATTTTCAAAAGAAAAAGATATTATGTCTTCGTTATGTATGACTCTATACATTATAAACAAACATTAAGTTAATTTTGTAACATTTTGGTTTATTTGGTTTATTATGTGTGTTTTGTTTTATAATGTGCTGTGGCAAGGATATTAAGTATCAGTAGAGAGCTTTGTTTTAAAGTTGGCTTCTCTATACACATGTTGAATTAACACATCACCTACCAAAATTGCTGTTTGGAATAAAAATGTAATACTTTATTTTTAAAGCCTTATTTAGTGGAATCAGGGTGCCATAGAAGCAGCTTACTCTTTGGGAGTGTAGTTATTAATCAAAATGTGGAAGGAATCTGGGGGAAATACTGAAGATTATGATAGAAAATTTTACCGAGTTAATATTTTCTAGAAACTACCGAAATTCTGAGACAGAGATTTTTCTGTAGATGTCAATGAAGAGGCTGTCTCATTTTGCAGAATCTATGTTAATGGAGCTGTGTCACCAGAAACAGATTTCAAGATGGAGAGTTATATGCAGATTTTTGGGGAAATGGTCTCAGAGTATATAACTTTAAGACAAGGAAGGTAGGAAGAAGCAGAGAAACATGCTGACCTACAGTTTGATTGCAACTAAGGTCTTTGTAACCCTGTGTTAGCTAGTCATTGACACACTCTGGAAGGAAGTAAAACCTTACCTAGACAATTCCTTAAAATGGAAGAGTTTCCAGTCAGGGACATTTCTGAACCTCCAGTAGCCAGCCAGTGCTCCCAGCAGCTGGGGGGTGAGTGCCACACTAGATTTCTATTACTGCTGGGTTTTTTTTTTCTTTTTATTGGTTATTTTCATTTGTATTTCTTTTTTTTTTCCATTTATTTTTATTAGTTGGAGGCTAATTACTTTACAATATTGTAGTGGTTTTTGTCATACACTGACATGAATCAGTCATGGATTTAAATGTATTCCCCATCCCGATCCCCCCTCCCACCTCCCTCTCTACCCGATCCCTCTGGGTCTTTCCAGTGCACCAGGCCCGAGCACTTGTCTCATGCATAAAAAAGAATTCATTTGAATCAGTTCTAATGAGATGGATGAAACTGGAGCCCATTATACAGAGTGAAGTAAGCTATTACTGCTGTTTAAAAATTACCTTATTTAATGTCTTTAGACAACATACTTTTATTATCTTACATTTCTGGAGGTCAGAAGTCTTAAGCTAGAGCTAGACTTTGAGCTAGAATCAAAGTGTCAGCTGGGATGTATTCTGTTTCAGATGCTCCAGGGAAAATTCCATTTTCTTTCTTCCTTCTTCAACTTCTGCAGGCTGTCTTCATTCCTTGGCTCAAGATCGTCCATCTTCAAAACTGGTGGAGTCTTATGCTGCATCACTCTAATAGGCAGTCCTATTTTTTTCTTCACTTTATGAGAATCTTGTGAGTACACCGGGCCCACCTGGATAATCCAGAAATTTTTTTCTGTTTCAAGATTAGCTGAGTGGTATTCTTAATTCCATCTGCAACTTTAATTCTCCTTTGCTGTGAAACCTATCATATCACAGGTTCTAAAAATTTGGATGTAGACCTCTTTGAGGGATCAATATGCTGCCTGTAACAGGTACATTGATGCCCAAAGAGATATCTGATTGGAACACACAATATATAGTTGCTAGATTGGTGAATTAGAATAGAGATATAAATGGGGCCATCTTTGAAAATCTTTGAGAGTGGCACTATCCTCTGTCATTTTCTGCCAGGATGTGATATCTATTTTTTATAGTGTAATGGAGTTAACATTTATATACTGTAGACTAGAATTTAGTAAGCTTACAGTTAAGTCATTTTTAGTAAATTTACAGAACTATATAAGCATCACTATGGGCTTTCCTGGTGACTCAGACAGTAAAGATTCTGCCTGCCATGCAGGAGATGTGAGTTCAATCCCTGGGTCGGGAAGATACCTTGGAGAAGGGAATGGCAACCCATTCCAGTATTCTTGCCTCAAGTATTCCATGGACAGAGGAGACTGACAGGCTCTAGTCCATGGGGTTGCAAAGAGTCAGACACAACTGAGCAACTAACACTTTGACTTTCACTCTCAAGCATCACTGCAGTTCAATATTAAAACATTTTATCAGCCCATTAGTTGTCTCCCACACATTTCCAAATAATTCCCACTCTCATGAGTCCTAGACAATCAATTATCTGCTTTTGGTTTCTGTAGCTTTGACTCTTCTGGACATTTCATGAATATAATCATCCAATATATACATTTTTGCATCTAGAAAATGTGCTATGAATTTAACTCATTTTGTTTATCCATTGACTGGTTAATATTCATTTAGATTATTTCCAGCTTAGGGATGTTATGAATAATTCTGTTATGAGCATTCATGTACAAGTCTTTGCATGGACATAAGCATTGAGTAAATACCTAGAAATGGTAAGGTAAGGGCATATAATATGTATAAATACACAATGTATTTTTTTTTTTAAAGAAACTGCCAAACTCTTTCTAAAACAACTAAATCATTTTTATCCCTACAAGAAATATATGAGGCTACCTATTTTTCTACATCCTTGCCAACACTTGTTGTTTTATGTCTTATGATAATACCCATATTGTGCATATGTGGTGGTATCTCATTGTATTTTTCAATTGCATTTTCCTAAGTATGAAGGATATTGAGCATCTTTTCATGTGAATATGCGAATAGGCATTAATATAACTTTATTGATGAAATGTCAAATCATTAGCTGACTGTTTAGTTGGAATTCTTGTCTTTTAAATAATGATTTGATAGAGTTTCTTGCATATTCTGGGTACAAGTCCTTTATTACATACATGGTTTTCAGACATGACTTGTCTTTTCAATTTTATTAGTCTATTTGAAACACAGGAATTTTTTCTGTTGTTGAAATTAAAAACAATTTTTTTCTTTTATGAATAATATTTTGGTACTGAATCTAAGTTTATGCCCTTAAGCTTTGTTCTTCTTTTTCAAAATTGTTAAAGCTATTTCATTTATATATTAATTTGAATAATAAGCTTGTCAATTTCTATGAAAAATGCTTGCTGATACATTGATGGGGATTTTATTGAATTTATAGATCAATTTGGAGAGTTGCTGTCATAAGAAACATGGAGTCTTCTAATCCATACACATGGAATTCTTATTAATTTGTTTCGATCTTTAAAATTTCAGCAGTCTTTTGAACTTTTCACTGTACAGACTTCATTTTCTTTCTTTAATAATTGAAGTATATTTGACTTATATTAGTTTCAGTTTTACAAAACAGTGACTCAGTATTTTTATAGATTATGCACCATACAAAGTTATTATATTACCTATAGTCCCTATATTGTGCATTAGATTCCTGGGATTTGTTTATTATATAACTAGTAATTTGTACTTCTTAATCCTGTTCACCTATTTTTCCCATTTCTCCACCCACCTCCCCTCTGGCAACCACTAGTTTGTTTTAGGGAGAAGGCAATGACAACCCACTCTTGACTGGAAAATCCATCCCATGGAGGGAGGAACCTGGTAGGCTGCAGTTCATGGGGTCTCTAAGAGTTGGACATGACTGAGCGACTTCACTTTCACTTTTCCTTTCATGCATTGGAGAAGGAAATGGCAACCCACTCCAGTGTTCTTGCCTAGAGAATCCAAGGGATGGGGCAGCCTGGTGGGCTGCCATCCATGGGGTCGCACAGAATTGGATACGACTGAAGCAACTTAGCAACAGCAGCAGCAATGAACATTTTGGTGCCTGTGTCTTTTTTAATTGTTTCCATTTTCTTTGGATAAATACCCAGGAGTGGAACTTCTGGGTCATATGGTAGCTCAATTTTTAATTTTTTGAGGAAACTTCATATTGTTTTCCATAGTGGCTATGCCAGTTTACATTACCACAAACAATGTAGGAGGTTTCCTTTTCTTCATATCCTTCCATCAGCTGTTAGTACTTGTCTGTTTGATGATAGTCATTCTAATAACTAAAGTGATAGATACTTCATTGTGGTTTTGATATGCATTTCCCTGATGATTAGTAATGTTGAGCTTCTTCATGTGCCTGTTGTTCCTCTGTATGTCTTCCTTTTTTTTAAAAAAGATGTAGATTCTATATTTTTCATGTGATAACATATGCAAACATTTTTTATATATTTTAGATTCTTCCAAGTGCTATTTTTAAATTTAGAGGATAATTGCTTTATAAGTTGTTAGTTTCTCCTCTACAACAACATGAATCAGCTATAAGTATGCATATATCACCTACATCTTGAGCCTCCTTCCCAACCTTGCCATCCCACCTCTCTAGGTCATCATAGAGCATGGAGCTGAGCACCTTGTGTTTACACAGCCACTTCCCATTAGCAATCTATTTTACACCTGGTCGTGTATGTATGTCAGTGCTGCTCTCTAAATTTGTTCCATCCTCTCCTTCCTCTGCTTCTACAAGTCAATTCTCTACGTCTGTGTCTCTATTCCTGCCCTGAAACTAGGTTCATCAGTACCATTTTTCTAGATTCCATATATATATGTGTGTGTGTATTAATATATGATATTTGTTTTTCTCTTTCTGACTTACTTTACTCTGTATGACAGACTCTAGGTTCATCCATACCACTACTAATGACTCAATTTTATTCCTTTTTATGGCTAATATTCCATTGTATATATGTACCACAACTTCTGTAGCCATTCATCTGTTGATGGATATCTAGGTTGTTTCCATGTCCTGGATGTTGTAAATAGTGCTGCAGTGAACACTGGGGTATATGTCTTTTTGAATTATGCGATCCTCAGGGTATTTGCCCAGAGGTGGGATTACTGGGTCGTATAGTAGTTTTATTCCTAGTCTCTTAAGGAACCCTCATACTGTTCTCCATAGTTGTATCAATTTATATTCCCGCCAGTAGTGCAGGAATGTTCCCTTTTCTCCACATCCTCCAGAATTTTTTGTTTGTAGATTTTTTGATGATGAACATCCTGACTGGTGTGAGGTGATACCTCATTGTAGTTTTGATTTACATTTCTCTGCTAATGAGTGATATTGAGCATTTTTTCATGTGTTTTTCATGTGTTTCTGTGTGTCTTTGGAGAAATATGTTTAAGTCTTCCACCATTTTTCAGTTGGGTTGTTTGCTTTTCTTTTCTTTCTTTCTTTTTTTTTTTTTTTTTTACTTTTTTTTCCATTTATTTTTATTAGTTGGAGGCTAATTACTTTACAATATTGTAGTGGTTTTTGCCATACATTGACATGAATCAGTCATGGATTTACATGTATTCCCCATCCTGATCTCGCCTCCCGCCTCCCTCCCCATCCCATCCCTCTGGGTCTTCCCAGTGCACCAGCCCTGAGCACTTGTCTCATGCATCTAAGCTGGGCTGGTGATCCGTTTCACCCTTGATAGTATACTTGTTTCAATGCTATTCTCTCAGAACATCCCATCCTCGCCTTCTCCCACAGAGTCTAAAAGTCTGTTCTGTACATCTTTCTTTCTTTTTCTCTTTTGCATACAGGGTTATCGTTACCATCTTTTTAAATTCCATATATATGTGTTAGTATACTGTATTGGTCTTTATCTTTCTGTTTGCTTTTCTGATATTGAGC
Organism: Odocoileus virginianus; assembly: GCF_023699985.2. Lineage (NCBI taxonomy): Eukaryota > Metazoa > Chordata > Mammalia > Artiodactyla > Cervidae > Odocoileus > Odocoileus virginianus. The sequence continues at coordinate 32,761,009 of NC_069675.1, read as the reverse complement.
TGCATGAGCTGCTTGTGTATTTTGGAGATTAACCCTTTGCCAGTTGCTTCATTGGCAATTATTTTCTCCCATTCTGACGGTTGTCTTTTCATCTTATTTATGATTTCCTTTGCTCATTAGAAGCTTTTAAGTCCCATTTGTTTATTTTTGCTTTTATTACCATTACTCTAGGAGGTGGATCAAAGGGGATCTTGCTCTGATTTATGTCAAAGAATATTCCATGTATGTTTTCTTCTAAGAGTTGTATAGCTTTTATATTTATATCTTTAATGCATTTTTGTTTAAGTTTTCACTGTGTTCTATTCTTTTCCTGAGTTTGGTGAACATTTTTATGACCATTACTTTGAATTCTTTTATCAAGTGCATTACTCATGTCTGTTTTGCTAGTTTTTTCCTTGAGTTTTGTCTTGTTCTTTGGTTTGGAACATATTTCTCTGTCTTCTCTTTTTGTTTGACTGTCTATGTTAGTCCTTATGAATTAGCCAATTTACTTACCTTTCTTGGTCTTGAAGGCATGTCTTATTTGTAGAAATGTCCTCTTGCAGGCAGTGTATGTCCAGCTACTTTTGCTGGAGATCTAGAACTGAGGCCTTGCACAGGCTGGGGCTTCTCCCATGGTACATTGTGATCCACCATCTTGGTGGGTGTTTGGGCTTGGAGTCAGAGCTGAGTGCAGGCTTGGGGTGGGGGGCAGGGGAGGTGGGTGCACATTCTGGGGCAGCTAGGATGTCAAGTGATTTTTAATGTACTCCTTTTCACTAAGACTCAGAATAAGTAAGTTTGTGCATTGCCCTTTAAGAGTTGAGTCTTGGTTTCCTATAGCCCCTCAGTTTTCCTGACCTTAAGCTCTGCTGGTATTCAAAACAAGTTAAGGGGGTTTGTCTTCCCAGTGTGAGTTTCCAGGGTTAAGATACACAATCTGGGGTGTGAGCCATTCACTCCTTAAAGAGGACCACCAAGTTTATGATATACTTTCCTCTTTTGAGTTGCCCTCAAGGTATGTGAGTTCTATTTAAATTGCTTCTCCTCCCCTCCTATCCATCTCAGTGTTTTGTTTTGTTTTGTTTTTCTTTAAATCTTTTTAGAAGAGCTGTTCTGTTGGTCTTCCAGTTGTTCTCAGAGAAAATTGTTATATATGTAGTTGTCATTTGAGTGTGTCTATGGGAGGAGATGATCTCATGATCTTCCTACTCTGCTGTTTTGATCCCATCATTAAAGCCTTTCATTTCTTTAGTTAAATTCATTACTGAGTACTAGTCTGGTTGTGCTACTAGGAATAAATTTCTTTAAATTACTTTTACAAAATGCTCATTGTGAGTATATTGTTGTTCAGTTGCTGAGTCATGTCCAACTCTTTGCAACCCCATAAACTGTAGCACAACAGGCTTGCCTGTCCTTCACTATCTCCTAGAGTTTGCTTAGACTCATGTCCTTTGAGTCAGTGATGCCTTCCAACCATCTCATCCTCTGTCGTCTTCTTGTCCCCTTGCCCTTAATCTTTACCAGGATCAGGGTCTTTTCCAGTGAGTCAGCTCTTTGCATCAAGTGGCCAAAGTATTGGAGCTTCAGCTTCAGCACCCTGTCCTTCCAATGAATCAGTTCAGTTCAGTACTCAGTTGTGTCTGACCCTTTGCAACTCCATGGACTGCAGCACGCCAGGCCTCCCTGTCCATCACCAACTCCCAAAGTTTACTCAATTCACAGCCATTGAGTTGGTGATGCCATCCAACCATCTTATCCTCTGTCGTCCCCTTTTCCTCCTGCCTTCAATCTTTCCCAGCATCAGGCTCTTTTCAAATGAGTCAGTTCTTTGCATCAGGTGGCGAAAGTATTGGAGTTTCAGCTTCAGCCTCAGTCCTTCCAATGAACATTCAGGACTGATTTCCTTTAGGATATACTGGATGGATCTCTTTGCTGTCCAAGGGACTCTCAAGAGTCTTCTCCAACACCACAGTTCAAAAGCGTCATTTCTTCAGCATTCAGCTTTCTTTATAGTCCAACTCGCATATCCATACATGACTACTGGGAAAACCATAGGTTTGATTATGGTGACCTTTGTCACCAAAGCATTATCTCTGCTTTTTAATACACTAAGTATGTCATAGCTATTCTTCCAAGGAGCAAGTGTCTTTTACTTTCATGGTTGCAGTCACCATCTACAGTGATTTTGAAGCCCAAGAAAATGAAATCTGACCCTGTTTTCACTTTTCCCCATCTATTTTCCATGAAGTGATAGTACCAGATGCCATGATCTTTGCTTTTTTGAATGCTAAGTTTTAAGCCAGCTTTTTACTCTCTTCTTTCACCTTCATCAAGATGCTCTTTCATTCCTCTTTACTTTCTGCCATTAAAGTGGTATCATCTACATATCTGAGGTTGTTGATACTTCTCCTGGCAGTCTTGAATCCAGCTTGTGCTTCATCCAGCCTGGGATTTTGCATGAAGTACTCTGCATGTAAGCCAAATAAGCAAAGTGACATATACAGCCTTGATGTACTCCTTTCCCAATTTTGAACCAGTCCAGTTCCATGTCCAGTTCTAAGTGTTGCTTCTTATTCTTCATACAGGTTTCTCAGGAGGCAGGTAATGTGGGGTCTGGTATTTCCATTTTATTAAGAATATTCTAGTTTGTTGTGGCCCACACAGTCAAAGGCTTTAGCATAGTTGATGAAGCAGAAGTAGAAATGCAATGGATTTTTGTATAGTGATCTTATGTGACCTTCCTAAATGTTTTTATCAATTCAATGAATGGAAATAAGTATGTGTTTGTGTGCATGTGATTTTCTCAAGATTTTATACATGGAGGAGTATGTCATATGTATATAATTGTAGATATTTTTACCTTTTTCCAGTATGAGTAACTTTTACTTATTATTCATTCTAGTGGTACCAACTAGAAACTATTATAATGTTAAATAGATAGTTACTGAGAATGGGTATCCTTTTTTATCCTAATCTTAAGGAAAGCATTAAGTCTGTCACCATTAATTATGATATTAGCATTAGGTATTTTATTGATGTCCTTTATTAGTTTCAGGCAACTTTATTCTACTTTGAGTTTGCTGTGTTTCATTGGAAATGGCACTAGTGGTAAAGAATCCCTGCCAATACAGGAGACTTGAGAGGCATGGGTTTGATCACTGGGTCAGGGAGATACCCTAGAAAAGGAAATGGCAACCCATTCCAGTATTCTTGTCTGAAGAATCCCATGGGCAGAGGAGCCTGGCGGGCTGCAGTCTATGGGGTTGCAAAGATTTGGACACGACTGAATGTCTGAGCACAAATGTTGGAAATGAATGTAGAATTTGTTAAATACTTTGAATCTATTTAGATGATCATGTGCTTTTTTATTTTCCCTTTATTTTATTACTATTAACTCTATCATGGCAGAAGTTTTGCCTGGTAATATTATTATTAATATTGCAACTTAACTTGGTGAAGGAATTGCAGAGAATTTAATTTAGCTTTCCCACTTCAGTGATTCTTATCCCACAGATTTAAGAACCAGTGTGAGTGTTCTGCTAAGTACAAAGCTTAGCCAATCCAATTATACATTTGGAAACTAAAGAAATGACCACTGTGTGGGCCTGTCAGCCCAGAAAATTTGCTGTAAGTTGGAGTGAGGTCTGGACTATCTTTATTATATGTCTGTGATCTGCCCTCATTTTAATAATGGCAAACCTTCGTGGAGTTTGGATGTCAGTGCCAATCCAGCCCAGGATCCAGTAATGCAGCTTCTATATCCAAGAATTGTCAAAAGATATTTTTGTAATCCACTACATGTACTGTACCCCCTACATGGTCACTTAGCTATAAGAATATTATAGTTAATTATAGGTCCCTTTGGAGGAACAGTGTTAGATTTACAGGAAAAAATTATGAAGATAATACAGCGTATTTCAGTATACTCATTGCTTGTGTAGACCTTCTTCTTTGTTTAGTCTTACTGACTTTACTCATGTCCAAAGTTATTTAGATCAGCACATTAATTTTTTACCTTCACTGAGGTTATTTCATACATTTGTAATACAATAAGATTGTTTTGCTTATTTTTAATACATTACCATCAATTTGACAGAATCAACTTGATTCTCTGAGTTCCTAAATGATTTTTTATGAATATGTAACATTAAAGTTGACTGTGCTGGAAAATGTTTTGGAAAATACAATGTCATTTATCCACAATTATAGTGTCATATAGAATAATTTCACTGCCCTAAGGAATTCCCATATCTCACTTTATCAGCTTGTGTTCTTTTCTGGAATCATTGATTTTTTTTTTTTTTAACCATGTCTGTAGTTTTTTCCGGAGTGCCATATAATAGGAATTATAGTGTATGTGGTTGTTTCAGAATGGCTTCTTTTACTTGTCAATGTGCATTTCAGATTCATCCACGTCTTTTCCTGGCTTGATAACCCGCTTACTTTTATTGTTGAATAATATTGTTTTGCATGAATGTGGGACAGTTTATGCATTCATCTTTTGAAGGACATCATGGTTGCTTCCAGTTTTGGGTGATTATGAATGCAGTTGCTATAAACATTCATGTGCAGGTTTTTGTGTAGCCACATTTTCAAATCATTTGGGCAGAAATCACACCTGGGAGTGTGATTGCTTGATCGCAGGTTAAGGCTATGTTTAGCTTTGTAAGAAACTGCTAAACTGTCTCCCAGAGTGGTTGTACCATTTTGCATTCCCATCAGTAGTAAATGTGTTCTTTGTCCTTAACATTGTCATCAGGAACTGCTATTTTCAGGTTTCAGATTTTAGTCTTTCTTATTGATGAGTACTAGTTTTCCAAGGAATTTTTGTCCATGGAAAGTTTTGGGGAAATTTACAGTTAGGGAAAGAAAATTGCAAGTCTAAGAGAAAAAACATTGTCAATTGTTTTCTGAGAATGCAGAGAACAATATTTATTGAAACGATGTCTAATAGTGGTAGATATTCTTCTGATTAATTATAGTTATTATTGGTTGGATTTTGCTTATATCTGTGCCTATATTTGGGGGTACAATAACCTAGAGTTTTACTTTTTTTAAAAATTGAAGTGACTTTACAACTACATTGGATTACAGAAACCAGATATTTGCACAAGTTAGCTGTGCAAAGAATAGTAAAACTGACCATTGCTTTCATGAATATGGGAGTTAAAAGTAAAATTTTTCAACAAGACTTACAGCATAGATAACATTCTGATTTCTCTCCAACTGAATATTTTGTAGGCTTACAAATACCTATTTTAATTTTTCATTTATTTTTACAGGTACATTTGAAGATACTAATTATGTCTAGCTAATATGTGTTTAACTTGCTTCACTGTTTATAGAGGTAAATACACTTCAAATAAAATGACCTTCTAGTATGTTATAATCTATGCTCTTAATTCCAAATTTGATGTTTATTAGGCATACATTAAAATGCTCAATGTGAGTTCAACTTAACTTTGAGACTGAAACATGTAATTTTGACTATTCCTTTGAATTTTGCTGTTAAGCATGCAATTGTAAAAGTCAAGCAGATAATTTTACATTAATAACTGTCTTACACATATATTTAAGCTATTGTCTCATATTGGATTTGAAAGAGTAAAAGTAATGTAGTTTTTGTAAACAGGTTTCTCATTGAATTGATAAAATTGTATGAGCATAACCAGAGTCAAATACATGCCTTTCTGTTTAAAATAAATTCAGATAAATGGAGTTTATAGCACATTTGTATGTGTCATTCTGTTAATCAGAATTAAAGAAAATATTAAGAAAGAATGGCAAGAATACAAAGAACTATACAAGAAAAGATCTTCATGACCCAGATAACCACGATGGTGTGATCACTCACCTAGAAAAGGACATCCTGAAGAGGGAGGTCAGGTGGGCCTTAGGAAGCATCGCTGTGAACAAAGCTAGTGGAGGTGATGGGATTCCAGGTGAGCTCTTTCAAACCCTGAAAGATGATACTGTGAAAGTCCTACACTCAATATGTCAGCATATTTAGATGACTCAGCAGGGCCACAGGTCGGGAAAACGTCAGTTTTCATTCTGGTCCCAAAGAAAGACAATGTCAAAGAATGTTCAAAGTAAGCACAATTACACTCATCTCACATGCTAGCAGAGTAATGTTCATAAATCTCCAAGCAAGGCTTCAACAGTAGATGAATTGAGAACTTTCAGATGTTCAAGCTGGATTTAGAAAAGGCAGAGGAACCAGAGATCAAATCGCCAGCATCTGTTGGATCATAGAAAAAGCACCGGAATTCCAGAAAAACATCTACTTCCACTTCATTGACTATGTTACAGCCTTTGAATGCATGGATCACAACAAACTGTGGGAAATTCTTAATACCAAACCACCTTACCTGTCTCCTGAGAAATCTGTGTGCAGATCAAGAAGCAACAGTTAGAACCAGACATGGAACAATAGACTGGTTCCAGATTGTGAAAGGAATACATCAAGCCTGTATATTGTCACCTTGCTTATTTGAGCTATATGCAGAGAACATCATGTGGAATGCCAGGCTGGCTGAGGCCCAAACTGGAATCAAGATTGCCAGGAGAAATATCATTAAACTCAGATATGCACATGACAACACCCTTATAGCAGAAAGCAAAGAGGAACTAAAGAGCCTCCTAATGAAAGTGAAAGAGGAAAGTGAAAAAGTTGGCTTAAAACTCAACATTCAGAAAACTCAGATCATGGCATTCAGTCCCATCACTTCTTGGCAAATAGGTGGAGAAACAATGGAAACAGTGACAGACTTTATTTTCTCGGGCTCCAAAATCACTGCAGATGGTGACTGTAGTCATGAAATTAAAAGACACTTGCTCCTTGGAAGAAAAGCTATGACCAACCTAGGCAACATATTAAAAAGCAGAGACATTACTTGCCAACAAAGGTACATATAGTCAAAGCTATGGTTTTCCCATTAGTCATGTTACAGATGTTAGAGCTGGACCATAAAGAAAGCTGAGCACCAAAGAATGGATGCTTCTGAACTGTGGTGTTGGAGAGACTTCTGAGAATCCCTTGTACACCAAGGAGATCAAACCAATCAATCCTAAAGGAAATTAGTCCTGAATATTCCTTGGAAAGACTGATGTTGAAGCTGAAGCTCCAATACTTTGTCCACCTGATGGGAAGAACTGACTCATTTGAAAAGAGCCTGATGCTGAAAAAGATTGAAAGCAGGAGGAGAAGGGGATGACAGAGGATGAGATGACTGTATGGCATCACCAACTCAATGGACATGAGTTTGAGCTATCTCTGGCAGTTGGTGATGGACAGGGAAGCCTGGCATTCTGAATTCCATGGGGTCACAAAGAGTTAGACACAACTGAGTGACTAAACTAACTGAACTGAAGTGAATTACCAAGTAAAAAATGGAAAGTAAAATCTCACTATATTTTTTATTATTAACATAACACTACATTTTGGTAGAATAAATATAGCAAAAAAATCACTTTTTAAATTGTTTCTTATTTAATACTTATTAAAAATAATTTTAATTTTCAGCAGGTTAGCTGTATTTGTCCAACCTTACCTGAGAACTAAATTCTGTACATAACAATATAATAATATTTGTTTGGAGACATCCAAAAACTACTAAGATAGCAAGAATTTGAGGAGGCAAGACATCCTAAAAGGGAAGAATAGTTAGTTTAGCACAATATTTGGAAGCAATTTACTTCTCAAAGAATTTGCTGACTCAAAACTGAAGCCTTGGAAGTGAGGAGAACACTCTGCATCTGACATGGAGTGTGGAAAGGGAGTATTTGGGTTTAGATCTCAGTATAGAGGTATTGCTGCACGTTTTCATTTGAGAAGCCCAGGGACTAAAGAGGACAAAGAGAGTAAGTTAGAAATTGATAATCTTCATAATGACTGAAGCCCAGTTCAGTTTGATCCACGAGTACATAAATGAACATAACTTCTTATCAGAAATAAAAATTAATCAATTATGTATTGAGAAAAAATAACACGTTGAAAAAAGTTATTCTGTGTCTCAGTTTTTCAGCACACTCTGTGGCATTCAATCAAAACTAGCCATGTGTTTTTTTAAAAAGAAAAAATAATAAAATGTATTTACAACCAATGCAAATTTTAGAACTGTTGCACTTAGACCTTCAAATATTTTTAATTAATATGAAGTACTTCAGTAATGAAATAGAAAGTATATTTTTAATAAGGAAGTTCTAGAAGTTAAAAATACAATAGTTGAAAATAAGAATTCTACAGATGCTCTAATGTTAGATTATATATCATGAGAGAGGATTAGAAAATAGAAAGTTATCTCACATGGAAATATTCTAATCAGAAACAAAAGGGAAAAGAATGGAAGATGTATAAAATGTCCTAAGAAACATTGAGGATAAAATGTAAAAGTACATATTCATTATGCATATACTTGTTGTTCAAGTATGGCAAAACTTTGCAATGATATTGACCAGTCATTTTTGTAAATATAATGGCTAAAGTTATAAAAAAATATGAATCCAGATTAAAGAAGTTCAAAAGCAACAAACATGGTAAATACAAAGAAATCCCCATCTTTGCTTTTCATAACAGAATTGATTTCTTGGCAGAAACAATGGTGACCAGGCAGCAAAAGATAGTGTCCTAAGCTCTAAAGTAAATAAATACAAAAGTAGAAGTCTATACTATGGCTGCCATAGCAGTATGTGTGTGTGCACACGTGTATGCACACTCAGTCGCTCAGTCGTGTCTGACTCTTTGTGACCTTATGGACAATAGCCCACCAGGTTCCTCTGTCCATGGGATTTTTCAGTGCTCTCAAATCCCCAACCTCGAGAAGTATAATTAACTGAAGATCTCAGGTTCTGTGCTCTGAAATCTGTGCCTAAATTGGTCCAGAAGCCATACTTCTCGTAGACTGCTAATGATTGAGTATGGTAGGGACACTGTGACAGGCCCATTTTAGGAGATTAGGGACTCTTCTGGTAGGCAGCTGTGGCTTGAAGTCTCCCTCGTAGACTTGGTGAATTTTCCCTGAGAAACACTGAAGACTTAACACATTTCCATTCAACTTTTCTCATCTTTCTCCCTTCTTGTTCTCCACCTCTCATAGTTTGACCTGTGCTGCCATCTGAGCACTCTCTCAGCCTTTCTTTGCCCCCTTCCCATTGTCTCTCACAGATGTTTCTTCTAAACAATTTCTTTCACATCTAATTTTCTTTCAGCAACTTTTTCTTGGAATATTTAACTGTTAAAGAAAAAATCTCTATAAAATGAAACAAGAATAGAGACATTTTTACAATAAGAAACTCAGTTGAAAATTGACAGATTTAATAACCAAACTGCACAAAAGGAAATACCAAAGATATCCTTAAAAGAAAGAGGAAAATGATTCCATACAAAAGTACAGAGATGCAAAAAGGAACATAGAGAAACAGTAAGTCTGTGAGTATAATGAATGCTGACTATAGAAAATGATACAATGTCTTTTGGAGTTGAGAAATGACAACAAAAGAACAAAAGGCAAAGTGGATTATGTGGAGTTAAAGTGCTCTCAGTTCTCTGCATTGCACAGGAAGTTGGCCCCTTGAGTGTATGGGTCTTCTGAATATTCTGGGATTCTACTACATGAGAGGTGGCTGTGGTGAAGAAATAGTGAAGGGATTTGCAGATAAAATTCAGGTCTCTAATCTGCTGACCTCAAATTAATCAAAAGGAGATTATCCTGACAGGACTTGACCTAATCGGGTAGGCCCTTTAAAAGAAGGACCAGCCTTTTCCTAAAGGGAGAAAATAAGAGACTCCCTGGCTAGCTTTGAGGAAGTCTGCTGCTGGGAAAGGCCTCATGACGGGAACTTGAGGCATCATCTAGGGACTGAAGAGTGCCTCATAGGCACAGCCAATAAGAAAGCAGTGACTTCAGCCCTACAGCTACAAAGAGAGAATGCTGTCAATAACCTGTGAGAGGGGAAAAGGACCCCAAATAGTAGATGAGATGGCAGCTCTTCCAGGCTGACAATTTGAACACAGCCTTGCAAGACCCTGAGCAGAGGACCTAGGTAATCCATATTCAGATTCTTGACCCCCAAATCTGTAAGATAATAAATGTTTGCTATTTTAAGTGACTATATTGGTCATTTGATGTATTGCATTAAAATAATTCACAGCTCTTAGAGCCATGTTGAACATGTTAGAGTGCATTTTAAATGAGGCGTTACTAAAGATAAAGAGGAATATTTTATAATATGAAAGATTAACCCCCTCAAAGAACAATTCTAAATATGTGCAAATCTAATAAAATTATCTCAAATTTATATAAATCAAACTTCTAAAGCAAACAGGTAAAATAGATAATTCTGTAATTATCATGGCAGATGTTATCACACCTCTCCTTGAAACATGTTTGTTTTCAGGTCCAAGATGCATTTTAAATATATTGCTGGAACAGTAATATTGTGGCTCTATAGAATTTGAAAAAATAACGTACAAAATTAGAACTTGAAGAAGAAGGAAAAGAGTGACTTCAGAAGGTTAGAGAGATGTTGAAATTACCCTTTAAAGCAAACATCATTATAATCTATTCCTATAGTAGTGATTTAAAATTTTATGCTAAAAAAATCCTCAGTTTAATTATTTGCATACATGACTTTTAGGACTAAAAGGCCAATGACATCATTAGTCTGGTTAGTGTGGCAAGATTACTAGTAAATTTTTGTGTCAGTATTTTGTTCAGTTCATTTTGAAGAGTAGGTAAGTATCCAGTTAAGAGACTAATTTTCATTAGGCAGTATTAATACCGAATATAAAACAAACAAATTTATAGGTTATACCTTTTAGAAATGTCTTAAGTTAATGAGCTATGTTTTATTATCTATGGTTTATTTTAAGATATATCAGCAGGTAAAATTAAGTATATGTGTGTATATATATACATGTGTGTGTGTTTAATTTTTCCATATCTTTAGGGACAGTCATATGTTCTACTTTAAAACAAATACTCCATGAATGGTTAGGATATCAGATATGATGCCTTCTAAAGAAGTTTAAGCATCTAGAAAAACTTCCCGCTGTTTAGGAATGATTCTAAAACTTCATCCTTAATTGCTGCTACATCCAGTCATTGGTTAGCAGTGATTCTAATTCACTGATTTTAGCTAAAAGAGAAAACAAATCCTGTTTCTAGAAAGTGCTTACAAATGCCTTGGACATTTCATATTAAGTGGTTTTTTTAAACACTTGAAGTAGCTGAAATATATTGAATTTACTGAAGCTGTTGTATAATGTGTCATGGGTACTCACTGATAAACACTTGCTTGATTAAATACCTGTATGTTTGGCAGAATTTGTGCTTAGATTTAATTAGTACCTTGAAATGACATAATGTAGATGAACTAAATTTCATCATATTTAAAAAATTTAAAAAATAGCCTACTGGTTGTGTATAACTATATTTGCTTAGATTAAGCCATCATAGAGTAGCTAGACAAAAGCAGAAAATCAATAAATAAAATCAAAGCAGACAGAAAACTAATGAAAAGAGAATATAAAATGTAAACAAAATGCTATTAATGTTCAATAGATGATGAGCTCGCATCCTGTTACTCAATAAAGGCATCTTAAATAAAAGAGAAAAATTAAAAGAGAATAGGGAATTAAAAGAAGGAAGCACCACGAGAAAAATATTGATGATGGAGAGCACATGGAAATATTTGGGAAATACTGAATAGCTTAAGATAAAACACACATGAAGTTAGGTGTACAATAAACATTTATTAAATGAATGAAGTTTATTTGTTTGTGTGTGTGTGCTCAGTCACTCAGTCGTGTCCGACTCTTTGCAGCCCTGTGGACTCTAGCCACCCTGGCTCCTCTGCCCATGGAACTTTCCAGGTAAGAATACTAGAGCGGGTTGCCATTTCCTACTCCAGGGCATCTTCCCCACCCAGGGATTAAAGCCGTCCAGCAATACAGGCGACATAAGAGATGTGGGATTGAGGCTTAGGCCTTAAAATCATTAATCTATAAATATTTTAGGGAAGAAAAGTAAATAATAGTTTCTTAGGAAGTTTATGATTTCATCATGTGATTATTCGGCTATAAAATGACTACAACTATGGATTTACTCTGGACATTTAATTAAAGAATAAATTGGAGTAGAAACAAATAGTAGATAAGTAGTGGTGGAAAGAGTGAAATCATAGAGGAAATAAATACAGAATAAAAAATAATTGAGGTCTAGTTTAAAAAGGAGAGTAGGTATAATATTAGGAACAATCTTGAGGGTTTACAATGTTCCAGTACTATTTCAAGTGCTTTACCTGTTATGTCTCTGCTGCTTCTTACAATCATCCACTTTTCACTATCATCCAATAGTGATAGATACTATTAATACTATCATTTTTCAGATATCCCACTTGTGGCCTAGAGAGTTCAGAGAGCTAGCAAGTGATGGAGTTGGAATTCATCCATGTGCGATCAAATCTGGGCAGACTCTGGAAATCATGTTCTTAAACTTTATGTTTTGTGAATCAGTATGATTGCCTAATAGTCAGTATTAAGTAGGGGGAAAAAAAACGCACAAAAATAAGTTAAGTGAGGATAATGAGGATAGTGTTGGTATAATTAAGAATGATAAATTTGTATGTTATTTAAAATTTAAATCATCATATGGAAAGGAGAAGTATGAAAAATAGGAAGAAGGACTGGTCAAGAGAAAATGCCATTAAATTTGGAACATGTTGTTTGGAATAAGCATTAAATTTATTCTATTATGTTCAATGTGTTATCAGGGAGTGCATTTTGCAAATAAATTTAGAGTTGGTTGGAAATGAGAGTGTGAACAAAGTACAAAGCTAATATAATTTTTCATTTATATGAAATTTATAAACCAGATACTAGGGGATTAAGCTGGGGTTTGTAGGTGGTGCTAGTGGTAAAGAATCCGCCTGCCGGTGCAGAAGACACAAGAGATGTGGGTTTGATCCCTGGGTCAGGAAGATCCCCTGGAGTAGGAAATGGCATCCCATTCCAATATTCAGCCTGGGAAATTCCATGGGCAGAAGAACCTGGCAGGCTACAAACCATGGGCCATCAAAGAGTCGGACGCAGTTAAGTAACTCAGCATATACCTACACACAAGGGATGCAGATACTAAGCTAAACTCTCTAGATCAGTTCAATTCAGTCAGTCAGCCATCTCCCACTCTTTGCGATCCCATAGACTGCAGAACGCCAGGCCTCTTTGTCCATCACCAACTCTATGAGTTTTCTCAAACTCATGTCCATTGAGCTGGTGATGCCATCCAACCGTCTCATCCTCTATCATCCCCTTCTTCTCCGGCCTTCAATCTTTTCCAACATCAGGGTCTTTTCAAATGACTCAGCTCTTCGCATCAGGTGGCCAAAGTATTGGAGTTTCAGCTTCAACATCAGTCCTTCCAGTGAACACCCAGGACTGATCTCCTTTAAGATGGATTGGTTGGATCTCCTTGCAGTCCAAGGGACTCTCAAGAGTCTTCTCCAACACCACAGTTCAAGAGCATCAGTTCTTTGGTATTCAGCTTTCTTTATAGTCCAACTCTCACATGCATACATGACTACTGGAAAAACCATTGCTTTGAATAGACAGACCTCTGTTGGCAAAGTAATGTCTCTGCTTTTTAATATGCTGTCTAGATTGGTCATAGCTTTTCTTCCAAGAAGCAAGCATTCATTAATTTCATGGCTATAGTCACCATCTGCAATAATTTTGGAGCCCAGAAAAATAGTCTGTCACTGTTTCCATAGTTTCCCCATCTATTTGCCATGAAGTGATGGGACTGGATGCTGTGATCTTAGTTTTCTGAATGTTGAGTTTTAAGTCAACTTTTTCACTCTTTCACTTTCATCAAGAGGCTCTTTAGTTCCTCTTTGCTTTCTGCCATAAGGGTGATGTCATCTGCATATCTGAGGTTATTGATATTTCTCCTGGAAATCTTGGTTCCAGCTTGTGATTCATCCAGCCCAGCATTTCTCATAATGTACTCTGCATATAAGATAAATAAGCAGGGTGACAATATACAGCCTCGATGTACTCTTTTTCCTATTTGGAACCAGTGTGTTGTTCCATGTCCAATTCTAATTGTTGCTTCCTGACCTGCATACAGGTTTCTCAAGAGGCAGATAAGGTGGTCTGGTATTCCCATCTCTTTCAGAATTTTCCACAGTTTATTGTGATCCACATAGTCAAAGGCTTTGGCATAGTCAATAAAGCAGAAGTATATGTTTTTCTGGAACTCTCATGCTTTTTTGATAATCCAGTGGATATTGGCAATTTGATCTCTGATTCCTCTGCCTTTTCTAAAACCAGTTTGAACATCTGGAAGTTCACGGTTCACATATTGTTGAAGCCTAGCTTGGAGAATTTTGGGCATTACTTTACTAGCATGTGAGATAAGTGCAATTGTGCAGTAGTTTGAGCATTCTTTGGTATTGCCTTACTTAGGGATTGGAATGCAAACTGACCTTTTCCAGTCCTATGGCCCCACTGCTGAGTTTTCCATATTTGCTGGCATATTGAGTGCAGCACTTTCACAGCATCATCTTTTAGGATTTGAAATAGCTCAACTGGAATTCCATCACCTCCACTAGCTTTGTTCGTAGTGATGCTTCCTAAGGCCCACTTGACTTCACATTCCAGGACATCTGACTCTAGGTGAGTGATCACACCATCATGATTATCTCAGTCTTGAAATCAATATCTTTTTAGTTTGTCTATTATATCATATGAACTGTTTATACATTGATTGTAAATCAGTGTGGAATATCATTTAAGACTATATGGTGACCTGAATAAGATTTGTTACAACTTACTTTGTCTTTGGTAATATCCTAGACATGTTTTCCTTAATCACTATTTTCCTTTTAGGTTTTTATTCTATGTATAAATATATCCAAAAAAAATGTAAATCAAACATATAATTTTATTTTGAACAGTTTCATTATGATATCTCATTTTTTTTAATTTAAAGCAGGCGAGGGCAATATTTACTTAAAACTTACCTAGAAAGTTACATTCCATATATAACACTGTTTAACAATGTGGTTTGTAAAATATTTAACATATCCTTTAAAAACCCAATTTTTTAGTAGTTTACTAATTTATTTTGGAATTATCAATATTTTAAGATGATTGAAACTAATTAAGTAAACGAAAGAGTAGCTTTTGACACTCAGAAGCTATCATGACACTAAAGCTAGGGTATATTATTCTACTATTAGACTAAATAGTCTCATGGAATACTAACCTCAGAAAAGCTACATGAGGAAATTCCCTTGAGGTCCAGTTGTTAGAATTCTGCACTTTCACCACTGAGAGCCTGGCTTCAATCCCTGGTCAAGACCATGATAAAATGAGACAATGTAAAGCAACCTTATAATTTTTTTCCAACCTGAAATAAAGACAAGTTTTCTCTTCTACCCACAAAATTACCAAATGCCCTATCACTTAGAAACAATGAGTGACTGCTATTTCCTTATCATTTACTTTACTAATCTCTCCTTCCTATGGATGAGATTTACTGAATTATAGCATTTCCCTCACTTTCTGACAGCATCCAATCTAGAGCAACCCTCCACTTCTGTAGCATCTCCTCCAAATCACCCAGCCGAAACCTAATCCTGCAACACTCTTTTACAGAAACATCCTGTTTTTCCCCATGGTGTTCATATTCTCCCTCACTGTAACAGTTAATAAATTCACCTTGCACAGTTACATGTATGTTGTCTTTGGCTTGGGTCATTGATCTAAGAAAATAATGATTAATTTATTTTCTCAGACATCCTTTCAGCATAACTGAATGCTTACTCTATGATTGGAATTTATTCGACATTGAGTATATGAGATGATAGAATTCACAGTCCCTTACGGCTCATAGCCAATGCCTGAATGAAAGGAAAAATAGCAAGTGTAATTAGTACTATACTGTAAAGTATTAAAACATAGAGAGCCATGTATTTATTTCTGATGTTGGTGATTGAGGTTATCTTGACTCTGGAGATGATGTTTAATTATGACTTTGAAGGATAAGTAGCATTCTGTCATAAAGAGAAAGTAATGTGATTATTCACTATGATAATGAAAGCCTGAGATTTGAGTTTTCTAGAAACAAATTTTTTCAAGAAAGAACTTGCTTTCCTCACCGTTGATGCCATTTCATAATATAATATGCATCTTTTAAATCTGCCTTAATTACTTTTGGAAAATAAACATAAATTAATAGTTAACTTTTTTTGAAGAGAGGAAAACATCAGCAAAATACTATTATGTTTACAAACTGGAAGATTGGGATTAACGCATACACACTACTGTATATAAAAATAGATAAACAATAAGAACCTAGTGTAATAGCATAGAAAACTCTACTCAGTCCTCTGTAATGGCCTGTATGGGGAAAGGGTATTTTAAAAGAGCAGATACATTGGTAAAGAATCTGTGTGCAAACAGGAGACCGCCTGTAATGCAGGAGATGCAAATTCGACCCCAGAGTCTGGAAAATCCCCTGGAGTAGGAAATGGCAACCCACTCTATCTAGTATTCTTACCTGGGGAATCCTGGCAGGTTACAGTCCATGGGGTCACAAAAGAGTTGAATATGACTGAGTGATTAAGCCCTGCCATCATGTGTCTACATATAACTGATTCACTTTATTATATATCTGAAACTAACACAGCATTGTAAATCAGCTATACCTCAATAAAAATTACAAAAAAAATAATTAAAGGAAAAGTTGGAAACTTAATTGTGGGTATTATTTTCTGAAAAACTTTATTAAATTAATAAATTAGATTGTTAAGCCTTATGATGGAGAAGGAAATGGCAACCCACTCCAGTATTCTTGCCTGGGAAATCCCATGGACAGGGAAGCCTGATGGGTTGCAGTCCATGGGGTCACAGGGAGTCAGACAGGACTTAGCAACTAAACCACCACCAAACCTTATGAACTGTAGTACAGAGGTAATCATTAGAAAAATCAAATCCTACACTTCTATAAATGCAAAGCCAACATTCCAAACTCATATGTTTGCACCAAAAGATCAGGGGAACAATTTAAATAATCTTTTTTGGAATTCCAAGTGAAAGAAATGTCTTATGTTATTATCAACTCATTTATTGATATTTCATTTATCTTAGTGGTAAATATATTTTAAAACTTCAGGTTAATTTACTTAAAAACCTTATTGGAGTTGTGTGTTTGTGCTTGGCTTATGTAAGAAGCATCACTGATTTTGGATTAGGCTATATTATCTTGCTACATTCCTGTATATTTAGAAGATAAATCCAGAAGAGGGGGCCTGAAGCTAGAGAATTTGTTCATTTTCCACTTCAATGACAGAAAAGCATTTCAGTTTTGGAATCAGTATGTGAGGTCATAAGGTCTTAGAATATAAAATTCCCTATGATGTTAGTGAAGTACAATATTAGTAACTTAAGTCCAGAAGTAAAAGTGCATGTTGTTTGAACTCTCTGCTACTAAGCGACTGATTCCTATTAGACTACACATATAGCTTATTTATTAGTTAAAATTGTGCTTGAAGGTAGGATTTTTTTTTTAATTCAGTACAAGATAAGTGCATCAGAAATCAATGTGGATACTTAAAAGGTTATTGAACAGGAAGAAAAAGTACACACATGCACACATTTACACACTCACTTGTTTATATGTATACACATTTAGTTCAGTTCAGTTCAGTCACTCGGTCGTGTCCGACTCTTTGTGACCCCATGAATCGCAGCACACCAGGCCTCCCTGTCCATCACAAACTCCCAGAGTTTACTCAAACTCATTCCCATTGAGTCGGTGATGCCATCCAGCCATCTCATCCTCTGTTGCCCACTTCTCCTCCTGCCCCCAATCCCTCCCAGCATCAGGGTCTTTTCCAATGAGTCAGTTCTTCGCATGAGGTGGCCAAAGTACTGGAGTTTCAGCTTCAGCATCAGTCCTTCCAATGAACACCCAGGACTGATCTCCTTTAGGATGGACTGGTTGGATCTCCTTGCAGTCCAAAGGTCTCTCAAGAGTCTTCTCCAACACCACAATTCAAAAGCATCAATTTTTCGGCGCTCAGCTTTCTTCACAGTCCAACTCTCACATCTACACATGACCACTGAAAAAACCATAGCCTTGACTAGACGGACCTTTGTTGGCAAAGTAATGTCTCTGCTTTTTAATATGCTCTCTAGGTTGGTCATAACTTTCCTTCCAAGGAGTAAATGTCTTTTAATTTCATGGCTGCAGTCACCATCTGCAGTGATTTTGGAACCCCCAAAAATAAACTCTGACACTGTTTCTACTGTCTCCCCATCTATTTCCCAAGAGGTGATGGGACCAGATTCCATGATCTTAGTTTTCTGAATGTTGAGCTTTAAGCCAACTTTTTCACTCTCCTCTTTTATTTTCATCAAGAGGCTTTTTAGTTCCTCCTCACTTTCTGCCGTAAGGGTGGTATCATCTGCATACCTGAGGTTATTGATATTTCTCCTGGCAATCTTGATTCCAGCTTGTGCTTCATCCAGCCCAGCATTTCTCATAATGTACTCTGCATATAAGTTAAATAAGCAGGGTGACAATATACAGCCTTGACGTACTCCTTTTCCTATTTGGAATCAGTCTGTTGTTCCATGTCCAGTTCTAACTGTTGCTTCCTGACCTGCATACAGGTTTCTCAAGAGGTGGGTCAGGTGGTCTGGTATTCCCATCTCTTTCAGAATTTTCCACACTTTATTGTGATCCAACAGTCGAAGGCTTTGGCATAGTCAATAAATCAGAAATAGATGTTTTTCTGGAACGCTCTTGCTTTTTCGATGATCCAGCGGATATTGGCAATTTGATCTCTGGTTCCTCTGCCTTTTCTAAAACCAGCTTGAACATCTGGAAGTTCACAGTTCATGTATTGTTGAAGCCTGGCTTGGAGAATTTTGAGCATTACTTTATTAGTGTGTGGGATGAGTGCAATTGTGCAGTAGTTTGAGCATTCTTTGGGATTGCCTTTCTTAGGGATTGGAATGAAAACTGACCTTTTCCAGTCCTGTGGACACAATAGATCTGATAGACAGAGAGCCTGAGGAACTATGGACGGAGACTCATGACATTGTACAGGAGACAGGGATCAAGACCATCCCCAAGGAAAAGAAATGCAAAAAGGCAAAATGGTTGTTTGAGGAGGCCTTACAAATAGCTGTGAAAAGAAGAGCAGCCAAAATCAAAGGAGAAAAGTAACGATATTCCAATTTGAATGCAGAGTTCCAAAGAATAGCCAGGAGAGATAAGAAAGCCTTCCTCAGCAATCAATGCAAAGAAATGGAGGAAAACAACAGAATGGGAAAGACTAGAGATCTCTTCAAGAAAATAGGGATATCAAGGGAACATTTCAGGCAAAGATGGGTTTGATAAAGGACCGAAATGGTGTGGACCTAACAGAAGTAGACGATATTAAGAAGAGGTGGCAAGAATACACAGAAGAACTGTACAAAAAAGATCTTCATGACCCAGATAATCACAATGGTGTGATCACTGACCTAGAGCCAGACATCCTGGAATGTGAAGTCAAGTGGGTCTTAGAAAGCATCCCTACAAAGAAAGCTAGTGGATGTGATGGAATTCCAGTGGAGCTATTTCAAATCCTGAAAGATGATACACATTTAACCTGTTCTACTAAAGATCCAAGACAGTACCTGATCCTGAAAAACTTCCATATCCCTCCTACCAACCTCTTATATTTATCTTTTAAATTCCATAGGCAATATAGATGAAACAAAAGTCATAGAATGTTATGGAATCCACATCTCACCCTTTCAAAAGTTCACTATTTTCAGTAATTTGATTTGTATTTTCTAGAACATCTATAATACTATTTAATGGAATGACTCTATACTTATGGAATATAGTCTAAATAATTATGTTATTGCCATATACTATTATACATCATCATTTTATTATTTACAAAAATGTTGTTGCTGAAGATGGGATTTATTTTTGAGTTTTACTGTTCTGATAGCTGTAAGGAACACTGTTATATGCTTATCCATTGGTCCTATTATTCCTATAAGAAAAAATTCTTAGAAAGTGAATTATCATACCAAAGCACTTCCAGCATTTTATAGTTCTTGCTGTATATTTTCAATTTTGCTTATTTATTGAAATTATTTTATTATTTATTTATTTTACTGTTTTTTGCTGTGCTGGGTCTTCATTGCTATGCCTGTGCTTTCTCTAGTTTTTGCAAGTTGGGGATACTCTCTAGTTGTAGTGTGCAAGCTTCCCATTGTAGTGGCTTCTCCTGTTGTGGAGCACAGGCTTTAGGGCACACAGGCTTCGGTAATTGCTGCATGCGCACTTAATAGCTGTGGTGGATGGGGTTAGTTGCTCTGTGACACATGGAATCTTCCCAGATCAGGGATCAAACCTGTGTCTGCTACATTGGCAGGTGGATTCTTAACCAATGGGCCATCAGGGAAGTCCTATTTATTTTTGTTTAAGACGTAGTTTATTTATAATATTAGTAGCAGAAGTATAATATAGTGATTCAGGATTTTTTAGATTGTACTCTGGTTAAAGTTATATAAAATATTGTCATATTCCCTATGCTGTACAATAGGTCCTTATAGCTTCTTTATTTAATAAATAATGCCAATTTATTTTAGCTACGAGATGTAGGTTTAGCAGTTAGCATCATTCAGGATTATTTTTTACACATATGGCAAAATTAAATCTTATCTGGTGATATATTTCTAAGATTTATGAATATATTTTATATTGTTTCATTATAAAGATACTTTGTGATTCTAAAGAGCCAATAATGGACTAAAAAAATAATTATTTGCTCAACTTCCTAGACAACTTAAGTTTGAACATGTGTTTCCACCTATGAAATAAAATTCCTATTTTTATACATTGCCACATTATCAGAATGCTTTTTATTAAATCATTATGAGAAATTAATAGTTACCATCTTACCATTATATCAAAATAATTTTTACTTCATTACTTAGCAATGTATTGCCATAAAATTACTTTAATTCCCAAGCATCCTCACTCTTGTGCATTATTACAATCACCTTTTTCACTTTCAAGTTCTTGTTGACCTTGAATTTGGTTGCCGCTGCTCAGTTGCTAAGTCCTGTCCGTCTCTTTTGTGACCCCCATAGACTAGAGCCTGCCAAGCTCCTCTGTCCATGGAATTTCCCAGGCAAGAATACTGGAGTGGGTTGCCATTTCCTTCTCCAGGGGGATCTTCCTGACCCAGGGATTGATTTCGAGTTTCCTGCATTGTCAGGTAGACTCTTTACCACTGAGCCACCTGGGAACACCCAGTGTAATTTCATCTATACGAAGAAGATCCATGAACCAGAAGCAGAAGTCAGCAACATTAGCCAGATTTAACAAGGGTGAAAATTAACTATTTCTGAGTTATTCACCTCATTGAATGTTGACTTTAATATGAAAATATTGAGGTTAAAAGCTTGTCTAAAAATTGCTTCTGTCTAGCTTATGAAAATTACATCTAATAATTATGGTATTAGATTTTTAGCTAGTTGAGTATGGATACAAGCTGAAAAATATATTTTTTTGCATAAACTTCTGCTACTAAACTGATGAAAAATTGTGGGTAACCAGAGTCATAATTTAGCTGTTTAATGTTATCACAGACAAAATTGTCACTTTAAATTCTCTGGTCAAATTTTCAGAAACATTATGTTGGATTTTATTGGCTACATAATTTGGATATTAAAGAAGTGTTCGTTCTCTGGTTAGTTCTACAAAGCATTTAAAGAAGAATTTATGGAAATTCTCTACAATCTGTTTCAAGGATAGAAGTAGAGGAAATACTTCCAAACTTATTCTGTGAGGCCAGCATTACTCTAAGACCAAAACCAGAAAAAGACATTACATGAAAAGAAAACTACAGTATAATATCTTTTATAAACATATATGAAAAGTAAGTCAGACAAAAAAAATGCCCCATGATTTCATTCAAATGTGCAATATAAACAAACAAAATATTAATGAACAAATCAAATGAAAAGAAACACATAGATACAAAAAAATAGAGTATTGGTACTATAAGGGAAGGGGTGAGGGGATGGTGAAATAGTTAAAGGAAGTCAATTGTGTAGTGATGAACGAAAACTAAATTTTTGGTGGTGAGCCTACCCTAGAGTATACAGAAGTAGAAATATGATGTTGTAGATGTAAAACATATAATGTTATAAAGTCATGTTACCTCAGTAAAAAATAAATATTGAAAAAACTACATACTATGAACAAGTAGGATTTACTCCACATATACAAGGCTAACTCAGCACCAGAAATAAATTAATGTAATCCATCGTGTGAAAAAATTAAAAGAAAAAATCATGTGATTAAATCAATAAATGCAGAAGAAAGCATTTGACAGAATGTCAACACCCTATCATAATAAAAACTTTCAGTAAATTCAGAGTGGAGGGGAACTTTCTCAACTTGATAAAGACTATCTACAAAAACCCTTTAGCTAACAGCGTAATTGTGAGAAACAATGCTTCCTCACAAAGTTCAGGAGCAAGGTGGGATGTCCCTTTTCACCACTTCTTTTCAACGTCATAATAGAGGGGACTGCTAATGCAGTCCAGCACAAAAAGGAAGGGTAGAAAGGTATACAAATTGGGAAAAAAGAAATCAAACACTTTGCTCGCAGATGATATGATAGTCTATGTAGAAAATCCAAAAGAATCAATAGAAAAGCTTAAACTAATAAATGATTAAAGTTAAATTATAGGATACAAGGCTAATATACAAGTCAATTGACATCCTATATACCAACAATAAATAAGTCAAATCTGAAATTAAAGACAATACCATTTACATTAGCATGTATACTGAATGTTCTGTTTGGTTTGATATTGTTATTTCAGAGACCCTTGTAGAGGGTGTCAAAGCTCTTGTTGTATGGCATTGTGCAACATAAAGAGATATACAATAGGCTGGCCCTAGAGGACGTATTACGGAGGGACTGTCACAGATATTTGGTTGCTGACAGTGTTTATCTGAGAAGTCATGAAGTAAATTGAGTGAAGTTATAGGTCTGCTATTGTTTTCAGTGAGGTTAAGTAAACTAAGAAGAAGCTACATCTATCATTAAATAGATTTTCTGAAGATTGGTATAGGAGAGTGTAAGGTAAATTATCTCTATAGAATTGTTCAAAATAAAAGAAACTTTAGGGAATCATACTTTGCTTTTTGTTTTTGCTAGAGGTTATCTTTCATTTAAAATAGTTTTGTTATTAAAATATAGGATAATATTTCTAAATTTCTGTCCTATCATTTTCTCAATATTTCAGCTCTTAATTTTGTCTTTTGAATCAACTGAAGAATGAAAGTCTTGATCAGAGTTTTACTTTTATCAAATATCCAGCAGGTGTATTTACCTTACCTTTCTTTCCACTGTACTTTTAAATTATTTTTAATTATATGGGATTCTAAAGATTTTCCCATGGTACTTTCTCTTCTTATTGTTGTTGCTATTTAACTTTTTGAATAGCATTTGTTCCCACCTTCAGTTAATATTTCTATAATAATGCAATAGTAAACACTTAAGCATTTCCTGATTTACATGGTCTGTTAATGTGTCTTAAATTCTCAAGTTCCTTTTCCTAATATACTGAAAAGTTATAATGTTGTTCTACATTCTGGAAAAACTTGATCAAATAGAAAGAGGAAAACATTTTCTTTGATTTTTTCCAGTGGTACATGTGAGCAGGCTAGACAGAATGATGATGATTTCTAGATGAAGAACACTGTATGTGTCAAAGTAACGCTTGTTAACACTTTTAGTGAAGTTTGACTTATAGTTGTGGAACATTTCTAGAGCTCTTAAAGTTTCAAGGAGTTGTTCTTAAATTTTTCTTCTGCGTACTTCTCAGAAATGCATAAGATGGTGGATAAGCACAGTTTTAAAATATCGATCAGCATTCAGTCCAATATTGGATATATCTAAACCAACAAGAGTGTACTAAAAAAAAAAAAAAAAAAAGTAGCCTAACACAGCACATGGTTGAAGCAGCATAAAAAATGATGTGTTGATGATTTTGCCCAGAAAATCCATCACATTTTGGGATCATCATCAGCGAAGGATCAGAAATAAAAGTAGGAATGAAAATAATATAAAGATGCATTTTAGTGGAGATAGGAAAGCAAATTTGAAGTAGTAAAGAAACAAGCAAAAAAATACTCCAAAGAGTATTAACAAGGTTTATGGTAAGTAGAGAAATAAATGAAGAAAGAAGAAAACAACCTTGACTCAATGTGGCAGTCACACAGTCCTGGTAATTTCTCTAGAGTTTTATGTTAAAGTTTAACAGAAGAATTCTGTTTACACTGTTCAAGAACTCAAGCACTTCATTCTGAAATAGAGAAAAGTGAGTTTTTAAAAGCAGCAGGAATGAGGCAGCATCTGTCACTTTTCACTTGCTGTTTCTATATAGGCCTAGAAAATAGACTTAAGTTAGAGCACCTGTGTTCCTCAGAATGCCATAAACTGTTTCATTGGTTTCGTCCAAAGCCCATTGCTTTCTATTTCCAACTCATCATCAGATCAAGATTTGTCATGATTATTGTCATCATGGTTACTATTTTGTATCATTAGACTCTCCATTCCTAACAAGAGATCATTATGGCTTAATTTTCCACCCTCAAGGCTTCAACTATTTCCCAAATATAAATGTTTATTATTGCTTCAGAAGGAAACAGCACTGAACTTCATTCAGGAACTTGTCCAGGCTTTAAATGTCTCTGTTTGCATTCCCTGCTGGCTGCTTTAAAGCTAAAGCAGATGAACAATGTAGATTTTTAAGTTTATATTTGAATGATTGAAGCAGGCTTTATGCAAAATAATTTCCAAAGAATGTAAAATCTTGGTGAAAATAGCAATAAAACCAACACTTTTTAAATCACTTATTTCAATTGGTAAAGACAGCATGGTGTAGTGGAAATAACTGTGGATTGAAGTTTCAAAATTCAGGTTGTAATATTAGATTCAAAATTTTTATGCGAAGTTGAGCAAACACCGGTTTTCTCAGGCATTTGTAAAATATTAAGGCTTTTGTTGCTGAGCTCTGAAGTTATTCTTAAATTTAAATTCTGCCATTTGGGGGTCAAGGACAGTGCTTTATTTTAAGGGACTAAGGGAGAAAAAAATACATGTTGGTGAGTTAAGGGATTTGACCTAATTGGTATTCTAACCTTTAAAGTGTTAGTCATGTAGCCTTGTCTGACTCTTTGTGACCCCATGGACTGAAACCTGCCAGGCTCCTCTGTCCGTGAAACTCTCCAGGCAAGAATATTGGAGTGGGCTGCCATTCCCTTCTTTTTAGAATCTTCTTTAGAACATGTGTATAAGGAGAATCTATCTCATATTTAAAAATATGGACACAAGTAAATTGAATTTTGAATTACAAATTGTTGGTAACCCCAAAAGCTTTAAAGGATAAATGATATTCAAATGAATATCACAGATAGTTATGGTTGGTTTCCACATAGGACTGTGAGAGCAACTTTTTAATTGGCCATCAGGGCAAACAACCAAGTTTTAATCTTAATTTTCTGACAGGTTGCCTCCTTACTTGGCTATTTTATAGCCTGTGATTTTTCCAGGACCTGTACAGTTCATTGATTATTTTAGTCTACACTTTTAGACTCTACTCTGAAACCAATTCAGAGAAGATAAGAAAGTTCCCTTCCTATGAAGAAAACAAAGAACATGTTTAAACTACATGCACTGAAACTATATTGACTTCTTACTTTTGTATAAAATCTTCAGTTGGAAGCACTGGGGGTTTTTTGTTTGTTTTGTTTTGTTTTACTTTTATAAAATTTGCTGATTGGCTTTACAGGAAAA
Organism: Odocoileus virginianus; assembly: GCF_023699985.2. Taxonomy (NCBI): domain Eukaryota; kingdom Metazoa; phylum Chordata; class Mammalia; order Artiodactyla; family Cervidae; genus Odocoileus; species Odocoileus virginianus. The sequence goes on along the minus strand of NC_069675.1, from coordinate 32,735,131 downwards.
CATTTTTTCTCAGATTCATATAATGAAAACCCATAAAATAAGAACATTGAGTTTTAATATGAAAACTCATTTTAAAAATCCACTTGGAAACCATTTTTAAAAACAGGGAAAATGTAATTGATTACATAAAATATATCTTGAAGGTGAATTTGTAAGAGCTGTTTTTATTTTGCCTTTTAGCTTTGTACGTTCTAATTTTGTTTTCTCAAAGTAAAACATGAATAACTACTTGTGATTGGTTAGCCCCATTAACTCTTGTAATGAGTCATCTCCACAACATGATCAAATCTTTCTTCATAGTGCAGAAACTATCTTTTTCAGGAATAAGATGGCTTGTTTTCTTCACCATGTCCAAATTTTGTTTCAGCTTTTCTTAAATATGCTTATTATTGTAGTAATAATAATATTCTGGAATTATTTTATTAACAGATGTGGATATTCTACTTGAGGTACCTTGATTGTACAGCACAATAGAGAAAAACATTAGGCTTGAAATTGAGAATTATGTGTTGATTATGGATCTGACTTTTTTAAGATTAAAGGAAAAAGAAAACCTCTAATATCCCTTTCAAGTAAAAATCATTATGATTTCTCTCATTAATTAGCCAAGATTGTACATTTTTCTCCACTTAAATAATGGTAAAGGCATCAAAGGAATCTGAGCAAAGTTTAAGTTGACTTAGGAGATGTTTGATGACACTCTGTTCAGTACTGGGTAATGTTAGTTATCTAGCTGTGGACCATTCTGCATGAGCAGTGAGTCATGCAAATAAAATATGGTGTCTTGGTATTCAAGGAGGCACTTGTTCCCAGTGTATTTTAATTTATTGTCGGTTGTCAATACACCCATACCTGGAACTCATGTTATCAAGTGTTTCCAAACTGTGTGTCTCTTTGAAATTGACCAGCTTCAGTCTACATACCAATACCAGAAGGAAAAATTGAATACTCTTGGATCACTAGTCAAAACTTTCATTAGGCAAGCTGATTTAACTAAAATGTCAGATAAGACAGTGAACAGTGGGAATGCAAGGACAAACAGGCTAAATTATATACACTATATAAAATTTAGAATTTGAATAAAAATTTTTATAAAGTTATATATATATATGTTCAAATAAATTTGAATAGCAAAACATTGCAAAAATACTTACAGTCAGTTTCTTTTCTTCTCGTCTTTTTTACTGAAAAATCTTTTCTTGTCCTTTGTAAAGAAGTTCTTCCCTCCTGCTCTTCCACTGTGGCCTTTTTGTTTTATCTATCTATATCTATATGTATGACTTTATATAAATTCTTTATACAAATTCTAAATCCTCTTTCATACCTTTTAAATTTATAGTGTCTCAAGTCACAGTTAAGCTTTATTGCATTGTAGTTACATTTACTAATTATGGCAGAATAGTGCTGGCTGTTCATCCAAACTTCATTATTTTCTTCTTATATTTTAAGTCTGTCTTATAATTTAATCTAGAGTTGTGACTAAATTCTAGCTGATAGTTATATGCAACAAATCCAGACCTCATCAAAACCTACGATATCTGATTTGCCGTATTAGTTCCTCTTATAGTTGGCTTAAATGAAGACTACTCATTGGGTGGATTTGGGAGCCTTATGACTTACAGCAACACTACTATAAGTAAAAGAAGCAGGAGATCCTTAATTGGCTCTTGGAAGAACAATAATGGACTTTTAACTTGAGCATGAATTAAGTGTTATTTTCATATTCTTCTAACATTTGGGAGTTTGTTACTTCAAATGGAATTCTATAGATGCCTACCTAATCCATAATTTTTCATATATATTTTATATTTACTTCTTGTGCTGTGACCGTGAATGTTTTTTAAAGAAAGGGGGTGTTTGTGTTTATACAAATTTATTAATATATTTTTCTTTGTTTGACCTTTAATCAGTCTGAATTTTCTTCATACTGCTCTTTTGTAAGTAACCTCCTTTTCTTTCTCTGCTAATCAATAATTTTTCTGCCCTTAGAATTTTGCCATTTCTATAGTGCCATATACATAGAATTTTGCAGTATGTAGCATTTTGAGTCTGGCTCTTTAATTGAGATATATGAATTTAAAACTCATGCATAAGCATGAGTGTTTGATCCCATTTATTACAAAGTACTATCCCAGATGGTGCTTGTGGTAATGAACCTGCCTACCAGTGCAGAAGACATAAGAAACATGGGTTTGATCCCTGGGTTGGGACAATCCCCTGGAGGAGGTCATGGCAACCCACTCCAGCATTCTTGCCTGGAGAACTTCACAGAGAGAGGAGCCTGGCTGGCTGCAGTCCATAGGGTCACACAGAGTCAGACATGACTGAAATAACTTATTAGCACATGCACATAGTACACTATTATCGTATATAGATATACCACGGTTTATATAGTCATCATTTGAAAGATGTCTAGCTTATTTGAAGATTATGTTGTTAAAAATGAAACTGCTGCAAGTTTTGTATGCTTGTACAACTTTTTGTACATTTTGTGCATTGTTTTTAATTTCTTATTTCTTATGAAATTAATGGATCATTGACTTTATAAAAACCACTAAAAAATACCTGTATCATTTTTCACTCCCATCAGTAATGCATGAGAGTTCCAGTTACTTCACATTCTTGTTAAGTATATGGTATTGTCAGTTATCTTAATTTTAACCATTCTAGAATGTGTGGAGATGTATCATTATTGTTTTATTTTGCATTTTTGTAATGACTAATATTTTTGAGGTTTTTTTTTCCTTTTATGGGCCTATTTGTCATCTGTTTTTCTTATTTGGAATGATGTCTGTTTTGATGTTTTGCCCGTTTATGTGCTCTGACCTAATTACACATGTATGTATTTTACTTAGTCCTTGCCTATTATATTGGCGTGGCAAATAATTCAGTTTTGAAAAGCATCTTCTCTCAACACTTTGAATATATTTCTGCATTTTTTCTTGCATTAAATTTGCTAGTGAAATTTTTTTCTGATGCACATCTATTTCTCATTCTTTGAAGACTTTTTTGTCTCAAATAATTTACAGTTCTCTTTTAATTACTGATGATCTCAAGTGTCACTGCTTCATGTTGAATTGTGTGTGTGTGTGTGTGTCCCTTCAGTATGGGACTTTTTTTCTATATTGTTGTCATTTTCTTGCTTCTTACCTTTTATGTGAATATAGAACTTCTGAACCTGGTTTTCACATACCTTGATTTGTATCTTGTACTTATGCTGTTACATAATTTTGACATTCTGAGATCATTTTAGCTTTATATTATAATATATCTTTATTTTATTCCACTCTGATATTCCCTCACATATATGGTTTTCTGTCTCCTTGACTATATTTTTTCAAGTACCTTTATCACCTGCTTGAATTCTTTCACATTTTAGAAAACTGAACTGGCTTTTTATACCTGATAGAAGAATTGCCTGGAAATAATAATCTTACATTATACCATTTTCCCTTAGAAACTTGTAGACTTTTATCCATGAAATTCAAAATTCTAGTTATACTGAATTTTAACAAGAATATGTTCACCTCAAATAGACCTCAAATATTCACATATATATTATCATATATTCTGAGAATAAATTGCAAAAGACAAACGTTCAGATAAATCCTAGGGCATTCTGTACTCATCATAGTAAATAAGTTCTGTCTCTATCTTTAAAATACTATTCTTAGTGATACTGCACTTTTATATAGAAGGAGAGATTTATCTGCATCTCCATAATTATGTGGAGGGAATGAAGCTGAGGGATGGAAATTATAATCCTAAAAGGTTGAAGAAGTTGAGTAAGGTGTTTTTTTGGTGAGAAAAATATCTGTAAATAAGGAAGATGCCAGAAAAATCTATCTGGTGGTAAAGAGAGTGTCTCAGGTTATTAAGATAAGTGTGAAAATGAGACTAAATTAGAAAACTGGAAAAATGTACAGAATTGAATCTGAAATCTCAGGGCAGACTGCCCTGGAATAAGCAGAAGTTTGATAGACAATATAATTTCAATGAAACTTCTTAGCCAAAAAAAAGCTATAAGTGTGATACATACTCTTTAAAAGGTGGGTGGTGAGATACATGAGAAGTGGTATATTGTTGTAGTTTACAGTTTGGGCATTGCTGCCAGGAACTATGCTGCCAGTGTGTGAATCCCAACTCGGTGAATTACTAGCTTCTCTGAGCTTCAGTTTTATTATATATAAATGATGTGGATATTCCACTTCCTTTTAGGATTTTTATGAAGATAAAATTTGGTAATGCATGTGAAACACTTACAAACTATTAAATACTAGGCAATATAATACAGTAAACTTCTAGAAAATCATTTTAACATTTATCCATATTTAGGTGACAGAACAATATGTGACATCCTTTACTAATCTCATTCTGTGTTTTAGCGATGTTGTTATTGTTTGGTTGCTAAGTCATGTCTGATACTTTTGTGACCCCATGAGCTAGCCCTCCAGGCTCCTATGTCCATGAAATTTCCCAATAAGGAATACTGGAGTGAGTTGCCATTTTCTTCTCTAGCGGATCTTCCTGACCCAGAGATGGAGTATGTGTCTCCTGCATTCCAGGTAGATTCTTTACCTCTGAGCCACCTGATAAGCCCTCACAGGGTGTACCTAATGTAATTTGATCATGTAAACTCAGAACTGATGCTTTCAAACTCTGGTGTTGGGAAAAACTCTACAAGAGTCCCTTGAACTGCAAGGAGAGCAAACCAGTCAATCCTAAAGGAAATCATCCCTGAATATTCATTGGAAGGACTGGTGCTGAAGATGAAGCTGCAATACTTTGGCCACCTGATGCGAAGAGCTGACTCATTGGAAAAGGCCCTGATGCTGGGAAAGATAGAAGGCAGGAGGAGAAGGGGACAACAGAGGATGAGATGGTTGGATGGTATCACCGATTCAATGGACATGGGTTTGAGCAAGCTCTGGAAGATGGTGATGGACGGAAAAGCCTGACTTGCTGCAGTCCATGGGATTGCACAGAATCTGACATGACTGAGTGAGTGAACAACAAACCAAGTACTATTATTATTTATTTTTTGGGTACAGAATCTGAGCTTCTGTGTAGATGAGTATTTTCCCCAAATTCATGAAGATGATAAGTCCAAGAACTGGAAGTTTGGCTGTGTCTCAATAATCAGCACCTGCCACCATGCTAGAGTTCTTTAATTATGAAATAGTTATTTGCATAGTATCTTAAAACAGGTGGATGACTATTGATTTGACATCAACTGAGGGCTGTGACTTTTAACCTTTAATTTATAAAATAGTATATGTTTGTGATTGACAAGTTTTAACAAACTCCTTCTCAGAGCTACTGAAAGGGAAAGACTTATCATCTTGAGGTGAAGGGAGGGGGCATAATAGGGTTAAGTGAGGAGAAAAGGGAAGATTCCACCCTGCTTGAAGAGCTCAATGTCAAAACATTCCCCAAAAGATTCTGACACTCAACTTTCCATCTTGAGTTTATTGTTATAAACAAGGTACTAGAAGGAAGATAGTAGTTGGTACTTCCCAGCACTAAGGGATTTGAAATGTGCCCATGAGTAGGACATAAAAGCAATTATATGAAATTGTTTATATGTCCTGAAAATTAACCCACATTTCTCACCAAGAATGGAAGATATCTTCCTGCATTCTTAATGAGTTCTTTAAGTCAGAGAATATCTTCCCTTGTATATTATATGCATCAAGACAGACTTCATGTTTTGGACAAGGTTATGAGGACAAATTTAATTCAGAGGAACATTATATCTACTACCTCGGGAAAGAATTACTTAGAAGAAATGGAATAACCCTCATAGTCAGCAAGAGTCTGAAATGCAGTACTTGGGTGCAAGCTAAAGTAATGACAGAATGATCTTGGTTCACTTCCAAGGCAAACCATTCAACATCACAGCAATCCAAGTCTATGTCCCAACTACCAAATGCTGAAGAAGCTGAAGTTGAACAGTTCTATGATGACCTACAAGTAGAAACTCAATAAGTCCCTTGAGTAACAGGTAAGTTTGGCTTTGGAGTACAAAATGAAGCAGGGCAAAGCCTAACAGAGTTTGCCAAGAGAACAAACAGGTCATAGCAAATACACACTTCTAATAACACAAGAGAAGACTCTACACATGGACGTGACTAGAAAGTCAATACTGAAATCAGATTGGTTATATTCTGAAGTTGAAGATGGAGAAGCACTATGCAGTTAGCAAAAACAGGACTAGAAGCTGATTGTGGCTCAGATCATTAGCTTCTTATTGTAAAATTTGGACTTAAATTGAAGAAAGTAGGGAAAACTACTAGGCCATTCACATAAGGCCTAAATCAAATCCCTTTTGATTATGCATGATTATACACTGTAACTGGCAAATAGATTCAAGGGATTAGATCTGATAGACAAAGTGCATGAAGAACTATGGATGGAGGTTCATAACACTGTACAGAAGGCAGTGATCAAAACCATCCCAAAGAAAAAGAAATGCAAAAAAGTAAAATGGTTGTCAGAGGAGGCCTTACAAATAGCTGAGAAAAGAAGAGAAGTGAAAAGCGAAGGAGAAAAGGAAAGATATATCCATCTGAATGCAGAATTCAAAGAAAGAATAGCAAGGAGACACATGAAAACTTCCTTAAGTGTACAATGCAGAGAAATAGTGGAAAACAACAGTAAGGGAAGGATTAGAGAGCTCTTCAAGAAAATTAGAGATGCGAAGGGAACAGTTCATGCAAGATGGGTGTGATAAAGAACAGAAATTGTCTGGACCTAACAGAAGCAGATGATATTAAGAAGAGGTGGCGAGAATACACAGAGCTATACAAAAAAGGTCTTAATGACCCAGATAACCACGATGGTGTGATCACTCACCTAGAGCCAGACATCCTGGAGTGTGAAGCAAAGTGGACTTTAGGAATCATTGCTACGAACAAAGCTAGTAGAGGTAATGGAATTCCAGCTGAGCTATTTCAAATCCTAAAAGATGATGATGTGAAAGTGTTGCATCCAATATATGCCAGCAGATTCAGAAAACTCAGCAGTGACCACAGGACTAGTAAATGTCAGTTTTCATTCCAGTCCCAAGAAGGGCAATCCCAAAGAATGTTCAAACTAACACACAATTGTGCACATTTCACATGCTAGCAAAGTAATACTCAAAATCCTGCAGGCTAAGCTTCAACAGTATGTAAACTGAGAACTTCCAGATGTACAAGCTGGATTTAGAAAAGGCAGAAGAACTAGAGGTCAAATTGCCAATATCTGTTGGCTCGTAGAAAAAGCAAGGAAATTCCAGAAAAACATCTACTTCTGCTTCATTGACTATGCTAAAGTCTTTGACTGTGTGGATCACAACAAATTGTGGAAAATTCTTAAAGAGATGGAAATACCAGACCATCTTACCTGTCTCCAAAGAAACTTGTGTAGAAGTTAGAACTGGACATGGAAAAACAGACTAGTACAAAACTGAGAATGGAGTATGTCAAGGCTGTTTATTGTCACCCTGCTTATTTAACTTACATGCAGAGTGCAATCATGAGAAATGCCAAGCTAGATGAAGTTCAAACTGGAATCAGGATTGCCGGGAGAAATATCAATAACCTAAGATATGCAGATGATACCACTCTATGGCATAAAGTGAAGAGGAACTAAGGAGCCTCCTGATGGAGGTGAAAGAAGAGAGTGAAGAAACTGGCTTAAAACTCATCATTCAGGAAACTAAGATCATGGCATCCCATCCCATCACTTCATGGCAAATATTTAGGGAAAAAATTGAAACAGTGAGAGACTTCATTTTCTTGGGCTCCAAAATCACTCTAGGTGGTAACTGCAGCCATGAAATTAAAGACGCTTGCTCCTTGGAAGAAGAACTATGACCAACCTAGAAAGCATATTAAAAATCAAAGACATTGCTTTGCTGACAAAGGTCTTTCTAGTCAAAGCTATGGTTTTTCCAGTAGTCATGTGTGGATGTGAGAGTTGGACCATAAAGAAAGCTGAGCATTGAAGAATTGATGCTTTGGACCTGTGGTGTTGGAGAAGACTCTTGAGAGTCCCTTGGACTGCAAGGAGATCCAACCAGTCCATCCTAAAGGAAATCAGTCCTGAATATTCATTGGAAGGACTAACGCTGAAGCTGAAACCCCAATGCTTTGGCCACTTGATGTAAAGAGCTGACACAATGGAAAAAACTGTGATGCTGGGAAAGATTGAGGGCAGGAGGAGAGGTGGGTGACAGAGGATGAGATGGTTGAATGATATCATTGATTCAATGGACATCAGTTGAGCAAATGCCAAGAGACAGTGAAGAGCAAGGAAACCTTTTTGTAATCTCTTAAATGTGGGTCTAATATATATACATATATTATGAACATGCATATATATATGACATGTTTATATAAGTTAAGTAATACAGAAGAAGGTGTATAATAATTTTTTACAACTGCCTCACCTTCAGTTCCATTGTCTTGAGTTCTCCTAGTTTATCAGTATGGTGGGCATCATTCTTTTTGCATTCTAAGTCATATTTTTTATACATAGATTATATAAACACATGTGCAACATTTAAAAATTGAATAATAAGCTAACTACATTACATATTTCCATATAGCTAACACATTTAATAACAATGCAATATTTGTAATACAGACGTATTGTAATTCATTAACCTACTCTGATTTTGATGTATTCATTTTGATATACTACTTTCTATTTTATTTCTTCATTAAAGATATAGTTATATGTATTAGTATGTACTCATATGTGTAGTACTGCGCAACCATCCTTTTTTTTTTCATTTATTCTTATTAGTTGGAGGCTAATTACAATATTGTAGTGGTTTCTGTCACACATTGAAATGAATTAGCCGTGGATTTACAAATATTCCCCATCCCGATCCCCCCTCCCACCTCCCTCTCTACCCGATTCCTCTGGCTCTTCCCAGTGCACCAGGACCGAGCACTTGTCTCATGCATCCAGCCTGGGCTGGTGATCTGTTTTGCCCTAGATAATATACATGTTTCGATGCTGTTTTCTTGAAACATCCCACCCTCGCCTTCTCCCACAGAGTCCAAAATTCTTAAAGTACACATTTATTTTGATTGATTGCCTAGTGCATAAATGCGCATTAGGTTTATTTAGTTTTTTTATGTGATAATGTAGTATTAGCACAGGTTTCCTCCTATGATATAATAATGGTTGTTGTCTGTGTACAGAATAGAGGCAAGTAGTCACAAAATCTACGTCCATGAATTATCATAAAATAATCCCCAGGCAGGTTTATACATTTGTGTATATCTCTATATACATATACTTTATGTGTGACTACATATTTATGACTATATATATTTATATATGACTACATGTATGATTATATACATACATAGAATTTAAAGGGAATTTGGTATTTGTTAAAATGACACATTAGATATTGACTCAATATTATAAATTTTTATTGAGTTGCATTATATAAAAAAATTATTTATTGTATCATTACATTCATACTTGTTTTGATAGACAGCAATTCTATGAGATAGTAAACTAAAAGCTGGTAAGCATTTCAGGATGATGCAGCAATTAAAATATCCAGTGCAGGAAGGTAAGCTCCTTCTAACTTCCTGCTCTGCTTATTTTAATGTGCAGCATCACTTTGCATGGTCCTAATGCATGTGTGCATGCTAAGTTGCTTCATTTATGTCTGACTCTTTGTGACCCCATGGACTATATAGCCTGCCAGGCTCCTCTGCCCATGGGATTCTCCAGGCAAGACTACTGCAGTGGGTTTCCATTTCCCTCTACAGGGCTTCTTCTGGACCCAGGGATCAAACTTGCATTTCTTATGTCTCCTGCATTGACAGGTGGATTCTTTACCAACAAGGCCACCCGGGAAGCTCATGGTTCTAATCTGACCCCTGTACACTGAAGTATTCCTGTTTTCTAGGCAGGCAGAAGTGGAAAGTGAAAGAAGTGAAACAGAGCTGCTTGTGAATCTATTCTATTAAAAAAATGCTTTCCCAGAAGACTGAAACCATGACTTGCTTTATACTCCATTGAAAGATTTGTTATATGGCTCTTATCTGCAAATGATCTTGGGGAGGCATTTTTTCTGGATACATTGCCATTAGGAATTAAAAAGGAAAAAAAATGGATATAAGGAAAGCCTGCAGGCTGTGTTTGTCACAAGAATGTGTGTGTATTATTTGTATATATTTGTGATAACTATGAACCATAAGAACCAAATTCTGATGTGATACAACTTTATATTCATTACAGCACCATTCACAGCATAGGTGTTGGATGAAGATGCTTTAATTTATTAAGGAATTTATTGTATCTGATAGAGCTTTACTTTTTCTTTGGTTAAAAATTATGTATTGACTCTTGTATGATTATACAGTGTTTGTAAATAACCAGAAATGCTGAATTGTTCTTTTACCTATTCTCATATTCTTGCCTGAGAAACCCCATGGACAAAAGAGTCTCACAGGATACAGACCATGGGGTCGTAAGAGTCGGATACGACTTAGTAACTAAACCACAACCCCATTGTTAAAAAGGTATACAGAACAGAAATGCATATAATGTATTCATTCCCATGACATTGGCTGTAATGAAAAATTGTCCAAGCCTAAAGTCTGTATGCAGGTCAGGAAGCAACAGTTAGAACTGGACATGGAACAACAGACTGGTTCCAAATAGGAAAAGGAGTACATCAAGGCTGTATATTGTCACCCTGCTTATTTAACTTATATGCAGAGTACATCATGAAAAATGCTGGGCTGGATGAAGCATGAGCTGGAATCAAGATTGCCGGGAGAAATATCAATAACCTCAGATATGCAGATGACACCACCCTTATGGCAGAAAGTGAAGAACTAAAGAGCCTCTTCATGAAAGTGAAAGAGGATAGTGAGAAAGTTGGCTTAAAGCTCAAACATTCAGAAAACTATGATCATGGCATTTGGTCCCATCACTTCATGGCAAATAGATGGGCAAACAGTGAAAACAGTGAGTCTTTATTTTTTTGGGCTCCAAAATCACTGCAGATGGTGACTGCAGCCATGAAATTAAATGACGCTTACTCCTTGAAAGGAAAGTTATGACCAACCTTGATAGCATATTAAAAAGCAGAGACATTACTTTGCCAACAAAGATCCGTCTGGTGAGGGCTATGGTTTTTCCAGTGGTCATGTATGGATGTGAGAGTTGGACTGTGAAGAAAGCTGAGCACCGAAAAATTGATGCTTTTGAGCTATGGTGTTGGAGACGACTCCTGAGAGTCCCTTGGACTGCAAGGAGATCCAACCAGTCCATCCTAAAGGAGATCAGTCCTGGGTGTTCATTGGAAGGACTGATGCTGAAGCTGCAACTCCAATACTTTGGCCACCTCATGTGAAGAGTTGACTCATTGGAAAAGACCCTGATGCTGGGAGGGATTGGGGGCAGGAGGAGAAGGGGGTGACAGAGGATGAGATGACTGAATGGCATCACCGACTCAATGGGCATGGGTTTGGGTAGACTCCGGGAGTTGGTGATGGACAGGGAGGCCTGGTGTGCTGCGATTCATGGGGTTGCAAAGAGTCAGACATGACTGAGTGACTGAACTGAACTGAACTGAAAGGCAAAGGAGAAAAGGAAAGATATTCCCATTTGAATGCGGAGTTCCAGAGCATATCAAGGAGAGGTAAGAGAGCCTTCCTCAGTGATCAGTGCAAAGAAATAGAGGGAAATAATAGAATAGGAAAGACTAGAGATCTCTTCAAGACAATTAGAGATACAAAGAGAACATTTCATGCAAAGATGGGCTCAATGGACAGATATGGTAGGAACCTAGAGAAGAGTTATATATTAAGAGGAGGTGGCAAGAATACACAGAAGAACCATATGAAAAGATCTTCCATGACCCAGAAAACCATGATGAGTAAGACATCCTGAAATGTGATGTCAAGTGGGTCTTATGAAGCATCACTACACACAAAGCTAGTGCAGGTGATGGAATTCCACCTGAGCTGTTTCAAATCCTAAAAGATGACACTGTGAAAGTGCTTCACTCAGTTCAGTTCAGTCGCTTAGCCGTGTCTGACTCTTTATGACCCCATGAACCACCGTGCACCAGGCTTCCCTGTCCATCACCAACTCCTGGAGTCCACCCAAACCCATGTCCATTGTGTTGGTGATGCCATCCAACCATCTCATCCTCTGCCATCCCCTTCTCCTCCTGCCCTCAATCTTTCCCAGCATCAGGGTCTTTTCAAATGGGTCATCTCTCTGCATCAGGTGGCCAAAGTGTTGGAGTTTCAGCTTCAACATCAGTCCCTCCAATGAACACCCAGGATTGATCTCCTTTAGGATGGACTGGTTGGATCTCCTTGCAGTCCAAGGGACTCTCAAGAGTCTTCTCCAACACCACAGTTCAAAAGCATAAATTCTTTGGCACTCAGCTTTCTTTATAGTTCAACTGTCACACATATACATGACTACTGGAAAAACCATAGCCCTGACTAGATGGACCTTTGTTGGCAAAGTAATGTCTCTGCTTTTTATATACTGTTTAGGTTAGTCATAAGCTTTTCTTCCAAGGGGCAAGTGTCTTTTAATTTCATGACTGAAATCACCATCTGCAGTGATTCCAAAGCCCAAGAAAATAAAGTCTGTCACTGATTCCATTGTTTCCCCATCTATTTGTCATGAAGTGATGGGATCAGATGTCATGATTTTAGTTTTTGACTGTTGAGTTTTAAGCCAGCTTTTTCACTCTTCTCTTTTACTTTCCTCAAGAGGCTCTTTTGTTCTTCACTTTCTGCCATAAGAGTGGTGTCATCTGCATGTCTGAGGCTATTGATATTTCTCCTGGCAGTCTTGATTCCAGCTTGTGCTTCATCCAGCCCAGCATTTTGCAAGATGTATTCTGCATATAAGTTAAATAAGCAGGCTAACAATATACAGCCTTGATGTATTCCTTTCCAGATTTGTTCCATGTTTGGAACAAACATGAACAAATTTGTTCCAGATTTGTTCCATTTGTTCCAGATTTGTTCCACATTTGTTCCAGCCAGTATATTGTTCCATGTCTGGTTCTAACTGTTGCTTCTTGACCTGCATACAGGATTCTCAGGAGGCAGGTCAGATGGTCTGGCATTCCCATCTCTTGAAGAATTCTCCACAGTTTGCTTTGATCCACAGAGTCAAAAGCTTTGGCATAGTCAATAAATCAGAAGTGATGTTTTTTCTGGAACTCTCATGCTTTTTCAATGATCCAACAAATGTTGGCAATTTGATCTCTGGTTCCTCTGCCTTTTTAAATCCAGCTTGAACATCTGGAAGTTCACAGCTCAGGTACTGTTGAAGCCTGGCTTGGAGAATTTTGAGCATTACTTTGCTAGCATGTGAGAAGAGTGAAATTGTTTGCTAGGTGAACATTCTTTGGTATTGCCCTTTTTTGGGATTGGAATGAAAATTGAAATTTCCAATCCTGTGGCTACTGCTGAGTTTTCCAAATTTGCTGGCATATTGAGTGCAGCACTTTCACAGCATCATCTTTAGGATTTGAGATAGCTCAACTGGAATTCCATCACCTCCACTAGCTTTGTTCATAATAATGCTTCCTAAGGCCCTCTTGCCTTCACATTTTTGGATGTCTGGCTCTAGGTGAGTGATCACACCATCATGGTTATCTGAGTCATGAATCCTTTTTCGTATAGTTCTTCTGTGTATGCTTGCCACCTCTTCTTAATATCTTCTGCTTCTGTTAGGTCCATAACATTTCTGTCCTTAATTGTGTCCATATTTGCATGAAATGTCCCCATGGCATCTCTAATTTTCTTCGAGAGATTTCTCGGCTTTCCCATTCTATCATTTTCCTCTCTTTCTTTGCACTGAGCACTGAGGAAGGCTTTCTTATCTCTCCTTGCTAGTCTTTGGAACTCTGCATTCAAATGGGAATATCTTTCCTTTTCTCCTTTGCTTTTGGTTTCTCTTCTTTTTACAGCTATTTGTAAGGCCTCCTCAGACAACCATTGTGCCTTTTTGCATTTCTTTTTCTTTGGAATGGGTGATCACTGCCTCCTGTGCAATGTCATGAACCTCTGTCCATAGTTCTTCAGGCACTCTATCAAATCTAATCCCTTGAATCTACTTGTCACTTCCACTGTATAACCTCAGGTATTTGCTTTAGGTCATAGCTGAATGGTTTAGTGGCCTTCCCTCTTTCTTCAATTTCAGTCTGAATTTGACAATAAGGAGTTCATGATCTGAGCCACAGTCAGCTCCTGGTTTGCTTTTGCTCAATGTATAGAGCTTCTCCATTTGGCTGCAAAGTACATAATTAGTCTGATTTCTCTGTTGACCATCTGGTGATGTCCATGTGTAGAGTCTTCTCTTGTGTTCTTGGAAGAGGGTGTTTGCTATGACCAGTGTGTTCTTTTGCAAAACTTTGTTAACCTTTGACCTGCTTCCCTTTGTACTCCACGGCCAAATTAGCCTGTTACTCCAGGTATCTCTTGATTTCCTACTTTTGCATTCCAGTTCCCTATAATGAAAATGATATCTTTTTTGGGTATTAGTTCTAGAAGGTCTTGTAGGTCTTCATAGAAACATTCAAGCTCAGCTTCTTCAGCATTACTGGTCAGGGCATAGACTTGGATTACTGTAATATTGAATGATTTGCCATGGAACCGAACAGAGATCATTCTGTCATTTTTGAGATTGCATCCAAGTACCACATGTCAGACTCTCTTGTTTACTATGATGGCTGGTCCTTTTCTTTTAAGGGATTCTTGATTAGATATAATGGTCATCTGAATTAAACTCACCCATTTTAGTTCACATGAATTTATTAGCATTTTGTTATTAGTAGCAACCAAATCGATGACAGTAGTGTTAATCTACTCACAGATTCATAATGATGATGATGATATTGACTGTAGTATTAGTATAATGCTGAAGAGAATATTTTATGTCTTGAAGAGAAAAACAATATGGTATTATAAGAGGATAACAAATGCAGATATATTTGTGAAAGAAAAAGGCTGAATTGTGAAGTTCATTAACATCAGTTTGGTCATGGAAGATAACTAAAAACTATATTCTCACAGCTCAGTTTTCTAATGTATTCATTGATTATTTAAGAGTCTCATGCAGGAGCTTTTGAGAGTAATTAGTTATTAAATCCCAATCTACCCGGTTTTCTCATAAAGTGTAAGTCATTCAGTCATGTCTAACTCTTTGTGACCCCTCCATGGACTAAATAGTCCATGGAATTCTCCAGGCCAGAATACTGGAGTGGGTAACCTTTCCTTTCTTCAGGGGATCTTCCCAACCCAGGAATCAAACTGGAGTCTCCTGCATTGCAGGTGGTTTCTTCATCAAATGAGCTGTGAGAGAAGCCCTTTCCCATAAAACTGTTTCTGAATTACCACTTTATTAAGGAGTACAAAGGATGAGATGGTTGGAGCGCATCACCAACTCGATGGACATGAGTTTGAACAAGCTCTGGGGGTTAGTAATGGACAGGGAACCCTGGCGTGCTGCAGTCCATTGGGTCACAAAAAGTCAGACTTGACTGAGCAACTGAACTGAACTGGACTGAACTGATAAGCCCAGGAATCAGCTATGATGGGTCAAGGGAATGAATTGGGGAAGAAGGAAGAAAGATACTCAGAGACATTTATAAGTTGCCTTCTGCTAAGGACAATTTTTTGCTCAGTCTCATAGAACTCGCCTCTGTTAAGCCTAGCAAATTCAGTGATGCCAGTGGTAGTGATGGGGGGTAATTGGAGAAGAAAATAAATAATTTATAAGCCAGCTGCCAACTCTTAGTTTCATTCTGTGGGCTTGAACTTCACATGGGCAAGTATTGTCCTGTTTTGTGTTTTAGAGGAAGCACATGGGCAGGGAACAAAAAGTTTCTGCCTAGTCTTGATCCTGGTTGCTGGTAAGTGAAAATTGGGAAGTGCTTAAAAACCAATAGAAAACTGGTGGCTGAAACAGCAGCTAGAAAGGATCTGAAATACCTGATACAGGCACCAAATAATACAGTTTCAAGGTCTTTTTCTTTCTATGTAATGTTCACTTCAATAAACACTTTTTCTCATGCTTAGAATGCCCAGGCCTTTGTGAAAGTTCAAGGCGTATGGATGCAAAATAACTAAATCTCTAACTACAAAGATCCACATTGTAATGTGAGGGGAAGACTGAAACAACTAATGGTAGACAGTGTATCTGAGTAAGATGCCAAGACGTTTAGAGATGGGTAAAATGAATTTTGATTTGGGGAAAGAAATCTTGGATAAGTTTAAAAGAAGTAAATACATTGAGCTATCTCTTGACATATGGCATGGTAATGATACACAGAGGTGCAGTTCTGATTAATGTTTACAGTCTGAATAAAGGCATTGAAGTTTCAGACTATGAAAGAAAGATTTGTGTGTGTACAGTTGGGCATGCTGAATGAATTTGGAGCAGAAGGCAGACCCAGAGAATAGATTACTAAATCTCAGACTGATCCTCAATATGCAAGAGAGTTCCAGAAATAAAGAGTTATCTGTTGAATGAATAAGCTTTCTGGGAATGTCACCAGTTGTTGGGCTTCCCTGATAGCTCAGCTGGTAAACAGTCTGCCTGCAGTTCAGGAGACCTGGTTCGATTTCTGGGTTGGGAAGATCTGCTGGAGAAGGGATAGGCTACCCACTCCATTATTCTGGCCTGGAGAATTCCTGGTGGCTCAGCTGGTAAAGAATCAGCTTGCAGTGTGGGAGACTTGGGTTCAATCCCTGGTTTGGGAAGATCCCCTGGAGAAGGGAAAGACTACCCATTCCAGTATTCTGGCCTGGAGAATTCCACGGGGTTGCAAAGAGTTGGACATGACTGAGCGACTTTCACTTTCACCAGTTGTTGCATGTACAGAAATGTGTCTGAGGTTGTGCTTAAGAAATTCTGAGTTAAAAAATAAAACACAATTCCTGTAGTTGGACTTTTTAGGAGTTTTGATGGGAAATATAAATGATACCTTATATTAGCATTTAAGATTATTTTAACATGAAACTGATTTTGTGTGAAATATCTTATTAGATTCATGTTCTATGTGGTATAGATTTTAGATATTGCTGTGCTAGAATATAGTACATGTTGTTGTTTAGTCACTAAGTCAGGTCTGACTTTTAGTGACCCCATGAACTGCAACATGTCAGGCTTCCCTGTCCTTCACTGTCTCCTGGAGTTTGTTTAAACTAATGTCCATTGAGCTTGTGATGCCATCCAACCATCTCATCCTCTGGTGCCACCTCCTCCTTCCCTGAATCTTTCCCAGCATCAGGGTCTTTTCCAATGATCCCAGTCTGCACCAGATGACCAAAGCATTGGCGCTTCAGCTTCTGCATCAATCCCTCCAGTGAATATTCAGGGTTGGTTTCCTTTAGGATTGACTGCTTTAATCTCCTTGCTGTCCAAGGAACTCTCAAGAGTCTTCTTCAGCATGACAATTTAAAAGCATTACTTCTTCAGTGCTCAGCCTTCTTTATGGCCCAGTTCTCACATCCATATGTGACTGTTGGAAAAACCATAACTTTGAATATTAAGACATTTGCCTGCAAAGTGATGCCTCTGCTTTTTGAATATGCTGTCTTGGTTTGTCATAGCTTTTCTTTCAAGCAGCAAGCCTCTTTTAATTTTGTGGCTCTATGAAGAGGAAATGAGTGAAATAAGTGAATATATATTCACTTAATATTTCAAGTAATATTCAGCAATATCTTATTTAAGGAAAAGTTTGGAACAGAATTATTAAATCTCTGAATGACAGCTCACCTTACTTTCTGTTGTTTGTATAGTTTTCTATTAATTACTCTAGTTTAAAAATGCATCCCATCTTGATGCAAGTAACAAGCTTACCTTTCAAGCTCTGGCCTCTTACATTCAATGCAGTTTTCAACACTAGTTACTTGACTGATGTTGGACCAGTCTTATTTGACAAAGAAAGTAGGACTTAGAGATAGTATAGAAAGAGACAGTTCATAAGTTAAAGACATAATTTTTTTTTAAATGAAAGAGGAAGAAAGGAAAAAGAGGAAGGGAGAGAAGGAAGAAAGAGAAGAGAAAAGACAGGGGAAAAAAAACAATGTGAAAATTCTTAAGACTGAACTCTTTTAATATTGTAGAATGGGCATAGAACCCTGAACAAATCTCTCCCTCTGTGGTAGTCAGTTCATTTATGTGCGGGTTGTAATTTGTGGAGGTTGCACCGTGACATTCAGTTACTTAATTCTCTGTAATTGTGAATCACCTATAAAGCCCTAAGGATTAAAACAATTCTCTAGAACCCTGAAGTGAATACCAAGAGAAATTAGCTTGTATACTAAAGAATCATTCAGGAAGCAATTTTATCTGTCTTGAAGGCACATTTTATATAATTATTTATATAGTCTCCTTAGTGAAAAGCCACACCTGTGTATTTGTTTCTACACTTGGAATTGTGTTTCAGGTCTGTGGAAATATTTTGATAGCCAGTAGAGATTCATTGAACATAGTTATGCATACTAACATCTACTTTTCTCTTTAATATTTCAAAGAAAGGGATTGATTAGAAAAGAAGGGAGTGAATTTCTATTCATGACTCAATTCAATGAATTTAAACTGTAGATTAAATATTAGTATGATGATCTAATTTCCTTCCAAAATTTCCATTCCCTTTATCTAAGATGCAAATGCTGAGAACTCACCATTATTAAAATTCTAACTAAATTAAATATATTTTTTCATATGTTCAATAAAATTTAGTGACACTGGATTCACTTTTTTTGCCATAAATATTAATATTTTATCTTTAAAGTTTTCTGGACCATGTATAATCTGTGAAATATAAGTGATTTTTCTTAATTATTATTGATTTGTAGAAAGGCAGCTCAGGCTTTCCACAAGCAATGAAACTTATTTCATTTGTTAAGACATACAAATAAAATGTAAGTAATGTATACATGAGATATTTTGAAGAAATGAATAGCTAGTACCCCGCTAAGAACCCACATCAAATTTATTTCTAGAAGGGTTACAAATGTTAGCAATAAGAAAACTGTTTCTATGTCCTCAGTAACACATTCTAGTCTATCAACACAACTTATGAGCAAAGAATCAGCAAAGGTGGATGATGAACGATCAAATAAAAATCCTTCCCAGTTTTAAAGCAAATATTTCTCACTTTATGGCAGTTTATCCTTACACTATTATTTAAAATAAAAGTAGTATACACATGACAACTAAATTTAAATTTGCAAAAAGCTGAAAGCTTAGAAGATATTTTTTAGCTTCTCTGTTTTCCCAGTGTTAATAGTAAAATAGGTAAATAAATCTTAAATACATAATGATAATAACTTCATGGATACTCTCTGGGATCTGTCACAAACTGATTTGGAAATAAACACAGGCACGTATTATAAAATGTTTCACATGGGTTGAAAATATATAAATGTCACAACATAACGGGTCTTGCACAACAAGATGAGGAGCTTATATATATTGGGATCTCATACAATTCTAAGGAGGAATGACATCTTGATTAGTAAATACACAACTTTGTCGGAAGTATACATACTTGTATTGACTTAGAGTTATGCAACATAAGTTAATTAGGGAAATAAACATTTCCACTGATTAATCATGAAATTGCTTCAAATGTTCTAGTAAGCTCATTGGGCATATTGACTCACTGATTTTAACTAAAATTGATAGAGAAATGATATAATGGATAAAAATAAGCCTCCTAAAAAAAAATAATAAGCCTCCTAGTACACTTGACCTGAAGGTCTCTGGAAACATAGACAAATACAGAAAAAAAAGCAAAACATGAGGTGTTCTGAGAACTGTTACCAGGAGAATCCTGGGAGGACGGTAATATTTCAAGCTAACTTGAAAGCAGTAGATTTTGAGACATTTTTATGTCAATTGCAGACACTGCTACACTTGTCATATATCAGAAGGGAAAATTTAAATCTTTTGAAAAGCCGTAGTTAAACTCACAGGTGTCCCAGTATAAAATTTGCCATCTTAGTCATTTTTTGTTTTTTTTTTCATTTATTTTTATTAGTTGGAGGCTAATTACTTTACAATATTTTAGTGGTTTTTGTCATACATTGACATGAATCAACCATGGATTTACATGTATTCCCCATCCATTTTTAAGTGTACCATTCAGTAGTATTAAGTACATTTACCTGGTTTACAAATTTCTCTTTGAGACTAGGCTTTCACTTTGAATATATATAAAAAAATGGGATTTCAGTTATTTTAGACACATATCTAGGAGTGGATTATATGGTGATTCTACTTTTGTTCCTCAAAAAGGAACTACTGTACCATTTTCATTTATTTATTTTTGTAGTGACTGCTTGATTTTGCATTCCCACCAGCGGTGCTCAAGTGTTTCAGTTATTTCACATCTCTCATGGACGGTTGCTGTTTTCTGGGTTTTTTTTTTTATTATTTTTTTTTAAATAATGGCCATTCTAATGGATGTGAGGTGGTATCTCATTTTGTCTTTGATTTGCTTTCCATATTGAGAATCTTTTCACGGACTCATTGGCCAATTATATATCTTTCTTGGAGAAATCCCTGTTCAAATCCTTTCCCCAGTTTTTAATTAGGTTGTTTGTTTTTGAGTTGTAGAAGTTCTTTATAATTTTTATATTAACCTATAATTAAAGATATGATTTTCATATATTTTATATCATTCTGTGTGTTGCTTTTTTACTCTGTTAATTGTATCCTTTATGCACAGTCATTTACATTTTGATGTAATGTAATTTATCTATTTTTTTCTTTTTTGCCTATACTATTAGTATCATAGTCTGGAAATATTTGCCAAATTTAATAAAAAGCATGAAGCTTTCTTTTATCAAGGTTTTTTTTTTCTAAGTCATTCATTTTATTTATAAAGTCTATTGTTTTTATTCTTAACCTACAAGAGATTGTATAAGTTCACAGGAAATCATAAATAGTTCACAGAATAAGTGAGTTGAATTGGTCATTTGACATTGCCAAATTCAGAAATAAACTTTAAATCATCTTTGAATTACTCTGTATATGCTCCCTGGTTCCATGTAATACACATTTCCCTGAATTAACACTAATCTCAGTTATGTGTTGGAAATACTTTATCCAAATTGCAGATTTCTTCCCTTCCTTTATTGTATTTTCAATCAGAAAAAGACCTTAATTCTAATAGATTTGAATTTTTTATTTCTTTTTCTGTAGAGTTTTTGTATGTTATAAATTTTAAAATCACTTCTTACTCCAAGATCACAAATATACCATTCTGGTATTTTCTTTAAAAAATGTTTCCAGTTTTGCCTTTCATATTTGAGTTTTTGTATCCATGTGGAATTTCTAAGTATTGTGTAAGAAAAATATTTTCCATACGGGTAACCAAATGTCCCTCTTCCACCAACACAAGAGATGACTCTACACATGGTCCATACTGAAATCAGATTGATTATATTCTTTGCAGTTGAAGATGGAGAAGCTCTATACACTCTGCGAAACAAGACCAGGAGTTGACTGTGACTCATATCATGAAATCCTATTCAAAAATTCAGACTTAAGTTGAAGAATTTAGGAAAACAACTAGACCATTCAGGTATGACCTAAATCAAATACCTTACGATTGTACAGTGGAAGTGACAAATAGATTAGATCTGAAAGACTGAGTGCCATGAGAACTGTGGATGGAGGTTCATGACACTGTACAGGAGGCAGTAGCCAAAACCATCTCCAAGAAAAGAAATGCAAAAAGGCAAAATGGTTGTCTGAGGAGACCTTACAAATAGCTGAGACAAGAAGAGAAGCAAAAGGCAAAAGAGAAAAGGAAAGATATACCCATTTGAATGCAGAGTTCCAAAGAATAACAAGGAGAGATAAGAAAGCCTTCCTCAGTGATCAATGTGAAGAAATACAGGAAATACAATAGAAACAAATACAAATACAAGAAAAAGATAATACAATGGGAAAGGCTAGAGATCTCTTCAAGAAAATTAGAGATACCAATGGAACATTTCATGCATAGATGGGCAAAATAAAGAACAGAAATGGTGTAGACCTAAAAGAAGCAGAAGATATTAAGAAGAGGTGGGAAGACTACACAGAAGGACTATACAAAAATGATCTTAATGACCCAGATAACCACAATGGTGTGATCACTCACCTAGAGCAAGACATCCTGAAATGTGAAGTCAAGTTGGCCTTAGGGAGCATCACTACAAACAAAGCTAGTGGAGGTGATAGAATTCCAGTTGAGCTATTTCAAATCCTAAGAGATGATGCTGTGAAAGGGCTGTACTCAATATGCCAGCAAATTTGGAAAATAGGCAGTGGCCACAGGACTGGAAAAGATCAATTTTCATTCCAATCCCAAAGAAAGGCAATTCCAAAGAATGCTCAAACTACTGTACAGCTGCACTCATCTCACACACTAGCAAAGTAATGCTCAAAATTCTCCAAGCTAGGCTTCAAGAGTACATGAACGGAGAACTTCCAGATGTTCAAGCTGGATTTAGAAAAGGCAGAGGAACCACAGATCAAATTGCCCACATCCACTGGATTATAGAAAAAGCAAGAGAATTCTAGAAAAATCATCTGCTTCATTGTCTATGATAAAGCATTTGACTGTGTGGATCACAACAAACTGTGAAAAAGTCTTCAAGAGATGAGGATACCAGACCACCATACCTGCCTCCTGAGAAACCTGTATGCAGGTCAAGAAGCAACAGTTAGAACCAGACATGGAACAATGCACTGGTTCCAAATGGGGAAAGGAATACAACAAGGCTGTATATTGTCACCCTGCTTATTTAGCTTCAATGTGAAGAGTACATCATCTGAAATGCCAGACTGGAGGAAGCACAAGCTGGAATCAAGATTGCCAGGAGAAATATCAATAACCTCAGATATGCAGATGACACCACTCTTATGGTAGAAACTGAAGAAGACCAAGAGAGTCTCTTGAGGAAAGTAAAAGAGGAGATTGAAAAAGCTGGCTTAAAACTCAGTAGTCAACAAACTAAGATCATGGCATCTGGTCCTGTCACTTCATGACAAATAGATGAGGAAACAATGGAAACAGAGAGATACTTTATTTTGGGGGGGCTCCAAAATCAATGCAGATGGTGACTACAGCCATGAAATTAAAGACACTTGCTCCTTGGAAGAAAAGCTATGGCAAACCTGGAAAGCATATTAAAAAGCAAAGACATTAATTTGCCGGCAAAGGTCCATCTAGTCAAACCTATGATTTTTCCAGTAGTCATGAATGGATGTGAGAATTGGACTAAAGAAAGCTGAACACCAGAGAATTGATGCTTTTGAGCAGTGGTGTTGAAGAAGACTTCTCAGAGTCCTTTGGACTACAAGGAGATCCAAACAATCAATCCTAAAGGAAATCAATCCTCAATATTCATTAGGAGGACTGCTCCTGAAGCTGAAGCTCCAATACTTTGGCTCCTGATGCAAAGAATTGACTCATTAGAAAACAGCCTGATACTGGGAAAGGTTGAAGGCAGGAGGAGAAGGGGGCGACAGAGGATGAGATTGTGGATGGCATCACTGACTCGGTGGACGTGAGTTTAAGCAAGCTCCAGGAGATTGTTCTAGGGTTAGGACAGGGAACCCTGGAGTGCTGCAATCCACGAGGTTGCAGAGTCAGACATTGCTCAGTGACTGAACTGAAGTGAACTAAGTGTCCCAGTAATACCATCTAACAGTCTCTCTTTTCCAGAGCATCCCTTTTCTTATTTGGGTCTGAAAGAATCATATGTTTATTTCTTTCCTCTCTTCCTGATCTGCTGTTCTTATTTTTCTAACCCTGCCCCAACATTGCTGTCCTTATATAATACTTTTTAATGTGTGGGTGTGTGTATGTGTGTGCTCAGTTGTATCTGACTCTTTGAGACCCCATGGACTATAGCCCGCCAGGATTCTGTCTGTGG
Organism: Odocoileus virginianus; assembly: GCF_023699985.2. NCBI lineage: Eukaryota > Metazoa > Chordata > Mammalia > Artiodactyla > Cervidae > Odocoileus > Odocoileus virginianus. Next base: position 32,711,186 of record NC_069675.1, on the reverse strand, counting down.
AATTTTCCAGGCAAGAATACTGGAGTGGGTTGCCAGTTCCTACACCAGGGGAATCTTCCTGACCCAGGAATAGAACCTGGGTGTTTTGCATCTCCTGAATTGGCAGGCAGATTCTTTACCACTGTGCCACCTGGGTCAAATACACCCAACATGTCTCTTCTTTCCTGTTTCTTATACTTACATGCAAATTTTACATTTGGCTTATCATATCGATTGGAAAAAATTGTTGTGGTTTTGAGTGACTTTATAAAAGTCTACAAATTTGTATTTGGAAAATTTGCATTTTTTATAATAGTGTCTTCCCAGATATTAACATTAAATTGCCAATGACAATTTATCTATACATCATAACCCCTGAGACAAAAAATACTCTCTCTTAAAGAATATAAACAAGTGAATAACTTATCATGAACAGTTGTAACAATTACTTTTTCCTAACATGTTTTAGTGAAAAGAGAAAGAAAACTATTATTTTTAGAAGATCCAGTTGTGCTATGTATTATACAGTGTGGTCATTTAATCTTCACAGTGATTTGAAAAGTATATGTCACCATAGTAAACAGCCTGTTCAAAGTCATTGAGTTAATCAGGTGTGTGATACTATGATTTGATTCATGGACAAATTCTGAGAGTTTTCCTGTTTCCAGAGTTAAACCAATTATTTTATAACTTTCAGATCAACAGAGTTAGATATCCATTAATTGTTCACAAGTCAGAATGCAAGCCTTAAACTATTCCTTTTAGTGTCTTATTGTTTATCAGTCTGAATGTGACTTTTCTAACATTTGTTAATATTGTTGTAATAGGCCTTGTCTAATTATTTAATTTTTTTCTAAAATTAATGGACATAATTAATGTATTTCAAACAACCAATGACACATTACTAAAATAATATGTATTTTGTGCACCTGAGCTGCCTCCTGAGAAATCTGTATGCAGGTTAACAAGCAACAGTTAGAACCGGACATGGAACAACAGACTGGTTCCAAATCAGAAAAGCAATACATCAAGGCTGTATATTGTCACCTTGCTTATTTAACTTCTATGCAGAGTACTTCATGAGAAATGCTGGGCTGGAATAAGCACAAGCTGGAATCAAGATTGCCGGGAGAAATATAAATAACCTCAGATATGCAGATGACACCACTCTTATGGCAGAAAGTGAAGAAGAACTAAAGAGCCTCTTCATGAAAGTGAAAGAGGAAAGTGAAAAAGTTGGCTTAAAGCTCAACATTCAGAAAACTAAGATTGTGGCATCTGGTCCCATCACTTCATGGCAAATAGATGGGGAAACAGTGGAAACAGTGGCAGACTTTATTTTTTGGGGCTCCAAAATCACTGCAGATGGTGACTGCAGCCATGAAATTAAAAGATGCTTACTCCTTGGAAGAAAAGTTATTACCCATCTAAACCACATTTTAAGAAGCAGAGACACTGCTTTGCCAACAAAGGTCCATCTAGTCAAAGCTACGGTTTTTCCAGTAGTCATGTATGCATGTGAAAATTGGACTATAAAGAAAGTTGAGTGCTGAAGGATTGATGTTTTTGAACTGTGGTATTGGAGAAGACTCTTGAGAGTCTCTTGGACAGCAAGGAGATGTAAGCAGTCCATCCTAAAGGAAATCAGTCCTGAATATTCATTGAAAGGACTGATGTTGAACTGAAACTCCAATATGTTGGCCACCTGATGCAATGAACTGACTCATTTGAAAAGACCCCGATGATGGGAAAGATTGAAGGAGGGAGGAGAAGGGGATGACAGAGGATGAGATGGTTGGATGGCATCACCGACTCAATGGATATGAGTTTGAGTAAACTCCAGGAGTTGGTGATGGACAGGGAGGCCTGGTATGCTGCAGTCCATGGGTTCTCAGAGTCAGACACGATTGAGCGACTAAACTGAACTGAGCTGTGGGCCATACCTACTCTGTCAGAAACAGTAGCAATTATGGAAGCAATAGGGTTAGGAATATATAGATATATATATGTATGTATATATATATATTAGAAACATAAGTATATGCTTCCTTTTCAGTGTTCATGGTTTGTCTGTGACAGCATATTTGAAAGAAAGTTGATTCAAAAATACTCCTTTGAATAAGTTTTGACAATTTTAAAAAATCTTTCAGTATAATATATATAATACTGCATGTCTGTAGTTCCATAGTTAAATTTTTTGTCTAAATAAATACACTGTTCAGGAGTTCATTGATTTTCAGAGGTGGAAACTTCCTACCATCAAAACAAGCCAGGATGTTTCAGTATAATTCATTGATTTATTGGATACTTTCATATGTAGTTGTCACCACAGTTCTGGAAGTTGATGTGGACTGATTTTCATGACAGTAAGTTTTAAGAAAAATGTTATAGAACCAACACCAAAGTTTCAAGAATATTCATAAAGTACAGACTGTTATAGAAGCTTAAGTATATATCAGTAACCTATGTTTTTGTGCTTCTGCACATTTCAACATATAGATGGCCTGTTAAAAGAAAAACCATGTTGCTTTGTTTCTAAAGTAAATGTATAAAATATTGCTAAATATCAGTGGGCATGAAAAATAGATGGGAAAATATGAAAGAACTGTTTCCTCTCATTTTTGATTCTCAGTTGAATGTCATGGCTGCATTAGATATCAGGAGACAGCACAGTTATGCATGACAAACTTTCTAGTCTCGTTCTCGTGCGTTTTCTGAAATTGAATCTCCTCATTGAAATACAGCTCATATCACAGAATGGAAGGTGTCTTAATATTAAAGATAAATTCCCTTAGATCCAAGTGTTTTTTTAAATAAACATTTGCCAAGAAAGGCTTTTAAACATGTCCTAATGAGGTTTTAGATTTTGGCATGTTCCTTATTAGAAGAAGTAATAGAGAAAGACAAATATACATCATTTATATGTAGAATTTAAGAAAATGGTACTAATGAACCTAATTACAAAAAAGAAGTCACAGATATAGAAAACAAGCTTGTATTTGTTACCAAGGGGGAAAGGAAGGGAGGGTTACACTGGGAAATTGGGATTGATATATGAAAGTGAAAGTGAAAGTCACTCAGTCATGTCCAACTCTTTGCAACCCCATGAACTATACAGTCCATGGAATTCTCTAGGCCAGAATACTGGAGTGGGTAGCCTTTCCCTTCTTTAGGGGACCCTTCCCAGCCCAGGGATCAAGCCCAGGTCTCCCGCATTGCAGGCAGATTCTTCACCAGCTGAGCCACAAGGGTTTGACATATACACACTACTACATACAGAACAGATAACTAAAGAGAACCAACTGTGTAGCAACGGAAACTCTACTCAGCACTCTGAAATGACCCGTATGGGAACAGAATCTAACAAAGAGCAGATATATGTGTGTATATATATCTGACTTAGAGCAGAAACTAACAACTTTGTAAATCAATCGTATTTTATTTATAATTTATATTATAATTTATTTTTGTTTATATTTTAACAATATGTAAATAAAATATTTAAAATTTAATAAGTTAAATATTAATAAAATTAATATTAAATAATATTAAATAAAATGTTTAATATTTAAATAAATAGAAATATATTTATATTTTATTTATTTATTTTTCATTAAAAAATAATTAGAAAAAGTAAGTCTTGAAGCACTGTATATTGACATACTATGCTATACAAAAAGGTCTTAATGACCCAGATAACCACAATTGTGTGGCCAGTCACCTAGAGCCAGACATCCTGGAGTGTAAAGTCAAGGGGACCTTAGGAACCATTACTACCAATAAGCTAGTGGAAGTGATGCAATTCCAGCTGGGCTATTTAACATACTAAAAGATGATGGTGTTAAAGTGCTACACTTATTATGTCTGCAAATTTGGAAATCCAGCTGTGACCACAGGACAGGAAAAGGTCAGTTTTCATCCTAATTCCAAAGAAGAGTAGTGCTAAAGAATGTTCAAACTACTGAACAATTGCGCTCATTTCCCATGCCAGTAAGGTTATGCTCAAAATCTTTCAAGCTACACTTCCACAATACTTGAATCAAGAACTTCCAGATGTACAAGCTTGGTTTAGAAAAAGCAGAGGAACCAGAGATCAAATTGCCAACATTTGTTGGATCATAGAGAGGCAAAGGAATTCCAGACAAACATCTGTTTTTGTTTCATTGACTATGCAGAAGCCTTTGACTGTGTAGATCACAACAAACTGGAAAATTCTTAAAGGAAGAGATGGAAATGGCAGACAATTTTACCTGTCTTCTGAAAAAGACTTGCAAATCAACAAGTAATAATTAAAACTGGATATGAAACAACTGACTGGTTCAAAATTGGGAAAGGAGTATGACAAGGCTGTATATTGTCATCCTGTTTATTTAACTTATATGCAGTGTACATACATAATGCAAAATGCCAAGCTGGATGAGTTACAAGATGGAATCAAAATTGCCAGAAGAAATATAAACAACCTCAGGTATGGAAATGATACCACTTTAGTGGCAGAAAGTGAAGAGGAACTAAAGAACCTCTTGATAAAGGTTAAAGAGGAGAGTGAAAGATACAGCTTTAAACTCAGCATTCAAAAAACTAAAAGATTATGACATCCAATCCCATCACTTCATAGCAAGTAGAAGGGGAAAAAATGGAAGCAGTGACAGATTTTCTCTTCTTGGGCTCCAGAATCACTGGTCATTTCATGACTGCAGCCATGAAATTAGACACTTGTTTCTTTGAAGAAGGCTATGACAGACCTAGACAGTGTTTTGAAAAGCAAAGACATCACTTTGCCAACAAAGGTCTGTATAGTCATAAGCTATGGTCTTTCCAGTAGTGAGAAAGGATATGAGAGTTGGACCATAAAGAAGGCTGAACACCAAAGAATTGATGTTTTTGAATTGCACTGCTGGAGAAGACTATTAAGAGTCCCTCAGACAGCAAGGAGATCAAACCAGTCAATCCTAAGGGAAATCAACCCTGAACACTCATTGGAAGGACTGATGCTGAAGCTCCAATACTTTGGCCACTTGATGCAAACAGGTGACTTATTGGAAAATACCCCGATTCTGGGAAAATTTGAAGGCAAAAGAAGAAGAGGGTGGCAGAGGATGAGATGGTTGGATTGTACCACCAATTAAATGGACATGAACTTGGGCAAACTCCAGGAGCTGATGAGAGACAGGGAAGCATGGAGTGCTGCAGTCCATGGAGTTGCAAAGAGTTAGCCATGACTTAGTGACCTGACAACAACAAAATACTAGGAAAAGCAGATGGATGTTCATTGGTATAATATACTAGGAAAGGCAGACATTGCTTTTGTAGCATAAGTGAGAAACACGGAGTGCTACTTTTAAAAAGCAAATTAAATAATATATATTACTTATCATAAATATTTTATACATCATGATATAATGTGTATGGACTTCCCAGATGGTGCTAGTGGTAAGGAATGTGCCTATCATGCAGGATACATAAGAGACAAGGATTCTCTCCCTGGGTTGGTAAGATCCCCTGAAGGAGGGCATGGCAACCCACTCCATATTTTTGCCTGAAGAATCCCATGGACAAAGGACCCTGGTGGGCTACAGTCTATAGGGTCACAAAGAGTCAACTTAGCATGCATGCACACATAATGTATATAGATGTGTGTGTGTTTGTGTACCATGATGTTGATTACTTTTTATTTTATATCTTTTTTAAAAAATGTATACATTCAATATAAAATTTTTAGGAAGCACAGATAAATTATATTATACCAAAATTATTTGAAACCATATCCTTTATACATGAAGATAAACACTACTGATATTTAAAATGTATCTTATAGTCATTTATGCTTTCTGTAAATTATTGTTAAATCATAACATATTAAGAGATTTATTTGAATAAATTACTTGTTGCTTTTATCCTGCCAAAGATAGAATTAAATGACAATAATGTGATGCTTGTTGATTATTTTCTTATGAGTGGGTTCCACAGTGTATAGCGCCTTCTCCCCTTGCAAGAGTAGACTACTCAGCATGAAACCTGGTTATCTTCCAGTTCATCAGAGTTCTCTACCTGCATCTGTGTTTTGAGGAAAGGGCCCTGCAGCTACATATGTATTATATAGTCTCATCAACGGTAACCAGCATCAAAATGGGCAGATTCTTTAAAATTGAGCTGGTGTCTTTCTCAATAATTTTAACACAAAAACAACAAGAAAAGAAAGAGAGGGAAAATTAAAAAGAAAACACACACAAAGAAGCCCAGCCTCCATGACACATACAGTGTGTTATGAAATACTGTATTCAGCTCTATGGGTTATGAGACAGAGAGAGATTGCCTCAGGAGGGAAAAGAAGCAAGTGAGTAAAGAAAAGTAGTGATAAGGAAGGGAGGAAAATCATGATGCCAGAATTTCTAGAAGCTTTCCAGTTTCAAAGTACACATAACCCATCTCTATTCTTATAATTTAAAATGCTTTAAAAAGCTCTAATTTTTATGTTACAAGTATTCAGATATAACTTAATACTGTCATAAAGTTTATCTTCTTATGCTGCAATTATTCTGGGGCTGTAATCACTCCATGAAGGTAAAATATCACTCTTGAGAACCATTTAAGTGAAGAGCTCCTAGCAAATCCTGATGGGGGAAAAAAGGCATCTTGATACTTTAATATCAGAATATCTGAATACTTTTTATTTATTTATTATCATTTATCAACTAGCCTAACTTCTTTCATATCTTCAGGTTTGGGAAATGCTGTGCTCTAGGTGAACATGAATTTACACTCTCCTGTCTAACCATGTCGTGTTGTTCCTCAGTTGCTGAGTCATGTCCAACTCTCTGCAGCCCCGTTGGCGATAGCCCACCAAGCTCCTCCATCCTCCACTATTTCTTAGAGTTTGCTCCAATTCTTTTCCATTGAGTTGGTGATGCCAGCCATGTTTAGTCAGTTCCAATACCTGCCTTACTTCTGCTTATCTGGAGTGGAATTGTGTTCATTTTTGTTTGTTTTTATTCTCGCAAGTCAAGACTCTGTCTATTGCTGTCTAGCCAGGCTGTCCCATGTGTATGTATTTTGTGCCCTTGATTCATCACACATCTATAAGCATGGGCAATAGAAGGAGAGAGCATAATATAATGTGCCAATAAAGATGCATATTTCTTAAGTTTCAAAGTATTCACCTTGGTATTTTAGGGAATATTGCAATTTTCATTTATTTTGTCTATACAATTCAATATAAGTAAAAAAATCACCCATTCTTTTTCTTACATTTGAGATTTTACTTGTATAACTTTAGTTATTTGAGGACAGTGAGAAGAAAAGGGGGTTTATATAAGATGAATGTAATTTAATCCCAGCTATTCCCCTGTTACCTATTTGATCTTGGACTGTTATTTTCATCCTTGAGCATCAGTTCCTTATTCATAATTTTCAGAATTATTTGGAGGGATTGAAATATGTTGAAATTTGGGGTAACATAGTAGAATTATTAATCTGACACTTTAACCAATTTTCTCTATGCTAAGTCCCTTTGGTCATTTCCGATTCTTTGTGATCCTATAGAATGAAACTTTGATGCATACCATTTGTAGACAATTACAGTGAACAATGAGCTTCCCAGGTGGCGCTAGTTGTAAAGAATCTGTCTATGAGATTCTCCAGGCAAGAATTCTGGAGTGGGTTGCTTTTCTTTTCTCCAGGGGATCTTTCCAGCCCAGGGACTAAACCTGTGTCTCTCGAGTAGCCTGAAATGGCAGGCAAATTCTTTGCCACTAGCACCACCTACGAAGTCAGTTTTCTCTATGACTGTATTAATCAGGAGTTATCAAAACTTTTGATTTGGATTCATCATATTCTAGCATAATTTTTTCTTGATACAGTTTTTTTTTGAAAAGTGGAATCAAATAAGTTATTTAGTTATAATATTCTTTTGAACCATCTACATATCCATCATATCTATATTATTACCGCAGTGAAAGCTAAGTTGGAGAAGGAAATGGCAGCCCACTCCAGTGTTCCTGCCTGGAGAATCCCAGGGACAGAGGAGCCTGGTGGGCTGCCGTCTTTGGGGTCACACAGAGTCAGACACGACCGAAGCAGCAGCAGCAGCAGCAGCAAAAGCTCAGTGGTGAGGTCTTCCTCTTTAGACATCGGATACTCTCACAGAACTGTCCAGTCTTGAAGGATGCTGTGAAACACTATGAACAGACTTGATGCCTTAAAAAGATGTAAGACATTCTGTACTTTAACCTTTCCATCTCTTGTAACTTTTGTCAAAGTGTTCAGATTATGGGATGAGCAATTAGGAGTGCTACAAAAGTTTTTTCTCTTGATGAAAGTGAAAGAGGAGAGTGAAAAAGTTGGCTTAAAACTCAACATTCAGAATACAAAGATCATGGCATCTGGTCCCATCACTTCATGGCAAAGAGATGGGGAAACAGTAGAAACAGTGACAGACTATTTTGGGGGCTCCAAAATCACTGCAGATGGTGACTGCAGCCATGAAATTAAAAGACACTTACTCCTTGGGAGAAAAGTTATGACCAATCTAGATGGCATATTAAAAAGCAGAGACATTACTTTTCAACAGAGGTCCATCTAGTCAAGGCTATGGTTTTTACAGAAGTCATGTATGGATGGGAGAGTTGGACTATAAAGAAAGTTGAGCACCGAAGAATTGATGCTTTTGAACTGTGGTATTTGAGAAGACTCTTGAGAATCCCTTGCAATGCAAGGAGATCAAAGCAATCTTAAAGAAATCAGTCCTGAATATTCATTGGAAGGACTGATGTTGAAGCTGAAACTCCAATACTTTGGCCACCTGATGGGAAGAACTGACTAAATGAAAAAGACCCTGATGCTGGGAAAGATTGAAGGCAGAAAGAGAAGGGGGCGCCAGAGGATGAGATGGTTGGATGACATCACTGACTCAGTAAGATGTGAGTTTGAGCAAGCTCCTGGAGCCTTTGATGGACAGGGAAGCCTAGCATGCTGCAGTCCTTGGTGTTGCAAAGCGTTGGACATGACTGTGTGACTGAACTGAACTGAATGTTTCTCATAGCTTTTTTTCAAGCAACTGTCTTAATTTCATGGTGGCAGTTACACTCTGCAGTGATTTTGGAGCCCCCCAAAATAAAATCTGTCACTTTTTCCATTTTTTCTCCATCCATTTGCATGTGGTGATGGGACTGGATTCCATGATCTTAGTTTTTGAATTTTGAGTTTAAAGCTATCATTTTCACTCTCTTCTTTCACCCTCATCAAGTTTCTTAATTTCCCCTTGCTTTCTGCCATTAGAGTGGTATCAACTTGTCCAAGGTTACTGGTATTTCTCCCAGTGTCATGATTCCAGCTTGAACTTCATCCAGTCTGGCGTTTTGCTTGATGTATTCTGCATATAAGTTAAATAAGGAGAATGACAATATATAGCATTGATGTACTCCTTTCCCAGTTTTGAACCAGTCTGTTGTTCCATATCCAGTTCTAACTGTTGCTTTGACCTGCTTACAGGAAGGAGGTTTATGAACAGCAAAGTAAGAATTGCCTCATAAGAGGAAAATGGCAAATTTACTTCCTTCAGAAAGAGTTTGATATTGAAAGATGTTCTTTAAGATTGCTAGTAAACAAAATTATGTAAATACTAGCTCTGAATGAATCCTTCCTTATTAAGTTTTTGAAACAAATATTTATTGAAATATTGTTGACAACAATATTATATTAGTTTCAGGTGTACATCATACTGATTTGATGTTTTTGTAGGTTATATTTCATGTAAAGTTTTCATAAAATGTCCATATGTAAAATACAAGTCTATATACCTTGTGCTGTTAAGTGCATCCTTGTATCTTACTCTTAACCACAAAAATAAAGATTACTAGTATTGTCATGTAAACGCTTGTCTTATTTTCAAAATTTTATCTAAATTGGGAGCTATAGGTCAAACAAAGACTTTTAGCTTCAATTAATTTGGATAATAATTCTGAGATATAAACATGAATCAAAGTTAGATGTAACAAATTTTAGAGGTGACTAAACATAAATAAATATTTTAGGAAAGATATCACAGTCAAACCTTATTTCTCCCAAAAATATTAGCCAAAATCAAAGAGATAAGAAGTTCCATCTTTAATGACAGATATTAAATTTGGCAGAAATAACCAAAGCAGATAAGTAAGAGTGATGCATATATGGCTGTAATGTTTCTTTCCCACTGGCATTTTTTCTTTTGGTAAAGCAGTGAAAAGTAATGGAATACAGCTATTTGATTTATAAATTCCTTGGCAGTTGGGGGGGTGGGGTGGAATGTTTGAATTTTAGAGGAGAAAATGAGCACCAATATATATTAGAAGATAGATCCATGGTAACTTGACCCCAAACTGAATTTAATTAGTATATGTGAAATCTATTTATAGTTTTCCTGTTGCCAAATGTATGACCAGCATCATTAAATATTACTTGACTCACTTATATATCTTCCTAGTTTGAGATAATCGGAGAAGAAATGATTTCTGTGATCAGGATGATGAAAAGCAGCATCAGAATTTTTACTTTCCCAATAAAAATAAGAGTATTCAAAAGTACTTCTAACTGAAGTATAGTAACAGGAATCAATTTATCAGATTTCAGAAACTATTTAATAACTAGAAACTACTGAATAAAATATATCGTACATCTGATGTCAGAAAATACTGAAGTTACTCAAATGGAAACACACACACAAAAAAAAATGGTGTTAAAATTCAGTCCACATATCCTGCTAGCATAATCCCTGCTTCCTTGGAAAGATGGCCTAAAAACCAAGAACCAAGTCATACAATGGCAGCTATTCTGATAACTGACTATGCAGCCAAATTATAATGTGATGGTTTCGGTCTCGGCTTGAATCACAGGTGAAAACTTAGAGCTCTTAATACTCCTTATTCTAGGTTAGAGGATCCAAATGGCAATTAGAAGCCTAAAATAGCAACATATACATAGAGATGTCGTGTTAAGAATAGGAAGCATAGAGAGAGACCTTGTTCCCTTGACCTCCATCTCTCAATATTAGAAATAAGATGCCTCTTAAAAATAGAGCTCTGCAGGTTCCTGAGTCTCTGAGCCAGAAACAGTGGATTTAAAGGAATTCTTAGAATTCTGTTGCCCTCCATGGCCACCATCCTCCTAAGAAAGCGTCAACAACTAGGGTCCTGAGTAGACATTTCTCCTAAGAAGACTTAATGACCAGCAGGTATACAAAATATTGCTTAGTGCACTAACCATTAAGAAGTTTAACATCAAAACCACAGTAAAGTATCACCTCATATCTGTCAGTATATCTCTTATCAACAAAAACAAAAGACCACAAGTGTTGGCAATGATGTGAAAAACTGGAACAATTGTACACTGTTGGTGGGATAGCAAAATGGTGCAGCCACTCTGGAAAACAGTATGGAAGTTCCTCAAAAAAACTAAAAATAGGAATAGCATCTGATCCAGCAATCCTGTACTAGATAGTTATTCAAAAGAATTTAAATCAAGATTTGAAGACATAATATCCGTAATTTTCCTTTCAGTGCTGTTTAGTCAGTGAAATTGCTCAGTCATGTCCGACTCTTTGCAATCCCATGGACTGTAGCCTACCAGGCTCCTACATCCATGGAATATTTCCAGGCAAGACTACTGGAGTGAATTGCCATTTCCTTCTCCAGGGGATCTTCCCAACTCGGGGATCGAACCCAGGTCTCCCGCATTACAGGCAGACGGTCTACCGTCTGAGCTACCAGAGAAGCTATTTACTATAGCAGTGCTGTATACTATAGCCAATATTTGAAAACAACCTAAATGTCAGCTGATGAATGGTTAAAGAAAATGTATATGCACGCAATAAAATGTAGTTCAGCCTTAAAAGGTAGGAAATTCTGACACTTGTTACAGCATGGATGAGACTTGAGGGCATCTTGATAAGTGAAATAAGCTAATCCTAGAAAGAGAAATACTGCTTGATTCCTCTTATACGAGTTATGTAAAATAGTCATATTCATAAAATCAGAGAGTGGTGTAGTGATTTCTCAGGGACTGGAGGGAGGGGGAAATGGTGAGTTACTAATTAACTGGCATAAAGTTTCAGTTAAGCACGATTAATGAACTCCAGGGATCTGTTGTATTATGTTGTACCAATAGTCGACAGTAGCAGGCTGTACTGTTAAAATTTTTGAGTCTAGCTTTCAAGTTGTTCTCTTACAACGATGAAATGAAAAGAGGGTCGGGAGCTAATTAAGATATTATTGTTTTAGGGAAATTTTCTGAGGAGATCTTATGTAAATTGACCTCTGAGAAGTGAGAAGTGGTGAGTAGTGTTAAGTATATTGAGAAAAAAGTTTTTGACAGAAAAAACAGGAAGTGCAAAGTACCTGAGTAAGAAAACTGAAGGTCACTGTTGACAGAGGATAGCAGATAGAGTGAAGAAAAACATAAGCTAAGAAAAACATAAGGATGATAGGGGCTTGTGGATGAGTAACTTCTGATGCCATAAACTGAAATTGAAATGCAGGTTCTTATTTATTAATCTTCCATCTTTTCTTGCCCTGTTTATATTTGCTCACAGAGATTACTTGTTTTATTCCTCACCCTTTGCATCTATTATCCATAAATGAAAGTCTTAAATTTCATTTCATTTTAAGGAATCTGACACAGGCTTTCAACAGCAGGTTGGTTTTAACATTTCATAAACACCATCTAGGTCATAGTTACATAGGGTATATTTTATTCGGCCAAAATAAAAAGAAAAACATATTTCATAGAATGTAAACAGCAAAACACAACTCATGGACATTTAATTCTTATTATTTTTAAGTTTTATTGGCTGTTAATGGGCATATAAAATCTATGAAGCATCATTGGGTAAACAGCAACCTTTATTCTGTTTCTAATTTCTCCCTTTCCAATGCTCATCCAAAGAAAGTTGCTACCTGTATGATCAACATTTACCAGAATTTCATTTGTTTCTGGGTAAATGGAAGTTAGAGCTATTCATCATAAACACTGTCTACCACTTTTCACCTTAGAACTCTCATCAGTTAGTGACGCAGATTCAACAACCTGACCTAAACTTGCAATATAGCCATAAAATTTTAAGGGGACTTAATAGAGCCCCTGAACTTTTGGTTAAGAAAATAAAGATATTAAACTTACTAAAAAAAGTTGAGCAGTTGCTGTGGAGGGCAGGAGATACATGAGGAAATCCCTGCTGCTGTTGTTGTGTGGTTGCTAAACCGTCTAATTCTTTGCGACCCTGTAGACTGTAGTGTAGCAGGTTCCTCCTACCTCCACTATCTCCCAGAGTTTGCTCAAATTCATAACCACTGAGTTAGTAGAGCTGTCTAACCATCTCATCCTCTGCAATCCTCTTCTCTTTTGCCTTAATCTTTACCAACATCAGAGTCTTCCAGTGAGTCAACTCTTTGTATCAGGTGGCAAAGTATTGGAGCTTCAGCTTCAGCATCAGTCTTTCCAATGAATATTCAGGACTGATTTCCTTTAGGATTTACTGGTTTGATCTCCTTGCTGTCCAAGGGACTTTCAAGTCTTCTCTGGTAAACCTCTGTACCTGTCTTTAAGTTTGCTGTGAACCTTCCCCCAAAATAATTGCCAAGTTCTCCAACTGTTCTCTTGGGTTTTCAAAACATGAAAAAACTAATTCTTCCTGAGAAATTCAGGATCTTTCCCTCCACCTATTGATTTCAGCCAGTTGCTCATTCCATAATCTATTCCTGAACCAGGATTACACTGTAATAAAGATAAGACTAGTACTCACAATTACTTAAACAACCTCAACTCACTCAATGTATGACTCAAATTTTATGGACCAAAATAGGGGACTAAATCTACCCCAACTAACTTGCACATCCTTTTCTACAAATAGAAAGTAATGAGAAACAATAAATATGCACATGGTAGTCTTCCTTTTAGTTCAGTTCAGTTGCTCAGTCATGTCTGACTCTTTGCAACCCCATGGATTGCAGCACGCCAGGCATCCCTGTCCATCACCAACTCCTGGAGTTTACTCAGACCCGTGTCCATTGAGTTAATGATGCCATACAACCATCTCATTACTTTGCCAAAAAAGGTCCATCTAGTCAAGGCTATGGTTTTTCCAGTAGTCGTGTATGGATGTGAGAGTTGGTCTATAAAGAAAGCTGAACACCAAAGAATTGATGCTTTTGAACTGTGGTGTTGGAGAAGATGCTTGAGAGTCCCTTGGACTGCAAGGAGATCCTACCAGACCATCCTAAAGGAAATCAGTCCTGAATATTCATTGGAAGCACTGATGTTGAAGCTGCAATTCCAATACTTTGGCCACCTGATGTGAAGAGCTGACTTATTTGAAAAGACCCTGATGCTGGGAAAGATTGAAGGTGGGAGAAGAAGGGGATGATAGAGATGAGATGGTTACATGGTAGTCTTAAAGCACTGTAATTATCAACAAAATATTTTCTCATATAAGAAAGCTTTTCAAGATACAGATCTTCTGCAGCATTACTGTGTATTCACTTGATCTGAAACTGAGTGCCATTTGAAGTTTGAGATTTCTTTCTAAATTATGCATGGGAATACTAAAGTGATCTGTTTTTGTTTCTCCTTTCTCTTACTTCCCCCCTGTTTAGCTCTCCTGTTAGAATCAGTCTGAATGCCAAAGATAAGCTCCCATTGCTCTTGTTTCTTACCTATTTTTTCCCCTTAGAATAGTGCCTAAATATTTCTTTTCCAGTCTTTGAATTACTTCCCTTTTTCTGAGGTCTGCCATTTATCAAAAGGATAGAGTCGGAAAACCTTCATAATTATAGGTTTTAGACTTGGAAGATGTTAGGTAGCTAACTGATTATTTAGTTGATTTGGAAAAGAAAACTATAGAACATTTTAAGAATGTGTTAACTCTTCAAAATTCTAATAAAGTGCTACTCATTAATTCATATTCTAACCGTTGTATTCAAGATGACACTGTTAGCCTTGCTCTTTTCATTAGAATAAGTGGAATATTAAAGAGAATGTTAGGTTTTATTAATTCACCTTATCATTTTCTTGAGAATGACTGATCTTTGGAAGTAGCTTACTTGGTTAAACAAATACCTTTTATTGCTGTGGAGGAAACATCCTTTATGTTAAAAGAGTGAAAGCAGTTAGTTCTATGAATAAGTAAAAACAGGAATGTTTCTGTCAGTGTGAGATATTTGAGAGGAAATATATTGTCAAGAAAAACATAGCATTCATGGAAATAATACTTATGTAACTAAGCAGATTCCAAAATTAATTGCGACAACTCTATAATTTATCCTAATTTTCTGATCACTAAGATGAGATAAAGAGAGTATCATATTGACATAAGAGGGCAATAATGGAGCCACAAAATCAAGCTCAATAAGTTAACAATGCTTGGATGTGTTGGAGCCCATTGTCTTCCTTAATAAAATCAAACTGAGAATACCCAAGGCAGACAAAGGAGACAGAATCGTTGTATGGAAAATATTTTTGAGTCTGTCATTCTAAAACATGGTTTACTTCCTCTGAGGCTCTGTCCTCCATTTCTTAATATCTTTGTTACTGTAAATAGATTGTTTAAGTTTTCTCTGCCCCAAGTTTCTCATCTATTAATGGGCTTATTAGTAGCACTATCAATTAGCAGTGTTGATAAAATTAAAAGACATAGAACCTAGAAGAATGCTTAGACTATTACTTCTGTTTTTATTAATAATTTTACTACTACATGTATCTTAGTGGGGTTCTATTTCCCTTAAGTGCTCCTCTCTAAGTACTCACTTAGATATTTTCCCCCAGCAATCTATAACTGTTAGTTATTAGAGTAGATCTTTTAAACAAAACTTTATTAAATACTCAGGGCTAAGAGAAAACACTGAGCTGTATTTAAATTATCTTGCTTATAAAATATAGGTCTCTCATCTTCATCTTGGACTATCCTTGAAGATTTTTCAATATCTAGCTACTGATCATGGAAACATGGTGAAAACCTTGATAAATTTTTTTATAAATAACCCCTGGGACAGCTTAATTTCTCAAAATCCAAGTGTAAGGACATGATTTACAGAGACAGCTGAGAAATTCCTTTTCAATCTGTTCAATGTATTGAAGCCCTCATTTTAAGTTTCTGTTTCCTCTTTCAAGACATTCCTCTTCCATCGATGAAATAGACAATGTTCTCTCTTCAAGGGAGAGCCCACCATTATATGGGTCAGGCCCTTATCCTGTGACTGCAGACAGTCACTGTGGTCAGAATGCAACATGGCAGTTGTTCAGTGGGAGATACCACTGCTGACCTCTTTTCACAGGACAGCCAAGAGGAACAAGATTTGTACAAAACAGGTACCCACAGTGGGAAATCATTGAAGAGAAACTAAAAGCTCATTCAGGCAAAGAGTTTTTCCTTCACTGACAGGCTAAAGTGTGAGAAATATCTAATATTCACCTCTTTGGATTAAGAATGAGGTTTATCCTAATACGTAAAAGCTGTTTGGCAAAAAAAATGCATTACTTTAACTTCAGTCATTGATGTAGCAAGTTTAATGTGAGTTGCTGTGTTAGAAAAGCCAGTTAGTATCTCAAATGGAATGTTATACAGGACAGGAAAAGCCTCTGAATAGATTATGGACTGTTCCACTAGTCCCTTCCTTACCTTAAGGAGGGTAGTAGTAAAATATTTTTGCTAAAAAAATAGATGACAGCATGATTTGCGTATTGTAGACTTAAGGCAGAGGGTCAATGAGGAAAGTTTAGACAGGGTAGCTAAGAACAGAGAAAAGATAATGCAAAGCTCTAGTTTATAATCATAAATTATACAAGTGACTAAAACTGTAAACAGACAAATAGCAAAAGCTGATAAAACCAGGCAGAGCTTTAGAAATGAAACCTTTTGAACATTCCTGCCTAGAATTCCTAGACAGTTCAAAAGGTGGCCATGCATGTGGAATTAAAACATACTAAAGTTTCAGGAGGAGAGATATGTTAGGACAATATTCACGTACAAAGACAAGATCTCAAGTGTGGTTAATATTTTCTTCTTCTTTTTTATTATATCTATTCAGAAAAGGGGAAAAAAAGATAAAGAGGGAGCATGAAAGAGGAAACTGCCTCTGTAGCTAGAAGTATTTATAGATAACCCTTTGGAGAGTACAGTGATAGAGTGGCAGGGTTGGAAGGTGCAGTAGTCCTTTTACTACAGTGATATTCAGGGGAAATTTCAGGCATTGCCACCTGGATAGCACTTATGTATCTGTAGTGAACTTAAGCATTTACCATTGAAAATGAGTAATAGGCCTGTGTTAAAAAGATAACTCTGCTATCTGTGTAAAATATAAAAGGAAGTAGTGAAATTAAATCCTAGTCCGTCTTATCCAGATTGTGCTGGCCTTAGCTATTTGCCTGGCTTTGGACAATGAGCTAGAATTTAAATGCTATGCCCATAGAGGATTAGAATTAAAACACACCTGAGGAGTTTCTAAGCAGAAAGTTTCATCCTTAAAAGGATAGAATTGGATAGACACACAGTGTCTACAATTGTTCATTTCTACTGTTGGTATTTTAAAATACTTTTTCAGTCACTAAAATAAAACCTTTAAGATTTTTGAATAAGGTAAAAGCTAGGTCAATAAGAATTGTCTGTTCCAGGTTTCTCTTCCTGGCTATATGATTGATGAAGTCAGTTCGTCTCTCTAGGGTCGCTCTGATCCCTTAAAGTGTTGCCCTGTGTATAACACAGCTTGTCCCTTCTACAACTGCGTGGTGCTGTATGGGAGGCCTGCTGGTGCTCATGTTCTAAGTCTCTTTTTGTCTTCCCAGCCTTCTGTTGGGCAGGAACACTGGACTCACTGTCTGTGCACTCTGAGTAAAGGTGACACGGATCCCTTCTAGGCAGACACCTAGAAAAGCCCAGCAAGGACAGCATGAGGACCCTTAATTCATCACAGTGAACACAGTGGTTGTACCTTCTGCATCATGCAGTCTCAGACTGTGCACCCTCTATTGACCTGAGGCCCTGGTTAACAAAATAAAACAAAGTTTACCTAGCAAATAATGTTAAACATGCTATGTGAGTGGGTCAATTTTTTAATCATGCCCACTGCTACTTTGTAAAAACAACTTATAGTAGAGGTCACATGCAATTTTAAACATGCTATTTGAAAAGTATTCTATAGATATATGGAATCATATAACTGAAAGGCATGTTTGAGGTCATTCATTTAAATATCTCATTTTATAGATATTTGATTTTATAGGAAATTTTGACTCAAAAGAAAATAGATAATATCATTGATAAGTAAGAGCTTAGTGTGATTTAATACTTATCTATATATAACTAATACTGACTGAAGTTCAATTTCTATGATTTTCTGAAAACTAATCAGGCAATTGTCTGTGTTCTCATAATTCAGGTATACTTCCAGATGTAGGATTCTAATCTATCTTGAAATTGAAATATAAAATTTGGGTAATCTGAGATGGACATTTTAATAGTTTTCTAAAGCTTAGAACTTATCTGTTTTATTTGGGGGAAAAAAAAATCAAGCTACTACAGTCATTCCCTCTCCTTCAGTTTGTGACAGTTGACTTAAAAAAATCAGTTTTTCAAATAGAGTAGAAATAAATGATGAACACCTTTAAGACACCATATAATCATAAATCACTTTTAAGATCAAAACAAAAATTAAAAATATTATCTTGAATATAGGTCATTTAAAATTTGAAATTATTAGGTAACTTTCCTTAGTCATATAATAAGTTAATGGCAGAACAAAGACAAATAATATATATATTTTAAATAATTTTTTCATTTAGCCCTAACATCTGCCATATAAGTATGTAGCAGAAAAAATATCATTTGCTTCCTTCTATAAGTAGAGTAATGTTACTGACATAGAGCAATGCCAGAACAAGATACTAGTCTTCCCTATCTTTTCATCAGCCAAATTCTACTTACCATTCTGACTTCAAGTAAGAATCTGTCATTCATAAAAGTTTTCCTTGATGTGGTATAGTGACTAGATTCCCTGATTGTCTTACAATATAGTACATCTCTTTCTTTGGGCTTTTCATAAGTTGAAATACTTTGTTTTGTAATTAATCAGTAAGTGCTCCATAAATGAATGAAATATTTATGAATCCAGTGCTCTTTTCACCTGAAATTTCTTTCCTCTACTGCTTCATTACCTTAGATTGCTCATGTGGTAATAAATTTGAAGTTTTTCTAAAAAATATACAGCTGAGTTCACATTTATACATACTGACTTTTGAAATAAGTCAGGGGCAAGTGAAACACTCAGTTCAGTTCAGTTCAGTTGCTCAGTCGTGTCCGACTCTTCGCAAGCTCATGAATCGCAGCACGCCAGACCTCCCTGTCCATCACCAACTCCCGGAGTTTACTCAAACTCATGCCCATCGAGTCGCTGATGCCATCCAGCCATCTCATCCTCTATTTTCCCCTTCTCCTCCTGCCCTCAGTTCCTCCCAGCATCAGGGTCTTTTCCAATGAGTCAGTGCTTCGCATGAGGTGGCCAAGGTATTGTAGTTGCAGCTTCAGCATCAGTCCTTTCAATGAACACCCAGGACTGATCTCCTTTAGGATGGACTGGTTGGATCTCCTTGCAGTCCAAGGGACTCTCAAGAGTCTTCTCCAACACCGTAGTTCAAAAGCATCAAATTTTTGGCGCTCAGCTTTCTTCACAGTCCAACTCTCACATCCATACATGACCACTGGAAAAACCATAGCCTTGACCAGACGGACCTTTGCTGGCAAAGTAATGTCTCTGCTTTTTAATATGCTCTCTAGGTTGGTCATAACTTTCCCTCCAAGGAGTAAGCGTCTTTTAATTTCATGGCTGCAGTCACCATCTGCAGTGATTTTGGAGCCCCCAAAAATAAAGTCTGACACTGTTTCTACTGTCTCCCCATCTGTTTCCCATGAGGTGATGGGACCAGTTGCCATGATCTTAGTTTTCTGAATGTTAAGCTTTAAGCCAACTTTTTCACTCTCCTCTTTCACTTTCATCAAGAGGTTTTTCAGTTCCTCTTCACTCTCCGCCATAAGGGTGGTGTCATCTGCATATTTGAGGTTATTGATATTTCTCCCAGCAATCTTGATTCCAGCTTGTGCACGGCTCTTTCCTGTTCTTTCTTTGTCTTCATTCTACTTTATTTTCCATTTTATTTTTCTGCTTTATCTCCAAATCAAGAGCTCAATGTACCTCTTCAGAAGTTGATTATTCTCTTTTATCTTCCATTTCCAGTTGAAAGTAGCACAACCTCAGCCCAGTTATATGCCTTCATTTGAATATCTTTAGACTTCTTCACTGCAGTATTCATTTATGGGTTTTGGGTTTTAAACATGCCTGGTATAATCTTTGAACTCTCTTAGGAGGGCTCAGATATGCAGATGACCACCCTTATGGCGGAGAGTGAAGAGGAACTGAAAAGCCTCTTGATGAAAGTGAAAGAGGAGAGTGAAAAAGTTGGCTTAAAGCTCAACATTCAGAAAACTAAGATCATGGCATCTGGTCCCCTTACCTCATGGGAAATAGATGCAGAGACAGTGAAAACAGTGTCAGACTTTATTTTTTGGACTCCAGAATCACTGCAGATGGTGACTGCAGCCATGAAATTAAAAGACACTCCTTGGAAGGAAAGTTATGACCAACCTAGAGAGCATATTAAAAAGCAGAGACATTACTTTGCCAGCAAAGGTCCATCTGGTCAAGGCTATGGTTTTTCCAGTGGTCATGTATGGATGTGAGAGTTGGACTGTGAAGAAAGCTGAGCGCCAAAAAATTGATGCTTTTGAACTACGGTGTTGGAGAAGACTCTTGAGAGTCCCTTGGACTGCAAGGAGACCCAACCAGTCCATCCTAAAGGAGATCAGTCCTGGGTGTTCATTGGAAGGACTGATGCTGAATCTGAAATTCCAATACCTTGGCCACCTCATGCGAAGCATTGACTCACTGGAAAAGACCCTGATGCTGGGAGGAACTGAGGGCAGGAGGAGAAGGGGAAAATAGAGGATGAGATGGCTGGATGGCATCAGCGACTCGATGGGCATGAGTTTGAGTTAACTCCGGGAGTTGGTGATGGACAGGGAGGTCTGGCATGCTGCAATTCATGAGCTTGCAAAGAGTCGGACACAACTGAGCAACTGAACTGAACTGAACTGAGGGCTCAGCAATATAAAATATGGGCATAAAGCATAATGGAAGCATTTGAAAAATAGCCTTTGTTATGTTGAAAATGGAAAGTAAGACTACTTAAAATAATCCAAGATTTTAAAATCTGTTCAGCAGATGATAGATTTTGGAATTGTGAGATTTTATAAAATAGGATTTCTTAATAAGCAAAATAAAATACAGAAATATTTCCCCTAATTGCCGTTGGTAAGTAGAGTAAGGAAAGAAAATGGGCTATTGTTTGTCAAATTCTGGTGTTTTATAATTGACATTATAAATGTATAGCCTTTCAAAATAGAGTAATATATGCAGACGTTGGGCTGATTCTTTACAGATTAAATCATACTTAGAAGTTTAATTTTTTCAAATCTGGTTTTTGGTACAGCTTTCTCTTTCTTCCAAAGTAGAGAGTTAGCCACTCTGTCAACTTTCAGTTTGAGGAAGGTGTTAGAGTTAATCAGGATATCTCCACTTATTCCCTTTTGTTCACTGATAATCTGTAAAAACCTATCTGTGAAGCTCTCTAAAGAGCTGAAGTGTTTATCTGACCAGCTAGGAAAAAAATCACCAACAATTTAGGAGCACCAACAATGAATTAGCAGATAAACTGACAAAGGAAAAATGATTTTCTGCTTTTCAAATGATAATTTTAGGAGAAAATGGAAAGAGAAGAATTTTTTTTTTAAATTATTTAAATGACCACTATAGTGGAATTTGGAGAAGGCAATGGCAACCCACTCCAGTACTCTTGCCTGGGAAATCCTATGGACGGAGGAGCCTGGTGGACTACAGTCCATGGTGTCTCGAGGAGTCAGACACAACTAAGTGGCTTCACTTTCACTTTTCACTTTCTTGCATTGGAGAAGGAAATGGCAACCCACTCCGGTATTCTTGCCTGGAGAATCCCAGGGACAGAGGATCCTGGTGGGCTGCCGTCTATGGGGTTGCATAGAGTCGGACACGACTGATGCAACTTAGCAGCAGCAGCAGCAGCAGCAGCATAGTGGAATTTAATTTCCTTAATCTCACAACTCTGGTTTCCTAGTTTCTTTCAAGAATGACAAATGAATACAAGTGGTTTTTAGCATTTCTAATTTACATTAATTTGGACAAATATTGACAGTTTATAGTGAACAGTGCTGGTATTTATGGTCTCCAAAGGAGAAAATTTCACTTTGGGACCCAAAAGAAGTGGTCTCAGTTGCTCAGAGCTTTGTGTAACAATGTTTACTCGAGTGAAAAGGATAGAGAAAACCTCCAGCAGAAGGCAGGGGAAGCGGGCAGGAGAGCACCTACCCTCACTGGTGTAAGCAAGGCATTGTGTGTTTCTCAGCTGGCTGCTGAGAATGGATAAAAAGAATACTTCAAGGTGGAAAGAGTTCCAAGAGACCCTTTCCCAAGGCATACCTCCTGAGATAATTTCAGCACAAGATTAGCCAGGGAGATCTGGTCCCCTTCCAGGCAAAGTCTCTGGGCGAGATGCTGTGTAATGGGGCGGGGTGGAGGAGTTTGTTCGGGGGGTGCAAGGGTGGGGCAGGAAAAAGTCTTGAGAAACAGGTTCCCAGGTAAGATTTGTTGCAATTATGCTTGTTAACATAGAGCAGAAGCAAAGTATTTGAATGAGTAAGACATTGTCTCCCTGTGTAATTATCAGCTCCAGACAAGAAGAAAGGCCCAGCTCTCAGGCAAGATACATTGTTGCACAAGGCTTAAGGAAAGCCTGTGCAGAATGCTCACCTCTTCCTTAGAGGTCCCTGGAAGCCCTGCCTAAGTTAATTCTCTCAATATCAAATATTTTGCAGTCATTTCTTGATTATTTTATTTGATTATTTTTAACTTTGTATACATCATTAGTAAATTAATTATGCATATTGGTTTTATTTGTGTACATTTTACTGTATTTCTTGGCCAGACTAACACTCCCATAAAAAGCAAAGATTGGCTTCCCAGCTTCAAGAAATCTCTGTGATGACAGGCAAGGGAGCTTGGTTACCACTTTTGAGTCACATAGGCAATTTCCCCTTGATCTATACTTTTAAATTTTGGGCAGACCCTTGAAAATCTGAAACTCTGGAGATGAAACATCTAGGCAGAAAAGGGTTTACAATCCTTGAGATTCAGTATTCTCACATTTAGTATCTCTCAATGCCTCTTCTCATCGATGTAAAAGCATTGGCTTAATTTGCAGAGCTGAGGACATCATTAACTGTACCTTCAAATAAAGCATCTCAAAAAAAAAAAAAAAGAAAGAAAAGAAAGAGTTCTGAGGCAGGAAATTTATAACACTCTGAAAACTGGAAACTTTTAACTTTTTCCAACATTATTTCAAAGTTCAAAATCAAAAGTGAACTCAGACTTTAATAAAAAAAAATGTTTGTTCATGGAACATGATTTCCCACAAACCTCTCCTTAATTATTATTTTATAAGTTGTATTTTTCATTGGGCAGGATGTCATTAAAAAACCCTTGGAGAATTTACTAGCACTGTCATAGTGATCCTGTTTGAACTTTTAAAATTTAAAGCTTGCATGCACACTTCACTTCACAGTTATATGAGATATATAAACTCATAATTGTATATATGATGATGAATTCCACCATAAATGTAGGCACTTGCTTATATAATACCAGTGTCCACTCAATGGAAAATTGCCATTTTTCCTATTGAGGAATATTCACATGTTCAAATTCACATCTGTCCCTTTTATTTTCCCCCAATAACCACTGCTACTACCTTGTTCAGATAGTATTTCTTTCTTGGATAGGTACAAAGTTTCCCAACTCTTGAAAACATACTACACATTCTTTATCCTGAACTTAGAATGAGCTTATAAAATACATATTTGATTATGTCATTCATTCCCTTACTTAAAACTCTGTCACACTTATGTGTTGCTGGGATAATGTCCAAACTCTTTATAAAGCCAGCAAGTCCTTAATGAAACAGTCCCTTGTAAGTGCTTGAGCCCTTGAGCATAAGGACTGTCATCTAACTGTTTGTATCGCTGGTGTCGAGTAAGGTGTCTAGCATCCTAAACACAACTCAGGATGTAATGTTCAATGGTGAAAAGTCTGTTGAATGTGTCATGCAAGTAGAATCATTTTATCTGGTGCAATTCTAAATGTAGTGTTCTCCATCATTTGAAAAATATCCTCTAGCAACTTATTTGTCTCTTAAAAATGACATTTCTTAAAAATAAGTTTTTTCTTTGTTTTTTATATACCACTAACTCCTGTGGATTTATTGAAATCTCCCTGTGGTGTTTTCATTACAGATATAGACTATGTTTGTAACTGATTTTCTAAAAATTGTAACATCCATACTTAGTAAAATCCAAAGTTAATCAACATCTTTATATCTTCCAAACAATATAAATATACAAGAACATTTTAATTCATGTTTCTCTGCACCCAATTTATATGCTCAATTTATAGTCTTGTATTTTATATTTCTTTTTTCTTTTAACCCCAGAAATTTGACATTACACTTATGACTTTTAATAGTCATTATTAGTTTAATATAATTACCCATATAATTACCAAATTCTGTACTTGCCATTCCATCTTGTTTATTAATAGTGGAATTATTTTGGTTTTGTTCCTGATATACACCTATTAGCAGTCTCTGTAGAAAAATTCTGTTGCTGATAAAATTTATAAGTTATGGTAGCTCTAAGAGTGTCTTCATTTTGGCCTTGTTCTTGAAAGATATTTGTAGTAGACATACAATTTAAGATTGAGAGTTACATTTTCTCAGTTCATTGGGAGTGTGTTCATTGGGAGTGTTAGTCTTCTGGATTCCATTGTTGCTATTAAAAAGTCAAACATCAATCTAATTAGTATTTACTTGACAAAGATCTTCCCTTCCTCTCTGGTACCTTTAATGGCACTCTAATTTTATTTTTTTATAGATTGTATTTTTGTTTTTTTTGAAGATATATTAAACATATTTATTTTCCATTTTGTGATCATTCCAGTGTCTGAAGTTCTTATTGTTTCTGCTTTCTACAGTTACTACTGTCTTCTATTCATTCTGAATTCTTTTCCCATATATTTCATATTTTATTGTGGTTTCAAATTTCTTGGACTTTTATTTGTAATTATTCTTTTATGACTGTGTTAAAGTTAGTTTCTTCCCCAAAATTTGTCTTTGAATCTGATAGATACCTGAAGGCAATACAAATCTCAGACATCTTTTCACCCTAAGGATTTTCAGATCATATAATACACCAAATTCAGGTGATATTTCCTCAGGAATTCATATGATACATTCAGACTTAAGGGGACTTTCTTGTTTTTATTCTTCAATTTCCCTTCTATTCAGAATAAAAGTCAAAATTAGCTATTATGTTTTCAATATGTGTAGTTTATTTTTGTTTACTTTTAGGGACCCTAGTTTTACACAAAATGTATTTTGTGTGTAAAAATCTTTTTAGATTATACTTTCAGCCCTGCCATTTTCTGTTGTACTGTCATCAGTGAGAAGCTCATTGTCACTAGAGTTTGAAAGAAACCTTAGGAAAGCTGACCTCAGTATGAGCCTCTCTCTCAGACTTTCCACTTTTATTTTGTTTTGAGGCCTCCGAGTGTTTACTTTTAAATTTCTCCTTACCTTAGCAAAGCTTTTAAAATGGCTTGTGTTTATATCTTTCAGCCAGGATTATTTGTTGTTTTTATCAGGAGGTTTATTTAGGTTATCTCTTTAGTCATGCTTCAGGAAACAGAATTTTCTCCTGGATGTGTTCCTGTATAAATCTTTTGCCCATCTTTGTGAAACTCCCAATGACAAGAACAATTTCTTTAGAAAATGGACATTTTCTAATCTAGAATTCATTTGCTTTCTTTGTTTATTCTGATACAGTTCACAAAAGAAACAAACAAGCAAAAAAACCCTAAATTTCCATTCCTTGGGCTTCCACTGTTGAACTTCCACTACCCCTTCCACTATAGGAGTTTCTCATTATCTTCCTTAATTCTGACTCAGCTTTTTTACTGGATCACTCTTTTCTGTCCATTCTTTTATTGTTCCCATGTGTGTTGGTTAATTTTATGTGTTCTCCTGGTTGGGCTGTAGTACCCAGTTGCTAGGTCAAACACCAGTCTAGAAGTTGCTGCTGCTGCTGCTGCTAAGTCACTTCAGTCGTGTCCGACTCTGTGCGACCCCACAGACAGGAGCCCACCAGGCTCCTCTGTCCCCAGGATTCTCCAGGCAAGAACACTGGAGTGGGTTGCCATTGCCTCCTCCAATGCATGAAAGTGAAAAGTGAAAGTGAAGTAGCTCAGTCGTGTCCGACTCTTCGACACCCCATGGACCGCAGCCTCCCAGGCTCTTTGGTCCATGGGATTTTCCAGGCAAGCGTACTGGAGTGAGTTGCCATTTCCTTCTCGTCTGGAGGTTACT
Source organism: Odocoileus virginianus (assembly GCF_023699985.2). Lineage (NCBI taxonomy): Eukaryota > Metazoa > Chordata > Mammalia > Artiodactyla > Cervidae > Odocoileus > Odocoileus virginianus. Next base: position 32,684,630 of record NC_069675.1, on the reverse strand, counting down.
GTGAAGGTATTTTAAAAATGTGGTTAACATTTCAATTAGCAGAATTTTTATAAACTAGATTGCCTTTCATATTGTGGATTGGCTGCATCCAATCAGCTGATGGCCTTAAAAAACTGAGATCTCCCTAAAAGGAAGGAGTTCTGCCTCCAGACTGCCTTCATACTCACTTTAGACTTAGGACAGCAATATAACGTCATGCCAGAGTCTCTAGCCTGAAGGTCAGCCCTGCAAATCTCAGACTAGCCTGTACAGTCATGTCAGTTTGTAAAAGTCAATCTCTCTGCTGTCTCTCATATACGTGTGTGTATGCATATATATATGCATGCGTATATATATATATATGAACCTATAAATAATGATATGATGGGATTTTTATACATATACACATATACATATGCAAACTATACAAATACATATACTAATTAAAGAAATATAACTTATACATATATAAATGTGTGTATGTACATACCTGGAGATATAAAAATGTATCTGTGTATACACATATGCATTTAATGTGTATGTGTATATATAAGTATATATGGTGGGGCAGGGAATGGTGTTTGGACTTCTGGGATTCTCTAGGCTTTGGGGATTCTCTGGCTCCAAACGTGTAGTATCCTTCAAGGAAAGGGAAGAATGACTCCAAAGGCAGTTGAGGACCATCAGGGCTTCCGCTGGCCCAGAGGGCATAGCCCCATGGCAGGACTGTCTCCTCCTCAGGTCCTTAGAGTAGGGTCAGCTCCTCAGTTCCAGAGAGCTGGCTGCCAGAGGCTGGGGTAGCACCAGGGACAGAGCATCTGGACAGAGATATTTTTTCTCATGCCTTAAAAGCTAGTGTAGTTTACCCTGCTGGATTTCAGACTTGCTTTCTGAAACTCGCCCTTTTTTTTCATTTCCCCTTTGAAGTGGAAAGGGGGCCCTTTTGTGCTGGTCCATCATTGTGTTTTGGAAGCAGGTAGCTTATTTTATGGTTTTACAATTCTCAACTAGAAATACATTTTGCTTCAGGATGAATCATACCTCACCTATATGTGACTTATATGATGGTTAGGAGGTATTTTGTACAGAGATGACATTGGAATTTGTTAAGATTTTCCAAGATGCTGGAATATGATGAAATATGTGAAAAGGACACTAATGGGGGCAGGGCAGAGGGTGGAGTATTATGAGATGAATTATGTTCCTAAAAATTTTATACATCAAAAATAATGTAGTATCTCAGAAAGTGACTTTACTTGAAATATGATCTTTACAGAGGTAATTAAGTTAAAATGAGATAATTACCAATAGTCCTAATCCATTATGACTTGTATCATTATAAAAAGAATATACGTGGACCCAGAGATACAGGATAAATCATGTGAAGAGAAATACTGGTAAGATGGCCACCTATAAGTCAAGGAGAAAGGCCTGAAACAGAGCATTCCTTGCTAATCCTCAGTAAGAACTATCTCTGCTGACACTTTGACTTTGAACTTTTCTAGTCTCCCAAACTATGAAATACATTTCTGTGGTTTAATTCAACCAGGTTGTGATACTTTTTTTATAGGAGCTTTTGCAAACTGATACACCAGAGCTCTAACCACAGCCCCTTTACTTTCTCTGTTTATCCAATATTTTCAGAAAAACTTGTTTCTCCTAAGGCTTATGACTTCTGAGTTTGTTGTCTTATGCATAAATTGTCATTAGTATCTATTGTCAAGTTCCAGTTATTTAAATGCTTATTAAGCACTTCTACCTGCAAGTATCATCAAATTGTGTCTAAATAAAATGGTCCCCCCTAATCATTTTTTTTTTATTATTCATCTTGTTTAAGATCTTTTTATTCAGTGCTTCAGGGTCACATTCAGCTTTTCCCTCTGCATCATTCCCTTGTTTAATTGATCCCAAAGACAGCTCTCAACAATTCTACCTTAATACCTCTTCTATCCTTAGTGTAGCTTCTCAGTGTAGCATTTTATAGTATCTTAAACTAGGAAGCAGCACATTATAACATTATCTAGATTTAAATTTGAATTACAGATGTCAGAGGAATTGCTTAAACTTTGAGTTGCTGTTTCTTTATAAACATAGCTTTTTCTAAAATTTAAGTCTGATCATGCCAATTTCCTAATTAAAAAGTAAAATTAAAAAAAAAGCAAAAAACTTCCTTTACCTAAAGAAGATATTTAAACTTCTTAGTATAGCAAATCCATTTCTTTTCAAAATTATTTCTTCTGCCTATTCCTCTAGTCTCTCTACTTTCTGCTTGCAATCTATGCACTATTAACACTATTATTATTTTCCTAAAAATATTTTATATTTATGTCTTTATGTATTCTCTTTGCTCTCAATGTCTTCTGCTAGCTTAGCTGCTTGGCAAAACTCTTCTTACACTTTTAAGGTCAGAGACAGGGATTCTCTCTTCTGGGAAATGGTTTCTGAACTCCTATACTTATTCATTTATCTGATCTTTGTAAACAGTGGCCAGCAGTATCTGCTAGAATATGTATTGTATTACATTTACTTATTTGCATATATTTATATTTTGTGAATATGTTTATCCTTTGCTGACAAAGGTTTGTCTAGTCAAAGCTGTGGTTTTTCTAGTAGTCATGTATGGATATAAGAGCTGGACAACAAAGAAAGCTGAGTACCAAAGAATTGATGCTTTTGAACTGTGGTGTTGGAAAAGATTCTTGAGAGTCCCTTGGACTCCAAGGAGATCAAACCAGTCAATCCTAAAAGAAGTCAGTCCTGAATAGTCTTTGGAAGGACTGATGCTTAAGCTGAAGCGCCAATGCTTTGGCCACCTGATGTGGAGAACTGACACCTTAGAAAAGACCCTGATGCTGGGAAAGATTGAAGACAGGAGGAGAAGGGATGACAGAGAATGAGATGGTTGGATGGCATCACTGACCAGATGGACATGAGTTTGAGTAAACTCCAGGCATTGGTGATGGATAGGGAAGCCTGGCATTCTGCAGTCCATGGGGTCACAAAGAGTCAGACACGACTGAGAGACTGAACTGAACTGAACTGACCTTTTGTGAAATTGTGGATTTCTTGAATATAAGGATTGTGTTATTTTCATTTTGTTCCCAAAGTGTGGACATTTTCTGCTGCCACTTAAATTCAGTAATTTCTCATTACGTGAGTGAATGAACATAGTAGTTGATTACAAACTAGATGATTCTGGTTCGGCCATATCAAATGAAAAGTCTTCTAGAGGACTTAGGAAGAAACTAAATGTTGGACAAACTATAATTTATCATTATTTTGGTAAATTATATGACATTTTTGTAAGATGCAAATTAAAATTTAAATCATAACCATATAAGTGATGGTAGTTAAATTATACATATGAATATAGGTCTATATTAATTATAATTCAAACATTTACTCCTTGATCATGCTGAGAAAATAACCAAGGATTTATCATTCCTTTATTATGTACATTTTTTCCAGAAAAAGAATATAATTATATCTCATTAATTTATTGTTAAGACTTGCTGACCTAGATGTTATTTATTTTTTGCATAATCACTATATCAATTGTGGAGTCATATGTTTTCATTTTAAAATTCAACTTTTATCATTTCCATCTCCAAAATGAAGAGTTTTCCCTATAATCCCCAAAATATAGCTGCATTCACAATTCCAGCTCTGTTATCAAATGGGTGTATTTCTTGAATGGTGGTTTAGTCACTAAGTCAAGTCCAACTCATGTGATCCCATGGACTGTGGCCCACCAGACTCCTCTGTCCTTGGAATTTTCCAGGCAAGAATACTGGGGTGGGTTGCCTTTTCCTTCTCCAATTCCTTGAGTAATTCAGAGTAATTCTGGTTGCCTCATTTATAAAATGAGAATAATAATGTTTATGTTTGCTACCTCCCAATATTGTTGTGAAATGTCATGAGACAATAAATATGTTGAAACACAGGAAGTGTGAGAAAACACTTTAAATTATTTCAAGCAGCTTTTACGGCTACATTTTTCAGCTTCAATGGAAGTATGTTGTGCTTCCCTTTGATTAATGATTTATAAAAAAAAAATCAGTGTTTATTATCATTGTTTTTGGGCTTCCCAAGTAGCTCAAACAGTAAAGAATATATCTGCAATGTGGGAGACCTGGGATCGATCTCCATGTTGGCAAGATCCTCTGGAGAAGGGTATGGCCACCCACTCCATTATTCTTGCCTGGAGAATTCCATGGACAGAGGAGCCTGGTGAGCTACAGAGCTACATTCCATGGGGTCACAAAGAGTTGGACACAGCAGGGCAACTAGCATACATACACACATCATTGTTTTTAGCCATGTGATGTTCTATAACAGATAAGATTGGAAAAAAGAACTTCTGTCTTTTTAATTTATCAGTCAGATGACATTAAATTACCACGTGAATTTCAATTTCATAATTTGATTTCCATGCCATCATCTGTAACAGTGCAAAGATAATTGTAATGGGACAGTCATGAATGTAAGCTGTGATGAATTAGGTCTAAATATTTCTGATATCATAGGTCCCCAGATAAATTATTTTGATGTTACATAGTTATCTAACATTTTTGGATTCTAGAATGTTTTATTGCGTGTCAAACCAAACCTTCTGTTCTTCATAAAGCATAGAGTTGCTTTGGCTGAAAGTGATCCATTCCAGAATTCAGATACTATATACCACCAATGAGATAGGTGTAGGGAAGTTCACTGAAGCTTGCTAAATGCTATCATCTTCAATTACCTTCCAATTTTTAGAGTGTCTTAAGAAAACCTGATTCTTCCTCTTTCTAAAAGCGCCTGCACCAGCGTCATGAGTCATAGATGGACCGTTCTGTCAATGCATTTTCTTCTTCTTCTCAGTTGGAATCCATTTGGTCAGTGCGAGCTGTCAGCTTAGATCTAACTCTTTCTGCATTTCTGAACATGTGGAGCAGTTGAGTCCCTGAGCACACTACAAAGCTGTGGTTCTGGCCTTGATGTTTTAAGAAGTTTTCTTTTCTTCCAAGTGGAGGGACTATGATAGTTAAAATGATCATGGTTCCTGTGTTGCTTATTCTTCATAATTTTCCAACTAGCTCTAAAAGAGCTAGTTATATATTTGATAGAATAATATTTGCTTACTTAACAATTTTGTTAACTGCTTTTGGACATACCTGTTCATTCACAATCTGGCCATTCTTTGCTTTACTAATAGCTAAATTTGGCTGAGATTGATTTTATGTGCATATTAATTGCTCAAATTAAAAATGAATAAATCATTTAAAGTTCCTTTTTTGGGATTTGGGATCAAGTACTAAGTGAACAATTCTTTTTATGAATTTTGAATTAACCATAATATATTTGGCTTTTCTTTTTTTTTTTTTTTTGGTTGGAAGTACAGGGCAGCATATCAGAAGGTGTAATGGGTTCTATCAAAATGCTGACCTAATTTAAGCATTAATCATACTAAATAATCTACAGATCATTGTGCCACCTCTAATGGTTAAATTTACTGATCACTTGTTTTTAATTAAATTGTTCACCAAGCCTATATATAATTGATACTATTTCTACTTCCAATTTTATCACTTTGAAAATTATAAAAATGTTTTTGTTTGGAATTCACATTAAAAGCTTGCTAATACTTTAGGATGATCTATGAGAGTAGTCAAGGATAAATTTGAGAATATTTATTGAAAATTTTAGTTGCTAACAAAACGATCTTGAATTTAGTACTATAAATAGTTGGAAACCAGAGGAAACATTTGAAGAAAGGGTAAATTGGAGTACATGAGCTTTTATCCCAAGTTTATTGAGATACAACTAGCATATAACATTGTGTAAGTTTACAGTGTATGTATGATATGATGATGTGACACTATAATTAGTATGAAATAATTACCACTACCATTTGTGTATTTGTATATGGTAAAAGCATTTAAGATCTGCTCTCAGCAACTTTGTAGTATATAAAACAATAATTTAACCATAGTCATCATACTGTGTATTATATCCCTAGAATTTATTCCACTTGTATCTGGAAGTATGAGCCCTTTGACCAACACCTCCCCATCCTCCATTCCATGGAAGCCACCATTCTATTCTTTCTTTTTATAAGTTTGGCTCTTTTAGATTCCACATAGGGTTGAGATCATAGAGTATTTGCCTTTGTCTGACATGTTTCACTTAGTATAATTTCTAGGAGAACTTTTTAAAATTGGTAATGTATACATATATATCCAAGTTAATTGAATAGCTTGCACATAAGTTCACAAATGTACTGGCAAAAACAAACAAGTAGCTTATAGTATACACATGGAGGGACCCAAGGGATCATGGGAAGAATATTCAGCAACTGTCAGAGCCTTGGCCACAGCCTGAGATTTCTGCAATTTTAAGAATCAAAAATTGCTGCATAAACTGGAGGTTGATTGAGAATCACCAAGGATGCTGGGAGCACTGAGAGATATGGGAAACCCTTAAGAGAGGTTATCTATACATCAATAACTAACTTAATCTGGAAATATATAACCTACACAAAGGATATCTTTAATTCCTGATTAAAGTATATTTTTTATTAAGACTCTGTTCATTCTTTTTCAACCTTTATTCATTGAACCAATATCTATTGATTGCTTACTGTGTTATGGGCAGTTTGAGGCATTCTGTAAATAGTGTAAGTTAGATAGAAAAGTCCTCTTCCCTCATGAGACTTAGGTTGTTGTAAGATGGGTGGTGGGTGAGGGAAATGGAAATTGGAAATTTCCAATCCATTTGGAAATCATGGAGAGTGAGTTTTACTGCTTTGCTACTTTATATTAATTTGCATGTCTGTTGTTACTTGCTTGTATACTCAAATGCTAGAGCTTCCCATGTGGCTCAGTGGCAAAGAATCTGCCAGCAAATATAGGAGATGTGGGATCAATCCCTGGATCAGAACAATACCCTGGAGGAGGAAATGGCAACCCATTCCAGTATTCTTGCCTGGCAAATCTCATGGACAGGGAAACCTATCAGGGCTAAGATTCGTAGAGTTACAAAAGAGTCAGACACTAATTAGCAACACTGCTCAGATGCTACCACATTTTATACATTCCATCTTTTCTCATGCTCTTGATATGTATTTGTTATTGAGTCAAGTGACAGAATAAAGGGAGAATAAGTTGAGGGAAGAATGGAACATGAGGAAGGGAGACTGTGACAATAGACAACATGATGGTTTTGGTTTCATTAGTAATTTTTTACTTTTAAAAATTTAAACTAGTGGAAATTTTAGTGCCATGTAATCTTAAATGGACAACTATATTGAAGTTGATGAAGGTGAAATAGGAGAATGAAAAAGCTGGCTTAAAACTCAACATTCAAAAATCTAATATCATGGCACCCGGGCCCATCACTTCATGGCAAAGAGAAGAGGGAAAAGTGAAAGCAGTGACAGATTTTATTTTCTTGGGCTTCAAAATCACTGTGGATGATGACTGCAGTCATAAAATAAAGAGATGCTTGTTCCTTGGAGGGAAAGCTATGACAAACCTAGACAGTGTATTAAAAAAAAACAGGGACATCACTTTCCTGACAAAGGTCAATATACTCAAAGCTGTAGTTTTTAAAGTAGTTGTGTACAGATGTGAGAGTTGGACCATAGAGAAGGCTGAGTGCTGAAGAATTGATGCTTTTGAATTGCGGTGCTGGAGACCACTCTTGAGAGTCCCTTGGACTGCAAGGAGATCAAACCAGTTGATCCTAAAGGAAATCAACCCTGAATATTCATTGGAAGGACTGATGCTAAAGTTGAAGCTCCAATACTTTGGACACTTTTGTGAAGAGGCAACTCACTAGAAAAGACTCTTATGCTGGGAAAGATTGAAGGCAAAAAGAGAAGGGGGCAGCAGAGGATGAGATGATTAGATGGTATCACTGCGTCAGTGACATGAATTTGAACAAGCTTTAGGAGATGGTGAAGGACAGGAGAGCCTGGCATGCTGCAGTCCATGGGGTTGCAAAGAGTTGGGTACAACTTAGCAACTGAACAACAACAACATATTACACTTAGGTTGAATGATGTCTATGGTCAGTAAATATGATGCTTAGAAAATTTGCCAAATCATGAGGAAAACAGTAGGATTAGATAATATTTTAAGTGGAAAGAATACTATGTGAATTTTGAAACAACATTTATGCTATTTTAAAATTGCATTATGAATTGTATCTGACTTTTTCCCAATTATGTATAAAAACAATTAACTGCTATTTTTTAAAAAAAACTGTGTGTGTGTGTGTATATATGTGTGTTTGAAATAAGTGAGCTGTATTTTAAGTACAAAAGATATGACAGTATTTTCAGATACAAGTACCCAAAAATTCTATTTCAGAAAGATACAAAGCTGCAAAATAGTACACTGAATGACAAAAAAAAAAATGTGCCCTTTTACATTATGGATGATCTCATTATCAGTGTGAAAAGTATTAGTAATCAGTACTTCTGAAACATATTCACTTTTATTTCTTTTCCCTTATTATTATGACTGCAGAAATACTACTAGAGATCACAAAGCTATAATGAATGTTAGAATAGATCTAATCTATATTTAAATCATGCCATAATGAATTTAGATATAAAAATATGTCTTTGATAGGTAATTTTTATCACAGATCTTTAATAATAGTTTTCTACCAATTTCTATGACAAATCTGAATATACGTAAATCTTCTTTCTTACTTATGCTTCACTACTTTATTCTGTTTTGCATACCTATTATTACTTGTTTGTATTCTCAAATGCTGCTACATTTTAATAAATTCTATTTTTTCTCATGTTTTAATATGTATTTGTTGTATTCTGTCTCCAGTGTCCCTTGTTTACAAGATATTTCAGTGTGACTCTTTTGGTTTATTAATATTTTACATGCATAAATCAAGCCATACAGATTATTTTGTTTTTCAATCTGCTCCATGACATGAAGAAATGTCTTTTTTTAAAATTATTATTAGAGTATAATTGCTCTAGAATTTTGCGTTAGTTTCTGCTGCACAATAAAATGAATCAACTATATGTATACACACACCCCTCCCTGGTTAGCCTCCCTCCCACCTCCACGTTCCATCCCACTCTAGGTCATCACTGAACTGAGCTCCCTGAACTACACAACAGCTTCCCGTTAGCTGCCTGTTTACACACAATAGGGTATGTATGTCAGTGCTGCTCTCCCACTTCATCCCACTCTCCCTTCCCCCAGCTGTGTCCACATGTCCATCTCCTACATCTGCATCTCTATTCCTGCCCTGCAAATAGGTTTATCTGTACCATTTTTCTAAATCCCATGTATAAGCATTAATTTTTTCTTTCTTTCTGACTTTCTTCACTCTGTATGACAGACTCTAGGTCCATCACTACAATTGACCCAGTTTCATTCTTTTTTATGGCTGAGTAAAGAAGAAATGCCTTATGAGATAAGGCTGCTAGAAGATAATCATCTTAATGAGTTACTGCTTTCAAGAAACAGTAATAGTCATTAGATACATATTTCCTGTAAACCCAGGGCAACAATATTTACCTGGAAAGCAATTTTCTATTTCATTCTTCCCACTGCCACTTTGAAGTCATCATCATGTTATAGCAGTTCTAGCTTTGCCAGTTTACCAAATCCAAAGCTACTTTCACAAGCAGTAGGAACGTCTGTGAAAACATGAATTAAGAGTACCTCAGGAGGGATCCTGTTGTATCATTACAGTTTAGTTCAAATTACACAATGTGACAGTATCATAATACCATGATAGAAGGTGCTACATTTCTTTGATTAAAAAGAAGAAACAAATAGGAAACTTTGACTTTTGACTGATACAGCAAAACAGTTGATACATTAATAACTATTTTTGATTGAGGTGGAAAACTAGTTAATCTAAAATTTAATAAGTTTATAGATGTATACTATAAACTGAGCCAGAGTTTAATTAATCCAAATACAGATATGAAATGCATGATTATCTCATCCCTTAAAATGTTATTTGCTTTCCATTGACTCCAGAAATCCAAGCATATATGGGCATTTCTGTTGATCTTAAGTTTAATTTTAAAACACCATCACTAAAAGAGCCTCAAGAGAGCAGCATATCATTTTGATAAGAAATCCCCCCAGGAATGCAATTACATAGCACTAGCCATTTACAAATTACACTACTGATTATATAGACAAAACATTAAGCTGAAATAAGTGCTTCTGTGCTAGCATCAAAAGGTGAGTTGGAAAATTTGGAAGATGGACCTTGGTTTTCCCCATTTTACTGTCAGCTGGATATGTGCACCTTATATTTGGTGGTGTGATTTTTCTCCAGCTAGTTCAGTATTTTTAAAAATTGAGCCATAATTTTCTTTCTCTCATAAAATTATCAAGATATTGAAAAAAATAATTGGATCAAAGTTGAAAGATTATGTTTAAAATCAAGATAGTTACATATGTGTTGAGTTAGCCAAAACTGTTTTTGTTTTTCCTTATAAGATGGCTTTAGTAGCACTTAGGTGTCTTTAATTTATTTGAAACAAATTTGTGAGATTGTGTCGTGACAGCTGTTATATCAGCATGCATTGAAAAAAAAGCTTCAAAATTGATGATTTTTATGTAGCCATTTTGATATTGAAGATGAAAGAAGCAACATTTTATGCATATTATACTTTATTGTTTCAAGAAAGGTTAAAAACACAACTGAAACACACATACACACACACACAATATTTGTGCAGTGTGTGGGGAAGGTGCTGTGATTGACTGGGCACATAAAAAGTGGTCTGCAAAATTTTGTGCTGGAGATTTCTCACTGGTCATTCCTCTGTGATCAGGTAGATTAAGATCGAATCAAGACATTGATTAAGAGCTATCAACATTATACCACATGTGAGGTAGCCAACTCAAATTATCTAAGTCAAGCACTGAAACTCATTTGCACCAGCTTGGTTATGTTAATCGCTTTGATATTTCAGTTCCACAAAAGTTAAGTGAAAACAAACAAACAAACAAAAAGAATAATTTCGACAAGTACTACTCTAAATTATACCAGCTCTGTGTCCAAAATTAGTCAACAGAAAAGACACAATCTTCCATCAGGGTAGCACAAGACAACATATCTCTCTGATGACCAGGCAAAAGCTGTTATGTATGGATGTGAGAGTTGGACCATGAAAAGAGCTCAGCTGAGAGCTGAGTGCCAAAGAATTGATGCTTTTGAACTGTGGTGTTGGAGAAGACTCTTGAGAGTCCCTTGAACAGCAAGGAGATCAAACCAGTCAATCTAAAGGAAACCAATCCTGAATATTCATTGGAAGTACTGATGCCAAAGCTGAATCTCCAATACTTTGGCCACCTGATGCAAAGAACTGACTCATTTGAAAAGACCCTGATGCTGGGAAAGAGTGAAGGGGGGAGGAGGAGGGGACGACAGAGAATGAGACGGTTGGATGGCATCAGCAACTCAATGGACATGAATTTGACCAAGCTCCGAGAGTTGATGATGGGTAGGGAAGCCTGCTGCAGTCCACGGGGCTGCAAAGAGTCAGACATGACTCAGCAACTGAGCTGAACTGAAAAACTGTTACAGTTTGGCTAGGAATTTCTGACTCATCTGCTGTATTCACCAGCCACTGCATCTTTGGATTTCCATTTATTTCAGTCCTTGCAATATTATTTTAATGGAAAAAAAGAGTACCAATTCCCTGAAAGACTGTAAAAGGCATCTGGAACAGTTCTTTGCTCAAAAAGATAAAAATTTTGGGAAGATGGAATTGTGAAGTTGCTTGAAAAATGGCAGAAGGTAGTGGAACAAAATGATGAGTGAATTGTTGAATTAAGTTATTGGTGAAAATGAAAATTGTGTCTTTTATTTTTACTTTAAAAAAAGAACTTTTTGGCCAACCCAATAGCATGTATGCAGCTGTTAGATATTTAGAAAATTATTTAGAAATATCTATTCATGACCCTATCTTGTTTACTTACTATGTATTTAGCATTGTGCAGGTACAACTGCAGTATAGAAGAAATGACTGAAAAAATAAGAAAACAATGGATAATGCAAATCTTGAGTTAAACTAATCAAACAGACCCTGAAAGGATTAAATTCTCCTCCATACACACCCAATATAATCCTTTAACCTTTGTGATACAATGTAGTTTTTTTTGTTATACAACCAAACTTTAGCCATGTCTACTGACACTGGGTTGTGGTAAAGAATCTGTACAGTGTTTATTGTAAGACAAAAGACAAAGTCACCTAATGCTCAAAAAATTTGAACTCCCTGATGGGTTTCAAGAAGGTTTACAAGGTGAGGGAGGGAAGTCACAGGGTATGTGATCAGCTCATGAACATTTCTCTCATTTGTTGATGGTAGAGTAACAAGGCAGTGACACAGGGGTTAATGTTATCAATCATCAGACTCCAGTAGGTCTAGGGGCTAAATGTGCCTTGTGATTTGGGGGAAAGGGATTAACATCTGTAAAACAAATTAGGAAATGTGCATGCTGTTATCTAAGTACTTCACTTCAGTTCAGTTCAGTCATGTAAAACTCTCTGCGATCCCATGGACTGCAGCATGCCAGGCTTCTCTGTTCGTAACCAACTCACAGAGCTTGCTCAAACTCATGTCCATTGAGTTGGTGATATCATCCAACCATGTCATCCTCTGTTGTCCCCTTCTCCTCCTGCTTTCTATCTTTCCCAGCATCAGGATCTTTTCAAATGAGTCAGTTCTTCACATTAGGTGGCCAAAGTATTGAAGTTTCAGCTTTAGCATCAGTTGTTCCAATGGATATTCAGGACTGATTTCCTCTAGGATTGACTGGTTTAATCTTCTTGCAGTCCAAGGGATTCTCAAGAGTCTTCTCCAATACCACAGTTCAAAAGCATTGTTTCATGTCAATGTATGGCAAAAACCACTAAAACACCTCTGAAATGAAAGCCTGGAGTGTTTTTAAGCAGTGAACTGAGCTAGTGTAAAAGTTCTTAAGTATGTTGAGGAGGGTGGACAGAAATTGATCAATGTAATTAAGTGTTCTATGCTTGCAAATTGATATTTACTGGAGTTAGACTCCTCCCTCAAACACATACACACCACAGGTGTGTATCTAGAAGAAGGACACTGTCTTCCTTGATGGTTATATTTCAAAGGATGGCTCCCAAGTCTTTTTTTTTTTTTAATTTATTTTTATATTGTAGGATAATTGTTTTACAGAATTTTGTTGTTTTTTTGTCAAACCTCAACATGAATCAGCCTAGGTATACATATATCACCTCCCTTTTGAAACTTCCTCCCACCTCCCACACCATCAACCCTCCAGGTTGATACAGAGCCCCTGATTGAGTTTCCTGATCCATACAGAAAATTCCCATTGGCTATCTATTTTACATATGGTAATGTAAGATTCCATGTTATTCTTTCCATACATCTCACCCTCTCCTACCCTCTCTCCATGTCTAAATGTCTGTTCTCTATGTTTGCTTCTCCATTGCTGCCTTGTAAATAAATTCTTCACTACCATTTTTCTAGATTCCATATATATATAGATAGATAGATAGATAGATAGATAGATAGATATGCATTAGAATACAATATTTATCTTTTTCTGACTCATTTCACTCTGTATAATAGGTTCTAGGTTCATCCACCATATCAGAACTGACTCAAATACATTGGGTAAGAAACATTATGGCTGAGCAATATTCTATTGTGTGTATGTACCACAATTCCTTTATCCATTCATCTATTGATGGACATCTAGGTTGCTTCCATGTTCTATCTATTGTAAAGGGTGCACGAGTGCTGCAATGAATAATGGGATACATGTGTGTTTTTCAATTTTGGTTTCCTAGGGTGTATGTCTAGGAGTGGGATTGCTGGGTCATATGGTGGTTTTATTCCTAATTTTTTAAGGAATCTCCTTACCATCTTCCATTGTGGCTGTATCAATTTATATTCCCACCAACAGTGCAAGAGTGTTCCCTTTTCTCCATACCCTCTCCAGCATTTATTGTTTGTAGACTTTTTGATGATGGCCATTCTGACTGGTAGGAGGTGATATCTCATTGTGGTTTTGATTTGCATTTCTCTAATAATGACCAATGTTGAGCACATTTTCATATGTTTGTTAGCCATCTATATGTCTTTGAAGAAATGTCTGTTTAGGTCTTTTTCCCACTTTTTGATTGGGTTTGTTTTTCTGGCATTGAGTTGTATGAGCTGCTTGTATATTTTGAAATTAACCCTTTGTCAATTGTTTCATTTGCTATTATGTTCTCCCATTCTGAGGGTTGTCTTTTCACCTTGCTTATAGTTTCCTTTGCTGTGCAAAAGCTCTTAAGTAATCAGGTCCCATTCTTTACTTTTGTTTTTATTTCTATTACTCTAGGAAGTAGGTCATAAAGGATCTTTCTTTGATTTATGTCATTGAGTGTTCTGCTTATGTTTTCCTCTAAGAGTTTTATAGTTTCTGGTCTTACATTTAGGTCTTTAATCCATTTTGAGTTTATCTTTTTTTTTTTTTCCATTTATTTTTATTAGTTGGAGGCTAATTACTTTACATCATTGCAGTGGTTTTTGTCATACATTGAAATGAATTAGCCATGGATTTACATGTATTCCCCATCCCGGTCCCCCCTCCCACCTCCCTTGTGTATGGTGTTAGGAAGTGTTCTAATTTCATTCTTTTAAATGTAGCTGTCCAATTTTCCAGCACCATTTATTGAAGTGGCTGTCTTTGCCCCATTGTATATTCTTGCCTCCTTTGTCAAAATTAAGGTACCCATAGTTGCGTGGATTTATTTTTGGTCTTTCTGTCTTGTTTCGTTGTCCACCATTTCTGTTTTTGTGCCAGTACCATATTGTCTTGATGACTGTAGCTTTGTAGTATAATCTGAGGTCAGGAAGATTGATTCCTTCAGCTCCATTCTTCTTTCTCAAGACTGCTTTTGCTATTCAGGGTCTTTTGTGTTTCCATATGAATTGTGAAATTTTTTGTTCTAGTTCTGTGAAAAATGCCATTGGTAATTTGATAGGGGTCGCGTAGAATCTGTAGATTGCATTTGCTAGTATAGTCATTTTCACAATATTGATTCTTCCTACCCAGGAATATGGACTATCTCTCCATCTGTTTATGTCATTTTTGATTTATTTTTCTTCTCTGATTGCTATAACTAGGACTTCCAGAACTGTATTGAATAATAGTGCTGAAAGTGAACACCCTTGTCTTGTTCCTGATATTAGGGGGAATGTTTTCAGTTTTTCACCATTAAGAATAATGTTTGCTCTAGGCTTATCATTTATGGCCTTTTCTATGTTGACTTAGGTTCCTTGTATGCCCATTTTTTGAAGAGTTTTAATCATAAATGGGTGCTGAATTTTGTCAAAGGCTTTTTCTGCCTCTATTGAGATTATCATATGGTTTTTACTTTTCAGTTTGTTAATATGGTATATCACATTGATTGATTTGCATATATTGAAGAATCCTTGCATTCCTGGAATAAGCCCAACTTGATGATGGTGTATGAGCTTTTTGATGTGTTGTTGGATTCTGTTCACTAAAATTTTGTATAGGATATTTGCACCTATGTTCATCAGTGATATTGGCCTGTAGTTTTCTTTTTGTGTGTTGTCCTTGTCTGGCTTTGGTATCATGGTGATGGTGGCCTTGTAGAATGAGTTTGGAAGTATTCCTTCCTCTGCAATTTTTTGAAAGAGTTGTAGAAGGATAGGTATTAGCTCTTCTCTAAATGTTTGATAGAGTTCTGTGAAGCCATCTGATCCTGGGTTTTGTTTTTTGGGAGATTTTTGATCACAGTTTCAATTTCGGTGCTTGTATTTGGGCTGCTCATAATTTCTATTTCTTTCTGGTTCAGTCTTGAAAGATTGAACTTTTCTAAGAAGCTGTCCATTTCTTCCAGGTTATCCATTTCATTGCCAAATAGTTGTTCATAATAGTCTCTTATAATCTTTTTTATTTCTTCATTGTCAGTTGTAACCTCTCCTTTTTCATTTCTAATTGTTTTGATTTGATTCTTCTCTCTTTTTTTCTTGATGAGTCTGGCTAAAGTTTTGTCAGTTTTGTTTATTTTCTCAAATAACAAGCTTTTAGTTTTATTAATCTTTACTATTGCTTCTTTCACTTCTTTTTCATTTATTTCTGTTCAGATCTTTATGATTTCTTTCCTTCAACTATTTTTGAGGTTATTTTGTTCTTTTTTTTTCCAGTTGTTTTAGGGGTAAAGTTAGGTTGTCTATTCGGTGTTTTTCTTATTTTTTTAAGGTAGGATTGCATTTTTATAAGCTTCCCTCCTAGAACTGCTTTTGCTGCATCCCATAGGTTTTGAGTTGTCGTGTTTTCACTGTCATTTTTTTCTAGAAATTTTTTTATTTCCCTTTTGATCTGTTCAGTAACTTGTTGGTTATTTAGAAACGTGTTGTTTAATCTCCATGTGCTTGTATTTTTTAGTTTTTTTCTTGTAGTTGATATCTAGTCTCATAGCATTGTGGTTGGATAGGATGCTTGATATGATTTGAATTTTCTTAAATTTACTGAGGCTTGATTTGTGACCCAAGATGTGGTCTATCCTGGAGAATGTTCCATGTACACTTGAGAAGAAGGTGTATTCTTCTGCATTTGGATGGAATGTCCTGAAGATATCAATGAGATCTATCTGATCTAATGTATCATTTAAGACTTGTGTTTCCTTATTAATTTTCTGTTTTGATGATTTGTCCGTTGGTGTCAGTGGGGTGTTAAAGTCTCCTACTATTATTATGTTACTTTCAATTTCTCCTTTTATGTCTGTTAGTGTTTGTCTTATGTATTGAGGTCCTCTTATGTTGGGTGCATAGATATTTACAATTGTTATGTCATCCTCTTGGATTGATCCCTTGATCCTTATGTACTGTCCTTCCTTATCTCTTATAATCTTCTTTATTTAAGGTCTATTTTGATATGATGGATTGCTGATATGCATATCATATCTGATATGAGGATTGCTACTCAGCTTTCTTTTGCTTCCCATTTACATGGAATGTATTTTTCATCCTCTCAAATTCAGTCCATATGTGTCTTGAGGTCTGAAGTGGATTTCTTGTAGACAGCATGTATATGGGTCTTATTTTTGTACCCATTCAGCCAGTCTGTGTCTTTTGGTTGGAGCATTTAATCCATTTACATTTAAAGTAATTATTGATACATATGTTCCTATTGCCATTTTCTTAATTGTTTGGGGTTGATTTTGTAGATTACTTTTCTTCTCTTATATGTATTGACTATGAGTACAGTTAACATTTGTTGTAAAGATGATTTCGTGGCACTTAATTCTCTTAACTTTAGTTTGTCTGAAAAGCTTTTGATTTGTCCATCAGTTTTTAATGAGATCCTTGCTAGGTACAGTGATCTTGGTTGTAGATTTTTCCCTTTCACTACTTTAAGTACATCCTGCCATCCCCTCTGGCCTAGAGTTTCTGCTGAAAGATCAGCTGTTAAGTGTATGGGGTTACCCTTGTACATTACTTGTTGCTTCTCCCTTGCTGCTTTTAATATTCTTTCTTTGTGTTTAGTCTTTGTTAGTTTGATTAGTATGTGTCTTGGCGTGTTTCTCCTGGGGTTTATCTTGTATGGGACTCTTTGTGACTCTTGGACTTGATTGACTATTTCCTTCTCCATGTTGGGGAAATTTTCAACTATAATCTCTTCAAAAATTTTCTCATACCCTTTTTTTTTCCTCTGCTTATTCTGGGACCCCTATAATTCGAATGTTGGTGCATTTGATCTTGTCCCAAAGGTCTCTGAGACTATCTTCAGTTCTTTTCATTCTTTTTACTTTATTCTGCTCTTCAGAAGTTATTTTCACCATTTTATCTTCCAGCTCACCGATTCATTCTTCTGCTTCAGATATTCTGCTATTGATTCCTTCTAGAGTATTTTTAATTTCAGTAATTGTGTTCTTTATCTCTGTACCTTTAATTCTTCTAGGTCTTTGTTAATTGATTCTTGCATTTTCTCCAATCTGTTTTCAAGGTTTTTGATCATCTTTACTATTATTCTGAATTTCTTTTCAGGTAGTTTGCCTCTTTCCTCTTCATTTATTTCAACTTCTGTATTTCTAGTTTGTTCCTTCATTTGTGTAATATTTCTTTGCCTTTTCATTATTATTATTATTATTATTATTATTATTATTATTATTATTTAACTTACTGGGTTTGAGGTCTCCTTTTCTCAGGCTTCTGCTTTGAATTATTTCTTCTTTTTGGTTTCTGCCCTCCTAAGGTTGGTCCAGTGGTTTGTGTAAGCTTCTTATAGGGTGACATTTGTGCTAAGTTTTTGTTTGTTTGTTTGTTTTTCCTCTGATGGACAAGGTTGAGTGAGGTCATAACCCTGCTGCTGACGATTATGTTTGTATTTTTGTTTTGATTGTTGTTTAGATGAGGCATCCTGCACAGGGTGCTATTGGTGATGCCAGGTCTTGTATTCCAGTGGTTTCCTTTGTGTGAGTTCAGTTCTCTGGTAGTCTAGGTTCTTGGATTAGTGCTCTCACTCCAAAAGGTCAGGGTTTGATCTTGTGTCCAAAATGGAATGAAACAGGCAGCAAAACCATGTCTCGAGTTCACTAGGTCCCAGAAGTTCAGAGAACATTGGGACCCTGAGCACCGAGGCGAGTTCCTCTTATGAACTTGTTCATGGTGATGGTTCCATGAGACTGTTGGCACATGTCCAAACCCTTCCTCCTGTACACAAGCAGACCTTGAAGACACTGCAAGTTCAGCTCCAGGACACTTCTTCTTTCTTTTCTTTTGTTCATAGTATACTTTCACTGACTCAAAGGGAGCGGCATGGAAAAGCCTCGAATCCAGCACTTTCTAGCAAAAAGTTGCTCCCAGGTCTTTGAGAAAGGCATCCATGGGTTTTAAACCTAGCCAGAAGCTGAGAGAATATTCACATCTCAACAGGACCAAGACAGAATTTACATTTGAAAGTTTTCTAAAGTGAGTCCGTTAAGTAAAGAGTAGCCAGGGGCCAATAGTTAGGAAACTAACTTCCTTAAATTTTCTTTAAGCTGAGGGGAATGTTAAGGCTCTCTTGATCAGAAGTGAAAGATGTAAATTGGAATGTACTCTCTAGTTTCAGTAATAACTGAAGGGAATCTTATATGCATTTCATTTTTATAAGAAAAAGATCTTTATGTTTCTGTGATGCATTATGTGCCACTGACTACTGGCTTTTTTTAAGAGGTAAATGCTAACTGTTAAGAAAAGGAATAATAGTATACCTTTAGGGTTGATTGTCATTGAAATTAAATGGAAATATATATATAAAGCTGTTACCACAATCCAAGATCATAGATTGCACTCATAAGGGAAAGTCGTTAGATGTCATTAATGAGCATAGAGCCTGTGATTTTGTTTGAAAATTGTTGCATGATTCAGTGATCTAGGTTATTTTGGTAAAATTATTTTAGCACAACATTTTTTGAAACATCTATTAAAACAGCTTGTGTTCATTGTAGCTGGATGTAGCTTTATATAACTTAATTTTGATTTGGGAAAGGTATATTTTTACTTCATTCTAAGCTCTAAGTGTCTGTCTCTGTAACAGTTATAATATCCTTTCCCAAGGCCGTATAAGCCTGAGGGAATGACCAATGCTGAGGGGAAAAGCTTAATAATCCTTAAGACTTTGGAGCTTTTGAGACCCCAAGACCTTCATTCATCTTCCTTTCTTCTTGACTACCTGATCGCTTCTGTTATTTCCTTAATGATGAGTACAAGCAGTTATTGAGGTTTCTACTTGCCACTACCTGCCTTGTTACCTGGAGGCCTTGAGAGGACCTGTCTGCTGCTTTTGTGGCTCCCCTTCATTTGCAGAGGCTTACAGTTCTGACATTTCTGCTCTCCTTGTTTGCTTTCCCTCCACTCTTGCTACTGGTTTTGCTTCTTCTAATCTTCTCACCATTTTCTTCTTTCATGCCGTGGTTATAACTTTTGTTAACCTGTTACTGGTGTCCTATTCTCTCAATAAGGAGAATTCCTCACTTTGGAATTTAGGATATTTCTCTAGGAGAGACAAAACAAAATGTGTTTGCACAGCTACTTCATATTTACAGGATCAAATGCAGACTGTGGCTTCTTAGAGTTAAAGAACATAAGGCAAAATCTTCTCTACAGGAACCACCTCAGATGGTAAATAACTAGGCCTCATGGAAATAAGTAATATGGTGACACTAAAACATAAAAACTCTGGCAGTCTCCTCATCATTATGCATCTCCTCTGCCTCTGTAACCTTCCTACTTATTTCATTCTCCTTCAGTGCCAAGAACTAAGTATTCTATGTGTTAGTTTCATATTCAAACTTCCTAAGATATATAAAATGATTTGATCACTAGCCATCAGAAGGAGCACCCATTTTAGATTTATTGTTCTGGAATTTTTGTTTTGTCCTTGCCCTGATTTATTGTCTGCTTAGATCTGCCTGAGAATAGAGATTTGAGCCTGATGGTTAAGGAACAATTTATTCTGAGAGATAGGCTGTGGACTTGGAACCCATTTTGTGGGAGTCATCTCTGTTATCATCATAAAGGAAAGAGAATGTGATTAGCAAGAAAGCTATAGTATAGACTATTAAAGGGTACAGTGTGGGTAAAAAATAATGTGAGTTAAATTTTCAGCTTTCTAACATAGAGCTTACAGGTAGAGGTTATAGAACAGCACTTTCTATGAAGGGAGAAGCTTCCCTAACCTTCAGGACTCCTCATTTGATATTGCTGGTGCCAACAAAACTGACTGAGGCAAGAATCATCAAAGTTTTCCAAGAGCGACCTTTGCCATTCTTATAGAAGATTTCCTGTATTTTCAACCTCTCCTGATTTTTCTGAATAATCTAGAGTTTGTGACTGCCTGCCAATCAGTGCGAGGTACTAGGTTAAACTCAACATGTTCCCGAGTGCTTGTGGAAAGTTTGAATCAATGTTAATTTTCCAAAGTCACTGTTCTATGTGTATCATATTACAATTGAGTCCAAGCTTCACGCCTACCTGAGACTGTTGTGCATTTCTCCACTATAAAGGATGTCCACGGGGCATCCATTAGTTCAGTGTTCAGAATGACCCTTTCCAGTGTCTGCAACGGAGAAGGTAGTGGCAGCCCACTCCAGTACTCTTGCCTGGGAAATCCCATGGACGGAGGAGCCTGGTGGGCTGCTGTCTAAGGGATCGCACAGAATTGGACACGGCTGACGTGACTTAGCAGTAGTTTCCACAAATTAATTTCCTAAAACAGAGTCCAGGTGGAAGAATTCTATCTTTTCTCAGATTGAGCTCCCTAATCATCACTTCTTTTCCCCTAGTTTCCTGACCTCCTTAATTGAGACTTTTGTCTTTTTCCCCGAGCTTTCAAATCCCAAAGTTTTCTTTTTCCCACCATTAGAAATAAGACCTACAAGGTCCCACTGGGGAAAAAATAGGCAATTGTTAATTATCCACTTTTATAGTCTTGTGCTCATTAAATAGTAATAACACTAAGAAACAAACACTTTCTCACCATCATTTTTGTCCTATGATTTTGTTTTTATGGTACTTAAACATAATTATTACATTAGTTCACAAACGTTACTACAGTAAAAGCTTAAAAGCACTGTGTTTGGCTTTACACATTAATAATCAAAAACTACTTAAAGGTGGGAAGAGCTGAACTTAAACTTGGCTCTTCTATTTGTGAATTGCATATTCTTTCCATAATATGACAGGCGTTATCTTGTAGTAATATCCCTACAAAACTAGTGAGCACTGGTGAAGAAGAGGATTTATTTTTAGAAGCAATCAGTCCGATTGAAATTCACAGGCTTTTAATTATTAGCTGTGCAATATTTTCCCGAGCATTTTTAATGAAAGTATAGAAGTAAAAAAGTTATACCAAACATCCAAACACCCACCACCTAGATACAGATATTAAATTTTGCCATGTGTTCTTTTATCCTATAGTGAACTCTAGCTATGCAGTTTTGACAAACTATATTTTTCTCACTGTGGTACAATTTCCCAATCTGCAAAATGGGAATGAATAACTCCTGAATCCTGTGGACAGAGGAGCCTGGTGGGCTGCCATCTATGGGGTTGCACAGAGTTGGACACAACTGAAGCAACTTACCATGCATGCATTGGAGAAGAAAATGGCAACCCACTTCAATATTCTTGCCTGAAGAATCCCAGGAACGGAGGGGCATCATTTGCTGCCATCGATGGGGTCACACAGAGTCGGACATGACTGAAGCGACTTAGCAGCAGCAGCAGCATAGTATTTTGTGGGATTATTCAAGACAACATTTATAATTGATTAGCAAAATACCTGAAATAGTCATAAATTCAATGAAAATGTTCTTTGTGTGAGTAATTTTCCTCCCAGTGAAGGAAAAACTTTCCACACACGGAGAGAAGCTACAAGTATTTTCCCTTATATGTGTGGGTGTGTGTGCTTAGTCACTCAGTCATGTCCAGCCCTTTTCAACCCCATGAACTGTAGCCTGCCAGACTCCTCTGTCCATGGGGATTCTCCAGGCAAGAATACTGGAATGGGTTGTCATGCCCTCCTCCAGGGATCTTCCCAACCCAGGGATCTAACCCAGGTCTCTGCATTGCAGGTGGATTCTTTACCATCTGAGCCACCAGGGAAGCCCATAAATACTGGAGTGGATAGCCAATCCCTTCCCCAGGGGATCTTCCCAAACCAGGAATAAAACCAGGGTCTCCTTCATGGCAGGCAGATTCTTTACCAGATGAGCTACCAGGGAAGCCCCATTTACCCTTATATTAATCATCAAATACAAAACTTTCCTACTAGAAGATAGCTTTATTTGGAATGGCTTTGTATTTCCTCCAGATTCCCTGGGTTAACAAAAAAAAACTTATTTAACTTACTGAGATTCCTTGAAATAGCCTAACCATTTAAATGAAATGAAATGTTAGTCACTCAGTCACATCCAACTCCTTGCAATCCCATGGACTGTAGACCACCAGGCTCCTCTGTCCATGGGATTTTCCAGGCAAGAATACTGGAGTGGGAAGCCATTCTCTTCTCCAGGGGATCTTCCCCTGCAGGGATCGAACCCAGGTTTCCTGCATTTCAGGCAGATTCTTTACCATCTGAGCCACCAGGGAAGCCGTTAGGACTTCTTTAACTCTAAGGTAACTATTCAGAAGTGTTGACTCGCATGGTATCATGGGATTCTGGTCACATTTGGATGTGCGGTATACTAGCTTTTAAAATGAGTGTTCCATTAAGCCAGCTGTTAATTCAGTTTGGTTTCTCATACTGACTAATGGTACTTTGTACTGTTTCCTCTCCCACAGAGCCACCAGAGATTGCACATTCAAGAACACTCATTTAGGAATATCTTCATTTTTATCTGTTTAATGCATTTTGTGTGGATAAAGGATAGCAAAGGTCTCAAAGCAGAGATACCTTTAAGGTACAGAGGTGCCACTGATTAGGAACATGAATTCAAAGCCAAAGGTTGTAATAAAAGAAAGGGGCTAATAGTGAAGCAAAACAGATCAGAATTAATCCAAGATATTTTCTTAGATAACTGATTTAAAGGTGGCTGCATAGGTTGTTACATAGATAATAAGAGGGGAAATGTAGAGTGATTTATCTCCATCTTTGAAATTCTTATTCACAGAGAAAACCTAAAGTAATAGGGACTGGAAAATTAAAAAGTCAAATTAGTACCATATTTGACAGTGTAAGTCTTGAAAGATATGTCAGAAATTCTCTGAGTCTCTCCTCCAGCAATGATTCCTTTGGCCTTTAATTTTTTATTCATAAAATTAGAATGGTGATAAAGCATTATCTCCAATTTTAATACAGCTTTGAAGCTAGATGGAAAAAGGCTTGAAACTGTAAATAGAAATATATCAGAAGCCCTTAATTAATGGAAAAGCATATTCTATTCTTCTGTTTTATAGAAAATATTTTTTAAAAACTGTGTTGGTTCTAGAGAATTCAACAGAATGACAACAAGGGTGTGGAAAAGTAAATATTATCATGCAGTACTGGTAAACGTAAGTTTATATAATTGTGGGGCCAGAAATCTATCATTTGTAATAAGGTGAAAAAGGGACTTACAGACATTTGTATAATATGACATTTATACCTAAAGAAGAGGGGTTGGGTTGACCTTCCATATGTGTTTTTATGTTGGTTCATTTTCATAGAACACATCTGAAAGGGATATTCAAGGGAAGTATGATATGAAAATGACAATAGGAAATACAAAGTTTTCAAGTAATTTAGGAAAACGCTTATTTTTAAAGTCCTCTCTTTATGTGAAGTTTAGTATATTTTTCAAGGAGTAAGTGACAGCAAAGGCCTCTAAGAAGAAAAAGAAAAAAAATTCTTTAAGGCAAGTGAATTGAAAAAAATAAAGTAAAATCTTCCCTTTATTTAGATATTCTGAGAATTCCAGTTAACATGGTGAACTATGCATTTTAATGGAAAAAATTTCCACTTTCACTTCAAAAAGTAGAATGTTTGCAGATTTAACAAATGTGAAAATTAGCTCCTCAAAAAATATGCACGTGTGCTCTTTTCAAGAAATATAGAAGAAAGCTGTCTTATGACATTAAAATGTATGCTTAAAATGTTCAAAGAGTAGCACCACCTGGGAAGCCCAAAAGACATTGTTTAAAATACTCAAACATATAAAATGAAGAATAAAAGTAATCTAACAATAACAGGGTTGCATGAAAGAAAATGGGAGAATTTATTTTTAAAATGAATATGACACAGTTTTTGAAATTGAAAGAAAATACGAAGAATAATGGTCAGCTAGTGACAACAATAGAAAACAGTAGAATAGGAAAGAATAGAGATCTCTTCAAGAAAATTGGAGATAACAAGGGAACATTTCATGCAAAGATGGGCACATTAAAGGACAGAAATGATATGGACCTAACAGATGTGGAAGATGTTAAGATGAGGTGGCAAGAATACACAGAGTTATTCAAAAAAGATTTTAATGACTCAGATAACTATGATGATGTGAGCACTCAAACCAGACATACTGGAGTGTGACCTCAAGTGGGCCGTTGGAAGCATCACTGCAAACAAAGCTAGTGGAGGTGTTGGAATTTCAGCTGAGCTATTCCAAATCTTAAAAGATGATTCTGTGAGTGTTGCACTCAATATGCCAGCAAATTGGAAAAGTAAGCAGTGAACACAAAAGTAGAAAAGGTCAGTTTTCATTCCAATCCCAAAGAAGGACAATGCCAAAAATTGTTCAAATTGTCACACAATTGCACTTATTTAACCTGCTAGCAAAGTAATGCTCAAAATTCTACAAGCAAGGTTTCAACAGTATGTAAAGTGAGAACTTCCAGATGTTCAAGCTGAATTTAAAAATGACAGAGTAACCAGAGATCAAACTGCCAACATCCACTGTATCATAGAAAAAACAAGAGAATTCCAAAAAAGCATCTACTTCTGCTTCATTGACTATGACAAAGCCTTTGACTGTGTGGATCAAAACAAACTTTGGAAAATTCTTCAAGAGGTGGGAATACCAGACCACCTTACCTGCCTCCTGAGAAATCTATATGCAGGTCAAGAAGCAACAGTTAGAACCAGACTTGGAACACCAGACTGGTTCCAAATTGGGAAAGGAGTACATGCAGGCTGTATATTGTCACCCTGCTTATTTAACTTATATGTAGAGTATATTACTGGAGATGGAAACGGCACCCCACTCCAGTACTCTTGCCTGGAAAATCCCAAGGACCGAGGAGCCTGGTAGGCTGCAGTCCACGGGGTCACTAAGAGTCAGACAGGACTGAGCAACTTCTTTTTCACTTTTCACTTTCATGCATTGGAGAAGGAAATGGCAATCAACTCCAGTGTTCTTGCTGGAGTCCCAGGGACAGGGGAACCTGGTGGGCTGCTGTCTATGGGGTCGCACAGAGTCGGACTCGACTGAAGCAACTTAGCAGCAGCAGCAGCAGCAGCAGCAGAGTATATCACACACAATGCTGGACTGGATGGAGCACAAGCTGGAATCAAGATTGCTGGGAGAAGTATCAATAAACTCAGATATGCAGATGGCACCACCCTTATGACAGAAAGCGAAGAGGAGGAGCCTTTTGATGAAACTGAAAGAAGAGAGTGGAAAAGCTGACTTAAAACTCAACATTCAGAAAATGAGGATCATGGCATCTGGCCCCATCTCTTCATGACAAATACCTGTGGAAACAATGGAAACAGTGACACACTATATTTCCTTGGGCTCCAAAATCACTGCCAGTGGTGACTTCAGCCATGAAATTAAAAAACGTTGATTCCTTGGAAAGAAAGCTATAACAAACCTAGACAGCATATTAAAAAGTAGAGACTTTGCTGACAAAGGTCCATCTATTCAAAGCTATGCTTTCTCCAGTAGTCATGTATGGATGTGAAAGTTGGACCATAAAAAAAGCTGAGTGCCCAAGAATGATGCTTTTGAACTGTGGTGTGGAGAAGACTCTTGAGAGTCCCTTGGATTGCAAGGAGATCAAATCAGTCAATCCTAAAGGATATCAATCTTGAAAATACACTGGAAGGATTGATGATGAAGTTGAAGCTCCAATATTTTGGCTACCTGATGCGAAGAGCTCACTGATTAGAAAAGACCGTGATGCTGGGAAAGATTGAAGGCAGGAGAAGAAGGGGATGA
This sequence comes from Odocoileus virginianus, assembly GCF_023699985.2. NCBI lineage: Eukaryota > Metazoa > Chordata > Mammalia > Artiodactyla > Cervidae > Odocoileus > Odocoileus virginianus. The sequence goes on along the minus strand of NC_069675.1, from coordinate 32,657,966 downwards.
CAGAGGATGTGATGGTTGATGGCATTATTGACTCAATGGGCATGAGTTTGAGCAAGCTCTGGGAGATGGTGTTAGACAGGGAAGCCTGGTGTGCTGCAGTCCATGAGGTCTCAAAGAGTTGGACATGCCTGAGCGACTGAACAGCAACAAGTGACAACTAAATGGGGAACTAGCAATTGGAAAACACTTGGAAAAGTTATAAATTCTGCAGCAGAGATATAAAACATGGAAGATAGAATGAGAAATTTGAGAGGATGAAATGAAATGCTGTCACAGTGGAAAAAGACAATGTAAGAAAAGAAAATTGCTGACAATGTCCAGCATGGGACACAATCAAGAACTATAAGAATAATGTCATGCAAGAAAACATGAAAGGATAACTCAAATATATAACTAAACATAGTAAGCTTATAAAGCATATTAAAAATATCTCTTTGAAAATATCTCTTTAAAAAACACCCCAAAATAAACTGTAAGAATAGATATGAATAATTTGAAAAGTAACAGTGAAAGTAGTAGTCGCTGAGTCATGTCCAGCTTTTTGCATCCCCAAGGACTAGAGCCCACCAGGCTCCTCTGTCCATGGAATTCTCCAGACAAGAATGCAGGAGTGAATTGCCATGTCCTTCTCCAGTTGATCTTCCCAACACAGGTTGGTCGCCCACATTACAGGCAGACTCTTTATGATTTGAGCTACTTAACTACCTTAAAATTAGTGATTTGTTTTTAACAAAGGAGCCACTGGTAGTTGACAAATTGGGAGAAGGAATCTTCCTTTACCAAATTTGACAAGCTGTTAACTTGATGTGTTGTGCTTTGCTAAGTCATTTAGTCACATCTGACTGTTGGCAATCCCATGGACTGTAGCCCACCAAGCTCTTCTGTCCATGGGAACTTCCAGGCAAGAATTCTGCAGTGGGTTGCCATTTCCTCCTCCAGGGAATCTTCCCAATCCAGGGATTGATTCCATGTCTCCTGCTTGGCAAGTGGATTCTATCAGGCTCCAAAATCACTGCAGATGGTGACTGCAGCCATGAAATTAAGACACTTCCTATTTGGAAGAAAAGTTATGGCAAACCTAGACAGCATATTAAAAAACAGAGACATTACTTTGCTGACAAATGTCTGTGTAGTCAAAACTATGGTTTTTCCAGTAGTCATGTATGGATGATGTGAGAGTTGGACCATAAAGAAAGCTGAGCAATGAAGAATTGATGCTCTTGAATTGTGGTGATGGAGAAAACTCTTGAGAGTCCCTTGGACAGCAAGGAGATCAAACCAGTCAATCCTAAAGGAAGCCGGTCCTGAATATTCATTGGAAGGACTGATGCCAAAGCTGAAACTCCAATACTTTGGCCACCAGATGTACAGAACTTACTCATTGGAAAAGACCCTGATGCTGGGAAAGATTGAAGACAGGAGGAGAAGAGGGTGACAGAGGATGAGATGGTTGGATAACATCACTGACTCAATGGACATGAGTTTGAGCAGGCTCTGGGAGATGGTGAAGGACAGGGGAGCCTGGCATGTTGCAGTCCACAGGGTCACTAAAAGTCAAACATGACTGAGCAACTGAACTGAACTGAAGCCATCTGGGAAGCCCAAAATTTCTTACAGGGCAGGCCTAATAGTGACAACCTGTCATAGCTTTTATTTTATTGAGACATCTTAATTTCTGCTTCAATTTTGAAGTAGTTTTTCTGTGTGTAGAATTCTTGGCTAATAATTTTGTCTGTCTTAGAGCACCTAGAATGTAACATTCCACTGCATTCTGCACTTATAAGTTCTGGTGAGAAGTTGGCAGCAATTCTTAATGAGAGTCTCATATTTGACAAGTTGATTCTCTTGAAGGACCTCTAAGATTCCCTGTCCATGTCTTTCTAAAGTGTCATTATAATGTATCTGCTGTGGATCTCTTTGAGTTTATCCTACTTGGAATTTACTGAAGTTTTTGAATGTATAGGTTAATTTTTCTAATCAAATTTAGGTAGTTTTGGGCCATTATTATATAAATACTCTTTATGCTATTTTCTTTCTCTCCTAACCTACTTGGACTCACAGTATGTGTATGTTGGTACATTTGATGGTGTCACATAAGACTCAACCTTTATTTTGCATCCTTCTTGTTTATTTCTATTATCTGATCAATTCTCAGTTGACCTTTCTTATGTTTTCTTTTATTCTTTCTTCTTCTTGCTCAAATCTGCTTTGAAAACCCTATAGTGATTTTTTTTTTCATTTCACTTGCTGCAGTTTTTGCTTCAAGATCTTTAGTTTGATTCCTTTTTGTAAATTCTGCCTATTTATTGATTAATTATTTGATGAGACAATTTTCTTTTGGTTTCCTTTGGTTGCATATGTTTTTCTTTAGCTTTTGAGCATACTTAAAATAATTGATTTAAAGTCTTAATCTAGTAAATCCAATGTTGGTGCTTCCTCAGACAATTTCTGTTAATTATATTTTCCTGCATGTATGCCATGGTTTATTGTTTATTTACATTTTTCATAAGTTTTGTTGAAAATGGAACAATTTGAAAGTTATAATATAGAATATTGGATAAAAAGATTCTCCCTCATCTCCAGGGTATGTTTAGCAGCTTTACTGAGCTGATTTGTAATGTCTGTGTTATTTGTTGTATGTGGCTGCTCAAGTCTTTGTTCCTTTTTCTTGTGTTCAGTTAGGGGTTGGCATAGATTTCCTTAAATACCTGGGTTCAAAAAGTATCTTCAAGTCTTTGAAGACAGACTCTGGGACATACCTTCTACACACAGTTGGATGGTTTACAACTCACTTCCACTTCATGTTTGCACAAATTCTAAGTATAAGCCATAGGTAAGAACTTAGGGCATTTTCAGGTCTTTTTTGAGCATGTGCATATGCACATGTTCATGAATTTCTAGTTTCCAATGGATGTGTTGGAGCTTTTCAAAACTCGTATTTCCAAAGGCATCTCATTACTCAGCTTTCCTGACAATCATTTTGGTTATTTTGTTTTTCCTGAACAGTTATCCATTGCCTCAGATAGTACTAGACTAATTCATTTGCCTGTAAATGTTTTAAACAAATACCTCCTGAGTATCTGCCTCATCAGTGGAAGTGTTCTGAGATAGACCAAGACAAGCCCTTCAGACAACTTCTATGAAGTCACTATATAAGCAAAACACACAAGCACTACTCTTTGCAAATGAGGTTTATTCTTCAAATTTAGGTACATGTACCTGTACCAGAAATGTGGTTGTTATCTTCAAAGCAAGCACTGAGCTGGAAACAGGGAGGGGACCAGTATATGTTAAGTACCACAAAACTCTTTATTCTTATTGAGATCGAGCCAGTTTTTTTTTCTTTTTTTCTTTTCAGCTAGTTTTTCTTGATTATGCATTCCTGTGGTTGCTATAAGATTTTCCTTAGTTTCTAGAATTCCAAAAAATTTTATTCCAATAGTTTTTGCTAGTTTATTTGTTATATCTATGGAGTGCTGGATTTTTGGAATCTTATTCTGCAAGTTTCACTGATATATCCAGTTAGAATATTCTAAAATGTAAAATAAGTCAATGATTTTGTCTACTAAATCTATTTTTTAAGGTAAAAAAATAAACTGAAATAAAAAATTTAAAGTTTAAGTAAGTATCCTTTGGCATCAGTATGCAAAATGCTTCAGACCAAGATGTGCCTGAACATGGCACATATTCCAACACATATTTAATATTATTAAAACTTGCTGAAAGCTAAACCTTAATATGTTCTTAATATTTCTCCAACTCAACTCTGTCTCTGTGTTTCCCATTTCTGTTATGACGTGCAGCCGAAAAACATTGATATCATTTTTCTATTCTTTTTCATTATATTTTCTAACTCACAAATGTCAGTAAATTGTCAGGACCCTATTTCTAAATACTAACATTTTTAAATTCTCATTCTCTGGAAAAATTTATTGCAGTTTATTCCTAGCTAAAGTTATCCCTCTGAATTCTTCTCCACCAAAGGCTCCAAAAGTAAATTTTTCTCTTTTAATTTATTATATTATCTGAAATCTATAGGCAACAAAATAAAATTATCTCTTGCTTTAAAAATATGGTATATGCTTGTATGTCTACCTCATGTGCCTTCTTCACCAATGAAATCTAAAATATTTATATCATTCATCCAATCACAAATACCATTTCTTTAGTTTTCCAGTTACACATGACTTTTTTACCCCTACAACAAACAGTTTTACTAACAATATTTGGGTTTTCCCTGGCAATGCTCAACCATCCAAAATATGATGGAAAATATACAATCACTCTTTTTCCTTTTTTCATAACAACCTGTATTTATAGATCAAGTGATTATAATTTCATGGAAATCATCATAAGTATTTACATAACTTTAGGCTAAAATATGGTTCCTATTTAAAAGATCATTGAAAAGAAGTTATAATTGAAATTTTATTTACTCTGGTATCAAGGTTATTTTATAATCCTTTCCTGTCTCCCCAATCATAATAAACAGATATTTATTTCCTTGATTTTAGGTAAATGGTTTTAAGTGGGCTTTGAGGGAATATTTTCCTTCATATTCCTTGATCAAATTTTTGTTAGGCTATGAGCCAAGCCATTCATAGCTCTTTAATATTCTTAGTAATTACTCCACACAGTGCTATTACTGCTCATTCTGCTCTGCCTTTGGAGTAAACAAAGGCCACTGGGTAATTAGCTATAATTTTATTTGTCAGATTTCATCACTAAAAAAAAGAAATATTACTAGTCTTGGGGTGGGTGGTTGTTTTTTAAAGTGCTTTCCATGAATGTTCTTATTGTGCTTGCCTAGGTATGACTCATAACTTCTGCAGTCTTCTTTACACTGAAGCAAACTTGAGTCTTGGATGACAGGTCCATTATGTCCTGACTGTACCATACCATCCTAACCTTAATCCTAACCTTGGAAATATCTCAAGAACTTTATAGCTGTTATGCTAATCATTTGATTCTCAGCATACCTAACGAGGCATATGAAATAAATATGACCATCTCCTCTTACATATGAGAACACATAAATCCATAAAGATTAAATGTATTTTTCAAGTTTACTGGCAGAAACTAGTTCTCTTGACTATTAGCTGTTATCTGTTTCTATAATGTTTTGCTGCAGTCCTTGACTGATATAATCTTCCTGGAAAGTAATGGTATTGTGTCTTGTATGTAGCTGCTTCTATATGCTATTTCAAAGAGGTGTTGGAAAGCAAATGTTCATTTGAGTAATTCTGAGAACCACAGAAGAACATAAATTTATTAAAGCTGTATATTTTCTGTTATTAATCCCCCCCACCCTTAGGGCTAGAAGCATTGTGCTAAGATAGTAGCAATTATTTGTATTACTCTTTTTGTCACCATATTTGGATGGGTCATTTAGTGGATCACATGTCTATAAAAAATAATGCCAAAATATTGAGTAATTAGTGATAAAAGTATGATCCACATGGGCCAATATCCCTTTCTTACCTCCCATTAACTTCTAATTAACTTCAAAAAAATTATTTACTTTGAACTTCAAGTTAAGGTATATCCTGAGCTCTGAAAGAAACAAAAGTTAAATGTGGTATTCAAATTACTCAAATTGTAATCTTTTTGATCCCATTTCCTGTATCTTGGTCTACCTTAAAACATACTAATACTGGTATGTATAAGTAAATATATATTTTAAAGAATTTTATGACATGATATTTTCATTTAGAATTCTGATTATTTTGAAAAATAACTATAAATCTATACATATATATGGAAACATAATCAAAATAATGATGAATTTTGAAAAGTTTATAATTCTGACACATATTTCAGAGCTTAATATAAATGAAGTTCTATTGTGGACCACATATTGGTGTAGGGGACATTGCCTTGCTTTTATATCACATAAATAGCTTCCTACCCATGGGGATGGCCTTGTTAAAAGGTGCAACCAGAAGGAAAATAAAGGATGGAGGCTTCCAAGTATCAAGCAGTAAATACTGGGTATAATTTTTAATCTCATAGATTTTTAATTCTCTTATTCAGCACTTGACTAATTAGAATTAACTTTTTAGAAATAATATATTGTCAGATAAACTTCAACTCAGGTAAAGATGTGACAGTTTGGAATTTAGTATTACTGCTATACTTTTAAAAGTTTTTCATCACCTTTTCACTGTGTTGAAATGCTCTTGATCTATGCTTTATCCTCCTTATGGGAATTTGATGATGTAGTCAATAACAATATCCTCACAAATGTTCCTGCATGGGGAGAGATGGCTGTGTTCACTTACAAGTAGTGCCATGAAGAAGTTAATTCAAACAGATGCAATCTAATTAAGACATTGTAAGACATCTTCCCCTCTATACACTCACATCACAGAGCTTAGTGTTAGGAAAAAAGTTATAAATTGATTACAGGGTTTTTACATGCTTATATTTGTTCACAAGTCAATAAATTTATAAATGATGATCAAAAATATTCCTTTACTATATATGTTAAAAAATACATAATTCATGAATTATTCCCCATAGAAATTATTTTACTTATCCAGGTCTTTATTTAAACCTCTTTATGTCCTTTTATTGGGTAATTTTCTATTGGAGACAACAATATTATTTAACACTGCTTGTCTTTATGCATGATCTCCTCCATCACACAGTATTGCCATCTTTCTGTTTGTTAAGACAGAACCTCTGAATGATGATCTGTTGACCTTCCAGGAAACATATCTATTCCACTAAGACATACATGTGATGCTTATGTCTAGATGATCCTAATTACTTGACTATCTATATATTTGTGAGATAGTTATCATTGACCACAGCCCCTCTTTCACTTACTTGTTCTCTGCTTTGTATTACAGGGACTGGAAGACTGCAGACTACATTCTCAAATCCATTATCAATTGGTCTACTATGGAATTTCTTAAGGTGAGACATGTCCAAATGGAAAAAAAAAGAATAGTCTGTGTTTTTGCTTCAGCAGGAGTTTCACTTCAGAATTCAAAAACTTGCTGCTCAGCACCGCTGTAGCAGTTCCGCACTGGCTCTGCAGTAACTTCAGTTATACTGTAGTCAGTTCAGGTTTGTTGGTTCAAGTCCAAGGGTCGAAATGACCTTCTTTTCTCAAAATTTCATTTCTCAAGAACTAGCCTCTCTTTTCTTTATCTCTTCACTTGTTTATGACAGATTTAGATTTATAGTTAGTTCACTGTACTAAATTCTACTCTGGAATATTTAGAAATCTTTATTATTTTCTTTTTTTTTTTGTCAAGAAGACTCTGATACTTCACTTACTGCAAAAAGTAGTCACAGAAAATTGATCTTTAAAGGTGGCAGTCGGTGGTGGATTTCCCGACTTGACTAGGCTTGGAAGTGATAATATTGTCATTGCCAGAGGAAAATGGGATAATGTAAATGTAGGTGGTAACTTAAATTATTTAATTCATTAGTCACTTTTGCTTGCTTCAGTTGACTTTTTTAGTGGGAAATACAATAACACAGGCTTGCTATCAATTTCTAGCAATATGAGTTTAAGGGGAAAAGGACAAGCACAGACTTCAAAATTTCAGCACAAATTACAGAATGAAAATCACTAACTTCCTATGATTATGATACAAATATATCTTATCTCAATATAATAATGTAGCAACTAAACTTCAAACCCCAAATTAGACTTTACATGAGGGGAAATTAAAATGTAAGTTGATTCATGAACTTACTGCTTTCATTGAAAATTGGAAAATTGATGGTAAAGAAATGGGACCCTGAGAACTGTGATGAGGGCTTATATGAAGACTCAAATCACAGAAACTCATCCAGATCTTCGAGTCTCCAGAAGCCCTTCTCTGTCAGGAGGACACTGGCATTGTTTTGCTTGAAGACCCTATAATGACATCAGCTATAGAGTCATCATTCAAAGGGAAGAGATTACCCCCCAACCCAACCCTTTTATTGCATCTCACTGACCCAGCCTCAGACTTAGAGTAATATTCCATCACACTTGATCCAGGGGGACAAATGTAGAGTCTGAACTAGAAAGAGATAACTGATATCCCTAAATATTTTTAATTGCTATGTTATTTCAGTAAAAAGCTGGTAAATGTAGTAGTAAGTAAGTTTTTAGGGTTTAAGATCAGGGGTCAGAAAGTGGAATTATGTATGCCCACTATATTTATAAATAAAGATTTATTGCAATACAACCATGTAATCATTATGTATATATGTCAATGGCTGCTTTTGTGCTACCGTGGCAGAATTGAGTGGTTATAACCTAAACCTCAGGGCCATTAAGCCTACTATATTTATCATTGTGTCCAAGAAGTTTGCCAGCCCCTGATATAGACCAAGAAAGACAGAATGTCACATTCAATTAGGCTAAATTTGTTGATATTGGTGTTTTTATCCAAATCCAGAAATAATGTGTTTACTAGAGTAACTCAGTTCCTTGGATCCAGAATTGTCCTATATTTTTATTGACGCTAAAATAACAAACTTTCTAGTATTAAATGGATGAGTATAAGGATATAAGAATGTTTAACTCCACCACCACAAAGATATACCCTGAGAATACCTAGACGCTCAGAATTTAAATCTAACATTATAAAATGCATCTCTGATGATAGGAAATGTGCCCAGTTTCGAATGGCATAGTGGAATCTTGGACTGGTAGAGGCGAAGAGGTGGGCATGATTATCCTAATGAGAGCAGAGCTGGAAGAGTAAATAAGTATTTTCATATGTAAAGCTTGTTGATGGTATCTATATGATTATAGAAATGAAATAGATGGGCATCTAATAAAATGTTACATGGCTGTATAATCAGGAAAACTCTGAATCTGACCTGGATGTCATTCCCCAAAAAGCAGCTCCTTTACATATCTAGTGTCATTTAATGAATGGACGCTATATCCCCTTGAAGAAGAATTCTATAAATTTCTAGTTACTCTCTGTGAATTGTTATATTCCAATGGTCTAAGGCTTGTCAGAATATTTCATTAAAAGAGAAAAGTTAATACGTCTTTTACTGCTGTGTATTCCCACCCCCCACACACATACTTATACACACATTACTTGGTGCCATTGTCTTCCTTTTTTGTTTGGGAGGCAGTGTTTACCCATTTGAGTATCATGCTCCAAGTTATCTATTGAACTGCCAGTTTAAATGATCAAAGCAAACCAATGCTCTGCAACAGATTCAGGCTACATACAAACTTTTCTGTTCCTTGGGTTTTGAGATACGGTAATTTCAATGGCACTAAAGAATTTGTAGTAGACAAGAATGATTTATGGAGCCATTAGCAAGCCCTGAAGTATAATCGCAGTGCCAACCCTAAGGCATTTTAAGAAAGCCATGTCCCAAGATACTATTTATGTTTTGAGAACTCGCTCTTGGGTCTTCACAAAAATGAAATGCTTTACTACAAAACATCAAGGACTATGTATTCCAGGTGTCTCACCTTAAACCTGATGTTACTGGATCAGACAAGCTGTAAAAATCAAATGTGCATTATCAGAATCCCTAAACAAATGGAAGAATTGCATATTAAATTATTGTTGTACTAGTGATGCATACACTGTGAATTGCATAAACAGAAATAATAGAGTTCTAAGACACCCATTCCTGCTACCTTGATTTATTTCTCTTACTGCACGTCTATGGCTTCATACTACATTCCCTATAACTGTAGCACTAAGGAAGAAGATACTTGGATGTAGTTTACGTATGGTTTTCCAAGGTCTGACATGATGTGTAAGGACATTATTTTCTTATTACCACAGTGGTTTTAGATAACCTTGAAAGATTATGAAACAAAATCCTTCAAGTGGGCCGAAATTCAACCAATGTGCCTTGTTCACTTTGCTTTGATTAAAAGATTTTCAGAGGTAACAGGCATATATTAAATTTGGAGAGTGGCTTAAGGTTTGGCTGTGTGGTAAAAAATATGTAAAGAACAGAACATTATTAAAAGATGCCAAAGAAGTTTGGAGAAATGCATGGATAAATATTTCATAATAGGCATAAAATATGAGATATCTGTGTCTCACCCAAATTTAAGCAGTACCATTAGTGAGGAGGGTCTCAAAAGGCAATAGACAAGATGGCCTACCCTGTTTTTATCAGTTCAGTTCATTTCAGTTGCTCAGTCATGTCCAACTCTTTGCGACCCCATGGACTGCAGCACACCAGGCCTCACTGTTCATCACCATCACTGGAGTTTGCTCACGTCCATTAATTTGGTTAGCCTCTTTCTTAAACACCAAGGTTACTGCTCAGTGAATTCATCTATACAATTTTATGGCAGTGGGGATGAAGAGATTATCCTGCACTACAAAAACGTGGGCTTCCCCTCTTTGAGCTAGCCTATGTTCTTGCCACTGCAGAATATCCATCCTACCAATGGCAGAAAACAGTCATGAGCTACCAACATGTCAGCAGTCTCAGGAGGAACCGGTCAAGTATTTGAAGGCAACTTATTGTTTCAAGTTCCTTAGATCCTAAAGGGGGTGGGAATTTTTTTCTTACTGGTATAGACACTGATTTTTACGGATTTTTATGAATTTGCCTTTTTTCTGCCACGGATACTCCTGACAGCACCACATCCAAGGACTTATGAAATGTCATAAAATAATTTCGATGCACAATATACTTTACATTTTTTCTCCTGGACACATACTTTATTTTAGAACAAAATAACTATAATCTTGGACTCTTTGACAAGGGACATAGTAGTCTAGTCAAATAATTGATTACCCAGAAGCCCCATTTTATAAAATGTTGAAAAGGCCTATCATAGTCCTTGCAGTACTTTGTTACCAATTAGCTATATTAAACACCTTTCTCTGGAATTTTTTGGAGTGGTGTCTGTTATCCTGTCTGGACGATGACCAATGCATCTTACCTTTTTGTGACAAGGTTTGTCTAGTATCTGTTGAAACATTAAGTTCTGGCCACTGCCAAAGCCACGTGTAATTAATTGCCAGATAACTATAAAGAATATCTCTTACTCCCCCACTACTTCCAACAGTAAAACAATATGCCCAAAACCACCAAACCTGCTGACACTTTAAGCTGTCATTTTCAGTAGTAAACCTTGTGGGCCGTCTGTCAGTGTCTATACTATTTTAATTATTTTAACAACTAAATGTGATTTTCTTGATCATTATTATATTGTTCATGTTAGAGGTAGAAACTTTAAAAAATGTTTTTAATACAGGGAATTTTTGAGAACATTATTACTAAAATTTTCTTAAAACTCAGCTTGAGCTTAAAATGGTATCAGAGAAGACCATATTGAAATAAGTTAGGACATGAAATAAAGCAGCATGGCTAAGTTGGGGACTGTTTGAAACTAATCCATAAATAAGTGGCTTTTTGGGGTTATTTTATTCTCCAGCGAACGAGATATCTGGAGACAGTTTTGGTTATCACAATTGGTTTTGAGAGCTGTACCTGGCATCTAGTAGGCAGAAATCCAGGGATGCTTCTCAGTATCTTACAACATGTGACAGCCCCTCCTTCCTCCTAAATGAAGCACAGAATGATCTTACCAATGTATCAGTAATGATTAGAATGAAACACCTGCTATGAATGAACAAAATTATCTTTTAAGGGTATACAGGAAAGAAAATCTATGACAAACCTAGACAGCATATTAAAAAACACAGACATTACTTTGCCAACAAAGATCCATGTAGTCAAAGCTATACAGGAAAGAAAATCTATGACAAACCTAGACAGCATATTAAAAAACACAGACATTACTTTGCCAACAAAGATCCATGTAGTCAAAGCTATGGTTTTTCCAGTAGTCATGTATGGATGTGAGAGCTGGGCCGTAAAGAAGGCTGAGAACTGAAGAATTGATGCTTTTGAACTGTGGTGTTGGAGAAAACTCTTGAGAGTTCCTTGGACTGCAAGGAGATCAAACCAGTCAATGCTAAAGGAAATCAATCCTAAATATTCACTGGAAGGACTGATGCTGAAGCTGAAACTCCATTACTTTGGCCTCCTGATGTGAAGAGCTGACTCATTAGAAAAGGCCCTGATGCTGGGAAAGATTGAAGGCAGGAGGAGAAGGGGATGACAGAGGATGAGATGGTTGGATGGCATCACTGACTCGATGGACATGAGTTTGAGCAATCCCTGGGAGTTGGTGATGGACAGGGAAGCCTGGTGTGCTGCAGTCCATGGGGTTGCAGAGTTGGACATGACTGAGTGACTGAACAACAAGACAGAGAAAAGACAAACAGATTGAAAACCCAGTTAAGCCCATTCCCAGTGTATCCAAGGAAAAGGAGAAACCCTGGTAGCACCAACATTATTTATGGTTGTTGTTTCTGAATAGTTTCTCTATGTTTTCTCTTTGTCAGATTTTTTTTTTTATCTCTGTAAGTCTCATTTTCTTAACTACAAATTGAGGTGTCTAGACTCATTTAGACATGACTGAGTGACTGAACAACAAATAATATTGTTGATAGTAAGCTTGATTTTTCACAAAAATATTATATGACAACCCTATATATAGGGCTTCCCAGGTGGTGCAGTGATAAAGAATATGCCTGCCAATGCAGGAGACACACGAGATGATGGTTTGATCCCTGGGTCAGGAAGATCCTTTGGAGTAGGAAATGGCAACCCACTCCAGTATTCTTGCCTGGAAAATTCCTTGAAAAACGCAGACTCATGAGCTATAGTCCATGGGTTTGCAAAGAGTCCGACCTGACTGAGCATACATACACACACACACACACACACACACACACTTTTATATATAAAAGTGAAGAGTATGGAAATACAAGACATATATTTTTAATTACTACAGATAGACTGTGCTTAAGCCAGTTACAGATGTGTTGAAATACAGTGCTAACTGTGGTAGAAACAGACTCACCTTTATTCCTGACTGCATTGCCATGTCAACCGAGTCTGTGTTTATAATTTCATTAAAATCTATAGTCTCACACTTCTTAGCATCATTCTAAAGTCTCAGAAATGCTTTTAAATAGTGTCATAAGAGAAGAGTTGGCATGTTTTCTTTCTGACTTTCAAGCTTTCAGAATACAAATTAAGAACTATGTTATTCAATTGTTAAGACAGTTTGACATTATGAATGTGCTAAAACTCTGTGAGAGGTTATTTTTTTTAAAGAATGAAGTATCATCATCATTGCTAGAATATATTTTGAGTCATATGTTCTATACAAATGTTGTCTCATAAAATCATCATAGATCTATAAGGTAGAAGTTATCTTTATATGAAAGGACAATTAAATAGCTAATATTACTTAGTGCTTACTATATGTGGAAACCCCTATATTAAGTACTTTATAGATAGTATTTTATTTCTTAATTATAACAAACCACTTCAATCTGAAGTTGAGGAAGCTAAGGCAAAGAAAATTTAGCTATATTGAGAACAAGTTGGTACTAACTAGTAGAGCTAGTGGTTCAATAAAGGCAGTTTTATACAGAAGCCAGCTTATTTGAATCCAGCTAGACTGTCTGATATAAATTAAAACTTTAATGAGAGGAAGAAAAGGAGTTTTTGAGTATAATCATTACTTGTGGTCGGCTGTGGAAGGGGAAAAAAGAGATAAAGAAAGGAAATTTCTTGGTCAAAATGAGAGCCTAGAACCAATAGGTAGAAAGAGAAGGACATTGAGGGGAAAAATAAAGAAAAGATGAGATGATTATAGTATCCTGTACTTTCTATGTTTCACCCAAATACACTCCTTTCTGAAATTTATTTTCATCTGCAAGCAATATAATTTTCTGGGAATTATGGTCCTTGTAGGTTAATCAGTGAGGTGACAAAATAGGTTTACACAATAATACACAAGTAGCTGAAACAAAGAGACTAAAAAGAGAATAACTAATGAGTTTATGTTGGAACCCTACTAATGTTTCAGTGAATGGACACCTACATACAGTTAATCATAGATGTGTAAACAGGAGTTCTCAGTATTTATGTGATACATTAGAAGAAGCTCATTAAGAGACACTATGGTAGGTATCACTGTGTTAAAAACCTTTTCAAAATATTGGAGTGTCTGTAAAATAACTTAATTCAAAGTAAATTTTTTTCCATAAAAAATATTTAGGAACTTTATTTTAGCCTTCTAAAAGAAAGTATTCTGTAATCAGAAATTAAATTCGAATAATTTTCACAACTTGGAAAAAATGAAAAACAGGTCCTCCGTCCATGGGATTTTCTAGGCAAGAGTACTGGAGTGGGGTGCCATTGCCTTCTCCGTAATTACTAAATACCCTAGGGCTTTCCTGGTGGCTCAGATGGTAAAGCATCCGCCTGCAATGCAGGAGACCCAGGTTCAATCCCTAGGTGAGAAAGATCCCCTGGAGAAGGGAATGGCTACTCACTCCAGTATTCTTGCCTGGAGAATTCTATGGACAGAGAAACCTGGGGGGCTTCAGTCCATGGAATTGCAAAGGGTCAGACCCTATCTACAACAATTAGCTAAATAAAGTGATTGCATTGCAAGAGCATCAGGGGCCTGATACTACATTTAGTATTTTGATTACTCCCAAGGCATGACGATATGTAAGTGACAGAAGTCATAAGACCAGCAGCTGGCTTTACCAAGACAGTAATATTGAAAGTCTGAGAACTGCACAGAATGGCTTATAGACACCAATATGTAAATATTTGGAGACGGCTCTGTGAAGTTGCTGATTTAAGGTTTTCTAGGTGAAAACTCCAAAGCAATAACTACCTTATCCAAGTGTGGGCTTTGGTGTAAAGAAACAAATAGAAGGCCTCAAAGCCTAATCTGACACTTTCTGGGCCAAACATGCCACTGGTGCTCCACACACCTTGTACATCTTGTAAGAATTTTCAAATGATGGGACATTGACTTTTGTGGTGATATCTCTTGATTTTCTTCCAAATACACACACCATACATGTGTTGTATAGAAATTCATAGTTCTATGTGATAAAAACCTCCATTAAACTGTGCTATCCTTTGTCTTAAATTACTGAAAGTCAATGCAGTTATCAGACTCACAGGGGTGATAAGTTTGCCATTTGCTAAGTTTCTAGACTGTGCTGAAAATAAATGATAATCCCATCATCAGGTTATTTTTCTGCAGAGGATTTTCATGGAAATGTTTAATTTCTGAGTTAATATAATGGCCTCTTATGGGGAAGAATGAAATCCATAGCCCTCTGTCTCTGGCTTTGAAATGTTGTTATTCAAATTATTTTTGAAGCCATTTGTTAATATATGTGGACTTGAGCAGTTACTTTCTTAGTTATATAAAGTCAAGGAGTTTTTCCTCTGGCACCGTATTTTGCTCTATGTAGTTCTTCTTTTTCAATACTGACTTCTGTTTTAGGACAAATCCATTTTACTTATTAATACATTATTTAAAAATAATTAAGGATGTGTATTATCCAACTCCTTCTTTTTAATCCTTCCAGCTAAGAAGTTCACTTCTTCCTTTTTTCTTTCTAAGAAAAGAGACTGTTGAAAAGTCTCTTAAAATTTTCCAATTGAGAGGAGTGAACTGTTACTTATGGGAATAATAGTACTCTCCAATGTAAGTAACCCTTATGAATAAGATCATTCACCATTTTTCTTTCTTCCAACTGTTCTGATTAAGTTGAATTCCCTTTAATTCTACAACCCAACCTTGTTGAAAATTTATGGCACAATTGCAGATTATTCTCATTAACAGTTATAAATTAGGTAGCTTGGATTTTGGCTTTACTTCTGCCTGCCTTGTGATTTTTAGTTAAATAACATAAATATAATCGGTGAGCATGATTTATTCACTGTTGCAAATGGAATTAATGTTCATAGCCTATCTCCTGTAGGGATGTGAGTGTAACAGAAATACAAATCTTCTGATTGTTCTTTAAAAGTTAACATTTACTTTGCTATTGAATGAAAGGTTCTTTAAATTCTGTTGTGCTTTACAATTTTCAAAAGTTTCAAACACCTAATTTTATATAATCCCATAGTAAGTCTTTTTTCCCATATCCCTATATTGCCCATTTTCCCTTCCCTCTCCCCAGGGATAGCCAGTAGTTTATTCTATGTATCTGTGAATCTACCTTTTTGTTGTATTCACTAGTTGTATTTTTTAGATTTCACATGAAAGTAATATCACATAATATTTGTCTTTCTCTGTCTGACTTATCTCATTTAATGTAATGTCTTCCCAGTCTATGTTGCTACAAATGGCAATATTTCATTCTTTTTTTTTTTTCCATTTATTTTTATTAGTTGGAGGCTAATTACTTTACATCATTACAGTAGTTTTTGTCATACATTGAAATGAATTAGCCATGGATTTACATGTATTCCCCATCCCGGTCCCCCCTCCCACCTCCCTCTCCACCCGATCCCTCTGGGTCTTCCCAGTGCACCAGGCCCAAGCACTTGTCTCATGCACCCAACCTGGGCTGGTGATCTGTTTCACCCTAGATAATATACACGTTTCAATGCTGTTCTCTTGAAACATCCCACCCTCGCCTTCTCCCAGAGTCCTCAAGTCTGTTCTATACAGCTGAGTCTCTTTTTCTGTTTTGCATATAGGGTTATCGTTACCATCTTTCTAAATTCCATATATATGTGTTAGTATACTGTAATGGTCTTTATCTTTCTGGCTTACTTCACTCTGTATAATGGGCTCCAGTTTCATCCATCTCATTAGAACTGATTCAAATGAATTCTTTTTAATGGCTGAGTAATATTCCATGGTATATATGTACCACAGCTTCCTCATCCATTCGTCTGCTGATGGGCATCTGGGTTGCTTCCATGTCCTGGCTATTATAAACAGTGCTGCGATGAACATTGGGGTGCACGTGTCTCTTTCAGATCTGGTTTCCTTGGTGTGTATGCCCAGAAGTGGGATTGCTGGGTCATATGGCAGTTCTATTTCCAGCTTTTTAAGAAATCTCCACACTGTTTTCCATAGTGGCTGTACTAATTTGCATTGCCCACCAACAGTGTAAGAGGGTTCCCTTTTCTCCACACCCTCTCCAGCATTTATTGCTTGTAGACTTTTGGATAGCAGCCATCCTGACTGGCGTGTAATGGTACCTCATTGTGGTTTTGATTTGCATTTCTCTGATAATGAGTGATGTTGAGCATCTTTTCATGTGTTTGTTAGCCATCTGTATGTCTTCCTTGGAGAAATATCTGTTGAGTTCTTTGGCCCATTTTTGGATTGGGTCATTTATTTTTCTGGAGTTGAGCTGGAGGAGTTGCTTGTATATTTTTGAGATTAATCCTTTGTCTGTTGCTTTGTTTGCTATTATTTTATGACTATTATTCCATTATAGATATATATGTATGTATATATATGTATATATATATATATTTATCCATTAACCTGTTGATGGACACTTGGATTACCTTGGCAATGGTAAATAATGCTGCTGTGAACATTGCGGTGCATGCATCCCACTAACTGGAAATTAGTGTTTTTTTAATTTTTTCTTTTGATTTATTTCCTGGAGTGGAGCTGCTACATCATATGGTGGTTCTATTTTTAGTTTTTTGATAAATCTGCATGCTGTTTTCCACAATGGCTGCACCAGTTTACATTCCCACCGACAGTTTATAAGTGTTCCCTTTTCTCCACATACTCACCAGCATTCATCATTTATTTTCTTTTTTGATAACAGCTCTTCTGACATGTGTGAGATGATAACATTATAATTTGATTTCCATTTCCCTGGTAATTAGTGATATTGAGCCTCTTTGTATGTGCTTGTTTACCATCTGCATTTCTTCTATGGAAAAATTTCTATTGACTTCTGCACACTTTTAATCTTTTTTTTTTTTTTAATGTCAGGTTTATATGAGTTGTTGCATATGGTAGATATTAAATCTCTTATCTATCATGTCATTTGCAAATATTTTATCCCATTTGGTATTGTCTTATTGTTTTTCCCATGGTTTCCTTTGTTGTGCAGTTTTTTGTTTAGTTTAGGGGGTTTAGTTAGGGTCCCATTTGTTTGTTTAGTTAGGGTTTAGTTAGGTCCCATTTGTTTGTTTTTACTTTTCTTTTCTTTGGTTTAAGAGATGGACCCCCCAAAAGTACTACTGCTATTTGTGTCAAAGAGCATTCTTCCAATGTTTTTGTCTAGGAAAATTATATTATCCAGTCTTACATTTAGATCTTTAACCTATTTGAGTTCATTTTTGTATACAGTGTAGAAAATGTTTTAATTTCATTATTTTGCATATAGCTTCCAGTTTTCTCAGCACTATTAGTTGAAGAGACTGTCTTTTCTCCATTGTATATTCTTGCCTTCTGTGTCATAGAATAGGTGACCATAAGTGTGTGGGCTTGTTTTTGGGGTTTCTGTCCTATTTCATTGATCAGTGTGTCTGTTTTTGTGCCAGTACCATGTTGTTTTGATGACTATAGCTTTGTAGTAAATTCTGAAGTCAATATAATACACCACATTATCAGATTGAAGAATTAAAAATACATATATATACAGTTTTTCCAAAGTTTATCCACATGCAAACAAGTTACTTGGTTCTACTTCTAGTTTAAAACATTCTTATCAAGTCCTATGGTTGGTGAACAGTAAGTCACTTAATTGTGTGATGTTGTTTTAGACTGTATTTTTACCCTTAGAATTCACATGTTGAGGCTCTAACTCCCAGTGTGATGGGTGTTTGGAGATAAGGCCTTTGGGATGGTAATTAAAGATAAATGAAAGCATAAGTATGCGTCCCAGATCAAATGGGATTGGTGCCCTAGTAAGAAGAGGAAGAGACACCCTACCATTCTCTTTCTCCACTGGCACACTACAGAGGAATGGCCAAATGAGGACACACCAGTAAGGTGGTTCTCTGCAAGCTAGGAAGAGAGCTCTCACCTGAAAGCAGCCAATGGCACATAAATCTGGAACTTCTAGCCTCCAGAACTGTGAAAAAATTAATATCTGTTGTTTAACTACTAACCTGTGTTATAACAGCCCAAGTGAACTAATATAAGTGAAATTTCCAAGCATATCTAGAAATTACAAAATGGAACAAACTCAGCAGTCACTTAAATTACATATGAAACTTTATTAAATGATGGAAAGATACCACACACTATCAAAAGTACTCTATTTATATTTTAATACATTACATGTTGCTCTGCATAAACACCTGGAAATTTGGTGGGCTTCTTTGGGTAGATAACTTTGAGAAATACTAAGATGATCTTTTGAAAAAACAGACTTGGGTAATTCCCTTTTGCTGCCTAATACTCAAAGCAAATTTTTCTATATGACTTTGGCATCAAGATGAAATTATTAATTTCATATAAAACATCCTTTTGTTATTTGAGCTACATTTCATCACACACACAAAAAGCATTATTTTTCCTTTAACATGCAACCAATAATTTTTATATAAATCTTCCCTGTTTAAATTATGCATTGCTGACATAAAAGTTAACAGCATCTTGGAGTGTGGTTTTAATGATGGCCAAAGATAATTAAACATTGATTAGATTTTGTCCTAGGCTTATTGTATGAAATATATTCAAACTTGGATTTTTCATCCTTTTAAAAAAATATATGGTTTGACTGAGTCAGGTCTTAATTGTGACACTTAAGAGCTTTGTTGCAGCACGTGGGCTTCTTTGTAGATGCTGTGGGCAGGCTTACTTGACCCATGGAATGTGGAATCCTAGTTTCCTGATCAAAGATTAAACCAGCATTCCCTGCTTTGGAAGGCAGGTTGTCAACCACTGGACTGCCAGGGAAGTCCCTCATTTTATTATAGTGACTTTTAACCACCACCAGGTTCTGCATCTTTTCATCTACTCATGATTTTTAATAACAGAAATAATGTATGATAACTGAACACTGAGCCTGAGTTTACTAATATCTGAACTTAAATACCAAAATAAATAGTATGCAAAATATAATCATTAAGAAGCAATGACATTTTTTTCCAATCCTGCTGCATTGTCTCAAACAGTTTTGAAACTTAATTTTGGGGGCATCTTCAGAGGTAATTTACTTATATTAATTTATAAATATTTATGTCATTTATTTTTATTTCTTTCTCTTGTTTTCTTTTCAACATTTCAAATCTGCCTTTCCTTAATTTTGTTTTCCGTTAATATTGACCTGTGATTTTAAAAAGATGGGAAATATTAGATTAAAAAACTAACTTTGAAGTAATTTTGAGACTAGATTTCTGAGAAAATCCTTATCTGTGACACCTTAAAAAGCAAATTGACACACTTTTCTATCTTATCAATTCTCTAGAATAAAGATCATAGCCATTGGTAAATCAGATTAGGCAATCATTAAAGAAATGAAAGAAAATTAAAGAAAATTTACATTAAAAAAAATATAGAGAACATAGGCAAAACACTCTCCGACATAAATCACAGCAGGATCCTCTATGACCCACATCCCAGAATTTTAGAAATAAAAGCAAAAATAAACAAATGGGACCTAATGAAACTTAAAAGCTTTTGCACAACAAAGGAAACTATGAGCAAGGTGAAAAGACAGCCCTCAGATTGGGAGAAAATAATAGCAAACGAAGCAACAGACAAAGGATTAATCTCAAAAATATAAAAGCAACTCCTCCAGCTCAACTCCAGAAAAATAAATGACCCAATCAAAAAATGGGCCAAATAACTCAACAGACATTTCTCCAAGGAAGACATACAGATGGCTAACAAACACGTGAAAAGATGCTCAACATCACTCATTATCAGAGAAATGCAAATCAAAACCACAATGAGGTACCATTACACACCAGTCAGGATAGCTGCTATCCAAAAGTCTATAAGCAATAAATGCTGGAGAGGATGTGTGGAGAAAAGGGAACCCTCTTACACTGTTGGTGGCAATGCAAATTAGTACAGCCACTATGGAAAACAGTGTGGAGAATTCTTAAAAAGCTGGAAATAGAACTGCCATATGACCCAGCAATCCCACTTCTGGGCATACACACCGAGGAAACCAGATCTGAAAGAGACACGTGCACCCCAATGTTCATCACAGCACTGTTTATAATAGCCAGGACATGGAAGCAACCTAGATGCCCATCAGCAGACGAATGGATGAGGAAGCTGTGGTACATATACACCATGGAATATTACCCAGCCATTAAAAAGAATTCATTTGAATCAGTTCTAATGAGATGGATGAAACTGGAGCCCATTATACAGAGTGAAGTAAGCCAGAAAGATAAAGACCATTACAGTATACTAACACATATATATGGAATTTAGAAAGA
Source organism: Odocoileus virginianus (assembly GCF_023699985.2). Lineage (NCBI taxonomy): Eukaryota > Metazoa > Chordata > Mammalia > Artiodactyla > Cervidae > Odocoileus > Odocoileus virginianus. The sequence continues at coordinate 32,636,735 of NC_069675.1, read as the reverse complement.
TGGTAATAATAACCCTATATGCAAAACAGAAAAAGAGACTCAGATGTATAGAACAGACTTGTGGACTCTGGGAGAAGGTGAGGGTGGGATGTTTCAAGAGAAGAGCATCGAAACATGTATATTATCTAGGGTGAAACAGATCACCAGCCCAGGTTGGATGCATGAGACAAGTGCTTGGACCTGGTGCACTGGGAAGACCCAGAGGGATCGGGTGGAGAGGGAGGTGGGAGGGGGGATCGGGATGGGGAATACATGTAAATCCATGGCTAATTCATTTCAATGTATGACAAAAACCACTGCAATGCTGTAAAGTAATTAGCCTCCAACTAATAAAAATAAATGAGAAAAAAAAAAAAGAAAATATACATTTGTCTAATACCAATGGGAGACCTGAAGTCTAAATTGGCTAAAAGGAGAATTTGGATATGTTGTAGTACCTGATACCTCAAACACTTAATGATATCTCCATCTGCACTGATTTCTTTTCTTTTTTTTGAAACAAAAGTGAATATTTTTAATGATTAAAGGTACAATTCATAAAGAAGTTAGATGACATAAATGATTAGACATCTAACATCAAAGGGACAAGGATATGTAAAGCAAAAATCAGAAGGAACATAAGGGATAAATATATATATATAAATCATAGTAAGACATATTAACTTTTATCTGAGAAAATTTAATCAAATGTAGAAAAAATAGGAACATCTTGAATGATGTCATTAATAGTTTAAATACAATAGTTTTATATTTATATTAATTTATATTAATCTTATATCTTGCAAAACATATTTAAAATATTGTATCTCATAAGTTGTTGTTAGATGTCCAAAGGATGTTTAGAAAAACTGCATAAAAGACAAACATTATAAAAGTTCAAAAAGTAGAATTCTTTTAGATTTCTTTTTTTGTGACTCAGTTATACATATACACATATATTACTTTTGAAATTATTTTCCATTATGAATTATTACAAGATGTTGACTGTAGTTACCTGTGCTATACAGTAAAGCTTTGTTGCTTGTTGCATATATATTTTTTAAAATTAGAAATCTAGCATTCTACTCATACTGAGTCAAGCAAGTGGAATCAAAATGTCATAAATATTTTAGTTAGGAAAAATTTGTAAGTTTTCTTAAATATATATATTATACATATTATTTATATATATGTATACAAAGCTTTTCTATGCTTGATAGAGGCTTGGAAAAGAACATAAAAAAAAAAAGAAAAGATGGAGAAACTGGAAAACAAACTAAATGAAATGGGAGCATTGAATATCAAATAGAAAAAGTGAAACCAACTAGATAAAAGATCTTCGTATAGTCTGGTTGTTTTTAAACATGGCTGCTCATTATAAACATATCTAGAACTTGGGGGGTGGGGGAAGCAATACCTGGGTATTTTTATTCTTCAAATAATTCCAAAATAATTCTGATATGCATCTGGATTTTAAAAAGTGATTACAGATTTTTCTATTGAATGCTAGTTTGGGTGATATAAAATTCTGTTATTTTTCTGTTGACTAATCATGATGCAATGATATTAAGTGAGTAATAGTTATATATATATAATATATGTATATATAATATATATAATATTAATATATACATATATATTGTATATATACACAATAATATATAATATATATTAATATATAATATATGTGTTTTATATATAAAATAACATACAATATAATATAATAATATATATAATATATATATATAATTATGATAGTAAAAGATATTTATCAGTTTAAACAATCAATAGCAAGACAAAAAATAAAAGATAATTACAAATGAAAGTCTTAATGGGAATATGATTAACCTAATAATATAAAATAATTATATACTATTTAGGGGTGAAGCAGAGTAACGTGGTCAGTGGAAGTTTTCATCTACTCAGCCAGTCTATTTCTTTTGGTTGTGCACTGACTTCTGACATTAATTATGAAGAAGTAGGCCAAACTTTTTGATCACAGGTTGAGGGACTAGTTCTCCATGAGACTGCCCTTACTTCAGGTATCAATAACCAGTTTGGAGATTCACAGGCCACTTTCATTTCTCATCAACTGGATACAAATTTTGAGGTTCCTTTTACCCTCTCAGGTTTGATAATTTACTAGAATGACTCAGAAAACTTAGTCAATATAATTGGAGCTTTATTATAGCAAAGGGATATTGTAAGGCCCCTACATATGAACCTTCAAGTTGAAGACTTTCAAAGATGTTAACATGCATTTGGATGAGGTGTCCAAAGAGGTCTTCAGCAACTTAGTGATCCTTTGCAAGAAGCTGGAGCTAGATCTGCAAGAGGATAACTTCATTGAACTCATTTTTGTGCAACACAAGAAGTTTACCAATAAAGACCTGATGGGATTGGAGGCCCAGAAAAAGGGTGAAGAGAGACAGGGGGTAGAAAAAGTATCTGAGAACACAAAGAGATTCACGATGCAGGAAACAGCAAGGGGGTTTTCCTTATTTGAGGAGACAGTTTTGGTTTTTGAGGTAGAGGACCTGAACATAGAATGGTGCAGAAATGTTGCAGCATCCATTCAGAATGCAATCTAGTGTTACCTTGCCATCTATGACTAGGGAAAAAAGAGTTACTACTCAGACATAACTGGATCACTTTTTTAAGAGAGTAGATAGAATGAAATTCAGCAAGGAATCAGAACTTGTGCCATCAACATGAGGCATGAATGAAATTGCAGCTTGCATTCCATCTCTTATTGTTGATGATTCTTCAGTTCTTCCATCTCCCACCCTTTCTCTGTCCTCCAGTGAGTATCTTTTCTTGTCTGTTCACTCAGTGCCAGCCCCTGTATGCCAAGTGTTGTTGTGTACTACTTTACTTTCTAAGATACTGTACTGTAAGATTTAAAATGTTTATTTTTTGTATGTTTTATGTATTATAGAAAAGTATTACAAAATTATTATAGTACAGTACCATAAAACTGATTAGGTTAGTTGGCACCTAGGCCAAATTTGTTGCACTTATGAACAAATTGTATTTATGATCAGAATGAAATTTGTTCATATGTAGGGGACTTACTATAAAAATGAAGAGGTATGGGAAGGTATGAAAATTGAAGCTTGTGACATTGTCAGTGATGTATTAACTTTTTAGCACGTGTGACAATATGCAGATTATTTTCAACCAAAAAACCTCTCTCAAGTTTTGTGTCCAGAGATTGTATTGAGACTTCAGTACATAAGCACCATTGATGGAAAAGTTGTCCATGTGTGTGTGTGTTTTGCCATGTGCCTTTTATATAATTTTTATTGAAAAATAGTTGATTTCCAATGTTGTATTATTTTCAGATATACAGTGATTTAGCTATATATATAAATAGACTTCAGAGTGTATTACAAAACTATAGTCATCAAAACAATATGGTAATGGCATAAAAACAAACATATGGATTGATAGAGCATTATAGAAAGTCCAGAAATAAACCCATGCACTTTTGGTCAATTAATGTATGACAAAGGAGACAACCATATACAATGGAGAAAAGACAATCTCTTCAATAAGTAGTACTGGGAAAACAGTAGAGCTAGAAGAATGTTCTCTAACACTGTATGAGGAGGGCACGGCAGCCCACTCCGGTATTCTTCCCTGGAGACTCCCATGGGCAGAGGAACCTTGGGGGACTAGAGTCAGACATGACTGAGCAACTCAGCAGAGCTCTAACCCTGTATACAAAAAAAAAAAAAAAAAAAAGAGTTAGCTCACAATGAGTTGAAGACCTAATTATAAGATGAAATACTATAAAATTCTTAGAAGAAAACATAGATTGAACATCCTTTGACATAAATCACAGCAATACATTTTTGGATTTATCACCTAGAATACTGGAAATAAAAGCAAAAATAAATAAATAGAACCTAATTAAATTTAAAAGCTTTTGAACAGCAAAGGAAACATGAACAAATAAAAAAGCCTACAGAATGGGAGAAAATACTTTCAAATGATGTGACCAATAAGGGATTAATTTCCAAAATATAACAGCACATACAGCTCAATGCCAAAAGAAACAAAAAAGAAGACAAAAACAATTAAAAATGGACAAAAAATCTAAATAGACATTTCTACAAAGACTTGTGGTTTAGATTAATCTTCAGTCTCTCTTCCCTCGCTAGAGCCTAATATTAGGCTAAATCCTAAACCCTCTAATCACATGGTTAGTCTTTCAGGGTAAAGAGTCCTTTCCTGAGTCACCTCATTAGCATAAATTATCAGGTGTTTTCTTGGAAGCTCACTATAGGTAACAAAAACACTTCTATAACTTGGAAAATTCCAAAGGTTTAGATGTTACATCCCAGGAACCTGGGGCAAAATTCAACCAAATTCTTTATTACATAACATTTCACTGTCTTTTACCTTGGTAGAGTTAGTAACATATAATTATTTTAATTTCAGGATGTGATGAAAAAAATGCTAACATATTTGGCAAAAAAAAATTAAATTACAGTGTCAATTAAAATATTAATACCTAGTGAAAATAGGTCATTTTTATTGAATGATTTCCAAGAAATATAGTTCTAATATTTTAAATGTATTTAATGGTTTTGCCCTACAGCATTACATAAAGTATTGTGGATTTGTTATTATTCCGTTTTTAAATCTGAAGATGTTGGTTTATTTTTCTGTCTAATGCTTTGAATTTCATGGATTTCAAAATACTAAAAACAAACATAGTTTTTATTTTCAATTATGCACGTTAAATGGTCAATATTGATTGCTCAATTTGATTCAGAGTATCACTGTGCTTGACCCTAATGTGGTGACTTTATATGGGCACAATGTTTGCAGATAAGGCCAGAGTTAAATGACCATTCGAATATGGAGAAATAGATGATTTCCACAGATTACTTATAATGATTAATGACATATTCTTTATTTTACTTAAGCTTGTGCAAATTTATTTTCCTCAATTCTCCATTATAAATTTGAATAAATCATGTTAAAACATTAAGGGAAGCAGCTATCGCTTCCCTCATTATTCACTGTTACTTATTCATAGGAATATTGGTTTCCACCAAACTGAGCAATCAAAAATAATTTCTAACCTTTCTCTTCTTATGTGTTGTATATTCTTGGTAGAACGAATGAAAGCAGTCCCTCCCTTTACTCATCATTTAGCATGTATTGCAACTCACTATGGGATTGAAAGAAGAATAATTAATTCTTTGAAAGATTGTTTCTACCTACTTGAAACCAAAAATCTTATACACAGGTGTTAATTTATTAAAGTCAATATTTATTTAATTGTGAGGATGAATCTTTCAAAATTTGTTAAATTATGTCCTAAAACAGCAATAACTAGAGCTTTTCATCTCTGTGCCATGACAGTCCTGCATCTGCTAAAGTACAATTTAAAAATAATTATTTTCTGAATATAACATATGTACTCACGTTAGAGTGAAAAGTTGAAAACTTAGAAATCATAAATATAGGAATATAAACTGCCATACAATAATCCATTATTTAAAATCAACTCTATTAAATATCAATGTATTGCCTTCCTTTCTTTCCTCCAAGACACATTGAGAGGAAGGTAGATAGATAAATAGGAGATGTAGATAATTAGGAGATAAATAGGAGATGTAGATAAATATACGTATATAATATCCCATATATATGTGTATATATATATGTATATATACATAAGTTAGACTAAGCCTTGGTCAAATTTAGAATCCTAATTGCTGTTGAAAATCTGAATATGAATTATGAGAGAATGAAAGACTATAGAATAGGGTAATGACAGCCATACAATGAAATCATAGATATCCTTTGTTTTCATCTTTGTTATACACAAGACTCTGAGGAATTTACTGCATAAGCTGTGGGGATAGTCACAGTAATATATCTCCACTGGACAACTTTCTGTGGGTACTATGTATGCAGGGTCACACATCTTCTGTGAAAACCCATAAACACTTCATGGTGAATTGATTTATACTTTTTTTTACAAATTGAGAATGCAGCTTAAATCACATCTGGTGAAAAATGAAGGGTTTGCTTACAGGTTATTTTCATGATAATACTTGAATGTCTAAAAGTGCTTCATATTTGTATATTTTTAATTGTCATAATTTTATGATGCCTTGTGAAATAGGTAGGGCAGATGCTCTGATCTCCAGTTTTTAATGGCTGAATTGTATTTCTAACTGGAAAATAACTAAATTTTTAAAATTAAACAGCATATTTGGAGTAAGTGAACACAATTCAACCACAAATATTTATATTTTCTCCCTTCCTAGATTACATTCAAATTATATAAAATAAATAGGAACTGTAAAGACCCACAATGACATTGATAACAAAGGAGTAGACAATATAATTCAATAAATTAATGAGAAAATGTTTGAAAAAAATGAAAGAAACTGGAAAATGAAGGATAAATGATTTATTAGAAAATAGTAACCTCCAATTTAAAGTCTTTGCTAATGGAAATAATGGCAAGAAGTGAGTTGATTTATCCTCAGGATCCATAATGAATCTCAGAATTATGGGTTATCAAGTATACCAAGGAGAGAGCGGAACTCCAAGACTGTGAAGAAAGAACAAGTATAAATCTAGATAATGTGAGACACAGCCTCTTCTGACTTGTCTGAGAACTTCTACATTCAGGAAATGTGCTTCAGGCTCATTCTTGCAGAATTATTGTTCAGAGAACTTGAATAAACACTAAATCAGAGAAATATCTCCAAATACTGATATTTTATAGACCCTAAAAAGAGTGACCACTGTTTTATCCCTTAATAGTTAAGCCAGTGAGTTAGTAAAACTGCTATAAACCAGGAAATTTAACCACCTTTGGATATTTGATTCTTAAGTATAAAGATATAGCTGAGAATCAGCAGGTACTTGAGAAAATGATCCAATTTAAATAAGAAAGAATAAAACAGTCAAACAAAGAGTGAAAAAGAATTCCCAGAGAAAAAGTTCACATTGTCAGGTGCAGAGGAAATTTCAGATTACCACATTTCTTATCCACAGGAAGATAAGAATGTTTGCATAGACACAAGCATACAGTGTTATAGGAAAGAATCAATGTATTATAAATAGCCTTTAAAAATAATTGCCATATAGCCTATACAACACCAATAGCAGTAGGAATACAAATGATATTTACAAGATAAAGTCAAAGGAACGTCCCTGAAAATAAAATAAGATGATTTATAAGAACTGTCAAAATGTAGCAAGAAATAAATTGACTTAAGTTGAAATAAGATCTACTGTTTAAATTTCATTCTTTTTTCTTATTCATTAATTTTAGGTTTCATCATATACCTTATTTTCAAAGCTCTCCCTTCTATATTTAATCAGGAACTAAATCTTATTAGTCATATCTAAAAATTACCTTCTGAATCTCATTCTACTTACTCATACACACTAGTGAGTCCTACTTTTGGCTCTTACCCCTCTTGCCAATAACACTGTGACGGCCCTCTAATTTTGGGTCTGCCCCTTAATCAAGATCGTTACATCACCTCCAGTGTTGCCTTTCTAAAAATGTAATTATATCATGACAATTCAAGCTATTTTCTAGTTCTTTTTTTGCCTATTACAGAATAGTGAATTATTCAGCCTGGCTTACAAAGACTTTGTAAATATCTGGTCTGGCTCACATTCTCAGCTTCATCTCCAGACACACAGAAGCATTCAACTTCCAGTTACACTAACTTCAAAATATTTTATGCAAAATTATGACCATCATTCATCCATTGCTTTCTTTCCATATGTTTATTGAAGGGGGACAGGGGTGAGTTAGTCAAAACTCCTGTGTATTAATCTGTATTTCCCCTCCTGAAATGAACTGATTTTGTTTGGAGGAAGTCATATGCTTGCAAGAATCAAGTGTCTTATTGTTATTACTCTATTTCTATGATGAAAAATAATCCTTTCAGTAATAGATGAGAAAGGAAAGTTGACAATAATTCTCACTGGATTTTTGATCACTTTGGAGACAGCAGGTATATATCTTTATTATGTATAAAAATGAGAGCTTTCAGATCAGTGCTGGGAGAATGTTTAAATAGAATACAAATTGAAAAGGTCACTTTAAGGTCAAACATCACTATTTTGGTTACTGTAGTTACATCTTTTTTGTCTTTTCTCTCATTTTCATGTATTCCATTTATCACTGTTCTTCCAGTCTTCTCTTCACACCCCAACCCTTAACCCAAGTTAGTTTCACATGCAGAATAACAATATTAATGAGCCACTTAGAAAACCTTAGGTATACTTTAAATGTGAGAGATCAAAGTTTTGGTAAAGTCAGTTTATTTGATTGTTTAATTTAAATATATATTTTTTAAAATGTATACTTTTTTTGTATTTCTATCATATGAGACATTATTTATAAAATTTGAATCAATCCTTAAGTGTTATTATTTGCATAATAGTTTTAACTATAGAAATAAAAAGCAAATATAGAGGCAACTGAATATTAATCTAAAACAAATTTTGTTGTTTTCAATAAACAACAGTTTTAGTTCAGAGATACAGAGTACCAGAAGTCTCATGCCAACCTCTGCAATTAAAAATTAGATATACAAGCTGCAAATCAATGAAATTAATGACTTTTCTTGAACCCATCAGTGAAAAAACTTTCCAGGGCAATCAAGTAACCTAGAATATTGGGAGAGAAGAAGATGCTTGCAGGGAGAAACACAATCTGAGGGTATAGTAACCTAGGAAACAGACACTGCATGGTGTTATATATGCCAGTAAGAAGATACAGCTAATAAATTTTAATGAATAGCTATGGTGCGAGTGTGGAAAATAACAGTAATGTAAAGTACATAGAGGTATAGATACAGGCAGGGTCACACTCTTCAAGATTTTCCTCTAAGATTTTTGGAAGCTACTCATAAGGTTGAATAGAATCCTGGGAAGACTTTTCTTGTGGTGTTGGCAGGAGGTGACAAACAGTAGCCACTAGGGTCTTATGGAGGGAAACTGTACCCATCTCTGCCATCTTTGTTGTGGAGAAACAGCTTTAATCTGCATAAGGAAGAACTGCAGAAATTATATTGACAATGTTGCAGCTGAGAAGGGGAACTGGCAGAGAGATGGAGTTAGTATTATCCATAACATGTGCTTCCCTGGTGGTTCAGCAGTAAAGAATATGCTTGCTAATGTACGAGATGTGGGTTTGATCCCTTGGTTAGGGGATCCCCTGGAGAAGGAAACGGCAAGCCACTACAGGATTCCTGCCTGGGAAATTCTGTGGACAGAGGAGCCTGGTGGGCTACAGTCTGTGGCATCAGAAGTCAGACAACATTTAGCAACTAAACAGCAACAACAGCATGGGCAGAGAAGCATGAAAGTTTTGCCATAACAGTTAGGGGAAGGGAAGGAACACTTGTGAAGACCAAAGCCCTGAAGCAAAGGGAAACAGAATCTACCTAAAATTTAGTATGAATTTGAGTATTAGAGAATGGCATCTTTCCACTCCAGTTACCTCCAGGCTATTAAGATAAAAATCAAAATAACAGTGGATTACAGTTGAAAGTGCTGCAAGAGACTAATTCTCTGGAAATCAGATATTGAGGAAAGTCCTCTGACAAATTAGCCCACCTAGACAGCATATTAAAAAGCAAAGACATTACTTTGCCAACAAAGGTCCATCTAGTCGAAGCCATGGTTTTTCCAGTAGTCACGTATGGATGTGAGAGTTGGACCATAGAGAAAGCTGAGCAGCGAAGAATTGATACTTTTAAACTGTGATGTTGTAGATGATTCTTGAGAGTCCCTTGGACTGCAAGATCAAACCAGTCAATCTTAAAGGAAATCAGTCCTGAATATTCATTGTAAGGGCTGATGCTAAAGCTGAAACTCCAGTACTTTGGCTACCTGATGTAAAGAACTGACTGACTGAAAAAGACCCTGATGCTGGGAAAGATTGAAAGCAGGAGGAAAAGGGGATGACAGAGGATGAGATGGTTGGATGGCATCACCGACTCAATGGACATGAGTTTGAGCAAGCTCCACATGTTGGTGATGGACAGGGAAGCCTGGTATGCTACAGTTCATGGGGTCGCAAAGAGTCGGACATGACTGAGCAACTGAACTGAACTAAACTGATAAAGCCAGTCAGTAGGAGGACATGAAGCCTGTGGAATTTGGAAAGAAAAATAGTAACAGGAAATTTTAATTCCCAACTCCTAACTTTATTAATACATAACCCCATTATTTTTGTCTCTGGAAAAAAAGGCATGCACATGTCTAGGTACAAACATATTAGATATGTTTTAATAAATACTTTATAAAAGTAAATATAAGTTGCATCTATATCTTAGTGCCCAGCTGTCAAAAAAAAAAAAAAAAAAATTGCAGGGCATTATGAAAAGGCAGAAAGAAAAAATCACAGTCTGAAGAGACAAAGATACTATCAGAACTAAACTCAGATGTATCACGGATGTTGGACTTAACATACATGAAACTTAAAATAATAATGCTTAGCATGTTAATGGTGCTAATAAAAATAGAGAAAACATGCATCATCATCATTTTGAAGGTAATTTTACTATAGACTAAATATAGTTAAGAAGTGACCAAATGGAAATGCTAGGGGGCTAGGGAAAATAAAAGAGAGAATGATGGCCTAAGATCTGCTTTGCAGTTAAATACAACACCATCAAGGAAACAATCAGTGAATTCCAAGATTGTTGTTGTTCTTGCTCAGTCACTAAGTCATGTCTGACTCTTCATGACCCCATGGACTGTAGGCTTCCCTGTCCTTTACAATCTACTGGAGTTTGTTCAAACTCATGTCCGTTGAGTTGAAGATGCTATTTAACCACCTCATCTTCTGTCACCCCCTTATCTTTTTGCCTTCAATTTTTTCCAACATCAGGATTTGACTGTTTGCATCAGGTGGTCAAAATATTGGAGCTTCATCTTCAGCATCAGTACTTCCAATGAATATTCAAGTTTGGTTTCCTTGAGGATTGATTGGTCTGATCTCCTTGCAGTTCAAGGGACTCTCAAGGATCTTCTCCAGCACCACAATTTGAAAGCATCAGTTCTTTGGTGCTCAGCCTTCTTTATGGTCTCTCACATCTGTACATGACTAATAGAAAAAACATAGCTTTGACTCTATGGACCTTTGTCAGCAAAGTGATCTCTGCTTTTGAATACACTATGTTTGTCATAACTTTTCTTCCAAGGCACAAACATCTTCTAATTTCATGGCTTCAACCACTATCTGCAGTGAATTTGAAGCTCAAGAAACTAAACTCTGTCACTCTTTCCATTTTATTCCATCTATTTCCCATGAAGTGATAGAATCAGATACCATGGTCTTTTTTATACCAGCTTTTTCACTCTCCTCATTCATTCCTGTCAATAAGCTCTTTAGGTCTTCTTCACTTTCTGCCATTAGAGTGATATCATCTGTGTATCTGAGGTTGTTGATATTTCTCCCAGCAATCTTGATTCCAACTTGTGATTCATTCAACATGGCATTTCACATAATGTACCCTGCATAGAAGTTAAATAAGCAGGGTGACAATATACAGCCTTGAGGTACTCCTTTCCCAATTTGGAACCAGTCTGTTTTTCCATGTCCAGTTCTAACTTTCACTTCTTGACCTGCATACAGGTTTCTCATGATGCAGGTAAGGTGGTCTGGTATTCCTATCTCTTCAAGAATTTTCCATAGTTTGTTGTGATCCACATGGCCAAAGGCTTTAGCATAGTCAATGAAGCACAAGTAGATATATTTTGTTTTAATTTTCTTGTTTCTCTATGAACCAGTGAATGTTGGCAATTTGATTCCAAGATAAATCAGTAGAAATCATCCAAAATAAAACAAAAGGAAAATCATAGGAGAATATTAATATTTTTGGAATAATATCAAATGATATAATGAGACATCATTTTAATCTCAGAAAGAAAAAATGAGAATAAGAAATGTGAGGAAAAAATAATGGTTAAGAAATTTCCAAAATTAGTGACAGACAGCAAATCATAGATACAGTAGCTTATAGAACATCACAAAAGCTTACAGAGCACCACACAGATAGCAAAAGTAATCAAAATAGAAAAACTCATTTGTATATGAATCATATTTAAATTACTGAAAATAAAAGCAAAGTGAAAATCTTGAAAAGTAGAAAGATTATATTACTTACAAAGGTACCAGGGATTAAATTTTATAGCAATCTTCCCATAAGTAATCTTGCAATTAAGAAGACAATAGTTGATCTTTTTAAGTGCTGATTTAAAAAAAAAGAAAAGAAAAAATAACTGTCAATACAGAATTACATTCCTAGCAAAAATACACATTAATGAAGTAGGAGAAGTGAAGACTTTCTCAGAGCAAACAAAATTAGAATTCATTGCCAGCAGACCTAATGTGTAAGATATTCTAATGAAGGTTTCCAAGCAGAGAAATGTGATATACATAAGAATCATTTTTCAGTAAACAAGAGAAAAGAATAGTGTTCAAAATAGGAAAAAATGAAGGTAAATGAAATGTTTTCATTATTTTTATTTGCCCTAAAGATAACTTAGTAGTTAAAGAAAAAATATGTAGTATATTACATGGATAAGTAAAATATATAAGAATGGTGAAAGGGAGAATTTGGAACTATAATTTATAGGTATGTATATTACAGATGAAGCAACATAATATTATTTGAAGGTAGACTCAGATTCCAGTATTTAGTTATTTATTTCTCAAAAAGTAAAACATGTTTTGAAGACTGATACTAATGTATTTCATATATATAACTTTACTACAAATCTATACTAATCAAGTCAGTCATCAAAAACAAGACTGAAAGCTGACTGTGGCTCAGATCATAAACTCTTTATTGCCAAATTCAGACTTAAAGAAAGTGGAGAAAACCACTAGACCATTCAGGTATGACCTAAATCAAATCCCTTATGATTATACAGTGGAAGTGAGAAATAGATTTAAGGGACTAGATCTGATAGACAGAGTGCCTGATGAACTATGGACAGAGGTTTGTGACATTGTTCAGGAGACAGGGATCAAGACCATTCCCAAGAAAAACAAATGCAAAAAAGGAAAATGGCTGTCTGAGGGGGCCTTACAAATAGCAGTGAAAAGAAGAGAAGCAAAAAGCAAAGGAGAAAAGGAAAGAATGCAGAGTTCCAAAGAATAGCCAGGAGAGATAAGAAAGCCTTCCTCAGCGATCAGTGCAAAGAAATAGAGGAAAACAATAGAATGGGAAAGACTAGAGATCTCTTCAAGAAAATTAGAGATACCAAGGGAACATTTGATGCAAAGATAGCTCAATAAAGGACAGAAATGGTATGGACCAAAGAGAAGCAGAAGATATTAAGAAGAGGTGGCAAGAATACACAGAAGAACTGTACAAAAAGGATATTCATGACCCAGATAATCACAATGGTCTGATCACTCACCTAGGGCCAGACATCCTGGAATGTGAAGTCAAGTGGGCCTTAGGAAGCATCACTAAAACAAAGCTAGTGGATGTGATGGAATTCCAGTTGAGCTGTTTCAAATCCTAAAAGATGATGCTGTGAAAGTGCTGCACTCATTATGTAAGCAAATTTGGAAAACTCAGCAGTGGCCACAGGACTGGAAGAGGTCAGTTTTTATTCCAATCCCAAAGGAAGGCAATCCCAAAGAATGCTCAAACTACCACACAATTGCACTCATCTCACACGCTAGTAAAGTAATGCTCAAAATTCTCCAAGCCAGGCTTCAACAATACGTGAACCATGAACTTCCAGATGTTCAAGTTGGTTTTAGAAAAGGCAGAGGAACCAGAGATCAAATTGTCAACATCCGTGGATCATCAAAAAAGCAAGAGAGTTCCAGAAAAACAACTACTTCTGCTTTATTGATTATGCCAAAGCCTTTGACTGTGTGGATCACAATGAACTGTGGAAAATTCTTAAAGAGATGGGCATACCAGACCACCTGACCTGCCTCTTGAAAAACCTATATGCAGGTCAGGAAGCAACAGTTAGAACTGGACATGGAACAACAGACTGGTTCCAAATAGGAAAAGGAGTATGTCAAGGCTGTATATTGTCACCCTGCTTATTTAACTTAAATGCAGAGTACATCATGAGAAACACTGGCCTGGAAGAGGCACATGCTGGAATCAAGATTGTGGGGAGAAATATCAATAACCTCAGATATGGAGATGACACCACCCTATGGCAGAAAGTAAAGAAGAACTAAACAGCCTCTTGATGAAAGTGAAAGAGGGGAGTGAAAAAGTTGGCTTAAAGCTCAGCATTCAGAAAACTAAGATCATGGCATCTGGTCCCATCACTTCATGGCACAACGATGGGGAAACAGTGACAGACTTTATTTTTTGGGGCTCCAAAATCACTGCAGATGGTGATTGCAGCCATGAAATTAAAAGACACTTATCCTTGGAAGAAAAGTTATGACCAACCTAGACACCATATTAAAAATCAGAGACATTACTTTGTCAACAAAAGTCCGTCTAGTTAAGGCGGTAGTTGTGTATGGATGAGAGAGTTGAACTTAAGGAAAGTTGAGTACCAAAGAATTGATTTTGAACTGTGGTGCTGGAGAATACTCTTCAGAGTCCCTTGGTCTGCAAGGAGATCCATCCAGTCCATCCTAAAAGAGATCAGCCCTGGGTGTTCATTGGAAGGACTGATGTTGAAGCTGAAACTCCAATACTTTGGCCACCTGATGCGAAGAGCTGACTCACTGGAAAAGACCTTGATGCTGGGAAAGATGGAGGGCGGGAGGAGAAGAAGACGACAGAGGTTGAGATGGTTGGATGCTATCGCCGACTCAATGGACATGAGTTTGAGCAAACTCCAGGAGTTGGAGATGAACAGGGAGTCCTGGCGTGCTGCGATTCATGGGGTCACAAAGAGTCGGACACGACTGAGTGACTGAACTGAACTGAACTGAATATTAATCAAGATAATATCCATTGATTGTTCATTGATATAGAATGGAGAACCCAGCAATAGATCATCAGAAATATAGTCAGTATTTTATTCAAAATTGCACTCAAATTTGGTTGATAAATGATACTTTTTTCAATAAATGATACTGTACTTATTGTACTTCCATACTAAAAACAAATAATAAACGTTGACACATAACCTCTCACTTTATCCAAGAATTGAGTCAAAATGGACTATAGACAAATATAAAATGAAAAATTACACAATTTTTTTAAAATATAAAATCTCAGGACCTTGAATTTTTTTATTTTTTAATATATGACATTAAAAGTATTATATATAAAAAGCAACAAGTTTAATTGGTGACTTTATCAAACAAATCTTTTTCTCTGTGAAATTTTAATGTAATGAAAAGGTAAGCCAAATTCTGGAGAAAATATGCATGTATCATATATCTGACATTAGCTCTTTTCTGAATATAAAAAGATTCTAAAAAATTCAGTAACCAAAAAGACTGAATAAGAAAATGAACATAAAGTCATAAGAGACACATTCTGATGGAAGATATATAAATGTTAAGTAAGCAAATGAAAAGTAAATATCATATTATTAAGGACATGCATATTAAAATCATACTGAGGAACATTTAGACAATTGCTAAAGTGGCTGAAAAATATAAAATGACAATATCAAGTGCTGTGAAGCATGCTGTACAAAGAAAACATTTCTACTGCCTGTGGAAACAGTACAGTGCCTCTGAAAAAAAAACAGGTGGTTTATCACATAAAATATAAACCAGCAATAATTTACTATTACCAAAGTGCATTGAATATTTATGCTCATACAGTAATCTATTAGATGTTTTAATCAGCTCAGTTCACAAATTCCAATATTTGGAAACAAGATACATGTCATTTAATAAGTAAATAGATAAAAAATGTGGTAAATCCGTACAATGAAATAAACTATGGATTTAAACAAAAAGAATGAGTCTCGAATTTTACTATGGGAAAGAAATCAGAGTCAAAAGTATAAATGTTTTGTGATTGCATTTATATAATATTTTGTAAAAGACTAAATTCTTGAAACAGGAAAAAAAAAAAATGACCTGTACTTGCTAAGGTGTTTGGGGAGGGAGGAGAGATAGACTGTAAATAGGTTACACATTAAAAATTTTTATCATAATGTGGTATTCTGTATGTTTCTGAAATGGCAGATGCATTATTGTATGCAGTTTCCAAAAACCTATTGAAGCACATGGTGCAAATATTAAATTTTACTATCTGAAGATTTTTTTCATTTCAAATAAGGATGTGGTAGGAACTGAAGATAGAAAGTTCCTACTGAGGGACAGTGAAAAATAAATCTAACTAAATTAAAATCCAGGACATTTTTATTGAAACTAGTGGGAAAGAAAGGCAGTGGCAAAGTATACAGGCAGTATAAAGCTAAAGACAAAAAATTATTTTAGAAAAATTGAAGCAATATGAATAAAGTGCATACTTTAGGTAATTAAATTTTACCATGTTAATTTATCAAATTTGATAAAAGTGACATAGTTATGCAAGTTGCTAACATTAGGAGAAATAGGGGGATGGTAATGTGAGAATTCTTTGTACGATCTTTGCAACTATTTTGTAAATCTAAAATTATTTTGAAATCAAGGTAAAAGATAGTAGCACTTCTGGAAGTTTTTTTTCACATGTAAATTTAGTCAGTTGATCTGTCTCAAAAATCCACTGGGAAGTTATTTCTTGAGGTAGGCCTGTAATGCTATCATGGAATATTACTCAGCCATTAAAAAGAATTCATTTGAATCAGTTCTAATGAGATGGATGAAACTGGAGCCCATTATACAGAGAGAAGTAAGCCAGAAAGATAAAGACCATTACAGTATACTAACACATATATATGGAATTTAGAAAGATGGTAACGATAACCCTATATGCAAAACAGGAAAAGAGACTCAGATGTATAGAACAGACTTGTGGACTCTGGGAGAAGGCGAGGGTGGGATGTTTCAAGAGAACACCATTGAAACATGTATATTATCTAGGGTGAAACAGATCACCAGCCCAGGTTGGGTGCATGAGACAAGTGCTCGGGCCTGGTGCACTGGGAAGACCCAGAGGGATCGGGTGGAGAGGGAGGTGGGAGGGGGGATCGGGATGGGGAATACATGTAAATCCATGGCTAATTCATTTCAATGTATGACAAAAACTACTGTAATGATGTAAAGTAATTAGCCTCCAACTAATAAAAATAAATGGAAAAAAAAATCCACTGGGAAACAGTGATTATGTTGATTTGTAGATAAGTTTGGAATGTTCTGCACCTTAAAATAGCAAGTCTTTCAGCCTGTGGACATGATATATTTCTCTGTTCATTCAAACGTTCTATAATTTCTTTAGCAGTGGTTTATAAGTTTCATTTTACAGGACTTATACCACTTTTGTTACACATTTCAAATTATTTTACCTTTTGAATGCTGCTTAAATAAACTTGTTCAAATCTTCTTTACCTTTACTAATTTTCTACTTGCTTTATTATTTATTGTTTTTTTTTTATTGCCATCTCAGATCTGCTCAGAGCCCATCTGGTTTATATTTTTATTTAAATTACTGGCTTCTCATTGCCACATTCCCTTTTGTTTCTTTGCTATTATATTCATTTCTCTCTTGAATATTCTATTTGTTGCTCATTATTAGCACACTTATCTTTAGTTCTTTTATTATATGTTACTATTTTACTTTGAACATTTTAATTATAGCAGCTTTAAAAGTGTTATTTGCTAAATTAAATATCTGGGCTCACTCAGAGTTAAGTTATTTTGGCTGTCATTTGCTATGTTGCTATTTTTTGGTCACTTTTCTGTTTATTCTCATGCTTAATAATTTTTAGTTAATTGAAAATTGTAGTTAATATAGTAATTTTGGACTTTATTATATTATCCTGAGAGTTGTAGTTTTCAATAACTTGCCTGTTCTTAAGTTTTATCTACTATGCAGTTGATAAAACATTTAATCTTTTCTACTTGGTTTCTTATTTCTCCTATGCGTGGGTGTATGTCAGTAGTCACATAATGTGCCTAAGTCCATAAGGCTCTGTGTTCTGTTGAGTTCGCCTTGGATGGGTAGCGAAATGCATTTAAATTCCTTAGAAATTTTCAATAGCCCATACATTTTAGATTTTTCATGGTTCTTTAGGTCACCCCACCCCCACTCCCCCCACTGCATGTGTAGTGTATCTAACGCCAAGGATAGGTTTGGCGCTCCTTTCAGCTCTTATATGGATCTGTCACTTTTAGGATATCACCATTAAATTCCTGCCTTGTCTACTGCCCTTCCAGAAGTGGGACCTCAGTTTTAGATTCCCGTTGTCTATATGGACATAGCATATCTTTCAAACTGAGCTGGCTGATTTTAGTTGGCAAAGACCTGGGCATATCTCCTGTTCCCACATTAAATCAAGTCTGCACCTGTAAAGCTGATAATTTGCCCAAACCCCATACAAGTAAAGCTCTCATTTCCAGTGATCAAGCAGGGAAGAGGGCAGAAAGCGGGTAGGAGCATTTGCAGGCAAAAAGTCACAGATGCAGCCTGCATATTTGTAACACTTCTGCACTTTTTAAAGAACAAATGCTTCTCAATACTGTTTGACTTTGGCTTATTTCTGGTGCCACTGAATGGTTGTTACTGACAATACTGTCATTTATACTTGTTTTCTGCAAAGAGTAATCATCGTACCTCCTCTTTCTATCACTGTGTGGAATACTTTAATTAATTACTTTTTAATTCTAACTAAATGAATTGATTTAATAAATGTGGAAGTCTCACCTTGGTGCCAGAAAGTCATTAATACCTCTTTAAAATTTTCCAATTTCTCTCATTTTTTAAAAGTAGACTAGGATAAGCCGAGTTTCAGGAGTTTTAGCAGACTACAGAAAACATTATTTTAGTTACTTTGTATTATTTTAATTTTATTTTATTAATAGCAGGTGACGGTGACATTGAGTTGCCATTTAATTTTATTGATATAAAATATTTCTTTTAAAAAAATTAGGTAACAAAGGTAAAATGCTAAAAGGAGAACATTAATCTATTATTATTACAAGTCCCTGGATGTGATGGTTAATTTTATATGGCAACTTGTCTGGGCCATGGTGCTCAAATAGTTTGATTAAATATTATTCAAGGTGTTTCTGTGAGGGTGTTTGGGTGAAATTTACATTTACTTCTATGACTTGGAGTATTGCATATTGCTTTCCATAATGAAGGTGGATCTCATCCAGTTAGTAAGGAAATGCAATTTCATATGTGTCAATTCAATCATTCTTCCTAAACATCTATATGTCTCTTCTATGAACATATTAGCATTTATAGAACAATTGATATTTGCAAAATATTTTAGTTACTTTAATTATTTACTCCATAATAAATGCATTAAACTGCTGTTTTAATATAATCACAAAGTAACTCTCAGAATAAACGTACTTATTGTTTTCTATAGTGCTAATGTCATGGTAATTACATTTTAGAAATTAAAAGTAGAAAGTTCTATTATACTTGCCATTATGCAGTCACTGTATTTTAATGCATGCGCATTAAAATGTGTGTGTGTGTGTGTGTGTGTGTGTGTAGGTATGAATATCTATCTGTCTGTCTTTCTTTCTACATTTCTATCTATCTGGATTGCATTCTACACATTGAGATATTAGTCCTAGAAAGCAAGAAACACTTAGTTTGCATTACATATTGTTATATACAATAAAAAAAAACCTTAAAATCAATTGCACTTTTTAGCCCTGTGATAAAGCTATTAATATTCTGAAGGGCATAAAGTTGAAAAGAAAATATACCTTCCAATACTCCTTCACACTCCAAAATAGAGATTAGTATATTTTCCCAGATAGAACTGTGAAGGATACAAAGGATCTCTTATAAGTAAGTAGGGGTTAAAATGGAATTAATATCTCCATTAAAAATATAAAAAAATATAAAAATATATAAACATATAAAATATATTCTATTATAAAAATATAAAAATGTATTTTAAAAAATCTCACATTAAAGAAATTGTGAGAAAGTTAAGATTTTGCTTACTCATTGTAAGTGCCCCCCACCAAAGAAGTACACCTTGTGGCCTGATACCATGCAGACCTGGGATAAGTGCCCTGATCCTAAAATAGTCAGATCTGAAATCAACTGTTACATGAAAGAAGAGTGGAAGGAATCTTTCCTTTTCAATGTCCATATATTCAGAGGTGTTAGTACTTACAAGGGCTCAGTTAGTCCAGGAAAGCAATCAGGCATGCAACACATAAATTCAATTTTCTACTACTTGCAGTGAAGTTCTGTATAGGTGAGTGACCTCTAGGACAGTTCTAAAGTAGATGAGGGCTTCCCTTGCTGGCTCAGCTGGTTGGGAAGATTCTCTGGAGAAGGGAACTGCTACCCACTCCAGTATTCTGGCCTGGAGAATTCCAAGGACTGTATAGTCCATAGTGTTGCAAAGAGTCATTCACAACTGAGTGACGTTCATTTTCACTTTTCAGATATTGAGAAGTTTTAATCACTCACTTATACAGAACTTCACTGCAAGTAGTAGAAGGTAGTCTTTATAGGTAAAGAGAATTCTGTGGATATTTTAACTCTATATTTTTCCTTCTTAGGAAAGAAAATAAACAGAACAAAGGAATACCCCAGGAAAAAGGTCACAAAAGCAAGCTATCTGTAATATCCTGGGCCATATACTCAGGCCTTAACATAACTGAGGATGTGTGAATGTTGCACTGTAACCTAGAGATGGTTCTGAAGTAACAAATTGAAAAGGGATGACTTTCTAGAGCTCCAGGCATTTTTCTTCTCTAAATGAATAAAATAGATTCCTTTACCTGGGTGACATATGAGTATGACTTCCTGGCCTTTATAAATCAATTTGGAGATTCATCATCATTATCAATGTACTTTTAAGACACACTACTATGTGTGACATACTACTGTGACACCCTACTACACATTTGCCTGTGATTTGTATAATCTCTTTGTTCTGTGTAAGTTCTGTACTTACCTGTATAAGTAGCTTCTGCTTCCATTTCATTATAGAACCTTGAAAATCTTGTGCTCGTATTTTACCTGTGAATTCACAATGTGTATATCTTTGTACTTTTTCAAGTTTCCATGGTATATAAATCTCCACTTTAAGATTAATTGTTAGATATATTTTTGTTATAATGTGTCTATTTTTTATTTCTGAGAGCAATTTGCATGATTATATCATGGATTCCAAGACCCAGATGGGCTTATTCTGCACATCTCCACTTTAAAAAACAAAATATTTTGTTTAAGTTGTTTATTATTTTTACAGCATAAATTAATATTTATGAAATGCTTCTGCATATACTTTATGGGTATATATGATAATGCTTCTTTGTTATTATTCATCAGTCTGTGACTAAGAAAGAAAAAAATATAAATGAAGGGTAAATGGAATAAAAATAATCCCTGTAATATCTATCTGTGGAGCCAGAAAGCAATAAGATGGCTTGATGAATCTTTTATTTTTTAAAAATATTGAAGTCTCTCTTTCTCTCTATCTCTTGCTCTCTCCACCCCCACCACAGAATTATAATTATAAATCTTTTCATAATAATTTAAATCAATATAATCTTAATGAAATGGTATGATTTTTGGCTGCTGGTTTTATGTGTACTCATGGCTTTTGAGCAGCTGTTTTTGAGACATAGAAGACAAATCAAATAGCATGAGAAAGACAGATTTTTGAGACATTGGGACAAGGCATTAGCTATGAAGCACTAGAAGTCTGATAAATATATGTCCTGAGGCCCAACCCAATTAAACACATTTAAGAAAAATTTAAAAAATTAAACACATTAAGAAAATGGAATATTTCAGATTGGTTTCACAGAGTTGCTGACAGACTCCTTCAAGTATCTAAATTCAGCTCAATTGTGTCACTATAGACAAATGCCATCTCCTTCTCCTGATATGATAGACTAAAGGGACTGTGTTGATGCAGTAAGATCTTCTTGAATAAACTCTTTTATTTTTCTTCACTTTATAATTCCTGACCTTGTCAACAGGCAAAGTGATTTTGATAGGATGAAGAATGAATAATACTTTATAACAGATGTCTTCAACCCTAGGTGTGCTTATTCCTGAGAGAGGCAGACTTTCCAGAAAGTACATGGCATAGTTCATTTTAAGAGAATTGTGTAAAAGATATTAATTTTTAAATGTACTTATGTCTGAAAATGGATCAAATTAAATATTCTGCAGGTCTGGAAGTTCAGATCTACTAATGTTTCTGAAGCTTCTTTCCCATTTTCACACTTTGCACAGTTGCCTTTGATCCAGATTACTAAGGAAAGAAAAGGCAAATTGATCAGATTTCCAGGATCCCATCTAGCCCCATCTGTATTCTTCGGCTCCAACCAAAAAAATAATTAAAAATTGCATAGCTCCTGAGGGAGGGTATAATGGTAGCTAAACAACATGACTTTACCAAAAAAAAAAAAAGGCAAAAAGAAAAAGACAAAACTGGAGAATTAGTATCAAACTTATTACACAGTTCTCTATGCTGTAGTCTGCCAGACCCTGTCTGTCAATCATCTGTCTATCTATCTTAGTATTTGAATTCCAAAGTAGGTGCCATGGGGCTTGTATTAGCACAGTTATTTTGAAATGAAAGCCACTGTAATAACTAAAATGCAATGAAGTCAAACTTCTTTCTGATAGAAAGTAAAGTCATTTGGCTGGTCATTTAACCAAATGATCTGCCAGGCTAAATGCACTTGAATTTTTTTTTTTTTGTAAATTGCATAAGTTAAATGTATAAACATATAGTCAAAATAATATTAATAACAAGAATAACAACAATGATATTTAAAGCACGTAGAGGGATTGGGTGGAGAGGGAGGTGTGAGGGGGGACCGGGATGGGGAATACATGTAAATCCATGGCTAATTCATTTCAATGTATGACAAAAACCACTGCAATGTTGTAAAGTAATTAGCCTCCAACTAATAAAAATAAATGGAAAAAATAAAGCACATATGCATAATGCCAGAAATTGCCTCCTTTCTAGTTGTGTGTGAGTGTGTGTTATTCACTGAGTCATGTTTAACCCTTTGAGACACCCCATGGACTGTACCCCGCCAGGATCCATTGTCCATGGAATTTTCCAGGCAAGAATATTGCAGTGGGTAGCCTTTCACTTCTTCAGGGGATCTTCCTGACCCAGGAATCAAAACCAGGTCTCCTGCATTGAAGCCAGATTCTTTACAGTCTGATCCACCAGGGAGGCCCCTTGCTAATTAAACTTAATGCAAAAATTAGAAATCACTTTGAATGGGCGGGAGATACACATCACTGTTTGCAATTTTTTTAAGATGCCCAGGAACAGAATTTTATGTGGAGCACTATTTTTCTCATTTGGTACTTGAGCAGACTTGCTTTCTGAAAGTTTTTTTTTAATTACTTTATGTTAGACAATGTCATTGTTATCACAGAGCAGGAATTTCTGATTTTAGTCCTCTACTTCCACCATTTCAAGCTTCCCCTCTTTAATCGCTGAAAGCTTGTTATCCTCTTAATTTTTTTATGCTAAAATTTGATTAATAGACATGCAAAAACAGCAGAGAGCCATACTAATAAATATGTTTGGAGGTTATTTTGTAATTATAAGGAAGAATACTTCTTAGCAACATGGAAGCTATTTATTACTAATTAGTGGAAGCACTCATCATTACATGCCTGATAGACTAGGTTTGTTGCATCAAGCTTCTAATATTTCAAATTATTGTATTTCAAAGGGGATAGAATATAACAAGCCAGTTTTCATTCCAATCCCAAAGGAAGGCAATCCCAAAGAATGCTCAGACTACTGCACAATTGCACTCATCTCACACGCTAGTAAAGTAATGCTCAAATTCTCCAAGCCAGGCTTCAGTAATACGTGAACCGTGAACTTCCAGATGTTCAAGCTGGTTTTAGAAAAGGCAGAGGAACCAGAGATCAAATTGTCAACATCCGTAGATCATCAAAAAAGCAAGAGAGTTCCAGAAAAACATCTATTTCTGCTTTATTGACTATGCCACTGCCTTTGACTGTGTGGATCACAATAAACAGTGGAAAATTCTGAAAGAGATGGGCACACCAGACCACCTGACCTGCCTCTTGAGAAACCTATGTGCAGGTCAGGAAGCAACAGTTAGAACTGGACATGGAATAACAGATTGGTTCCAAATAGGGAAAGGAGTACATCAAGGCTGTATATTGTCACCCTGCTTATTTAACTTATATGCAGAGTATATCACGAGAAACGCTGGGCTGAATGAAGCACAAGCTGGAATCAAGATTGCCAGGAGAAATATCAATAACCTCAAACATGCAGATGATACCACCTTTATGGCAGAAAGTGAAGAGGAACTAAAAAGCTTTTTGATGAAAGTGAAAGAGGAGAGTGAAAAAGTTGGTTTAAAGCTCAACATTCAGAAAACTAAGATCATGGCATCTGGTTCCATCACTTCATGGCAAATAGATGGGGAAACAGTGGAAACAGTGTCAGACTATTTTTTGGGGCTACAAAATCACATGCAGATGGTGATTGCAGATGAAATTAAAAGATGCTTACTCCTTGGAAGGAAAGTTATGACCAACCTAGACAGCATATTAAAAAGCAGAGACAAAATAAATAAATAAATAAAAAATAAAAAGCAGAGACATTACTTTGCCAACAAAGATCCGTCTAGTCAAGGCTATGGTTTTTCCAGTGGTCATGTATGGATGTGAGAGTTGGACTGTGAAGAAAGCTGAGTACCGAAAATTGATGCTTTTGAACTGTGGTGTTGGAGAAGACTCTTGAGAGTCCGTTGGACTGCAAGGAGATCTAACCAGTCCATCCTAAAGATCAGTCCTGAGTGTTCATTGGAAGGACTGATGCTGAAGCTGAAACTCCATACTTTGGCCACCTCATGCGAAGAGTTGACTCATTGGAAAAGACCCTGATGCTGGGAGGGATTGGGGGCAGGAGGAGAAGGGGACAACAGAGGATGAAATGGTTGGATGGCATCACCGACTGGATGGACATGGGTTTGAGTAAACTCCGGGAGTTGGTGATGGACAGGGATGCCTGGTGTGCTGCGATTCATGGGGTCGCAAAGAGTTGGGAACAACTGAGCGACTGAATGAACTGTGTCTTACAGAATCTTAATGCATGTATATTTAGGGAAAGATCTTATTGGAAATATAATTTATCTACAAATTTTTATCTAATTGTGTGTGCATTCTGTTTCATTTGTTAACATTTTTGGGTTCTTAGAATGTTTGGGGGGAGTGAATAATAGTAATGTTCTATGGCATTTTTATTTCAAAACTTGCTGTTTACATTAACCAAGAATTTTAAGATCCTGCAACCAGCATCAGCTCATTGCTTTGTTATCTTGTTCACATTCAGCTTAAAACTGCAGCTTTCCCTCCAGTTGCAGTAGAATAAATTTTTAATAAAGGAAGTTTAACTCTTCTTTAATTAGGCTATATCATAAACCAGTCTACAATCCTTGTCATTTTCTGTCACAGTTAAAATTATATTTGGTTTTCTAAGAAAACTCTAAAAATGCCTACTCTTAATTCAAATACATTATTAAGTTAAGCTGTAAATATACAAATATCAATTTAACCTACTGTTTAAGAGCATAGATTTTAAAGTTAGGCTTTGGGGCTTGAATCCTGGTTCAACTGTTGATTAACTTTCTGATATTAAGCAAGTCCTTCTCCAACTATGTCTTTTGTTTTGTTTTTATGAAAGTGAAGGAAATAATTGTAACTAGCCCATATATTTGGAGAATTAGATGAGTAGTCTATACTGTTTAGCATATTTACTAACTATGGTTAAGCATTCTCTGCATGTTTTTCCTCATTGTTATTGATGTCTTCTTTAATCTAGCAAAGACCAAATGTGTTCCATTTCTTAAGTATCAGTGAATGACCTACATTTTCTTCTCTCTGTTCTCTAAATACTCCATCCATATATATGTCTTCCTTTCCTGAGTTTCAGTTATATTTTTTATCCCATTAATATATAGTGTACTGATCTTCTTCTTTTTTTTTAAAGACATTAGCTATATTACTATAGATAAAATGTAAGTACTTTGAGGACAGAGTCTAGAGGCCAAATACCTATTAGTCAGTTAGCACAAACTTATTGAGTTACTGATTAAACATAAGAATGGGTATGAAAACTAATTTTTTAAATGGAAAAAACATATAATTTCTTTAAATATAATTTTATCACACTGATAAAAAGAAAATATTTAAGGGTAAGCATAACAGAGAAAGAGATGCCAGCAAAAAAATTTTGGAATTTTAAATCATATACCTAAACAGTAACAGAGCAGCCAGAGAAAATTAAAAATGATGCCTACAGTGGGGGAAATGCATGGGCAGGTCTGTATGCATCATGGAACCCTCAAAAGGCTCAGACATCAGAAGTATGAAATACAACGAAGAAAGGAGATTAGTTTGAGAATGTTTACTATAAAATTGTGACATAAATTAACCAACTTATGGGAAAAGTCATAACAACTCAGCCAGCTCACACAAAGAAGGCCCACTAGTTAACAAGGTAACCAACACCAGTGATATATGCAGAACATTTCCCCTATTTTCTATAGTCTATCATTTGACTATATTTCTTACATGATGAGAAAAAATAAAACAGAAAACTAAAACACTCAGAAGAAGCAGACAAGTCAGAAAACAATGCAATAAAATAAATCAAACATATTGTATAAATACCATTAAATTATACATGCATGCATAACTAAACACTTATAAGAAGCACAAAAAACCTCTTTGAAATTAAAAGTAAGGTAGCATAAAACAGAATATAAAAAGAAATTTTGAAAGATAAAGGCGATAAAAGCCCCTTCTAAATAGAACACATAGACATAGAACACTTGAAAAAGAATAGCAATCATAGGAAACCTAAAATAAAGGACCAGGGAGTCCATTATAAGACTATTAATAACAAAGAACAAACTAAGGAAACAGAGCAGTTAATCAGCAAATAAATAATTTTAGAATATTCAAAATGGAAAAGATTTATACAGGTATATAAGGCGCTATATATTATTTGCAGATTGTGGTTAAATATGGATATTGTGAACTCTAGAACAACCACTATGAAAATAAACTAATAGAAGAAAGAGCAGTAGTCAATAAGTCAAAAGAAGAGATGTAATGGGAGAAAAAATAAACCCAAAAGAAGGCAGCAGAGATAAATTGAACAAATGAAAAACAATATCAAGCAATCATATTTAAGCCCAACTACATGAACAATTATATTAAAAATAAGTTGTTAAATACTCAAAAAGCAGAGGTTGCCAAACTAGGTAAACCCAACAGATGTTATTTACATGAGAACCCATTTTAAGTACAGAAACTGAGAGAAGTTAAAAGCTGCAATGTGAAAAGATATCCCAGGAAAATGATAGTCATAAGCAAATTAAGATAAAAAGTAAAAGTGTTAATTGTTCAGTCATGTCTGACTCTTTGCAACCCTTGGACTGAAGGATGCCAGGCTCCTCTGTCCATGGAATTCTCCAGGCAAGAATGTTAGAGTGGGTAGTCATTCTGTTCACACAGGGATCTTCATGACCAAGGGACTGAACCTGGGTCTCCTACATTGCAGGGAGGGAAATGAATTTCAAGATGATGATTATTATAAATATGAAAGAGACATTTTTTTTTAATTATTAAGTGGTAAAAAGGAAGAAAATATTTGAGTTTGTAAAATAGAAATAACCATAAATATTCATTGCAGTAGAGACTATTTAAATCATGTACATATATCACCATCAAATAGGAGAAGGCTGGACATGCAGAGAAGATTCTTAAAACTCACACAGAAAAATTCACATGCAATATCACATGCAAATATCACATGCAAATGTTTGGAAATTTGAACAGAATCAAATTCTAGCAATAAATAATAGTGGCAACTGAACAAAATGGAATGATACTTTCATATTTTTTCAACTGGAAATCTGTTCCCATTACAATTGTTTTTCAAATATAAAGTTAAAATAAAAAATAAATAGAGAATCTTCAAAAACAATTCCCATGCATTAAAAAAAAACAAATTCTTGGAGGATATCCTATACTAGAAAAAGGAAGAATGGGGTGGGAAGACAGATGTGTGTTCCAACATCACAAAATGACAAAGAATAATCCCTGGGAGAGGTGTGTTAGATTTTAAGAATACAGCTGTACCTAAAACCCTAGAAAGCATAAAGTTCAGATTAGATAAGGACAAAGGAATGAAAGGAATATGTTTAAGAAAACAATGAAACTGATATATTACCAGATAGGTCTAAATATATGGGAAAGAAATTTATACTTTCTAGGAGGAGCATAGAAAGTTAAGAAAATGGGCAAAATGGTAATTATCCACTCCGAAAAAGACAAAATAAAGTATACAAAAAGAGAAGTGTAATCATTCAAATGTAGATAAAAATTATATGTCAAAATATTAATCTATTATTTGATATTATAATCAGTATTATTATATATAGTAGATTTCTAGATAAGAAAAATTTGTTAAGTATTGGAGGACATGGGTGACTAAATTCTCATTTTCCATTTTAGGAAGCCAATGATAACTTAAAACTTAAATTCTGAAGATATTTATATAACCATGTATTTTAAAATATTAAGATATATTCCAAAACATACAACTGAAAATTTAAGATTGCCTTGATAGAACAGAAATACAGAAAGAGAAGAAATAGTGCAGCTGGGACTTGCTGTTTTTCATTTTTAAAACATGGCAGGACTACTGATTTTTAAAATTTTATAGCAATACAACTTTAAAAAAATTTTAAATGTGAAATGATGGAAAGTCTAATAGTCATAAATGCAAATTATCATAGTAATAAAGTGAAGGAAATTAAGAACTGTGTTAGGAGATGCTGAAAATATTTCTAGATTAGGAAAAAAGTTGCATTTGAGTGAGGTTTGTATAGGATATCTACAGCATACAATTCTGTTTTGGGGCCATGCCCTGTATCATAATTGATCTGTGGTTGTTGTCATGTAGCCCCATTGAAATTTACTCATCCTAGAGTGTGATAATTAACTTAATCTAGATATGTACATTGAGACAGATAAATACCACAGCAATTTACTCCAAATAAAAATCATAATTCTTTTGTCTTCTGACATTGTTTCTTAAAACTTATGACTATAAAAGTTTCCTTTCTGTCTACTGTATTTCCTTCCTCATGTCTGAGGAATGGTGCTTTCTACCCATCGATATTCCACACTAGAAAGGAGCAATAGACTTTAAATGTAGCACATATGTTTAAAGACGAAACATTGAATTCTAAGTGTTTTATGTAGACCTGCAGCATGCTGTTTTCTAGAAATTGAGAGGCTGGTAAGTGAGTCATTCAACATTTCAAAGCAACTTCCTTTTGCCTAAAACAAAATGGCTTTTCACTTCTCACAATGACATGCTGTTCCTTGCAAACTAAAATTTCTGTCTACCTATTTCAGACTGCCTCCAGCAGAGGAACTAACAAAGCTATTGAACTTCTGCAGTAATATGAAATTCTGATAGTGATTTTGCCAGCCTTTTCCATGAGGTTATTTTTTGGACTATTTATATTTTTGCCTGGAAAAGAAAGTAAAATAGGAATGCAGGCAAAGACATATGAGAAATATAAAAGAACACATAAAGAAGAAATGAAATGATGAGTGAAACTATGGGGCTTATAGAGTTGGTATAAATAAGAGAAATTTGTCAATGGCAAGTTTTTACTTCTTATGAGTTTTGAGTTCTAATTCTGTATCAGTTGCTCGTATTATCATTGGATCTGATAAAGGAATTGGAGAAAGACTGTATAAAATGTGAAGTTTAATAATAAATATGAAATTGGTTAATCAGAATTCTTTATTTTGTATTATAACTTTGGAACTTGATGAACACAAACTGTCATCGTTACACTCAGATGCTTTATATCCACATGCAAGCATTTTTATATGTGTGAAAGTATCTTGTAATGAAACAGATTATCTATTGAGTCATCTTTTTATATAGACATTTTTGCATAAGTTGGGAGGAGAATGTAGATAGAATCCTATACTAAAAGTATCTTGTATTCAAATTTTAGCTAGGAGTAGAGAAAGTAAAGAGTCAGGGCCAGCACAGAAGCAGGAACCTTGCATCCTTAAGCTAAAGAATCTTGGTTAAGTCACATCACTCAGGGAGACGAGAATGCATTTTTTTTTTTCGCTCAAAGTAGAAGAAAGAAAGCAAGGTCATTCTGTTGGCTCAGAGCTAGCTTTAATGGCCTAATCTTTACTCTTTCCAGGTCCTCAGAGACATACAGTACGTAATAAAAATAAAACTGACAAAGGAACAAACAAGCCACTGCCAGATTCATCTTCAGCAAAAAAGATACTGCAGCCTCTTAAAGCTTCTTGTTTGACTCACTGATAAGTTTGCTGTCATCTCTCTGGGAACTTGGAAACAAATGAAAGACAAATGTACTGGACTAAATGATCCTGGAAATAACAGTGAAGCAATGCATGTGCTATAGATCCTCAGTCTTGTGCATCTTCTTGTTTAGTAATCCCTAAACTCCCATCTACAGTTGGTGATTGGTCTTCGAAGGGAACTTTATTTGGAAATACCCTAGATTTAACATAATTGCTTCTATAAAGAAAATTGGAAAGTGGCTGGGTTAAATGTTCATTGAAAATAATTAAAAACTTTTCTCATTTTTGGGGGTAGAAACAGAATTTTAGGCTATTGATGCTAGAAGTAAATTTTTAAAAATATATTTAACTTGTGATTTTAAATTTAAGAAATGATGCTAATAACATTACCTATAGTGATATGCAATTTTATATGAAGAACCCACCTTGCTCTTTCAAAAACATTGAAATGCTGAATTAAAAATACTTTTTTTTTTTTAATAAGATAACCGAACAAGGAACACACAACGTTGAAGCACAAGTCCTTGCAAAAGAAACAAAGGCGCTATTAACAATTGGGAAGTGGGAGTGATCCACCAGGGAAAAGATACATGCCTTAAAGGCTAGAGGCCTAACCGGAGTCAGGGCTTTAGTTCTCAGGCTGAGAGGGAAACTGGCAATGTTACCTTGGCTTAAAACTTAGAACTGTGAAAAACACACATACAGAAATTGATAATTTAGCATGCAAAGGATCAGGCCCTTGATACATGAGTGGAATACATTCAGCCTTTGGAAATCATAATCCATGGCCAATGCTGTGAATGAGCACAGGAACAAATAGCTATAAAACCGAAGTAATGAGGCAAGAAAAGCTGGAAATCAATTAAAAAATGATCTCAATCCAATGAATTCTATTAAATCCTAGCCAAAGGAGCTCAAAACCTGTTCTATAAATAACCTTCTACAACTTATCAGTCAGTTCAGTTCAGTAGCTGGGTCATGTCCGCCTCTTTGCAACACTGTGGACTGCATCAAGCCAGGCTTCCCTGTCCATCATCAGCTCATGCAGCTTGTTCAAACTCATGTCCATCGAGTCAGTGATGCCATCCAAACATATCATCCTCTGCCGTCTCTTCTCCTGTATTCAGTCTTTCCCAGCATCAGGGTCTTTTCTAAGGAGTCAGTTCTTCACATCAAGTGGCCAAAGTATTGGAGTTTCAGCTTAAGCATCCATCCTTCCAATGAATATTCAGGACTGATTTCCTTTAGGATGAACTGGTTAGATTTCCTTGCAGTCCAAGGTACTCTGAAGAGTCTTCTCCAACACCACAGTTCAAAAGCATCAATTCTTTGATGCTCAGCTTTCTTCATAGTCCAACTCTCACATCCATACCACTGGATGACCACTGGAAAAACCATGACCACTGGAAAAACCATAGCTTTGGCTAGACAGACCTTTGTTGGCAGAGTAGTCTTTGCTTTTTAATATGCTGTCTAGGTTGGTCATAACTTTTCTTCCAAGGAGCAAACATCTTTTAATTTCATGGCTGCAGTCACCACCTGCAGTGATTTTGAAGCCCCCCAAAATAAAGTCTCACTGTTTCCATCATTTTCCCATATATCTGCCATGAAGTGATGGGACTGAATGCCAATGATCTTCATTTTTTGAATGTGGAATTTTAAGCCAGCTTTTTCTCTCTCCTCTTTCACCTTCAAGAGGCTTTTTAGTTCCTCTTCTCTTTCTTCCATAAGGTTGCTGTCATCTGCAGATCTGATGTTATTGATATTTCTCCTGGAAATCTTGATTGCAGCTTATGCTTCATCCAGCCTAGCATTTTGCATGATGTACTCTATGTATAAGTTAAATAATCAGGGTGACAGTAGACAGCCTTTATATATTCCTTTCCCAATTTGGAACTAGTCCATCATTCCATGTCCAGTTCTAACTATTGCTTCTTGACCTGCATGCAAATTTCTCATTAGGCATATTAGGGTCTGGTATTCCCATCTCGAAGAATTTTCCAGTTTGTTGTGATCAAAGGCTTTGGCATAGTCAATAAAGCAGAGTAGATGGTTTTCTGGAACTCTCTTGCTTTTTCTATGATCCAAAGGTTGTTGGCAATTTGATCTCTGGTTCGTCTGCCTTTTCTAAATCTAGCTTGAACATCTGGAAGTCCTTGGTTCATGTACTGTTGAAGCATGGCTTGCAAAATTTTAAGCATTACTTTGCTAGCATGTGAGATGAGTGCAATTGTGCGGTAATCTGAACATTCTTTTTGGCATTGCCTTTCTTTGGGATTGAAATGAAAACAGACTTTTCTAGTCCTGTTTTCACTGCTGAGTTTCCCAAATTTGCTTGCATATTGAGTGAGGCACTTTAACAGCATATAAAAATGAGTAGAGAAAAAAAAGGTGGGGGGAATCTAATTTTAGAGCTTGTATAAATGCTTTGCATATATTAACTCTTTCAATAAAGATGTTTTAAAAACATGACTTTAGTTTGAATTTCAGAAAACAATGCTGAGAGAAATGCTAAAAGCTTTCGTTAGCAAGAAGGAAAATAGGGCCAGCAGGTAGGACAGATAGAAAGGTAGTAATAGTGAGCAAGAAAGAGTTTAAAACATATAGAAGTATTTAAATATTGGATATTAAATATTAAACACAATAATTAATATATAATTGTACAATCATTGAAGAAGGCGTTGGCACCCTACTCCAGTACTCTTGCCTGGAAAATCCCATGGACGGAGGAGCCTGGTGGGCTGCAGTCCATGGGGTCGCTAAGAGTCAGACACAACTGAGCGACTTCACTTTCACTTTTCACCTTCATGCACTGGAGAAGGAAATGGCCAACCTGCTCCGGTGTTCTTTTCTGGAGAATCCCAGGGACGGGGGAGCCTGGTGGGCTGCTGTCTATGGGGTCGCACAGAGTCAGACACGACTGAAGCGGCTTAGCAGCAGCAGCAGCAGCAGTATAATCATATGTTGTAAATAAATTGCTGAAAACATTATAATAAAAATGTGCAATATGTGAGGAGACTTTTGGGAAAAATACAAGGTTCTTTTAGTGCTAAGGAAAAGGACAGAGATAATGATTAACATTTGGACTTTGCTGGCAAAATATAAAGTTATTTGTTTTAGTCAGAATGATGTATATTAAATGCAACAACAGAAAAATTTATAATATCAGTGGTTTAATAATGAAAATTTATTTCTAACTTATGCAGTCTAATGGGAGTGAGGCAGCTCTCCTCCCTCAAGAATCTATGCCTCTGGAGCATATATTCTACAAGGCTTTTGCAGCAGGAAAAGAGGTACACTGACTTTTAATTGCCCTGATTTTAGCATGAAACTAAATACTTCGCACTGTCCATCAGCTGTTGCCCGCACATGGCTTTGATCTCTGTTAATACAAGGCTCGCTGGAATGTAGAGGAGCACAAAATTTTATGAATCATAAACTGCATATAAACAGATATTTACTAAATAATAGAAATAAAATCCTCAGCATCTGAAATAATAGAGGACGAATTGAAATAAAGAAAACTTAATAAATCAAACATGGTTAAGAAAGGAAGTATAAAAAAGTTAAGGAAATTTGTATTAAGTGGAAGATACAAATAAGGTTGTATTAGTAATTCTAAGCGTGTCAGAGAAGCCAATAAATTTAAATTAATTAAATTCTCTCATCATTAGACATAGGTTCATCAACCTGTATATTTTTTGCAAAGGATTTACTTAAATTATAATGATGCAAAGGTTGAAATGAAAGTATGAAAACTAATCAAATAAAATTAATGTAAAATTATTAACATCAGAACAATACAGTTCAAAATTAATCAAGCAAAGATTGCCATATCTTATGATAAGACAGTGTATCATGCAACAATCATGACCTTGTACATAAGAAAATAGCATCCTGATTTGTGAAATAAAATTCAAGATACCAGTCAGCAAAAATGAAAATCCAACATCATTAAAGAGATTAAAAAATTATTTCTTACAATGATATAGATGAGAAAGAAAATACTAAGTAAGAATATAGGAATAACACGAAATCACTAGCAGTACAAAAGTTATTTGAAAACCAAACTTCTGGAAGAGACTAATAAAGATAAAAGAGAAACCACAGACATAAGTTAATATTAAAAAAGGAGGAAATACTCCATGCAGGATATTTTTTAAAGTATAAGCTAATATTTTGCTTAGTAATTTTGAATAATTACATGCTATAGACAATACCATTAAAAAGTATATAAATTTGACAAAAAGGAGCATATAAAATTGAAAATAATCTTTAAGAAAAATGAATCCTAAAGTCCCAGATGATATACAATTGTCTTTTAACAAAACATCATGGAAAAAATATTTTTTCTGCATTCAAAAAATAATGAGTCCTCCCTCCTCAAATTTTGTTTGTTTTTTTAGAACCCCTTTTCCTTTATTTCATGAAGTGCAGCTCTTTTTTTTTTTTTAATTTTTTTGCACTATAGTTGATTTAAATACTGTGTTTCAGGTGGACAGCAAAGTGATTCGGATTCTAATTTATCCCTCCCCTCCCTTTCCTTTTGGTAACTGTAAGTTTGTTTTCAAAATCTGAGTTCATTTTTATTTTGTAAATGAGTTCATTTATATAATCTTTTTAAGCTAGATTCTATTTGAGTGATTATATGATATTTCTCATTCTCTGTCTGATTTACATCCTTTAGTACAATAATCTCTTGATCCATCCATATTGCTACAAATGACAATATTTCATTCTTTTTATGGCTGACTAAAATTCCACAGTATATACGTACCATATCGTCATTATCTATTCTTCTGTTTGTTAATGAACATTTACATTGCTTCCATGTCCTGGGTATTTTAAACAGTGCTGCTCTGAATATTGGGATGCATGTGTCTTTTCAAGTTATGACTTTCTCCTGACATCTGCCAGGAAAGGGATTGCTGGGTAATTTGGTAGCACTATTTTTAGTGTTTTACTGAACCTCCATATTATTCTCCATAGTGGTTGCACCAATTTGCATTCCCACCAACAGTGTAAAAGGATTCCCTTTTCTTCACACTGTTCCCAGCATTTATTGTTTGTAGACTTTTTGAAAAGATGCCCTTTCTGACTAGTGTGAGGTGATATCTCACTGTAGCTTTTTGATGTGCATTTCTTTGGTAATTAGTGATGTTGAGCATCTTTCCATGTGCTTTTGGCCAGCTGCATGTCTTTTCTGGAGAAATGCATATTTAGATCGGCCCATTTTTGTTTGCATTGTTTGTTTTTTGACAAAGAGCTGCATGAGCTGTTTGAAAGAAACAGAAGGTCCAAATATTGCATTACTGTGTTTGAAGAAATAGAGAAAATAGGGAAGAATTTTATCAGAATGTTGAACTATATGTATATTAAAAAAATAAATGGACATTGTAGAAATTTAAAAAAAATCAATGATTGAATTAGATAAGGCAGAACATAAGTGATACATATGAAACATGTTTGAGAAACTTAATTTAGTTGCATTTCAGCCTAGAGGCCTGGAGAAAATAATAGGAATGTAGGAAATATTCCAAATATTTGTTGGAAAACTGGCTGGCAAATTATTAAAACTGAAAAGTTTTCAAATTAGTCACAGGATAAAAAATATATAACCTTTAAAGAAGCAATAATAAAACTGACATCTTAATTTTAACAGAAATTTTGGAAGCCAAAAGCCAATGGAACTACTTTTTGGAAGTTCTGAAAGAATTATAGCATGCGACTTTATAATCAGCCAAACTATTTACAAAAATAAAAGCAAGAGATTTCCAACACAAAAGCTGAAGAATTCAGAGGATATAATATTGTACTAAAATAGAAATATCTGGGGAGCAGGAGAAAAATATTCATAGATAGACCACAGTCATACAATAAAACATACATGCATACACAGAAAGGGCAAGTGGCAGGATAAAACTAAAATTTGGGGGTTTTAACTATATAGTATATTGGCATGTATAGCAACAAAAGTACTAAATCCACATGATTGGTAAAGATAAAGTGCAGGAAAGTATGACATTGTCTCCAAAGATACAATAGTACTAATTTACTGGTGTCTATAATAAGCTAAATATGAATGTTTATTCATATTTAAACATCAAACCCAGATCTACCACATTGCAGGCAGATTCTTTACCAGTTGAACCACAAGGGAAGCCCCGTAATAAACTGAATATGAATGTTGTAATTGTTTAGTCAAAATTGTAAGAAGAATATTGATTTACAAACTTGCAAAATAAACAATAATATTAACTGATTAATCAAAACCAAGTCAATAAAGGACAAAGAAAATGAAGAACAAATGGAAAAATTAGAAAATAAATAGCAAGTTGATGGATTTAAACCCAAATATATCAGTAATTGTATTAAATGGAGATGTAGCATATACCCATGCAAAAGACAAACTTTGATGGGGATGATTTTAAAAAAGAAAAAAAAAAACTTATTGCCAATAACAGCCACATTTTCATTACAAGGGTGAAGACAATCTTTTAAAAAAAAAAAAAAGGATATATGTCTAACACCTACGTAAAAATCTAGTATTCTTTAAAACAAGTATGGTCAGAAATGAAAGAGATAGTTTATAATAATAGAATAATATAGTAGGTCAATATATTAATATAAAATATTTTTGACTAATAAACTAAAATATTTATGACTAATAATAATGATAGAACTAAAGATAGAAATAGACCTATTTGTATGTGTCACATCTTCTTTATTCATTCATTCATTTATGGAGAGTTAAATTGTTTCTGTATCTTGGTTAGTGTGAACAGTACTGCAGTGAACAAGAAAATGCAGATGTTTTTTCAGACCTTGATTTCATTTCCCTTAGATATTTACTCATAAGTGGGATTGCTGGATCATGTGGTAGTTCTGTTTTTAATTTTTTGAGGAAACTCCATACTGTTTTCCATAGTGACTGCACTAATTTACATTCGCACTGACAGTGCACAAAGGTTCCTTTTTTCCATATCCTTATCACCATTCCTGTATTTTTGATAGTAGCCATTCTAACAGGCATAGAGTGATATATCTTACTGTAGTTTTGATTTACACTTCCCTGACAATTAACGATGTTCAACACCTTTTCATGTACCTGTTGGCCATTTGTATATCTTCTTTGGAAAAAAAAAATCTATTCAGTTCTGCCAATTTTTAACTGATATAGTCTTTTTAAGAAAATGGCTTGATAGAATTCACTAAAGATTAAAAAAAAAAAAAGAATGCATAATCTTAGTCCTAGTAAGTTCTGTTCTGGCAATGTACTCAGTAGAAATATGTACTTATGTAAAATTCAGGGACATATAAAAAAGTTTTAATGATTTATTCATCATAGTCCCAAATTGAAAACAAGATAAATGTTTATTAACAAAACAAACAATATGGCATTACCATTTAGACAAAATATTATAAGGAAATAAAAAATAATGAATTCTACTACAAATAACAATATGAACAAATCTTGCTGATGTAATGTACACTGAAGGAAGCCAAACTAATATGTATATAATATATAACTGTATTTCTGTTATATTTAAAATCTGGAAAAATTACACGATTATCTTTAATGGGATTATATATACACACTGAGAGGGAGCAAAAGTAGGCTTGGCCATGTTCTGTAGCTTCATTTTAATGAAGACTACATAGTAGTATATGCATAAAAAATGTGTCAGATACATAAGTAAGATTTGTGACCTGAGTGTAATTTAAACTTCAGTAAAAGATAAACAAAAGGATCAATATATAATCTTTGTACAGAACAATGATCAATAAAAATATATTATGAAAGAACAAGGTATTATTTAGACTTTGATCAAAAGTTATATATTACTTAAGAATATATTTAACAAAAATCACCCCTGTGATTTTACATTCCCTTCCATGTTAGAGCTTCCCTGGTGGCCCAGACAGTAAAATTGTCTGCCTGCAATGCTGGAGACCTGGGTTCAGTCCCTGGGTCCAGAAGATCCCCTGGAGAAGGCAACAGCAACCCACTCCAGTACTCTTGCCTGGAAAATTCCATGGATGGAGGAACTGCGTAGGCTACAGTCCATGTGGTCGCAAACACGACTGAGCGATTTCCTTTCGCTTTTCCATGTTAGAGAAAAGAAAACAAAAAAGTGATTTCAAAGATTTGGTAGGAAAAATTTTAAAAATTCCTTTTGGGAAAAGCTAAATCAAAAATGAAAAAGCATCTTCTATTATAATCCCTTTCAGATTTTTGATTCTATGATTATATGATTAACTCACAATTGATGTTGGAAATAAATCTTTTTCACTTGTAGCAGCTTCTCCCTTGCATTCTTTCACTTTAGGCTATTACTTATTAACTCACTAACTGCATTATTTACAGTCACTGATAACAGTGCTGAGGATTTTTGTGAGATCTCACATTTACTGATTTTTCTGATTAAGTGAAATAGCTTGGCTACCCAGGAAGTTCAAACTGTTCATTAAAAGTAAAATCTGGATAAAGTATGACTGTAGCCCTTCTAGTTGGTTTCCGTTCTGAACTGCAATCATTCTTACCATCATTTTGGAAGCCAGCACTAAAACTGTACTTTTCATTAAATTATGGAAGTGAAGTGAAAGTCCCTCAGTCTTGTCCGACTCTTTGTATCTCCATGGACTTAATGGAATTCTCTAGGCCGGAATACTGGAGTGGGTAGCTTTTCCCTTTTCCAGGGGATCTTCCCAACCCAGGAATTGAACCCAGGTCTCCCACATTGCAGGCATATTCTTTACCAACTGAGCTAACAGGGAAGCTCTCATTAAATTATTAGTAAGTTGTTTTTTTTTTTTTAATTTTAAATATTTCATGATTTGGGTTTAGATCAAGTAAAACAGGAAAATAATAATCAGGAGTAACTTGGCATTATATGAAATGAGTTTATTAAGAAAATACAAATCACTCAAACCTGACAGTAGTGTTTAGAATATCAAACAAATGAATTTAAGCTTTAGATTTAATTAGAACATAAAAGTTATCTTTTTGGAGAATTTCCATCTAAAGTATGTTCCTTAAGTACCTATTCACCTGAGTAATATCCATTTTTTTACTGGTTAACATATTTGTAATTGTTCTCAAGTTGTTTCTTGGTAGGTTTTCTATCATTCAAAGTATCTTCATACACATAATCTTTCATTAATATATTTTATTAACTTTTTATATCTCTGATGATTGATAGAAAGTGCTTCATAATTCATTTCTGATTGAGTGAAGCAATCTAAAAACCTTTTTGAGTAGGCATATGTACTTGCTTGTAACTTTGTTGCATCATGTTTTTCTTTGAAACCTCCAGAGGAATGTTAACTTAGCATTATAAAAATTATTGTGATGAAATTGTAAAGGAAACATGGTCTCTACACATAAGCCTCATCTTAATAGTATGCATCATGAAACCAACACATTTCAAAGATTTCGGTGCTTCCTTCTGTGATGTCTCCTGAAGTCAGAGAATGCAAAGAAAAAACAAATCTCTGTAAATATGCGTCAAGTACAGGTGGTTGATTTGTGCATTATGCAGAGACATTAGGAAAACAAAGCTGTATGTAATCTTTTAAAAAGAAGTACACCCACCAAAGCAATTCATTATTTTAAAAGAAGTAATGTGAAGCATTCTCATCTTTCATGAAAAATGAAAAATAATGAAATTCATGAAATTTGGTATTTAATTGTATATTAATGTTAAGAAGGTACCCTGACCAATTCCTTAAATTACCATCTCTTGCTCTTACTTTTCCTTAATAAACTTTATTTTCAAACCAGAGGGAATTTTTCAGTCTTTACAAGATATCAATCATAATAGTGCCATCAATATATAGTTTTAGTCTTCCCTATTATGTATATGAACTAACTCTCATCTCAAAGAGTGGGCAGATTTTCAGAGAAATAGTAAAAAAAACCTTCTGTGCTCTCTCACTTACACACACAACTGTTAAACACTCAAGGAGGAGGTTCACAATGAGTTCTAATAACAATATATTTTGTGCTTGTTGAGGTATTAGTTACTTTTAAATTTTGTAATTGTTTTGATATCCTCATCATTCAAAATAAATATGTATCAGTTCAGTTCAGTCACTCATTCATGTCCAACTCTTTGTGACCCCGTGGACTGCAGCATTCCAGGCTTCCCTGTCCATCACCAACTCCCAGAGCTTACTCAAACTCATGTCCATCGAGTCGGCGATGCCATTCAACCATCTCATCCTCGGTCATTCCCTCCTCCTCCTGCCTTCAATATTTCTCAGCATCAGAGTTTTTTCCAATGAGTCAGTTCTTTGCATCAAGTGACCAAAGTATTGGAGTTTCAGCTTCAGCATCAGTCCTTCCAATGAATATTCAGGATTGATTTCCTTTAGGATTGACTGGTTTGATCGCCTTGCTGTCCAAGGGACTCTCAAAAGTCTTCTCCAGCACCACAGTTCAAAATCATCAAATCTTCAGCACTCAGCTTTTTATATAATCCCACTCTCACACACACATACACGACTACAGGAAAACCCATATCTTTGACTAGATGGACCTTGTTGGCATTTTAAAATGCTGTATAGGTTGTTTTATAATATGCTCTCAAGGTTGGTCATAGCATTTTTTTTTTCAAGGAGCAAGCGTCTTTTAATTTCATGACTGCCGTCAGCATCAGTGTTGGAACCCCCAAAATAAAGTCTCTCACTGTTTCCTTTGTTTCCCCATATATCTGCCATAAAGTGTTGGGACTGGATGCCATGATCATAGTTCTCTGAGTGTTAAGCCAACTTTTTCACTCTCCTCTTTAACTTTCATCAAGAGGCTCTTTAGTTCTTTGCTTTCTGTCATAAGAGTGGAGTCATCTGCAGATCTGAGGTTGTTGATATTTCTCCCGGCAATCTTGATTCCAGCTTGTGCTTCATCAAACACTGTGTGTCACATGATGTACTCTGCATATAAGTTAAATGAACAGGGTGACAATATATAGTCTTGATGTACTCCTTTCCCGATTTGTAAACAGTCCATTGTTCCATGTCCAGTTCTAACTGTTGCTTCTTGACCTGCATGCAGATTTCTCAGGAGGCAGGTCAGTTGGTCTGGTATTCCCATCTTTTTAAGAATTGGTTATAGTTTGTTTTGACCACACAGTCAAAGGCTTTGGCATAGTCAATAAAGCAGAAGTAGACAATTTTCTGGAGCTCTTGCTTTTTCAATGATCCAAGGGATGTTGGCAATTTGA
This sequence comes from Odocoileus virginianus, assembly GCF_023699985.2. Taxonomy (NCBI): domain Eukaryota; kingdom Metazoa; phylum Chordata; class Mammalia; order Artiodactyla; family Cervidae; genus Odocoileus; species Odocoileus virginianus. The sequence goes on along the minus strand of NC_069675.1, from coordinate 32,595,070 downwards.
TCTCATGTTCCTCTGTCTTTTCTAAATCCAGCTTGAACATCTGGAAGTTCACAGTTCACATATTGCTGAAGCCTGGCTTGGAGAATTTTGAGAATTACTTTGCTAGTTTGTGAGATGAGTTCAATTGTACAGTAGTTTGAGTATTCTTTGGCATTGCCTTTCTTTGGAATTAGAATGAAAACTGACCTTTTCCGGTCCTGTGGCCACTGCTGAGTTTTCCAAATTTGCTGGCATATTGAGTGCAGCACTTTCACAGCATCATCTTGTAGGATTTGAAATAGCTCACCTGGAATTCCATCACCTCCACTAGTTTTGTTCATAGTGATGCTTCCTAAGGCCCACTTGACTTCACATTCCAGGCAGTCTGGCTCTAGGTGAGAGATTACACCATCGTAGTTATCTGGATCATAAAGATCTTTTTTTTTGTATAGTTCTTCTGTGTATTCTTGCCACCTCTTTTTAATGTCTTCTACTTAAGTCCATACAATTTCTGTCCTTTATTTTGCCCATCTTTGCATGAAATGTTCCCTTAGTTTGTCTCACTTTCTTGAAGAGATCTCTAGTCTTTCCCATTCTATTGTTTTCCTCTATTTCTTTGCATTGATCACTGATATCATTGATATCATTGATATCTTATCTCATTGAGCTATTCTTTGGAACTCTGCATTCAAATGGGTATATCTTTCCTTTTCTCTTTTACCTTTAGCTTCTCTTCTTCTCTCCTGAGACAACCATTGTGCCTTTTTTCATTTCTTTTTCTTGGGAATGTTCTTGGTCCCTGTCTCCTGTACAGTGTCATGAGCCTTTGTCCATAGTTCTTCTGGCACTCTGTCTATCAGATCTAATTGCTTGAATCTATTTGTCACTTCCACTCTAATAATCGTAAGGGATTTGATTTAGGTCATACATGAATGGTCTGAACTGCAATACTTTGGCCACCTCATGTGAAGAGTTGACTCATTGGAAAAGACCCTGATGCTGGGAGGGATTGAGGGCAGGAGGAGAAGGGGATGACAGAGGATGAGATGACTGGTTGGCATCACCTACTCGATGGGCATGAGTTTGAGTAAACTCCGGGAGCTTGTGATGGACAGGGAGGACTGACGTGCTGCGATTCATGGGGTTGCAAAGAGTCAGACATGACTAAGCGACTGAACTGAACTGAACTGAACTGAATGGTCTGGTGGTTTTCACTACTTTCTTCAATTTGAGTCTGAATTTGGCAATAAGGATTTCATGATCTGAGCCACAGTCAGCTCCCAGTCTTGCTTTTGCTGACTGTATAGAGCTTCTCCATCTTTGGCTGCAAAGAATATAACCAATCTGATTTTGGTATTGACCATGTGGTGATGTCCATGCGTAGATTCTTCTCTTGTTTTCTTGGAAGTGAGTGTTTGCAATGACCAGTGCGTTCTCTTGGCAAAACTCTCTTAGCCTTTGCCCTGCTTCATTTTGTACTCCAAGGCCAAATTGCCTGTTACTCTAGGTAGCTCTTGACTTCCTACTTTTCTATTATAGTCCCCTATAATGAAAAGGACATCTTTTGGGGTGTTAGTTCTAGAACATCTTGTAGGTGCTCATAGAACTGTTCAACTTCAGCTTCTTCAGCATTACTGGTCTGGGCGTAGGCTTGGATTACTGTGACATTGAATGGTTTGCCTTGGTAATGAACAGAGATCACTCTGTCGCTTTTGAGACTGCATCCAAGTACTGCATTTCAGACTCTTTTGTTGACTATGATGGCTGCTCCATTTCTCCTAAGGGATTCTTGCCCATAGTAGTAGATATAATGGTCATCTGAGTTAAATTCACTCATTCCAGTCCATTTTAGCTCACTGATTCCTAAAATATTGATATTCACTCTTGCCATCTCCTGTTTGACCACTTCCAATTTACCTTGATTTATGGACATAACATTCTAGGTTACTATGCAACATTGTTTTTCACAGCATCAGACTTTATTTCCATCGCTAGTCACATCCACAACTGGGTGTTGTTTGCTTTGGCTCTGTCTCTTCATTCTTTCTGGAATTATTTCTCCATTGATCTCCAGTAGCCTACGGGGCACCTACCGGCGTGGAGAGTTTGTCTTTCAGTGATATAAAACATGTATAAGTTTTCTTAATTTTATATTTATAATTTATATTTTTATTTTAATAAGCACTCCTAAATTGTATAAGTCTTGCACCCCCCCCCCAAAACCTATCTCACTCTATTGGACCTTGTCTAGAACACTGCCATTTCATTTACAGTGGGGAGTATTGGTTCTGACTAAGGATTTGTGGTAAAGTTGGGTCTTTATCTCAGAGCCATCATTTTTCTAATGTTTCTGCCTGTAAGTATTAAGTCTACTGGCTAGATAAGTACAGGAAGCAGGGATAAACAATCAATACTATTATCTTCTAAATGTTGTTACATGAACATTCCCAACTGATTGTAATTCTGATTAGATAGTCACCTTTGAGAACTCCCAGGAATTCAGAAGTCCTTTTTTTTTTTTTTTGGTCAATATTTACTTTTAAAAATTTATTTTTGCATATAGGGTTATTGTTACCATCTTTCTAAATTCCATATATATGTGTGAGTATACTGTAATGGTCTTTATCTTTCTGGCTTACTTCACTCTGTATAATGGGCTCCAGTTTCATCCATCTCATTAGAACTGATTCAAATGAATTCTTTTTAATGGCTGAGTAATATTCCATGGTGTATATGTACCACAGCTTCCTCATCCATTCGTCTGTTGGGTGCATGAGACAAGTGCTCGGGCCTGGTGCACTGGGAAGACCCAGAGGGATCGGGTGGAGAGGGAGGTGGGAGGAGGGACCGGGATGGGGAATACATGTAAATCCATGGCTAATTCATTTCAATCTATGACAAAAATCACTGCAATGATGTAAAGTAATTAGCCTCCAACTGATAAAAATAAATGGAAAAAAAAAAGAAAACCATGCTAACTGAAAGAAAAAAAAAATTATTTTTAATTGAAACTGAGTTGCTTTAAAATGTTGTGGTTTCTGCCATGCAGTAACATGAATTTGCCATAAGTATACATATGTCCCCTCCCTCTTAAACCTTCCTCTCACCCACCCCTCCACCCCACCCTTCTAGGTTATTCAGCAAATTCCCACTGGTTATCTATCTTATATATGGTAATGTACATGCTTCAAGGCTACTCTCTTAATTCATGCCACCCTCTCCTTCCCCACTGTGTCCACAAGTCTGTTCTCTACATCTGCATCTCCATTCCTGCCCTGATAATAGGCTCATCGGTATACTTTTCTAGATTCTGTATATGCATTAATATACAATACTAGTTTTTCTCTTTCTGATTTACTTCACTCTATGTAACAGAGTCTAGGCTCATCTACCTTACTATAGTTGACACAAATTTGTTCCTTTTTATAGCTGAGTGATATTCTAGTGTATACACACACACACACACACACACACACACACATATATATATACATATATATATATATATACCACAACTTCTTTATCCATTCATCTGTCAATGAACATCTAGGTTGCCTCCAGGTCCTGGCTATTGTAAATAGTGCTGCAATAAGCAATGGGGTATGTGTGTCTTTTTGAATTATGATTTTCCCACAATATATGCCCAGTAGTTTTATTCTTGGGTTTTTAAGCACTCTCCATACTGTTCTCCATAAAGGCTGTATTAATTTACATTCCCACCAACAGTTCAGGAGGGTTCCTTTTTTTCCACATCCTCTCCAGCATTTATTGTTTGTAGATTTTTTTAATGGTGGCCATTCTGACAGGTGTGAGGCAGTGCCTATTGTAGTTTTGATGTGTTTTTCTCTAATAATAAGCAATGTTGAGCATCTTTTTACTTGTTTATGTCTTCTTTGTAGAAATGTCTGTTTAGGTTTTCTCCCTGTTTTTTGATGGCGATGCTCTCCATGAGCTGCTTGAGCATTTTGGAGATTAATCCTTTGTCAGTTGCTTCATTCACAATTATTTTCCTCCATTCTCAGGTTTATCTTTGCATCTTTTTTATACTTTCTTTTCTGTGCAAAAGCTTTTAAGTTTAATTAGGCCCCCTTTGTTTTTATTTTGATTACTCTAGAAGGTGGATCAAAGAGGATCTTGCTGTGATTTATGTCAAAGAAGTTTCTGAAAGAAAATTTGCAACACATAATAGAAAGAAATTTGGAACAAGATTCTGTTAGTGCTTTTATTTCTTCTTCTTTTGTATTTGTGATGCTTGAAACAAAAGTTGAGGTGGTGGAAGAACTCCAAGTTGCAGCCTTATAAATACTATAATAAATAAATGGTCAGCAGAGAGATCATATAAGGAAAGAAGTTAATTTTCTCAGAATGCTTTGTTATGTCACTATCACTGCCCCTGAATTTTGTTTTTCCTTTCCCAGATTTTTGGAGAAATATATCTACCTTTAAGGAAAAGTAACTATAACTTTGAAATAGTCTCCTTTTATGTTTTCCCCTACTTTTACACAGAGTTCTTAGTAGTTATGTTTTCCCCAAAGCACTCAACAATAGTGTCTGGTGATAAAATGTAGACGAGGCTAAATATGGATAAATGTGAAACGCCCTACTTTTTTTTTATGCAATTAATTGATTGAGCTCAGTTTGGGTGTGCTTTTCTTATTGACCAGAAACTTGGCTCATTAGACCAACCTGAAAAGTGACCTTTCTAAAGGAAGAGTTTCCAATACATTTATTCATCATGTTCCATAGTATTAAGAATAGTACAAAAAAAAAAAAAAAAAGAAAGAAAGAAAAAGAATAATGCAATTGAAAACTGAAAGTTTGGATAATGTACAGCAGACATTATTTTAAATATAATACATGGGTTTCAATTTAGGCATTCTTTATAAGACACTTCTCTTTACACAGATTTGAATCAAAGATAGCATCCTGCTTGCAGAGTTTTCTTTCAAAAGCCAATCCACTAGTTATATTTAAACTCAAATATTCCTTTTTTTTTTTACTTTTGATGATGTCATAATAGCATACTAGTGTTTTCTTTGAATTGACTTCTGCATGTTAACTTTACTACACAAAGCCCATATATTAGTCTATCTTCATTTTGCTATACAGTTAACACAAATATCCACTTAACACACTGTGTATGCTTAATTTTTTTTTTGTATGCTTAATTTTTTGTTGAGTTTGACTCACTATATTCTAAAGAATAATGGTGAAACACTACTCAACTTAGTTCAGATTGAAAAATAATTGAGTCTATGCCATAGGAAAATACTAAGATTGGGAATAAAAATTATAAAATAATATAAGCATTCATGTTATTACAGATGACCCTTTTCATTAATGAATTACTTTCAAAATAAAATTAAGAACTTTCAGAGAGTCATTTGCTATTATGATTCTCATAAGAGTGTCTGTAAAAAGTTAGGGCTAAAAATTTGGGTGTTTATGTGTGCATTATGCCCATAGAATAGCATTTTGAGGATATTGGATATTATTAAGGGTTAACTTTGGATTTTGGACCCAGACTATGTAGGGTCAAATCTTAGCTATAATATAACCAGTTGTGTGGCACTGGAGATTTTACTGGAAAGAAATGTACCTTGGTTTCCCCCTCTCTAAAACGGGAATGAATATAGATTTTCCTTGTTAGATTTATATTAGAACAGGGCCTGTCAGATGGAGAATGTTTAATGAATGATGTTTTATTTTTGTTGTTATTGTTGCTTTGTCATGTTAGGCAAACTCTTTCATTTACCCAAGCATTCTAGCAAAGAGAAATATGAGTCATTACTTATTGGAATCCTGTTTAAATGACTCAGAATTATTTAGAGATCATTCATCTAAATGATCTCAATTTTTAGATATGATTTTCGGTTCAGTTCAGTTCAGTCACTCAGTCGCGTCCAACTCTGAGACCCCACGAACCGCAGCACGCCAGGCCTCTCTGTCCATCACCAACTCCTGGAGTTCACCCAAACCCGTTTCCATTAAGTCGGTGATGCCATCCAACCACCTCATCCTCTGTCATCCCCTTTTCCTCCTGCCCTCAATCGTTCCCAGCATCAGGGTCTTTTCAAATGAGTTAGCTCTTCTCATCAGGTGGCCAAAGCATTGGAGTTATATGATTTTAAGTTGATTATATTTGGAATGTACCTTTCATTCTAGTATAAGATAACAATCTCAGTGAAATATAAAAATGGGTAGGTCTAGTTTACATTTTTATTTGAAAAACAATAATTACCATCTAAAAACAAATGATGAAGCTTGTCATTTTTTCCTTTTTCTCTTTTATTTACATATAAGTGTTGTTATTTTTATTTGTAGTATTTTCATTTAAAAAAAATTGGACAAAATCAACTAATCAGATTAAATCTGTGAGGAGGAGAGTTATATAATGTCATTTATATTTTTGTTGATTAAAAAATGGAATTAATGAAATAACACTGGTAATGCTATTAAAATACTGTTTGGACAATCTGAATTTGTTTACTTTCTGTTGATCTCCAATTAGATGTTTCAGTCATATCAATGTGTTATAATATAAAAATATGATTTTTAGGACTTTCTTGTATAAACTAGAAAGCATTCTTAATGGCTGTCTGACTATCTTTCAAATTCCAGTGCCAGGATATTGCTACATTTTGACATTTCAATCTTCACTTCTATAACTAAAATTTGAAATATTCAGAATTAAAAATCACCCTGTTCCTTACAAGATGTTTAGCAAGCACATGTGTATCTGTATGTGTATGTTCCATGCTGTGGTTCCAAAAATCCACAGAATGAAATTCACTTACTTCCCACCTGTAGTTTCATGATTGATATCTATAACTTTGTATGCCCAAAGTCTTGGGATCATATTTGCCTTCAGTAGATTTTTTTGAAATCTATCTTGTAGTATAGCTAATTCAGTACCACTCATTATTTCTACTATTTCCACTTTTATTTCAAGACTTGAAGAAGTTATGGCCTATTTCTAAACCCCAATATTTTTCTCTAAATTAAGTAACTTTTTCTTTAACTTGTTCCTTCAGTGATAACTAGCTCAGGAACTCAGTGAGTTCCTTTTCTTTGAGACAAATATTCTACTCTTCTCGAAACTAAAATGCTGAACATTTTGTTTGTTCCAGACCTCTATCTTTGTTTCCAGAGCTCTGCAAACCCCACTCTTCCCCTCCTTAAATGTCCACGTGCTGTTTTTTCCCAGACTCCATATATGAACAAACAGGATCACAAAAAGGTTAAGTACTATGTCCATGGTCAAAAAGTCCACATATAGTAGAGTTGAGATTTGAATCCATACAGTCCAACCACGGTGTCCATATATTTAACCACTATGCTACATGCTTTCCATAGACTGTTTTTCAGTTTCTCTTTACATTTTATCTGGCCTCTATCACTATTCTTAAATCTTAGCTTCCTTTTGACAATGCACATTTTTCAAAATGCTTGAGATGTAGTAAAATAAATTACAAATAGGGATCTATCTAGCCCTTAAGCCAACTCCTCTGTTGTCTTATTTGTGATGAGTAGCCTTCTGTCTGTTTTGTACAGGTTTAGTTTTAAGCAAACATGAATTTTCTAATACTACGATTAACATATGTCTATGTCAAAGTACTAATAGTGCTAGACAAATAATAAACCATATGAATAAGCTTTCCCTTTGCTCTTTATTATTAAAAAGATGAATTCCAACAGTTTTTTAAGGCATACCTATTTAAAATTTACACACCAATAAATAATTGATCAAACATTTGCATATGAAGCTAAATCTGCCAATTATGATTACAAATATCACTTTATAAGAGATCCCTGGCTTCCCAGGTGCACTATTGGTAAAGAATCTGCCTATCAATACATGAGACATAAGAGATGAAGGTTCAGTTCCTGGGTTGGGATGATCCCCTGGAAGAGGTCATGGCATCCACTCCAGTATTCTTGCCCAAAAAATCCCCATGGACAGAGGAGCCTGGGGGGCTACAGTTCATAGGGTTGCAAAGAGTTGGACACACCTAAAGTGACTTAGCATGCACACAAGAGATCCCTGGGAACAAGATGTTGTTCTAAAATTTCTTCTTAAATTTGGAGTAGATGTAGTCCTTTTCTGAGACTATAATGGCGACCATTAGAATGATGGACATTTAAGTTGCCTTAAAACTAAGTATTCAAAAAACGAAGATCATGGCATCTGGTCCCATCACTTCATGGCAAATAGAATGGGAAACAATGAAAAGAGTGAGACACTATTTTCTTGGACTCCAAAATCACTGCAGATGGTGACTTCAGCCATGAAATTAAAAGACACTTGCTCCTTGGAAGAAAATCTATGACCAACCTAGATAGTATATTAAAAAGCAGAGACATTACTTTGCCTATAGAGGTCCATCTTGTCAAAGCTATGGTTTTTCCAGTAGTGATGTATGGATGTGAGAGCTGGATCATAAAGAAGGCTGAGCATCAAAGAATTTATACTTTTGAACTGTGGTGTTGGAGAAGACTCTTGAGAGTCCCTTGGATGACATGGAGATCAAACCAGTCAATCCTGAAGGAAATCAGTCCTGAATATTCATTGGAAGGACTGATGCTAAGGCTGAAGCTCCAATATTTTGACCACCTGATGCAAAGTACCAACTCATTTGAAAATGCCCTGATGCTGGGAAATATTGAGGGCAGGAGGAGAAGGGGATGGCAGAGGATGAGATAGTTGGATGGTATCACTGACTCAATGGACATGGGTTTGGATGAACTCTGGAAGTTGGTGATGGACAGAGAGGCCTGGCGTGCTGTGGTTCATGGGGTCGCAAAGAGTCAGACACGACTGAGCAACTAAAATGAACTGAACTGAAAATCATATAAAAAAATTGACTGAGGGCAGGAAGAGAAGGGAACAGCAGAGGACAAGATGGGTGGATGGCATCACTGACTCGATGGACATGAGTTTTGAGAAAACTCCAGGAGATGGTTAAGGAAAGGGAAGCCTCTTCTGCTGCAGTCCATGGGGTCACAAAGATTTGGACATGACGGAGCAACTGAACACCAACAGCAAATGGTGGACAGTATTTGGTCAGTGTCTGTTAGTTTTGCCACAGAAAGATTACAGAGGAACTAAATATCTAATTGCCCATGAATCTAAACAAAGGATTACTGTTAAGAAAACTAAGTTGATTCTTTAGAAACTTTTCTTTCAGTGCTCATTTGAGATGGAAAGTGATGAAATATAAGTTGCTTGGGGGCTTTTAGAAAGAATACTAGTGTAGAGAATAAAATCTCCTAGTTCTAGGAAATACTCTTCCATTGACAGATTCTCTCTCATACAGTGAAAGCTGTTCAGCTGAAATGAGAAAATGAGACTAAATCTAACCAGAAGCCTTTTCCAGTGCAAAACTGTAAATTCATGATAGCATTAATGGCAAAGAACTAACATAATTATAACATTTAGTCAAAAATGGTATATGCCCTTTGGCAGAACTAATGTTGACTATTAATGTGACTTCTTTACTTACACATGCTTTAGGGATATTTCTAATTAAAATTCTCCCTATGTTGATATCTAGCCATCTTTACTAAGTGTGTTATTTCACAATAAAGAATGTGTGTCTTTACTATTCAGAGCATTTTATATTTTCAATTTAATCTCCTGGTTCTTAACATAGAACTTCAAATCAAATGTTCCCTAGCTTTAGAAGTCATTCATCAGGTACAGAGAGCAGGTAGGATTAAAGAGGATTGAGTTGTGGCATTTGGTTTTTTATTTCATCTTTTAGCCTCCCAACAAAGACTACAGACCATGGTCTTGTTTATCCTGTAGAGCAAGAGTCAGTTTCTGCATCATTAGTGTTAGTGATGAGTGATGCATTTGACAAAGGTTAGAAAGCTTTTAGAACCATTTGACAACAATGACCACTAAAGATAGAAGTGGTTTCCCAGCTTGTTTTTCTAGAAATAGAGTGGCAGCATCTTTTTTTTAAGAGTTTCTGTCTGACTCAGAAGACCTTTACCCTGTTCAAATCTGTCAATATTTTACTCATTCTCTGAAGCTCAATATAATAACTACTCTTTCTCCCAAAGATTTTATCTAATTGAAGTTAAAGTCTTTCTTGTGGAATACATTAGAAAAACACACACACAAACACTTAGACATGAGAGATGTTCAATTGCAATCTTACCAGAGCACATTCTGTCATATATATATTTTATTTATACTTATCTGAATTCTTATCTTTTCTCCCAAACTTGTCAGTAAGGAAGGCTGAAAGTTGAAATCATATAGAATCACATACATTTGAATTCTGTATCTTCAAAATGCCTAGAGCAGTTCAAGTAACACATTAGATACGTACTCAATATTGATTAAATTATATTGAAATGATTAAAGGGATGGAAATACTGATTTAGGGGACACTTTAGTTCAATTTTTGTGAACCACACACACTTGGATTTGTAATCTTCATTAACAGAAGTTCAGGTTTTCTGGAAGAAGATTTTGCTCACCTGCTCCTTCAAAAAATGTTTTTATCCTTTAACTCATCTTCTACATATACAATTTAGAATAAGAGAAACTGCTTAATGTCCCTAACATCTCACTACTTTTGAATTAATGCTTGACTGTCAAAAATAATGTACTGATTTTACCAACAATAGATCACTGCTTTATATCTTCTGAAAAGGAAATTTTCTTTTAAAAATTTACAGTTAAATGGTGGAGATGTGTTGGAGGAGAAAAACTTCTTACAGGTGAAAGCTGAAATTATTTCAGTGATTATTATATTAAAGTTACCAAAATAGCTGTGGAGATTATTACCTAAATTTGTGTTAAAGATTCCAGTATAATCAGAAAATACATATATCAGAAAAAACAATCTCCAAGGAAATTGTTGCACAGAAAATACATAGACTCCTTAGAATTTCAAAACAAAGTGATAAAAGGGCTTTGAGTCATGTTGAGAACAAATTAGAAGGCATTGGATCTTGACTTTGAATAATAAATATGAGTCAGATTGTTAGATTGGGAGAGTGTGAAAGTGAAGTGAGTGAAGTCGCTCAGTCATCTCTTGTGACCCCATGGACTGTAGCCTACCAGGCTTCTCGGTCCATGGGGTTTTCCAGGCAAGAATACTGGAGTGGGTTGCCATTTTAGGTTGACATAACCATTTAAGCAAAGACAGACTTTGGTTGAAAGTGTTAAATAATTTTTGGGTAAAAGTCATTTAAACATACAAGGGTTTGATATCACCATATTACAACTACTTCTATGAGAAAAACATAAGTCAAGTACTGAACAGAATTTGAAAAAGGAGAATGATGAAATCTGGATCAGGTGATGATGAAGAGACCCCATACATGAATAGTACATACCTTAGATAAGACACATTAGTAGTGCTATAGTCAAATGACACTCAGCAGTTTGTGGTTCAGTGGACACCTGGCTCAATCCATCTCCACAGAGACACAGAGGTGTTGCATTGATTAGCTGAGCAGAGTGTCATATTGATATGATTTAGATCCTCCAAAGGCATACTACCAATTCAGGAATATATGCAGCATTTAATTCTAAATAGCCCATTCAGAAGTAGAAAAAACAAATGAGTATAAATTTAACTGAAAAATTTAACCATGGTAACTGTGAAAAATCACCAAGAAGTAACAGCTCTTAAATTATGCCATAGTAATATTTGATATAGGGAGAGGAATATAGACATAGACCAATAAAATGCAAGTGACCTAAGAATACAGGTTAGGGAAAATATGTAGATATAGATGTGCAGCTTAGAATAAAAATGCCAAACTTATTGAGTGAGGAATAAAGTTTTTTATGGAGAGGAAATTTCAGCATTAGTGTGAAAAAAATCTGCTTTGGATATTTAAGAGGCAGTGTATCATTGTTGTAAGAAACAGATGGTTTTGCAGCCTTTATCCAACAATAAGTTTCATAAATCACAAGCCAGATACAACACCAGGGCCTATTTCAACACCTCTTGTTTTAATTCCTAATTAGACACAAAAACAGCGATTATAACTTGGAGATTCATTTGTAGATGATGTGATGTTCCTTTGGTAACATAAAGGAAGGATTTGTGGAGCGCTATCTGCCAAAGCTTTCACTGCACTCTCATGTTCCTATTCCAGGGCTTCCCAAGCAGCTCAGTACATAAAGAATCTGCCTGCAGTGCAGGGGGTGCTGGCAGATGCAGGTTCGATCCCTGGGTAGGAAAGATCCCCGGAGGAGGAAATGGCAACCCACTCCAGTATTCTTTCCTGAAAAACCCCATGGACAGAGGAGCCTGGTGGGCTATAATCCATAGGATTGCCCTGGTGGGCTATAATCCATAGGATTGCAAAGAGTCAGATATGACTGAAGTGACTGAGCACACCCACACATTCTTATCCCACTGAAATCCTATTAAAACTTGGGATATCATCTCCAATGTCAGGAATTAGATTTTCAAGTATTAGAGTAGTTGTTGAGCCACATGATGAAAAGTTACACTGGCCTGTAGGCTTGTATTATTTTAATTTAAAAAAAGAAAATGACGACTCTCCTAAACACTCAATGATCTTATTTTACATCCAAGAATAGAAACAGCATCCACATTTATTTCAAAGAACCGAAACACACTGCTGTGTTTATACATTCAATATAACGTGGTTATATTTCAAAGCAGGGATTTTGTTGAAACTCTCATGACATGTTTGCTTTCCACCTTATTGCAGAATGTCCCTCTTAAACATCCATTATTTAAAACATGCTTGTCTACACAGAAAAATATAGTAATGTCTTGAGACTTTTTTAAAAGAGTGGATTGAATGACCAAAGTTGATGCCCTAGCTAATCATTTATTATTATTTATGACGAAGGAAATAAACTATACTACTGTACTAGTCTCTGTGTGAGTACTAGCATTTATTTCAAAATGCTGTCTAAGTTTTTACCTCTAAATGGGATATATAATACCCTTCTAACCAAACAATGGGATTTCCGTGTAGCTTAGCTGGTAGAGAATCTGCTTGCAATGCAGGAAACCTGGCTTCTATCCCTGGGTTCGGAAGATCCCCTGGAGAATGGAAAGGCTACCAACTCCAGTATTCTGGCCTGCAGAATTCCGTGCACTGCATAGTCCATGGGGTTGCAAAGAGTCGGACATGACTGAGCGACTTTCAATTTAACTTATCTTTAACCAAATAATCCTGAGAATTTACCTAGATTTTCTTCACTTAATTTGTGGCATGTTGTATGTTAAAAAAAAAAACAAAAAAACTCAAGTTAGTTTCTCCTTCCTCTGTATATTGCACTATGTGTCCAAAATGTAAATTTGTCACATTTTAAGAGGGCTGTTTTTCAAATTTGAGGAGGCATATGATACTGTGAAAAACCTTTCTCAGGTAACTTTTATGTTCTTTAAGCATAAAACTTCTCATTTTAAAATCATTTTTCTACCCAATATATTAGTATGGGGTGGTAGTTTTATATGGGCAGGTACTTGGTAAGAAAGGAGAGGAAGACTGAGGGTCAAGGAACAGAATGTGAAATTGATTTGGGGGGATAGAAGTGTCCTGTGATTTGGGGGGAAGGATTATATTTGTGAGATTTTGTAGATCTGAGAAAGGAGCTAGGGACATTTGATTTGATTGAAGTCTGCTTGAATTAGAAGGGATGCAATGCCACCCACATTTTGCCATTTAGCAAGGAGAGATAAGAAAGCCTTCCTCAGTGATCAATGCAAAGAAATAGAGGAAAACAACAGAATGGGAAAGACTATAGATCTCTTCAAGAAAATTAGAGATACCAAGGGAACATTTCATGCAAAAATGGGTTCAATAAAGGAGAGAAACTTTATGGACCTAACAGAAGCAGAAGATATTGAGAAGAGGTGGCAAGAATACACAGAAGAACTGTACAAAAAACATCTTCATGACCCAGATAATCACAATGGTGTGATCACTCACCTAGAGCCAGACATCCTGGAATGTTAAGTCAGGTAGGCCTTAGGAAAGCATCACTAGGAACAAAGCTAGTGGAGCTGATGGAATTCCAGTTGAGCTATTTTAAATCCTAAAAGATGATGCTGTGAAAGTGCTGCACTCATTATGTAAGCAAATTTGGAAAACTTAGCAGTGCCCACAGGACTGGAAAAGGTCAGTTTTGATTTCAATCCCAAAGAAAGGCAATCCCAAAGAATGCTCAAACTACTGCACAATTGCACTCATCTCACATGCTAGTAAAGTAATGCTCAAAATTCTCCAAGCTAGGCTTCAGCAATACATTAACCGTGAATTTCCAGATGTTCAAGCTGGTTTTAGAAAAGGCAGAGGAACCAGAGATCAAATTGTCAACATCTGCTGGATCATCGAAAAAGCAAGAGAGTTCCAGAAAAACATCTATTTCTGATTTATTGATTATGCCAAAGCCTTTGACTGTGTAGATCACAATAAACTGTGGAAAATTCTTCAAGAGATGGGAATACCAGACCACCTGACCTGCCTCTTGAGAAATCTGTATGCAGGTCAGGAAGAAACAGTTAAAACTGGACAGGGAACAACAGACTGGTTCCAAATAGGAAAAGGAGTACATCAAGGCTGTATATTATCACCCTGCTTATTTAACTTAAATGCAAAGTACATCATGAGAAACACTGGGATGGAAGAAGCACAGGCTGGAATCAAGATTGCCAGGAGAAATATCAATAACCTCAGATATGTAGATGACACCACCCTTATGGCAGAAAGTGAAGAGGAACTAAAGAGCCTCTTGATGAAAGTGAAAGAGGAGAGTGAAAAAGTTGGCTTAAAGCTCAACATTCAGAAAACTAAGATCATGGCATCCAGTCCCATCACTTCATGGCAAATAGATGGGGAGACAGTGGAAGCAGTGTCAGACTTTATTTTTCTGGGCTCCAAAATCACTGCAGATGGTGACTGCAGCCATGAAATTAAAAGACGCTTACTCCTTTGAGGGAAAGTTATGACCAACCTAGATAACATATTAAAAAGCAGAGACATTACTTTGCCAACAAAGGCCCATCTAGTCAAGGCTATGGTTTTTCCAGTGGTCATGTATGGATGTGAGAGTTGGACTGTGAAGAAAGCTGAGCGCTGAAGAATTGATGCTTTTGAACTGTGGTGTTGGAGAAGACTCTTGAGAGTCCCTTGGACTGCAAGGAGATCCAACCAGTCCATCCTAAAGGTGATCAGTCCTGGGTGTTCTTTGGAAGGACTGATGCTGAATCTGAAACTCCATACTTTGGCCACCTCATGCGAAGCATTGACTCATTGGAAAAGACCCTGATGCTGGGAGGAACTAGGGGCAGGAGAAGAAGGGGACAACAGAGGATGAGATGGCTGGATGGCATCAGAGACTCTATGGACATGAGTTTGAATAAACTCTAGGAGTTGGTGATGGACAGGGAGGCGTGGCGTGCTGTGATGCATGAGGTCGCGAAGAGTCAGACATGACTGAGCGACTGAACTGAACTGAACTGAACTGATATCTCATTACTACTGAAAAATAATGTGGGTCATGTCTTCAATTATATTTCTTTCTACTTAAATTATTAATCATGTTTGAATGAACATGATTTACTGATCTATCTTTATATTTTGGATACATCATTTTATGTTATTAGCAACAGGTTTGTTCTGACATACTCCCAAATTCTTTGTCATTTCTCACCTTAGGTGGTAGTGGTTATGGTTAGAGAATCATTGTGAGATTTATCATGAAATCATTATTAATCATCTATATATACTAGATCTCACTTACTATGCTAGGTGCTAATAACATATGATAATACCCACACCTAGCCAGCTGAATAAGATGTAAAAGCAAAATGGTAAATAAAATATATCAAAATGCATGCTATGCTAAAGATTTGTTTTTGATTGCTACATTTTATTATTTATAAATATATCTTATTGTTCATCAGGGAGGATTTTCCAGGAAACAATGCATCTGAGCCAGGTTCTGAAGGAGGAGTAGAAAATATCCCCTAGAATGGGGAAGGACAAGAGTGTCAGGCAAAGGAAGTGATGTGACCAAAGAACCAAGAGAAAGATAGATCATCATATTTATTAAACTGCAAGTGATTTGATTTATCTAGAATTCAGTTTCAACAGAGGAGTGGAAAGAAAATGTATTAAAGGAGCATAGTTTTCCTCCCTCTCTCCATCTCCCCTCTCTTCCTCCTTTCCTTTCCATTTTTCCTTTCCACCTTTCTTCTTCTTTCCTCCATTTCTTCCCTCTTCTTTCTTCCTTTTAGTATTGTTCTGCAGAGTAACAAGCTCCCTACCAAATATTAGCTTGAAGTCAGAAGAATCAGCTCTCTATCTTTATGGGGTCCTAAGATTCCCTAAGATCCTTATTAATGCAATTGCATCTCATTTTGTTTTTTTCCTACTCTCTTTCTCTTTCATCTAAATGTGATTTATAGACAGAAAGTAATTGAAAACTATCCAGTCTTTGTCAACTTTAAAGGAGTTTACTCTGTGTTTTATAAGACATTTGCAGCTGACCGAGTTTGTTCTATTAGCAAGTTCCCACACCACTTTTCTACAGATGGGATTTGGCTCTGTTCTGTAACAATGCACTCTGAATTTCCCATTGCCCTTAAGCTCCTTGGCCCACTGACACTCCACTTTAAGTTTAATCAGACAGAAAAATCAGAAAAGCTCTGGTCTCAAGTGACCACTTTGACCTTTTTTTTTCCCTGAAAGCAAGAAGAGATGAAATTTGCCTATTTTGTGCAGTCAGTATGTGATTCTCCATACACCTGTGTACTGTGTTTGCTTCGAATTCAGGGTGACCAACGTTAATGCTACCTGTCTCAGTGAGAAAACCAGAACTGTGCTTTACAGGCACCGTCAGCGGTCGTTTCTAGCAGCCATCTGCGTGAGGGATACAGTGTTCATTAGGCATTTACTGAAGATAGACCAAAAGATATGAGAAAGTTTCAGAGTTGCTTAGAAGGTCTTAACTAAATAGGGAGTCAGATTTGGTTCATTTATTATAGTCATAGTTCTTTAGCAACAAGTGTTCTTAAGATAAGGCAGACTTCTCCTCTGATTGAACCTTGAAAATCATTTGTGTCCTGCATCTCACATCATCCTGCATATGTGTAATTGGGGCTTTCAGTTAATGATATAATATTTATAAAGATATATTGAATTTTTCTAATGATTATATGAAATCCAGTGTATGTGTTCTCTTATACCAATTCACATACCCACCACCACTGCACAAGTATTCCCTTTCTCTACACCCTTGCCAATACTTATGTCTTATATTTTTGAAGACAGTCATTTTAACACTTGTGAGATGATATTTCTTTGTATGCTTCTACTGTGCTAAAATTTAACCATGAGTTTAAAGACTGCTAAATTCTATGAATCCTTCTAGAGAATTGTTGAAACTGAGGGTAGCTGGGGAGTACCCCAAAAATTGAAACTGTGCTTTATTCAATATTAAAAGTTTTTCTTATGTTCTCCTTAGGATGCTGCTTTTATTCTCGTGATAGCACTTATCATACTGTATTCTAATTTCTTATGACTAACATAAAGTCGACTCAAAGCAAGTCCTCAATACCTACCAGGACAGCTACAGAACTAAAGTAAGAAAAGGAGGAAGAATATCTCAATATACCATACAGAATTAATTGTTTAACTTTTTATTTTGTACTGGGGTATAGCCAATTAACAATGCTGTGATAGTTCCAGGTGAACAGCTGAGGGACTCAGCCATGCACATATATGTACTCGTTCCCTCCCAAACTCCCCTCCTAGCCGGGCTGCCACATAACATTGAGCAGAGTTCCATGTGCTATACAGTAGGTCCTTGATAGCTATCCATTTTAAATACAGCAGTGTATACAGGCAACTGTGAGCTCTTTCTCTAAGACTTGTGGGTCTCATTCTGTTTTGTACATAAGTTCATTTGTATCATTTCTTTCTATTCTACATATAAATGATGTTATACATTATTTCTCCTTCTCTGTCTGACTTTATTCACTCACTATGACAGTCTCGGTCTATCCATGATGCTGCAGATGGCATTAATTCATTCTTTTTAGTGGTTGAGTAATATTCTGTTACATAAGAGTTTTTTGGGTTTTGTTTTGTTTTTGGATTTAGGTAAGCCAAAACGTAGTATAATCAAATGCTTTGAACTACTAACAAGTAATGGCATAAAAGTGATTATGGAGAAAACAGATATACTTCTATTCCTCTACCTTGACATTAGTGAGAAGATTCTGCTGTCTTATAGTGCCTCTATCTTGTTGCCACAAGATGTCCATTGATGTAGAATCTTGGACTAGAGGGAAGGAAAAAATCATTTCTCATGTCACACCTAGAGATCAATCTTTTCCAGATGAAGATAAAAACTAAACAGATACTCCTAACACAATAAAGGTTAAAACTAAAATGCAGGGTTACCAACTGAAAATACAATTAAGAAATAGTTAATAATTTTTCATCATAGCAAACATAAAGAATATATTATAAATGTGAGATTGAAGAGCCTGAGAAATTTATGAAATGAAATGATTCATGTCAATGTATGACAAAACCCACTGCAATGTTGTGAAGTAACTAGCCTCCAACTAATAAAAATAAATGAAAAAAAATCAATATAAATTGGGATTAATCTCAAGGAGATATAATTAGATTGGGATTGAAGTTAAGAAAACTTAAGTATAATCAATATAATTGACTGTTGAAATAGTATTTTTAAGAGAACAAGAATGAACTGAAATAAATTTTAAGCACCTTCCATATGAAAAGGATACCTACTTCAGTGAGCTTATGTGGATGACCAGTCCATTTAAGTTTATACCTATCACAAAGATGGCTGCTTTGCACTATTATATAGTTATTAATATCATTCTTCTGACTTAGATTCTAGAGCATATCAGGCAAAATTCAAATTACCTTAAATCTCACTGTAGAATTTCTCTTTTATAGACAAAGATAATCAGTCCATACAAGCAAACATTAATTCTTGTGATGAGTCAATATTTGGAATTCATTCCTACATTATTCATTTATATAATTGGTTCAAGTTAATCTGGAAATCTCTGGACACACTGAGAAAAATCAAATTTATATGCCTGAAAAGCTAGAGACAAGATTCAAGTATGTGTTTAACACAAAGTGGTATCAACCTAGTCACTCTGTTTAGGTAGGGAGGATGATTTTCCTCAGGTTATACCTCCTAGTTATTCAGCATGGCTAGTCTATATCAGAAAAGGTGGGCAAGAGAGAAAGCAGGAAAGGGTTAGAGAATTTAAAAGACAAAAATGTTTAGTGAACTCATAATGTTTCCTAGAGTTACAATGTTGGAAAGAAAGAAAAGAAAGTTAGTCACACAGTTGTGTCCAACTCTTTGTAATCCCGTGAACTGTAGCCTGTCAGGCTCCTCTGTCCTTGGAGTTCTCCAGGCAAGAGTATTGAAGTGGGTTGCCATTTCCTTTTCTAGGGGACCTTCCTGACCCATGGATCAAATCTGGGTCTCCTGCATTGCAGGCACATTCTTTATCAACTGAGCTACTAGTCTTCACTTAAATTTGTCAGCACTGTGCCTGTCTTGTCACAAGCAAAGCTAGTAGAACATAAAGAACTTATTTTGAAAGATGTGATACAAGAAGACAGCCTGCCTGACTCTTTGGGTAACATTGATCTCTCCCTGTCTTTTGATTTTGAGTAGTGTGTACATGTGTGGAATAGAGTGTGTATGTGCATATGGGTATGTGTATATGTGCATGTGTATGTGAGTGTGGCTATATTTTTATAATGAAATCTTTTGTACCATGGCACATAAAATAAGAAATTTATTTTATATCTTTATTTTATTTTTATTTTTTATTTTTATTTATTTATTTATTTATTTTTCCCATTTATTTTTATTAGTTGGAGGCTAATTACTTTACAACATTGCAGTGGTTTTTGTCATACATTATCTTTATTTTAAACTTTATTATAAATTTATTTTAGACTTCTCCCTGTTAGAAGTCCAAAAAATGCACATTCCCTTATCTAAAGAGAGTGTGTGTGTGTGTGTGTGTGTGTGTGTGTGTGTGTGTATGTGTATTTTAACTGCCATTAAAATAAAAAATATGCTCACTGATTACAGGTAAGGAGCATCCATGTGAAGGTATACAGAATTATCTAAGGTCTCATTTCTACTACAAATCTTGTCCAGAAAAATTCTCCTAACACCCACATTTTCTAATAGTGCACAATGATCTTAAATTGATTATTTTGTCCCTCTGATTAATTTAGTAGCTCTCCTTTATTCAACTGTCTAACAGACAGGGCTAGGTGAAACACTGTCTCCAGAGATCAAAGTGAGCATTCATTAGAGGAGAAAGAGTGGAGGGCATTGTCTCTTCATGTAGCCCAGACTTATGGGACTGGGGTCAAACTTCAAGTTAATGCAGTTTGGTTTAATGGTCTTTGGAGAGTGATAAGAAGATTGTTTTATGAAGACATAATTCCTGACCACAGTTTTCTACTCAGGTTATTCTTTTATCAGGTTCGTAAAATGATTCTGTTTATGACTCCATGTGTGTACAAATCTCACCTGATGGATTTTGAGGAGCTTGAATGGCAGTAGTAATTTATTTCCAAACCACCATCATAATGGTCAGACTCTTATGTGAATAAAAAATATTCATAAAGAAGCAATGACTCATGAGATGCTAGTGGACTTAATTTTATGGCACATTTTAGTTTGCTGAATAAGAGTGGAATAGTAAGTTAAAGAGATTCTAATTCTTCGAAATTGAAACCATATTATTTTAACTCAAAAATAACTCCCTTTGTGTCAAATTACATCTTTAGGCTTTAATTTTTTTCATCTTTAACATGACATTATAGGATAAACTTATCCCTAAAGTCAGTTTCATCTTGAAATCATCTTATTATGTGATTGTTGAATGACTCATGAGATTTTGATCTTAATTACTAGGAATCCTAATTGGACAGATAAATAAACATAATGTATATATCAAATAGTTTTTTATATTTCCAATTAATGCAACATATTATAAAATTTTAAATATTCTAAACTGAGATTTTTGAAATTGTGTATGAAAGAACCCTGCTTTATAAAGTGGTTAGTTATAAGGACTTATTAAATGATATATGGACCCATTTATAAGTCCATAAGTGCATTTTATAATGCACTTATGGTTTATAAGTGCATATTAGCTGTAGACTACTGTATTCATGCAGCTCCATTGTTGCTTTAAATCATCTACACATCTGGTACCATGTGCAAGTACTAGGCCCCACTTCAAAAAATAAACTCCAGAAGCTACTAGCTTTTTATTAATTCAGTTCCAAATTACATGTATGATCTCTTCTACACATAAAATTCTATTTTGCTTCTTATTCCTCATCATAGATTCCTTTTCTCATAGTGAAATTGGCTTCCTTATAAACACAGATTTTGTATGTGGCCACTGTACTTCTGTCTGCTTTAAACAACAATGCTGAACAGTTCAATAAGTAGCATGTCTGTGGGCCATTGTTAGCACAATGACAACATAACAGTGACTGTTATGGGAGCAGGTGTTGTGGTATATTCATATATTATGTTTGTAATTTCTTGTCTGGGTTGTGAAATTAAACCAATTAGTGAAAAAAAGACTATATATAAACAGAATAAATTATGCATCAGATTATTTTTTACAAACCACATGATATATACATAACTTCCAAAATACAGTGAAATATAATAATGAAAATGTTCCAAGTGCTTGACATAAACTATTTTGATTTTGTGGGCCTAGTTTAATGTACTTAATTCCTTCCATGTCTTTTATTTAATTTCTTTCCTATTTTCATTGGTGTAGAGACCCAGAACTTGGAGGGAGTTGGTTAATTTCAGAAGGCTGCCCTTTCTCTACTCCTTTTCTGTACAAGCCCTGCACTCCCTGAGAAGCTTCTGATTCCAGAAGACTGATTGGGCATTGATAGATTCTGCACATTCTTTTCCAAAGCAAGGAAAACAGTTGCTCCTCTCACCCCTGTTGTTTCTTCCTTCCTCACAGAAGTTAAGAACCAGTTTTTTTATGAATTTATACTTGAGCCTGGCTTATCATAGAGTTTTTGAGTTTGAGGTTGGGGGTGGTCGGAGACACTGTTTACTCATTTATTGTAAACTACTAAACCAGAGGGACCTGCAATTAGATTCGTGGTACTAGTTCATATAATAATAAATAATACCTTGATATTTATATTTGTTGGTGCTTTCTCTTTATTGATAATGTCCTGTTCAATTTGAAATGACATAAATGCAAACGTTAAAATAGATAAATTACAAAAATGGGCAATATCGAAGAATGTTCAAACTACCAGACAATTGCACTCATTTCACATGCTAGCAAGGTAATGCTCAAAATCATTCAAGCTAGGCTTCAACAGTACATGAACTGAGAACTTCCAGATGTACAAGCTGGATTTAGAAAAGACAAAAAGACAGAGAAACCAGAGATCAAATTGCTAACATCTGTTAGATCATAGAAAATGAAAGGGAATTCCAGAAAAAAAAATCTGCTTCACTGACTATGCTAAAGCCTTTTATTGTGCAGATCACAATACCCTGTGGAAAATTCTGAAAGTGATGGGAATACTAGACCACCTAACCTGTCCCCTGAGGAACCTGTATGCAAGCCAAGAAGCAGCAGTTAGAACCGGACATGGAACAATGGACTGGTTCCAAATTGGGAAAGCAGTACATCAAGGCTGTATATTGTCACCCTGCTTGTTTAACTTATATGCAGAATTCATCATGCGAAATGCTGGGCTGGATGAATTACAAGCTGAAATCAAGATTGCCAGGAGAAATATCAAAAACCTCAGATATGCAGATGACACCACCCTTCCGACAGAAAGCAAAGAACTAAAGAGCCTCTTGATGAAGGTAAGAGAGGAGTCTGAAAAAGCTGGCTTTAAACTCAACATTCCAAAAATGATGATCATGGCCTTCAGTCCCATCACTTCATGGCAAATAGATGGAGAAAAATTGAAAACAGTGAGAGACTAAAGTCTCTCGCTCCAAAATCACTGTGGATCATGATTGCAGCCGCGAAATTAAGACGCTTGCTCCTTGGAAGAAAAGCTATGGCAATCTAGACAGCATATTAAAAAGCAGAGACATCACTTTGCTGACAAAGGCCCGAATAGTCAAAGCTGTTGTTTTTTCAGCAGTCATGTATGGATGTGAGAGTTGGACCATAAAGAAGGCTAAGCACCAAAGAACTGATGCTTTTGAAATATGGTGCTGGAGAAGACTTTTGAGAGTCCTTTGGACAGCAGTGAGATTAAACCAGTCACTCTTAAAGCAAATCAACCCTGAATATTCATTGGAGGGACTGATGCTAAAGCTGAAGCTCCAGTACTGTGGCCATCTTTGCAAACAGTTGCATCAGGGTCTTTTCTTTGGAAAGGACCCTGATGCTGGGAAAGATTGGGGGCAGGAGGAAAAGGGGGTGACAGAGGATGAGATGGTTGGATGTCATCATTGACTCAATGGACATAAGTTTGAACAAATTCCAGGAGATAGTAAAGGGCAGGGAAGCCTGGCGTGCTGCAGTCCACATGGTCACAAAGACTAGGACACGACTGAGCAACTGAACAAAGAGAGATGAAAGAGGTAGAGTCTCAGGAGCTGCATGAAGATAGGAGAGATTACCACCACAAATTTATTAAAAGTTATGAAAAAACTGTAAAATTACAGAAAACTTCTTCATTAAGAGAGATAATAAATATATATGTATTGTCTACAGAGTATATGGAAATACAGTGATATGGTTCATTTTTTATTGATGAAATGTTTCCTCTGATTGATTTTATATTCACATTTCATGAACCAGCTGGAACATATTTATTGGCATCCCAGCAAAATTGATGCAATTGTCTTTTCATTTTTATTCTTTTCTACTTTCACTTCTAAGTGTACCTTATCTCCTCCATCTCCACCTCACTGCCTTCCAAAAGATCTTTGTTATGCAAAGTGTGTCTTGTAAGGCAGTGCTGCTAGCTTTACCTGAGAAATGTTGAAAACTGTTGAATCTAGGCCCCTCCTCAAAGCTACTGAATTGGAGCCTACATTTTAAAATCATCCCAGATAAGAAGTATTGAAACAGATAACAGTGCAATGCCACTATACCATTTTACTATTCCCATTTGCCTGGGAATGGGAGCAATGAATCTTGCTGAAAATGAAAGCTGATTAAGAAAAGGTAGCGAGACAAAACATGGGCCTTTTGTTTTGTTTTGTTTTCTTCCTTAATAATTTTCCCATGTTTTTAGCTCTCTGGTTAATCTTGGGTTGAAGATGATGATAATGATGATGATGATTTTTAATGAGTAATTGGCTGTTCTCCTTGGGGGATATTTTCTTTGGAAATAAGAGGTCACTAATAGACTGATTAGATGCCAGGAGTCTGATTCAACCATGTCTTTCCCTGGTAGCTCAGACGGTAAAGTGTCTGCCTACAATGTGGGAGACCTGGGTTGGATCCCTGGTCGGGAAGACCCCCTGGAGAAGGAAATGGCAACTCACTCCAGTATTCTTGCCTGAAAAATCCCATGGACTGAGGATCCTGGTAGGCTACAGTCCATGCGGTAGCAAAGAGTCAGACACGACTGAGCGACCTCACTTCACTTCATCAGTGGGCTATGAAGTAAATGAGATGTTATTGCCCTTAAAATATTGCCTGATGGGACATGTAGGAAATGTAATAACATTTCACATGAATTGAACTACAATGAAATAGTAACTGCATGCAAAAAACACTTTAAATATCACAGTTAGAATGCAGCTTTCATTTGTCTGTGGAGAGGCCTTAAACTATTCTATGTAGAGAGGTTTCCTAATATATTCCGATAGTTAGAAATAAAATGATTTTGAATTAGGCATGTCTAAAAACAGGAAAATTAGTTCAGAATATTTTATAACATGGACATGATTTTGAGAAAACTCCGAGAGGTAGTGGAAAACAGAAGAGACTGGCGTGAAGCAGTCCACGGGATCTCAAAGAATTGGACGTGACTTAGTGACTGAACAACAAATATTACAATATGCCAAACTAGAGGTGATAAAATCAAGTTAGCAAAGTAAAGAAGGAACTAAAATGGAATTAGTTCAGTTCAGTTCAGTTGCTCAGTTGTGTCCAACTCTCTGCGACCCCATGAATCGCAGCACGCCAGGCCTCCCATCCATCACCAACTCCCGGAGTTTACTCAAACTTATGCCCATCGAGTCGGTGATGCCATCCAGCCATCTCATCCTCTGTCGTCCCCTTCTCCTCCTGCCCCCAATCCCTCCCAGCATCAGGGTCTTTTCCAGTGAGTCAACTCTTCGCATGAGGTGGCCAAAGTATGGCAGTTTCAGCTTCAACATCAGTCCTTTCAATGAAAACCCAGGACTGGTCTTCTTTAGGATGGACTGGTTGGATCTCCTTGCAGTCCAAGGGACTCTCAAGAGTCTTCTCCAACACCACAGTTCAAAACCATAAATTCTTTGGCATTCAGCTTTCTTCACAGTCCAGCTCTCACATCCATACATGACCACTGGAAAGACCATAGCCTTGACCAGACAGACCTTTGTTGGCAAAGTAATGACTCTGCTTTTTAATATGCCATCTAGGTTGGTCATAAGTTTCCTTCCAAGGAGTAAGCGTCTTTTAATTTCATGGCTGCAGTCACCATCTGCAGTGATTTTGGAGCCCAATTTTTTGGGACTCCAAAATGGAATATGGAAGTCTTAAATGCCATGTGTAGGCATCAGTGGAAAAGAAGACTCTGACTTTATTTTGGAGCATTTAAACAATGATAGGCCTGGAGGGGGACATGGCACATCACTCCAGTATTCTTGCCTGGAGAATTCCCAAGGACAGAGGAGCCTGGCAGGCTACAGTCTATGGGGTTGCAAAGAGTTGGACATGACTGAGCAACTAAGCACAACAATTATAGGGCAATAATAGTGTTTTTAAGAGAACTGGAGGGGGCCAGTGAAGTTTTATGAGGCAAGGAATTTGTTCACTCCTTGTTAGGTTTTGTATTTGTCCATGATTAAGGAGGTATAAATGCCTCATAGGACTGAAGCTAAAATACAATAAGTATTAAGAGAATTATCTATATTGAACTATTACTTGAAGGAGATTTGACAAATAATTTAGTATGCATGTGTACAAGCTCAGTCACTTCAGTTGTGTCCAACTTTTTGCATCTCTATGCACTGTAGTCTTCCAGGCTCCTCTATCCATGGGATTTCCCAGGCAAGAGTACTGGAGTATATTGCCATGCCCTCCTCCAGGGGATCTTCCCAAACCTAATTTAGTTTAGAGAGACAAAAGAAGAGGAGGGAAGGGGAAAGAACGGAAATGGGATAGAAGGGAAGGGAAGGAAAAAAGAGGGGAAAAGAAGGAAAAAGAAAGGGAATAGAAAAATAGGGAAGAAGAAGGATGAAAATACCTGAGTGGAAGTCATGATACACAGGAGATGATAAAAATCTTGAGGACATAAAAGTTTGGTGAGTATGAAAAAGAGAATGTCTAGAAAGAATGCAGGTTTTTTAATCCTTCTGACAATTTGAATAATATCAAGGCAAAGTGTCACAGTGAACATGAGAGGAGAAAAATTGAATAAAAACAGAGCAGTAAAAATATGAAGGTGTCAAATAATGTCAACAGATTAGGAGTGATAAGGACAGAGAAAAACCCCAGAGTTAGTGGAATTTAGCCACTCTGAACAGCGCTGATTTAGAGAATGATAATGGAAGGAGATAGACTATTAGGCACAATGAGAGAATCAACTGTGATTAGTTAGAAGTGAGGAAGAGTAAATTTAGGCTGGAAAAATAGGGTAGACAAAGGAAGGAGAATATTTAATATATGACATGCGAAGAGCAGAGTGGCAGACAGAGAAAAGAATTTGGGAAGGATGAGGACCTTTGAGACAAAACATGTCTTCAATAATTTCAGGTCTCTACGTTGCAAAACAGGTATATAATAAATACCAAAATATTTCAACTACTTGCATGCCTTTTTCCTCTTCCTATATTGACTACATAGCATAGACTTCACATTTATTGCTTGCATTATTGCAGTACATTTATACCTCTTCATTCTCTTTTTTTTCAGTATTTTCTCTACCAATGATTTACATTTAGGAGCATTTTGCATAACTTTGTGGATTTTTTCATTATCAAATTTGTGAGTGAGGCCAAGGGTGCTAGATGTCTGCAATCCTGTTCAGCTAATTATTCTATAAGCTTCATTTTTTTTTTTCAAATGTCAAGTAAAGCTAAAACATTGCAAATATTCTGGTTATATAACATAACAATATGAAAAAAAATATTACAAGAAGTTATATGAAAAGCTCAGTAGTTTAGAGAATGTAATTTTGAATAGGGAAACTTGTAGAATAAGAGACATTGTGTTAAAATTAATTGTACTGTGTATTCATCCTGTCTCTTTGGTGTATCATGGAATCTGTAACTTCTAATTGAAAAAAAAAAATTAAGTGCAGAAGTTGAATTAGTATAAATTTGATAAAACTGGTTGCGGATATGTAACAAGGCAAGTTTTGAAACTCCTTTTGACAGATTTTTATAAAGTGTTATAAATCAGTGGAGATACATAAAAATAAGGAATTCCATGAACTTCATGTAAAAATCTGTTTTAACTACAGTACATATTATTGAACTCTTATTTATCTTTTTGGAAATTGTAGGGACTTAATAAGCAAAGTGATATTAAAAATTTAATATTGAAGATTTTGATTTGGTTTAATCTCATTTGTTTTTTTTTCCCTGATATTATCCTCAAATACATATTTGAGATATCTGTGTACTTGCTAAGTTATGTCCAACTCTTTATGACCCCATGGACTGTAGCCTGCCAGGCTCCCCTGTCCATGGGATTTTCCAAGCAAGAATACTGGAGTGGGTTGCCATTTCCTCCTTCAGGAGATCGTCCTGACCCAATTGATGTATATATAGAGGTATATATCCATACCTCTCCTATGGATTTTTCTATTACTACTTTTCTTCCTGGTGCATCCTTTATTCTTTATTGCTTAGAGAAAAATATAATCACTAAGGTCTTTTTAAGTATTAAAGACTTAATATATGCCTTGACATGGGGTAGGCTTTTCAGGACAGGCTGTATTCTTTGTGATGCATCATCACCCCAACCCATGCCATTAGAAGAGGGACTTATTTTGTTAACATGATTATTTATAAATGACTACCATCTCATTTGGTAGTATATCATACTTGTTTTCTTCACTGTAAAATTATATTTTTGCTGTTGCTGGCATGATGTTTGGTTTTTACTTTATTGTCTAATACATTTCTAATCTTTCATTTTCTTATTTATTGAGCACATGCTACATACCAGGAATATGTGAGATATAATCTATATAATACTGAAACAAAAAAGCCATATCTATCCCCACTTGTGGCTTGCTTTCTAGCAGGAAAGAGAGAGAATAAGTAAATAAGTGGGTTAAAATATTTTTAAAGGGTGGTCATTGCTGTGGAGAAAAATAAGAGTAAATGGCAGAGGCTCAGTAAGAGGAATTTAATATAAGTTGACTAAGGAGAGTCTTGCTAATATAATATAATTAGGAGGAAATGAGGGAGAAATTCTTTCAATATTAGGCCCAGGGAGTAACAAGTCTAAAGGTCCTGAAACAGGAAGTTTCTTGGCATTAAAAACAAAACAAAACAAAAACTTGAGGAGGTGAGAATGACTGGAGCAAAGTAGGTAGGTGAGAAAGAAAGTTGGAGGATTTCAGGTGTCAGGGATTGGGTAATTTGAAACAACTGTAAGTACTTCAAGTTAATGTTTTCTGTGAGATGGGAAAACAGGGAAAGATTTGGGGCAGAGTGCCATAATCAGATCTATATTTCTAAATAATCACTCTGACTTTTGTTTTGAGAATACTTTTCAAGCTAGAGCATAAGTAAGGAGACCAGCTATGTGGCTATACCAACATATATTTTAAGAATGTTCTCTATCTATGTAAGGTATAGTTCTATAAGTGACTGATTTGATTTCATTTTCTTGGGCTGCAAAATCACTGCAGACAGTGATTGCAGCCATGAAATTAAAGGGTGCTTGCTCCTTGGAAGGGAAGCTATGACGACCCTAGACATCATATTAAAAAGCAGAGACATCACTTTTCTGACAAAAGTCTATATAGTGAAAGCTATGGTTTTTCCAGTAGTCATGTACAGATGTGAGAGTTGGTCCATAAAGAAGAATGAAAGGCAAAGAATTGATGTTTTTGGAAAAGTGCTTTCAAACTGGAGAAGACTCTTGAGAGTCCCTTGGACTGCAAGGAGATGAAACCAGTCCATTTTAAAGAAAATCAACCCTGAATATTCATTGGAAGGACTGTTGCTGAAGTTGAAGCTTCAGTACTTCAGCCGAGCTGACTCCCTGGAAAAGAACCTGATGCTGGGAAAGATTGAAGACAAAAAGAGACGACGAGGTGAGGGTGAGATGGATAGATAGCATCACCTACTCAATGGAGATGGATTTGACCAAACTCCAGGAGACAGTGGAGGACAGAGGAGCCTGGCGTGCTAGTCCATCAGGTCACAAAGAATCACACATGACTTAGGGACTGAACAGCAGCAACAAAGTAGAGGAAAATCGGTACACTGTCCACTTTCTTGGAGGTTATAATCTAACAGCTAAGTTGCTTAAGAGCTTATATCCATTGTTTTTTATATTTTTTCATTTCCGTTTCAGCTAGATTTTGTATCATTTTAAAATTGGATTAGGTATCCAATTATGTACATTTGAATTCATTCATTTACTCATCCATTCATGGAGCAATCAAAAGCCTGCATGCCATATTGAGATAATGGTGTCTCTCAGATAATCTACATATTGCTGGCACGGAGTGACTGTTCAGCAAAGTCTTCAAGAGTTGAACTGAGTTGAGTATTGGGAGTAATAAAAAGCTGGGAAGATGACTAAAGGGTTAAGAAAAAGTATGATAAGATGTAGTTGGTATGCAGGCAAATCAGGCTTTCTGTGTTGGAGCTGCTGCATTTAATGGCTTTTGGAGATCATTGATAAGCTTCTGTATTCTTAGTGTATTTTAGTAACCTCCACTGTCAAGGCAAAACAGTAATGCATGCTGACCTTTCAGAGATGTAAGAGAAGAAGGAGCATGCAAATGATTGTATACAAATGATTAAGCTGAGATTGATCCAATATAAATGCTAACTAGAAAAGGAGACAATTCACTTCATGCTCTAATTTCAATGCAGAAGGAAACATCAGACCATTGATTACCCCTCTCATATATGAAAAACACATGAAAATACATTCAGCATTCACAACTATAGTAAATATTTGTTCAGAGCTCTTGTTAGTACCAGGTTTTCTTTTAAAAACAGATGTTTTCTTCTTCTTCTTCTTTTTTTATATGGTCATGAAGCAAATAAGAAATGTGCACTACCATCTTATAATTTTCTAGGAATAATATGGAGAGGTGGACTTATGGATATATCACTTAAAACAGTCTCTTCTCCCCTGATCATTCAAATGGAAGGGAAAAATATCACTGTTAAAGAGTGAAAATCTTTAAATTTTTATTTGTCATATTTATCTGGAAAAAGGTCTTATGAATTATAAAAATCTACTCAATTAAATTATGAACCTTAAATAAAATGTTTTGCTGCAATTTTTACTCTTCATCCCAAATTTGCATCATTAATAAAAATAAAGTAGTGATTATTTTATGAAAAATATTCCAGTTTGCATGTTATTTACCTACATATTGCTATGGATATTAACTTTGGTGTAGGCTCCTTGTTTCTACATTATTTTTAAGTAAACTTGACCTGATAACAGAGATCCTGATGGAATAAGACACAGGGTTTACTTATGGAAAATGTTACATTGTATTACTCTTCAACAATGCTCATTTGCTTGATACCATATAAATTTGGAAGGAAACTCTACAATTATCACTGTATTTTCCTAACTTTGAATGTCGCAGATTTGCTTTCACTTCTTTTTAACATTTTAATAGATGCAATTATACAAAATAGATTCTTTTGTATGCCTTCAATCACAACATTGTATTTGTGAGATTCATAATGTTTCATGCAGTAGTTCAGTCATTTTTATTGGGTTAGTCTAATCTATTAAATACGGAGCTTCCCTGGTGGTTCAGATGACAGAGAATCCACTTGCAATGCAGGAGACCTGGGTTGGGAAGATCCTAGGGAAAAGGAAATGGCTACTCATTCCAGTATTCTTGCCTGAAGAATTCCATGAACAGAGGAGCATGGCGGGCTACGTTCCATGTGGTTGCAAAGTGTCAGACACAATTAAGCAACTAAATAACAACAATACAATAATAACCAAACATTTTTCAGAGTGTTTCCAACAGAACATAAGAGTTCTAATTAAATTACATTGTCACCAACTATTGTATTTCTTCAGCCATACTGATGGAGGTGATTTTGCATTTAGTTTAATTTATACTGAGAATTTTAGTTTAAATTTAGGTTAGTAAATTTGAGCAGTCTTGACATCTTAAAAACACTGTTGTCTTCTGATCCATGTGCAAGTATAACTCAGTGTTTAGCTCTTTAATTTCTCATTGCAATATTTTATAGTTTT
Source organism: Odocoileus virginianus (assembly GCF_023699985.2). NCBI lineage: Eukaryota > Metazoa > Chordata > Mammalia > Artiodactyla > Cervidae > Odocoileus > Odocoileus virginianus. Next base: position 32,563,439 of record NC_069675.1, on the reverse strand, counting down.
CCATGTCATGTTTTTACAGCATTTTCCCTGCATATTATACTTTTTAAAATTTTAATTTTGAAATGCTTCTTGCTGGTACATAGAAATAGAGTTGATTTTTATTTTAATTTTATACCCTGACACCTAGCTAAGTCCACTTATCAGTTCTAATAGCTTAGAAATAAGGTAGTTTTTATTTCAGTCTTTCTTAAGGCTTTTTATCTTGTTTTCGTGCCTTATCACACTAGCTAAAATTACAATGTTGAATGGAAGTGGTGAGAACAGATGCGCTATCTCTCTGTATGATGTAAGTTATAGGTTTTTCTTAGATCAGTTAGTCAGTTCAGTTCCTCAGTCGTTTCAGACTATTTGCAACCCCGTGGACTACAGCATGCCAGGCTTCCCTGTCCATCACCAACTCCCAGAGCTTGCTCAAACGCATGTCCAATGAGTTGATGATGCTATCCAACCATCTCATCCTCTTTTGTCCCCTTCTCCTCCTGCCTTCAATCTTTTCCAGCATCAGGGTCTTTTCCAATAAGTCAGTTCTTTGCATCAGGTGGCCAAAATATTGGAGCTTCGGTGAGTGACTTCCCTGGTGGCTCAGATGGTGAAGCATCTGCCTACAATGCAGGAGACCTGGGCTCAATCCCTGGGTTGGGAAGATCTCCTGGAGAAAGAAATGGCAACCCACTCCAGTATTCTTGCCTGGAAAATTTCATGGGCTTCGAAACCATCTTTACAAATTTGAATGATTGATGGTTCAAAACCATCAATTCTTCCATGCTCAGTTTCCTTTATGGTTCAACTCTCACATCCATACATGACTACTGGAAAAATCATTTTCTTAACTATACTTTATGATTTTAGGAAACATTCTTATATTTTTAATTTGCTGAGATTTTAACAGGAATGAATATTAACTTTGTTGTCACAGTTTGTGTATCTCTTGATAGGATCACATGATCTTTTTCTTTTTTCATTCAATTAATATTGAAAATTATATTGATTTTTAGATATTATCCCAACCTTTATTCTTGAGACAAATTCCACTTCTTCTTGTTTTAGATTATTGGATTTAATATTAATACAGGATACTTTCCTGTCCTTTTCCTCTTGTAATTTCTTTGCCTGCATTTTGAAATCACAGTAATGTTGACCAATCCTGTCTTCTTTTGTTTATAATCTGCTTTTTATCCCTTTATAATGTTTTAAATTCCACATATTTTTATCAGTTATTGAATGTCCATTTGATCTCCCCAGGTTAATTTGTTGATTTATTGTCATCCTAACTGCTCTGTCCAACTTTGAGTGTTTTCCTGGATATACTTGGTGTATACTTAGTTGCTGAGTCGTATCTGACTCTCTTGCGACCCCATGGATTGTAGCACACCAGACTCCTCCACCCATGGGATTTTTCAGGCAAGAATATCAGAGTGGGTGGTCATTCCCTTCTCAGGGGATCTTCCTGGCTTAGCGGTCAAATCTGAGTCTCTTGTACTGCAGGCAGATTCTTTGCCCCTGAGTCACGAGGGACACCCCTTCCTGGATATATCAATGATATTATTTTACAACCCTTTTCATCTAATTCCACTCTCTAAATTTCCTATAAATCAGTTTCTCTTTTCTAATTATCATTTTATGAATGCATTTTTGTAATTCTTGGGTAGACCTTTCAAATTTTTATTGAATAGTGGATGTTGTGCATGTGCATTTTAGGGAGCCTTGATGATGTTATATTCCTTCTGAGGTTCTTCCTTTCCTTCAATGTCTGATAATGTTAATCAAAGATGAAGCTGATTTGAAGTTGATTGCCATCTTGATAAGACTGTCTCTGTTTCATCTTTCCCTCCCCCAGGGTTTCAAACCATTATCTTTTATGACATATTCTTGGCAGGTTTCAATTTAAATATTTTACTCAGGACATTGTTTAAAATAATACCATATGCATTAGGGATTTCTCACTTATGTTTTTCATCTCCTAGTCTACACCAACTCAGAATGTGGCTATTGCCCTGTAAAAACTTGTAGTGAAGTTCTTGATGATATCCAAGTTTATGATAAATTTTATTTTAGTTTCTGGGGCTATGGACCTCTCTCACTGGAATTAAGTAAGAATCTTCAGATGATTGCTTGAATCAGCAGATACTGCTCAGATAAAAGTGACTGAAGTGATCTCGAGTTTTAAGGCCCTCTCCTTCTTTGTAGCTTCTTTGGATCTTGCTGCTTCACTGGCTTACTACAAGTTTTAAATTAATATTTTTCCCTGTGACTTAATTTTTTAAAACAATTTTTTCTGCAAAAACACTATTGTAAGCCCCAAACTACCAACTGCTAACTAAATGCAGAATACTCTGGTCTCCTTGTTAAAAGTTCCATCAGCATTTGAACAGTTTTTAGTTTTCTGGCACAGCAGCATATTCTAGGAGTTTAAAGTATATTTTCTCTTCCCCAGACCTTGAATCATCTACTTTTCCACAACACCTAAGTTTCAGTAATAATTGAAGGATAAGCAAGCTTCTCTTGGTATAAGGAAGTGAACAATTTGTTTGAGTTTGCCTACATTGATTTTAATGTGTTTTGAGTGAAAAAATGAGATGGATATATCCAGAAAGTCAGACAGGTCTAAATGTTTGATAGATGTAAATATTAAATATAAATATTTGGGCATATTAAGAGTCATGGATATAGAATTGAATCATCCTATATAGTATGTTCAGAATAAACAGAGAAAAGATAGATAGTGGGACCCTGTAGAACACTTAATATTTAAGTCACTTTTTTTTTTCTTTTTTTTTTTTTTAATTTTTTTTTTTTATTAGTTGGAGGCTAATTACATCATTACAGTAGTTTTTGTTATACATTGAAATGAATTAGCCATGGATTTACATGTATTCCCCATCCCAGTCCCCCCTCCCACCTCCCTCTCCACCCGATCCCTCTGGGTCTTCCCAGTGCACTAGGCCCGAGCACTTGTCTCATGTACCCAACCTGGGCTGGTTATCTGTTTCACCCTAGATAATATACATGTTTCAATGCTGTTCTCTTGAAACATCCCACCCTCGCCTTCTCCCAGAGTCCACAAGTCTGTTCTTTACATCTGAGTCTCTTTTTCTGTTTATACAGAGCGAAGTAAGCCAGAAAGATAAAGACCATTACAGTATACTAACACATATATATGGACTTTAGAAAGATGGTAACGATAACCCTATATGCAAAACAGAAAAAGAGACTCAGATGTTAAGTCACTTCTTAAATGAAAGTCTATGTGACTCTTATCAACTAGTCAAGATATCATTATAGTCTAATGCTTAAGAAACCAGTAGCACTTCATTTATTTATTGAATTTATGTAAATTTACTACAGATAAGTCAGTGTCTTATTGTAGTTTATATACATTGCTCATGCATATCTCGGGGGGACATTTTTAATAAGAAATGTAAGTGAACACCACCCTCGGGACACTAAATAAACTTCTTGACTCATAAATATATGTATATATGTTCCAGAGTGTCAAAAGAGCTCTCATTGCTAAGTACTGAGTGTTAACATATTGTAGCCAATGGACATGTTTTTCAATAAATGAGAATTATGAAGATTAACATGCTTTGTGTATAAGTTCTGTTCAGGCACATCATATTTTACCATTTGCAGTAACTACATATTACCAATTGCTATTTTTGATTCCTTTTATCAAACTATGTCATATGCATTGTACTCTCACTTTAATGAGAAAATAAATACTATGAGGAGTAGATATATTTTTATCACTACAATTCTATGATGCTTGCACCATGTTGAGAGTTGTATCACTTAAATATTAATATGTAAAAGTTATAAAGTAAGTCAAAGTAGTAATTGGACATTAAAGGCTTTTGATATAGCTTTGGATTGCTAGTGTTGTTTGGGTAGTTTTTTTCCATTTGTAATATAGGATTTTCTCTTATTTCTTTTCAAGAAATAAAAATGTTTTTTGTAATATGACAAATCTAACCCTCTAATCTTTTACTTAATTATAAAGTTTCCAGGATGTTACATTGATTATTATATTTAATAAATATTGTGTTAATGTCACAGAGCAATGAATGACATTAATGTCACAGTCTCCTCAATTTTTTATGTATAAAAGTATGCTTATGTGTATTCTATTTTTATGATACCTTATTATATTTTTAAATTTAATCATCATTTCTGAACATTCATTTCAGTTCAGTTCAGTTGCTCAGTCGTGTCCAACTCTTCGAGATCCCATGGGCTGCAGTAGGCCAGGCCTCCCTGTCCATCACCAACTTCTTACCATCAACTTATGTCCATTGAATCTGTGATTCCATCCAACCTTCTCATCTTCTGTCATCCCCTTCTCCTGCCTTCAATTTTTTCCTGCATCAGAATCTTTCCTAAGGAGTCAGCTCTTCACATCAGGTGGCCAAAGTATTAGAGTTTCAGCTTTAGCATCTGTCTTTCCAATGAATATTCAATACTAATTTCCTTTAGGATGGACTGGTTGGATCTCCTTGCAGTCCAAGGGACTCTCAAGAGTCTTCTCCAACTGCACATTTCAAAACCATCAATTCTTCATCACTCAGCTTTCTTTATAGTCCAACTCTCACGTCCATACATGACTACTGGAAAAAACATTGCTTTGACTAGATGGACCTTTGTTGGCAATGTAATGTCTCTGCTTTTTAATATGCTGTCATGGTTGGTCATAGCTTTTCTTCCATGGAGCAAGTGTCTTTTAATTTAATGGTTGCAGTCACCATCTGCAGTGATTTCAGAGCCCAAGGAAATAAAGTCTGTCACTGTTTCCATTGTTACCCCATCTATTGCTGAAGGGATAAGACCAGATGTCGTGATCTTAGTTTTCTGAATGTTGAGTTTTAAGCCAGCTTTTTCAATGTCCTCTTTCACTTTCATTAAGAGGCTTTTTAGCTCCTCTTCACTTTCTGCCATAAGGGTGGTGTCATCTGCATATCTGAGGTTATTGATATTTCTCCTGGCAATCTTGATTCCAGCTTGGCATTTTTCATGATGTAATCTACATATAAATGAAATAAGCAGGGTGACAATATACAGCCTTGACGTATGCCTTTCCTGATTTGGAACCAGTCTGTTGCTCCATGTCTGGTTCTAACTGTTGCTTCTTGGCCTGTGTACAGATTTCTCAGGAGGCAGGTAAGGTGTCTGGCATTCCCATCTGTTTAAGAATTTTAGGCATGGGTAAATTGTTTATCACGTGGAAGAAACTTTTGATTTATTCAGCAAGTATGGTGTCAAAATTATTGCAAAATGAGCATCAGTAATTATATCAATTTTGATCCTAGTAAATTAAATGTATATGTTAATCTATGACACTAAGTACTGTCTTATCAAACCCATAAATAATGAAGTCACTCTATCATATAACACTGATGAGAAGATATTCAGTTAAGTTCAGTACAGTCGTTTGGTCGTGTCCGACTCTTTGCGACCCCATGAATCACAGCACGCCAGGCCTCCCTGTCCATCACCAACTCCTGGAGTTACTCAAACTCATATGCGTAATTCATCTTTTGTTACTAACGTACGTATCTAAAATCTTTTTCCCCAAATACATAAAGTAGTGAAGTTAAAAGAAGAATAAAGCTTGTAATTCTTTTCTTTTCTTTTTTTTTCCTCATTGATGGAGGAAGGCAAGACTTTATTCTAAATCACTGATCTAGGATAAGACAGAGCCTAATTCAAAGACTCTGATTCATTGCTTTTCCCATTACATATTAACTGGAAAAATAAACCCTTCATACCCTTTTATTAAGGAGGCTATAAAATGAGCAGAACCTGTGAAACTAGAATGTGGCAAAGAAGGGAATTCCTGGAAAGATTTCTCTTTGGATCAGTTTTTCAAATGTCATAGCTAAATGATCTTCATAAAGTAATTGCTAGTATCATGCAGTTAACTGCTGTGCCCTGTAAAATTACCCTTTAACTTTCACTTTCCAATAGCAAACTCTACAGAAGGAAGTCAATGCTACACTTAGCCCTCATCTCAGGAGTGGAGAGTTAGGCTCCCACTTAAGAACAAAGAATAAACATGTCAGTTGGAATTGCATATGGAAAACTTGCCCATTCTCCAACATTTATTAATTTATTCAGTCATTATTTTATAAAACTACTCTATCTTGTTGCTCAAATTGTTCCCACTTCTGCCATTGGGAACTCTCTCATTCATTTCTTTTTTTTTTTAAGAAATATATACTTTTTTTCATTTATTTTTATTAGTTGGAGGCTAATTACTTTACTCTCTCATTCATTTCTGTGCTCCACTGACATATTCCATCAATGTGAGTTTTGTTCTTTTTGAGTACTTTCTTACTTTCTTGACACTACAAGATGTTTTGTGTTCCTCGTATGCTTCCTGCCCTAGGACTAGAACCAGACATTTTCCCGAGAAGCCTTAGATCCTTATATTGTAGAATGATTTTAGAAATCAAACAATGGGTGCTGTATATGTTCATATTGATTAGAGTATTGTTACTTTAGGCCTTCTCAGTTAACAAGGCAAAGAAGAAATAGGTATGTATAATAATCCTTATGCACACACACATACAAACACGTACATACATATACATTCTATATATAACCATTTGTATCCTTATTAGAGTAAGTATGAATTTATACTGATGTTTCCAAAATTACTTTTGCTTATCTATTACCAGAAGATCATTCTAGTCTTCTGCTTTGCACTCTGTCACCTCTGAATCTAACAGTGAGAAACGTGGCTTCCAACATTCACCATTTACTTACTTAATAGTATCAATTCTGTAATATCAGAAATGTTAACCCAAGTAGGAAGCAGTTTTATTAACTAAAGTACAGTGTTTACATTTCATTTACTTTGTCTTTACTCTTATGTATTTCACTCATTTCCAAAGTTAGGTTAACAAAAGTTAGGTTAACACGTTTTCCACCTGCCTCCCTAGATACTCTTTTTAGGGTCTACATTTTTTTCTTAGAATCTTTCAATTTTCTAACTATATATTTTAAAATGTTCATTTATTAAAGTACAGCTAATAGGTTTCTGAAAATAATATATTCTCTTGAGAAGCAGATTAATTACCCTTGAAAGTGAAGTGACTCAGTCGTGTCCGACTCTTTGTGACCCCGTGGCCTACCAGGCTCCTGCATCCATGGGATTCTCCAGGCAAGAATACTGGAGTGGGGTGCCATTTCCTTCTTCAGGGGATCTTCCTGACCCAGGGATGGAACCCGGGTCTCCCGCATCGCAAGCTAACGCTTTAACCTCTGAGCCACCAGGGAAGTCCAATAATTACCCTTGCTGCTGCTGCTGCATCGTCGCTTCAGTCGTGTCCGACTCTGTGCGACCCCATAGACAGAAGCCCACCAGGCTCCCCTGTTCCTGGGATTCTCCAAGGCAAGAACACTGGAGTGGGTTGCCATTTCCATCTCCAATGCATGAAAGTGAAAAGTGAAAGTGAAGTCGCTCAATCGTGTCCTACTCTTAGCGACCCCATGGACTGCAGCCCACCAGGCTCCTCCCTCCATGGGATTTTCCAGGCAAGAGTACTGGAGTGGGGTTCCATTGCCTTCTCCAAATAATTACCCTTAGGTAAATATAATATGTATAGAAATCACATTTTATACTCTTTCTTTGGTTAACCCAGAGCCCACATTTATAATAGCTGTGTATTCAAAATACTTAAGGCAGTACTTAAACATTTTCATTGAAATTTAAATCAAAAATTTTATTTCTTTTATTTTAAAATATTCTCTCAATATCATTTCCAAACTATTACCCTAACCTATCCCTTACTTTCTTGACCAGTTTGAAGGTTTTTTGAAATATATATATAGTATACTGTTCTGGTGATTGAATTGTGTGGAAATGTTGTATATTGGGGACCGAAGGGCTATGAATGAAAAGTTAGAAAACAATTCAAATAGAAATAATGTATAAGAGAATGAAAAATAAGAGACTTGTGATCACGTGGTCCCAGTGGCTGTGGAAGAGGATGCTAAATAGTTCTCTCTACCAAACAAGTATCCTTCCATGTGTTATCTGACAGCAATCCAACAGAAATGGGATGGGAAAAGAGTGGCTTAACTGAAATAAAGTTTTTATCAATTACAAATCAGTTTCATGCAAAACAGAAAAGAAAAATTATTTCTGTCCTCAACTTTATTAGTTTGAGAAAAGAAAAATGGAAGGAGGCTGTCTGAATCTAAAAGTATCTTTTCCATTCATTTAAAACTGTTTCCTTTTTGTGTGTGTTTTAAAAATAATTGTTACAGAACCAGTAAAATTCAGGCTTTGTTTATTTTATATGTGGTAAAAAGAAACATGTTTAGAAATAAGCCACAAGGCAGTAAAATTGATTTCTGGTTTATCTGGTGTAGCTTCAAGTCCCTCATTGAGTCAGGGAATAATTGATTGCTGGAAGCCTTGTAGCAGTGGTTAAAAATTGATAAATGTTAAAGCAGACACAATGGTTTATAGCTTTTTAAGAGTTGTGGAACCTCTATATTTCTCTCATCACCATCTCTAGATCATGAGGTAAAATTGAAAAGGCTTTTGTCTTTTTCTTATAAATTACATCCAGCTATTCAGGAACCCCAAAGCTGAAGGGGACCATGGGTATCTTTTAGTTAGATGGGCAAATGTATGATTTATAAATGCAAGTTGTATATTGGGTAGTATTTTATTGCTTTTGCATTAGCTGCACTAGTTAGAGCAAAAACATTTGACAGTCATTTTAGAAATGACGAACTAACGATCATTTAAAGTTTAATCTTTACTAATAAACAGTATTAAAAATTAAGGTATTGAAATTTCTGCAGTGTTTCTCTGATTCACAGATTTATAATCATTGCCTGTAGGCCTGGAAGAGAATGAAAAACATGATAAATCTAGCCCACATTTTTGTTTAGTAGCTATTGTTCTTTGGTTATATAGAGGCTGAATATTTTTTTCTCAAAGTCAAAAGATAAAATTCTCTAGTTGTATCTTTTTCATGTTTAATATATGACTTCTAGAAAGATTAGTTTTATTCCTGATTTCAGGGGAAATGCTTTCAATTTTTCACCATTGAGGGTGATGCTTGCTGTGGGTTTGTCATATATAGCTTTTATTATGTTGAGGTATGTTCCTTCTATTCCTGCTTTCTGGAGAGTTTTAATCATAAATGGATGTTGAATTTTGTCAAAGGCTTTTTCTGCATCTATTGAGATAATCATATGGTTTTTATCTTTCAATTTGTTAATGTGGTGTATTACATTGATTGACTTGCGGATATTAAAGAATCCTTGCATTCCTGGGATAAAGCCCACTTGGTCATGATGAATGATTTTTTTTAATATGTTGTTGGATTCTGTTTGCTAGAATTTTGTTAAGGATTTTTGCATCTATGTTCATCAGTGATATTGGCCTGTAGTTTTCTTTTTTTGTGGCATCTTTGTCTGGTTTTGGAATTAGGGTGATGGTAGCCTCATACAATGAGTTTGGAAGTTTACCTTCTGCAATTTTCTGGAAGAGTTTGAGTAAGATAGGTGTTAGGTCTTCTCTAAATTTTTGGTAGAATTCAGCTGTGAAGCCATCTGGTCCTGGGCTTTTGTTTGCTGGAAGATTTCTGATTACAGTTTCGATTTCCTTGCTTGTGATGGGTTTGTTAAGATCTTCTATTTCTTCCTGGTTCAGTTTTGGAAAGTTATACTTCTCTAAGAACTTGTCCATTTCTTCCAAGTTGTCCATTTTATTGGCATAGAGCTGCTGGTAGTAGTCTCTTATGATCCTTTGTATTTCAGTGTTGTCTGTTGTGATCTCTCCATTTTCATTTCTAATTTTGTTAATTTGGTTCTTCTCCCTTTGTTTCTTAATGAGTCTTGCTAATGGTTTGTCAATTTTGTGTATTTTTTCAAAAAACCAGCTTTTAGCTTTGTTAATTTTTGCTATGGTCTCTTTAGTTTTAAAATTACCTAATATAAAAAAAATTACCTAATATACAACTATGCCATCCAAATAATTTTGTTCATAGATAAAGGTGAAACTTCTTACAATTTAAAAAAAATATTTCACATGACACCTGCAAGCACGTTGGCGAGGTTTATACCAAAATATACTTTAACACCTATTTCATACAGTAACATGTAAAAATAAATACCTTCTATACTAAATTAAGTCAAACTAAATTTTATATTAAATATCAGTTTGTCTCAAAAATAAAATTTATGAAACCTGTGTTTAGCAGTAATAAAGTAAATGTTTATATAATTCTTATAATTTTTAATGTTTAACATAAATTTACATTGAAGGTGGTTTCAAAGAATTACTTAAAAAAACACTTTGAAAAGCATAAATATATTTTCTGGGCCTATATTAAAGAGTTTTACTACTATTTCCTTTCTAAGAACTTAAAAGTAATCTGAGATAAACTATATGGAAATAGGAAAAAAAAAAAGTATACATAAACCTCACTGTTCTTTTCCCCAGGCTGATTTCAATGGTAAGAGAGGTAATGTTATATACCAGTGATGAATTGATTTATGTTATTACCTTATATTCCTATATACCAGATCCCAGGCTTGCCCTGCTACCATAAATATTTCTTCATATACACCACTTGAGGAATTTATCTTTTTAATGAATATATGGGGAAACAATGTGTAAAATGCTCCCTCAGGTAACATGAGGTAGAAGGCATAGCATTCTTGATTTTAAAATGTCCAAATTAAATCAACTAGCTTACTCAGCAAATTCCAGAAAATGCAAGGGGAATAGCCTTTTAGAACCTAGGGACATACAAAATAGATAATGATGTGCTCCAATATTCCATAAACCCATCAAGTTATTATATACTTAGAAATAACTCAAGTGTGTTTCTTTCAGTAAGGCATAAAAGCTATAAAAATGGATCTTATTTTCATAAATTTAAGAAGTTCACTCAAGACTACTCTGTAAATATCAATGGACACACATAATAATAAATGCACAAGACTAGGAGATGATGTTAATATTCCTGATGAGACTTTGCTGAATAAACTTAGCAATATAAAAAAAAAGTACTGTCTTATTTGTTTCCAAATTAATTTTGCTGTCATATTTATTTAAAACTCTTACAAGTGTGGACTGGTTAAATGTTTAAGTTTTAAAAGACATGATCTGCTCTTCAGTCTTCAGTGTATTCTTAGTTTAATTAATTAATTAATTAATTAATTAATTTATTTTTTTGTTTTGTTTTTTTTTCTTCCATTTATTTTTATTTGTTGGAGGCTAATTACTTTACAACATTGCAGTGGTTTTTGTCATACATTGAAATGAATTAGCCATGGATTTACATGTATTCCCCATCCCGGTCCCCCCTCCCACCTCCCTCTCCACCCCATCCCTCTGGGTCTTCCCAGTGCACCAGGCCTGAGCACTTGTCTCATGCATCCAACCTGGGCTGGTGATCTGTTTCACCCTAGATATACATGTTTCGATGCTGTTCTTTTGAAACATCCCGCCCTCGCTTTCTCCCACAGAGTCCACAAGTCTGTCCTATACATCTGAGTCTCTTTTTTCTTTTTTTGCATATAAGGTTATCGTTACCATCTTTCTAAATTCCATATATGTGTGTTAGTATACTGTAATGGTCTTTATCTTTCTGGCTTACTTCGCTCTGTATAATGGGTTCCAGTTTCACCCATCTCATTAGAACTGATTCAAATGAATTCTTTTTGATGGCTGAGTAATATTCCATGGTGTATATGTACCACAGCTTCCTCATCCATTCGTCTGCTGATGGGCATCTAGGTTGCTTCCATGACCTGGCTATTATAAACAGTGCTGCGATGAACATTGGGGTGCACGTGTCTCTTTCAGATCTGGTTTCCTCAGTGTGTATGCCTAGAAGTGGTATTGCTGGGTCATATGGCAGATCTATTTCCAGCTTTTTAAGGAATCTCCACACTGTTTTCCATAGTGGCTGTACTAATTTGCATTCCCACCAACAGTGTAAGAGGGTTCCCTTTTCTCCACACCCTCTCCAGCATTTATTGCTTGTAGACTTTTGGATAGCAGCCATCCTGGCTGGTGTATAATGGTACCTCATTGTGGTTTTGATTTGCATTTCTCTGATAATGAGTGATGTTGAGCATCTTTTCATGTGTTTTTTTGCCATCCGTATGTCTTCCTTGGATAAATGTCTGTTTAGTTCTTTGGCCCATTTTTTGATTGGGTCATTTATTTTTCTGGAGTTGAGCTGGAGGAGTTGCTTGTATATTTTTGAGATTAATCCTTTGTCTGTTGCTTCGTTTGCTATTATTTTCTCCCAATCTGAGGGCTGTCTTTTCACCTTACTTATAGTATCCTTTGTTGTGCAAAAGCTTTTAAGTTTCATTAGGTCCCATTTGTTTATTTTTGCTTTTGTTTCTAAAATTCTGGGGTGTGGGTCATAGAGGATCCTGCTGTGATTTATGTCGGAGAGTGTTTTGCCTATGTTCTCCTCTAGGAGTTTTATAGTTTCTGGTCTTACATTTAGATCTTTAATCCATTTTGAGTTTATTTTTGTGTATGGTGTTAGAAAGTGTTCTAGTTTCATTCTTTTACAGGTGGTTGACCAGTTTTCCCAGCACCACTTGTTAAAGAGGTTGTCTTTTTTCCATTGTATATCCTTGCCTCCTTTGTCGAAGATAAGGTGACCATAGGTTCGTGGGTTTATCTCTGGGCTTTCTATTCTGTTCCATTGATCTATATTTCTGTCTTTGTGCCAGTACCATACTGTCTTGATGACTGTGGCTTTGTAGTAGAGTCTGAAGTCAGGCAGATTGATTCCTCCAGTTCCATTCTTCTTTCTCAGGATTACTTTGGCTATTCGAGGTTTTTTGTATTTCCATACAAACTGTGAAATTATTTGTTCTAGTTCTGTGAAAAATACTGTTGGTAGTTTGATAGGCATTGCATTGAATCTATAGATTGCTTTGGGTAGAATAGCCATTTTGACAATATTGATTCTTCCAATCCATGAACACGGTATATTTCTCCATCTGTTTGTGTCCTCTTTGATTTCTTTCATCAGTGTTTTATAGTTTTCTATGTATAGGTCTTTTGTTTCTTTAGGTAGATATACTCCTAAGTATTTAATTCTTTTTGTTGCAATGGTGAATGGTATCGATTCCTTAATTTCTCTTTCTGTTTTCTCATTGTTAGTGTATAGGAATGCAAGAGATTTCTGTGTGTTAATTTTATATCCTGCAACTTTACTGTATTCATTGATTAGCTCTAGTAATTTTCTGGTGGAGTCTTTAGGGTTTTCTATGTAGAGGATCATGTCATCTGCAAACAGCGAGAGTTTCACTTCTTCTTTTCCTATCTGGATTCCTTTTACTTCTTCTTCTGCCCTGATTGCTGTGGCCAGCACTTCCAAAACTATGTTGAATAGTAGTGGTGAGAGTGGGCACCCTTGTCTTGTTCCTGATTTCAGGGGAAATGCTTTCAATTTTTCACCATTGAGGGTGATGCTTGCTGTGGGTTTGTTGTATATAGCTTTTATTATGTTGAGGTATGTTCCTTCTATTCCTGCTTTCTGGAGAGTTTTAATCATAAATGGATGTTGAATTTTGTCAAAGGCTTTTTCTGCATCTATTGAGATAATCATATGGTTTTTATCTTTCAATTTGTTAATGTGGTGTATTACATTGATTGATTTGCGGATATTAAAGAATCCTTGCATTCCTGGGATAAAGCCCACTTGGTCATGGTGTATGATTTTTTTAATATGTTGTTGGATTCTGTTTGCTAGAATTTTGTTAAGGATTTTTGCATCTATGTTCATCAGTGATATTGGCCTGTAGTTTTCTTTTTTTGTGGCATCTTTGTCTGGTTTGGGAATTAGGGTGATGGTGGCCTCATAGAATGAGTTTGGAAGTTTACCTTCTTCTGCAATTTTCTGGAAGAGTTTGAGTAAGATAGGTGTTAGCTCTTGCCTGAATTTTTGGTAGAATTCAGCTGTGAAGCCATCTGGTCCTGGGCTTTTGTTTGCTGGAAGATTTCTGATTACAGTTTCGATTTCCTTGCTTGTGATGGGTTTGTTAAGATCTTCTAATTCTTCCTGATTCAGTTTTGGAAAGTTATACTTCTCTAAGAACTTGTCCATTTCTTCCAAGTTGTCCATTTTATTGGCATAGAGCTGCTGGTAGTAGTCTCTTATGATCCTTTGTATTTCAGTGTTGTCTGTTGTGATCTCTCCATTTTCGTTTCTAATTTTGTTAATTTGGTTCTTTCTTAGTTTAATTTAATCTATGCAGTCTGACTCCCGCAGCATAGAAAGCATTATTCTTTGGTGCTAAGTGGATTTCAAAGATAACTAACAGACAATATCAGTTTCTAAAACTTGGCTATTTGTAGGGGAGAAAAATCAGTAAAAGTCTCCTTTATGGCAGTGACAAAGAAAATAGAAGTATCTGTGGATCACTGTTAATTATAATACACTGTGGAGAAAGCATTCTTACTTATTTGAACAGATCTTATAGAGATCTGGCTTTTCAGTGTCTGGGCCAGTGCATATGAATGGTAGAATGGAATGAATATTATCAGACTGTCAGAATTGACACAGTAAGTAAAAGAAAATACTTATATGTGCATTGTATTGAGAGAATCAGTTCTTAGGTTGATAAGGAGTCTGGTGCCCCCCAGATGGAGAAAAGGACAAACTGCTTGTTGTTGTTGTTTACCTTGTTTTGTCTTATTCACTGCTGCTGCTGCTAAGTCGCCTCAGTCGTGTCCGACTCTGTGCGACCCCATAGACGGCAGCCCAGCTGGCTCCTCTGTCCCTGGGATTCTCCAGGCAAGAATCCTGGAGTGGGCTACCATTTCCTTCTCCAATGCATGCATGCACGCTAAAATGCTCCAGTTGTGTCTGACTCTGTGCGACCCTATGGACAGCAGCCCACCAGGCTCCTCCGTCCACAGGATTCTCTAGGCAAGAATACTGGAGTGGGTTGCCATTTCCTTCTCCTGTCTTAGTCACATAAGACATTTTTTTCCTAAGCTCTGAGTTGTTATGGCAACAATCTATTTCTTCTAAGACTAACTTTCTTTAAGCCCAGAGCTAATGATTACACAACAAAACAGCTCATCTTACTCAAGGGTATGTTTTCCTTAAACTCTCTACTAATGGTTATGTAACAATGTACCTTGCTTGAGGACATACTTCTTGTTAAGAACCTTCTGAATAATAAGGCCTTGATAGCAGTGAGTGGGGCCCTCTCTGCCCCCTTCTGATGTCTATGTCCTGAGCTTTCTCTGTCCCTTTTTAACCCTAATAAATCTTTTGCCACACAGCTCTGAGTGACTGAAGTCACGTCTTTGATCCTCAAGTGAAATTCTCTCCTTTGGAGATCGTGAATCCAACACCTTTCACCATAAGCTATAAATATATGGTTAGAAAGAAATTCACCAAAGTGGTAGCTTCCTGTGGTTGTTAAAATTGCTCATAATTAAAACTTTTTTATTGTTAAATGTTTATACATTTTCTAAATCATCTACAATGGATATGTTACTATACATAAATTTACTTTATATTACATATATATATGTTTAAGGATTACATTGTTACAAATATGATTTAAATTAGCTGATAAACATTTATAATTTAAAAATAAATATTCCATGTTACTATATATTTTCATCCTTTTGTGATTTTTATATAGACATTGTAACATACATCTTTTAAAGGTGCCATTTTTAAGCTAAACTAAGTTTGAATGTTAGAGGAAGAACTTGGGTTTACATAAGAGAAAAACATTTAAAACCTAGATAGGAAAGTTAGTTAATTTCTATTTATCATAATTTCCCCATGTGTATTATGATGACAATTATAGGCCTTACTTCATAGGGCTGCTGTGAATTTTAAGTGAGATATTATTTGGAAAACATATAAGAACTTCACATAGTAACTCTCAATAAATCTTAATATCAGTAGTAAAATTTTATATGTTCCATTCTTCTGTATATCTCTCAGTTATAAAATATATCTATCAGGCATATAATTTAAATTATCATCATCTGAATTTACCATTGTCCTGAGAGGCAATCTGTAATAACTAATTTATACTTAGGTATTAATGACTTCCCTGGTGGCTCAGAGGGTAAGCCGTCTGCTTTCGATGCAGAAGACCTGGGTTCGATCCTTGGGTGGGAAAGATCCCCTGGAGAAGGAAATGGCAACCCACTCCGATATTCTTGCCTGGAAAACTCCATGGATAGAGAAGACTGGTGGGCTACAGTCCATGGAGTCACAAAGAGTCGGACACGACTGAATGACTTCACTATTAATGACTAAACATGCCTTTCTTATATAGGTCAGGAAAGAATGATAAAGGGTTGAACTTACGGGAATAAGTAAAATGTGGGAAGACTAGAGGATTAAGACAGAAGAGCCCAAAGAAATAGAAGTAGAGGTTGCAAATTTTAAAAAGAGCTAAATAATGAAACTATTTTTTTGATGACTGACAATGATGCTTGTCCCCAGTCTAAATGCAAAATCCTTCCTTTTCAAAGTCTTTTTAAAAACAATTGCAATCACTGTCTATCAGAAACTTTTAATGTCTTTTTGCTATAAATTGGAGGTTATTTTAGGTAGCACATGCCAAGTACATTCCTGCAGAAGTATATTCCTTAGGGAAGTACATACCTAGGTGAATAAAGAAGCATCAATTAAATGTCTTCTGTGTGTCTTGGTGAGTCACCTACAATATTTATGTATCTTTTCTTTTTAATTCAAGTATAGTTTATTTATAATATTATGTTAATTTCTGTTGAGCAGCAAAGTGATTCACTTATACATACATTTTCTTTTTCATATTCTTTTTCAAATAATTATTTTCTGCTTTGGTTTAAATATAGTTCTCATATGTATCTCATATGTAAGATAAAGCATATAATCATTGAGGAATTCTGTGGTGTGAAACTTTTAGACATAGACTCAAGAACAAATTTACTTTCTTTTATGTAGTATTTGAAATTGTGTATTTCTTTCATTTTTCTTTACTGTCAAGATATATAAGAAAAAATCATAACAAAATTGGTTCATTCCTCCTACTTCATTTTTTAATCAACACCTGTTATTTATTTACTTTGGGTCATTATGGCCCTAATTTAGATTCATTAAAAGATCTGAGCTGCCCAAGATGGTTTCTTACTTTAGCAGTTCAGGTGCCATGGCCAAAGTCAACCAGGACTGCTGATTTCAGATCAGAGCACCTGTGAGATTATCTAATTCATATACATGTCAGAACTTTTTTTATCTAGAATAATTGACTTGGCCAGAGTGTGGGATCCAGTAGTGTCATTTACAAAATTTATCTTGGTATGATTAGTTGCAGAGAAGAATTTTCAAGAGGCAGGGGGCTCCCAAATCTCCATAAACTTCACAGGTTTAGATGTTCAGAAATGGATTTTGGAGTGATTGTTGTGATCTTTGACAGCCTTAATATATCATTCTCTTGGGCTGCCTTTTAGCAAACTTTTGGTGAACAGAAATCACAGATGATAGATTCATCACAAAAGGCCATGACATTAAAGCCTTTAAACATTCTCGGGTAACTCTCTAATTTAGAATCACAAAAAACTACTGCCCTTGTGGCTCTCTGACTATTCTCTTTTTGTAAATCAAGACCAGATACACATGCACACCTTCACACACATGTACATGTCAAACACATGTACACATCACACACAAATACTATGTACAGTAAGAAATAGTATAGCCAAGTTTATAGCCTAGTTTTATCAATTATGCAAGATTATAACAGCATATATTTTATATTCTTAACCTTACTACTGACTTCTATTTTTTTTACCTATTCTTTGTCCTTTATCTCATTTTTCTCACTAACATACTTTAATATCACCTATTTTAGCCATTTTTTGCAACAAATATGGTATATATTAAAATAAATTTTATAAGCTGCTCTGTGGTGATAAGCAAACTGTAATCTCTTTTGTGAAGACTAATCAAGTTTATGAAAGGATATAGTCTTAGATCCTACAAAGAAGAGTTAGGAACTGGAGCTCTTTAGCCTAGAGGGGCTTAACACAAAGAAATTGTTTGTCAGTGCAGCTGTTTTTAACATACAGCTAGCTCGGTCAACTGGGACAGGACAGTCTCAGAAGAATAATCAGTTTTGGCTATCAGTGACTCCCTCTAGAAAGGTCTGCATTGTATCACCTACTAGGAGATGGAGGTTTTGAGAGGGTTGAAATTTTGAGGGGGTGGAGTAAGTTTCTCACCACTAGAACTAAAATATGTCCTAGATTAGCACTCTCCAAACTTTACTGCTTGTATACAAGCCTCTATTAATAGCTTCTTTTTTAATGTAACATACCATACACACATATACCATACATACTTTTTAAAGCCAAGTTTTATCAACCTGGCTTATGTATTCCTCTTTAAATTGGCACCTTGCAAAACATTAGTCCTTGTAATTATGTTTTTTCCATAGATTCACTCATACTTTATCATCATACTCTTCTGAACTCCTGTTGCTTGATTTTACTTCTCAAAGGCACTCATTGTGTCTTTTGAAATACTCACAAGTGACTATTCCCACATCCTCAATCTTATCAATGAACTTTCACTTCTTTGTCTTAAGATCTTATAAGTAAATAACTGTGCCCATATTCCACCCCTTCCCAACACACACACATAAGTTCTGGATATGGAACTGACAGCTCTAGCAATGCCATGCTACTATCAATTCTGTTCTAACCTAGGTAGATATTTTGAATACCACAAATACTTACCTCCTTGGCCTATGAATATCCAACCATTTTACTCACTATATAACTGGAAAAGACTTCTTGAAACACTAAGTATATCATTCCCAGATTTAAATTTCTTTAACTGTTACTTATTATCCCACATATAAAATCACAACTTTTACCATTACTGACAGGGACTTTCTTGATCTAATTTTACATTAGATTTCAGCATTAACCACTTGATCTGTTTGAGATTTACTAAATTGCTGGCACTTCCTGAGCATGCCTTATTCTCTTTCACTTTGGGGACTTCAAGACCTGAGCTTTGCTCTCTCCCTAGAAGGCTGTTCTTTCTGTTTGAAACATTAAAGGACTTCTTTTTACCAAAAAAAAAAAAATTTTCGTATAGCATTATATTAATTTAAGGAACAATTTGATGTATGTATATATTGCAAAATTTAGCTAACATCCGTCACTTCATATAATTACATCCTTTTCCTTGATCTGACCTTATGTCAATAAAGTAATCCTTGTTATTGAATATCTCCAGAAATGCACCATTAAGTCATGGGGATGGGGATTATATCCCCAACATTCAGTGGCATACGAGAGACTCAGTATTTAAATGCATTGAATTAAATTTAATCATTGCATTACATGTAATCAAACTATCTCTGACATGAAAGGAGGGATGGGTTATTTGATATAAAGTAGTAGAAGTGAACCCAATGAATGAGCACTATGAAATACATTTTAACTGACAATACTAGAAAACTTACAAAATAGTTATCTAAAAATGGACTGTGCTATCTTGAGACACAGTAAATTTCTCACCACTACAATTAAAATATGCCCTAGATTAGCAGTCTCCAAGCTTTGGTGCTTGTACACAGGCCTCTATTAGTGTCTTTTTTAATGAGACATACCAAACATATTAGTGTAAAGAATCTGCCTACATGCATGGAACTTGGATTCAGTCCCTGGGTCAGGAAGATGCCCTGGAGACACAGCAAGTAGACACCTGTCGGCAAATCAGAAAGAAAGCTCTCACTAGGAACTAAATTAGCTGACACTTCTCAGCCTCTAGAATTACGATATATACATTTCTGTTGTTTAAGCCACCACTTATGGTATTTTGTTATGGCAGCTTGAGCAAACTAATAGAGATGACTTAAAAAATAAAAAAAGAATCTCTACCATTTTCTTCCTATGTATTAATGAATTGTTTTACATATCAGCCTAGATTCTTGCTCCTCATTTGGAAATTATTATGAGACTATGTGATAATATTTTTAAACAATTACAGCTTATATTTTTGGTTTGAAAATCTTCATTTTGGGAATAGCACTGAAATTGAAAACATTAGAAAATGCATTAGGTGTACTATGCTTTTATTATGCAACCAAATGATTAGTGGAAGTATTCAGTATTTTCTGTATGCTGATGAACATGATTCATAAGCAAGACATTGTAAACTGGCACTCCTGGGGTATGGCATGATACAAAAGAGCATCATTTTGTTAACCTACTAATCTTAGGTTTTCACTCATACTAGTTAATTTAGTTCCCATAACTCCATGAGTTATTCAGTATAACATCTACTTCCAAATCATGAAACACTGTCCTGATCAAAGGAAGATGAAAACACAAAGTTCTTAAAGGAAATGCATATCCCTAGAGTCTCGGTTATATACACTTCCAACTTACAGTTTTTTTGTATTTGGAAGGATACCAGACGATTCATGGGGAAGATTTCTACTCTACCAAATTATTGGAAATATAGGAATAAATTTTACTTCCCAAATATTTAGTGTATCCATGGTTAGATAACCTATTTGAAATGTTACTTCAAAAATTAGCATAATATTTTGGCAAACAATTTTATGAGGTCATTTGAGTTCTCATAAAATCATTTCTAAAACAGATCCCATTTTTACACTTAGAAACTTTACTGTGGTATTTTGATCTTTATAATCTATTTTTTAAAATCACATTGTATCTTCTCTAGTCTCTGGCCCAAAGCAAATCAGTACTTTCTCCTACTCTTCTTTCTTTCTTCTTGTGTATAAAGGATTCTAGAGAGTGGAACAGGGAGGAGAGAGAGGACAACGAAAAAAATGTGGAATTTACAAATATTACAGAGAACTTACACTTTTTCATAATGAAAGGAGTGAATATTTCTAAGATATTACTGGTGTTATAGATTCAGGCCCTGACAAAGATTTTTATGCTGTGTGCTGGGGACTCCACATGACAAATCTGAGTTTGAAAAGATGTAGAGGCCTGTTTGCATACTGGCTTTTCTGGAGAAGGAAAGCCAGATCTGAGGTCTTTCAGTCCTAATTGTCATGGATGTAATAAGTTCACACTGTGCTGTCTGCTGTTCTGATTTGTCATACTCTTTTTTTTAAATGCCTTGGGTCTGCATCTTTACCTCAGCACATTCTAAATCATCTATCAGAACCTTTGCCAGAGCAAATTTGCAAAAGTATAATAATACTCTGTCTTAACTATCACCACCAATTTCGCTGAAATAGAAATTATTTATTTGTATGGAATTTGTCATTTTTCTTAAGGAAAAAGTTGAAAACACCGTGACTATCCAGGAGAAAGAGAGTGGTAGAATTCAAGAATAGTCTAACTATGCAATGGAAAAAGTATTTCACCTGCAAAATGATTTTGAAGAATATTTGGTGAGATTTTATCTGGAAAATTATTTTACTCTTAACTGGAAAAATAAAAATGAGGATGGGTGAAACTGTATTGTTTCAAATTTAAAGAACACATACATATTTAATGCACACAAATAATATTTTTAAAATGTGACTTCAAAATTAGTCTGAGGCTAATCAGGGAAGATAATGTGGTCAATTAACTGTGGCCACCATTTGTTCAAGAGAAGCAAGTAGGAGCATGGGACCCATGTTTGTCATTCTTTCTGAAAGATAGTTGCTTTTCCCTTTATATTTAAAAAATAATTTTATTTACATTTTAGAACACATAGTCCATACTTTCAACTTTCTCTAATAATTTCTACAATTCATTTGGTTGAAACATCAGTCACACTTATAGAGTAACTTCTGATTTTTGATAAGATATTAATAGGAAGACTGCAATATTAAGAATGCTATAAAAATAATGAGATCATGGCTTGTACCTAGATTAACTACTAGTACTCCCTCTGGAAGTTGAATCTATTTCTTTCTCCCTGCAAGTGACACATGGGCCTTCCTAAAGAAAGTTTCAATCTTAATAGTGTTACACAAATTTTATTACAGTGGAATACTGTGAAACTATATTTATATAACTGTGGAGAAAAGGTGTGTTATATATGAACCTGTTTCTTAAATATTTAGAGCTTAATTTTTTAGGCAACTTTAACATTTATAATCTTTTGAAGTGTTAATATTTTTCCAAACGTATCTTTTTGTGTTTGCTTTAACAAAAGAAAAAGTTAGAGTATTCTTAATCAGTCTTTAATACACATACTATTGTATTTCCCAGTATTTATACATTATAAATAATTTATATATTATATAAATTATTATATATAAATAGTTTATATATTATAAATAAATAAATATATTTATTCAAGCACTTCATGAATTTATTAATAAGTGTTCCCAGATTTCCTTTTTGTGCCTCAACTGTTAGCATGGTACATGAATCCTCAGGGCCTCCTTACCCAGACCTCAGGAGTCAATCATAAATGTTGAAAGACAGATGGAAAGAGAGATAATTGGGAGGTCTTTTCTTTAATTTTTCTTTGATTTTTTTTTTCTTTAATTTTTTTAACCAAAAGTACCCTTGATTTCTTATCATAACTCCTTGTGTTATTCATATACAGCTGATGTGTCTTTGGTCACTTCTGTGCAGTACACATATCTGCATAGTTTTCACTGATACATCATGCTTGAGTTCCCGAGTTTAAAATTCTTTTGATTCAGACTTCATTTCCAGCTACTGTGATCAAAAGATCACTAGGCCAGTGTGTATGAGGTTGGAGAGAGCTTCTAGCCTGGAACACAAACTAGGCCAGAACTAGCATTCTTCTAATATTCAGATTTGCTCTTGAGTCAGCTCACTAGCCCACACCCTTTTCCTTATAATGGGTTTCTATTTGGGATCAGTAGTGACCCTGTCTGCTGTAAAATGAAAGATGTCAGTGAGGTTTGAATCACTTTGAAACAATTGGGGCTTTAATCTATTTCTTTTCAAGAAAGTTGCTAGGACGATATGTAAATCTACTCTCATTCTTTCCTTGCACTTAGCTGTTCACACCAAGGAGTTAAATCTTTAAGGTGAATACCTATTTCCTAACATAACTGGTCACAGATTAGCATAGAAAAAAAAAAGAAAGAAAGAAATTCTGTCCAAGATAAAATTTTTCTTACATTCTACCATAGAAATGATTGTCAAAACATGTTTTGTCTTGAAATAAGGTATCATACCTGATGATTGTCATCTTAATGACATGACATTACCATTATGGCTATAATCAGTTATACTTGACCCCCTCCCTTAAGCTGAATATTGATTCATCCTTCAAAGCTTAGTTCAAAGAATTACTGTCTCCAAAGTTTCAGTAAACACTGAAGGAGAATTTCACCATTTAATGGCTTTGCAAGCTGCCTTTTATGGCTTATGGTACATATGTTTGCCAATATAAATGATCCATTTGAGGTAAATTGCCACAGCTGCTAGAACTAACTTCTTTGCCCATATTTGCAGCAAAAAATAAATAAATGAAATCTTGAAAACTATAACTTTTTCAACATAAAGGCAAATTTCTCTCAAAAGCCAAAATAACATTTTTTCCCCCTCCCATCATTATAGAATAATAGGAGGAGAGAAAGGTATAGGCCAGTATTCAAAGGGTGTTACAGACACGAATGTGAGAGTGATTTTTTTTTTTCATTCTAATAGGAAGAACACTATGTCAAGCACCTACAGTAACAACTCATGTTCAAGAATGATGAAAGGAACTCTGTTATGAAAAATGAAAAGCTCTTAGTGACAAGAACCATGGTTACTATGCAACACTATCAACAAGTATGTTATCCTTCTTTGAGCATATACCAGACATATATAGCAGAAATATATTTATTACATGAAGCCGAAGTGCAACAGAGCAGATGATTCCCAGAACAGATTTAGACAATACTGATATGATATTCACATTAAACCGGCAGATTTAAAACAACAACAACAAAAATTGTCACCTATGGAACACAACAAAGTGAAAGGGCTTCTAAAAATCAGTCCTAAAAATTCTCCCAATGAAGAAGGGGCAGCACATAATTTTAAATTCTCAGTAATATGTGCCTAACATGCTGATGAGATTATTAAGATTCTTGAGTAAAACTGATTTATAATACAGAGGCGATTTTTCAGTTGGAAAGGAAAGAAGTCTTGATATAAGACTAGTTTGAAATATATAATGTTCCTAGGCTTTGCTCCCATAAGATCACAGGCTTGAAATTAAGTTCAGGTCTTTGAATATTAAGCAAGATAAATTGATTGCAACTCATTTCACCAAGTGAATGCTCATTATTTTCTAAAATGATTAATTGAGATATGTGATTCTCTTAGGTATACCTGTGGTGCTACACTTAAGCAATGGAAATCTTTAGCTTTCAGGAATGTAATCTAGATTTATTTCTCCACTAAATTGTTTCTAGCTCAGTTATCTGTCTTCTTTTCTTATTATTTTAGAGCAATGCCTGTTACTTTTGGAAAATTCTCCAGATAAAACCAATTTACTATCTTAAGATCTAAAACATTAAAAAATTTTTATTTTTAGTTAATTTTTATTGGAGTATAGTTGCTTTACCATCTTGTGGTGGCTTCTACTCTACAGCAAAGTGAATCAGCTGCACATTTACATATATCCCTTCTCTTTTTGATTTCCTTCCCATTTAGGTCACCGCAGAGCATTGAGTAGAGTCTCTAAGCTCTGAAGTGGGTTCTCATTAGTTACCTATTTTGTACATGGTATCAATAGTGTATGTATGTCAACCCCAATCTTCCAATTTGTCCCAGTTCCCCCATCCCCTGGTGTCCATACATTGGTTCTCTATGTGTGTGTGTCTATTTCAGCTTTGCAGATTAGACCACCTATACCATTTTTCTAGATTCCACATGCTTGTGTTAATATATGATATTTTTTCTCTTTCTGACTTACTTTACTCTGTAAGACAGTCTCTAGGTCCATCCATTTCAGTTCAGTTCAGTCATCAGTCATGTCCGACTCTTTGTGACCCCATAGAATGCAACACCCCAGGACTCCCTGTTCATCACCAACTCCTACAGTTTACTCAAACTCTTGTCCATTGAGTTGGTGATGCAATCCAACCATCTCATCCTCTGTCCTCCCCTTCTTCCCCTGCCTTCATTATTTCTCAGCATCAGGGTCTTTTCAAATGAGTCAGCTCGTCACATCAGGTGCCCAAGGTATTGGAGTTTCGGCTTCAACATCAGTCCTTCCAATGAACGCCCAGGACTGAGCTCCGTTAGGATGGATTCGTTGGATCTCCTTGCTGTGCAAGGGACTCTCAAGAGTCTTCTCCAACACCACAGTTCAAAAGCATCAATTCTTCAGTGCTCAACTTTCTTTATAGTTCAACTCTCACATCTATACATGACTACTGGAAAAACCATAGCCTTGAATAGAAGGACCAATGTTGGCAAAGTATTGTCTCTGCTTTTTAATTAGCTGTCTTGGTTGGTCATAACTTTCCTTCCAAGGAGTAAGCATCTTAAAATTTCATGGCTGCAGTCACCATCTGAAGTGATTTCAGAGCACCAAAAAAAATAAATCAGCCACTGCTTCCACTGTTTCCCCATCTATTTGCCAAGTGATGGGACCAGATGCCATGACCTTAGTTTTCTGAATGTTGAGCTTTAAGCCAACATTTTCACTTTCCTCTTTCACTTTCATCAAGAAACTCTTTAGATCTTCCTCGCTTTTTGCTGTAAGGGTGGTGCCATATGCCTGTCTCAGGTTATTGATATTTCTCCCGACAATCTTGATTCCAGCTTGTGCTTCATCCAGCCCAGCGTTTCGCAAAATGTACATATAAGTTAAATAAGCAGGATGACAATATACAGGCTTGACATACTCCTTTTCCTATTTGGAACCAGTCTATTGTTCCATGTCCAGTTCTAACTGTTCTTCCTGACCTGCATACAGGTTTCTCAAGAGGCAGGTCAGGTGGTCTGGTATTCTCATCTCTTTCAGAATTTTCCACAGTTTATTGTGATCCACACAGTCAAAGGCTTTGGATATTCAATAAAGCAGAAATAGATGTTTTTCTGGAACTCTCTTGCTTTTTTGATAATCCAGTGGATGTTGGCAATTTGATGTCTGGTTCCTCTGCCTTTTCTAAATCCAGTTTGAACCTCTGGAAGTTCACAGTTCAGTTATTGCTGAAGCCTGGATTGGATAATTTTGAGCATTACTTTGCTAGCTGTGAGATGAGTGCAATTGTACCATAGTTTGAGCATTCTTTGGCTTTGCCTTCCTTTGGGATTGGAATGAAAACTGACCTTTTCCAGTCCTGTGGCCACTGCTGAGTTTTCCAAATTTGTTGGCATATTGAGTGCAGCACTTTCACAGCATCATCTTTTAGGGTTTGAAATAGTTCAACTGGAATTCCATCACCTCTACTAGTTTTGTTCATAGTGATGCTTCCTAAGGCCCACCTGACTTCACATTACAGGATATCTGGCTCTAAGTGAGTGATCACACCATCATGATTATCTGGGTCATGAAGATGTTTTTTGTACAGTTCTTCTGTGTATTCTTGCCACCTCTTCTTAACATCTTCTGCTTCTGTTTGGTCCATACCATTTCTGTCCTTTATTGAGCCCATCTTTGCATGAAATGTTCCCTTGGCATCTCTAATTATCTTGAAGAGATTTCTAGTCTTTCCCATTCTATTATTTTCCTTTATTTCTTTGCACTGATCACTAAGGAAGGCTTTCTTACCTCTCCTTGTTCTTCTTTGGAACTCTGCAGTCCAATAGGTATCTCTTTCCTTTTCTCCTTTGCTTTTTGCTTCCCTTCTTTACACAGCTATTTGTAAGTCCTCCTCAGATAGCCATTTTGCTTTTCTGCATTTCTTTTTCTTGGGGGTGGTCTTGCTCCCTGTCTCCTGTAAAATGTCATGAACCTCCGTTCATAGTTCATCAGGCACTCTGTCTATCAGATCTAGTCCCTTAAATCTATTTCCTACTTCCACTGTATAATCTTAAGGGGTTTGATTTAGGTCATACCTGAATGGTCTAGTGGTTTTCCTCACTTTGTTCAATTTCAGTCTGAATTTGGCAATAAGGAGTTCATGATCTGAGCCACAGTTAGCTCTGGGTCTTGTTTTTGCTGACTGTATAGAGCTCTCCATCTTTGGCTGTGAAGAATATAATCAATCTGATTTCGGTGTTGACCATCTGGTGATGTCCATGTGTAGAGTCTTCTCTTGTGTTGTTGGAAGAGGGTGGTTGCTATTACTAGTGTGTTCTCTTGGCAAGACTCTGTTAGCCTTTTCCCTGCTTCATTCTGTACTCCAAGGGCAAATTTGCCTGTTAGTCCAGGTGTTTCTTGACTTAGTACTTTTGCATTCTAGTCCCCTATAATGAAAAGCACACCTTTTTGGATGTTAGTTCTAAAAGGTCTTGTAGGTCTTCATAGAATCATTCAACTTCAGCTTCTTCAGCATTACTCGTCACAGCATAGACTTGGATTACTGTGATATTGAATGGTTTGCCTTGGAAACGAACAGAGATCGTTCTGTCGTTTTTGAGATTGCATGCAAGTACTGCATTTTGCACTCTTTTGTTGACTATGATGGCCACTTCATTTCTTCTAAGGGATTCCTGCCCACAGTAGTAGATATAATGGTCATCTGAGTTAAATTCACCCATTCCATTTCATTTTAGTTTGCAGATTCCTGAAATGTCTACATTCAGTCTTGCCATCTCCTGTTTGACCACTTCCAATTTGCCTTGATTCCTGGACCTAACATTCCGGGTTCCTATGCAATATTCTTCTTTACAGCATTGGACCTTGCTTCTATCATCAGTCACATCCACAACTGGGTGTTGCTTTTTCTTTGGCTCCATCCCTTTATTCTTTCTGGAGTTATTTCTCCACTGATCTCCAGTAGCATATTGGGCACCTACCAACCTTGGAAGTTCATCTTTCAGTGTTCTATCTTTTAGCCTTTTCATAGTGTTCATGGAGTTCTCAAGGCAAGAATACGAGATGGTTTGCCATTCCCTTCTCCAGTGGACCACATTTTATCAGAATTCTTCACCATACCTGGCCACCCTGGGTGGCACTACTTGGCATGGTCCATCCACATCTCTACAAATAATCTAATTTTTTTGCTTATTATGGCTAAGTAATTTTCACTTGTGCATATGCACTACATCTCTTTTATCCATTCCTCTGTTGGTGGACATTTAGGTTGCTTCCTTGTCCAGGCTATTGTAAAAAGTGCTTCAGTGACACTGGGGCACAGGTGTCCTCTAGGATTAAGGTTTTCTCAGGGCATATGCTGAGTAGGAGGGTTGGTGGGTAATATGGGTAATTCTGTTTTTAGTCTTGCAGTGGACCTCCATAAGTTTCTCCATAGTGGCTGCACCAATTTATATTCTCAGTGACAGTGCAAGAAGGTTCCTTTTTCTCCACATCCCCTCTAGAATTTATTGTTTGTGGATTTTTTTGGTGGTGGACATTCTGATGAGTATGAGGTGGTAACTCATTGTAGTTTTGATTTACATTTCTCTAATGATTAGTGATGTTGAGCATCTTTTCATGTGTTTGTTGGCCATCTGCCTGTCTTCTTTCAAAAAATGTCTATTTAGGCCTTCCACTCATTTTTTGATTGGATTGTTTGTTTTTATTTTGAAATTGAGGTGCATGACTTGTTTTTATATTTTGGAAGTTAATCCATTCTCAGGTGCTTCATTTGCAAGTGTATTCTGCCATTCTGATGGTTATTTTTTTGTCTTATCTATGGTTTCCTTTGCTATGAAAAAGATTTTAACTTTATGTCTCATGTGTTTATTTTTGTTTTTATTTTTATTACTGTAGAAGGTGGGTCAAAAAAGAACTTTTTGATAAAAGAAACACAATTTACAACCTCCTTTTATGACCTTATTCAAGAGATAATATTCTCTCATTGACTCCTTGCATAGCAAGACTGAAATTTGGGGCCAAAATATCTTTAGTGCATATAAATATTTCACATGATTCACAATTCTAGTCTATTTCTGCTATCACAAGTTTTTTTAAGGGTATAATCCTTTCCTCTTATACCATGAACATAACTTTTTTTCCTGATTGTATTAGTTGTATGCCAGTCATTTAAAAATTGAAATAATACAGTTTTTAAAACAATCACCTGAAGTTTCATTTAAACACAACCAATGTAAATATTTGTCAACATCTGGCATAACTCTGTATACATAGATACGGGGAAATATATATACCATTTTTATGTAATTGGCAATGTTATAAAGTGAATACTACTTTTAAAAATATTTTTTTATTCATTTTTACTTAAGTTCCCATGTTCTTTCTGTTTCTCTATTTACACATTCCCCCTGGCAGGCTACAGTTCAAGGGGTTACAGGGTCAGACACGACTGAGTGATTTTGGGCTTCCTAAATGGTGCTAGTGGTAAAGAACCCACCTGCCAACACAGAAGAGAAAAGAGATGTGAGTTCCATCCCTGGTTTGGGAAGACTCCCTGGAGAAGGGCACTGCAACTCAATCCAGTATACTTGCCTGGAGAATCCCATGGACAGAGGAGCCTAGGGGGCTACAGTCCATAGGGTCACAGAGTTGACACGACTGAAGCAACATAACTTAGCAGCTTCAATGGCCAATATTAAGGAATTTATTGGTATTTTTCTGTATTTTTTATTTTAAATTTCAAGCAAATTTTTACATTTTCAGAATTTATTTTTGCAGACATGAGAGCGCAATGTTTACACTTCAAAATATTTTACTTTTCTCACTTAACAAATATTAGAGGAATCCCTCTGGGATAGTGCAGATAGTTTGACTATTGACTTACATTCATTTTTTTCACTATAAAAGTATTATAAAAAGCAACTTCTACAAATATTCTTATGTTCTGGTGTCTTTTTTTTTAATTTGAGGAGTAATTTATTTTTATACATATTTTATTTTTAAAACTAATTTATTTGGCTGCCTGGTCTTAGTTGCAGCATGTAGGATCTAGTTCCCTATTGTTTTGTTGTTCAGTTGCTGTGTCCAACTCTTTGTGATTCCCATAGACTGTAGCCTGCCGGGATCCTCTGTCCATGGGGTTTCCCAGGCAAGAATACTGGAGCAGGTTACCATTCCCTTCTTCAGGGGATCTTCCCGACCCAAGGATCAAACCCGCATCTCCTGCATGACCAGGGATTAAACCCGGGTCCCCTGCATCGGCAATGGAGTTTCAGCCATTGGACCACCAGGGAAATCCCTTGAGGGGCGTTTTAAAAACACACTTTGCATACAGCATAAATTAACACAACAATATTTTAAATCAGCTATACTCCAATCAATAAAAGGAAAGCCTACACACACTCTCTACTCAGATGAGGACAAGATACAGAGAAACCTCAGGGCTGATACAGACCCTGTTAGACAATTCACATTATCTGCCTAGGCCATGCTTGCAAGATGGGGTAAAGGCAGGCAGGGGCTACATGTAAATGGCTGGTTGATAGAACTAAGGTCTTTGCTCAAGAATTGCAGGGAACTTCCCTGGCAGTCCAGTGTTTGAGACTTCACCTTCCCATGCAGGGGGATGCAGGTTCAATTCCTGGTGAGGGAACTAAGATCCCTCATGCCTCACAGCCCCAAAACCAAATCATAAAGCAGAAACGATACTGTAACAAATTCAATAAAGACTTTAAAAATGGTCCTCATCATGAAAAAAAAAAAAAATCTTGGAAAAAAAAAAAAAAAGAATTAGAGCCCAAAGCAACTTCATCAAGTGAGAGCTGGGCAAACAAATACATTTCCCTCCTCCCTCGATCCACTCCTCTGCAGTGCTCACTACTGGCCAAACCCAACCAGGAACCAGAGGGCCTGGGGAGACCACTGATGCAAACCGCACAGATCAGCCTCCCGGGGTGGGTGGGGTATGCAGCACAGGGTAGGGAGCAGTGAAGAGTGGATTTGGAGTGGAAAAAGAAGCTTTCCAGCCCATTAATTTATTGACTCACTGGAATATTTTTAAGCAGAGGAGTGACTTCGGTAAATTGTATTTCGGAAAAGTTACTCTGGCAGGAGTGTGGGGAAGGACTGAGGGAGGATAACCTCACTTAAATGCAGAGCTGGAAGGGCCACTGCATAGAGCATACAGTAAACAAGAGCCCAGGCTAGACTCCACCAGTGTCTGAAAGAGGCGGGCGTAGACGTGAGACGCTTTGTTGTTGTTTGTTCAGTTTTTTTCACTGAGACAGAATTGGCACATTAACATTACATTACATTAGTTTCAGGTGTACAACATTGTTGTCATTGTTGCTCAGTTGCTCAGTTGTGTCTGACTCTTTGTAATCCCATGGACTATAGCATCCCTGTCCTCCACTTGCTTGCTGCAGCTTGCTTAAGTTCATATTCATTCAGTCAGTGATGATATCTAACCATCTCATCCTCTGCTGCCCGGTCTCCTTTTGCCTTCAATCTTTCCCAGCACCAGGGTCTTTTCCAATGAGTTGGATCTTTGTATTAGGCAGATAAAATATTGGAGCTCCAGATTTAGCACAGTACAACATAATGATTCATTATTTCCACACATTGAGAAATGATCACTATAATAAGTCTAGTTAACATCCATAACCATACATACTTATATTTTTTTTCCTTGTGAGATAAACTTTTTTCTTAATTTAATTAATTTAGTTATTTTTGGCTTCACTGGGTCTTCACTGCTGTGTGTGGGCTTTCTCTAGTTGCAGAGAGAAGGCATTATTCTTCATTTCGGTGTGCAGGCTTCTCTCTCTTTGTGGAACACAGGCTCCAGGGCCCATGAGCTCCAGTACTTGTGGCACATGGGTTTAGCTGCACCACTGCACCTGAAATCTTCCTAGACCAGGAACTGAACCCATGTCAACTGCATTAGCAGGTGGATTCTTAACCAATGGACTATCAGGAAAGTCCAGGAATACCTTTAAGATCTACTCTTTCAGATATGAAGTTTTAGGGAGCTAGAATGGTGAAGGGGATCAAACCTGTGTCCCCTGAATTGGCAGGCAGATTCTCTTTTTTTTTAACTCCGCATTTTACCTTTTATTTTTTTAATATAAATTTATTTATTTTAATTGGAGGCTAATTACTTTACAATACTGTAGTGGTTTTCCCATACATTGACATGAATCTGCCACAGGTGTACATGTGTTCCCTATCCTGAACCCCCCTCCCATGTCTCTCCCCATCCCATCCCTCTGGGTCATCCCAGTGCACCAGCCCTGAGCACCCTGTCTCATGCATCAAACTTGGACTGGTGATTCATTTCACATATGATAATATACATGGTTCAATGCCATTCTCCCAAATCATCCCACCCTCACCCTCTCCCACAGAGTCCAAGACTGTTCTATACATCTGTGTTTCTTTTGCTGTTTCGCATACAGGGTTATTGTTACCATCTTTCTAAATTCCATATATATGCGTTAGTATACTGTATTGGTGTTTTTCTTTCTGACTTACTTCACTCTGTATAATAGGCTCCAGTTTCATCCACCTCATTAGAACTGATTCAAATGTATTATTTTTAATGGCTGAGTAATATTCCATTGTGCATATGTACCATATCTTTTTATCCATTCGTCTGCTGATGGACATCTAGGTTGCTTCCATGTCCTGGCTATTATAAACAGTGCTGCGATGAACATTGGGGTACATGTGTCTCTTTCAATTCTGGTTTCCTTGGTGTGTACGCCCAGCAGTGGGATTGCTGGGTCATATGGGAGTTGTATTTGCAGTTTTTTAAGGAATCTCCACACTGTTCTCCATAGTGGCTGTACTCGTTTGCATTCCCATCAATAGCGTAAGAGGGTTCCCTTTTCTCCACACCCTCTCCAGCATTTATTGTTTGTAGACTTTTCGATAGCAGCCATTCTGACTGGTGTGAAATGGTACCTCTTTGTGGTTTTGATTTGCATTTCTCTGATAATGAGTGATGTTGAGCATCTTTTCATGTGTTTATTTGCCATCTGTGTGTCTTCTTTGGATAAATGTCTATTTAGTTCTTTGGCCCATTTTTTGATTGGGTCATTTATTTTTCTGGAATTGAGCTGCAGGAGTTGCTTGTATATTTTTGAGATTAATTCTTTGTCAGTTGCTTCATTTGCTATTATTTTCTCCCATTCTGAAGGCTGTTTCTTCACCTTGCTCAAAGTTTCCTTTGTTGTGCAAAACTTTTAAGTTTCATTAGGTCCCATTTGTTTATTTTTGCTTTTATTTCCAATACTCTGGGAGGTGGATCATAGAGGATCTGCTGTGATTTATGTCAGAGAGTGTTTTGCCTATGTTTTCCTCTAGGAGTTTTATAATTTCTGGTCTTACATTTAGATCTTTAATCCATTTTGAATTTATTTTTGTGTACAGTGTTAGAAAGTGTTTTAGTTTCATTCTTTTGCAGGTGGTTGACCAGTTTTCCCAGCACCACTTGTTAAAGAGATTGTCTTTTCTCCATTGTATATTCTTGCCTCCTTTGTTAAAGATAAGGTGTCCATAGGTGCATGGATTTATCTCTGGGCTTTCTATTTTGTTCCATTAATCTATATTTCTGTCTTTGTGCCAGCACCATAGTGTCTTGATGACTGTGGCTTTGTAGTAGAGCCTGAAGTTAGGTAGGTTGATTCCTCCAGTTCCATTCTTCTTTTTCAAGATTTCTTTGGCTATTTGAGGTTTTTTTGTATTTCCATACAAATTGTGAAATTATTTGTTCTAGTTCTGTGAAAAATACCCTTGGTAGCTTGGTAGGGATTGCGCTGAATCTATAGATTGCTTTGGGTAGTATACTCATTTTCACTATATCAATTCTTCCAGTCCATGAACATGGTATATTTCTCCAACTATTTGTGTCCTCTTTGATTTCTTTCATCAGTGTTTTATAGTTTTCTGTGTTTAGGTCTTTTGTTTCTTTCGGTAGATATATTCCTAAATCTTTTATTCTTTTTGTTGTAATGGTGAATGAGCTTGTTATCCTTAATTTCTCTTTCTTTTTTCTCATTCTAGCATATAGAAATGCAAGGGATTTCTGTGTGTTGATTTTGTATCTTGCAACTTTACTATATTCATTGATTAGCTCTAGTAATTTTCTGGTGGAGTCTTTAGGGTTTTCTATGTAAAGAATCATGTCATCTACAAACAGTGAGAGTTTTACTTCTTCTTTTCCAATCTGGATTCTTTTTATTTCTTTTTCTGCTCTGATTGCTGTGGTCTAAACTTCCAAAACTATGTTGAATAGTAGTGGTGAGAGTGGGTGCCCTTGTCTTGTTCCTGACTTTAGGGGAAATGTTTTCAATTTTTCACCATTGAGGATAATGTTTGCTGTGGGTTTGTCATATATAGCTTTTATTATGTTGAGGTATGTTCCTTCTATTCCTGCTTTCTGGAGGGTTTTTTTTTTTTTATCATAAATGGATGTTGAATTTTGTCAAAGGAGACCTCTGCATCTATTGAGATAATCATATGGTTTTTATCTTTCAGTTTGTTAACATGGTGTATTACGTTGATTGGTTTGCAGATATTGAAGAATCCTTGCATCCCTGGGATAAAGCCCACTTGGTCATGATGGATTATCTTTTTAATAAGTTGTTGGATTCTGTTTGCTAAAATTTTGTTAAGGATTTTTGCATCTATGTTCATCAGTGATATTGGCCTGTAGTTTTCTTTTTTTGTGGTATCTTTGTCAGGTTTTGGTATTAGGGTGATGGTGGCCTCACAGAATGAGTTTGGAAGTTTATCTTCCTCTGCAATGGAAGGTTTCAGTAGCTCTTTTCTAAATTTTTGGTAGAATTCAGCTGTGAAGCCATCTGGTCCTGGGCTTTTGTTTGCTGGAAGATTTCTGATCACAGTTTCAATTTCTGTGCTTGTGATGGATCTGTTAAGATTTTCTATTTCTTCCTGGTTCAGTTTTGAAAAGTTGTACTTTTCTAAGAATTTGTCCATTTCTTCCAAGTTGTCCATTTATTGGCATATAGTTGCTGATAGTAGTCTCTTATGATCCTTTGTATTTCTGTGTTGTCTATTGTGATCTCTCCATTTTCATTTTTAATTTTGTTGATATGTTTCTTCTCCCTTTGTTTCTTGATGAGTCTGCTAATGGTTTGTCAATTTTACTTATCTTCTCAAAGAACCAGCTTTTGGCTTTATTGATTTTTGCTATGGTTTCTTTTGTTTCTTTTGCATTTATTTCTGCCCTAATTTTTAAGATTTCTTTCCTTCTACTAACCCTGGGGTTCTTCATTTCTTCTTTTTCTTGTTGCTTTAGGTGTAGAGTTAGGTTATTTATTTGAGTTTTTCTTGTTTCTTGAGGTAAGCCTGTATTGCTATTAACCTTCCCCTTAGCACTGCTTTAAAGTGTCCCATAGGTTTTGGGTTGTGTTTTCATTTTCATTTGTTTCTATGCATATTTTGATTTCTTTTTTTATTTCTTCTGTGATTTGTTGGTTATTCAACAGCATGTTGTTCAGCCTCCATATGTTGAAATTTTAATAGCTTTTCTCCTGTAATTGACATCTAATCTTACTGCATTGTGGTCAGAAAAGATGCTTGGAATGATTTCTTTTTTTTTTTTTAATTTACCAAGGCTAGATTTATGGCCCAGGATGTGATCTATCCTGGAGAAAGTTCCATGTGCACTTGAGAAAAAGGTGAAATTAATTGTTTTGGGGTGAAATGTCCTATAGATATCAATTAAGTCTAACTGTTCTATTGTATCATTTAAAGTTTGTGTTTCCATGTTAATTTTCTGTTTAGTTGATCTATCCATTTCTGTGAGTGGGGTATTCAAGTCTCCCACTAATATTGTGTTACTGTTAATTTCCCCTTTCATACTTGTTAGCATTTGCCTTACATATTATGGTGCTCCTATATTGGGTACATATATATTTTTAATTGTATATCTTCTTGGATTGATCCTTTGATCATTATGTAGTGTCCCTCTTTGTCTCTTTTCACTGCCTTTATTTTATCTGATATGAGTATTGCTACTTCTGCTTTCTTTTGGTCTCTATTTGCGTGGAATATCTTTTTCCAGCTCTTCACTTTCAGTCTGTATGTGTCCCTTGTTTCGAGGTGGGTCTCTTGTAGACAACATATATAGGGGTCTTGTTTTTGTATCCATTCAGTCAGTCTTTTTTGGTTGGGGCATTCAACCCATTTACATTTAAGGTAATTATTGATAAGTATGAATCCATTGCCATTTACTTTATTGTTTTGGGTTTGAGTTTATACACCCTTTCTGTGTTTCCTGTCTAGAGAAGATCCTATCGGATCTTGTTGGAGAGCTGGTTTGGTGGTGCTGAATTCTCTCAACTTTTGCTTGTCTGTAAAGCTTTTGATATCTCCTTCATATTTGAATGAGATCCTTACTGGTTACAGTAGTCTGGACTGTAGGTTTTTCTCTTTCATCACTTTAAGCACGTCCTGCCATTCTCTTCTGGCCTGAAGAGTTTCTATTGAAAGATCAGCGTTATCCTTATGGGAGTCCCCTTGTGTGTTATTTATTGTTTTCCCCTTGTTGCTTTTAATATTTGTTTGTTGTGTTTGATTTCATTAATTTGATTAATATGTGTCTTGGGGTGTTTCACCTTGGGTTTATCCTGTTTGGGACTCTGGGTTTCTTGGACTTCTTGAGTATTTCATTCTCCATTTTAGGGAAGTTTTCAACTATTATCTCCTCAAGTATTTTCTCATGGTCTTTCTTTTTGTCTTCTTCTGGGACTCCTATGATTCGAATGTTGGGGTGTTTAACAATGTCCCAGAGATATCTGAGGTTGTCCTCATTTCTTTTAATTCTTTTTTTCTTTTTTCCTCTCTGTTTCATTTATTTATACCATTCTATCTTCTACCTCACTTATCCTATCTTCTGCCTCCATTATTCTACTGTTGGTTCACTCCAGAGTGTTTTTTATCTCATTTATTGCATTATTCATTATATTTTGACTCTTTTTTATTTCTTCTAGATCCTTGTTAAACATTTCTTGCATCTTCTCAGTCCTTGTCTCTGGGCTATTTATCTGTAACTCCATTTTGTTTTCAAGATTTTGTTTCAAGATCTTCACTATCATTATTCTGAATTCTTTATCCAGTAGATTCCCTGTCTCTTCCTCTTTTGTTTGGCTTGGTGGGCATTTATCCTGTTCCTTTACCTGTTGAATATTTCTCTGCCTTTTCATCTTGTTTATATTGCTGTGTTTTGGGTGGCCTTTCTGTATTCTGGCAGTTTGTTGTTCCTCTTTATTGTGGAGGTTCCTCCCTGTGGGTGGGGTTAGATGGGTGGCTTGTCAAGGTTCCTGGTTAGGGAAGCTTGTGTCGGTGTTCTGGTGGGTGGAGTTGGATTTCTTCTCTCTGGAGTGCAATGAAATGTCCAGTAGTGAGTTTTGAGATGTCATTGGGTTTGGTGTGACTTTGGGCAGCGTGTATATTGAAGCTCAGGGCTATATTCCTGTGTTGCTGGAGGATTTGCATAGTATGTCTTGCTCTGGAACTTGTTGACCCTTGGGTGGTGCTTGGTTTCAGTGTAGGTATGGAGGCTTTTGATGAGCTGTTTTTGATTAATGTTCCCTGGAGTCAGGAGTTCTCTGGTGTTCTCAGGTTTTGGACTTGGGCCTCCTGCCTCTGGTTTTCAGTCTTATTCTTATAGTAGCCTCAAGACGTCTCCATCTATACAGCACCAATGATAAAACATCTAGGTTAATGATGAAAACTTTCTCCACACTGAGAGACACCCAGAGAGGTACACAGAAGAGCAAGCTAGCCAATAATCACTTCCCTATGTGCTCTCCACAGTCTGGACCCCTCAGAGATGTTCACAGAGTTACACAGAGAAGAGAAGATGGAGGAAGGAGACAGAGGTGGCCAGGGGGATAAAAGGAGGACTCAAAAGGAAAGAGACAGATCCTGCCAGTAATCAGTTCCATATCTGTTCTCCACAGCCCAGAACACACAAAGAGATTCACAGAGTTGGGTAGAGAAGAGAAGGGGGAGGGAGGAGATAGAGGCGACCTGGTGGAGAAAAAGGAGAGTCAAAAGGGGGAGAGAGCAATCAAGCCAGTAATCTCACTCCCAAGTAAAAATGGGTACTGAAGATTGGGTTCTTAAAGGTACAAAATTGATAACAAATACCAAAAAGCAAAGATTAAAAATCTAGAGTAGATATTAGATTCTCAAAAATACAATATTAAAAAGACAAAGCAAAGTCACAAAAATTATAAAATATATATATGAAATTTGCTTTAAAAGTAGGGTCTTTTTTTTGCAAGGTAATAGTAGGTTATAAAAATGAAAATTAAAGGTGTAAATGAGGACTTAAAAATAAAAAAAAAAATTTAAATTAAAAAAAATGATAATAGTAAAAATATATCTAGGACTTTCTCTGGAGCTGTTGCGGACAGTGTGGGGTCAGTTCATTTTCAGATAGTTCCTTGATCCGGCTTATACTTCTCAAGATCTATAGGCCCCTTCCTATGTAGTCGGTGCTAACTACAGGGTTTTAATCCATTGCACCTCTCACTTCCAAAGCGGTTTCCTGTCTTTATTTTAGCTTCTTCTGTTTGCTGGTCTCTTCAGTGTCTAATTTCTGCCCTGACAGAAGGGGGCGTGGTGGTCACTTTTTATAGGCTCACTTGTTCAGTCGTGCTGTGGGGAGGGAGGAACTCTGCAAACAAACATCACTGGCGTGTGCGTGAGCACTGGGAGTGCTCACAGTGATTCAGCCACACTGGGTTTGCCCCCGCTCACTGCGTGTGTGCTTTCACGGTCTACACTGCCCAGGCTCTAGGTCTCTCTGCCGGGAACTGTCTGTGGCGGGCCCTGGGTTGTGTGCACTTCCCAGGTCTAAGCCGCTCAGGTTCAGGTTCTCGGGTTCTCCACAAAGGCGCAGGTTCGGTTGGGCCTGCGTTTTGTGCCCATCCCAGGTCCGAGCAGCTCAGGTGACCAGGTGCTTGGTGAGTGCAGTAGCCCCCAGTTTGAGGGTGCATCTTATCACCCAATCGAGCGCTCCCCAGTTTGAGGGTGCATCTTATCACCCAAACGAGCGCTCCCCGTCCCAGCGCTCATTTTCTGGGTGTACAGTGGCCGCGCCTTTCCAGATGTGTTATGTGTCTCTTCTGGGGAGCTGATCTCTGGCTGTGACCCTCCCGGAGGATGCCAACTGTCCAGAATCCCAAGAAGCCTTGGCTAACAACGAAGCCTGCTTGCAGTTTGGTAGAGGATGCCTCTCTGGGGCAGTGATTACCCTCTTCTGGCTCTGGCTGCCCTTGCCTGCCTGTCTCCGGCAGGGGATGGGTGGGTCTGCAGCCGGCTATTTCTGCTCAGCCCTTTGTTATACTGTGAGCGGGCCTGGCCATGTCTTAGGTTAGGGCTTTTTGTGGGGTAGCTATCCCACAGTCTGGATTGTTATCTCAAGTTAGTTCCCTCAGATTGCCCTTGGGGCATTCAGGCCCGGTCCTTACCCTAAGCAATGCAGCCCGCACCTCTCTGTCCTGCACTAGCTTGCTAGTGGCAGATGCGAGCGCCTGGGCTGCTTCTCCACTGGGAGTTGCCATTAGGCACGTAATCTGTGGGTTTTAATTATTTATTTATTTATTTATTTTTCCTCCCGGTTATGTTGCCCTCTGAGATTCCAAGACTTGCCACAGACCCGCCGGTGAGAGTGTTTCCTGGTGTTTGGAAACTTCTCTCTTTTTTAAGACTCCCTTCCTGGGACGGATCTCCATGTTACCTCTTTCGTCTCTCTTTTATCTTTTATATTTTGTCCTACCTCCTTTTGAAGACAATGGACTGCCTTTCTGGGTGCCTGATGTCCTCTGCCAACATTCAGAAATTGTTTTGTGGAATTTGCTCTGCGTTCAAATCTTTCGATGAATTTGTGGGAGAGAAAGTGGTCTCCCCATCCTATTCCCCTGCCACCTTAGGACCACTCCCTAGTGTCTTTACTTTGATAGCATCTCAAGAGTATACTGCTGCATTATAGGGAATGTGCATTTTCAAAACATATACTATATGAATATTTTCATGAAGAAAACTACAATATTTCACATTCCCAGGGCAATATTTGTAAATTCCCTTTTTCATATTTCCACTGGCAATGACTGGTGGGGTTTTGATAGCAATGTGTTCCACTTTTTGCATGATGTTATTCAGGGACCCAATTTCATTTTCATTCCATAGGAATCAGTAAAACTCCCTGGACTATTTATTGAAAATCTTCCAATGACCACTGATATTCAGGGAAACTTTGGTTTTATCTCAGCTGTCCACATGCATCTGTTTTTGGACTTGATCTTTTGTTCTATTTGTCTACATCAGTTTCTATATTATATAATGACATACTGCTTTAGCTTCAGTAAACTGTGGTATCTGACAGAACAAGTCCTCATACTTAGTGATATTATGGACCAATCTTTATTTTTTTCCATATAAATTTTAGTATTAGTTTGTCAATTCCAATAAAAAAAAGAGCAGTTTGTATTTTCATTGAAATTGCATGAAATATAAATCAATTTGGGTAAAACAGGCCTTTCAAGATAATAAAGTTAGTAAGACTATAAATATTATATGTCTCTCTATTTATTTAAAATGTTTAAAAATATCTCTCAATAGTGTTTATATGCTTTGCTATTAAGTTCTTCTGTATATTTTTGATAGATTTATTACTAAATAGTATTTGCTTTATTATAAATTTTATGGGTTTATTTTCATGGTCCACATTTTACTTATAATGTTGTAAAAGATTCTTTGTATTCTTCATGGATGGGATTTGTTGAATGTTTTGCCTTTGAGGATTGTTTCTTTCATCAATTTTAGTTCCTGAAACCCTGGTTCTATTCCTGGGTCGGGAAGATCCACTGGAGAAGGGATAGGCTACCTATTCCAGTATTCTTGGGCTTTCCTTGTAGCTCAGTTGTTAAAGAATCCGCCTGCAATGTGGGAGACCTGGGTTCAATCCCTGGGTTGGGAAGATCCTCTGGAGAAGGGAAAGGCTACCCACTCCAGTATTCTGGCCTGGAGAATTCCATGAACAGAGGAGCCTGGTAGGCTACAGTCCATGGGGTTACACAAAGAGTCGGATTTGACTAGGTGACTTCACTTTCACTTTCTTTCAGACAAAATGTCTTAAAATGTTGTCTCTCACCGTTTACTGTATGACTGTCTATTTTTTCCAGGATTTCCATGCAATCATTTATTTATTTAAATAATTGGACAATTATTTTATATTCATTATCTGATTTTAATGTGCCTGTAGGCAAAAGACAGATTCCTGTGTTACATATGTTACTGAACTTGTGCTTTTAAAAAATTATTTCTGACTTCTGAATGTTTCCTAACTTTCCAGTCATCTCTGCTGTGACCTGAAATAATGTTTTTAGAATCACTTAATGTGACATTTTAAATTGCTCATTTCAGACTGATTTCTCTGGACATCTAGTCCACAAAAATGTTTGAGAAGGCCAAAACCTTTAAACACTGATCATGGATTTTAATTAAAAAAAAAAAACAACTTCATGCTTAAATGCCAGAGTCCATCCTTTCTTCCTTTTTCCTTTTATATCTTTTCTGTACATTTTGTATTATTCAGATTGAGATACATCTCCTATAATTTTATTTTCTAGAACCTTGCCATTTTAGATAATCTTCTTGTTTTAACTCTAGAAATCTGGTTCCTAGATTCTCCTAAGAGCATTTTGAACCCTTTAACAGTCTATGACTCTGTGCTATGTAGAATGCAGACAGGTCTCCTAAGGTCTCATGAGAAGCAATTCCATAGGCTGTGTTATAGGCAACAGTCTGTAGTCCTTTGAGCTCCCAATATACAATTTCCAGTATATTTCCTCTCTTATGAAACACCAAGAGCAAGCCCTCTGCTCCCAAAATTCTTCATGGCAATTGGTGAGAATTCATTCCTCCCATGTAGCTTCACCAAAGCTCCTCCCAAGCAAGAGGAATTTAATACATTCTGCCTTTTCTGTGTGCACAGGTCTTGAAGGATAGTTTGCCTTGTTTGGAGCTGGTCTTGAGTTATCAGAATCAATTGGAGGAAATACTCCAGGAGCTTTTTTGTTTGTCCTGGGACATATTGTTAAAATGTCTTCCAGTCTGCCCACCAATGCGTAGGAAAAGAAGTCAGATTTAAAATGATAAAGGCATCAGACACATGCATTTAGACTGATGACATTTTGGAACCTCTCACTGAGTTATTTAGCAGATTAATTATTAAATACCCTCCAAACTCAAAC
The DNA here is from genome assembly GCF_023699985.2 of Odocoileus virginianus. Classification (NCBI taxonomy): domain Eukaryota; kingdom Metazoa; phylum Chordata; class Mammalia; order Artiodactyla; family Cervidae; genus Odocoileus; species Odocoileus virginianus. Next base: position 32,521,231 of record NC_069675.1, on the reverse strand, counting down.
AGTTACTTTAGTCTCTTATTAAAAAGCCTCTTGTAAAACTAAAACTAAAATAAAATAAAATCATTACTTCTTTTTAAGATTTTAATGTTCTTAACTACTTGGTTGAAAATTATTCTGCTCATGCTCATCTACCTGTTTTTCCTAATTGCTTTTCTCTTTAAAAAACTTGTATCACTGAGTTTGAAGAAAATAATGAAATTATTGCTTTTTATGGGATACTGACCTGCACTTTCACCCTTCATTCTCTTTCTGCTCACCTTAGCTCATCCTTGTGTGACTGAGACAGCTTTGAGTTCAATCACAGCTGTGTTTATCATTGTAATTATGAGTTTAAGTCATGAGGAAAGAAATTAAGTTTAGCTGAAGTAGTTAGATTCCTCTTAAAAAGATTATATCAGAAAATGTCTTTAGAAATATGAGAAGGGCAACTGAAAAACTGAAGGAAACAAGGTACAATGTCTAAATTTCAAACCTCTCTGATAAGACACTAGAGTACAATAGTTTAAAGTATCAAGCCACGTTGTCTAGAAGCCAATCTGTTTTGCCATTTACTAGCTTTGTGACCTAGAATGAATTACAGTCTGCCCTACTCCCTATAGGTTTCACATCCCAGGTTTTAACCAAATGCAGATCTAATTTTGATTCATGGTTGGTAGAACTTGTTTATGTGAAATCTAAGGATAAGGAGGGCTTAGTGTATTTAACTTTCACTGCTTCAGTAAAATAACTTTTACCTATCTCATAGGGTTGCCGAGGATTATATGCAAATTAACTATAGAAATATAAATATTGTTAGTAATTGAGCTTCTACTGAAATGAGTCTAAGAATACACTAAAGAAAATAAAACAAGTAAATGTAAGGAATCATGTGAAGTTAGGCACATACTGACAACATAATATACTAGTATGAGAACTTGGACAGGAAAGTCTATAACTTCTCTGGTCCTCAATTATTTTTATGTAATATAACGATAGACTAAATTTTCACATATTAGGTTATGGGGAAGCCATTCTGGGCTTATGCATAACTTGGCCTGTACTCTATGTGAACTAGAATAACCTGTCACACGGCCTGTCAGACATGCATTGTACGTATGCTCTAGCAAAGAAAAGAACTCATGTACCAGATTGTTTAGAATGTCTAATTTGAAGATAGGGATAAAAGACCCCTACCCATGATGCTGATGCTAGTACTCCTTTGAAGAAAAGCTTCCCTTTCCAGACACCAAGGTCATTTTGACTCACTCTATGTGTGCTAATCTGTCTCTTTTGAAACCATAAAGGAATATACCTCTGTCACGTTTGATCTTTGTTCTCTTATGGCAATATATAAAACTGTGCTAAAAACCATGCTTTCCAGGAGCACATTCTTTCTCGAGGGGGACTGCACTCCTAGGCTATAGTTCTAGTTTGACTTGAATAAAACTCTTTCCTACCCCTATTATAGACTGGTTACTGATTATTTGCATTGACAACAAGAATAAGAATATCACCCTTCTTGGAATGTTTTCAGCATTAGAAACCACAAATGTAGTGCTAATGGTCTGCAATGTAGTATAAAATTGCTGTTTAATGAGTGATTATTCTAATTCTAATTGTTTATTACTGTTGTTAATTGACTGGGTAAAGATATATCTAATGATAGCTCTTACTGCAATCTCATCCCATGGAAGTGAATCACACAGAATAGGGAAAAGGTGGACTTTCATAATTTCTAAGATGAAATGAAGACTTCTTTTTTAAAACTGTTTATTTAAAATAAGATAGTGGTATACCCTCAATACTTTTCCTTTTTTTCTTAGAAATGAAGTGAAGAAGGGAGGATAGGAGGGAAGGAAAAGGAAGGAAGGAAGGAAGGAAAAAAGGGGTAAAAAAGGGAAGGAAAGAAAGAGAAAGAGGAAAGGAAGGAAAGAAAGCATCTAATGATGTTCATTGCACCATTTTTTGCAATAGCAAGAATTGGAAACCTCTGAAATATCTACCAATAGTGAATTGGAAATTAGTTACATATATGATGGTGCGTGATGAATACATAGCTTTATTTTTATACTGTGACTGAAGACATGGTATTAGCCTCGTATTAATAATTAGAATGTCTAGAACCAGTTAAAGTTTGATTTGAATTGAATCCTGTAGTCTTGTGGGTTTCCCAGGTGGCTCTAGTGGTAAAGAACCTGCCTGCCAATACAGGAGCCATAAGAGATATGGGTTCAATTCCTGGATCAGGAGGATCCCCTTGAGGACGGCATGACAACCCACTCCAGTATTCTTGCCTGGAGAATCCCATGGACAGAGGAGCCTGGTGGGCTATGATCCATAGAGTCTTGGAGAATTGGACACAACCGAAGTGACTGAGCATGCACACATGTTGTAGTCCTGTGTTGGGAAAAATGGAACATTGGGGGTGCCTTCCCCTTCTGACTCCCTATTTGCTGGCTCTCCTAGGAAACTTTCACAAGCACTTGGATCTCTTGATGTAGCAAAGGCATTGTTATTTTAGGTCTTGTTTTGAAGCAACTTTCTTAGGCATTAGGCATCTGAAGATACATGTCTAACCTCTGTATACTTTAGCTTTCTTTAGCATAGATCTTACCATTCATCTGTATTTCCCACCCTCAAGAACTATATTTCAAAGCTTTTCAAGTGGTTTGAAGTGGACCTGTGGTTTCTTAACCCCGGAGTCACTGACATTTTGGCTGGATAACTCTTTGTTAGAGGCTGTCCTTTACCTTGTAGGGTGGTTAGAAGTATAACTGGCTTTTACCCACTAGCTTCCAGTAACATATCCTCAGTGTGATCACCCAAAATGTCTCCAAGAGGGATAAAATTATCCTTAAAATCAGAATCATTATGTAAGAAGGTAACATCCTGATGTGGCCACATGAAGACAATTCAGTGAGATTCTCTAGAATAGCAAATCTCCCTAAATAAATCTTTATCACACTCTTCTAATCTCATGATCATTTTATCTCTTCCATGTAGGGAGAGATTTAAGGATCATGAGAAAGACTTGTCTAATTACTACTTAAATTCTGGTGTGCTTCACACTTATTCATGTACTATGTTTTTAGTAGAAACAGGAAGAATCTAACGTTCTGGATTATATATAATATAGTCATGTTTATATATAGCTCTTTGTACTATATGCCTTTAATATTTTCTGAAAATAATGAAGTAGATTTATGTTTACTAACATGGTAAGGTATACAAGACATATTTTTAAGTGAAAAATAATCATAATTTAAACATTCACTGTATGTTCCACTTTAAAAACATAATAATCTATTGCTTTAAAGGAGTGTGTTATTTTTAAAGAAATGTTTTGTCTATGTGTATCTCTACAAACATACACATATATATGTATGTATATATACATAAGACTTGGAGACATATAAAATAATTGCAGTTTTTACAATGCTGCCATTGTTGCTATTAATATGAATAACAGTAAAGTTGTGTTGTAGGGCAGCTTAACATTCACCGTAGTGTAATTACTAAGTAAGTAAGTAAGTGTTAGTCGCTCAGTCGTGCCCGACTCTTTGCGACCCCATGGACCGCAGCCCACCAGGCTCCTCTGTCCATGAGATTTTCCAGGCAAGGATACTGGAGTGGGTTGCCATTTCCTTCTCCAGGGAATCTTCCCAACCCAGGGATCAAACCGGGGTCTCGTGCATTGCAGGCATATTCTTTACCGACTGAGCCGCAAGGGAAGTCCGTGTAATTACTAATGCCATTTTAAAATAAACATTGAAGTATAGTAATTTACCACCTGAAAACTAAAAAAAATCTCCAAAATTAATTTTAAAAAATCATGTAGGTAACTTTTATTTCCTAGATTTAAAAATCATAAGGGAAATGGAGAAATGTTTTGGGCTGAAGTTTAAACCTAAAACAAAGAAAGAAGAATAACATCATTGATATCAAACAGGAGGAGGGCATGTCATGATTTCCAATTATGTTCCAGTAACTTGTTGAAATTGTTTAAAATTAAGTAATATGTTACCTTTTTAAACTCAGTGTTTATACATTTTTCAATAACCCTCCTCCACCTCATTAATTAAGTCTATGTCTTTATTAAGCTTTTAATTAAGTTTTTCTTTGACATTTGGCACACATAGTCTGTCCACCTGTTTGCATTTGCCCTGATTTCTGGCCTGCGCCACAACATAAGGAATCAGTAGATGTCATTCTGCCAAATGTCAGTTTTTAAGTGTGGAAAGCTTGTTAAATTGTTATCTGCCAATTTTCTTGCTCCCAGTGAACTTGATCTCATTTTGCCTCTTTAAGTTTGTTTGTTTATTCCTGCTAAAGTCTCTGCAGACCTTCTGGTAAAGAGTTGGTCACTCCTCTTTCTCCTTCTCCATACTCACTGGGCTTGCGCATAATTCTATAAAATACTCATAATGATATCTCTTTTACTAGTCAGTGAACTCCTTGAGAGGGAGAACTTGGGGATACCTAAAGTCAGAGTTGATAGTTTTAGGACATTATGGATTTAAGACTGTTCTATGAACTTCAGCATCTGGAAAGATAAATATAAGACTCTACTCTTTTTCATTAACATGATGAAACTTTAGTTCATCTGCCTTTACTTTCGTCTTTTCCATAACCAACTCACTTTCTCTGGTTGCTTGTCTCTGCTGTCTCAATATTTCTTCTACATGGTGATTATGACTTTTCTGGTTCTTTAAAATCATTTTTATCTCCCGTGGTTAATTTCCTACTTCAAATTCCTAGAAGAGAAATACTCATTAGTCTCTTTTGTTACTGTTAGTGTCATTTTGTAGCATCAGTCACAGGTCTTTGTAGTGCCCCTAGATGATTTACTTTGCATCAAATGACTCCCTTTGACCTAATTGTAGTGCTTAGGAAGGGAAAATACTAGAATATACTTCCTAAGAATATATACTAGAAACCACTGCTTCCTAGGGAAGCACTGATTATTTCTTTTCCAGCTTCCTTAAGAAGGTAAAAAAGGTTTTTCAGGCAAAGACTGAAAACTCCAATAAAATGACTTGCTGAATACTGCTAATACAAGCATTCTTCCAAGATCACATGTTAGTCTTAATAGGTTATTTTCAATTTCTAGTCTTCAAAACAAAGTTGACCTTTATGAATCTCATGAAGCCCAATGAGAAGTCCCATTTTATTTCTTTGTATTCCATCTCTGACTCTAGGACAGCTATTCAATCAAATGCATTTCTTTAGGTTTTAGATGTTTCAGCTCCTGTTGTCAGCAATGATGATTCATAGAGAAGGAATTAAACAAAATGGAGTCTTGTTGTAAATGCACACAAAAAATCAATATTGCCAAATAGAAGAGAAGAAATCAATAGAGAAAGGCATGTTATTGTCAAACTTCTAAAAGGATTTTGCCAACAATGGAAAGTAGGCAGAATTCTGTAAAAATATATTAGCTGTGCTCTTCTTTAGTATAACAGACTAAAATAGTATAAAAAGTAGACAGCAAACAACAATCCCCCCAAAAAAATCATGACTATATATAGAGATTGAAGTAAAACAAATGCAAACTAAACCAACCAGAATGTGGTTATTTAAACAATACTTCTTAGAAATTAATATTGCTCTGAAAGTAGACTAGTTTGTTGTTGTTGTTGGAGTGAAATATATATGTAACTATATAATTTTAGTTTTTGATCCCTGGGAAAATGAGCAATTGTATACAGATATCTTATATCCTTTTCTTCAATGAAAAATTCTATAAGTCAAGATGTCTTTGCATAGGCTAAGAAGTCATAATGACTTTTAATAGATCCAGGCCCTCCAGGAAGAAGCTGATCTGTTTCACCAACACAAGATGACAGTTTCATGAATGATAGTTTTCTTTATTAATTAAAACAAATTATATTTGCATAAAGAAGAAAAATGGATAAACATTCAGCATCATAAAGATGAATCTGTCTTGGTATTTATCTCATAAGTAAAATTTTTGAAATTCTATGAGATCAAATATTAATATTTACTAAGGTAAACTATCTATTGCTTATATACAACAGAAGACTTTACATTTAATTCCTAATACTGATTATCATTAATAGTGTTTTCTATTTTTCAAAGAAATTTTGAAAACAAACTTGTTTTAGCCTCACAGAAATCTTGTGATTGATAAAAATAGAGATATACTAGGCCTGTTTTATGAATGGGGAAATGATGATGAAGAAAATATTAAATGGCTTAACCTAAGTTACAAAGCAAATCAGAAATTGAAATGTCAAATACTAATTCTCCTAGATGTGCTTTTCTTGCTCATCCAGACATACTCTCTGTAGTAGGAACGATTGTCCTACTTGCATGTAGAATAATAAAAGAAATTATATTTAGAAATAAAACCCATTTCTGCAATGATATCTACACTAACATATATTTGCAGTATGATCTGAGGCAATATTTAGGTCAACATATGGGAATACAGATCAATATGTTTCTAAAATTTCAGAAGATAACCGAAAATATACTGTCTTAACTTTTAGTAGACTAGACTAATCGGGTACCATAGATTGGTAGGAATAATTGTATTAAAAGCAAACATTTACAACACATTTACCATGAGCCTAATACTGTGGTGTCTGATCCTATGAGTAAATTATTCATCACATGTAAATTTACAGTTGAAGAAACTGAGTTATGAAGACATAAGTGATTTGCTCCAGACAAGAGCTAGTTTATATTTTCAGCAGAAAATGAGTATAAAAAGTGGTATTCTGTTTATTATTAAAGACAGATTGCCCATGAATTGATCTGAATTGTTTGCCAGAAAATAGTATTAAGCCAAACTTTGAATAGTTTTTGTCATTCTATATGATGGACGGGAAGACTTTGAGACACTAAAGCAGTGAGCTATACTGAAGATGATCCTTTATGTTTTGTTCATAGACCTTTTATGAACCATGAAAAATTATGGCTGGCATCACTAACCTAAAAAGAATCATAGAGTTAACTTCTGAAATTTGATTAAATATATATATACATATATATATGTATATATATAAGTGCTCAGCAGAACTGATTTTACAAAAGTTGCTAATTATCTTAGAACATTCTCTAACACCATACAGAAATAAACTCAAGATGAATTAAAGTCCTATATATAAGATGGAATACTGTAAAACTCCTAGAGGAAAACATAGGCAGAACACTCTTTGACATAAATCACAGCAATAGTTTTTTGGGTCCCTCTCCTAACATAAAGGTAATAAAAACAAAAGTAAATAAATGGGACCTAGTGAAACATAAAAGTTTTAGAAAGGAAATTATAAACAAAATAAAAAGACAACCCACTACTATGTAAAAAATAGACAACTAATGAGAACCTATTACATAGCACAGGGAACTTTACTGAATGCTCTTGGTGACCTAAATGAACAGGAAATCTGAAAAAGAGGGGATGTATGTATATGTATGGGCTTCCCTTGTGGCTCAGCTGGTAAAGAATCCACCTGTAATGCAGGAGACCTGGGTTCGATCCCTGGGTTGGGAAGATCCCCTGGAGAGTTCCACAGACTGTATAGTCCATGGGATCGCAAATAGTCCCACACGACTGAGCGACTTTCACTTTCATATGTATAATTGATTCATTTTGTTGGATAGCAGAAACTAACACAACATTGCAAAGTAACTATACTCCAATAAAAATAAAATTTAAAAATAAAAGATGTATATTGAGTATTAAAATAAAACAAAACTTAAAAGCTTTGCACTGCTAAGGAAACCATCAGCAAAAAACAAGAAAAAAAGAAATACTGAATGGGAGAAAATATTTGCAAATTATATGCCTGATAAGGGATTAATAGCCAGCATATTTAAACAACTCATACAACTCAACATCAAAAAAAATTTTTTTAAATGAGCGGAAGAATGTCACAGATATTTTTTCAGAGAGGAAATGCAAATCACTTATAGGCATATGAAAAGTTGCCCATCCTCACTAATCATCAGGAAAATGCAAATCAAAACTACAAAAACACAATGATATATGACCTCACATTTATCACAATGTTTATTATTAAAAAGGAACACACACACACACATATATAGGGAAGCATATAAAGAATAGGCAACCCTGGTACACTGTGGGTGGAAATGCAATTTGGTGCAGCTACTTTGAAAAACAATATGGAGATTTCTCAAAAAACTAAAAATAGAATTGCCATATGACCTAGAAATTCCACTCTTGGTATATTAAAAAAAAAAATTGAAAAAGATACACACACCTCAGTGCTCATAGCAGCATTATTTACAATGTCCAAGACATGGAGATGGCAGGAATCACTACAATATTGTGAAGTGATTAGCCTCCAACTAATGAAAATAAATGGAAAAAAAAAAAAACTGAAAAAAAAAAAGACATGGAGACAACCTAAGGGTCTGTGAACAGATAAATGGGTAAAGAAGCTGTGGTATATATGTATATACACATATATATGTATGTATATATACATATATAAAATATACACACACATATAGAATACTACTCAGTCATAAAAATTAATAAAATGTTGCTATCTTTGGCAATATGGATGGACTTGGAGGGCGTTATGCTAAGTTAAATAAATCAGACAGAGAAAGATAAACACTGTGTGATATAGCTTATATGTGGAAACTAAGAAATGCAACAAACTGATGAATGAAACATGAAAGAAGCAGATTCACAAATACAAAAAAATAAATAATAATGGGTAGTTGAGGGAAGGGTCAAAATAGGGATGAGCGAATGGGAAGTACACACTATTGAGAGTAAGATGGGTTCCAGGAAGTGCTATAAGACACACAGAATATAGCCAATATTTTGTAGTAAGTCCAAATTGAAGGTAACCTTTAAAAATTGTAGAAAGCTTTTTTCTCTCAAAAATAAAAATTAAAACATAATAAAGTCTCAGGAGAATTGGTTTTACAAAACTTGCTAATCATCTTAGAGAAGTGTTACTTGTTATACTAAATAAGTAAACCTCAGAATTAAAATAATAGTTCAGCTGCACACAGTGTTTAAGTAAAGATCATTCAGTTTTCAGAATATTTATTGGAAAAATAGCTTATAACTAACAATATGATTTTTATAGCAGCAAAATAGGGTAGCAAATTAAAGTTCTCTTTTAAATATAGAGACTGAATAAATAGCAATTTTGATAGTGAAATCAATTCACACAGTGTAAAATCTGTATATGGGCAATTGAATCATTGAGAAAATGTCCCCCCCTCCAGTAAATATTATTAACTAGAAAAACAAATGTACAAATAAACCTACACTAAATCTCAAATAACTAATCTTTCACAGGTTTGGTTATAGGTTTATATATTCCATGGCTGGACAGTCTCTAAATTTGTAAAAATTTATTGGAATATAATATTTAATTGCTAGATTGAAACTTAAAGACTGTTTCCACTGCCTTTAATACAAAGTGATGCATAAAATTGATTTTAATGTTCATATTGAAATAACTGTAACAATGCAAGATGAAAGATTTATATAAATGCAAATTACTTTCCTAGATAACTGAAATATGACCTGTTAGGTATTACTTGAGTTTCAATATCTTTTATTGCAACTATCCATTAGTACTTGGGCTTCCCTGGTGGCTCAGTGGTAAACAATTCACCTGCCAATGCAGGAGATGCAAGTTTAATCCCTGAGTCAGGATGATCCCCTAGAGAAGAAAGTGGCAACCGACTGCAGTATTCTTACTGGGAAATACCACTGGACAGAGGAGTCTGGCAAGCTACAGTCCAAGGGGTCGCAAGAGTCAGACACAACTTAGTGACTGAGCAACAGAGTACTAATATCTGTATGTGAATCACTGGCTGTGTTTTGTCTAGTACAATATCCTTTAGAGAACAATGTTTTCAACTTGCCACCTTGCCATTTGCCCGAATCCCCATTTCCATAATTTCAGTGTGTGTGTGCTCAGTCATATCCGACTCTTGTGACCTCATGAACTGTAGCCCGCCAGGCTCTTCTGTTCATGGAATTTCCCAGGTGAGAATACTGGAGTGGCTTGACATGCCCTTCTCCAGGGGATCTTCCCAACCAAGGGTAGAATGCGGGGCTCCTGCATTGCAGGCAGGTGCCTAACCATCTGAGTCACCAGGGAACCCAGATACTGTTTGGCAAATAAAAGTATATAATTAATAAATCATGGTGCCCTATCTAAAGGACTTAAGTAAAATCTCAAAAACTTGAGAGGTAGGTGGAACTGAGGTTTAAGTTCTTAAGTTAATCATTTGTTTTGTATAAATACTGGCTTTGCACTGCTTTTATGGGAAACTTTAATGCCATATTTATATCTATTTTTATCCAATTATGAACTACAGGAATTATTACAGAAAAGAAATTCTTATAAGTATTAATTCATTTTGTTTGAGGAAATCATTTGATTTGATTTGAATTACTACATCAGCAGAGATATTCTTGAATTAGAAAACCATTCAATATCTCTTTCATCTACCTAGACTGAATGGCCTAACATTCATTATTTTTTAAAAGGCACTCAAATCAATTAGAAGCCATTGGTGTATTTGGAGTTATATCCCCCCTCAGAGAGTCGCTTAATGATTGACAAGAATATACTGAATAAGAATTGTTCCCTAGGAATAGACTAGGAGTATGACAGTTGACATATTTATATTTTGGTGGCTTAAATAAATCTTTCTTGTTTGATTGCATTATAAGAAGAGAGATATTATTTCATGGCTCGTGGATAGAACTGAGTTGTTTAGAGTTTTCATTGTATTTAGATATATAAAATAAAGTTTAAAAATAGCCTTCAAAAGTAAAGAGAGTAGAGTTTGTGTTCTAAAGAATGCAAATATGAATAAAACAATATCCTTGCCTTTTTAGGATTGGTCTACCTAATGAGAATTTTTGTGTAAAAAATAAAAATTCTAAGAAATGACTCAGGGCAGGAATAGTACTGATTAATTTTGACTGGCAGAAAATTAAAAACTTATTTGCTACCTTCTAATATGTAGTGAAGTGAAGTGAAGTCGCTCAGTCGTGTCCGACTCTTTGCGACTCCATGGACTGTAGCCTACCAGGATCCTCAGTCCATGGGATTTTCCAGGCAAGAATACTGGAGTGGGTTGCCATTTCCTTCCTTCTCTAATATGTAAGTCACCATTTATTCAAATGATATTTATCAACAATCTGTTATGTATCACAATCTGATTAAGGCATTAGGATAAAACAGTGGAAATAAAAATCTCCAGTTCTCATGGAATATTATATGAAATACACAAGATGTGATTAAATATGTTGTATAACAATAATAAAATAATGACTATTATGTTACTTATATATCTGAAACTGATCTAAAATATCATATATATAAAATTATTTAATTCTCATGCCAATACTATCAGTTGATTACTAATATTATTTCTATTTTATAACTATGAATTTCATTGTTCTGCTATGTAATTTGCTCAAAGTCACAAAGTATTAAATAATGGAGCTAGTGCTATCAGTTTGCATCCGAAGATGAAGAAGCTCTATATAGTCAACAAAAATAAGACCTGGAGCATATTGTGGCTCAGATCATCAGCTCTTTCTAGCAAAATTAAACTAAAGAAAGTAGGTAAAACCAGGAGGCCATTCAGCTATGACCTATATCAAATTCCTTATGATTATACAGTAAAAGTGACAAATAGTTTTAAGGAATTAGATTTCATAGACAGTGCCTGAGGAACTATGGAAAGAAGTTTGTAACATTGTACAGGAGACAGTGAACAAAACCATCCCAAAGAAGAAGAAATGCAAGAAGGCAAAGTGGCTGCCTGAGGAGATATTACAAATAGCAGGGGAAAGAAGACAAGTCAAAAGCAAGGGAGAAAGGGTAAAACGTACCCAACTGGATGCAGAATTTCAGAGAATAGCAAGAAGAGATAAGAAGGCCATCTTAATGAACAATACAAAGAAATGGAGAAAAGAAATAGAATGGGAAAGACTAGGGGTCTCTTCAAGAAAATTAGAGTTAACAAAGGAATATTTTCATGCAAGGATGGGCATAATAGGGGATAGAAACATTAAAGACTTAACAGAGGCAAAAGAAATTCAGAAGTGACAAGAATACAGAGAAGAACTGTTAAAAAAAAAAAAAAAGGTCTTGATGACCAGGATAAACACGATGGTATGGTCACTCACCTAGAGCCAGACATCCTGGAGTGTGAAGTCAAGCAGACCTTAGGAAATATTGCTGCCAGTAAAGCTAGTGGAGGTGATGGAATTCCAGCTGAGCTGTTCAAAATACTGAAAGATGATGGTGTTAAAGTGCTGTACTCAATTTGTCAGCAAATTTGGAAAACCCAGCACTGGTCACAGGACTGAAAAAGGTCAGTTTTCATCCCAATTCCAAACAAGGGCAGTGCTAAAGATTGTTCAAACTACTGGACAATTGCACTCACTTCCCATGCTAGTAAGGTTATGCTCAAAATCCTTCAAGATACACTTCAGCATGCTTGAATTGAGAACTTCCATATGTACAAGCTGGGTTTAGAAAAGGCAGAGGAACCACATATCAAATTGCCAACATCCCTTGGGTCATATGTAAAGCAAGGGAAGTCCAGAAAAGGATCTACTTCTGTTGCATTGACTGTGCTAAAGTCTTTGACTGTGTGGATCACAATGAACTGTGGAAAATTCTTAAAGAGATGGGAATACCAAACTATTACACCTGTCTCCTGAGCAACCTATATTTGGGTCAGGATGTAATAGAACCTTACATGTAACAACCGATTGGTTCAGGAAAGGAGTGTGACAGATCTTTATATTATCACCCTGTTTATTTAACTAATATGCAGAGTAGATCATGTGAAATGCCTGGCTGGATGAGTTACAAGCTGGAATCAAGATTGCCAGGAGAAATATCAACAACCTCAGATATGCAGATGATACCACTCCAGTGGCAAAAAAGCTAAAAGGAACTAAAGAGCCTCTAGATGAGGATGAAGGAGAAGAGTGAAAATTGGACAGCAAGATTAAACCAGTCAATCCTAAGTGAAATCAACCTTGAATACTCATTGGAAGAACTGATGCTGAAGCTCCAATACTTTGGCCACTTGATGCAAAGAACCAACTCATTGGAAAAAGATTCTGCTGCTGGGAAAGATTGAAGGCAAAAGGAGAAGAAAGCAGCAGAGATTGAGATGGTTGGATAGCATCAGGACTCATGGATATGAAGTTGAGCAAAATCCAGAATATGGTAAGGGACAGCTAAGCCTGGTGTGCAGGCGTCCATGGCTGGCAAAGAGTTGGACTTGACTGAGAGATTGAACAAGAACAACAATATTAATTGTTATATAGGGGTGGGGTGGGGGGGACACAAATGACATCCAATAGATAAGAATGGAATGTGGCAAGGAGGAGCTAAAGTGAAGTGAAAGTCACTCAGTCATGTCCAACTCTATGCAATCCCATGAACTGTACAGCCCATGAAATTATCCAGGCCAGAATTCTGGAGTGGGTGAAAGTGAAAAGTGAAAGTGAAAGTCACTCAGTTGTGTCCAACTCTTTATGACCCCATGGACTATATAGTCCATGGAGTTCTCCAGGCTAGGATACTGGAGTGGGTAGCCTTTCCCTTCTCCAGGGGATCTTCCCAATCTGGGGTGGGTAGCCTTTCCCTTCTCCAGGAGATCTTCCCAACCCAGGGACTGAACCCAGGTCTCCCTCATTGCAGATGGATTCTTTACCAGCTAAGCCACAAGGGAGGCCCAAGGCAAAGAGGAGGGACATGATTATTTTATATAGAATTAGGGTTAGGGAGAATCACAGTGGTAAAATGACATTGGGTTTCAACTTTTTAGGGACCAAAGAAATAATGGTGGTGGTGGTTTAGTTGCTAAGTCGTGTCGACTCTTGCAACCCCATGGACTGTGGCCTGCCAGGCTCCTCTGTCCATGGGATTCTCCAGACAAGAATACTGGAGTGGGTTGCCATTTCCTTCTCCAGGATATCTTCTTGACCTAAGAATCCAACCCGGGTCTCCTGCATGCAGGCAGATTCTTTACCAACTGAGCTACAAGGGAAGCCTCAATAAAAAGAAATAATACCTAGAAGAAAATGGTCCAGGCAGAGAGAAAATTAAAGAGATGGATATGTGTTTAATTAACTCCAGGAAAAGCATGTGTGGGCCTAAGGCAGGGGAATGGAGACTACAGTGGGAGAAGTAAGATTGATCTGTTCATTTGACTGTGATATGGAGGGAGTTGGGGGGTACTCTGGAGTATTCTTTATGGAGAAGAAATGTGATATAATTTGTGCTTTAAAATGATAATGCCAAGAGGATAGTAAGTTGAAGTAATTAAGGGAGAAATCAAGGAGACCAGTTGGTAGGAAGCAGTTTTAACCTAATTGCAAAACCATAGTGACCGGAACTTGGCAGGATTGAAGGTATGGACCTCAGCTGAAATATGGATATGTGATTCGCTGATGAACTATGTGAGGTGTGAGAAAAGAGTTAAAGGAGATTTTAAAAGTTTATGCTTAGTCCTAAGGCACTAGAAAAATAGATTAATAATTTATTCAAATACAGAAACTTGTGAGAGAAGCTAGTTGATGTGGGGGAAATAAATGTTGAAGAAGAGAAAATTGAATGTCCTTTAGTAGGCATGAGGGAATAGAATGTAATGCATGAGGTACTTGTTTTAGATAGGGGCTTAGAAAGCTGATTCATTGTGACAAAATCTATGGGTAAAGATGAAAGTGAGTTAGTAAATGGTAGTATGTGATGGTTGGCTCAAATTTATTCTATTTTACAATTGAAATAAGAAGTTGCAAGTTCAGAGTACGTAAAGTGTTATACTAACTAGAGTGGGGCTTTTGGTTAATCTTTTATCATGAAGGTCTAGAGACAAAGAAATTGAGTATATCTGCAATTAGTGATTATAATAATGGACTATTTAAGTCAAACAAGGGAGGAAGTTAAAGCATGAGATAAGCAAGGAGTAATGAGGAGTTTGCATGATCAATAGAATATAGTTCCTGATTTAGGCAAATAGTTGTTCAATATAGAGTACTAGAAGAAGTAACCTGAAAGAGAGAATAACCTATAGTTGTTACTTACCAAGTATTTCATCATACTTCAGTATGATGTCATCAGTATGTCATTTACCAAGAACAGACAAGGTAATTTCTAATGCTTGGCATTGGCAACTAATTATCTGTCCAACCACAGATTATTCTAGTTTGCTGTGTTCAAACAAGTTTTGCTAACAGTCTTCTTTCTACCTCTAGAGTAGCTCACTGCAGTAACTGTATGACTGGGTAAAATATTGAGTCACAGGGAGTGAAAGTGCAACACACTGAAGAATAATGCTGAACAACTCTCTATATGCTCAAGCATTTTGTAAGGTGATTACGTTTTTTCCAAGTTCAATCCAAACTGTCTCTGAAATCAGTCAAAAGGTGGAGTAAGTGATTATAAAGACTTATGATTCAGTGTTTCTTTATAATAGGCATTGTAAGAGGAACTTAATGTGGAGTATTTCCTTGCCCGTTTGTAACAAACTTCACAGTAAAATAGTAAAACATGTGCTCTCTCTGAAATACTCAAATGTAAATTATGCTTCATTTATGTATTGTGCTGCTAACAAATATGGATATTTGATATTCAGAATTGTTATTCATGTTTTTATACATGAAACTTTTACCATTTTGGTTAATGTGAGTCTGTTCCAGAGATTGTTCACCTCTAAGTGCACTAATAATACAATTTATGAGCTTCCTTACATTAGGAGAAAATACTTGTAATAGTATTTACATCATGGTACTACTAACCTAGGGAATTGATATGAAATTCAGCTAACTTCTCCAGTTGATTCCCTTTATGTTGCCATAATTTTTAATGCAACACTTAGTAAAGGAAGGATTGGCAAATCATCCTGTTAATTTTATGCTTGGTAAACAGTAAACCACAACTGATGTTTCCCCCCTTTCCTTCATGCCTTTTGCTTGCTGTCTGTTATTTTATACATTCATTTCTGGAGTTTCCTTAAAAAATCACCAAAAATATATCACATCTACATCTTTTTTGATGTGTTGTAAGCTAATACATCCAATTTTGAATGCATCCATGTATTTTGAGTACTAACTTTGTGCTAAATAAGTCCTGTATTCGGCTATGGAGTATTCAGAAGAAAGATAAGAAAATTTCCTTCCCTTCAGGTGTCTTTTTTAGTTTTCCAACAGCACTGTTGTATCTTCTTGTGTTTTTCATTCTATTTTCTCTCTTCAGCCACTGTTCATTTTTTCCAGGTCCTATGCTGATACCCAGCAGTCTCAAAATATCTAATTTCATTTGTCCTCTACAACCAAAATATCCTACATGGATTCCAGCCTCCCTTGTATCATCTTTTGATTTATAAAGATTTGGCACATTTTTAGGATCCTGAAAATTAATTGGAGCTAGTGTCATAAACTCATGTATGCCCTCAGGTGTTTTTAATGGAAAATGCTCAAATATATTACTAGATGCTTTTGGTTCATTTCAGGGTCTATTATTTCCTTTTATATCAATAATATTATCTTTGGCAATAATATTATCTGGCAATGCCAGATTTATGAATGCTATTTTTTGTTAGCAAATTATGAATTAATATTCAACTTTAAGTACTAAACTCATTAAAAAAGAAGTAATGTCCAAAACTATTCCATAGTACTTTTAAATATTGTCCAGCATAAAATTTTTCCATCCTTGATTTCAGGCTGGAATCACTTCTTCTGCATTAGAAAGTCCACATATTGTACATTGTCAAGACCCACCCTTTCTCACCTGTACCACAATAGCTCGGTGTTTGACAGCTACACCTCAAATGACAGCAGAAAGGCCTTGAATCATAAAATGGACTGAATTCATATAGTCTGAAGTAATCAAAAGAGAGGTCAAACCATGAAAAAGCTCTATAGTAACAAGTCATTCTAAAATATTTCTCTCTGAGAAAGTTTAAACTTTTGCCGTGCACTTGTCATGATTTGCCTTTGGAGAACCATTTGAATTGTCTATAATACAACTTCTTATGGAGACCCCTTATCTTGATAAATTAGTGATGTGAGACCATATTTCTGAGTCTAAGACTAGTAAATAAAATATCTTTGGCTAAAAATTTTAGTAGGAAGCTAAAATGATGAGAATTTTTTGTTGGAGTAATTCTAAATTTAGGGATAACTTTAAGTTGTATAAACGAGTTTCATCATCAAGGAAATAAAATCCGTCTTTTAAAGATAATCCATTTTCTTTTTCATGTTAAGGGAAACAGATACAACTTGGTCATTTCCCTTAGAACTTTATGATTGCTCAATATAGCACTAAAGTTAATGCCCCATCTTGTGTGGTGATGATAGCAAAGCTCAAATATACCTGGGCTTAATTGTATTTTCTTTCATTGACATTTTTCAATTTGTTAAAGCCTCCACAATATCAAGAATTGCTCATATCAATTCCTGATAACAGGAGACACTGCAATCATGACTATTGTGCTTGCCAATTCATGTTTAATCCTACAATATTTTATACTTTTTAGAATGAAATAATGGCAGAGAGCCTGGCAGAGGGGACTCAGTAAACACTTACTGAACTTTTACATTGCTAATAATATAATATAAATAATAGTTTAAATGCACTGAGAGTTTACCATGTGCCTAAGCTGATTCTAGACTCAGTTCAGTCGCTCAGTCGTGTCCTACTATTTGCGACCCCATGAATCGCAGCACCCTAGGCCTCCCTGTCCATCACAAACACCTGGAGTTTACTCAAACTCATGTGCACCAAGTCAGTGATGCCATCCAGCCATCTCATCCTCTGTCGTCCCCTTCTCCTCCTGCCCCCAATCCCTCCCAGCATCAGGATCTTTTCCAATGAATCAACTCTTCGCATGAGGTGGCCAAAGTACTGGAGTTTCAGCTTCAGCATCAGTCCTTTCAATGAACACTCAGGACTGGTCTCCTTCAGGATGGACTGGTTGGATCTCCTTGCAGTCCAAGGGACTCTAAAGAGCCTTCTCCAACACCACAGTTCAAAAGCATCAATTTTTCGGCACTCAGCTTTCTTCAGAGTCCAACATTCACATCCATACATGCCTACTGGAAAAACCATAGCCTTGACCAGATGGACTTTTGTTGGCAAAGTAATGTCTCTGCTTTTTAGTATGTCATCCAGGTTGGTCATAACTTTCCTTCCAAGGAATAAGCATCTTTTAATTTCATGGCTGCAATCACAATCTGCAGTGATTTTGGAGCCCAAAAAAATTAAGTCAGCCACTGTTTCCCCATCTATTTCCCATGATGTGATGGGACCAGATTAAGAAGCCCTAATTTACATTGTATTTTGATAAGTTTGTCACATTTTGTCATGTCAATTAGACATAAAGTACATTTTGAAAGATCCTCCCCCACTCACAGGACTTCCCTGGTGTCTTAGACGGTAAGGCGTCTGCCTACAATGCAGGAGACCCAGGTTCGATCCTTGGGTCAGGAAGATCCTCTGGAGAAGGAAATGGCAACCCACTCCAGTACTCTTACCTGGAAAATCCCATCGATGGAGGAGCCTGATAGGCTGCAGTCCATGGGGTCACCAAGAGGCGGACATGACTGAACCACTTAAATTTCACGCCCACTCAAAAAAAGCATAATACATATTTCCAAATATTTTATGTATTATTTTAAATAGTTTCAAGTAATTTTTCAAGATAGTTATTTCATTACATCCTTGAGCTTCCTAACATCACAATATTTCTCCTAGAGCTGAAGCAAGAAATTGACAGTATGAAATGAAGTTCAGGGATGGAATGGAGGTCATTGTTGAGACCCAAATATCAGGTGTGGTTTAGGAATAGCTTTGCATGTATTATTTGGTGGTTTTAAAGAATAAACAAACAGACAGACATTTTTTGCATTTTGAGTCTGTTGCTTTCACAATCACAATGTGTTCAAGAGGCTCACAAACTCAACAGTGACAAATGTTTTGGTTCAGACATAATACGCTTAAGGGAATGTCAAAAAGGAAAGATATTAAGATTGATGTTAGCTAATTTTCTGTTAGTAGCTTTTGTTGTTTGGTTAAAACCATACCAATCAAAGTGCATATATTAATACTTTGAGTGCATAAATTTTGGGATTATATCAGCTCCTTAATTAACATTTAGAATATAAGAGAAAATATATTCAATTTGATGTGACACCTAATAAAAGTTGTAATTAACAGCTTCTAAGTGATTTTAAGGAAGAAAATGAATTAACACTTTTATAAAATCTAATTGTTCAGCAGTTTTGTTTGAAGAGAAGACTGCAGGGATAGTTTTTTTCTGCCTCAATTCTATAGAAGTTTGATAGGAAAACATAAGGAATATTCCTTTCCAAATCTAAAGTTCTTTTTTGAACCACAGTATGACATTCAATTTTTTAAGGCATTATATTACACAATATTATGTTAGTTTCAGGTGTACAACATAGAGATTTGATATTTTTACACATTATGAAAAGATCACCACAATAAGACCAGTACCATCTGACACTATACAATGTTGTTACACTGTCACTGACTACCCTGTGTGTATATTACATATGTGTATATATGTGTATACACATACCCTATGTGTATATCACGTCTCTATGACATTTATTTTATAAATGAGACTGTACCTTTTAATCCTCTTTGTCTATTTCATACATTCTAATACCTCCACCCCTCTGGCAATCATCAGTTCATTCTGTGTCTATGAGCCTATTTCTGTCTTGTTTTTCATTTATTTTACTTTTTCTAGATTGCACTTATAAGTGAAATCAGTTTTCCCTGTATGACTTGTTTCACTTAACATAGTACCCTCCAGGTCTACCCATGTTGCCACAAATGGCAAGATATCATGCATTTTATGGCTGAGTAATATTTCATTGTATATATGTGCATGTGTGTGTGTGTCTCTATGGATATATATGGAGATGTATATATCTATATCTATCTATCTATCTATCTATCTATCTATCTATCTATCTATCTATCTTTCCAGGTGGCTCAGTGGTAAAGAATTTGCCTGCCAATGCAGGAGATGTGGGAGATTTGGACTTGATCCATGGGTCAGAAAGATCCCCTGGAGGAGAATATGGCAAACCACTCCAGCATTCTTGCCTGGATAATCCCATGGACAGAGGAGCCTGGCGGCCCATGGTGTCCCAAAAAGTCAGACACAATAGAGTACAAGTACAATGTGTGTGTGTGCCTGCCCATCATGAATTCTTTATCCATTCATCTATGGCTGGACACCTACGTTACTTCCATATCTTGGCTACTAACTATTGCAGTGAACGTAAGTAAGTGAAGTGAAGTCGCTCAGTCATGTCCGACTCTTTGCGACCCCATGGACTGTAGCCTACCAGGATCCTCAGTCCATGGGATTTTCCAGGCAAGAATACTGGAGTGAGTTGCCGTTTCCTTCTGCAGGGGATCTTCCCAACCCAGGGGTTGAACCCGGGTCTCCCGCATTGTAGGCAGACGCTTTACCGTCTGAGCTACCAGGGAAGCCCATAGGAGTACATATATTTTTTCAAACAGCTGAATCTTATGGTAGTTTCATAATGTTTTCCACAGTGAATTCATCAATGTATACTCTACCAACAGTGCACAAGCCTTCTTTTTTCTTCACATTCTTGCTAATGCTTATTATTTCTTGACTTTTTCATAATAGCCATTCTAACAGATGGCCATCTGTTATCTGTCTAACCACAAGATATTTCATCATGGTTTTGATTTGCATTTCCCTGATGTTGAGTGATATTGAGCACATTTTCATGTACCTGCCAACCATGATTATGTCTTCTTTGAAAAAATGTTGGTTTCGGTCCTCTGTCCATGTTTTGATTGGGTGGATTTTTTTTAATATTGAGTTTTATGAGCTATTTATATACAGCTGACCCTTTAACAGCATGTATTTGAACTGTGCAGGTCCACTAAGACACAATTATTTTTCAACAAATATATGATTTGCCCTCAGTATCCCCGTATCCCACATCCACAGATTCAGTGAACCACTGATTGCAAATTTAATACATGATACATGCATTTGGTTGTATATGAGAATGCAGAAGCCATAATACAAAGGGTTGAATGTGAGATTTAATCATCTGCAGATTTAGGGGTCAAAGGACCTGTGGCTTAGTCGTTCAGTTGTGTCCAAATCTTTGTGACCCCATGGACTGTGACCTGCCAGCCTCCTTTGTCCATAGGATTTTTCAGGCAAGAATACTGGAGTGGGTTGCCATTTCCTTCTCCAGGGGTATTTCTCAACCCTGGGGTTAAACCCACATCTCCTGTGTCTCCTACATTGCAGTCAGATTTTTAATCTTCTAAGCCATCTAAGGAGGGACCTGAAATAAACAAGGAATGAAATATTTCCCTTTGGAGTAACATGGCTGGACCTAGAAAATATTACACTTAGTGAAGTAAGTCAGACAGAGAGATATTATGTGATAACACTTATATGTGGAATCTAAAAACTATTACAAATGAATCTGTATACAAAACATAAAAAACAAACTTGTGATTTCCAAAGGGGAGAGGGAGGGTAGGAGGAACAAATTAGGAGTATGGGATTAACAGATACAAACTACTATACATAAAATAGATGAGCAACAAGAATTTATTTGCTCAGGGAATTATATTTAATATCTTATAATAACCCATAATGGAATATAATCTAAAAAATAACTGAATTACTTTATGACTGAAACTAACACAATATTATAAAAAGCTATAAATGAATAAAACTTCAGATATAGAAAGTTTTATTTAAATATATATTTAATTTTTAAAAAATATACTTGTTGTAGTGGTTACCTATGTCATAATATAGGATTTATGATTGTATGTCTCAACAACTCTCATACTGTCATGTGCTTCCATTTGAGAAATAAGTTAATACTTGCTTACCTACATCAGATAATTAAGTCAATCAACTCACTAATTATCTTTTTATATAAAATGAATAGAAGCATCCCCATCTGAATCATGCCCCCAATATTGCATTGTCATCAGAAAGTCTTTGCTTCTAACTTTTGGTCATTATATTTTAATTTTATTCAATTTATATGAGCTCAAACAAAACAAGACAAAACAGTTTATTCATCTCACTGCACCCCCACCTCTTTCAACAACCAACTTATTCTCTCTACCCATGAGTTTGATTTTTTTTTAAATTTCACATGTAAGAGAGATCATACAATGTTTGTCTTTCTCTGTATGAATTATTTCCCATAGCATAATACCCTCATGGTTCATCCGTGGTATCACAAAAGGTGGTATTTCATTCCTTTAATGGCTGAATAAAATCCCACATAATAATATGTGGCATATATATACCACAATTTCTTTATTTATTCATTGATTGACACTTATATTGTTTTATATCTCAGCTGTTGTAAATAATGCTTCAATAAACATGGTAGTGTAGATATCTTTTGAACTAGTGTTTTTGTTTCTTTTAGATAAATACTTAGAACTTCTGGCCACATGAAATGAATAACTAATGTGTTTTTTCTAAAAAGAATAAAGTCAAAGGAATCTGACTTTCAGACTTTATATATACATGTTTTATTGTTCAAGGAATAGACACACAGGTCAATGGGACAAAGTTGAAAATCTAGAAATAGACTAACAAAAAATGCAACTGATTATTGACAAAGTAGTATAAGCAAATTAAGGAAAGAAAGATCATCTTCTTTTCAATAAATGATGTTGGAGCTATTGGATGTCCATAGGCAAAAAAAGAGAGAGAGAGCTGTGGTTGAGGGGAAGAAAAAAGGAAAAGAGGAAATAAAATAACTTTGATTTAAGTTACACACATATAAACCTACATACATGTGTATTTATACACACATGTGTACAAACACGTATTAAGTCAAAATGGATCATGAATATAAATGTGAAATGGTTAGTTAGTGAAATGAAATTTGCTCAGTTGTGTCCAACTCTATGTGACTTCACAAACTATACAGTCCATGAAATTTTCCAGGCCAGAATACTGAAGTGGGTAACCTTTCCCTCCTTCAGGGGATCTTTCCAACCCAGGGACTGGACCCAGGTCTCCCACATTGCAGGCAGATTCTTTACCAACTGATCCACAAGGAAAACCCAAGAATACTGCAGTGGGTAGCCTATCCCTTTTCCAGTGGATCCTCCTGACCCAGGAGTTGAACCAGAGTCTCCTGCATTGCAGGCAGATACCAACTGAGCTATGAAAGAGGTCCATATGAAATATATAATATTTGATATTACATATATGAAATATGCAATGTGTATGAAATATATAACTATATATATGATATATATAACTACAAATTTTTTGAAAAAAGTAGTAAAAAGCCTTAGGTTCTAAAGATAGTTGAAAAAATCTTAGAGTTTACAACTGAATAAATATTAGAAAATAATAGAAATACTGATAAAAATTGAATTTCAAAATAAAAATAGTTTGCTATACAACAGACTCTGGTGAAGAGATGAAAAGATAATATACAGACAGAGAGAACATTTGGAAATCACATATCCAATAAAAGACTAATATCTAGAATACATAAAGGACATCAAATGCTACTGTGGGGCTTCCTGGGTGACTCAACGATAAACAATCTGCTTGGAATGGAGTTCTGGGTTTGATCCCAGGGTTTGGAAGATACCCTGGAGAAGAATATGGTGACATCAATTCAGTTCAGTTCAGTCGCTCAGTCGCGTCCGACTACTTGCAACCCCATGAACCGCGGCATGCCAGGCCTCCCAGTCCATCACCAACTCCTGGAGCTTACTCAAACTCATGTCCATTGAGTCGGTGATGCCATCCAGCCATCTTATCCTCTGTCAGCCCCTTCTCCTCCTGCCCCCAATCCCTCCCAGCATCAGGGTCTTTTCCAATGAGTCAACTCTTTGCATGAGGTGGCCAAAGTATTGGAGTTTCAACTTCAGCATCAGTCCTTCCAGTGAACACCCAGGGCTGATCTCCTTTTGGATGGGCTGGTTGGATCTCCTTGCAGCCCAAGGGACTCTCAAGAGTCTTCCCCAACACTACAGTTCAAAAGCATCAATTTTTCGGTGCTCAGCTTTCTTTACAGTCCAACTTTCACGTCCATACATGACCACTAGAAAAACCATAGCCTTGACCAGATGGACTTTTGTTGGCAAAATAATGTCTCTGCTTTTCAATATGCTGTCTAGGTTGGTCATACCTTTCCTTCCAAGAAATTAGCGTCTTTTAATTACATGGCTGCAATCACCATCTGCAGTGATTTTGGAGCCCCAAAAATAAAGTCTGACACTGTTTCCACTGTCTCCCCATCTATTTCTCATGAAGTGATGGGACCAAATGCCATGATCTTAGTTTTCTGAATGTTGAGCTTTAAGCCAACTTTTTCACTCTCCTCTTTCACTTTCATCAAGAGGCTTTTTAGTTCCTCTTCACTTTCTGCCATAAGGGTGGTGTCATCTGCATATCTGAGGTTATTGATATTTCTCCCGGCAATCTTGATTCCAGCTTGTGCTTCACCCAGCCCAGCGTTTCTCATGATGTACTCTGCATATAAGTTAAATAAGCAGCAGGGTGACAGTATATAGCCTTGACGTATGCCTTTCCTATTTGGAACCAGTCTGTTGTTCCATGTCCAGTGCTAACTGTTGCTTCCTGACCTGCATACAGGTTTCTCAAGAGGCAGATCAGGTGGTCTGGTATTCCCATCTCTTTCAGAATTTTCCAGAGTGTATTGTGATCCACACAGTCAAAGGCTTTGGCATAGTCAATAAGGCAAAAGTAGTTGTTTTTCTGGAATTTTCTTGCTTTCCGATGATCCAGTGGATATTGGCAATTTGATCTCTCATTCCTCTGCCTTTTCTAAAACCAGCTTGAACATCTGGAAGTTCTCAGTTCATGTATTGCTTAGGCCTGACTTAGAGAATTTTGAGCATTACTTTACTAGCGTGTGAGATGAGTGCAATTGTGTGAGTTTGAGCAATCTTTGGGATTGCCTTTCTTAGGGATTGGAAAGAAAACTGACCTTTTCCAGTCCTGTGGCCACTGCTGAGTTTCTAAATTTGCTGGCATATTGAGTGCAGCAGTTTCACAGCATCATCTTTCAGGATTTGAAATAGCTCATCTGGAATTTTATCACCTCCAATAGCTTTGTTTGTAGTGATGCTTTCTAAGGCCCACTTGACTTCACATTCCAGGATGTCTGGCTCTAGGTGAGTGATCACACCATTGTGATTATCTGGGTCGTGAAGATCATTTTTGTACAGTTCTTCTGTGTATTCTTGCCACCTCTCCTTAATATCTTCTGCTTCTGTTAGGTCCATACTATTTCTGTCCTTTATCAAACCCATCTTTGTGTGAAATATTCCCTTGGTATCTCTAATTTCCTTGAAGAGATCTCTAGTCTTTCCCTATTCTGTTGTTTTCCTCTATTTCTTCGCATTGATCGCTGAGGAAGGCTTTCTTATCTCTCCTTGATATTCTTTGGAGCTCTGCATTCAATTGGGAATATCTCTCCTTTTCTTCTTTGCTTTCCACTTCTCTTCATTTCACAGCAATGGTGACATACTCTAGTGTAATTGCCTGGAGGATCGCAAGAGTCAGATATGACTTAGCAACTAAACCACCACCACCACCATCAATGCTACTGTAAAACTTAAAATATTTAAACTAGAGAATGTAAACAGAAATGAAAAGATTCCCAAATACTCCAAAAAAAAACAAAAACAAAAACAAAAAAACAACTCTCAGTACTCAACAGTAAACAGACAATCCAAATAAAAAAATAAATAGACAAAAAGACATGAAGAGAAATTTACTGAGGATGTGAAAGTTATCAAATAAGCATATGTGTTCAACTTCCCAGGCTATTAAGGAAATGAAAATTAAAACCCAAATGAGGTAACAATACACACTGCCAGAATGGCCAAAGTAAAAAGTAGAGATGACATCAAAACTAGTAAGAATGTTTAGAAATTGTATCATTTATACAGTACATTGTTTGTGGGATTGTACAGCCAGTCCCTAAAGCAGTTTGGTAGTATCCTAAGATAGTAAATGTTCAGTGTTGGACAGTAAAAAAATTTGAGCCCGAAGAATTTATGCTTTTGAACTGTGGCATTGGAGAAGACTCTTGAGTGTCCCTTGGACTGCAACGAGATCAAACCAGTCAATCCTAAAGGAAATCAGTCCTGAATATTCATTGGAAGGGTTTGCTGAAGCTGAAGCTCCAATACTTTGGCTACCTGATGTGAAGAGCTGGCTCATTGGAAAAGATCCCGATGCTGGGAAATATTTAAGATAGGCTGAGAATGGGATGACAGAGGATGAGATGGTTGGATGGCCTCACCAACTCAATGGACATGAGTTTGAGTAAACTCCAGGAGTTGGTGATGGACAGGGAGGCCTGGCATGCTGTAGTCCATGGGGTGGCAAAGAGTCAGACATGATTGAGCAACTGAACTGAACTGAAATTTTCAATTAATATTCTACCCAGTATACACCACCCTGATGATTTATCCTAGAGAAATGAACTCTGAACAGTAATGTTTAGAACTACTTTATTTGTAATAGTCAAAGACTAGAAGCAACAAATATATCTTTCAACTGGTGAGTGAGTGGTAAAAAAACAAAACAAAACAAACAAAGAAAAACTGTAGTCACCCAAACCATGAAATACTGTTTAGCAGTTTAAAAAAAAACAAATTGATACATACAACAACCTTGATAAATTTCCAGAGACTATGCCTAGTTAGTTATAAGAAGCAATTTCAAGGATTAGTACAACATGGTTCCATTTATAGAGAGTCATGAAATGGGAAATTTATAGCAATGGAGAATTGAAAGTTTAGAAGACTGTGGGAAAGAAGAAAATGGGAATGCCTAGAAGGACCATGTGACGGATCCTTGTTTTGATGGAAATATTCTGATCTTGACTGTATCGGTGTCCTATAATGGTGGTGACATTGCACCAAAATGTTTGCACAGTAGCCATTAGAAGTAATTGTGTAAAAGGTATATGAGAGTTCTCTGTATTTTTTTTTATAATTTTATGTAAATCCATAACTATCTCATAGTTGAAAGTTTAATTATAGATGATATAAAGATATAAAAATACATATGATATTCAAAAGTAAGTTTGAATGGTTATATTAATTTCAGAAATTTGATTTTATAGCAAAGAATATTGCCAGGGGTAAAGCATGTCCTTTAATGATCATAAAGGGGCCCATTTAATAAGAGGCATAAAGATTCTAATGTTTATGTACCTAGTAACAGTGATTTAACATATATGAAGCAAAAAATGTTAAAATTGATTGGAGAAATAAGCATATCATAAATTATAATTAGAGATTTCAAAAATCTTCTCTGAATAATTGATAGACTATATAGACAGAAAATCAGTAAAGATGCAGAAGATTTAATCATCTATCAAACAACATGTCTAATTGATATTTACAGAACACTCTACCCCAAAACAGATCACCTTCACATTCTTTCAAGTGAATTCAGAGCATTTATTAATATGGATCTTCTTGAATATAAAACAAATCTACATAAATTAAAAGAATTCAAGTGTTATAAAATAATTAGAACCCATTAATAGATATTTTGAAGCTCTCCATATATTTGGAAGCTAAGTAACAAATTTTTATGTACCCCATGGATCAAAGACGAATTTAAAAGTAGAACTACAAGTATCTTGAACTACATTAATAGGAAAATATAGATGACAAAAATACATGGAATGCTGCTAAATCATTCTATATGGTTTTATCTGTAGCAGTGAAAACCAAGAGTAGAGAAAGAGAAGTCTTAAATTACGGTGGTATTGGCATAAAAATAGACATATAGATCAATGAAACAGAAAAGGGATTCCTGAAATAGAATGACATATCTATGTATAGGGACAAGTGATTTACAACACAGATATAAAAACAATTAAATGGAGATAAGATTCTGCTTTCAACAAATGATTTCATATCAATTGAATATCTATTAAAATAAGAATACTTCACACTATTGATCAAATTTAAGTCAAAATGGAAAATGGACCTAAGTTTAAAACCTAAAATTATATTACATTAAGAAGAAAACATTAAAAAAATGACCTCTGTGATATTAAAATTTGAAAATGTTTTTGAAGTATGCCATGAAAATGAAAGTGAAGTCAGTCAGTTGCTCAGCTGTGTCTGACTCTTTGCGACCCCACGGACTGTGGCCTACCAGGCTCCTCCATCTGCGGGATTTTCCAGGCAAGAGTACTGGAGTGGGTTGCCATTGCCTTCTCCAGGGGATCTTCCCAACATAGGGATTGAATCCAGGTCTCCCGTATTGCAGGCAGATGCCTTACCCTCTGAGCCACCAGGAAAGCCACAAAGTATATCATACATATGATTAATAAAGGAATTAATGGACCAAATTTTCTTCTACAAAATTAAAAACTTATTTTCTTAGAGTTAAGAGACTAAAAGGCAAGCTATGTAATGAAATAAATTATTTTCAGTGTATGTGTTTTGTGAGGGAATAATATCTATTAGAGTATATGTGGAACTCTCAAAACTCAATAGTAGGAAGCAAAAACCTAATTAAAAAAATGAGCAAAAATTTGAACAGATATATTACCAGTGAAGATATGATCAACATTGTTAGTTATTAGGACAAAACAGATGACAACCACACTGACAGAGGGAATGTAAAATGGAACAGCCATTTTGGAAAGCCATTTCTTAAAATTTAAACATATATACTTCGTATGATCTAGCAATTGCACATCTATATATTAATTAAAAAATAAAATATTTTTACAAAAATATGTTTACAGCTGTTTTTCTAACAGCTTTATTCACAATTGCTTTGGAAATAATTTAAATGTCTTTGACAACTGAAGTTGCAGCACATCCATAATTTGTAATACTACTTAGGAAGAGAAGTTAATGAAATATTGAAACAAGCTATAACAAAGATGAACATGTAAAGAATTATGCTGAGTGAAAGAAGCCAGGGAAAAAGTAGCCAGACATGTTCTCTGACTTCACTTATATAATATTCTAGCAAACTAACCTATATTGGCAAGAAAGCAGATCAGCAGTTTTGTAGCAGTAGGTGGGTACAGAGCAAGATGAGAAAATGAAATTAGAATGAGACAGGAAGAAAACTGTCCACCATCTTTAGAGTGTAATTGTTTTATCTGTGTTTTCACATTTTAAAACTAACAAGTTGTACACATTCACTTTATTATGTTTCAATTATGTCTTATGAAACAGTTGAAATTATATGCTACAAGTCTTCCCTGGGTGGCAGACGATAAAGAATCTGCCTGCAATTCAGGAGACCCAGGTTCCATCCCTGGGTCAGAAAGATCCTCTGGAGAAGGGAATGGCAACCCTCTCCAATATTCTTGCCTGAAGAATTCCATGGACAGAGCAGCCTGGTAGGCTACAGTCCATGGAGTGCAAAGAATCAGACACAATTAAGTAACTAACACTCTTGCTTTCACAGGTCTAATACTGGACAAATTTTAGAAAAAAAAAATCCAAGAATAAAATAAGCATTTTCCATTTAGATTTTCTCTTCTTTTCATTGTGCTTTATTGAGAGATATAAAGTACACATTCTGAACCATATACTTGGAAAAAAGTGAAAGTGAGAGTGTTAGTCACTCAGTCGAGTCCCACTTTTTGCGACCCCATGGATTGTAGCCCCCAGACTTTTCTATCCATGGAATTTTCCAAGCAAGAATACCGGAGTGGGATGCCATTCCCATCTCCAGGGAATCTTCCTGACCCAGGGATCGAACCTGGGTCTCCTGCATTGCAGGCAATTTCTTTACCACCTGAGCTCCTGGGGAAGTCCATATATATTTGAAAGGGACTCCAGATATATATATGTCTCCTTGCCTCCACAAGCTTGGATGTTCAGATCTTTTAAGATATATTCAGATATTTTAAGATATATGCCTTTGTGTGTGTGTTAGTTGCTCAGTCATGTCTGACTCTTTGTATCCCATCGACTATAGCCTGCCAGGTTCCTCTGCACGGGATTCTCCAGGCAAGAGTACTGGAATGGGTAGTCATTTCCTTCTCCAGGAGATCTTCCCAACCCAGAGATCCAACCTGGGTCTCCTGCATTGCAGGCAGATTCTTTACTGTCTGAGCTACCAGGGAAACCCCAACATAATAGATGACATTATGCTCTCTGAAATGAGATCTTCAGAACTGAGGCTCTCAACCTTGAGATGCTTACTTGCTTAGCACTTTTTTTTTTCTTTAAGCCCATTTCTTGCATCTTTGTTCTCATTTTGCTGTCTCCTCTATTAATTATTAATTTTTGATTGATAATAATTTAGTCCTTACCTTTTTTTAAATTCAGGCTTAAATAACTTCAGTTGCAGTCAATTTTGCATGAGTCATGAAGTCAGTCATGTAATGAAAACAACAAAATAGTTTCAACATGGGAATCCATCAGTTCAGAAATGTGGGAAAGTATTGGTTCTTCAATCTGTTAAAACTCCTGTTTTTTCTTTTTTTAATATTATATTGTTAGCTTTATTGCTCAAATAACTTGCCAATATTTTTAATTGAAAACACTATAACCCTATATTATAAATATACCTTTTATTATAGTATTTGCTATTCTTATATGATAGGCATATGAAGAATGTTATTCATTTTTATTATAGTTTGAATAGTATTGTATGTAAGTTAGTATTTATATAACATGATGAGTATAATAAAATACTGATAAGGGCCAGAGAGTAATATCAACCTTATAAACTAGATGATATTTAAGGATAACAAGTTCTTTGAAATATTATATGGTAGTCCTAATAGATTACTGGTGGTAATATTCCAGTGAAACAGATTTATGAGCAGTAACTCTAATTCTTGTTAGTTGTATGGCTCTAAATACTTAAAATAGTCTTAGAGTTTATGAAAATACTCTCTATCTTATTTGCAATTCAGTTACACAAATAAGTATTTGCCAAAACTCTAGAACTGTATGCCAAAAAGGGTAAATTTGACCATTTGTAAATTATATTTTCAAAATTCTGGCTAAAAGTAATCATTCACTGCTCTTAGATTTTTCTGAAAATCATAGTTCTTTTAGTTCTTATTTTAAATAAATTGTTTCAACTATGGTCAGTTTCAGATTGTAAGTAACTTTTATGTGCCCTCCTCTAGACTTAGGGACTGAAAAACAACAACTAAAAGAGCAACTTAAAGTATCAACTTGAATTCTTAACCAAATAAGTTTCCAAATCACTCTATATTTTCTCAAATAAGTATAAAAAATAATAAATACCAGGAAGACTCTGTGAGATAGTGAAAATGCTACCACACAGACTCTATTAGTGATGACTTGAAAGTCATGCTGTGTATGATCATTTATTGTTCTGTCAAAAAATTGAGTGATATTGCTGTTCAGTTTATTCCCATTGAAATCATTAAATAGTGTGGAAGACTTGTGAAGAAAAGTTTGGAAATTTGGACAGTCCTTGACATTTGCAGTTATCAGTGAAAAAACTAAGGCTTTCTAAGCAATACTTCTTTTTTTTTTTTTTTTCAGTTTTACTCATATTTGGTCCTAAAAAACAGGACTACATTCTATTTTTTTGAGAGAAGTGAGACAGTTTTGGCAGAGGACATCATCAGTGCTAATAATCTTAAAATTAAATATTATATATAAATTTGGCTTTCAATCAGTGACTTCTGTTCTGTGTCCTTAATTAATATGTACAAGTTTTTGGATAGGGGAAAAAAAATGAGATGAACCAAATCAGAATATTGAAGCATTTGGTAAAAAGGGTTGTAAGACCAGGTAGCCACCAGATTGAACAGGTAGGGTCACTGATGGATCCAAGTATCTACAGAACCTTCCTTTATCTGCTTGTCTATAGCCAGGCCTATGCCACTGGCCCATAACATGGAGAGAGTGGCCTGATTTGGCTCCCAGGCCTTCCTTTTCCCTGTTGGGAAATAAGGTGGGAAGCCAAGAACACCCAGTTGAAAGACATGGTGGGAGTAGAAAGGAACAGTATATTGAAAACAAACATTGTGTGGATTGGGGACTTTCAAAGAGACATTTATTTCTTTTTTTGGAAACTTAATCATGCTTCTCATTTTAAAAATTTTGCTAAAAATCACAATGGCTAGTATCTGTTGAATACCTACTTGGGGACATGCTTCATTCTAAGATATCTTCATTTAACAACTCATTTCAGTTAGATTAATACTGTAACTATCTTTATTTTCAAGATGAGGAAGAGAGAGATAGTAAGTGAGTCCAAAATTACAAATCAGAGATTTGAACTCTGGTTTTGGAGTCAGTCTGATTCTGTGCTACTCTTCAGCAGCACCCTGGGAAAGAAAGGAAGAAAAAGAAGAAAAGAAAAAGGAAGGAAAGAAGGAAACAAGGGAGAAAGAGAAGGATGGGGAAGAACTTTTTTCACTTTGAACATCCTATGCATTTAGCCATTATTAGAAAATGAATATTATCAAAAAGTCTTTGGATATACAAATATTTTATAGCAATAAATATATTTTATATAGTATTTTAAAAAATCTGTATACATTTGCAATTTTAGATATAGGTATATTTAAGATAAATTCAGCATTTGTGTTGTTATTATATTTTCAGTGAAATACTTGGCAATGTTATTAGAATATAGATGCATGATGTTTTTATATATAAATGTAACATGTTTTATATAAACATGTTTTTACATGTTTAACATGTTTAAAACACGTTTTATACATGTTTTTATGTAAACATGTAGCATCATGTTTATACAACATGATGTTTTAGAGTTCTAGGAGACAGGATAAATGCTATTTTGGACCTTAATTTTTGCTTTTTGTTCCACAAATAAAAGGCTAAAGAGGCTTCCTTCATGGTGATAACATTAGAAGGGCTACCTGGATGTCAGAATTCTTAATAAAAATATATGTGCCAGGCCCATTAATTTATTCATTCAACAGATATTTGCTAAATGCCTACTATGTTTTTGTGTCTTGAGGGCAGACTGCTGAATAAATCTAAGTTCCTTCCTAAAAAGATCTGTAACAGGCACTGTAATCTTAAGGAATACATGACCTCTACTTTTCCTGAGAAAGCTCAAAATCTTTCTCAGTAAGGAAAGATTAAGAAAACAAAAAAGAGTCCACAACTCAGTTCTATACATCTGAGTCTCTTTTTCTGTTTTGCATATAGGGTTATCGTTACCATCTTTCTAAAGCCCATATATATGTGTTAGTATACTGTAATGGTCTTTATCTTTCTGGCTTACTTCGCTCTGTATAATGGGCTCCAGTTTCATCCATCTCATTAGAACTGATTCAAATGAATTCTTTTTAATGGCTGAGTAATATTCCATGGTGTATATGTACCACAGCTTCCTCATCCATTCGTCTGCTGATGGGCATCTGGGTTGCTTCCATGTCCTGGCTATTATAAACAGTGCTGCGATGAACATTGGGGTGCACGTGTCTCTTTCAGATCTGGTTTCCTTGGTGTGTATGTCCAGAAGTGGGATTGCTGGCCTGGTGCACTGGGAAGACCCAGAGGGATCGGGTGGAGAGGGAGGTGGGAGGGGGGACCGGGATGGGGAATACATGTAAATCCATGGCTAATTCATTTCAATGTATGACAAAAACTACTGTAATGATGTAAAGTAATTAGCCTCCAACTAATAAAAATAAATGGAAAAAAAATAAATAATAAAAAAAAGAAAACAAAAAAGAGGGAACAGTTATGAAAAATTCAGTCACTATCTATTCTTTATTTTTAAAAATTAAAAAGTCAGTATACATTCTAATATTTTTACCAGTTATCCTGGGCAGGGAAAGAGTTAAGTACTGGCTTAACTCAATGGTGTACTTTTAACTCAGACTCTGAGTTTTTCCAGTTTTAAAGTCAGCGTCATTAAAGGAAGATGAAGTGGCTTGTCCATAGTCACATATTTGGTTAATGGTCAGGGCAACAAAGAAGATTGGTTCCAAAATCAGTTTTCTTTTTGCTACACAGGCCTATTGTTTAAAGAAATTGAAAATACTTAAATGCTTCTTAACATTAGTCCCATATGCATTAAAGCACTGTGACAGTAATAATTTTTTTCCAGTGTCATCTTTTGGAAATTATTTTTAAAAGTCCCGTCTTTCCAAATAAATGAGTGTCCAAAGGAGGAAACTCCCAGAAAATGTAGGGGAAAATTTTTTTTCTTTCGTTCTTTTTATGATCACAATTTCACATCTGTTTCCTTAGCACTAGAGTCATGAGAGGAACTAGCCTGATTATTTAATATTAACAAATAGTACTAATACTTGTACAGATCATTACCCTTTTTTTAAAAGCAATTTCACATTGTCAATATCAAAAACAAGGAACGGGAATATTTAGACTAAAGCTTGACCAACTGCCCAAACTTTAGAATTGATCAAAGTTAATGAAATAAAAATCTTTTCATCATTATCTTCTCTTGTTGTCTCCAGAGTGAGTAATTGTTCTAGAAGTCAGAATTAAGCTAAACTGGGGCAAATTGGAATGAAGTGAGGCTGTGGGTATAAAGCAGTACTACTATAAGTAAGAAAATGTAGTTGGACTCAAGAGTGAGTGAGATGGTGCCAAGCCAGGCCTGAGGAAACCTATACTTCCAGGATCTGAGAAAACCCAAACTGCTGGGGGTCTTCAAGAGTGTAAATAGCACTTTAGTCTCAGACACTTCCATCTCTTTCACCGCCCTGTTTTCTTCTTCCACTTTACAATACAAAGTCGCTTCCTACTAAACTGCCTGTCACCAGTTTATCTTCTTCCCAAAGGTCAGCTTCAATATTTCATACATTATACTTTTATGAAGATAGATAGAAGAATGCAAAGTATTTGGAAAATCAGGATATTAGATATGTGAAAGGGCATCTTACCTATGATTCAAAGCCATTAGATTCTGGGATTGTGTGCATGTATGTGTGTGTTTGCCATTGTCAACATAACTCTAGCACAGAATTCAGTGACTTCAAAATACATTTAAATACAAGCAAATGGTCATAATCTATTCATATATACTTTTGCTCTTTTAGTACCTGGATAACAGGTACAGATTAATTTGTGCACATTGTTAATTTTTAAACATACAAATTTTAATATTTTTGCTAGTTATCTTGGGAAAGAAATAAGTTAAGTACTAACTTACCCCATGGTTTTCTTTCAATGCACTTTTAATTCATTTTTCCAGGTTTAATTAGTAGATTTTAATTTGAAATAGCCTTTCTGACATTTGGACAGCGTTTTGAGTCTATAATTTGTAAAGCATGACTTACTTAAAAAAAAAAAAACATGGCATAGATTTCTAAAATAAATTGAGTTTTTGTTGTAGTCAATTGACATTTATGGGAGAATTTTTAATATAATTGATGATAGATGAGGAATCCTAAAATCCACTAGTCTTTGTCAAAGTGTGTTAAGTGTCTCTGAATATATGGAGCTATAGAAAAAATTAACTTAAAAATAGAGGTGCTCTAAGGTTAGATTCTGACATTAACATCAAAGACACCGACATAAAAATTATTTTGCCCCAAATTAAAGGAAATATCATTTTTATTATTTCGTATTTCTTTTGTAAATATTTTGGAGAGATAAGACTGAAAATAGGCAAGATAAATAGAAATGAGACAGAAGGAGAAACAGAAGAATACATACAAATTTCAAAAGCATTGGAAACAAAAATCAAGAAGAAGAGACATTGTTCACTACATCAAGATAGGATGAAGAGCTTAATGCTCAGAGGAAAGAGAAGAAAAGGGCTTCTAAGAGCTGGCTGTCTACCCTTCAACCTAATGACCAAGTTCAGGTGTTAGGATGCACTATATGAGTCTGTCAATGGGAGGCTGATGAAGTCTTCACCTTCTACTGTGATTTTCAGCATGGGTGATTGACTCTTTTTGGCACTGCTACCCCTCTGGTTTCACCAAATGTCAATGCCAGATGTATTGGTAGCAAGCGTCTTGATTTCTTGTTTTGAGGAGGATGAGGAAAGGTGAAGAAGGAGCTAGATTCATAATATTAAATCACACTACCAAATGTAGTCAGAATTTAAATATAAAATGGATACCAGACTTGAGAATTCCTCCAGTAGACAAAACCATTTAAGTCATGTAATCAAAACTAAATCTTGCTTGTTTCATGAATGAAAGCAAAGCTTAACTTAGGTGATTTCTTAAAAATGCCTCTAACAATTATAAAAGAAGCAAATCATCTATCTAAACATGGTGTGAGATAAATCACTTTAAATCAAATCCCTGCTATTTAGAACCTTCCATTGTAATAACCAATCATTGTAAAGGTTAGTAACTTCCTCAATTTTATTTCATAAGTCACCATATAACTTTATGCTCCTGAGCTTCACATTAGTCATTGAACTTGGAAATTTGAGTTTGCAAACTATTTTTATATGTATGATAAACAGACTCTTGTTTATCAATACTATTTATTTAGTGGTTTAAATTTTGCTATTTCTGGGTTTTTGACCATTTATGACATTCCAAAGAAGACACCAACAACCCAAGGGCCATGAGCAACCAGCCTAATGTACTGATTTCTCTGTTTCCTGGATGATTCTGGAGTTTAAGGATAAGTCTCTTTTGGATCTGACCTCTGCTCTCTTTGCTTTTTTACCTTACCAGTCTTATTATGCATACCTATATTCTGGTTTTGTTTTGTTTTTTTTTTGAAGCTTCTTGTTAAATCACCTTTTAGTCTGTAAGAGAGAATCCTATGTCAGGTCTTTTCAAAGATCTCTGGTTAGTTGCTCAATCATATCTGACTCTTTGTGACCCCCATGGACCATAGCCCACCAGGTTCCTCTGTCCTTGGAATTTTCCAGGCAAGAATACTGGAATAGGTTGCCATTTCCTACTCCAGGGGATCTTCCTAATATAGGGATCAAACCTGCATTGGCAGGTGGATTCTTTACCACTGAGTGACCTGGGAAATCCAACTGTATCTTTTAGGCAGAAGTCGGATTATCAGTTCAGAGTTTGTTTTAGAAAATCTGAAAGAAGAATGGGTTCCACCTGGTCTAAATCTCCTTCTTTCCTTTTAATGATTCTTGCCTCTTATATGTTTATTCACTATGGACCAGCATCCTGTGCCTTTCTGAAAAATAGGATACACTTTTGAATAATTTGTAATTATAGCCACCTTTCTAGGGAAGCCTTGTTTTAGGTAAATTCATCTTAAGGAGCATCCTTAAAAGAGAGGATCTCAGACCTTTCAGAGACAGCACAATGCATTCTTTGAATGGTATGAGGAAGTTTCTACAACACAAAAATGACTCTAAAAATAGCTTATTCTAAAGAAACTTTACAGTGCACAAATTAAAAATCTTTACTCAAAAACAAAAGACAAAAAATTGTGTCCATCTGAGCAGGTATCTTAATCTATCTGCAATTTGGATCCAACTATTCTTTTGAACTTTGTAACTGAGATATAGCTAAATTTTTAAAAAAGCAAAAGCTATAAATCTCTATATAAGTCTGTATATTATGCATGTCTATGTGTGTATGCTCTAAGTATGTGATATTTTTCTACCTATGGATGGTATTGCTAAAATTAATTTGCACTGAACTCTATTTAATTGATCAAGGAAAGATTAAGTGTTTATATGTGATGTATACTCAGAAATAAAGTAACTAGCAAAAGTGTTTTTTGAATTTACATGATCTGAGATAATCCTTGATAAATAAAATATGTTTTAAGTTTGTTGATTTAATAAAAGCAGGCATGCCAGCTTTTTCTACCTGGATTTACTAGTCAAATAAACTCATGCTATCTCTCTTAGAAAGTCTTCAACAAGAAATAAAATGATAGCTATTCAATATCTAATCTAAGGATGATTATTAAGAACAAGTCATTTAAATAAATGTAAATAAAAGATTTATAATAAATTAAACTAAATAATGAATATTTATTAGAATATTTAGACCATCCCCAAATAAAACAATATACTAAGAAATTGATTTCTAAATATAATTTTAAACTTATCTACTTTTGACTTAAGTTTTACAGAGACAAAGGGTATTGGATTTATAAATAAACATATCTTTTATATGAAAAATGTCTCTAAAAAAGCATAAGTAGTTATAATTTTGTATTTATAAATTCACTAATCTACCATGTAACACTAATATATGATAGAGAGTTCATAGTTGCCTGCTTACTGGCTTTCACTGGAGCATAAAATTTATAGTTAAAATTTATAATCAGTATATAAAGGTATAACTGCAAAAATTAATGAGTGAAGAAAAACAACTCTGTATACAAAGTATGAAGGAAAATGGGATGCATTTTTATATGAAGAGTATATGAAACATGTAAGGTGTATTTTTGTTAAGGAAAAGAGAGTAATATTGTCTGAAATAAAATGACTAGTTGTTCAAGAATAAGAAAAAAAAAAGAATAACACAAAACCTAAATGGATATAGAAAGTTGCAAAATTGTTGTGGAGATTTTATGGTGTAGTTCAGAGCTGGCTAAAATTGAATGGATTTATTATTAGAATTTTTGTAGGCTTTAATAAATAGTGTACTTGTGTAAAGCTTCCCTGATAGCTCAGTTGGTAAAGAATCCACCTGCAATGCAGGAGACCCTGGTTCGATTCCTGGGTTGGGAAGATCTGCTGGAGAATGGACAGGCTACCCACTCCAGTATCCTTGGGCTTCCCTTGTGCTCAGCTGGTACTTATATAAAAATACAATTCTACAATTTAATAATTTATTTTATTTGCTAAACAAAAACATTCTTGAACTACTGCTCTGGTATGCTCTTAATAAATATTATGAAAGGTTTTTCTTTGCCTTTAATGTAATCTGCCTAAGAAACAAAGATTTGTGTCTTAAGAAATATTTCCTGTGCCCCACACTGTCTTTGTCAGGTCTTTGATTACTTAGGAATACTGGCATTTTCCTTTTATTTGTTTCCATTTTTTTTTCTTTAATTGAAGTATAGTTGATATACAATGTGTTAATTTCAGAAATACAGCAAAGTGATTCATATATATATATATATATATATATATATATATACACACACACGTATATTTTTTCCATTATAGGTTATTATAAGGTATTGAATATAGTTTCCTGTGCTATACAGTAGGTTCTTGTTGATGATTTATTTTATATATAGTAGTGTGTATCTGTTCATCTCAAATCCTAATTTATCCTTCCTCTTAACTGTTTCCCCTTTGGGAACCATAACTTTGTTTTCTACATCTGTGATTCTTTTTCTGTCTTGTAAATAAGTTCATTCATATCATTTTTTTAGAGTCCACATATAAGTGATATTTTCTGATATTTGTCTTTGTCTGATATTTCACTTATGATAATTTGTAGGTCCATCAGTGTTGCTGTAAATGGCATTATTTCATTCTTTCTTTTTCATTTCATTCTTTTTGCCCAATGCATATTATTTCATGTGCAGTAATATTCCATTGCACATATGCAGCATCTTCTTTATGCCTTCTTCTATCAGTGGACAGTTACATTGCTTCCATGTCCTGGCTATTGTAAATAGTGCTGCTGTGAATATTGGGGTGCATTTATCTTTTTGGATTAGTTATTACCTTTTCCAGATACATGCTTAGGGGTGAAATTGCCAGATCATATGGTAACTCTATTTTTAGTTTTTTAAGGAATTTCCATACTATTCTACATGCATTCCCACCAACAATGTAAATGGTTCCCTTTTCTCCATAACCTCTCCAGAGTTTTTTATCTTTAGACTTTTTGATGATGGCTATTCTGACAGATGTGAGGTGATATCATAGTTTTGATTAGTATTTCTCTAATAAATAACAATATTGAGCATGAGTCTTTTTAATATTAAAAAAGCTAAAGTTTATTTATAACTATATAGTTTCTGTTTTTGTGTTTGAAATCTTCTAATTGTCCCTTTGGTTGAGTGGCTATTTAAGTATTGTTTCACAGTGACTTATACTCCTATTTGATCAAGTATTTTAAATATTTTGACATTTTTAACAAACTTCCCAAGTCAAATTCTGAATGAACTCTTTTTGGACTTCAAACTAACTTTGGACTTTTCCATAGGGTTCTTAGAAGATACAAAAGATTTTCTGTCTCTCCTTGTAAAAAAGAAATCTTTGTTTAGTCTTGATATTAAATTTCATGGGGAACATTGTTAAATAAAAAATATTTAAAGTTATTATATTTACATATGTAAATATTATTAGTATATATCCTGGAAATTAACGTTTAATCTAAAAATCTAGATATGTCCTGGGGTAATATTATCAATCGTAAG
The DNA here is from genome assembly GCF_023699985.2 of Odocoileus virginianus. Classification (NCBI taxonomy): domain Eukaryota; kingdom Metazoa; phylum Chordata; class Mammalia; order Artiodactyla; family Cervidae; genus Odocoileus; species Odocoileus virginianus. The sequence continues at coordinate 32,480,912 of NC_069675.1, read as the reverse complement.
TAAAAGTCTCTCAGTCGTGTCCAGCTCTTTGCAACACCATGGACTATACAGTCCATGGAATTCTCCAGGCCAGAATGCTGGAGTGGGTAGCTGTTCCCCTCTCTAGGGGATCTTCCTAACCCAGGGATCAAACCCAGGTCTCCCGTACTGCAGGTGGATTCTTTACCAGCTGAGCCACCTCCAGTTGTTATTTTATAATATATATCACAAAAAATAGCAGTTAGTTTTTAATTGCATAATTTTTTATGGATTCTCATAGATTTTTAACTATGTCTGTTAAGTCTTTCATCATTCACAAGTTATTGTTTCACTCCTAACTCTTTTTACAAAGTGTTTACAATCAATTGTAGACAGAATGCTTCAGCTTCAAAGAGATTCATGGAAAAAGAAGATGGCAATTACTCTAGATTATAGATTTCTGATAACTTTAAGATCATGACCCTCAACTGGATATAAGAATTTCTAAAATTTTAATAGAAAACTTATTGACTCATAAAGCTACTAACCCAAGATGATACAAAATGAGGATTATTAACTACAGAAGAGTGAGTGAATTCATTAAGATGGTTAAAATTTTTATGAATTAATATAAAACATTGCTGATTGCAATATCACCACTAGTAAGCTAAAGTAATACTATGTTTGTTGGTTACACTCTCAGCCTGCTGAGAGAATGACCAAGAGTAGAAAATTGTTCAAATTAACTACAAAATAGAGACTGGTCTTGAGACTTCCCTGAGCAAACAAAACCACTAGCTTCTTTCATGAACATAAATAAAATTCAGTTTAGATTATTTCTTGTAAATGCTTCTGAGATTTATTTTTAAAAATTAAATTATTTCCTTAAACATGGTATGAGATAATAACTTTTAATCAATTCCCTGCCATTTAGGAATCCTCATTATAATAACTGATCATTATAAAGGTTAACTACTTCCTCATTTCACTTTATAACTCATCCTGAAACTTTATGCCTCTGAGCTTCATACCATTTTTGAATTTGGAAGCTTCAGTTTGCAAGCTGTTTTTAGATGCACCACAGTAAATTCTTAGTCAATGCTATTTATCGATTTGGTAGTTTTAATTTTTCTATTTCTGGAGTTTTGTCACAGCTATTGCAAACAATCTAGTCTAATCTACCTTGCCAGCACATCTCCAGAATTCAGTATCTGGACAAAAGAATTTACAGAAGTTGCCCTGAAAAATGAAATGCCAATAAGAGTTGACTAAATTTAAAACTTTTGCTTCCCAAGAGACACAGATGGCAAGTTTGTTATAGTTAGCTCATCACAGAGGTTTTTAAATAGCCCTGGGTAAAAATCAATTTATGAACATGTAACCATTAAAATGCAATACAGCTAGTCAACACAATAAATATGCAATAGGCAGGAACTATAATAGATGGCTTCACACTTACTTTTAATACTAGGCTCAAATAGATTTGATGGTAAAAGGTTTTGGGAAATTTTATGTTTGCAAGTGTCCATTCTAGGTAAGTTTTAGTCACTCAATTGTGTCTGACTCTTTGTGACCCCATGGACTGTGCCCAACAGGCTCCTCTGTCTATGGGATTCTCCAGGCAAGAATATTGGAGTGGGTTTCTATTCTCTTCTTCAGTCTAGTGGGAAAGGAATAAGCAAAAATAATGTAATAAATATGAGGTTTTTCTTCATATGCTCCTGCTTAACTTATTGTTTGCAATGTGAAAAATATTTTAATGTAACACTAGTTTTAGATTTCATTACAAAAATCAATCTAATGAGAAAACAATTAAAGCCAACATATGCACATGATGAATGATACCAACATATGTACAAGGTGAATGATACCCATAGCAATTTTTTTTTTTTTTGGTATATTTCCTTTTCCAGTAATGGTCATTACCTAGAAAGCCTGTTTGCAACAAAACAAAAAACAAAAACCACGTTTTTTTTTTGAGGAGGTTAACAGTGATCTAAAGATAGGAATTCTGTATTGATGTGTTATTATTCCACTGTTCTCTGAGTAAAGTGTGGTTTCTGGGAAGGAATTATCTTTGAAGGTCTTGGTAAGAAAATGCTGAAATGGCACATCACAGCCTGATGCCCCCCTGGGTGAGTCATCTTTACCTGATGCCGGAGCGCTTTCTGAAAGACCAACTGGTGTACTTCTGTCCTGTTGGCATAACTATATTTAGAATCTATAACTAGAGAGCTCAGGGCTTCTCGGGATGATATTTTTAAATGTGTCATCACTCTAGACATGCTTTCCCTCCCTCTCCTACTGCTTCAGCCTCCCTCATACTTTCACACATCCAAATGGAAAAGAATCAAGAAAAATCACATTCCAAAGGAACCTGTGACACTAGTCTCATCTGGAATGTTAAGTTCTGAGTTTAGAAGATGTTAATAACTCCCTTGCTCTTGTGCTTAACGAGGTTTGAATTATTCTGGCAGCTTAGCAATATGATGGGCAGTACCATATTGGGCTCATTGTTCAACATGGTACTTAGGGAAGAATATAAAAAACTCCAGTGGATTTTTTTCCTTTGTTTTTTAGAACATCCTTCACAAAGGTTTATATACTGGAATAGGAAATTCTTGCAATTGCTAGCTGTGACTCTGCTTCATGATGTATTAAGCAATGACATAACATCATGAGGAAACACAGATCTTTGTTCTAGCTGTGAAATCATATTTAGTGAAGTCACTGGAGACAGAAAATAGAAATTCACACACTATTCAAAGAATATACATATGAATGAAACATTATTAACATGTCATTGGTATGAGAAATCACTGTGGATAAGGGAAGTCTCCTGCATATATTTGACTAACATCCTTGGAGTCTGCTTAACAAATTAATACTGTTTAACATACTTTCAGATTTATATGATGCTGGGCCATAGCATGGATTCAGTGTTAAGGGAATTGGTCAATTAGCAATTCTGTTAATTTATTCAGTTTAAGTTTACTTACCATGTACCTGCTTTGCAAATTCATGCATAGTAGATTGATTAATACAGTGGATTTAAGGAGTGAAGATAAGAATGGTTTGTATTTTTTAAGGCTTCCCAGGTGGCTCAGTGGTAAAGAATCTGACTGCAAAGCAATATATTCAGGGGATACCTATTTGATCCCTGGGTCAGGAAGATCTCTTGGTGGAGGAAATGGCAACTCACTACAGTATTGTTGACTGGAAAATTCCATGGACAGAGGAACCCTACGGGCTAAAGTCCATGGGTTCACAGAGAGTCAGAAATGGCTTGAGCATGCATGCACAGTATTTTATAATATCTAGCTAGGAAAACTAGGATATATATGACAAGTAAAGCTCCAAAACAAGACTTAATTATTATTAACCTGGAATAACCAAGAATTGCATAATTAAATTCTGGATGATGAGTATGGGACAGCTGCATCATTATAAGCTTGCATAATAAGAACTACTGAGCAGATAATTTAAGCTGTGGAAATAGCATTAGGAAACACAAGGAGGATAATGGAAAGAAAAAATGTTCACTTGTAGCACAGGGAGTATAGGAACAGTGAGGCAAGATGCAGAGTTCTGAAAAAGTGGAGGCACTGAAAGTTAGTGTGATAATATGGAGGTGACCTTGAAATATCAGCATCAAGGTAACAAAGCTTGTGCTTCCCTTAGTATGGGTAGTGCTATTATCTGCTTTGGAGTATACCAGTAGTATTCTAAAAATGGTTTCTGGGCAGATGAATTTGGCAGAACTCTTAAATAAATGGAGATAAGGAAAACCTGAAAGCAAACATTTTATCTAGGAAATGATTTTTCTAATTCAAGATGAGTCTCAGTTCAGTTCAGTCACTCAGTTATGCCCAACTCTTTGCAACCCCGTGGACTGCAGCACACCAGGCTTCTCTGTCCATCATCAACTCCTGGAGCTTGCTCAAACTCATGTCCAGTCAGGTCAGTGATGCCATTCAACCATCTCATCCTCTGTCATCCTCTTCTCCTAGTGCCCACAATCTTTCCCAGCATCAGTGTCTTTTCCAATGAGTCTGTTCTTCACATCAAGTGGCCAAAGTATTGGAGCTTCAGCTTCAGCAAACCCTTCCAATGAATACTCAGGACTGATTTCCTTTAGGTTGGACTGGTTTGAACTCCTTGCTGCCCAAGGGACTCTCAAGAGTCTTCTCCAGCACCACAGTTCAAAAGCATCAATTCTTCAGCACTCAGCTTTCTTTATAGTCCAACTCTCACATCCATGCATGACTACTGGAATAACCATAGCTTTGACTAGATGGACCTTTGTTGGAAAAATAATGTCTCTGCTTTTTAATATTGCAGAGGTTTGTCATAGCTTTTCTTCCAAGGAGCAAATGTCTTTTAATGTCATTGCTACAGTCACCATCTGCAGTGACTTTGGAACCCAAGAAAATAAAGTCTCTCACTATTTCCATTGTTTCCCCATCTATTTGCCATGAAGTGATGGGACCACATGCCATGCTCTTCATTTTTTGAATGTTGAAGTTTAAGCCAGCTGTTTCACTCTCCTCCTTCACTGTCATCAAGAAGCTTTTCAGTTTCTCTTCACTTTCTGCCATAAGGGTGGTGTCATCTGCATATTTGAGGTTATTGATACTTCTCCCAGCTATCTTGATTCCAGCTTGTGCTTCATGCAGGCTGGCATTTTACATGATGTACTCTGCATATAAATTAAATAAGCAGAGTGACAATGTAAAGCCTTGTTGTACTCCTTTCCCAATTTGGAACCAGTTTCTTGTTCTATGTCTGGTTCTAACTGTTGCCTCTTCACCTGAATACAGATTTCTCAGGAGGCACATAAAGTAGTCTGGTATTGACATCTCTTGAAGAATTTTCTACAGTTTTTTTGTAATCCACAGAGTCAAAGGCTTTAGTGTAGTCAGTGAAGCAGAAGTAGATGTTTTTCTGGTATTCTCTTGCTTTTTCTATGATTCATCAGTTGTAGGCAACTTGATCTCTGGTTCCTCTACCTTTTCTAAATCCAACTTGACCATCTGGACGTTCTTGGTTCACGTACTATTGAAGCCTAGCTTGGAGAATTTTGAGCATTATTTTGCTAGCGCGTGAGATGAGTGAAATTGTGCAGTAGTTTAAAAATTCTTTGGCATTGCCTTTCTTGGAGTTAGAATGAAAACTGACCTTTTCCAGTCCTGTGGCCACTGCTGAGTTTTCCAAATTTGCTGGCATATTGAGTACAGCACTTTTGCAGCGTCATCTTTTAGGGTTTGAAATATCTCAGTTGTAATTCCATCACCTCCACTACCTTTGTTCATAGTGATACTTCCTAAGGCCTAGTTGAGGAAGGCTAAAACTTGAGAATGGAATGTGGAATGAAAAAAGACTATTTTTAAGAAATATTGTGGATAAAGTGTTTCCAAATGTAGGCGGAGGCAGTGTCCTCTGCATACATAGTATAGTCCTTAAGATATCTGATTTAGTGAAAAGCAAAGAATTAAGGACTGAGATAGCTGGTAAGAGAAAGACAGAGAAAAGGCCCCACAGTGTAAAGTATGCCTATAACCACAATCCTAATAAAATAGCAATAGTAATTTATTGTTTTCTTATCAAATGGAAAACAATGTGCTAGGAACTTTACATGCATCTTCATATTTAACCACCTGTAACCTAGGACATTACTAATTAATAACCTAGGTGGATGCCATGCACATGAACTTGGGCAAACTTCAGGAGATGGTGAGGGACAGGGAGGCCTAGCATGCTGCACTCCATGGGGTCACAGAGTCAGACACGATTGGGTGACTGGACAGTAACAACCTAGGAAGAAAGTCATATTTTCTACAATTTAGAAACTAGGGAATAGAGGTGTGAATTTGCCAAATGTCTCATCCAAAATTTCAAATCATGCCAGATTCTGCCACAGAGTTAGGGAACTTCTAGTGTATATTCTGTTCTATTTACTCTCCTCCATGTCACTGATATAAAAACAAAGTCACATACCTATGATATGTAACTGGCAGATATTATCTATTAATTAACATCCTAGCATATATTTTCTAAGTGCAATGAATTCATTTGCCTTATCTACCCTTCTTCATTTTATCTCATGAATACTATGCAAGGTTCTGTCAAAATTTTATTCAAATCAGTATTTAGTATAAGCATAGCAGTCTTGAAAAACCAGAGAAATATTTTATACATATATATATATATATATGTATACACACACACACACATACACATATGTATATAAAGCTTGCTGACTTCACTGCTCTTACTGAATTCCTACCTGTTATAAATGCTTGACATTTTTATTTATAAAAATTTGATACAGGTTTTTCTATAACATTTGCATTAATTATAAAACTCCAGAGCTTAATTATTATAATTTTTATTCTAATTTAAAAATCTTTGTTTAAAAATCTTGTCTTCAGATGGTAAAACCTCTTTCTAGTTCATCAAAGATCACTGAAGTTGGGCATTCTCTTCTGCAATTTTTTCCACTATTCCAAGATATAATTGGGCTAGGAAAACTAAATTCACTTAGTTCATGCAAAGATCTCTTAAAAATCTCTAAATAATATTTTAATTAAATTTTTTTTTAAAAAATACTTTGTCTTATAGCCTTCTCAGCCCTTGACAAATTAGGGAAACCCATATGGCCCTAAAAAATTCATTTCTTTCTATTAGCTTTTAACCACCACCAGCTGGTCTCTATTGTTCTCACTTCTAATAAAACTCAAATTTCCTGTTTGAATGCGTCCACACTGGGATGAGAGAGTACCATCTTAGACACATATTGATGATGTTATTCACTCAATTTGTGATCACTTTTATCTGCAGCAATAATGGATTGTCTAGTTCCTTTTCCTCAATTGTCAAAGTACCTTCTTTAAACAAATAGCACTTTATAGTGAGATGATTTTAAATAGTTATGTGTGTAGTCTTGTCAATAAAACTGAATCTTTTATTTGCTTTCCTTTTCCTATTGTAATCCAGCGGATTCTTACTGAAATTAAAACTTTTCTTCTGGAGTTATTAACAATAAAGCTTAACCACATGAACTAATTGTGCAAAGATGAGCTGAACTGGTGATACCATATTTATAAACTATGCACAAGTCTATTTGATTGATGAAGGAGGGGTAAGGAATAGACATATGAGTGGTCGTACTTTGGATAGAAAATTATATAATTGCTTCTTCTAATTTATAATAGCAAAAGAGTTCTTGGTTCTATCACCGTGTAAAAAGAGAAGAGTGAGTACTTAGGTTCATGGAGGGTCGGCTAGGTGTTTTTCATACACCATACATTTGAATCCTAAAATCAGCCTATGTGTGATTATTATCATCTCTGTTTTATGGAACAGAACATCAGGGTTTAAGGAGTTTATGTTACTTAGCAAATATGGAGAGAATTTAAAATATGTATGTTAGTTAATTTCTTAGGTGTAAAGACAATTGCCTACGGAATTTTTATGGTCTGTGTTCTTATTTCACCAAAGGGGGGAAAAAAGGAGCTGCAGAACGACTTTTAAAATCTCTAACATTTGTTTTTTGGTGGTTATTTCCACTTCATTGAGACTTACTATAAATCCTCCATTTTCTAGCATCACTACTGGGCTATAATTTTTTAGGAACCTGACTGGACTTTCATCATTCATGTTGCTTTCCCTAGATTTACTCAGGTAGAGTCAACAAATGAAGGTTACCCCTGAAAGGTAATCTGTTCTACTAGCATCAAGGAACATATAGGACACATATCTTTATGCACTTTTACTATTATCATGCAGTATAGTGTGAGGAAAGAAAGACCTACTGTGTGTTTGTCCCCCACACCACCCCACATCTCACAGTCAGCCTTTTAGTCTCTATCTGTTCCATCACCCCCGCCATCCTTGGACTGCTGTATTCAAAGTGCAGCACTGTTTAGAAGAAGAAGATGATGACAATAGAAAGCAAAATTGTAGATAACAGATTTAAAGAGACTATTATAAAACCAGTGCAGGTGTCTCAGTTTTCTCAGGGATCTTTTTTCTCCCACAGAACTATATTCTAAGAAATTGATTGACTCTCAACCAATATGATTAGATAGAAAGTGAGGTGTGCAGAAATTTATTACTAATACCACTACTGTGACTAAAATTTAAACTACAGTGACAACCACTACTGCTACTATTTCAGTTACCTGGAATGCCGGCAAATATTTATAAAGTAATATCTTCCATCAACTGTGCCAGGAAATTTACATGAAATTTAAGATTGTATCTTTAGTCTTTGAAAAAAACACTTTGGAGAAAGTAGTATGCTATCCCTTTTAAAATAGGGAAAGGCTCAGACATTTTAAGTAAGCTCAAAATTATACAACTGGTAGCTGGTAAGGTGGATTCACATCCTGACAGTCTTTTGCTCTCCTCTGGCTGCTTCTGTTCTTGCTGCTGCTGATGGCAGCACAGCAACCTCAAAGACGCATCTGTCTAATCAAAAAGTTCTTTTCTTAATCACTACATTATGTTGCCATTCAATACAGTACTTATAATTAAACGTTAAGCTTTTACTATTGCTTTAACATGCATATAATGCATATAATAAAAGAAAGATGGAAAGAACCTTCCCACCAACCTACTTCAAAGAAGGTTGAGTGAGGTATGACAATGACAAGAATTATTCACTTTTGGAAGGATATGCAAAGAGAAACTCAAAACTGACTTACAAAACTATATGCTAAATTTTAGAACATAGCACTCATGCTATAGAATGAAGCAAAATTGCATCAATACACAATTATAATTACTATTCAAGTTTGTTCTGTAGTAGTTTCAACATGTTTCATTGACAGTGATTGAAGATAAAGACATTTGTTTGCATCCACCATTTTGAGTATTGCATATAGGAACATGTGACACTTGCGGCATTACATCCTGTGTGTGATGGAATGGAAATAAGGTTTTGAAATAACTGTTTTAGAAAAGCAGTACCACCAGGAATGTTGGCTTCCATAAAGCTGTTTCTGAATAAGTAATAGAATGTGCCGATTACCATTCTCTCTCTTGTTTTTATTCTCTTTCTTTCTTTCTCTGTAAATGAATTAAGACATAAAAACTTGATTGCACTTGAAGGGCTATAGCTCTTTGAAATTTTCTATAAAAAAATTATAATGATTGATGGTTTTGTGATTCTCATATATAAGAAAAATTACAGTGTAACTTCCAGTTATTTATATGCTTATTTAAGTTTTTAGATCTTTATTTTAATAATGTATGTGTCCTTATCATTTATAGCTGTATAATTATATAATCAAGAAGGTTTAAGGTTAGTCTAAGCCTTAAGAAGAATCCTGTTACTGACAAAGGCCTGTTGTCAGTAATAGCAGATGGTCATCTGTTACTGTCATTGACCAAACTTGAGTCAGGTTTGTCTGAGTCCTCTTTTTAACTAGGCCTAAAGTTGAACTCTGTCTTAGCCATGTTACTCCAGTTTTAGCAAGAATCCTACTGATTCAGTTTAGTGAAAGTCCCTCACCCTGCATGTCTGATCAAATTTCTCATCCCATATTCTTCATAACATGTCACTCTGGCCTGCCGTCAGCAAAAATCCTATTAAGTTGGTTTACCAAGAATCCCTGTAACTTCGCTTCCTTTTCCCATCCTTTTTTTGGGTATAAAGCTTATTGTTATATTCAAAGTTTGAGCATGGTTTTTACCCCTACTTCAAAATCTTCACTGCAGTAGTGCCCCTTCAATTAAGTCTTCCTTACTGTCTTTGTCGAGTCATGAATAATTGTTTTTTAGCAATACATAGGAAAGATTTCATAAGTTTTCCCCACCAAATCTAACACTTGCCTAGCTTAAGGCACTCAGTCAGTGATATTTTGATGTAGCAGTCCAAACGGACTAAAGTATTCCCCAAAGTCCACCTTCTCTTGTGTGTATGTGAGTGCATCCTAAATCGCTTCAGTTGTGTCCAATTCTTTGCAACCCTATGGATTGTAGCCCACCAGGCTACTCTGTCCATGGAATTCTCCAGGCAAGAATACCTTGGGTTGCATTTTAAATGCACTTGAAGCATTTACTAAGATAGACAATACACTTCTAAGTAACTTATGAGTCGCAGAATATATCACAAAAAGAATTAGGAAACATTTTAAATTAAGTGGGAATTAAAACAAAATGTATCACAATTTGTGAGATGCAGCTAAAACAGTTTCTAGAGGAAAAATTAGAGCATTAACTGTTTATATTTGAAAAACATGATAGATTAAAAATAAATGATCTAAGCTTCCATTTTTTGAAGTCCATGGAGAGTCACTGCTTACATCTGCTCTTGTGAGAATCACAGTTGACTGATAGTTCTATTACTGCCTTGGATTTCTACCATGTTTACACTGAAACCAGGCTTCTTACTTCTTCTGGTTTTCTTCTAATCAACAAGTGAAACCAGTAAAAAAATACCAGGGCAGAGCCAGTTATCAGGTTGTGAACCTGGAAAAATCAGGTTGTCAGATGATAAGTCTGACACTATGGATCACTGCCCCTTTTCTCAGAGTGATATTTGAGGCTTTGCATGTGTGTGTGTTTGTTATGTGTGTGCCTTTTTATAAATTTTATATTTTCAATATGGGAAAACCCTATCACAGGTTCTTATTTTAGGAACATTGAATATTCAAAGTTCTAATTTTACTTTTGCTTTGAGGCTTTGAATTCCGAGTTCCTTTCTGTCTAACTGCTGCATTGGGTGTTGTTCTGTTCAGGGACACCGCCTTTACACTCTTGTGACATTTTCAGTCATGGGCCACCATGGCTCTTGCCATGGCTCCTTTCTAGGGAAATATGTAGTCCAAAGAAAAATGTTCTTTCAGTTTCACATATTGTGGAGGCTGCATGATTACCTTCAGCAAATTCTGATGAGTTTTTAACATGCCAATCTGTTTCTTATGTGTTTCCTTCTTACTCTGTTTACAACTAGTATTGTTTGTTGAATTTGATTACATTTTCCCCCTTATTCTTTTATTTCCTTTCTGGCATATTTTTGTTCTAATAAAACTATAAATTTTGTGCTGTGCATTTTCTTAAAGTGAATGATACACGATCAGTGACTTTTGAATTAGCCAAAAACATTCATCCTAAATTCCCCATGACCTTCACTGCTGAGTTGAATAATCCCACACTCAGAGTAGCCTTCCTCTTTCTTTTTAATCAGGGTAAAGCAGGCTAGCCATGTTTTCATCTAAGATAAATATAAGAAAGAAACAAGCATTTGTCTGGGCTTGTTCTTCTTTTTTTTTTTTTAAGAACTACTTTTTTTAGACTATCAAAGAGCTTACGAGAGAAAATACTCCTTTATATAAGAATCAGAGTCCATTTGATTTCTAGAGAAGAATGAAATACATTTCAAGGGAAGAATGAAACAACTCAAATGAAATATAGTAGATCAAAGCAGCCATGATTAATTTATGCTAATACATTAAGTCTGAGATGATTGGAACTTTAAAATGAATGAATTTCAGGCTGATAACACTTGATTTAATGGTTAAATCTACACTTCACTAAGAGTATACCTTAGGGAATACTCAGAATCATATATATTAAACATTTCTGTACCTGAACTTAAAGCTGTGTCTAGATTTACCTCCCTCAAATTTTATGAGATATTTAAGAGAAATAGGGCCATGTTAGATAACAACATATTTTACATAACATGATATACTAGGGAGATGGCATATGGAGAACACAAATACAGGAAAATATGTACAGAGAGAAATGCTCTATATGAAAAGAAATCTCAGAGAATATCAACTGAATTCAATGTCATACCTTTGTTGGACACCTAGGAGTTGCTTTGTAATAAATACTCCAGAAAAGAGAATAAGGTGATATTGTGGAGTAGGGCCTATGAAACAAGAATTGTGGAAACTGAAATCCAGATGGTTTATTTTACAATCATCTCTATTTTTGTGCTTATGAAAATTTCAATTATAGAATGCGAGTTTATAGAGTTCCTGTGGATTAGCTGCATAAGTCCAAAAAGGTAAAAACAAAAAACAGTATACTGAAAAATACAAGATATTAAGGAAAGAAATTGAAGTAGACACAAATAAATGAAAAGATAAGTCAAGTTTATGAGTTGGAAGAGTTAGTTAAAATTGCTAAAATGTTTGTACCACCCAAACCAGTACAAAAGTTTAACATATTCCCTATCAACATTTTAATGGAATTTTTCACAAGCAGAAAAAAAATCCTAAAATTTATATGAAATCAGAAAAGACCCCTCGTAGACAAAAAGATCTTGAGAAAGAAGAATAAACCTGGAAAAATTGTACTCACTGATTTTTAAACTCTTTTACAAAACTGTAGTAATTAAAACACTATTATATTGGCATAAAAATCAACACATAAATCAATGGAACAGAATACAAAGCCAAGAAATAAATCTACATATTTATGGTCAGTTAATTTAGGACAAAAGAGCCAAGAATATACAATGGAAAAAAGACAATCTCTTCAATAAATGATATTGGGAAATCTAGACAGTCAGATGCAAAATAAAGCAACTAGGCATTATATGCAAACATTAACTCTAAATGAATTAACGACCTGAATATAAGACTTGAAACCATGAAAGTCCTAGAAGAAAATATAGTTGGTAATTTCCTTGACAAAGGTCTTGGCAATGATTTTTTGAATCTGAAACAAAGTAAAATCAGCAGAAACAAAAATAAATAAGTGGGACTACATCAAACTAAAAAACAACAACAACAAAACAGGAAAACTAACCAACTAACTAAAAAAAAACCCAAGCTCATAGAGCATATTGGTGGTTAACAGAGACAGGGACGTGAGGTGGAAAAATGGGTGAAGGAGTTCAAAAATAAAAAAAAATAGATAACAAAAATAGATCCTTTCTGGAGGAAGACTGAACCTGTATCAGAGGTAAGGAGCAGTGACTGTGCTTTGCTGGAGCAGCTGTGAAGATACCCCAGTCCAAGGTAAGAGAAACCCAAGTAACAGTAGGCACTGAGGGAGGGGGTCAGCGGGCAGACAAACTGAAACTACAATCACAGACAACTAGCCAATCTGATCACACGGACAACAGCCCCGTCTAACTCAATGAAACTAAGCCATGTCATGTGGGGCCACCCAAGACAGCAGGTCGTAGTGGAGAGGTCTGACAGAATGTGGTCCACTGGAGAAGGGAATGGCAAACCACTTCAGTATTCTTGCCTTGAGAACTCCATGAACAGTATGAAAAGGCAAAAAGATAGGACACTGAAAGATGAACTCCCCAGGTTGGTAGGTGGCCAATATGCTACTGGAGATCAGTGGAGAAACAACTCCAGAGAGAATGAAGGGATGGAGCCAAAGCAAAAACAGGGCCCAGCTGTGAATGGGAATGGTGATGGAAGCAGGGTTCAGTGCTGTAAAGAGCAACATTACATAGGAACCTGGAATGTTAGGTGCGTGAATCAAGGCAAATTGAAAGTGGTCAAACAGGAGATGACAAGAGTGAGCATTGACATTCTAGGAATCAGTGAACTAAGATGGACTGGAATGGGTGAATTTAACTCAGATGACCATTATATCTACTACTGTGGGCAGGAATCTCTTAGAAGATTGGAGTAGCCATCATAGCCAACAAAAGAGTCTGAAATGCAGTACTTGGATGCAATTTCAAAAACGACAGAATGATCTCTGTTCGTTTCCAAGGCAAACAATTCAGTATCATGGTAATCCGAGTGTATGCCCCGACCAGTAATGCTGAAGAAGCTGAAGTTGAACAGTTCTATGAAGACCTTCTAGAACTAACACCCAATAAAGATGTCCATTTCATTATAGAGAACTGGAATACAAAAGTAGGAAGTCAAGAAACACCTGGAGTAACAGGAAAATTTGGATTTGGTGTACAGAATGAAGCAGGGCAAAGGCTGATAGAATTCCACGAAGAGAATGCACTGGTCATAGCAAACACCCTCTTCCACCAACACAAGTGAAGACTCTACACATGGACATCACCAGATGGTCAACATCGAAATCAGATTGATTATATTCTTTGCAGCCAAAGATGGAGAAGCTATATACAGTCAGCAAAAACAAGGCTTGGAGCTGACTGTGGCTCAGATCATGAACTCCTTATTGCCAAATTCAGACTGAAATTGAAGAAATTAGGGACAACCACTAGACCATTCAGGTATGAACTAAATCAAATACATCAATATTTTAGGAATCGGTGAACTAAAATGGACTGGAATGGGGGAATTAAATTCAGATGACCATTATATCTACTTGAAGGCACAATCCCTTAGAAGAAATGGAGTAGCCCTCATGGTGGATTATAATGGTGACTGCAGATATGAAATTGGTCAAGATTGGTGGGGGAAATATCAATAATCTCAGATATTCTGATGACACTATCCTTATGGCAGAAAGTGAAGAGGAACTGAAGAGCCTCTTGATGAAAGTGAAAGAAGGTCATGGAAAGCCTGGCTTAACGCTCAACATAAAAACTAACAAACAAAAAAAACAAAAAAACAACTAAGCTCGTGGCATCCAGTCCCAATACTTCATGCAAATAGATGGGGAAACAATGGAAACAGTGACAGACTGTTTTCTTGGGTTCCAAAATCACTGCAGATGGTGACTGCAGCCATGAAATTAAAAGATGCTCCTTGGAAAACTATGAGCAACCTAGACAACACATTAAAAAGTAGATACATTTTTCACTTTGAGGGAGGGGGGATTGGATGGGGGACACATGTATACCCATGGCTGATTCATGTCAATGTATGGCAAAAACCACCACAATGTTGTAAAGTAATTAGCCTCCAACTAAAATTAATTAATTAATTTTTTTAAAAAAAACCTCAACTTTCAAAAAAACTAAAAAACAAAAAAGAAAAAAGACTGATGTTATTTTGCTGCCAAAGTTCCATATAGTTAAAGCTATGGTTTTTCCAGTAGTCATGTATGGTTGTGATAATTGGACCATAAGGAAAGTTGAGCGCCGAAGAACTGATGGCTTTGACCTGTGGTATAGGAGAAGATTCAGTTGAGAGTCCCTTGACTGCAAGGTGATTAAACCAGTCAATCCTAAAGGAAATCAACCCTGAATATTCATTGGAAGGACTGATGCTGAAGCTGAAGCTCCAATTCTTTGGCCACCTGACGCAAAGAACTGACTCTTTGGAAAAAACCCTGATACTGGGAAAGATTGAAGGCAGGAGAAGAAAGATGACAGAGGATGAGACAGTTGGATGTTATCACTGACTCAACGGACATGAGCTTGAGAAGCTCCAGGAGTTGGTGATGAACAGGGAAGCCTGGCGTGCTGCAGTCCATGGGGGCACAAAGAGTTGGTCATGACTGAGCAACTGACCTGGCTGAACTGATTTTGCTACATTATGGGCTTATTGTCAATCCAGATAATGTTGATCAGTTTCAGTCTTCCAAAATCTGCATTTATAATTGTGCCATGTAATCAAACTTATTTATATATGTCTATATCATAAGTTCATAAAATTTTAAATCAGAATATTTAAAAGAACAGTGAAAAAGGTTAAAAAAGAAAATAAATAAGAAGACATGCCAAGTCTGCAGACATATTAAAAGTAAAAATAGATACCTAATTTTAAAAAGAAACACAGTGAGCCTTCCTTGGATTTGAATATAGCCCTAGAAAGAGAATATATTCTGCAACTCTTGAAAACTTAGTAAACCTATATCACCAAAATCAAGCCTCTTAGTTGAGATAATATTAAAATTAAAAAAATAAATAAATAAAAGACATGACAGACTTAGGAAAATAGAGTAAAAACAAAATACAATCCATTATAGAGCCAATGGATAATTTAGAAATATCAAGAAACAACAAAAGGGTATATGAAAATTAAATTGTGAACATTAAGAGTGATTTGATAAAATCATACTGAGCTGAGACAAAATGAGATTAAGCACCAAAAATGAAGGTGGTAATTTGAGATATCAGACAGCATTGACTTAATGTAATATCTCTCCTTGAAGTAGAAACCCAAAAATGGAATAGTGGCATATAATTAAAATTTTAAAAGGTAAAAATTTAAGTACATTAGGGAATTTTTCAGAAAATAAGTGCTCATTGAACAATTGGCAACAATACATGATCAAATTATTGAACTTTAAATACAAAGAAAGCATTCTTTAGGTAATTGGGCATACAAACACACACACAAAGTCATCCATTAAGGAAAACAAAATTCTTTAGTCTGGTCTTAGTTTTTCCCACAGCAACATTAAATGCCAAAATATAATGGTGCAATAGCTACAAAGTTCTGAAGGAAAATAAAAACCTGAGCTAAGATTTTGCACATAACCAAATCGTCCTTCAAGTACAATAAAACAGGACAAAACAATATAGAATGACAGATAGTTTCAGACATGCTGAAACTCAGGGAATACAGCATTTATGAACCATTTTTGAAGGGGAAAAAGAAGCAAATTTGATAAATAACTCCAGTCAACTAAGTGATGAAGCAAAACAAAATAAAATCTGAAATGGAAAGCCTGTCATAAAAGAACTGGCCGAGAATACTGAATCCATTTAAAAATAGAATTAATACCAAACATCTCTGGAAATGAAGGTTGTAAAACAGAATATGAATTTTATAAACTTTGACAATGTATAAATAATAATGTAACTTACAAAAATTGGCAGGTGAGGGAAGACAGAGGGAAGCAGGAGAGCACTATATATGTCTCTGAAATTGAAACATGCAGTTCAAAAACTGACTCCACCTTTTGAAAGTTAAAAAGTGATTCCTTTTTCCTTATTAACATTGTAGATTTCTTCTGGGTGCAAAAATCTTACTTACATTGATTCATTGAGTCAAATTTTTGCTTCATCGAAGGTAGCATGCTTAGCATGATGCCGTTTCTATGAAAATATTTTATGTGTGTGTATGTGTACTCAGTCATGTCCAACTCTTTGCAACCCCATAGATTGTAGCCCGTCAGGCTCCTCTGTCCATGGAATTCTCCAGGCAAGAATACTGGGGTGGGAGGCCATTCCCTTCTCCAGGGGATCGTCCCAACCCAGGGATCAAATCCAGGTCTCCCTCATTGCAGGTGGATTCTTTACCAGCTGAACCACCAGGGGAGCCCAAGAATACTGGAGTGGGGAGCTATCCCTTCTCCAGAGGATCTTCCTGACCCAGGAGTCCAACTGGGGTCTCCTGCATTGCAGGCAGATTCTTTACCAGCTGAGTTACCACATTATAATGTGTTTTTAAATAGTCATGCATGTAAAGCACAGATCCATGGAGAGAAAAGGGGTTCCTATCTGCAGTTTGTTGTAAATGTCACCTGCAGAAATGATGGCAATTGTTAAACAGTGTAGAGCTAAGAACAGTGTTTTTCAACATGACTTCATAGCCACCTTTATCAGTGGTGCTCAAATGTTAATGTGTATACTAACCAAAAGGGAATCTTAAAATGCAGTCTCTAGTACAGAGCATCTTAAAAATAAGGAGTAGAGCCTGAGAGAGTGCAATTTTAACAAGATGATTCCAGTTTAGCTATACTTTATATGGCATGGACCCAGACTGGAGACTATATCAGTGGGTTTAAGAGATTCTGTTTCAGTAGCTCTACCAACAGACCTCTGTATGTGTAAATATTAATTGCATTAAATCCTTATCTGATATAAAATTTTGAGGTTAAGTGAGAAACAGAAAGTGACCCAAATCAAGTAATTCTCCTGTTGACTCTAAAGGGACTCAGGTCTCTAACCAGTGTATTAATTGTTGATTGATTAAAAATAGGAGTCTTCTGGATGAGCACAAGTTCTGTTTATTTCATGTAATCAGCAGTATAAAATGGAAGTATTACTTTATACAATTTTGAATCTGAAAAAAATTGATACCATGATGAACATTCTATATGGGATGATTGAAATTATTTTGAACACTTACCTAGTAAGTACAAAAACATTTCTTGTGAAACTATTATATTAATAAGACCATTTTGTAAAACAAATTGACAATATTTATCTGGAGCCACAAGTGCATCCCTATACTTATTTAGGGGTTCTATCTGCATGAAATAATCTTTTTACATACTTGGAAGTTCCAAGTATATAGAAGTTCAATAAATATAACTGATAATGCAGATTTAATAATTAAGTGATTAAGCTATTTACTATTGTTTATCCAGTAAAGAAAATGTCTAATTCACCATTTCATCTAACCCTTTGCCATAAATATTTGATTTCTGTGAATTAAGGTGCTTCACCTTTTTACCTTGGATAGTCTTCCAAGTCAACAGAGATTGTGAGAGACCCTCAATTATATGACACATATCACTTCAAATTCAGAGTTATTTAAATGTGAAAAAAGCATATAACTTAGAATTAATGACGTGCATCATTACAATTAAGTACTAGTTTTTACAAGGAATTCAGAAAAGGAAAATGCAGTCACAGTGAACTGTGACAGTCCGGTGAATCTTGGCAGAGAAAATCAGGGGGAGGATAAAGTTGGAGAATACTTGATGCAGATATTGTTGACAGGAAGGGAAGGTTGTTGGTGGCTGAGAGTTGGTATCAATAGAATTAATACTGAAATTAAGTTCAAGAAAAGGTGGCTGTAGCCGCACTCCAAGATAACCTTAAGAGAATGTAAGAGTTTAATAATACTACTTCATCTGTATTTTGTAAATACCAATTCTTTTTATGTTGAGCTAAAACTCCAGAAATGCACTGGTAGCTTCAACAAGGGAGAGAGTCTAGGTGTAATGACAAGAATTTGGATTTCAGAAATTTCCATAGCCTGAAATGGAATCTGGAGAAAATCCAGTTATGTCTGTGTAAATGTAACAAATAGAAATTATCCGGTATGGAATGTAAGAGACCAATTGAGTTTCTAAAAGGCCCCATTATCACTGAAGCAAAAAAGTAGGTTGACAGAGCAAATGGTTTGCTTCACTTAATAAAAAGTATTCATTCACCTTGATAGATCCTCATCTCTCTAAGTTGTACCCATTTCAGGGTCATTCTACAAAAGAGAAGCTCAAACTTGTTACTGTGATATAAAGTGCGTTGCCAGCAAAATGTCATTCCTTATATTCACGGATGACTTCAGCAAAGACCCGGAACCATTTGTTAGAGTGACTGAAACCAGAAATGTGTGGTTTACAAATATAGAGTGACTCACATAAAATCTGAATCTGAAAGCTTTAGGAAAAATGTGTGAAAAATAAAAATCAGTAACCCATCGTTATGCTTTCATGTGTGTTGTCAAATCAATTTTGTTTTTCAATCTAAAGAAATATTTTAAAAATGTTGCTAATATAAACCATCCTTTAACTTTTGTAGGATAGATTTACCTGATTCTAGGCAAGAAATCACACAGGGAATATGAAAGCACTTTTAGAGCAAGTGGGAAGAGAGGTACATAATCTGCAAATCAATAAAACTATTCGTAAGCATACTTTGCATCTAAATTAGAGGATGTAAAATCAAACTATATGATTCTCATCATTGTAGATTTAACCTCTAAGGATTTAAATAGTCCTGAACTAAGTATTTGTGTCCAAAATATCTACTCTTGGTGACTTACAGAATATCACAAGTTTTAGGTTGTATTTTATCATTGTGCAAGCACATGAACACATATATACACGCACAAAATACATATCGGTTGTCAGAGTGACATTTATGGCATATTGTCAGTGAATAATAATTTTCCAATATTCAAAGAAAATTTTCACTCTTCTGGATCAGTTTCGTAAAAAGTTTGTCACTTAAATATCATTATATTTGGCTACATTCTCAAGTTCATAGGCAAGAAATACTGGATATCTGAAAGTGATAATATTAGGTTGAATTCCCATAACCAATATTTTAAAAGATGTAATATAATTCCATAACCCTAACATTGGAGAAAGGACTTTGCAATGTGTATGATCATTGGAGAATAAAAGATACACATTTCCACTTATGAATCAGACTGGTTAAAAAAAATATTCTAGAGTAAGCATTGACTTCCTTTCATTGATCACTGGCTTGTCGTGGCAAAGGGGCTTGCATAATTCAATGAAGCTACGAGCCATGTCATTCAGGGCCACCCAAGATGGATGGGTCTTACTATGCTAAAGCCTTTGACTTGTGGATCATGATACACATGGAAAGTTCTTAGAGAGATGAGAATACCAGATCATCCTACCTATCTCCTGAGAAACCTTTATGCAGGTCAAGAAGCAATAGTTAGAACCCTGTATGGAGCAACTGACTCCTATAGCTCAGTTGGTAAAGAATCTGCCTGCAATGCAGGAGACCTGGGTTTGATCCCTGGGTCAGGAAGATTCCCTGGAGAAGGAAAGGGCAATCCACTCCAGTATTCTTATCTGGAGAATTCCATGGATCTAGGAGTTTGGAGAGCTACAGTCTGTGAGGTCACAAAGACCCGGACATGACTCAGTGAACAATTGATATTCAAGACTGAGAAAGGAGTACAACAGAGCTGTCTGCTGTCACCCCATTTAACCCATACGCTGAGTACATCATGAGAACTGCCAGGCTAGATGAGTTACAAACTAGAATCAAGACAGGGAGGAGAGACACCAACAACCTCAGATATGCAGATGATACCACTCTAATCACAGGAAGCAAAGTGGAACTAAAGAGCCTTTTGATGAGGGTGAAGGACAAGAGTGAAAGAGCCGACTTAACACTAAATATTAAATCAACTATGATTATGGCATCCATCCCCATTACTGCATGGTAAATAGAAAGGAAAAAGCTAAAAGCAGTGACAGATTTCCTCTTCTTGGGCTCCAAAATTACTGCAGATGATGACTACAGCCATGAAATCAGAAGACGATTGCTTCTTGGCAGCAAAGCTATGACAAACCTAGACAGTGTGTTAAAAAGCAGAGACACTGTAAAGTAATTAGCCTCCAACTAATAAAAATAAATGGGAAAAAAAGAGCAGAGACATTACTCTGTTCTATATAGTCAATGCTATGGTCTTCCCAGTGGTCACATATGGCTGTAAAGAAGGCAGAATGCCAAAAATTGATGATTTGAACTGCGGTCCTGGAGAAGAATCCTGAAAACCCCTTGGACAGCAAGGAGATCAAACCAATCAATCTTAAGGGAGATCAACTCTGAATATTCACTGGAAAGACAATGCTGAAGTTGAAGGTCCAGTATTTTGGTCATCTGATGCTAACAGATGACTCATCAGAAAAGTCCGATGCTGGGAATGGTTGAGAGCAGAAAGAGAAGAGGGCATCAGAAGATGAGATGACAGGAAGGCATCACCACTGCAATGAACATGAACTTGGGCAAACTCTGGGAAAGGGTGAGGGACAAGGAGGTCTAGTGTGCTGCTATCCATGGGGTCACAAAGAGTCAGACATAATGGATGACTGAACAACAAGCATTGACTTATGCCTCTTCATTCCAATAACATTAGACAAAATGATTAGGTAACAGTAGAAATATCAAATGGCATAGTAAGGGGAATCTGCATAAAAGTAGTTTTTTATATCCTTAGTAAGTTGTAGGTATTTGTGAGATCACATCATTACTAACAACCTAAATATTTCTGACATATACCCAACTGCTCATGCAGGATCTCAGACTCCTATAAGTGAAACCTCAGTCATTTAGGGAACTCTAAAGAAAGCCCCTCATGTGCTCACAAACAACCCCCACTGGCACCTCAAGACTTATTAAATGCCAGATAGCTCCTGTTGTCTCCATGTCCAGCTAAGCCACAGAAGCCATTAAGTTGTCAATGCTACTTAGTCCTCTGTTAAATCTTGTCATTGATATCTTCCACATGATAGAAAGAAAAGATATTTTTATGTTCTAAATAAATTAGGCTGTTAATTATAATTAAAATGAAATAAATAAATTAAAATTAGTAAATAAAATTGATTATTTATTAAACCAAAATAAACTTCTATAAAGAGTCTGAAGATTTTCTACTTTTAACTGAAAGTCTCTAGATAAATTATAATCTCATAACTGCAATAAGAACACACTGGTGAAGAGGTGATAAGAATGAAGGCCATTAACTTAAAACTGTTTATGAGATTCAAGATAAAGATGTGAAGTGGCTTTGGTTAGTAAATGATTTAAAGGTGACTTATTTCCCCAGAATTAAACATACAAGTGTCTTTAAACTATCCTCATTACATCTTAGCAAAGGACATGGTTTATTAGTTGAAATCAAGTCTAAGATAGCTAAAACAATTTGTCAATTTAAAGCAGCTACAAATGACTGCTTTTCTTTTTTAAGAAAAAAAATAATGGAGTCTGTAGTTCATTTAGCAAATATTTATTGTATATTTACCATTAACAAGATAATATGCTGTGTATTTTGGGATAACAATAAAGAATCAGACTCCAACCTTACTTTTAAAAACATTAGACTTGATTCAAATAAGATAATTATGTCATAAATTCTGGTTAGTAAGCATATTGACTCAATGGACATGAATTTGAGCAAATTCCGAGAAACTGAAGGATAGAGGAGCCTAGCATGCTGCAGTCCATGGAGTCACATAGAGTCAGTCTCTACTTAGTGACTGAGCAACAACGAAGACCATGAGATCACTTCAGAGTTGTGTATTAGCTACTATCTTATAGTATATATGGTAAAAGGGGGAAGAAATCCTGATAAAATAGTTAAAATTAGCACAGAAATGGACTCAGAAATATATGTGACATACAAAGGAAATAATTGTTCAGTTTTGATAGTAGACAAAAATGTATAGAAATTATTAAGGAAAATTATTGCAATTATTATAAATGTGAAGAAACAATAGGGAATAGTTAGTAGAAAATGGAAGCTGCTTCTTTAGGACCTGGGACCCCTTTCTAATATGATAACACAGTTATGTTCTTTGAGGAGAAATTGGTGAGATCTGACATATTAATACAGTCAGAATGCAAATTTCACAGTAATATTTAGGACGGATTGGAAGGTAAAGAGAGGGCTGGAAGAAATAAGTTAGAAAGCCAGTGTAGTCATCTTGGTAAGCAGCAAGAAAATTGTAAATAGTGAGATTAAAGAAAAGTCTTACTATATGACAAGAATATAAGGGCTAGAATCAATAGGCACTATCAATTGACTGCCTATAGAGAGTATGGGGCTTCCTAGGTGGCACCCTAGAATGTACATTAGAAAGTAGAGACATTATTTTGCCAACAAAGGTCCACCTAGTCAAAGCTATGATCTTTCCTATAGTCATGTACGGATGTGAGAGCTGGACCATAAAGAATTGATGCTTTTGTACTGTGGTCTTGGAGAAGACTCTTGAGAGTCCCTTGGACTGCAAGGAGATCAAACCAGTCAATCCTAAAGGAAATCAGTCCTGAATATTCATTGGAAGGACTGATGCTGAAGCTGAAGCCTCGATACTTTGGCCACCTGATGTGAAGGACTGACTCTTTGGAAGAGACCCTGATACTGGGAAAGGTTGAAGGAAGGAGGAGAAGGGGATGTCAGAGGATGGGATGATTGGATGACATCACTGACTTGACGGACATGAGTTTGAGCAGGCTTCGGGAGTTGGTGATGGACAGGAAGGCCTGGCATGCTGCAGTCCATGTGGTCACAAAGAGTTGGACATGACTGAGTGACTGAACTGACTGACTGACCCATGCTAAAGAATCCACCTGCCAGTGCAGGAGACACAAGAGATGCAGATTCAATGCCTGGGTCGGGAAGATGCCTTGGAGTAGGGAATGGCTTCCAACTCCAATATTCTTGCCTGGAAAATTCCATGGTCAGAGCAGCCTGGTGGGCTACGGTCTAGAGGTCCTCAGAGTTGGGTACTAGTGAGTGACTGAGCACAGCACATAGAGAGTATGAGAAATGGGAACCAAAGATAAATCTATGATTTATGATTTAGGACATGCACATGATCCTGCTGCTATTAGAAGATATTGAAAGCTCAGAAGAGGAATAAACTTAGAAGCAATGTGATGTCTTCACCTTTAAAAGTATTAACCATGAGGTGGTCATAAATATTCTAGTGGGATGAGGTAGGAAACAGAAATATGGACTTGGAATTCACATTTAAAGCTAGTATTGAAATCATTGACAACTGTCAATAGAGTGGTAATGAAAGTGGATCAATTGCAAAGGACATTGTTGTAAATAAGAGATTGGTATATGGTGGTGGAAAAGGTGTAGACCGATTCCCCAATGATTTTCTGCTACCAACAGAAGAGAGATAGGTTGTTGTTTTGAGACACAGGGGCAGATAAAAGTACACATCAACAAATGGCTAAAATTCAAAGCACTATTTCACTGTGGGCAATAGTAGACACTAATTTTTTTAATTGTATAGTTGACTTAGAATATTGTTTTAGTTTCAGGTGAACAGTATGGAATCTAAAAATTAATTTTAAAAATTAATAGCAATCATTTTTATAAGTGAAAAAAAATACCAAAACTTGGTTTGTATTATAGGAAATAATTCACAGATAAATATCCTTCATGAATATGGGTGTAAAGTTCTTAAAAGATATCAACAAATGTAATCCAACAATTTATAAGTACATTGTCACCATGTGGGATTTATTCCAGGAATGATTTATGCTAGACAATCAGTCAATGCATTTTGTCATATTAACAGACTAAAGGAATAAACCATATGATTATCTCAATAGATAGTGGAAAAGCATATGATAAAAGTTAACACCAGTGTGTAACAAAAACTCAATATATGAGAAATACTAAGAAACATTCTCAACCTGATCAAGGGCATAAAATAAATCTACTACTAATATAAAAACTATGGAGTTGGAGAAGACCCTTGAGAGTCCCTTGGGCAGCAAGGAGATCAAACCAGTCAATCCTAAAGGAAGTCAATCCTGAATATTCATTGGAAGACTGATGAGGAAGCTGAAGCTCCAATACTTTGGCCACCTGTTGTGAAGAGTCAACTCATTGGAAAAGACCCTGATGCTGGGAAAGATTGAGGGCAGGAGGAGGACAGAGTGACAGAGGATGAGATGGCTGGATGGCATCACTGACTCACTGGACATGAGTTTGATCAAACTCTGGGAGTTGGTGAAGGACAGGGAGGCCTGGCATGCTGCAGTCCATGGGGTCACAAAGAGGTGGACATGACTGAGCAACTGAACAACAACAAAAATATCAAAACTGATGTTGAACCATTTTCTTAATATTTCCCCTCATATAAGGAATAATCCAAACATGTCTCTTCACATCACCTATCTTTAACATTTTACCTGAAGTCCTAATTAATGCAATGAGGCTATGGAGAAATAAAAAGACTAAAGTAGGAAAAGCTAAAGTGAATCACATGACTTTTTACATAGGAAACTTTAACAAATCTGTAAAACAAACCTAATAGTTGAATTTAGCAATTCCTCAAGGTATATTTGCCGCTGCTGTATAGATGGGCAATTCCCCTGTTAAATGGAAAATAAGAAAAAATAGATATATGTTGAATAATCAGAATGTCCATCAACAAAACAATGGCTAAATAAATCAGGATATATTCATAAAATTGAATTCTTTTCAACAATTAAAAGAATGTAATGAACTATTGATACAACAACATGGATGACATCTCAAAGCGTTGTTGAGCAAATGAAGCAAAAGTATGCCTACTCTATGATTCTGTGTATATAATATAGGTAAATACTATTTATAAGTCATGAAAATCAAGACATTGGTTGCTTGTGGTATATAGTAATTAACTGGAATGAAACATACATGAATGTTCCATAGTCATCAAAATATTTTATATCTTTGTAGGGTGATGTTCACATGGGTGTGTATATTTATCAAAACTTCTCAACTCCATGCTTAAGACCTGTACATTTTACTATGTAAATTTTACCTTGATAAAAAAATATGATTGTAACTTAATCCTTTTGTTAAAAAGTGCCATAGGAGTCAATGAAAATACTGAAGAAAAAAATCATAACTAGAATAAAAATTATGAAAATAAAAGAATCTTACTTTGTAAAGAATAAATCAATGTGGATAAAATATGTTTCCTATTAAAATATAATACATACTCATCTTGGCAAATCACAGATAAATAAATCCTTGTCTTGAGTAGACAGATTAAAGAAATACTTGACCAGTAGGATGTGGCTAAATGAAAGGGAAATAATGTATAAATTCCTAGACCAGTAATGACATACACCCAGATCCTACAATAACTTGTAGTACTCCAGGGCAGAATCTATTGTATTTCCCAAGTGACCAAATCTTTCATAGATCATCAGTTGAACAGGGTGGCTTTGGTATGCTGCTGGAGGAAAACAGAGGCCTCAGAAAAAACTCAGAGATCATAATAGGATATAGGAAAAACAGAAGACTATGCACAAGTCATTTCTAGTTCCCTTTACTTGTCTGTATCTTCAAAAGGCAGAAAAGACAGTGTCATAGGCAAATCTTTGGTCCTTGAAACAAAGCAGAGCAAACATGTTTCGGTATAGAGAGAAAGATTTCAGTAATGAGAGTACTGGAGTGGGTTGCCATTTCCTTCTCCAATGAATGCATGCATTCTAAGTCGCTTCAGCTGTGTCCGACTCTGTGCGACCCCATGGACAGCAGCCCACCAGGCTCCTCTGTCCACAGGATTCTCCAGGCGAGAATACTCAAGTGGGTTGCCATTTCCTTCTCCAGGAAGAAGAATGAATGCAGGTCAAAATAATGAATCACAACCCAGCATCACAAGAAGAGGCCAGTTGTAAAATCTCTTTTACTAACTTAAATGCAGAGGACTGCATCAAGAAATCCATTATGTCCTCTGACATGAAGGAAAAGGGCAAATTTTAGACATGGACTCAGATATCTGAACAAACTAAAACCGAAATGTACTTTATAACCTCCAATGTAGCAAAGAGCACTGAGTTTATGGAAATCACTATATTTTCATAAGCCCTTTCACCTGTATCTACAATGAATTCTGTTCATAATTATGGGTCACATGAAGAGAAAAGGTGAGGCATTATAAATTCTTGGAAATTACTCAGTATGCCAGAACTTAGTCCCTGCTTATCATTATAGGGTATAAAAAAAGTACCAGAGTAGATATCAAGAGATCTGTGTCCAGCATGGCTGCTAAAAGTCATGTGCTTTTCACAGCTCTATATAGAAGGAAAAATCAGCCTTAAACTTACCAATATTAAAATGAAAAAATTAAAAATGAACAGAAAACAGTATTTGGTGAAGTGTATGATATTACCGTGGTAATTAGAAAGGTCATTTAAAAAAACAAGGTACACAGTTATAATGGGAAAATGACTGATGGGAGATGTTAAAATAGTATATATTAGCTGGTGGTTCTTTTTTGTGCTTTAAAGGATAAGATGATTTTAACACTATATAGACTGTTCCAGAGCATGATAAGGTGGAAAGCTGAAACAGGAAAGGATGGAGCTTCTTTCATACAAGCTTAGGTTTTCACATTCAAGCATAGATTTTGATCCTAGTTTTTTCACCTTTTTACTCAGATAAATTTGCCTAACTGATTAATAGTGCTAGTCCTAGTAATACCTAACTCTGTGTGTGTTGGGGGGGAATAGAGTTGATAAATGAATGTAAAATATAATGCCTAATGTTAGGCCTGATAGGGACTAGTAAGTATATAGTAGGGATAGAAAGTTATGTGATATAAGTTATGATATTGCATTAATACTGATAAAACCCACCAAAGAATGTGCATATTTGGGTAGATTTATACACCTAAATATTATGAACTAATCTCATATAGATAGAAAAATTATACAGACATATTAATAAATCATACATAACAGCATAATTTTAAAAACTGGACCAAATTAATTTGCGTTTATTTTTAAAGTCCAAGAATGATTTAATACAACTTGTTTTTTAATTTCAGCAGTTCTTGGTTTCTCATTGGTGTCTTTTTCTATTAAATTCTCATAATAGAAAAGTTAGCATCTATATTTAATTATAGGATGAGTATTTGACAAAACTAATGTAATATTATTGCTTTTTTCTATGTATGTATTTATATATGTGTGTGTGTATGATCTATCTATCATCTGTGAATCTGTTAAACTATCTATTTGTCTCTCTATTATAGAATGTGTAAACTGAAAGAACTTAGGCTGCAAAGTCAAATCTCCTGGATTGCATTTTAGTTTCTTTACTTAGTAGCTGTGACCTTAGGTGGGTTATTTAAGTCTTTTGTAAATCAGATTGTCCATTTGTGTAAAAATAATAATAATGCAGATATAGAATAAATGAATACTTAAAATACACATTTTCTGGCCTGTCACATATATTGGTAGCTTTATTGTTATGATTATGACTATAGGTTAAATAATAATTACTAAGTAAAATTATCATATAATGCATAATAATAATTATGAGTGTGTGAAAGTCACTCAGTAGTGTCCAGCTTTTTGCAATACCATGGACTGTAGCCTACCAGGCTCCTCTGTCCATGGAATTTTCCAGGCAAGAGTACTGGAGTATTTGCCATTCCCTTTGCCAGGATATCTTCATGACTCAGGGATCGAACCCAGGTCTCCCACACTGCAGGCAAATTCTTTAATGTCTGAGCAGCTAGGAAAGCCCCAATAATTATTATGTGTTCAAATAAATAAACCTGGAATGTTATTTATGAAGAATAATTGTTGTTTCCTAACATGTTGTTAAAGTTGGTATATGTTTCTCAGATAAATAAAATACAGACAGATTATATATATGTATATATATACATATATATATATATGCACACACACACAGAGAATATATATGTATAAATATATATATATATATTCATTCCTGACCAGTAGATATTTGTCTACAAGCATTGTTTCAATAGTTTTTTATACATTTGCTTAATCAAATTGTGAGGTAGCTTCTTATGATAATTTATTTTAATTAGTTTTTGGGGAATGAAACATGAAAGACCTGTAAACAAACACACAATTATCATTTACCATTGCAATAGACTATGATGTGTTTAGTAAATATATTATGGCCTTTCTGTGATATTCATTTCAGGAAAGTAGTTACAGTATTCCCATAAGGAGTAAAAGTATTATTTTTGTAGTAATGTAAAATTAGCAAATTTTCACAATAAATTCTCTAAAATAGTTCTGCCAAATTACAATGGAAAAATCAATAACCATTATTAGCAATATATAAAGTATAATGCCTTCTTATAGACTTTCACATAGATTTCAAAGATCTTCACAACACTGTGAAGTAGGTTCAGCAAACTGCCATTTCAACAATTTCAGTTGTCATATCAGTAAGAAAAATGAAGGAGGTTCAAATAAGTTAAATGGATTATCAAGGCATGAAGATAGCAATTGCCTAACTCTGATATTTTATTTTTTTAATTTTTTATTATTTTTTCTTCACAGTTTCATTTATTTTTATTAGTTGGAGGCTAATTACTTTACAATGTTGTAGTGGTTTTTGTCATACATTGACATGAATTAGCCATGGATTTACATGTATTCCCCATCCCGATCCCCCCTCCCACCTCTGTCTCCACCCGATCCCTCTGGGTCTTCCCAGTGCACCAGGTCCGAGCACTTGTCTCATGCATCCAACCTGGGCTGGTGATCTGTTTCACCCTAGATAATATACATGTTTTGATGCTGTTCTCTTGAAACATCCCACCCTCGCCTTCTCCCACAGAGTCCAAATGTCTGTTCTATACATCTGATATTTTAATTCTTACTGCCTTTTCCAAAGTCTCTCAGAGTATAAGATAGATAGATATATATATCATGTGTATGTGTATGTGTATCTGTATATTTATCATTTATTTTTTATTTTATCTTTTAATGTGAACAATATTTGGTGAGTGTTTCAGTCTTGGTAAGTTTGTTTGTGATAAATGCCTAAAAACTAAAGATGAAAAATAAAGATGTACTTAAATTTCATTCAATATACAAATTGATAATACATTTAATTATTTTTAAATTAACATAATACATTTTGATAATTAAGTGATGGAGTAATGTAACTTAACTCAAAAACGAATAAATGAAGTTGTTTTGCATCCATGATTCATGCTTTTAGAAGTATAGTGTCTTTAGTGTTAGAACAGGCCATTTTAAAATGATTTATAAATAATTGAAAGCGTGCAGAATAGCTTTATCATAAAACTGCAAATAATTTTCTAGTTTATCACTTGATATTTGAATTTCATGGCAGGCATTATCACCTTTTATATGAGGAGAAACTGAGACAGAGAGTATGCAACTCTCAGGAAAAGTGAATCAGTTTTCGCAGGGCTATAAACCAGAGCATGATATAGGAAGCTTCAACCTGAGAAATTTGCCTAAAGTATAGCACTGTCTGAGTTTATTTAAATATTAGTTTTCATTGTGTCTTTTCTTTAAAGAAAGCATAGCAAACCAATTGCTTGTATTCTGTTCTTTGCTCTGATTTTTTTTAAAATATTTTTTATGTTTAGAGTCCAAAATATCTGTCCTCTTAAAATAATTCACACAAAAAATGTCATACATGTCTCTGTGATATTGCTGTGTAACACTACTCACAATTTGAAAATACTAACTTGATTCTTCTACATGTACAATTTACATATCGGTAATTCCTCTATGGTGTAGTAATTTTTCTTGAGATTTGAGAAAATCTAGTGTGTTATTGAAGGAATTCAATGAAATAAGTAGACAGATAGAAAAAATTAATTGTGGATTTACAAAAGGCTAACTTTAGTTACTCTCATCGTATGAATTTATTTAGTTTCATTCTTTCATAATAAAGTATGAATATGTTGATTAATCATTCAATTTGCTTTGTAGATCTTTTTTCTATTTTTTTAAATTAACTTCCAAGTGCAAATTTTCCCATGCATGATGTCTATTGTGGAGCATATACTGATTATATAATTAAAAAGTAATTTGTAATAATCTCAATCTCTGTTTCTCTCTCTCTTCCTCTTCTACCCCTCTCCCTTTTTGGCTCATTATTTCTCACAGAACACTAGGGAAATCTTCAAGTTTTCAATTGAATTTATCCCATATAAACTAAACCCAATATTTTTGAAAGGAACTTAAGGCTGTAATTAATTAACTCCTCTAAGAACTAAAACACTTTGAAAAATATTCTCATTTTCAGAATTTATTAAAATAAAGAAACATTGATATAAGAAAGATAAAGAAAAGATGATTTTTTTTCTCAAAGTAAATTTAGATAACATGCTACATACAAAAAGTAGCCTCAATTTTAATGGGAACTGTCAAACATAGGCAAAAAATAATAGTATAATGAATATCCACATTTCCATATCAATCTTCAAGAGTTAATGCCATGTAGCCAAACTTTTCTTTTACCCATATCCCTCCTGCTGCTTTTTTTGTGTGTGTGTTATTGTTGTTTAAGTATTGAAAGAAAAATCTTAGGTATCATCATATTACTCATAAATAGCTCCAAATATTTAAAGAACAAGTAAGAGTATTTTATAGCATAACCAAAATCACTTTATCACACTTCACCAAAATATTAACAATCCTTTAATACTATCTAATACTCAGCCCATGTTAAAATTCATCCAACTATCTCAAAGTCTTTTTATGCTTAGATTGCTAAAATTGAGATGCAGAGAAGATCAATACATGTATCTACTTGACATATCTTTTCAATCTTTTTAGTTTGGGATGTAGACAGCACACACTTTGACATAAATCATAGTGATATTTTTTTTTAAGATCTGTTTCCTCAGGCAAAAGAATCAAAAGCAAACATAAACAAATGGCACCTAATTAAATTTAAAAGCTTTTCCACAGCAAAGGAAACCATTGACAAAACAAAAAGTCTACTGAATGTAAAAAAAAATGGCAAGTGATATGTTTATGACCTATGAGTTAATATACAAATATATAAACAGCTCATATACTCAATATAAAAAAAAAATCCTGGTTTAAAAATCAGCAGAAGACCTAAATAGACATTTCCCAAAGAAGATATACATGCCAACAAGCAAATGAAAAGATGCTCATCATCACTAATAATCAGAGAAATGCAAATAAAAACCCCAGTGATATCCACTTCACACCTGTCAGAATTCTATAGACAACAAACATTGGCATGGATGTGGAAAAAAGCAATCTTCATACACTATTGGTGAGAAATTAAATTAGTACAGCCACTATAGAAAACAGTAGGAGTTTCTTCAAAAAACTAAAAGCAGA
Source organism: Odocoileus virginianus (assembly GCF_023699985.2). Lineage (NCBI taxonomy): Eukaryota > Metazoa > Chordata > Mammalia > Artiodactyla > Cervidae > Odocoileus > Odocoileus virginianus. The sequence goes on along the minus strand of NC_069675.1, from coordinate 32,448,784 downwards.
ACTACCATATGATTCAGCAGTTCAATTGCTGTGTATATATCTGAAGAAAATGAAAACAGTGCTTTGAAAAGATTCATGCACTTCAGTATTTATAGTAGCATTATTTACAATAGCTAAGATACAGAAGCAACCTAAGATTCCATCAATAGATGAGTGGATAAAGAAGATGTGATATATGTGTGTATATATATGAAATGTTACCCAGTCATAACAAAGAATGAGATTCTGCCTTGTGCCGCAATTTGAATGGACCTGGAAGGCATTATTGGAGAATGCAGCGGCACTCCACTCCAGTACTCTTGCCTGGAAAAGCCCATGGACGAAGGAGCCTGGTAGGCTGTAGTCCATGGGGTCGATAAGAGTCAGACACGACTGAACGACTTCACTTTCACTTTTCACTTTCATGCATTGGAGAGGAAATGGCAGCCCACTCCAGTGTTCTTGCCCGGAGAATCCCAGGGACCGGGGAGCCTGGTGGGCTGCCGTCTATGGGGTCGCACAGAGTCGGACACGACTGAAGCGACTTAGCAGCAGCAGCGGGAGGGCATTATACTTAATGAAATAAGTCAAAGAAGGAAAAATACTGTTTTCACTTATATGTGAAAAATTAAAAAGCTAAGACAAATAAATATTACAAAACAGAGACAGACTCACAAACATGGAGAACAAATGAATGATTATCAGGAAAGGGAAGGAAGGAGGGACAAGATATGAACTGGAAATTAGGAGATATGAATTATAATGTATAAATAAATAACAAGGAAATATTGTATAGCTCAGAGAAATATAGCCATGATTTTGTAATAACTTTAAATGGAGTATAATATATAAAGTATTGAATCACTATTTGTATAGTTGAAACTAATATAATGTAGATTAACTATACTTTGATTTTTTTTTTGTTTGTCTATTTTAAGCTGAATCCACTTGACCTGTAGAATATCCTAGTTGCTTCTTCATTTTTTAACTGATTAAACAAGAGGCTTGATTAGATTGAGATTTATTTGGGAGGGTAGTTATTTCTCTTTAAGAGATGTATATCATTTTGCATCAAATCAGAAAATTCATAATATCTATTTGCCCCTATGATTGTGAAGTTAAGATAAATAAGTAGGTTCATGTGTTTTCAGGCTCATTCATCCCTTATCAAATTTTTCATTAACCTTTCACATAATGGATTTAGTATTCATTGATAATCCTTGCCTAGATTTACTATTAATGATTGGTTACAAATGGTGATTCTTAAAAATTTTATTCTTCCTTCTATATCTGTTAGTTGTAAATATCTGACAAGAAGAAATGACTTTCCTCCATCAAATAGTAGAATTCTTTGAAACAGTGCAGTTTGTCTGAGAAATCAAAGACAATTACATATTTAATTATTTTCCATTATTTATTAATTTCAGAAAAAAATATACAGTGCTTTAGAATCCTTTAAAGTTGACTAATAAATATATTTTAGCATCACAAAATACATTTACTTGTTCATAGTGAAATGTTTTGTCCTTTTACTGTCATTATTCTTTTGATGTTCAACTCTGACCATTGAAAGAACTTTTATGTTGGCTTCTGTAATTTTCCACCTTTATTGAGTTTAAATTGACAGATAAGATTGTAACATACTTTAAATGTACATCATGATGATTTACTATGCATATACATTGTGAAAAAACTTCCTTCATCAAGTTGATTAATATATCCATCACCTCACATATTTACCATTTTGTTTTGGCTTGATTTTTTTGAAAGCAATTAAATCTATCTAATATAGCTAATTTCAGAATGTTCAATGCAGTGTTATCAACTGTAGTCACCACAGGATCCACCCCCCACTCCTCAGAGAGACACTGGGAATTGGGAGTTCCCTACGGATGGTACGGCACTGTGCTGGGGTGAGGTCTATAGCAAGAGTATATCTCAGTCTTTCCTATCTGTTTCCATGTGTATATTTTCTCATTCACTTGATGTATAGAAACAGTTAACACTTGGATTTGGTTTAGAGATAATTGTTCACTGTGTAGTTGAACATTTCCTGAGTTCATGGGTAGAGGAATGTTCAAGAGCCACCTATATCATCTTGAACCAAAGTTCAAGAACTTTGTCCTTGCTTCTTTTACATAGCCATGGTAATATACAATAAGCTCTGTATTTTACGTCATATCCCAATGTCCCAGGCTTACTCAGTACCTTTTAATAGAACTGAAATGGACTATTTCTCTCAGCCAGTTCAGTTGCTCAGTCATGTCTGACTCCCTGCAACCCCATGGACCACAGCACACCAGGCCTCCCTGTCCATCACCAACTCCTGGAGTCTACCCAGACACATGGCCATCGAGTCGGTAATGCCATCCACCCATATCATCCTCTGTTGTCCCCTTCTCCCCCTGACCTCAATCTATCCCAGCAACAGGGTCTTTTCAAATGAGTCAGCTCTTTTCATCGGGGGGCCAAAGTATGGGAGTTTCAGCTTCAACATCAGTCCTTCCAATGAACACCCAGGACTGATCTCCTTTAGAATGGACTGGTTGGATATCCTTGCAGTCCAAGGGACTCTCAAGAGTCTTCTTCAACACCACAGTTCAAAAGTATCAATTCTTCTGTGCTCAGCTTTCTTTATAGTCCAACTCTCACATCCATACATGACCACTGGAAAAACCATAGCCTTGACTAGACGGACCTTTGTTGGCAAAGTAGTGTATCTGCTTTTTAATATGCTATCTAGGTTGGTCATGACTTTCCTTCCAAGGAGTAAGGATATTTTAATTTCATGGCTGCAGTCACCATCTGCAGTGATTTTGGAGACCCAGAAAACAAAGTCAGCCACTGTTTGTACGGTTTCCCCATCGATTTGCCGTGAAATGTTGGGACCGGGTGCCATGATCTTAGTTTTCTGAATTTTGAGCTCTAAGCCAACTTTTTCACTCTCCTCTTTCACTTTCATCAAGAGGCTCTTTAGTTCTTCTTCACTTTCTGCCATAAGAGTGGTGTCATCTGCGTATCTGAGGTTATTGATATTTCTCCCAGCAATCTTGATTCCAGCTTGTGCTTCATCCAGCCCAGCATTTCTCATAATGTATTAACATATAAGTTAAATAAGCAGGGTGACAATATACAGCCTTGACATACTCCTTTCCTGATTTGGAACCAGTCTATTGTTCCATGTCTAGTTCTAACTGTTGCTTCCTGACCTGCATACAGGTTTCTCAAGAGGCAGGTCAGGTGGTCTGATATTCCCATCTCTTTCAGAATTTTTCACAGCTTATTGTGATCCACACAGTCAAAGGCTTTGTTATAATCAGTAAAGCAGAAATAGATGTTTTTCTGGAACTCTCTTGCTTTTTTGATGATCCAGCGGATGTTGGCAATTTGATCTCTGGTTCCTCTGCCTTTTGTAAATCCAGCCTGAACATCTGGAAGTTCACAGTTCATGTATTGCTGAAGCCTGGATTGGAGAATTTTGAGCATTACTTTGCTAGCTGTCAGATGAGTGCAATTGCAGTGTAGTTCGAGCATTGCCTTTCTTTGAGATTGGAATGAAAACTGACCTTTTCCAGTCCTGTGGCCACTGCTGAGATTTCCAAATTTGCTGGTATATTGAGGGCAGCACTTTCACAGCATCATCTTTCAGGATTTGAAATAGCTCAACTGGAATTCCATCACATCCACTACCTTTGTTCATAGTCATGCTTCTTAAGGTCCACTGAACTTCACATTACAGGATGTCTGGCTCTAAGTGAGTGATCACACCATGATGATTATCTGGGTCATGAAGATCTTTCTGTACAGTTCTTCTGTGTATTCTTGCCACCTGTTCTTAATATCTTCTGCTTTTGTTAGCTCCATACCATTTCTGTCCTCTATTGAGCCCATCTTTGCATGAAATGTCCCCTTTGTATCTTTAATTATCTTGAAGAAATCTCTAGTCTTTCCCATTCTATTATTTTCCTCTATTTCTTTGCACTGATTGCGGAGGATGCTTTCTTTTCTCTCCTTGCTATTCTTTGGAACTCTGCATTCAGATGCTTATATATTTCCTTCTCTCCTTTGCTTTTTGCTTCTCTTCTTTTCACAGCTACTTGTAAGGCCTCCTCAGACAGCCATTTTGGTTTTTTTTTCATTTCTTTTTCTTGGGGTGGTCTTGCTCCTTGCCTCTTGTACAATGTGACGAGCCTCCATCCATAGTTCATCAGACACTCTGTTTATAAGATATAGCCCCTTAAATCTATTTCTCACTTCCACTGTATAATCATAAGCAATTTGACTTAGGGCATACCTGAATGGTCTAGTAGTTTTGCCCACTTTTTTCAATTAAGTCTGAATTTGGCAATAAGAAGTTCATTCATGGCAAATAGATGGGGAAACAGTATAAACAGAGTGAGACACTTTATTATTCTGGGCTCCAAAATCACTGCAGATGGTGCAGCTGATCACCGAAGAATTGATGCTTTTGAACTGTGGTGTTGAAGAAGACTCTTGAGAGTTCCTTGGATTGTTGTTGCTGGGAAAGATTGAGGGCAGGAGGAGAAGGGGATGACAGAGGATAAGATGGTTGGATGGCATCACTGACTCAATGGACATGGGTTTGGGTAGACTCTAGGAGTTGGTGATGGACAGGGAGGCCTGGCATTCTGTGGTTCATGGGGTCGCAAAGAGTCGGACACGACTGAGTGACTGAACTGAACTGAACTGATGAGCCACAGTCAGCTTCCAATCTTGCTTTTGCTGACTGTATAGAGCTTCTCCATGTTTGGCTGCAAAGAATATAATCAATCTGATTTCAGTGTTGACCATCTGGTGATGTCCATGTGTAGAGTCTTCTCTTGTGTTGTTGGAAGAGAGTGTTTGCTATGACTAGTGTGTTCTCTTGGCAAGACTCTGTTAGCCTTTTCCCTGCTTCATTCTGTACTCCAAGGGCAAATTTGCCTGTTACTCCAGGTGTTTCTTGACTTAGTACTTTTGCATTCTAGTCCCCTATAATGAAAAGCACACCTTTTTGGGTGTTAGTTCTAAAAGGTCTTGTAGGTCTTCATAGAACCATTCAACTTCAGCTTCTTCAGCATTACTCGTCACAGCATAGACTTGGATTACTGTGATATTGAATGGTTTGCCTTGGAAACGAACAGAGATTGTTCTGTCGTTTTTGAGATTGCATCCAAGCACTGCATTTGGGGCTTTTTTTGTTGACTATGATGGCTACTCCATTTCTTCTAAGGGATTCCTGTGAACAGTCTTAATTACTTTTATGGGAAGTGTGTCCAGAGATCACACTACAGATTCTTGGGATGCCTATTTTTACCAGAATAGTTTAGTTGACTGAGTGAAACATATTAATTACAAAAAGGAAAAATAACATTTTAATTCATGCCAATATTTTCAAATTGTATTTAGAATTACATGCACTTTGCTTATCCTATGTACTTGTATATATTTATTATGATAAAAGTGTCATGATTCTAATGAAACACTTTGTATGTTTAAATGGGATAGTTTTTATTTTAAAGACAGGCAGTGACTAAACATAGATTAATATAAAATTAAATTATACTATTTTGGTTAAAGTATTGTGTGTGTATGTGTGTGCGTGTGCACGTGCTCAGTCATGTCCGACTCTTTGTGACCATAGCCCACCAGGTTCTTCTGTACATAGAATTTTCCAGGCTACAATACTGGAAGCAGTTGCTATTTCCTACTCCAGGGAATCTTCCCAACCAACCCAGGAATAGAACCAATGTCTCTTGTGTCTCCTGCATTGACAGGTGGATTCTTATCACTGTGCCACCTGGGAAGCCAATTATTATAGTAATTTTCCTTAAAATATGCATACTAGAATGCAATTATAATTTTACTTAGTATAGTGGTGAAGAAATTCAGAATGTACATCAAAAAGTCCATATCTTTAGTAGGTTAAGGAAGAACAAAATATAAATTTATATATATATATATATATATATGTAATTGTATTTATATCTGGAATATGTATTAACATAATAACATAAATACATATATAATGGAGCTTTAGTTGATGTATAACTCTTTCTATTCTGAAGTTGATACATTTGAACATGAGATTTATGTGAAAATATAAATCATCATCATGGTAGCTTCAGAATCAAATTCTATAAATCTAGGAAAGATGTAGGGTGGGTTGCTAAGAGAACAGGTAAACAAATCATCATCTATTGCAACAATTACAAAAATAAAAAGCAGTATTAAAAATGGAAATACAAAATGAGGGAACAGAAAATAAAGGTTAAATTATATTGTTGGAAACCAGTGAAAAATAAAATAAATCAGATAGTTTGAAACGTAAAATTAAAATCATATCTAATGCAGAGTACATCATGAGAAATGCTGGGCTAGAAGAAGCACAAGCTGGAATCAAGATTGCCAGGAGAAATATCAATAACCTCACATATGCAGATGACACCACCCTTATGGCAGAAAGTGAAAAGGAACTAAAAAGCCTCTTGATGAAAGTGAAAGAGGAGAGTGAAAAGTTGGCTTAAAGCTTAACATTCTGAAAACTAAGATCATGACATCTGGTCTCATCACTTCATGGCAGATAGATGGGGAGGCAGTGGAAACAATGTCAGACTTTCTCTTTTTGGGCTCCAAAATCAATGCAGATGGTGATTACAGCCATGAAATTAAAAGATGCTTACTCCTTGGAAGAAAAGTTATGACCAAACTAGGTAGCATATTAAAAAGCAGAGACATTACTTTGCCGACAAGGTCTGTCTGGTCAAGGCTATGGTTTTTCCAGTGGTCATGTATGGGTGTGAGATTTGGACTATGAAGAAAGCTGAACACTGAAAAATTGATGCTTTTGAACTATGGTATTGGAGAAGACTCTCGAAAGTCCCTTGGACTGCAAGGAAATCCAACCAGTCCATCCTAAAGGAGATCAGTCCTGGGTGTTCATTGGAAGGACTGATGCTGAAGCTGAAACTCCGATAGTTTGGCCACCTCATGTGAAGTGTTGACTCATTGGAAAAAGCCCTGATGCTGGGAGGGATTGGGGGCAGGAGGAGAAGGGGACGACAGAGGATGAGATGGTTGGATGGCATCACCAACTCGATGGACATGGGTTTGAGTAAACTCCAGGAGTTGGTGATGGACAGGGAAGCCTGGCGTGCTGCAATTCATGGGGTCACAAAGAGTCAGACACGACTGAGCCTCTGAACTGACCTGAACTGAACTGAAAGTAAATGAGGGCTTCCTTGTGACTCAGCTAGTAAAGAATCTGCCTGCAATGTGGAAGACATTCAATCCCTGGGTTGAAAAGATCCCCTGAAGAAGGAAAAGGCTACCCACTCCAGTATTCTGGCCTGGAGAATTCCATGGATTACAATCCATGGGGTCACAAAGAGTCAGACACGACTGAGAAACTTTCACTTTTTTCTAAAGTAAATGAAGTAGCCAAAGAAAAGCACCAACATTTCTGTACTAGCTTCAAAGTTAAATGCAAAGCAAAGAGTACTGAATGAAATTTAATTAAAGATATCAGTATAACTAACCTTTTGAGAGGAAGAACACACCCAGACCATTGCAATAGAATTTAAACAAAATACATTTGGAAAGAAAGAGTTTATTTTCAAAAATATATGTGAATTTCCTATAAATGCATATTTTTATATATTAAAAAATGCAAAACTACACTGCACTACTAACAACAATAGAAAAATATGGACAATAGCAAGTGTTGATGAGGAAGTGGGTACACTAGAAGGGATGTAAAGTGACACAGCCACTCTGGAAAACATTGGAAGTTGCTTCAAAAGTTATTTACCATATGAGCTAGGTATTCCACTCCTATGTGCCCACTTAACATAAAGGAAAATACACCTTCACACACAAACTTGTACACAAAACATCTGTTTTTAGCAGCATTTCTCATAATAGTCAAAAAGTTGAAGCAAACCAAATGTCCACCTACTAATAAAAGGGTAAATAAAATCTAATATATATATATATATATGTATACACACACAGACACACACACACACATATACACATGTATATAGATGTATCTCCATAAAATGAAATAATATTCAGCAGTTAAAAAAAGAAATGAAATGATACATGTTACAACGTGGCTGACCCTGAAAGCATTGCATTAAATTAAAGAAGCTATTCACAAAAGACAAAATGTTCTAAGATTCCATTACATGAAGTGTCTAAAATTGGCAGATCTTTAGAGACACAAAGTTGGTTAGGGTTTGCTGAGAGTTGGGTGGTGAGGGTTGGGGTGAGGAAGTGATAGCTGATTGGTGTGCAATTTATTTTAGAGAAACGATGATCTTTCATAATTAGTTTGGGTGATAGTTGTGCAACCCTGTGAATATGCTAAGAGATATTGAATTCACAACCCTGTGAATATGCTAAAAAATATACTTTGAATGGGTGGGTTCTATATTGTATGAATTACATCTCAACAAAGCTGTTAAAAATACTACAAAGGATATTAAGAAATAAAGAACAAAGTGTTCAGAAAACAATCTCAATAATACAAGATAAAACCATAAAATCTTCAATTCTGTAAATAATGCTGATTGATTAAAAATAGCATATACACTACAAATTAATTCTTAATTTGTTATTAAGGTATAACACACATACAATAAGGTGCACTAACATAATGTTTACAACTCAGTAAGTTTTACATGTCTGTACCAATATAACCACGAAAGCAGAAAAGAAAATTTTTTTTTATTTTATTGTTTTTATTGTAGTTTAGTATGTATTTACTCACAATGTTTGCATTCATTCCACTGTTGACAGATATTTTCAGTTTTGGAGTATTATGAATAGAGGTTGAATGAAAATTCTTGAAAATGTCTCTTTAGCCATATGCACTTATTTCTTTTAGGCACATAACTAAGAGTAGATTTGTTGAATTATGAGGTAAATGTATATTTAGTTGTTTTTTTTTTTTTTGAGTCTGACAATGAGTTTTCTAAAACTGCTTTACCAATTTACACTACGACAATAACATATGCCAGCTTGAATTGCTGCATATCTTCACAAACACAGGAATTTTCAGTGTTTTTATTTTTGCCATTTTAATGCCTGTTTAATGATCTTGATCTTGTTTAAATTTGCATTTTCATAACTATTACTAATTCTGATAAAATGTATATGCTCTTTGGCTGTTTGGGTATTCTCATTGATAAAGTTTCTGTTCAAGGCTTTTGGTCAAGTTTTATCTTGTACTTTATCTCTTAAAAAATTAACTTGTAGTTTCTTACACATTCTGGATATGACTACTATGTCATATATATGAATTGTAACTTTGTTTTTCTACTGTATGGTTTCCACTTGCACTGTTTTAAAGATGTATTTTTTGAAGTTCTAAAATGTTATTTTCTTCCTTAAGCATTCCCTTAATATTTTTCATGTTCTGCTTAATAAGTCTTTCTTTCTCAAGTTTTTGAAGATATTAGTGAGATAGCAGTGAGAGGAAATAATAAAAGTTTATTTTTTTCTGTGCTGATATTCAGTGGCTCCAGCTTCATTTATTGAAAAGACTAACTTGCTGCCAACTACAGAGATGCCTTTGTTTAGATTAGAATGCTATGTACATTCGGTGATTGTATCTGTTTTGGGGATCACCAGTATTTTCAGTAGTCTTTTTATATACACATGTATCTATATCACATTATCTTAATTGTGGTTTTATAGTATGTCTTTACTTTGGTTGTATAAATTTTCCAATTTTATCTTGTCTGCTTTAGCTACACTACTTTTCTTGTATCTTCAAAATTTTGCTTGATCATTGGATATTAATTGATATTTAATTCAATCTATAGGTCAGTTACATCAATTTAGGGAGAATAGAAATGCTAATACAGGATCTTCTCACTCACAAGCATCTATTTAAGTTTTTAATTCTTCTTAGCAATATCTTAGAGTTTTCAGAGTAGAAATTTCACTCAGTTTCACTTATTATGAGTCCTAGGTATTTTATGCTTCTTGATGTACTTTTAAATAATTATAATTTGCCAATTATTTGTTGGGTTTCCCTGATAGTTTATAGAAATAATTTTTTTGGTTTACAAGTTTTGTGTATATTAACTTTACCAAATTCACATGTTGATTATAAATGTTTGTTTATACATCTGGAATTTTAAAATAAGTAATTAAATATTCTAAAAATAATTGTGTTACATCTTCCTTTTAAATTTTAAACATCTTAGTTCATCTTCTTTCTTATTGTACTGCTAATACCACTAGTAAAATGTTGGATAAAACAGTAATAGTGGACATATTTGCTTTCTACCCAAGGCAGGAGATAAGCACTCAGTAATTCCCCAGCATGGTGTTAATTGTAGACTTTTTGTAAATAATTCAGGAGACTGTTTCTATTCTTAGTTGACTTAAAATATTTTTATTTGTTTTTTAAGTAAACTAATATTGAGATTTATTAAATAACTTTTTTCTCAATTATGATGATCATGGTTTTTATCCTTGCTAATCCACAAGTGATTAGCCAACTTTGCATTTCTGAAATAAACCCTATTTGATAATGGTTTTATCATGTTCATATATCCCTATATTTTTGATTCATGAGAGTTACTACCTGTAACAGTTCTTTCTTATAGTTTTCTTGTGACTTTTGATGTAAGAGTTGGGCTAACCCCATAAAATGAGTTAGAAAGTAAGCTCACATTTTCATTTTTTTGATAAATGTGTGTAATGTTGATATTATTTTCTCCTTTAATATGTGGAAGATTTTACCACTGAAACCATCTGTAGATAGGAAGTTCTTCTTCCTTTTATTCCTTCTTTATTTCCTGCCTTCCTCTCTTTTTGGAAATTTTTGGGGTATAGATTCAGTTACATGAAGAGACATTGGATTCTTCATCTTTCACAATAATTTTTGGCAGAGAAGAATTAGTTCAATATAAAAAAATGGCAATATTTTACATGTTTAAAAATATCTTTAATATCTGACTGAAAAAAATACCTGCTTCTCTATAACAACCAGATAGGATACAATTTAAATTCATTTTTAAATTAAGAAAATACTGTTATTCTATTTTCATGGATACATAAGAAATATTGAAAGATATTTATTAAATGGTTGCAGCTTTTAAGTTCAGATAAAGTGATTTAGTCACTATTCACTTGTCTTCATATTTTTATGTATTATCTGATTTAAATTTTAAAAAAGGTTTGTATATAATTTTCTTTCAGAAAAGTAATGAGGTTTATTTCTTTAAAAAAGTTTTAACAAGAAAAATCTAGAAATATTTGTTACTTTTATTTGGATACATCAGTTAGAGTACTGTTTTAACTAAAAAAAATAATTATAGCTCAGACAATGAATTTCAGTTCAGTTCAGTCTCTCAGTCGTGCCCAAATCTTTGCAACCCCATGGAGTGCAGATACCAGGCTTCCCTGTCCATCAACAACTTCTGGAGCTTACTCAAACTCATGTCCATCGAGTCGGTGATGCCATCCAACCATCTCATCTTCTGTTGTCCCTTTCTCCTGCCTTCAATCTTTCCCAGCATCAGGATCTTTTCTAGTGAATCAGTTCTTCACATGAGGTGGCCAAAGTATTGGAGTTTTGGCTTCAGCATCAGTGCTTCCAATGAATATTCAGTACTGATTTCCTTTAGGATAGATTGGTTTGATCTCCATGCAGGCCAATGGACTCTCAAAAGAGTCTTCTCTGACACCACAGTTCAAAAGTATCAATTCTTTGGCACTCAGCTTTCTTTATAGTCCAACTCTCACAACCATATGTGACTACTGGAAAAACCATAGCTTTGACTGGATGGACCTTTGTTGGCAAAGTAATGTCTCTGCTTTTTCATATACTATCTAGGTTGACCATAGCTTTTCTCCCAAGGAGCAAACATCTTTAATTTCATTGTTGTAGTCACCTGCAGCAGCATCTGCAGTGATTTTGGAGCAAAAAAAAAAAAAAAAAAAAAACTCTATCACTATTTCCACTGTTTCCCCATCTATTTGCCATGAAGTGATCGGACTGGATGCCATGATCTTAGTTTTCTGAATGTTGAGTTAATATTAAGCCAAATTTTTCACTCTCCTCTTTCACTTTCATCAAGAGGCTCTTTAGTTCTTCGCTTTCTGCCATAAGGGTGGTATCGTCTGCAACCTGGCAATCTTGATTCCAGCTTGTGCTTCATTGGCATTTTGCATGATGTACTCTGCATATCAGTTAAATAAGCATGGTGACAATATACAGCCATGATGTACTCATTTTCTGATTTGAAACATGTCTGTTGTTCCATGTCCAGTTCTAACTTTTGCTTCTTGACCTGCATACAGATTTCTCAGGAGGCAGGTCAGGTGGTCTGGTATTCCCATCCTTTGAAGAATCTTCCACAGTTTGTTGTGATCCAAAGATAAAACTTAATATTAATAGAAGTTGAAAGTGTTTTCTTAGTTTTCATCATTGTAATAATCAATATAAGCACTTTGAAAACAGAAACTATTTGAACCATAAGTAGCAGCATACTGTAACTATGTCTAGGATTCTTATGCTATCTATTACTTTAATAATCTGAATCATCATCTTGATCCCTCAGTTCATGTGTAAGATGCCAGATTTTGATGACGAATACATTTTTCTATTTTTTTTGTGCAGGCTTGGAGGCAGATTTTAACAAAGAGATTGATAAGAACTCTCAATGAGAATAAACAGAACAAGAAAGCAAAACCCCTTTTCTCTAATAAGCCAAGAAAAGAAACAACACCTTACTTACGTTCAGTTCAGTTCAGTCGCTCTGTCGTATCTGACTCTGTGACCCCATGAATCAAAGCACGCCAGGCTTCCCTGTCCATCACAAACTCCCAGAGTTTAGTCAAACTCATGCCCATCTAGTCAGTGATGCCATCCAGACATCTCATCTTCTGTTGTCCCCTTCTCCTCCTGCCCCCAATCCCTCCCAGCATCAGGGTCTTTTCCAATGAGTCAACTCTTCGCATGAGGTTGCCAAAGTACTGGAGTTTCAGCTTCAGCATCAGTCCTTCCAATGAACACCCAGGACTTATCTCCCTCAGGATGGACTGGTTGGATCTCCTTGCAGTCCAAGGGACTCTCAAGAGTCTTCTCCAACACCATAGTTCAAAAGCATCAATTTTTCGGCATTCAGCTTTCTTCACAGTCCAACACTCACATCCATACATGACCACTGGAAAAACCATAGCCTTAACCAGATTGTCCTTTGTTGGCAAAGTAATGTCTCTGCTTTTTAATAAGCTATCTAGGTTGGTCATAACTTTCCTTCCAAGGAGCAAGCGTCCTTTAATTTCATGGCTGCAGTCACCATCGGCAGTGATTTTGGAAAGCAAAAATATAAAGTCTGACACTGTTTCCACTGTCTCCCCATCTATTTCCCATGAGGTGATGGGACCAGGTGCCGTGATCTTAGTTTTCTGAATGTTGAGCTTTCAGCCAACTTTTTCACTCTCGTCTTTTACTTTCATCAAGAGGCTCTTTAGTTCCTTTTCACTTTCTGCCATAAGGGTGGTGTCATCTGCATATCTGAGTTTATGGATATTTCTCCCGGCAATCTTGATTCCAGCTTGTGCTTCCTCCAGCCCAGCTATTTCTCATGATGTACTATGCATATAAGTTAAGTAAGCAGGGTGACAATATACAGCCTTGACGTACTCCTTTTCCTATTGGGAACCAGTCTGTTGTTCCGTGTCCAGTTCTAACTGTTGCTTCCTGACCCGCATACAGGTTTCTCAAGAGGCAGATCAGGTGGTCTGGTATTCCCGTCTCCTTCAGAATTTTCCACAGTTTATTGTGATCCACACAGTCGGAGGCTTTGGCATAGTCAGTAAAGCAGAAATAGATGTTTTGCTGGAACTCTCTTTCTTTTTCAATGATCCAGCGGATATTGCCAATTTGATCTCCAGTTCCTCTGGCTTTTCTAAAACCAGCTTGAACATCTGGAAGTTCTTGGTTCATGTATTGCTGAAGCATGGATTGGAGAATTTTGAGCATTACTTTACTAGTATTTGAGATGAATGCATTTGCACGGTAGTTTGAGCATCCTTTGGGATTGCCTTCCTTAGGGATTGGAATGAAAACTGACCTTTTCCAGTCCTCTGGTCACTGCTGAGTTTTCCAAATTTGCTGGCATATTGAGTGCAGAACTTTCACAGCATCATCTTTCAGGATTTGACATAGCTCAAATAGAATTCCATCACCTCCAGTAGCTTTGTTCGTAGTGATGCTTTCTAAGGACCACTTGACTTTGCATTCCAGGATGTCTGGCTCTAGGTGAGTGATCACATCATCATGATTATCTGGGTCATGAAGATTATTTTTGTACAGTTCTTCTGTGTATTCTTGCCACTTCTTCTTAATATCTTCTGCTTCTGTTAGGTCCATACCATCTCTGTCCTTTATTGAGCCCATTTTTGCATGAAATGTTCCGTTGGTATCTCTAATTTTCTTGAAGAGATCTCTAGTCTTTCCCATTCTGTTGTTTTCCTCTATTTCTTTGCATTGGTTGCTGAGGAAGGCTTTCTTATCTCTCCTGGCTATTCTTTGGAGCTCTTCATTCAAATGAGAATATCTTTCCTTTTTTCCTTTGCGTTTCACTTCTCTTCATTTCACAGCTCTTTGTAAGGCCTCCTCAGACAACCATTTTTACTTTTTGCATTACTTACATTAATGTATACCTAATGTGTACCTAACAGAAGAAACTCTTTAGTCTGTTAAATTGTAAAAGTGTCTTTACTAAACCTCAGAGTTAGCAGGTCTACAGTTTTCAAGTTAAACACAGTGTTTATCCAGATCCCAAGACCCTACATTTTTAGTGCATGTCCTCACAGCTGATGCTGTGACTTTGCTAAATTAACATTTGTTCAGTAGATCCTAGAACCTCAGATGGTGAACCAAGTTTCAACAAAAGATCACAAAGTAAATGAAATACTGACAATTGTTACATGGCCACAGAAGCAGGAGGAGTTATACTAAATGCCTTCCGAGACCCTGCAAGTAAGGCAGGGTGCAGACAGAGAGACTTTGACAGGACATGGAGCACATAACTTTATTAGGGTCCATGGGTGGAGTGTACTGAAGTTCCCCAGTCCAAGGCCAGATTGGTCTAGTCAAACCAAAAGACAGTGAAACTTTGCTAAGGGGAGTATGAAGGGAAGGCCTTGGGAGGCAGGGGGCAGTGCTTATCACAAAGGGTGTGGGGAGAACCAAACCCGGAAGCTATATTTACTTGTGACTCTGTATTATTTAGTCAAGGGAGAGGTCAGTGTCAGGTCAAGGCCCCGGCAGGCAGGCCTCTTGGCCACTTAAATTGGATGCTAAGCAGATACCACACCCAATGGAGTCATGTAGCTACACTCTTAAGAGCTGGTGACTTTGAAGAACTTGTTCCACCTCCATGTATGTTTCCTAGTCACTTTGAAATATGAGCAGGAATCACAAGTTCCTTCTCTATTATTAGATCTGAATGAAATATATAGCAGGTCTTATCCAGGTTGCTTTTAGGGGAGATCGTAAAGTAGAAAATCCCTCTGTTAATTGCAAGCATAGGTTAGGAAAATTATTAGAATCTAATATATCATTCACAATTCTTAGCTGGGATTTTAAAACTGATTCTGTGTAAACTGGTTTGTACAGTCCAGATTTATTGGTTAAAATGTTAATAGTAAGCACAAGTGACTTCATTCAAAGTGGACAAAAACCCTAGAAAGGGGACACTTAGAACCAATCTTTCCTGTGGAATCTAAGTTGTAATTGTCACATAAATCCTGTGACCCAAGGCACACCCTAATGAATGATAAGGAAGGAGCAGGGAACATATGTCCACTTGATTGATGGGATGTACCTAGACACTGAATGGGTGAACAACAAAGGGTGCAGTTTAGTATTGTTTCCTTCCAAATTTAATAATCAATAAGTTATGTAGAGCACTTAGAATTGAAAAAAATGTTGTTGACACCAGAAGAACCATCTACCTTGTATGCACCAAGCCTGGAAAGACACTGCTAATTCTGATCATGCTTATCTTGATTCATTCACACCACCCATTCCAAGATGAGTATTTCACGCAACCATTACGGATACAAGCCTTAGAGTTTGCCAGAGAATTAGGAGAGGGATTTTATAACTCATTGGAGGTTTGCTTTTTTTTTTTTCCCTCAAAAATATTTTCTATAATGGCTGATATTTTTAGATTGACTTCACTTGAAATTTTCATAAAAATAGCATTGTGTATACTTAATTTTTCTTGAAATTGGCTTCCAGAGCAGGAAGGAAATCTGGAATGATTGTTCCTATGAATCTATAAAATATGAGCTCAGAACAGACATCACTTGGTGCTACAGGAACGCTGACATCAATGGTTGTTTTATTGATACTAGCCTGGCATGAAAACCTATGAGTTTAAAAACATGCAGGAAAATATAAAGATACCTGCCACACATAGCATATAGGAGGAAAAGTCAAGGACCTGTTTGTTGACTCTAATTGGTATGTTTTTATTCAATCATCTCAGAGTGATTCAGAGGCAATGGCCTTTTGAAGGGCCAACCTTCCTTGAAGGAATATTAATAACAATATTTATAATAGGAAGATAGTAGCTTCCTTATTTATTCAGACACTGGCTGAGATGGTTGACTTATAGCAGAAAATCATGTAATCTAAGTGCTTGACTACATGACATAATTAATCAGTCTTGGTGTTTCTTACAGTTCCAAGTAATTAAAACACCCCTCATTCCAGAACTATAGAAGGGTACCAAACCATTACGCCTGGTGCCAACTTATGCAAAAACTACAGTATGAATGAAGTGATAATGATGTCACCAATAGCTCACAAAAAGATAAAAAGAAAAACCATGAAGACTGGAAAATATGTGAACGGATTTTATTTCCTTAACAAGAGAAAAATGGGTGGGAGCAAATGTCTTACTAATATGCTCTTGGCCAAATTGGGAGATGATAGTTGCTTATAGTCTACATGAAACTGTCAGGAAGAAAGTGATTAGTTTCCCAAACCTTAGGTACAGCACAATACCCTCCTTTCTCACAGTTCAAATATATTCCATGATGTATATTTTGCTTCATAAACCTGTACCTTAGTGGATGAGTATATATGAATTTGATACATCATAGCTAATATCACTGTTTCTCATATCAGACATTACAAAATGAATTCTGAATCTAGAACTTATAGCATATTAATGATTTGGTCTACTGAATATGAGGATGTGATATGAAATATATAAAAACTAGTATTAGTCTCCAGAAAGAGGTTGTTGAGATTAAAGCATATTTTCTTGTGTAAATTTCAATGTAATAGATAAAGTCAAGCATATTTGTTAAATGATATAGCCACTATATTTTTAAATATGTTGCAACTGTACGGCAAGTGCTTGGAAAATCCACTAACATAGTGAGTTCCCAGGTCGCTCAATGGTAAAGAATCAGCCTGACAATGCAAGAGATGCAGGAGACACAGGTTCTGTCCGTGAGTTGGGAAGATCCCCTGGAGGAGTAAATGACAATCCACTCCAGTACTCTCACAGAGAAAATCCCTTGTACAGAAGAGCTTGGCAGGCAGCAGTCCTTGGGGCTGAAGAGTAGGACATGACTGAGCAGACATGCAATGGTGGGTAAGGAGTTTTCTGTTCCAAAACTGCATGGACTCTCTTATCACAAATAGTGAAAGAATATGTGTTATTTAGGAGGGGAAAATATACCTACAATTTAAATAACTTTCAAAACTTAACAAATACACTTTCTGATGTTATATATCCATAAGGAAGAAAGTAATTTTTAAAAACATGGCAGATGAATCCTAAATATTTCGTTCAGGTTCTCATCACTTACAGCGAAATGAGGCATGTGCCTGTTTATTATCATAGTATTGTGTGTATGCACTTTTGTGTAGGAATAGAAAAATTGCATTAGAGTATTAACTGCTAGATTCAGTCAGTTTAAAGAGAACATCACATCAATCTGTAATCAAAGAATAGTTTTTAGGATCCAGATTTAACCACCTACAGCCCTACCAAAGATGAAAGGTGTGGAAGACTGTAATCAGTTTTGCTTTTGAAAAATTTTCTGGAAAGATTCTATAGTGTCTATAAAGCAAATGTTGACACATGTCTAGGCCATGTAGAGAGTAAAATCTACTGGGGATATTAGGTCCAGATGAAACAATATTTAGAATGGAAGGGTATTTATTGAAATGTTACTGATGCAACTCCTCAGTTCCAAGGACAAGGACAACCAAGACTTCTCTGAACAGGCAAGATCCATATGATCTCGGTAGGTCACTTAAGCCTATGATCCCAGAAATACTTTAGTAACAGACAAAGATGCTAATGAAGACTCCCATTCCTAATTAGGCTTCTACAAACATGCAGACTTCTGAATTAAGAAATAGAAAATAGAATCATTTTATATTTTATATATAACAATCATTTGTTAAGGTAAGATGAAATATTTCACTTGCATTCTCAATATTCAGTATAGATTCAATAGAGTTTTGACTACAGTGTTAAGTGTTTTGATACATATGGAAAAAATGCTTCTATCAGCCAAAAGTTATCTAGTTATGTTTGATTTATTAGTCAACATTAACAGGATGAGTGAAACCTCTCAGGGTCTATAACTAAGCATTAGTTTGACTTTACTCTGTGAGTTTTGTGGGTGCCCTTTTAGAGTGTTCAGAAATTTGAAGGAGATTAATTTATATGAACAAGTGGTCAGGAAAAAGGAAGTCTTAAGAAAGAATCTGAGGATGAGGTGTGAAATACCTGTATGTTATTATAAAATCAGGAAAAGGAAGAACAAAGAACATCAGTTCTTGGAATGGAGGAATGAGGCAAATACTACCTGATACCCTAGTGAATATTTTAGATTCTTCTAGTCTTATTGACCATATTCTTTGAAATGGAGTCAATGGGAGTCAGTTTGATTGGTATTGTTTTCTCCTACCTCACATCCTTTCTACCTAATCTTTACTCCAGCCATTGCTGAGACAAGCAGATTGATGCAGATGTAAATTAAAGCACATTGCCACATTAAAATCATTCTTTATTATTTTCTTGTCCTGGGTTTTTTAACTCTATGGCAGGGAAACCTGTATGAACCTACTTTTTACTTATCAATACAAATGCTCATTGAAAGCTTAAGGCACTGAATACCCTAATAGGACAACCTTACTCAATGGGAGGTAAGAGCTGATGGTAAATACTTCCCCTTTTTGTTCTTTTTGTGGGCAGTTGTGAGAATCCTTATGTAAATTTCCCTAGAAGGCCCCAGGTGCATTGAGTACCATTTTTCACAGTGGAGAACAGCTTTAGGGCTCATTTTTCTGTTGACTTTCCTCCTTCATAGTTTCATTTCCTTTTTCCCCCACTTCTGGTCCATAGGAATATTCCCTAGATTAAATAAACTATCACACAAAACTTTGCCTCTGCCTGTGCTTTTTTTCTTCCCAGGCTAACATAGTTACTCTACTGCGTGCCAGAAAACCTTGACTCATAAATGTTAAAACAAACAAAACCCTTGCTGAATTTTCAATCTTGTGGAAAAACAAATAAGGATGTACACACATCATATATAAGATATTAATAATAAAGAAAAATAAATCAGTTTAAGGTTCAGATAGTGTTGTAACTGGAAAGAACTTTTAAAAATGTTAGTATAGTTTACACGTTTTAAGTGCACGATTCAATGTGTGTGCATGTGTAATATATCACAGCATTGTGCAACCATAATCCAATTTTAGAATATTTTTATTCCCTTTAAGAGAAAATCTGGGTCTGTTAGCTGTCACTTCTCCATTGCCTCTCAACTCCCCAACTTTAAACCATCAACAATCTACTTTCTCTGTCTGGACACTGCCTATTCTGGACACTTCATATAAATTGAATCATATAATATTTTATCTTTTGTAACTGATTTCTTTCACTGTTCCGCATCAGTCATATCATGGCATATACTTGTTCTTTAATTTTATTTAATTGGCAAATAAAATTTCATTGTGTGATTATATTACATATAATAAATATATGTGTGGATATTACATATCCACTCATCAATTGAAAGAAATTTTGATTGATTCAACTTTTTAGCTGCTATAAATAAAACTGTTGTGAATATTCAGGTGTAAATATTTGTGTACATGTATCTTTCTATTTCTTTTATAAGTGCTTAGTTGCTCAGTCATGTTCGATTCTTTGCAACACCATGGACTGTAACCTGCAAAGAGTCGAACATGACTGAACAACTAAGCACTTTGTATAAATAAAAATTACACCAGATGCAGTTAAACAGGCAAGGAAGGTTTAAATCAAGATTAATGCAAAAGAGGAGATATTCAACTTAATTCTACTGAAACAAAAGATGATGGTTTAACAAAAGACAAATATACATATTTAAATATAGGGGTGAGCTAGTGGAAAAGTACTAGAGGACATTGTGGGAGGAAGATGGTCAATGTGACCATGTTTCATGACTGTCTCTTATAAAAATAAGACTCCTACTTTTCCACAAGGACTGGGAGATAGGGACAACTACCTTCTTAGATTTTTATATTTCACAGGAATGGCTCCCACCTCCTTGAGAAAGATATTCCTGAATTCTAAAGCTGGCCAGGGCTGCTAGATGATTTGTATTGCAAAAGCACAGAAAAATTCTGCAATGAAGAATTTTCTAAAATAAATGCCCTAAGAAAGGGAAGGTCAGTGGGCTGTTGTTAGGAAGTAGCCACCAACAGTGTATAAAAGATACCAATTGCTCCATATCCTCACCAATGGTTGTGACCCTTTGTCTTTCTTATTATTATTATTATTATAGCTATCCCAGTGGATATGAAGTGGTATCTACGTGGTTTTGATTTTCAGTTTCATAAAGACTAATAATATTGTTTTTATATGCTTATTGGCCATTCGTAAATCCTCTTTCAAGACATATCCGTTCATATCCATTGTATATTTCTCAGCTGTATTGTTTCTCTTTGTCACTGAGTATTTCTCCTTTTTATTAATGATTGTAAGATTCAGCATGATTTAATTCTGTTAACATATATTCCAGATAATGGGGATGACAGGTGAAAATAATAGATCCTTTCACATTTCCAAACATTTCCAATTCATTTTGTCCTCTGTAGACATGGAAAAGGATGAAATCACAAATAATTATATATTTTCTCCTGTAAAAGCAGTGGTATAACATTTTTACTGGAATTAAATCAGATGAAATAAAATAATTTATAATATTTTATTAAAACTGAATTTATTCAAAATAACTAAAGATCTCTTGTTATCCTGAGTTGTTAACATATCACCTTGCACCTAGAAATCAGTCTTCTCTAGCATTTTTGAAATGATGCCCAGGTTTATTTGGTTTCAGTTTGACTTTAGTAACTGACTCTCAGATTGTTCTAGTCTCTACAGGCAAGACCTGGCCCACTACTCCCTCTGCCTGCTCCTAAAATCAGTATGCTCATCTCATGCTTGGCCAGGCCAGTGGAGAGGAAAGTGAACACAAAGCATGCATATGTTAGATAGAAACGTTGAGGAAAGAAAGGGCACAGTCTCCTGAGTGACAAAACAATTGCAGAATGGTGAAGAGCATTGAAATAAAAGTATTTTGTTTTCATTGCTTTTCTTCTTCTTTAATGTGGACAGTTTTATTATCAGCTTTTATGATCTTAACAGCATACAGACATCATCAAAAAAACAATACACATTGCATAAGTAGTGTCCACATTTTGAATTAATGAAAATGTAAGCTGTCTTTATTTTTAATAGTTTTTCCCTACCTTCCATTTGACTTTACAGTTTCCTTTGGTTAAGTGCTGTGGGCAGTGGGAGGGCAGGGGGACTGGTGGATTCAGATAAATTTATATACCCTCACTAATTTCTATTTGAATTGTTAGAGACCCTATCTCTAGGATCTCTTTGCTTTCATGATGGAAATATTTTGGGACATTTATTGAAGAATGACTTAATAAGGGTACTCTCCCTCAGGGAAAATTATAGAGATAAGTAACCACACACACACAAAAAAAATGTCTTCCAGATGATTTATAAGATAAAACAAACTTGAATAATAGAATTTTCTACAAGATAAAACCCAGAATGAAAATAAGTTACTTGCATTAAAATAAAAGATATGATGATACTATAGCCTTTTTGTGATCACAAAAACCTACTCCTGGCCAATGCTTAGTATATATTAAAAAAGAAAGAAAAAACAGCAAAATTTGAACTTCGTATGTGACTGGTTAGCTTAGTTTGCTAAAATATGGTATTAAACAGGCCTAAATCATGTAATCTGAATTTTATAACTTTCAAAATTATCAACTTAAACCATGGCATTGTAAAAATGAGAAAACTGATGTTTATAAAGGTCAAGTAAATTTTCCAAGAAGGGACTTATAATTAGTAGCCTCTCACACATAAATTCTGTTATTTTCTCTTTTTCAAAGTTATTATACAAAGTTATTGTTTCCTATCCTTTTCTATAGCACATACATTTTATATCTCATATATTTTCACGTCATTTATATGCCAGACACTATAGTTCATGTAATACATTCATGATTTCAAGCTGACTATTTCAAAATGAGTACTTGTATTTCACTCTCATTTTATAGTTGAAGAAACTGAACCTCAGAGGAGCTATGCAGATTTCCTAAGATCCCAGTTAGAAAGTGGCCTATAGGATTCTATCAACCAAATCATATTCATTTTAGCAGATAGCAATGACTCTCTAGATTTACCACTGCTAAAAATCAAACCATATAGGAAGGTAACTTAGCAAAAATCCTGCTTCATTTTAATAAAGATTGATGTTGTTGCTCTAAAATTAGTATGTTATAGGATTATGTAAGTAAACCAAAACAAAGAATGAAAATCAGACCATAAACACAACCGTAATTCTTGGAGACAAGTTTAGTGCCACATGGTATTTTATAATCCCTCAATGGAATTATGAAAGTAAATACATAATATATATAAAAATAATATTATATATGTATGTGTACATGCATGCTTAGTCACTTAGTTTTGTTGCAACCCTATGGATTATAACCTGCCAGGATACTCTGTTGTGGGATTCTCAGACAAGAACTGGAATAGGTAGCCATTCCCTTCTCCAGGGGATCTTCCTGACCCAGGGATTAAACCCAGACTCCAGTTAGATTCCTGGGTTGGGAAGTTCCCCTGGAGAAAGAATAGGCTACCCACTCCAGTATCCTTGGGTATTCCTGGTGGCTCAGATGGTCAAAAATCCACCCTCAATGCAGATCTGGGTTCCATCCCTGGGTTGGGAAGGTCCACTGGAGGAAGGCTTGGCAACCCACTCCAGTATTCTTGCCTGGAGAATTCCCAGGGACAGAAGAGCCTGGCGGGCTACAGTCCATGCAGTCGCAGAGTCAGACACGACTGGACAAATAAGCACAGCATGTGTGTATGTATATATAGAGAGAGTGTAAAATAGAAAGAATATAGACTTTCACTTCACATCATGATGATTATCAGAAATTGAAATTACCCTCCCATTTTAAACAATTGAAAACTAGAAAGCTATATGAAACAATGGTTCAGTTATTGGATAACTGCTATTTCCCTGAGACAAGAAAAACAAATGAATAAATTCTGCAACTCAACAACTTAGGTTCTGGAGGTTGTTTCTCAGCAAAAACAGAGAGAGCAGCAAGTCAAACTAACCTCAGAAGTCTCAGTGGATGGAGAAAAAAAAAGAGACCACAGTTTGGATAAACTAAGTTGCCCATAATTTGTGGGACAGACTATTAAAGGGAGCCATATATACACACTTGCACAGTTAGAGTAAAAGAGAGAAGAACTAGAGGGAGAATTGACAATGTGAGACGGCATTAGAGATCTGAAGAATTGTCCCCTTAAGTTTTAAACTGTTAATTATGCATAATCAAGAAGTGACTAGACAAAAGGGAAGAAAAAGAAAAAAATCCCCAGAACATAACAGACCAAATAATTTCTTGAGTTCATACAGGGATAGGTATAATTTTTGTTCCCTCGAATCAGAGTTGAAAAACCATATAATATACAGGATATCTGAGAGAATTCTCAAAATATCACCTTATATAAGGAGATAAATTATCATTTGACTGAAGAGTGCTCTGGGTTTACCTTAACCAAATAGAAACACAAGACTTAAAAGGATCTGAGTCCCAATACAGGCATACCTCAGAGATACTGGGGATTTGGCTGCAGACCACCTAATAAAGTGAGTCACAAGGAGTTAGTAACTCCCCAGTGCATATAATAGTTATATTTACACTATACTGAAGTCTGTTAGGGATTCCCTGGTGGCACAGAGGGTAAAGTGTCTGCTCACAGTGCAGGAGACCCAGGTTCAATCCCTGGATCAGGAAGATCCCCTGGAGAAGGAAATGGCAACCCATTCCAGTAATCTTGTGTAGAAAATTCCATGGATGGAGGAGCCTGGTGGGCTAAAGTCCATCGGTCACAGAGTTGGACATGACTGAACGAGAAGTCTAAGTCCGCAATAACATTATTTCTATGAAAAAATATTCACAGCTTAATTTAAAAACACTTTATTTTTTAAAGAAGTACTAGGCATCATCTGACAATGCAGAGTTGCTACAGATCTTTGATTTGTAAACTCAAATTTATCTGTGAAGTGCAATAAAACAAAGCACAGTAAAGTGAGGTATGCCTGTGACTCAATTGCATATGGAAACAAAATGTATAATAACTAAAGAATAACTAACGAATAACTAAAGAAACAGTACAATCCAGAAACTAGGAATGTAAAATTCAAAACTTACAGCATGTAATTGAAAATTATTAGGCAAGCAGAGAAGTAGAAAAATATGATCAATAATCAAGGGAAAATCTAATATAGACAAATCCATAAGTAAATATTTACTGATAACCTTCTAAACCAAGTAATCTTTAGAACAGTGTTAAACACTGAAAATAGAATGAGTGGATTAGTATATTATCTTAAAGTATGGTTAAGTTTAATTCTACTGTGAAAGAATGCATTTTATAATTATTATTAATATAAAAATGCATTTCTATGTTTTAGAGTAACACCAGCTATAAAAATATAAGCATATGGGAAAGACTAAATAATAAGAAACTACAAAATAGGATACAAAATAGGAAAATGTTTAAAATATTGAAATGTTTTGTATTATTAGAACTATAAAGATATGTGTACACAGTTAAGCTACTAGTTGGAATGAATAACAATACTTTATTTCAAGAAAATATTACAAGTACAACTGTTCTTAAGGTAAGTTAAGCAATGCTCAAATAAAAATCCTTGGTAATATTCATAGGGTTTGAAATAGTAACTTCAATTCTAAGAATTATCCTGAAAAAGTAATGATATGTACAAATACACTATTATTTAGAGTAGTAATTTTGAAAGCAACATAACATATATTATCAAGTGACTAGCTACATTCATTTCATCAAGTCATCTAATGAGGTAATATGCAGATAGTCTTAAAACATAGGTAAGAATATGAGAAAATCTGATAAGTAAAATAAGTTAATTAAATTGCAAAAATATTATATTTTTATTGGCATTCTTATATTTTTACAAAAATAGCTGTATTTTAAAGCCTAAATCAGTTTATGTCTTTCTTGTGTTAAGAATGGTGGTATAATCATGAGTAATTTTCATAATAGCTTTATATTTATCTGTGGTTACTTTCTTTAGTTAGTACTGTCATATTTATAGTGTGTATGTAGTTTTTCAAGCAGCAACATAGTCAATAAGTTCAAAAGTATAACTAAATGATAGATGTCAGAATTGATTTTTGTTTGTGGTAATGAATACTGTAAATTGGTATTTGGTTGTGGTAATAAATACTTAACAGATTGTGGTTTGTTAGGTTACCAACAAGATACCTTTGATTATTGCTATTTGAATATAACAATATCTTGCCTAATTTCTAAAAAAATTCAACTAACTTAAGGGCCTAGGGAAATGATTCTTATTATCCATCCTTCAACTTGCCATGACAAAAATTGTATCCATCTATCTATCACATTCTACCTTGGCAAGAGAAAGTGTTAGAAGAAGATCAAGAATTTTCTGGTTTTCCTTCCAAGTTCACTCATTTTACAGCTGCTGACTTGAAAACTCTACTCCCTGCACTATTACTGTGAAATGCTACCTCACCTCTTGGTCTTCTAGACTGTTGCTGTTTTTCACTAAACATCAATAATTGCTCTGTTTGTTATTCTATCTGCATGTCTCAAGTAGTTGAGTTTCTAGCACTTGGAATAAAACCTTAGATCTATAAAAACACAATTTCTCTTTTCTAATAATATAGATCTTTTAAAGTATGATCTTCTAAACTGCAAAATAGGACATTATGCACTCTGTTAATATTTGACAAAGAGAATGCCACTGTTTAAAGGGTCACAGTCATATATTTGTACAGAGAATTACCAGGAAAAAATGAATCTGAGGCAGGGTTCTTTTTATTATGTATCTTAGGTGGCCATTCAAAGATATATTTTCTTTTATTAGAAAAAGATGACTAGAACTCATTCAATTTATTAGAAAAAGTTTAGAAATAGAAAAATTTCAATTTATTAGAAAGAGATGCCTGGAATATGGAACTTAATGGCATATTAAAAGGCAGAGACATTACTTTGCCAACAAAAAGATCCATCTAGTCAAAGCTAAGGTTTTCCCAGTAGCTATGTATGGATGTGAAAGTTGGCCTATAAAGAGAGCCGAGTGACAAAGAACTGATGTTTATGAACTGTGGTTATGGAGAAGACTTTTGAGAGTTGCTTGGACTACAAGGGTATCAAACCAGTCAATCCTAAAGGAAATCATTCCTGAATATTCATTGGAAGGACTGATACTGAAGCTGAAACTCCAATCCTTTGGCCACCTGATGTGAAGAACTGTCTCACTGGAAAAGACTTGGATGCTGGGAAAGATTGAAGGCAGGAGGAGAAGGGGATGACGAAAGATGAGATGTTGGATGGCATCACCAACTGGATGGACATGAGTTTGAGTAAGCTCTGGGAGTTGTTGATGGACAGGGAAGCCTGGAGTGCTAGAGTCCATGTGGTTGCAAAGAGTCGGACATGACTGAGCAACTGAACTTACTTGATGCAAGATGGTTTCTTTTTTTTATGTTCTTTTAGGTGGCCAGTTCAAAGCTGCATTTTTATTTATTAGAAAAAGATGCCTAGAACTCTTAGAAAACTCATTTTTGATTGCATAGCTGGGTTGGCACAGGAAGTACTAGAAGCTTAATGGTGCATCTTAAACCAGACTTCCTTCCACTGCATAGAAATTCTACATTGTGAGAGAAAGAAATATTTGGCTGAGGTTATAGTTTTTTGTTAAAAATGAAGAGACTGAAGAAAAATTGATGAAAGTCACAAGATAGTGGAATCTCTCCTTACAAATAGCCGAGAAAAGAAGAGAAGCTAAAGGCAAAGTGGAAAAGGAAATATATACCCATCTGAATGCAGAGTTCCAAAAATAGCATGGAGAGATTAAAAAAAAAAAAAAAGCCTTCCTCAGTGATCAACGCAAAGAAATAGAGGAAAACAACAGAATGGGAAAGACTAGAGATCTCTTCAAGAAAATTAGAGATACCAAGGGAACATTTCATGCAAAGAGGGACACAATAAAAGGACAAAAATGGTCTGGATCTAACTGAAGCAGAAGATTTTTTTTTTTTTTAAAGGTGGCAAGAATACACAGAAGAACTATAGAAAAAAGGTCTTAATGATCCAGATAACCACAATGGTGTGATCACCCACCTAGAGCCAGACATCCTGGAATGCAAAGTCAAGTGGGCCTTAGGAAGCTTCACTACGAACAAAGCTAGTGGAGGTGATGGAATTCCAGTTGAGCTATTTCAAGTCATAAAAGATGATGCTGTGAAAGTGCTGCACTCAATATGCCAGCAAATTTGAAAAACTCAGCAGTGGCCACAGGACTGGAAAAGGTCTGTTTTCATTCCAATCCCAAAGAAAAGCAATGCCAAAGAATGTTCAAACGACCACAGTTGTACTCATGTCACATGCTAGCAAAGTAATGCTCAAAATTCTGCAAGCTAGACTGCAGCAGTATGTGAACCATGAACTTCCAGATGTTCAAGCTGGATTCAGAAAAGGCAGAGGAGGCAAAGATCAAATTGGTAACATCCACTGGATTATTGAAAAAGCAAAAGAGTTCCAGAAAAACATTTACTTCTGCTTTATTGGTTACGGCAAAACCTAGGACAGTGTAGATCACATTAAACTGGAAAATTTTTCAAGAGATGGGAATACCAGACCACCTGACCTGCATCTTGAGAAATCTGTATTCAGGTCAAGAAGCAACAGTTATGCAAGAGATTTCTGTGTGTTAATTTTATATCCTGCAACTTTACTGTATTCGTTGATTAGCTCTAGTAATTTTCTGGTAGAGTCTTTAGGGTTTTCTATGTAGAGGATCATGTCATCTGCAAACAGCGAGAGTTTCACTTCTTCTTTTCCTATCTGGATTCCTTTTACTTCTTTTTCTGCCCTGATTGCTGTGGCCAACACTTCCAAAACTATGTTGAATAGTAGTGGTGATAGTGGGCACCCTTGTCTTGTTCCTGATTTCAGGGGAAATGCTTTCAATTTTTCACCATTGAGGGTGATGCTTGCTGTGGGTTTGTCATATATAGCTTTTATTATGCTGAGGTGTGTTCCTTCTATTCCTGCTTTCTGGAGAGTTTTAATCATAAATGGATGTTGAATTTTGTCAAAGGCTTTTTCTGCATCTATTGAGATAACCATATGGTTTTTATCTTTCAATTTGTTAATGTGGTGTATTACATTGATTGATTTGTGGATATTAAAGAATCCTTGCATTCCTGGGATAAAGCCCACTTGGTCATGGTGTATGATTTTTTCAATATGTTGTTGGTTTCTGTTTGCTAGAATTTTGTTAAGGATTTTTGCATCTATGTTCATCAGTGATATTGGCCTGTAGTTTTCTTTTTTTGTGGCATCTTTGGTTTTGGAATTAGGGTGATGGTGGCCTCATAGAATGAGTTTGGAAGTTTACCTTCTTCTGCAATTTTCTGGAAGAGTTTGAGTAAGATAGGTGTTAGCTCTTCTCTAAATTTTTGGTAGAATTCAGCTGTGAAGCCATCTGGTCCTGGGCTTTTGTTTCCTGGAAGATTTCTGATTACAGTTTCATCAGCAGACGAATGCATGAGGAAGCTGTGGTACATATACACCATGGAATGTTACTCAGCCATTAAAAAGAATTCATTTGAATCAGTTCTAATGAGATGGATAATACTGGAGCCCATTATACAGAGCGAAGTAAGCCAGTAAGATAAAGACCATTACAGTATACTAACACATATATATGGAATTTAGAAAGATGGTAACGATAACCCTATATGCAAAACAGAAAAAGAGACTCAGATGTATAGAATAGACTTGTGGACTCTGGGAGAAGGCGAGGGTGGGATGTTTCAAGAGAACAGCATCGAAACATGTATATTATCTAGGGTGAAGCAGATCACCAGCCCAGGTTGGGTGCATGAGACAAGTGCTCGGGCCTGGTACACTGGGAAGACCCAGAGGGATTGGGTGGAGAGGGAGGTGGGAGGGGGGACCGGGATGGGGAATACATGTAAATCCATGGCTAATTCATTTCAATGTATGACAAAAACTACTGCAATGATGTAAAGTAATTAGCCTCCAACTAATAAAAATAAATGGAAAAAAAAAAAAAAAAAAGAAGCAACAGTTAGAACCAGGCATAGAACAACAGAGTGATTCCAAATCGGGAAAGGAGTATGTCAAGGTTGTATATTGTCACCCTGCTTATTTAACTTATATACAGAGTACATCATGAGAAACACTGGACTGGAGGAAGCACAAGCTGGAATCAAGATTGCCAGGAAAGTATCAATAACCTCAGATATGCAGATGACACCACCCTTAGGGCAGAAAGTGAAGAGAAACTGAAGATCCTCTTGATGAAAGTGAAAGAGGAGAGTGAAAAAGTTGGCTTAAAGCTCAACATTCAAAAATACTAGGATCATGGCATCTGCTTCCATCACTTCATGCAAAATGATGGGGAAACAATGGAAACTGTGACAGACTGTTTTCTTGGGCTCCAAAATCACTTCAGATGGTGATTGCAGCCAGGTAAGTAAAAGACGCTTGCTCCTTGGCAGAAAAACTATGACCAAGCTAGACAGCATATTAAAAAACAGAATATTACTTTGTCGACAAAGGTCCATCTAGTCAAGGCTATGGTTTTTCCAGTAGTCATATTTGGATGTGAGAGTTGGGCTATAAGGAAAGCTTAGCATTGAGGAATTAATGCTTTTGAACTCTAGTGTTGGAGAAGACTCTTGAGAGTCCTGTGTACTGCAAGGAGAACAAACCAGTTAATCCTAAAGGAAATCAGTCTTAAATATTCATTGAAGGACTAATGCTGATGCTGAAGCTCCAGTCCTTTGGCCACTTGATGCGAAGAACTGACTCTTTGGAAAAATCCTGAAGCTGGGAAAGATTGAAGGCAGAAAGAGAAGTGGATGACAGAGGACCAGATGTTTGGATAGCATCACTAACTCAATGGAAATGAGTTTGAGCAGGCTCTGGAAGTTAGTGCTGGACAGGGAAGCCTGGGATACTGCAATCCATGAGGTTGAAAGAGTCGGATATGACTGAGCAACTGAACTGAACTGGTAATCTTTTATTAAAAATGAAGAGACTGAAGAAAAATTAATCAAAGTCAGAAGATAACGGGAACTATCTTGAGATATAATCAAGTCTCATGATTAACAGGAGGATGCTATTTCTCTACAAAATTTCTCTGTTTATGAATAGCTTGAGACTTTAAAATATCACCTTAGTTACAGAACAATAATTTTCTGGAAAAAAATATAAGTTCATCTCTTATAGGAAAGAATTACTCTAAACATTTTTTGAACATGTACTGTGTCAAGGAGAATGATAAAGGGCATGCAAATATTTCAGTGAATTATATCAATAGCCCTTTTAGTAGTATACTTTTCCATCTTACTATGAGAAAAAGTAGAAGGAGAAACTTTCCCAAGGCAATTGCTCATTTTTCAAATAGGTTAACAAACACCGAAACTAAGATTGGCACACAGAACTGACTGGCTTCAGAGCCTTGGTTCTTACCTCACCATGTGGTACAGATTTATCCCACCTACATCCAGTCATGGAGAATATTCTCTCCTTTCTCTATGTGACAATCTGATTTTTTCTTCAGCTTTCAATTTGTTTTGCCCTAAATTGGGCCTAGGTTCCTTCAGTTATCCATTTCTTTTCATCACCTCATTCCATTTATTCTCAGAGAAGTTCTCAACTATCCTTGGAATTTCCATAATCTGTTATGCCAATGCTTTAGCATTTTCCCTCATGTATTACATTGATACATATCTCAAATGTCATAGCTTAGAACAGGTTATCAGCAGCCTACAGCCTGTGGGCCAAATATTGACAGTATTTTTTTTATAAATAAAGTTTTATTGCAATAAACAGTCATGACCATTTGTTTATGCTTTTTCAATTGCTGTTTCCATGCTATATATGGCAATGGTGTTATATAGTGATAATGAAGACCATATGGCACACAAGTCAAAACATTTACAGTCTAGCCCTTTCTAGAAGAAACAGTTAACTACTCAATTGATAATCTGATAACTGTCCCCAACCCATTTGTTACTGTCAGTGAGGATATAGGTACAGAAACTGAAGATTAAACATTTCAGAAATTTGCATTGCAATTTGACAGATTAATAGTGTGTCTTTGAATCTAATCATGACAATAGCAACAAAACTTGGGTTGTTTTTTTTGTACTTCTTTTAAAAATGTAATTTTACTGATAATATATTCATTGCACTTTATAGAAGTATCAGATTGAAATGAAGAAAAAACATAATACTTGTCTTATAGTTTCTTCCTTGTCTATAGACAAATGAAGTAAATATTCCTTTATTTTCTTTTTTTCTTGAGAATTCCAGTTTAG
Source organism: Odocoileus virginianus (assembly GCF_023699985.2). Taxonomy (NCBI): domain Eukaryota; kingdom Metazoa; phylum Chordata; class Mammalia; order Artiodactyla; family Cervidae; genus Odocoileus; species Odocoileus virginianus. Next base: position 32,416,764 of record NC_069675.1, on the reverse strand, counting down.
TTCAATTTCTTTCAGGAACAGATACTACTAGAGCAAGAGGAATTTATCTGATCAGATGAATATATAGCCATGAAGAAATATGCATCTTATTATCACCCTTAGCTTACATAAAGCTGAAGAAGAAAAGATAATTCTAAGTGTTTTTGTATGCTGATACTTATTTGTGAATATTTGTCTATGGATAATCAAAAAGTTAAAATTGGTTGTCATTTAAATAGGTAGCCTAAGTTGTATAAGGTGACATTTAGCTTAATGATTTCAATTTTCTTTCATCTCTACTTCCACTAATTTGTTCCAACTGTAATATTGCTACATTGTACTTTATGTGAAAAGCAAAATTTTAACATTCAAATTAAGAACTATTTGCTCTGCTTTATCTTCTTTGTTAGTTTAAAGAAGAATGAAACTTATTAACAAGTAGTCAAATAAATACAACTTGAAAATGCTGTCTGTTTTTTTCCCAGCAAGATTAAGAGTATTCTGACTTCTAACATGGAAGTTCTTCCTATTGAAATTTACCATCCAGCCTAAGGTGTTTGGGAAAAATGTGTTTAAAGATTATTTTTGTGTGAGATAGCATAATTGACTAATTTGCAGAGCACAACCAAAGCTGACATTTATATCATATTTTTCATGCTTTATTGTTTATTAAGTTCATATATAGTCCCATTTGTTTCAGTTCAGTTCAGTCACTCAGTTGTGTCCGACTCTTTGTGACCCCATAAATCACAGCACGCCAGGCCTCCCTGTCCATCACCAACTCCCGGAGTTTACTCAAACTCCATGTCCATCGAGTCGGTGATGCCATCCAACCATCTCATCCTCTGTCATTCCCTTCTCCTCCTGCCTCCAATCCTTCCCAGCATTAGGGTCTTTTCCAATGAGTCAACTCTTCGCATGAGGTGGCCAAAGTACTGGAGTTTCAGTTTCAGCATCAGTCCTTCCAGTGAACACCCAGGACTGATCTCCTTTAGGATGGACTGGTTGTAGGATCTTAAATCCCATCTCACAGAAAAGAGTCAGGGGCAGTGACTGACTTGTGCAGAATCGCACAGCTAGTGAAGGACCTGGGACTTGAATCTATGTTTCCTGAACTCGGGCTGCTGTTTCCCTGTTGTCTAACTTTACTCTGTAGTTTCTTCACCAGTGCTCTTGACACAGAACTTCTTTGCCTGGCTTTGTTTACTGTGTGCTGACTTAAGGAAGCTGCATCAAACCCTCCAGTTATCAGAATAGTAAAAATCCAAGCTCTCTCAAATGTTCACTATTCATGAACATTCATTACATGGAAACTACTACCAAAACATGAGGGTTGTTTTAGGCTCCGAGGTAAAAGAGAAGAAAGAGTTCAGATGTAAAAGGGAAACTGAACTTATAAAAGTGTTGCAAGTAATTGACATCCCTTAGTGCTAAAACTTTCTGAGTTTATCTGATATAATCCCACAATTCCAGAATAATCTCATTCCCATAAATGAAGCATTTTAATATTGCATTAAAAAAAAAATCTGGCATTGGTGGATTGGCTATAATGCTGTGGAAAATGCAATTGCCCTAGATAAAACTTTTGATATGGAAAATAGCTCAGATTTATCCCAATGCCTCTCACATTTAGCTCTTTTACTAAATTGGTCTATTAATCTCAATATTTCCAGGATAATTGTTTGTGGCTCAGTGATAAATAGCAAGGCACCATCTGTACATAAAAGTCTCTTTATATTCCTTTCCTCTTGTTATTGTAATTTGATGCTAATGCTATTCTTAAGGCCATATATTTGTTGGTAAAGAAACAAGTACATACTTCTCATTGACTTTAGGTGAATTTACACACAGCAAAACACATTTCTTAATTTTAGCTTTTGTGGAGAACTCTTCTACTGTGAAAAACAAAAAAAATAGCAATAAGTAAGGATCTGTTTAACCAGTTCACTTAAGGTGGCAGTCTAGTTCGCCTTTCAGCCATAGTGTAAATAGTACAGATAGTTAAATAATTTGGATGACAGAATATGAAAGGTGTGTTTGTTTGTAAATGGTAAACTGTATAGAACATTTAAGTAATTGTGAAAAGTGTGACAATGATAGCCCAGGGAAAAAAGAAAATTCATCTAGGTAATGACCTGTTTTCACATGCCATTTATGACAAAATAGAAAATTTAACCATTGTTAAATTTCATCAAAATAGCCCCATAGTGTATTTCTATCCATGATGTGCTTAATTCTCATTATAAAAGAAGAATAATATATTTTTCATCGGTGGTTCAAATGGTAAAGAATATGCCTGCAATGTGGGACACCCAGGTTTAATCCCTGGGTCGGGAAGATTCCCTGGAGAAAGAAATGGCTTCCCCCTCCAGTATTCTTCCCTGGAGAATCTCATGGATGGAGTTGCCTGGCGGGGTACAGTCCACGGGATCTCAAAGAGTTTGACATGACTGAGTGACTAACACTTTCCTAACATTGAGATCGAACATTGTTGTCAACATAATCCACATCTTCCTGTGCAGCAGTGAATTTCAACATGGGGGAGGGGGGCACATATCACAACAGATCTTGGACACATTGAGTGAAGTGTCTTGACTTTCATTTCACAGAGAATATGCAGATGCATTGATTAACTTATTAAAGGAAATCTATTGACTTTTCTTTTATCTCCTGCTTAAATATCACTATTCCACAGATTTATAAAATCAGTTCAGTCGCTCAATCGTGTCCAACTCTTTGCGACTCCATGGACTGCAGCATGCCAGTTTTATAAAGCCGAGGATAATAAGCCTCTATTCATCATCTCCATTTCTTCATTTCTTTCCATGTGTATTTACTAAGTGGGAACAGCTAGGCATTATCTTCATAAACTATTTCTTTTCATGTACCTTTAGACTTCAGAATCATTCATACATTCATTTACTCATTAAATATCCTGGTCATATTGAATACTATGTATCTTGATAAACATATTTACCTCTCTGTAAAATTCCCTTAAGACTTTGTGTAGTAGATATAACATATTTTACTTATGATAAAGAAGGACCAGAAAACTTAAGTTTATAACCCCAAAATATATAGCCAGTAGATGAGACAAACTGATTTCCCAACTCTGGCTCATATACACAAAGTTCAGTTCAGTCGCTTAATCGTGTCTGACCCTTTGCGACCCCATGGTTGCAGCACACCAGGCCTCCCTGTCCATCAGCAACTCCCAGAGTTTACCCACACTCATGTCCATTGAGTAGGTGATGCCATCCAACCATCTCATCTGTCATTCCCTTCTCCTCCTGCCCTCAATCTTTGCCAGCATCAGGGTCTTTTCAAATGAGTCAGTTCTTCGCATCAGGGGGCCAAATTATGGCAGTTTCAGCTTCAATATCAGTCCTTCCAATGAACACTCAGGACTGATCTCCTTTGGACGGACTGGTTGGATCTCCTTCCAGTCCCAGGGACTCTCAAGAGTTTTCTCCAACACCACAGTTCAAAACCATCAATTCTTTGGGGCTCAGCTTTCTTTATAGTCCAACTCTCACATCCATACATGACTACTGGAATAACCACAGCCTTGACTAGACAGACCTTTGTTGGAAAAGTAATGTCTCTGCTTTTTAACACGCTATCTAGGTTGGTCATAACTTTCCTTCCAAGGAGTAAGCATCTTTTAATTTCACGACTGCAGTCACCATCTGCAGTGATTTTGGACCCCCAAAAAATAAAGTCCACCACTGTTTCCATTGTTTCCCCATCTATTCACCATGAAGTGATGTACCAGATACCATGATCTTAGTAGCCCAAAGCCAAATTTTTCACTCTTCTCTTTCACTTTCATTAAGAGGCTCTTTAGTTCTTCTTCACTTTCTGGAATAAGAGGAGTGTCATCTGCATATCTGAGATTATTGATAATTCTCCCAGCAATCTTTATTCCAGCTTGTACTTCATCCACCCAAGCTATTTCTCATGATGTACTCTGTATATAAGTTAAATAAGCAGGGTGACAATATACAGCCTTGATGGACTCCTTTCCTGATTTGGAACCAATCTATTGTTGCATGTCCAGTTCTAACTGCTGCTTCCTGACCTACATACAGGTTTCTCAAGAGGCAAGTCAGGTGATCTGGTATTCCCATCTCTTTCAGAATTTTCCACAGTTTATTGTGATCCACATCCACACAGTCAAATGCTTTGGCAGAGTCAATAAAGCAGAAGTAAATATTTTTCTGGAACTCTCTTGCTTTTTTGGTGATCCAACAGATGTTGACAATTTGATCTCTTGTTCCTCTGCCTTTTCTAAAACCAGCTTGAACATCTGAAAGTTCATGTTTCACATATTGCTGAAGCCTGGCTTGGAGAATTTTGAGCATTACTTTATTAGCATGTGAGATGTGTGAAATTGCACAGTAATTTGAACATTCCTTGGCATTGCCTTTCTTTGGGATTGGAATGAAAACTGACTTTTTCAGTCCTGTGGCCACTGCTGAATTTTTCAAATTTGCTGGCATAATGAGTGCAGCACTTTCACAGCATCATCTTTTAGGATTTGAAATAGCTCAACTGGAATTCCATTACCTCCACTAGCTTTGTTTGTAGTGAAACTTCCTAAGGCCCACTTGACTTCGCATTCCAGGATGTCTGGCTCTAGGTGAGTGATCACACCATCATGATTATCTGGGTCCTGAAGACCTTTTTGTACAGTTTGTGTATTCTTGTCACCTCTTCTTAATATCTTCTGCTTCTGTTAGGTCCATACCATTTCTGTCCTTTATTGAGCCCATCTTTGCATGAAGTGTTCCCTTGGTATCTCTAATTTTCTTGAAGAGATCTCTAGTCTTTCCCATTCTGTTGTTTTCCTCTATTTCTTTGCACTGATCACTGAGGAAGTATTTCTTATCTCTCCTTTGCCATTCTTTGGAACTCTGCATTCAAATGGGGATATCTTTCCTTTTCTCCTTTTCTTTTTGCTTCTCTTCTTTTCACAGCTATTTTTAAGGCCTCCTCAGATAACCATTTTGCCTTTTTGCCTTTCTTTTTCCTGGGGATGGTCTTGATCCCTGTCTCCTGTACAATGTCACGAATTTCCTTCCATATATCATCAGACACTCTTTCTCACTTTAACTGTGTAATTATAAGAGGTTTTATTTAGGTCATACCTGAATGGTCTAGTGGTTTTTCCCCATTTTCTTCAACTTAAGTCTGAATTTAGCAATAAGGAGTTCGTGATCTGACCCACAGCCAGCTCCCGATCCTGCTTTTGCTGACTAAATAGAGCTTCTCCATCTTTGACTGCAAAGAATATAATCAATCTGATTTTGGTTTTGGTCATCTGGTGATATCCATGTGTAGAGCCTTCCCTGTGTTGTTGGAAGAGGGTGGTTGCTATGACCAGTGCGTTCTCTTGGCAAATCTCTTTTAGCCTTTGCCCTGCTTCATTCTGTACTCCAAGGTCAAATTTGCCTGTTAACTCCAGGTGTTTCTTGACTTCCTACTTTTGCATTCCAGTCCCCTGTATTGAAAATGACATCTCCTTTGGATGTTAGTTCTAAAAGTTCTTGTAGGTCTTCATAGAACCGTTCAATTTCAGCTTCTTCAGTGTTACTGGTCGGGGCATAGAGTTGGATTACCATGATATTGAATGGTTTGCCTTGGAAACGAACAGAGATCATTCTGTCGTTTTTGAGATTGCATCCAAGTACTGAATTTCGGGCTCTTTTGTTGACCATGATGGCTACTCCATTTCTTTTAACGGGTTCCTGCCCACAGTAGTAGATATAATGGTCATCTGAGTTAAATTCACCCATTCCTGTTCATTTTAATTTGCTGATTCCTAGAATGTCAATGTTCACTCCTGCCATTTCCTGTTTGACCACTTCTGATATGCCTTGATTCATGAACCTAACATTCCAAGTTCCTATGTAATATTGTTCTTTACAGCATCAGACCTTTCTTCTATCACCAGTCACATCCACAACTTGGTGTTGTTTTTGTTTGGCTCTGTCCTTTCATTCTGTCTGAAGTTATTTTTCCACTGATCTCCAGTAGCATATTGGGCACCTACCGACCTGGGGAGTTCATCTTTCAGTGTCCTATCTTTTTGCCTTCTCATAGTGTTCATGGGGTTCTCAAGACAAGAATACTGAAGTGGTTTGCCATTCCCTTCTCCAGTGGACCTCATTCTGTCAGACCTCTCCACCATGACCCGTCCATCTTGGGTGGACCCACATGGCATAGCTTAGTGTCATTGAGTTAGACAAGACTGTGGCCCATGTTATCAGATTGGCCAGTTTTCTGTGATTGTGGTTTCAGTTTGTTTGCCTTCCGATGCCCTCTCTCTTAGCGCCCACCATCTTAGTGAGGTTTCTGTTACCCTGGACGTGGGGTATCTCCTCTCGGCTGCTTGCCGCTCCAGTGTTGCACAGACTCTGCTAAGTTCTCACTGTTTTCTTAATTGCAGGAAGAATAGCACCTTTAGTCAAGTATAAGTGCTTCTTGTGCACCAGGGATTATGCTGAGCATTTTAAAATCCATTTTCCCTTATAATCTTCACAAGCCTCTGGTAATTTAGATACTACCGTTACATTTACTGTTATAGTCACATGGCAGGAGCTTTGTCACAGAGCTCAGAAATGTCAGAGCCATGACTCTTAACTCCTGTTGCTCTGACTGTCATACTGTCCCTTTCTGCTCAGAGAGATTTTGTGCACATGCTCCCCAGTTATTCTCATTGGCTCTGTCAGCTTCAAGGCCCAATTCAAATGCCACTCCCAACTTGATGCCTTAAGTTGTAACTGAATTCTTATTCTTCTAGGTTTTCATATCTCTTCATACTTCTTATATAGCAACTTTTGCTCTGCTCTTGTTAGGTATTTGGAGGCTCACTTTTCTACTACCAAGCATATTTTCATCCTCATAATGTCTATGGCTTCTCTGGTGGCTCAGCTGGTTAAAGGATCTGCCTGCAATGCAGGAGATTCAGCCCCTGGGGTGGGAAGATCCTCTGGAGAAGGGAAAGGCTACCCACTCCAGGATTCTGGCCTGGATAATTCCATGGACTGCATGGTCCATGGGGTGGCAAAGAGTTGGACACAACTGAGTGACTCACTTTCAATGTTTAGCCTCAAAATGCATCCACTAAAAATCTCTGAAATGGTTCTCTTAAGAATCTGAACAAAGAATGTAAAAGAAATGAAAAAAACCAAACCCAAATGGTTCAGTGATATTTTCTTTCTCAGTTTCCTTTGTGGGGAAAAATAAATAAATAAAGATTCATTTAATGAAATGTCAAAACTTAAGGAGAATAACAAGAGCAAATTTTCCAACTTTACTTCTAATAGCCTTAGCTGAATCCCAGGGAGGCAAAAAGGAAATTTGCAAGTTAAATCACTTATAAACCAAAACCCAATTTTGTAATCACCTTTCCTGAGCTGATAAGCTTCAAGTTCACGAGGGAGCATTGACTGCTTCCTGGGAGGCAGCAGAGAACACCCTAACTCCTGTTACTCTTTTCTCCAGCTTATCTCTTCCTGCTTAAATAAGCTAGAATCTGGAAAAAGTTTATACAAAAAGGAAGGAAGAAAGAGAAGGAAGGCAGGGAGAGAAGGAAAAAAGAAGGAAAGAATGAAAAAAAAGGAAAGAAAGATAGGGAACTGGAGAAGGAGGGAGGGAGGGGTAAGAAGGGGAAATAAAAAAGGGAGGAACATTTAGAATATAAACAGCAGCGTAAGAGAAAAGAGGGAATAATTGACTTTTATTTAAAAATAATTTGTTACTTAACATCTTTCTGTTTTGTTCATGTTAAATTCTGGTGAATCACACAGCATGTTAATAAAGTGCTGATGTTTATCAATATATGTAAAACCTGATTTATATACATATGTGAACAAGTCTAGCTGAGTATTTTCCAAAATGTGTTTTGTGGAATACTGATATTCCCAAATGACATTTATTGAAAAAACATATGTCCAGGGAGAATTCCTAAAATGGACCATTTTATGTTTTACACATATGTTTTGATGAAGGATACTTAATATTTTAATAATGCCAGCAATAAGGGACTTGTTCAGTTCTGGTTGACCATGAATTTCTTAAACCAATTTTACCCACTTACCCATCCCCTTAAACTTGTTTACTTTTGAAAAGTACCTAGTGTAACATACTTATCAGTTACCACCACAGGATGTCACTACATGGTCCACAAAGGAGAACCTATTCCAGAATATTTCAGTTGAGTTCCATTAATCTTTGGGGGAAAGTCTTTTGTGAGTGGTAAAAATGTTAAAGGACCCTTCAGATAAGATTGTTCTAAAATACACACCTTGATTTTGATCTTCCTGTTTAGGATTGTACTACTGGACAATAAACTAAATACAAAATCTATTTCAATGATCAGATAAATTGTTTGACTTTCTATTACCCTTGAGGCATGACACTCTGGAGAAAATGGACTATCTGAAGATGCTTAAATTCATTTACCTCGCACCTACCCACAAATGACAGCATTTTCAGTATACATACAATTGGGTTAAAGATTATCTGTTAACTAGCTAATTCTTACACGTGTGATCAGTGGGCACAGGAGTTGGACCATTGCCCAGGAATTGTGGTTACTGACTATTAATATTTTCCTACAGAAGGAGTTCAATTCAGTTTAGTTCAGTCGCTCAGTCCTGTCCGACTCTTTGTGACCCCATGAATCGCGGCACGCCAGGCCTCCCTATCCATCACCAACTCCCGGAGTTTACTCAAACTCATGAACATCGAGTCGGTGATGCCATCCAGACATCTCATCCTCTGTCATCCCCTTCGCCTCCTGCCTCCAATCCCTCCAGCATCAGGGTCTGTTCCAAAGAGTCAACTCTTCGCATGAGGTGGCAAAAGTACTGGAGTGTCAGCTTCAGCATCAGTCCTTCCAGTGAACACCCAGGACTGATCTCCTTTAGGATGAACTGGTTGGATCTCCTTGTAGTCCAAGGGACTCTCAAGAGTCTTCTCCAACACCATAGTTCAAAAGCATCAATTTTTTGGTGCTCAGCTTTCTTCACAGTCCAACTCTCACATCCATACATGACCACTGGAAAAACCATAGCCTTGACTAGACAGACCTTTGTTGGGAAAGTAATGTCTCTGCTTTTTAATATGCTTTCTAGGTTGGTCATAACTTTCTTTCCAAGGAGCAAGTGTCTTTTAATTTCATGGCTGAAGTCACCATCTGCAGTGATTTTGGACCCCCAAAAAATAAAGTCCACCATTGTTTTTACTGTCTCCCCATCTATTTTTCATGAAGTGATGGGACTAGATACCATGATCTTAGTTTTCTGAATGTTAAGCTTTAAGCCAACTTTTTCACTCTCCTCTTTCACTTTCATCAAGAGGCTTTTTAATTCCTCTTCACTTTCTGCCATATGGGTGGTGTCATCTGCATATCTGAGGTTATTGATATATCTTGACTCCAGCGTGTGCTTCTTCCAGCCCAGCGTTTCTCATGATGTACTCTGCATATAAGTTAAATAAGCAGGGTGACAATATACCACCTTGATGTACTCCTTTTCCTATTTGGAACCAGTCTTTTGTTCCATGTCCAGTTCTAACTGTTGCTTCCTGACCTGCATACAGGTTTCTCAAGAGGCAGGTCAGGTGGTCTGATATTCCCATCTCTTTCAGAATTTTCCACAGTTTATTTTGATCCACACAGTCGAAGGCTTTAGCATAGTCAATAAAGCAGAAATAGATGTTTTTCTTGAACTCTCTTGCTTGTTCTATGATCCAGCGGATGTTGGCAATTTAATCTCTGGTTCCTCTGCCTTCTCTAAAACCAGCTTGAACATCTGGAAGTTCATGGTTCAAATATTGCTGAAGCCTGGCTTGGAGAATTTTGAGCATTACTTTACTAGCGTGTGAGATGAGTGCAATTGTGTGGTAGTTTGAGCATTCTTTGAGATTGCCTGAGAAAGAGGCCTAAAAAGCAGGAGTGGTTAGAGAGACAGACCTTGGAAAATTTTTTTTTGTCTGAAAGTGTAAGTGAAAGTTTCACTTTTTAGGGTAATTCCTCTGTGAATTTTGACACTAGGGGTATGAGAATATAAGCAGGTGTATGTCGATGGAAAGAAACTATCCCCATCTTGAAGAAAATATGAGTATAATGTCAATCATTGCTTTTTAAAAAGCTTTATTTTATATAAGAATACAGTTGATTAACAATCTTGTGTTAGTTTCAGGTGTACACAAAAAAGTTATTCAGTTATACATGTACCTATTCTTTTTCAAATTCTTGTTCCATTTAGGTTATTACAAAATATTGACCAGAGTTCCTTGCTCTATATTGTAGGTCCTTGTTGGTTATCCATTTTAAATATAGACGTGTGTACATGTTAATCCCAAACTCCCTAACTACCTTTACCCCCCTCAACTTTCCCCACTGGTAACCATAAGTTCATTCTCTAAGCCTGTGAGTCTGTTTCTGTTTTGTAAATAAATTTATTTGTATTTTTTTTTATTTTGCATATGAGCAATATTAGGTTTCCCAGCTGGTGCTAGTGGTAAAGAACCCCCCCAGCCAATACAGAAGAGGTAAGAGACACAAGTTGGATCCCTGGGTCAGGAAGATTCCCTGGAGGAGGGCATGGCAACCCACTCTGGTACTCTTGCCTGGAGAATCCCATGAGGAGCTTGGTGGGCTACAGACCATAGGATTGCACAGAGTCAGACACAAATGAAGCAACTTAGCACATGCACACATATGCAATATTATACAATATTTCTCTTTCTCTGTCTGACTTACTTCACTCAGTATAACAATCTCTAGGTTCATCCATGTTGTTGAAAATGACATTGCACTAAGGACCCTAGATACAAAAGAGTTCCACTCGAGAGTACATTCGTAAGTCCAATTTGTTTCTAAGTCCAACACAAAGTCAGCCTTGGTACGTGACACAATTAACTATATAGCACTGTACTGTAATAACTTTATAATGCTGTTCACACAAATAATACATAAAAAGTAAACAAACACAAACAATAAAGAAAACATTTTTGATCTTACAATACGGGGCTTTGAAGAGTACAGTATTACAGTAAGACAGCTGATACTTCTTAGCAGTATCAGCTACATCACTGCTGTTTTTATGCTTGCTTCTAGGATCCTGGGCTTGAAATAAAGATACTGTACAGTAAAGTACACAGAAGCACAGCCATTTGTAGAGGGTGCACATGTGATGATGTATGCCAGACACGTGAACTAACTTACATGATTGAACTTGTGAACACATGTTCACATCTTTGAATTTTTTCAACTTGATGATTTATAAGTAAGGAGCTTACTGTATTTCATTCTTTTTAATGGGTAGCTGTCCATTGTTCCACATTTTCTTTACCAGTTCTTCTGTCAATAGATATTTAGGCTGCTTCCATGTGTTGACTGTTATAAACAGTACTTCAGTGAACACTGGGATGCATGTATCCTTTTGGAACATGTTTCCCTTTTGGACCATGTTGTTCTCAAGCTATCTGCCTAGTAGTGGGATTATAGGATCATGGTAGCTCTACTTTTAGTTTTTAAGAAGCCTCCATATTGTTCTCCATGGTGACTGTACCAATTTACATGCTTATCAATAGCGTTTTCCTTCTCTCAACATCCTCTCCAACATGTCTTGTTTGTGGATTTTTTGATGATAGCCATTTTGACTGGTAGGAGGTGATATCTCACTGTAGTTTTGATTTACATTTCTCTAAAAATTAGAAATGTTGAACATTTTTTCATGAACCTCTTGGCCATCTGTATGTCTTCTTTGGGAAAATATATGTGTTTTTTCCCATTACATCATCATGGAGTGTTTTCCATGCCCATATATCTAATTAATTACCTGAATTGCTATATTATTTGGAAGGAAAGCTATGACAAATTAGCCAGCATATTAAAAAGCAGAGACATCACTTTGCCAACAAAGGTCCATATTGTCAAAGCTATGGTTCTTCCAGTAGTCATGTATGGATGGGAGAGTTAGACCAGAAAGAAGGCTGAGCACAGAAAAAATAATGCTTTTGAACTGTGGTGCTGGAGAAGACTCTCTCTTTTTTTTTTTTTTTCCATTTATTTTTATTAGTTGGAGGCTAATTACTTTACATCATTACAGTAGTTTTTGTCATACTTTGAAATGAATTAGCCATGGATTTACATGTATTCCCCATCCTGGTCCCCCCTCCCACCTCCCTCTCCACCTGATCCCTCTGGGTATATTACTCAGCCATTAAAAAGAATTCATTTGAATCAGTTCTAATGAGATGGATGAAACTGGAGCCCATTATACAGAGCGAAGTAAGCCAGAAAGATAAAGACCATTACAGTATACTAACACATATATATGGAATTTAGAAAGATGGTAACGATAACCCTATATGCAAAACAGAAAAAGAGACTCAGATGTATAGAACAGACTTGTGGACTCTGGGAGAAGGCGAGGGTGGGACGTTTCAAGAGAACAGCATTGAAACATGTATATTATCTAGGGTGAAACAGATCACCAGCCCAGGTTGGGTGCATGAGACAAGTGCTCGGGCCTGGTGGAGAAGACTCTTGAGAGTCTTTTGGACTGCAAGATGATCCAACCACTCAATCCTTAAATAAATTAATCCTGAATATTCATTGGAAGAATTGATGCTGAAGCCAAAGCTCCAATACTTTGGCCACCTGATGCAAAGAGCAAACTCACTGGAAAAAACTCTGATGCCAGGAAAGACTGAAGGCAAAAGAGAAGGGGGAAGCAGAGGATGAGATGGTTAGATAGCATCACCAACTCAATGGACCTGAATCTGAGCAAATTCCAGGAGATAGTAGACCAAGAGCCTGGCATGCTACAGTCCATCAGATCCAAAGATTCAGACACAGCTTAGAAAATGAACAACAAAATTACTTGAATTGAAAGGAATACAGCATATTTAATTTAGTCAAGTCCTATGAGTAGGTATAATGGGATACAATGTTAATGTATTTTAATTTTTTTAATTAAAAAATTTCTGAAATGGAAATTCTTCTGAAGTTCTGCATGTATTCAACTATTCTTGAAAATTGAGAACTATTTACCTGTAGAATGTGTACATTTTAATTTTCATAAGGCAGCTAGATCAACCTTCATTGTGACTTTGTCCTTTTATATAAACATTGAGATATATCAGGATACTTATTTCTTCGCATTCTACCTATCAATAGCACTATTCTTTTAACAATATTTTTAATCTAATATAAATACAGAAGAGTGCATGGTTTTAAGTTAGTTACTGATTAGGAGGATTTTTTTGTTTTTGTTTTTTTAATTGTGTATCATGTTCCCAGTACATTAGTCATTCCCAATCAGGGTAAGCACTATCTTAATTTCTAAAAGTGTAAATTATTATTGCTTAGTTTTGTACTTTATAGAAATTGAATTACATAATAATAATGCCTCCATTTGTTTCCTTTGCTCAAAGTTATGTTTTTGAAATAATTTGCTATGTGAAATTGCAGATTATTCATTCTCACTACTATATTGTATGCCACCTTGTTTCAATATCTCAATATTCTATTTATTCTATTTTATAATAATAAAAGTATAACTATTCTATCTATTTTAACTGTTGATTGGTAGTTATTTCCAGTTTAAGGCTGTTTTGAATAGTGCTGCAATGACTGTTCTGGTACTTATTTTTAGCTGAGTATATATATGCTGCTGCTGCTGCTGCTAAGTCGCTTCAGTCGTGTTCGACTCTGTGTTACTCCATAGACGGCAGCCCACCAGGCTCCCCTGTCCCTGGGATTCTCCAGGCAAGAACACTGGAGTGGGCTGCCATTTCCTTCTCCAATGCATGAAAGGGAAAAGTGAAAGTGAAGTTGCTCAGTCTGTCTGACTGTTAGCGACCCCATGGACTGCAGCCCACCAGGCTTCTCTGTCCATGGGATTTTCCAGGCAAGAGTACTGGAGTGGGGTGCCATTGCCTTCTCCAGAATATATGTATATATAGCAGCTAAAAATATATCTAGAAATAAATTGCTGTGTCATAAGGTATGGATATATTTAGTCAGAGTAGGCACTGTCAAACACTTTTCCAAATTGGTTTTACAGCTTTACCATTCAATCAGCTTCTTTATATATTTGCCAACATTTGATATGATCTGTCTTTTTTACTCTGAGGCATAATGACATCTAACATTTTTTATTTGTTTTTCCCTGATAACTAGTGAAGTTGACTACCTTTACATGTGCCCAGTGACCCTTTCAGTACCATTTTTACTATTTGTCCAATTTCTTTCTCTACCTTTATAGTTTTAAGAAAGAGTGTTTTGTTGGATGCAAGTATAGCAAATATCTTCTCATACTCCTATGATTTTATTATACGTTTACATGATCTCTTTCTCAATGACTAGAACTAATTTGTGTTTTAATTTTCATTTCCTTAGCTAATACTTAGGAGAAACATTTTTATGTTTATTAGCTATGTTATTTTCTCTCCAGTGAAATGTCTTGCAATATTGGCATAATTTTCTTAAGTCATTTGTCTTTTTCTTATTTATTTTCAGTAATTTAAAAATTGCTCCTGGGTATTAAGTTTGCTTATTTAGTTGCAAGTATTTCCCAATCCATGCTTGTTGTTTTACTTAAGAAAGTATAGATTCTTATTTTTCCAACTTTATTGAGATACAATTGACATATTAAGTTCAGGTATGCAGCATGATTTGATTCATGTATACGTTGCAAAATGGTTACCACAGAAAGATTAGTTGAAACTTCCCTGACCTCACATAGTTGTTTTTTGTGTGCTAAGAATGTATAAGAGCTGTTCTCTTACTGTATTCAAATATGCAATTCAGTATTGGTAACTGTAGTGACCAGGCTGTATATTAGATTCCCAAAACATAATCATTTTATAACTGGAAGCTTGTACTCTGACCAACATCACCCTATTTCTTCCACCCTCTAGTCCCAGCACTATTCTACTCTGTATCTATGAGTTTTACCTTATAGATTCCACATGTAGGTGAGATCATAGAGTATTTGACTTCCTTTGTCTGACATTTCATAATGCCTTCAAGGTCCATCCATGTTATTGCAAATGAAAGAATTTCCATCTTTTTTATGTCTGGATACTATTTTAGGTTGTATACACATATATAATATATAATATGCATTATCAAGTATTATTATTATTATTAAACATGCATATCTTAAATTATTATTATATTATACATCATCATTCAATATATATATCACATTTTCTTTATTCATTTATACTCTGTTGGACACATAAAATGTTTCCATGTCTTGATTAATGCAATCCTGTGGTGAGTTGAGTTCAGGCAACCTTCAAGATAGTGATTTCATTTCCATTGGATATATATATAAATGAGAGGAATTACTGGATCCTACAGAAGTTTTATTTTTAATTTTTGAGGAAATTCCATTCTGTCTCCCATAGTGGCTGTAAAAATATACCTGTAACCAAGAGGCACAAGGGTTCCATTCTCTCTACATCATCAATAGTATTTATTTTCTGTTATATTTTTGATAATAGCCATTTTAAAAGATATGACATGCTACCTCATTTGGTTTTTATTTGCATTTTCCTGATGATTAGTGATATTGAGCATCTTTTAATGTACTTATAGTTATTTTATGTCTTCTTTGGAAAAATATTTTTTCAGGTCCTCTGCTCATTTTTAATTGCATTGTTTGCTTTTTGATATTGACTTATATGAGTTCTTTTATATTTTGCATGTTATACAATTATCTGATGCATAATTTGAAAATATTTTTGCCTAGTCTATGAATTATCTTGTCATTTTGTTGATTGATCTTTGTTGTTTCCTTCTGGTAGCCCTGGGATTAGTTTTGTCTTCTTTTTCTAGTTTCTTGAGATGTAAAGTTAGATTGTTTACTTGAAATCTTTCTCTTTTCTTAATATAGCCAATTATCACTATAAACTTTCCTCTTAGAACTGCTTTTATTGAATCCCAACCATTTGGTGTGTTGTATTTACATTTTTATTTGTTTGAAGATACTTTTATATCCTTTTTGAATTTTTCTTTGACCCATTGGTTATTTAGGTGGATGTTGATTGAATTTCACTTATTTCCCAGTATTCCTCCTGTTATTGATTTCTACTTTCCTGCCATTATGGTGAGAAAAGATACTTGGCATGATTTCAGTCTACTTAAATTTGGTAAGGTTTGTTTATGGCCTAACATATCAGCTCTTCTGGAGAATATTCCATGAGAGCTTGAAAAGAACATATCCTCTTATTGTTCAATAGTGTGCTCTGCCTGTGTCTATTGGATCTATTTGCTCTAAAGTATAGTTCTGGCCCATGGTTTTCTCTTTGATTCTTTCCTGATTTTACCCTTTATTAAATTGTAGGGTATTGAATTCCCCTACTGTTAATGTTCTTCCCTTAGGATCTGTTCAGTTCAGTTCAGTTCAGTTCAGTTGCTCAGTCGTGTCTGACTCTTTGTGACCCCATGAATAATAGCACGCCAGGCCTCCCTGTCCGTCACCAACTCCCGGAGTTTACTCAAACTCATGTCCATTGAGTCGGTGATACTGTCCAACCATCTCATGCTCTGTCGTCCCCTTCTCCTCCTGCCCCCAACCCCTCCCAGCATCAGGGTCTTTTCCTATGAGTCAACTCTTTGCATGAGGTGGCCAAAGTATTGGAGTTTCAACTTCAGCATCAGTCCTTCCAATGACCACCCAGGACTGATCTCCTTTAGGATGGACTGGTTGGATCTCCTTGCAGTCCAAGGGACTCTCAAGAGTCTTCTCCAACACCACAGTTCAAAAGCATCAATTTTTCGGCGCTCAGCTTTCCTTACAGTCCAACTCTCACATCCATACATGACCCTTGGAAAAACCATAGCCTTGACCAGACAGACGTTTGTTGGGAAAATAATGTCTCTGCTTTTTAATATGTTAATTTTTGCTTAATATAGTTAGGTACTCTGATTTGGGGTGAATATACATTTACAATTGTATTTGACATAAGATCTGCTAAAATATTTTATCATATTTTATTTATTATATCTTAAAGGATAATGAATTTTGTACTGTGTAATTAATGCCCTTTTAAAATATGGAGTTGAGGAAACCCATTGACCTGTAAATCAAATTCTTTGATGTCATTTGAATGCATCTGCCCCTCCTAAGCACTTCCAAGGCGCACAATGGTAAAGAACCTACCTGCCAGTGCAAGAGAAACAAGAAATGCAGGTCAGTCTCTGGATTGGGAAGATTCCCTGGAGTAGGAAATGGCAACCCGCTCCAGTATTATTGCCTGGAAAGTTTTATGGACAGAGGAGCCTGGTGGGCTAAAGCCCGTGGGCTCGCGAAGAGTCAGACAAGACTGTGTGACTCAGCATACATGCATCTTCCTCCTAAACGTCACTGCCTCAGTTCAAGCTCTTATAATATGCTTGCTGAATCACTGACAGTGACCATTATATCAAATTCCTAGCCTTTACTTTTTGGCTTCTGTCTCTTTCTACCGTTCAAATCCAGCTTTACAGTTCCCTTATTTTAGCACTTATTTCCCTTCCCATTGGTGTTGGGATAAAATAGATGCTCCTTAGCAGCACTGAGAGGTGTGGGGACCTGATACCTCTACCTTCCACTTCTTTTCTTGTAAGCTCCTGCTTGCAATCACTGCTTCAGTGTAATAGATGGTTTTCAGCATCTCAAAGTTGCCATGGATTTTCATGCCGTATGTGACTTTGTTTTCATTGAACATTTTCTGGAATCCTCCCCTACTTTTCCCTTTTCTAAAAAATCACTTTATTTTTGAAGACTGGTTATGCCATAGTATTTATAGTACAAACATGGGTAGCTTGAGAGAGCAAATATCAATAGTACAGTCACTAACTATGACAGAACAAAAAGCATAAATCAGGACTTTCTCAATAAAGCCAGGTGTATACTGACATTACTTCTAAAAAAAGAAAATGCCCATCAGCAGATGAATAGATAAGAAAGTTATGGTACATATACACAATGGAATATTACTCAGCCATTAAAATAAATTCATTTGAATCAGTTCTAATGAGATGGATAAAACTGGAGCCCATTATACAGAGTGAAGTAAGCCAGAAAGATAAACACCAATACAGTATACTAATGCATATATATGGAATTTAGAAAGATGGTAATGATAACCCTATATGAAAGACAGAAAAAGAGACACAGATGTATAGAACAGACTTTTGGATTCTATGGGAGAAGGCAAGGGTGGGATGATCTGAGAGAACAGCATCAAAACATGTATATTAGCAAGTGTGAAACAGATCACCAGTCCAGGTTGGATGCATGAGACAAGTGCTCGGGCCTGGTGCACTGGAATGACCCAGAGGGATGGGATGGAGAGGGAGGCGGGAGGGGGGTTCAGGATGGGGAACACATGTAAATCCATGGCTGATTCATGCCAATGTATGGCAAAAAACACTACAATATTGTAAAGTAATTAGCCTCCAACTAATAAAAATAAATGAAAAAAAATTCACAACTTCTTAATGTTTATCACTAGCATTTCATCTTTCTCTTTGTCTTATTTTGTGTATTTTGTCATTCATAATTTTTAGTGAATTAAAATACTCAATCAGATTAAAAATTTTAAATATGCACTGCTTAACATAGGGATTTGCCCAAAAAATGAGTATTTATTACTTTTTTTTTAAAAGCTAAATTCTCTGGAAAATTTCTGGCATAAACTGTCATATATAAACATCAAAGTTACTTTTTTGCATTTTTTAGATTAATTCTACTTCTGTTCTACTTTCTTGCCTATATCCTAGATTGTCTATTTTCAGTTCAATCATAGTTACATTTACAACACAGAAAACATATCAGTCTCTCTAGAGTTATTTTCAGGAAGCATGATGTCTTCAACTAAAATGTGTCCGAAATGGAAAAACATTTTTTAGAACTCTGAGATAGAAGCATTTCTACTTTTCTCAGAGGAATTTGGAATTGCCCTTGCTGATTTGAAGTGTAAAATCCTTGGCTATAAACAGGGCATTTCACTCTGCTTGACCAAGCTTTTCTGGTTCCAAAATCTTTCATGACCAATATAAATATTAAGCAAAGACTGAAAGCAAAGACTTCCTAATGGAATAGGAATTCCAAAGTTCAATATGTAGTCCCTTAATTTTAGGAACTGTGCATCTGGGAGACATCAGCAAGAGTGTTACCACTAAAGAGAGTAAAATGTATATACCTTGTAATTTAAGGATATACTTTCACTGAACAGATAAGAAATGATTGATATTGCCTCTCTTGTTCTCAATCAATAATCTGTTTTGAATGTAAAAAAATGCCTTATTAAGCTAAATGTCATAATTTTAGCCTCTTCTTTACTAAAATTTAGAAGACATACAAACAAGTTCAACTCTACATGTCAGCTTCTTAGATTTATGAAACATTTGCTTTTATTTTATATACTGGCATTGCTTTGAACTTTATGCCATTTGATAAGAGAACCAGATGGTCAATATTGAAATGAGATTGATTATATTCTTTGCAGCCAAAGATGGAGAAGCTCTATACAGTCAGCAAAAGCAAGATTGGGAGCTGACTGTGGCTCAGATCATGAACTCCTAATTGCCAAATTCAGACTTAAATTGAAGAAAGTAGAGATAACCACTAGACTATGCAGGTATGACCTAAATCAAATTCATTATGATTATACAGTGGAAGTGAGAAATAGATTTAAGGGACTAGATCTGATAGATAGTGCCTGAAGAACTATGGAATGGAGATTTGTGACGTTGTACAGGAGTCAGGGATTAAGACCATCCCCAAGAAAAAGAAATGCAAAAAGGCAAAATGGTTATCTGAGGAGGCCTGACAAAACCTGTGAATAGAAGAGAGGAGAAAGGCAGAGGAGAAAATGAAAGATATACCCATTTGAAGGCAGAGTTCCAAAGAATAGCAAGGAGAATTAAGAAAGCCTTCCTCAGGGATCAATACAAAGAAATAGAGGAAAACAATAGAATGGGAAAGACTAGAGATCTCTTCAAGAAAATTAGAGATAAGGGAACATTTCATGCAAAGATGGGTTCGATAAAGGACAGAAATGGTATTGACCTAACAGAAGCCAAAGATATGAAAAAGAGGTGGCAAGAATACACAGAATAACTGTACTGAAAGATCTTCATGACCCAGATAATCATGATGGTGTTATCACTCACTTAGAGCCAGACATCCTGGCATTTGAAGTCAAGTGGACTTTAGGAAGCATCACTGCGAACAAAGTTAGTGGAGGTGATGTAATTCCAGTTGAGCTATTTCAAATCCTAAAAGATGATGCTGTGAAAGTGCTGCACTCATTATGCCAGCCAATTTGGAAAACTCAGCAGTGGCCACAGGACTGGAAAAGATCAATTTTCATTCCAATCTCAAAGAAAGGGAATGCCAAGGAATGCACAAACTACTGCACAATTGCACTCATCTCACATGCTAGCAAAGTAATGCTCAAAATTCTCCAAGCCAGGCTTCAGCAATATGTGAACCGTGAACTTCCAGATGTTCAAGCTGGTTTTAGAAAAGGCAGAGGAACCAGAGATCAAATTGTCAACATCTGTGGATCACCAAAAATGCAAGTGAGTTCCAGAAAAATATTTACTTCTGCTTTATGCACTATGCCAAAACCTTTGACTGTGTTGACTACAACAAACTGTGGAAAAATTTTAGAGATGGGAATACCAGACCACCTGACCTGCCTCTTGAGAAATCTGTATACAGGTCAGGAAGCAACAGTTAGAACTGGACACAAAACAACAGACTGGTTCAAATTAGGAAAAGGAGTAGGTCAACGCTGTATATTGTCACCCTGCTTATTTAAACTATATGCAGAGTACATTATGAGAAATGCTGGGCTAGATGAAGCACAAGCTGGAATCAATATTACCGGGAGAAATACCAACAACCTCAGATATGCAGATGACACCACCCTTACAGCAGAAAGCGAAGGACTAAAGAGCCTCTTGATGAAAGTGAAAGAAGAGAGTAAAAATGTTGGCTTAGAGCTCACCATTCAGAAAACTAAGATCATGGCATCTGGTCCCATCACTTCATGGGAAATAGATGGAGAAACAGTAGAAACAGACAGACTTTATTTTCTTGGTCTCTAAAATCACTCTAGATGGTGAATGCAGCCATGAAATTAAAAGACACTTGCTCCTTGGAAGGAAAGTTATGACCAACCTAGACAGCATATTAAAAAGCAGACACATTACTTTGTCAACAAAGATCCGTCTAGTCAAGGCTATGGTTCTTTCAGTAGTCATGTGTGTATGTTAGAGTTGGAATCTAAAGAAAGCTGAGCCCCTAAGTTTATGCTTTTGAGCTGTGAAGTTGGAGAAGACTTTTGAGAGTCCCTGCAAGGAGATCAAACCAGTCTATCCTAAAGGAAACCAGTCCTGAATATTTATCAGAAAGAGTGATGTTGAAGCTGAAACTGCAATACTTTGGCCACATGATGCAAAGAACTGACTCATTTGAAAAGGGCCTGATACTGGGAAAGATTGAAGGCAGGAGGAGAAGGGGATGACAGAGGAAGTGATGGTTGAATGGCACCACTGACTCAATGGACATGAGTTTGGGTAAACTCTGGAAGTTGGTGATGGACAGGGAGGCCTGATGTACTGCAGTTCATGTGGTTGCAAAGATTTGGACATGACTGAGAGACTGAACTGAACTGAGCTAATAACAGAACAACAACAACAAAAACATACTGATGAATAACATTTAAAAATTCATTAATTCCTTTTTAAATTGTAGAGATATAGCAATGCAGTGGATTGAGTGGATTCTCAACTTGGTAAAATTTCAAAAACCTTATCTTCAAGTAAAACTATTATCATGTGAGGAAAGTATTTGATCTTGATTATGATTTACCTGTAGAAGAGCCTAGCAGTTTTTCAATTAAAAAAAAAAATTAACCTAGAAATTTTAAAGTCTTCCCAGATGGCTCAGTGGTAAAGAATCTGTCTGCCAATGCAGGAGACATGGGGTTTGATCCTTGGGTTGGGAGATCCCCTGGAAGAGGAAATGGCAAGTCAAGCCAGTATTCTCTCCTGATAAATCCCATGGACAGAAGGGCCTGGAGGACTAAGGTTGTCAGGGTCCCAAAGAGCTGGACATAACTGAGCAACTAAGCAAAGCAGTTTTAAACATGATATTGTTGCTGTGCTGTGCTCAGTCATGTCTGACTCTTTGCGGCCTCATGGACTGTGGTCTGCTAGGATCGTCTATCCATGGGATTCTCCAGGCAAGAATACTGGAGTGGGTTGCCATTTCCTACTCCAGTGATATTGCTAGGCTACTATATATATATATACATATATATGTATATATATATATATGTATGTATATATATATAGTCATTAGTTAAGCAGAAGTGTGGAGATGGTAGATTTTTCACATAAGAACTGACACTTTACTGAGAGATTGCATGTGCTGGATAAACCCTTACTGATAGAATGAGATTCCCCTAATGTGAAAGAAAACAAATATCTCAAGTCAAATAATGTGGAAATATTTATATACCAGGGAAATAATTTATGCTTAAGATCTAAGGAATCTTTTCTCTAATGTTCCAAATCTAAATAGTACAAGTCTTAATTTCAAGCAGACATATTTATAATGACAATAGTCATTCAAATAGAGATAAAATATTACTGCTTAAGCTACTAAATCTCAAAAATCTATGAAGAGAAATAACTGAAACAATAAATTTCTAGTTCTCTTTTCATATTTTTTTTATGACAACCATAACTTTTTAACCATGGGCAGTTTCAGAAGTAAGGGGTAGAAAGGTGGAAGTGAAAAAGTTGGATTCGAGCTACTAAGATCATGGTATCCGGTCACATCACTCTCCTGTATGGGGCAGGAAACCAATCTTTTCTTACATCTTCCACTTTCTAGCTGAGTATCTTTGAGCTTCATATTCCTTATCTGTAATATGGACTTCATGAATCTGACATTTGTTCTGTAATTACAGCTTGTTGCAATTCTCTTAGGCTATATTCCACAAATAAGATCTATGGTATAAGAAGAGAGCATGCATCCTGAAGTGTGTGAAAAATTATTTCCTTCAATTTGAGATGCAATATCATTCAAAGTTTTAGAAAACTTGAGGTCCATGTCTACTTTGCAGATGAGGGTTTAGCAAGGAATTGGAGGATAACAGGGGCTTTATATATCTGGTAGGGGTCATCAAGTTGCTCCTTCACGGAGAGTGGTCCACACATGAAAATGATGCTCTTAATTGACTATGCACATGTCTTGCTCTTTGATTCAGCTTTGTTATTGCTGTTGTTTTATTACTTTTATTACTGTTACTGCTGTTACTTTCCAATGAGCATGTAGAAAATTGTAATGATCTATACACTTTCATTTGATCTCTAATAGAGCCACAATTTGAAGAGAAGATGAGGAATCTATTATCTGTGGATGTAGACACAATGAAAAAACACATTGGCAAAGAGAAAGTGAGAGAGGGCAGAGGTTTTTAACCTCCTAGAAATTTTCTTGGATCCCATAGCCATTATTTTTCTGTCTGTTACAAAGAAAAACTTTATATCTTTGCTTTTCTAAGAGATATTTCACTTCATTCTATGTGTTGAAAATAGATGTGAATATCTGAAATAATAAAAGTGAAAAATATATGCAAATGCTTATATAAATATAGGGACTTCCCAGGTGGCTTGGTGGTAAAGAATTCACCTGCCAATGCAGGAGACACAGAAGACATGGGTTTGATCAATCCCTGGGTTGGAAAGATCCCCTGGAGGAGAAAATAGTCATCCTCTCTAGTATTCTTTCCTGGATAGTCCCATGGAGAGAAGAGACTAGCAGGCTACAGTCCATGGAGTCATAAAGACTCAGACACAACTGAGGGACTGAACACATGTGCATGCATATACACATAGACATTAATAACTCTCTCTATATATACATATATATATATATAGTATGTGTGTAAAATATGCTTCTTAAACATATCATGCCTTAAATTAGTTTTATCATGCTTTAAAGGTCACACCTATAAATAAATATTTACTTTCCTATTTTTCAAACAATTTTGGAAGGTATGCTTTGTGTAGTGTGATGATTAATTTTGTGTGTCAGCTTGACTGGATCATTGAATGCCCACATTTATGGTTGAATACTATTTCTGGGTGTGTCTATGAAGATGTTTCTACAGAATAGTGTTTGAATTAATAAACTAAGTAAAGACTATTTCCCTCCCCAGTGTGGGTGAAGTCACTCATTCATGTCTGACTCTCTGTGACCCCATGGACTGTAGCCTGCCAGGCTCCTTGTTCCATAGGATTTTCCAGGCAAGAATACTGGAATGGGTTGTCATTTCCTTATCCATGTGGAGAAGGCCATTTCCTTCTGCCAGTGTGGATAGGCATCATCTGATCTATTGAGGACCTGAATGAAACAAAAGATGAAGGAAGAGAGAATTCTCTTTTTTCTCCCACACCCCGCATTAGTTCTAGTTCTCTGGAAAACCCTGACTAATCTGCTATATAAATTTCAAATTTCCTGCAACAGCAGTATATTATTTTTGCCTGATCCCCCTTCTCATAGGTTAATGTCAAAAATTGTTAGATCTCATCTTTTAATGGAGTTGACAGAAGAAATTTAGGGGTGCACAGAAAATGTCACTCTGAAAGAAATAGGCTTATGAATACAATCTCCTGACACACACTAAAAACTTAGCTTAGATGTCACCTTGAGCACAAGCAGAGTCTGATTGTTTCAGTGGAGTGATTTATTATATCAGTGGATAGCAATGATCAAAAAAGGGGGGTGTATTTTGCTTCAATAAATTATGATTATTCAAGTAATATCTCATACAATATTATTATTAATAAATACTTTTGAGACATTAGTCATATTATGCAACCTAACTTATCTGTAACCTTACTCTATGAGAGTATATCATATAACTCTAATTAATAGCTCTAGAGCCCTTTTTATCCCATAAAGGTCAGAATAATGTTCTCCACTCAGAAATGATCTCATTAATTTACACAGCATTTTTGCAGATTAGGAAAGAAAGTTTTAATAAAATTGTGTAGAAAATTATCTTTTCATGCTCAGGAAAATAGACCCAGAAAAAAATATAAATAATGTCCCCAAAATCCCACAAAATGTAAGCAGTAATAACTGGTATGTATTGAGAATGTTTTATATGTCAGACACTCATTTAAGTCAGTACTGAAGACAGTCTTCATGTTATATACTATGGTGTCCATTTTAAAGGTGAGGGCATTGAGGCATTGATTGTATATACAACTTGTGAAACTTAGGTTGTGTTATAGGCAGGACTTCAGCTCAGTATTGTTTTAGTTTACTAAGTGTTCTACCAATCCTATTGATATGATTTATTATTTCTTCTCACTTTTCATAACATTTACTACAATATTATGTTTAATTTCCTAACTTCATAATTTGATTTCCTTCTTTTTCCATCTTTATTGTTTCTTCTAATTTCTACACATCTCCCACCATTTTCATAGGCCTTGTATGTTTATATTTAACATGTTTACTTGCTAGAATAGCAATTTTCCTGCAAGATATACCACCCTGGATTTCTAAGTAACAGAAGGATTCCAAAATCTGAGTATTAGCAAAGACAGACTAATTGATGACTAGAAATAGAAATTAAATATTAGCTAAAGAATAGACAATCTAAACCTGAATGAAGACGATAATGATACTCTTTCTTGATGATATTTCTCCAAATTCAACTGCTACCTCAAATATTTTAACCATTTTATATTTAACTTAAAATATATGAGATTATAAATATAAACTAAGATGAAAGAAAACCAAGAGGAGAGTGATGTAAAATTCTCTTTGGCTAATTGTTAAAAGATCATTCATAATAACATAACAAATATTTATGAAAAACAGTGTCCACATCTCAGGTCGCACTATGGTTATTGCTGGGATGTCCACAAAACAGGAATTTGATTAAAGAATGAATTATCCATGCTAGATGTTGCTTTAGTTCTTAAGTAGAATGATAGATGTGTGGGTAACATTTTTTTTAAGATTCATAATATAGATACATGCTATGTACATATGTATATATACTCTTGTACATATCAGATAATTTATTTAGAAAATATATATTTATAGAAATGAATACTTCATTAAAGCTTGAGACCAGTCTATCATTTTATAAGTCATAGTGGGGAAGTAAAATTGTCAAATTTCTGTAGGTCATTTGGATTAAAAATCTGAACATTTCTTTCTAAGATGCTCAGAAGAATCAAAATGATATGAATACAGATGATTTATCCTTCTCTCCTGACTTTCACTCATGAATTGAGGGCATCCAACCCACAGTGACCTGTCTCTTCACGTCAGTTTATGTGACTGGAATGGTGAGGCACACTTGGGAGACTCAGTGCTAGTCTTAGAAAGCCTGTCTTCTATTGGAAGAACCTGCATGGTTTCCCTCTGCTAACACACTGTGCTCTGTATTCTCTGACTCTTCTGTTCTAGGCATAACCCATTAAAGTGAAATTTTCCGCTACCCATAGATATTTATAAACATGATATGAGGAAGTTCGACAGGCTACAGAGTGTTTTGTGTAAAGACTCTGTTCAGTAAGCAAGTATCACGTTAAATAGTGATTCAAGTAGATCTTCGTTCATGGACAAATTTTGAAAGAAGGAAGTTTAGGGTTAATGGAAGCAGAGAGAGCAAACAATAAATATGGCAGATGTTACATCAGAAAGATATAAAGAGCCAAGCCTTAGGAGACAGGTTGGAACAAAGAGAAGATGGCCATGAGTGACCATCTTTGGAAAAGAGAGAAAAATGCAAGTCCAGCTCTCAGTGAACATTAAAAAGACTACTTGAGAGCTGCCAATAGCATTTTGGTGAGTGATGGGCTGCTCTGTCGCAGGGAATCATTTATATGTAGCTACTGAGGTGGTCTTTTTGTTTTAATATACCATAAAATCTTGTCACTTTGGGTTACTTGAATGTGCTTCTGATTCTGGTAACTGAAAAAGAGTAAACATTCAATTCATAGGACGAACTACTTTCATATTTGAAAGAAACAATATATAGGCAGTTCTTTTGCCAGTTCTGTATTGAAAACTTGAACTTTTTCTGAATCTTCGTACAGAGTGTTCATTCAGTTTCTTAAGTGGAAGTCACTCAGTCATGTCCAACTCTTTGAGACCCCATGGACTATACAATCCATGTAATTCTCCAGGCCAGAATACTGGAGCGGGTAGCCTTTCCCTTTTCCAGGGCATCCTCCCAACCCAGGGATCAAACCCAGATCTCCTGCATTGCAAGGAGATTTTTTACATAAGATATAGTAAGAAGATTTTATCATTTCTTCAGTATAATATTTTAAAAGGAAAAATACCAGTGGAGTTTGTAACAAAATAAAGCCTTTTAAATACACTGTTTATGGAACAGTCATTATGAAAAATAGTGTAGCAACTTCTCAAAAAATTAAAGCTACAACTAACATATGCCCCAGTAATCCAACTCATATATATATATAGTTATATTATATATATATATATATATATATATATAAAAGATAGTGTACTCCCTGTAGTCTCATGTTTACTGCAGTATATATAGCTAAGATATATGGAAACAACCTAAATGTCCTTAGGCAGAAAAATAGAAAAGGAAATATGGGTTATATACAGTGGAATATTATTCTATCATAAATAGATGGAAGTCTCACCATTTGCAACAGCATAGATAGAACTTGAGGACATAATGCTAAGTGAGAGAAGCCAGAAAGAAAAAGATAAATACTATATTTCACTATTTATATGTGAAATCTTTAGAAAAGGCCAAATTCATAAATACAGAGAATAGAATGGTGGTTTTCAGTGTAATGCCAGCTACTCAGTCATATAATATCATTAGATGATTTTTACTGTGGTAAAAAAAAAAAAAAGTAACATGAGATCTCCCCTCTTAAATATTTAAGTTTACAGTATAAATAGTTCCCTGGCGGCCCAGATGGTAAAGAACCCACCTGCAATGAAGGAGACCAGGGCTCAGTCCCTGGGTTGGGAAGATCCCCTGGAGAAGAGAATGGCAACCCACTCCAGTATGCGTGCCTGGAGAATCCCATGGAAGGAACAACCTGGTGTGCCACAGTCCATGGGGTCACAAGGAGTCAGACGTGACTGACCCACTAAAACACACAAACATACATAGTATTGTTAACTGTAAGAACACTGATATACAACATATCTCTAAACTTTTTTTTATCTTCCATAGCTGAAGCTGTATACCCATTGAACAGAAACGTTCCATTTCCCTCTTCCCCCAGCCCTTGGCAACCTACCCTTTACATTCTCCTTCAGTGAGTTTAACTACTATAGAGGTACCTCATGTACATGGGATCATGCATTTTCTCCTTCTGTGACTGTTTCATTTCAGTTAACGTAATGTCAACTTTCCTTCACATTGTAGCATAAAGTAATATATTATCATAAATATGAAAAGCACCATTTCAGCAAATACATGTTTACCTCAAGATAATTTTCTGAAACTGTATCAAGAAGGTGTTGAACAAACATCAACTGGAACATGAAGCTGTGCATGACATGCATTGACACTACTTCTTGCACACATGAGAATTGTTTGATTCTGTGGGTGAGATTATTGTGTTTTAAGTCTTTTCTATGGAACAGGGAGAAAAATAAAGGATCTTCCTTAGAGAAGAAGGGTACTGAAATTTATTGAAGTTCAGTATCAGAAAAAGTCATCTGAGAGGAAAGCTGCAAGAAATAAGGGGTTCTCTTAACTATTCTTTATCTTATTAGACAAAACATAGATTTAAACTAAAATTGTAATGTGTGTTACAATGTAGCTTCAGTTTATCTGCTTGAAGCTAAAAGTTGAAACTAGAAGCATAAAATATGTATTTTCATATCCAAAGAATTACCTTAAATAGAGTAGTTGAGAACACCTTAGTTTCAGATACTATGCAAGACAGTTTATAAGTAAATCTTCCAGTACCCTTAAAAGGTAGCATCAGTTTCTCTTTTAATAATGCTATAAAGTGAATTAACCTGTTCAAAGGCATGGAGCAAATAAAGTGGCAGAACTTATATTTAATCTTTGTATAACTGGTTATAAATCATATGCACTAATTACTTTCCTACAATTAAAAACTATTCTTAAGAAGCTTTTTAAATTCAGGACATTGCAATGTTAAAACCAGAAACACTATGGCCAAAAGTATCCCACAACATATATATATATATATATACACACACATATATATGTATATATAGGTATATATATGTATATATATGTATATATAGAAGGGAATGGTTACCCACTCTAGTATTCTTGCCTGGAGAATTCCATGGACAAAGGAGTCTGGCAGGCTACAGTCCACGTGGTTGCAAAGACTCCAGCACAACTGAGCAACTAACACTTTATATATATATATATATATATATATATATATATATATATGCTTGCTGTGAAAGTGTCATAGACATTCAAATATTAGAATGTTAATACTGATATCCTTGGCAAATTATGAGTGAGACAAATGTCATTAATTATTAGTTCATATATTTAAAAAATACAGAAGCCAACACAACAGTTTAAATATTTGTATATTTATAAAGCCACTTGAACAGCTTGGTACACTATCCACTGTGATGCTACTAAATACAAATCAGTTTGAAATATTTTTTTTGGTGAAAAAGAAATTTAATCATTTTTAAAATTAAGAAGGACTTGAAACTGAAAATGGAAACTAAAAATCACACTAATTAGATGACTTGACATTCCAGAGGACTGCTTTAAAAATTCCCCTCCGAGATAATTTATGCTTCTGCAAGATTTAGAATCACAAATTTGGTAGTGGTGATTTTTGACAATTGTTAAATTTAGAGTCATATTTATATATATTAATTTTATTCAAAAAAGGAAACTATTATTATAATTCTGTCAATCTGCCTTTAACTCGGATTGCTTTGCATAAACAATTTATGCAATTTAGTATATTGATGGTAGTTTTTGCAATAGCTTAGAGAGTAGCTATGTAGATTAAGGAAAAGTTAAAGAGCACCATTTTCCTTCTGTACCACTTTTTTACTCTTTTTCTTTACTCTTAATTTCTTTAGCTGTCTAAGAACAGAGGCTCTGAGATTATTATGTGTTCTCACATATATTGAATTTAAGAAATAATGTACATTTGATAATGAAATCCATATTTGGTTACTCAGTGTGAGAGTCTCATTATGTGAACATTTTAAATGCCGCAATACTGCATTCACATTAGAGACATTTTTATTCATTTCAAAGTTATAATGACTAACAATGCCATCCACATATTTTAGAAAAACCTCTGTAAGTATTTTACCTTTAATTTTTCCTTCTCCAAAGTTTACTTTAATCACTTATCATATTTTAAACTCTAAGCTTAAGTATGCCACTGAAAATGTGATATATGGAACTTACATTAATAATGAGCCTGATGGTATTTTTTTTCATAGCTGTACTAAATGTATTTCTTTCTTTGCTTTTTGCTTGTTTGTTTACCCACAGTTTAAGTCCTTCTTAAGATATTGTTGTTGCTGCTAGATATTTATGTCAAATAATGGACAATTTTAAATGAAAAGAAAGGGGGAGAAATGTCCCTCACATCATTGGAACTCTAGAAATTTCACTGAAGTAGCAGGCTCTTGAAATTTTATGGGTTTATTTCCTACGCTCTGTTCCATAATTGTCTTCCTGATGCATGCTGAGAAGTTCCAACTTACTACTCAATAGGTCTGCTGCTGCTGCTGCTGCTGCTAAGTTGCTTCAGTCGTGTCCGACTCTGTGCGACCCCATAGATGGCAGCCCACCAGGCTCCGCCGTCCCTTGGATTCTCCAGGCAAGAACACTGGAGTGGGTTGCCATTTCCTTCTCCAATGCATGAAAGGAAGAGTGAAAGTGAAGTCGCTCAGTCGTGTCCGACTCTTTGCGATCCCGTGGACTGTAGCCCACCAGGCTCCTCTGTCCGCAGGACTCTCTAGGCAAGAATACTGGAGTGGGTTGCTATTTCCTTCTCCAACTCAATTGGTCTAGTAGTATAATATAATCAATGTTATTGTTGTTGTTCAGTCACTAAGTCATGTCCAACTCTTTGCAACCCCATGGACTGCAGCATGCCAAGCTTCCCTGTTTCATTATCTCCTAGAGTTTGCTCAACCTATGTCCATTGAGTCAGTGATGCCATCTCCCTATCTCACCCTCTACCACCCTCTTCTCCTTTGCCCTTCAATCTTTCCCTGCATCAGGGTCATTTCCAATGAGTCAGCTCTTCGAATCAGAGGGCAAAGTGCTGGAGCTTCAGCATCAGTCCTTCTGATGAATAGTCAGAGTTGATTTCCTTTAAGAATGATTAATTTGATCTCCTTGCAGTCCAAGGGACTCTCAAGAGTCTTCCCTAGCACCACAATTCAAAATCATCAATTCTTCAGTGCTCAGCCTTCTTTATGATCCAACTCTCACATCCACACATGACTACTGGAAAAACCATAGCTTTGAGTAGATGGACTTTTTTAGGCAAAGTGATGTCTCTGGTTTTTAATACATATCTAGGTCTGCCATAGATTTTCTTCCAGGGATCAAGCGTCTTTTAATTTTGTGGCTGCAGTCACCATCCATAGTGATTTTGGAGCCCCAACCCCAAAAGAAAATCTGTTACTATTTCCACATCTTCCCCGCCTTTTGTCCTGAAGTGATAGGACTGGATGGCATAAGATCCTTATGGCAGAAAGTGAAGAAGAACTAAAGAGCTTCTTGATGAAAGTGAAAGGCGAGAGTGAAAAAATTGGCTTAAAGCTCAACATTCAGAAAACTAAGATCATGGCATCCAGTCCCATCACTTCATGGCAAATAGATGGGGAAACAGTGACAGATTTTATTTTTGGGGGCTTCAAAATCACTGTAAATGGTGATGGCAGCCATGAAATTACAAGGCACTTGCTCCTTGGAAGAAAAGTTATGACCAGCCTAGACAGCATATTAAAAAGCAGAGACATTACTTTGCCAACAAAGGTCCATCTAGTCAAGGCTATGGTTTTTCCAGTGGTCATGTATGGATGTGAGAGGTGGACTATAAGGAAAGCTGAGCACTGAAGAATTGATGCTTCTGAACTGTGGTGTTGGAGAACACTTTTGAGAGTCCCTTGGACTGCGAGGAGATCCAAACAGTCCATCCTAAAGGAGATCAGTCCTGAATATTCATTGGAAAGACTGATGTTGAAGCTGAAACTCCAATACTTTGGCCACCTGATGCAAAGAGCTGACTCATTGGAAAAGAGCCTGATGCTGGGAAAGATTGAAGGCAGGAGGAGAAGGGGACAACAGAGGATGAGATGGTTGGATGGCATCACCCACTCAATGGACATGAGTTTGAGTAAACTCCGGGAGTTGGTGATGGACAGGGAGGCCTGGCATGCTGCAGTCCATGGGGTTGCAAAGAGTCGGACACGACTGAGCAACTAAACTGAACTGATAGGACAGGATACCATGATCTTGGTTTTTTGTCTGTTGAATTTTAAGCCAACTCTTTCACTCTTCTTTACCCTCATCAGGAGGCTCTTAGTTCCTCTTCACTTTCTGCCATTAGAGTGGTATCATCTACATATCTGAGGTTGTTGATATTTCTCCTGGAAATCCTGATTTCAGATTGTGAGTAATCCAGCCCGGCATTTTGCATGATGTACTCTGTATATAAGTTAAGTAAGCAGAGTGACAGTATACAGCCTTGATTACTCCTTTCCCAACTTTGAATCAGCCCTTTGTTTCCTGTCCTGTTCTAACTGTTGTTTCTTGTCCTGAATGCAGGTTTATCAAGAGATGGGTAAGGTGGTCTAATATTTCCATCTCTTTAAGAATTTTCCACAATTTGTGTGATCTATGAAGTCTGTGAGTGAAAGTTACTAAGTTGTGTCCAACTCTTTGACACCCCATGGACTGTAGCCTGCCAGGCTCCTCTGTCCTTGGAAATCTCCAGGGAAGAACACTGGAGTGGATAGCCATTCCCTCTTCCAGGGGATCTTGTAAACTTATTCAAATCTTAACTTAGTGAAGATGGCCACAACATCTTGTTTTAGTGGTTGGAGTTATATTTCTATTCTGGGATGGCTAGAGCTTTTCTCCTTATGCAGATCAAATCAGACTTCAAAAGACTGCCCATCAATTGTGTTGTAGAGACAACATAACCAGTTAGCCAGTAATAAAAAGTATCTTTGATTTGAATTATTTTAATTACTGATTTGGCTCCACTCTCCATTACAGTAACCATACTCCTTTTTGATTTAGATATTGATTGTTACCACTGTACCCTTAATGCCACAAGATCCTGTCATTTCTCTTGAGTTTATGGATCCCTTTTGAAGGAACAGGGCTTCCCATGTGGCACTAACAGTAAAGAACCTGCCTGCCAATGCAGGAGACATTAGAGAAGCAGATTGGTTCTCTGGGTCTGGAAGATCCACTGGAGGAAGGCATGGTAACCCACTCCAGTATTCTTGCCTGGAAAATCCCACTGACAGAGGAGCCTGGTGGGCTACAGTCCTTATGGTCACAAAGAGTTGGATATGACTGAAGCGACTTAGCATGTACATATACATTTGAAGGTATCAGTCCCCACTGTGATTCCAACCCACAGAGGATAACCAAATTTTTTAAAAAAAATAAAAAGCTCTTCAATATTTTGGATAGTTTCTTCTATAGTACACCATGAAAGTTCTGGCATTTAAACTTTATTTAGTATAAACTCACCTTTGAGTCCATGTTTTAGTTAACCAAGAAGCAAACTGTTATGTCATCCCTAAACATTTGGTTTAAAACATTGAATTTGGAATCGCTGTTTAATGAACTCACATCAATAAATTTGGTATAATCTCATTTTACCTTACTTTCAACTTGACCCCCTGATTGTAAGATCTATTTCCACACTGCTCTTTAGGTTTCTGTCAGTAAACTAGAACTGGATGGGAATCAGAGATTCAAAGCATCTAGGCTTGTAAGAAGCCACTGTCTTCACAATGTCTAGGTAACACTTAGAGAGTAACATGCTTCCTTGAAAATTGCATTAATAATTTCAGGCATCATTAACTTTTTTTTCCAGAGAGTTATTAACAGGGATTACACTGTTTTCCTGACTTGATGAGTTATTCATCAAAAATGCCAGAATCCAGTCAAACTATTAGATGTTTCCCATAAATAATTCTACTCCAGATTTATATTCACTGTACTACTTCTGTAGTGTATAAAATTAGTGAAAATAATTTATTTCCGGTTACTAAGTCTACACAGTGAGATACTACAGTTACTATAAGATGTCAGAATCTGAGTCTTCAAGGATAGTGATTTAGCAACACTTTTTAAGGATAAATTGGGATAATTTAGATGAACAGACAAATTTCAAATTTTAAATATATTTATCTTAAAATACTGAAACAGGGAGTTTAATTATATTGAAATTACAGGAGACAATACTTACCCGTACAATAACACCTCCTTAATACACATACTCTCTGCCTTAAATGGTTTGTAAAGAAGCCAATGAGTATATCTATCTTTGGCAAAATCCTAGCCTTATCCTGGTCATCTCACATGTATGGTGGTAGAGAGGGAAATAGTTGGAAGAAAAATGCCATAATAAACTCAAAAAGTATCATGCAATGTAACATTCAGTAGAACATATTAAATTTCCCATTTTATATCCTTAAATTCTATTATTTGACCTTTGCTGTAACTCAGCGGAAAATGCTTTCTTCTTGTGCTGAAACTGAATTATAATCATTCACACTATGAGTACATCATCATGTCTTACAGACTGTAGCTGAGACACCATAAGGTTATACAATTGCAGACATACAAGATCTTAGGCCACAGCTATATTGCAGCAAATTTCAGAATTCTCTGAATTATCAAGGATATTCTTTCTAGTAACAACCTTCAGAACTTTATATATATATATATATATATATATATATATATATTTCAGTTAGTGTAGAAAGAAATATAATAGTGTTCTTAAGTTTAGCCAAAAGATTTGTTAAATAGATACTTTGAAAATATTCATTTATTTTCCAAAGGGGCTTATGAATAAGGAGCTAAATTTAAAGTTATAGTTGGTACATTTTTAATGAAGAACATATTTAAAAATCAAATGATTGAGGAACTCTCCATTAGCACTTCAATTATGTCTTATTGTATTTTGAATTTATCAATGTCAATTCCAAAAATGGGAATAATTACATTTTAAAGCATAAATAAGAGAAATGTTTTCAAGAATCAATATAGTATAAGTATGTAATATTTAAATCAAAGTTGGTAGTCTTTAATGAAATATCCACTGTCTCTTTTTGAATTATCAGAGCCTAAGAATACAGTCAAGAATTTCAAGAATTTAGAAAGTAAATGGACATAATATTTTGATTCAATCCCATCATTTTTTTAAGATGTAATTTCTCTTCATTTTCTTTGCCCCACCAACCTTCTTGACCAGAATTTGGCAAATTGTAGCCCACAGTGTAGATCTCTTTCTAAGTGAAGTTTTATTGAAACAAACACACATTTCCTATCAAGATATGGTGAGCTTTTGTACTTGAAAGAGATGATGACTAGTAATTTCATTAGTCTTCCAAACCAAATGTCATCAACCTCAAGTACATTTCTTTTAAAACTGTCTGATCTGAGATATTTCAGCATACATTAATTACACCAAAGAATTCATAAATAGTTTCTATGATGAAATCTTGAGTGATTAAGTGTGTTAAAAATCTTTGACTTCTCCATGAAAAATTTCGGCAATATCTACACTAATTAGTCATTAAATTTTGTTCATTGGTCACCTGATCAAAAAAGTATTTGAATAAATATTCAAGATTTTTCTTGTAAGTTCTTAAATATTTCCTATGGTATTATACACATTTTTCATATTTATTGGCAAATTTCTCTTTTGTATATTGTACAAAGCAAGACAAAGCACTGCTTTCTAAACTAGAGGTAATTTAGAAGTCAAATTGACTGAGTCTGTTAATGAAAATTTCTTATAATAGTCACAGTGTCACTTTTTTCTCAAGGATATTGTAATGTTGCATTTATTCATGTGGGTCCTTCTCTGTGTCAGTCAAGCTGCTCTGTTTTAGCATACAATCGAGGATTCAGGGATTAGGCTATATGATTAAGGTCAAAGAACAATATGCAGTAGAGCCTGGAGCAGGACAACATCACATGTTTATAGCATGATGATATCGGTTTCAGCACTACAGTTTTCATTCTTCTAAATATGAATAATCAAAATAATATTTACCACTGTAGGGAGTAAGTTGAGATTGTCAAAAATATAAATAGATATCATTTCTAGAATTTAACCAGCAGCTCACCTTTTACTATAAATTAAAATTTCGCCATCTTTATTTCCTGGAATTAAGCCACTGCTCATGTATTGACTTAAGGAAAATAAAATTCACATGACAAAAAAAAAAAAATTCACATGACATAATTTGCCCAGTCACAAATGGCAATTAATCCCTAAACCACCAACCACTAAACTCAATTCACAGAATAGACTTAAAAAGTAAAATAAATACAAGATGAGCAATTGGGTTATAGTTTTAGAATAATCCTACCTGCTTTCAATTTTCTTAAGATGCAAAACTCACTTATAGGTAGGCATGTTTCTTTCCCAGGAACAAACTTGGAATAATACATTTATTACATATTTTAAATTTTATTAAAATTCTAAATATGTTTAAGAGAAGTATCTCACTGAGTAAAATAAAGATCCAGCTTTTCTAATAATGACAAATAGGATATGGGGAGGAAAGCTGACATTTAGGTTGCTGATTTCAAAATGTCAACAGCAGCAATGATTTTATGATCCAAGACTGAATTTTAAATTCTTTTCAATTTAGTGCAACTTTCAGTCAGACTAGGTCCTGTGAATAAGCGTTCTGTATGTTTACTACCTACTGTGCAAAATAAGTGGTTACTCCATACAGTCACAAAACCACTACTTTTAATTCCAGGAGGTCCATCTAATAGTATGGGCTTAATGAAAAATAGATGTTTACTGTACCATTTCATTCATATTTCAGAGCTAAAACTGCATTGAGAGATCACCAACTGCAATTTTTTTCTAGTTTACAGGGAAAACTTACTGCCATAAAATCTCACTGACTTTGTCTCAGTATCAGAGAATATTGATATATTTATCCTCTAATAAAATAACCTATAAATCTCAAGGCTACCCATTCACATATTTATTGTGCTTCTCAGTAACTTCTTTACCTTACTATTTCTTTAGCCAAAAACATTTGCAAATATTTGCAAAAAAGAGAATTGAAGGAATTGAAAAAAATTAGAAATGCATATATCATGAAAAAATAGGGAAAATGTTAAAAACATTCTAAAAGAAAAAAATAGAATAGAAAAAAAAGTGTTTAGTACAAAGGAAAGCAAGAAAGTACTATAATTTGAAAAATCTTACTGTATTGTCATGGTAGGAACTAAAAATGCAAATAGATATTATCATGATTACATTGCCAGGGAAATGAAGAGTGACAGGAAAACTTGAAACACAGTTTTTTCATGAAAGGTTAGACAGAGAAAGATTACTGGATGAAGTAGGTAGTGAAGTTATCAAAGAAATAAAAGAGAAACAAGATACTTATATGACTGAATAGAGAGATGTTTGAAAGAACAAATAACTAAATATATTGAATTATTCTGAATCATTAGTGTGAAAAAAAGATCCTGTATTTAATGATTGTCTAGATAATGTTTTTCATAAATGAGAAATGTGGGGGAAATCCAACTATAAGAAAATAAGTATTAGGAGAGACTGGTTTATATGTGGTCTGAAATGGGTTGGTTTAAATTATATTAGCTGTTTAAACAGCAAATCATCATTCTGTGTGTAATTTCATACTGCCTTTTCAAAACTCTGTAACACTAGCTTTTTTTTTTCCCCTGATAATCCCAAGAGGTCAGTAAAGCAAAGAGAGAAATGAAACAGACAGAAAAAAGGTACATATTTAGTGATAGAGTGTTGATTAGTAAAAGACTGATCTGAACCTAACTTCCTCAATGTTTAGTCAAGAGTTTGTGACTAGTCCCTACCGTTAACGGCCTTAAAAGAGAGCAGTACTCTAGAATATAAGAAATGTTTTCATTGTCAAGAATGTACTCTGTTGTAAATATTTTTCAGCCTTGGGTTATGATTACAGTAATTATATCTGACAAAACAACCTTCAAAAGGGAACTATTCAGGCTCTCTCAAAGATGTGTAATACATAATGTTAGAGAAGTTGAAAGTTCAGAGTGCCCAGAAAACTGTAAATTGCAAAGGGACACCAACTGCCAGACCTGTTCTAAGTGGGGCAGTGATAGTGCTGTCTTCTCCAGAGAAAGGAACAATAAATGTTGATACAACACATCATCTTAACCCCAGTTATAGAAACTGAGTCCATGATGAGTTTAGTTGGTAATAGTTTTAAGTCTCTAATCAGTATCCCTAATGTTAAGTCATCCTTGACATCTTGACAATGTCTTTGAAATAAGCTTCTATTACAGTTCCCAAGGACTGCTGGATGTAATTAATTAAATTCCCATCAGAGTGCTTTAAAAAAGTATTTGATGGATTTCCAAGAGGTTTGTAAAGAGAGTTACGATATCTTAAATGACTACACATTTTGTTTTCTGTTGATATGGTGCATTGATTTGATAAAGATAGTGAAATTGACTAAATTGTTCATTCAACACCTCTGCTTTGACTGAAATAGATTTAAGACATCTACGGCATAGAATCTTAAAGATATGATATCTGAGATCCAACATAGTATCTTCAGGAAGATATACAGCCAGCTTTTCTGGAGCTGAGTCAACCCGCCCCTGTTTTCTCATCTAAAAGCATTTGCATTGTTTGTAATACAAAACTTTTAAGTGGTGAGGGAGGGCTCATTACTTTGATGGAGGACACTGTGAGAAATCCACAATTTTTAGAAGAAAAAATGGCTCGAAGTCGCAACAGGTTCATGATGTTGAACTTAAAACATCCATCAGTCATGCCTTCCCATCTATGTGACCTATTAACTGACTGTTATATCAGTGAGTAAAATAAATTTTTGATGCTGATATTACCTGATTAGCTGCACTTCTATCAGGTCATAGACATTGCCAGTTATGTTTGTAGCTCTATCTTTAGAACCGAAGACTGTGTCTTGCAATAGTTATCTCTATAAATTTCTTCAAAAGAACGAATGAACTCCCATCTCTACATAATCACCTGATCTTGTTTAGCTTATCCACTAAACAAAGTCCGTGGATAACTGTATGATATATTACCTTGTCCTGAATGCGAAAACTAGGTTTTCAGATGAGGGATAGAACTATTATTACTTATAATAATAATAATGACCACATTGGCCCCCCACACCTCATTATCCCCTTTCGGACTGGTGAGATGACA
The DNA here is from genome assembly GCF_023699985.2 of Odocoileus virginianus. Taxonomy (NCBI): domain Eukaryota; kingdom Metazoa; phylum Chordata; class Mammalia; order Artiodactyla; family Cervidae; genus Odocoileus; species Odocoileus virginianus. The sequence continues at coordinate 32,377,265 of NC_069675.1, read as the reverse complement.
GATGTCACTCTACACATGTAAAAGGGATTTTTGCCCTGAACCTGAAATTATGACTCTGGAAATTTGCATATAAGCTAGACAGCTGCCACTTCTCTCCTCAAAAGAGAGTGAAAAACTTTGCTTTCTAATGTCTTATCATCCTTTGGAATGGAAATGGCTCCTCTGAGTTTCATTGCCCTTTGAAATGTAAACATACAGTTCCACAGAGATAAATGTCTAAATATCTCTGGAGGTTTCTCACTATCTCAGTTTTGCTTTTCAGTCACCTTCAATTTCTGAAAATTTTCTTCTAACTGAGGTTCCAGTTCTCTTTGCTCAGAAAATCCTGTCCATATAGAAACATTAAAAAAAATCATATTACTCTCCAACAGTCTGTATTATGTCTACTTTTCCCGCACTATCTTCACTACCCAGCTATCTTACTTTCTCACCTGGACTGCTGCTTTCTCCCCGTATTCTCTCATCCCCTACTTATCCTTTCCCCCACCAAGCATCCCGAAAGTAACCTTTCAAATGCATACTGAATTATGTCAGACTCTAAATGGAAGCTAGGTTATGAACCCTCAGATTCAGCTTTTGGTCTCCTTCACCCCTTAGCCTGACTCATCTGCCATGCTTCTCTACTGGAGTAGTCACAGCTTTCTCAGTGTTCTCAGGTTCCTGATATCATCATGGTCATCTTTTAACACAGCTAGTTTGTCCCAGACTTCCCTTGGGGTGAAGGCCAGTGTCTGCTTTGCCTCCATTGTGGCTCTTGTTGAAAACCACAGCCTTTCTAGCTCTGAGTTCTGCTCCTGGATCCATAAAAGTTTTGTCTTCTCCAGAGACTGCCTGAAGGGGCCAGGAATATGAAAAAGTCACTGACATGTAGACCGTCAACAAACAGGATTCAGAGGACCACATGAATCCATATAAATTAATCTTTCCTTAACCCAGAGAGAGTACTCCTAGATTCACTGACTCCACACAGCCTCTTGAGAAAGACTTTGTGTGACCAGGAATCTAGAAATATTTTCTCATGAAGTGGGGCCCAGCTCACTTACGGATGCATCACACTGGCTTTCTCTGTTTTCTGTCTCTTACTTGCGTTTGGCCCTCCCTCTTGCTTCTTTTGCATTGAAATCCCAAGGAAAGCAGGTGAGCTTGTTTCAGGCTTTAACAAATTCAAACTGTAATAGACTGCTCATTAAAATGTGTCATTAATTATTTTCATAAAAAATAACACCAAAAAAAAAAAAAACCTGGGATCTTTCATATGATCGCTATGGTCCTGGCACCTGCTCCTCATCTTGAGCCACTCTTCTTGTTCTTGAAGCTCTGCATACTTGGATTATTTTTCACTTCTTTCTCTGTATTAAGGTTCTTCAAACCTCAGAAGTTTCAAATGTACACTCCTTTTCTCTACATTGCTTACCCTTCTCTTCCTCTTCTTCTGTGCCTCTGGAATTTATATCTATTTTATATACAGGTCTCAGATGAAATATCACTTATTCAAATATTGCCATTTCTCATTTAGTTTATATAAAATTGTTTTGAGATATATATATATATATGTGTGTGTGTGTGTGTATACTCCTCTATAATATATAGTATACTGCTATATATATATATATATATGTATATTCTTCTCTACATCTTTTTCACAAATCTACACTCCATTCTAAATAAATGATCTGTGATATAAATGTATGTCTGTTTAATGTTTGAGTAACTCCTCCAGTTTTAACTCTGTGAGGTTAGAAATCATGTATTTTTTATTTTTCAGCTATAGACATGGTGCTTCACAGAGTCTGGCAAATATTATGCATTCAATTAATATTTGCTGAATAGGTGAATAAATAAGTGAACAACTCAAAAGAGCTAAAAAAGTTTTCTTCACATTTTGATTGTGACATGTCTTGACTAGTTATTAAATTTCAGTAGTGCTTAATGTAAAGCAAAATAAAAAAAAAAAAAAAAAAAGGAAAGTAGCACTGTAAGAATTGGGGCTTAATTTAGAGAGAATATCTGCTTAAAGGTCTATTAATGCTTTGATAACAGGGCCCAAAGGGCTATTACTCTGTTTTACCATTTCTTAATTAGAAGATAATTTTCCTTTCCAGACTCATTAAAACAAGAATATATTTATGTATCTCAGCTGAACATGTGAAACAAACATATATATTCTTTTAAAATGTGTCTTGACTTTTCTCTAGTATGCCAAATCTCAAAGTTTTATTTATTCAATTATTGTTTTAAGAAAGTGAATATAGGATACACAAGAATTAGGAAAGGATATTTCAGATTAGCAACACATTTTGCTTGGATTTTCTCAGCTGATTTTTGAGAAGAAATAAAAGGCCAACTAATCAACATTAGTAATTGGAGGTAAAGAAAATTGAACCCTTGGGGAAGGAAAAATGTTTGATTTTTTTAAACTCAAGATTTTGGATCCTATTTTCAACTTGATTTCATTTTGATGGGCAAGTTTTTATTTTGTTATGCAGACCAAATTTTACTATAGAGAGGAAAATAAATAATTATCAGAAAAGTATGTCATTCAATATACAATAAAAAAGTATGATAGGCAGAATACTAAAATTATTCCTAGTGACATTCACTCTTTTATAAGCCTGTCTCTTGAATGTAGGGCAGAACCTGTGAATATACTAAGGACATCACTACTCTGATTATGTGACAAAGGGATTTTTCTAGTGTAATCAATATATCTAATCAATTAACTTTGAAATAATGAGAAAGGGGATATTATCCTCAGTAGGCCTGACCTAAGCACTGAATCTTTCAAAACCAGATATTTTTTTCTCTGTTTATTTGTTTACTTGTTTTTTTTTTCATTTGGTCTCAGAAGAGTAAAACAGTCATATTGCAAAAAATCTACATAGGGAAGCAGCATCTAGGAGTTGAGAGAAATCCTTAGTGAATAGTTAGCAGGAAGACAAAGATCTCAATCCAGAAGGAACTGGATTGGCTAACAAGTTTAGGAGAGGACCTCAGGCCCCAGATGAAAACTGTGGCCCCAGCTAACACCTTGATTGCTGCTGTGAGAACTGAGGGGAGAACCCAGTTAAGCTGTGTCTAGATTTCCTGACTCATGGAAACTGTCAGGTAATAAATTTATGTTGTATTAAGTTCTTAAATTTGTGATAATTTTTACACAGTAAAAGAAATCTAATACAAGGAGCAAAGTTTGTTTTGTTTTTTGTTTTTTTTTTTAAACTTTTTTTCCCCCCCAAAGCAAGAATTTAAGTATATGAATTTTAAGAAGTTATGGCCACTACCATCAAGGAATTTAAAGTTTGATAGAAAAAAATAAATTCAGAAAGACTTGCAAATCAGTTTGGGATTCCTCCTTACCCATCTACATGATTCAACTGAATTAAAGACTGAAAAGATAAAGTATATTGAACAAGAAAACACTTTTGCTTCTCTGATATTATAGACAAATACAGAAATATGAAATTGGCCCATCATCCTATCTTTCAACCCTTCTTCCCAATACTGTGTATCCTCAAAGTCTAAACTTTTCCCCTTGGGGTAGGTATGACTGTTAATGAATATGACATTAACTGTTCATCTTGCTCATGTCCTTAGACATAAGCAAAAATGATGGCTTTTTCAAGACTGACATTGGTTATTGAATTATTATTTTCAGCCTACCTGTATCAGAGTCAGATGCTTATGAAATTCCAGAGTTCTGCTTTACAAATCCATTTGAGTGAATTAGCATTGTTGGCGATAATTTCAGGTAACCTTATTTTTACATTAACTTCAAGTGATTTCTTTTTTATGGGTTAAATTTCAAAACTACATATTTTGTGAAAGTTGGGGAGGGAATGCCATGATTTTCAGATTTACTAGCATTTCTCCAAAGACTAGCACTTGCTATGTGTTCAAACATTTTTCCTGATGAAATTACTAAAATCATTAGAAGAAAAACAAATGATATCTTCTTGTCTAGACTATTTGCAAATATGAAAAGTTAGACTTGCAAGAGTCACAAATATATAAATATACAGCTTTCTTTCTTCATACCAAACTTCTTTCTTCTAAATCCAGTGTGGTATCTTCCTTGCTATAAAATAACAACTTTGAAATGGCAATGCAATAGTGTTGGATTTTATAAAGTCAAAAAAAAAGTTTCTGATAAGTTCATGAGAAAAATCATTCTCCCATGACTGTTTCAAAGAGAAGTATGGAGATATTAATAAAAGTGAAAAATGCATATATTTCAAATTACTTGTTCTGCCTATGGGAATTAAACCTAACTGAATAAATATACAAAAATATAGACATAAAGATGTCCATTGAATAGGACACCTATAATAGGAAAAAATCAGAAATAACATAACTATCAAGCGTTTATTATGGAAATACATTATTACACATTTATAGTTTTAAAAACTTGCAGCTATCACAAAAATAACATGGACAAATATATTCTGATGTGGGTATATAATAATAATACCCATTTTGAGAAAATATTACTGAATGGTATATATAACATAATGCCATGCACGAAAACATCTTTTAAATATGTATGATCTATATATTCATGAAAAACACCTGGAAACTTGCAGATAAACTGTTAATAACATTAAGCTGGGGGAAAAAACCTCAGTCTTCTCAGCTGTGTTTTTCCTTTATTTTCACACTACTACTGCATTCACAGTACTTCTGACACCAGATGTGTGGGCATTTTCCTCCCACCAAGTAATTCTCTGACATCAGCTGGGTGTACTATAATTTATTCTAACATTACCTACCTGGAGATAGCAGCAGATCCTACAGGTTAAGAACACAGCCCCATGAGATTGCCTCTTACTTCAGATGACAGTGTCTAGTAGGTACCCAAGTTATACCCACAACTTCTGTCTGACTTGGGTACAAACTCGTGATTCCTACAAGTCCTTCTTCAGGTTCAATGAACTTGTCATAATTCACAGAACTTAGGAAAACACTTATGTTTAATGATTTATTAAAGACTATGATAAAGGATGCAGATGAACATCCAGATGAAGAAATATATAGGGCGATGATGTCTGGGTGGTTCCAAATTGCAAAAACTTCTGTCCCCGTGGAGTTGGCATGTGTCGCCCTCCTGGTAAACTGGATGTAATCACCAATCCAGAATCATAATATTATATAATTAGGATTTTTGGAGGCTTTCTCTCATAGCCACGATCAAATATTAACTCATTTTTAGCCTCTCTCGTCTCTCTAGAGAAGTAGGGTTGAGAGTGCAACGGAGCTTGAAAACTTGAAGCTTCTATTGATGCCTTGGTCTTTCTGTTGACCAGTTCTCATTCAGGACGTATCTATGAGCTCACTCAGAGCTGCCCCACTAGAACAAAAGATATTCCTATTACCCTGTACCTTCCAAAGAATTTAGGAGCCATATGTCAGGAACCAGGGTCAAAGACTAAATAGTAGAATGAAAGGTGCACCTGGTTCTCTTATCACTTAGGGATTTATGTTCAAGAGTTTCAGGAACTCTGTGCCAAGAAGCAGACACAGAGACTAGTATATATATTTTCTGTTATCTCACAAACAGTTGTTTCTATAAATGTGTTTGGTCGTGGGCAAATAAGGTATACTTTTTTTTTTTACTTTTTTTAACTTTTATTTTTTAATTTATTTTTATTAGTTGGAGGCTAATTACTTTACAGATGGCAAAAAAAAAAAAAAACACATGAAAAGATGCTCAACATCACTTATTATCAGAGAAATGCAAATCAAAACCACAATGAGGTACCATTACACACCAGTCAGGATGGCTGCTATCCAAAAGTCTACAAGCAATAAATGCTGGAGAGGGTGTGGAGAAAAGGGAACCCTCTTACACTGTTGGTGGGAATGCAAACTAGTACAGCCACTATGGAAAACAGTGTGGAGATTTCTTAAGGTATACTTTTTATAACTTACTCTTTAGGATTGTTTAATATTCTGAACTTCAAGCACATATTACTTGTATTATATCAATTTATACAGATTTTTAAATGATATATAACTAACATGTACAGGAACTCCATTTTCTCATAAATAACTGTCAATATAAAAAATAGTTATAATAAAAATGATGTAATATTTAACTTAGTCAAAAAATAGGCAAAAGCAGCATTTTCCTTATAATTTACCTAAGATATACATATGTGAATACCTGTGGTGGAGTATAAAAGTATGGATAAATATATACAAAAGAATAAGTTTAGGCAATGTGATGCTGGTAATTTTTACTTTGTGTTTTGTGTCTGAATCTATTGAAAGAAATTAAGAAGAAGAATATTTTAATTTGTTTTAAATAATTTATTTAAATCATTTTTATATTTAGGATATTCTTCTAAGTTGATCTAACGTCTTTTCATATGAAAAAAATTTAACTGTCGAACTATTTTAAAACTCTAGCTATAGCTAGATGAATATTAAATTTACATCTATTAACACAAGCTATTAATTGAAATCCACTTAAATTTACCTCAGTTATTTTTAGATATTGAATACATTTCACATAATTTCTATCCTAATTGTAACATGCTAACAAAAATGCATAACATTTTCTATTACTCCTTTGATATTAAGTTAATTATTTGTCAATTAGATTTATTTCTGTCATTATCATTATAAGTTAATGTATTTCAGTATTCTAATAAGATTTCATTCCAAGTCAATGCTGAAATGCACAATTGATTCCCTCTTTGGTTTTTTTCATCATTCAGCAGGTCAAGTAGTTAACTAGAGTGGAATCACTCTTAATTGCTATCATCTGTCAATAGTTAACCCACTCAGATTTTCCAAGACTACTGTCAGATTCTTGAATTATAAGAAGATACTAGTGACTAATAAATTACTGTTCGAGCATTGTCTAATACTATGAGTAAAGAGAGATCATATAGGAAACAAAATTAAAAAGAATCATGTATTATTGCCCATCTAAAATGATTTTATAGGGTTAACCCTTAGAATACTAAGTATGTCATTAGCAATACAGAGTAAGTATAACTCACATCAATGCCAAAAATTAAGCATTACTGAACTTAAACTATGTGCATGGCTGTTATATTTTCTATATCAAAAGTTCACTTGCAGAAGATGGGAGGACACAGTAGAAGATGACAGAGTAGGAAGATGCTAGGCTCGCCTCATCTCATAAACACACCAGAAATACAACTACACATACAGAGATACACAACTACACATACAGAGGTACGCAACTACACCTATCTCTGAGAACAGCCTGCAGTCTAGCAAAAAGATTTTCTACCACAAAAGGTAAAAAGGAAAAGCCTTATTTAGATGAGTAGCATGATCTTCACTTTCTTTCTTGTCTGATCAACATCTGAACATTCTTCTTTCTATATTGATTTATACAACATGCCTGGAACAAACTGCTATGTTGCATTCATTCTTTAAACGATCTCTTCACCTATTATGGAATGCAGATGACAGCAGATGTTCCAAAACACGGATGAGAAACACATGTAAATCTCTTCATATTTGTCATATTTTTCTTAATATATAAGAAATAGTAGTGAGGCATCAAGAATTTCTTTCTTAAATTTCTCTCCCTTTTCATAATCACAAAGATTCAGTTTTTTTCTTCCCCTTCTCGGTGAATATTCTCCTTTAACAAATTTCTTTATTGCTTACTAAAATCTATGTTATTCAAACTCCTCTGGCCTTGAATTGTTTCATCCTTTTTAACCTTGTACCCAAACTCTTCATAAGTCCATCATTGGCCCAGGAAACCTCAGAGTGAAAAGCAACATTCCATGTGCCAAAAGGCAGCAGTATATGATACATTCTGATGTACCATGAAGAGCCTTTTTCTATAAAGTGCCCTTATGAAAAATCTAACCTGCTAACACTGTAGAGTGTCACAATATCAGATAATTATTTTCTTTTGTTCTGTACTAGCCATGGTTAGAATCTAAGGAGTTCACTCAGGATTTTCCAAGTGGATATGCAAAGGAATCCATCCTTACATTTTTGTAATACTTTTGTTGACTTGACTTCAGATGAGAGCATGTTAGGATGCTCTGCATTATTATATTCCTGTGACTTTTATTCCTCTTCTGGTCCTGGGGATTCTTAATTATTTTTTGTAAAGGTGATTCACCTAACAATAGATAGGCTTGCTTGATATGGAATAAGTTAATTAGGGCCATGGAAGAAGCTGATAAATGACATGCATCTGCATGTTCAGTCATGTCCAACTGTTTATGACACCTAATCGACCAGGCTTCTCTGTTTATGGAATTTTCCAGGCAAGAATACTGAAGTGGGTTGCCATTGCTTACTATAGGGGATTTTCCTGACCCAAGGATCAAACCCTTGCCTCCTGCATCTCCTGCATTGACAAGTGAATTCTTTACCACTGTGCCTCCTAGGAGGCCCATAAATGACATATCCAGGTCTAATATATTTTAATATATTTAATGATCATATCTGCTAAATGTTAGTTATTGAGATTGTCTACAGAGTCCAAGCCCTTGAGTTTTAATTGTCTAATCCAAAGAAACCAGCAGCCAGGTAAGTTAAGGACCGGCCAAAGCAAATCATTGATTTCATATCCCGAGGGACTGTGCTGTGCTGTGCTCTCGTTTCAGCCGTGTCCGACTCTTTGTGACCCTGTGGATCATGGCCCATCAGGCTCGACTGTCCGTGGGATTCTCCAGACGAGAACACTGGAGTGGGTTGTGGTACCCTCCTCCAGGGGAATCTGCCCAACCCAGGAAATGGATCTGTAGCTCTTACGACTCCTGCATTGGCAGGCAGGTTCTTTACCACTGGTGCCACATGGGAAGCGCTGTCTAGATGCTCTATGGATATGTATGTAAGTATTAAATAACAGTAAGTAGTTTCTGGCAAATACCCAGTGACAAATATGTTTCCTACTTCACTTATGTAGCTAAACCATATGACTTTTTTCCAACAATTTCAACAGTAATACCGTTACTGAAATTACCTCTTTTATTTGCTCACCAATAAAAATATTTGTTTACTAAACTGAGGATATTTATATATTGTAAAGTCAATAAATAACCAGACTTTTAAATAAAAACAAACATTTGCAATAAAAAGTTATGAGTTGAATTTGAGGCTTTAGCTTCCAAATTGTTGATTTTTTCAGTTGATAAATAACATAAAAAATCTCATTCCTATATTTGTTTCATATTTTTAAATATTATAAATTTTAAGCATTTCATTCTCCAATTTCTAAATACATTCAATTTCATCAGTCTGAAAGGTTGATAGAAGAAGCATAACATTTTTAAAACAATCATTTTATTTATTTATTGTAAATACAACTTTTAACAGGAAATATATTAAGCCTGTAGTATTGCTAAAAGCATTTCTATATTTAATGGAAAATATGTAATTATGCTCTTGTAATTGCATAATTGTCTATTATATCTAATAAGATAAGTCTGATATTCACCTAGCATTCAAAAACCTGATTCGGAGATACTGATTCAGTGTGTTTAGTTATATCTTTATGGGAATAGAAATGCACAGGTCTAAATTTTTTAAAATAGCCAGTGCAGATCTATAAACTTCCTAATTGTATATTGATATGTGATGTAAATCTCCTTCTGGAGAAAATGTGTTCCCAAGCTTGCACAAAAACAAGAAAAACAGTTAGCCCATGTTAACGAATTAGTGATTTCCATTATGTTCCCTGCTGGTATATAATATATAAAAATCTGCTTTTTTGCTTTGCAATTATACCTTCAAAACTAAAAAATATTATTAAAACAATTTATTAAAATAAGTATTTATATCCATTAATATTAATTTAATATTAAAACATTATTAAAATAATTATTATAAGCAATAATATTAAAATAAAATAATTTACTTATTATTAAGATAATTAAATAAAATAACAATAATATTAAAATAATAACAATATTATTATAAATAATAGTTAAAATAATTCAATAATATTATTAAAATAATTGTTTGTTAAAAATAAGCAATATTATTAAAACAAATAATTGCTGGACTCCCTTCATAGTGGTATGAGACATTTTTGGACCTCAGTCTCTCATCTCAGATGTTTTCGATATCTTTGTAAAGTGTCTTTTTACCTGTGTCCATTGCACAATAATTTATTAGTTGTAACTCTGACCCTCATCCTGTATAAGCGGCAGGAAATTCAGTCCCAGTTTTCTGTCTTAGAAGTTGTCTCCTCTTAGAATTATGAACAAAACCTCCAGAAGCTTTTGTGGCATATTAAAGCAGAAACCAGGTCAGTTTCAAGCTGCCATGGCTGTCCCTTGCCCAAGCCCATATTTTCCCTTGGCACGACCAATAGTTTATCTTTCTTTCCAAGTAGGGGTGTGGCAGGTTTTTGGTAATCTAAATATCTGATTCCTAGAATCTAGTCTATCTGCATGCATTATAGAGGCATTGCACCTCTGACTATATACCTGGAGAATTAGCTATCTACCTATTCTGGATGTATACACTAACCTTCACTACTAATTCAAGAAAAATATCTTAGAGTTTAGCCTCTACTGCAACTCAATGACTTGTTTTTCCTCCCCTTTTACTTTGGAATCTTTAACCCAATATCTTAATTTGTTTGAATCTTTCAAGAGATAAAGGGAAAGGCCATCTATGAGTATCTTTTAATTCTTCCCACAAAATCTTCCAAAATAACTGAACACAACAGGTGAAAATATAATTAAACAATATTAAGAATAATTGCAATAGACTAAACATCATTCCAATTATTTTATATAAGTGATATTTTTTTTAAAATAATAACATATCAGTAAGTATTCTGCTATAGCTGCAATTCATTTTACCATTTTTTCTCAGATACTTTGAAGGCCATGGGCTTCAAAAAAAAAAAAAAGGCATGGTCTTCCAGTAGGAAGAAGATGTGATTCCAAATGAATCTGAAAATTTTGCTAGGAGAGTTATTCTCTCAAAGGACTGGGATGTTCTTTTATCTTAGCTTAACCCTTGACCTCCTTCCACAGATGGCAGCAGAGAGAGGAGTTGCTTCTTACATCTCTTCCATGCAGACTCACATAAAGTTGCTAAATTTGCCTTAACTCTGAATTGATAAAGAACAGTAACATAATAGGGGTAAGATGAAGGGGAGAGTGAAGGGCTATAGAAAAATGGAAAAAGGAAGGGAAGTTGACAAATGGTTAGAAGAAGGAGAAGAAGAAGAGGAAAGCAAACAAATTAGAATTAGTTCTAGAAAACCAATACTTGGCTTATTCACCAGGTTGAATTTCAAAGAAATCTAAGACAGATAGTATTCTTGATTCACCTTGTTTCCTGCCTCTGGTACTTTAATTACTCAAGTATAAATGCTTATGTGGTATTTGGCTGCTTTCAAACAACTTATTACAGATATAAAATATAATGTTTTATGTGGTCTTGATTTGGCCAGAGGTTTCTTGTGTGTTTTGGCAGTTGAAAACATTGCCACCCTATTTGAAGAGCAAGTGTCAAGTTTTTAAGATAATTAAGGCAAAACAATAAATGTAGTTTTGCAGTAATTTCCTAATAAGATGAAAATATCTATTTTTGTTTGCAACCTGTATTTGAATGCCTCAGCTATAAGAACTGCATTGCTGCCTGTTCTTATGTTAGTAATTTTCTAACAACCATCTAGGCCATTTTTTTATTTGACCAAATTGATTCATATCTTTGATTTTTACATCTACTAGTAAATTTTTACATCTGTAGAGTTAGATCACATTATTGTTTCCTTCCAAATGATGATTCTATAAACATTTTCACACAGCTATAGTGTCAATCTGTGAATTACTTTTCACCTTTCATTTTAAAGTCATTCTTCAATTTTAAATGTTCAGTAGGGCTTGAGCTTCCCTTTTCTTTTTCCTCAGAGTGCCTGTAATTTTCTTATACTACCTTGAAACTTAGGGAATTAAAAATAAAGCAACATTTCCTGATGTGCAACCAAAGAAAGGATATAAATCTGGGGGCGGATTACACAGGTGTGCATTTCAGGCATGACAGGTGTGCAGAAATGCAGGGGCGAGGCCCCTGTCCTCTTGCAGACTCTGGTAGTCAGAGGAAGAAGCTGTCGGTGATACAGGAATTTAGCAGAGGGAATGGAATGATTAATGATGACAGGACAGGAAGGAAATGAGAGATTTGGGATTAAAGGGGCTCTAAGGGGCTTCCTTGGTGGTTCAGATGGTAAAGACTCTACCTGCAATGCAGAAGACCTGGATACGATCCCTGGGTTCACTCCCTGGATTGGGAAGTTTCCCTGGAGAAGGAAATGGCAACCCACTCCAGTAGTCTTGCCTGAAAAGTCCCATGGACAGATGAGCCTGGTGGGCTACAATTCATGGGGTCTCAAAGAGTCGGACACGACTGAGTGACTTTTATTTTTGGCACTGTTAACAGCATTTAAGCATTCAAATATACTTTTATAGACTTTCAACCTTTACAGCGACTATTTGTCATCATCATTTTTCTGAGCCATTCCTGCTCCTGGTCCATATTACTGAAAATTCAAACAACCAAAACTTACTCCTCATTCGGTATTTCTTTGGGGGGAAATTAATATGAGAAAAATTAAGCAAAGTAATCCAAAATAAGGAATGAGGTATTTGCAGCAAAGCATCTGCACATAAGACAGAGAAAATTCATGTGGATTTGACTTGTATATATAGTAATAAAAAACAAAACTTACAACTTATATATATATATATGCATTTTATATATATATATATATGCATTATAAGAAAACTTTAAAGGGCCTAGTACAATGCCTGTCACATAATTACCTAAGCAGATAAATATTTTTTAAGTATCCAAAAATTTAAGTTTCTTTTGGTTCATTTTATTAAAAGTTAACAGATCACCAGCCCAGATTGGGTGCATGAGACAAGTGCTCGGGCCTGGTGCACTGGGAAGACCCAGAGGGATCGGGTGGAGAGGGAGGTGGGAGGGGGGACCGGGATGGGGAATACATGTAAATCCATGGCTAATTCATTTCAATGTATGACAAAAACTACTGTAATGATGTAAAGTAATTAGCCTAGAAAAGAAAAAAAAATAATAATTCTGACTTAAAAAAAAAAAAAGTTAAGACTAGGTTGCAAATCACTAAATAATTTTTCAAGACAGAAGAAAATCAAGCATCTTTATTAGTACATCTTCTACAACCCTAAATCCATGAAGCAGTATTAAAAAAAAAACTCTAACCTGCTAGCCAAAATTCCAAGATTTCCTTAATCAACAATTGCAGAGAGGCTGAGAAAAGTTTCATCTTCCAGATATCATCATATCTTTCAATCACTTTAAAGTGAATAACAATATGTACTTTGCTACCCTGCCTTTTATTAATTCTAATTTCTGTAATCATTTATTTCACAGGTTAAAGCTACATTTTATTTGATACTTTTGTAGGGCTTTAAACTTTTTTTTTTACTGCAATCCTGCCTTTTAGTCATGAGGCATTCTTATAAAAAGAAAAAAAAAGAAAAGGTAAAATTTTTCTGTGAAAAAGAAAAAATGCCAGCTCTTTCATTCATCCTATACATATATGTATTTATTTCATATACTAAGCAATATCTTTTTGTCTCTAATTTAGCAGATTTTAACTTGTATAATGAACATAAAATATTTTTATACCAGTAATTTAAATTTATGAAAATAGTAAAGCTAATTTTATTTTACATGTCTTTGGCAATGTGTAGCTTTCTGACATTTCCTTAAATGTAGTTAAAATAAGCTATTCATATCCTTACTGAGGTGCATTTAAGATCACTTCCTTATAAACAGTGAAGCAAGTTTAACTCATCTGTGATATATTAACAGAACCATCTGTTCAGTTTGTAAGATGTTTTATGTTAGAATACAGGTTCTATAATACAGCATAGATTAGCATGGCTCATAAGATTCCTGGATGACTTAATTTATTTAAAATGTGCAGAATATTCAATATCTTCTTGACTTAGAGAAAATTCAACAGTCTAGGCATCTGTTTCTTGCCCTAATTTAGCTAAATTTGCTAAATAAGTTTTTCAGTTTGGAAACATATAAAATGACCTCCTCCCTTTTTACTCCAGCAGTTATCATAATTCCTCTTTGTCTACAGTATGTCTTACTCCATCAAATTAGAAATTTTTTATTCCTTGCTGATGTTATAAGCAAAAGCGGGCCATGTAGATGGAAACCAAAGTTCTCAGTGACATTTGGCACCAGGGATGCTTATATAACACATTATATCTTTACAATGAAATTGTAGAAGATGATTGGTTGAAGACTGAAACTTTATCTTTTAAAGTTAGCACCTGTTCTACTTCAGGAAATAGTACAGACTAAGTCTGACAAGAGAATGCTCCTTAATTGTTTTGAAAATTCCTTCCTTAACAAATAATGTTTGAGTAATACCAAACATAATACCAGATGTTTTTCATTTTTCTGCAGTTTCCATGGTCACTCCTTCTTAAGTTCTCTGTCGGATATTATTTCCTTCTATTATTACTCACATAGACTATCTGTTGGTATCAAGACAACTAGACACAGTAAACAATATTTATTAAGCTTAAAACATATTTAAACTTTAAACATAAACAGCATTCCCAGGACATTGATGAAGTTGTGCATTGGCTAAGTTTTTTTTTTTTTTTTAGCACAATTAAGAAGCATTTTAGTTATTTACAGTTATCAATTATTTCCTTAAATAATATCATGTACCAGAGAGCTTCATTTTTTTAAAACATTAGTAAATATCTTACTTTCAGAAGGACCTCAGCAAAGAATTATTACTTATTGGTTCCATCAAATGTTTAATTAATTTATGATGTCAAACATAAACATGCATAAAGCAGTGATCCCAGGGGCAGTGGTGGTGATTTAATTGCTAAGCCATGTTCAACTCTTTGCATCCCCCTGGACTATAGCCCACCAGGTTCCTCTGTTCAAGGGATTTCTCAGGCAAGAGTACTGGAGTGGGTTGCCATTTCCTCCTCCAAGGCATCTTCCCAACCCAGGGATCGAACCCTCATCTCCCGCTTTGTCAGGTGCATCTGTACCAAGTGGGACACATGGGAAGCCCCGTCCCAGCTGCGGTACACGGAGGAAACTATCGGAAATCAGTTCACAGATTGCTCTTTCAAAGAGTGAATATTGCCAAAAAAGGGACAGAAAAATTTCAGTTAGATCATGAGTAAAATGACTACCAGATGACTCAATGGTAAAGAATCAGCCTGCCAATGCAGGAGACATGGGTTCTCTCCCTGGGTGGGGAAGATCCCCTGGATATAGAAATAGCAACCCACTCCAGTATTCTTCCTTAGGAAATCCCATGAACAGAGGAGCCTTGCAGCCTACAGTCCATGGGGTTGCAAAAGAGTCAGACAAGACTTAGAAAGTAAAACAAAATAATGACTCAAGTCATGTCTTAACATGAGTAGTTGTAATTTAATTCATCCTAATTTTGAGAGTAATTATTTAATGTTGTATTGATTAGAGTATTTGAGGTTAGTGCCCAAATTTATTTCCAGAACTTAGCAAGAATTTGTTTACTTGCTTATTTCAGATGTTATTGTCTTTAAACTTAGAGTTTTCATATTTCTTTCAAATGTATAGTGAGCATATATGGTATGTGTGTACTTTGTGGAGTATTGACCCCATGTTATATTGACAGTGGCAAAAAGGGTAGACAACAAGAGTAGCTAAAAGCCCAAGTGAAACAAAATATTTGATTAATTTTTTGTTGGCAGCAAGCACAAAAATAAGGTCAACTGCTTAGTGGTACACACTACACCAGCATTTTCACCAGTTGAGAACTGGGGTTAAGAAAACTATGATGTATCAAAATTATGGAAAATGATGCACAGTTTAAAAGGATGTTTAATTTTATGTCTACTGTTATGAAAAAATCTCCTAAGAATATTCATAAATGTAAAGAGCTTAATACAATATTAAATGTTGCATCTATATTAAAATACACAGAGAAAAAGTGTTGTTATAAATACACATAATTCTGTAAATTTTTATATGTATTTCCTAAGAAAAGTAGGCAGCTTCCCAGGTGGGTGAAGTGATAAAGAATCAACCTGCCAGTGAAGGAGATCTGAGTTCTATCCCTGGGTCAGGAAGATCCCCTAAGTAGTAAATGACAACCCACTCCAGTATTCCTGCCTGGAAAATTCCATGAACAGTGGAGACTGGCTACAGTCTGAGGAGTCACAAAGAGTTGGACACAACTGAGCTACCGAGTGTGCACACACACGCAAGGAAAGTAAGGATATGTAAGAATTTCACCTGGAAAGATAAATGTCAGATTTAAATTAGTGGTTGCCTCTAGGCAGAATATTCATTTTGTGTTATGTATGCATCAAAAGAAATCTAAACTTAATGAATACTGTCTGGCTATTTTAAAATAAAAATGTATTCATCATGCATAATAACAGCAAAATAAGTGTTTTTGTATTATCAAACACCTTCCAGCAGAAATATAGGCTGATTTCCATGTAGGTGTTCAGTGAGACATATTGTAGTGAAACATCAAGTATCACTTGTAATTGGTATATATTTTGAATGCAAACTATTCAATATTTGAAAATAGTTTATTTTCTCAGGGAAAATATTCTGTATACAGTCTTGGTTATTATTTTTAATTTAGAAGGTTACACACACCTTATCAAATATTAACCTTTCTTATACCCTAATTTTCATGTGTACAGAAGCAGAGCTTGCTGAATTAATTCTTTTTCATAGGACCCATAAAAAGTGAACTAATGCTAGATTCCATAGAAATAAACTATACTGTTTTAATTAGTCTGTTAGCCAAGGCTATTTAGGTTATAAGCGATAAAGGCCTAACTCAAAAAAATTTAAAAGAAAGCTATATGAAGATATATTGGAGTTACAAAAACAAAACAAGACAAAAAAGATCTCTTTGCAGTAACCAGAGAAGCTTTGGAAACTTAAAGAACAGAAATCTTGACCTATACCTCTAGGGTTCTCTCTTATCTGCGATTCATCTCTGATCGGTATTTTTCATTGGAAAAATTGTTTAAAGGTAATCCTGTCATTGAGGGGATAAGTAGGGTTTGGAGTGAGGTGTAAAGAAAACTACGGTTTTCAGAGCTTGAGGATGAAGGATGAGAATCCAGGTTTAGTTGTCCCACTGAAATCTCGCCATTGGAAGTCAGAATGAGAAGTTTCCTTTCCAAAATGAGTAGGGAGTAAGGAAAGGTGTATAGAGCTTAGTATATGCTACTACAATAAGAATGTCAGTGCATTGCTTTATGTGTGTGCAATGCTTTCTGTGTTAACTATTATAACATGCTTGTTGTGCTTCCAAGCCTGTCAATCTGAGTTTTCTCTTTAATATTGCTCAGTAACTTTATATTTCTTCATTTGTCATCTTTTATCTCTCTGAAGCATATTTTTCACTATTTTACCTAATTCTCTAATTTTATTTTTACTTTTTCATTCAGAAGACTATTGGGATGGGAAACACATGTAAATCCATGGCTGATTCATGTCAATATATGGCAAAAACTACTGTAATATTGTAAAGTAATTAGCCTCCAACTAATAAAAATAAATGAAAAACAAAAACAGAAGACTATCTGGATCATAAGTCAAGGATCATGCTTAACAACTCTGGTATTCCATGAGTGCTAAATGTCAGATTAGGAAATCAGAGCTGGACATATACAATGTTAAGTATATAAATATAATGGTGTATTAGGAAACATTTAAAATGGAGTATAAAGGCTTAACATTGTTGTTACCTAAGCTTGCAAACATTTTGTTCCTCGAGATAATAGAAACATCAGACAACAATTATTTGATTTTAAAGAACAAACCTTTGTCTGCATACACTGAATTGCAGTTATTGGCCTGTATAAACTGGGCAGGAAATATCAAGAGCAACTGGATCCTTGAAGTTAGTTACCAGCCTTCAATTTTATTCCTACTAGCATGGTATACAACAAAAATAAAATAAAAGAAGTGTTTATGAATCAGGCTGCCTCACTTATCTGTTCCAAGGGCCCTGGACTGGGACATGGCAGAGCGTATTCTGCTGGCTTCATGCTTTGATTTAGTTTTTATCAACTGTGGTAGCTTGATATCTTCATTCATTTCTCAGCCTCTTCTTACTATCAAATGAATTAAACCTATTCTGAGGGAACAGAATAGTGTTCAATACATTTTTTTTCCAGGGACATTTTATTCTTAGCCCTCCTTATATATAACTTATATTTTTGCTCTCAATTTTTTGCCTCTTTTCTCCTCTTGGACTTTGCCTAATTGTTTTTTCTTATATCTTTCTTCTGCTTTTCTCTATTGCTACTCCAAAGGGTAGATAAATGTTCAATTCTTCTATATCCTAAAAAAGTATCTTAACTTCACTTCTCATTCAAGTTTCATACTTCTGTCTTTTAAAAGTATTCTCAAAATTAAATGTAGCTTTTCTGATTCCAATTTCTCATATTTCACACATTCCTCAAAGTACTACAAACTTATTTTGTCCCCATAAATTTGATCTTAATAGGAAAGTTTAAAGACTTTCAAGTAGCCATAATCAATGATCTGTTCTTAGGTTTCATCCCTACAAAATTTTCACTGTTTGGAAACTTCTTGTTGAGACTCACTTCATCTTTAATTCTTTAATAATACTGTCTTATGTTCTGCTTCTCCTTTTACCTCACTGTCTCCTCAATTTTCAAACCTTTGTTACTTAGATATTTATTTAAAACATTTCATCTTAGAATGTTTAATGTGTACAATATGATTTGATTTTGATACATGTATATTTTGCAAATAATTATCACAATAGGGTTGGTTAACCTCCCTCCATCACATCACATCCTTCAGTTATTGGATCCATTTTCCTCTTTTTCTCTCTTTTTCTTTTCAGTGACATCCATTCACATGATTTTGACTTACATTTATATGATTACAAATTACTCTTATCAAGAGCAACTGGATCCTTGAACTTAGTTACCAGCCTGCCATTTATATGAACTTCTCCTTTGAAGTCTAAGATGTTATTTTGAAATCCCTGTTGAACATGTTTATGAAGATCTGTCTCATATATACTGCAAACTTACAAGGTTTATACATGAGCTAATAATATTATGTATTTTTTTTCTACCTCAGAAAATACCCTCATAACTTAGCAGGTTAACCAAATTACTGATCTTATTGTACTTCTTGACCATTATCTCACCCTTCATCCCCACAAGCAGTCTTTTTCAAATCAAAGTTTCTGTCTTTCCAAAGTGTCTTCGGAATCTTTTTATTCCATTCCAAGTAACTTTTCACAGATCAGATTTTTTGACAGACCTACTTTCTAATATCTTTCTAAGTGTTCTTTGACACCTCATCATTTCTCTTCTCTCAATTATTCTCTCAGGATATTAAAAAAATTTATTCATAATCTTTTGTTGCAGTCTATTATTCAGTTTCTGAATTGCAATGAAATTTACTACTATGAATCACTTAAAATTCTTTCATTCATGTGTAACTTTATCTAAACTTTTATAAAATGCCTGTCCCTCTTAATAGTATCCTTTCTAACCTTATAGACTTAGGTTAAATGCCAAACCCTTCCTGAAGCCTTTTCTGATGCCCTGGATCAAAGGAGTTTTCTATCCACTTGATTCTGTAACTAAATTTCAGTTCTCACTAAAATGTATAATGAATTAAAATGTATCATGAAATTAAAATTAATGTCTTTGCAACATATTAAAAAAAATTTGACTATTTTTTAATTTTATATAAAGTAGTTTGTATCTATTAATCCCATATTCCTAATTTAACTTTCCCTCCCTTTCCACTTTAGTATAGATTTGTCTTCTATAGCTGTTTAGATTCATTTATATTATTTTTTAGATTCTACATATAAGTGATATCATAGAGTATTTCTCTTACTTCAGTTAGAATGATATTTTCTAGATCAATACATGTTGATGCAAATGTCAATGTCTGCTTCTTTTTATGGCTGAGTATCACAGGGACCACAGTCTTGTCTAACTCAATGAAACTAAGCCATGCCGTATGGGGCCACCCCAGATGGACGGGTCATGGTGAAGATGTCTGACAGGATGTGGTCCACTGGAGAAGGGAATGGCAAACCATTTTAGTATTCTTGCCTTGAGAACAGCATGAACAGTATGAAAAGGCAAAATAATAGGATACTGAAAGAGGAACTCCCCAGGTCGGTAAGTGCCCAATATGTTACTGGAGATCAGTGGAGAAATAACTCCAGAAAGACTGAAGGGATGGAGCCAGAGCAAAAACAATACCAAGTTGTGGATGTAACTGATACACCCAGTTGTGAAAGCAAGGTCTGATGCTGTAAAGAACAATATTGCATAGGAACCAGGAATGTTAGGTCCATGAATAAGGCACATTGGAAGTGGTTAAACAGGAGATGGCAAGCGTGAATGTAGACATTCTAGGAATCAGCGAACTAAAATGGACTGGAATGGGTGACTTTAACTCAGATGACCATTATATCTACTACTGTGGGCAGGAATTCCTTAGAAGAAATGGAGTAGCCCTCATAGTCAACAAAAGAGTCCGAAATGCAGTATTTGGGTGCAATCTCAAAAACAAGAGAATGATCTCTGTTCATTTCCAAGGCAAACCATTCAATACCATGATAATTCAAGCCTATGCCCCAACCAGTAATGCTGAAGAAGCTGAAGTAGAATGGTTTTATGAAGACCTATAAGACCTTTTAGAACTAACACCCAAAAAGGATGTCCTTTTCATTATAGGGGCCTGGAATGCAAAAGTAGAAAGTCAAGAAACATCTGAAGTAACAGGCAAACTTGACTTTGGAGTACAGAATGAAGCAGGGCAGAGGCTAATAGAGTTTTGCCAAGAGAACGCACTGGTCATACCAAACACGCTCTTCCAACAACAAAAGAGAGACTCTATACATTCACATCACCAGATGGTCAAGAGCAAAATCAGATTGATTATATTCTTTGCAGCCAAAGATGGAGAAGCTCTATACAGTCAGCAAAAACAAGACTGGGAGCTAACTGTGCTCAGATCATGAACTCCTTATTGCCAAATTCAGACTTAAATTGAGGAAAGTAGGGAAAACCACTAGACCATACAGATGTGACCTAAATCAAATCCCCTATGATTATACAGTGGAAGTGAGAAATAGATTTAAGGGACTAGATCCTATAGACAGAGTGCCTGAAGGTTGGATGGAGGTTCATGACATTGTACAGGAGACAGGGATCAAGATCATCCCCATGGAAAAGAAATGTAAAAAAGCAAAATGGCTGTCTGAGGAGGCCTTACAAATAGCTGTGAAAAGAAGAGAAGTGAAAAGCAAAGGAGAAAAGGATATTCCCATTTGAATGCAGAGTTCCAAAGAATAGCAGGAAGAGATAAGAAAGGCTTCCTCAGCAAGCAATGCAAAGAAATAGAGGAAAACAACAGAATGGGAAAGACTAGAGATCTCTTCAAGAAAATTTGAGATACCAAGGGAATATTTCATGCAAAGATGGGTTTGATAAAGGACAGAAATGGTATGGACCTAACAGAAGCAGAATATATTAAGAAGAAGTGGCAAGAATACACAGAAGAACTGTACAAAAAAGATCTTCACGACCCAGATAATCACGATCGTGTGATCACTCACCTAGAGCCAGACACCCTGGAATGTGAAGTCAAGTGAACCTTAGAAAGCATCCCTATGAACAAGCCAGTGGATGTGATGGAATTCCAGTTGAGCTATTTCAAATCCTGAAGATGATGCTGTGAAAGTGCTGCAATCAAAATGTCAGCAAATTTGGAAAACTCAGCAGTGGCCACAGGACTGGAGAAGGTCAGTTTCCATTCCAATCCCTAAGAAAGGCAAAGAATGCTGAAACTACTGCACAATGGTACTCATCTCACACACTAGTAAAGTAATGCTCAAAATTCTTCAAGCCAGGCTTCAGCAATATGTGAACTGTGAACTTCCAGATGTTCAAGCTGGTTTTAGAAAAGGCAGGGGAACCAGAGATCAAATTGCCAACATCCAGTGGATCATCAAAAAGGCAAGAGAGTTCCAGAAAAATATCTATTTCTGCTTTTTTGACTATGCCAAAGCCTTTAATTATGTGGATCACAATAAACTGTGGAAAATTCTGAAAGAGATGGAAATACCAGACCACCTGACCTGCCTCTTGAGAAACCTGTATGCAGGTCAGGAAGCAACAGTTAGAACTGGACATGGAACAACAGACTGGTTCCAAATAGGAAAAGGTGTACGCCAAGGCTGTATATTGTCACCCTGCTTACTTAACTTATATGCAGAGTACATCATGAGAAAAACTGGGCTGGAAGTAACACAAGCTGGAATCAAGATTGCCGGGAGAAATATCAATGAACTCAGATATGTATGTGACACCACCCTTATGACAGGAAGTGAAGAGGAACTAAAAAGCCTCTTTATGAAAGTGAAAGAGGAGAGTGAAAAAGTTGGCTTAGAGCTCAACATTCAGAAACCTAAGATCATGGCATCTGGTCCCATCACTTCATGGAAAATAGATGAGGAAACAGTGTCAGACTTTATTTTGGGGGGTTCCAAAATCACTGCAGATGGTGATTGCAGCCATGACATTAAAAGACGCTTACTCCTTGGAAGGAAATTTATGACCAACCTAGATAGCTTATTAAAAAGCAGAGACATTACTTTGTCAACAAAGGTCCATCTAGTGAAGGTTAATGTTTTACTAGTGGTCATGTATGGATGTAAGAGTTGGACTGTGAAGAAAGCTGAGCGTTGAAAAATTGATGCTTTTGAACTATGGTGTTGGAGAAGATTCTTGAGAGTCCCTTGGACTACAAGGAGATTCAACCAGTCCGTCCTAAAGATCAGCCCTGGGTGTTCATTGGAAAGACTGATGCTGAAGCTGACACTCCAGTACTCTGGCCACCTCATGTGAAGGGTTGACTCATTGGAAAAGACCCTGATGCTGGGAAAGATTGAGGGCAGGAGGAGAAGGGGATGACAGAGGATGAGATGGCTGGATGGCATCACTGACTAGATGGGCATGAGTTTGAGTAAACTCTGGGAGTTGGTGATGGACAGGGTGGTCTGGCGTGCTGCAATTCATGGGGTCTTAAAGTGTCGGATAGGACTGAGCGACTGAACTAACGGAATTGATGTATACATGAAAAGCCATAGCTTTAATTGTATTATGAATGTGCACAAAATGTCATTTTTATGTTGACAAGGCTATAATTTAGCACTCCAAATGTGCTGATTCTTGTTTCATTATATCGATAACCCATGGGTTTTCTAGATCCCTGTTTTAGAGCACTGTTTTATAGCAATGTTCATTTGACAAGAGAGAAATCTGAAAGTGATGGGTGTAAAGCCAGTACAACTTATATAGCTTTAGTTTAGTTCATTGTGGCTCAGCTGGTAAAGAATCTGCCGACAATGTGGGAGCCCTGAGTTCAGTCCCTGTGTTGGGAAGATCCCCTGGAGAAGGGAAAGGCTACCCACTCTAGTATTCTGGCCTGGAGAAGTACATGGACTCTCTAGTCCATGGGGTCACAAAGAGTCAGATAGGACTGAGTGACTTCCACTTTCACTTTCACTTAGTTCATACACATTGACATGTCAATCTACTATCTGAACTATTTTCTAGATATCACTTCCTACTTTAATAACTTAATAGACATTTTCAGTTTTCACTTCAAAAAATAAAATGATATATTGTATCTTCTATAGTCATATGAATTTGTTCAGTCGCTAAGTCGTGTCTGATTCTTTGTGACCCCATGGACTGCAGCACACCAGGAATCCTTGTCCTTCACCATCTCCCAGAGCTTGCTCAAACTCATGTTCACTCAGTCAGTAATGCCATCCAACCATCTTGTCCTCTGTCATCCCCTTCACCTCCTGCCTTCAATCTTTCTCAGCATTAGGAATTTTTCAATGAATCAGCTGTTTCCATCCGGTTGCCAAAGTATTGGAGCTTCAGCTTCAGTATCAGTCCTTCCAATTAATATTTAGGGTTAATTTCCTTTAGAATTGACTGGTTTGATCTCCTTGCAGTTCAAGGGACTCTCAAGAATCTTCTACAACAAAACAGTTTTAATTCTTCAGAGCTCAGCCTCCTTTATGGTCGAACTATCACATCTGTACATGACTACTGGAAAAAGCATAACTTTGACTAGATGGACTTTGTTGGCAAAGTAATGTCTCTGCTTTTTAATATGCTGTCTAAGTTGGTCATAGCTTTTCTTCCAAGGAGCAAGTGTGTTTTAATTTCATGGCTTCAGTCACCATCTGCAGTGATTTTGAAGCCCAAGAAAATAAGTCTGTCACTGTTTCCATTGTTTTCCCATCTATTTGCCTTGAAGTGATGTGACTGGATGCCATGATCTGAGTTTTCTGAATGTTGAGTTTTAAGCCAACTTTTTTCACTCTTCTCTTTCACTTTCATCAAGAGGCTCTTTAGTTCCTCTTCACTTTCTCCCATAAAGGCAGTGTCATCTACATATCTGAGGTTATTGATGTTTCTCCTAGCAGTCTTGATTCTAGCTTGTGCTTCATCCAGCCTGGCATTTTGCATGATCTATTCTGCATATAGGTTAAATAAGCAGAGTGACAATATACAGCCTTGCTGCACTCCTTTCCCAATTTTAATCCAGTCTGTTTTCCCATGTCCACTTCAAATCGTTGCTTCTTAACCTACATATTAGTTTCTCAGGAGGCAGGTAATGTGGTCTGCTAGTCCCATCTCTTTAAGGATTTTGCAGTTTGTTGTGATCCACACAGTTAAAGGCACTAGTGTAGTCAGTGAATCAGATATATATGTTTTCCTGGAATTCTCTTACTCTTTCTAAGATCCGACAGATGTTAGCAATTTGATCTCTGGTTCCTCTGAAGGTTATTCAGATTCTAGTCAGATAGACATGCATTTTGTAATAAAAATTCTGGGAAAATAAAATAATGTAGATACTTATTTGATAGTGTTCAGACTTCTACTGAACCAATCTATTTCTTTAGGTAAATTTTATTTACACTGAAAATCAGATCTAATTAGAAAAGTTACACAAGGTAAAACAATGTAGCATATTTGTTTAAAAGAGTAGGAAATAAATTATCCAGTTCATAAGCTAAAGCTAAAATATGATTTTAAATATAAAAAGATGGAGAATTCATCTCAATAAATATCCTCTCATGAAAGTTCAGCTGAAAAGACTATGATTTCAAAGTGTGCCTTGTGAATCATTATCTAAAATACATTTAATGATTCTTTATATGAACAAAGAGAAGAGATAAGAGACTAGGCCGATCGAAGTGTTCTTTTTAATTTTTACTTTATTTTTACTAGTATTGGTAGCGTGTCTCTCTAAATGAATAATCGTGTTTGGGATCAGAGGTCTGAGAATAATTAAAGCATATCAATATGATATTTCTAAAATAGGAGATTCTGCTGCCTTTAAACAGTGCTATTGCATTTATAATCACCATCTGCCTATCCCTACTCTCTCTTTTTCTGGATCTTTTCCTAGTGTTTCTCAAAATATTACTCTCATTGGGCATAATCACAGGGTAATTCTACACTACGTGATCCTATTTTATAAATTAGAGTTATGTGAGGGAGATTGGTGACTGAGAAAATACCCTCATTGGGTAGTATCCAGTAATATTTCTATGAAAGAGCTTTTAAAAGCTCACCAAACTTGGATTTTTGAATTTATCTCAATAGGATGTGATTGAGGCTTTATTTTTGAAACCAATATTTTAGAATTAACCATTAACTTTATGTACTATTTAAAAAACAAAAAAAAAAAACAACAAAAACACCTTTTTGTGATAGCCTAGTTTCTACCAACTTTAAGTTATTTCTGAAAGTAAATTTCATCATATCACCCTAATGACAAAGCTTGTTTTTGTTTTTGTTTAGTCTCTAAGTTGTGTTGTACTCTTGCAACCCCACACACGGCCTCTAGCCTGCCTGGCTTCCCTGTCCATGGGATTTCCCAGGCAAAAATATTGGATTGCGTTGCCTTTTCCTTCTCCCAATAACAAGGCTTATCAATTGCTTTTATGCTATCAAAGATGCCTGGCATAGCACTTAATAACTTTTTGTTATGGTTTCTCTGCTTGCAAGTTTTCATAAAATCATCACCTAGTTTCAGTCAATAAAAGTGAAAGCATATTTGTTATTTAGTACCACATTCAGAATAAAGATTTTACATGACTCTAAAAGGAGAGTTTTGGTTCATAATTAATATAACTGGGATACAGACTGACTGACTCATTCTTAGCAAAAGCTGAAATTTCTGTAAGGATGAATGTGCCATCTGAAGCTTTCCTATGAGTGTTTTTGTGCTATGCAGTAATGTTCCATCCTTTATGTTTTTCCCTTCTATCACCATGTTTTTTACTCCATCATAAACCTGTTTCTGCAATCTACAGTGAATTGTATATGACAGGCAAAGAACATAGTACATGTTGAATATGGTACTGAGTAAATAATGGACCCTGACATATGATGTAAATACCCTAAATTTGAATTTGAATCAATGTAATATCTTTCCTGATGATTATGCTTGCATTTTAAGCATTATTTCTAATTTAACACATTTCATGTGCTGAATTTTAAGCAGTAGAAACAAAGGGGAAAGTTTTTAGTGGAATGGAGGCCTTTCTTAGAGTGGTTAGAAGCAGTAAATTATAATGAAAACTGTCCAGAGTAGGATTCCTCACATGGTGGTTTTGAGATGATTGTGCTTAAGATATTTAATCTCTGCGGTCCTAGTTTCTTTATATACAATAAGCTATTAATACTCTCAGGGATTTTATGAAAGTTAATAGTTTAAACATATGTGCAAGTCTCTGAAAAATAGGAACATTTAATCAATGGTAGCTCCCTTACCTTGGAGTTAAAACATTAGCAACCATCATTTCAATTAACGTGAATGATTATCCCTACCAGGTATCTAATGGTCCAACAATGAATGAATATGCTCTTATGTTATTTGCTATTCTGAACTTTATAAAATAGCTTTTTGAAAATAATGGACCCCCCTCAAATTCTTTTATTCCTTTTAATGAAACTCTGACCACCATTATTTTACTAGCCAAACCACTAGTTAATTAGATGGTATAATTTATTAGGTAGAAGTTTTTTTTTAATTCTACTAAATTGATATCATGACATTAATCTCATTTATGACTACTTTTAAATAGATTTCATGTGAATATACGTAAGGTCATTCTTGTTGAAACAAATTATGTTAACTCTATATAAATTACAGGTTCTGGTCTTAATTCAGAAAAGAGATCTTAGAGATTTATATTTTGTTTCTGAAAGATACCAAAATGTTTTCCAGACGTAACCCAGAGAGTCACACTATTTATCACACTATTTATTATTTGTAATAATTGAATAAAGTATTGTAAACCAATCATGCAATAGAAAATATACTTATAAAATTAATATTATATAACAACAAAAACTAGGAGAAGATAATCTCTGCTTATGATATCTTATGTGGTAATTAAACAAACCTATGATGTGTTTACCAAATTCTGAAATACTTTGTTGATTATACATCCTATGAAATTTTGGACTCTGGAGAATGAGGGTAAAGCAAGCAGATTTTGGAGAACTGAACCTTGGAAGGAGAAGCTAGCATTAATTGAAATTTCTCCTGTTATGGTGTTATCCTGAGAGTATATTGAAGATGTGTCACTGCCACAACAACTAATACTCAGATGATTTAAGAAAAAAACAACAACAACCAAAAAACCACCATTTACTGATCTGAGGAACTGAGAGATAAAGTCAGTCATCATATCTTGCTTCCATGGCAACCACTGCCACAAGAAAGCAATGATATTATAAATGATGCCCAAATCTCTGGCTGGCCCTTAACTGATCATGCACAAAGAAGACACAAAATAGCTTGTCTAGAGGAAAAAAAAAATTGAAATGTTATTTGGGCGGGTACTCACTCAAGACAAATCTTCAGTTTTATTCTAAATATGTTAAGTCCCTAAGTGAAGTCGCTCAGTCATGTCCAACTCTTTGCGATCCTGTGGACTGTAGCCCACCAGACTCCTCAGTCCATGGGATTCTCCAGGCAAGAATACTGGAGTGGGTTGCCATTTCCTTCTCTAGGGGATCTTCTCGACCAAGGGATCAAACCTGGGTCTCCCGCATTGCAGGCAGATGCTTTAACCTCTGGGCCACAAGGGAAGCCCCTAAATATGTTACTGCCTTGATAAAACAAAAAAGTAATACTCTTCAAAGAAATAAGCAGGATTTATATTATCTACAGCATAATCTCTTCAGTTTCCAAAGAGTAATCTAAGAGCCCTTGTCCTGCAAAATAAAACTAGAAATGTGACCTATTCTCAAAGGTAAATACAAATCAACCTGGGTAACCTCAAAATAACTTACATCTTCTAATTGTCAGAATTTTTAGAAGTAGCTATGCTCAACTAGACAAGCATATGTGCCTATTATAAATAAAGTGATAGTATTTTCTATTTTGTTGAGAAATAGAGACTTTTAAAAAACTTTACATGGGAAGTCTAGAACTGAAAAATTTAACATCTTGGAAAAACAAAACAAGACTCCAGATAGGCATAATATCAAGAATTAATGAACTTGAAGATAAAGCAATGGAAATTATACAATAAATAAAAAAAGGAAAGACTAAGATCTATATCTATAGTTACTATTATATTTTATACCTATATAATATGCACTCTATCATACCTACATAGTATTGTATATAGGGCTTCCCAGGTGGTGCTAATGGTAAAGAACCCACCTTCCAGCGCAGGAGACGTTAAGAGACACGGACTCAATCCAAGTCGGGAAGATCCCCTGGATGAAGACTGGCAACCATCTCCATAATCTTGCTTTGAGAATCCAATGGACAGAGAAACATGGTGGGCTACAGTCTTTAGGGTCACAAAGAATTGAACACGAGTGAAGCGACTTAGCATACACTCATGCAATATAATATGCAGTATATAGAGTAAGATCGGAGAAGGAAATGGCAACCCACTCCAGTACTCTTGCCTGAAAAATCTCATGGCTGGAGGAGCCTGGTAGGCTGCAGTTCATGGAGTCACAAAGAGTCAGACACGACTGAGTGAATTCACTTTCACTTTTCACTCTCATGCATTGGAGAAGGAAATGGCAACCCACTCCAGTGTTCTTGCCTGGAGAATCCCAGGGACAGAGGAGCCTGGTGGGCTGCTGTCTATGGGGTCGCACAGGGTCGGACACGACTGAAGTGACTTAGCAGCAGCAGCAGCAGCAGAGTAAGATATTTATACTTGTTATTGTGTTATATACCTATATATTATAATACATAAAGTAAACTAAAGTCGCTCAGCTATGTCCAACTTATTGCGACCCCATGGACTGAAGCCTAACAGGCTCCTCTGTCCATGGGATTTTCCAGACAAGAGTACTGGAGTGCATTGCCATTTCCTTCTCCAGGGGATCTTCCCTACCCAGGGATCAAACCCGGGTCTCCAAAATTGCAGACAGACGCTCTACCCTCTGAGCCAACAGGAAGCCCATTTTAAAACATAATAATGCAATATTATGTATTATATTCTTATGCATATATTAGAGAAAGAAATAGATTGAAAAAGCACCTCAGGAACCTGTGGGACAATATAAAATAATCTGAAATATGTAATTAGAATGCCAGAAGAAAAGTGAGAATAGGGCAGAAAAAAATATTTGGAGAAGTAATTGCCCAAACTTCTCACATTTCATGCAATACATAATTATGTATTTAAGAAGATCATAAATGTCAAAATAGATCAATATGAAGGCAAAAAAAAGTTTCTAGACTCATCACAGACCAACTACTGAAAATAAAAGATTAATAAAGAAATATTGAAAGCATTCTCAGCAGAAAAATGGTATATTATATATGTGAAAATAAAATTAGAATTTCTACAGACTTCCTGTCAAAACCTTGGTATCCATAAAACAGTAAAACACCTTTTAAAATGTGCCAAAATATGTTTTTAATATCAATAACATGGTCCACTGGAGAAGGGAGTGGCAAACCACTGCAGTATTCCTGCCTTGAGAACCACATGAGCAGTATGGAAAGGCAAGAAGATAGGACCCTGAAAGATGAGCTCCCCAGGTCGGTAGGTGCTCAATATGTTTCTGGAGATCAAGGAGAAATAACACCAGAAAGAATAAAGAGATGGAGTCAAAGCAAAAACAACACACAGTTGTGGATGTGACTGGTGATAGAAGCAAGGTCCATTGCTGTAAAGAGCAATATTTCATAGGAACCTGGAATGTTGGGTCCATGAATCAAGGCAAATTGGAAGTGGTCAAACAGGAGATGGTAAGAGTGAACGTCAACATTCTAGGAATCAGTGAACTAAAATGGACTGGAATGGGTGAATTTAACTCAGATGACCATTATATCTACTACTGTGGGCAGAAATCCCTTAGAAGAAATGGAGTAGCCCTCATAGTCAGCAAAAGAGTCCGAAATGCAGTACTTGAATGCAATCTCAAAAACAACAGAATGATCTCTGTTTGTTTCCAAGGCAAACCATTCAATATCATGGTAATCCAAGTCTATGCCCCAACCAGTAATGGTGAAGATGCTGAAGTTGAAATGTTCTATGAAGACCTACAAGATCTTTTAGAACTAACACCCAAAAAGATGTCCTTTTCATTATAGGAGACTGGAATGCAAAAGGAGGAAGTCAAGAAACACCTGGAGTAATAGGCAAATTTGGCTTTGGAGTACAGAATGAAGCAGGGCAAAAGCTAATAGAGTTTTTCCAAGAGAATGTACTGGTCATACCAAACACGCTTTTCCAACAACAAAGAGAGACTCTATACATTCACATCACCAGTAGGTCAAGCGCAAAATCAGATTGATAATATTCTTTGCAGCCAAAGGTTGAGAAGCTTTATGCAGTT
Organism: Odocoileus virginianus; assembly: GCF_023699985.2. Taxonomy (NCBI): domain Eukaryota; kingdom Metazoa; phylum Chordata; class Mammalia; order Artiodactyla; family Cervidae; genus Odocoileus; species Odocoileus virginianus. The sequence goes on along the minus strand of NC_069675.1, from coordinate 32,346,330 downwards.
AAAAAACAAGACTGGGAGCTAACTGTGGCTCAGATCATGAACTCCTAATTGCCAAATTCAGACTTAAATTGAAAAGTCTAGAGGGAAAACCACTAGACCATTCAGGTATAACCTAAATCAAGCCCCTTATGATTATACAGTAGAAGTGAGAAATAGTTTTAAGGGACTAGATCTGATAGACAGAGTGCCTGATGAACTATGGATGGAGGTTCATGACATTGTACAGGAGGCAGGGATCAAGACCATCCCCATGGAAAACAAATGCAAAAAAGCAAAATGGCTGTCTGAGGAGGCCTTACAAATAGCTGTGAAAAGAAGAGAAGTGAAAAGCAAAGGAGAAAAGGAAAGATATACCCATTTGAATGCAGAGTTCCAAAGAATAGCAAGGAGAGATAAGAAAACCTTCCTCAGCGATCAATGCAAAGAAATAGAAGAAAACAATAGAATAGGAAACACTAGAGATCTCTTCAAGAAAATTAGAGATACTAAGGGAATATTTCATGCAAAGATGGGCTCAATAAAGGACAGAAAATGTATGGACCTAACAAAAGCAGAAGATATTAAGAAGAGGTGACAAGAATAAAAAGAACTATACAAAAAAGATCATCACGACACAGATAATCACGATGGTGTGATCACTCACCTAGAGCCAGACATCCTGGAATGCGAAGTCAAGTGGGCCTTAGGAAGAATCACTACAAACAAAGCTAGTGGAGGTGATGGAATTTCAGTTGAGCTATTTCAAATCCTAAAAGATGATGCTATGAAAGTGCTACACTCAATATGTCAGCAAATTTGGAAAACTCAGCAGTGGCCACAAGACTGGAAAAGGTTAGTTTTCTTTCCAATCCCAAAGAAAGGCAATGCCAAAGAATATGAACTACCACACAATTACACTTGTCTCACATGCTAGCAAAGTAATGCTCAAAATTCTCCAAGCCAGGCTTCAGCAATACATGAACCATGAACTTTCAGGTGTTCAAGCTGGTTTTAGGAAAACAGAGAAACCAGAGATCAAATTGTCAACATCTGCTGGATCATCGAAAAAGCAAGAGAGTTCCAGAAAAATATCTATTTCTGCTTTATTGACTATGCCAATGCCTTTGGCTGTGTGGATCACCATAAACTGTGGAAAATTCTGAAGGAGATGGGAATACCAGACGACCTGACCTGTCTCTTGAGAAACTTCTGTGCAGGTCAGGAAGCAACAGTTAGAACTGGACATGGAACAACAGACTTCCAAATAGGAAAAGGAGTATGTCAAGGCTGTATATTGTCACCCTGCTTATTTAACTTATATACACAGTACATCATGAGAAATGCTGGGCTGGATGAAGCACAAGCTGGAATCAAGATTGCTGGGAGAAATATCAATAACCTCAGATATGCAGATGACACCACCCTTATGGCAGAAAGTGAAGAAGATCTAAAGAGCATCTTGAAGAAAGTGAAAGAGGATAGTGAAAAATTTGGTTTAGAGCTCAACATCAGAAAACTAAAAGATTATGGCACCCGGTCCCATCATTTCATGGCAAATAGATGGGGAAACAGTGGAAACAGTGGCTGACTTTCTTTTTGGGGGCTCCAAAATCACTGCAGATGGTGATTGTAGCCATGAAATTAAAAGACGCTTACTCCTTGGAAGGAAAGTTATGGCCAACCTAGATGGCATGTTAGAAGCAGAGACATTACTTTGTTAACAAAGGTCCATCTAGTCAAGGCTATGGTTTTTCCAGTAGTCATGTATGGATGTGAGAGTTGGAATGTCAAGAAAGCTGAGCGCAGAAGAATTGATGCTTTTGAACTGTGGTGTTGGAGAAGACTCTTGAGAGTTCCTTGGACTGCAAGGAGATCAACCAGTCCATCCTAAAGGAGATCAATCCTGAGTGTTCATTGGTAGGACTGATGTTGAAGCTGAAACTCCAATACTTTGGCCACCTCATGTGAAGAGTTGACTCATTAGAAAAGACCCTGATGCTGGGAAGGATTGGGGTTAGGTTGAGAAGGGGACAACAGAGGATGAGATGGCTGGATGGCATCACTGACTCGATGGACATGAGTTTGGGTAAACTCCGGGAGTTGGTGATGAACAGGGAGGCCTGGAGTGCTGCTGTTCATGGGGTCACAGAGTCAGACACGACTGAGCGACTGAACTGAACTGAACTGAATATGTGTTAGTTTCCATCTGCAAACACTGTCAAAAGAACTCATAATAACAAGTTATATTTCATGAGGACCTACAATAAAAAGTCAAGTCACATGTAAAGAAATTAAGAAATCTAAGCATTCTGTGGTCTTGTATCTGCTGCTTGCCCAATGCATGCTCATCTCCTGCCATCCTCTCCCCCTCTCCTGTCCCTACTCTCGTAGGCCTCCTCTTCTTCAGCACTTTAACTCACCAACCTCATGGTCTTCTTTCATTTCTAGAATGCATGAAACTAATTCTGGCAAAGGGTCTTCAAACTTGTATCTTATCTCATTAGATTGTGTTCCCCTTCTCATCACTTTGCCAGCCCCTTCTCTCCAATCAGGTCTCAGTTTAGGCATCACTGTCTTAATTTCCTCAAAGGGTCTTTTCTAAAAACTGCTTTAGTCTTCTTCCTTATTATGTTCATCTCACAAGAAAGGCAATATTTTTAATGCCTTGTTCACCATTATATTTCTTGTTGGGAGAGGTAGTTAGATTTAGTTCCCCATCTATTGTGCAGTAACATAAGAATGTCTTTGGTCTTGGAACATTTCCTTACATTTGGAACACTTGGAACATTTCCTTGAAAGATTAAGAGTTTTGGCAGCCTGTGCTGGGCTTGAGTACTACTTAAGATGTGCATCAGTGGCCCGCAGGCATACCCCTCACTTTTTATATTTCACAGAAAGCTCCCATGGGGGCAGTGTTGTGATCCTTCCACAGGAGCACAAAGTAGTGCGGTGCTTGCAGTTACTTCACTTGTTTTATGTGCAGTGGGTTCACTTAGGCCATAGAAGACTAGCACATGGCAAGAGGCTAGATCTTGTGTGCACTCTCTATCCTCTCTTGAAAGGAAAGACTACAACTTGAGCCTTGCACACTTGGGTGTTTGCTCACAGTGACCTTAAATCAGGAACTAGTCTCTTCCCAGGATGACACTTAACTGCTTTTTTACATTGGCTGCACAGCCTGGCCACATAAGGAGTGGAGAAATAACCATAGTGGTTATCATAATACCCCACAGAGAAGATGCTCAATAAATCTTCATTTAATTAGTAAAGAATAAAGAAATCCTCTTAATGCATGCCTAAATGCATTAAATTTTGTTAGATGGAGTTGAGGTATGGTATTGAAGCTTCAATATATAACATTTTGTGGTTTACCCTCATGTTGAGTTAAATCTCAGTGCAGTCAGTTCAGTTCCTCAGTCATGTCTGACTCTTTGCAACCCCATGAATCGCAGCATGCCAGGCTGCCCTGTCCATCACCAACTCCCGGAGTTTACTCAAACTCATGTCCATTGAGTCGGTGATGGCATCTAGCCATCTCATTCTCTGTCATCCCCTTCTCCTCCTGCCCCCAATCCCTCCCAGCATCAGGGTCTTTTCCATGAGTCAACTCTTCACATAAGGTGGCCAAAGTATTGGAGTTGTAGCTTCAGCATCAGTCCTTCCAATGAACACCCAGGATTGATCTCCTTTAGGATGGACTGGTTGGATCTCCTTGCAGCCCAAGGGACTCTCAAGAGTCTTCTCCAACACCATAGTTCAAAGGCATCAATTCTTTGGCGCTCAGCTTTCTTCACAGTCCAACTCTCACATCCATACATGACCACTGGAAAAACCATAGCCTTGACTAGACGGACCTTTGTTGGCAAATAATGTCTCTGCTTTTTAATATGCTGTCTAGGTTGGCCATAACTTTCCTTCCTAGGAGCAAGCGTCTTTTAATTTCATGGCTACAATCACCATCTGCAGTGATTTTGGAGCCCCAAAAAATAAAAGTCTGACACTGTTTCCACTGTCTCCCCATCTATTTCCCATGAGGTGATGGGACCAGATGCCATGATCTTAGTTTTCTGAATGTTGAGCTTTAAGCCAACTTTTTCACTCTCCTCTTTCACTTTCATCAAGAGGCTTTTTAGTTACTCTTCACTTCCTGCCATGGTGTCATCTGCATATCTGATGTTATTGATATTTCTCCTGGCAATCTTGATTCCAGCTTGTACTTCTTCCAGCCCAGTGTTTCTCATGATGTATTCTGCATATAAGTTAAATAAACAGGGTGACAATATACAGCCTTGACGTAATCCAGTCTAATAGCTTCTAAATTTATATAGTCAATTCCATAGTGTGCTTTTTAAACATTTTCTATTAATTCTTCTTTATCACAGAATCCTAGGAAGCCCTCTAGTCAGTTTTCTATATTATTAATCATACTTCAAAGTATCTAAAATAGCTTTATCAAGTAAAAAAAATATTTCTTTTAGGATTATTTTTAGCCAGGTTTATTTCTGTTAATTCTGGATATTTTACAAGGATGTCTGCTCCATACTTGACTGGTCACTGCCTTTGAGTCTTTAAAGAAATGTGTAGGATCAGTGGTAGATCGTAAAAGCAAAAGATAAAAGAAATGGAAATTATTAAATTAGTGATTTCATGCTATGCCCAGAAAAGATGGAGACTTGATCTTTACAAAAGCCTGAAAGGAGGTGACAACTAGTATATGTTTTTGATATAGAATTGAGTACCCAAAAGGAATTTTTTAAAAGCAGGAAATAAGAATTAACTTTGAATACATTCTAAGAAAGATGAAAACCTCACCAAATGTGAAGGAAAAGTTGGACCTTCCTATCTACCACTATATTGGCAGCACATACCTTCATGCTGTTCATATTTCCTCATCCCAGTCCCATGTGGACGCTCCACAGTAAATATTGTTTAGCTTTGAAGTCTATCATTTTCCTTATTCAAGTTTCCACTTAAAAGGTAAAATTTTGCCCTGGCTTGCTGGACTGTTGCCCTACATAAAAATAATTAGATTCCAACAAAACAGAAGCTAATTTGAGAGTTTAAGACACTGCTGGTTTTAGACAGTAATAAAATCCTTTTATAAAACACTAAGTATGCATCAGTATTAACATAAATCATGTAGTTTTCAGCCTTACATATGAAGTGTATTTTTTTAATTTAAATCCCTAGAGACTGGACAATATCTATGACTGCCTAATAATTTCTGTTTTATACTCAGATGATATTACTTTGCACTTAAGTTGAAATCCAGAGAGCTTCAGGAATTAGAAAATATAAACTGACTTCATTGGTTTAGTCTGAGCTTTTTGCTTTAAGTCTTAACAGAAAGGAGACTACTGGATCCCTGGATTGCAGAGTTAAATTTGCTATATTAACTATAGACTTCATTCATATAAATTGAGTACTTTTTCTCTTAGAAATTAAGATAATTTTTATACTACATAATGATTTTTATTCAATATGTAGATATAATCACTCTTTTGAGAGAATTTTACACTAGGCAAAAGAAAAAAATGTGTCAATTCAAGTCCCTAATAATAAATGAGAAGGATGTGTAACATGTGATTTCTTGATACCAAATAGCCTGACCTCTCAAGAAGGTAGAAATAATCTTTACTTGCTAATGCAGCGGCCACAAGTGAATAGTTGCCTGATGAAGATTTTTACTGTATTTTCTCATTATACTGCATGGTAAGTGTGTTTGGATTAAGTTATATCTTTTGGAATCCAATGATTAGAACCATTTTCATTCTTGCTGAAATGGTGACATAATTTTACAGCTCATCCAGAGTAAAATTGAAGTCTTACAAAAAAGGTTTAATTTTTCAAGACACTGCCAAAATGACTTCCAAATTAGTTATACCATTATGTATTCCCCCAGAAGTATTTGAGAGTTCCAGATTTCCATATTCTTGTTAACATTTGGAATTTAGAATTTTTAGATTTTAGTCATTCTGATTGGTTTGTGATCATATCTAATTTTGATTTTAATTTGTGTTTCCCTATTGAGTAATGAACCTGAGTATCTATTTGTGAGCTCAATTGATATCCCAATATTTTCCTTGGTAAATCTTTTTACCCAATTTTAGTACTTTTATTGTTATCTTTTGAAGTTCTTTATACGAATCATTTATTGCATATATGATCTGCAAACATTTTCTTACTGTCTCTTCATTTTCCTGTGTCTTTTTATAGAGCAGGGGATTTTAATTTTGATGACATCCAATTCATCTTTTTCTTTTATGATTATGCTTTTGTTTTTTATCTAAGAAAACTTTGCCTAATCCAGAGTGACAATGTTGTCCTGTATGTTTTATTTTAAGATCTTTGATTCATCATCATTTAATTTTTGTGTGATATGAGATATGAATGAAAGTTCTGTCTTGTATATGAACCCAATTGTTCCAGAATTGTTGTTCAAAAGCATATAATTTTTTCATTGATTTGTCTTTGAAACTTTGTCAAAATTATTTTTTTATAAATATGTGAGTCTGTTTCTTGACTCTTTATTTTGTTTTATCCATCTATCTGTCTTCCTTGACTCCAATTCCATACTGTATGGAGGTTTTCAATGTTTCAATATCAAGTAGTAGTAATCCTTCAACTTTAATTTTATTCAAATTTTTTTTCAAAATTCTGGTCATTTACATTCCTGTATGAACTTTTAGAATCACTGGGTCAGTATCTTGTGTGTGTGTGTGTGTGTGTGTGTGTAAATTGAATTGTTTATTTATTTATTTTTATTTATTTTTTTTTATATTGTAGTGGTTTTTGCCAGACATTGATATGAATCGGCCATGGATTTACATGTGTTCCCCTTTTTAAAAGATGCAAACTGGAATTTCGATTGTTATTTTTTGCAAACTGTCAACTAGTCAGGAGAGAATTGACAGCTTTACAAATACTAAGTTTCAAATCAATACTGAGTTTGATGTAATTCTTCATTTATTTAGATGCAGTTTAATTTATCTCAGTACTTTTTTGGTTTTGCAAATACATTATTCATACATTTGTCAGATATTCCCTCAGTTCAGTTCAGTTCAGTCGCTAGGTCGTGTCCGACTCTTTGCTACCACGACTGCAGCACGCCATGTCTCCCTGTGTTTACTCCCGAGTTTACTCAGACTCATGTTCATTGAATCAGTGATGCCATTCAACCATTTCATCCTCTGTCATCCCCTTCTCCAACTGCCTTCAATCTTTCCCAACATCAGGGTCTTTTCAAATGAGTCAGTTCTTTGCGTCAGGTGGCCAAAGCATTGCAGTTTCAGCTTCAACATCAGTCCTTCCAATGAACACTCAGGATTAATTTCCTTTAGGATGGACTGGTTGGATCTCCTTGCAGTCCAAGGGACTCTCAAGAGTCTTCTCCAACACCACAGTTCAAAAGCCAAAATTCTTTGGTGCTCAGCTTTGTTTCAAAGCCTGGTGGGCTGCAGTCCATGGGGTCGCTGAGAGTCAGACACGACTGAGCAACTTCACTTTCACTTTTCACTTTCATGCATTGGAGAAGGAAATGGCAACCCACTTCAGTGCTCTTGCCTGGAGAATCCCAGGGATGGCAGAGCCTGGTGGGCTGCCGCCTATGGGCAGTAGCAGCAGCAGCTTTCTTTATGGTCCAACTCTCACGTCCATATGTGACTACTGGAAAAAAACATAGCCTTGACTAGAGGACCTTTGTTGGCAGAGTAATGTCTCTGCTTTTTAATATTCTAGCTAGGTTGGTCATAGCTTTTCTTCCAAGGAGCAAGCGTCTTTTAATTTCAAGGGTGAAGTCACCATCTGCAGCAATTATGGAGCCTCTCAAAATAAAGCCTCTCACTCTTTCAACTGTTTCCCCATCTATTTGCCATGAAGTGGTTGGACAAGATGCCATGATCTTAGTTTTCTTATTATTTAGTTTTAAGCCAACTTTTTCATTCTTCTCTTTCACTTTCATCAAGACGCTCTTTAGTTCTTCTTCACTTTCTGCCATAAGGGTGGTGTCATCTGCATATCTGACATTACTGATATTTCTCCCAGCAATCTTGATTCCAGCTGGTGCATCATCCAGCCTAGCATTTCTAATAATGTACTCTGCATGTAAGTTAAATAAGCAGGATGACAATATACAGCCTTGATGTACTCCCTTTCCTATTTGGAACCAGTCTGTTTCATGTCCACTTCTTACTCTTGCTTCCTGATCCGCATACATATTCCTCAAGAGGCAGGCTAGGTGGTCTGGTATTCCCATCTCTTTCAGAATTTTCCACAGTTTATTGTGATCCACAAAGTCAAAGGCTTTGACACAGTCAATAAAGCAGAAGTAGATGTTTTACTGGAACTCTCTTGCTTTTTCAATGACCCAGCAGATGTTGGCAATTTGATCTCTGGCTCCCCTGCCTTTTCTAAAACCAGCTTGAACATTTGGAAGTTTGTGGTTCACATATTGCTGAAGTCTGACTTGAAGAATTTTGAGCATTACTTTGCTAGCTGTGAGAGATGAGTGCAATTTTGCAGTAGTTTGAGCATTCTTTGGCATTGCCTTTCTTTGGGATTGGAATGAAAACTAACCTTTTCCAGTCCTGTGCCACTGCTGAGTTTCCCAAATTTGCTGGCATATTGAGTGCAGCACTTTTACAACATCATCTTTCGGGATTTGAAATAGCTCAACGGAAATTCCATCACCTCCACTAACTTTGTTCATAGTGATGCTTCCTAAGGCTCACTTGACTTCATATTCCAGGATGTCTGGCTCTAGGTGAATGATCACACCATCATGATTATCTGGGTCGTGAAGATCTTTTTTGTACAGTTCTTCTGTGTGTCCTTGCCACATCTTCTTAATATCTTCTACTTTTATTAGGTCCATACCATTTCTATTGTTTATTGAGCTCATCTTTGCATGAAATGTTCCCTTGGTATCTCGAATTTTCTTGAAGAGATCTCTAGTCTTTCCCATTCTATTGTTTTCCTCTATTTCTTTGCACCAATCACTGAGGAAGGTTTTCTTATCTCTCCTTGTTATTCTTTGAAACTCTGCATTCAAATGGATATATCTTTCCTCTTCTCCTTAGCTTTTGGCTTCTCTTCTTTTCACAGCTATTTTAAGGCCTCCTCAGACAGTCATTTTGCTTTTTTGCATTTCTTTTTCTTGGGGATGGTCTTGATGCCTGTCTCCTGTACCATGTCACAAACCTCTCTCCATAGTTCATCAGGTACGCTATCAGATCTAATTTCTTAAATTTATTCCCTAATTATTTAAAATTTGATTGCATTATAAGAGCCCTTTTAAATTTTAACTTCAAATTTATAATTTTCTAGTATAGAAATCAAAGTTTTGTTTGTATTTTTCTTATATCTGACAAATTTTCTAAACTAATTTTAGCTCTAGTAATCCTTTAGATTCCATTGGAACATTTACACAAGAATAGATGTTTACCTCTTTATTTCTAATAAGTGTCTTTTTTTTTTTACCTTATTTCCTGGTTAGACACAAGTGTAATGTTAACATGGGGAGAATACAAATTTTGTCTCATTTTCTTTCTTTGAGGAAAAGCAGTTAATCTTTCAGTATTAAGTGTTATATTATATGTTGGTTTCCCCAAAAAGGTCTTTATCAGGATGAAGACATTTCTTTCAATCCCAAGTTGACTATAAGTTTTTATTTTTTAACTTAGGAAATTGATGTTGTAGTGGTTGATTTCTAAATGTTAAGTTGATTTTGCATCCCATAGCACACTTGGTCACTTGCTAAAATTTTGTTTAGAATTTTATATCATAACTATGAAAGGTCTTGGTGTATTTATTTGTATTTATTTTATCTGACTTTAATATTGGAATAATACTGACCTAGTAGGATGAGTTTTAAATTATCCTTTCCTCTTTAATATTCTGTAACAGCTTATATTGAATTGGTATTATTTCCTCTTGAATGTTACACAGATTTCAACAGTGAATACATCTTGTCCTGGAATTTGATTAACATTGGCTCATGATGATAAATAGTGGATTATTTTGTTTTTCAAAAATTGCTTTTTGTTTATTTGTTCATTTTTCCAGAGACCTTTCTATTAGTGATTTCTAATTTAAATCCATGGTGGTCAAAGAATAACTCTATATATCTTGAACCCCTTTAAATATTTATTAGGTCTTGTACTATGGTTCCAAATATGGTATATCTTGTTAAAGTTTCTGTGTCCACTTGAAAATAATGTGTATTTCATCATTCTTGGGGGAAATGTTTTATAAATGTAAATTAGGGGAAATTACATGATGATATTGCTCAAATTTTCTTAATGCTTGAGAAGTGAAAGTGTTAGTCACTCAGTCATGTCTGACTCTTTGTGACCCCATGGTCTGTAGCCTGCCAAGCTCCTCTGTCCATGGAATTCTCCAGGCAAGAGTACTGGAGTGGGTTGCCATCTTCTTTTCTGGGATCTACCAAGCCCAGGGATTGAACCCATGTCTCCTGCATTGCAGGCAAATTCTTTACTGACTGAACCACCAGGGAAGCCCTTCTTAATGCTTACTACTGTCCTATTTACTGTTCTATTAAATATTGAAAGAGGAATATTTAAACCTTACACTATGATTGTGATATTCTTTACTTTAAAATGTAATTCTTCTCATATTATTGTAAGCACTTTTTCTTTGATTAATGTTTGCATGGAATATCTTTTACCATTCTTTTCCATTTAAAAGATTCACATCCTGTTTAAAGTACATTTATTGTAGTCAATTTAGAATTGAGTCTTTTTAAAATCAAAGCTAAGAGTCTTTGTCTTTCACTCCAAACGTTTAATTTATTGGTTGATATAGTTAGGTTTAAACTGCCTTCTTGGCATTTGTTTTAGTCTCATCTGTTAATTTTTCACTTTTTTCTTTGTTATCTGTATTCTTTGGAATGAATTGTATTTATTTTATGATTCTGCATTTTTCCTTGGATATCTGATTTACTATAAATCTTTGTTATTTATGTAGTTTCTTTAACATTTCTAACATGTCTCTAACTTATCAGAGTTCTTCAAGTTGTATTATACATATAAGAATCATTCCTCCCCTTCACTCTTTATTGTTATTATAGTGTTTGATAATGCATTTTACTTTCACATGTGTTATAAATCTCATATCATATTTTAATTTTTTGTTTAAACTGAATGTTGTCATTGGAGGCATTAATCTTAGACAATTATGGAACGTATGTCATTAGTTTTCTGCCTCTCAGCAACCAATGTCCTTCATTGCCTGATATGCCTTTTCTTGCAAACCACTGGTTGAAAATTTTTGGCAATTTTTTATTTATTTCAGTTGTGAGGGAAAATTTGGTCTCTGTTACTTCATAAAAGCCAGAAACTGAGTAGCTGGGGTAATTTGATTCAGTTACAGATAATTTAGAACCAGTATACATCAGAGCCATCATATTTTTCTGCGTAATTCCCCATTGGCCTTGATTTTATCTCCTGATACTAAACCTAAGGGCTTAATCTGTCTTTGGTGAATTCATTCACAAGCTATATATTTAAATATAAGTATATATACTTATATTTATATATATTATATATAAAATATAGCTTATATTTATATATATTACTAGTTGTGAATGAGTTCACTGAAGATTAAGAATTATTACATATATATATAAAGATTATATATATACTTGTATATACAGTACTATATAGAGAGTGTTTCTATATATGTGTGTGTGTATATATATATATATATATATATATACTTTCAGCCTTTTGGATTTTCTACTTGTGTCACTTGTTACTTGCTTAAATTGGTTCTATTTGACAGTTTAATGTGATCATCTGCAATATATTTTATACTTTAAAATAAATTATGGATATAGTTCTCTAGTTGTGCGCTTTAGCCATTATCTTTATGATATGGTCCCAACTATATTGGTACATTGTATAAACAGTCATCATAATAAATCTTTTAAAATTTTATATTGGAGTATAGTTGGTTAACAGTGTGTTAGGGTCAGATGTACAGCAAAGAGATTCAGTTATATATATATATATATATTCTTTTTCAGATCCTTTTCCCATACAGGTTATTATTTGGTTAGTTCATTCGCTCAGTTGTGTCCAACTCTTTGTGACCCCATGGACTGCAGTATACCAGGCCTCCCTGTCCATTAATGACTCTCAGAGCTTAATCAAGCTCATGTCCATTGAGTCAGTGATGCCATCCAACTATCTCATCCTCTAAGGTCACCTTCTCCTCCTGCCTTCAACATTTTCCAGCATCGGGGTCTTTTCCAGTGAGTCAGTTGATCTCATCAGGTGGCCAAAGTATCAGAGTTTCAGCTTCAACATCAGTCCTTCCAATGAACATTCAAGACTGATTACCTTTAGGATAGACTTGTTGGAACTCCTTGCAGTCTAAGGGACTCTCAAGAGTCATCTCCAACACCACAATTCAAAAGCAACAATTCTTTGCTGCTCAGCTTTCTTTATACTCCAACTCTCACATCTGTACATTACTACTGGAAAAACCAAAATCTTGATTAGATGGACTTTTGTTGACAAAGTAATGTCTCTGCTTTTTAACATGCTGTCTAGGTTGGTCATAGCTTTTCTTCCAAGGAGTAAGCGTCTTTTTATTTCATGGCTGCAGTCACCATCTGCAGTGATTTTGGAGCTCAAGAAAATAAAGTCTGACATTCTTTCCACTGTTTCCCCATCTATTTGCCATGAAGTAATGGGACCGAATGCCATAATTTTACTTTTCTGAATGTTGAGCTTTAAGCTAATGTTTTCATTCTCCTCTTTCACTTTCATCAAGAGGCTCCTTAGATCTTCTTCACTTGCTGCCATAAGGGTGGTGTCATCTGCGTATCTGAGTTCATTGATATTTCTCCCAGCAATCTTGATTCCATCTTGTGCTTCTTCCAGCCCAGCATTTCTCATGATATACTATGTATATAAGTTAAATAAGCAGGGTGACAATATACAGCCTTGACGTACTCCTTTTCCTATCTGAAGCCAGTGTGTTGTTCCATGTCCAGTTCTAACTGTTGCTTCCTGACCTGCATATAGGTTTCTTAAGAAGCAAGTCAGGTGGTCTGGTATTCCCATCTCCTTCAGAATTTTCCACAGTTTATTGTAATCCCCACAGTCAAAGGCTTTGGCATAGTCAATAAAGCAGAAATAGATATTTTTCTGAAACTCTCTTGCTTTTTTGATGATCCAGCGGATGATGGCAATTTTATTTCTTGTTCCTCTGCCTTTTTTAAAACCAGCTTGAACATCTGGAAGTTTGCGGTTCACATATTATTGAAACCTGGCTACGAGAAATTTGAGTATTACTTTGCTAGCCTGTGAGATGAGTGCAATTGTGCGGTAGTTTGAGCATTCTTTGGCATTGCCTTTCTTAGGGATTGGAATGAAAAGACTTTTCCAGTCCTGTGGCCACTGCTGAGTTTTCCAAATTTGCTGGCATATTGAGTGCAGCATTTTTGCAGCATCATCTTTTAGGATTTGAAATAGCTCAACTGGAATTCCATCTCTTCCACTAGCTTTGTTGGTAGTGATACTTCCTAAAGCCCACTTGACTTCATATTCCACGATTTCTGGCTCTAGGTGAGTGATTAAACCATTGTGATTAACTGGGTCATGAAGATCTTTTTTGTTCAGTTCTTCTGTGTATTCTTGCCACCTCTTCTTAATATCTTCTGCTTCTGTTTTGTCCATAATATTTCTGTCCTTTATTGAGCTCATCTTTGCATGAAATGTTCCCTTGGTATCTCGAATTTTCTTGAAGAGATCTCTAGTCTTTTGCATTCTATTGTTTTTCTCTATTTTTTAGCTCTGATCACTGCAGAAGTGTTTCCTATCTCTCCTTGCTATTCTTTGGAACTCTGCATTCAAATGGGTATATCTTTCCTTTTCTTCTTTTCCTTTCACTTCTCTTTATTTCACAGTTATTTGTAAGGCCTCCTCAGACAGCCATTTTGCTTTTTGCATTTCTTTTTCCTGGGAATGGTCTTGATCCCTGTCTCCTGTACAATGTCATGAACCTCCATCCATAGTTCATCAGGCACTCTATCAGATCTAGTCCCTTAAATCTATTTCTTACTCCCACTGTATAATTGTTAGGGATTTGATTTAAGTCATAGCTAAATCTAGTGATTTTCCTACTTTCTTCAATTTAAGTCTGAATTTGGCAATAAGGAGTTCATGATCTGAGCCACAGCCAGCTCCTGGTTTTGTTTTTGCTGACTGTATAGAGCTTCTCCATCTTTGACTGCAAAGAATATAATCAGTCTGATTTCAGTGTTGAGCATCTGGTGATGTCCATGTGTAGAGTCTTCTCTTGTGTTGTTGGAAGAGGGTGTTTGGTATGACCAGTGCGTTCTCTTGGCAAAATTCTATCAGCCTTTGCCCTGCTTCATTCTGTACTGCAAGGCCAAATTTACCTGTTACTCCAAGTGTTTGTTGACTTCCTACTTTTGCATTCCAGTCCCCTATAATGAAAAGGACATCCTTTTTGGGTATTAGTTCTAGAAGGTCTTATAAGTCTTCATAGAACCATTCAACTTCAGCTTCTTCAGCATTATTAGTCAGGGCATAGACTTGGATTACCCTGATACTGAATGGTTTGCCTTGGAAACGAACAGAGATCATTCTGTTGTTTTTGAGATTGCATCCAAGTACTGCATTCTGAACTCTTTTCTTGACTATGATGGCTACTCCATTTCTTCTAAGGGATTCCTGCCCACAGTAGTAGATATAATGGTCATCTGAGTTAAAGTCACCCATTCCAGTCCATTTTAGTTCGCTGATTCCTAAAATGTCATCGTTCACTCTTGCCATCTCCTGTTTGACCACTTCCAATTTGCCTTGATTCCTGGACTTAACATTCCAGGTTCCTATGCAATATTCTTTTTACAGCATCGGATCTTGCTTCCATCACCAGTCCCATCCACAACTGGGTGTTCTTTTTGCTTTGACTCCATCTCTTCATTCTTTCTGGAGTTATTTCTCCTCTCATCTCCAGTAGGATATTGGGCACCTACTGACCTTGGGAAGTCATCTTTTAGTGTCCTATCTTCTTGCCTTTTCATACTGTTCATGTGGTTCTCAAGGCAGGAATACTGAAGTGATTTGCCATTCCCTTCTTCAGTATAGGTTAATACAGAGTATTAAATAGACTTCCCTGTGACACAGAGTATGTCCTTGTTGATGATCTGTTTTATATATAGTATTCTGTATATCTTTTGTTTTGTTTTTTGTTTTTATTTTTTAGTATTCTGTATATCTTAATCCCAACATCCTAATTTTTTCCTTCCCGCATACCTTTTTCCCCTTTCATAATTCTGTTTGTTTCCTTTGTTGGTGAGTTTGATTCTGTCTTATAAATAAGATCATTTGTACCATTTTTTTTAGATTCCACATTAGTGACATCATATATTTGTTTTTTCTCGAATGGCTGAGTAATATTCCACTGAATATATAATACCAAATATTTTTTATACATTTTTCTGTTGATGGGCATTTGTATTTCTTTTATGTTCTGGGTATTGTAAATGTGCTGCAATTAACATTAGGGTATATGTATCTTTTCAAATTTTGACTTTCTTTGGGATATCCAGGAGTGGTATTGCTGGATCATATGATAGCTGTATTTTTAGTTTTTTAAGGAACTTCCACACTGTTCCCCATGGATACTGCACTAATTTACATTCCCACCCACAGAGTAGGTGGTTCCCCTTTCTCTAGACTGTCTCCAGATTTTTTTTGTTTGTAGGCTTTTTGATGATGGTCATTCTGACAGGCATGAGGTGATACCTCATAGTAGTTTTGATTTTTGCTTTTCTACAATTAGTGATGTTGAGCATCTTTTCATGTGCTTTTCAGCCATCTGTGTGTTTTCTTTGGAAAAATGTCTATTTAGATCTCCTGCCCACTTTTTGATTGAGTTTGATATAGAGCCACAGTTTGTATATTTTGGAGATTAATCATTTCTTGGTTGTATCATTTGCAACTATTTTCTCTCTTTCTGTGGATTGTCTTTTTGTTTGGTTGATGGTTTCCTTTGCTATCCAAGAACTTTTACATTTAATTAAGTCCCATTTGTTTGTTTTTGTGTGAATTTCATTACTCCGTTAGGTGGACCTAAAAAGATATTGCTGCAATTCATGTCAAAATGTGTTCTGCCTATGTTTTCCTATAGGAGTTTTATAGTACCTCACTTTACATTTAGGTCTTTAATCTATTTTGAGTTCATTCATAATAATTCTTGAGGTAATTACTCTGTATTTCTTTTAGAAATGTACTTTATCTAGTGACTCATGCAATGGATAACCTAAATGTACATTATGAGAAGAAACATTGAATAATAGGTTAGCCATATAATAAAATAGTATTCTGTTGGTGAAATTGGTAACAGAGATTTAGTTCTATTGACAAGGAGATGTTTATACTATATTTAATTAAAACAAATTAGAGAATAATATTTTACTGCAGATTTAAAGCTAAGACTATATTAGATTAAGTCTTATTATCTGAGGGAAATAGATGAAAATATTTATAATAATTTGAAATGCTATACTGTGTGTGTACCTATAAACAGAAATACTTGAAATATTGGAATATGCATCAAGGTTTTATTACCTAGTCTTCTGTTTGCTGATTGATTTTTTTTCTCTATGTGGTTCTATGTGTGTATATGTATTTGGTGAGGTATGTCTATAGTAAGCACCTGTAAATTTTATCATAAGGGATAAAACAAACATTGAAGCCATTTCTGTTATGTAATTAAAATTTTTAAAAAGCCATTGGATCTAATGGAATCATGCTTTAGATAAATATGATCAAACTTATACTTTAATGTAGATTTAAATCTATCATTTCATTCAGCCTTAGTAATAATGACTAAAATAAATTTTAAAATCAATGAGAAATTTTGATTCAGAATTGAACTGTTCCTTCTACTTTTATCTCTTCTATTCAGACAAATTTTATCTGTAATATTATAAATCTCAGAGGTTCAGATCGTACAGGTTAATTTTCAATAGCACAGCTGAATATTTTGGGGTTCATCCAAGCTCATCCTTTGGAGACTCATTGAGCACTGGTGTGTGTTGACCTTGTGGTTTGATTTTCTTCCTTCTCAGCAGCATTCAAAGATGGACCCATGCAGGTAGAATACCAAGTTACAGCTTCTAGCTAAGTTTTTAGGTTTTTACATTGCATTTTGTATGCTTACTTTGTTTTTAAATAATGTCACACAAAATATCACACAAAAGCAAGGAATGTGTTTAGAAGATGAATTTGGATAATACAGAAAGTTATAAAGAAAATAAAAAGTATCCATAACCTTGACACCAGATATAAATGTTGTAAATAATTTTACTTCTCTAAAATAACATAGCTTTAATTTTTTTAATCTGTGTTCTTTACTGCTTTGTGATATATTTAACCATGCTACTAAATAAGTATAAAATTAATCATTTTTAAGAACTACTGCTATACTATTTAATTAATCAACTTTCTCTTGTTAGGAAATTACATTGTTGTTATTATCCTATTATTACAAATATCTTTCAGAAGAATAACTTATATGAGACTCTTCAGGAAGTTTTATGGTTTTATGATTATTTTAAAGTTTACATATTTAGAACTAGGATTTCTGGGCCAAATTTTATGAATATTTTAAAAGCTATTACAAAATTATAATAACAATCTACCTGTCTGGGAAATGACATTTTCTGCTTTACACTGGTTAATACCTTTTCTTAGGAAATGTCAGAAAGTACTTTCGGGTGGCTGTGTGTGTGTTTGTGGAATTATCATGAAATTTATCTTTTGCTTTATCTCAATCTTTGACACACAAAGAATAAAATTGTCAATATAGTCTTACCAATGCAACCATGATAATCCAATTCATTTCTCTCTACTTGACTGAATATGAATGCTTTATATTGTAGTAGTTCTGCTTGCATCTTACTTCCCCAACAAATAGTAGTCAAAGAACCCTATCTGTAATCAGTTATGTATTCTCTAGATATTAAATACATTTTAAGCTGGAACGAGAAGGTGGTGCATGGATTGTTCAGCCAAAATGGATTTCAATGAGGAGGACTTTGGGAGTTGATAGCACATGTGGCATCACCTTTTGACCTTTCCCAGATTCTTCCCAGATAACGGTGGCTTGTTAGTTCTGTGTTCCTTACTAGGCCCTCCTGTCATAAAATAACTCACACAAATGGTTACTACAAGGCCTGGCCAGGTTTCTTTTTTTCTTTCCCATTTTATATCAGGGAAAATATCATCAAGAAAGAGAAAAAAAGGAAATATAAATCACTGCTTGATTTTTTAAAGCATTATTTGTATCCTTTTATTTCTATACTAACCTAGTAAGTGTATTGATAGCAATACTAAGTATCAGGTTTCTAAGAAATACATATTTATTTGTTTTCCCATAAATGAACTTAGTTTCCACTTAAACATCATTTTAAAGGGAAATATAAGTTGATCTCGATCAAGCTATGATTTCCATTTACTTTTCCAATGATGTATTTAATCTCAGGGGCTAATATGGTTTCAAAGATTTTCAAAAAATAATGGAGAGGGAGTAAGGACAGCGATGTTTGGTCCTCCACGCTGTCAACTCTCCTTGATGAAGATAGCTATGCTATCTGCATTTCCATCTGGACTTCACTTATTATAATGAAGTCTATAGTCTATAGTCTATAATGGCTATTCTTTTCTCTTGACCACAAGAACTCTTAGTTTTCTCAGTGTCTCTATACTATCATTTCTAATCTGGACAACCCTGGAGAGCTCTCAGATCCATTTGTCTAGGCATCCACACTGTTTACACACATTACTTCTCTTCTCGTCCATGAAGGGAGACTGAGGAGAAATGGTCATTTCCAATTTTATTCTCTTCCCCTTTTATCCAGTTTGGAGTAAAATTTATTTTCTTCCCCTTTTCTCCAGTTTGGGCTTCCCTGATAACTCAGTTGTTAAAGAATCTGCCTGCAATGCAGGAGACTGTGGTTCGATTCCTGGGTCAGGAAGATTCCCTGGAAAATGGATAAGCTACCCACTCCAGTATTCCTGGGTTTCCCTTGTGGCTCAGCTGGTAAAGAATTCCCCTGCAATGTGGGAGACCTGGGTTTGATCCCTGGGTCGGGAAGATCCCCTGAAGAAGAGAACAGGGACCCACTCTAGTATTCTGGCCTGGAGAATTCCATAGACTCTATAGTCTATGGGGTTGCAAAGAGCTGGACACGACTGTGTGGCTTTCACTTTCTCTAGTTCAGGGAAAATTTGCTTACCTCTAGAGCAGCAAAAACTAGCTCTGGATAGTTTTCAAATCTTTTGTCTTAGGTCTACTCCACAGTTTTTGAAACTGTGTAGTTTTTGAAATTAAGTAATAGGATTCTTTTAATCTCTATGCTTTGCTTTGTCATCTTTTCTTCTGGAGAATCCTGATTGTTACTTGAATGACAGTGGGGAGAAGGGCAGAAGAAATTGCTCATAGAAATTCTGAATATAAAAATAATCACATACAATAAAAGTGATTTTTTTTTCATTCTACATATTTTTTGACAACATATCTTTCATCTCTATTTCTCAGTGAGCTCAGTTCTCAGCATAAAGCCTTTGGGCAACATTTCAGTTACCTTGTAATTCCAGAAAAGGAGATAATTCCAGAAATTAACTGTTCAGCTCATGATAAACATTAAATAAGATGATGCTTAAAATTAGAATTTCAAGTTTCAAGCACAGAACTAAAGCTGTTAATGTCAGCTACTGTTATTAGCTAATATTTTGGAAGCTATTTCCCATCTCAATTCTTTATAATTTTTTGCATACTTAATCTTGCTAATTACTTCAAGGGTTCAATAATGCTAGTTGGATGGACAGATGAATGAATGAATGAATTACCATTATATTTTAATATTATCATTACACTCTACTAATTTTATATCCAAGATATTTTGCAATTTCTTTTTTAAATATTTAAAGCCTTATACTTGTGAATCATTATCATTTACTCACAAATGTGCCTTTTGACATAGGAGGAAATTGTAATTGAGTCCATTTTGCCTATGGTAAAACTTAGGAGATGCAGGTTCAATACTTCTGTCATGAAGACTCCTTGGTGGAAGAGATGGCAACCCACTCCAGTATTCTTGCCTGGGAAATCTCATGAATAGAGGAGCCTGGCATACTGCAGTCCATGGGGTCGCAAAGAGTTGGACACAACTGAGAAGTTGAGCACACACATGCAAAACTCATATTCTCAAAAAACAAAAAAACTCATAGGTCTCCTTTTCTGAAGGACAATTAATGATGAATAGGAAAATGTTACATGCCAAAGAGTGTGTTCTAAAAGGCAGAATTTTTAAATCTGAAAATAATTCTCAGGCAACATTTCAAAGTGAAAAACAATTGACTTTGACACTGCAGACCTGACTTTTGCAGCCCTTAAAATGATTCAACAACTGATATTTGACCTAGCTATCTTTGTATGATTTATCTTTACTATTGCCATGGATAAGAATATTTACTATGAAAAAAGGAATCCTCAAGTAATTATGTCTATTTAACTTTTAAGGAAAACTTTGTTATGGTATTGTACTTATTTTAATATATTTACTTGTTTTCTAATTTGCCTTATTCAAGTAATTTTTAAGAACAACTCCTTCAAAATAATACATGATGA
The DNA here is from genome assembly GCF_023699985.2 of Odocoileus virginianus. Lineage (NCBI taxonomy): Eukaryota > Metazoa > Chordata > Mammalia > Artiodactyla > Cervidae > Odocoileus > Odocoileus virginianus. The sequence goes on along the minus strand of NC_069675.1, from coordinate 32,325,660 downwards.
TAAATGTAGCATGACTGAAATATCTGATACAAAGTATGGAGAAAGAAGCAGTAGATTGAGTACTAATTCTACTATCAAACGGCTGTTTAAATGTTTGAAAATCATCACTTTAACTAACAGAACCTCTGTTTTTATACTTTTAAATGACTGAACTAATTAGTATAATCTTAATTCCAGCTAATAGAAAAGATCACTGAAATTAGATTAAACAAATGTATGTAATTTAGTTGTTCACGTACCTGTATGTTTCAGACTTTGCATAGAGCTTCAGATGAGGCTTTTTAAACAGTTAAACAATGGCATGTAGCAGTAGTTTTCTTGCCTTTTTTATGAAAGTAAGGGTAAAACTGATACCCTTACTTCCAGAAAAGTGATTTTTATCTGTTTGGGTGTCCTCATAGACTCATAGTGGCAAAATGAGTTTTAGACACTCATCTTCTCATTCTGTATTCTTAATAATCTTTTTTGCCTACCTGTGGTGTATGACCACAAGTACTTTGAAAGCAAGTTCCAGAAGTTGGTGATGGACAGGGAAGCTTGGCATGCTGCAGAGCATGAGGTCACCAAAGAGTTGGACACGACTGAGTGACTGAACTGAACAAGTACTTTGACATTGCTTCCACTGAAAAATGAGATTTATGTCTTTTTTCCTTAAATCAGTAGTAGAAGCTCTGTGGCTCCTTTGACCAATAGAATTGTACAAGTGATACTGACCCAAATTCTGGTCCCAGTCAAGAAAATACTGGCAGTTTCCATTTCTTACCACTTTTAATACTCACTGTTAGATCCAGCTGCCATACTATAAGTAAGCCCAGCTAGCAAAAGGTCCACATGAAGAGGACTTGAGGGCTGCTGACAACCTTGACTGAGCTACCGGACAATGCCCAGCAACAACTTTGCCACAAAATTGGAAAATTATTTTGGAAGTGGATACTTCAGCCTTAATTGATATGTTCCAGCTACTGTTGTATGGAAAAATTAAAGCCATCCCTTATGAACTTTACCTACTTGCAGATCTGTGACCAAAATAAATTATTGCTGTTTATCTAAACACCACTGGGTTTTGGACAGTTTTGTGTTACAGCAATTCACCAAAACACCACTCTGTCAATAACATAAACTTCAATATTTTTTTCCTAATTGTATATGCTTCCTCCTGATGTATGATGCAGTAACTTCCCTGAGTGGTGTTAGAATAGCATTTTAATTGTCAGCTTCAACATTTATTGATATAATGTTTGATAATATTAGCTTAGTTATTTTCATTGGAAGAAACCAAGATATTTATTTTTATGTTCACTATGTTTGCTTCAAAATGACTTTTGTACCTTGTACTTGCATCTATTGTTCAAATGTATAGAATAATACATGATAATAATTGAATGATTTTTACACATGTAATTCAGGTTGCCTCTAGAATATGTGGGACCCTGGACAAAACTTTCTGTGGCAGTCTTATCTACATAGACAGTTAGAGCACCTAAACTAATATCTTTAGCACCATACTGTTGACACAGTCTTGCATGATATTTTGAAGAGATATTTTGCTGCAAAGTTTAATCTGGCTTCAAGGCCCTAGGACAACCTCAAAGGCATGAGTCTTCAAGTTTCTAGGAGTATTTGACCAATTCACACATAAGGGAAGGATTGAAGAGCTCTCCAAGACCCACATGGACCCCAGGTGACATCTGGGAAATACTATCCAGATAACACCAACAGCCTATTCTATCCCAGACACCAGAGGGGAGCTTAGAAAATTTCAAGGAAGGTATTCTAAAACATGGAGTCCCAGGGGCATAGGATCTCAGGCAGGGGCCCACTAGCCATGTCTCAGAGCAGAACATATATTCTTCTTTTGAAAGACTGTATGGAAGTATGGATTTTGCATTTTCTTTCATTTTATGTAGCTTTCTATTTTGTCAAATCATTGAAGAACTACCTGGTTTTGGTAGTGTCATGTCTTGTAAATCCTGATTGATCTGTCATTTTTAAAAATATCTTAAGGGAAGCTATTTTATTCACCTATGTAAAATATGGGCTTTTGAATGTAATTCACTTTACTTAAAGTAAAATAGCATATATACAAAAGTGTTAGATAAGAAGCAACCATAAAAAAAGATCTGAAAGCTTCTGTAATATTACCTTATTACAACACATAACAATAATGCTTGTTATTTTGCAACAAACCAATATTTCACCCAAGAACATGCAGTCACAGATGTATATTAACCTTGCCTGGCATCAACTGAGCCTGGAACTAAAGAATGGAGCACTGTCCCTGTTTATGCAAGTTGGAAATAGATGTATGTTCAAATGTAAGATTAAAAAAATCATTTGAGAGCCATAAAATTTTAACCATTGACTATGCATGTACAAGCCATTTAAAAGTGTGATCAGGGACAGCAAAGCATATTTATTTCAAAGATTATGTTAACATGAGTAAACTTTCTGGTACAATTAGTGCATTTATATTACTCAGATAGTTAATAATGGTAACTGGGATATATGGAGGACCATGCCTATTAACAGTAAAAATTACATATATATATTTAAAAATTCAAGCTAAATAGCTGCATATTGTCCTATGTACCCCTTTACAATTTTCAAAATTTAATCTGAATTATTCTGCAAAGTATAATATCAGATACTATCAGACTCTAAAAAGACGGCTAACCCCTTGATATGTTGAAGGGCATTAGCATGAAAAACCCACTGATTGTCCAAATCTTTCCACTTGAAGTTCTTGAACAGGGAACACTGACATCTCCACAAAATATCTTTCAGAGAGAAAATTCAACAAACAATAAAAATAGTCTAATGTCCGGAGTTCTAATTTCTTTTCTAAGTTTCATTACAAACATTGATAAAAATGATTCAATTCTGGAAATATTTGTGCCTGAGCAAAATGTTGAATTCAATAGCATTCTGGTTGTGATTTACAACAGCTAATAGGAATTATGCTATTTTGATATTTAAGAGGCTTTTCTCATTTTCTACATCAGGTTCAGTTATAAATGGCTTAATCAGTCAGAAGACATTACTGAATAGATTGCATTAACTGCTTAATAAGAGAAAAAAAGAGGGAAATATCGAAACAAACTAAACTGCTATTTGGAAGGAACTAAGTTCATTCCCTTTCATTTCTTCGTTGATTTGTTGAAATTGTTGATGCAACCTCAGTCGGGCTTTTTGTTCTGTTTTGTTCACCAGTTTGTCTTCACTTTAGGAAATACACATATATATTTTTTAAAGACAGATATAAAGGTTATACACATGTTAGGACAGGGATTCCAGACAACTATGTGAGCTTAGAACTGCAGTTCAGTTCAGTTCAGTCACACAGTCATGTCTGACTCTTTGCAATCCCATGAATTGCAGCCCGCCAGTCTTCCCTGTCCATCAACAATTCCCGGAGCCTACAAAAATTCATGTCCATCGTATTGGTGATGCCATCCAACCATCTTATCCTCTCTCATCCCTTTCTCCTCCCACCTTCAATCTTTCCCAGCATCAGGGTCTTTTCCAGTGAGTTGGTTCTTCACATCAGGTGGCTAAAGGATTGGAGTTTCAGTTTCAGCATCAGTCCTTCCAATGAATAGTCAGAACTGATTTCCTTTAGGATGGACTGGCTGAATCTCACTGCTGTCCAAGGGACTCAAGAGTCTTCTCCAACACCACAGTTCAAAAGCATCAATTCTTCGGCTCTCTGCTTTCTTTATAGTCCAACTCACATCCCTACATGACTACTGGAAAAAGCATAGATTTCACTAGACGGACCTTTGTTGACAAAGTAATGTCTCTGCTTTTTAATATGCTGTCTAGGCTGGTCATAACTTTTTTTCCAAGGAACAAACATCTTTTAATTTCATGGCTGCAGTCACCATCTGCTGTGATTTTGGAGCCTCCAAAAATAAGGTCTCTCACTGTTTCCCCATCTATTTGCCTTGATGTCATGACCTTAGTTTTCTGATTATTGAGTTTTAAGCCAACGTTTTCACTCTCCTCTTTCACTTCATCAAAGGCTCTTTCATCAAAAGTTCTTCTTTGCTTTCTGCCATAAGGGTGGTATCATCTGCATATCTGACGATACCAATATTTCTACTGACAATCTTGATTCCAGCTTGTGATTCATCTAGCCCAGCATTTCGCATGATGTTCTCTGCATATAAGTTAAATAAGCAGGGTGACAATATACAGCCTTGACATACTCCTTTTTCGATTTGAAACCCGTATGTTGTTTCATGTCCAGTTCTAACTGTTGCTTCTTGACCTGCATACAGATTTCTCAGGAGGCAGGTCAGGTGGTCTGGTATTCCCATCACTTGAGGAATTTTCCAGAGTTTGTTGTGATCCACACAGTCAAAGGCTTTGGCATAGTCAATAAAGCAGAAGTAGATGTTTTACTGGAACTCTCTTGCTTTTTCAATGATCCAGCAAATGTTGGTAATTTGATCTCTGGTTCCTCTGCCTTTTTGAAATCCAACTTGAACATCTGGAAGTTCACAGTTCACATACCGTTGAAGCCTGGCTTGGAGAATTTTGAGCATTACTTTGCTAGCATGTGAGATGAGTACAATTGTGCAGTAGTTTGAGCATTCTTTGGCATTGTCTTTCTTTGGGATTGGATTGAAAACTGACCTTTTCCAGTCCTGTACCACTGCTGAGTTTTCCAGATTTGCTGGCATATTGAGTATAGCACTTTCACAGCATCATCTTTCAGGATTTGAAGTAGCTCAACTGGAATTCCATGACCTCCACAAACTTTGTTCATAGTGATGCTTCCTAAGGTCCACTTGACTTCACATTCCAGGATGTCTGGCTCTAGGTGAGTGATCACACCATTGTGCTCATCTGGGTCGTGAAGAGCTTTTTTGTATAGTTCTTCTTTGTATTCTTGCCACCTCTTAATACCCTCTGCTTCTGTTAGGTCCATACCATTTCTGTCCTTTATTGAGCCCATCTGTGCATGAAATGTTCCCTTGGTATCCCTAATTTTCTTGAAGAGATCTCTAGTCATTCTCATTCTATTGTTTTTCTCTGTTTCTTTGCATTGATCACTGAAGAAGCCTTTCTTATCTCTCCTTGCACTCTTTGGAACTTTACATTCAAATAGGTATATCTTTCCTTTTCTCCTTTGCTTTTTGCTTCTCTTCTTCTTATAGCTATGAAGGCCTCCCTCCTCAGACAACCATTTTCCCTTTTTGCATTTCTTTTTCTTGGGGATGGTCTTGATCTCTGCCTCCTGTAAAATGTCACAAACCTCTATCCATAGTTCTTCTGGCACTCCGTCTCTCAGATCTAATCCCTTGAGTCTATTTCTCACTCCAGTCTACAATCGTAAGGGATTTGATTTAGGTCATACCTGAATGGTCTAGTGGTTTCCCCTACTTTCTTCAATTTAATTCTGAATTTGGGGTTTAAGTCTGAACTCAGCAATAAGGAGTTCATAAGCTGAGCCACAGTCAGCTCCCATTTTTGTTTTTGCTGACTTTTTAGAGCTTCTCCTTCTTTGGCTGGAAAGGATATAATCATAAGCTTCAAGATGGCAGAGGAATAGGACAGAAAGACCACTTTTTCTGCCACAGATTCATCAGAAGATCATTTGAATGCTGAGAAACTTCCATAAAACAACTTCTGAACACTGGCAGAGAACACCAGGCACCCAGAAAGGCAGCCCGTTCTCTTCAAGAAGAGGTAGGACAAAATATAAAAGACAGGAAAAAAAGATAAAAGAGTTAGGGATGGAGACCTGTCCTGGGAAGGGAGTCCAGAAGCAGGAGAAGTTTCCACATGGTAGGAAACCCTCTCACAGGTGAGTCTGTGGGGAGTTTTGCAATCTCAGAAGGCAATATATCATAACCAGGAGAAAACAAAAAACCTACTGAATACACGCCTATCACAACTGTGGAGAAGAGAAAGACTCTAACCTAACAACGAAAAGTGCAGCCTGGCCTGCTCACAGAACAAAGGACTGAGTGAATACCAAAGGAAAGCTAGGTGAATGTGTATTATCCCCTCCCCACCAGGAGGCACAGAGGCAGGCTTGAAACACCAGAGCTGGAAGGCAAGGGGCTGCTACAATCTCAGCCCCAGAGATGGCATCTTCCACCAAACTGTGTGCTTAGAACTTAGGTCAGGTTAAAACTTCAATGTAAGGGACAGAAAAACAAATACAGTGTATAGTAAGCATAACATTATTTTCTTTGTCTTAACACCAGTCATAAACAGGATGATGCCATATTATGGGGAAAGTGAAAAGTAACCAGTTGATAAATATTAATGAGATAAAAGAAGTGACAATCTGCAAGGATACTTAAGAGTAGACAGAAGAACCATCATCATTCATTTGAAATATTAGTTTTTGCAGGGAGTAACAGTGGAAAAGTGGTTATGATGATTCATCTGTGTTTCCAATTTTAAAACAAAAAAAGGAACATAGAAATCACTGTTCAATTATTTACTCTTTATAAATATGTCTGCAATCCTAAAATGACTTATTGAAAATCACATGGCTTATTTCCAGTAGTGCCAAGCTCACATTCCCAGGTCTTGTGGCTTTTGATGGAACAAGTGTTCTTTGCACCTCTCTTTGCTTCTTCTAAAATGAATACCTTACACCTGAATTATTCTTTTCCTCTCTGAAGTTATTTTAACATTTGTTATTTGAGGCTTACAGATAAAACCATGACCCTCATTTCCCTTAGCTTATTTCTCTAACATTATCTTGCATTACTGTCTCTTTTCACTTTCTCCTTGATCCAAGCTAAATTCTCTCTGGTTTTCCATACTCACAATATAATTTCTCTTATCTCCAGAAAAAGGCCTTTGTATATGTTTCTCCTGCTTGGGATACCACTTTTCTTCCTTTTGTCCCATTATCCTCTTAGATTTTACTGTTCCTTTTGGTATCATAAAGGAGTAGAATGCTTCTCAGTTCAAAATGCTTTGTATTCTGGGGTTATAAAATTCTGGAGTGTGCTCTGCATCTCTTTGCTTGAGTGATTTGGTAGTTGTTGTCATAAACTTACTTTTTCTCTTTACCTTTCTCAAAATATTACTAACAGGAAATCCCTCTAAGAAAATTTAGATCACAATAAACAAGATGATTACAGATTGTGATGTGTACCATGAGTATAATAAAAAAGATAGCAAGCTATAAGGAGCTATGAAGCCACTTTGTATGCATAATCAAGAAAAGAATTACTGAGGGAATAATAGTCAGCTGAGAGCTGACCTCTGAGGAGGATCCAGCTGTGGAAGGGGCTAAAGGAAGAACACTGCAGACCAAGAAGCAACCCATGCACATGTTCCAAGAAGTAAAATGAATGGATACATTAAAATACTGAAGCCTAGTGAGGCTATAGGACACTATATAGGAGAGAGTTAGAAGATAGGTTTGGTGAAGTAGCTAGATATCAAATCACATAGATCATTGTAGGCAGGATAAAGAGTTACCATTTTGTTGTAATCACCAAAAAATGTCAGCATCATATTTTAAACTGCAGAGGACCATCTGTCTTACATTATTTTCTTATTCCAAAGAATAGTTAAGATGGGGGTTTAGCATTTATGGACTTAGATGGAGAGAGTAACAGTAAACTATGTAATACATATCAAGAAATTATGATGATAATTCAGTCTGAAAAAAAATTAAAAAGGTAACTACCAAATCATAAAACTTTGAGATGGGAGAGAATTAGAAAGGGAGATATAAATTTAATATATAATGTCACTTTTTACTTCTAATAACATCTTTATATTTCTTTACATATGAGTATATATCCATACATATGCATCTCTGTGTATATAATAATTGCACTATTCATGTAACTTAAACTATATGAGTAAAGCAATAGAAATATGTCTTTACTGCCTAATTGTTTTCTTATTAACATGAAAAATGACATCAGGCAATTCCCAGTTATCAATTTACACAGCCTATATTCTTTCAACTTGTTGATTCAAAATATATGACATGTTAGAAGTACTGAGTGTAATTATTTTGTGTGGCAGAGGAAATCATTTTAGAATAGAAATTGGATGTGGATAAAGCATCCATCTAAATCAGTCAAACAAGCGTATAGATGGAAGTATTCAGGAAACTCTGGGGAGCATTAAATATTCCTAGTTGTAACTTTACTTTCATTGCCAGAAACTGGTTTTCCATCCATAACCATATTTTCTGAAACTAAGTATTTTTTTTGTTGCTAGCTAACCTAGATAGCATATTAAAAAGCAGAGACATTACTTTGCCAACAAAGGTCCCTCTAGTCAAGGCTATGGTTTTTCCAGTGATCATGTGTGCATGTGAGAGTTGGTCTGTGAAGAAAGCTGAGCGCCGAAAAATTGATGCTTTTGAACTGTGGTGTTGGAGAAGAGCCTTGAGAGTCTCTTGGACTGCAAGGAGATCCAACCAGTCCATCCTAAAGGAGATCAGTCCTGGGTGTTCATTGGAAGGACTGATGCTGAAGCTGAAACTCCAATACTTTTGCCACCTCATGCGAAGAGTTGACTCATTGGGAAAGACCCTGATGCTGAGAGGGATTGGGGGCAAGAGGGGAAGGGGATGGCAGAAGATGAGATGGCTGGATGGCATCACCGACGATGGACATGTGTTTGAGTAAACTGCGGGAGTTGGTGATGGACAGGGAGGCCTGGCATGCTGCGATTCACAGGGTCGCAAAAAGTTGGACACGATTGAGCGACTGAACTAACTAAACTAACTAATCAGAACATCAAAGTCAAAATGCTTAGATGTGTCCAACTCTTTGTGACCCATGAACTATAGCTCACCAGGCTCCTCTCCATGGAATTCTTCAGGCAAAAATACTGGAGTGGGTAACCATACCCTTCTCCCGGAATCTTATTGACCCAAAGATTGAACCCCTGTCTCCCGCATAGCAGTAATTTCAATCATAGCAGGTAATAGTCATTGAAATGCTCATAAGATCATATGTTGTAAAGAAGACAATCATACCTAATTGTCTTCACTTTTGATTGTCTCCTTGTATTATTTATGTACTGGTTTTAGAGAACAGTTTTTTAATATAAAACTATGGAAGGAAAATCCAGTTTCTGCTTAGAGAAATATCAGGGTCATTTGTGTTATTAAGCCACAATGGAGCAAGCCACAAGTTTTGTTTTGATTTTCACTTTAGTGATTTAGGAAGCAAAGGGCCCATTTACAAAGATATATAAGTAAAATAGGAGTTTTGTATATGTATTGATATAACTACCAAAAAACTAAATAAAAGACAACCTTCCATTGCGTCATTTTGTCTCAAATATGTTTTCTTTAGGAATCCTTTGCTAATTTAAATCACTTAAAGTCAGTTCAAGTCAAATCAACAGCAATTAGTGTAGCACTCTGTTCTGCTTTATGAATCTATATATATATAACTTAGACTACATAGTTATAACAAAAGTTATCTTATAACTGTTTTTTTCCCTATTTATTTAGTGTTATAAGATTGCAAGTAAGGAGACTGGTTGGATTCCTGGGTCGGGAAGACCTGCTGGAGAAGGGAAAGGCTCCCCATTCCAGTATTCTTCGGCTTCCCTTGTGGCTCAGCTGGTAAAGAATCCACCCACAATGCGGGAGACCTGGGTTCGATCCCTGGGTTGGGAAGATTCCCTGGAGAAGGGAAAGGCTAACCGCTCCAGTATTCTGGCCTGGAGAATTCCATGGACTGTATAGTCCATGGGGTAGCAAAGAACTGGACTTGACTGAGTGACTTTCTCTTTCATGTTCATCTTGAATCTAAGCTGCTCAAGATTAAGGGCTTTTAATATCCTGTACATCCCACAATGCTTTACATAGTGAAAAGCAGAAATACTCTGCTTGTCCATCACCTTGGGGAGAAAACATTATCTCTCTGTTTGATGTAAAAGTTTACCTTCTAATTTCCCCACAGAGAGGCACAAAAGTGACATTTTCTGATTCTCTTTCTATTATCTATTTAAAGCACTTCAATTTGTATACTCCAGGATCTCTTCAATGAGTCATTCTATCCTATGTCTTTATTGAACACACCTATTAAGCTTTCTTTCTCCCTTCCTATCATTCTCCCCCTCCCTCTTTCTCTTTTCCTTCCACCTTCTCTCCCATTTTTTTAATCTCATAAGCTCCAAAAGTCCTCTTTAAGGGAAAATGGGGGAAAAACACTCTTCATGCTGTATTTTTTTATTCAAACATTCAAATTTTATAGCTGTATGACAGAGTTTTTTTTTTTTAAGTAAGAGATGTTTTCTTTATTCACAGCAAGGTTTGTTTTTTTTTTTGTTTGTTTGTTTTCTATTTACAGATAAACACATACTTGAATGGAAAGATCTCATGAAAAATTGTATGGAAGACTTTAAAAAGTTACACATGCCCGCAACAAAAGAAACGTTAAAATACTAAAGTTCAAATTTTACTTTAAATAATTCAAATTCAGTTTTTTGAATTGTAACATCTAATAGTCAGCATGTTTTCATTCAGTCATTACTTGATGTCTAGTACTATTTTACATACCAACTGGATTTTGAAAGAGCATCATAGAAATGGGCTTTGACCTTGATTAGACCTTAGACTCAATTATTTCATTCCCTCTGATAAAAGATTAAAAAATGATAGTCAAGAAAGTTATGTGACTTTCATCATTTTATTTGGTGCCATCCTACAAGACTTTCAAAATATATATAAGGAGTGGCAATAGATTTTTACATAAAATGCATATATTCTTGTAGTTTCTTGAGTCACATTTGACTCTCTAACCATCCCATGAGCTGTGGCCTGCCAATTTCCTCTTTCCAGGCAAGAATACAGGAGTGGGTTGCCATTACCTTTTCCAAGGGAACTTCTTGACCCAGGGATCAAACCAGGAACTCCTGCATTGGTAGACAGACTCTTTACCACCAAGCCACAGGGAAACCCAAAATACATATGTATAGTAATGCATGATATATAAATATGTAAATGCAAAATGTTCATATACCTTCCAATAGATAATAAAAGCTATCATTTGATATATTTTTTTAATTGTGGTAAGAAGACAACATGAGCTATACCCCCTTAACACTATTTTTAGTGTACTATGCATTATTTTTAATGATAGCACAATGCAGTACTTTAGATCTCTAGAAATTAATCATCTTGTATAACTGAACATTTATACTCCATGAAGAGCACCTCCCCATTTTCTCCTCCTCCTTGATGCCCCTGTAAACCACTATTCTACTTTGTGCTTTTATGTTTTGCTACCTTAGATAACTCATAGAAGTGGAATGATGTGGTATTTGTCCATCTGTTACCAGCTCATTTCACTTAACATAAGATCCTCAGTGTCCATCCATATGGTCACATATGGCAGAATTTCCTTTTTTTTTTTAAAGACTGGCTAATAATCCATTTTACTACATTTTCTTCATCCTTTCATATTGAATGGAATTTTAGGCTGTTTATACCCCTTGACTACTATGGATAGTGCTTCAGAGAGCACAAAAGCGTTAGTTTCTCTTCAAAATTCTGATTTCAATTATTTTGGGTTAGTAACCTGAAAGTGGGATTGCTGGATCATATGGTATTTCTATTTTTAATATTTTTAGGAAAGTCTATACTGTTTCCATGATAGCTAGCAGTTTACATACCTTCCAAAATTGTACAAGGTCCCTTTCTAATCCAAATCTAAGACTTTATTATGTGTTGTCTTCTGACAAAAGTTGTCCATCCTAACAGGTATGAGGTGATATGGTTTTGATTTGCATTTCCCTAATGATTAATGAACATCTAACTCAGTTAGTGATTGAGTATCTTTTCATATACCTGTTGATAATTTGTATGACTTCTTTAAATAAACATCTATTTATTATTTGGCTTATTTTAAAAATCAAGTCACTTATTTACTTCTTTGAGTTGAGGGAATTTTGTATATATTTTAAATATTAACCCCTTTTCAGATACATATTAACACCTTTTCGGGGTTGCAAATATTGTCTCCCATTCCATAGGTTACTTTTTCATCCTATGTTATATGTTTTCTATGTAAGAACTTTTTAGATTGATGCAGTCTTCTCCTGTTTTTGGTTTTGTCACCTGTGCTTTTATTGTCACATCCAAAACATCACTGCAAAAACTGAGCCCTTAAGTCTTCCCTTTATGTTTTCCTCTAGGAGTTTTACAGTTTCAGGTCTTGCATTTAAGTCTAATGCATTTTGATTTGGTTTTTGTGTGTAGTGTATGATAAACATTTCTTTGCATGTGGATATCCAGTTTTCCCAACATTTATTGAGAAAACTATTCTTTCTGCATTGTATGTTTTGGCATTCTTATTTAAGATCCATTGACCAGATATGTATGGATTTATTTCTCACTATTTCATTCCATTGATATATGTCTGTGTTTATTCTAGTACCATAGTATTTTAATTACTATAGCTTTGTACAATCATCCCTCAGTATCTGTGAGGGGATTGGTGCCAGAACCTTTGTAAATACCAAAATCCACAAATAGTCTTTTGTATGAAATGGAATAGTTCAGTCAGTCCTCCTCATCTGCAGTTTTGGCATCCACAGATACTCAGGGCTGATTGTAACATATATTGAAATCAGGATTAATGTATTTTGAAATATCTCTAGCTTTGTTGTTTCTTAAATTGTGTTGTCTATTTAAGGTTTTGTGGTTCTGTATGAATTTTAGATTTTTTTTAGATCTAAAAGTTTTAGATTTTTTGTCATTGGGATTGTGATAATGCTTGCATTGAAGATGTACATTGCTGGGAGTAATGTGGACATCTTAACTATATTACATCTTCCAGTTCATGAAAATAGGATATCTTATCAGTTATTTATGTCTTTTTATAAAATTTCTCTCATCAGTGTTTTGTGTTTTTTGCTGTACAAGTCTTTCATCTCCTTTGTTTATCCCTAAGAATTTTTATGTCAATAATAATTTGATAAAGAAAGACCGGCTCACTCCTTGACCTCTCCAGTTAGATTTAGCAAGACTTTCTTGTCTCTCTTTAAACTATTTCATGTTGGGTAACTTGTGATAAACTTTATGATTTGTTCTTGCTTATGATATATTCCCAACACAGAAAACTATGTGTAAACATAGAAGACTCTAAATAAATGTGTTAAATGAATAGTTAAATAATGAGTGCTTTAGTGCATCAACTTCTCCAGAACCTGCTTGTTAATTTCTTAAACAATTGACAACTACATCAGGCAGTCGTTCTTACCAATTTAGTTTCAATTGAAGTTGTACTACAGAATAATTGATTCACTGCTTCTAGCTCTCTGGAGGACCTATTCTCCAAGTCACAGAAACCTTTCAGAATCCATGATGAACTCTGGCAATAAAAATGATAGTCCATTTAATGATCTTCAAAGCAACGCAATCATTTCTGAACTTATTCCTTTGTATGCAGAGTACCTACTGCATGTAGGCATTATACTATAGATTCCCTTAAAACCACCTGTTTTTTCTTTTAACAATGATAGTTCTTAGGGTGTAAACAAGCTAAAAATACAGTAGTATAATAGTAAATGAATAATAAAACAGTAAAATCATACTAAAAATAGTTTCTTGTTGTTGTTCAGTCTCTAAGTCACGTCCAGCTCTTTGTGACTGCATGGACTGCAGCACGTTAGACTCTTCTGTTCTCCACTACCTACCAGAATTTGTTCAATTTCATGTACTTTGAATCTGTGATGATATCTAATCATCTCATCCTCTTCTGTCCCCTTCTCCTTTTGCCTTCAATCTTTCCCAGCATCAGAGTCTTCCAATGAGTTGGCTTTTCCCATAAAGTGGCCAAAGTATTGGAGCTTCAGTTTCAACATTGATGCTTTCAATGATTATTTAGGGTGATTTTCTATAGGATGGACTGGGTTGATTTCTCAAGTTTTCTGCAGCACCACAATTCAGAAGCATCAGTTCTTTAACACTCAGCTTTCTTTATTAACAAACTCTCACATCTGCACATGACTACAGGAAAAAACATAAATTTGATTATGTGGATCTTTGTCAAAAAAACGATGTCTCTGCTTTTTAACATGCTGTCTAAGTTTGTCATAGCTTTCCTTCTAAGGAGTAAGCATCTTTTAATTTCATGGCTGCAGGCATCTTCCTCAGTGATTTTTGGACCTCAAGAAAATATATTATGTCATTGCTTCCATTTTTCCTTCTATTTGCCTTGAAGTGATGGGGCCGGATACCATGCTCTTAGTTTTTTAAATGTTGAGTTTTAAGACAGCTTTTTCACTCCCCTCTATCACCCTCCTCAAGAAGCTCTTTAATTCATGTTCATTTTCTGCCATTAGAGTGGTATCATATGCATATCTAAGGTTGTTGATATTTCTCTAGGCAGTCTTGACTCCGGCTTGCACTTCACCTGGCCCAGCATTTCTCAGGATGCATCCTGCATGTAAGTTAAATAAGTAGAATGGCAATGTACAGCCTTGTGTTACTCTTCGCCCAGTTTTGAACCGTCAGTGCTTCCAGCTGTTGCTTATCGACTCCCACACAAGATACTCAGGAGAAAGTCAAGTTGTTCTGATACACTCATCTCTCAGAATTTTGCACAGTTTATTGTGATTCATACAGTCAAATGCTTTAGTGTAGTGAATGAAACAGAAGTAGATTTTTTTTTTTTTTTTTTTTGGAATTCCCTTGCTTTCTCTATGATGCAATGAATGTTGTCAATTTGATCTCTGGTTCCTCTGCCTTTTCTAAATCCAGCTTATTCAGTTAGAAGTTCTCGATTCCCATATTGTTGAAGCCCAGTTTCAAGGATTTTGAGCATTACCTTGCTAGCATATGAAATGAGTGCAATTGTGCAATAGGTTGAACTTTCCTTAGCATTGCTCTTCTTTGGGATGGAATTGAAAACTAATCTGATATTTTCCAGTCCTGTGGCCACTGCTGAGTGTTCCAAATTTGCTGACCTATTGAATGCAGTAGTTTAATAGCACGATCTTTTAGTAAAATAGTTCAGCTGGAATTCCATATCCTCCACTATCTTTGTTCTTAGTAATGCTTTCTAAGACCCACAGGACCTCACACTCCAGGATGTACAGCTATAGGTGACTGACCACACCACTGTAATTTTCCAGGTCATTAAGACCTTTTCTGTACAGTTCTTCTATATATTCTCGCCTCCTCTTTTTAACCTCTTCTGTTTCTGTTCAGTTCTTACCATTCCTTAAAAAAAAAAAAAAAAAAATTCTGCCCCAGGAGCAACCAGCAAGGCTACCCTGTCTTTGTAAACAGTCTCCTCCATGGCTGCCTGCGGCCACTCTTCCACACCACCTCAGTCCGTACCATTTCTGCCCTTTATCATGCCCATCCTTGCATGAAGTGTTCACTTAATATCTCCAATTTTGTTGAAGAGATCTCTAGTATTTACCATTCTGTTTTTTTCTTCTATTTTTTAGCAATGTTCATCTAAAAAGACCTTCTTATCTCTGCTTGTTATTCTCTGGAACTCTGGATTCACTTGGGTGTATCTTTCCCTTTCTCTCTTGCCTTTCACTTCTCTTCTTTCCTCAGCTATTTCTAAAGCCTCCAGAGACAGCTATTTTTGCCTCCTTGCATTTCTTTTCCTTTCAGATGTTTTTGGTCACCTTCTGCTATACAGTGCTATGAGCCTTTGTCCATACTTCTTCAGGCACTCTATCAGATCTAAACCTTTGAATATACTTGTCACTTCCATTGTATAATCATAAGAGTTTTGGTTTAGGTTTTATCTAAATGGCCTGGTAGTTTTCCTTACATTCTTCAATTTAAGCCAGAACTTTGCAATAAGGAGCTAATGATCTGAGCCACAGTCAGCTCCAGGTCTTGTTTTGATAACTATATAGAGCTTCTCTATCTTCAGCCACAAAGAATATAATTGAGCTGGTTTTGGTAAGAAATGCAAAAAGACAAAATGGTTGTCTGAGGAGGCCTTACAAATAGCTGTGAAACGAAGAGAAGTGAAAAGCAAAGGAGAAAAGGAAAGATATTCCCATTTGAATGCAGAGTTTCAAAGAATAGCCAGGAGAGATAAGAAAGCCTTCCTCAGCAATTAATGCAAATAAATAGAGGAAAACAACAGAATGGGAAAGATTCGAGATCCCTTCAAGAAAATTAGAGATACCAAGGGAACATTTCATGCAAAAATGGGCTCAATAAAGGACAGAAATGGTATGGACCTAACAGAAGCAGATGTTAAGAAGAGGTGGCAAGAATACATAGAAGAACTGTACAAAAAAAGATCTTCATGACCCAGATAATCACAATGGTGTGATCACTCACCTAGAGCCAGACATCCTGGAATGTGAAGTCAAGTGGACCTTAGGAAGTATCACTACGAACAAAGCTAGTGGAGGTGATGGAATTCCTGTTGAGCTATTTCAAATCCTGAAAGATGATGCTGTGAAAGTGCTGCACTCAATATGCCAGCAAATTTGGAAAACTCAGCAGTGGCACAGGACTGGAAAAGGTCAGTTTTCATTCCAATCCCTAAGAAAGGCAATCCCAAAGAATGCTCAAATTACTGCACAATTGCACTCATCTCACATGCTAATAAAGTAATGCTCAAAATTCTCCAAGCCAGGCTTCAGCAATACATGAACCGAGAACTTCTAGATGTTGAAGCTGGTTTTAGAAAAGGCCAAGGAACCAGAGATCAAATTGGCAGTATCCTCTGGATCATCAAAAAAGCAAGAGACTTCCAGAAAAACATCTATTTCTGCTTTATTGACTACACCAAAGCCTTCGACTGTGTGGATCACAATAAACTGTGGAAAATTCTGAAGGAGATGGGAATACCAGGCCACCTGACCTGCCTCTTCAGAAATCTGTATGCAGGTCAGGAAGCAACAGTTAGAACTGGACGTGGAACAACAGACTGGTTCCAAATAGGAAAAGGAGTACATCAAGACTGTATATTGTCACCCTGTTTATTTACCTTATATGCAGTGTACATCATGAGAAACACTGGACTGGAAGAAGCACAAGCTGGAATCAAGATTGCCGGGAGAAATATCAATAACCTCAGATATGCAGATGACACCACCCTTATGGCAGAAAGTGGAGAGGAACTAAAATCCTCTTGATGAAAGTTTAAGAGGAGAGTGAAAAAGTTGGCTTAAAGCTCAACATTCAGAAAACTAAGATCATGGCATCTGGTCCCATCACCTCATGGGAAATAGATGGGGAGACAGTGGAAACAGTGTCGGACTTTATTTTTTTGTGCTCCAAAATCACTGCAGATGGTGACTGCAGCCATGAAATTAAAAGACGCTTACTCTTTGGAAGGAAAGCTATCACCAACCTAGATATATATTAAAAAGCAGAGACATTACTTTGCCAGCAAAGGTTCGTCTGGTCAAGGCTATGGTTTTTCCAGTGGTCATGTATGGATGTGAGAGTTGGACTATAAAAGAAGCTGAGCACAGAAAAATTGATGCTTTTGAACTGTGGTGTTGGAGAAGACTCTTGAGAGTCCCTTGGACTGCAAGGAGATCCAACCAGTCCATCCTGAGGGAGATAAGTCCTGGGTGTTCATTGGAAGGACTGATGATGAAACTGAAACTCCAATACTTTGGCCACCTCATGCAAAGAGTTGACTCATTGGAAAAGACCCTGATGCTAGGAGGGATTGGGGGCAGGAGGAGAAGGGGTCGACAGAGGAAGAGATGGCTGGATGGCATCACCGACTCAATGGGCATGAGTTTGAGTAACCTCTGGGAGTTTGTGATGGACAGGGAGGTCTGTTGTGCTGTGATTGATGGGGTCGCAAAAAGTCAGACATGACTGAGCAACTGAACTGAACTGATCTGGTAATGTCCATTTGTAGAGTCATCTATTTTGTTCTTGAAAGAGGGTATTTATTATGACTGGTGTGTCTTCTTGATAAAACTCTGTTAGCCTTTTCCTGCTACATTTTGTACTCTAAGGCCTAACTTGCCTGTTATTCTGGATATCCCTTGACTTCCTACTTTTGCATTCCAATCCCGTGTGATGAAAAGTATATCTTTTCTTGGTGTTAGTGAGACAGTCAATTCCTAGGCAGGTTGATAAGAAGTCTGGGGGTCCCCAAGGACAGAAGGGTCTGGGGTTCTTGAGGAGGAAGAAAGGACAAACTTTTTTTCCCTTTACGCTCCTTAGCCTTAATCATATAAAAAGTTTTTATCTTTAAGCCTGGAACTGATGATTACACAACAAACAACTCAGTTTAAACTCTGTACTAAGGATTCTATAACAACAATGTATCCTACTTGAGGACAGTTTCTCCTTCCTGAAAACCTTCTGGCTAATCCTGTTATCTTAAAATGTAAATTATGTGCATGAGTCTAGTAAGTTCTTTACAATTTCCGGACATTCTTTTGATTCATTGTAATAACTAGTTTAAAAGTGTATAACTCCCTTGCTAACACTAGTGAAGGGGGCATTCTTTCTGCCCCCTTCTGATGTCTGTGTCAGAAGCTTTCTCTATCTCTTTTATACTTTAATAAAACTTTGTTACACAAAAGCCCTGAGTGATCAAGCCTTGTCTCTGGCCCCGGATTGAATTCTTCTCCTCTGGAGGCCAAGAATCCTGGCATCTTTTGTGGTTCAGCAACAACTTTTTATTAGCTCTAGAAGGTGTTGTAGGTCTTCATAGAACTGGTCAACTTCAAGTTCTTTGACATCAGTGATTGGAGCATAGACTTGTATTACTCTGATGTTGAGTGGTTTGACTGGAAACAAACCAAGATCATTCTGTAGTTTTTGAGGTTGCACCCTAGTACTGCATTTCAGACTCTTTTGTTGACTCTTGGATACTCCTTTTCTCCTAAGGGATTCTTGCCAGTTGGTATCATGGTCATATGAATTAAATTTGCCCATTCCCATCCATTTTACTTCAATTATTCCTAAGATACCAATGTCCAATCTTGCTATCTCTTGCTTGACCATGTCCAATTTACCTTGATTCCTGGCCCTAACATTCCAGGTTCACAAGAAATATTGTTCTTTACATCATTGGGCTTTATTTTCACTACAGACATATCCACAACTGATTCATTTCTGCTTTGGCCCAGTTGATTTATTCTTTCTGGAGCTATTAGTATCTTCCCTCTGCTCTCCCCATGGTTTATACTTTCTGAAGCTATTAGTATCTGCCCTCTACTCACCTCTGACCTCGGGGACTCGTCTTCTGGTGTCATATTTTTTTTGCCTTTTCATACTGTTCATGGGATTCTCCTGGCAAGAATACTGAAGTAGTTTGCCATTTCCTTCTCCAGTGGACCACCGTTTGTCAGAATTCTTCACTATGACCTGTCCATCTTGACTGGCCCTCCACAGCATGGCTCATGGCATCCTTTAGTTATCCAATCCCCTCGCCAGTGACAAAGCTGTGGTCCGTGAAGGGTAAAATGATTTATACATGCCTGAAAAACTAGGCTTGTACTGCGTGTTTGGTCTCTGTTAATCATATATTCCTTTACAGAAAGATTTCATGAAAAAAAGACCGACAAAATTACCTAGACAGTAGGAATTGGGGCAAAATGTTCATGAATGAATGCAACTTCTGAAAAATCAAATGAGCCTAATCCAGTCGAGGTTTTAAGAGTTTTCCATCTTGGTGGAGGTTTAATTTGTAATCTTTTCACTTCAGTGTCTGTCAAAATTAGCTGTCCATCACAGTGCAACAGTCAGTTTTGCAGAATAGAAATTACTTGCTTGACAATCAGATTCATCTTTCTTTACTCTTTTCTGAGTTCCACTCTAGTGAATGATTCCTCTTTTGCTTAACATCCATGTCATCCAAGTTGTGATTGAGATTTCCAATGGGATTGGTTGTGAATAAAGCAGACAACTGTAGCAGATTACCATCTTAAATAACAATAGAACCCCAGGCTCCCAGATGGTCTGTGTACTTGTGGTAAAAGAGGAATTAGTGTGAACAAAGGAGCATACATTTGGATGGGAAGAAAATAATCTGTCTTTCTTATTAGGCAAACCCTAGATATCAGGCTTATACATACTAACAAACAACCCATCTACTTAAAATACTGTCCTGCTGTCTTAGGAAGAATCAGCAGTCTTCTTTAAAGTAGAGTAATAAGAAAGATTTTATGAGAAAGGAGTATAGGAAAATGCTTTCTCAGAGCAAAAATTTTATAAATTGTTTACTTCTGGTTGACAGTTGACTCAGAAAAGAGATATTATAAAAGATTTACTAAGATACTAATAATAGTAATAATATTGATGGCTAGCATTTTCTGTACATCAAATACATGCTATGTTCTTTATATCAATTAAATCAGTGAACTTGGAATCAGCAAACCAGAATTCCAAGTTGAACTTTTCCTTTTCCTTTTCAATGACATTAGTATTCTCATTCAAGTCCTATAAAAGGTAAACAAAACCTACTCTGTACTTCACTCTCTTTCACTGAGGTTCAAATACATACAACATGTGAAAAATACACAGTGAATGTTAAAGCACATCACCAATAAAAATGAATCATTATTACATTATGTTTCAGCAGTTAGGTGTAAATTTGAAACTGTATGTCTCAAATAGTGTCCTCCAAGCAATCCTTTTTAATACTAGCTATAACAAAAACACTATCAGAGTATTCACTCATTATTTCAAAGCCTTCTTCTTCTGCAATGCTCAGTGTCTCTACTGTAGGCAGTTAGAGTACTCTAAAGATAGGAACTCCCCAGGTCAGGAGGTGCCCACTATGCTACTGGAGATCAGTGGAGAAATAACTCCGGAAAGAATGAAGGGATGAGCCAAAGCAAAAACAATACCCAGTTATGGATGTGACTGGTGATAGAAGCAAGGTCCGATGCTGTAAAGAGAAATATTGCATAGGAACCTGCAATGTTAGGTCCATGAATCAAGGCAAATAGGAAGTGGTCAAATAGAAGATGGCATGAGTGAATGTCAACATTCTAGGAATCAGCAAACTAAAATGGACTGGAATGGGTGACTCTAACTCAAATGACCATTATATCTACTACTGTGGGCAGAAGTCCCTTAGAAGAAATGGAGTAGCCATCATGGTCAACAAAATAGTCTGAAATGCAGTATTTGGATGCAATCTCAAAAATGACAGAATGATCTCTGTTCGCTTCCAAGGCAAACAATTCAATATCATGGTAATCCAAGTCTATGCCCCAACCAGAAATGCTGAGGAAGCTGAAGTTGAACGGTTCTATGAAGACCTACAAGACCTTCTAGAACTAACACCCAAAAAAGATGTCCTTTTCAGTATAGGGGACTGGAATGCAAAAGTAGGAAGTCAAGAAACACCTGGATAAACAGGCAAATTTGACCTTGCAGTACAGAATGAAGCAGGGCAAAGGCTAATAGAGTTTTGACAAGAGAATGCAATGGTCATAGCAACCACCATCTTCCAACAACACAAGAGAAAACTCTACACATGGACATATCCAGATGCTCAACACTGAAATCAGACTGATTATATTCTTTGCAGTCAAAGATGGAGAAGCTCTATACAGTCAGCAAAAACAAGACCAGGAGCTAACTGTGGCTCAGATCATGAACACCTTATTGCCAAATTCAGACTTAAACTGAAGAAAGTAGGGAAAACCACTAGAAAGTTATGACCAACCTAGATATATATTAAAAAACCAGAGACATTGCTTTGCCAACAAAGGTCCACTGGTTTTTCCAGTGGTCATGTATGGATGTGAGAGTTGGACTGTCTGGTTTTTCCAGTGGTCATGTATGGATGTGAGAGTTGAACTGTGATGAAAGCTGAACGCTGAAGTATGGTCCTTTTTAACTATGGTGTTTGAGAAGACTTCTGAGAGTCCCTTGGACTGCAAGGAGATCCAACCAGTCCATCCTAAAGAGATTAGTCCTGGGTGTTCATTGGAAGGACTGATGCTGAAGCTGAAACTCCAATACCTTGGCCACCTCATGTGAAGAGTTGACTTATTGGAAAAGACCCTGATGCTGGGAGGGATTGGGGGTAGGAGGAGAAGGGGACGACAGAGGATGAGATGGCTGGATGGCATCACCAACTCGATGGACATGGGTCTGAGTAGACTCTGGAAGTTGGTGATGGACAGGAAGGCCTGGCATGTTGCGATTCATGGGGTCGCAAAGAGTTGGACACGACTGAGTGACTAACTGACTGACTGACTGAGAGTAGTTTTCACAGAAATAAAGTATAGCTATGTTCAGGGTCAAGTTTATACTTTGTGTATTTTTCTGAAATCTTATATAGCAACACTATTTCTTATAAGTTTATCATTTCCTTATTTTACAATGTTAGAAGAAATACACATTGGGGTCCAAAAGTCTGCTCTATACATCTGTGTCTCTTTTTCTGTCTTGCATATAGGGTTATCATTACCATCCTTCTAAATTCCATTTATATGTGTTAGTATACTGTACTGGTGTTTATCTTTCTGGCTTACTTCACTCTATAATGGGCTCCAGTTTCATCCTTCCCTTTAGAACTGATTCAAATGTATTCTTTTAAATGGCTGAGTAATATTCCATTGTGTATATGTACCACAGTTGTCAAAACATGTATATTATCAAGTGTGAAACAGGTAGCCAGTCCAGGTTGAATGCATGAGACAAGTGCTCGGGGCTGGAGCACTGGGATGAGCCAGAGGGATGGGATGGAATGGAGAGGGAAGTGGGAGTGGGGTTCAGGATGGGGGACACATGTAAATCCATGACTGATTCATGTCAATGTATGGCAAAAACCACTACAATATTGTAAAGTAATTAGCCTCCACCTAATAAAAATAAATGAAAAAAAAAAAGAAAGAAATACACATTGCAGGCAGTATGCTGTCAATGGACTAGTGAAAAATAATCTAAACTTTAGTAATGAAATTATGCTTTATGTTAAACTGTGCAGGGAATTAATAACCAAGTGGAGTTGTAATCAGATATTTGTTACTATCATTTCTCTAAATAGGCTTGCTGAAAAAGAATTCAAATTTTCTTTATCAATATATCTTAGACTCAGATGGTAAATAATCTGCCTGCAATGCAGAAGACCTGAGTTTAATCCCTGAGTTGGGAAGATACCCTGGAGAAGGGAATGGCTACCCACTCCAGTATTCTTGCCTGGAAAATTCCATTGACAGAGGATCCTGGCAGGCTACAGTTCATGGGGACGCAAAAAGTCTGACATGACTGAGCAAATTTCACTTTACTTACTGTCATTTCTCTAAATAAGCTTGCTGGAAAAAATTCAGATTTTCCTTATCAATATCTCTTAGACAACCAAAAATAAAATTTAGCCTGGGAATTATTTTTCCTTCAAATTAAATGCATCTAATCTAATTTTGTATTTGTACCTTTGGAGACATCTCTGTTTTCATCCTCTGGGTATTTGAGACATCTTTTATTGTCCAAAAGTTTTTATTATAGGAAAAAAAGGAAGCTAAAAGAAGTTTCATGACTTTCCACTGTGTTCATTCAAATACTTAGTCATCTTTTTACCACTGTTATATTTTAAAAGGATGATGATATGCTGCTTTCTCAATTTGCCCCACTGTGATAAGCACCAATTAATAAATCAGATGGCCTAATCTCAATGGTCAATTTCCCCTCCAACTTCCTCCAGTACTTTTCTACTAGCTTATCCCAGCACTTAAAAAAAACTCTCCTGCTTTTGGAGTTCAAGCTTTCTCCCCTATTACAACAGTCTTAAAATCTTCCTTGCCAGTGTAACTTATCCAAGGCACTTTTTGTCAATACAATAAACTATTTGAAAGTGTTTAGTGGACATATCTCCGTTGCATCTGCCCAGTCTCTAAATCCCTTCTGCTTGGGGAAATCTCTAGAAAGACAAAATTTTATCTCCCACTGCGAAAACTGAAAAGGATTGGGGGTTGTCTTCTAGGTCCTTGGCAGCTGAAATGTGGGTCTCTGACCCTAACTTACCTTGGGCTAACCCCTATTGGGATTTTGACTAATGGTTTATGCAGTTATGCAGGAGCCAGTCTGGAAATCATTCCAGGAGCAGTGGAGTAAAGGCTGAACTTTGTCAGGAACAGCAGTACCACTAGTAAAACTGTGACCCCTGCTTTCCCCATTCCTCTCAACTGTGCTCCTGAAGGAGGAAGGGACTTCAGCAGTTGTTCTGGGTGCCCAATCTCTCAGTCTCTGCTAACATTTTGCGTTTGATTCTTCAACATTCCACCAACTCTGTGCCATGTCAAGTTCTTTTCAAGTATGTTCAATTCTTTTCCAATTGTCCAGTCTATTCATTTTATATGTCGTAACCAAAGACATAGCTAATAGAGATGACCAAAGCAGTGAGATATGTGACCAAAGTGGATATGTGAGATGCAGCAGATAGGTGATTGGAAAACCCTAATTTTACTTCTCATTCTGCAGTCTCCAGTTGTATATGGAGTGGATCATTTGGTGAGCCCCTTTGTCTCTTAAAACTTCAGGATTTTTTTTTAACCTGAAAAATAATGACAAAGGACAGAATTCCTTCAACCCCTAATGTTCTTAGAAGGAGAATCAGTCACATCATTATAGAAATAGTATTAATAGGAGGTCCAAGGTGGGAGAAGTAATGAAGTGAGTTCAAATGGACAAAAAAATTCCAAACCCAAAATTTTCTAGCATATACTCATATTTTATTAGCTGTTTACTCAATCATGTTTTTGTATATATACAAGAAATTTTGTAAAATAAAAATAAACATTTTTTATAGATGACATTTAGTGAATTATGTTATAGAAATAAAAGCAGAGGCTATAATTTAGGGGAGATGCCCTGGTAGTGGCAATAGAGGCTGCATTCATGGTTCCAATTATTAATCAATCAACTTGTTATTAAGAGCCTGTCACCAGTAAGACATTATGCAATGGGTGAGACCAGAAGATAAGGCCGTGTTCTCCCTCCCTTTAATGAATAAATAAGTGATGGCAAATGCTGCAAGTCAAATTTCTCTCTACCTACCAGTGTATCTCCCTTGTATTCTCTGGGGCTCCAAAGAGAGGGAACCTGACTCTCTTCCTGCCTCCTCCTATGCCTTGATACAAAAATATCAGATGAACACATAGCTGTGTATTTCTGGTGCAGTATATTGATCCAGGGCATGAGTCTGGCATTTACAGACAAAGATTCAAGTCTTGATCTCACAAATTTATGACCTTAAGCCATTTATCTTCATGAAATGTCAGTTTCCTCACTTAACAAAAGAGAAATGCTTGACATGAATACACTGCCATATTTCAAATAGATAACCAACAGGGACCTACTATATAGTACAGGGAGCTCTGCTCAATAACAGCCTATATGGGGAAAATCTGAGAAAGAATGGTTATACCTATATGTATAACTGAGTCACTTTGCTGTACATCTAAAACTAACACATCATTGTTAGTCAACTATGTTGTTGTTGCTGTTGTTGTTTAGTCACTAAGTCATGTCCAACCCTTTTGTGACCCCTACGGACTATAGCCCACCAGGCTCCTCTGTTCATGGGATTTCCCAGGCAGGAATACAGGAGTGGGTTGCTGTCTTCCCGACCCAGGGACTGAACCCATGTCTCCTGCACTGGCAGGTATATTCTTTACCACTGAGCCACCACATAAGCCCATTAATCAGTTATACTCTAATATAAAGCAAAAAGTTTTAAAAAATAAATGATAATTGTATTTAGTGTCTAGGATTGTTGTGCAGATCAAATGGAATAATGCAAATGAAGGACAAAGTGCTTCATATTCAGTGAATGCTCAGTGAATGATTTAATATTATAATTTTTCACTATTTATAAATTTTTAAATCATTCCTATGACTCATTAGGCAACATAGGTTGAGAGTGTCATAAAATTAGAAATAAGCTCCTAAGGGCTTATGGTAAAATTGAAGAACAGCAAATCTTGCTTGAAGGTTGGTAAATATAGATCCTCTGTGGATACAGGTAGCAAGAAGTGGAGGATGAGAGGGAAATTTCTGATCCTGAGATTTATATATATTTTAGAATTCCCTACCCACTCAAGTATGAGCTCAAAGAAGTAGAAATTTTACAACTAAATCAACATACACTGTTACCTAGGAAACCAAGTCACACAGCACATTTAACAGGCATCAGGATTTTTTAAGTCTAAAGTGTGTTTCCCAAACCTAGAAAAAAAGCTGTAGGACTTAGATATATGACTTCTCACGTGTATTTCAAGGAAAAAAATATGAGAACTTATCTTTGCCTTCATATATATATATATATATAGCTACAAAATAGTGGAACTCATTGATTTAACATTAATAAAAGAATCCAAAAAAATTCAAAATTGGCTGTCTTTAAGGTAAGTGAAGCTAAGAACAGGAAAGCTGTAAGAAGACTAAGAAATAACTCTTGCACACCCCTCCCTTCCTTTCTCTCTTTCTCTTCTTCCTTATACATTTCTACTTTAGTTGCACATGTGTTCATTCTCTGTAATGAATTAACTTTATCTCTATTTCCATGTATAAAGCAGCTCCTGCCCACCTGTGCTTATCAAGTTTGCATAACTCAAGTCCAAGCAAACAGCATGGTTGAATTAAAATCTTTCTCACTTCATATTCCCAGAAAAGAGAATCTCAATATAGCTTGGCTTAGAGCAGACATCTCTCCCTGATCAACTATTGCCAGGAAGCAGAACTCTGTAGGATAACCCTAGTTGTGCTATTTTTTTATTTTTCTGGGATGTACCAATAGTGGGAGGTTGGGAGGATATGTTCTCAGAGTAAAAGGTATTATTAGGACATGGCAGGCACCACAAATGATTCTTACTTTTGTAACTTGAGTAGAATAATTGTATTTTTAATCATGTCAGGATATCAGGAAGAAATTCAACAAATGGCCAAATGCCAACAATTTTTGACACATAAAAATTCTAAATTTAGCTGAGAAGATTAAGACAGTTTACAGGCATAACTTATGAGTCTTCACAATTAAAACAATTGTAAGCATTTAAGAGGAAAAAATGATACTTAAAAAAAATTATTAGAAAATACAAAGCTTTCATGATCTCTTGCCCACTTTATCCTTACAATTAGTATAGTTAGTGTGAACCTTCTGCTGATCCAATAATACTTTAAAGTAGAAAATAAGTAATTTAATGTAAATTCTGTACCTATTTTAGGGCTCTGGACATTGAAAATTGAATTATGCTGACTCACAAAAAAAAGCTAGGTGGAAAGTCTTCCTTGGGGATATATGTAAAGAGAAGTTCCCTCAAGTCCATTAAAATCAATTAAAAGTGAAAAGGAATTAGAGTAAATTCATGAAGTATTTACTTTTCATTGTTGCTGTTCAGTTGCTCAGTCACGTCTGACTCTGCAGCCCTATAGACTGCAGCACTCCAGGCTTCCCTTTCCTTTATCATCTCCCAGAGTTTGCTCAAACTCATGTCCATTGAGTTGGTGATACCATCCAACCATGTCATCCTGTTGTCCCCGTCTCCTCTTGACTTCAATCTTTCCCAACATCACGGCCATTTCCAATGAGCCAACTCTTCCCATTAAGTGGCCAAATATTGGAGCTTCAGCTTCAGAATCAGTCCTTCCAGTGATTATTCAAGGTTGATTTCCTTCAGGATTGACTTATCTCCTTGCAATCCAAGGGACTCTCAAGAGTCTTCTCCAGCATCACAGGTCAAAAGCATCAGTTCTTTGACACTCAGCCTTCTTTATGGTCCAACTCTCACATTCATATATGACTACTGGAAAAACCATAACTTTGACTAGACAGACCTTTGTCAGCAAAGTAATGTCTCTGCTATTTAATATGCTGTCTAGGTTGGTCATAGCTTTTCTTACAAGGAGCAAGCATCTTTTAATTTCATGGCTGAAGTCACCATCTGCAGTGATTTTGGAGCCCCCCAAAAAATAAAGTCTGCCACTGTTTCTATTGTTTTCCCATCTTTTGCCATGAAATGATGGAACCAGATACCATAATCTTTATTTTTTGAATGTTGAGTTTTAAGCCAACTTTTTCACTCTCCTCTTTCACCTTCATCAAGGGGCTCTTTAGTTCTTCTTTGCTTTTGGCCATAAGATTGGGGTCATCTGCACATCTGAGGTTGTTGATATGTCTCCTGGCAATCTCTATTCCAGCTTGTGCTTCATCCAGCTTGGCATTTTGCATGATGTACTCTCCATATAAGTTAAGTAAGCAGGAGAACACAGTACAGCCTTGACAGGTTTCTTTTCCAATTTTGAACTAGTTCATTGTTCCATGTCTGGTTCTAACTGTTGCTTCCTGACCTGCATGCAGTTTTTTCAGGAGGGATCATAAAAAAAAAGTAAAAACTCAATTTTAAAGCAAAACTTTTGCTATTCTAAAAAATATGATAATAAGCTTTTACTCAGAAAGACTTTCTTGGGATCAATTCAGTTATAAATTCTAGTATTATACATGTTAAGCATAGTGCATATAAAGTTTGGCAAACATTTGCATTATCTGTCTTATATTTAGTTAGAAGACCAATTAAAATGGAAATAAAATAAACTGTATATCCATATCTCCCTGTGCATATATAGAAGTGAATTTATTTCCCATTCTCAGAAGATATTTAGAGGAAACATTTATGTAAAAAATCAGAAAAGCATTGAAGATTATTTCAAAGAATATTTATATTTCCTTGAAATGATTTCTTAATGGGATTTTCAGAACTCTGTGATGCTGAAGATGATCTAAGGCCTAAGATAGTAATATAATCACAGTGCTACATGCACAGGCATTTGCTTACAAAGCAGGAAGCAGGATGTCTGTTTATCACTATCCCTAGTAGGAGGATAATATGATTTCTGTGAAAGGCCCATTCAAATTACAGCGACTGTGTGTGGTTTCCTTTCATCACTTATTGATTGGTGTTGTAAGACCCTCATTTCTTTATAATGTGTAAAGGAGTACTTGAGAGCAAGAATTGTAGTTAGTATTTTTTCTACTTACACTTGCCAAGTGGATTTAATGGACATTAAAGATTGAATACACTGTAATAACATATTTCCTCATTGTTTAATCATTAATAATACTTGACAGAACTTCATACATGTTTTAATGTCCAGTTTAAAGTATTAATGATGTGAACATTCTATTAAGATCCAGTAGAATCTTAAATAATACTTGACTAATAGCATGGGAAAGCAGTATTTACAAAAGAAAAACTAAATGTTATGCTGTTCTGGCTTTGCATGTGTTTGTGTATGCTCAGTTGCATGGTCATATCAGACTCTTTGCGGCCCAATGGACTCTAGCCTGCCAGACTCCTCTGTCCATGGGATTTTCCAAGTGAGAATACTGGAGTGGTCTGCTATTTCTTCCTCCAGCAGATCTTCTTGACCCAGGGATTGAACCCAGGTGCCCTGCATCTCCTGCATTGGCAGGCAGTTTCTTTACCACTGAGCCACTTTACACCATGTTTATAATTGTCTTGATCTTTGTTAACTTTACAATTTTAATTTAGAATAAATGGGCAGATAGTTCATTTTGAAAAGAAGACAATGCCAAAAGCTATAAAAGTTTTTTCAAATTCCCAGGCAATCATTATTTTACTCTGGTTTTATCTGTAGGAGAGATTTGTACTAAGTCCCAGTGGGGACTTCAACCTCAAATTATCTCTGCTTGGAAGTTCATAAAAAAGTTATCCTGAAGAGACTGTGTAAATAAGCAATTTTGTATCAATGAACATCTCTAAATAGTGCATATTCAGTACTGCAAGAGTATTGTAGACGTGGCACAAAAATAGAACATTTTACCAGTAATGAGTGAAAAATAGTTAAAACATGTATGCATGTGTGTGTGTGCTCCGTTGTGTCCAGCTCTCTGAGACCTCATGGACTGTAGCCCACCAGGCTTCTCTGTTCATGGGATTTTTCAAGGCAAGAATACAGGAACGGGTGCCACTTCCTGCTCCAAGGGATCTTCCTGACCCAGTGACCAAACCTGCATCTCTTGAACTTGCCAGAGGATTCTTCAGCACAGAGCCATCTGGAAAGACCATTTAAAACATATCCCATTTTAAAGATTTTTATGACATGATATGGATAATTACCTGAAAAGTTCCACTGATGATACTCCCGTTGCTTGACTTCAATAGTTTTCAACATGTCAATGAAGATCAAGGTCCGGCTACCTCAGTGGAGCATTTGGGTATCATCTTGGCCAGCTTCAAAGCAACACTGATGTTTCCAAATTTAGATATGATACGTCATGACTTATCATTTTCCGAAATAAAGTGAAACCCATTTTCATATAAAATGCAGATATGCTTAATAGAGACAATAGGATCAAATATTTAAAATAAAATATATTTTAGTTT
Organism: Odocoileus virginianus; assembly: GCF_023699985.2. Lineage (NCBI taxonomy): Eukaryota > Metazoa > Chordata > Mammalia > Artiodactyla > Cervidae > Odocoileus > Odocoileus virginianus. The sequence goes on along the minus strand of NC_069675.1, from coordinate 32,295,381 downwards.
ATATCTCTGTACTCGGTCAGTACAGAGGGAACATCCTTAGGGGAGAATTCATAGTTCACACAAAGTGGTATGTGGTCATGAGGACCAGCCTCCCCACTCAGTGGCCAAGCACAATGGAATCTGACCACGATTCTGGTTAGAATTTAGTCAACTGAGGTTTATGCAATGGTTTGTAACCTGAAGTCAATGAAATCAACTCTTATTTTAATAGAGATTTAAGGAGTTCATAAACTTGAATAAGAATGTTTTTGCATCATAGATTTCTGTATATTACTCATTTACTATGTAAATACTATGTAGTAAACATAATACAGAACAAAGCCATGACAAACCATAGAATTTACTCTATAGGGTTTGAGGATGCTGATATGAGTATTTAAAGAGCTTAACACAATGCTTGTCATGTAGTGAGAATTCTACAAACAGGATCTTTGCTTACGATTTATAATAATAGTAAATCAATCTAGAAACTACTTTTACAGATGCCACATTCAAATATATTTAGGGATCTCCAATAGGCACCATGTTACCCAACATGGATTAAGGAATGAAAATGCCAGTCAGTGCATTAGGAAAGAAAACTGTTTACCTCATAACTTAGGGGAGTATGTCACTATCTTCTCTTAAAAATAGTTACCATCACCACAGAGATAATTCATCTGCAGTTGTATCATGGCTTATTCCACTTGCTGAGACATTCATGTGACTGGATATAAAATCATTCCCAAAGGAAAAAGAAAAAGGTTAAAGTTCGACAGGAGTCATCTGTGGTAGTATGTGCACATAGATTATAACCTGATAAATGATGATAGTTACAGAGAATTTCATATACCACTTTTTATTGTTTTTGTAGGACTAAGTGGTATTTGCCAAGAAATCAACTGGCTTAGTATGAAACCAGCTCTTAGCTGAAATATTATCAAAGACCTTTCTACATAAATTTGAAAAATATTAAACAAAATATCCAGTCTTATTAGTTCTTAACTTCCTTGATCTACACCCCCATTCGGTTGTACTGCCGAGGAAAAAATGATCTGGATTTATTGTCTCCTTGGATACTTGCAAAAAAACTAAGAACACATTTTTCAAAGTAACTGTACTTTTCATTTTTAATATTTAATATGTGAAAATTAGAGTTTAAAAGTATTTCCATTATCTATCAGCAAAATCAATCCATCTATATGAAAACCCATCTGAGTCTTCATATATTTAACAGGCTTTTGATATTAAATAGCAGTGAAGTCATTTCATGTAAACTAGTGCATCTGTAACATATTTTATTAGACATGAAAATTTTTTCCATGGCATATATCAACAATTTAAGAGAATATGAATGGAAACACAATTTTCTGAGGACATGTGTCAATATAATAGTCTTTGGATACCTTTCTTCACTTTTTATGATTTGCATTCGTTGTTCAATTTATTTTTTGTGTCTGCATGATAAATGCCATGCTCACAACTGATCATAAATCATACATATAAAGAAGCCATCCTTAGATAACTTATTTTTTTAAATTTGCATATAAATTGTTCCACAAATATGGCTGCTGCTGGAAAAGTCTTGGATGGAATGTTAATGAGCTTTAAATTTTCTAATAAAGTGATTTAGCTCCCTAGAGTCCTTTAGTGAAACTTATATGTTCACGTGATTACTTTAATACTCCTTCTTTAAAAGGAAAGCACACATTAAACAATTAATTTCCTCTCTTACCACCCAAAGCCCATTTGAAAATGTAGACAGTCAATGAATTTGAAAATGGCAATGGATAATTAGATTTGAGCTTACTATTCCATTGTAACCTTCCCATTTTCCTTTTCATGTTTTAATATTCATGTATATCTCATAAAATAGATAACATATTCTAGGCCTATAAAACTGTTATCTATTATTACACAAAATGAGTCCACTCCAGATTTAATATATAAATAACATTTCCAGTATCTTCTAACATAAAATGCATAGTTGCTAAAGAATTTTATGATAACTCTGATTTAATGAATTATTTTATATTGACTACTGTAATGATTGTGGCTTCCAGGTGGCACTAGTGGTAAAGAACCCATCTGTGAATGCAAGAGACATAGGAGACTAGGGTTCATTCCCTGGGTCAGGACAATCCCCTGGGGGCGGACATGGCAACCCACTCCAGGAATCTCTTGAACTGAGGACACTGGCGGGCTGTGGTTCATGGGTCACAAAGAGTCAGACATGACTGAATAAACCTAGCACCCACAAACTGTAACGATTAAGTTTAAGAAGTTCTTTAACTTCATGAATTTGAAACTTTCCCCTGTCATTACCATCTTTGTGAACATCAATGATATTCCCTAAGCTCTCCATGCTTCAATTTTCTATATCTCTAAACTAGGAGCTGTATTATTACTCATAACATCATATGAGTTTTTGAAAATTAAGTGTGTTATTGTTTGTGAAGAACTTAGAACAGTTCTTGCTCATAGTAAGTGCCTAACAGGTATATGTTAATTAAATAAGTACACTAAGCCTCAATTCAAAGAGCAAGGATCTACAAACTTACAGTGACACATCTAAGGAAGAGGTGTTTCTCTTATTATATAAAAATCTAACTGAAATTTAAAGCAAATTGCTTTAGTTGACAAAATGTACAAGATAACATTTTTTGTTCTTGAGAGTGAGTGAAGGCCTCAAGCTTATGGCAATTTTAGTGCAAAGGATTTGGTTTACCTAAAAGATCTAGTGGTTTTCCCTACTTTCTTCAATTTTAGCCTGAATTTGCAATAAGGAGCTCATGATCTGCGCCACAGTCTGCTCCCAGTCTTGTTTTTGCTGACTGTATAGAGCTTCTCCATCTTTGGCTGCAAAGAATATAATCAGTCTGATTTTGGTATAGACAAACTAGTGATGTCCATGTGTAGGGTCATCTCTAGTGGTGTTGGTAAAGGGAGTTTGCTATGACCAGTGTGTTCTCTTGACAGAACTCTGCTAGCCTTTGCCCTGCTTCATTTTGCACTCCAAGGCCAAACTTGCCTGTTACTCCAATTATCTCTTGACTTCCTACATTTGCATTCCATGTCTCTATGAAAAGGACATTTGTGTGTGTGTGTGTGTGTGTGTGTGTGTGTGTGTGTGTGAGTGTGTGTGTGTGTTAGTTCTAAAAGGTCATGTAGGTCTTCATAGAACAGTCAACTTCAGTTTCTTCAGCTTTAGTGGTTGGGGCTGCTTTCAAATTGTGGTACTGGAGAGGACTCTTGAGAGTCCTTTGGACTGCAAGGAGATCAAACCAGTCAATCCTAAAGGAAATCAACCCTGAATTTTTTTTTTTGGAAGGACTAAAGCTCCAATGCTTTAGCCACCTGATATGAACATTGGACTCATTGGAAAAGACTGATGCTGGGAAAGATTTGAAAGCAAACAGAGAAGGAAGCTACAAAGGATGAGATGTCTAAATAACATCACACTCAATGGATATGAATTTGAGCAAACTCTGGGAGACGATGAAGGACAGGGGAGCCGGGTGTGCTGCAATCCACAGGGTTGCAAAGAGCCGGACGTGATTTAGCAACTGAACAACATTAACAAAGTGTAAAAGATAATCTCTTTTTCTGTACTTCACTTTGAACTAAAGTCAAAATCCCAGTTAGAAGAAGAACTTGAAGCCTTTCTCTTCAAAAGGAAGACCAGGAGCTCACTGTGGCTCAGATCATGAACTCCTTATTACAAAATTCAGACTTTAATAAAGTAATAAAAAGCATTAGACCATTCAGATATGACCTAAGTCAAATCCCTTATGATTATACAGTGGAAGTGAGAATAGATTCAAGGGATTAGATATGATAGACATAGTGTGTGGAGATTCATAACACTGTAAAGGAGGTGGGTGATCAAAATCATTCCCAAGAAAAAAAAATGCAAAAAAGCAAAATGGTTGTCTGAGGAGGCCTTACAAAAAGTTAAGAAAAGAAGAGAAGTGAAAGGCATGGGAGAAAAGGAAAGACATATCCATCGGAATGCAGAATTCCAAAGAATAGCAAAGAGAGATAAGAAAGTCTTCCTAAGTAAGCAATGCAAAGAAATAGAGAAAACTATAGAATGGGAAAGACTAGAGCTCTCTTCAAGAAAACTAGAGATACCAAGGGAACATTTCATGCAAAGATGGGCCCAGTTAAGGACAAAAGTGGTATGGACCTAACAGAAGCAGAAGGTATCAAGAAGAGGTAGCAAGAATACACAGAAACTATGCAAAAAGAGCTCAATGACCCAGATAACCATGATGGTGTGATCACTCACCTAGAGCCAGACATCCTGGAGTCTGAGGTCAAGCGGGCCTTAGGAAGCATCACTGCAAACAAAGCTAGTGGAGGTGATGGAGTTCCAGTTGAATTATTTCAAATCCTAAAAGATGATGATGTTAAAGTGCTGCACTTAAGATGCCAGCAAATTTGGAAAACTCAGCAGGCACCATGAGACTGGAAAAGGTCAGCTTTCATTCCAATCCCACAGAAAGGCAATGCCAAAAATTGTTAAAACTACCATACAATTGCACTCATCTCACATGCTAGCAAAGTAATGCTCCAAATTCTCCAAGCTAGACTTCCATCATATGTGAACTGAGGTGTTCAAGCTGGACTTAGAAAAGGCAGAGGAACCAGAAATCAAATTGCCAACATCCGTTGGATCATAGAAAAAGCCAGAGAATTCTAGAAAACACACACACACACACACACACACACATCTAATTCTGCTGCATAAAGCCTTTGTGTGGATAACAACAAACTATGGAAAATTCTTAAAGAGATGGGTCCATCATACCTGTCTCATGAGAAATCTGTATGTAGGTCAAGAACCAACAGTTAGAACTGGACATGGAACAACAGACTGGTTCCAAATTGGAAAGGAGTACATCAAGGCTGTATATTGTCACCCTGCTTTTTTAACTTATATGTGGAGCCATCATGAAAAACACTGGGCTGGAAAAAGCACAAGCTGGAATCAAGCCTGCCTCACCATTGAGTCGGTGATGCCATCCAACCATCTCATCCTCTGTCATCACCATCTCCTCTCACCTTCAATCTTTCCCAGCATCAGGCTCTTTTCAAACAAGTCAGTTCTTCTCACCAGGTGGTCAAAGTTCTGGAGTTTCAGCTTCAACATCAGTCCTTCCCATGAATATTCAGCACTGATTTCCTTTAGGATGGACTGGTTTTATCTCTTTGCAGTCCAAGGAATTCTCAAGAGTCTTCTCCAACACCACAGTTCAATAGCCTCAATTCTTTGGTGTTCAGCTTTCTTTATAGTCCAACTCTCACCTCCTAATTTGTCCCTCTCCCCCACATTTCCCCTTTGGTAACCAGAAGTTTGTTTTCTAAGTCTGTGAGTCTGTCTGTAAAAAATTCATTTTTATCATTTTTTTTTAAGATTCCACATATAAGTGAGGTCATATGATATTTATCTTTCTCTTTCTTACTTACTAAATTTAGTATGATAACCTAAGTTCATCCATGTTGTTGCAAATGGCATTATTTCATTCTTTTATAGCTGAGTAATGTTCTACTGTATGTATGCATGTATGTGCATGTGTTTGTATATATATACTATATATATTTCACATATACATTATCCATTCCTCCATTGATGGACATTGCTTACATGTCTTGGCTATTGTAAATAGTGCTGCAGTGAACGTTGGGTTGCATATATTTTTCTAATTATGGTTTTCTCCACATATATGCCCACAAGTGGAATTTCAGGATTGTAAGATAGTTCTATTTTTAATATTTTTGGAAAGCCTCCACACTATTCTCCATAGAGACTGTACTAAATAACATTTCCACCAACAGTGTAGGAGGGTTCCCATTTCTCCACAGCCTCTCCAGCATTTACTCCTTGTAGATTTTTTTATGGCAGCATTCTGGCTGGTCTGAGGTAATGCCTCATTGGAGTTTTGATTTGCATTTCTCTGATAATTAGTTATGTTGAGCATCTTTTCATATATTTATTGGCCATCAATATGTCTTCTTTTGAGAAATGTCTGTTTAGATCTCCTACCCATTTTTTAATTGGGTTGTTTGGATTTTGTTTGAAATAAAGCTGCATGGGCTGGTTGTATGTTTTGGAGATTAATCCTTTGTTGGTCATGATATTTGCAAATATACTCTCCCAGTCTGTGGGTTGTATTTGTTTATGGTTTTCTTTGCTGTGCAACAGTTTATAAGTTTAGTTAGGTCCCATTAGTTTTTTGTTTTTTATTTCTATTACTCTAAGAGGTAGATCCACAAAGATATCACTGTGATTTATGTCGAAGGGTGTCCTGCTTGTGTTTGTTTCTAAGACTTTTATAGTCTCTGGTCTTATATTTATATCTTTTATCCATTGTGATTTATTTTTGTGTATGGTGTTAGAGAATATTTTAATTTCATTCTTTTACATATAGCTGTCCAGTTTTCCCAGCACCACTTACTGAAGCTTGTCTTTCATCCACTGTGTATTTTTGCCTCCTTTATCATGCATTAATTTACCATAGCTACATGGGTTTACTTCTGGTTGTGTGCCAGTACTATACTGTTTCAATTACTGTAGCTTTGTAGTGTAGAATATCTCTTTTTTATCCAGCGATTTAGATGCTACTTTTATAAGATGCATATTGTTGTTCCTGTTCAGTTACTCAGTCATGTCCCACTCTTTGCAACCTCATGGACTTCAGCACACCAGGCTTCCCTGTCCTTTACCACCTCCCAGAACTTGCTGAAACTCACATCCATGGAGTCAGTGGTGTCATCCAACCATCTCATCCTCTTTCATCCCTTCTCTGCCTTCATCTTTCCCAGCATAGGGGTCTTTTCTAATGAGTCGGCTCTTCACATCAGGTGGCCAGAAGATTGGAGCTTCAGCTTCAGCATCAATTCCTCCAATGAATATTTAGGTGTGATTATCTTTAGGATTGACTGATTTGATCTCTTTTCAGTACAAGAGACTCTCAAGAGTCTTCTCCAGCACCACAATACAAAAGCATCAATTCTCTGTCACTCAGCCTTCTTCATGGTCTAACTCTCACATCCATACATGACTACTGGGAAAAGCGTAGCTTTGACTATGTGGACCATTGTTGGTGAAGTAATGTCTCTGCTTTTTAATACATTGTCTAGTTTTGTCATAGCTTTTCTTCCAAGGAGCCAATGTCTTTTAATTTCATGGCTGAAGTCACCATCCGCAGTGATTTTGGTGCCCAAGAAAATAAAGTCTGTCACTGTTTCCATTGTTTCCCCAACTATTTGCCATGAATTGATGGGGCTGGATGGGATGATCTTTATTTTTTGAATCTTGAGTTTTAAGCCAGCTTTACATGCTCCTCTTTCACCTTTATGAAGAGGCTCTTTAATAATTCCTCTTTGCTTTCTGCTATAAGGGTGGTGTCATCTGTACATTAGAGGTTGTCGATATTTCTCCAGGCAGTCTTGATTCCAGCTTGTGCTTCATCCAGTCCAGCATTTCACACGGGTGTACTCTGTATATATGCTAAATAAGCAGGGTTACAATATACAGCCTTGACATACTCCTCTCCCAATTTTGAACCAGTCTGTTGTTCCATATCCGGTTCTAACTGGTGCTTTTTGGCTGACCTGCACACAAGTTTCACAGGAAGCAGTTTAGGTGGTCTGGTATTTCTATCTCTTTAAGCATTTTCCACAATTTGTTGTGATCTACATAGTCAAAAGCTTTAGCATAGTCAATGTAGCAAAATTAAATGTTTTTTCTGTAATTGTCTTGTTTTCTATGATCCAACAGATGATGACAATTTGATCTCTGGTTCTTCTGACTTTTCTAAATCCAGCTTGAACATTTGGAAGCTCTAACTTCATGTACTGTTGAAGCCTAGCTTGGAGAATTTTGAGCATTACTTTGCTATCATGTGAAATATACATATAGATTTCCATTTACTTTTGAATATGATTTTAGATACTGGATTTTTTATTGTTTTCCATTATTCTATCTTCTTTTTGTTGTTGTTGTTTTCATTACATAAGCCTCATAATATGTTATAATATCTGAAGTTAGCTTCCTGTCATATTTTTCCAAGTTTTGTCATATATTTCACAATTAATAACTTGTTATTTCCAATAAAATATGAAATAGTAGTAGATATATAAAGCATTTTTGTTTTTTCCTAATTTCACTAAATATATTCACTGTCTCATTAACTTAAAATCTTTCTTTTGACTAGTGTATAAATATATATTATATTTATATGTGATTTTATATTATATACAAAAATATAAATATATACTATTAATGTGTAAGTATATGCTAAAGAACAATATACTGATTTCACATTTTCTGGGCAAATACTACAGATTGCAGTTGCTGAATTGAATGGTAAAAAATATGTTTAGTTTTGTAAGAAATTGCCAAAACTGTCTTCCAAAGTGACTGTACTATTTTTCATTCCCATCAGAAATTAATGAGAGTTTCTATTGCTCTACCAGATATTAACTTTGACTTGTCTTCTCCTCCATTCAATTCTATCACTTTTTGCTTCATACATTTTGTCTATTGCTAGATGTATGCATGTTTATACTTATCATATCTCCCTTGTAGGTTAACCTTTTTATTATCATTTAGTATCCCTCTTTATTTCTATTATTATTTTCTTGTTTAAAGCTCCTTCAGTCCTGTTATGTTAGATACTGCTTTCTTTTTTTCCCCATTCTTTTACTTTCTGGTGTTATTTGCTCTCAGCTTCAAGAATTCCTTTTAGTATTTCTTGTAAGGGAGGTCTATTAGTGAAAAATTCTATCAGCTGTTTGCCTCCACTAATTGCTAGCTGATTGTTCTATTGTTTTTGATAATAATTTATCCCTGAGGAATAAATTACTCCACAGTATAATCAAATTAAATTTGAACTCTGAAGAAGTTGTCTTTGAGACCAATCTTTGATGATGTTCTGAACTCAAAAAGACCCTTTTTATCTGTCTCTTCTTCTGGTTCTCTCCATTAAACTTCTAGCGGCCCTGTGGGTTCACTTGTTTCGCTCTTGGTACTGACAACCTTCTATTAACTGCTTCCTTTCAATGCTTCCATTGTTTTTGACAGTGCTCTTAGCCTTGAACTTTCCCATCTCTTTGAAAATAAAGTCTGTCCCATTAGTGACAGGCTTTATTTTCAAAGAGATGGGAAAGTTAGTAAAGCCATTAACTATGGAGCTCTCTGTTCTTAGGACTTGCCTCTCTCCCTGGGGAGAACTCTAGGTCACTGCATTTAAGATACAAATGGGGCCACCTCTGTTCTATGGTGGGTCACTGAGTCAGGGCAGTAGTCCCTGTTCTTCTCAACTTACTTTCCATTATGAAATTTCTATCCTATAAAACAGGTGAGGGTAGGTAATTGGGGTCCAATATTATCTGTTGTCCTGTTGGAGCAGAACTTCTGTTCTGTGACTGATAGCCAAGCTTGAAAGAAGTAAGTCCCAGACTTCTCAGTTGGTTTTACCTGGAATAGAGCTTCAGCAACTGAAAACTGATGCAATATAGATGAGAATGCTGGTGGTCTGCTTCTTTTGAAGAGAAACTCTAGCCAATGGCTGGGAACTAGGAGAAAAGAGAGGAATGTTTTCTTGGCAGCACTCACCTATAATAGAAAATCTTTCTCTCTAGTTACTTATAGTCTAAATTTATATTCTTCTCATTTTAAATTAAGTAGGTTGAATAACAACTTATCTACTTTAATTAATTCTTATAAAGCACTGACTATTACATACTTTCATTAGTTTTAAAGCTTTTATTCTTACTCATTACTCTCTGCTGTTTTCTTTACCATTTCTTCTATTTTCTTTCAATGTAGTTTTTTATAATATTTTTCATCTGAATTTCAGTATGTTTATTTTCATTAAGTATTTTTATTTATATGACTAATTAAAACTGAGCTTTCCTATATAGTTTTTTTAATATTATCTTACAGATTCTAGAATGTACTGACTTTTATTATCATTTTTTAAATTGCTTTAAAAATTTTAGTGTGCATTTCCCTCTTGACCCAATAATTTATTTTTTCAGTTTAGAAAAGTCTTCTTGTGTTTTGACTTTGTTATTAATGTCTAGTTTTCTTACATGAGAATAAGAGATTGTTAATCTTAGCCTAAATTTATTAAACTTATTGTATTTGCCTTTGCAAACTACTATATGGTCAATTTTCATAAATATCTTATGCATATACTTGAAAATGTGCATTTATTACTATCTGGGTCAGTTTGAATAAATTATTATAATACATACCTTACTTCTTATGTTAGTTTTTTCTTTATCCTCACTTATATTTATCTGTTTACCTGTATTGGATTGGAAACTGTGTGAAAAACTATCCATGCTATGTTTTTCCATTTATTTATTCTTGCATTCTACTTTTGGAAAGAAGGTGCTATGGGATTTTATACGTAGATGCCTCATCCATTAAATTATCCAGATGCTACATTGTGATTTGCTCTGTTCTTGACTTCTATAGTTAGTTATTTTACTCTTTACTTTTTATCCATTTTCAGTGCATTTTCTTATTCCCACAAGTGGGAATCAAAGAGTAAATTTCCCTTTTTGTATTCTTCATGGAATCTATTTTGAGGTATCCTTAAGTAAACGGTAAAATAAATATTTATGTATTATTCAATTTTTGGTTTGATTATACTCAAAATAATTTCCATAGGAGAGCATATGGTATCTGTCTAATAATATCTATGCTTAAAACAAGCTCCAAATATGATTGTAATATTAGATGTCTTATGTTTAAATCACTGAACTGTTTGCTAATACAGCCAACTGGTCAAACCATCCAGATAAACCAAAACAATAAGTTTATTACATCAAAATGCATTGCAAATGTATCACTCAGGGCTCTGAAGCCACAGAAACACTGCCAAATTCATTCAGTACAAAGATTAAAATGAACTTTTGATCTCACTCTTTGAAATATGGGCATTCCACTATAATTACCATCAAAATCATGGTAATAGTCAGATTGACACTTCAAAAGAAATACCTCTAGCTTCTGAAAACACTAGGCAACAAGCACTTTAAACACAGTGTTTAAACAGAATAGATTCTCTCTCTTATTTTTTTAAGTTAGTTTATAAAAAATGACTTATTCTAGGAAACAGAACTGTCTCAGCTTGTAAGCAAAAGATGCAGAGACAAAAAGAAAGTCACCCCACTTTTAGAGATAAAACAAAACAATAGACATGATCGCAACATGTTCTATTGAACATACTATCAGGAAAAAGAAAATCAGACATTGTAAGCAGGAAGGACTGTATATTGATTTGGTGTGTTTGTTTTTATACAGCTAAGTCATTTATGTTAAAGCATCACACCTACATTAGATGATTCACTGGAATCATGTTTACTACATGTCAGTGGTGATTTTATGCGAACTTGCCTTAATTTTTGGGTTTCATTCATGCATGTCATCTATATTAGCAATTAGAATGTCAGAGTGAGCTTATTAAATCCATCATATGTAATGATTTACATTTCTCTGAGTATCTATGATAGAGTACTATCAAGTATTTTTCAAGATCCTACTCACATTTACTTGTAATAGGCACTTTTTTCCTCATAAATTATCTATGTCCAGGATGAATTTTCTTTTCTCATATGTGACTTTTTTGGTAATTTCTTGTTAAATCATCATTATTTGATTTACTGCCATTTTTCAGTCTAACATGTTCTGAACAGAATTAATATCAACAGGTTTTTCCTAATTCATAAGAATATAGCACCCATATCAAATGTGATAAAAGTCTCAGATGTATAGAACAGACTTGTGGACTCTGGGAGAAGGTGAGGGTGGGATGTTTCAAGAGAACAGCATTGAAACATGTATATTATCTAGGGTGAAACAGATCACCAGCCCAGGTTGGGTGCATGAGACAAGTGCTTGGGCCTGGTGCACTGGGAAGACCCAGAGGGATCGGGTGGAGAGGGAGGTGGGAGGGGGGACCGGGATGGGGAATACATGTAAATCCATGGCTAAATCATTTCAATGTATGACAAAAACTACTGTAATGATGTAAAGTAATTAGCCTCCAACTAATAAAAATAAATGGAAAAAAAAAAAGTCAATGGTTCATCAGGTTATGATTATAACAACAGCATGTTAAAAATTTAGAATATAGCCTTTGAGCATTTTAAAATTGATAATATAGCCATAATAGATGGAGTAGAGAACTGTAAGATAGCAGCTAGTTGGAGAACAATTTTGAATCAAAGAATATTGAGGAATAAAAATCATAGTAAAAGTGAACAAATTAGCACAAATGAAGAAATACAGTATATAAATCTTCAACTAATTATTCAATAAACATCAAATGAATTTCTACTATATATGAAATATGTAGTTGAGGATAGTTTTTTCATTATTGCATTCAACATATGTTAGTATCATTATTAGTTTTTAGAAGCTAATATATGCTTAGAATTATGCTAGATATAGGCATTGATGATGCAATAATGAATCAATCCAGGCATAACACTTCATTTACAGAGTTTACAGTCTGGTTGAGGAGATAGTCATTAATAAAACAGTGATATAAATGGATGTAGAAATGAGAACAATGTGAAAAGAGAGGGAGGAGCACATGATGACCACTGTGCATACATTAGGAGCGTCTAGATTAGTTTGTGCAGAAGGAAATGGCAGTCCATTCCAGTATTCTTGCCTGGAGGATTGCATGGACTGAGAAGCCTGGTGGGTTGCTATCTATGAGGTCGCTCATTGTCGGACAAAACTAAAGCGACTTGGCAGCAGCAGATTAGCCTGACTGCAGTAGGAACCAAGAAAGATTTCTCTAAGAAAATTGCAGTAGAGCTGAGATCTTAAATTTGGCAAGATAAAAGCTGAGAGCTGTTTCAGGAGGAAGGAACAACATGTGCAGGGTCCCTCTGCCTAGAGGGCATAATGTTTGAGATACTAAACAAAGGTTCAGCGAGGTCAGTGGACAGTCTAGATTAACAGCAAAGTCAAAAGGGACAGATGAAGCAGGAACCTAAAGTTAAGAATTTTCCACTGTCCAGTGGTATTCTAGAGTTAGTTAGCTTACACTGGCTGTCCATGGCTGATGCTGCACACATTTTTCCACTGTACACTCAGAAATGTCGCATTGCTAGCTAGAAATCAGCCAAGCTAGAAATCAGCCATTATAGAAGTAAACAATAGAAATTTGGCAAATTCTACAGATTGGCCTGGGGGGTGGTGTTATCTCCTAAATTTTCATCCTCAATTATTTTTCAGTCATTTAACAGTATAATACTGCCTCTATCTAACAGTGAAAAACTTGAAATTTTTAAAAGTGGAAGTCGGGCTAAAGATTCAGAACATGATTAAATTTGCATTTTGAAAAAAAAATACTCTGGATGCAGGATGTAGAGTGGATTAGAATGGAAAAGAGAATTCAGAGAAAACCAATATAAAACTATTAGCATTCCAGCACAAAGATATGGTAATTGGACAGGATGATGAGTTAGAATTAGAAGAGAGTTTCAACATTGTCTTATTTTCAGATTAAATCAAGAGCAGTTCCAAATGGTGATAGGTACAAGGAGTGTTGACTTTATGATTTTCAGAGGTGAGTTAGGATACTTTGAAATGAATAGGCTAAGTATGTACAGGATATTATGTGAGTCTTCATGGCAAGGGCTCATATTAAACAGCAAACTGTCAGATGCTTGGATGGAAATAAAGTAAGTTAAATAAGCCCTGAAGTCTTCAATATAAATAGAATCCTAAAGGATAGGAGGTACAATAAGAATAGGAAGTCAAGTAAGTAAATATTATAGACTTCAATGGAAGACGTGCTTAAATTATACTAAACAAGTAGAAGAAAAAACAAGGAAAATGCTGGTTGTCTCAATCGTAAATTGGGAGAAGTGGCCCTAAAGCATCTGGGAAAGAGGTACCATTAAGAAGAAAACTATAAGACAAAAAAATACTCAATTCAGACAAATGTGCACTGGTAGGAAAATATCGAGGGTGTCTCCATGGCAGCCAAGTCCTGGCCAAATTCTCCATTATCCATTGAAGCAAAGCCTTTCAGAATCTGTCCAGTGCTTGGCACATTGAGGGCTGGGAAAAGGGACAGCCATTATTGAAAATTGGCTAGGCGGATATGCAGGTGGAGAGGAGAGAGACAAATGAGCAGCTGAAAACACTAATCAAGTGTTTGTAATGATGCGGTAGCTAAGGCTTAAGAAATACTGTCTTACATTTCCCCAGATGGAGACTCTAAGAATGAAAAGTGATTACTTTTTACTTCCTTTACCATGCCGGGCTTTTATTGCTAGAAGTTCTCTCTATAATATATCTAATCTCCAGTACTCTTATCAATAGGAATTTTAATAGAAACTACCTTCATATTAGACTTGGCAGAGTAAGAGATGGCATTTATCAGTTAGTAGAGTGTGTCCCATCCTTGGTTAGCATTTACTGTGTTAGGATCACAAGTTATATGTCTGGCATTTCCCTGAAACTCAGTATACACATTCCTCAGATTCTGATAAATGAAAACGTTGTTTCCTCAGTTTTTTTGTTGAGTACTAATTTTTAGTTCAGAAAGATTTCATGCAATTTAAGGTGAAATCACAGTGCATTTCACAGTGCACAGATGATTTGAATTTAAAAGTTGTATTTTTAAAGTATGGCTACCAAAAGTCATAAAATACTCAGTTAATATTACATAATGTTATATTTGCCTCAAAAAATTGGACAGAAAAGAAACTGACTATACATAGAATAGAACCATTCTTTCTTTCTAAATATTATGTGTGTATGTATGTATGTGTATGTATGTATATATATACGTGTGTGTGTATATACATATATACATGCATACATATATAGAGATACAATATGAGACCTTGAATTTTTACATTATACTTTGCCAGAAAAATAGAGAAAACAACTCCAGAACATCTACAAGATGATTTATTAACATAAGACTTGTAAACAAATCTTCCTCAGTAGATTACAATAATTTGTTAAAAACTGATGAATGTCTTTCAGGAGAACTGTTTGGTTTTCTGCTTTTGATTTTTTAACTCCCCTTTATTCTCCGATAATTAGATTGTTCAGTTACTAAGGGAACACTCTGAAAGTTGACTACACTTGATTTATCTAAATATCACATTCCAGAGGAAGTGTGTATAAGACTTTGTATCCCTTCACAGACCCAGCCAACACAACACAAAATACCCAATCATAATATAATACTTCTATCACAGTAGGGCCTCTAAAAAAAGTGTGTATGTATGTGTGTGTATGTGTGTGTGTGTATATATATATATATATATATATATATTAAGACTTTCCACAGGAGAAGTATTTTTATTTACAATAAAATAGCTGATTGGGGCTTCCCTGGTAGCTCAGCTGGTAAACAATCCACTTGCAGTGCAGGAGACCCTGGTTCAAAACAGGAAGATCCCCTGGAGAAGAGATAGGCTACCCACGTAAGTATTCTTGGGCTTCCCTGGTGGTTCAGTCAGTAAAGAATCTGCCTGCAATGCAGGAGGCCTGGGTTTGACCCCTGGGTTGGGAAGATCCCCTGAAGGAGGGCATGGCAACCTACTCTAGTATTCTTGCCTGAGGAATCCCCGTGGACAGAGGAGTCTGGCGGGCTACAGTCCATGGATCACAAAGAGTTGGACATAACTGAGTGACTAAGTACAACACACCACCAACAGTTGATTTCAAAGAAGGGATCCTCTTGAATGTTTATTTATTGTATTTAATATATTGAATGTCATTTTTAATAGATTTCTTTAAATATTTTTCCTACAGATATATCTGACAAACACAGATTTTATGCATGTAGGATGGAGACTCTTCAGAAACATGTCCCTGAAGTGTTGAAATATTATTATACAGTTAAATTAGTCATGGTTCATTTTTTTCAGGATGGTCAATGACTAGTTATTTGTAATTTTTTGTTTAATACATTTTCTATTTTTTTGTTATAGGCATTTTTTACTGGCTTGGTAAACTTTATTATATAATAGAATAATTTAAGAAATCAATTAAGATGCCTCTTAAATACATGTTATTTTCTAGAACACATGTGTCTACCATTTGCTTCCCACATCCTTAATTTAAATAATTAAGATCAACCATTATGCTGTTCTTCCTATGTTTTAGTATGGTTTCTAGCCCAAATATGCACAAACCTCTTAATCTTAACATACACTAGTGTTTATCAGCCATTCTTAATCATACTATAATCATACTATACTTTGAGAATATTTTATAGATTCTTGAGCCCTCCCATACATCAATAATTAAGGAGAAGACCTGGCCATCTGCTAAAAAAAAAAAAAAAAAAAAAAAGAATCCCTATTTTTCTAGGTAATGTTTATAACCAAAATAGTTTGGAAATACAACCTTAAAAGATGGTCCAAACCCCAAACTAACATCTTCATCACCTGCTTCCTCCTGTAGTCATATTTTCTTGGCATCTCAAGCCAGTTTATTCCCATATTTCTAGTCTTCTTGGGAATGCAGAAACTCAAACTGGTGCATACAAACAAGGAGAAAAGGCAAGTACCAGCAGGTTATCTGAGGTCCTAACTCATCAGCAGCGGGAGTGGGGTTGGAGTACAACAGGGTCAGATAAAGGGAAAGATTCTCACAGGTCTCCAACAGTTTCATTGCATGAGTCACCTTTCCAACTGATCTTTCTCTTTTCTTGCTCTATACTTTGGTCCAACCTGTGAACCTTCCTTCCTTTCATCTGTTTTTGATCTCTGATTATTTTGTTTTGTTTTGTTTTTTAACATGAATGCTGTGCTGTGTGCTGTGCTTAGTCACTCAGTTGTGCCTCTTTGAGACCCCATGGACTGTGGTCTGCCAGGCTCCTCTTTCCATGGTGATTCTCAAGGGAAGAACACTGGACTGGGCTGCCATGCCCTCCTCCAGGGATCGAAACCCAGGTCTCCTGCATTACAGGTGGATTCTTTACCATCTGAGCCATCAGGGGAGCCCAAGAATACTGGAGTGGGTAGCCTATCCCTTCTCCAGGGTATCTTCCCCACCCAGGAATGGAACTGGAGTCTCCTGCATTGCAGGCGGATTCTTTACCAGCTGAATGGGATAATTGGATTCTGTTTTTTTATTCCATTCTTACCTTGTTTTTTTTTTTTTTTCCATTTATTTTTATTAGTTAGAGGCTAATTACTTTACATCATTACAGTAGTTTTTGTCATAGATTGAAATGAATTAGCCATGGATTTACATGTATTCCTCATCCCGGTCCCCCCCCCACCTCCCTCTCCACCCGATCCCTCTGGGTCTTCCCAGTGCACCAGGCCCAAGCATTTGTCTCATGCACCCAACATGGGCTGGTGATCTGTTTCTGGGATTGGAACACAGGACTCTCAAAATCTCCCTTTTAAAATGAATATTCCAAGGAGTTTCTGCCAAAATTTTTAAGTTTTCTATTTCTGAACCTAGAGATAGTAACAACATGGATTGACTCAGGCAGGAAAATACACTGATTGATCTAGATGTTCTTCTTGAACAGATTCATTTAATTCTTGCATAGATGCATAGCATCAGCTGTCATGGAATATGTTTGAATTAGTTTGTCACATATTTAAGTAGATACACTTATTTTAATAATGTTAATTTATGAAAATGCGACAGAATAATTTCTATTACTGAAATACCTAAACTGCACAGCTTAATTCTCATTAGTAGCTGGATTTCATACCATTGAAAGATAAATTTTCCTTTAGCAGTTTATGTTTCAAGGGTGACATACTGTCATGTTTATAGCATGGAAATTAAGTGTTCCATAGATACAGTTCTAGCTAGAAAGTACTGCATTTCTTCAAATAAGCACAACTAAAAATATTTTATTTATGGTTGTTTGTTTACGAGAGTTTATGATGGAGAAGAACAGACCTATATGTGATTTTAGAGTGATAAAATGATAAATATACTTATTATAAAGGAACAAATATTGCATTCATTGAAAAATACTTAGGAATTAATATTTTAAGCTCTCCAGACAGATAATTAATACTTAGAATCAAACAGTCCCTTGCTCAGAAACTGTATCTGCTATTTACCAGTTCTTTGCTTTTAGAAAAAATAACAAAAATAACAACCTTTCCAAGCCTGAAACTTAAATAGAATAGAAAGACTTGTCTTGGTCTGTATTAGGTACCATAATGATGATGACTTCTGATAGTCTTATAATTATCCATTTTGTATCTTATATATGCATACATTATTGCTTAAGTTTTATATATTGAAGTATAATATTTAATTTACAAGTGTATATTTTGGTGCTTCATAAGAAGAGAAAATAATTACCTATTTCCTAATAAAGGTAAGAATTAAGGAAGATAAGAATTCAAAATTTATGGTTATTCATTTCATTGTACTCATACCTAATAACCCATGGTTATAATTTATTTTTATTTGAAAACAAGTAACAATTTAATACTTATATTTAAAATAAATTAAGCCAAATCTCTTGTTCTTTTTTACTTTCTCTTAATGCCCCTGTGTAATATTATTTACAGGATATTTTTCCTAGGTTTGGAATGATATTTTTGGAATCAATGGCATAAACTGCCAAACTCAAGAATCTTTCTTATAGGCACATTAAATACAGTAACAATAATCATGTGAATGTTGGTAGACAAAGTTATCTGTCACCATATTTTATAATCCTTAAATGATTATTTTCTTAGAAGCTAGGACTAGGTATAGATACAGAGCTTAACTTTGCATGAGCCCCAATAGTAGATCTCTTGCTGGTGATCAAATGAATGCTTTGCATCTAAGCATCACTACCCACTGCTTTTTATCCCCTTTATAGAAGAGACCCCACTTGAATCCTCTGCATAATATCCTGGCATTTTGGGCTTAGGTCTACCATCTAGCTCCTTAATTTAACCATTTCCAGGAAATAGAGTGCTTCCCCTGCCACCTGGGAAATTTTTCCTTTACTCTTGACATCTATCATTATTGTCTTGCCTGTGAAATTTGCAGTCTCTGGATTCAACTTTCCCTTCATGTATTCTATTGTCAAGTCATGGGATATGTTTTTATGTTGGATAACTATCACCTGGTATATCTATTGCAATGAAGCAACAAAAATGCTGTGCAACATGGATAAGAATTGAATCTCCCTATTGATATTACAAACATTCATCATAGGCCTAATATGTTCCAAGTTATTCTGTGCATAAGGACACAGAATTGAACAATCCCAACAAAGTCTATACTTTCATCGTTCTTACCTCATTTTAATTATTTAGAGATATAAAACAATGAGATAGAGACAGAAGAACCTCCAACTGAGAGTTAGGATACCAAGGTCAAATGTTAGCTTCACTATCCTCCATCTCTTAACTGATGTGGCAAGATTTGATTGCCAATATTCCTGTTTCAGCTAGTTCACCATTTTTAGCATATACAATAGTGCATTTTAAAGTCATTTGAATATTTTATTGCCTTTCAACATTATTTTATAAACATTAGTATAAACAAGAAACATCAAACTGCTGATTCTATGATAATGTATTTGAGAGAAAAATGGAAATCATTAAGTACTTTTAAAGTGGAAAATTTTGTCATTTGTCATCATTCTAATATTTATTGAACAAAAACTGTTTGGATTTGCTTCAAGGTAAAAAGCATGTCAAAACTTAAAACTTTAAATGTATCAGCAATATTTAGTACAGGAATGATTGGAGACATTTTAAAAGCTATGAAATTTATATATATATATATAAACAAAAAATTCACAAGTCTATTGAGCATTCTATTTGAGAAAGAGGTTATATCTAACTCCTTTCTCAGTGGAAGAAACCTGGTGTTTAAATTTCTTTTACCCACAGTCTCTACTGACTCCCCTCCTCAGTCACCTGCAATAGTCTTCATCTGCCAGTTTCTTTTGAAGTCAAGTATTTGTCACATTTGTGTCGAGTAAATGTCACTTTTGACAAGAGGAGAAGTCCAATTTTAGACCCAAAATGCCTTTAGAAATTTTGTCTTGCTGTTTATAGTTTACTTTTGTATAGTGTGCTTGCAAAAATCAATTATGAATTGTGTAATTCTTGGGAGAGAATTTTTGCACTGTAGTTAAAGATTTTATGGTACTTTTAGTTCTATAAGAACATTCCTGACCCTAACCCATAACATATATATATATTCGAAACAAAAATGCACAAGTCCATTGAGCATTCTATTTGAGAAAGAAGTTATATCTAACTCCTTTCTCAGCAGGAGAAAGTGTTTCTCCCTTGCTTTTATACATTTCCTTTTGAACATTTCTTTTGAACTTGTTTGTTTTTACAAACACGAAAATCCTGGCAATACAAGGTAATATAAAAATGTTATTAAAAGTTTAAAGTATTAAACATCAGCTAAATATTTTAAGTAGCTTTACATTAACAACATAAACAAACCAAAAAAAAATTGACCTGATCCAGGCTAGTTAGATGCTATTCTCGACTTGCATAGTATGTCAAACTTTGCATATCTCTCTTGGATAATTAAGAAAACATACTACTCTTTGGGAATGCAAGCAATTCTTTCTCTTTAATATTTCTATAAATTTGATATACTATGTATATGTAGTTCAAATAAGCACAAATCTGATCGTTGTCTGTTTTTATACAGGAGTAAATCTTTTGTTTTCCCATCACTTCAGAGAAATTAACAAGTTGTGATGAAAGAATCTAAATGTTCATTAATTGCAGTTGAGATCAGAGACATGACTTTTCTTTCTGCTCACTTCTGGCTCCAGCCCACTTTCCTCACTGCCACACATATGTACTCACAGGATTGAAGTGATGCTGGGAACCTCTGTCCACAACCCACCTTCAGTCTCCTACCATTGCACATTTCTGTGCTGAGCTCTGAGTTATAAAAAAGGAAATGATATTGGCCTGTAGTTTTCTTTTTGTGTGGCATCCTTGTCTGGTTTTGGTATTAGGGTGATGGTGGCCTCATAGAAAGAGTTTGGAAGTTTGCCTTCTTCATTTTTCTGGAAGAGTTTGAGTAAGATAGGTGTTAGCTCTTCTCTAAATTTTTGGTAGAATTCAGCTGTGAAGTCATCTGGTCCTGGGCTTTTGTTTGCTGGAAGATTTCTGATTACAGTTTTGATTTCCGTGCATGTGATGGGTCTGTTAAGATCTTCTATTTCTTCCTGGTTCAGTTTTGGAAAGTTTTACTTTTCTAAGAATTTATCCATTTCTTCCAAGTTGTCCGTTTTATTGGCATAGAGTTGCTGGTAGTAGTCACTTATTATCCTTTGTATTTCAGAGTTGTCTGTTGTGATCTCTCCATTTTCATTTCTAATTTTGTTGATTTGGTTCTTATCCCTTTGTTTCTTGATGAGTCTAGCTAATGGTTTGTCAATTTTATTTACCTTTTCAAAAAACCAACTTTTAGCTTTGTTGATTTTTGCTATGGTCTCTTTTGTTTGTTTTGCATTTATTTCTGCCCTAATTTTTATGATTTCTTTCCTTCTACTAACCCTGGGTTTCTTCATTTCTTCCTTCTCTAGTTGCTTTAGGTGTAGAGTTAGGTTACAAGTATACCATCTCATGCACCCAACCTGGGCTGGTGATCTGTTTCACCCTAGATAATATACATGTTTCAATGCTGTTCTCTTGAAACATCCCACCCTTGCCTTCTCCCAAGTGCTCGGGCCTGGTGCACTGGGAAGACCCAGAGGGATCGGGTGGAGAGGGAGGTGGGAGGGGGGACCGGGATGGGGAATACATGTAAATCCATGGCTAATTCATTTCAATGTATGACAAAAACTACTGTAATGATGTAAAGTAATTAGCCTCCAACTAATAAAAATAAATGAAAAAAAAAAAAAAAAACAAGTATACTATCAAGGGTGAAACAGATCACCAGCCCAGGTTGGATGCATGAGACAAGTGCTCAGGCCTGGTGCACTGGGAAGACCCAGAGGGATCGGATAGGGAGGGAGGCGGGAGGGGGAATCGGGATGGGGAACACATGTAAATCCATGGCTGATTCATGTCAGTGTATGGCAAAAACCACTACAATATTGTAAAGTAATTAGCCTCCAACTAATAAAAATAAATGAAAAAAATAAAAATAAAAAAGGAAATGGATATGTGGTCTAGAAGCCTTGCTCCACTCTTTGTCCTTGCGTATTTTCTGTCTTGTTGTGCAAAGAGAAAGTCGCACAGATTCTGCAGCTACACTTCATTATGTCTCCCACCTTCCCTCCTTCAGACTGTGTGTGCCTATGTGCTTAGTCCCTCAGTTGTGTCCCAATCTTGGCAACCCCATGGACTGTAGCCCACCAGGCTCCTCTACCCATGGAACTCTCCAGGCAAGGATACTGGAGTGGGTAACCATGGACCTTCCTGACCCAGGGATGGAACCTGGGTCTCCTACACTGCAGGGGGCTTCTTTACTGTCTGAGCCGCCAGCAAAGCCCTCAGGCTGTAAAGGTTGCATGTTGTTTTGATACTAGCCAGCACTCCTCTGCATCATGATAGCTCAGAGGGAGGACAGAAGGTGTCCTTACCCACCCCTCTGCCTGTCGCCTTGTGCTTAAGTTGACTTAATGTTTCAAGATCAAACACACGACTTCAGTTTTCTATGTTTATCAACTCTGTTTATCTTGAGTGGATGTGAGTCTAAGAAGACGTTTCTGTATTCTTCATGAAATGTGGTACATTTCCAAGTATAAGTTGGTAGATAGGTTTTTCTGAATTATATGAATTAAGTAAGGAAAACAGAAAGCCTGCAGCCACAGAGCTTCATTATAGAGACTAAGAACGGTGGCCAAACATCAGCATGCCTCTACTGTTTGTTCCAGGAGATTTTTACACAAGAAGGAAGGGCTATAAACCACTAAACACTTGCTTGCTGATCTCAGGACTACCCCCCAATTCCATCAATCCAAACAATAGATCATCAAGGAAGTTTACTTCCAAGGAGAGTAACTTTTACATCTGGGTGGAATGCTTCTTGGAGCAATAGATAACTCTACTGACCTAACTTGATTGCTTGTGAAACAATTGTTTACTCATAAAAACTTTGTCCTCACTGTGTCCATCAGTCATAAACATTGTGAAAGAATGTTTGGCCAGTGCCAATAAAATCCAACATGGAGAGGCCCAACTTAAACTTTTCCAACTAAAACATTTAAACTTAATGATTATCCACTCTTAATTTCCCCTTGGTAAAGAATATTAACCCTGATAAAGTTAAGTACTTTCTTGCTCCAGTAACAAACTGGACTTGCTTTGGTCAACAATTATTTTGGTTGTTTGGGAGAAGGAAATAAGTGCATTTATTTTCTGGATCTTTTCATTTGGTAGCTGTTGCTGTTTAGTTGCTTGATCATGTCCAAATTCTTTTGTGACCCCATGGACTGTAGCCCACCAGGGTACTCTGTGAGATTTCCCAGGCAAGAATACTGGAGTGAGTAGCCATTTCTTTCTTCAGGGAATCTTCTCTACTCAGGGACTGAATCTGTATTTCCGGTATTGACAGGTAGATTCTTTACCACTGAGCCACCAGGGAAGCCCCATTTGGTAGTTTAAGCAACAATTTTTATTATAAACAACTATTCTTAAACTGATCATAAATAATGACACTCAGATGATTTTTGACATTCTAAATGAATCTAGATCTTCAAGAATACAGAAAAAAACAATGATATCCCTATACAGAAGATCCTACTCTAGGCCAGACCTCTTAGATGGTGTTCTGTGATCATATTTTTACAAAAGCAGATAAATAAAAACTATTGGAATTTAGGTAAGACTTTATAAAAAGTGTTTTCTAAATATTAATGTCTACTCATCCTAGTCAAATAGATTAAATTTAGGCAGAATATAAAAACAAAGCTCTGAAGGCATTAATGGAAATCTTACCAGAAGAAGGAAACTGACCCCTGGGAATCCTTTCCTGACCTAAGATTTTCTTTTTCATGCACAGCTTGTGAACACTGGTTATTCATTCATGAATTAGCATCTTTGGCCAATATGCTTAGCTTTATCTCTATTGGATTTTGAAGATAACTTAACAATCTGATAGTTTATTATTTATTTGTAGCAGCCTGAGGTTGCTGATATTATAAATTCTGATATTATAAAGCAAATGCCATAGTAATATCAATTTCTCCCTTAATATTTCAGTTCTTTGGATATTTTATTTCCTGTACTATCCTGGGGGTTTATTGTTTATTGTTTCCCTGGATAGTAAAGATGCATTTTACTCTGTGTTTATGTGTGTGTGTGTGCACTAATAGTCTGAAATCCTATGCTTTCCAAATCTAAAATATCTATATCAAGGTACCCTTCTGAATGGTAAGAAGACAGTTACTTGTTTGATTTATTTTGTTTTTAAAATTGTCCTTATGTTAGGTAAGCTGTAGTACCATGCTCTGTTCTCTCATTTGGAAAAAGAAGGAAGCTATTTCCTTTTTGTCTTTTTTGAGTAATTTTCCTTGACGAAGAAAATTAAATTATATTTATCTCTCTTTTGTCTTCTCTGGAAAACTAAAATGATCTGAGGGTGGCAACTCAAGCGAAATAGATTATTAACTTTTCTAGATCAACACTGATTTAATTCTTTATAAATTGCTAGAAATATTTGGACTTCTTAATGAATTGTATATTGATCAGTTTACACGAGCAGTATGTTTTGTTGTTTTGCTAGAATAATATTGTGGTCTCAAAGTCTGTTGCTAGGAATTCACAGTTTCTACCATCTGCTTCTGTCTTCTGCATATAAAAACATAATCAAGCCTGGCTGTTTGTGGGTGTGTGTGTGTGTACACACATGCATGCCTATTTCTGTGTTTGTGTGACCGCATGCATTTAATTCTACAGGAGGAGGAAAAGATAAAGTTAAAAGAATCTATTCTATATTACTATAAATCAATATCAAAAATATAGAATGAAAAAGGCTTACAATCATTTTCACATATATTCACTACCATATATTGAATATATTTTGAAGTGGTATTCTAAAAGTAAGCATTTGATATCAGTTCTTTTTCCACTTGTTAACTGTATCTTAAAACTTTATTCCCTACATATAGTAATATGTTTCCTCTAGGATCATCCCTTTAAAAAAATCCAATACTTCTAGGGATGCTTAAAGAGTTTTATTATGTTGCCCTTATAATTATCTATCATCTTATGCTCCAACCTTCTTAGTTCGATTATAGACCACATCCTGCTGTTTTTGTCACTACTCCAACAGATTACCTTTAAATAACTTAATTATTCTCCACCTATGCTCTCTTCTGTATCTCAGGGCTAGAAGCCTAGTAACTCTGTATCCCAGAATTTCTGAGAACAAGGTTTCTAGATTCAGTTTTACCAGTGAAAGGTACTCATGAGAATTCTAGCAAGTAGAAGAAAGGGAGAAGCCTCTGTTGCAAGCAGCAGCAGCAGCAGGCATACGGGCTTTGCAGACCAAAGACAAGCGTTTCCCCAGCACATTCTGATTTCCTGAGTCAGCTTTCTCTGGCCTTCACTCTGCAGCCCTGCTTCCTATTCTCCCATATTTAATGATTTTCTGCATGAACTACTTGAAGCTATTAACTGTTTTTGTTTTTCTGATGGATACTGAATTCTACAAATGTCCCAGAAGAAGCTGATTTTGAAATCTATAATGATTTTATATAAATAATTGACAAATCTTCACCTTGTTTTCTGATGAGTATTCAAAGGCAAAAGGTCAAGGTTATGATATCACAAATGCTGAATTAGGCAACTTTTATTTATTTTTTACCTAATAGGAGTCTAAGGAAAATTCTAATCCTGTATATATCTTTTTCATGTAGAACTTCATCAATATGTTTAAATATTGATTCTTGTTATGGTTTACTGAAACAAAATATGAAGAAAAACTGAAAGCTTAGTGTGGATATCAGGAATATATAGTTCAGTCCATAAATAAATTCCCTGTTTGGATTTATAACTGATGATGCATTAATGAACAGTGCTAATCCTTTCATGTTGCTTTTGCCTAAATACACAAGTGAGTATTAATAGTATAATTGTGCCTAAAGCTTGCTTAGTGCTCATACTAAACATTATTTTGTTCAAATATATTTCCATTTGTATATTAGAAATTGGAAATAGAAGGACTACTTAATGTTTATTAATGCATACCTCCATATGTCACAGGAACCGTGCTTCACATATCTTAAATTGTTATTAATCTAGGGAAAGAACTTATATAACAGTTGCTATCACTCTGATTTTACAAATGGAGACAGATTAAAAGAAATAACTGATTTTCCCTGTGTCAATAAGCTAATTAAAATTAAAACCAGAATTTGAGACAAGATCTGTCTCCTGTGTGACTCACCTCACTTTCACTATAGCCACATGCTCCCTTCCATGGTTTTCTGTGGTATTTTGCCATAGACTTTAGGAAGAATGATTAGCAAATTATTATGTTATTTTTTATATCTAAATGAAAAAAAACATTCAGGCCTCAAATAGAAAGGATTTGATTAATTTTAATTATTTGTATTTTAAATTCAGACAAGAAAGTTATAAGATCCAATCTTTAGTTCCTAAATTCTAACTTTGTCCAAAATAGGATATTTAGTCATGCAGTTATATAATTAAGAATATAAGTAAAGATGCATGTATACTGTGAATCCTGAGATTTCATGGTTGTATAACAAACATGTAGCTGATACCCAAGGATTGAGTAGGCATTGATCATTGTACCAGAAAGAATGCAGTAGATGAGGTACTTCTGCTGGGATTTTCACAGCTTTCTTTGTCCTTCATTTGGGGCTCATTATGCATTAGAAAATGTTCTATACAAAGACTAAGGAAGTAATATTAAAGAATAATAGGTTTTAGAGCCACAACATTTAACCAGGAAGGAGTTCTGGAGAAATCTATGGGATTGGGGTGAATTACTGCTCCTGGATAACAAGAATGCTTTTGAATCACATTCCTTTAATAAGGGGAAGATTCCTAAATTGAGCTAAATGAGGAAAGAACTAAGCAAAGTTTTGGGGGTTTGGGAGTAAATTGTAATATAAACTTCTATAGTGAAAATTATGTGTCCGAACCTTAGGTATTTTAACCAGCCAATTTGTCTGGAATATCACAGGTCCACTTTGGGTTACCTCCTAATCATTTTAAGGTAGATTTTGAAAAACTGTTCCAAAGATCATTTTTAACGGGCAGCTGGTACTTAACAATTGCTATGAAAAACATGGCCCTTATCTGACTGAAAGAAATGTGTAAAGTTCATCAGGAACTACTAAGGACTTCTAATTGGTCTTGATTATGACCTATTTCTTTAGCATCTGCCAGTTGGCTAACCCTGCTGCATCCACTCTAAAGATGGTTTTGAAAATTATACTGATTGCTGACTTCTCGTTTGCTTTCACAATAAGTTAGGCAAATTAGGGAAATCCAAAGAAGGAAGAGAAGCCTGCTAAGACCTCATCTTCATGAAAGATGAATCAATTGTCTGAACTTCTGTCTCAGAGACCAGCTAGAGTCAAAGAGATTCTGCAACAAGTTACATATACAATTAAACTGGTTATTCACAGATAATGTGGAACAATAGCAAATTATTGTATGTTCCTGGCCTGCCTTTTCACTCATTTTTCTTCTCAGGTATACGATAAGTCTGTTTGAGGTAGGCAGATAATATCAGAAAGATTTCTCTGGGACTCTTGGCAAATCACCTTACACTTTTTGGACTCAGTTCCTTTTTCTGTGGGCTGAGAAATTTAAAATCATTAATGTTTAAGTTTCTCTCAGTTATAAAAGTTTGTGGCTTTGATTCTATACATGAAAATGTATATTTCAGTATATGTCTTCCTACTGGAGCTAACTATAAAGACGTGAAAAAAAAAGTTAGGACTGTCTGTTTTCTTGAGTTGTCATAATGCTTTACATGTTCATTTACTTGGAAAGTAGCTTTAATTTGAAATCTACTGAAGCTTGGACTGAGAACCAGAGAACTAACAAACAACTTCCCATTATCCTTTCTCTCTCCTTCTCTCTCTCTCTCTCTCTCTCTCTCTCAGAGACACACACACCCAAGTCTTATATGGTTTCCTCATCCTCACATATTATTCAAAGACCATATATATGCCGCACTAGCCAGATGCACCATCTCTCAAAATATTCTTCATTCCAAAATTCCTTGCTCCATTCTCTGCTCTCAGTCAAAATTCACAAATTTTCTCAAAAACCAAAGGGAAATAGTCCCATTCAATTAATCAGTTACATGAAATGAGTAATAACACTTTAATCTTCTGTATATATTTAATTTTAGAAAGTTTGTTAACCTCAGTGAACATGAAGCAGAGATTGGTGACCATCCTCCTATATAACAAGATACAAATGACAAATACATTGAAATATAATAAAAACCAGAGGGCAAGTCTGGGTGTTTAGGTTAAGATATGGCTTCACCAATATGATTCTACCTCCACCTCACCTTAAGCTCCTTTTCTTTTACAGTTGTAAATCATGGAATTTTTTTTGTCTATTTTTAAATTTTTTTAAAATTTTTTTGTTTTAACTAGGGGCTAATTACTTTACAACATTGTAGTGGGTTTTGCCATACATTGACATGAATAAGCCACAGACACAAATGGGATCCCAATCCAGAATCCCCGTCCCACCTCCCTCCCCATCCCATCCCCCAGGGTCATACCAGTGCACAGCCCTGGACACCCTGTCTCATGCATCAAACCTGGATCTGTGATCTGCTTCACATATGATAATATACACGTATCAATGCTACCCTCTCAAATTATCCAACCCTTGCCTTCTCTCACAGAGTCCAAAAGACTGTTCTTTACATCTGTGTCTCTTTTGCTGTCTCTCATATAGGGTCATTGTTACCATCTTTCAAATTCCATATATATGTGTTACTATACTGTATTGGTGTTTTTCTTTCTGATTTACTTCACTCTGTATAATAGGCTCCAGTTTCATTCACCTCATTAGAACTATTTCAAATACATTCTTTTTAAGGGCTGAGTAATATTCCATCGTGTATATATACCACAGCTTTCTTATCCATTCAACTGCTGATGGACATCTAGGTTGCTTCCATGTCCTGGCCATTGTAAACAGTGCTGTGATGAACATTGGGATACATGTGTCTCTTTCAATTCTGGGTTCCTCAGTATGTATGCCCAGCAGTGGGATTGCTGGGTCATATGGCAGTTCTATTTCCAGTTTTTTAAGCAATCTCCACACTGTTCTCCATAGTGGCTGTACTAGTTTGCATTCCCACCAACAGTGCAAGAGGGTTCCCTTTTCTCCACACCCTCTCCAGCATTTATTGCTTGTAGACTTTTGGATAGCAGCCATTCTGACTGGCATGTAGTGGTACCTCATTGTGGTTTTGATTTGCATTTCTCTTATAATGAGTGATGTTGAGCATCTTTTCATGTGTCTGTTAGCCATCTGTATGTCTTCTTTGGAGAAATGTCTGTTTAGTTCTTTGGCACATTTTTTGATTGGGTCACTTATTTTTCTGGAATTGAGCTGCAGGAGCTGCTTGTGTTTTTTTAGATTAATTCTTTGTCAGTTGCTTCATTTGTTATTATTTTCTCCCATTCTAAAGGCTATCTTTTCACCTTGCTCACAGTTTCCTTCATTGTACAAAAGTTTGTAAGTTTAATTAGGGCCCATTTGTTTATTTTTGCTTTTACTTCTATTACTCTGGGAGGTGGGTCATAGAGGATCCTGCTGTGATTTATGTCAGAGACTGTTTTGCCTGTTTTCCTCTAGGAGTTTTATAGTTTTATAGTTTTCCTCTAGGAGTTTCCTCTATAGTTTTATAGTTTCTGGTCCATTTTGAGTTTATTTTTGTGTATGGTGTTAGAAAGTGTTCTAGTTCCATTCTTTTACATGTGGTTGACCAGGTTACCCCACACCACTTGTTAAAGAGATTGTCTTTTCTCCATTGTATATTCTTGCCTCCTTTGTCAAAGATAAGGTGTCCATAGGTGTGTGGATTTATCTCTGGGCTTTCTATTCTGTTCCATTGATCTATATTTCTGTCTTTGTGCCAGTGCCATACTGTCTTGATGACTGTGGCTTTGTAGTATAGTCTGAAGTCAAGCAGGTTGATTCCTCCAGTTCCATTCTTCTTTCTCAAGATTGCTTTGGCTATTCGAGGTTTTTTTGTATTTCCATACAAGTTGTGAAATTATTTGTTCTAGTTCTCTGAAAAATACCATTGGTAGCTTGATAGAGATTGCATTGAATCTATAGATTGCTTTGGGTAGTAATCTCATTTTCCACTATATCGATTCTTCCAATTCATGAACATGGTATATTTCTCCATCTATTTGTGTCATCTATGATTTTTTTCATCAGTGTTTATAGTTTTCCATATATAGGTCTTTTATTTCTTTAGGTAGATTTATTCCTAAATATTTTATTATTTTCGTTGCAATGGTGAATGGAATTGTTTCCTTAATTTGTTTTTCCATTTTCTCATTGTTAGTGTATAGGAATACAAGGGATTTCTGTGTGTTAATTTTATATCCTGCAACTTTTCTATATTCATTGATTAGCTTTAGTAATTTTCTGGCAGATTCTTTAGGGTTTTATATGTAGAGGATCATGGCATCTGCAAACAATGAGAGTTTTACTTCTTTTCTAATCTGGATTCCTTCTATTTCTTTTTCTTCTGTGATTGCTGTGGCTAAAACTTCCAAAACTATGTTGAATAGAAGTAGTGAGAGTGCGCACCCTTGTCTTGTTCTTGGAGGGTTTTTATCATAAATGGATATTGAATTTTGTCAAAGGCTTTCTCTGCATCTATTGAGATAAGCATATGGTTTTTTCCTTTCAGTTTGTTAATGTGGTGTATCACATTGATTGACTTGTGGATATTAAAGAATCCTTGCATCCCTGAGATAAAGCCCACTTGGTCATGATGTATTATAATCTTTTTAACATGTTGTTGGATTCTGTTTGCTAGAATTTTGTTAAGAAATTTTGCATCTATGTTCATCAGTGATACTGGCCTGTAGTTTTCTTTCGTGTGGCATTTTTGTCTGATTTTGGTATTAGGGTGATGGTGGCCTCACAGAATGAGTTTGGAAGTTTACCTTCCTCTGCAATTTTCTCGAAGAGTTTGAGTAGGATAGGTGTTAGCTCTTCTTTAAATTTTTGGTAGAATTCAAATATGAAGCTGTCTGGTCCTGGGCTTTTGTTTGCTAGAAGATTTATGATTATAGTTTTGATTTCCATGCTTGTGATGGGTCTGTAAGATTTTCTATTTCTTCCTGGTTAGGTCTTGGAAAGTTATACTTTTCTAAGAATTTGTCCCTTTCTTCCAAGTTGTCCATTTTATTGGCATATGGTTGCTGATCATAGTCTCTTATGATCCTTTGTATTTCTGTGTTGTCTGTTGTGATTTCTCAATTTTCATTTCTAATTTTGCTGATTTGATTCTCCTCCCTTTTTTTCTTGATGAGTCTGGCTAACTATTTGTCTATTTTATTTATCTTCTCAAAGAACCAGGTTTTATCTTTGCTGATTTTTGCTATAGTCTCCTTTGTTTCTTTTTTCATTTATTTCTGCCCTAATTTTTATGATTTCTTTCCTTCTACTAACCCTGGGGTACTTCGTGTCTTCCTTTTCTATTTGCTTTAGGTGTAGAGTTAGGTTATTTATTTGACTTTTCTCTTCTTTCTTGAGGTAAGCTTTTATTGCTATGAACCTTCCCCTTAGCACTGCTTTTACTGAGTCCCATAGGTTTGGGGTTATTGTGTTTTCATTTTCATTCATTTCTATGCATATTTTTATTTCTTTTTTTATTTCTTCTGTGATTTGTTGGTTATTCAGAAGCATGATTTTTAGTCTCCCTATGTTTGTATTTTTAAATGTTTTTTTTTTTTTTTTCCTGTAGTTGACATCTAATCTTACTGAACTGTGATCAGAAAAGATGCTTGGAATGATTTCAACTTTTTTGAACTTACAAAGGCTAGATTTATAGCCTAGGATGTGATCTATACTGGAGAAGATTCCGTGTGCACTTGAGAAAAAGTTGAAATTCATTGTTTTGGAGTGAAATGTCCTATAGGTCTCTAATTGGTCCACTGTATCATTTAAAGTTTGTGTTTTCTTGATAATTTTCTATTTAGTTAATCTATACATAGGTGTGAAAGTCTCCCACTATTATTGTGTTACTGTTAAATTCCCCTTTCATACTTGTTAACATTTGCCTTACGTATTGCAGTTCTCTTATGTGGGATGCATATATATTTATAATTGCTATAACTTCTTCTTGGATTGACCCTTTGATCATTAGGTAGTGTCCTTCTTTGTCTCTTTTCATGGCTGTTATTCAAAGTCTATTTTATCTGATATGAGTATTGCTACTCCTGCTTTCTTTTGGTCTCCATTTGCATAAAATATCTTTTTCCAGCCCTTTACTTTCAGTCTGTATGTGTCCCTTGTTTTAAGATGGGTCTCTTGTAGACAGTGTATATAGGGGTCTTGCTTTTGTTTCCATTCAGTCAGTCTTTGTCTTTGGGGGCATTCGCATTTAAGGTGATTATTGATAAGAATGATCCCGTTGCCATTTACTTTATTGTTTTTGGTTTGAGTTTATACACCTTTTCTGTGTTTCCTGTCTAGAGAAGATCTTTTAGCATTTGTTGGAGAGCTGGTTTGATGGTGCTGAAATCTCTCAGCTTTTGCTTGTCTGCAAAGCTTTTGATTTCTCCTTCATATTTGAATGAGATCCTTGCTGGGTACAATATCCTAGTTTGTAGGTTTTTCTCTTTCATCACTTTAAGTATGTCCTGCCATTCCCTTCTGGCCTGAAGGATTTCTATTGAAAGATCAGCTGTTATCCTTTTGGGAATCCCCTTGTGTGTTATTTGTTGTTTTTCTCTTGCTGCTTTTAATATTCATTCTTTGTGTTTGATCTTCGTTAATTTGATTAGTATGTTTCTTGGGGTGTTTCACCTTGGGTTTATCCTGTTAGGGACTCTGGGTTTCTTGGACTTGGGTGGCTATTTCCTTCCCCATTTTAGGGAAGGTTTCAACTATTATCTCTTGAAGTGTTTTCTCATGGCCTTTCTTTTTGTCTTCTTCTTCTGGGACTCCTATGATTTGAATGCTGGGACGTTTGACATTGTCCCAGAAGTATTTGAGGTTGTCCTCATTTCTTTTGATTCTTTTTTCTTTTTTCCTCTCTGCTTCATTTTTTTCCATCATTCTACCTTTCACCTCACTTATCCTATCTTCTGCCTCAGTTATTCTACTGTTGGTTCCATTCAGAGTGTTTTTGATATCAGTTATTGCATTATTCATTATTGCTTGACTCTTTTTTATTTCTTCTAGGTCCTTGTTAAATACTTCTTGCATCTTCTCAATCCTTGTCTCCAGACTGTTTTTCTGTAACTCCATTTTGTTTTCAAGATTTTGGATCATTTTTACTATCATTATTCCAAATTTTTTTTCAGTAGACTGCCTGTCTCCTCCTCTTTTGTTTGGTTTGGTGGGCATTTATTATGTTCCTTTACCTGCTGAATATTTCTCTGCCTTTTCATCTTGTTTAGATTGCTGTGTTTGGGGTGGCCTTTCTGTATGCTGGAAGTTTGTTGTTCTGCTTTATTGTGGCGGTTCCTCCCTGTGGGTGGGGTTGGACGAGTGGCTTGTAAAGATTTCCTGATTAGAGAAGCTTGTATTGGTGTTTTGGGGGGTGGAGCTGTGTCTCTTCTCTCTGGAGTGCAATGAGGTGTCCAGTAGTGAGTTTTGAGGTGTCTATGGGTATTGTGTGACTTTGGGCAGCCTGTATATTAATGCTCAGGGCTATGTTTCTGCATTGCTGGAGAAATAGCGTGGTATGTCTTTCTACAGAACTTGTTGGCTCTTGGGTGGAGCTTGGTTTCAGTGTAGGTATGGGGGCTTTTGGATGAGCTCTTGTCAATTAATGTCCCTGGAGTCAGGAGTTTTCTGGTCCTCTCAAGTTTTGGATTTAAGCCCCCTCCCTCTGGTTTTCAGTCTTATTCTTACAGTCACTTCAAGACTTCTCCATCCACACAGAACTGATGATAAAACATCTAGCTTAATGGTGAAAAGGTTCTCCACAGTGAGTGACACTCAGAGAGGTTCGCAGAGTTATATGGAGAAAAGAAGAGGGAGGAGAGGGGTAGAGGTGACCAGGAGGAGAAGATGGGGAATCAAAAGGGGAGAGAGCAATCTAGCCAGTAATCAGTTCTCTATGTGCTCTCCACAGCCTGAGACACCCAGAGATGTTCACAGAACTATGTAGAGAATAGAAGAGGGAGGAGGAGATAAAGGTGTCAGGAGAAGAGGGAGAGTCAAAAGGAGAGAGACAGATCTAGCCAGTAATCAGTTCCCTAAGTGTTCTCCACAGCCTGGAATACCCAAAGAGATTCAGAGAGTTGGGTAGAGAAGAGAAGGGGGAGGGGGGAGATAGAGGTGACCTGGGGGAGAAAAAGGAGAGTCAAAAGAGGGAGAGGGCGATCAGCCAGTAATTACACTCCTAAGTAAAATTGGTACTGAATATTGGATTCTTAAAGGTACAAAATTTATAACTAATGCCAAAAAAGCAAAGATTAAAAATTTAGAGTAGAGTTTCAGTTCTTCAGTTCAGTCACTCAGTCGTGTCTGACTCTTTGCGACCCCATGAATCACAGCACTCCAGGCCACCCTGTCCATCACCAACTCCTGGAGTTTATCAAACTCATGTCCATCAATTCAGTGATGCCATCCAGCCATCTCATCCTCTGTTGTCCCCTTCTCCTGCCCCCAATCCCTCCCAGCATCAGGGTCTTTTCCGCATGAGGTGGCCAAAGTAGTGGAGTTTCAGCTTCAGCATCAGTCCTTCCAATGAACACCCAGGACTGGTCTCCTTTAGGATGGACTGGTTGGATCTCCTTGCAGTCCAAGGGACTCTCAAGAGTCTTCTCCAATACCATAGTTCAAAAGCATCAATTCTCTGGTGCTCAGGTTTCTTCATAGTCCAACTCTCACATCCACACATGACCACTGGAAAAATCATAGCCTTGACCAGAGGACCTTTGTTGGCAAAGTAATGTCTCTGCTTTTTAATATGCTATCTAAGTTGGTCATAACTTTCCTTCCAAGGAGAGGTTAGACTCTCAAAAATACAATATCAAAAAAACAAACTAAAATCACAAACATTATAAAAAAAAGTATATAGGAAATTTGCTTTAAAAATAAGGTTTTTTTTTAACAAGGTAATAGGTTATAAAATGAAAATTAAAGGAGTAGTAAAGGACTTAAAATAAAAAAATAAAAATTATAATAGTAAAATTTATCTAGGAATTTCTCTAGAGCTGTTGCAGGCAGTATGGGCTCAGTTAAGTTTCAGATAGTTCCTTGTTCCAGCTTATACTTCTCGAGGTCTATAGGCCCTTTCCAATGTAGTTGGTGCTAACTACAGTGTTTTAGGGTCTGTTGTACCTGTTACTTCCAAAGGGGTTCCTTCTGTTTATTTTGGCTTCTTCTGTTTTCAAGCCTCTTCAGTGCCCAATTTCTGCCCTGACACAAGGGGACCGGGGTGATCACTTATTTAGGCTCACTTGTTCTGTTGTGCTAAGGGGAGGGAGGGACACTGTAAACAAATATCCCCATTGTGTATGGGGAGTGCTCGCAGTGTCTGGGCCACACTGGGTTTGCCCCCGCTCACGGCCTGTGTGCTTTTCCGGTCTACACTGCTCAAGCTCCACGTTACTCTGCAGGGGAAGTGTCTAAAGAAGGCTCTTGGTTGAGTGCATGTTCCAGGCCTAAGCCACTCAGGTTCAGGTTCTCGGGTAGTCCACAAAGGCACATATTCAGTTGGGCCTGCATTTTGTGCCCTTTAAAGTTCCAAGCAGCTCAGCCGACCAGGTGCTTGGCGAGTGCACTCTCCCCAGGTGGGGTGGTGCATCTTATTACCTCCCCCATCCCAGGAGCTTGGTTTCCTGGGTGCGCAGTGGGAACACTGTCTCAGGTGTGCTGTGTGTCTCCTCTGGGGAGCTGGTTTCTGGCTGCAACCCTCCTGGTGGATGTCAACTGTCCAGGGTCCCAGGAAGACTTGATTAGCAACTGGGGGCCTGCTCTCAGTTTGGTGGAGGATGCCATCTCTAGGGCCAAGATTGCTCCTCTCCCTCTGGCTCTGGCTGTTGCCCGCCTGCCTCTCTGCCTCTGGTAGGGGATGGGCTGGTCTGCAGCAGGCTAGCTGTCCTCTGGTATTTGCTCAGTCCTTTGTTCTGTGAGTAGGCCCAGCAGTGCCTTAGGTTAGAGTTTTTTGTGGGAAAGCTCTCTTTCTCTCTCTCTCTCTCTCTCTCTGACTATCCCACAGTTTGGGTTGCTATCTGACCTTAGTTCCCTCAGATTATCCTCAGGGCATTCAGGCCCAGTCGTTACCCTAAGCAATGCAGCCTGCACCTCCCTGTTCAGCCCTCATTTGCTGGTGGCAAACGTGAGCATCTGGGCTACTTCTCTGCTGGGAGTTGCAGTTAGGCGCCATAATCTGTGGTTTTATTTATTTATTTTTCCTCCTGGTTATGTTGCCCTCTGAGATTCCAAAATTCCCCCACAGACCCACGGGTGAGAGGGTTTCCTGGTGTTTGGAAACTTCTCCTCTTTCACAACTCCCTCCCCGGGATGGGTCTCCATCCCTAACTCTTTTGTCCCTATTTTTATCTTTTATATTTTGTTCTACCTCCTTTTGAAGACAATGGGCTGCCTTTCTGGGTGCCTGGTGTCCTCTGCTAGCGTTCAAAAGTTGTTTTGTGGAATTTGCTCAGTATTCAAATGATCTTTTGATGAATTTGGGGGGGGGAGAAAGTGGTCTCTCCATCCTATTTCTCTGCCATCTTAAAGCCTCACCAATCCACTGAATTTCAAGTCACAATGCTCTTCAAACTCAATGTAAGAACTATTTTCTTAGGATGTCATCACCTGGGTGGAAAGATGTTTTCAAGTTATTATTTTTATCAGTCATTTATTTATAAATATGCAAATTCTCTCTCTTTTTTTTAGGAGATTCTTTATAAAGTACAATTGTTATCACAAAATGGAGACTTTGTTGAATGCTTGATCATACTTCAAAGTAGTATATGTCTGAATTATTGCATGTTTTCCTACAATAGAGCTATATAAAATCAAGATAAAAAATTAATGATGTGAAAATAGAAGCATTGTTAAATAAAACCAAATAATTTTGAAGTTCAAAAATTATTTAAACTGTGAACAAAATCTATTTAGAAATATGGCAGTACAAATAGAACTAAAACATTGGACATCTGCAATCTAAATGATTGAAAGTTGCATATAGAATAAAATGAGATATAAATATACTCAGGATGGCATATGGAACATTTCAAGTGCTAAAGAAAAATTATATACTTCATATTGATTTTATTTTACTGGGTACAAACTGAACTGCAGTATTATCAACTACTGTTTTGAAAGTCCATGGATTCCTGATAGTATCCAGGAATGAGTCAAAGTTTTGAGAAGTCATCTGCCTTCAAGGTGAAACCATAATTAAAAGTGATTGTCCTAAATTTTAGTAGCTTTTTACAGAGGATATTTCAGTATTGGCTAGATTCACATAAAGAATGTAGGGAATATGATGCATTGAAAAGATCACTGCAGTTCTGATCTTGAAAACTGTTTGCAAGTTTTCATCTCCCCATTAAAGATCAGAATGACTTTGTCACTTAAATATTCTAAGCCTCAATTTTCTTATGTGTAAAACAAAAAAATTGGTCTAATTGCTTTATAAAATCTTTGCTGGAACAAAAATGTTATTAACAATAGCATCATTTTAAGGTTAATCAAAAGGAGAGGCTATTATTTTACAGAAGACCTGGAAACTAGTCTAGTAGAACACCTTCCAAGCTAGAAAGGATAATTCACAGTCAAACCCTGAGGTTAGATCCACTTTTCTAACTCTCTGTGTGGGACTTTAAGTAATCAAACTTTATGATAAATAATTTTAAATGAATTAAAAATAGTTTCAATAATACAAATTCTTTTTTTTAAAAAGTGGAGATTAGAATTATTTAGGAAAGTTGTTTAAAATGCAGATTGATTCCTGAAGCCCATTCATAGATCATCCCACTGGGTAAATCTTTGAGGAGTCCAAACTATTTGCATTTTAAGAATTATTTTTGGATATTCTGATCCAGATACTATAACAGACACCAATTTGACAATCATTCTCCTAAACCATTGTTAGAGCAGCACCTATGTGAATTTGTCATGGAAAGACAGTGACTGATCATAAATGTTAAATCTTTTTTTAATGTCTAGCTGACTGTCTTTTTTTTTTTTTTTCCTACCTAAATCTGAACACTCATTGCCTCACGGTAAATCCAAAAGAAAAAATAGTAGCCATTATTTCTGAACTTTAATCTCTGCTCTTCCCTCATGTAATATCTAGATTCTAAGAAAAATTTGTCTGATTTACGAGCACTTGATGTTATTTCACTGGGTTTCTGATTCCATCTGTTT
This sequence comes from Odocoileus virginianus, assembly GCF_023699985.2. Classification (NCBI taxonomy): domain Eukaryota; kingdom Metazoa; phylum Chordata; class Mammalia; order Artiodactyla; family Cervidae; genus Odocoileus; species Odocoileus virginianus. Next base: position 32,256,882 of record NC_069675.1, on the reverse strand, counting down.
AATAGAGAAAACCCTGACATTTTTTAATGCCGTATGGTAAAAACACTCAAGATTTTGGGAAAACATGTCAGTTCTAGGCTAAGGGGTATAAAAATATGTCTTTAAAATATATGTTGGGGCTTTTATGTGAACCCAAGATCGTCATATTCCTTTGTATTTGTATATGGTACTCAGGTGGCACTAGTAGTAAAAAAAAAAAAAAAAAAAATCCACCTGCCAATGCAGGAGACACAATAGGCTCAGGCTTGATCTCTGGGCCGGGATGATCCCCTGGAGAAGAAAATGGCACCGCACTCCATCATTCTTGCCTGGAAAATTCCATGGATTGAGGAGTCTGGCAGGCTCCAGTCCATGGAGTTGCAAAGAAGCAAAAGAGTTGAACACAACTGAGCAGGCACACTCTACACACACTCATCAAAGATAGTTGCAGGACAATGCAAGGGGATTTTCATACAGAAAACTGGTAAAAATGGTGAACAGCTTAAGTGACTGTATCAAGCAGAACTTTCTAAACACTACTTTCTTTAGTATTCTAGCAGACTAGGAAACATAATCTATGGCACGAAGAATTCTAAGTTGGGTCCTTAAATTTCCTTCCTCTTGATGCACATAAATCTTTACCTAGTTGTTCGACCAAATACTTATCTATGTGCTACTATGAAGAGATTGTGAAAATGTTGTAAGTTCCCAAATCAACTGACTTTAGAATTAAGAGATTATCCCAGGTAAATCTGAGCTACGTAGATGAGCCCTTAAAAGAGAATTGTGAGAGAGATTCAACATTGAAGATGGAGATAGCCTCATGGAAAGAAATGCAGGTGTGCTCCAGAAGCTGAGGAATATCCCTTGACTGATAGTCCACAAGGAAATACAGACTTCAATTCTACAACTATAAGGAACTGAAAACCACCAACAAAATGACTAAGCTTTAAAAGAGACTCTTACTTAGTCAAGCTTCACATGAGAATCCAGTCACACCAAACACAAACTTCTGACCTACAAAACTTTGAACCAATGAATTTGCTTTATATTAAGCTGCTAAATTTGTGGCATTTTGTTACAGAGGCAATAACAAATTAATACAAACTTTTATTCAGTGTTCAATTCACATTATCTCTCAAGGATTGCAAATTCATTAAAAAAATTCCCTAGTTTGTTATTTCATTATCATTTTAGTGATTATTTTCTTTCCTCACCTTATAACATTTCAAACATATATAACTTTTTTGTTGTTATTCAGTCACTCAGTCATGTCCGACTCTTGGCGAACCCATGGACTGCAACATGCCAGGCTTCTCTGTCCTTCACTATTCCTCAGAGCTTGCTCAAACTCATGTCCATTGAGTTGGTGATGCCACCCAACCATCTCAACCCCTGTTATCCCCTTCTCCTCCTGATTCAATATTTCCCAGCATCAGAGTATTTTCTAATGAGTCAGATCTTTGCATCAGGTGGACAAAGTATTGGAGCTTCATCTTCATGATCAGTCTTTCCAATGAATATTCAGGATAGATTTTCTGTAGGATTGACTTATTTGATCTCCTTGCAGTCCAAGGGATGTTCAAGAGTCTTCTCTAGCACCACAACTCAAAAGTATTATTTCTTTGGTGCTCAGCTTTCTTTATAGTTCAAATCTCACATCCATACATGACTACTGGAAAAACCATAGTTTGACTATTTGGACATTTGTTGGCAAAGTAACGTCTCTGCTTTTTAATAAGCTGTCTAGGTTTGTCATAGCTTTTCTTCCAAGGAGCAAGCATCTTTTAATTTCATGGCTGCACTCACCATTTGCAGTGATTTTGAAGCCAAAGAAAACAAAGTCTCTCACTGTTTCCATTGTTTCCCCATCTATTTGCCGTGAAGTGATGGAACTGGATGCCATGATCTGTTTTCCACCTTTTTCACTCTCCTTTTTCACCTTCGTCAAGAGGCTCTTTAGTTCCTCTTCACTTTCTCCTGTTTGGGTGGTGACATTTGCATATCCGAGTTTGTTGATATTTGTGACATTTGCATATCTGAGGTTGTTGATATTTGTCCTTGAAATCTTGATTCCAGCTTGTGAATCATACAGCCCAGCCTTTTCCATGATGTACTTTTCATATATGTTAAATAGCAGGGTGACCACATACAGCCTTGATGTACTCCTTTCACAATTTTGAACCAGTCCATTGTTCCATGTCCAGGTCTAACTGTTGCTTCTTGATCTGCATACAGATTTCTCAGGAGGAAGGTAAGGTGGTCTGGTATTCCCATCTCTTTCAGAATGTTCCAGTTTGTCCTGATCCACACAGAAAATGACATACATTTTTCTTCATTCATTTTTTTCTTACACATCAATAAAAGATCTTTGCTACTCCAGACCTGAACAGGGAGGCTCTGCCATAGCTGTATAAAAGTACAGAGAATCTTGAAATCAGAATCAAGAGACATATTTTGAAACTAAATTCTTTCAGTCTTGTGAGATTGTGAAACTTACTTCTCTTATCCTTGCTGAATTCCATTTTTTCCCCACATGTGTAACTGAAATAACATTTTTCACAGCATTATTATAAATGTTAAATAATATCTTACATATTATGTAAATGACAGTGACTAATAGCAGCAAATAGTCATTGATAGGCCATTTTAGTTAACTAATAATTTGAAAGAGATTTGACACAACTATAATATACTTACTTTCTTCCTAACCGAGTGGGCCTTAGGAAGCATCACTGCAAACAAAGCATAAAAAGTAAAATCAGCAAGGATAAGAGAAGTAAGTTTCACAGTCTCACAAATTTGAAAGAATTTGGTTTCAAAATATTTTTCTTTTATTCTGATATCAAGATTCTCTGTACTTTACCACAGCTATGGCACAGCCCCCCTTTTCAGACCTGGAGTAGCAAAGATCTTTTATTGACTTGTGTAAGAAAAAGATTAATGAAGAAAAGTGTGTAAGTCTCTTTTCTGTGTACTTTAGAAATTTATGCAAAGAATAAACTTTGAACTTAGTTTCATTCATAATAATCTTGGGGTTAGAGCAGAAACTTGCTAGTAAAGGAGCTTGAGATTATTCTTCCGTAGTTTCTCACCTCATTCTGATCTCCTTATTTGCTAGACCCACCCCTAACTCTCAGAAACATGTGCACATGCACAAACGTGGTAGAGCATCTGATTTTCTTGGCGTTTATTGCCTAAAAAGTTACCCTTATTTCTTTTTCCCACCAGTGGATGAAAATGTCATTTCCTCAGCATATTTTGACTGGTTCCAGCAGAAATTCAGAACGGTTAGGAACAGTGAATACAAATAACCAAGGTTTGAATTTGAGCTGAGATGTTTACTAGTTATGGAAGTTTGGGCAAATTACTTCAAATTCTGTCTCCTTCATTTTCCTTCTCTATACAATGGAATGAAAATATGTCTACTGGATACAATTATTATGAGTATAAATCATTTAAATCCATGTAATATACTCAGAAAATTGACTGCACACAGAAAATACTATATGCATCTGAACTATTATTGCTATTATTAACTATTTCTGAATTATTATCTAGCACTTAGGAGAAATCTTAATTATTTAAATATTTAACAAGTTAGTCTTCACAATGCACTTCAGAATTTGAAATATTAGGTTGACCAAAAAGTCCATCTGGGATGATCCTATGGAAAAAATCTGAACAAACATTTTGGCTAACCCAGTAAAAACCTATTAAGACAAAAATAATGACTCTCTCATCTGTACAAAAGACATGAGTTTGAGCAAACTTTTGGAGATACTGAAGGACAGGGAAGTTGATGTGCTGTAGTTCATGGGGTTGCAAAGAGTCAGATACAACTTAGCAACTAAACAACAACAATCATTCTCTGATACTGGAATTTTTTTAAAAAAATTGAGAATTACCCATAAAATAAAAATCATTTCATTTCAACCTCATATCACCACATGAGGTAAACAGTACAGTTGTAAAGTTATATTTAAATTGCAAAGCTTTCCTTAAATGATAATATTAATTATAATTCATATTGTGGTTCTTGATATTATGGGGCAGAACTTACTGAAGTCTTGTCATTCATGCACAGCTACCTGTTTCATCCAGGCCAGTCTACATGGCAAAATAGGTAGATACAAGCAAAATAAACACGATATGAGTTTTTATAGATCTGTGAAGAGGCATTTGTTTATGCCTGTAATATTTACTGAACTAGGCACATCAGATGCAAAATAATGAATTCCCAGCTTCCAATAATCTTAATGTGTGTTATGGGAGTATGTATAGCATGTATGGCATTGGCCAAAAACAATGCTCTCTGATCTGCTTAGGTTGTCCTTTTGGTGTGAGCATACCATGTCAGGTAGTATACTTCGGAATAGTGAGTAAGGGATATGAATATTCTTACCTAACTAAATCACACAAGTGAAACATGATGAACAATTGGTCAAAATCTCTTGTAGTGCCATTACAATGATGAACACAGAGCTTATAAAGGTATAAATCAGTCACAAAAATATAATATTCACATGAGTAACCAAAGCAAAGGAATATATAGTGACTTGATCATTAAAACATATTTTTACAGATAATTATAAAGACTAAATTAGAAGCAAGCTAATACTACAGGAGCTCCCCTGGTGACTCAGGTAGTAAAGAGTCTGCCTGCAGTGCAGGAGACGTAGGCTCAATCCCTGGGTTGGGAAGATCCCCTGGAAAAGGGCATGGCAACCTACTCCAGTGTTCTTGCCTAGAGAACACCATGGACAGAGGCGCCCGGTAGACTATAGTCCATGGGATCACAAAGAGTCAGACATGACTGAGCCACTTTCACAATACTACAAAGTTATTTTTAAAGATTGGCTTAATGATCTATTGATAGAATGATTTCCTTTTGTGTTGCAGACTGAAAGGCCAATGCTTTGAAACAATGTCACTGAAGGCATTGAGAAGCAGCTTCATATTAATGCCTAACTATAAATTAAAAATCACTTTAAGTGATTTTAGTATGTTTTCTCTCTGGGTAAGCCTCATGGGAATTGGAGAGAACATTGCTGCTTTATGTGATTTAAAAAGAAAAAATTGTTTAAAAAAATTTAAAACCATATGAAAAAGTCTCGTTTTTCATCCCAGCTTCCTTCCTGCTTTTCCCTTCCAACCTCCCCCCAATTTTTCTTTTTGTTAATATTTACCTGGAATATAATTTTAATCTCTTTCTTTTCAACTTCATCTCTGCTCTAGTAGTTTGACTTTTATATACTTGATTTATTTTCAATATGTCTTACTCTTCATCTGAAAATTAAGCTTAAAAGTATAAAATTATATAATACAAAGACAAGATACATGAAAAAAAGTGATAAACTAGATTTCAGTAAAATTATAAACTTCCTTGTGAAAGAAAATGTTCAGTGTATGAGAAGACAAGCCAAAGGTTGGGAGAAAATATTGCAAAAGTTACATCTGATATAAGACAGCTATCCAGAAAATTCAAAGTGCTCTGAAACAGACACATCCCCAAAGAAGGTATATAGCTGGCAAACAAGAATACAAAGAGATGTTTGATGTTGTAGATCATCAGGTAAATGCAAATTAAAATAGCAATGAGATTCTATTATATGCCTATTAGAATGGACAAAATCTGGAATACTAAGAGCAATTCTAGTCCTGGTAATAGTATAGAGCAATAGGAATTCTCACACATTGCTAGTGGAAGGCAAAATGGTACAATCACTTTGGAAGACCATTGGGCAGGTTCTTAGAAAAAGTAAAAATATTTACCATGCAATCCAGCAGTCATGCTTCTTCATATTTTAACAGAGGAGTTCAAAATATATGTTCATGCAAAAACCTGCCAATGAATGCTTATAGCAGTTTTATTCATAATTCCCAAAACTTGAAAGCAATCAAGATGGCCTTAGTAGGTGAATGAATAAAGTGGGACCTCCAGACAGTGGAATATTTGTCAACACTAAAAAAAGAAATGGGCTATTAAGCCATAGAATGACATGGAGAAACTTTTAATGCATGTTATTAAGTGAAAGAAGTCAGTCTGAAAAGGCTAAACACTATAATTCTGACTATATGTCATTCTGTAAAAGGCAAACTGGAGGCAGTAAAAAAAAACAAAAATCAGTGCTAGCCGGCAGTTGACAGTTGGAAGAGGACATGTGGTAGTCGGTGCATACAAGACTTGGGGGGTCATCTGTTTAGTACAATAATGTTGGATATATGTCATTATATATTTGTTCAATCTCCTGGAATAGACAACGCAAAGAATGAACTCTAATTTAGACTATGGACTTTGGTTGACTGTGCGTCAGTGCAGATTCATCAGTGATAATAAATATACTGTGGTCATGGAGGATGTTGATAATTGGAGAAGCTCTGCATATGTAGAGTTGGGGGATATATCCAAAATCTCATTATCTTCCTCTCAATTTTTGCGTGTACCTAAAACTGCTCTTAAAAAGAGTCTTTTTTATAAAGAAAGACAAGCCTAAAGTTGATCAGATATTAAGGCCAGTCATGTCTCTTACTTATCAACTAGGTTTTTATGAGTTAGTAATTTGATTCCATTTGGGTTTTTCAGGACTTTTTAATGATAATGGGTGGGGAGGGAACTCATTTTATCTCACTCAATCATGGAAAAGGTCAGTTTTCATTCCAACCCCAAAGAAAGGCAATGCCAAAGAATGCTCAAACTACCACACAGTTGCACTCATCTCACACACTAGCAAAGTAATGCTCAAAATTCTCCAAGTCAGACTTCAACAGTACTTGAACCATGAACTTCTAGATGTTCAAGCTGGATTTAGAAAAGGCAGAGGAACCAGAGATCAAATTGCCAACATCCGTTGGGTTTTGAAAAAGCAATAGAGTTCCAGCAAAACATCTACTTCCACTTTGTTGACTACACCAAAGCCTTTGACTGTTTGGATCACAACAAACTGGAAAATTCTTCAAGAAGTGGGAATACCAGACCACCTGACCTGCCTCCTGAGAAATGTGTATGCAGATCAAGAAGCAACAGTTCAAACTGGACATGGAACAACAGACTGGTTCCAAGTCAGAAAATGAATTCGTCAAGGCTGTATATTATCACCCTGCTTATTTAACTTATATGCAGAGTACATCATGTGAAATACTGGGCTGGATGAAGCACAAGCAGGAATCAAGATTGCCGGGAGAAATGTCAATAACCTCAGATATGCAGATGACAACACCCCTATGGCAGAAAGTGAAGAGGAACTAAAGAGCCTCTTGATGAAAATGAGAGAGGACAGTGAAAAAGTTGGCTTAAAACTCACCATTCAAAAAACTAAGATTATGGCATTCAGTCCAATCCGTTCATACCAAATAGATAGGGAAACAATGGAAACAGTGAGAAACTTTATATTTTTAGGCGAAAAAATCAGTGCAGATGGTGATTGCAGCCATGATATTAAAAGACACTTGCTCCTTGGAAGAAAAGTTATGACAAATCTAGACAGCATATTAAAAGGCAGAGAAATTATTTTGTCAACAAAGGTCCATCTAGTCAAAGCTATGGTTTTTCCAGTAGTCATGTATGGATTTGAGAATTGGACTATCTAAAGAAAGATGAGCACCTAAGAATTGATTCTTTTGAACTGTGGTGTTGGAGAAGACTCTTGAGGGTCCCTTGGACTGCAAGGAAATCCAACCAGTCAATCCTAAAGGAAATCAGTCATGAATATTTATTGGATGGACTGATGCTGAAGCTGAAACTCCAATCCTTTGGCTACTTGATACGAAGAACTGACTCACAGAAAAAGACCTGATGCTGGGAAAGGTTGCAAGCGGGAGGAGAAGGGGATGACAGAGGATGAGATGGTTGGATGGAATCACCAACTGGATGGACATGAGTTTGAGCAAGCTCCGGGAGTTGTTGATGGACAGGGAAGCCCAGTGTGCTGCAGTCCATGGGATGGCAAAGAGTTGGACACAACTGAGTGACTGAACTGAACTGATAATGGTATCAGAATTAGAAAACTTGTGAAATAACACACATGGGAATAATAATTTGCCTTTAATGCAGGAGACCCAGGTTTGATCCCTGGGTCAGGAATATCCCATGGAGAAGGTTATGGCTACCCACTCCAGTCTTCTTCCCCAGAGAACTCCATGGACAGAGGAGCCTGGTGATCTATAGTTCATGAGGTTGCAAAGAGTAAGACATGACTGAGAAACTAACACTTTTTTTTTTCAAGTTGCTCATCCCAGAGCTGTAAACAAGTTATTCCAGACATTCTCTTCTCCTTGTTCTCTTTTATTCCATGCACAATAATATTACAATTTAAATGAACCATAATTCTATTAGTATCCTCTTTCTAATTGCTGCTGTCTTAATAAAGTTTCAGTGATTGTCAAACTTTGGCCTGCTTTAGAATTACCTGGAGGACTTTTTGAAACATAGATTTGTACACCCTATCTCCATGTTTTCTAAGTTAGTATGTCTGGAGTGAGGCCTGAGAAATTTATTTTTAACAAGTTTCTACATGATGTTAATGCTGCCAGTCCAAGAACCACCCTTTGAGAAACATCAGTTTAGACCTTCAGCTTTCCTTTCTCTGAAGCCTGCACTGGTCTCTGAAATGCCACATTACCCTAACTCTTTCTCCTCTTATCCATTTTCTTCTTTTCCTTTAGACAGTATTTTCGAAATGGCAAATCTGACAAAGTCATGTCCATACTAAAACTTTGATAACTCCATCCATATCCTAAAGGATGAATTTTAAACTTCTTAACAAAATTCCTGCTTAACAATAACCTTATTGCAACTTTTTTCTTTCTCTATGGTGTTCCAAATAGACAGAAGTACCTTCAGTTCCCTAGCTTCAGCTTTTTAGGATTTTCACATATAACATTCCATCTTTAAACTTAACTCTCTATCTCCAGCCTCCAGGATTGACCAGCATCACATCTATTTAGTATTCATGGCTCAGCTTAGGTATCACCTCTGGAAAGCCTCTGTTGATTATTTCTCTTATGTATTAGGTTGTCTCTCCATGGTCCTATACCAATATGAATTTATCTCCATCACAGCATAAATTGCATATTGTAGTTGTTAGTCCATTTCAGGCTTCCCTGGTAGTTCAGCTGGAAAAGAATCCACTTGCAATGAAGGAGATCCTAGTTTGATTCCTGGTTTGAGAAGATCCACTGAAGAAAGGATAGGCTACTTTATCAGTAGTCCATTTCAACAAGCAGAGAGATCCTTCAGCCAAAGATCAGGCTACTTTTATTTTTCTTGCTGATGCCTAGTGGTGGTCAGGTATATCATAGATGTTCAATAAATCTTTCTGGCCTTTTCTCCACACCCTCTCCAGCATTTATTGCTTGTAGACTTTTGGATAGCAGCCATCCTAACTGGCGTATAATTGTACCTCATTGTGGTTTTGATTTGCATTTCTCTGATAATGAGTGATGTTGAGCATCTTTTCATGTGTTTGTTAGCCATCTGTATGTCTTCCTTGGAGAAATGTCTGGAATATTACTCAGCCATTAAAAAGAATTCATTTGAATCAGTTCTAATGAGATGGATGAAACTGGAGCCCATTATACAGAGCGAAGTAAGCCAGAAAGATAAAGACCATTACAGTATACTAACACATATATATGGACTTTAGAAAGATGGTAACGATAACCCTATATGCAAAACAGAAAAAGAGACTCAGATGTATAGAACAGACTTGTGGACTCTGGGAGAAGGCGAGGGTGGGATGTTTCAAGAGAACAGCATTGAAACATGTATATTATCTAGGGTGAAACAGATAACCAGCCCAGGTTGGGTACATGAGACAAGGATGAATGACCCATTGAATAAGGGAATGAACAAAGGAGTATATTTAAAATGATCTGTCTACTGACTCCATATTTTTCTGAAAGTCTAGAGATCTTCCACACCTCATAATTCACTTTTTATCAGAGTAAATCTTTTATACTCTTGCTTTCTTAAATGTGGCTAGAATACTATGCTTAGCTCTCTTAGTCCTTTCAAGACTTCACAAATGCTGAAGAAGCCAGGAGTAGAGGACATTTTAAGAGGATTAGGTGGGCAATTCAGTTTTATGGTGTCAGTGAAATGAGGGCTCTCCCTAATGAGAAAAAAAAAAAAAAAATGGAACTGAAGATGAACATACATGGACATAAGTTTAGCTAGCCTTTGGAACCACTTCCAATTCTCTTTCAAATCTTCGGTCAGGTAACTTCATTGCTTTTGTTGTAACAACCTGAGCTCCATGATAGAAAGTTGTCCACAGATTATTCTTTTTTGTTTTGTTTGTTTGTTTAAACTAGTACATCTGGTTTTCCAACATTTAACTGAAACAAAGGAAATTTAATTTTAGAACTAGAAACATAGATTAACTGCACAAAGTAAATATAAACTGCAAGTTGAAATTACAAAATGGCAGTCAGGTGTGAATTCACATTTAGAAAACAACGATGTTTTTTTAGTCTAGATAAAGCAATCATGTAAATTATTAATGTAAAACAGATACTTGCTTTCATTGCATTTAACTCTGTCTTTAAAAGACTAATAATTCTCATAAATGGTGTGGAATTAAGCCCATTGTTTACTAAGAAACCTTCATGTGATCCTACCTGCCTGCTATAGCTATTACCAATAATTTACATAATTATCATTATAAACATAATTTGCTGAAGAAAAAATGGGATTATCTTACATATAAGAAATATGAGTCTGTGTAACTCATGTGAAGATAAGATGTTTTTATATCTCTAGTGGAGAATTGGAGAGTTAATATTGGTATGGTCTGCAGTTTGTTCACAGGGATTTGCTAATTCCCTTCTCCATACAAACTATCTGTGAAATATGAACCTGTGATATTGTTCAGCTATCTATTTCCTTGTATGAGATGTCAGATTCCTGCTTACCAAACATCACAGCCTCTTTGAACACATGTGTTTTCTATTATGCTTCTAATATTAATCCTTCTAATTTTTATAAAGTTATCAAATATTAGGTATAAAAATGTTTATCCTCTATATTATACCTTGTAGGTAAAATAAATTAGATCTAGGCATCTGTTCATTTACATTTATCAGCATCCAATTTAATATGGTCTGAATTCCAAAATTATAGTCTTCTGATTTCTAAAAGATGTATGCATACATGTGATTCAATTAAATTATATTGTAAAATACATCATTTTAAGGATTTTCTGGATATTAATTTCCTAAGTCACCTTGACTCATTATTTCTTTCCTGAATCTTAGGGGGAAAAAAGTTTGGTAACAAAATGATATAAAATAAAAGAAGTCTTTTGATAGTGGAAGGTTTAAAATGGATTAAAAGGTTTTTATTGGAATCTCTATTCATTAGGTGCATTAGGGGAAGACACTAAAAAAAAAATCAATGTTTGACTTTTACTTTAACCTTAAAATGTCATTAAATTCCACACATGAAAAGGTTGATGCAAACACCCTTTTTACTTAATTGACAACACTTCCATTCTCTGTAGCATTTTGTAAAAGAAAGGGAGGGTGTATGAAAGGTGCACTAAAGGTCAAAACACAATGTGAAATATTTAGTGTTTAGATGGAAGGTCTTTATGAATGCAGACAGATTTAATAATTAATTTTTCCACTTTTCCCATGTAACTCATCACTTTTTTGGGGACATTCAGATGAATACTTTTATAGACTATATAATTCATATTTGGGCATTAAGACACTCTTCTTGCATTGATGGTTACCTGATTACCTTTCACCTGCTCTCACTATGATGCCAAACAGGAAAGACTGATTGTTATTGACTTATGTTGATTTGTTATTAATATGCTTTCTTATCCTAATTGTTAATAATGTAGAAGAAAAAGATAACTTGTGGACAGAACGTTAACTAAATTAGACACATTTCCGTACTTAGCAAAGGATGCAACTTAATCTTTATAGTTGTGAAAATATAAATCCTAATTTTAGAGATGTCTACTAAATAAAATTACACTCTATTTCCCATTGATGATGTGTGACTGCTGCTAAGCAAAACTTAAGTTCAAGTTTTGTCTTCAGAGCACTAGTTCCTAAGGCAAGCTTTAAATTTCAATGGGGCATTTAAAAAATCTAAGCTCAAATAGATTGTGTTGGCAACATATTGCATAGACACATTTATATTCTAAAAATACACGTCTCTATTTTTGTTGGAATGTCAAAGATAGACCATGATACTGAGTTCCCTTTTAGACATGCTAAAAAACTAAATTTTGCCATTTACAAAATCTACAAATATCCTGTGAAATTGCATTTGGCATTTGTAACAATTTCTGTGCTTGCCAAATTCACGCACATATAGGACTTTTTATACCATATAAGAATACATGGATAAAATCAGACAGATTTCTCTGAAGTCTATTATATTTTCTGGGAATAAGGAAGACGAGATGAAAAGTGGGAAGATATCTTGAACTTTGCAATCAAGCATTTCTGGTTTCAGAACCCAGCTCTACTATTTCCTATTTTTGTAAACCTTGCCAAGTTATCTAGTCTCTATAAACCTTCATTTTCCTGTTAAAGAGAATGAATGTCCTCCTCAGAGATAGTGAAGATTATAGGAATTGATTTTGCAAATGTTACAGAATGTAATGTACACAACAAAACCTCAACTGGTAAACAGCAGATGTTCAATAAATGGTGGATTTTCTTACATCCACTAATCATCACATTTAACATGGAATTCCATTATATTAACAAGAAACACTGTTAGATACAAAACAGAAATGTTTTTCAATTTGAATTATATGTGTATGTGTGTGTGTGTTATATTACTGAAGTATAACTGACATATAACAATAATATTACTTTGTAGTAATTATGCATATATTAATATACATTATATATAATGTTATATATAAAATGCAGATGAATACACAGAATAAGAATACACAGAGAAACTATACAAAAAAAGACTTCATAATCCATATAACCACGATGGGGTGATTACTCACCTAGAGCCAGACATCCTGGAATTCAAAGTGAAGTGGGTCTTAGGAAGCATCACTATGAGCAAAGCTAGTGGAGATAATAGAATTCCAGTTGAGCTATTTCAAATCCTCAAAGATGATGCTGTGAAAGTGCTGCACTCAGTATGCCAGCAAATTTGGAAAACTCAGCAGTGGCCACAGGACTGGAAAAAGTCAGTTTTCATTCCAATCACAGAGAAAGGCAATGGCAAAGAATGCTCAAACTACCACAAAATTGCATTCATCTCACACGCTAGCAAAGTAATGTGCTCAAAATCCTCCAAGCCTGGCCTCAACAGTACGTGAAACGTGCACTTCCAGATATTCAAGCTGAATTTAGAAAAGGCAGAGAGGAACAAGAGATCAAATTGCCAACATCCATTGGATCATCAAAAAAGCAAGAGTGTTCCAGAGAAACATCTACTTCTCCTTTATTGACTATTCCAAAGTCTTTTACTCTATGGATCACAACAAACTTTAGAAAAGTCTTCAAGAGATGGGAATACCAGACCACCGGACCTGCATCCTGGGAAATATGTGTGCAGGTCAAGAAGCAACAGTTAGAACTGGACATGGAATAACAGGCTGGTTCCAAGTTGGGAAACGAGTACCTCAAGGCTGTATCTTGTCACCTGCTATTTAACTTATATGCAGATTACATCATGAGAAATGCTGGGCTGGATGAAGCACAAGCTGGAAACAAGATTGCTGGGGAAAATAGCAATAACCTCAGATATGCAGATGACACCACCGAAGAACCACTTGATGAAAGTGAGGAAGGAGAGTGAAAAAGCTGGCTTAAAACTCAACATTCAGTAAAATAGGATCTTGACATCCATTCCTATCACTTCAAGACAAATAGATGGGGAAACAGTGAGAGACTTTATTTTGGGGGGCTCCAAAATCACTTCAGATGGTGACTGCAGCCATGAAATTAAAAGACACTTGCTTCTTGGAAGAAAAGCTATGGCAAACCTACACAGCATATTAAAAAGCAGAGACATTACTTTACCAACAAAGGTCCATCTAGTCAAAGCTATGGTTTTTCCAGTAGTCATGTATGGATTTGAGAGTTGGACAATAAAGAAAGCTGAGCGCTGAAGAATTGATGCTTTTGAACTGTGGTGTTGGAGAAGACTCTCGAGAGTCCCTTGGACTGCAAGGAGATCCAACCAGTCAATCTTAAAGAAAATCAGTCCTGAATAGTCATTGGAAGGACTCATGCTAAAGCTGAAACTGCAAACCTCTGGCCACCTAATCAGAAGAACTGACTCATTGGAAAAGACCCTGATGCTGGGAAAGATTATAGGTGGGAGGAATAGGGGATGACAGAGGATAAGATGGTTGGATGGCATCACCAACTCAATGGACATGAGTTTGAGTAAGTTCTGGGTGTCAGTGATAGACAGGCAAGCCTGGCATGCTGCCGTCCACAGGATCACAAAGAGTCAGACATGACTATGTGACTGAACTGAACTGAACTGATCATTATGTTAGTTTCAGGTATACAAACAATGATTCCATATCTTTTATATTGCAAAATTATCAGCATATAAATCTAATTAATGTACATCACCATACATAATTGCAACATATTTTTTCTTTTGATGAAAACATTTAACATTTATTTTCTTAGCAGCTTGAAAATTGACACTGACTTAATAGTAACTATAGTCACCATGTTGTACATTACATCCTTATGACTGTTTATTTCATAACTGGTCATTTGTACCTTTTGACAGGATGGAAAGTATTTGACAGCCTAAGAGAAAGAAGATTATCAGCACCCTTGACAGCTGGGCTGGACAGTTTGGAGACATAGATATCTACAGAGTTTCTGAGAAAAGTGAGTAACTGAAAGGAACAAGCAGAGACACTTATTGTTTAGTCACTCAGCTGTGTATAACTCTTTTACAACCCCATGAACTATAGCCTGTCAGGCTCTTCTGTCCATGGGATTTTCCAGGCAAGCATACTGAAGTAGGTTGTCAATTCCTTGTCCAGGGGACTTTCCCAACACAGTGATCAAACCTGAGTCTCCTGCATTGCAGGTGAATTCTTTACCACTGAGCCTTCAGAAAGCTGGGGAAACTCTGACCATGTTTAATTTTGCCTATTGTGGAAGCAACAACATCTATAAGCAAAAAGTATAAAAGAGGAACTTATTTTTTTTTAGTTAGTTCGTAGAAAAAGACTCTCTTTTTGGAGTGTTTTCATGGAAGGCTGTGTATTGAAGAGGAGTGTTAAGTTATGGAATGTTGGAGATAAAGATAGCCATGGTATCTAGGGCAGAAAATTTGCTAGGGCTCAAAATCTACCCGCTCACCGAGGTAGGGAATGGTAACATGGAAGCTCTGCAGCAATGGAAAACCATTAGCAGAGATTGAATATTTCTTTTTTTTTTTTTTCCTTTCTTTCTTATGCTGTAGGATGTGATGCAAAAGTGAGCATTCACTGCATAAACCAGTCTGAACCTCTCTTTTCCAATGACTATACACACTGGGAAATTACACTGGAAATGAGTTATTAGTCAGGGTGTTCCACTCTTTCAGGACCTTTTCTAACCCAGCTTGCTTATTAGAAAATAGAGTTACTGTGGGCAATTCAATATCTGGCTATGTCAGAGGAGTATGTAACATCACTCCCTGACCCAAATCAATTAGAGTAAATTTCTTAAATACACTAGTAGAGATTTACAAAGCTAATTATAGTAGGGAAACAGAAAACGAGAGAAAAAAAACCTTGTTGGAATTTGAGGTTGCCAATGCATACCATGGGAGATGAAGAAAAAAGAGGGTAAAAAAGTAGCTTAACTGTATATGACTTAGAACAAAGAAATAAATTAAATATTAAAAATCAGTACTTGTCATATTTCTTTAATTAAGTAATGCCAAATATTTTGCTTTTGAAACTTGAATGTTCCATTTTTAGTTAAACTACAAGTTTTAGTCAATTTAGAATTTGTTTTTACTTATATTTGTTTTTATTTAATATATTGCATTTATTTTAAAAGATAAAATCAATTCACATAGTTTATATTTAGGCAAATGCAAGAACAAACACAGAAGCAATTATCTATATCCCACTTCCAAGAGATTGATAACAAAATCATAAAATAAAAGAGATTTATTTATTTACTTTACTTAGCATAAAGTAATGGAGAAGAAAATGGCCACCGACTCCACTATTCTTGACTAGAGAATCCTGCAGACAGAGGAGCCTGGTGGGCTGCTGTCCATAGGGTCGCACAGAGTCAGACATGACTGAATCGACTTAGCATGTATGCATGCATTGGAGAAGGAAATGGCAACCCACTCCAGTATTCTTGCCTGGAGAATCCCAGGGACAGAGCAGCCTGGTGAGCTGCCGTCTATGGGGTCGCCCAGAGTCAGACACGACTGAAGCAAATTAGCAGCAGCAGCAGCATAAAGTAAAAGAGATTTAAGAGCCACAGCAACCAATTTCATAAATAGTTTTTATAAAAATAAGAAATGGAGTGTAGAGGAGATTTACAAGCCAATCAGGAAAATGTAGACAGTTACTGTTTGTGTGAGATATTAAAGAATTTAATTTTATTTCAGAGTGGTATTATGATTGTTGTAGTTATTTTTTAAGCACAATGCATGTCTTAGAATGCATTGAATTTTAGAGATCAAGTGATATGTTGCTTGGAACTTAAAAATAATACAGTGGCAGAAAAAAAGTGGATAGATGTAGAAAAAAACAAAATCAGTGATGAATTAGTAATTGTGGGATATGGGTAATATTCCTGAATAACAGATTGCTTTCTAACATAATTCTACTAGTTTATACTACCATAAGCTCTGTTTATTTCAGAGAGTACACTTTTACCAGAAAAATTTTTATATATCTTCTTGAAATTAACTCATTCATCATAACCACTAATCATACAAGTGCCAGATTTGAAATTTTAAACATAATGTAGGGATTTAAGAGTAGCATGATGAAAGGAATAAATTTACCATATCTGTATGGTTGTAAAAAACACAGTCTGGGATGGACTAGGGAGCTGCTACATCTCCATGTGATTGGGTCTGAGATTGAAAACTGTTACATGCATGGCCTTCAAAGTGTACTCATAAAAATTGACAATTGCCTGATCCCCCTATATTTTGACCTTGAAGTGAACTGAAGTGAAAGTTGTTCAGTCACGTCTAACTCTTTGCAACCCCGTGTACCATACAGTCCATGGAATTCTCCAGGCCAGAATACTGGAGTGGGTAGCTTTTTCCTTCTTCAACGGATCTTCCCAACCCAGAGATCGAACCCAGGGATTGAACCCAGGTCTCCCATACTACAGGAAGATTCTTTACCAGCTGAGCCCCCAGGAAAGCCCATATTTCAATCTTGTACTTCACAATTTGTGATTTATGAAGTAAGAAAGGGCAAGCTGATAATTGCATCTTTTATTTTCCCAGACATGCTCTCTCTACATTCAACAACTTGTAATCAGATTACTCAGCACTTTCATATACTATTTGGCCCTGTCTGATGTTGGAAATCGCTGCAGATGGTGACTGCAGCCATGAAACTAAAAGATGCTTACTCCTTGGAAGGAAAGTTATGACCAACCTAGACAGCATATTAAGTATATTAAGCAGAGATATTACTTTGCCTACAAAGGTCCATCTAGTCAAGGCTATGGTTTTCCAGTAGTCATGTATAGATGTGAGAGTTGGACTATAAAGAAAGCTGAGCACCAAAGAATTGATGCTCTTGAATTGTGGTGTTGGAGAAGACTCTTGACAGTCCCTTAGACTGCAAGGAGATCCAACCTGTCCATCCTAAAAGAAATCAGTCCTGGGCCTTCACAGCTGAAGCTCCAATACTTTGGCCACCTGATGCGAAGAGCTGACTCATTGGAAAAGACCCTGATGCTGGGAAAGATTGAGGGCAGGAGGAGAAGGGGAAGACAGAGGATGAGAAGGTTGGATGGCATCACCGACTCAGTGAACATGAGTTTGGGTAAACTCTGGGAGTTGGTGATGCACGGGGAGGCCTGGAGTGCTGCAGTTCATGGGATCACAAAGAATCGGACACAACTGTGTGACTGAACTGATGTTGGAAAGCTAGTAAATTGCTAATATGCTAAAAATAATTAAATTTCCCTGACAATAAGCACTCCCATTTCATTAAATATCTTGTGATAGAAAAGGTATTGAGGAGAGAAACTTCTATTCATAGATATGATGCATTTTATCAACATCTACAGGAGTATCACTGAGTCTAAAAAGCAATTTAGATTTCATTGTATGTTAGGGAATCTTTGTGTGAGAATGTGTGAAGTCTCATGAATATTTGTTATATTTTAAAGAAACTAATTA
Organism: Odocoileus virginianus; assembly: GCF_023699985.2. NCBI lineage: Eukaryota > Metazoa > Chordata > Mammalia > Artiodactyla > Cervidae > Odocoileus > Odocoileus virginianus. The sequence continues at coordinate 32,238,560 of NC_069675.1, read as the reverse complement.
ACATATAGGTGAAGCAACTTGAAAACTGAAATATTTTATCTTATGGAAAATAAATACTTTCTAAAGTGATGTTACCTCTTCTTTTGTGACCCATACCACTCTGGTCATGGTTACAAATTCACGAGTATTCTCTACTCAGAATCACTTCATCCATATTTCCAAAGTAATTATAATGTAAATATGTTCAAGGATAATACATAGGTTTAATTTTTATAAGAAATATGACTGTTTTCATTAAAGGTCGAATCCTAGGGAATAATTTTAAACATTAAAGCCACATAATATTACAGGAAAAACATTCCTATAAGATTGACATTTATTTTCTCTAGATAGTAAAGAGACTGGATAATACAGCCACCTATCTCTATTGATTTAGCTGTAATCCTTGTAAAACACAGACAGTGATTGCTACCAGAGAGAAAAATGAAGGTGAATTCTGTATCAAGATAATATTCTTTCACCAGCATCATCATTTATTAATTTCAATGCATTGAATTATCATATTCACCCTATTATTTTCTAGATTAGTAAAAAGATTCAGGGAGATGAAGTTCTAATCTGAGATAAGGGTAGAACAAAGCCTAGAATTCAGATGTCAAGATATTCCATCTGATATTCTTTTCAAAACATCTGACTGAAATAAATTGATACCCTCTTTATGTTAGTGATAATGATTTTGAGTCAGATTATGAATGCATTCATGTAGATATTAACAAAATACTACTCATATTTGAGCAGTCTTTGAGTTCATAATCTTACATACACTTAGAATTTAGACTTCTGAAATTGGAAGGAATCTAATTCTCTCATGCAACACCAATTGGGAGTACAGTATATGAAAAGCATTCTTCTAAGATCTAGGGATATAACAATGAACAGATGAGATCTCTGCCATCATGCAACTCGCATTCTAGTGGAGAGTAGATAACACATCAATGTATATGTAAAGAAAAAAATATTGATAAATACTATGTTGAGAATCCAAAGGGACTATGATCCTGATAAGATGACTACTTTTTGTTTTACGACCGGAGAAGGACTGTCTTTGTAAGTTCTCATCTTTAAACTCATCTCAGTGTGATAAAAATATGCCAACCACGTGAAGATCTTGTGGAAAGAGAATTATATTCAGAAGAAATAATAATTTCAAAAGACACTATAGTTTAAGATTTGAGCATTAAGGGAGGATTCTATGACTTGAAGTCAGAAAGGTAAAAAGTTATATAATATACAGTTGACAAATCAGGTTAAAGTTTGAATTTCATTGTCAATAAAATGTGATTCCATTTGAGTGTTCTAAGTAGAAAAATGAAGTTATATGCTTACATTTAAAAAAATTACTTTGGCAACTATGTGATGAATGGTATTTTCATGTGGGGAAGGAGGTGGAAAGAGCAGAAGCAAGTAGACTTATCAGAAGAATATGTGATGTCCAGACATGAGATGGTAATGATTTGAATTAAAGCAGTGAAAAAGGTAACAGAAGTGGACAGATTAGAAGTAGTGTATACAGTATTTTCCACAGGAGTGAATGTGAGGGGTTAGTGAAATGGAAATCTAGGATGATTCTTAGGGATTTGCTTGAGCAAATTAAGAATAAAAGAAGGTTTGGTGCAAATTAAGAATTTCATTTTGACCATTTATTTAAAATATTAGATATCCACATGAAAAGGATAAAGAAACAGTCCTTGAAGTTTGACGGGGTAAATACTAAATGTGTCATTTATAGATATGGAAAGAATTAGCAAAACCATGAAAAGAGAGTAAGAGGAAGAAAACTGTGCATGTGATTTTTCTGCTAAATTCAAAATAACACTTTCAATAAGGGAAAAATGATAAGCTGAATCTGATAACACTAAGGGGGCAGTTAAAATAAGAATAGAGAAATTATAATTAAATTTAGGAGACCTAAGTTAAAGATGTCTTTGATAACAAATTAATAGAGTGATGAGGAAATAAGCCTAATAGAAGTAGGATTAAAAGAAAAGTCAGTGTAAATTAATGTTGATGGCAACAAGAGATGTCTGTTTCAAGAAAGTTAGCTGTGAAAGTATACTAGTTGTTTATACTACAATAGCAAATTGATCAGCATAAATAATGCAAATTTATTACTTCACAGTTCTGTAAGTCAGAAAGCCAACACAGATCTCACTGGGCTAATGTCAAGGTATAGCCGGCACTGTGTTCCTTTCTGGAGACTCTGGAGAAGAATTGGTTTCCTTTTTCAGTTCTAAATATGCCACATTCTTTGGTTCAGTACTCCATGACCAAGTGACATTGAGGCTGTTCAATACAAGCAGCATTGAATCTCTCTCTCTTTATCATAATCATATCTCCCTCTCTTTCTGTAACCCACAAAGAAAGGACTGTTGAATTTTAAGGGCTCAGATCCCCTGGAGAAGGGAATGGCTACCCACTCTAGTATTCTTGGCCTGGAGAATTCCATGGCCAGAGGGGCCTGGCATGCTACAGTCCATGGGGTTGCAAACAGTCGGACACAACTGAGTGACTTTCATTCACTCATAATTAGAATGGGCCCACCTGAATAATCCAAGACAATCTCCCTATGTCAAGGTCCATACCATTAATCACTTTTTTTTCTAATTGTCTTTGCACTGTAGGATAACATATTTACAGGTTCCAAGGATTAGGAGAGGTACACATTTGGAGGCCACTGTTCTCCCTACCACAGAAGGGAAATAAAGAAAGTGGGTAGGAAGTTGTGTGTTAGTCCCTCAGTTAAGTCTGACTCTTTGCAACACCATGGACTGTAGCTTGCCAGGCTCCTCTGTCCATGGAATTCTCTAGGCAACACTACTGGAGTAGGTTGCTATTTCCTACTCCAGCGTATCTTTTTGACCCAGGGATCAAACCCAGGTATCCTGCATTGCAGGCAGATTGTTTACCATCTGAGCCACCAGGGAAGATATAGGGGCAAAGGAGTTTATTTTGATTGGAAATACTAAAGTAGAGGGTACCTAGTATCTAGAAAAATGCAAACATATATGAATACATATGAATAGTGTGTAGTATTCAAGATATGTTACTCAGCTCTCATTTTTTGCTTTCTCTTTGACACATATTTTTCTTTCATTAATAAGTCAATCTTTATCAATGTACTATTCATATTTCTCTAAAATACATCCTTTTAAATTTAATAAAACAATTAAAAGATTCAGAAACAGACTTGCCCTGCCTCGCACCTCTTTATCCAGCAATAACATGAGGGAAGAAAAGTAGTAAAAAAAAAAAAAAACTAATCACAGAACACTATGTGGTTTAGTAATAAATAGTATTTTTAATATTCATTATAATGTGTAAATGTTGATTTAAGCAAAACAAAATTCATTTATATTTTGAAAGAATAGCAGAAACTAATAAATGATGGCAACAAAATTTGTACTGATGAAAAAAGTTTAATGGTGTAAACACCTATCAAAATAAAAGAGTGGATAAATATAAGTAACATTATAAGCCTTCACAGCAGTAAAATAAAAACAAATAAACACCTCCTGCATGAACTTGGTTAAAAGTTAAAACATAATTTTAGGGAAAAAATGCTGCAGAAGGTATGATAACATCTTTCACATTTGAAAATATTCAGAAGCATATAAAATAGTTTATGTGTAGGTGTGATAAATTCTTAGTAATTACTTTTTAGATGAGAATGAGAGAAATGGAATCATGAAAAGATACACAGCAGATTTAAATTTAATTTGAAATATATCATTTAAGCTAGGTGATGCATATGCAGGTGTTCATTATATGCTTTTCTATGCCTTTACATGCCTGTAGTAATTCACAAAAATAATTTTCAAATAAAATCAAATAGCAATTAAACAAGCAAACAAAACACTAAGACAAAGTGGTGATAAAACACTTATACCAGAGAGGCCATGAGGAAAAAAAAAAATAATAAGATACAATGTTAAAATGGCCTGCATAGAGCCTCACACATACTTGACATGCAATACATATTTTCCTTTTATGAAATTCTTTAAAGGGCTAAACTCAAGGGAACAGGGAGGAAAAAGTATACAAGTAGAGCTACCATAATAGCTTTGTTTGACTTCATAAAAGAAAGGGGCTATTAAAACGTACCCTCTACGATGGCCATCTACTCATACCTCATGCAATTATGACTTCAGTAATCCCTGACTTCTGATGCCAAAGTCTTAAAGTTCTAATAGTTTGAAACCCATTAATCTCCTCCCATTATCCTTTCCCATAAGGGTAAGAAGATTTTTCTAGTCTGTACTTGAAAGCAGATTGAGTTGCTGCCCAAAAGCAGCTTCAACATTTAAAGTAATTAGGTTTTATTTTATTTTAATATTCTTTGTCATATGATAAAATATTTGGAAGAAAAGAGAAAGACTTTTAAACAGAGAGTTTTAAAAGTCAGAAAATTTAGTTTTTCAGAAATTGTCTTATCACATTACTATATCTTAGAATTTAGTATAGAAGTTATTCTTTTCATATTCAGACTGTTTTATCTCTCAAAGACTGTCTGAGATATTTATTTGTCCCACTGAATATGACTCGCCTCATTTACTGTGAAATATTTACTTTCTCCCAGCAGGGACTATCATACATTTTGTAAGATCTGTCTATTTTCAAACATCAAATCATTGAGATAGTCAATTTTTTCAAGTATTCCTATTGTGGCAAATATTTGCTTTTTATTTTTAATAAATACATTAAGCTGTTTATGCATCTAATATGAAATAATTTAATGTTTGATTTAAAGCATGATTAATTTAAAACATGATTCTAATGCATATTGCCATGTGATACATTACAGCTAACATTTTGTCCTATGCTTGTAGCTGATAGTATTTTTCCAAACACCTGTGTAACACCATCCTGTTATTCATGGGCTCCTTTTTGTGACCTTTCTACCTGTCCATCCAGAAGAGAAGCTGTTATCCTTTCCCCTTGAATTTTGCTGGAATGTTACTATAGCCTTAACTTATATGGTGGAAGTGATGCTATATGATTTCTGAGGCTAGGTCGCAAAATCTGTCTATTTTCAAACACCAAAACATTGAGATAGTCAATTTTTTCAAGTATTCCTATTGTGGCATAAGATTTCTGTCTGTTTCCTTCCTGTGAAACTTGCTTTTGAAATCCAGTCACTATATTGAAAGAAAGCCTAGGCCACATGGAAGGATGAGGTTGAGATTCCAAACATAAGCCATCATCAACTGTCATCATCATCAGCTGTATGATATGTGAAAAGCCTTAGAGATGACTCCAGATCCAGCCACTGTCTGGTTACAACCTCATGAGAGACCCCTAAGTAGAACTACCTAACCTAAGCAGAGTTGGTTCCCAAAGTCATAAGAAATAATAATATTAAATGATTGTTGTTGTGATATGTAACTAACTTTGGGATGGACTGATATGCATCAGTTGTATGCTTTTGAACTGTGGTGTTGGAGAAGACTCTTGAGAGTCCCTTGGAAAGCAAGGAAATCAAACCAGTCAATCCTAAAGGGCATCAACTCTGAGTATTTATTTGAAGGACTAATGATGAAGCTCTAATACTTTGGTCACCTGATGCGAAGAACCGACTCATTGGAAAAGACCCTGATGTTGGGAAAGATTAAGGGCAAGAGGACAAGCAGGGGACAGAGGATAAGATGATCAGATGGCATAAGTATGGGCAAACTCAGAGAGATAGTGAAGAACTGGGAAGTTGGGCAAGCTGCAGTTCATGGGGTAGCAGAGTCAGACATGACTTAGGGGCTGAATAACAACTTTGAGAGGGCTTGATATGTATCAGTTGTGTCCAGAACAGGGGAACGCTGGTATAATAAAACCTAAAACAAACTTTAGGAAAGAATGATGAGCAGACTCTGAAAGTCCTTGAGACCATTAGCAGAAGTCTAAAGAACCCTGAGAAGAATGTCTGTGAAGCCTCACAGGAAAGTGACAAAAATACAGATGAATGATGGAGAATAAAAGACTCTTCTGTAATGGTAGAAAGTTGAGCAGCATTATTACCTGTGAAAATATGAAAAATAGAAAAAAAATCCTAATGACTTCTATGATTTAGTTAAGGACATTTTCAGATAAAATGTTGCATGACATCCTTATCTTTTTCTAGCTGCTGATAATAAAATGAGAAAAAAAGAAAGAAAATAAAAAGCTTAAGAGAAGCTGAAGTCACCAAGATAGAGACTTGAAAACTCCTGAATTTCCCTTCTCTTATGGTTGAACCAAATATACAGCTACATGCAGATCACAGATCAGTTCCCTCTGAGACAAACCCAGAACCTAGTTGAATGACTCCTACATTTCAATCAGTTGAGTAAATACAGATTCAATGAAATCCCTATCAAAATTCCAATGGTAATTTTCGCAGAACTAGAGAAAATTCCTAAATTCCATACAGAACCAATAAAAACCTCTAACATTCAAAGCAATCTTGCAGAAGAAAACAAAGCTGAATGCATCATGCTCCCTAATTTCAAAATATCTTGCAAAGCTACAGTAAACTAATCGGTATAGTATTGGCATAAAAACAGACATATAGATCAATGGAATGTAATTGAAAGCCCAGAAATAAATTCATGCATATCTAGTCAATTAATTTTCAACATAGGTGCCAAGAATGTACAATGGAAAAAGGATAATCTCGTCAATAAATAGTATTTGGAAAACTAGACATTCATGTGCAAAAAATGGAAATAGATCCCTGTTTTACACATACAAACTACACACACCCCCTGACACACACACGCACACAATTCAAAATGGGTTAAAGACATGAATGTAATACCTGAAACTGTAAAACTCCTAGAGGAAAGCATAGGAGGTAATCTCCTTAATATAATCAGTGGGGGAAAAAGAATCACTCAGCTGGGGCTCCTGCATTGCAGGTAGATCCTTTATCATCTGAGCCACCGGAGAATTATAATTTAAAATTGCAATGAAATATTGCCTCATACCTATTAGGATGGCTATTATCAAAAGACAAGCAATAACAACATTGGTGAGGGTGTGGAAAAAATGAAACCCTTGTATAGAATTGGTGGGAATATAAACTGGTATTGTGACTGTTAAAAGCAGTATAGAGATTCCTCAAGATGTTGAAATGAACTACCATATGATCCACTTTGTATGCATCCAAAGGGAACGGAATAATTATGTTGAAGAGATATCTTCACTGCCATGATCATTGCAGTATTATTTATGATATCAAGGATAAGAAAACAACTTTATCTGTCAACAGATGAACTGATAAAAATATCAAATACACACACACACACACACACACACAGAGATATATATTTATAGGCTTCCCAGGTGGTGCTAATGGTAAAGAACCCACCTGTCAATGCAGGAAATATGAGACCTGGGTTCCTCCTTCCCTGGAAGAGGAAATGGCAACCTACTCTAGTATTCTTGCCTGTAGAATCCCCATGGACAGAAGAGCCTGGCAGACTACAGTCTATAGGGTCACAAAGAGTCGGACACAACTGAAGCAACTGAGCATGTGTATACACACACACACACATTGATACACAACTACACACACACAAACACACATAGATACACAACTGAATAAATATTCAGCCTCAAAAAAAGCAAATATTCCCATTTGCAATGACATGAATGGACCCTTAAGGGCCTAATGCTAGTGAAATAAGTCAGACCAAGACAGAAAAATACCACATGCTATTGTTTATATGTGGACTGCAAAACAAAACAAGAGGAACTTTTGGAAACAGAATAGAATTATGGTTGCTCAGGGCTGGGAGAGAAAAATGGAAGAGGTTAGTAAAAGGAAGCAAAATTTCAGTTATAGGATGAATAAGGTCTAAGGATCTAATGCATAACATGGGGATTTTAGTGGATAATGTGTGAGTACATGCTAAGTTGCTTCAGTCATGTCTGACTCTTTGCAGTCCTATGGACAGTAGCATACCAGCTCCCCTCTCTGTGGAATTCTCCAGGCAAGAATACTGGAGTGAGTTGCTATGCCCTCCTACAGGGTGTCTTCCTGACCCAAGGATCAAATCTGCATCTTTTACATCTCCCACATTGGTGGGTGGGTTCCTTACCACTAGTGCCACCTGGAAAACCCTTGGCAGATAATACTATATTGTATAATTGAGATGTGCTAAGAGAATAAAACGTGTGTTTTCATACATACCAAAAAAAGTAAATATGTGAAGTGATGGTTGTATATTAGCTCAATTGTGGGAATCCATTAACAATGTTATGTATATCAAATCACTCTGTTGTATAATTTAAATATATTACAATTTTATTTGCCAACTATACTTCAGTAAAACTGAAAAAAAAATCAGGTGAAAGAAAAAGTTGTTATATATAAAGGAATAAAGACTTTGCAGTTTTGAATATAAAACTGTTCCTTATTTTTAATCTCTTTAGATGCCAAAATATGCTTATTTAATAAATAAACTTCTGAGCAGATATCAAATCTAGGATGCTCTCAGGGGAAAAAAAAAAATTCATTCAAAAATGAAGTCAAGGTAAGACTGCAGAAAATATCATTAAGACTTCAGAAAGCTATAAGGCAGAGTACTCTTTTAAGCAAACAATTTTTGTTTTGATTTGTTTTTTTTAGAATCTCAAAGATATGCATCTCAAATTGGGCTTCAAAGATGCCTGGGTCATGACCTGCATCAATTTCACAAGATACCTCAAGTAGAGAGGGGTTTGTATCAAGACAAGAGGGTTGTAGCTTTTATGTAAGGGACCAAACTCCAGTGAGACGCATAGATATCCAAAAGATTTTGAAGAGAATGAGAAAACAGTGTCACTGTGGAGTAAAAATACAAGCAATACAAAAATAAAAAAAAATTATCATCTGAGTTACCAGGAAGCCTCTTGGTAGCTCAGATGGTGAAGGATCTGTAAAAAATCAACTTAATTATAGTGCATAGTATTTTGAAGGCTTAACCTTCAATTTAATTACAATGCAAAATACTATGTCCTAATACCGTGGCTCAGTGGTAAAGAATCTCTCTGCTAACTCAGAAGACTTGGCTTCAATCCCTGGGTCAGGAAGATCCTGTGGGGAAGGAAATGGCAAACCACTTCAGCATTCTTGCCTGGAGAATCCCATGGACAGAGCAGCCTGGCAGACTACAGTCCATGGGGTTGCAGAGTCAGATAACTCAACAACTAAAGGGCAACAATATGAAGAAAAAAAGGGAAAACTTGTGTGGCCATCTGAAGACTTTGGTTTTTTCTTTTGTACTTGCTCTCTGATTTTAAACAAATATATTTTTCCCTTCAGACCAAAATTTAAGTGTGGAATCCAGGACCTGAAATTTGGTCAGGAAAGTTTAAACCTGAGTTTCTTGGCATGGAGTGAATTCTGTGGTAATCGCCATTACCACAGAAGTTGAGCTCCAGGGCTTGCATCTCGTTTCAATCAGAGAACCTCACCTCGCTTTTAATCTCTTTTACATTTTGGATTCTTGCATATTGTTTTTATTTGAATAAAAAGTATTCAGCTTAAAAACAAAGCCTGGGGGTTTCCCTGCAAGTCCAGGGGTTGAGACTTCACCTTCCAATTCAGGAGGTGCAGGTTTGATTCCTGGTTGGGGAGCTAAGGTCCCACATGCCTTGGGGCCAACAAAATTAAAACAGAAGTAATATTGTAACAAATTCAATAAAGACTTTAGAAACAGTCCACATCCAAATAAAAATCTTAAAAATAAAGCCTGAGGGCTGCTGTTTTTGATAATCCATATTATCCCTTTCTACTTTAAAATTCTGTAATTGTTTCATTTTGCCAAATATAAATCATCTAACCCAAAATTTTTTCAAAAATATGCTTTCTCCTCCTAACCTATTAAGGAAGCTTAAAGAAACCAATTAGTTTGTTGCCTGCAGAAGAGTAGTTGAAAGAGTAGGTGAGTTATCCAAAGTTAATCTGATTCTACTGAATAAAGATGTGGGTAAAGCCATGAAAAACAGTTGAAGTAATTTCCAAGCAATGAGAAGTATACTGTAATATTTTAAAAGGCGTTATTTCTGTCTATAAAATATTAATAAGATTTTGCAGGATTTATTTTATTGTAGTTGTTCTTTTGATTGTATGATTATTAAAGACCTCTTCCTGTTTCAGTAGAATGGATAAACTCCCATTAGATTAACTGCTGAAAGCAATGCCAAATGATAAAATGTGTTCTTTCAGGTTTTAAGGAGATTTGTGTTTATGATGAAAAAGTAAAGTATGTCAGTGACACAGTGGGAAATACTGACAAATGATCTGAAATGCAGTAGGCAACAAGGCATACTATTTTGACCCAGTCTTTGGCAAACTCTTATTCTTAATCATTTTAGCTATTTTATCTTAGCTATTGTGCTGTGCTTAGTCACTCAGTTGTGTCCAACTCTTTGTGACCCCATGGACTGTAGCCCACCAGGCTCCTTTGTCCATGGGGATTGTCCAGGCAATAATACTGGAGTGGGTTGCCATGCCTTCCTCCAGGGAATCTTCCCAATCCAGGGATCAAACCCAGGTCTCCCTCATTGTAGGCAGATTCTTTACTCCCTGAGCCACGAGTGAAGCCCACCTATTGGTTACACATATATTAAAATGAATAAAATAAATCTCCCCTAGCAAAATGCAGTTTTATGACTTCCTCTACCATTCGTATTTTTCAGTCAGTTTGACAACGAAGAGCCTTCTTTGCTTGCTTTAAGGAATGATCGCCAGTAATAAAGCTAAATCTTACAATTCAAGGTGTAAGTTTTATGTAGATATGTTGTTTGTTTGTTTTGCTGTTGTTTCTTTAGTGCCTAGGACACTACATGATATATAATAGATGCTTAATGAATATTTAATTGAATATTAATTTTAAAAATGATACTTATTTAGCCCTGGGTGCCAGATAATAACCTAGTTGATACACAACACACACACACACACACACCCCTAATCTTACCAGTACCCATTTCGATAGTATTATCTTCATTTCATCTCATTTTTGAATAAAGAGAAATATTAACTTATCCGCTTTACATAGAAACAAAAGAGCCTTTTACTTAATCAAGGCAGACTGTTCTGAAGTTATGTAACATTGTACTATTTTATTTCTATGAATAGAACAAACCTTTCATAAAACATATCCTGTTAAAAAATTGATTGTAATTTGGTTCATAAGAAGAGAGTGATACTAAAAATAAAATAAATAAGCTTTAAGCTACAAATTGAGGGAACACATTGGCCATGAGATTACCAGGATTTCAATATGTATAGAGCTCAATTTCATCAAAGTTTTTGCCAAAGAAACACCTTGAAGAAACTTAATGGTGTTAACAGGAACATACAATCCTAAGAAGAGAAGAGCTCCTAAGAACTGCAAGGAACGAGGCATTTGCCTTTTTTCCTCCACTCACCCACAAGTCCTCAGTTACCTTTCAAGGGGTTTTCTTGTTAAAACAGACACCCTTTATTCCTATCTATTCAGCTCCCAAGACAACTAAAAAAATCCACCTTCAAGATTTGATCAGTTAAAGTAAACAATATTTCATATTCCCAAGAATATTTTAGTTTAAAAAATAAGTAAAGACAAATAATGTAAAGAAAGAGACCCAATAAAGTTACTTGTGGAAATATTTCTGACAGTGTACACTATTAATGGGGCATATTTTTAGAAGTTAGGGCTTTTCATCAGCCACGAAAGAACAAAATTTTGCATTTGTGTGTGTGAATTTGGAGGGCATTAGGCTATTAGAAATAAGTCAGACAGAGAAAGATGAATACTGCATAATATCACAAATGTGTGGAATCTAAAAATAACACAACAAACTAGTGGATAAAAAGAAGCAGACTCACATATACAAAGAACAAACTAGTGGTTACTAGGGAGGCTAGCGAAGGAAATGAGAAAAGAGGGGTTATTATGCAATTATATGAAATCACATTTATGAAACTTTTGAAACTTGTAAAGGCACTACAGAATTTAAAGAATATTTCATTCAACAAAATTTAATGAGTTTTTTAAACCCTGAAAAAAGAGAAATTAGAAATAGCTCTCATATCACATCTTGCTTTCCTTTATTGATTCCCCCTATTTACAGAGAAGTCTTTCTCTATGGTTCACAAGAAATCAATGATCAGCCATATTGAATTTTGGGAGGCGTGTGGTTGTTAAGAACAGCATATTGTATACATCTCAAACTGCTTTATACTTTTTACAGACAGAGCCTTGGATTTATTAATGGTTTTCAAATATCCAAATCACGTCTAAAATATAACTTCTCTAAAATGAGATCAGGCGACACAGTAGCCTTTCCAAATGCTGCCATGGATAGTGACTGTTTACATAAAAAATGAATTTCTATATTGTATTGTTATTGGATCACTAGGAAAAAAAAAAAAACAGAACTTTCTAATCTCTGCATATCTATTGATCTATTGTTGCACAGCATTCAAAAGCACCAAGTGAAATCATTAATAGACTAAACAAAACTTCAGTAACTTGAGGTAAGAAAAGTCCAGTCTAAAATGTAGCATATTATTAAAGAAATGCCTAAATAGTCAACTAGAAGGTAACATTTTCTTTCTTTGCAATAAATCAGCTTATACTGAATTAAATTTCTTTACTTTTTTCAGAATGGGTCAGTTTGCCTGGTCTGAATGGAATCTGTAATGTTCCATTTTTATTCATAGTTCTTTGCTACTTACCTCACAAAGTATGTTACCTAACACAAAGTTTGATTCCTACATATCCTTCTGAAAGCAAAATAAAGCAGGATAATAGTTTCAAGCTAAATTATAATATATTGCCTGTGATCAAAGTTTTCATTAGAAAATCTCAAATCCTTCACCAGTAATGATTAAGTAGGAATTTCATATGTATTCTCAGGTCTCGGTGGGTATTTCTGGCTGCTGCATTCCAGTGGAAAGTAAATGGCTGCTAGAGGCTGTACTATGACTCAGTTGGAAAGATGGATTAAGAACAAAAATATCCTAGATCTTCATCCATATTAAGGAGAAAAAGCAACTGAAACAATGGGCAAAAGAAAAGCCTCAGGTAAACCATCTAAAACTAATGAAAATACATGTGAAAAACATATTGAGGCACGTGCTGTTCTTCTTTACAGATGGAGCCAAGTTGTCATTTTTCTTGCAGCATGCTGTGAAATTAGAGTTTACATGTTTGTCAATTGGATAATCCTTTTCATTCTCACTTAGGCATAGTTTTATGTGAATCAGAGGGAGTATGACCTGAAGGCAAGTGGCTAGGGATATTCAAAAGAAGGATTTATTTTGCACATACATATGTATGCAGTAACTACGTAGACTGCTAAATCTAGTGCCTACTAGATTTTAGTCCACAATCTCAAGTGTGAGAGAAATGTCACATTTATTTCCTTTAAATCTAATTAAATTCAAATGTAGGCCTCTTTTCTGCTAGAATAGAGGAAAATTCATTCTTAGAAATTAAGTTTAGGACTAGTTCTTTCCTTATCATCCTTCTACAAAGAGGCCTGAGTTGCCAGGTGGGGATACTGATAAAGAACTCACTTGCCAATGCAGGAGACGTAAGAGATGCTGGTTTGATTCCTGGGTCAGAAAGATCCCCTGGAGGAGGATTCCTGGGCATGGCAACCCACTCTAGAATCCTTGCCTGGAGAATCCCAAGGACAGAGCAGGCTGGCAAGCTACAGTTCATATCGTTGCAGAGGTGGACACGGACAGGACTGAAGCAGCTTAGTGCACACAAATACATGCAAGGAGACCTATGTAGTACTCACGAGAAGGAAGAAGTTTTATCACAGTCACTTCTAGCCACCTCACTGTCTGACCCAAGATGGGTTCTAGATATCCAAAAGCTGGGCTGTACTCATTCTATGCTTGATGAAAGACATCTTTCCTGAGATGGAGAAACTCCGTCTACCTAGAGTTCAGCCATTTCCCTCTGAACTCCTCCGACCTCCCTGGGGACATTATAGGAAAACGGGAACACCCAGCAGGGCAGCTCCTGGTGCCTTGTGGTCTTCTCAGGATCAGAGAGTTTCCAATTTACTCTATCTAAAATCAAAGGACTCACTTCTCCCCCATCACTTACAAGAAAATACTGTCTCTGAGTTATCTTCTAATTTTGACCTCTGCATCACAGTTTTCCCTGAGACATGAAAATACAAATGTCTGGCCACTGTATTGAGTTGGGGGTAAGGAAAGAGGCTGGGAGAAATACTATAAGCAAGAAAAAAATTAAAAAGACAATTAATATTCCAACAGTTGAACCTCTTAAATAGGCGTGCATAATGCATTTAAGTTCTAAACACATGTAGTGTTTGCATAACCATGTAGATATTATCTTTGGAGGAACATTATGCAAATGAACTGTATTTCACAAGCTAGTCCCACTTTGCTCAGATATAGGGAGAGTGTCAAATTATTCACATCAGCAATATGATACTATTGAATCACTAACAAGGCCTCATTACAAAGTTATTCAAAACTCTGTGGAAAGGACTCCATCTGATACCTTCTCCCTTTTCAGTGTCCCAAGAACTAAAGCATTTAGTTGTTATGCAACATTAAAGGGATAAAGGGCAGTTCACCAGCCCCAGAGAGCAGCACTGTGATCTTGACACTCCTTCAAAATTATTTCAAGTTTGGCTTCAGAGGTCTTAAATTTTATAGAGTTTGGAAATAGAGGGGTTTAAAGAAAGTTACAGCCACTTATGAAATTTTTTTGCATCTGTTTCCTTGTTTGCAGAATGGAAATAAAAGAATATATAGACTACAGGATTATTATGAGGATCAAATGTATTAATAAAGTATTTACAGCAGGGAAAAAGGGGTATTCAATAAGTCTACTGTGTATTAATATGATCATTATATTAATAGTTATTGTTATAACAGCATGTTGAGTATAATGAGATTATATATTGGGCATGCTGGATGAGAATGCATGCAGTATCTCAATTGTGCACTCAACATGAAAGACCTAAGGAAGCATGTCCTAACAATGAGGACAGCAAAGTAGCACAAGAAAAAGGGTGACATAGCCTTAATTAATTCAAAAGTACCCAAACACAATACCCAGATAAAATTCAGCATATTGATTCCTTTTGAACTGAGAATTCTGGGTACAAGATGAATAAATATTGAACATTAATCAATAAAAAATGAGACTATTCATTTTAAAGCAGAATCAGATTAAGTATAAAATATGAAACTGAATATTATTTCAGAGTTTTAAGATGGCTAAGCAGAGATGGAGAGTTATTTTGCACCATTTCATCTACTAGCAGAATAAAATATAGAATTTGATATCCATGCTACACGTCATCCTTGTCCCCATGGTACTTACATTCTACACTATAACTTCTAGACTGGAATTGAAGAATTATTCAAGAATGTGAAAAATAGTGAAAATGATAGTCACTCAGTCACGTCTGATTCTTTGCGACCCCATGGACTGTAGCCCACCAATTCTGTCCATGGATCACTCTGGGCAAGAATACTGGAGTGGTAGCCATTCCCTTCTCTAGTGGAACTTCCTGACCCAGGGGTCAAACGTGGGTCTCCTGAATAGCAGTCAGATTCTTTACCCTCTAAGCCACCAGGGAACCCCCATTCAACAAAGTATCACATAATAAATGTTTTTTATTTTGCCAGCCAAACTGTCTCTATACTCAGCTATGTAGAGGGGAATGTAGAGGGGGAAAAAAAGAACACAGCTGCAGATTCTAGGTAAATTAATACAGGTGCCTGTAGTATACCAAAACTTCATTTATGGGAACTGAAATTTCAATTTCTTATAATTGTCATGTGCCACCAAATTATTATTCTTTTGATTTATTTCAACTATTCTCAACTATTCTAAATGGTTTAAAAACCATCCTTAATTCACAGGCTGTGCAAAATCAGATGGCAGACTGGACTTGGCAGGCTGGATTTATCAAACTCTGCTCTAGATTATGAACTGTTTATATCACAAGAAACGTGGTTACAATTTGTAAGCAAGCAAAGTCTATTATTGTGGGACAATCTATGAAAGTAAAGACTTCTCATCCATAATACATTGCCAAATCACTCCCAAAGAAAACAGAATTTTTTGTTTCTGATACAAGAATATATAAATACATATATATATATATATATATATATATTGAGAGAGGGGAGAGACAGTCTATCATTTCTTCTATATATAGATTCTATATATTTATATAAATACATTCTATTGAAGTGAAAGTGTGAGTCACTCAATCATGTCCAAGTCTTTGAGACCCCATGGACTATAGCCTGCCAGGCTCCTCTGTCCATGGAATTCTCCAGACAAGAATACTGGAGTGGGTTTCTATTCCCCTCTCAAGGTAATCTTCCCAACTCAGGGATCGAACCTGGGTCATTGCAGGCAGATTCTTTATCATCTGAGCCACCAGGGATAAACTATTCTATTATATTGGTACAAAAGTAATTGCGGTTCTGGACCCTGAATTTTAAATCATTATAACTAGGCTCAGATATATCTTTATTAATCAAAATAAGAACCATTATAATCAACACATTTCTGCAAAAGAAAAATAAGTTTTTTATTCTGGTAGCATAAAAATCATGCTTCAGGATTCAATGAACTCTTGGAAAGCGTTTTCTGCCTCCTCCTGGTTTTGAAAGTGTTTTCCCTGCAAATGGTTGTTAAGATATTTGAAGAAGTGGTATTTGGTTGGTGAAAGGTCATGTGAATATGACAGATGAGGCAAAACTTCATTGCCCAATTCATTCAACTTTTGAAGCATTGGTTGTGTGACATGCAGTCAGGCATTGTCATGGAGAAGAATCGGACCCTTTCTGTTGACCAATGCTGACTGCAGACATTGTAGTTTTCAGTGAATCTCATCAATTTGGTAAGCACTCCTCTCAGATATAATGGTTTTGCTGGGATTCAGAAAGCTGCAGTGGATCAGAATAGCAGATGACCACCAAACAGTGCCTGTTACCTTTTTTTTTTTTTTTTTTTTTTTGGTGCAAGTTTGGCTTTGGGAAGTGCTTTGGAGTGTCTTCTCAGTCCAGCCACTAAACTGGCCATTGCCAGTTGTCCTGTAAAATCCACTTTTCAACTAAAATCACAATCCATTTGAGAAATGGTTCATTGTCATTGCATAAAATAAGAGAAGATGACACTTTGAAACAATGATTTTTTGATATTCATTCAGCTTATGAGGCACCCGTTTATCAAGATTTTCACCTTTTCAATTTGCTTCAAATTCCAAGTGACCATAGAATGGCCGATGTTGAGTTCTTTGGCAACTTCTCATATAGTTGTAAGAAGATCAGCTTTAATGATCCTCTCAACTGGTTGTTATCAGTTGCCGATGGCCAGCCACTGCGCTCCTCATCTTTAAGGCTCTAGTCTCCCTTGCAAAATTTCTTGAATCACCACTGCACTGTATGTTCATTAGCAGTCCCTGGGCCAAATGCATTGTGGATGTCACAAGTTGTCTCCACTGATTTATGACCCATTTTGAACTCAAATAAAAAAAAAATCACTAGAATTGTCTTTTTGTCTATAATAATTTCTGTAGTCTAAAATAAATATAAAATAAACAGCAAGTAATAAATCATTAGCAAAAAAAAGTCAGAAATGCACATTAAAATGATGTATAACCATATTTATTTAAGAATTTATTCCAAAAAAAAAGAATTTATTCCAGTATCAAACAGCAAAGTTCAACGGTGTAAAATTACAACTACTTAGCAACAACCTAATAAATATCTATATACAGATTCTTATAAGATGTAAATATTTCCAATGAAATCAACCTGCTGAATTTTGTGCTGCTGTTTTTCAGTTTCATTCAGATGAAGTTATCAGTTTCCTATTTTCCATGTCCTTCTAATTATACCAGTTTATTTCTGTCCAGTGTTTACTGCAGTCCATGGGGTCACAAAGAGTTGGACACTACTGAGCAACTGAACTGACTGAGTGCTCACTGAGCATCAATTATGCACAAAGCAAGTTCTCAATGAAGCAGTTGCCCTTGAAGCTCCTTGTTAAAAAAAAAAAACTGTCCTCTTTAATTTGCTAAAAATTAGCATAAAGAAGCTCAGTTGTTTAGCAGACTCCAAATTCATAATGACACAAACATTTGTATTAAAAAAGTCAACTGCCTAATCAAGCAATTTTTCTACCTTGCTCTCATTAGCTGGCCTTCTAAATGACAGGGTTTCTTATTCTGAGTGTTCATTTAACATCTAAAAATTGATTGCTCATTATTGTGATTAACATATTATTATAAGTAAATGATGCATCAGTATGTTGGCAATCTGAATAGTTTCTGAGCAGATGGAAGATAAATATAGGTAATGTATCTTTTTTTTTTTTTTCTCACTTTAAGCTTCTGACCTTACCTTTTGCAATCTAAATTGACTGGCTTCCACACTGCAGTTTGTAATTTCACCATGAGTATAGCCAATTTAAAATATGAATAATATCATGTGTGTGCTCAACCACTTCAGACATGTCCAACTCTTTACAACCCTAAAGACTGTAGCCTGCCAAACTTTTCTGTCCATGGGATTATCCAAACAAGAATATTGGAATTGGTTGCCTTGCCCTCCTCCAGGGGATCTTCCCAACCCAAGGATCAAACCTGCATCTCCTGCATCAAAGGCAGATTCTTTACCCACTGAGCCATCTAGGAAGCTCTAAAATATTAGCATTATAATACTTTAAATAGAATTGAAGAGGAATTTTTTTAAAAAATGAGGAATACATTCATTCAGATCAAGGAAAATTTCCATATCTCTATCTTTAGGAAAGCTTAACTCATTGGAAAGAGGGTGACAGGATAAGATGGTTAGAGAGCATCACCAATGCAACAGACATAAATTTGAGTAAACTCCAGGATATAGTGAAGGATGAGGAAGGCTTGAGTGCTGCAGTCCATGGGGTTGCAAAGAGTCAGACATGACTCAGCAACAGACACCCTAATAACAAGGCTGAGATCCATGAAGGGGAGTCTGAGCATTAACATGATGCAGTTATATGAAATGTCAAGAACATACTTTAATCCCATGTGAAATGTTTAATGTCTGATAGTTTCTGCGGACATAGCCTACACCTGATCATAGTCCTAAACTCTTCTGGATGGAGTTCTTTGAAAATATCCAAGAACAAAGAAAGTAGTACACAGGACTTACTATAGCTAAATTTCAAGATTTAATGAAAAATTTGAAGTTCATAGTACAATATAGTGGATAGACAATTTTCATACACAAACATGGTGATTTCAGTAGTTGAACTGAAATCTACCTATGAACAATAACATTTTTTATCTTAAATTTTACTTTTCAAAAATTTAATAAACTCTTGCGAAAATATCAATCCTTGATAAAAAATAAAATTGTCAACAACATGCCTAGTCACCTCAGTTGTTATTAAGATCAATCAAGATTTTATTTGTGCTTATGTCATTCTGTGCCTGTCACATTATTTACTGGCTCTCTATTTGGAAAGAAAAGTGAAAGAAATGTCTACTACATGACAGATATAGAGCCAAGCATTGTGGACTTTATTTCATTAAATTCCCACAACAACCAAATAGGATAAGTACTCATATAATTCATCTGCCAAAAACAAAAAGAAAACAACAACCACAAAATCCATGTCCCCTGAAGTTTCGTTTCAGTATCTGTTCAAAATCTATCCAATACAGTGGTAGAGCTGAAATTCAAAGACTGGGCTCTATGTTCTCTGAGATTTTAAGCTTTTTGAGGACAGGGACCATGTCTGTCTATGTTTTGCTCTATGCCCAAAGTAAAATATTTGTTAAATGATGAGGGAAAAAAAAAAAAAACAAAAACAAAACCATATATTTCTTTCTACATACCAGTGTTTTCCCAAAGCATTACTGAGTGTAAGCTTGTATTACCTGTCATACCTCAGGCCAAAATATCAAGAGACAAGATGTTGGGGCAAGGAATAACAACTTTAATCAGAAAGCCAACAAACAGAGAGGGCAGTGGCCCAATGAATCATATCAACAGGTTTGGATTCTAGTTTCTTTTATAATAGGTTATAAAGGTTATTGATATTTCTCCTGGCAATCTTGATTCCAGCTCGTGCTTCCTCCAACCCACCGTTTCTCATGATGTACTCTGCATATAAGTTAAATAAGTAGGGTGACAATATACTGCCTTGACATACTCCTTTTCCTATTTGGAACCAGTCTGTTTTTCCATGTCCAGCTCTAACTTTTGCTTCCTGACCTGCATACAGGTTTCTCAAGAGGCAGGTGGTCTGGTATTCCCATCTCTTTCAGAATTTTCCACAGTTTATTGTGATCCACACAGTCAAAGGCTTTGGCATAGTCAATAAAGCAGAAATAGATTTAAGTGGTTACTATATGCTAAAATTCTGTAAAATATTTTGTATTCATTTATGTAACTCATAAATTCAGTCTGTGTTAAATTTTTGCTGTGGTATAATTTCTTATTTTGGAATTATTTCATTTTCACTTTTTGTGCAGAGTATAGAATCTGAGTCCTTTTTAGGTTATGAATCCCTGCTGCTCTTTTCATTGTGGTTTTAGCCAGTGTGGTGTCACAGGAAAGAAACTCTTGGATGTTCATTAATTCCATTCATTCCATTGTTCTGTTTATATACTAGATGGTGAAGTTCTTAAATCAGTCGGGTTAGCACTGACTTCAGTGACATTTCATTTGACATCTCTACACATCCTACTTGATACACTGCCATTTATCATTATCTTTTGTTTATAGCACTTATACCTATTTATCATCCATGTGGTAGGACTCATAACAAGGCCAGCTAAATTAATTTGGCAAGTAAAATTATTTCTGGAGTTGCATGAAATATGGTGTTAACATTTCAACATATCAGCTTATTTCTGCTTCTCATAATTCAGTTATTGTACCAGAAAGGTAGGAAATCTGATTTGTTTGTTTAATCTTTGCAAGAAAAAAAATGCCTCAATGTTAGTAGGTAATGTGCTTTCTGGATAAATGTAGAGTTTCTTGATTGCCTTTCAAAATAAATGTTTTGATAACTTGCTAAATAATGACCTTGCAAATAAATTATAGTTATCTATGAAAATGAAAGTGTTAGTGGCTCAGTCATGTCTGACTGTTTGTGATCCCATGGACTGTAGCCCATTAGACTCCTCTGTTGATGGAATTTTCCAGGCAAGAATACTGGAGAGGGTAGTCATTCTCTTTTCCAGAGGATCTTCTCAACCCAGGGGTTGAACCCAAGTCTCCCTTCTTGCATGCAGATTCTTTGCCATCTGAGCTACCAGGGAAGCCCCAGAGTTAACTGTAGTATAGGTTGAGGGTAATACATGAAACCATGAGAAATGGTAGAATAGTAACATTTTTCAGTCTTCTTTCTTTCTTGCTGGTGTTTTACAATCTACATTTAGCAGCCACTCTTCTTTTGAATTATACTTCCTCATTGAAATAGCTGTACATAGACTCCAACTCTTTGTTCTGAAGCTAGCTCCTTTCCTGTACCCTGTCTTTTCCTTGGTTAGGGTTCCCTACTACCTAGACTTAAATAAATAAATTAATTAACATTATAGCTATCCTACTTGTTTTTTACCCTACCTAGAAATAAAATTTTATGATGAGCAGACTGAATATTTCTAACTGCTACAGCCAGGACAAAGTAATACACTGCAGTGATGAAGTTAAAGAGTTTAGAGTTTATCACTTAACACTAGTAGACTATTATGCAGAAGATTTCCAGTCATAAACTTCTCATTTTCCATACATTCCTTGACCTGTAGCAAGGATGTGAACACTGAATAAACGACACCATAGAAGAGTGGTACTCTAGTAGATTATCTGGATTTGTGATTGACCAAAGCAAAAGTTTTGAATTCTTCTCTCTTTTGGCTCCTCTTCTTAGATCTTACTGTCCATTCTCCCTTTCTCAAAGCCTTTCATGACCGATTTATTTTTGTTTAGTTTTATAGCTGTTGTCTAACCTCTTGAACACTGATTTTTATGTTCTTTTTCTATTTCATTTCCTTTTTATATTCAAGAAAAAAAACAAATTCTGGTCTAAGTTTTTATACTTAATTTTTTTTTCTTTTTTATATACAACATTGTATTTACCCACATGCTATAGTAGCCGATCTCATTTATGCACAGGTGTCCACAATTTTATGAAACCCTTAAGGCAAATTAGAAATAAAGCATCATGTGTGTGCTTATTGATAAAAGGGGATCTGAAAGCACCACAGTGAAGTGAAATACCAGGATTCTTCATATAAGAGAGTTTTACATCCTGCCTCTCCATTCAGGGTAGAAACACTCAAAATATTAATAAATTAATTTCTAGAAAACTAAAGGAAACTTTTTAAAATTTGCCTACATATGGACATTTTAATGATGGTCATTCTGGCCAGTGTAAGGTGATACCTCATTGTAGTCTTTATTTGTATTTCTCTGATAATTGTAAATATTGTGCAATTTTTCATATGCCTGCTGACCATCTGTATGTCATTTTTGGAGAACTATCTATTTCCATCTTCTGCCCATTTTTTTACTTTTTATTTTTGTGTTTTTGATATTGAGCTGCATATTTTAGAGAATATTTTGTATATTATTTATTGTCAGTTTCATTGTTTGCAAATATTTTCTACCAGTTTTTTGTTGTTGTTGTTTTGCTTACGATTTCCTTTGCTGTGCAAAAGTTTTTAAGTTTAGTTAAGTGCCATTTGCTTATTTTTGCTTTTATCTCCATTACTTTAGGAGATAGCTCCCAAAAGATATTGCTGCAGTATGTCAACAAGTGTTTTGCCCAAAAGAAAAGTGGCTAGCCCAGGGTCACACAGCAGGATCCCTGGCACAGCTAGAGTGAGAACTTGGGTTTCTGATTTCTGATTCAGAGCTTGGCAGATGGATTCTCTTCTTAGCCGGCTGCAGCCTCTGAGACCTATCAAGTCTGTGAAAGAATCTAGCATAGCCATTTTAACAACATGAATTCTTCCAATCCAAGAACATAGTTTGTCTTTCTATCTGCTAGTGCCATCTTTGATTTTTTTCATCAGTGTCCCCTAGTTTTTAGGGTACAGGTCTTTTGCCTCTTTAGGTAGGTTTATTCTGAGGTATTTTATTCTTTTTTATGCTCTGGTAAATGAAATTGTATATAATCAGTAAGGACCTACTGTACAGCACAGGGAACTATACTCGTTATTTTGTAAACATCAGTATTTTCTTATTTATGCATACATACAAATATGTATAGCTGAATCACTGTGCTAATGTGTTAAATAACACAGCATTGTGAGTTAACTATCCTTCAATTAAAAAAAGGGGGGGGGTAAGTTTGCTATACCTGACAAGTGCAAAGAAAGCTACACACACACACACACACAGATCCTACATATAAACCCCAAGTGTAGTTTCCATGGTTAACAAAATTACTGACAATGTTCCCTGGTTCAGGTATGGCTAGACCATAGACCAAAACTAAATAAAAACCCTTTCTGCAATTCATATCAGACCAAATTAATCAAGCTATGATAATGCTTTAATCAAAAGTAAAGAAAAAAAGCAAAATTTCTCTTGAAGTCAATGGATTGTATCATAATAAATATGATAAATTATGATTGCATCATAATAAATAGTATTGATATTATAGTCAAAAATAATATAATCTTCTCAAATGTCTAAAATATTAGAAAGTCAGTAATATAATGTACATAAAGCTCTAAAAATTAAAATATTAATTGGCATTTAAATTATTATTGTAATTTAAACGGAGAGGACTATGACCCTTTGTAAGTTACTCTATAGAGTTCTGAATCCTATCCTTGGTCAGTTTTTAGACTCAGTTGCTCAAGCTTATTCATCATTTTCTGGTAAACCTTTCTGTATATCTTTTGAAAAGTATAAAATATTTGAAGAACTTAACAAAAATAAGGATGTTCAACAAGTTTATGTTGAATGCCTTAATCTCAGGGAGAATATAACAAAAGAATGGAGACAGATATTGGAACACCAAGGATTGCCAACAACACCAAAATCTAACAGAAACACATGAAATGGAACCTAGAGTATTCAGGAGAACATCACCCTACTGACACCTTGATTTAAGATTTTTATACTCCAGAATTGTGAAGAAAGAAAAGTTTTTAAGTAATTTTGTTACTACAATTCTAGGAACCTAATACAATATCGAATAGAACTGAAAGAACTACAAGGGAATTAAGTTAAAATGCTGTCACGGCTGAAGCTATCCTAATTTTATCCACCAAAAAACATTTTAAAATATTTTACTTTCCTATAGCAAGCAAGTATAAGACTTTGTAGTTCTTATTGTTTTATTTGTTAGTGTTTGTTTGTTTTTACTTTCAATCAAATACATACAAATAAATAACTGCTTTTCTTGACACTACCTATGTTCTTGTAAAGCAAGAAGTTCAATCACTCCAGGGAGTAGAGCTATCTGGTTGACCTGCCAAATGCTTTTGAGATTGAAGATGCATCCCAAATGCCTTGGTGTCACACCTCCATTGTATTGGTCAGGGGCTCCAGGAGACATAATCAGTAAGATATATATATGAAGAGAGCTATTGCAGTAATTGTACTATATACTTACGAAGGCTGAGAAATCCATGATCTTCATTCTGTAAGTTGGAGAATTAGGAAAGTTGGTTGGTCTCAATTTGAAGGCCTGAGAGTCAGAGGAGCCAGTGTGGTAAGCCCCAGTCAAAGTCCTAAATCTTGAGAACCAAGACAGCCTAATGTCTCAGAGCAAGAAAAGAGGATGACTCAACTCAAGCAAAGAGAGGAAATTTGCCCTTCTTCCACCTTTCTGTTCTATTCAAATCATCAACAGATTAGATGAGGACTGTTCTTACCAGTTAGGATGATCTTTCCTTGGTTGCTGTTCTTATTCAGTCACTAAGTCCTGTCTGACTCTTGTGACCCCATGAACTGCAGCGTGCCAGACTTACTTGTCCTTCACCACCTCCCAGAGCATGCTCAAACTCATGTTCTTTAAGTCGGTGATGCCATCCAACCATCTTATCCTCTCTCTCACCCTTCAATATTCCCAGCACCAGGGTCTTTTCCAATGAGTCCACTGTTCCTATCAGGTGGCCGAAAATAGGAACTTCAGCTTCAGCATCAGTCCTTCTAATGAATATTCAACACTGATTTCCTTTAGAATTGATTGGTTTGATGCCCTTGCTGTCCAAGAGACTCTCAAGAGTCTTCTCCAGCACCACAGTTCAAAAGTATCAATTCTTCACTGCTCAGGCTTCTTTATGGTCTAACTCTCACATCAATGCATGAATACTGGAGAAAACCATAGCTTTGACTATCAATTCAGTTCAGTTCTTTGTGACCCCATGAATCGCAGCACGCCAGGCCTCCCTGTCCATCCCTACTCCCACAGTTTACTCAAACTCATTTCCATCAAGTCGGGGACGCCATCCAGCCATCTTATCCTCTATCAGCCCCTTCTCCTCCTGCCCCCAATCCCTCCCAGCATCAGGGTCTTTTCCAATGAGTCAACTCTTCACAAGAGTGGCCAAAGTATTGGAGGTTCAGCTTCAGCATCAGTCCTTCCAATGAACACCCAGGACTGGTCTCCTTTAGGATGGACTTGTTGGTTCTCCTTGCAGTCCAAGGGACTCTCAAGAGTCTTCTCCAACACCACAGTTCAAAAGCATCAATTTTTTGGTGCTCAGCTTTCTTTTAGTCCAACTCTCACATCCATACTTGACTAATGGAAAAACCATAGCCTTGACTAGACAGAGCTTTGTTGACAAAGTAATGTCTCTGCTTTTTAATATGCTATCTAGGTTGGTCATAACTTTCCTTCCAAGGAGTAAGCATCTTAATTTCATGGCTGCAGTCACCATGTGCAGTGATTTTGGAACCCCCAAAAATAAAGTCTGACACTGTTTCCACTGTCTCCCCATCTATTTCCCATGAGGCAATGGGACCAGATGCCATGATCTTAGTTTTCTGAATGTTGAGCTTTAAGCCAACTTTTTCACTATCCTCTTTCACTTTCATCAAGAGGCTTTTCAGTTCCTCTTCACTCTTTGCCATAAGGGTGGTGTCATCTGCATATCTTAGGTTATTGATATTTCTCCCAGCAATCTTGATTCCAGCTTGTGCTTCTTCCAGTCCAGTGTTTCTCATGATGTACACTGCATATAAGTTAAATAAGCAGGGTGGCAATATATAGCCTTGACATACTCCTTTTCCTATTTGGAACCAGTCTGTTGTTCCATGTCCAGTTCTAACTGTTGCTTCCTGACCTGCATACAGGTTTCTCAAGAGGTAGGTCAGGTGGTCTGGTATCCCCATCTCTTTCAGAATTTTCCACAGTTTATTGTGATCCACACAGTCAAAGGCTTTGGCGTAGTCAATAAAGCAGAAATAGATGTTTTTCTGGAACTCTCTTGCTTTTTCAATGATCCAGCAGATATTGGCAATTTGATCTCTGGTTCCTCTGCCTTTTCTATAACCAGCTTGAACATCTGGAAGTTCACAGTTCACGTATTGCTGAAGCCTGGCTTGGAGAATTTTGAGCATTATTTTACTAGTGTGTGAGATGAGTGCAATTGTGTGCTAGTTTGAGCATTCTTTGGGATTGCCTTTCTTTGGGATTGGAATGAAAACTGACCTTTCCCAATCCTGTGGCCACTGCTAAGTTTTCCAAATTTGCTGGCATATTGAGTGCAGCACTTTCACAGCATCATCTTTTAGGATTTGAAATAGCTCAACTGGAATTCCATCACCTCCACTAGCTTTGTTCATAGTGATGCTTTCTAAGGCCCACTTGACTTCACATTCCAGGACGTCTGGCTCTAGGTGAGTGATCACACCATTGTGTGCTTTCACTATAAAGGCCTCCAAAGTATTGGAGCTTCAGCTTCAGCATCAGTCCTTCCAATGAATATTCAGGGTTGATTTAGTTTAAGATTGACTGGTTTGATCTCCTTACTATCCAAGGGACTCTCAAGAGTCTTCTCCAGCACCACAGTTCAAAAGCATCAATTCTTGGGTGTTCAGTCTTCTTTGTGGCACAGCTCTCATGTCTCCACATGACCACTGGGAAAACTATAGCTTTGACTACATGGACCTTTGTCAGCAAAGTGAGGTCTCTGGTTTTGAAAACACTGTCTAGGTTTTCCATAGCTTTTCTTTCAAGTAGCAAGTGTCTTTTAATTTCATGGCTGCAGTTACTGTCCATAGTGATTTTGGAGCCCACAAAAATAAAATCTGTCACTGTTTCCATTTTTTCCCTATCTATTTGCCATGAAGTGATAGGACTGGATTCCATGATCTTAGGTTTTTTGAATACTGAGTTTTAAGCCAGCTCTTTCAATCTCCCCTTTCACTTTCATCAAGAGGTTCTTTAGTTTCTCTTCACTTTCTGCCATTAGAGTGGGTATCATCTGCATAGGCTGTTGATGTTTCTCTTGGCAGTTTTGATTCCAGCTTGTGCTTCATCCAGCCTGGCATTTCATATGATGTACTCTGCATATAAGTTAAGTAAGTAGTGTGACAATATACAGCCTTGATGTACTCCTTTCCCAATTTTGAACCAGTCAGTTGTTACTTGTCTGGTTCTGTTGCTTCTGACCTGCATACAGGTGTCTCAGGAGGCAGGTAAGATGGTCTGGTATTCCTGTCTCTTTAAGAATTTTCCACAGTTATTTGTGTCCACACAGTCAAAGGTTTTAGTGTAGCTGATGAAGCCGAAGTAGATATTTCTGGAATTATTTTGCTTTTTCTATGATCCATCATATTGTTCTACCAATTCAGATGCTAATCTCTTCCATAGATAGCATCACAGACATATCCTGAAATAATGTTTTACCAGCTATATGGTATAGCTGGTATGGGCATCCAATAGTCCAGTCAAGTTGGCACAAAAAACTAACCATCCCATCCACTGTTGTGTATGTTGTTTGGTAGCAAAATAATAGAGCAAGACTACATAAAGGCAACTTGGAGAATAAAAGATTATTCAAAGCCTTCTCCCCAATATTTACATTATCATATGGCAACCCACTCCAGTATTCTTGCCTGGAAAATCTCATGGACAGAGGAACCTGGCAGACTACAGTCCATGGGCTCACAAGAGTCGGACACAACTTAACGACTAAACCACCACCACCACCATACTACAACAGTGAGCTGCAATGAAATTGTTTGTGGATAGTTTAGTAGTGAAGAAAAGAATGTGTGTGTGAATTTCCTTGAGATGTATATTTTGTAATGTATTCATAAAGTCAATTTTGCTTTTAATGGTAGTTAATATCATTGTGCTGCTGCCAAGTCACTTCAGTCATGTCCGACTCTGTGCAATCCCATAGACAGCAGCCCACCAGACTCTGCCGTCCCTGGGATCCTCCAGGCAAGAACACTGGAGTGGGTTGCCATTTCCTTCTCCAATGCATGAAAGTAAAAAGTGAAAGTGAAGTCGCTCAGTCCTGTCTGACTCTTAGCGACCCCATGGACTGCAGCCTACCAGGTTCCTCCATCCATGGGATTTTCCAGGCAAGAGTACTGGAGTGCAGTGCCATTGCCTTCTCCGTAATATCATTGTACCAGAGTGAAATTTCTTTGCTTTAGAATTTTATAACTCATATGAATGAAATTCACAAAGTATTTACACTCAATGATAGCCTATTTTCTTACTCTTCTTTCTTCCATAAAATGCAATCCAAAATTGCATATAAAGAATGTTCTTTCTTGTAAGAAATTATGGTTTATATAAAAGACTGTTATGATTCTTTTGCTATCGGAAGCAGAATTTTGAAATTCCTATTTTCATTCATTCATTAAAAAAAGTAATGTTGTGCTAAGTGAAATAAATTTACAAGTAAATAAATAGTAATTCTTCAAGGTTAATTGGTATTCCCACAAATCATTGATAAGATAATGTAAAAGCCCCTCACCCAACCACCCTATCTCCAACTTCTCAAATCCAATATTTTATAATGGGATTTACCTTACCAATAATTATGGCCAATTATGATTAATTTACATAGTACATGGCCATATTAATCATTATAATCACACTCAACTTAGATCCATAAGAATGTAATTTAATATAAAAATGCAATTTGGTCAAGAAATTGAATTGAAAATGAATCCCAACTGAATGGTGAATTAATTTTAGTTGCAAAGTGTATTTAACAAACTGATTAAAACAACAACAAAAGACCCACAACTTTAATACTGAATTGATTTAACTGATTAAACATGGAGCATAACATTTCAAGGACTGAGATGCTATCATTCTAAAAGTTAAGAATGTAGAATACTGTATATCTTTCTGTTCAGGGTGGCATTTTAAAAATTCTCAGTTCCGTTCAGTTCAGTCACTCAGTCATGTCCAGCTCAGCAATCTAACGGACTGCAGCACACCAGGCTTCCCTGTCCATCACCAATACCCAGAGCTATCTCAAACTCATGTCCATTGAGTTGGTGATGCCAAACACCCATCTCATCTTTTGTCATCCCCTTCTCTTAATGTCTTCAATCATTCCCGGCATAAGAGTCTTGTCTAAGGAGTCACTTCTCATTAGGTGGCCAAAGTATTGGAGTTTTAGCTTCAGCATCAGTCCTTCCAAAGAATATTTAGGACTGACTTCCTTTAGGATTGGCTGGTTGGATCTCCAGGCAGTCTAAGGGACTCTCGAGAGTCTTCTCCAACACCACAGTTCAAAAGCATCAATTCTTCAGCGCTCAGCTTTCCTTATAGTCCAACTCTCACATCCATAAATGAGTACTGGAAAAACCATAGTTTTGACTAGACAGAACTTGTCAGAAAAGTAATGTCTATGCTTTTTAATATGCTGTCTAAGAAGGTTATAGCCTTTTTTCCAAGGAGCGAGCATCTTTTAATTTCATGGCTGCAGTCACCATCTGCAGTGATTTTGGAGCTCAAGAAAATAAAGTCTGTCACTGTTTGCATTGCTACCCCATTTTTTTGCCATGAAGTGATAGGACCAGATGCCATGATCTTTGTTTTTTGAATGTTCAGTTTTAAGCCAACTTTTCCACTCTTCTCTTTCACTTTCATCGAGAGGTTCTTTAGTTCTTCTTTGCCTTCTGCAAAGAAACATCCAACGGATGTTGGCAATTTGATCTGTTGTTCATCTGCCTATTCTAAATTCAGCTTGAACATCTGGATGTTCTCGGTTGATGTATT
Source organism: Odocoileus virginianus (assembly GCF_023699985.2). NCBI lineage: Eukaryota > Metazoa > Chordata > Mammalia > Artiodactyla > Cervidae > Odocoileus > Odocoileus virginianus. The sequence continues at coordinate 32,208,393 of NC_069675.1, read as the reverse complement.
ATTGAAACCTGGCTTAGGGAATTTTGAGCATTATTTGGCTAGTGTGTGAAGTGAGTTCAATTGTGCAGTAATTTGAGCATTCTTTGGCATTGCCTTTCTTTCAGATTGGAATGAAAACCGACCTCTCCAGTCTGAGGCCACTGCTGAGTTTTCCAAGTTTGCTGGCATATTGAGTGAAGCACTTTAACAGCATCATCTTTTAGGATTTGAAATAGCAGCAGGTGGAATTCCATCACCTCCATTAGCTTTGTTCGTATGATTCTTATGGCCCACCTGACTTTGCATTCCAGGATATCTGGCTTTAGGTGAGTGATCACACCATAGTGGTTGTCTGGATCACTAAATCTTTTTCGTATATTTCTTCTGTGTACTCTTGCCACATCTTTTTGCTAACTTCTGCTTCTGTTAGGTCCATACCATTTCTGTCCTTCATTGTGCCCATATTTGCATGAAATGGTCCCTTGGTATCTTTAATTTTCTTGAAGAGATCTCTAGTCTTTCCCATTCCATTGTTTTCTTCTATTTCTTTGCATTGATCACTGAGGAAGGCTTTCTTATCTCTCCTTGCTGTTTTTTGGAACTCTGCATTCAGTTGGGTATATGTTTCCTTTTTTCCTTTACCTTTAGCTTCTCCTCTTTTCTCAGTTATTTGTAAGGCCTCCTCAGACAACCATTTAGCCTTTTTGCATTTCTTTTTCTTGGAGATGGTGTTGATCACTGCCTCTTGTACAATGTTATGAATGTCTTTGTAATTCTTCAGGCACTCTGTCTATCAGATCTAATCCCTTGAATTTCTTTGTCACTTCCACTGTATAATCATAAGGAATTTGATTTAGGTCATACCCGAATGTCTAGTGGTTTTCCCTACCTGTTTCAATTTAAGTCTGAATTTTGCAATAAGGAGGACATGATCTGAGCCACAGTCAGCTCCCTGTCTTGTTTTTGCTGACTATATAGAGCTTCTCCATCTTCAGCTGCAAAGAATATAATCAATCTGATTTCAGTATTGAACATCTAAAGTTTTTAATTTTCTGTTGAGGGTACACAGCCCCACCCTTCAAAAGAAAATTGAAAACTTGAGTGCATTATTTTTAAAGAGGCAAACAAGCATTAAATGCCCTTACCTTCCAGTGGTGTAAAGAATTTGACCAGACTCAGAGACCAGGAGAAAGATACATGCTTTTCCCTTTTATAATATTTTGTGCTGCACTGTGCTTAGTCACTCAGTTGTTTCTGACTCTTTGTGACCCCATGGACTGTAGCCCACTAGATTCCTCTGTCCATGGGAATTATCCAGGAAAATATTGGAGTGGATTTCCAGGCCCTCCTCCATGGATCTTCCCAACCCAGGGATCAAACCCAGGTCTTCTGCTTTGCAGGCAGACTCTTTACAATCTAAGCCATCAGGGAAGCCTTAAATATATGCAAATTTTAAAAATTAGAAAGTTAGTTTTTGTTTTAAAAGTGAGTGAGAAATAAATGTACTTTCATATATGTGTCTTAAAGTAAAACTTTTTAGTAAGAATTAAATTGCTGAAATCAAGGTGATATTCTTCATAAAGAAAGCCAAATAGAAACATTTTGTATCCCCTATATTGTTGGCCCTATGCCATAAGAAAGAATATATGTAAAAATTAATGGATTCTATGAAAGGAAAGAAGAGTGAAAATTATCTGGAAGTAAAATGCTTGTTCAATGTATAGAAAAATCTCACAATGCTAACATCATAACTGTAGGTCTTCTAACTTACATATGAAAAAGAATGTTGATCTGCATGTAGTCAACCAACAATTGCCAGCAACTATTGGTAAAATTTCTGTCACATTTATAATTTCTGCTAATGATTAATAATGTACTTCTGGGTGAAACAACCAATAATGCGATTTTTGGCAAAATTTTAAAATAATTTTACTTATACCTTAGATATTTCTCGCATTTGTACATTTTACATGTTTGAACTTTTTTGTATCCACTCAATTCAATGTCCAACTGTGTACATTTCCTTAATAATTAGCTAAAGGTGTAGGTACTTTTTGAGGTGTTGAAGCGAATGATCCATTCAAAGACTTGTCATTGAATTGTTACAAACTAACAGACAAACTCTGATAATAAATTCTACGGAGTAAATTCTAACCAAAGCTTGCAAGTTATTCCTGAATCAATGATTTAGACTAGCAGATATTCAATTTGTAGAAAGAAGCAAAGCAGGAAAACTAAAATAGAGAGAACTTTTATTAATCTTCCCATTCTTCTCCTTCTGTCTTATATTACTTAAAGAGACACTAGACAAATCATTGTATGGTTCTCTTCACTTTGTCTTTTTAAAATTTAAAGATTATGAATAAATGACCCAATCCAAAAATGGGCCAAAGAACTAAATAGACATTTCTCCAAGGAAGACATACAGATGGCTAACAAACACATGAAAAGATGCTCAACATCACTCATTATCAGAGAAATGCAAATCAAAACCACAATGAGGTACCATTATACGCCAGTCAGGATGGCTGCTATCCAAAAGTCTACAAGCAATAAATGCTGGAGAGGGTGTGGAGAAAAGGGAACCCTCTTACACTGTTGGTGGGAATGCAAATTAGTAGAGCCACTGTGGAAAACAGTGTGGAGATTTCTTTAAAAGCTGGAAATAGAACTGCCATATGACCCAGCAATCCCACTGCTGGGCATACACACCAAGGAAACCAGATCTGAAAGAGATACGTGCACCCCAATGTTCATCGCAGCACTGTTTATAATAGCCAGGACATGGAAGCAACCTAGATGCCCATCAGCAGATGAATGGATGAGGAAGCTGTGGTACATATACACCATGGAATATTACTCAGCCATTAAAAAGAATTCATTTGAATCAGTTCTAATGAGATGGATGAAACTGGAGCCCATTATACAGAGCGAAGTAAGCCAGAAAGATAAAGACCATTACAGTATACTAACACATATATATGGAATTTAGAAAGATGGTAACGATAACCCTATATGCAAAACAGAAAAAGAGACCCAGATGTATAGAACAGACTTGTGGACTCTGGGAGAAGGCGAGGGTGGGATGTTTCAAGAGAACAGCATTGAAACATGTATGTTATCTAGGGTGAAACAGATCACCAGCCCAGGTTGGGTGCATGAGACAAGTGCTCGGGCCTGGTGCACTGGGAAGACCCAGAGGGATCAGGTGGAGAGGGAGGTGGGAGGGGGGACCGGGATGGGGAATACATGTAAATCCATGGCTAATTCATTTCAATGTATGACAAAAACTACTGTAATGATGTAAAGTAATTAGCCTCCAACTAATAAAAATAAATGGAAAAAAATTAAAATAAAATAAATAAAGCCTTTTACTTTAAAAAAAAATAAATAAATAAAGATTATGATGGATTCACCTTACAGAAAGCCATTATTTTGATGAATGTATTTTTATAAAATGTATAGCTCCCTCAGATCCCCAAAATTTATTAGATGGTTTTCAAGAAAAGGCAAAGCACCTTACAATGCCCAAGTTGAATAGAAAACAGAGAAATTGAAAAAAAAAAAAAAAAAGAAAGAAAGAAATGAAAAAAATAAACAAATGGTACATCAATGTATGAGTGATTGAATACTAATTTAAACTCATGCTTTCTAAGAGCAAAGACAAATGCAAAACTTGGGTAGTTATAGAATTCCAGTTAATTCTATATGATCAGAAGATAGTCTTCACAATTTTTTCTGTTAAATACAATGGAAATTTGTTCTGAATATCTTTATCAATGACAGTTGTAAAAATGGATGGTATTTTTAATAGTAAGATTATAGAACAAATATTTATGATAAAAATGCTTCTTACCTCATCCTTTTAAAAGACTGATACAATAACATTGATATTATACTATAGGCTAACAAAGACATTTCAGAAGGATTCAGAGCTAACAAGATTTATGTCTGTAATACTCTGATAGCACAATTTGTAAAGAATGACATCCAGCAGATGCAATCAAATCATGACTCTATTTTAATTAGTCTCAGATCTTTGATGGAGTTAGAAAATACTGGTTGAATTCTCAGACAAGATCCAGATATACAGTTAATGTGTACTGCTGATAGTAGGAAATTTAAATACCATTTATGGTAATAGAATGGTTGTTAAGATTGAGAAAAGATCATGAGTTTCATTCACAATTGAGTGAAGGATCAACTCATACATCTAAACTGATACAGGCTTCAAAAGAATTCTTCCAAAACCAATATTTCCCCTATTTTGGGTCTGTTCAAGTAAATTTATCTAATCCTAAGGTGCTCTCTATGAATTAGGTAGAACTGAACCCAATTGAAGGAAAATGGAAAGGTGAAGCTGAAGTAATGTTGGACAGGTAGGAGTTATTCTTTTTCTGTGAGATTATCTTTTCTCTGACATTCCAGTCACAGAGGCATCCTGTTATCAAGTCTAAGGGCTTATATAAAGTAAATCAACTCACAAGACATTTTGCAACCCATTATTTCAAAAGACTTAAAGCACTCCTTCTTAAGAATCTAGAGAACACACATGTTCTACTCTGCCTCCCTAAATTAGACTCAGTCCTAGATCTCTAGTCCCATGAAAATAATAAAATTAAATTTCTTTTTAATTGTATCCCAGGTGACTAATAGGGCCTGATAAAACAATTTGACAGGAAATTGCTTCATTACTCAATAAATGAAAGGTGTACTCAGTGAAGGTCAGTGTTCCCTTCTTGATGAATATTAAGTGAGGAAATGTAGAAATTGTCATCCTTAGCTTTTCCAGAGACATTTACCTTTCCTGCTGATAATTTAACCTACTTCATCCCTAAAGAAATTAATAAATGAACATTAACTTCCAGCACTTTTTCTGCATGAACTGAAGAAGTTTCATGCTTTGCCAAGATTGTACATTCTAAATCCCCAGGGCAAGGGAGAAGACTCATTTTGCCACCTGCAAGCAAAAATTGTCCAAATGAGAATCTGTATTACTTATTCAGCAATGGTTCTGGGAATATGCTCCAGATGGGCTGAATTCCTATCCATAAACCTCTACCTTCTGTTCTTATGGCTCAGCAATGCATCTTCACCTTTAATAAGTTTCCTGAATTAAACAATTCCCATTATAAAAATGTAATCATAGTCCCTGATACTTAGATTTGCTTAATACAAATAGGTCTATATGTTGAGATTAGTGATCTTTCAAAAAAAAAAAAGATTATGTTCCACCTTTTGATGGTCCTGACCCTCTCTCCTAACAATATCTTTCTAACCATTTACAGAGTTCTACTCCTTAGAGTTAGGAGTTCCTTTCTCTACTGTGTAAGCCTGTGTCCTAGAAAGGGTGAACATTTTAAATTCATAGATAACTTAAAATGAAGTGATTTACTCACTGGCTTTCTTTCACTAGAACCCAGAGCAGCAGGAAAGCCATTTTACATAGAGTAAATCCCTGCTGAATCTGATGTTTCTAATCACATACAAATAAGCAGCAATATGTTGGATATTTATTTATCAAGACAGCAAGCAAAATAAAAAAAAATGATCTGATATGGCAGGAAGAGCTGGGACACAATAATTTATTGGTTCATTAATTCATGTGTCATTTTTCTGTTCCCTCACATCTAAAACACATACAAATTCCAAGCAGATACCTAGACATTTAGAGATTTCTTTCCTTGGAGATTTATACAGGAAGAAAACAGAAGCATTATTTATTTTTAGTAAGGACTTAATCTTATTATTCCCTGATCTAGGAGTTGGAATGGAATTCAGAGAGGAAAGAAAGATGTATAAAATAAGTTATTTTTTTCTCCCTTAGACTAGGAAGATAATAGAGATGTGAGGGCCAAAAGTAACAATTAACCTATTATCTTGAGATTGTATTTCTGTGCTTTGAATCCCAGGTAATAGTGACCTATAACTGGCATAAAACTATGAATTTACCCACTGTTCATATAGCCAAAGCTATAATTTTTCCAGTAGTCATGTAGGGATGTGAGAGTTGGACCATAAAAAAAGCTGAATTGATGCTTTCAAACTGTGGTGTTGAAGACTCTTGAGAGTCCCTTGCACTGCAAAGAAATCAAACTAGTCAATCCTAAGGGAAATCAATCCCGAATATTCATTGGAAGGACTGATGCTGAGGCTGAAGCTCCAATACTTTTGCCACCTGATGCGAAGAGCCAACTCATTGGGAAAAATCCTGATGCTGGGAAAGATTGAAGGCAGGAGGAAAAGGGGACAGCAGAGGAAGAGATGTTTGCATGGCATCACTGACGCAATGGACATAAGTTTGAGCAAGCTCCTTTCCTACCTGAATGTGTGTGAGTCTTTCTTTATAGTCTTCAACAGAGAAGAGCTGTTCTGCTAATCCCCAATTCAATTTCAGCAAGAGTCACTCTATATTTTGTTGTAGTTTTGATGTGCTCATGGTGAAGGAGGTTAGCCAAGTGTCCTATCCTGCCATCTTGATAGCCTCCTCTAAAGTAGATATTATTAAATCTTTTTTTACAGATAACTGAGACTTAGTACATTAAGATGGCTTGTTTTACATTTCTACACATTTGTATGGAGATGTGTTTTGAATCCAGGGCTCTTCAACTGTAGGTCATGCCACTATTACCAATTCTGATGATTTTTTATTAAACCAGTCATTAGATTTTTCCTTTGAAGTTAAGGGGAAAATGATGACACATGGAAGGAGTGATCAAGGAAAGCCCATGTGTTCTATTGGTCTGATAGACTTTACAATGTTGTTTTCTATTGCTTTTAATCCATTTACCTTTTGTGTTTATTTCTTGTGTTAATAATAATCGCTGCATGGAGGCATATTTGTGAAAATATATTCAATGACTGATTTTTGTGATAAAAATAAATTAGATAATATCATTACAAGCATACCTTAGAGATAGTATGAGATTATTTCCAGACCACCACAATATGATAAATGTTGCAAAAAAGCAAGTCAAACAAGCTTCCTAGTTTCCCAGTATATGGAAAAGTTATGCTTATGCTATAGTCTATTAATTCTGCAATAGTGTTATGTCTAAAAAACAATATACACACCTTATTTTTAAAATACTTTATTGCTAAAAAGTGCTAACCATCATCTATGTCTTCAGTGAGTCAAAATCTTTTTGCTGGTAGAGAGTTTGACATATTAGAAAACCTAACAAAATCAGACTCAGAAATAGTGAGGAAATGCTGTTGGCAAAAAGGTGCCAGTAGACTTGCTTGATGTAAGTTTGCCACAAACCTTCATTCTGTAAAAAGCACACTCCCCACAAAGAGCAATAAAAATGAACTGCAATAAACTCAGGTATGCCTATATTTCTTTGTGGAATAGAGTGGAGACCTGGAGATGTCAAAGGTGTCAAGAAAATCCATAAATATAATAACTCTTATATTTTTTAACTTCCAAAATGTAAACAGTTTTCAAATGAGGTTTGCTATAGATTTCAAATTGTGAAATGTATATATATACATTTATATATATACACATACATATATATATTTAGATGAGTATATTTTCAGTGTTACTCAAAACTTCTGAGAGTATTTTGAAGCAGTTTTTTTCTTGACTCCTTGACATGCGCAGAATTGGGTGTTTAAACTTAAAACCAGATCATGAGTGAAAACTAAGGACAACTAAAACTAAAGGAAAGAAAAAAGAAAGGATTCTACCTTTTCTTGGGGAAAAAAAAAACCTGAGAAGATGGCAAATTTCTTACTTCCCCATGATCAGAACCACCTTCCATCACTATTGAGAGTGAGAAAGCAGTAGACAAGTAATGATGGAAGAGATTTGTCTTACTTGTGTAACTACCTGGTTCCCCTGTCCTGGATACAATCAGAGAAGGTCTGGATGTGAGGTAGACAGATAGTCTTGCATTCCTAGAATAAATAGAAAATTTACTTAAGATATGTTTTAATTTTTTTTGAGGCAGATATATTTGTAGAGAAAATATTTTGCAACTTAAATTATAACCACAAAAATATAGAGAGATTTATTATTATCTATTTTTGCATCTGTTTATATATGTTATAAAGTGATATATGTATAATAGTGGAAATAATAATGGTCAAAGGACAGATAACCTACAATCTGATTTCTGCTCTTATCAGAAATAAATTGGTAATTTTTACCAATTTATTCAAATTTATCATTTGAATCTAACTAATCCACACCATCTGAAAATGAGAAAAGCAGAATAAATAATTTCTGTGATCATTTTGGTCTTCAGAGTCATTTGACTTTAGTTACCCAAACTGAGCTCTCTGTGCCTATTAATCTGCTTATCCTTAGGAATAATGAAAAGATGTATAAAAAGTTACAAATCAAAAGACAAAAAAATCAGCAAACATAAAAGCTGGGAATAGTTTGGCCCTGAAATGATCTTTTCAAAGCTACTATCAACAATGCAAATTGCCACTTATTTAATTCCTTGTGTGTTTCAGACATTGATCCACAAACTTTCTATACATTTCCCTGCAATTATCGTAAAAATCATACAAGCAGGTACTTTTGTTTCAGTTTATTGATAAAGCAACTAAGGCATGTAGAGCCTAAGTAATTATTTAGATGCCATCTAGATAAGTGATCAGAGCCATGATTCAAATATTATTTTTAACAATAAATGTAAAATTATTTTTATCTTTGGATTACTGCACTTTACATGGACTCTGGTGCTCAAAGAAGTCTTTTTCAAAAATATTTATTTATTTGGTTGCACTGTGTCTTATATGCAGCCCATGGGATCTTTGATTTTGGCATGTGAACTCTTAGTTGCAACATGTGGGATCTAGGAGAGTGGGGGCTACTGTCTAGTTGTGATACATGGGCTTCTCATTGTGGTGGCTTCTCTTGTTGCAGAGCGCAGGCTCTAGCCACATGAACGTCAATAGTTGCAGCATGCAGGCTCAGTTGCCGCGGCTTGCAGGCTCTGAAGAGCCAGCTCAGTAGTTATGATGGACAAACTTAGTTGCCCCAAAGTGTGTGGAATCTTCCCGGCCCAGTGATGGAATCTGTGTCCCCTGCATTGGCAGGTGAATTTCTGTCCACTGTACCGTCAGGGAAGCCCGCAAAGAAGGTTGTTTAAAGGGAGAGTAAATTTGGTAAGACTTTAAAGGACTAAATATAAAACGGAGGGAAAACAGAAGGGAGAGAGGCATTAGGGTAGTTTTTATATGTTTATGTGAGCTAAAGTCCAAGTTGTCATTAGAGCCTACATAAACACACAGACACAGAACCATACACACATATATATTGAAAGATATAGTGCATACTCTGTACAATGTCTGAACTTTCCAGTAAGCACTCATTCTTTACAGCTGCTAGATAAAATATTAGTTACATTAGTATCAGCATTTATCTTTTTATACATTTTATTCCTTTATAACTTTTTACAAAAAGTTAACTTTTTTAACTTTTGAAAAATTAATGACAGTTATTTGTACATGTGAAGGGAGTAAAATTTACTAATTAACAAAATCCCTTCCCAGATATGGTATATTTATTAGCAAAAACCATACTGAGTTTGTGTTTCATTTCCCACAAAAGTGTGCCTATTAATTTTCCTCATCTCCCACATATCTTTAAACTTGGCAGTTTGATTTTACTTTGGACTATTCACTGGCACTTACTTGCCCAAGTATGTTTAGAGCTATTCCTTCTATAGTTCCATTTACATAATGGAGATATAATGACATAAGTAAATATATTATCATGATTATTGCATTAAGTGATAGATGAAGATAGAGTTATTTACCAACTATATGGCAAACTTTGAAAGATTTTTGATTAAAATCTAAAAACTGAAATTATTCCTTATACTTTCTGGAAGACAGATAAATGCAATGTTTTTACCATTTTCATATAGGCTTGTAGATAAGTATTCATAAAGATAAGCATTTCACTTGGAGATGTTCAGTTGTATATTCTACAGCAGCTATTGTAAGCATTAGATTACTGCCAACTACTAAGTTGCGAGTACAGCAGGGTCATGTATTTTAATGACATAAATTAAATCACTAGCTAGCAAACTGTGTACATTATTTCATATTGATTATGTATTATTAAGAAGAGACCACACATATGTGCATGCCTGTTCACATTCACATACACAAATACATACAGTAAGATTAGCTCAAGTTCTAAATATAATTACTTAAAGATACAAAATCTTATGAAATTAAAAGAGCTTGCAAAGCTACACATCTTGGAACATCACTCTTTGATCCCCAGAGTCCTTAGTGAGTGTAAAATGGCTTCCAGTTTCACTGTTAGAGCAAGTTATGGTTTTGGCAGAACTAAGAAGTGAAATTGTTTTGCAACTCGGAGCCTACATAATATTAAAGATGAATTAGAAATATTAGTTCATCTGAGTCTTGCATGTTCTTGAACCAAAGTATCAGTAGGGTCATGGTATCACTTCTGAGAGAAATCAGTATCCAAGCCTAGAAGTCTCTAGAAAAAGTCTCTATCTAGAGCTTTCCAGCAATCCAGAAACTATGCAGTTTATGACTTGAATTTAATAATGTTTGATGTAGGTAATTGTGATAGTGAATTGGTCCCAGAACCATGATTATATATCTATTTTACAAAAAACAAACAAAAAAACTACTTTGTAAATGTTAGTATTTCTTTGTTTAACTAGAAATTTCTAAATATTATAATAATGATAGTAAAAGTTAAAATTTATTGAGAGCTCAAATGTACTTAGAGGTGTTATATGGTTTCAGTTAGTATACCCAGGGGTCCCCAACCTACAACATCTAATACCTGATGATCTGAGGTGGATTTGATTTAATAATATAAATAAAGTACACAATAAATGTAGTTCTCTTGAATCATCCTGAAACCATCCTCCATCTCTGGTTGATGGAAAAAATTTTCCTCCACAACACTGGTCCCTGGTGCCAAAAAGGTTGGAACCACTGAGTATAACCACTCTGTGTTATTTATGAAGTAGGTTCTATTATTACTTAATTTTTCTTGATGAAAAAAGTGAGACTTAGATTTAAAGATGACAAGACTAGTAATCATTACAGCAGGAAATGGAGATTTATAGTACTACAGTTTCCACTCTTAAACATTGCACTACACTTTTTCTCAGAAGCATCGTGAAAGTCCAATTTCATCCAATCCTCTGGATTTTAATTTCTTGGCTCCTTAGTTTTAAGCTTGTCACTTTGCTGCATGCCTCAATTCAGTGTCCTTTTCACAGTTTGCATAGTACATATTCATTCAAAATAACTAAATGTTAGCAGTAAGAATTTTACCATCCCTAAAATAGAATGTTCAAATGTTCTAAGTAATCTGATATGAAAAATCACTATCTTGAATTACATAAAATAAGATATTAAAACTGACATTTTGACCAAAACACCAAGATAGGGCTATGTGAATTTGAAAGCAAGATCTTCATATATATATATACCTTACAAAGAACATAATTGCAGCCAGTTTCTCAACTCTTCGGCTTCTCAGTCCAATTAAGGGCATGAAAAAGAATAGGAAAGTAGGTGTGAGTTGTTGCCTTAAGTTTCTATCCTTTTCCTGGTAAGAATGTGGTAAAGTGAACTTCAAATGGACCATTAATAAAGCATCCTAAGTGATTCTTCGATATAGGAAAACCATACACTCTTCCCTAACTCATAACTGATAAACTAAAGCTGCTTATGGCAGCAGTCAGTTCAGTTCAGTTGCTCAGTCATGTCCGACTCTTTGCAACACCATGTACTGCAGCATGCTAGGCCTCCCTGTTCATCACCAACTCCTGGGGTTTGCTCAAACTCATGTCCATTGAGTGGGTGATGTCATGCAACCATTTCATCCAATGTCATCCCCTTCTCCTCCTGCCTTCAATATTTCCCAGCATCAGGATCTTTTCAAATGAATCAGTTCTTCACATCAGGTGGCTACATATTGGAGTTTCAGCTTCAGTATCAGTCCTTCCAATGAATATTTAGGGCTGATTTCCTTTAAGATGCACTGGTTGGATCTCCTGGCTGTCCAAGTGACTCTCCAGAGTCTTCTCCAACACTACTGTTCAAAAGCATCCATTCTGCATCACCTTTATTTAGAGTCCAACTCTCATATCCATACATAACTACTAGAAAAACCATAGCTTTGACTATATGGATTTGTTGGCAAAGTAATGTCTCTGCTTTTTAACATGCTGTCTAGGTTGGATATAGTTTTTCTTCCAAGGAGCAAGCATATTTTAATTTCATGACTGCACTCACCACCTACAGTGATTTTGGAGACAAAAAAATACAGTCTGTCACCGATTCTACTGTTTCTCCATCTATTTGTCATGAAGTGATGGAACTGGATGCCATGATCTTAGTTTTCTGAATGTTGAGTTTTAAGCCAACTTTCTCACTCTCCCCTTTCACTTTCATCAAGAGGCACTTTATTCTTTGCTTTCTGCTGTAAGTGTGGTGTCATCTGCATATATGAGGTTATTGATATTTCTCCTGGCAATCTTGATTCTAAATTGTGCTTCATCTAGTCCAGCATTTCTCATGAAGTACTCTGCATATAAGTTAAATAAGCAGGGTGACAATATATAACCTTGATATACTCCATTCCCAATATGTAACCAGTCTCCTGTTCCATGTCCAGTTCTAACTGTTGCTTCTTGACCTGCATACAGATTTCTCAGGAGTCAAGTCAGGTGGTCTAGTATTCTCATTTCCTTAAGAAATTTACACAGTTTCTTGTAATTCACAGAGTCAAAGTCTTTGGCATTGTCCATAAAGATGAAGTAGATGTTTCTGTGGAGTTCTCTTGCTTTTTGAAGATTGAATGAATGTTGGCAATTGATCTGTGGTTCTTCTGCCTTTTCTAAATCCAGCTTGAACATGTGGAAGTTCATGGTTCATGTACTTTTGAAGCCTGGCTTAGAGAATTTTGAGCATTACTTTGCTAGCATGTGAGATGAGTGCACTTGTGCAGTAGTTTGAACATTCTTTGGGATTACCTTTCTTAGGGATTGGAATGAAAACTGACCTTTTCCAGTCCTGTGGCCACTGCTGAGTTTTCCAAATTTGCTGGCATATTGAATGCAGCACCTTCGCAGCATCATTTTTCAGGATTTGAAATATCTCTACTGGAATTCCATCACCTCCACTAGCTTTGTTCTTAGTGATGATTCCTAAGGTCCACTTGACTTCACATTCCAGGATGTCTGGCTCTAGGTGAGTGATCACACCACCGTGATTATCTGGGTCATGAAGATCTTTTTTGTACAGTTCTCCTCTGTATTCTTGCCTCCTCTTCTTAATATCTTCTGCTTTTGTTAGGTTCATACCACTTCTGTCCTTTATTGAGCCAACTTTGCATGAAAATTTCCTTTGGTATCTCTAATTTTCTTGAAGAGATCTCTAGTCTTTTCCATTCTCATTTTCCTCTATTTCTTTGCATTAATCACTGAGGAAGGCTTTCTTATCTCTCCTTGCTATTCTTTGAAACTCTGCATTCAAATGGGTGTATCTTTCCTTTTCTCCTTTCTCTTTCACTTCCTTTCTTTTCATAGCTATTTGTAAGGCCTCCTCAAATGACCATTTAGCCTTTTTACATTTCTTTTTCTTGCTAACTGCCTTCTTGATAACTGCTTTATGTACAGTGTCATGAACCTCTGTCCAAAGTTCATCAGACACTTTGTCTATCTGATCTAATCCCTTGAATTTCTTTGTCACTTCCACTGTATAATCATAAGGGATTTGATTTAGGTCATATCTGAATGTCTAGTGGTTTTCCCTACTTTCTTCAATTTAAGTCTGAATTTGGCAATAAGGAGTTCATGATCTGAGCCACAGTCACCTCCCAGTCTTGTTTTTGCTGACTATACAAAGCTTCTCCATCTTTGGCTGCAAACAGAGGCTGAGATGGCTGGATGGCATCACCGACACAATGGACATAAGTTTGGGTGTACTCCAGGAGTTGGTGATGGACAGGGATACCTGGCATGCTGCGGGTCATGCGTCGCAAAGCGTCAGACATGACTGAGCAACTGAACTGAACTGAACTGATAATCAATCTGATGTTGGTATTGACCATCTGGTGATGTCCATGTGCAGAGTCCTCATATGTTGTTGGAAGAGGGTGTTTGCTTTGACCAGTGTGTTCTCTTGGCAAAACTCTGTTAGCCTTTGTCCTGCTTCATTCTGTACCCAAGGGCAATTTTGCCTGTTCCTCCAGGTATTTGTTGATTTCCTACTTTTGCATTCCAGTCCCCTGTAATGAAAAGGACATCTTTTTTGGGTGTTAGTTCTAGAAGGTCTTGTAGATCTTCATAGAACCATTCAACATCAGCTTCTTCAGCATTATTGGTGGGGGCATAGACTTGGATTACTGTGATATTGAATGGTTTGCCTTAGAAACAAACAGAGGTCATTCGGTGGTTTTTGAGATTGCATGCAAGTACTGCATTTCAGACTCTTTTGTTAACTTTGATGGCCACTCCATTTCTTCTAAGGGATTCTTGCCCACAGTAGTAAATACAATGGTCATCTGAGTTATATTCACCCATTTCTGTCCACTTTAGTTCGCTGATTCGTAAAATGTTGATGTTCACTCTTGCCATTTTCTTTTTGACCACTTCCAATATGCCATGACTCAGAGACCTAACATTCCAGGTTCCTATGTAATATTGCTCTTTATAGCATCGGACCTTGCTCCCATCACCAATCACAACCACAACTGGATGTTGTTTTTGATTTGGCTCCATCTCTTCATTCTTTCTGGAGTTATTTCTCCACTGATCTCCAGTAGAATATTAGGTACCTACTGACCTGGGGAGTTCATCTTTCAGTGCCCTATCTTTTTGCCTTTTCATATTGTTCATGGGGTTCTCAAAGCAAGAATACTGAAGTGTTTTGCCATTCCCTTCTCCAGTGGACCATGTATTGTCAGAACTCTCCACCAAGACCCGTCCATCTTGGGTGGACCTACATGGCATGGCTCATAATTTCATTGAGTTAGGCAAGGCTGTGGTCCTTGTGATCAGATTGGTTAGTTTTCTGTGATTATGGTTTTCAGTCTGTCTGCCCTCTGATGGAGAAGATTAAGAGGCTTACAGAAGCTTCCTGATGGGGGTGACTGACTGAGGGGCAAATTGGTTCTTGTTCTCTGACTCATACCTGATAAATAAAGCTCTTTATGGCAGCAGAGTACAGTGTCTATACTGGGATGGCCTGGACCTCCCTAATGGATTCAATTCAGTTCAGTTCAGTTCAGCCACTCACTCGTGTCTGACTCTTTGAGACCCCATGGACTACAGCACACCAGTCTTCCCTGTCCATCACCAACTCATGGGGTTTACTCAAACTCATGTCCATTGAGTCATTGATGCCATGCAACTATCTCATCCTCTGTTAACCCCTCCTCCTCCTGCCTTCAATCTTTCCCAGCATCAGGGTCTTTTCAAATGAGTCAGTTATTCCCATCAGATGGTCAAAGTACTGGAGTTTCAGTTTCAGCATCAGTCCTTCCAATGAATATTCAGGACAGATTTCCTTTAGGATGGACTGGTTGGATCTCCTTGCAGTCCAAGAGACTCACAAGACTCTTCTCCAACACCACAGTTCAAAAGCATCAATTCTTCAGCGCTCAGCTTTCTTTATAGTCCAACTCTCACATCCATACATTACTACTGGAAAAACCATAGCTTTGACAAGACAGATCTTTGTCGGCAAAGTAATATCTCTGTTTTTTAATATGCTGTGTAGGTTGGCCATAACTTTTCTTCCAGGAGCAAGTGTCTCTTAATTTCATGGCTACAGTCACCATCTGCAGTGATTTTTGGAGCCCCAAAAAGCAAAGTCTCTCACTGTTTCCATTGTTTTCCCATCTATTTGTCTTGAAGTGATAGGACTGGATGCCATGATCCTAGTTTTCTGAATGTTGAGCTTTAAGCCAGCTTTTCACTCTCCTCTTTCACTTTCATCAAGAGACTCTTTAGTTCCTCTTCGCCGATGCCATAAGGGTGGTGTCATCTGCATATCTGAGGTTATTGATATTTCTCCCAGCAATCTTAATTCCAGCTTGTGCTTCATCCAGCCTGGCATTTCTCATGATATACTCTGCATATAATTTAAATAAGGAGGGTGACGATATACAGCCTTGACATACTCCTTTCCTGATTTGGAGCCAATCTGTTGTTTCATGTACAGTTTTAACTGTTGCTTCTTGACCTGCATACAGATTTGTCAGTAGACCGGTAATCCTAGATGGATTAGAACAGGCAATATGCAAGTATCTCTTTTGAAATAGGTGTGAGTCATGAGAAAATGTGAGGTAACCTGGAGCTAACTAAAGTCCTATTCAAAAGACTTCTGCCAGAAAGTAGGAACCTCAATAGTATTCAGGTAGGACAGATTGTCAGAAAAACAAAAACTAAAGCAGCCTGCTAGAGAATACTATATATTTTTTAAAAATAATACAAGGAGATTCAGTGATTGTTTGTTGGTAATAGGAGCTTAAGAATCTTTGAACTTGTATATTTTTGAGATTAATCCTTTGTCTGTTGCTTCGTTTGCTATTATTTTCTCCCAATCTGAGGGCTGTCTTTTCACCTTGCTTATAGTTTCCTTTGTTGTGCAAAAGCTTTTAAGTTTCATTAGGTCCCATTTGTTTATTTTTGCTTTTATTTCTAAAATTCTAGGATGTGGGTCATAGAGGATCCTGCTGTGATTTATGTCGGAGAGTGTTTTGCCTATGTTCTCCTCTAGGAGTTTGATAGTATCTGGTCTTACATTTAGATCTTTAATCCATTTTGAGTTTATTTTTGTGTATGGTGTTAGAAAGTGTTCTAGTTTCATTCTTTTACAGGTTGTTGACCAGTTTTCCCAGCACCACTTGTTAAAGAGGTTATCTTTTTTCCATTGTATATCCTTGCCTCCTTTGTCGAAGATAAAAATATACAAGCAACTCCTCCAGCTCAACTCAAGAAAAATAAATGACCCAATCAAAAAATGGGCCAAAGAACTAAACAGACATTTCTCCAAGGAAGACATACAGATGGCTAACAAACACATGAAAAGATGCTCAACATCACTCATTATCAGAGAAATGCAAATCAAAACCACAATGAGGTACCATTATACGCCAGTCAGGATGGCTGCTATCCAAAAGTCTACAAGCAATAAATGCTGGAGAGGGTGTGGAGAAAAGGGAACCCTCTTACACTGTTGGTGGGAATGCAAATTAGTACAGCCACTATGGAAAACAGTGTGGAGATTTCTTTAAAAGCTGGAAATAGAACTGCCATATGACCCAGCAATCCCACTGCTGGGCATACACACCAAAGAAACCAGATCTGAAAGAGACACGTGCACCCCAATGTTCATCGCAGCACTGTTTATAATAGCCAGGACATGGAAGCAACCCAGATGCCCATCAGCAGACGAATGGATGAGGAAGCTGTGGTACATATACACCATGGAATATTACTCAGCCATTAAAAAGAATTCATTTGAATCAGTTCTAATGAGATGGATGAAACTGGAGCCCATTATACAGAGCGAAGTAAGCCAGAAAGATAAAGACCATTACAGTATACTAACACATATATATGGAATTTAGAAAGATGGTAACGATAACCCTATATGCAAAACAGAAAAAGAGACCCAGATGTATAGAACAGACTTGTGGACTCTGGGAGAAGGCGAGGGTGGGATGTTTCAAGAGAACAGCATTGAAACATGTATATTATCTAGGGTGAAACAGATCACCAGCCCAGGTTGGGTACATGAGACAAGTGCTCGGGCCTGGTGCACTGGGAAGACCCAGAGGGATCGAGTAGAGAGGGAGGTGGGAGGGGGGACTGGGATGGGGAATACATGTAAATCCATGGCTAATTCATTTCAATGTATGACAAAAACTACTGTAATGATGTAAAGTAATTAGCCTCCAACTAATAAAAATAAATGGAAAAAAAAAAAAAAAAGAATCTTTGAACTTTTGCCAGCTCCACAAAGCACAGAACCAACTTACAATTGCACTAATTCAAGAAAGATGTTTATTTTTCTTTCCCAAGTCCACTCTCTCTCTGATCTCAACCTGTAAAGATTTAAAACTGACCCTGTTGCTAGAGAACCAACAAAATTTCTTCTAATGACAGAAAAAACAGCAAAGCTAAACCTTTATGCAACCTATAGCAGAACCGAGCTGGGATTGGATTGGGTGTGCCAAGTCGCTCAGTCGTGTCTGACTCTTTGCGACCCCCTGGACTGTAGCCCACCAGGCTCCTCTGTCTATGAGATTCTCCAGGTGAAATACTGGAGTGTGTTGCCATTTCCTTCTCCTTGGATTGGGAGGAATAGGAAGTACACTAAATGCAGTGCGATATTTTGATTACTATCTCAGATCGAACATTCAAATTTCTTAATTGAGTATGTGTTTTAAAATCTTGCAGCAATGATAGAACTTTCAGTTACATAATAATGAGCATAGAAGTATGGGCCTTAAGAAATATTTCACCTGGGTGTAGGAAAAAGATCCCAAACATATGTATGTCAATAAACCTCTTGATTGGATTTTAAAATATCCATCTAGGACTCTGCTTCTGTTCCTGGTAGTGTGAGGTGATTGGTAATGTTCCTTTGAAGAAAATAAGTATGAAATTAGCTAAAATAACTATAAATAACTATTTCAAGACACTGGAAGATGACCAAAGACAGGTTAAAAAATTGAGAAGTGATTATTTATGAACAACTGTTTCTGAATCATGGAAGAATGAAGCATTTGTAGTTTAGGGGTATTACCATTCCTATCAGCTTAGGTTTCAGAGGACCTAAGTTTTAGTTTTCCTTGCCAGAGGACAAGTAGACCACAATCATTTCAGGTATACCTGAAACTAACACAACATTGTTAGCCAACTGTACTCCAATAAAAAATAAAAAGATTTTTAAAAAAAAGAGCAGGTGCCAAACAAGCTAAAAATGTAAAGAGAAGATTTAGGAAGCAAGAGAGACACAGAAATTTTTGAATAATAAACACTCTTTTATTGCTAACTTTAAAATTTTGTGCAAATGTAGGAGACCCTAGAGAGTTTCCAGGGGAAAATGAAAGCTTGGGGAGAGTTCATGATTTACTGTCCTTTTTAATTAATTTGTTAAGTGAAACATAGCTTAATCAGGAGATAATGGAAGTCTTACCCATTTGAGATACCTGAGGATAACTTCTTTGTAATATTGGCTTATTGTGAAATTATACAGGCATCAAGGAGCTGCCTAGAGACAGACACACACACATAGATTTGACCAGAGACATCAGTGTCTTCACATCATGGGAAGGAGAGATGGTAAAGAATCTGCCTGCAGTGTGGGAGACCTGAGTTTGGTCCCTGGGTTGGGAAGATCCCCTTGAGGAGGCCATTGCAACCCACTCCAGTATTCTTGCCTAGAGAATCCCATGGACAGAGGAGCATAGCAGGCTACAGACCATGGGGTCACAAAGAGTCAGATAAGACTGAGCGACTAAGCACAGCACAGCACAAATTTAATTACCTACTATAAAAAAATAAATCTAATAAACCTCAGAAGAACAAAAGACAATACAGAGGTGCTTCAATATAATGTCCACAATGTCTGGATTTAAACAAAATTACCTGGCAAGCAAAGAAATATAGACCTCTGATGCAAATTCAGGGGGGGGGGAAATGTAGTCAATAGAAACAGATCTTGAGTAGGCACAATGTTGAGTAAAGGAGCCAAAGCTTCCAAATAGATGTTATAAATATGTTCAGACAATTACAGAAAAATATTCAGATAATAAGTAAACAGAGATGCAGTCTCAACAGAGAAATGAAAACTAAAAAAAAAAAAAAAAAAAAAAATGGCTAGAGCTAAATGGTTCTAGAACTAAAAACTAAAAGAACTGAAATGAATATTTCATTGCAGGGCTTATCAACAGATTTAAGATAACAGAGGATAGTCAGTAAACTTTAATACAGATCAAGAGATACTATCAGCTCATCAGAGACAGAGTCCAATTTCATTGTTTATATACTGAAAATCCTTTATATATCTAACCAATAATTCATTGGCTATCATAAATTTCAAAATTATCAGATCTTACCACAATTCAGTAATTTTGTTTCATTTCCTATTTCACACAAACATTAAAAATATCAATAGGAAGGTGAATGCATCTTATCTTAAAAACTAAAAATATTTTTTAGTCATTGTTGATATTTCACAAATCATAATTCCCTGTTGTTCTATTAATATTAATATGACTATTTTGTATAACTTGTATTAAAATTCAATCTGATGTCAAGAAAATTGAGTACAAACTTCTAGACAATAAATTTGTTTGTCATTTTTCCTAATTTGCATAAGAGTTCATGGAAGGCAACTCTATTGTAAAATAACTCAGAACTAAATTTTCAGAGTAATAAAGAATTATAATTTAGAAAATAATGTCATATATGTAATTGTCATGAAAAGAAAAAATACAAAAGAAATCCAGTAATTTTATTTTTATGATTTGTGGAGTCCGTAAAGCTTAAAAAATAAAGCCATGGGTTGCTTGAAGGTTTCTCACCATTTGTCAAGAGCACTTTTTTTTTCTTTTTTTTTTTGTTGGTGGGTTTTACTTTTTTCTTAATTTATTTATTTTAATTAGAGGCTAATTACTTTACAATATTTTAGTGGGTTTTGCCATACATTGACATGAATCAGCCATGGATTTACATGTGTCCCCCATCCTGAACCTTCCCTCCCACATCCTTCCCCATCCCATCCCTCAGGGTCATCCAAATGCACCAGCCCTGAGCACCTTGTCTCAGGCATCCAATCTAGAGTGGCGATCTGTTTCACATATAATAATATACATGTTTCAATGCCATTCTCTCAAATCATCCCACCCTCTCCTTCTCCCACAGAGTCCAAAAGACTGTTCTATACATCTGTGTCTCCTCTGCTATTTGCATATAGGGTCATCATTACCATCTTTCTAAATTCCATATATATGCACTGGTATACTGTATTGGTGTTTTTCTTTCTGACTTACTTTTCTATGTATAATAGGCTCTAGTTTCATCCAGCTCATTAGAACTGATTCAAGTGCATTCTTTTTAATGGCTGAGTAAGATTCAATTGTGTATATGTACCACAGATTTCCTATCCATTCGTCTGCCAATGGACATCTAGGTTGCTTCCATGTCCTGGCTATTGTAAACAGTGCAGTGATGAACATTGGGGTACATGTGTCCCTTTCAATTCTGGTTTCCTCAGTGTGTATGCCCAGCAGTGGGATTGCTGGGTCATATGGCAGTTCTATTTCCAGTTTTTCAAGGAATCTCCACACTGTTCTCCATAGTGGCTGTACTAGTTTGCATTCCCACCAACAATGTAAGAGGGTTCCCTTTTCTCCACACCCTCTCCAGCATTTATTGTTTGTAGGCTTTTGTATAGCAGTCATTCTGACCGGCATAAGATGGTACCTCATTGTGGTTTTGATTTGCATTTCTCTTATAATGAGTGATGTTGAGCATCTTTTCATGTGTTTGTTAGCCATCTGTATGTCTTCTTTGGGGAAATATCTGTTTAGTTTTTTGGCACATTTTTTTATTGGGTCGCTTATTTTTCTGGAATTGAGCTGCAGGAGCTGCTTGTGTTTTCTTAGATTAATTCTTTGTCATTTGCTTCATTTGTTATTATTTTCTCCACTCTGAAGGCTGTCTTTTCACCTTGCTTATGGTTTCCTTCATTGTGCAAAAGCTTTTAAGCTTATTTAGGTCCCATTTGTTTATTTTTGCTTTTATTTCCATTACTCTGATAGTTGAGTCATAGAGGTTCCTGCTGTGATTTATGTCAGAGAGTGTTTTGCCTACGTTTTCCTCTAGGAGTTTTATAGTTTCTTGTCTTATGTTTAGATCTGTATTCCATTTTGAGTTTATTTTTGGGTATGGTGTTAGAAAGTGTTCTAGTTTCATTCTTTTACACATGGTTGAGGATGTCATCCATTGAAGTACTTCATAGTTGGTCTAAGAATATTCATTCAATGTGCTTTCAGTATGTGCTGTGCTGTGCTTAATCACTCAGTTATGTCCAACTCTTTGTGACCCCATGAACTGTAGCCCACCAGGCTCCTCTGTCCTTGGGTATTCTCCAGGCAAGAATACTGGAGAGGGTTGTCATGCCCTCCTTCAGGGGATCTTCCCAACCCAGGGATCAAACCCAGGTCTCCTGCATTGCAGGTGAATTCATTACCAGCTGAGCTACCAGGGAAGCCCCCATACTTTCAGTATAATAAATATGAATAAATTAGAATAACTGCTTAAGAACTAGTCTATCACATTAATTCAGCATGCAAAACTCTGATCTTTGATCATTATTTTCTTTTTCATATAATATTTTAATCTCTTTCTGAAATTTTCCTGGGTCATAAAGCAACTCTAATTAGCAGTACCTTGTCAATAAGACATAATTCATGTAAATTCAAGTGTCACTATGCTAATAAATACATCTCTAATTTTGCCTCATTTATGATATATAATTGTGCTTGGAATTCACCCAATCAGATCATATTTTGCTTGGCTGACTTAATCAGGTAATCAACATACTTTTATTAAGAGCTTACCATGTGAAATAATAAGTAACTTTTTCATTAAAATGGATAATATGCATGATAATATCAACAAAGACTACCTGAGATAACTGTCTTCTGTTTCACAACAGAAAAGCAAAATCCCATTCAGAAATAGCCAATATTAATGCAGATTGCTTCTTATTGTTGCTCTTTTTTTTTTATGGATGGTGGTTAGGGAAAGAAAGATTTTAAAATCTAGAACAATGATGATTACAGTTTACCTTCAATTTTAAGGAAATATTTGAACCACTGAAATATTTAGTTTTCCTGTTAAAATGCATGTGAAAATTACAGAAGTGTATTAAGTACACTCTGCTTCTGGTAAGTACTTTCCTTATGCTGTTTGATTCTTGACAAGTCTTTGAGATTGGTGTTACTATCTTTAATTTACTGGTAACGTGACTAAAATTGAGTGGTTAAGACTTGACGTTTTAAGAACTAAAATACTTTATTCATAGTCAAGCAGCTTGGTACATAGTATTGCAAGAATGGAACTAAAAGTGAATAGTGAAATTGTTAGTGACTCAGTTATGTGGAACTCCCTGTGACCCCCATGGATTGTAACCTGTCAGGCTCTTATATCCACGGAATTCTCCAGGCAATACTGGAGTGGGTTACAGTTCCCTTCTCCAGGGAATTTTCCTGAGCCAGGGGTCAAATCTGGGTCTTCTGCACTGCAGACAGATTGTTTACTATCTGAACCATCAGGGAAGCCCACGAATAGAACTAGCATCTGTCCATAGGTCCCTGCAAGTAAAGGAGTTAGGGCTCCTATAGCTCAACACTGCCTACTAAAATATATAGGTTACCAACACACTTAAATTAATTACACCTCAGGACCATTTTGCTGTAAAATTTCACTTTTAAGAGCTATGTTGTTAAAGAGAGGTTTAGAAATGCTGTAAATGAAATATTTTCCTTTTTAGTATTGGACTACAAATATTTATAACTATGACAAAAAGTGTTATCTTTTCTCTGTCACCAGCATGATAGCATATTATACTCTATTTTAAATAGGAAAACTAAAATAGATTGCAATATTAGAAACCTTGCCCAAGGTGGCAAAGCAAGTGTTCCATTTTCCAAAAGATATGATTGTGTCCTGTTTCTCTGAACACACAAGCTTTATTCTGACATGTCTTGACACTTGCCCATTTATTGATACATATTTTTAAAGTCCTTGTCTTGAACATATTTAATTTTCCCTTCATGTCTTGGAAGACAGCAACTTTTATAGCTTAATAAGTCATTCAAATAAATGTTTATTTATTTGAATTTGTGACATTTTGTTCAAACAAATTTGCTGTTTTATTTACCTCAGTGTGGTATTGTTAAAATACACAGCTACCTTCGCTTCAGTGTGGGATGCTTTAGACACACTGCCTGTCCAAGTACATTGCTATTCTTGTATATTTGAAGCCTCACACCTCAATACACACTTAACAGCTTACAAAAACAACATTCTACTCATGTGGGATGAGTAGGGATATTAGCTGTTCACAACAATTCAGTCTATGATTACTTATTTAATACAATTTACTTTTGTTCTATGTAGTTCTGCCTTGTTAAAGAGGTCTCAGTCCTCTTGGAAGCCAGGTTGCCATTTTAAAGTACAACATCTTTGTGTGTTCAGAATCTCTCAGATTAAATGGATATGGCTTGATTGCTTGTTCCTTAAAAAAAGAAATTATTTTCTGTTCTGACTAAGCAATTTTTTAAAGTAAAATCTCACTTTCCAAAGGGATATATCATTAAATTATTGCTTCCTTCCACCCTCAAGGGGGTGGGAAGAAGGATAGGAAGTGTTTAGGGAGAAAGCAGAATTATCAGTGCCTACAAATTGAGCCTGTTAATGGAGAAGACTTCTCATCCATAGCTACAGTCCCAGTAGCATAACAACATAATTAGCTTTGGAGTTTTAGTAATTACCAACCGAATTCCCAAGAAAAAAATCTTGAAATTACTGATGTGCAATCACAAAGAAAATTGTGAAGTTTCCTGTTTAAATTTACTTCAGCTCATAAAAAGAAATGTTGGCCAAAAATTTTGTGATGAAAGACTAAGCTTAAACAAAAAAATCTCCAATTTCAGAAATCTTTCAGCTGTTTTTTCCATACCCCAATAGCCTGTCACTATTTGCAGCCACATTTGGAACATTGGGAGCATTAAATTAAACAAACTCAATCTGCTCAACTCTGTCCATTCCCATGACTCATTTTGACATATGCATCTGGACTGAGATTCAACCTTCTGCCTCCTTTATCCTTCTTTCTCATGTTTACTACCTTAGGCCCAAAGTTCAAAATATTCCATCCTGTACTAAGGAGTGTGGTACCAGTATCAATATTTGCACATTTATACATACACTCCATCAGAATGAAATTACTAATCCTATTAGTCCTTAACTTGTCATGTGACCATGATAAATAACATAACATGTATTGACCTGAATTTTATTTTCCAAACTCCAAGGATATACACCCTGTTTTATAAAATGTATTTGAAAAATTATATTGTATTGTTCATAATATTGATCAACTCTGTCAGTAGATTCACCCATGCTATTTTCTCTCATAAAACAGATCTCTGACAACCTTACCCTTGTTCTATCGAGAAGAGCTCAGTTCAGTTCATTTACTCAGTCATGTCTGACATTCTGCAACCCCCTTGACTGAAGCATGGCAGGCATTCCTGTCCATCACCAACTCCCAGAGCTTACTCAAACTCCTGTCCATCGAGTTGGTGATACCATCCAGACATCTCATCCTCTGTCATCCCCTTCTCCTCCTGCCTTCAATCTTTCCCAGCATCAGGGCATTTCCAATAAGTCAGTTCTTTGCATAAGGTGGTGAAAGTATTGGAGTTGCAACTTCAGCGTCAGTCCTTCCAATGAATATGCAGGACTGATCTCCTTCAGGATGGACTGGTTGGATCTCCTTGCAGTCCAAGGGACTCTCAAGAGTCTTCTCCAACACCACAGTTCTAAAGCAGCAGTTCTTTGGTGCTCAGCTTTCTTTATACTCCAACTCTCACATCCATGCATGACTTCTGGAAAAACAATAACTTTGACTAGATGGACCTTTGTTGGCAAAGAAATGTCTCTGCTTTTAAATACACTGTCTAGGTTGGTCATAGCTTTTCTTCCAGTAGCAAGCACCTTTTAATTTCATGGCTTCAGTTAACATCTGCAGTGATTTTGGAGCCCAAACAAATAAAGTCTGTCTCTGTTTCCATTGTTTCTCCATCTATTTGCCTTGAAGAGATGGGACTGGATGCCATGATCTTAGTTTTCTGAATGTTGAGTTTTAAGCCAACTTTTCACTCTCCTCTCTCCTTTTCATCAAGAGGCTCTTTAGTTCTTCTCTTTCTCCATAAGGGTGTGTCTGCATATCTGAACTTATTGATATTTCTCCCTGATATCTTGATTCCAGCTTGTGCTTTATCCAAGCTGGCATTTCACATGATGTACACTGCATATAAGTTAAATAAACAGGGTGACAATATATAGTCCTGACGTACTCCTTTTCCTATTTGTAATCAGTCTGTTGTTCCATGTCCAGTTCTAACTGTTACTTCTTGATCCACATACAGATTTCTCAAGAGCCAGGTACAGTGGTCTGATTTTCCCATCTCTGGAAGAATTTTCCAGTTTGTGGTGATCCACACAGTCAAAGGCATTGGTATAGTCAATAAAGCAGAAGTAGATGTTTTTCTGGAATTCTCTTGCTTTTTCAATGATCCAGCAGATGTTCACAATATGATCTCTGCTTCCTCTGTCTTTTCTAAATCCAGCTTGAACATCTGGAAAATTCATGGTTCACGTACTATTGAAGCCTGCCTTGGAGAACTTTGAGCATTGCTTTGCTAGAGTGTGAGATGAGTACAATTGTGTGGTAGTTTGAACATTCTTTGGCATTGCTTTTCTTTGGATTGGAATGAAAACTGACCTTTTCCAGTCCTCTGGCCACTGCTGAGTTTTCCAAATTTGCTGGTATATTGAGTGCAGCACTTTGACAGCACCAACTTTTAGGATTTGAAATAGTTCAACAGGAATTCCATCACCTCCATAAGCTATGTTCCTAGTGATGCTTCCTAAGACCCACTTCACTTTGCATTCCAGGATGTCTGACTCTAGGTGAGTCACACCATCATGGTTATCTGGGTCATGAAGATCTTTTTTGTATAGTTCTTCTGTATATTCTTGCCACCTCTTCTTAATATCTTCTGCTTCTGTTAGGTCCATACCATTTCTGTCCTTTATTGTACCCATTTTTGCATGAAATGTGCCTTTGGTATCTCTAATTTTCTTGAAGAGATCTCTAGTCTTTCCCATTCTATTGTTTTCCTCTATTTCTTTGCATTGAACCCCGAGGAAGGCTTTCTTTTCTCTCTTTGCTTGTCTTTGGAACTCTGCATTCAGATGTATATATCTTTCCTTTTCTCCTTTGCCTTTCACTTCTCCTCTTTTCTCAGCTATTTGTTAGGCCTACTCAGACAACCATTTAGCCTTTTTGCATTTCTTTTTATTGGGGATGGTCTTGATCACTGCCTCCTGTACAATGTCATGAACCTCCATCCTTAGTTTTTCAGGAACTCTGTCTATCAGATCTAATCCCTTGAATCTGTTTGAATCCCTGAATTGAGAAGAAACTCCACCATTTAGTCAGTTATTTTTCCTTTGCCCTTTTTCTTGATCTGAAGCCTAGAATGTCTTGGTAACAGCTTACCTCAAACTGCTGTCTAAGATCTCACTTTCCTCTATACCACAGTCACATTTTGTATTGTGCACGCAATTAACAGAATGAAAAGGAAAGGTTAGCATGCTCTTGTTCCTTTCTGAAAGAACTAACAAGTCTTAAATAACTTTACTCAGAAATCAGTGAAACTTCTCATCATTCCCTTTATTTTCTTGCTACTATTTTTAAACATTATTGATTCTATTGTAAGACAACTGCATTAATCTTTCAGACCAATGCACTGATTTCTCCAACTTGCCCTGAATACTAGCTGCTAGTGGCTCATGGCTAAGTCCCTTTCCAAGAATAGTCCATACTGAAACTAAACGACCTCTCAGAAGTTCTGTATGCATTAACTGACTGAGGTACAGGTACTGTGACCTGGTCACTTGACTTTAATCAGAAAGATTCTCAAGGGTCTTCCCAACTCCAATGTTCTCTAAGGGATAAGTTGAGGCCATGTCTATATCTACGTCTCGGTTCAGCTACTCCTACTCAGTTATGCAGTTTGCATCTCTGCCAAATGTTACTACTGCAATCATACCCCAGTAAACGTTCTGCACATAAATAGCAAAGTCTGTTTTCTGAAGAACCAGATTCATGATATTTGGTACCAGAAGTGGTCTTAGGAAGCAGCCTCTAAAAGAGGATATAGACTCTGTATCACTAACTGGCTCGTGGCAGTGAGGATGCCATCACTGATTAGATGGAGCACTGACTGCACTTAACATATGTTTGTGATGCAGTGTTAGCAAGTTCACTAACAGTAAACAAAGATGGGATACTAGAGAGTCAAAATGTGCTGATAAGAACTTTGAGGGAATTAGTAGGTAGGTGTACTGCGGAATCCTTTTCTTTTTTTGTTTTTTTAAAGGTGATAGATCAGATATACTGGAATTTATTTAATTAAGCAAGACATTTTGACTGTTAGTTACTGTCATTTTTTGTCACTATTTGATCATTTTCTTTTGGTTTGGTTTTAATTTTTCATTGGAGCATAGTTGCTTTGCAATGTTTTGTTATGGAATCCTTAATGCATTACACACACACACACAAAAAAAAAAAAAAACACTGAAAGATTTCAGGTAAACGATCACCAATACAAGGGTGTGAAAGCCAGAAGAATTCCTTGCAGCTTTTAAAGATTTTCTCTTGTACAGCCATGGGGCAAGAGGGGAAAAAAAAAAAAAAGACTGAGAATTAGTTCCAGAACTTAATTATAAGTGTAGCAGAGCTCCAGAAAACATTGAATTCTCAATCCTGACATGTCTGTTGTGCTAAAGTTAGGTCCTGGATTGCCAAGGACCTAAGGCTTTGCATGGAAATATCTCAGATCATGAACCTGAAAATCATAAATCCTTATATTCTTCTGAACCTCTGGGGCTGTAGAAGTAGTTCATCCTTTTTGTAGAAGACTAGGGTTTCCTCCACTTGCTTAAAAATAATACAGAGACTTCTGTCTAACAAGAACACAAGTGCTTCTCTGCCCCCCCCCCCCCCCCCCCCCCCCCCGCAACTTAGGAGCAACTGCCACCTCTCTTTCTGGCCACCAAACTAAGGTCATGTCACAGTCATCAACCAGGTAAATATTGAGCCTTTGAAAAGAAAGCCTGTTAGGTGCTGAAGTATTTCAGGAGCTGGCTATCATGTACTAGCAGGAAACAGTCAAGTACATATGGGACTGGATCATTAGTATGCTGAATAAAGGTGAAGGAACAGAAATTTAAATATGGCAGATTATATCAATACAGAAGGAGTCTCCTGAGATATAGCATTTAACATCCTGGAAAGAACCCTGAGATGTAACACTAATAAATACACTACTAATTTGCTTCTTCCACATTCAGAAAAGTGGCTGACTCACATTAAATGAAATAGAAATGCCAGAAAAGCTGTTGCAAACAACAGAGAAGGAATCAAAATTCTCAAAGGATTGGGCATGATACTATGAATATGCTATGCAATGGCCAAAAATCTCACTAGCAATTGTTTTGAGATAGGATTATGATAGTACATTTACCAAAACAATAAGGGATGCTCTGATAAAAAGAAGCAATGACATTCTTTAAAAGCTCGCTGATGACTTCTCTGCAAACAAGTATTAATACAGGCAATAGGCTATAGGCCTAGCTTCCCCAAAACAGAAATGTTAGGATTTCAAAATAATAGAACACACTTGGTGGTGCTTAATAACTGGAAGCGGAAGCAAGATATGTGCAAATATTGTTTTGAGCATTAGGTCAGAGTAGAATTCAGAAGGGCATTACTTGTGGGAATATTTAGTAGAATTTTGCACTACTAGGGGTAAAATAGACAGTCAACAATGTTATTGATTCTCTTATATACACCAAATAAATCAATGACTGATAATCAGGAAGTTGAAGGCAGCTGCTCCAATGAGGTTATGATCTCCTGCCTAGTTCCAGACAGGGGACAGCTCGCAGAATCCATTGACCAGTTGGGGAGAGGGACCTGCATGAACATGGTGAGTGAATATATAACAACTATACTGGAGTGTCATACAGACATTTATGTCAGATGTGCATACACTAGTGAATGGGGGTACTCAGGCTGTTGAGGATCATTGGACCTGGAAAGATAATATATCATCAAGAAATCTTGTTAGAATGGAAGTACAGTGGAGATCAAGTAATAAATGGAGTCTAGGCTGAGGTCCAGCTCAAACTGTGTTTACTAGACCTAGTGATCATTTTCAAGATACCTGAGTGTATATTGGAATGGACATCTTTGGTAGTTACCTGAACATTGGTTCCTTGGTCTGAAGGACAAGAAAGGTAAAAACCAAGTGAAGACCCTTAAAACTGCCTTCAACTCCTGAACAAGATTTTAAGTCAAAAACAATGTAACATGCCAGAAGAAAGATACAAAAGTAGTATTTACCATTATATTGTTGTTGTTGTTATTGTTCATTCACTAAGTCATGTCCAATGCTTTGCAACCCCATGGATTACAAAATGCCAGGCCCCTCTGTCCTCTATAATCTCCTGGAGTGTGTTCAAATTTAGAGCCATTGAATCGGTGGTACTATCTAACAACCTCATCCTCTGCTGCCTTCTTCTTTGCTTGCCTTCAGTCTTTCCCAGCATCAGGGTCATTTCCAATGAGTCGACCCATAGCAACAAGTGGGCAAAGTATTGGGGCTTCAATTTTAGCAACAATCCTTACAATGAATATTCAGGGTTGATTTCCTTTAAGATCAAATGGTTTGATCTCCTTGAAGTCCAAGAAACTCTCCAGCACCACAATTCAAAAGCAACAATTCTTCAGAGCTCAGCCTTCTTTATGGTCCAGATCTCACATCCATACATGACTACTGGAAAAACCATAACTTTGACTAGACATATCTTTGTTGTCAAAGTTATGTCTCTGCTTTTTTCATTTGCTGTCTAGGTTTGCCATAGCTCTCCTTCCAGGGAGCAAGCATCTTTTAATTTCATGGCTGCAGTCACTGTCCGCAGTGATTTTGGAGCCCAAGAAAATAAAATCTATCACTTCTTCCTCTCTTTTCCCTTATATTTCCCAAGAAGTAATGGGACTGGATACCATGATCTTAGTTTTTTTGAATATTGAGTTTCAAGTCAGCTTTTCTCACACTCCTATTTCATCCTCATTAAGAAGCTCTTCAGTTCCTCCTCCCTTTCTGGCTTTTGAATGGTATCAACTGCATACCTGAGGTTGTTGATATTCTTCCCAGTAATCTTGATTCCAGCTTGTGATTCACTGGGCCCAATATTTTGTAAGATGTACTCTGCATATAAGTTTAAAAAGCAGTGTGACAGTATACAGGAGTGCACACTCCTTTCCCAATTTCAAACCAGTCAGTTATTCCATGTGCAGTTCTTTTTTTTTTTAATTTTTATATCTCTATAATATCTTATTTTTTTTTTTTTAGTTTTTTATTTTTTTGTTGTTGTTTTTTTTGTTTTTTTATTAGTTGGAGGCTAATTACTTTACATCATTACAGTAGTTTTTGTCATACATTGAAATGAATTAGCCATGGATTTACATGTATTCCCCATCCCAGTCCCCCCTCCCACCTCCCTCTCCACCCGATCGCTCTGGGTCTTCCCAGTGCACCAGGCCCGAGCACTTTTCTCATGCACCCAACCTGGGCTGGTGATCTGTTTCACCCTAGATAATATACATGTTTCAATGCTGTTCTCTTGAAACATCCCACCCTCGCCTTCTCCCAGAGTCCACAGTTTGTTTTATACATCTGAGTCTCTTTTTCTGTTTTGCATATAGGGTTATCGTTACCATCTTTCTAAATTCCATATATGTGTGTTAGTATACTGTAATGGTCTTTATCTTTCTGGCTTACTTCGCTCTGTATAATGGGCTCCAGTTTCATCCATAGGCAAAACACTCTCCGACATAAATCACAGCAGGATCCTCTATGATCCACATCCCAGAATTTTAGAAATAAAAGCAAAAATAAACAAATGGGACCTAATGAAACTTAAAAGCTTTTGCACAACAAAGGAAACTAGAAGCAAGGTGAAAAGACAGCCCTCAGATTGGGAGGAAATAATAGCAAACGAAGCAACAGACAAAGGATTAATCTCAAAAATATACAAGCAACTCCTCCAGCTCAACTCCAGAAAAATAAATGACCCAATCCAAAAATGGGCCAAAGAACTCAACAGACATTTCTCCAAGGAAGACATACAGATGGCTAACAAACACATGAAAAGATGCTCAACATCACTCATTATAAGAGAAATGCAAATCAAAACCACAATGAGGTACCATCTTATGCCGGTCAGAATGACTGCTATCCAAAAGCCTACAAACAATAAATGCTGGAGAGGGTGTGGAGAAAAGGGAACCCTCTTACACTGTTGGTGGGAATGCAAATTAGTACAGCCACTATGGAAAACAGTGTGGAGATTTCTTAAAAAGCTGGAAATAGAACTGCCATATGACCCAGCAATCCCACTTCTGGGCATACACACCAAGGAAACCAGATCTGAAAGAGACATGTGCACCCCAATGTTCATCACAGCACTGTTTATAATAGCCAGGACATGGAAGCAACCTAGATGCCCATCAGCAGACGAATGGATGAGGAAGCTGTGGTACATATACACCATGGAATATTACTCAGCCATTAAAAAGAATTCATTTGAATCAGTTCTAATGAGATGGATGAAACTGGAGCCCATTATACAGAGCAAAGTAAGCCAGAAAGATAAAGACCATGTGCAGTTCTAACTGTTGCTTCTTGGCTCCCATACAGGTTTCTCAGGAGACAGGTAAGGTGGTCTGCTACTCCCATCTTTAAGAATTTTCCGCAGTTTGTTGTGATCTGCACAGTCAAATTCTTCAATGTACTCAATGAAACAGAGCTAGATGTTTTTGTGGAACCCCCTTGCTTTCTCCATGATCCAACAAATGTTGGCAGTTTGATCTTTGATTTCTCTGCCTTTTTGAATCCCAGCATGTATGTCAGGCAGTCCTTGGTTCCAATGCTTCTGAAGCCTAGCTTGAAGGATTTTTAGCACAGTCTTGCTAATATATGAAATTAGTGCAATTGTATCATAGTTTGAACATATCCTGGCATTGTCTTTCTTTGGGATTGAAATGAAAACTGACCTTTTCCAGTCCTGTGACCACTGCTGAGTTTTTCAAATTTGCTGACATATTGAATGCAACACTTTAACAGCATCATCTTTTAAGATTTTAAATAGCTGAAGAAAGAGAAGTGAAAAGAAAGGGAGAAAGGAAAATAAATACCCAACTGAATGTAGAGATGCAGAGAATAACAAGGAGAGACAGAAAGGTCTTATTTGCACCTCCACTAGCTTTTTTCATAGTAATGCTTCCTAAGGACTACTTGACCTCACAATCCAGAATGTCTTGCTCTAGGTGAGTGACCACACCATCGTGGTTATCTGGGTTATTGTCTTTTTTTGTACAGTTCTTGTGTGTTTTCTTACCACCTCTTCTTAATCTCTTTTGCTTCTCATTTGCTTAGCTGCTCAGCTGTGTCTGACTCTTTGTGACCCCCAGACTATAGCCCTCCAGGCTCCTCTATCCATGGAGATTCTCCAGGCAAGAGTACTGGGGTGGGTTGCCATACCCTCCTCCAGGGGATTTTCCCAACCCAGCCATTGAGCTCCAGTCTCCCACATTGCTGGTGCATTCTTTACCCTGTGAGCCACCAGGGAAACCCTTGCTTCTTTTAGGTCTTTACTTTTTCTGTCCTTGCTCTTGCCCATCCTTGTATGAAATGCTCCCTTGATATCTCCAATTTTCTTGAAGAGATCTCTGCTGCTGCTGCTGCTAAGTTGCTTCAGTCGTGTCCAACTCTGTATGATCCCATAGACGGCAGCCCACCAGGCTCCCCCACCCCTGGGATTCTCCAGACAAGAACACTGGAGTGGGCTGCCATTTCCTTCTCCAATCCATGAAAGTGAAAAGTGAAAGTGAAGTCGCTCAGTCATGTCCGACTCTTCGTGACCCCATGGGCTGCAGCCCACCAGGCTCCTCTGTCCAGGGGATTTTCCAGGCAAGAGTACTGGAGTGGGGTGCCACTGCCTCCTTTAGCCTCACCCATTCTGTGTTCCTCTATTCCTTGCATCGTTCATTTAAGAAGACCTTCTTATCTCTCCTTGCTATTCTCTGAAACTCTGTATGCAGTTGGGTGTATCTTTTCCTTTGTCCCTTGCTTTTCGTTTCTCTTTCCTCCATGCATGCATGCCTGCTTAGTCGTGTCTGACTCTTTGACTCCATGGACTGTAACCCGGCAGGCTCCTCTGTCCATGGGATTTTTCAGGCAGGAATACTGGGGTGGGTTGCCGTTTCCTTCTCCAGGGGATCTTCCCCGCCAATGGATCAAATGCACATCTCCTGAATTGCAGGCAGATTCTTTACCACTAGCACCACCTGGGAAGCCCCTCTTTCCTCAGCTATTTGTAAAACCTTTTCAGACAATCACTTGGCCTTCTTGCATTTTTTTTTTCCTTCAGGATGGTTTTGGTCATTCCTTCCTGTACAGTGTTATGAAGCTCCATCTATAGTCTTTAGACACTCTATCTACCAGGTATAATCCCTTGAATCTATTCATCACCCCCACTGTATAATCAAAAGGGATTTGATTAAGGTCATACCTGAATGGCATAGTGGTTTTCCATACTTGCTTCAATGTAAGCTTGAGTTTTGCAACAAGAAGATTGTGATCAGAGCCACAGTCTACTCCAGGTCTAATCTTTACTGACTGTACTGAACATCTCCATATTTGGCTGCAGAGATCATAAATAAACTGGTTTCAGTATTGACCACCTAGTAATGTCCATGTGTAGAGTCGTCTCTTGGGTTGTTGAAAGGATGTTTGTTCTAACCAATGTGTTCTCTGAAAAAAATTCTCTTAGTCTGCCCTGCTTCGTTTTGTACTCCAAGGCCAAACTTTCCTGTTATTCCAGGTACCTCTTGATTTTCTACTATTGCAGTTCAATAGCCTGTGATAAAAAGGACATCTTTTTTGGCTGTTAGTTCTAGGAGGTGTTTTAGGTCTTCAGAGAACCCATAATCTTCAGCTGCTTAGGCATCAGTACTCGGGGCATAGATTTGGGTTTCTGTGATTTTGAACAGTTTGCCTTGGAAACCAACAGAGACCATTCTTTTGTTTTTGAGGCTACACCCAAATACAGCATTTTGAAATCTTGTTGACTCTGAGGGCTATTCTATTTCTACTAAGGAATTCTTGTCCACAGTAGTAAATATAATGGTCATCTGAATTAAAATTGCCCATTCCTGTCCATTTTAGTTCACTGATTCCTAAGATATCAGTGAAACTAGATGGACCTTTGTTGGCAAAGTGATATCTCTGCTTTTTAATAGCTGTCTAGGTTTGTCATAGCTTTTCTTTCAAGGAGCAAGCGTCTATTAATTTCATGACTGCACTCACCATCTGCAGTGATTTTGGAGCACAAAAAAATAAAGTCTCTCACTGTTTTCACTGTTTCCCCATCTATTTGCCATGAAGAGATGGGACAAGATGCCATAATCTTAGTTTTCTGAATGTTGGGTTTTAA
Source organism: Odocoileus virginianus (assembly GCF_023699985.2). NCBI lineage: Eukaryota > Metazoa > Chordata > Mammalia > Artiodactyla > Cervidae > Odocoileus > Odocoileus virginianus. The sequence goes on along the minus strand of NC_069675.1, from coordinate 32,173,009 downwards.
GCCAGCTTTTTCACTTTCCTCTTTCACTTTCATCAAGAGGCTCTTTAGTTCTTCTTCACTTTCTGCCATAAGGGTGGTGTCATCTGCATATCTGAGGTTATTGATATTTCTCCCTGCTCTCTTGACTCCAGCTTGTGCTTCATCCAGCCTGCATTTTGCATGATGTACTTTGCATATAAGTTAAATAAGCAGGGTGACAATATACAGCCTTGACATACTCTTTTACCTATTTGGAACCAGTCTGTTGTTCCATGTCCAGTTCTAACTGTTGCTTCTTGACTTGCATACAGATTTCTCAAGAGCCAGGTCCAGTGGTCTTGTATTCCTGTCTCTTGAAGAATTTTCCAGTTTGTGGTGATCCACACAGTCAAAGGCTTTGGCATAGTCAATAAACCAGAAATAGATGTTTTTCTGGAACTCTCTTGCTTTTCCGATGATCCAGCAAATGTTGGCAATTTGATCTCTGTTTCCTCTGCCTTTTCTAAATCCAAATTGAACATCTGGAAGTTCATGGTTCACATCCTATTGAAGCCTGCCTTGGAGAACTTTGAGCATTACTTTGCTAGTGTGTGAGATGAGTGCAACCGTTCAGTAGTTTGAGCATTCTTTGCCATTGCCTTTCTTAGGGATTGGAATGAAAACTGACCTTTTCCAGTCCTGTGGCCACTGCTGAGTTTTCCAAATTTGCTGGCATATTGAGTGCAGCACTTTCACAACATCAACTTTTAGGGTTTGAAATATCTCTACTGGAATTCCATCACCTCCACAAGTTTTGTTCCTAGTGATGCTTCTACGGCCCACTGCACTTCTCATTCCATAATGTCTAGCTCTAAGTCAGTGATCACACCATTGTGGTTATCTGGGCCATGAAAACCTTTTTGTATAGTTCTTCTGTGTATTCTTGCCGTCTTTTCTTAATAACTTTTGTTTCTGTAAGGTCCATACCATTTATGTCCTTTATTGTGCCCATCTTTGCATGAAAATTCCCTTGTTATCTAGTATTCCTGAAAAGATCTCTAGTCTTTCCCATTCTGTTCTTTTCCTCTGTTTCTTTGCATTTCTTTCTTTTCCAACTTTTCACTCATTTCATTCTTTTATTCACTCTATATATCTCACATGACTTTCCTTTTGTCTCACTGTATCTAGCTAGCTATCCATCTTTTTCTTTGCTGGTAAGTGAATATACAAAAGGAGTTCTTTTCTTATATTGGACTAGTAGTGTCTGAATGTGATCATCAGCATGGCTTAAAGACATGTAGGAAATGAAAGAAGTGAGTTATGGTGGAATATAACAGTGGAAGATAATTGATGTCTTAATAATTCAATTATGGATGATAAATCCCTCTACTGTGTACCCTAGGTGAGTTAAGTTTTTCTGTTTCTTGCAACTAAATCATCTTAACTGATATGCCTAATATACCATTGAATCGATTGTTCTTTTCCTCTAAAATCTGACTAATTTGTAATCACACCATTTTCTAGGTGAACCATCTACTTTGCAATTGTTTCTTTTTGACACATTAATCCCACTAATAAAAATTTATTTGTATAAAACAGCTGAATATGTAGAGACAGGTGTTATTTTCAGAGTTATTTATAATAATTTATAATTATTATAATGTAAATGTCCATCAATACAGAAGACATTAAATAATCCATGGTACAAGCATACATTGGACAGTAAAAAGTCATTTAAAAGATAGTTGTGAATACCCACTGATGCAGAAAAATATCCAGTGTGTATTACTGAGTGAAAAAAAAATCAGCAAATTCCAGAACCTGAAGAAAAATATGTTTACAATTATAAAATTGTCCTGGATATATTGATTTAACATATATGCATGTGATACATGTGAATAATAAGTATACAAGTAATAACAACAAAAATATTTATAAAGTGTCTGCTCAGATACTGAACTAAGGGCCTTATATACTATAGTGATTAAGTCAAACCTCAAATAATGTATTGTTATTATTTTCATTTATAGATGAGTAAATAGAAATTTGGGGAGTAAATCATTTTTCTGCCTACCTATTAAAGGATAAGATCAAGGTGCAAATGCAGGTCTATGTAATAACATATTATATTATAATGCCTGATTTATATTATATGGTATTAATATAAAACTAAGCTTTATTACAGTTTAACATTTATATCAAACATAACTTTGATACATATTATACCATTTATAAGAAGTTGGCTTAAAACTCAACATTCAGAAAACTACATCATGGCATCCGATCCCATCACTTCATGACCAATAGACGAGGAAGCAATGGAAAGAGTGACAGACTTTTTTGGGGGGCTTGAAAAGCACTGCAGATGGTGATTGAAGCCATGAAATTAAAAGACACTTGCTCCTTGAAAGAAAAGCTATGACCACTTTCTCCTTGAAAGAAAAGCTATGACCAATCTAGACAGCATATTAAAAAGCAGAGGCATTACTTTGTCAACAAAGGTCTGTCTAGTCAAGGCTATGGTTTTTCCATTAGTCATGTATGGATGTGAGAGTTGGACTATAAAGAAAGTTGAGTGCTGAAGAATTGATGCTTTTGAGCTGTGGTGTTGGAGAAGAGTCTTGCAAGTCCCTTGGACTGCAAGGAGATCCAACCAGTCCATCCTAAAGGAAATCAGTCCTGAATATTCATTGGAAGGACTGATGCTGAAGCTGAAACTCCAATCCTTTGGCCACCTGATGGGAAGAACTGACTCATTTGAAAAGACCCTGATGTTTGGAATGATTGAAGTTTGGAGGAGAAGGGGATGACAGAGGATGAGATGATTGGATGGCATCACGAACTCAATGGACAAGAGTTTGAATAGGCTCTGGGAGTCAGTGATACTGGCATGGGAAGCCTGGCGTGTTGCAGTCCATGGAGTCACAAAGAGTTGGACATGACTGAGCGACTGAACTGAACATTGCATTACATGTTATATAATTTATATATTATATATATTATACCACAGACATCTGAAATAGTTATCTCCATAAGGGTAATAATAATTGCCTTTGGGTAGTAAAATATTTTTTATTACATTCTTCTGTATCATATTTTCCATACCAAACTTGTATTATCATAAGCAAAACAGGAAAACAATGTAGATATATACATGCATAAATTGTAGTAACTAGTTACTATAAAGTGACCTTCCTGTATCTTTTTGTTACAAGCTGTCAGGAGTGTTTCTAGTTCTAGATCGCCCACTTGACTATATAACCATAGTAACTTGTTGAGCTTCTTAATTTGCTCATATGTAAAGTAGTAATGATGTTATTCAGATATCCTCCTTCAAACGCTGTCATAAAGATTTAATGAGGTCCAGTTCAGTTCAGTTCATTTCAGTCACTCAGTCTGAAACCCCATGAACTGCAGCACTCCAGGCCTTCCTGTCCATCACCAACTGCCAGACTCTACCCAAACCCATGTCCATTGAGTCGGTGATGCCATGCATCATCTCAACCTCTTTGTCCCCTTCTCCTCCTGCCCTCAATCTTTCCCAGCATCAGGGTCTTTTCAAATGAGTCAGCTCTTCGCATCAGGTGGCCAACAGATTGGAGTTTCAGCTTCAGCATCAGTCCTTCCAATGAACATTCAGGACTGACCTCCTTTAGGATGGACTGGTTGGACCTCCTTGCAGTCCAAGGGACTTGCAAGACTCTTCTCCAACACCACAGCTCAAAAGCATCTATTCCTCAGTGCTCAGCTTTCTTTTAGTCCAACTCTCACATCCATACATGACTAATGGAAATACCATAGCCTTGACTAGACAGACCTTTGTTGACAAAGTAATGCCTTTGCTTTTTAATATGCTGTCTAGGTTGGTCATAACTTTCCTTCCAAGGAGTAAGCGTCTTAATTCCATGGCTTCAGTCACCATCTGCAGTGATTTTGGAGCCCAGAAAAAAAAGTCAGCCACTATTTCCACTGTTTCCCTGTCTATTTGCCATGGAGTGATGGAACCAGATGCCATAATCTTAGTTTTCTGAATGTTGAGCTTTAAGCCAACTTTTTCACTCTCCTCTTTCACTTTCATTAAGTAGATCTTTAGTTCTTCTTCACTTTCTGCCATAAGGGCGCATATCTGAGTTTATTGATATCTCTCCTGGCAATCTTGATTCCAGCTTGTGCTTCCTCCAGCCCAGCGTTTCTCATGATGTACTCTGCATATAAGTTAAATAAGCAGGGTGACAATATACAGCCTTGACGTACTCCTTTTCCTACTTAATGAGGTAGTGGACATCAAAGAGCTTGGCAAATTTTAAAGCAAGTTAAAACTGCAGAAATGCTATTATTCTCTATTTTCTTCAAATTGCAACATATTTTAAATGTGTTCTGTGGTTTTAAAATGTTGTGTGTCTTGGACATCAGAATATAGCTTATGCCTGTGTTTCCTAATCTAGAGAATAGGGTAATATTGTTGACATTATAAGTTATTGTGGGAATATGTTAATACACCTTACATAAATTATCTTGTACTATAAATTCTGACACAAAGTTGGGCTCCTATAGGAGTGTGTATGTGTGTGGTGTGTTGTAAATTATAAAGTTTCAGTAGAAAATAAGCTTTCTTTTGGAATTCTCTTCTAATATAAACTCACATTTTTGCTCAAAGGAACAATAACAAAAACAATAAATGTGCAATCTGATTCCCTGAGGAAACAGAAATCCACATTTAAGAGCTTTCAAAACAGGCTAATACAACTATCTACTTTGTCAGAGGGAATATATTTATTAGCATAATAAAAGAGTACCAGGAAATTGCATAATAGTAACTACTTGTCTGCCCTTCCTTCTTTCTTGGAAATAGAAGTGTCACTAAAGTTCATGAACACACATGAGACCTTTCATCCTGTTGTTTCTAAGTTTGCTTTTTTCACTACTCTTCTAGTATGGATCTTTAAGGAAATTGTCTTTTGAGGAGGAGAAAGCTCAAAGTGCTTAGAAGGATTAATTTTCTAGTGTTCACTTGATCCTGGAGTGACTATTTAATCTGATGAATATTTTCCTCTCACTATTGTTCACATCTTTAGTTTTTGAATCAAAGGTCTTTGGAGCTGGGAAAACAGATTATGGAATTCTATGGAAAGAATCTAATATTAATAGTTATTTAGCAGAGAAGGCTAAGTGATATTCTTCATTACAGTCATCCTCATAAGAGAGCATTTATTATGCATTTATAGGTTCAACTTGCCTGATAGAAAATATTTCATTCTTTTTTTCTTTTTCCAGTCCTTTCTGTCCCTTAATTAATAATTGAGTTGCTGAGTGAGCATGGCACTGTAGAACGCTCTGAATTAGGGTTCTCAAACACCATCTAATTCTCTGAACATTTCTGACACTCTTTCATGTCATTCAAATCTCCTTTTCCTGGATCAGCTCTTTGTGACCTGACAGCCCGATAATCTGATAAACTAAACCTAATAGTGAACTAATGGCTATCAGTGGGTACTTTATTCTTTACAGAGAATTTAGGTTCAATTTAATTAGGTCGTTTGAAAACAGAATTTTAGTCTATAAGAGGCATTACAATGATAATTTCAAGTGCCCCCAAAAGAACTGTAGTGGATTGTGATTAGGGTATTGATGAGTAAAATACTTAAAAGTAGGCAGGCTTTTTATCTCCATTTTTTTACATATAACTTCTCTGGTGGCTCAGATGGTAAAGCATCTGTCTACAATGTGGGAGACCTGGGTTCAGTTCCTAGGTCAGGAAGATCTCATAGAGAAGGAAATGGCAACCCACTCCACTATTCTTGCCTGGAAAATCCCATCGATGGAGGAGCGTGGTAGGCTACAGCCCATGGGGTTGCAAGGAGTCAGACGGGACTGAGCGACTTCACTTTCACTTTCTATGACATTCCAATGGATGTGAACTAAACTTACCTCTCTAGAAGTCTGTGATCTAAGGCAGTTACCAATGAAAGGCAGTCTGGAGAACTGGAGAAACTAACTGCATAGGCAACAGATCAAACAGATAAAACATCACTAGTTATCAAAACGGTCAATGGCCTGATTGGAAAATATTGGGTCATGCATGATAACCACAAGTTATGGATATGAGTGAAGTTCCCAAATCTACTCCAGATCTCTAGAAAAAGAGAAAATTCAGATGCACCAATGAGAAGGAGGCATGCAAACTGGAATGATGTGAACCTTTCCAGGCACATGGGGTAACCTGGAAAGAGGCCCAGGGAAGATGGAGCAGAGATAGTTTTAAGATGTGGGTATTTTTAAATTAACCTGACAGAAAGGAGAGTAATAGGAAATAAAAGAGAGCTGAGAAAGAGCATTTGGAATAACTACCTTAATGTAAACACTGAATAAGAGATTTGCATGAATTGAAATTGGGGCCTTGGCTTGATATTCAGTGACTTGGGTAACAACTGTTCTTACTACCCACAAACTTTTGAAGAAGACAAAGTTAATTTTGGTGGCCTAGTCTTCTTTTTCTTCTTGTTGCCTCAATTTCCTGATTCTTTTCTTCTCTCATCCAGTGGTATATGGAAAGATATTACTCAAAGCATTCCCCCATAAAGTAAAAATTTCCATCAAGAAAAAGTCAGTACCCTTCCAAAACACATCTGCCTGTTAGCAGGAAATGAGACCTTAATCTCTCTCTCTCTCTCTCTCTCTCTCTCTCTCTCTCTTTTTAATTAGATTCCAAGCACATGAGAACATGCCCACATTGAGATTGTTCTACATCCTCTGCAGGCTTCTCTGGTAGCACAGTGGTAAAGAATTCTCCTACCAAGGAGGGGGTGCAAGAGATGCAGTTTTGATCCCTGGGTCAGAAAGATGCCCTGGAGTAGGAACTGACAGCTCACTCTAGTATTCTTGCCTGGGAAATCCCATAGACAGAGGAGCCTGGTGAGCTACAATCCATGGGATCATAAAGAGTTGAACAAGACAGAACAGAGCAGCAGCACTCTGCTGGGTATCTGACTGCCTTTAGGGGTAGAGTTGAGCTTCTCTAAAGTAGGATAATTATCATGATGGTAAGAAAATTAGTTAGTACTCAACTAGTACTCAAGCATGAAGCCTGGTTGCAATTTTCATGCTGCATAGGACAAAAGGACTTGTCCAAGACATCCAATAAAAAATAAAATAAAAATCAGTGACATGCTCTGGAATATTTTTCCTTCCTGGCTGTGAATATATTGTGCTAAAAGGGCTGAAGGGGCTATGTACATAGATTGATACACTGATATCATCAGCCTAGTCAAGAGATTGAAGGGCAAGTCCTTAGGACTATTCTGAGGTTTAGAGACCTATGCAGATTTTTCAGAATTTATATATTTACGTTCTGATTTCTATCCCACCTTTTACCCACTAGGAAGAATTTTAAATCTTTATTTTCTGTGTCTCTAATTGGCACCTTTGCAAGTTTATATCTATCTACACCTCCTGAGAGTTGTAGAACTTGTTTGATTTGATTTTTTAAAAGCACCCAGAAGCCTCATTATAGCACAGATCCCCTTTTCAGCACACAGCTTTGAAGCCCATACTGCTTTCTTTAAATCTCTCGACTATGGATTAAAAAATAAAAATAAAATATAAGTTGCTTCCCTTTGACACCTTTCATAACACCTGGGTCTGATGTCTAAAATGTTAGTTCTAGCAAAAATAGGTTATCTCTGGGTCCCACCTTTGAGTAAAGACCGACTGTAGAAGAGAAACAACTATGGGAGGAATGTGACATATTCCCAAAAGGAAAGGTTTATAGTTTATATAAAAAAGACAGATCATTCCTTGTATTTTGGGAAGCATGTCAAGTGGATGAGGAAATAAGAATCGATGGAAGAAACTACTGGGAAACAAATTGCAATTCAATATAAAGGTTGATTCTTGAAAATGATTGTCCCAGTTGTCAATGATGGTATAAACTTTGTCAGAAAGTAGACAACTCCCTGCCACTGGAACATTTGAATTATCACAAGCAAGCTTCAAGCACCAGATGAGGCTAGTAAAAGATTTTTTAAGGTCCCTTTCAACTCTCAAATATTGTCTTTAGTGTTTTGGGGTTTTTTTCTCAATTTTTTTCTCCATTTAAGGTTTTAATAAATGTTAGCAAACAACAAAAAATGCATTCCTTTTTCTTCTCTATTTAATGTTTCTTCTTCCCAAACCTTTTGTTCTCCATGTCCTTATAATGTAATCTGGGAAATTTCATTCAAACTAAAGAACTGACAATTTAATATAGTACCTTTCTCAGGAATATTTGCAACTCAAAAGAATATAGGGGAAGAGGATAATACTTGACTAAATGAAATAAGCTGCTAACAGTGAAAACTAGATAGTAAAAACATGCCAAGAAAATCTTTCAGTGTCCCTCAACAGAAAACATAATCATGATTGCTCACTTTGTATAAATATGAGACAAAACTTTACAAATTTGGGTATGTTTTTAATATCTAACACAAATTTATGCTTTGCATAACATTTTAAAGTATTAATTTAATAGCAAAGTCATTTCTATTTAGCAATATTTAAAAATAAGTAAAATTTGATTGTCAGAACTGTGGTCAGCAAATTTGTGTACATCATGTTAGGAACAATATGATCAAGAAACTGACCCAATCTGGTTCTAATTTTGACTTTTACATTAATATTCTGCATCATGCTAAACACATCATTTAAGTCCTCTTGGATACCACTGTCCCACCTTTACAATGAGAAGGCTCAAACAAATAATCAGTAAGTTCTTTTCTAGTCCCAAATCACATGTGCTAAGAATACCCTGAGTCAGCAGTTAAGAATGCTCCTCTTGCTCTGAATTCCTCTGAAGCCAGTGTAGCCACTAACAAAACTACCCTGTACTGAGAAATATGCTCATTCAGAATCAGGTCAAATACTTTGATATTCATGTAAATAAAAGCTGTTTGTAAAGCATTTTAGGGTTTATAAGAAATCTGTTTCTGTGAGGTAGACAGAAATGATTTCCACTTGCATACTCACAAATAAAGGCCATAGTCCCTATACTTTTGTCTGTTCTTGAAACTACCCTGAAGCTTATTGGCCCAGCAACAGTGCTGAAGCTAAAAGTATTGCATCTGCTCACATGGACACATGCCATTAAATTTTTGATCTCTGCTTTGACAGATTATCTTTAATTTTCCTTCATTTAAATTCTTTAAAACAAGACAGGCAACCCACTGACTATGCTAACATGTCCTACCCATTTTTTGTAGGTTTTAACCCCAAACTCCTTAGTGAGTCATGTGCTTTAAAATAAAAGAAATTATAAGTGACAACTAAAAAAAATGAATATTACAGATCCAGTATGCTAGTCGAAATGATTATAGGTTACTTCTTCTCTTTCTCAAGGATTCATTTAGTGTGTGCTAAGTTGCTTCACTCATGTCCAACTCTTTGTGACCCTGTGGACTGTAGCTCACCAGGCTCCTCTGTCCATGGATTCTCCAAGCAAGAATACTGGAGTGGGTTGCCATGCCCTCCTTTAGGGGATCTTCCCAACCCAGGGTTCGAACCCATGCCTCGTGTCTCCTGCATTGACAGGCAAGTTCTTTACCAGTGAGTCACCTGGGAAGACTGCCAGGGTTCACTACAAGATGGCAAATAAAAAGTTTAAATGTTACCATGATGCACAACTCTGTATTTATGCCAAATATAATATCCGTAAGCAATACCATAATGTGCAACTCTTTATTTACATCAAATATAATTTCCATAGGCAATACATGATTGTGTTCCAATAAAACTTCATTTACTAAAACAGGCATTGAGCTATATTTGGTGTTTGAGTTGTAAGTTGTTCACTCATCTATTGGAGTGTACTTCATGAAATGTACATTATATTTGAGTAAAGTTTAAGTAGGTGAGTACTTGACTTACAGAATTACATATGTAAAACTGACTTTTTAAAACCAGTTTCCATGTCAATGTATGACAAAAACCACTACAATATTGTAAAGTGATTAGCCTCCAACTAATAAAAAAATAAAATAAAATAAAGAAATAAAACCAGTTTCCACAAGTCCACTGTAATTAGCAAATCCAGAGCGACTTCACTTTCCCTTTTCACTTTCATGCATTGGAGAAGGAAATGGCAACCCACTCCAGTATTCTTGCCTGGAGAATCCCAGGGACAGGGAAGCCTGGTGGGCTGCCGTCTATGGGGTTGCACAGAGTCGGACACGACTGAAGCGACTTAGCAGCAGCAGCAATGCTTGCAAACAACTCCTATCTCTAGAAAAAAAGTGATACCGAAAGCAAATTTATCAAGTCATGCAATATAAAGACAAATATCTGTGGATTTTTTTCCCTTTTTTAAAATTAATTTATTTTAATTGGAGGCTAATTTCTTTACAATATTGTAGTGGGTTATACATTGACATGAATAAACCATGGGTGTACATGTGTTCCCCATCCTGAACCCCCCTCCAACCTCCCTCCCCATCCCATCCCTCAGGCTCATTCCAGTGGACCAGCCCTGAGAACCCTGTATCATGCATCGAACCTGGACTGGTGATCTGTTTCACATATGATTATATACATGTTTCAATGCTATTCTCTCAAATCATCCCACCCTCGCCTTCTCCCACATAGTCCAAAAGACTGTTCTATACATCTGTGTCTCTTTTGCTGTCTCACATATAGGGTCATTGTCACCATCTTTCTAAATTCCACACATATATGCATTAGTATACTGTATTGGTCTTTTTCTTTCTGACTTACTTCACTCGATATAATAGGCTCCAGTTTCATCCAGCTCATTAGAACTGATTCAAATGCATTCTTTTTAATGGCTGAGTAAGAGTCAATTGTGTATATGTACCACAGCTTTCTTATCCATTTGTCTGCCAATGGACATCTAGGTTGCTTCCATGTCCTGGCTATTGTAAACAGTGCTGCAATGAACATTGGGGTACACATGTCTCTTTCAATTCTGGTTTCCTCAGTGTATATGCCCAGCAGTGGGATTGCTGGGTTGTATGGCAGTTCTATTTCCAGTTTTTCAAGGAATTTCCACACTGTTCTCCATAGTGGCTGTACTAGTTTGCATTCCCACCAACAGTGCAAGAGGGTTCCCTTTTCTCTGCACCCTCTCCAGCATTTATTGTTTGTAGGCTTTTGGATAGCAGCCATTCTGACCAGCATGAGATGATACCTCATTGTGGTTTTGATTTGCATTTCTCTTATAATGAGTGATGTTGAGCATCTTTTCATGTGTTTGTTAGCCATCTGTATGTCTTCTTTGGAGAAATGTCTGTTTAGTTCTTTGGCCCATTTTTTGATTGGGTCATTTATTTTTCTGAAATTGAACTGCAGGAACCGCTTGTATATTTTGAGATTAATTCTTTGTCAGTTGCTTCATTTGCTATTATTTTTTCCCATTCTGAAGGCTGTCTTTTCACCTTGCTCATAGTTCCCTTTGTTGTGAAAAATAATTTATTTAATCAGGTCCCATTTGTTTATTTTTGCTTTTATTTACATTACTCTTGGAGGTGGATCATAGAGGATCCTGCTGTGATTTATGTCAGAGAGTGTTTTGCCTACATTTTCCTCTAGGAGTTTTATAGTTTTTGGTCTTACATTTAGATCTTTAATCCATTTTGAGTTTATTTTTGTGTATGGTGTTAGAAAGTGTTCTAGTTTCATTATTTTACAGGTGGTTGACCAGTTTTCCCAGCATTACTTGTTAAAGACATTGTCTTTTCTCCATTGTATATTCTTGCCTACTTTGTCAAAGATAAGATGTCCATAGGTGTGTGGATTTATCTTTTGGCTTTCTATTTTGTTCTATTGATCTATATTTCTGTCTTTATGCCAGTACCATACTGTTTTGATGACTATAGCTTTGTAGTAATATCTGAAGTCAGGAAGGTTGATTCTTCCAGTTCTATTCTTCTTTCTCAAGATTGCTTTGGCTATTTGAGGTTTTTTGTATTTCCATACAAGTTGTGAAATTATTTGTTCTAGTTCTCTGAGAAATACCATTAGTAGCATGATAGGGATTTCATTAAATCTAGAGATTGCTTTGGTAGCACACTCATTTTCACTATATTGATTCTTCTGACCCATGAACTTGGTATATTTCCCCATCTATTTGTGTTATCTTTGATTTCTTTCATCAGTGTTTTGTAGTTTTCTATATATAGTTCTTTTGTTCCTTTAGGTAGATTTATTCCTAAGTATTTCATTCTTTCCGTTTCAATGGTGAATGGAATTGTTTCCTTAATTTCTCTTTCTGTTTTCTCATTGTTAGTGTATAGGAATGCAAGGGATTTCTGTGTGTTAATTTATATCCTGCAACTTTATTATATTCATTGATTAGCTCTAGTAATTTTCTGGTGGAGTGTTTAAGGTTTTCTATGTAGAGGATCATGTCATCTGCAAACAGTGAGAGCTTTATTCTTCTTTTCCAATCTGGATTCCTTTTATTTCTTTTTCTTCTCTGACTGCTGTGGCTAAAACTTCCAAAACTGTGTTGAATAGTAGTGGTGAGAGTGGGCACCCTTGTCTTGTTCCTGACTTTAGGGGAAAAGCTTTCAATTTTTCACCATTGAGGATAATGTTTGCTGTGGGTTTGTCGTATATGGCTTTTATTATGTTCAGGTATTTTCCATGTATGCCTGGTTTCTGGAGGATTTTTCATCATAAATGGATGTTGAAACTTGTCAAAGGCTTTCTCTGCATCTATTGAGATAATCATGTGGTTTTTATCTTTCAATTTGCTAATGTGGTGTGCCACATTGATTGATTTGTGGATATTAAAGAATACTTGCATCCCTGGGATAAAGCCCACTTGGTCATAATGTATGATCTTTTTAATATGTTGTTGGATTCTGTTTGCTAGAATTTTGTTAAGGATTTTTGCATCTATGTTCATCAGTGATATTGGCCTGTGGTTTTCTTTTTTGTGGCATCTTTGTCTGGTTTTGGTATTAGGGTGATGGTGGCCTTATAGAATGAGTTTGGAAGTTTACCTTCTGCAATTTTCTGGAAGAGTTTGAGTAGGGCAGATGTTAGCTCTTCTTTAAATTTTTGGTAGAAATCAAATGTGAAGCCATCTGGTCCTGGGCTTTTGTTTGCTGGAAGATTTCTGATTACAGTTTTGATTTCCATGCTTGTGATGGGCCTGTTAAGATTTTCTATTTCCTCCTAGTTAAGTTTTGGAAGGTTATACTTTCTAAGAATTTGTCCCTTTCTTCCAAGTTTGTTGGGGTCCCTTAATGGACCGGAACCATGTGGTATGGAATCGACGATAAGAAAGTGAAGGAGAGAAAGAGGCTGATATCCCTTGGTATGCAGAGGACTAATAAAGCTGTTGACACAGGGCTTGCATCACTCACCAAGGTACCAGGCACCCTCTTGAGTGGGTCTTAGAAGCCCGGGCAGAAAAGTGAGCACGACGGGTCTCCACGCTCCAGAAAGTCAGCCAGAAAAAGATAGAGAGAGAGAGAAAAAGAGAGAGAGAGAAACAAAAAAGACCCGGGGACCTAAGCTCTAATGGAGCAAAGGTGCTTTAATGATTTTTCTATGAGTATATATAGGCTGTGGTACAAGAAACTTCTTTCGGGAATGATAGAGATCAGAAAACCAAACATACAGCAACTGTTACCAAGGGAACAAGGAGTAATGTTAGTCACAAGGTCAGGAGACAATCCATATCTCAAGAAAGGGGAAGGGGACTAAGCAGTTTTGTCTTAAAGAGAATGTTTACTAAAGGAGACCCAAGCCTGCCTCACACAATGACCTCGGTCCCTGGGAGCAGCGTGCTGTTCCGCTTGAAGAGGGGCAAAGGACTCATGAGAGACAGCACGTAGGAATCCTCCCGTCAAACATTCCCTGACACAAGTTGTCCATTTTATTGGCATATATTTGCTGATTGTAGTCTCTTATGATCCTTTGTATTTCTGTGTTGTGTGTTGTGATTTCTTCATTTTCATTTCTATTTTTCTTTATTTGATTCTTCTCTCTTTTTTCCTTGATGAGTCTGGCTAATGGTTTGTCTATTTTATTTATCTTCTCAAAGAACCAGCTTTTAGCTCTGTTGATTTTTGCTATGGTCTCCTTTGTTTATTTGTCATTTATTTCTGCCCCAATTTTTATTATTTCTTTCCTTCTACTAACCCTGGGATTCTTCATTTCTTCCTTTTCTAGTAGCTTAAGTGTAGAGTTAGGTTATTTATTTTATTTTTAACTTGTTTCTTGAGGTAAGTTTGTATTGCTATGAACCTTCCCCTTAGCACTGCTTTTACTGAGTCCCATAGGTTTGGGGTTGTTGTGTTTTCATTTTCATTCGTTTCTATGCATATTTTGAATTCCTTTTTTATTTCTTCTGTGATTTGTTGGTTATTCATAAGTGTGTTTTTTAGCCTCCATATTTTTGTATTTTTAATAGTTTTTTTCTTTAGTTGACATCTAATGTTACCTCATTGTGATCAGAAAAGAAGCTTAAAATGTATTCAATTTTTTTTGAATTTACAAAGGCTGGATTTATGGCCTAGGATGTGATCTATCCTGGAGAAGATTCCATGTGCACTTGAGAAAAAGGTGAAATTCATTGTTTTGGTGTGAAATGTCCTATAGGTCTCTAATTGGTCCACTTAAAGTTTGTGTTTCTTTGCTAATTTTCTGTTTAGTTGATCTATCCATAGGTGTTAGTGGGGTATTCAAGTCTCTCACTATTATTGTGTTACTGTTAATTCCCCCTTCATACTTGTTAGCATTTGCCTTACATATTGCAGTGCTTCTATGTTGGATGCATATATATTTATAATTGTTATATCTTCTTCTTGGATTGATCCTTTGATCATTAGGTAGTGTCCTTCTTTGTCTCTTTTCACAGCCTTTATTTCAAAGTCTACTTTATCTGACATGAGTATTGCTACTCCTGCTTTCTTTTGGTCTCTATTTGTGTGAAATATCTTGTTCCAGCCCTTCATTTTCAGTCTCTATGTGTCCCTTATTTTGAGGTGAGTTTCTTGTAGACAGCATATATAGGAGTCTTGTTTTTTTATCCATTCAGCCAGTCTTTGTATTTTGGTTAGGGCAATAACCCATTTACATTTAAGGTAATTACTGATAAGTTTGATCCCATTGCCATTTACTTTGTTGTTTTGGGGTTTGAGTTTATGCACCTTTTCTGTGTTTCCTGTCTAGAGAAGATCCTTTAGCTTTTGTTGGAGAGCTGGTTTGGTGGTGCTGAATTCTCTCAGCTTTTGCTTGTCTGTAAAGCTTTTGATTTCTCCTTCATATTTGAATGAGATCCTTGCTATGTACAGTAATCTGGGTTGTAGGTTTTTCTCTTTCATCACTTTGTGTATGCCCTGCAATTCCTTTCTGGCCTGAATGGTTTCTATTGAAAGGTCAGCTGTTATCCTTATGGGAATCCCCTTGTGTGTTATTTGTTGTTTTTCCCTTGCTGCTTTTAATATTTGTTCTTTGTGTTTAATCTTCATTAGTTTGATTAATATGTATCTTGGGGTGTTTCGCCTTGGGTTTATCCTGTTTGGGACTCTCTGGGTTTCTTAGACTTGGATGGCTATTTCCTTCCCCATTTTAGGAACGTCTTCAACTATTATCTCCTCAAGTATTTTCTCATGGCCTTTCTTTTTGTCTTCTTTTTCTGGGACTCCTATGATTTGAATTTTGGGGAGTTTAACATTGTCCCAGAGGTTGTCCTCATTTCTTTTCATTCTTTTCTCCTCTCTGCTTCATTTATTTCCACCATTCTATCTTCCACCTCACTTACCCTATCTTCTGCTTCAGTTATTCTACTGTTGATTCCCTCCAGAGTGTTTTTGATCTCAGTTATTGCATTATTCATTATTGCTTGACTCTTTTTTATTTCTTCTAGGTCCTTGTTAAACATTTCTTGCATCTTCTCGATCTTTGTCTCCAGACTATTTATCTGTAACTCCATTTTGTTTTCAAGATTTTGGATCAATTTTACTATCATTCTGAATTCTTTTTCAGGTAGACTTCCTATCTCCTCCTCTTTTGTTTGATTTGGTGGGCATTTATCATGTTTCTTTACCTGTTGAATATTTCTCTGCCTTTTCATCTTGTTTAGATTTCTGTGTTTGGGGTGGCATTTCTGTATACTGGAAGTTTGTGGTTCTTCTTTATTGTGGAGGTTCCTCTCTGTGGGTGGGGTTGGACAAGTGGATTGTCAAGGAATCCTGGTTAAGGAAGCTAGCATCAGTGTTCTGGTGGGTGGAACTGGATCTCTTCACTCTGAAGTGCAATGAAGTGTCCAGTAGTGAGTTTTGAGGTGTCTATGGGTTTGGTATGACTTTGGGCATCCTGTATATTAATGCTCAGGACTATATTCCTGCATTGCTGGAGAATTAGTGTGGTATGTCTTTCACTCTTGGGTGATGCTTGGTTTCAGTGTAGGTATGGAGGTTTTTGGATGAGCTCTTTTCGATTAATGTTCCCTGGAGTCAGGAGTTTTCTGGTGTTCTCAAGTTTTGGATTTAAACCTCTGGCCTCTGGTTTTCAGTCTTATTGTTACAGTAGCCTCAAGACTTCTCCATCCACACCACACTGATGATAAAATATCTAGGTTAATGGAGAAAAGTTTCTCCACAGTGAGGGACACCCAGAGAGTTCTGGAGAGTTACACGGAGAAGAGAAGACGGAGGAGGGAGATATAGGTGACCGGGGTGAGAAGAGGGGGAATCAAAGGGGAGAGACCAATCTAGCCAGTAATCAATTCCCTATGTGCCCTCCACAGCCCAGAATACCCAAAGAGATTCATAGAGTTGGGTAGAGAAGAGAAGGGGAGGGAGGAGATAGAGGTGACGTGGGGGAGAAAAAGGAGTGTCAAAAGGGGGAGAGTGCAATCAAGCCAGTATTCACACACCTAAGGAAAAATGGGTTCCTGAAGATTGGATTCTTAAAGGTACAAAATTGATAACAAATGTCAAAAATCAAACATTAAAAATCTAGAGTAGAGGTTAGACTCTCAAAAATACAATATTTTTTTAAAAAATCACAAAAATTATAAAAAATATATATGAAATAAATTTTCTTTAAAGATAGAGTCTTTTTTTGCAAGGTAGTAGTGGGTTATAAAAATGAAAATTAAAAGAGCAATAATGGATTTCAAAAGAAAAAAAAATTTTTTAATTTAAAAAATGATAATAGTAAAATATATCTAGGAATTTCTCTGGAGCTCTTTAGGGCAGTGTTGGTTCAGTTCAGTTTCAGGTAGTTCCTTGTTCCAGCTTATACTTATTCTCACGATCTGTAGGCCCCTTCCAATGTAGTTGGTGCTAACTACAGAGTTTTAATCTGTTGCACCTGTCACTTCCAAAGTGGTTCCCTCTGTTTATTTTGGCTTCTTCTGTTTGCAAGTCTCTTCAGTGTCTAATTTCTGCCCTGACACAAGGGGGCGAAGGTGGTCACTTATTTAGGCTCACTTGTTCAGTTGTGCTGTGGGGAGGGAGGAAGATTGCAAATAAATATCACTGGTGTGTGGGGGGAGTGCTCGCAGTGCCTGGGCCACACAGGGCTTGCCCTGCTCATGGCAAGTGTGCTTTCCCAGTCTACACTGCTCAGGCTCCAGGTTGCTCTGCAGGGGAGCTGTCTAAAGCAGGCCCTGGGTTGCGTGCACTTCCCAGGTCTAAACCATTCAGGTTCAGGTTCTCGGGTACTCTACAAAAGCTCAGGCTCAGTTGGGCCTGCGTTTTGTGCCCTTAGGTCCGAGCAGCTCAGGCAACAAGGTACTTGGTGAGCGCACTCTCCCCAGGTGGGCGGTGCATCTTATCACCTCCCAGGTCCCAGTCACTCGGTTTCCTGGGTGCACAGCGGGAGCGCCATCTCAGGTGTGCCGTGTGTCTCCTCTGGGGAGCTGCTCTCTGGCTGTGACCCTCCTGGTGGATGTCAGCCATCCAGGATCCCAGGAAGACTTGGTTAGCAACTGGGAGCCTGCTCACACTTTGGTAAAAGATGCTGTCTCTGGGGCCCAGATTGCCCCTCACCTTCCAACTCCAGCTGTCACCTGCCTGCCTCTCTGTCTCCAGTGGGGGATGGGCCGGTCTGCAGCTGGCTAGCTCCTCTCTGGTATTCGCTCAGTCTTTTTTTGTTCTGTGAGCAGGCCAGGTAGTGCCTTAGGTTAGAACTTTTTGCAGGAAAGTTCTCTCTCTCCCTCTTGTTTGTGTTTTTGTTTGTGTGTTTGTTTTTAATCTCTCTCTGGCTATCCCATAGTTTGGGTTGCTCTCTGAAGTTAGCTCCCTCAGATTGCCCTCAGGGCATTCAGGCCAGGTCCTTACCCTAAGCAATGCATCCCGTGCCTCCCTGTTCAGCCCCCGCTTGCTGGTGGTGGATGTGAGCCTCTACGCTACTTCTCCACTGGGAGTTGCGGTTAGGCGCAAAATCTGTGGGTTTTATTTATTTATTTTTTTCCTCCTGGTTATGTTGCCCTTTGAGATTCCAAAGCTCTCCACAGACCCACCAGTTGAGAGGGTTTCCTGGTGTTTGGAAACTTCTCCTCTTTCACGTATCCCTCCCCAGGATGGGTCTCCATCAGTAATTCTTTTGTCTCTCATCTTTTATATTTTGTTCTACCTCCTTTCAAAGACAATGGTCTGCCTTTCTGGAGGCCTGGTGTCCTCCGCCAGCATTCAGAAGTTGTTTTGTGGAATTTGCTCAGTGTTCAAATGATCTTTAGTTGAATTTGTGGGGTAGAAAGTGGTCTCCCCGTCCTATTCCTCCTCCATTTTAGGACCCGACTCTTATCTGTGGATTTAATAGAAAGGAAACATATTATGAACATTGTCAAACGGTCTGTATATTTAACATTTCCATTTATATGTGGAAATGGACAGAAGGTTCATATAAATATCCAACATTGCATTCAAGAATTTTGTCTACTGTAACGTAAGTCACCTAAACTTCCACTTCTCCAGTGCACTGCCTGGGATGTTGAAGAGTGCACATACATAGTTAGTGCCATGGAGAGATATATCAGTTCAGTTCATGTCAGTCTCTCAGTTGTGTCCCACTCTTTGTGATCCCATGGAGCAGCAACCCAGGCCTCCCTGGCCATCACCAAATGCCGGAGCTTACTGAAACGCATGTCCGTTGAGTCAGTGATGCCATCCAACCATCTCATACTCTGTCGTCCCCTTCTCCCCTTACTTTCAATCTTTCCCAGCATCAGGGTCTTTTCAAATGAGTCAGTTCATATCAGGTGGCCAAAGGACTGGAGTTTCAGCTTCAGCATCAGTCATTCCAAACCATATTCATGATTCATTTCCTTTAGGATGGACTGGTTGGATCTCCTTCCTGTCCAAGGGACTCTCAGGAGTCTTATCCAACACCACAGTTCAAAAGTATCAATATTTTAGCACTCAGCTTTCTTTATAGTCCAACTCTCACATCCATACATGACTATCGGAAAAATCATAGCTTTGACTACACAGACCTTGGTTGGCAAAGTAATGTCTCTGCTTTTCAATAAGCTGTCTAGGTTGATCATAAATTTTCTTCCAAGGAACAAGCATCTTTTAATTTCATGGATGCAGTCACCATCTGCAGTGAATTTGGAGCACAAAAAATTGAAGTCTGCCACTGTTTCCACTGTTTCCCCATCTACTAGCCATGAAGTGATGGGACCAGATGCCAAGATCTTAGTTTTCTGAATGTAGAGTTTCAAGCCAACTTTTTTACTCTCCTCTTTCAATTTCATCAAGACACTCTTTAGTTCTTCTACTTCTGCCTTTAGTGTGGTGTCATCTGCATACTTGAAGTTATTGATATTTCTTCCAGCAATCTTGATTCCAGCAGCTGCTTCATCAAGCCCAGCATTTCTCATAACATATTTGGATATAAGTTAAATAAGCAGTGTGACAATATACAGCCTTCACGTACTCCATTTCCAATTTGGAACCAGTCTGTTGGTCCATGTCTAGTTCTAACTGTTGCTCCTTGACCTACATACAAATGACTCAGAAGGCAGGTCAGGTGGCCTGGTATTCCCATCACTTGAAGAATTTTCCACAGGCTGCTGTGATCCACACAGTCAAATACTTTAGCATAGTCAATAAAGCAGAAATAGATGTATTTCTGGAACTCTCTTGCTTTTTCAGTGATCCAACGGATGTTGGCAATTTGATATCTGATTCCTCTGCCTTTCTTAAATCCAGCTTGAGCATCTGGAAGTTCACAGTTCAAGAACTGTTGAAGCCTGACTAGGATAATTTTGAGCATTACTTTACCAGCATGTGAGATGAGTGCAACTGTTCAGTAGTTTGAACATTCTTTGGCATTGCCTTTCTTTGGGATTGGAATGAAGGCTAACATTTTCCAGTCCTGTGGCCACTGCTGAGTTTTCCAAATTTGCTGGCGTATTGAGTACAGCATTCTCACAGCATCATCTTTTAGGATTTGAAATACTCAACTGGAATTTCATCACCTCCACTAGTTTTGTTCCTAGTGATGCTTCCTAAGGCCCACTTCACTTTGAATTCCAGGATACCTGGCTCTAGGTGAGTGATCACACCATCATAATTACCTGGGTCATGAAGATCTTTTATGAATAGTTCTTCTGTGTATTCTTGTGACCTCTTCTTAACATCTTGTGCTTCTGTTATGTCCATAATATTTCTGTCCTTTATTGTGCCACTTTGCATGGAAATTTCCCTTGATATCTGAGCTACAGTCACCTTCCCATCTTGTTTTTGCTGACTGTATAGAGCTTCTCTATCTTTGGCTGCAAAGAATATAAGCAATCTGATTAAGGTATTGACCGTCTGGTACTGTCCATGTGTAGAGCTTTCTCTTTTGTTATTGGAAGAGGGTGTTCTAGAAGGTCTTGTAGGTCTTCATAAAACCCTTAAACTTCAGCTTCTTCAGCATTATTTGTCAGGGCATAGACTTGGATACTGTGATATTGAATGGCTTGCCTTGGAAATGAACAGAGATCATTCTGTCATTTTTGAGATTGCATCCAAGTACTGCATTTCGGACTCTTTTTTGACTATGTATGGCCCTGCCCACCAGAACAAGACCCAGTTTTCCCCTCTGTCAGTCTCTTCCATCAGGAAGTTTCCCTTAGCCTCTTATCCTTCTCCATCAGAGGGCAGACAGACTGAAAACCATAATCACAGAAAACTGACTAATGTGATCACATGGACCACAGCCATGTCTAACTCAAGGAAACTATGAGCCATGCCATGTAGGTCCACCCATGATGAATGGGTCATGGTGGAGAGTTCGGACAAATGTGGTCCACTGGAGAAGGGAATGGCAAATCACTTCAGTATTCTTGCCTTGAGAACCCCATGAGCAGTATGAAAAGGCAAAAAGATAGGACACTGAAAGATAAACTCCCCAGGTTGGTACGTGCTCAATATGCTACTGGAGATCAGTGGAGAAATAACTCCAGAAAGAATGAAGAGATGGAGCCAAAGCAAAAACAATGACCACTTGTGGATGTGACTGGTGATGGAAGTAAAGTCCGATGCTGTAGACAGCAATATTGAATAGGAACCTGGACTGTTAGGTACATGAATAAAGGCAAATTAGAAGTGGTCAAACAGGAGATGGCAATAGTAAATATTAACATTTTAGGAATCAGTGAACTAAAATAGACTGGAATGGGTGAATTTAACTCAGATAACCATTATATCTACTACTGTGGAGAGCAATATTACTCTCTAGCAATTTGTATTCCAAAGCATAGGGAATCCTTTTGAACTGGTAGTCTATGGGAACGTAATATTTTTGTACTTAGAAAAGTGAAGTGAAATTATTCAGTCATGTCCAACTCTGTGACCCCATGGACTATTCAGTCCTTGGAATAGTGGAGTGGATAGCCTTTCCCTTCTCCAGGGGATGTTCCCAACCCAGGGATTGAACCCAGGTCTCCTGCATTGCAGGCAGATTCTTTTTCAGCTGAGCCACATAAGCTAATTCTGAGACAGAAGAAACAGACCAGTATGGTGGGAGGAGAGAAATGAGGCTCAACTGAATAGAAAGGAGTGGACAAGAGGAGAGGGCAGAGAATAAATTTCTCTTCCAGTAAAATTTATATACTAAGAAATCATGTTAAGTTACTTTTTTTAAAAAGCAGATCAACATTCCCCTGGTGACATATTTCTGATGGCAAATAATCAAATATTTTTTGGTTTCTGTTTGGCCATCGTCTCAGGATCTGATTATTTCCCCTATTTCATATAAAAACAATACTTGCTTAAGGTCTGATTTACAGAGACCTTGATAGGAAACCCATTTTCTCAAATTACAGTGAAAATTTACACATAAATTTCACATAATGATGACTGAATTAACCGATGACCTCACCAGCAGTATTTCCAGATCAATGTGATCTTGAAGGCTGTCTTTGTGATTGAAGTTTCTGCTATTAAGTGGGTTTTGCAACATTTTTTTCCTCCTTATGACCTTTACTGATAGGAGATCGGATCACTGATGATGGCTGTATACAAGGATAATTAGCGTGCCACTCCAGGTTCTCAGAAGGCCTTGGTTATTCTACTCCATCACTTAAAGCTGCACCTAGTAAAATGCCATCAGCATTAACTCAAGGCAAGAGATAGACATCTGATTGTTTGGTTACAGCTTCCTAAAAACAAGTTCTCAATAAGCACATTGAAGTTTGATTCCATCCTGTGGACTTGAATGGAGAAACATTTTAGCAATCACTTAACCTTCTCCATATCAGTTTCTTTTCATAGAAAATAAAGGAAATAGTAATTTCCTTGCCCCTATTATGGCTTCAAAATAATAGATGTAGTTTTTAAGTCCTTTGAAAAGTACAAGATATATAGATATATATATATATACATAAATATACATGTATATTCAATATAATGATATATTAAATGCATTATTGTAATCATATATAATATATATATATATATAATCTTTGGCAATCTTGTCAAGAAAATAAAAATTATGACAAAATATAAATTAAAAATACAATGCAGTAAAATATATGATAAAAATTTAAAAATACATGACGTATTTGCCTCAGCTTTTGTTCTCCATGGAAGTGAAGATCGAAACAAGGACTTGAGTTTCTCTTGAGGACAGGAGGGGAAAACCAACACAAGAAGACATGCTCAGATTGGCTACCATGAAGAGCAGTGTGTCCTGAGTCCTGTTGGAGGCTTTGAGAGCTGTGCAGAATGTGCCTTAGAGGGGTTTATCTGTAAACTGGAAGAAAATTACATTTATCTCTTGGCTGCTTCCTCCCATCTGTCTAAGCTTACTCAACAAGAGATTATCTTCCTAGAACATTTAGGTTGTGCATGCCATGAGGTATCAAGACTACTCGAGGTTCCCACATTAGAGCCTGCTGATGAAGTAAGGTGCTGCCCAGTTCTACCTCCATGAATACGGCTGCTGCAGAAAAGACTGACAGAAAAAAATGGACTGAGAAACATGAGTCTGGGTATAAGAAGAATTCAATACACTATTTGAAAGTCACATTTAATGCTACTACTGTACCTTGGAAATTATTGATTTACACCATTAAATTATAAATCTAGCCTCTATCAAGGCTTTAATATACTTTGTTCTTCCAACTTAATAACACTTTAATAAAATATTAAATTAAGAGTCTAGGATTTGGTGTAAATGACCAGAGGAAGAAAGGTGCCCTCCTATGAAACTTAAAGAACAAAATATAAGAAACAAGAGAAATATTCTTGGATATTAGATGGTTTTCAAAAAACCCTTACATCAAATGCAAAATTATTAACATGGTAAGACAACGAAATATGTACAAATTGAAAAATATAATTAAAATTTTCATTTTTGCTCATCATATGTTGACACTAAATAAGTATGGCAGATGTATCCTTCAGTTCAGTTCAGTTCAGTCACTCAGTCGTTTCTGACTCTGCACCCAATGGACTGCATCATGCCAGGCCTCCCTGTCCATCACCAGCTCCCGGAGTTTATTCAAACTCATGTCCATTGATTTGGTGATGCCATCCAACCATCTCGTCCTCTGTTGTCCGCTTCTCCTCCTGCCCTCAATCTTTCCCAGCATCAGGGTTTTTTCAAGTGTAACAGTTCTTTGTGTCAGGTACCCAAAGTATTGGAGTTTCAGCTTCAACATCAGTCCTTCCAATGAATATTCAGGATTGATTTCCTTTAGGATGAACTGGTTGGATCTCCTTACAGTCCAAGGGACTCTCAAGAGTCTTCTCCAACACCACAGTTCAAAATCATCAGTTCTTTGATGCTCAGCTTTCTTTATAGTCCAACTTTCACATCCATATATGACTACTGGAAAAACCATAGCCTTGACTAGATGGACCTTTGTTGGCAAAGTAATATATTTGCTTTTTAATATACTGTCTAGGTTTGTCATAACTTTTCTTCCAAGGAATAAGTGTCTTTTAATTTCATGGCTGCAGTCACCATCTGCAGTGATTTTGGAGCACAAAAAAAAATAAAGTCTCTCACTGTTTCCACTACTTTCCCTTCTATTTGCCATGAAGTGATGGGACCACATGCCATGATCTTTGTTTTCTGAATGTTGAGGTTTAAGCCAAATTTTTCACTCTCTTCTTTCACTTTCATCAAGAGGCTCTTCAGTTCTTCTTCACTTTCTTCCATAAAATGGTTTCATCGAGCTTATTGATATTTCTCCCAGCAATCTTGATTCCAGCTTGTGCTTCATCCAGCACAGCATTTCTCATGATATTCTCTGCATATACATTAAATAATCAGGGTGACAATATACAGCCTTGATGTACTCCTTTCCCAATTTAGAACCAGTCTGTTGTTTCATATCCAGTTCTAACTGTTGCTTCCTGATCTGCATACAGATTTCTAAAGAGGCAGGTCAGGTGGTCTGGTGTTTCCATCTCTTGAAGAATTTTCCAGTTTGTGGTGATCCACATAGTCAAAGGCTTTGGCATAGTCAGTAAAGCAGAAATAGATGTTTTCCTAGAAATCTCTTGCTTTTTTGATGATCCAACAGATGTTGGCAATTTGATCTCTGACTCCTCTGCCTTTACTAAATCCAGCTTGAACATCTGGAGTTTCATGGTTCACAAACTGTTTAAGCCTGCCTTGGAGAATTTTGAGCATTACTTTACTAGCTTGTGAGGTGAATGCAATTGTGCAGTAGTTTGAGCATTCTTTGGCATTGCCTTTCTTTGGGATTGGAATGAAAACTGACCTTTTCCAGTCCTGTGGCCACTGCTGAGTTTTCCAAATTTGCTGCATATTGAATGCAGCACCTTCAGAGCATCATCCTTCAGGATTTGAAATAGCTCAACTGGAATTCCATCACCTCCACTATCTTTGTTCCTATTGATGCTTCTAAGGCCCACTTCACTCTGCATTCCAGGATGTCTGGCTCTAGGTGAGTGATCACACCATCATAATTATCTGGGTCATGAAGATCTTTTTTGTATAGTTCTTCTGAGTGTTCTTGCCACCTCTTCTTAATATCTTCAGCTTCTGTAGGTCCATACAATTTCTGTCCTTTATTGTGCCCATCTTTGCATGAAATGTTCCCTTGATATCTCTAATCTTCTTGTAGAGATATCTACTCTTTCGCATTGTATTTTTTCCTCTGTTTCTTTTCATTGATCACTAAGGAAGGCTTTCTTATTTCTCCTTGCTATTCTTTGGAACTCCACATTCAAATGGGTATATCTTTCCTTTTTTTCCTTCTCTTTCTCTTCTTTTTGCTTCTCTTCTTTTCACAGCTATTTGTAAGGCCTCCTCAGATAGCCGTTTTTCTTTCTTGCATTTCTTTTTCTTGGGAATGGTCTTGATCCCTGCCTCCTGTATAATGTCATGAATCTCCGTTCATAGTTCAACTGGCACTCTGTCTATTAGATCTAATCCCTTGAATCTATTTCTCACTTCTACTACATAATTGTAAGGGATTTGATTTAGGTCATACCTTAATGGTCTAGTGGTTTTCCCTACTTTATTCAATTTAAGTCTGAATTTGGCAACAGGGAGTTCATGATCTGAGGCACGGTCAACTCCCAGTGTTATTTTTGCTGACTGTATAGAGCTTCTCCATCTTTGGCTGAAAAGAATATAGTCAATCTGATTTTTGTATTGACCATCTTGTGAGGTCCATATGTAGAGCCTTCTCTTGTGTTGTTGGGAGAGGGTGTTTGCTATGACCAGTGTGTTCTCTTGGCAAAACTCTATTAGCCTTTGCCCTGCTTCTTTCTGTGCGTCAAGGCCAAATTTTCCTGTTACTCCAGGTATTTCTTGACTTCCTACCCTGCATTCCAGTCCCCTACAGTGTAAAGGACATTTTTTTTAGGCGTTAGTTCTAGAAGGTCTTGTAGGTCTTCATAGAACCCTTAAACTTCAGCTTCTTCAGTATTAGTGATCAGGGCATAGACTTAGATTACTGTGAAATTGAATGGCTTACCTTAGAAACGAACAGAGATCATTCCGTCGTTTTTTAAGATTGTATCCAAGTACTACATTTTGGACTCTTGTTGATTATGATGGCTACTCCATTTCTTCTAAGGGATTCTTGCCCACGGTAGTAGATACTACGGTCATCTGAGTTAAATTCCCCTATTCCAGTCCATTTTAGTTCGCTGATTCCTAATGTCAATGTTCACTCTTACCATCTCCTGTTTGACCTCTTCCAATTTGCCTTGATTCATGGACCTAACATTCCAGGCTCCTATGCAATATTACTCTTTACAGCATCGGACTTTGTGTCTATCACCAGTTTCATCCACAACTGTGTGTTGTTTTTGCTTTGGCTCCATCTCTTCATTCTTTCAGGAGTTATTTCTCCACTGATCTCCAGTAGCATAATGGGCACGTACCGACCTGGGGAGTTCGTCTTTCAGTTTCCTATCTTTTTGCCTTTTCATACTGCTCATGGGGTCCTCAAGGCAAGAATACTGAAGTGGTTTGCCATTCCCTTCTCCAGTGGACCACATTTGTCCGAACTCTCCACCATGACCTATCCATCTGGGGTGGCCCTACAAGGAAGGCCTTGCTCATTGTTTCCTTGAGTTAGGCAAGGCTGTGGTCCATGTAACCAGATTGTTAGTTTTCTGTGATTATGGTTTTCAGTCTGTCTGGCCTCTGATGGAGAGGGTTAAGAAGCTTATGGACACTTCCGGGTGGAAAAGACTGAGACGCAAACCGGGTCTTGCTCTGATGGGTAGGAAATGCTCAGCAAATCTTTAAACCAATTTTCTGTTGATAGATGAAGCTGTGTTCCCTCCCTGGTGTTTACCTGGGGCCAAACTCTGGTGGAGGTAATGAAGATAATGGCGACCTCCTTCAAAAGATCCCATGCATTTACTGCTACACTCAGTGGCCCCAACCCTGCAGCAGGCCACCACTGACCCACGCCTCTGCTGGAGACTCCTGGACACTCCCAGGCAAGTCTGGGTCAGTCTCTTGTGGGGTCACTGCTCCTTTCTCCTGGGTCCTGGTGCATGCAAGGTTCTGTTTGTACCCTCCAAGAGTCTATCCCAGATGTATCCTTATGGTTTTAGAAATACAATGATGCCACAACCTCCACATGTGACATAATCAACTAAAGTCCACTAAAAGTGAATTAACTGGCTACTAAAATGAATTAGATGTATGTGGAACCTTCTGGCTATGTGAATGAAACTATGAGATTTGTTATTAAGGAAAACTGCAGTCTTGTTTATCCAGAGATAATGATGCTCTCCTGTGTAGAAATAGGAGATGGACTGAAACAGTTCTGTTCATCATTTATTTTCATTTATCTCTATTCCCTGCTTCTTCTTCTGTATTGTGGGAAACTGTGCCCTGCAAGCTAACCTTTTATGGCTTCCTTGAAATCTGATTTCCTAATAGAGTCAACCAATAGGAGACTCAAGAGATTGAAATTTCTTCCCCACTGTGGTTCTCCTCTTCCTGGTTCTATCTACTTTGGGTGATTCCAATCCAGGGTCCCTACTCTCGCTGTTTTACTCCAGCCCCAGTAAGACACTAGTTTCATGCCACTGCTGACTCCTAGGTTAATTCAGCTTCTCATTTTTGGCTTTCAGTTCTCCCAATACATCTGCAAATTAGTTCCCCTTGTTAAACCCTCTCTGTTATTTTGTCTGGCATGCATGGGCTCCATTTTCTTCCAAGACTCTGGTGACATAGTATTCCTGTGCTGTGCTAAATCATTTCAGTCATGTCTGACTCTTTGTGACCCCATGGACTATAGCCCACCAGGCTCCTCTGTCCATGAGATTCTCCAGGCAAGAATGCTGGAGTAGGCTGCCGTTTCCTTCTCCAGTAGTATCCCTTAAGTGAAGTGAAGTGAAGTCACTCAATTGTGTCCAACTCTTTGCAACCTTGTGAACTGTAGCCTACCAGGCTCCTCCGTCCATGGGATTCTCCAGGCAAGAGGACTGGAATGGGTTGCCATTTCCTTCTCCAGGGGATCTTCCCAACCCAGGTATCAAACCCGGGTATCCCACACTGTAGGCAGATGCTTTACCATCTGAGCCACCCAGGGAAGCCCAATAGTATTCTTACTTTGCAGTAACACACATAATTTATTTCACATTCCTCTTAGTAATGATGACTCATTTAGTCTGTGAATGTCAGGGAAGTTTCAGTGCAAAGTTGCAGGAGACAATATTCTCCTAGGGATTATAATAGACTGTGGGTGTTGGGGGATGGAGTGGAACATTTTTAAGAAGAATGCACAAGTGTCTAGTATTCCCTGGTTGACATATGCCTTTTCCTGTGAGTAAACACATTTTGAATTATATAATATTTTAGGGTTCTTTAAAATATTTCATTCTACAGCCATAATGTCACCTGCTTGTATGAGCATCTTCTAACTTTCATAAGCGATTATGTCTCTAACTTTTCTCTGAGAGGGAAAAAAGTAAACATAAGCAAGACATTTATATATACAAGAATGTGATGTGTCTCTGCGACTGGAAGTTTTGAATTATCTAGTACTATTTTCAGATGCTTACGACTGAGGTGAGAAAAATCCATCTGCTGACCCAAATGAAGAATCAGTATAGTTCTTCTGACTTAAGCTGGAAGGAGGATATGGCATGTAGAATTCTGACAGTGAATTTTTGTGCTGAAAAAGAAAAAAATAGATTTTGGCTCAAGGTAACACAGTAGGTGAAATCTGACTCGAGCTAGCACTTCATTTACAGTTCAAGGAAGATGACTGCTCCCTAGAGAGTGATGCAAGGTTTCCATTACCCCAAAACATCTGGGGGAGGAAAGGGAGAAATTACCTGAATGTTTGTTCTGGGCATCAAACAGACACACTAATAAAGTCTTGCAGAACAATAATGAGAATGATGGGAAAAAATTTTTTTAACCAAACAGACATTAGAAGAGGGTGTAAAGAAAAAATAATGTTGCCTGCCATTCCATTTCTAGAAGGATCAAGCCAGTTCAGTCACCTACCAAGAGTGCACCTTGAGGACATTCAGGATAGAGGAAAACAGGATATCTGTACTTTGGATATCCTGGCCCCTAGATAGCTAAAGACACATGTCTAAGGAAAAAAATTCATTGACTCTTGATTCTTCTATCTTTCCATATATAGAAAAGCAGTAAAATTATTAATTTCAGGTATCTGTTCTTTGTGATTAATGAAAATCTTTGGTATTCAACTACATGTTTATTTTCCAACAAGAGCAACAAAAAAATCATACATAGCCTGTCTCCTCCCTAACCTCTTCAGAGCAGTTCCTCAAAACTACCTGAGAAACTGTCTCTCTAGGCTATCATCCTCAGTAAGGTTACTGAAGAAAACTTAACTCACAGTTTTTATACTGTATGTTTTTCTCTCAGTCTTAAAGGGCAAAGGAAATGTATTGATTCCAAATTGTTCTAGTTCCTAGGTCTGTGACCTTGGACAAGTGAACCTTTTTGAGTCTCTGTTTGAACATCTATAAAATGGAATAATAATAATAGTTTTGACTGAATCTTTTGAGATAATTAAAATAATCTCTATAAATTAGCCCATAGTGTGTGTTCAGTCAGAATTAATCAGGAACATTACTTGTAGCATTAAAGACATTTGTTTGCAGAATCTCTCTGAATATTATAGCAGGTGAAAACATTGGCAACTAAGAGGAAAGCATTGCTTTTTTGTTCTGGATGGTGTGCTTTCTTAATTAGAATAGCACTATTGTATGAGCAGTTCTTTCATTCTGAAAATGATACCAGGGTCACTTCTCCAGCAAATGGTATTTCTCTGCTGGATGATGAGGTGACAGGAACACCATCTTGATTTTTTTCATGGACATTTGCTTACCTCTCTACCTTCCATCCTTATTCATCAGGCTATTGCCACAAATCTACAAATAAATGGGAAATCTAATTCTTTCACATTTTTAAGTCATGGGGTCTGAATGGGGTTTCAATTTCACTTTCTGAAGCTTGTGAGATGCACAGTTAAGTCATCTATGCATCATATTTCCCCTGTACACTGTTGTTAAGGCTTTACAACTTTATGTATCCATTCTTCTGTTGATGAACATTTAGGTTTTTTCCAAATATTCATAATGGATCCTATCATTCCTCTCCCATAAGAGTGTTGCAAAAAGTTAGGCAAACCAAATCTTCAGTTTTAAAGTCCATTTTCTCACTTGTAAAAACAGAAATTTGGATTAAGTGATCTCCAAGTTTCTTTTCTTTTTATTTTATTAATAAAATCCTGTGTTCCGTATTCTCTGAATATTGACATATCTTGATAAGTAGCCAGCCCCTGCTCCTGTGTATCTATTGGACTTTCTCATCTCTTTGGCCTCTGTGAGAGACCTGGAATCAGGACTCTCAGAGCAATGCTGTGCAGGGCACTGTTCCACTTCCCCAGACTCCAACATGCTCATAGAGTGGTCCATTTCTTCTAGCCACATGTCTTCCCATTGTCCTGATAAGCCACTACAGCGACATCTGTACTGCCTGCTACAGACTTCCCTTAGGGAAATCTTCCCCATTACAGAAGGCAGGCTTCACCTTGCAGAGCTCTTTGACTGTTTGAAAAACAAACATGTTCTTCCAGATGGGTTAGCAGAGTAGTTCAGAATTGATTCCATGTTGGCTATTCTCCAAGTATCTCTGCAAAGAAGCTGCATTGGAACAGGTTCAGAAAAATCTGACCCTCATAACCTACCTGTACTATGCTTGTTCCACAAACTGTACATTTCAGCAAGACCTCCTGATTTGATATCAAAACTTGTTGGAGAAAGAAGATAAATAACTCAAAAGAAACAAAACCTACTTTGTTGGTAAAAATCCCTCTATAATTAAAAAAAAAAAAAAAACTATATTTACTACTACCAGCAAAAGCTTGCCAGAGGTTTTTTTTTTAATAAAAGATTTAGTTTTTCAAACTGTAAGAACTGTGGAATTTCACTTTAATAAAATGTTGATTGGAGTAGACTGTTATCATAAATAAATATCACAAGTCCCCAGTCAGCTGCTATTAGTTATTAAAATGAACATGTATTAAAAAGTGTTATTAAAAATAACCATTAAGAAGCAGAAGCCATTCCTTTCTGAATACCAGTGTTCTGGTTTTCTTTCTGAAATAAGTGGTTATGATTAAGTTTAAGTTTGGGCTGAGACACCCTGTGGCAATGATACTGCTGCAAGGCTGCTCTTTCTTTTTCTGCTGCATGAAGAAGGAGATGAGGTTAGCACTCGCTTATGCTTATAGCACGCTGGTAAGGGCAGTGCAGAAATAGTCTATCTTAACCTTCAATTTCACTTCTGATCAACATAAAAATGTATAAGCTCTTATAGGATCAAATGATCCTGGAGTCCTGGACCTGAGAATCTTTCTGGATATATCAGACCAAGAATCAAAATAGAGTGTTATATTTAAATATGAAAATAAGATCACATTCATATTAGCTGACTCTTAGTAAGGACCAGTGAGAGTTTTATCAAATTATACATAAGAGATCTTTACAAATGTGTTCTTTTAAAAGCATATTTGAAATCTTCACATGATGTTAGGAAATTAATGAAAGTGGACCTTTTGAAACAAAGTTACATGTTCAACTGAGAAAATAAATTGATTAATGGTACCTATCTTGATTTTAAGTAAGCATACTTTTACACTGGAACCTTATGATTTAAACTTTTTAACCAAAATATCTAATAATAGTATGTTGGGCTTAATGGTGTTTTTTTTTTTCTTCTTCTTCTTCCCTTTTTTGTTTTGGTGGTAATCAGTCATCTTTAAAGTGAATCCATAATCTTTTTCTTTTTTTGAATCCATAATCTTAAACATTTAAAGCTTATTATCATCATGCATGTAAAAACAACTATCCATACATTCAAATTAACTGTTTGGTTGTTATAATGTACTTGGCTGTCTTTCTGAGGAGATGACTGTCATTAAGTAGCAACAAATGAAAAGCATATTACTGAAGTGAATCTTTGAGAAATAGCAATAATTAAGATAATAATGAAGAGAATGCTAAAAATCATATACTGCGGATGGTGACTGCAGCCATCAAATTAAAAGACGCTTACTCCTTGGAAGGAAAGTTATGGCCAACCTAGATAGCATATTAAAAAGCAGAGACATTACTTTGCCAACAAAGGTCCATCTAGTCAAGGCTATGGTTTTTCCAGTGGTCATGTATGGATGTGAGAGTTGGACTGTGAAGAAAGCTGAGAGCCAAAAAATTGATGCTTTTGAACTGTGGTGTTGGAGAAGATTCTTGAGAGTCCCTTGGACTGCAAGGAAATCCAACCAGTCCATCCTAAAGGAGATAAGTCCTGGGTGTTCATTGGAAGGACTGATGCTGAAGCTGAAACTCCAATACTTAGGACACCTCATGAGAAGAGTTGACTCATTGGAAAAGACCCTGATGCTGGGAGGGATTTGGGGCAGGAGGAGAAGGGGGCAACAGAGGATGAGATGGCTGGATGGCATCACCAACTCGATGGGCATGAGTTTGAGTAAACTCTGGGAATTGGTGATGGACAGGGAGGCCTGGCGTGCTGTGATTCATGGGGTCGCAAAGAGTCAGACATGACTGAGCGACTGAACTGACTGATATACTGCTTTCAAAAACATCACCTCACTTGTACAAACCTCTGAAATAAGTATGTGTGTGTGTGCATATTTAATCACTCAGTTGTGTTCTTTGGAACCCCATGGACTGTAAGCCACCAGGCTTCTCTCTCCATGGGAATTCTCCAGGCAGAAGTACTGGAGTGGACTGCCATGCATTCCTCCAGGGGATCTTCCCAGCCCAGGGATCAAATGCAGATCTTCCACATTGCAGACAGATTCTTTACTGTCTGAGCCAGCAGGGAAGCCCAAGAATACTGAGTGGGTAGCCTATCCCTTCTCCAGGGGATCTTCCTGACACAGGAATCGAACCGGGGCCTCCTGCATTGCAGGTGGATTCTTTACCAGCTGAGCTGCTACCAGGGAAGCCCCAAGTAGGTATAATTTGACCCAAATGTCAGATGACAAATATTTATGGGGCACTTACTGTCCATATCCAGTATTTCCATTTTGAGAGACCCCTATTAGAGTAAACGCTGGGCATTTCTTCATATATTTACAACCTCACCACTAGGGAAATAATTTGGTTTACTTGTAAGTTTGGAATCAAGCATGCCTGCTGCAGCTTTTTCCTCCCATCCCTCTTCTGGGATGTGGCTGCCTGCAGACAATGTGCATACTCTTTAGCTCTTTGTGATGTGGAGACAGGCTTCTAGCTAATCAGTTTTACCTATGACCAGATGAATCTGTCTAATTCACCCAGTGGCAAGGGGGTGGGGGAGGGGCAGGGATCACAATCATCATTTGTTTGCACCTAGACTATGTCTTGCAAAAAACTTTATTGGAAATGTAAGGGTTTTTTGATGCCCATCTTGACACCTGTGTTTATCATTGTATTTGATTGGAAAATGAAATGTGAGATTTATTGGCATTCCTATTTCTCAAGTTCTAAAACTTGGAGCCTCAGAAGAAGCTTGTTCCAAGTGACGTGGTAGTATGTGACAGAAGAACCATGGCCGTGGAGGCTGTGCAAGTTTTAAGGACTGACCTGGGCCCAGCTACGATGGTTATCAAATTGTGTATGACAAACTCCCAAGGTTTAATGATGGAGTCTCAGCATCTGTTGGGATCAAGACAAGGGTTTCAGGGTGAAGGCAGGGCAATGAGTGCTCTTTTTCTATTATTTGTCTTATTACATATGTAATTTTTATTATGTAAAATATTAATTTTCAAAACAAGGGTTTGTCACTTGATAAACTACCTTTAAAAGCTACCTGACTAGAATAATTAATTAAGATTGTTTGAATAAAGGAAAACCTAATACCTCTCAAATGCTCATATTTTTCAGGGTTTATTTATATTTCCCGTAATTATTTCACTATTAACGGTGGTTTAGTTGCTAGGGAAGCCCTGAGAATAACAGAACCCGTCTAGACAGTACTTTTTTCTTCAAGAAGTAATAATCAAGAGAAAATGTAAATGTAAGTATCAATCCCCTTACATCTTTAATCATTTTTAAAAATTCAGCAAGAGATGGTTATAGAAACAACACCTACAGAAGGAGCAGAGCATAATATTACTGCACCAAAGGAACCCTGGCTTCTGTATTTTTCTATTCTCTAACTGATTACTTTTGTTTCTTTTATGATTATTATTGAGCTTTAAATATATGCTCACAACTTTCTAATAAATAGTAACTTCAATGTGTATCACTGTTATTTTCCTTATTACCCTTGCACTGTTGATAAATGCATACCTGTTAGATACTATTCCCTGACACACACATATGGAGTTATACTCCCTTCTCTGTGTCCGTTCCCCAGTACTTTATTCTACCCACACACTACTTGAAGCTAGCCAGCTAACCCAAAGAATGCTCAGGCCTTGGAGCAACATGGGACTGGGAGGGCTGAAATTGAAAGCCTGCAAAGGAAGCCAGCAATACCAACTTCTCTTTCTACACCTCTGATTTCTAAAATTGAGGTGAATTTCCTGGACTGTTTGTAAGAACCAGTACTCTAAGATAACTTCCAAACATACATGTGCAAAGGCAGTGTGAAGGCTACTAAGTTCTTGTAACATGTGACATTCTGTATCAATTCTTTCATCAAAATAAAGTTGTATGATGCTGAAGGAATATGATTAAAGTAGACAAGGAAAGGTGCCCTAAGATCCACATCCATTTGGTAGGAATGATCAGTGGCAGCCCAATCTAGTCTACACTACCTCTTGGCTCACATTTCTCCCTGGTATTTGCTCTACCAAAAAGAGAGAAGAAAGAAATTTCTATTATTTATGTACAAAATCTCAAATGCATTGTCTGTATTGAGAATAAAAGACATTTCAGCCTCCTTTCAACTCTGACTATTTCTGTTCTTGATCTAAGCACTTTTGTCTCTATTACTGAAGGGCTAAAGAAACACAATACAAGACTAGTTCAGGAATATTTCACCCACTATTTGGCCACTATATTGAAAGGAAAGCCAGAAGACAGAATGATACTGAAAGAGCAGAGAATTTAATGGGAAAGGCACACCTTGATTAACTCTTTTGTCTTTGCAAGTTCTGTCCATGGTTCCCTATTTAAACAAATGTAATCTATACTAGACAGAGAAGGCAATGGCACCCCACTCCAGTACACTTGCCTGGAAAATCCCATGGACGGAGGAGCCTGGTAGGCTGCAGTCCATGGGGTCACTAAGAGTCAGACATGACTGAGCAACTTCACTTTCACTTTTCACTTTCATGCATTGGAGAAGGAAATGGCAACCCACTCCAGTGTTCTTGCCTGGAGAATCCCAGGGATGGGGGAGCCTGGTGGGCTGCTGTCTATAGGGCTGCACAGAGTCGGACATGACTAAAGCGACTTAGAAGCAGCAGCAGCAGTCTATACCAGAATTCCAATCTTCTGAGAAAAAAAAAAAAAATATATATATATATATATATAATGTATAAAGCACATGGCAGCAGATCAGGAAAACAGGAATTAGTAAGATTACTATGTGCTGTAATTAGAAAAGGCAACAGGCAATACTCCCTTGTTCCACTTCACATTTCATCTTGCATTTTTAATTTTTTGAGAGTTAGAATCAAAACTAATACATAATTTATAGTTAATATCTTAATGATATAGTGCAAAGAAGAGGGAGAAGGAAAAAGACTCTCCTCTGCAAATGTGAAGTAATATGATATGAGATTTAACTTAAGAAAAATGAATTGTGTTTAAATATCTTTAGTTTAATTCTGAGAATGAAGTTAGAAAAGAAAGTTACTAATAGAGAAAACAGACAGCTAGGAAGGCTGAGAAAATCTTACAGAGGAGATGCAGAAGAGGGCCATGACTACTAATACAGAGAGTTTAAAATAAGAACTTAGGATGGATGACTAAAATAATTTTAATCTCAACAGAATAAAACATACCATACGAAAATATACATTATTAGGAAGCAATAATAAACCTGAACAAATCTTTATTGAAAAAAAATTTTAATAGTGTTAAGGAATTTGCTACAGTGTAGGACACAAGTCTAGATAGACTGTTTTATAGGCATGCCTGGTGACATTCATTTATTCAACAAATACTAATTGAATTCAGGCACAGCTTTAAAGAACTTTCGAGGAAAGATAATTCTTGTGATTTAGAAGTTATATGCATTGTTCATAGAACCTCCTCTTTTCCATTAAAAATATTTACTTTCTCCAAATAGTATTGTTGTTGTTGTTTAGTCACTGAGTTGTGTCTGACACTTTTGTGACCTCATGAACCATAGCCTGCCAGGCTCTCTGTCCATGGGATTTCCCAGGGAAGAATACTGGAGTGCAATTGTATTTAGTTGCATTGAGCAGCTTCAACTGCATGCAACAAGTTCTAGTAAAGTCTCTTTTCATTTTTATTATGTCGCAAATATTTTATATTTTTTCCTGTTAGAATTTTAGATATACTCATCATTTAAAACTGGACATTTAAGTTCCAAACACATGAGGTTTTAAAAGTATCTTTGATGTCAATTTCTCATTTAAATGCTTTCTTCTCTGCAATCACCTTCTGTATTTTTTCATTCTTCTAACTTAATTGAAGCTTTCAATGACTAAGTCAAAGATTTTTCTTGGTGAATGTCACATTGTACTTGAAAATATGTGACTTATTTCCAAATATCTTTTGATATTGATTTCTAACATAATTCTACAGTGATAAGAGAACAGGCTCTGTATGATTTCAATACCTTTAGACCATGGAATTTTTGCACTTTGTTTTATGCCCCTGGATATGTTCCAGTGTCTTCTAGTTTATAGTATATGGGAACTTGAATAGAATTTGTATCCTACACTTGTGTGAAAACTGTACAAATATTAATTATATTGAATAGGCTAATGGTGTTTTTCAGGTCTACCACATCCTTCCACTTTTATGTGTATTCACTCTATTAATTTGTGAGTTTGATATTGAAACTCCAATTAAAACTTAATTTACTTACTTAGAAATGATCATAATGTATAGTGGAACTACATGTAACTTTGTTCTATATTCTCCAAGTCTCCTGTAAATGTGTTACCACACTTTCATAATTAAAAAAAAAAAAAAGGAATGTAAGAGTGAGTTGTCATGTCCTTCTCCAGGGGATCTTCCTGACACAGGGATCAAGCCATCTCCTGCACTGGTAAGCAGATTCTTTACCACTGAGCAACCAGAAAAGCCCAGGTAGTATTAGCCATACTTCCGTGCTTCTCAGCACAGACATAAACTCAGCCACTTGTTTTACTCTTACTAGACTAGTGTTTAATGAGTTATCTGTAAAAATGCTTATGGTTACTTTGTCCATCCCAACTTGCATTCCCCTCTGCAATTTAAATCAGATGACCATTATATCTACTACTGTGGGCGAGAATCCCTTAGAAGAAATGGAGTAGCCATCATAGTCAACAAGAGAGTCCGAAATGCAGTATTTGGATGCAATCTAAAAAATGACAGGGTGATCACTGTTCATTTCTAAGGCAAGCCATTCAATATCACAGTGATCCAAGTCTATGCCCCAACCAATAATGCTGAAGAAATTGAAGTTGAATGGTTCTATGAAAACCTACAAGACCTTCTAGAACTAACACCCAAAATAGATGTCTTTTTCATTATAGAGAACTGGAATGCAAAAGTAGGAAGTCAACAAATACCTGGAATAATAGGTAAATTTGGCCTTAGAGTACAGAATGAAGCAGGACAAGGCTAACAGAGTTTTGCCTAGAGAACACACTGGCCATAGCAAACACCCTCTTCCAAAAACACAAGAGAAGGCTCTACACATGGACATCACAAGATGGTCAATACAGAAATCAGATTGATTATATTTGCAGCTGAAGATGGAGAAGCTCTATACAGTCAGCAAAAACAAGACTGGGAGCTGACTGTGCCTCAGATCATGAATATTGCCAAATTCAGACTTAAGTTGAAGAAAGTAGGGAAAACCACTAGACCATTCAGGTATGACCTAAATCAAATCCCTTATGATTATACAGTGGAAGTGACAAATAGATTCAAGGGATTAGATCTGATAGACAGAATGCCTGATGAACTATGCCCAGAGGCTCATGACACTGTACAGAAGGCAGTGATCAAGACTATTCCCAAGAAAAACATAGGCAAAAAGGCAAAATGGTTGTCTGAGGAGGCCTTACAAATAGCTGTGAAAAGAAGAGAAGCCAAAGGCAGAGGAGAAAAGGAAAGACATATCAATCTGAATGTGGAATTCCAAAGAATAGCAAGGAGAGTAAAGAAAGCCTTCCTCAGTGAATAGTGCAAAGAAATAGAGGAAAATAATAGAATGAGAAAGAGTAGGTATCTATTCAAGAAAATTAGAGACACCAAGGGAACATTTCATGCAAAGATGGGCTCAATAAAGGACAGAAATAGTAGAAACCTAACAGAAGCAGATGATATTAAGTGGCAAGAATAAGCAGAAGAACTATACAAAAAAGATCTTCACGACCCAGATGAGCACAATGGTGTGATCAATCACCTAGAGCCAGACATCCTAGAGTGCAAAGTGAAGTGGGCCTTAGGAAGCATCACTACCAACAAAGCTAGCAGAGGTGATGGAATTCCAGTTGAGCTATTTCAAATTCTAAAAGATGATGCTGTGAAAGTGCTGCACTCAACATGTCAGCAAATCTGGAAACTCAGCAGTGCCCACAGTACTGGAAAAGGTCAGTCTTCATTCCAGTCCCAAAGAAAGGCAATTCCAAAAATGCTCAAGCTACTGCACGATTGCACTCATCTCACTTGCTAGCAAAGTAATGCTCAAAATTCTCCAAGCCAGGCTTCAATAATACATGAACTGTGAACTTCCAGATGTTCAAGCTGGATTTAGAAAAGGCAGAGGAACCAGAAATCAAGTTACCAAATCTGTTGGATCATTGAAAAAGCAAGAGAGATCCAGAAAACACATCTATGTCAACTTTATGGATTATGCCAAAGACTTTTGACTATGTGATTCACAACAGACCATGGAAAATTCTTCAAGAGATGGAAATACCAGACCACCTGACCTGTCTCCTGAGAAATCTGTATGCAGGTCAGGGAGCAAAATTTAGCACTGAGCATGGAACAACAGACTGGTTCCAAATAGGGAAAGGAGTATGTCAAGGCTGTATATTGACCCTGCTTATTTAACTTATATGCAGAGTACATCATGAGAAATGCTGGACTGGATGAAGCACAAGGTGAAATCAAGATTGCTGGGAGAAATAATAACCTCAGACATACAGATGACACTATGCTTATAGCAGAAGGGAAGAAAAAAAGAGCCTTTTGATGAAAGTGAAAGAGGAGAGTGAAACAGTGAACAGTGACAGACTTTATCTTTTGGGGCTCCAAAATCACTGCAGATGGTAACTGAAGCCATGAAATGAAAAGACGCTTGCTCCTTGGAAGCAAAGTTATCACCAATCTAGACAGCAAATTAAAAAACAGAGACATTACTTTGCCAACAAATGTCCATCTAATCAAAGCTATTCAGTTCAGTTCAGTTCAGCCGTTCAGTCATGTCCGACTCTTTGTGACCCCATGAATTACAGCACACCAGGCCTCCCTGTCCATCACCAACTCCCGGAGCCCACCCAAACACATGTCCATCGAGTCAGTGATGCCATCCAACCATCTCATCCTCTGTCATCCCCTTCTCCTCCTGTCTCAATGTTTCCCAGCATCAGGGTCTTTTCAAATGAGTCAGCTCTTCGCATCAGGTGACCAAAGTTTTGGAGTTTCAGCTTCAACATCAGTCCATCCAATGAACACCCAAGACCGATCTCCTTTAGGATGGACTTGTTGGTCCTTGCAGTCCAAGGGACTCTCAAGAGTCTTTTCCAGCCCCACAGTTCAAAAGCATCAATTCTTCGGTGCTCAGATTTCTTTATACTCCAACTCTCACATGCATACATGACCACTGAAAAAATCATAGCATTGACTAGATGGACGTTTGTTGACAAAGTAATGTCTCTACTTTTTAATATGCTGTCTACGTTGGTCATAACTTTCCTTCCAAGGAATAAGCGCCTTTAAATTTCATGGCTGCATCTGCAGTGATTTTGTAGCCCAGCTATTGTTTTTCCAGTAATCATGCCATCCAACCAGTCCATTCTAAAGGAAATCAGTCCTGATTATTCATTGGAAGGACTGATGCTGAAGCTTTAATTCCAGTACTTTGGCCATCTGATGCAAAGAACTGACTCATTTGAAAAGACAGACTGATGCTGGGAAAGATTGAAGGCAGGAGGAAAAGGGGACGACAGAGGATGAGCTGGTTGGATGGCATCACTGACTAGATGGACAGGAGTTTGAGTAAACTCCAGGAGTTGGCAATGGACAGGGAGGCCTGGCATGCTGCAGTCCATGGGTCACAAAGAGTCGGATACAACTGAGCAACTGAACTGAACTGAACTTGCCATGTGACTCTCCTTTTCCTTGTAATTAGTCTTGTGATATTTCTATGGATGATAGTAGATTATATAAATGATATTATGTGTCATGGCCTAGGCTCCATGTCCTTGCAGATACCACTTTCACTTTCTCACTACTGAGGCTTGTGAAAAATCCTGGGCTAAGCTATGGAGACATGTGACCCAGCTCAGAGCGTTAACCACCAGCAGAACTTTGACCAAGCCCTAGGAATTGAACTACTTGATAACTGCAGGCACATGAGAAAGCCCAGTTGCCACAACATGGGAGATAGACTTGCCACCTTACCTGGAGGCCTGGCTAATTTACTTCTCTGTCGACTCATGAGCAAATGAATTGTTGCTTTAAGTCACTTAATTTTGGAATGGTTTCAGACAGTAAAGAATCTGCCTGCAGTGTAAGAGGCCTGGGTTCAATCACTGGGTTGTGAAGATGCCTTGGAAAAGGGATAGCTACCCACTTCAGTATTCTTGCCCGGAGAATTCCATGGACAGAGGAGTTAGGCAGGCTACAGTCTGTGGGGTTGCAAAGAGTCAGACATAACTGAGCAACTAACATTTCTCACTTCACATCTCTTCCTACATGGCAAGAGATAGTGAGAGAGAAATTGAATCCAGAAATGAGGTACTGCCTTAACCACCATCTAAATGTGTGGCACTGCCCTTGGTATTAGGTGGCAAGCAGATTCAGGAAGAGCAGCAGGAAGACTGCTCTAGGAAACTTGAAGAAATGCAGCTCGTGTAATGTGGTCATGTGATAAATATCACGACTGATGCCTAGAAGAACTTGGAAGACCAGATTTGTACATGGCAAATGACATATATGCTCACATTCATCTTTCCTTCCACAGTGACTTGTAGCTCACACATTGAATAATGAAACAGATAAGTAGCTGAGAATAAATGAAACAAAGGGATGAGTAATTCACTCTGAAGGTGTGATTTGGATTTGGATTTGGATCCCAAGGATCTTTTTTTTTTTTTTCCCCTTAGTTTATAAGAGCATTCCCATGAGAGAATGTAGTTGAATGAGGAAAGACATGAAATCGTAAACTATCCAGGCATATTGGAACAAGTATGTAGAGGAGGAGAGTGGTGAGAAATTAAACTAGAAAAATAGTTGTCATCCTAGGTAATGCATCTTTATAGTAATACAGGTTTTGATAGTTTCTCACCTTCTCACTGTATCTATTTGTCATGATTATTTCACTTTATATTCAGTAGGGTCATCAGTTCAGTTCATATATGTCTATATATATTTGACCTCTTGTGATAATTGCATTGGAATGACTTTTGGCATTTACATATGTATTGCTCCTGTGTTATTACTTGTATTTAGCTATTATTTATTTAGCACATAATTATAACATAGACTAACAGGCATAGTGAGAGATTTCTTCTTTTTTTTTTTTATTTTGAAGATGTAGTTCTAGCTTCAGAGAACTTGTTGCATTAGTGAGGTAGAGATGAAACATAATTTTATTCACTTTAATATCATATCGCATCTTTAAAGCATTTTGCATTCATCTTCAGTTGATATTAATTAACAAAACAAAAAACTGAGGTGAGAAGGATAAGTCTGTTAACACACTATTAACAAAGAATCTGAGGTCCTGAGAAATTTAAGGATTTAACCATGGTCAGATCGTACAGTATAGATTCAGAAATAACACCAGCTCCTGGTCTCTTCTAGTGCTCTTTACATCATCATATTATCAAATTAGTGATATAAGCAAATACTGTGAGAAATAACCTATAGACTCCTATTACTACTGTCTCCGTATGTGCTCCAGTTTTGTGTTTATGTCCGCATTGCCTATTTTAGGTTATAAACTTCCAAACAAAAAAATAGAACATGTATTTTGAAAACTCTTTTTGCAGAATGTCAATAATTTTAATAAATTACTTTTTATAGTTATTGCCACAAGACAAAAACAGTCTAAAGGAGTTATTTTCTTGTAGTAAAAAAAGAGTTAATATCTCAGTATAACATTTCTGCTTACATTCCAGAGGCCTATTGAAAGAAATAATGGAAAAAAAGGGAGGAAGATGACAGAAGACCATGAAAAATGAAAGAAGGGAAGAGAGGGAGAGGGAAGGAAAGAAACAATGAAGGCAGGCAAGTAACACTACATGTGCTCGACCTTGGCTATTTTAGTATCAAATGATCTTTGCATTTTATTAACAAGTGGTTCCATCCATTAAATGTAATTATAGCTACTCAGATAAAGCATGTTGATTCAGCTATACATATCTAAGGGCTATGTTAATGTCTTTCTAAATTCAAGTGACATATGCAGTTTCAAATTCCACAAACATATTATTTAAGGTGCTTTGTGTATTCCTTCTAATTTTCTACACATTAAGAAACATCATGTTATGCCTAGGAAACCAAAATGTGATGAAATATCCCAAATTATTTTTAGATGAATACAATTCTTTTTGCTTATCAGAAATATGCCTTTTTCTAAACTTCTCTTCCTTCCTGAAGAAAGGAAAGGAAAATTGTAGAGCAAAAAAAAAAAAAAAAAAACAGGAATCTTTGGGATAAGTAAATTGAATAATGCTCTTTTCAAAATAATCAATTTAAAAATGATATCTAATAAAATGAAAATATGTCTTCATTTTAAAAGAAGATAGCCATTTGTGACTTCAGATTA
Source organism: Odocoileus virginianus (assembly GCF_023699985.2). Classification (NCBI taxonomy): domain Eukaryota; kingdom Metazoa; phylum Chordata; class Mammalia; order Artiodactyla; family Cervidae; genus Odocoileus; species Odocoileus virginianus. Next base: position 32,129,467 of record NC_069675.1, on the reverse strand, counting down.
ATTTTTAAATTTTTTTCTTAGATTATGACTGAAGTGAGGACACTAGAAAGTGTAGAAACAATATCTGTAAAACATCAGTATTAATAATAATGATAGTATGCCATTCTAGTAATAGCAGCTCCCATTTATTGATAATTTAGTATATTCTAGAAATTGTGCTAGTGCTTTTATAGGTAGGTAGTTTGCAGTTGCACCAATACACTGACCCATAGAGTTTGTGTGGCACATGGAAACAGTCAAAAGTATAATTATTAATACAGTGTAAAGTGTTTTCACACTCACGTCCTACTTCGTCATCATGTCACCATGCGACATGAAGAACAGATAGTATCTACCCTAAGTTACAATGAGAATCAGAGTTAGTAAGTGTTGATATAAAATTCAGATCCAAGTAATGCTTCTTGAACATACATAAGATGCCAAATATCTTCCTAATTGTTTTCACATATATTACAACATCCTGAAAGTAATCCTGTGGAGTAGATTAAAGAAGGGCTTCTCAATGCATCAGGTCTCTAAAACTCACATAGTCTTTCCTTAAATTTAGAACTTCTGATTACAGATGGATAAATAGAGCCCTGTGATCACGATGCTGTCATTAATGAGCAAAGCTAAGTATTCACATAGGTGCAGAATAAATTAGAGCCTCACTTTTTCTGGACATGGATACCTCAATTAAGTACCACATGATAGCAGTGAAGATACTGTGAAAAAAACTGAACTCTGAATTTTTACCAATACAGTAGTGTTAAAGTATGTGAGTGATTACATATGTTTAGTATGTATTTAGTTCTTTGCCTCCAGAGAATCTAGTCAATACCGTTGTAAACCCCTTTGTCTTTGTCATTAACTGGCTTTCCATTGGACAAATGAGACAGTGGGCTCTGCAAAGTGAGCAGCTTTCTTCTTTAGCAGTCTCTGACTGCATGACTACTAATTTGCTCATTATTACTTTGGTGCACTAAGTGATATTTTGTTGGCTTGAAATAGTTAATGATTCTGCTAATTGCCTAATTTACTCCTGGGGAACACTCTACTTGGAGGAGCTGGCTGAATACAAAATACTGTGTGCCAGATGCTTGGCCTCTCTTCACTGAAAACACTTAGGGAATTGCAGAAGGATTTCCTCCTTGTCCTCACTTACCCTGAGGGGATTTCAGGGCTAGCAATACTCAGTCCACACAATACTGTTATTATTTTTTATCTGGTTGTTTTGGGGGACAAAGGAGTCATAGAACAATAACTGTCCTTAAAAAATGGAAAGTTAAAAGCTTTTAAAAGTTAAAAACCTCTTTAAAATTAAATGGTGAAAATATTTTGAAAATGTGCATATCTTTAACTTATTAAAGATAATACAGAGAGTGACTTGCAATCTATTAGATGCATCAGTCTCATGCTAGCTCAAAAAAATAATTTATATACAAAGCTATCCCAGATGAGTTTAGCATGAAAGACTATTTCTTCAAATGTCTACTTACCTAAGAGTACAAGTAACTTGATAATTTTCTTGATTCTGCTCATTCTTATCCCTCCACCCTGCCTTGTGTTAATGATAATGATGCTGTATGTTATATTATTTTAAAGAAAATGTAGTAAGAAAAGTAAAATCAAAAGCCAAGTTAGTGAAAGAAAAATTTCTTAAAGTTTATCTAGTTGTGCAGAAAATGTGGAGACACATTTTTGAAATGTCAAAATAGAAACCCCAACCCAAGTGTTGGATTATATGGTTACCAGTGTAGCTAATGAAGCTGTGGACTTTATTATTGGAATACAGTATCTGTATAAAGTTGATAGTCCTTTTTGAACCAGAAAACAGATATTTGAGAACAGCAATGGCAAATCATAGATAGCACAGAGAACCCAGGACAGAATGATAAATGAATGTAAATCTAAACCACACGAAGAAAGTTGAAGAAACTCAGAAGCCTATAGCTCGAGATTGAGACTAAGAAATATAAATAAATATTTTGTGGAATGCCTTTCTTTATAAAACAGGATAAAGAAATATCAAGCATTTATGGCTAGATTAGGAAGAAACTGAAAACAAACAAACATGTTATCAAGGAAACTTAGCAGAGAAAGAAACAAGGGAGAGATAGTTCACAATTTCAAGTGAGCATAAATAAAAGAATAAAGAATATAACAAGACTTTTGATTTAGTAATTGATTAACTCTGAAAAGTTTTTTAGAAAAGTGGTAGACATAGAAGCCAAATAGAAAACAATCAGATATCAACAGAAGAAAACATACAACTTGAAATTTAAAAATTATGTTTTATTTGGTAAACTTAATGAGGATTTAAGCCAAGGATACAGCCTCTCAGATAGCTTTGAGAGACTGCTATGAAGCGGTAAGGGAGGAGCCAGGATAAATAGGAGTTTTGTGGAGAAACAAAACAAAACAAAAAAAACAGGTTGTTGAACATCAAAAGATTACTGCTAATTACCTTTAAAATCCAAGTATCTCAGGTTTTAAATTTTGGTGCTTTTCTATGTGTGGGAAGATGCTAGAGTCTGAACTTATTGAAATAATTTCTTGGATATGCATGTTAACTACCTAGGGCAGGGATCCTGGTTTTCGCCATCATGAGTTTTCCTCAGGGGGCACCGTCAGAGGTGACTGCAGTGACTGATGAATTGATGGCACAGTGTCCTTTGTTTACTGAAATGACACATGGCGTTCTTTGTCCACACAGGTAGTACTTGATAATAAGGAAATAAACTAAAGTGTTTATAACTTCTTTCAAGAATTTGATTACCATTGAAAATGTTCATCTAATGTTTAAAAATAATTATTAACTTGCTAAACAAGTTAAAGGCAAATGCCACAGTGTTTTGATTTGAAAAGTAAAAATGATGCATTGCAACATGGAAGTACTTTCTTCCCTTCATTATGTTACCATGAATATGAAAACTTTTCAGAACAATAGGCTCTTTGAAATCTGAGCTACGCCAAGTGTGTGTGCTGACAGCAGGCATTTGGAAGTATCCCTGAGCTGGGCTTGCACAGGTAATTGTAGTGGAGAGGCCAGAGTTTTCAAGAACAACAATAATGTGCATTACCCTATCTCAGTGAACAGTCATTGCATCTCCCCATATCAGCTAATAATCAAATGCTCTGTTTGATCCTTGCTTTCCTCCCAACCCCACCCTGTGTGTTGGGCCATAATGGATGAGTCAAAACTAGCTTTTCATTGTCATGGTTCAACTCAGAGGACACAGAATAATTTAATCACAGAAACTAAAACTGATAAAATATTTGAAAGCATTTAATCCAATCTCCTAAGGAAAGAGGTTTCATAGTGTTATGCCTGAGTCATTTAACAGGTTTGTAGCAGAACTAGGAGTATAACCCACATCTTGTATTTTAAGTTCCACAGTTATCTGGAAACTGTTCATTTTAGCTCCTTTTTCTCCTTTAGTTTCCACAATCAAAGCAACGTTTAGAAATTACGAGCTAATGAGGAATTTGACATAAGCATAAGGGTGAGAGAATGGTGGGAGTGTGTTTGAGATGAGGGGGAATATAAAGCAATCAAATCACAGAGGAAATGTCAAATTTACAAACCAGGATATAGAAATATAATTCATAAAGACCTAAAAGTTGCAAAACCATACAGATAAAAAATGGAACTTGAAAATTAATAGAACAATTAGAAAATAACTGAAAGTATATCTGTGTACTTCTGTTATTTAAAGAGGACTTACATAGCATTCATTAAGAGCCAGTCACCATTCACTTTCTTGTTGCACATTGTCATTCACAAAACCTCTAGAGATACACAAGTGCTATTATTATCTGCATTTTATAGACAAAGAAAGTAGGCAGAAAGAAGTTATACAAGTTTCCTTGGGCTTCCGTAAAAAGGTACTGCAAACTGGAAGGTTTAAAGCAACAGAATTTTAATTCTGCACACATCAGATTTCTGGAAGTCTAAAATCAAGGTGTTAGCAGAGCCATGATCCCTCTGAAACCTTGGAAGAATCCTTCCTTGTGTCTTCATGGCTGTTGGTGTTGGCAATTAGTCCTGGGACTTCTTGGCTTACAGATCCATCTCTCTAGTCTCTGCTTCTGCCATCAGATGACATGAGGTTAGAAATTTAACACATTTTTTTTTTTTTTTTTGAGGAAAACAGTTCAACTAAGACCATGTACCTTATCCAGTTTTTTGTTACTAAGAGGAGGAGCCAAGGCAGTCTTGTTCCAGAGATGATGCTCTTACCTCCTTGGCCATTAGATAATTCATTACTGCATTAGGATCTCACAGAATGGGGCTATGACTATGCACTGGAGTCTTGCAAAAATGCTGTGGCATTGGGGCTCCAATTAGACCTTAGACAAGGATTGATTTGATTTAGTTGCAGAGGACAGATGCAAGAAGTTCCTAAGAAGGTGAGTCAATGAAGAGAGACAGACTAGATGAAAACAACTGAAATAATAAACATAAAGCCTTGAAAGAAAATGCTTTGTTCTAAAAGCCTGTGGTTAGAAAAATGACATAAAAGGAAAAAATAACTTTAATAGACAAAAATGAACCCATCCAGTCCATGTATATATCTGCAGTATCCTTAAACCTGCATCATGCTTGTATCTCCAATGCCATTTATTCTAGATAGTTAGCTTATAACAATCAGAGCAGCAGTTTTCTTTTCTTTTGAGGGGAGGAGGGTTGGGAGTTTTCTACCAAAATAGAAGTAGCATTATAATTTAAAATTGATAGGTCTGACTTATGTAATAGTAAACTGAATATTTGGATCACTTTCCTACTGTGAGACAAATAAAAAGGGTGGTATAACATTTTTTTTAATCCACTAAGCAAAACCAAAAATAAACAAATGGTGCTCCATCAAACTACAAAGCTTTTGCACAGTGAAGAAAACTATCAACACAGTAAAAGGCCACCTACTGAATGGGAGAAGATATTTACAAGCCAAAAGGGACAGAGGACTTGAATAGACGCTTTTCTAAATAAGACACAGATGGCAAACAGGCATATGAAAACATGCTCAAAATCTGTAATCATCAGAGGAATGCAAATTAAAACCACAATGAGATACCACTTCACACCTGTCAGAATGGCTATTACCGGAAAGACATCAAATAATAAGTGCTGATGAGGATGTGGAGAAAAGGATTCTTGATGAGAATGTAAATTGGTGCAACCACCATGAAAAACAGCATGCTGCTGCTGCTGCTGCTGCTTCAGTCATGTCCAACTCTGTCCACGACCCCATAGACAGCAGCCCACCAGGCTCCCCCATTCCTGGGATTCTTCAGGCAAGAACACTGGAGTGGGTTGCCATTTCCTTCTCCAATGCATGAAAGTGAAAAGGGAAAGTGAAGTCGCTCAGTCATGTCCAACTCTTCGTGACCCCATGGACTGCAGCCTACCAGGTTCCTCTGTCCATGGGATATTCCAGGCAAGAGTAGTGGGATGGGGTGCCAGTGCCTTCTCCAGAAAAACAGCATGAAAAGTCTTCAAAAAATTAAAAATAGATATTTCTGTTTCATTGACTATGCCAAAGCCTTTGACTGTGTGGATCACAACAAACTGTGGAAAATTCTGAAAGAGATAGGAATACCAGACCAACTTACCTGCCTCTTGAGAAAACTGTGTGCAGGTCAGGAAGCAATAATTAGAACTGGACATGATAAAAGTGAAAGAGGAGGTTGAAAAAATTGGCTTAAAGCTCAACATTCAGAAAACTAAGATATTGGCATCTAGTCCCATCACTTCATGGCAAATAGATGGGGAAACAGTGGAAACAGTGGCTGACTTTACTTTGGGGGGCTCCAAAATCACTGCAGATAGTGACTGCAGCCATGAAATTAAAAGGCCCTTACTCCTCAGAAAGAAAGCTGTGACCAACCAAGACAGCATATTACAAAACAGAGACATTACTTGCCAACAAATATCCATCTAGTCAAAGCTATGATTTTTTCAGTAGTAATATATGAATGTTGAGAGTTGGACATAAAGAAAGCTGAGCACCGAGGAATTGCTGTTTCTGAACTACTGTGTTAGAGAAGACTCTTGAGAGTCCCTTGGACTGTAAGGAGATCCAACCAGTCTATCCTAAAGATCAGTCCTGGGTGTTCATTGGAAGGACTGATGTTGAAGCTGAAACCAATATTTTGACCACCTGATGCAAAGAGCTGACTCATTTGAAAAGACCCTTATGCTGTGAAAGATTGAAGGTGGGAGGAGAAGGGGGTGACAGAGGATGAGATGGTTGCATGGCATCACTGACTCGATGGACATGAGTTTGGCTAAATTCCGGGAGTTGGTGATGGACAGAGAGGCCTGGCGTGCTGCAGTCCATGGGGTTGCAGGGTCATACATGACTGAACAACTGAACTGAACTGAACTATATGGTCCAACAATTCCACTTCTGGATATTAATCTGAATAAACTGAAAACAATAATTGAAAAGATATATGCCTCCCAATATTCAGAGCATCATTATTTATTGTAGCCAAGATATGGAAGCAACCTAACTGTTCATCAATAGATGAATTGATAATGAAAATGTGTATATACATTTATATATAATGGAATATTAGTCATTAGAAAATGAAATTTTGCATTTACAAAAACATTGATGAACCTAAACAGTATTAAAAGTGAAAGTGAAAGTGTTAGCCCCTCAGTCGTGAGGAACTCTTTGTGACCCCATGAACTGTAGCCCACCAGACTCCTCTGTCCATGGAATTCTCCAGGCAAAAATACTGAAGTGGATTGCCATTCTCTTCTCCAGGGGATCTTCCTAGCCTGGGAATTGAACCCAGGTATCCTGCATTGGAGGCAGATTTTTTAGCATCTGAACAACCAGGAAGGCCAAGGAAGTGTCGCCTCCCCATCAAGGAATCAAACCCTGGTCTCCCACATGACAGGCAGGGATACTCACCACTATAATGAGGATGGCAGAGGGTATTATGCTAAGTGAAATGAGTCAGATAGACAAGGAAAAATGCTGTATGGTTTCAGTTCTATGTGGAATTTTAAAAGTCAATAAACGGACATAACCAAACAGAAACCTAATCATAGATATAGAGAACAAATAGGTGGTTTCCAGAGGAGAGGGGGAGTAGGAGAAGGTGAGACATAAGTTAGGGCAGTTAAGAGGTACAAACTTCCAGCTACAAAATGAGTCACAGGTATGAAATGTACAGTATAGGGAATATAGTCAATAATTGTGTAATATTTTGTATATTGACAATAACAACTAAACTTATCATAGTGATCACTTTGAAATGTATACACATATCAAATCACTATGTTATATACCAGGAACATAAAAAGTGAACCAACAAACTCATAGAAAAGAGATCACAACTGTGACAAGTAGTGGTGTGTGGCAGGGGAGGGGGGATTAGATGAATGTTATCAGAAAGCATAAACTTTTAGTTATAAGAAAAATAAGCACTAGAGATGCAATGTATAACATATTAAACATAATTAACACTGCTGTACATTACAAAGTTGTTGGGAGGTTAAATCTTAAAAATACATCACAAGGCAAAAAAAAAAAAAAAATAACTAAAATTGTCTATCTCTCTATAGGAGATGATAGATGTTCACTAACTATGTTTGAGAATATAGCATCATTATGGATCATTTGGAGTTCAGAATCAAACAAGGTCAGAAGCTGGTTGACCTTGTATTTAAGATAGAGATTCACAAGGGCTGAACTTTAGAAGTAAGATAAAATGAGACTGTTGAAGCTGTCCTAGGGATCGTATCTCATCTTTGCTTCATCTCAATTCTTTCACACTGTTAATGAAGTTCCATGTGGCTCATGTCCATAGCTGCTGCTACTGCTGCTGCTGCTAAGTCGCTTCAGTCGTGTCCGACTCTGTGCGACCCCATAGACGGCGGCCCCCCAGGCTCCCCCGTCCCTGGGATTCTCCAGGCAACAACACTGGAGTGGGTTGCCATTTCCTTCTCCAATGCATGAAAGGGAAAGGGAAAGTGAAGTCGTTCAGTCGTGTTCGACTCTTAGCGACCCCATGGACTGCAGCCCACCAGGCTCCTCCATCCATGGGATTTTCCAGGCAAGAGGACTGGAGTGGGGTGCCATTGCCTTCTCCGCATGTCCATAGAAGTTTGCCCAAAAAAGCAAATTCCTTTCTGGAAGGAAATAGCTTTAGTATGATTCTCAAATCATTTTCAGAAGAAATATTTCAAAGATGATCTTCAGCAAACAATAAAAAAATAACAAGGGACAAAAACACACCAGAAATCATGAAATTTGTAGTAGAAGCAATCAATAAAAACAGACACTTAAGCTCCATATTTGGAACAAATCAGATGCAAATTTTAAAATGACTCTGCTTATAGAGTTCAAAGAGATAAAAATTTAAGGTATAACATTTAAACAGGCAGTTAGAAAATGTAAAAAATGTAGTTATAAGGCTACAACAATGGCAATTTTAGAATTTATAAGCATAATAAGTCAAATTAAAATATAATTGGATTAGCTGTGGTCAAAAAGGGAATTAAAAACCTGGGATAGTTCTAAAAACACTTTCCAAAATATCTATCAAAACTGAGATAGGTTTAAACACACTATCCTACCTTTACTAAATTAAAGGTATAAAATAAAGAATAAGAGGGTGAGAGTCGTAGATGACAAAGAAGGAAGAATGGAGCAGAGCATTTTTTGAGAATATTCCAACACTAAAGAAGAATCTAAAATCACAAACTCAAGAAATACCATTTTATGCATGTTTAAAGTTAATTAAATGTAAATAAAATTATAATTTTATACTCTTGAAAATCAAAGTCAAAGAAAAAAACCTTAAAAAAAAAAAAAACTCCACTGACTTCACAAGGAAAAAAAAATGGAAGCCCCAAACAGCTTCATAATATCTTTGAAATGTTAGAAATATATGTTTAAGAATGATATGGCAATAATGATATTTTCAGATAAACACCTGGAAGAATTTATTACAAATAGACTCATAATAAATAATAGAAAAAGTTTTTTTTCAAGCAGTAGAATAATGTGTTCATATGGATGAAAGCTGCTATAAAAATGTACAAAGATTCATTCTTTTACAGGTGGTTGACCAGTTTTCCCAGCACCACTTGTTAAAGAGGTTGTCTTTTTTCCATTGTATATCCTTGCCTCCTTTGTCGAAGATAAGGTGACCATAGGTTTGTGGATTTATCTCTGGGCTTTCTATTCTGTTCCATTGATCTATATTTCCGTCTTTGTGCCAGTACCATACTGTCTTGATGACTGTGGCTTTGTAGTAACAGAAAAAGAGACACAAATGTATAAAACAGACTTTTGGACTTTGTGGGAGAAGGCGAGGGTGGGATGTTCCAAGAGAACAGCATCGAAACATGTATATTACCTAGGGTGAAACAGATCACCAGCCCAGGTTAGATGCATGAGACAAGTGCTCAGACCTGGTGCACTGGGAAGAGCCAAAGGGATCAGGTCGAGAGGGAGGTGGGAGGGGGGATCGGGAGGGGGGACCAGGATGGGGAACACATGTAAATCCATGGCTAATTCATGTCAATGTATGACAAAAACCACTACAATATTGTAAAGTAATTAGCCTCCAACTAATAAAAATAAATGGAAAAAAATGTACAAAGAACAATGAAAAAGAAAAACATGGCTAAATCTAATAAATATGGGCCTTGGAGTACAGAATGAAGCAAGGCAAAGGCTAATAAAGCTTTGCCAAGAGAACACACTGGTCATAGCAAACACCCTCTTCCAACAACACAAGAGAAGACGCTACACATGGACATCACCAGATGGTCAATACCAAAATCAAATTGATTATATTCTTTGCAGCCAAGGATGGAGAAGCTCTATACAGTCAGCAAAAACAAGACTGGGAGCTGACTGTGGCACATGTCATGAAATCCTCATTGTCAAATTCAGACTTAAAGAAAGTAGGGAAAAACATTAGACCTTTCAGGTATGACCTAAATCAAATCCCTTATGATTATATGGTGGAAGTGACAAATAGATTCAAGGGATTAGATCTGATAGACAGAGTGACTGAAGAACTATGGACAGAGGTTCATGACATTGTGATCAAGACCATCCCAAAGGAAAAGAAATCCAAAAAGGCAAAATGGCTATCTGAGGAAGCTGTGAATAGAAGAGAAGTGAAAAGTAAAGGAGAAATGGAGAGCTATATCTATTTGAATGCAGAGTCCTAAAGAATAGCAAGGAGAGATAAGAAAGTCTTCCTCAGTGATTAATGCAAAGAAATAGAGGAAAACAATAGAATGAGAAGAGCTAGAGATCTCTTCAGGAAAATCAGAGATACCAAGGGAACATTACATGCAAAGATGGGCTTAATAAAGGACAGAAATGGTATGGACCTAACAGAAGCAGAAGATATTAAGAAGAGGTGGCAAGAATACACAGAAGAACTATACAAAAAAAGATCTTCAAGACCCAGATAATCACAATGGTGTGATCACTCACCTAGAACCAGACATCCTAGAATGGGAAGTCAACCGGACTTTAGGAAGCATCACGAGGAACAAAGCTAGTGGAGATAATAGAATTCCAGCTGAATTATTTCAAATCGTAAAAGATGATGGTGTGAAAGTGCTGCACTCAATATGCCAGCAAAATTGGAAAACTCAGCAGTAACCACAGGACTGGAAAAGCTCAGTTTTCATTCCAATCCCAAGGAAAGTGAAAAGGGAAACTGAAATTGCAAGTCGCTCAGTAGTGTCCAACTCTTTGCGACACCATGGACTTTACATTCCATGGAATTCTCCAGGCCAGAATACTAGCATGGGTAGCCTTTCCCTACTTCAAGGGATTCTCCAAAGCCAGGGACCGAACCCAAGTGTCCCGCATTGTGGGCAGATTCCTTACCAGCTGAACCACAAGGGCAGCCCAAGAATACTGTAGTGGGTATCCTATCCGTTCTCCAGCAGATGTTCCTGAACCAGGAATCAAATCAGTGTCTCCTGCATTGCAGGCAGATTCTTTACCAACTGAGCTATTGGTGATTCCCAAAGAAAGGCAAGCCAAAGAATGCTCAAACTACCACACAATTGCACTCATCTCACATGCTAGTAAAGTAATGCTCAAAATTCTCCAAGTCAGGCTTCAACAGTACATGAACTGTGAACTTCCAGATGTTCAAGCTGATTTTAGAAAAGGTAGAGGAACCAGAGACCAAATTGCCAACATCTGCTGGATAACAGAAAAAGCAAAAGTTCCAGGAAAACATCTATTTCTGCTTTACTGACTATGCCAAAGCCTTTGACTATGCCAAAGCCTTTGACTATGCCAAAGCCTTTGACCACAACAAACTCTGGAAAATTCTTAAAGAGATGTGAATACCAGACCACCTGACTTGCCTCTTGAGAAGTCTATATGCAGGTCAGGAAACAACAGTTAGAACTAGACATGGAACAATAGACTGGTTCCAGATTGGGAAAGGAGTACATCAAGGCTGTATATTGTCACCCTGCTCATTTAACTTATATGCAGAGTACATCATGAGAAATGCTGGGCTGGATGAAGTACAAGCTGGAATCAAGATTGCTGGGAGAAATATCAGTAACGTCGGATATGCAGATGACACCACCCTTATGGTAGAAAGCAAGAAACACTAAAGAGCCTCTTGATAACAGTGAAAGAGGAGAGTGAAAAAGTTGGCTTAATGCTCAACATTCAGAAAACTAAGATCATGGCATCTGATCCCATCACGTCATGGTGAATAGGTAGGGAAACAGTGGAAACAGTGAATGACTTTAGTTTTCTGGGCTCCAAAATCACTGCAGATGGTAACTGCAACCATGAAATTGAAAGATGCTTGCTTCTTGAAAGAAAAGCTATGACCAACCTAAGTAGCATATTATAAAGCAGAGACATTACTTTACCAACAATGGTCCATCTAGTCAAAGCCATGGTTTTTCCAGTAGTCACGTATGGATGTGAGAGTTGGACTGTAAAGAAAGCTGAGCCCAAAGAATTGATGGTTTTGAACTGTGTTGTTGCAGAAGACTCTTGAGAGTCCCTTGGACTGCAAGGAGATCCAACCAGTTCATCCGAAAGGAGATCAGTCCTGAGTATTCATTGGAAGGACTGATGCTGAAGCTGAAACTCCATCTCTTTGACCACTGGATGTGAAGAGCTGACTTGTTTGAAAAGACCCTGATTCTTAGAAAGGTTGAAGGCAAGAGGAGAAGGGGACGACAGAGGATGAGATGGTTGGATTGCATGAGCAACTCAATGGACATGAGTTTGAATAAACTTCAGGAGTTGATGATGCATATGGAAGCCTGACGTGCTACAGTCCATGGGATCACAAAGAGTCAAATACACCTGAGCAACTGAACTGAACTGATAGGAAATATATATATATATATATATATATATATATATAACATATGCATATAGAAGATCATACTTCATAACTTAATTTGGTATATTCCAGGAATACCAAAGTGGCTTAACATTTGAAAACCAATTAATGCAATTGATTAGAAAAGGAGAAAAATTTCTATGATGATTTCAATAGATGCAAGAATAAGACAGATGAAAGTCTTACAGTTTAAAAAAAAACTTAGAAAATGAAAGAAATAAATTTATGAAATTGATAAAAGTAAGTAGAAAAAGTATGATAATAAACGGTTCAGGGCTGAGTTTAAAGTTTTTTCTTAAAGGTCCAGAATGACTTGTCGTTCAGTTGCCAAGTTGTGTTCGATTCTTCAAGAACCCATAGACTGCAGCATGCCAGGCCTCCCTATCCCTCACAATTTCCCAGAGTTTGCACAAGTTCATTTCCATTACGTAGGTGACGCCAACCAACCATCTCATCCTCTGTCACACTCTTCTCCTTGTTACTTCAGTCTTTGACAGCATTAGGGTATTTTCAAATGAGTCAATTCTTTGCATCACATGGCCAAAATGTTGGAATTTCAGTTTCAACATCAGTCTTTCCAATGAATATTCAGGACTGATTTCCTTTAGGATTGGCTGGTTGAATCTCCTTGCAGTCCAAGGGACTCTCAAGAGTCTTCTCCAACACCACAGTTCAAAAGCATCAATTTTTCAGTGCTCAGCTTTCTTTATAGTCAAACTCTCATATCCATACGTGACTCCTGGAAAAAGCTTTGACTAGATGGACCTTTGTCAGCAAAGTAACTATCTCTGCTTTTTAATTTGCTGCCAAGGTTGGTCATGGTTTTTCTTCCAAGGAGCAAGTGTCTTAATTTCATGGCTATAGTCACCATCTGCACTGAAATTTGAGCCCAAGAAAATAAAGTCTGTCACTGTTTCATTGGTTCCCCATCTATTTGCATTGAAGTGATGGAACTGGATGCCATGTTCCTTGTTTTTTGAATGATTCAGTTTTAAGCCAGCTTTTTCACTCTAAGCCAGCTTTTTCACACTCCTCTTTCACCTTATCAAGAGGCCCTTCAGTTCCTCTTTGCTTTCTGCCATCAGCATATCTGAAATTATTGAGATTACTCCAGGAAATCTTGATTCCAGCCTGTGCTTCAGCAAGCTTGGCATTTCATGTGATGTACTCTGCTTAGAAGTTAAATAAGCAGGGTGACTATATATAGCCTTGACGTACTCCTTTCCCAATTTGGAATCAGTACATTTTTCCATGTCTGGCACTAACTGTTGTTTCTTGACCTGCATACCGATTTCTCAGGAGACAGACAAGGTGATCTGGTATTTCCTCTCTTGAAAAATATTTCACAGTTGTTGTGATCCACACAGTCAAAGGCTTTGGCATAATCAATAAAGCAAAAGTAGATGTTTTCTGGAACTCTTTTGCTTTTTCTGTGATCCAGTGGATGTTGGCAATTTGATCTCTACTTCCTCTGCCTTTTCTAAATCCAACTTGAATGTCTGAAAGCTCTCAGTTCATGTACTATTTAAGTTTAGCTTGGAGAATTTTGAACATTAATTTGCTAACTTCTGAGATGAGTGCAATTGTGCAGTAGTTTGAGCATTCTTTGGCATTGCATTTCTTTGGGATTGGAACGAAAGCTGAACTTTACCAGTCCTGTGACCACTGCTGGGTTTTCTAAATTTTCTGGCATATTGAGTGCAGCACTTTAACAGCATCACCTTTTAGGATCTGAAATAGTTCACCTGGAATTCCGTCACCTCCACTAGCTTTGTTCATCATGGTGCTTCCTAAGACCCACCTGACTTTGGACTCCATGATGTCTGGCCCTAGGTCAGTGATCACACCATCATGGTTATCTGGGTAATTAAGAATTTTTTTGTATAATTCTTCTGTGTACTCTTGCCACCTCTTCGATATCTTCTGCTTCTGTTAGGTCCATACCATTTCTGTCCTTTATTGTGTCCATCTTTGTATGAAATGTTCCCTTGGTACCTCTAATTTTCTTGAAGCGATCTCTGATCCTTCTCATTTTATTCTTTTCCTCTATTTCTTTGCATTGACCACTGAGGAAGGCTTTCTTATTTCTCCTTGTTATTCTTTGTAATTCTAAATTCAGATGGGTATATCTTTCTTTTTCTCTTTTTCTTTAGCTTTTCTTCTTTTCTCAGCTATTTGAGAAAAGTAAGGCCTCCTCAGACAACCATTTTGCCTTTTTCATTACTTTTTCTTGTGGATGGTCTTGATCACTGCCTCCTGTACAATGTCACAAACCTCCATCCAAATTTCTTCAGGCACTCTATCAGTTCTAATCCCTTGAATCTGTTTGTCACTTCCACTGTATCATCATAAGGGATTTGATTTAGGTCATACCTGAATGGTCTAGTGGTTTTCCTTACTTTCTTCAGTTTAAGCCTGAATTTGGCAACAATGAGTTCATGATGTGAGGCACAGTCAGCTCCTGGTATATTTTTTGCTGACTATGTAGGGTGACTCCATCTTTGACTGTAAAGAATATAATCAGTCTGACTTCACTATTGACCATCTGGTGATGTCTATGTGTAGAGTCATCTCTAGTGTTGACATAAGAGGATGTTTGCTATGACCAGTGCGTTCTCTTGGCAAAATTCTCATTAGCCTTTGGCCTGCTTCATTTTGCACACCAAGGCCAAACTTGCTTGTTACTTTTGGTATCTCTTGACTTCCTACTTTTGCATTCCAGTCCCTTGTGATGATAAGACTTTTTTTTTTTTTTAATGTTAGTGTAGAAGGTCTTGTAGGTCATCAGAGAACCATTCAACTTGAGCTTCTTTGACACTAGTGGTTGGGGCATAGACTTGGATCACTGTGATATTGAATGATTTGCCTTGGAAATGAACAGAGATCATCCTGTCACTTTTGAGATGCTTCCAAGTACTGCATTTCAGACTCTATTGTTGACTATGATGGCTACTCCATTTCTTCTCAGGGATTCCTGCCCACAGTAGTAGATATAATGGTAATCTGAGTTAAATTCACCCATTCCTGTCCATTTTAGTTCACTGATTCCTAAAATGTCAATGTTCACTCTTGCCATCATCTCCTGTTTGACCACTTCCAGTTTGCCTTCATTCATGGACCTAACATTCCGGGTTTTATGCAATATTGTTTTTACAGCATCAGACCTTACATCCATCACCAGTCACATCCACAACTGAGTGTTGTTTTTGCTTTGGCTCCGTCTCTTCATTCTTTCTGGACTTTTTTCTCCACTCTTCTCCTTTAGCATATTGGGCCTACTGACCTTGGGAGTTCATCTTTCAGTGTCCTATCTTTTTGCCTTTTCATGTAGAAAGACTATATAGAGAATTATGAAATATTAATTACATTAAAAAATTAAGAGGGATATATGGAATGGTATATATGCTTAGGATTTGGAAGACTCAGAATTACAAATTTGTAACTTCTTTACAGTGTGATCTATAACTTTAGTTATGTCCCATACAAACCCAAGAGATTTTGTTACTTATTGATTGACTGTGATTACTTCAGTTTGTGTGAAAGTTGACAGTCTAGATTTGTGTATTTTTTTGTTTTCTAGATTTGTGTGTTTTTTTGTTTTTTGGGTTTTTTTTTTTTGAAAAACAAATTTCTGAATTTGCTTTTGAGCAAAAAAAAAAAAAAAAAGAAGAAAACAACAACTAGAAAAACCAAGACTCCAATAAATTTGAATGGGCACACATAAAGAGAAAACCAGTGTCAACAAATTATGTGAAAAATTTTCAACTCATTACTCATGGTTGTTGTCCAGTCACTAAGTCATGTTTAACTTTTTGCAACCCCATGAACTTCAACACACCGGGCTTCCTTGTCCTTCACCACCTTGTGTAGTCTGCTCAAACTCATGTCCATTGAGTCAGTGATGGGGACTGACTCAACCATCTCATAGGGACATACATATCAAAATTAGTGATAGTGCTATGTGTAAACAAATTGGAGTAGCTAAAATTAAGGAGTTTCGGCAAGAAAGTCAAAAAGAAATCTTAAATTTTGTTGGTGGGAATGTAAATTTTCACAACAAACCTGAAAGACAGTTTGGTATAATTTACTGAAATTAAAGATTTTCATATGTACTAATTAACAGAAATCCATACAATCATGTGTGTTGTTCATATAACAAACATATAACAACCTAAATGTTCACCAAGAGAAGAATGCATGATTAAAGTGTAATATATTCATACGTTGGAAGGAATAAAACATTGAAAATGGATGTAGCTACATAAAATAATAATGAATTTAATAAACATATCACTGAAAGTGAAACCAGGAACACATGATAATTCATAATATATGATTCAATATATAGAAATGTATGTATCAATATTTATATTGATATAGATATAAAGATACATACATATATAGAGGTACATATATATAGAGAGAGAGAGTTTCCAGATTTATACTAGTGTGTTAATACTCTAAAAGAGCAAGAAAGTGATCATAATAGGTTATAATAGTGGTTTCTTGGAAAGAAGACAGACCAGTGGTTGGGAGAGAGTAAAATAGTCCTTTTGTAGATACTGACAAATTTCTGGTTTTGACCTGGGTTATGGTTCTTTGATGTTCACCTGGTGATAAGTTGTTGCATTGTCCTTTTTGTGCACATTCCCATTATTCATTATTTAACAATTAAAAAGTAAAACAAAAATTTTAATATCTACAATTTAATGACAAGTTATAAAATCCAGCTTCTAATGCATATATGAGGTCATGCAAATATAGATCCAAATATAACACTAGACAAAATATATAAACATTAATAGTCTAATGTAAGACTCACAAATAGAAAACATTACCTGTTTCCTTCATGGAACTAATACATGCCACCATCAAACATTCAATGACAATTTTGTTTAACTGGATAGTAATAGTAGTTGAATCAGCAAACACATTACAGCTTGATAAAGAAGCAACAAGTTGACCTTAGAGCCATCATAACAAGAGATATTTTTGACATAAGCTAAGTTAATTTGGAATTAATTAAAATAGTACATTTAAATCTCCTATATGTGAGATACTGTGGTAAGCAAAGCAGACATGATCTTTGTCCTTTAAGAAGTTCATAGTCCAGTGTGGGGGATAGACAATGCAATGGGAGTCATAGGTGAATGACAAATAATAAGGTCCAAGGTAACTTCTTTATGGTTTCTTGAATTTTGCATTTTTATATCCAAGTCATAGGCCAACTTAATGCTTGTTTATAGATAGAAGCAAGGAGTCCAAAAAAGAGAGAGTTTAGGAGAATTGAAGAGCCAGGAAAGACAAGAGAAGTATGTCCATAATCAGTAACATGACTCGAACTGGATAAGCACAGAACCCAGCAGGCTAACACTTGCAGTCCTCTGTGTTTGCGTGTGTGTTCCTTGAGGCATATTTTCATGACCAATTGGATCAGTCTTGATGTCTTTTGAAGAAACTGAGTGATAAAAATAAGGATTCTAATCAGAAAAAAAAGGAAAGAAATAGAGTATATAATACCCATATCTAAATGTAAACAAATCATCAATAACATATTTGTGTTGAGAGTTTTAAGCACCTGCTGGTTCCAAGGAATTAAGATTATCTGTGCCTGCTTTCACAGCAAGCTTAGCTTCTCTACTAAACAATAACAGGAGTTAGGTTTAAGTTTGTGCAAGTAAAATCTAATTTTTACATACCTGTCAAAGAGAAAAATAAAGATAAAAATTTATGACTTGAAAAAATGTCCTATTGCCCAGATAAATTACGGTTTACAGTAAGTCCTAGCACATTTATTTTGTCCTTTGCATCTTAACATATATTAGAAAAATTGCTTGATTCATCTTTGGTGTTTTTTCTATGCAAAAAGGTATCAGTCACCTAGAATTATAAAGATCATTTTTTAAAAATCAAAGCTAATTCCTTTTCTAAGCAAAGGTCAAAAGATATAGTAAATGCTTGAAATGGTCTTATAAGAAGTTTTTATCTTCATCATAAAAAAAATTTTATTGTCAATAGTCTCCCAAATATTTTCTTTTTAGTCTACCTTCAATTATTTCTGTGATTTTAGGGGTGAAAATATGTGTAGCAGTTTGGTGTTACTTTGTTTTCCCCTTACTTCTTTCCAGTTCATCTCTTCTATTTCTCACCATCTATAAGATTGCAAAAGTGGCCATAATTCTCTGCAGCCCAGCAAGAGGTGACATCTATTTCCCCACCACCTGTGACTTGCTTTGGGCAATAGGGTGTAATAGAAATGGCTTCGGTCTTTGAAATCTGCCACCATCCAAGGCTGCCACGGTGCACCATGACAGATGCAGGGCCCAGTCACCACCTTCTCTTAGCTGATAGGTCAAGAACTGCCAAACCCTGGCCTTCATTGACCAATCAGCCGAGTAAGAGCATGTCAAGCCCAGCCAAAGTAAGTATTCTGTCCCAGATCAGCTGATGCTTTTGGTTTTAGGCTACTACATCCCAGGTCATTTGTTACACAGTTGATAACTGGTATGCTGCCTCACTTTATCTCTCCTTCTTTTCTCCTCATCAGTAATAATATAATTACTGCCCACTGAACACCCATCCATCAAAATATCCTCTTATTTTCTAAGCCCATCTTAGCTTTTTTTATTGTGTGATTGAGTACATATTGTGGGCATTCTGTTTGCAACAGTCCCATGAAGCTAAATTATACTTCTGTGTGTCTGAAAAAGTACTATTATTCATTTCTTAGTATCATTGGGAAGATAAATTTTGGTAGCACAACAATGCTTAACATGTCATAAAAATTAAGTAAATATTAGCTGTGATTATTTGGAAAGAATCCTAGAGTCTGTGTAGTCTCTTGCTTTAAACTGACCCATTCTTTAATTATGGGCAAGTCCCTTCTTTTTACATGTATTTTTTTCTTTTCTTTCTTTTTTTTTTTTTTTTGGCAGAGAAAAGAATATGAAAGGTTACTTCTAGTGAGTTCTAAAATGTTTTAATCTTGAAATGACTCTTTTCTTCTTTTCTGTCCTCTCTAGTGCACATATCTGTATTCACTCCCTTGTTCTTCTATAATGTAAACTTGCACATGATTTATTTACCGGAGGTACTTGTTCAGTTGTCTGTGTTCCTCACATAGATGTAACACTAATTTTACAAAAAACCTGACATGTAATTAGCTCTTAATAAATTGTTATTGAATTGAATTATTTTCTAAGGTTGATATTTCAAGGAATCAGAGAATATGTTGGTTTAATTTAGTTTTATTGCTGTGCTATATATGCACATATATTAGCAAATAATTATGATAATACAAAGTTTGACTTCATTTCACAGAAAGAACATTTGTAAATTAAACATATGAGGGACTATTAAATATCATTTATGACTTTATATTCCATTGTATACTTTGTGGGTTTTTTAATCAGATTTATTACCAGAGGTATAAACTACCTAGATAAAAAAGTAACACATTTCAAGTTATGGAAAATGACTTCATTCAAGGCTGCAGAATTATGCTTATGATAAGATAATAAATGCATACTCATCAAACAGAACCATATTGAAAATAGCTCTAGGCAAAAGTACAGTATAATAAATTTGGCATAGAGAAATGAGGTGTTTGTTAGAATCAGTTCATTTCAAAGGGACTGTTTTACTTCTGTAACTTAGGTAGCTTTCCCAATGAACACCACAATTTGTTCTGGGCTGCTTTGGTATAGATAAAAAGAAAAAGAAAAAAAAAGGGCATTAAAAGTTGAGTAAACAAAGTGAAAAAAAAAGCATGGATACTATTATTGAGTCATAAATGATAGTCAAATCTCTTGAGGGGAAATGAACATTGGGTAAGAAAAATCAAAACCATGCTAATTTATTACCAATTTTTTATCTTTGGCCACTAAGTAGGCATTGTCAGTACTAAAGACAATATAAAAGAAACTAAAATATTTAACAAAATAAACATTTTAAAGTTATTGGTTGCTTCACTCAGTTAAAAGTCAAGTTCATAGGAATGTGTGCCTTAATGGAAATTTAGGCTGGCATCACTGATAAAACAAAATGTACCTTGAAGGGTAAGCACATCTGTGATGGTAATTGGTATTTTGTTTTGTTTCTTGGTTTTTGTTTTTCTTTTACTATGGAGTGAGAAGGTGAAATGGGGGTAGTAAGTGGGAACAAAGAAGCTGATCTTCCACAAATTCAGCAAGTAAGTGGATGCTGGGGTAGGTGGTTTAGGAACTCACTATAAGACTACAGTTGGAATGCATGACCTAAAATAAAGATTCCTAAAGAGATTAGTCATGCTGGTTAGAGGAAACCAAGATTTAAGTATACAATCTTATGAGATTCACATGAAAAAGAATGTGAAAAGCATAAGCTCCACTCTCCAAATGCTAACAATCTAGTGGCAAATGTATAGCATGGATCCATAAAGCTAAAATGAAAGGCAGTTTGTGAAATACAAACAGCATTATTTTCTTGTTCAGTCACTCAATTCTGTCTAACTCTTTGTGAACCCATAGACTGCATACAAACTCCCTGTCCTTCACCATCTCCCAGAGTTTGCTCAAACTCATGTCAATTGCATCAGTGATGCCACCCAACCATCTGATCCTCGGTTGTCCCATTCTCTTCCTGCCCTCAATTTTCCCCGGAATCAGGGTCTTTTCTAATACTTAGCTCTTCCCATCAGGTGGCCAAAATACTGGAACTTCAGCTTCAGCATCAGTCCTTCCAAGGAATATTCAGGACTGATTTCCTTTAGGATAGACTGGTTTGATCTCCATGCAGTCCAAGGGACTCTCAAGTGTCTTCTCCAACACCACAGTTTGAAAGCATCAGTTCTTTGGTGCTCAGCTTTCTTTACAGTCCAACTCTCACATCCATCATGACTACTGGGAAAAAAAAAAAAAAGTTTTGATTGTATGTACCTTTGTTGGCAATGTAATGTCTCTACTTTTTAGTACACTGACTAGATTTGTCATAGCTTTTCTTCCAAAGAGCAAGCATCTTTGAAATTAAAAATTTCATGGCTGCAGTCACCATCTACAGTGATTTTGGAGCCCAAGAAAATAGTCTGTCACTGTTTCCATTGTTTCCCCATCTATTTGCCATGACATAATGGGAATAGATGCCATGATCTTAGTTTTTTGAATGTTGAGTTTTAA
Organism: Odocoileus virginianus; assembly: GCF_023699985.2. Classification (NCBI taxonomy): domain Eukaryota; kingdom Metazoa; phylum Chordata; class Mammalia; order Artiodactyla; family Cervidae; genus Odocoileus; species Odocoileus virginianus. The sequence goes on along the minus strand of NC_069675.1, from coordinate 32,107,952 downwards.
GCCAGCTTTTTTACTCTCTTCTTTCACCTTCATCAAGATGCTGTTTAGTTCCTCTTAACTTTCTGCCATAAGGATGGTGTCATCTGCATATCTGAGGTTATTGATATTTCCACTGTACAAAAAGGATCTTCAAGACCTAGATAACCACAATAGTGTGATCACTCACCAAGAGCCAGACATCCTGGAATGTGAAGTCAAGTGGGCTTTAGGAAGCATCACTACAAAAAAGCTAGTGGAGGTGATGGAATTCCAGTTGAGCTATTTTAAATTCTAAAAGATGATGGTATGAAAGTGCTACACTCAGTATGCCAGCAAATCTGAAAAACTCAACAGTGGTCAAAGGACTGGAAAAGGTGGGTTTTCATTCCAATCCTAAAGAAGGGCAATGCCAAAGAATGTTCAAATTACCAAACGGTTGCTCTCATCTCCCGCACCAGCAAAGTAATGCTCAAAATTCTCCAAGCAAGGCTTCACCAGTACATGAACAATGAAATTCCAGATGTTCAAGCTAGGTTTAGAAAAAGCAAAGGAACAAGAGATCAAATTGCCAACATCCACTGGATCATTGGAAGAGCAAGAGAGTTCCAGAAAAACATCTACTTCCACTTTATTGATTATGCCAGAGTCTTTGACTCTGTGTGTATCACCACAAACTGGAAAATTCTTCAAGAGACAGGAATACAAGAACAACTTACCTGCCTCCTGAGAAATCTGTATGCAGGTCAAGGAGCAACAGTTAGAACTGGACATAGAACAACAGACTGGTTCCAAATCAGGAAAGCAGTACATCAAGGCTGTATATTGTCACCCTGCTTATTTAACTTATATGCAGAGTACATCATGAGAAATACTGGGCTAGAAGAAGCACACACTGGAATCAAGACTGCCATGAGAAATATCAATAACCTCAGATATGCAGATGACACCATCTGTACGGCAGAGAGTGAAGAGGAACTAAAGAGCCTCTTGATGAAAGTGAAAGAGCAGAGTGAAAAAGCTGGCTTAAAACTCAACATTCAAAAAACTAAGATCCTGACATCAGGTCCCATCACTCCATGGCTAGCAGATGGAGAAACAATGGAAACAGTGACAGTCTTTATTTTCTTGGGCTCCAAAATCAGTGCAGACGGTGATTGCAGCCATGAATTCAAAAGATGCTTGCTCCTTGGAAAGAAAGCTATGAGCAACCAAGACAGCATATTAAAAAGCAGAAACATTACTTTGCCAACAAAGTTCCATTTAGTCAAAGCTATGATTTCTCCAGTAGCCATTTATGGATGTGAGAGTTGGACTATAAAGGAAGCTGAGTGCCAAAGAATTGATGATTTTGAACTGTGGTGTTGGAGAAAATTCTTGAGAGTCCCTTGGACTGTGAGGAGATACAACCAGTCAGTGCTAAAGGAAATCAGTCCTGAATATTCATCAGAAGGACTGATGCTGAAGCTGAAGCTCCAATACTTTGGCCAGTGGATGAGAACTGACTCATTGGAAAAAACCCTGATGCTGGGAAAGATTGACAGCAAGAGGAGAAGGGGACGATAGAGGAAGAGATGGTTGGATGGCATCACTGACTGTATGGACATGAGTTTGGGTAGACTCCAGGAGTTGGTGATGGACAGGGAAGCCTGAAGTGCTGTAGTCCATGGGGTTGCAAAGAGTCAGACACACCTGAGCGACTGAACTGAACTGAACTGGCAATCCTGACTCCAGCTCATGCTTCATCCAGCCTGGCGTGAAGATGCAATCATTCATTCATTTATCAAGGATAGGCATAGGTCCTCACTGTCATAGACTGCAGAATGCTACTGTCTCACACAAATCAAAGTTTATCTAACTAAGAATCTAAGAAAAAAGTTCAGTCAGTGTTGTTTTCTACCTGGATAAAATATCTTCCTGACTCAAGTATTAAAGAGAAATTTAACATTTAGCTGGTAAAATGTTAGAAATAAGGGAACTTCACACAGTATGTCAAAGAGAGGAGCAAGCATCAGAAAGTCTCAAAGAGGAACATATCCTGAAAATCAAAGGCAAACCAGTGTTACCAAGAACAAGGACAGGGACTCAGAAGCAAGAAACGGGGCTAGTTTACTGGTGAAGAAGATTGGATGAAAAAAAAAATGATAAAGTTCTTTTAACAATACTTACCAGTGGCTCTGTCAAAGCAACCTAAAATGCCTAGTAACAACAATACAAAAAAAGTAAAGAAGTTATATATGTCATGGTTCGTTTGGGCTTGAGATTTTCTGGTTGTTGTTATTGCTCTTGCATTGTAGGAGGTCATTTTATATCTTCCATGATAATCCTTTATCAGATATGTGGCTTACAGATATTTTCTTCCACCCTTAGTTTGCCTTTTCACATTGTTGATCATTCCCTTTGCTATGCAAAATTTTCTAGGTGTAATATAATCTATATGTCTATTTATTGGTTATTTCCTGAGCTTTCTGTGTTATATCTAAGAAGTCATTGTTAAAGCCAATGTCAAGAATCCTTTTCCCTATTTTCTTCCAATAGTTTTACAGTTTTAGGTCTTATATTAAGGCTTTTATTCATTTTTAGTTTATTTTTTGTATATGATGTAAAATGAGTCCAATTTCAATTTTTGCAGATAGATATCCAGTTTTCCCAGCACCATTTATTGAAGAGACTATCATTTCCCTATTGTATGTTCTTAGCCCTTGTGTTGAAGATCAGCTGAATGTTTATGCATGGATTCCTTTCTGTGATCTCTATTCTTTTTGATTGACCTATATGTCTTTATGCGGTAAGCATAAAAATTTACTTTAGCTCTGTAATTTGTTGAAATCAGGAGGTATGATGTCTCCAGCATTGTTTTTCTTGCTCCAATAATTCCAATAGATATTTCCCCAAAGAAGACACACAGATGGCCAACAGGTACATGTAAAGGTGCTTAACATCAGTAATTTTCAGGGAAATGCAAAGCAAAATCACAATTAGTTATCACCTCACATCTTTTAGGGTGGCCATTAAAAGACAAAAGATAGCAAATACAAACAAGGATGTAGAAAAAAAGGAGCCCTTATATGATATTGGTGTAAATGTGAACTGGTGCAGTCACTGTGGAAAACAATATGGAGGTTCCTCAAAAAATTTAAAAAAATAGCACTTCCATATGACCCAGTAATCAGCTTTGCAGGTACACAGCCAAACATTTTGAACTCTGGATCTTAAAGAGATATCTGCACCCCCATGTTGACAACACTAATAACAATAGCAAAGTTGTGGAAATAGTGTGAATGTCTGTCAATCAATGAATGGTTAAAGAAAATTTGGCAGTTATATACATCAAAATATTTTTCAGTCTTTAAAAAAAGAAAGATATCCTATTTGTGAAAACATGAATTAACCCAAGTGAGATAAGCCAAACACAAAAGGACAGGCAACACAAAATTCTAATTACAGGAAGAATTTGAAATAGTGAAACTTATAGAAACCAAATAAAATGGTAGTTACCAGAGACTAGATGCCAGAACTAGTGAGGAGGCATTAGTCAAAAGGTACAAATTTCAGTTATGCAAAATGAAGAAGTCCTAGAACTGTATTGCACACTATACTGCACATAGTTAACAATACTATATTTCATACTTAAAATTTGGCTAAGTGGTATCTGTAGACAAATGAAAATGGAAGCACAAAGACGCAAAACCTAGGAGACCCAGCAAAAGCTGTTCTTCAGGGGAAGTTTACAGCCATATACACCTACCCTAGGAAACAAGAAAAACCACAAATCAACAACATCACCTTACTCTTAAAGGAAATATAAAAATAAAAGAAAAAAAAAAAAACAAAGTTAGTAGAAAGAAATTTTAAAGATCAGAGCAGAAAAAAATGAAATAGAGACTAAAAATAATAAAAGATCAAGCAAACTTAGAGCCAGGTCTTTGATAAGATAAACAAAATTGATAAACCCTTAGACTCATCGATGAAAAGATAGAAGGCTCAAATCAATGACATCAGAAATCAAAAAAAAAAGTCAACTGACACCACAGACATGCAGACACTCATGAGCGTTTACTCTGATCAACTATATACCAAAAAAATAGACAACCTGAAAGAAATGGATAAACTCCTAGAAATGTACAATCTCCCAAGACTGAATCACAAAGAAATAATACTGAACACACCAATTACTAGTAATGAAATTAAATCAGTAATTTAAAATTAAAAAACAAAACAAAATGCACAAGCAGAAAAAATCCACAAAACTTTCAACTAACAAAAGTCCAGGAACAGATTGCATCACATGTGAATTCTACTAAACATTTAGAAAAGACTTAACACCTATCCTTCTAAACTATTCCACAATATTACAGAAGAAAGAACCCATCTGAACTCATTCTCTGAGGCCAGCATCAACCTTACACAACACTGAATATATCGCAAAAAGAGTAAATTACAGATCAATATCACTGGTGAATATAGATGCAAAAATCATTAACAAAAATATTAGCAAAATAGTTGCTATGAATCTTCTTATTATATATCAGAAAATACAAACTATGAAATAAAATATCTACTACGTGATACATTTGTAATTTAAATCCAGAGTTGTCTGAGTACAAATTTCTTGTGGCTTCTATCCTGATAGTCTGACTCAGATCCTGACTTCTTGATGTTTTCCTTGCCCATACCAGTCCCTACCAAGAATCTCTTTTATCTGAAATCCTACATGCTTACAGTTTTTACAGTCTAGATCACTTGAGTTATGTGGAGCATGCCTTCTCTTCTCGTGACTTAATTGTCTCATTTAATTCATATTCATGGCTGAATACCTGCAGACATTAGACTAGTGATAGTTTGATTTTCAGGAAGGCCACAGACTGGTGCAGTGTTTTTGCTTCTGATTTTCAGATCACTCAATTGAGAATTATACAATATACATTTTGACCGATATGATTTTGTTCCATCTTAATCTATGAATTGCTGACCTCATTAGTTAGCCTATCTCCTCTACCTAGACAGAAACTACTTATAAGGCAGAAAGTATATCATTTTTATGTCTGTATTATGCCAAAGGCAATCCTGGCTATGAAATAGATACTTAATACTGATAGAGGACAAACTACCAGGCATTGTTCTTGATGTTCTAGTCATAGGAAATACAGTCTCTCAATGTACTACTTTTAAACTTTATTCCTCCCCACCAATAACAAGGTGATATGTACTCAATTCAGTTGGGAAAACAAAGTAAAACAGAACATTTTTTCTATTTTTGCCCTGGCCTTGAGAGGATTATGGAAAGCTTCTTAGAAGAGACTCACCCAAACTGACTTTTGGAGGACACAGGAGTGAAGGTTTAGCAATATAAAAGAGAGAGGCCATTCCAGGTAGAAGGATTAACATTTTTAAAAGACAGATGTAAGATAATCACTATTAGGTATGCATATTATGATTGGAGAGCTATGAGACATTCATAATTATTAAAATGTAATCTGTAAGATACCTTTGGAAGGAGGTAGGACTTTGCATAAAGCTGGAGAAGTTCAAGGACCACAGCCTTGGCATTCACACTTGGGAACCCAGACTTCCTGGGAGTTTTGCATGTGAACAACTCAGTTGTGTCAGCTTCCCAGCATGGATTTTTCATATGCTCTTTATACCAGCAGAGCCAAATCTTAACCAAACTACTTACATGCCTAGTTGTTCTTCAGCTGCTAAGTCATGCCCTATTCTTTGTGATCCCATGGACTCTAATCTGCCAGACTCCTTTGTCCATGGGGATTTTCAGACAAGAATATTGAAGTGGGTTGCCATTTCCTTCTCTAGGAGATCTTCCCAGACGAGAGATTGAGCCCATGCCTCCTGCATTGGCAGGTGGATTCTTTACCACTGAGCCACCTAGGAAGCCCTACTTACATGACTTCTTTTCGTCTTCTTTTTGTCTTCTTTCCCTTAAGAGGAGGCTCCTTTTCTCTACCCTTTATTAGTCAGTTGTAGGCTTCTGTTACAATGAATTCCAACATTTTAGTACTTTCACATGAGAAAGGTTCACTTCTTGCTTATGATGTAGTTCTATGTAGGCTGATGTGTAGGAGGGAAAGATAGATGGATTTTTATCACAAAGACATCTAAGTACCCTAGTTTCTTCCTTCTTGCAGCTCTATATCACTCTGGATCATCAGGGTCTTTCTCATTAAGGTTACAGATGAGAAAGGAGTGTAAGATTTGGTACTGTAGATTTTTATGGATCAGGCCATGTGTCACACTCCAAAGCAGTAAGATTGTTATATCCAGCCAAAATAGTTTTGTTTTGTATTTTGCACAATGCCAGTCATGTATGATTATCCATATAAAACAAATTGCTGTCACATTTGCTCAATGCCATTTTCTATTTATTGCATCTAGCCATAATTCCTCATCTAATTGGTAATGATAACATTTATTGAGTGAAAACATATGCCTGGCACTTTTCTAAGCACTTTATATAAATTTATCTCATATAATCTTTATAATGAATCTAATGAGGTTCAGTTTAATTTTAAATAGGAAAATGAGGTACAAAGAAGTTAAATCACTCATGCAACAGCATACAATGCTCATGTGCGGTAGAATTGCCAAACATCTAAGACTGTGCTTTAAATGTATCCACTCTTACTAGATATTGTGCATTCCTATTAAACTTACATAAATACAACAAACAAGACTTAGGGATCAGAGACAGAGGATGGTTTATTACTTGAGCAATAACGTCTTCAGAGTATCACCATTTTTGCCCTTCCCTGAGCTAAATCCCATAGCACCATGTGAAGAGGGCCAGATGGTATCTGTACTTGCAACGGGTCGCATTATAGGAGATAAAACCCTTAGTTTAGGAAATTTGACTCTTTTAAAATGAGTAGACAGAAACCACGCCGGCCTGTCCCTTGCTATCAAGCAAGACACTACATCATCCAGGACCATTCACTATGCAGACATCTTTGGAAAGATAGTCTGGAACAAAAGGAAGGCAGCGAGTCAGTCACAAGACTTCCAGAAATGCAGAACACCTATGAAGAATTTCCTCCCAACAGCTCCTAGTGCTAAAACATGAACCTACTCCTTTATGATAAATCTATGTTCCCTGAGAGGAAATTACATATGGAAGATACTACAATTTGTCTCCTTTCCTTATTATTCCATCTACATCATGGTCAACAAAACCCCTAGTTTTCAGAGGAAACAGAGATTTCCAAAATTTCCTGACTCTCTTTAAGGAAATGTGTTGTTTTTGTTATTCAGTTGCTAAGTCGTGTTTGACTCATTACGACCCCATGGACTGCAGGACGCCAGGCTTCCTTGTCCTTTGCTATCTCCCAGAGTTTGCTCAAATTTATGTCCATTGAGTCTGTGAGGCTATTACTATCTCATCCTCTCTAGCCCATTATATTCTAATAGATACATAATTCAAATCATGTATGTAATTTAAATTTTTTTCTTAGTTATATTTTTAAAGTAAAAAGAAAGACATAAAAGTATTTTTAAAGATGTCTTAATCCAATATATCACAAACAGCATCATTATAACATACAAGCAATATAAAAATATTAAGAATATATTTTACATTTTTTTTATACTATGTCTTCAAAGTCCATTGTATTTTAAACTTAAAGTATGTTGTTGTTCAGTTGTTCGGTTGTGTCCAACTGTTTACGACCCCATGAACACCAGGCTGCCCTGTCTTTCACCATCTCCCAGAGTTTGCTCAAGCTCATGTCCATTGATTTAGTAATGCTATTCAACCATCTCATTCCCTGTCACCCCTTCTCCTCTTGCCCTCAATCTTTCCCAGCATCAGGGTCTTTTCCAATGAGTTGGCTCTTCGCATCAGGTGGCCAAAGTGTTGAAGATTCAACTTCAGCTTCAGCATCAATCTTTCCAATGAATGTACAAGGTTTATTTCCTTTAGGATTGGATGGTTTGATCTCCTTGCAGTCTTAGGGACTCTCAAGAGTCTTCTCCAGTATCACAATTTGAAAACATCAATTCTTCAATGCTCAGCCGTCTTTATGGCCCAACTTGCAATTGATATTGAGCTATATTTCACATTCTCAATAGTCCTACATGGCTAGGGGTTGTAGTATTGGACAGCAGAGTTCAGTTCAGTTCAGTTGTTCAGTCATGTCCAACTCTATGCGACCCCATGGACTGCAGCATGCCAGGCTTCCCTGTCTATCACCAACTCCCGGAGTTTACTCAAACTTATGTCCATTGAGTTGGTGATGCCATCCAACCATATCATCCTCTGTCGTCCTCTTCTCCTCTCACCTTCAATCTTTCCCAGCAGCAGGGTCTTTTCAAATTAGTCAGCTCTTTGCATCAGGTGGCCAAAGTATTGGAGTTTAAGCTTCAGTATCAGTCCTTCCAATGAATATTCAGGACTGATCTTTAGGATGGACTGGTTGGATCTCCTTGCAGTTCAAGCGACTCTCAAGAGTATTCTCTAACACCACAGTTCAAAAACATCTTTGGTGCTCAGCTTTCTTTATAGTCCAACTCTCACATCCACACATTACTACTGGAAAAACTGTAGCCTTGACTAGATGGACATTTGTGGGCAAAGCAATTCTCTGCTTTTTAATATGCTGTCTAGGTTGGTCATAACTCTCCTTCCAAGGAGTAAGTGTCTTTTAATTTCATGGCTGCTCTCACCATCTACAGTGATTTTGGAGCCCAAAAAAAGTTTGTCACTGTTTGCATTGTTTCCCTATTTGCCATGAAGTGATGGGACCAGATGCCATAATCTTAGTTTTCTGAATTTTGAGCTTTAAGCCAATTTTTTCATTCTCCTCTTTCACTTTCATCAAGAGGCTCTTTAGTTCTTCACTTTCTACCCATAAGGGTTGTGTCATCTGCATATCTGAGGTTATCGATATTTCTCTTGGCAATCTGGATTCCAGCTTGTGCTTCCTCCAGCCGAGCATTTCTCATGATGTACTCTGCATATAAGTTAAAACAGCAGGGTGACAATGTATAGCCTTGACTTACTCCTTTTCCTATTTTGAACCAGTCTCTTGTTCCATGCCTGGTTCTAACTGTTTCTTCCTGACCTGCATACATACTTCTCAAGAGGCAGGTAAGTTGGTCTGGTATTCCCATCTCTTTCAGAATTTTCCACAGTTTATTCTGATCCACACAGTCAAAGGCTTTGGTATAGTCAATAAAGCAGAAATTGCTGTTTTTCTGGAACTCTCTTGCTTTTCTGATGATCCAGTAGATGTTGGCAAATTGATCTCTGGTTCCTCTACCTTTTCTAAATACAGCTTGAACATCTGGAAGTTCATGGTTCACGTATTGTTGAACCCTGGCTTTGAGAATTTTGAGCATTACTTTACTAGCTTGTGAGATGAATGCAATTGTGCAGTAGTTTGAGCATTCTTTGGCATTGCCTTTCTTTGGGATTGGAATGAAAACTGACCTTTTTCCAGTCCTGTGGCCACTGCTGAGTTTTCCAAATTTGCTGGCATATTGAGTGCAGCACTTTCACAGCATCATTTTAGGATTTGAAATATCTCAACTGGAATTCCATCACCTCCACTAGTTTTATTCAGAGTGATGCTTTCTAAGACCTACTTGACTTCACATTCCAGGATGTCTGGCTCTAGGGGAGTGATCACATCATCATGATTATCTGGGTCATGAAGAACTTTTTTGTACAGTTCTTCTGTGTATTCTTGCCACCTCTTCTTAATATCTTCTGCTTCTGTTAGGTCCATACAATTCCTGTCCTTTATTGAGCCCATCTTTGCATGGAATATGCCCTTGGTATCTCTAATTTTCTTGAAGAGATCTCTAGCCTTTCTCATTCTATTGTTTTCCTCTATTTCTTTGCACTGATCACTGACAACAGCTTTCTTATCTCTTGTTGCTATTCTTTGAACAGCACACATGTAGCCAGTAAGATTTGAAAGTAAAGTGTGTGCAACCTCCAAGTTGTGTCCTTAAGAGAAGAATGCCCTTTCTTTTGCTGCATCTATTCTGCTACTTTGATGTAATGATGACAAACAGTCTTAGACATAGTAGACCAATAGAATAAGAGATGGCTAGATTTCCAAATACACGGTAGAGATAAACCATGACTTGCTTATTCTGTCTACACTTTTTCAGAGAGTGACTTTAGTCACTCTTGTTTTGTTGTCTCTAATAGCAATTAAAACTATATCTTATATAAACTGTATCTTATTCACTTATGTATTCTCATTACCAAAAGGAATGTAACTCTGAAAATGTTTATCAAGGTAGATGTAAGGTTAGAGGGATGATCCAAATCACAGGGTCATCCTAAAAATGAATCTATAGTGTCTGAGAGTTACACTCAGAAGTGGATTCTGACTGGATCCACTTCTCATTAATATTCTAGAAATGGAAAGTCCAGTACTTGCTGTGTAAATAAATTTTAAAATATTTTTAGAAGCAATAATGTAGTTAAGTCTTTTCCTAGATATATGAATAAACAGGAGAGAGTTTACTCCTTTGCTAGTCTATAAATATAGGCATTAATTATTTGAATTGGTGAAACAGGCCATATCAATTGGGACCGATACAGTCTAGAAAGAATTACAGTGGGACTTGAGTTGGGTCCCAGAGAACATGTAGAATTTAGCTGAACACATAACTCTTGGATACATTTGTATTCCTATTTAGAGAGTTTGGTGTTTTCTCTTAGCCCTATATTATGGACAGTAGATCAATCTATAGCTTGTTCTTTATCTTAAAACAGTTCTAATAATGGTCTCTACCACTAGGTGCTTGTTTTGCTTTATTATTACTGATGAAAAAAAAATATGCATGAGCTAGAAAAAGTAATATATGATCATTGTAAGAAGCTGAGAAAGTACAGAAAATTACAGACAAATATCAGAAAAACATTCATAATCTCACATCTAAAGCAATAATTATTAATGTTTTGCTTTTTTTCCTACTAGTAAATTTTTAAATGATTTTTCTTGTTGCATATTTTTATTGGGATTACACTTTTTATAAAATTTTACCTCTAGTGATATATACAGAAAGTGTTATATAATGAGCATTTTTCACTCCATTGTAAACTTTTACTAAATATTTTTACTGGTATGTAATGCACAATCAAATGGATGCATAGTCACTTATTTAATAATTTTTCTTATATTGGATGTTTGCATTCATGTTTATTGGTCACTCTCATAACTAATTTTTGTTAAGTTTATGCAAACAGTATTTGTCTAAATCTGTGACTATCTCAGATGGGTTTTATTTTTGGAAATTTACTCAACCAACTATTCTAAAGAATTTTGACATTTATTACCTATTATTCTGTCAGCAATACACTTAAACAATAAAGTGTACAAAAGAGGTCCATCAGCAGACAAATGGATAAGAAAGCTTTGGTACATATACACAATGGAATATTACTCAGCCATTAAAAAGAATTCATTTGAATCAGTTCTAATGAGGTGGATGAAACTGGAGCCTATTATACAGAGTGAAGTAAGCCAGAAAGAAAAACACCAATACAGTATACTAACGCATATATATGGAATTTAGAAAGATGGTAATGATAACCCTGTATGCGAGACAACAAGAGAGACACAGATGTATAGAACAGTCTTTTGGACTCTGTGGGAGAGGGCGAGGGTGGGATGATATGGGAGAATGGCATTGAAACATGTAACTTGTCATATGTGAAACGAATCACCAGTCCAGGTTGAATGCATGATACAGGATGCTTGGGGCTGGTGCACTGGGATGACCCGGAGGGATGGGATGGGGAGGGAGTTGGGAGGGGGTTCAGGATGGGGAACACATGTACACCCATGGCTGATTCATGTCAATGTATGGTAAAAACAATACAATGTTGTAAAGTAAAATAAATAAATATTAAAAAAATAAAAAATAAATATTAAAAGAAAAGATCATCAATTTCTCTGTTCATCAATTGGCTGTTATTTTTTTCTTAACTATTTGTGAGTCAAAAAATTTTAATTACACAATTAATATATATATGAAAAAGTATGAACAAAAGAGAGAGAAAGTATCCATTATCTCTACCTCCAGAAATAACATTGAGGGTTAATAAAATGCATATTGTTTTCTGTCCTGAATGGTCATTCAACATAATGAACATCTTTCCATGTAAAAAATACCATTTGATTTTATTTTGTAAGTACATAATAGTTTATTGCATGGATGTTATAATTTATTTAGTATATTTAATTCCAAATTTCTGCTGTTGTACAAATCTGCTAAGTAGACTTCATTGTACATATATTTTGTGCATACATTTATACAAATTTGAATAATATACAGGGAAGTTAAAAATGTCTTCCTCAGGAAACTTTAGAGTGCAGCCCTATATAGGTTTTTACTTTGGTTTTTAAATTGAAAGCTTCCTCAATTCAACAGATCAATGACTTTTGATATAAACCATTACATTAGCCATTATGTTCATCCCTTGATTTTTTTATTTGAATTTAGAATATCCAATACAGTTACTTCTCAATAAGACTTATTTTTGTTGTTTTATTCGTTGTTGTTTTTGACTGATCATCGAATTCAGTTTTGTTTTCCTTTTGTACTCCTAGAAATAGAGGAGGCTCTGCCAGCAAAAATACAAAGGGTTTCAAATTAAGCAAACCACTTAAAATGTGCCCATGGGTTATTAAAAGACAGCTTGAAGTTTGTTCTACCTTAAATATTACATCAATGTAATGGTCTGGATTGTACCCAGAATGATACTGGTGACTGACAGACTCATATCCTAGAGAAGCACGCCATATGAAATAAGCCTCTGGTCTGTACAAGTTGAAATAATTGCTTTTCTGATAGTTTCTTGTTACTTAGAAGTAAATTTTAAAAGTACAGTATCTGAACAACAATGAAGTTGTGATCAGAGGCAAGTACATAAAAAGAAATGAAAATTAGCAGAAGTGTGGTTCCATGATGCTAAGTCAGGTACAGATGTCAATATGTGGTTCAGTGTGGAGCCTGCAGGGACCAGGCGGAAATTTAATTATATTCTTTCAATGATTCTTCTTTCAACCTAATAGCTTTTATTCCTTGATAGCATTTGTTGCCATAAATATTACATGCCAGTCAACTTAGTAATGTATAAATATCCCAAAAACTGAGGAAAGGGCAAAACTAAACCTGTTTTTAAGTGGAGCAGTGTTTGGACATCATAACCTGTGAGAGATATATAGAGAACTTTCATTTGGCCCAAGTGCATGAGGTGTGAAAAACATTAGAATCAAAGAGTTTTTCCTGCTCTTTGTGAAATGTATTAGTCATTTCAAGCCAATTATTCATGGACAGATGTTCAGACAATTGTTGCTGTGCTTACTGTTAACAAATAGATGTTTAAGAGTGAATCAAATCTATATGTGATATATAATCATTGTGTTAGAAGGTACTTGCAACCAAATAACGACAATAAACTTAGTAATGATATAGAACACTTTGAGGTTTTAGAGGTGATCCTTCATCTCCGTGTATTTGGACCAATGGAAGCAACTACAGAGTTTAAAAGTAACTAGGAAGTCAAAGAAAGCTTTGAATCTATTTCCATTTTCTGGCACCGATGCATTTTGTATCTCCAAGAAAGCATAAACCTTATTAAAGGAAAAAAAATCCATAAAAATAGATTTGGCAATGTCCCTTGACAATATGTTCCAGAATATTAAAAACTGGGTTAAAACATTTTAAGTTTATTCAAGATTCATGCTCTATGATGTAAGATGCTTATTTTTTCCCTTTTCTTCTTGTAGTTATAAATAATTAGCTATAAACCTATGTAAGCTATTATTAAATAACCCATCTTTTTAAAAATCCTATCTTTAGATAATTCACCAGTTTGAATTTGTGATTATTCAGTTTTACAAGATCTAGTTCATTAATGCTATTTCAGGATATATCAGCCTTTTACTTTAGTGTTGTTTTGCTTTAGGCTGTTGTGCAACTCAAGAAATTGATCTACTTGTGCAAATCAGAGATGTCTAAACATAATTTGTTTTATAAAAAATAGTGATTAGATTTATAGGTTTCACATATTAACAGAAACATTATTTAGAACATTTATCTTAATTGGCAGTACTTGTTGAAGGATACATAGGAACCCTCTATATTCTCTTGGCAACTTTTCTGTAAATATATTTTCCAAATAAAAATTTAGCAAAAAAATAATATGGAAATCTGTTTTAATTACTATCTGTATATTTCTAGAATAATATACCTAGAAAGAATTCTAAAGATTTTTTAAGGATAAGATGATAATTGATAGTGATTATGATGATGACTCAGTGATGACTAATATTGAGTAGGTGTTTGTGCCTAGCACTGAGCAACACCTTTTAAAAATGCTTTATCTCATTTGTATACATTATCCTAACAGCTGCATTATTGAAGAACAGCAGCAAGTTGATACTTCCTTACTGATTAACATAGTCTTTAACCGAAGTTGAAATATTTATGAAATTTTGAGAAAGTAAATCTATTATTTTATTAAGGAAAAGTCTGACTGAATAACTACAAATGCTGGATTTGACTTATTTAACAAAGTACTAAAAAATGTGCTTTATCATGCATATTAAAATTATGAAAAGAATAGCAGGGACTTAGTTTTCAGCGACTGAGGGAAGAGAAGTAAAACACTAAACGATGAAAATTAAAAGATGTCAAACTGTAGAGTGATTTCAGTTACCATTTTTATATAATCAATTAAATAATGCCATTTTTTATTAAGGTAGAAGGTTATAAAATAAACATGGTTCTATAGTGTTATGGTTGGGTTTTTTTTAAAATAGAACAATACGTATGTCCATCAGTTCTACTGTTGTCTGCTTTAAAGGCATTAAAACACAGTTTTAACCAGCAGCTATCAAATTTGTCTTAGAGTCAAAACTCTTCCTGCAAAAGCTCAGGAGAGATGTAGGGTGTCTCTGGTTGATTCAGTGTAATGTTCTAGAACTCTGTGTCTCTATCCTCTTCCTCTTTCCCAGGAGCACTTAGATGAAGGTGCAGCTTGGGTATAGTTTGAAAGCCACTGCCTTAATAGTTGAGATATAGAATCTTGTTCTACTCTTGGATAGAATGAAAGAGCAAAAACTTCATTCAGTTGTTTGTTTTTTTTTTTTTTTCTGACAGGAGAGCTTTAGTGATTTTGTCTTGTTAATTAAAGAAGCTTCAAGTGCAAAAGATGTAAAGTCTCTACTGAAGCAAATATAGAATCTATTTTTTTTTTTTTTTTTTTTTTGCCTTGCTAGGCTAATAGGTCTCAAGATAGGGCTAGCTCCAAAGCCTGAGGCAGAGGTTTTAATTGCATCATCAAGGAACTAGATTTTTCCCACCTCTTAATTCTGTCTTTGTCTATGCATTTCCATCCTCAGTTTCAATGGAATGACCTCATATATGGTCACAGGATGATGACATCTTCTCCTGACCCAGTGTTTACTGAGTTTCAGTCCTTGCTTTAAAACAGGAGTATCATTCTGAAGATTTCCCTAAGAAAATCCATTCAATTCATTGGGCATGAACTCAAGGCATTCATGGATTGATGCATTAATTTACTTACATATAGGTCACAGGATTTATCTTTGAAACAGACAAAAATTTCAATTTAGGTATGGGAGCTGAATTTGGGAGTGAGGGTGGTTTCTGGAAGAAACCTAGATAGAGTTAACAGAAGAATGAAGAATAGATATGAGAAGCCAAAAAATAACAGGTCCTTGCTACTTCTTGCAAAATTGATGGAGTCTATTCATCACTGGCAACCCACTCCAGTATTCTTGCCTGGAGAATTCCACAGACAGAAGAGCCGGGTGTGCTCCAGTCCATGGGGACACAAAGAGTTGGACACGACTGAGTAACTGTCACTCACTCATTCATTAATTAATTTTCTTATAAAACTTTCCTGAGTTTCTACTGTGCTATTTCCATGTTAGTTGGAAAAATGCGTAAGATAGTTCCTATCTATTTGTTGCCTATATCTTAATAGAGCAAACTATATCACACAAACACATAAAAATCTATATTCCTTTAGCTATCTATTTGATTCACTATGTACACTTTTAATAAACCCATGCATTTTCTAAATATTTGAAACTGAAAAAAATGTTCTCACTACCATCTACCATTTCCATACATTCCAGTTTTACTGACAGAAGGCCTCAAATGATTTAAAGTTTTCCAATACACCTTGTGATGTGCTAGTCAGATTCAGTAAGAAATAAAGATACCCCAGGTGTTGAGCATTGCATTTATTGCAAATTCTAACCAAATACTTGTATCCATTTTGGCCAAGAGAAACTTCTGAGAAATGACACGAACCATTCCCTTGTTTAATATTCAAATATAAAAAAATGCATGGTGATGAATAACTTTTATATAAATTTTATATAAATCATAAGATACAAAAGCACTAAACAAGTCTATTCTAAGAAAAATGATAAATATGCCTATTTATGAATCAAGGTAATATGAAACATAAATCATATGGCAGATTGATAGAAAAATTAAATGAGGATTTCAGTGAAATATTAGTATATTAAAAAAATCAGTACTATTTCAAAGACAATTAAGCATGATGGTTCTCTTTAAAATGCCATCTAACATCATTGTGAGACTCAATTATTACTTTCTATGTAGGAAGAAGTAATTAACAAGAAGGAAATTTATAGAAAAATATAAATAATAAAAACAATGGACTACTTGTCATAAGATTTGCACAGATTAACATTCAAAAAGGTTAAAATTTAGTGCAAAAATGTACTTGAAAAACAAAAGAGGAGAAGCATAATATTATATATGATCCTATATGCAGAAAGCAACCCTAAACATGAATCCCTTCATAATGTCTTTCTTTTGTAATATTTATTTATTTGGCTGCACCGGGTCTTAGTTGCAGCATGCAAACTCTTATCTGGGGCATGTTGGCTCTAGTTCCCTGACTGGGGGCCCCTGTATTAGGAACGTGGAGTCTCAGCCACTGGATCACCAGGGAAGTCCCTTCTTCATAATGTCTTTATTTGTAAACTATTCCTTTTCTTAAAGGAAGCAAACTCATTAAACAGGAGATCTTCATAGAAAATAACACAAAAGGACAAGGATGTATATGTAAATAGGAGACCCTGTTATGTGTTCTTTTGCCAAGCAAGCTGGAGCAAGGAATAAAAAATGTGATAAATCACTGTGGCATGCTGCCAAGTCACAGGGTACCTACAAGAGAGAGGCATTGTCTCACAGAGAGAGACACGTCATGGTCAGATAATACATGAAAGTGAAAGTGAAAGTTGCTCAGTCTTGCCTGACTCTTTGTGACCCCATGGACTCTACAGTCCATGGAATTCTCCAGGCCAGAATACTGGAGTGGGTAGCCATTCCCTTCTCCAGGGGACCTTCCCAACCTAGGGATCGAACCCAGGTCTCCTGCACTGCAGGCGGATTTTTTTACCAGTTAAGCCTCAAGGGAAGCCCAGATAATACATAAATGAGTGCAAATATTTGGCACAGAGTGTTAAAGACAGAATAACTTTCTTAGCTTGGGGAAAATTAAGGGGGGAGAAAATTACAGCAATGTAAGCATACATTTTTATGTCTTGAAATATGACATCTGAACTTTGGCTGCAGTGTGATTGAGAGTTTTCCATAGATGGTACAGATGTTCAGCCCAGTAAGATGTGGCATGGAATCTTCCAAGCCTTAATTGCATGAAGGGAAGTTACATATGTGTCCTTACTCTGCCTTCTGCCTATTTCATGGCTTCTTCCATTCTGTTGACTAGCAGGGCAAAGTCCTCACTATTCACACACAGATAGCCTCACTTCCACACTTTAGTCTGAAGCACATCCAGGCTCTCACAGTTTCTGAACCCTATTTTTCCATTTTTTTCTTCTTTTCCCTTCTTAGGCTCTACCAAACTATTTTTTTTTTAATAAATAGAACTGTAAGAATTTCACTTTTCCTAGCCTCAGCTGAGGTGTGGACATCTTGAGTCTCTGATATAAATAACCATTTCACTTTTAATTTGTTTGGTCTGAAAACACTGTGGCACAGAGAAGACACAGATTAACAAACAAGAAGATACTGGAAGGTAATTAACAAAGTGCCCTGTCCCACTGACTATGGATAGGAAAGGTGATGGGAAGAAAGAACTCATCCCGGAGCTAAGGGATGGTCTCTTTTGGAATGACCGAGCTTAGAAATGGTACAGAAATTTCTCATTCAAGACAGTTAGTACTGTCAAAACCAAGGCAGTGAGCAGAGCAAAGAACTAATGAGAATCTAAAAATCAAAAAGCTGAGCCACAAGTCCAGAAGGTTTGCCAGTGAAAGGAGCTAATATGATCTAAATTTAATTCAAAATTCCTCACTGTCCTTGTATAACTTATATTCATTAATGGAAACTAGCCCAATAGCTAAAAGTAATTAACAGGACATCCCAGTTTTTACCTAGATAATTAAAGGGGATTTGAATCAGAATCAATTAGATCCTCTTCAGAATTACCTTTACTCTCACTCAAAATTATCTTTCATCCCTGAAGTGGTTCCAAAGGCTTTCCTCAAGCCTATTCCTCCATACCGCAATGTCCCCTGCTTCTTCAGCCAGCAAGACTTTTCTGACTCTTTTCCTCCAGTCTTTATGAATTTTTTTTCTTATTATGTAGTTGGACAAACTTTCCTACTTCTGTTCTTTTTCTTTCTGTTTCATTCACTACCATATTCTTGATAAACTGTAGCTGTTTCAGAAAAGTCAGCAGTATGATTGTGGTATTTATTGTTATTATTAATCTGTTTCTCACTATCTTTCCTCTGCCTCTATCAATTCTTTTGAATTGATCAATAATTGATCAATAATACTCTGTGTTATAAAAACCCAAACTGAGCTCACAAAAGTAATACTTTCTTAGAGTTCTGGGGAAGGTAAGAAGATGAGTGATTGTACAGACCAAATTATTTTAGAGAACTGTTGGTGGGGCGAGAGGAAAAGAGGTGCCTCCACTTATCCAGCTATTCTGGTGTTATATCAAGTTCACGAAGTACTAAACTCAGAACTAGGGGAATGAGCACAAGCTAAGAGGGAAGTAGAAACACCGAGAAGAGTCTGCCCAGAAGGCAGACATTTCAGACAATTTCTTTTATGAGCCAGTTTGTGTCTGAGGAAGTGAGGATGAGGTTGATCAATTCCAAAATATCAGAGGTAGACTAGATTTACTGCTGAATAACACTTCAGAGCAACATATCCGGAAGTGAATCCTGCAAATTACCAATTCAATGAAATGTTTAGTGGGGAGGGGGAGAAGTTTAGTAGTCAATTTTGGGAAACGTTCATCTCTAGTTTACCCACAAGCATGACTGCATATTAAGTACTCTTAGAATTTTGCTGAAATAAGAAAACCTGCTTAAATTTGTTTATTTGAGTGCTTTCCAAGCTCACTGGGTCAAGAATCTATTTTCTTATGGGGTGTTTTCTATCTAACACTGAATTGTGTTGCGTTTCTAAAGGCAAATAAATGCATAGGCAAAGGGCTACTTGACTTACCTGCAAAACAGGCTGACATCCAAGCTCACTTAAGAGTTTTATAGCAGCTTTGAAAAAAATCATCTGTTGCTGCAGTTCAGCCTCACTTGCTATCAAGTGATTTAATTACTTCAAACTAAATTGTAACTCTCTTCTTTTAATGTAGAGTTGTTTTTAGTCAAACCTTTAATGACTCTCCAAACAATAATGTTTGGCAAAGAAAACATTGTTAGTCAAGCAGAACCATAAACATCTGTGTTTGTTTAGAGTAAGCTTCCCTATTTGATTAAATATATAGATATACCGGGAAAATTCCTTGTCACTGGAAATTCTATTGGAAGAATGTCAGATCTTCCAGAAGCAGTGTGTGCCATTTGAGAAAGCCAAAGTCTCCCTTTTATTTTGTACATTATTGTTTTCTAAATGTTTGTCTTAACTACTCACCTTCAGATTTCAGAATAACTAAAGCTATTCTTTATTGCGAGGGACATAAAAAATATATTTTAAATGTGTAGGAGTAGGAATATGAAAGGAAGTCTTCCTAAAGATGTCAAAGTTTTCATATTATGCTCAACTCTGTCATCTTAGATCTGCTGTGAAAAATACTTTCCCTAATTTTATAACAAGACTCTGATAAAACAATGACAGTGTACTCTCAATTGTTCTCTAGTCTAAATATAGATCATTAGCATGAATATTAGACATGATTAAATACTGCAGCATAATTATTTTGTTTTAGGCCACATAATATCCATGTGTCTTGAAATCATTCCAGTCTCTTCTTTTAGACCTCTAAAAGTTTAAGAACTTAAATATTGAGATACAGAAAATTAAAGAAATACATAGATACATTTACATATATATGTATATATATATATATATATATATATATATTCTTCTGGAAAAAATACAATGACTTTTCAAAATGATATGATACTTTATAAGTCAGGAGAACAGCTATTAATCTTTATAAAACAACAATCTATAATTGAAAAGAAATGAGAAATTACTGTGGTTTAGAGATACTGACTATAGCATTCATTAGTCTGTCCTCAATATAACTCAGTTGGTAAAGAATCTGTCTGCAATGCAGGAGATCTGGGATCAATTCCTGGATTGGGAAAATCCCCTGGAGAAGGAAACAGCAACTCACTCCAGAATTCTTGCCTAGAGAATCCCATGGACAGAGGACCCTGGCAGGCCACAGTTCATGGGGTCTCAAGAGTTGGAAACAACTTAGCAACTAAACCATAATGATATTATCAAATAGTTAAAATAGCATCAGTTCAGTTCAGTCGCTCAGTCATGTCCGACTTTGTGACCCCATGAACCGCAGCACAACGGGCCTCCCTGTCCATCACAAACTCCTGGAGTTTACCCAAATTCACGTCCATTGAGTTGGTGATGCCATCCAACCATCTTATCCTCTCTTTTCCCCTTCTCCTCCTGCCCTCAAACTTTTCCAGCATCAATCTGTCATTTCAAATGAGTCAGTTCTTCGCATCAGGTGACCAAATTATTGGAGTTTCAGCTTCAACATCAGTCCTTCCAATGAACACTCAGGACTGATTTCCTTTAGAATGGACTGGTTGGATCTCCTTGCAGTCCAAAGGACTCTCAACAGTCTTCTCCAACACCACAGTTCAAAAGCATCAATTCTTCGGTGCTCAGCTTTCTTTATAGTCCAACTCTCACATCCACACATGACTAATGCATGATAATAATTTAAATCACTTAATGTCCATAAAATGAGTAGGTTCTCTTAGGTTGGAAAAATAACATATTATTAATAATTATAACCTAACAGAAACATAAGAGATTAAGAAGAGGTGGCAAGAATATACAGAAGAACTATACAGAAAAGGTCTTAATGACTTGGATAACCACGATGGTATGGTCACTCATCTAGAGCCAGACATCCTAGAGTGTGAAGTCAAGTGAGCTTTAGGAAGCATTACTATAAACAAAGCTCCTGGAGGTGATGGAATTCCAGGTGAGCTATTTAAAATCCTAAAAGATGATGCTGTGAAAGTGCTGCACTCAATATGTCAACAAATTGGGAAACACAGCAGTGGCCACAAGACTGGAATAGGTCAGTTTTGATTCTAACACTAAAGAAGATAATGACAAAGAATGTTCAAACTGCCATACAATTGTGCTCATTTCACGCTCTCAAAATTCTTCAAGCTAGTGTTTAGCAGTATGTGAACTGAAGACTTTCAGATGTACAGAAAAGGTTTAGAAAAGGCAGAGTAACCAGAGATCAATTTGCTAACATCTGTTGGATCACAGAAAAAGCAAGAGAGTACCAGAAAAAAACATTTACTTCTACTTCATTGACTACACTGAAACTTTTGATTGTGTGGATCACAACTGTAGAAAATCATTAAAGAGATGGAAGTACCAGACCACCCTACCTGTCTTCTGAGAAACCTGAATATGGGTCAAGAAGCAGCAGTTCTAACTTCGAAAAAGCTGACTTAACTCTCAGTATTAAAAAAAACTTAAGATTGTGACATTGGGTTCCATTACTTCATGGCAAATAGAAGGGGAAAAAGTGGAAGCGGTGACAGACTTTATTTTCTTGGGCTCCAAAATCACCAGGGGCTTCCCTGGTGGCTCAGATGGTAAAAGTATCTGCCTACAATGTGGGATAACCGGGTTCAATCCCTGGGTCAGGAAGATCCCCTGGAGAAGGAAATGGCAACCCACCCCAGTACTCTTGCCTGGAAAATTCCACAGATGGAGGATCCTGGTGGGCTACAGTCAATGGGGTTGCAAAGAGTCGGACATGACTGAGCAACTTCACTTTTCAAAATGACTGTGGATGGTGATTGCAGCCATGACATTAAAAGACACTCGCTCCTTGGAAGGAAAGCTACGACAAGCCTAGATAGTGTGTTCAAAAGCAGAGACATCACTTTGCTAACAAAAATCTATATAGTCGTAGTTACAGTTTTTCCAGGAGTCACGTATAGATGTGAGAGTTGGACCATAAAGAAGGCTGAGCCCCCAAAAATTGAGGCTTCCAAATTGTGGTGCTGGAAAAGACTCTTTCGAGAGTCCCTTGGACAGCAAGGAGATCAAACCAGTCATCCCTAGAGGAAATCAACCCTGAATATTCATTGGAAGGATTGATGCTGAAGCTAAAGCTCCAATACTTTGGCCACCTAATGCCAAGAGCTGACTCCTTGGAAAAAGGCCCTGATGCTGAGAAAGATTGAAGATAAAAGGGGCAGCAGAGGATGAGATATTTAGATAGCACCACCGACTCAATGGATGTGAAATTGAGCAAACCCCTGGAGATAGTGAAGGACAGGGGAACCTGGTGTATTGCAGTCCATGTGGTCACAAAGAGTCAGACATGACTCAGTAGCTGAACAACAACAACAACCAACAATGATTTTTAGAACTTCGTGTCTTGGCAATTCAATCCTATTTCACAGAGAATAGCTATCACAGATGTATCCATAAGCAATGTCAATGTAATTTTTATTATACATATGTATTTATTGATTCATATAATATATGTGACTGATATGAAAACTTTACTGAACATCAAATAGATTTCTACTATTATTTTTATTTTTTAAGACATGACACTATATTATAAAAATAAATGAAATTGGAAAGAAAATTTTGTTATAGGAGACTTATTTGTAATAAGATTTTCTTTTCTGTTTCCACTGGGAAAAAATGACAATATCAGATCCTTGTTACTTGAAATAAAACATTATTTTACTAGCTAATCCTACTAAAATGGGATGAAAAGTTATTACTCTATGGCACCGTAGACTAGTTTTAATGGGATTGTCTTTTTTTGTTCTTGGTGCATATGACTGTAATGAATTTTTGACAGACTTTACTGAATTCCACCTGTGAAATTTAATGGTTCAAAAATAATCATTAAACATAAAAGCACAGGAAGTAGAATTTAGTTTTTGTTTTTAATCTCAACTCTCTGGTCTTAGAGCTCATATTCACGCTCATGAAATATTTCAGAGAAAAATAGCTCAGAAATACCCCTGGACTAGCATCAGAGGCCACTTCTGAAGCAATTAACCATTTCTATCTGCCAAAGATGGGTAATAAGCTGGAACAACAGCTGAACAAATTAGTCCTTCACTAAGCTTATCCTGCTGCACACAAATTGCTACATATTTCTTACCTTTGGCAGCACTAGCTGAGTCTGGAGTCATAATTTAACTTGTTACTCTGGCTTTAAGCTCCTCATCTTCACCTTATCCAGTAGTATTCCAGTAACTTCACCTTATGCTAGTCTTCAAGTGAGTGTGCCTGATGTAACTTTGTTTCTCTCCATGGTTTTCATTCAATGCTTCAGGGTTCCAAATCTTCCTCTCAGCTGAGCTTCCTGTGGTTTAAGCCAGTTCTAATTTCTGGGACCAGTAAAAAGTCACAAAGAAAAAAAGATAATAAACAAAACAATCTAAGGAATCTGCATAAACACTCTTTTCCTTCCTAACAGTATCCTATTGAAAAAAGTGTTTTCACTTTCTTTGTATGGGTATCATCACAGACATTATAATCCAATTTTGGAAGCTAGATTTGAAAATTGTTTGTACGTAAGTCTCATTCTTTGTGTCCCACCTGTTACTCTGATCCTAGTAGATCTAAATTCCTGGCTTGCTTTTCTCACTTACTTCAAGATCAGGCAGTGAAATCTCAGGTTCATAGTTAAACCTCTGCTGTTTTTTGAGTCTGACCGTATAGTGAGTTGCAGGACTGGAGTTCAGCTAGTTAGCTTTACCTATAGACTTCGCTCTTGTGTTTTACTTAAGTGTTAGAATAGACTCTTCCCTTTGATCTTAGGGACCTTCTCCACGATGTTATAATAGACTAATATGTGCTAGATACTACCTACTACCTGCTCCATTTCACTTTGCCAAAGTGTGATTCTGTGTGCATGCGCTGCAGTTCATGCATGGAGTTCCAGATTTTGTTGATGTTGGTACTGAATGACTGGGGGGTAAAATAAGTGCTCAATTATGCAATCCAAAGAGGAGTGTATCAAATTTAGGAGAACTGGTTAAATGAAAATCACCAAACCAGAATGCTTTTCTTCATATTTTAGTACAGTTAGCCCAATTGGTGATTGAAGTTTCATTACACAACCACAAACACCAGCTGCTTTCCTGTCAGAAACCAATCAAATATGCCAAGACAAGATTGGAATTTGGGATTTCCTATCACCATAGAATTATGGAATTGGAAAGGACCAAGGTCCATCTGGTGTATTCACCTGTACACTTGCATATCGATTCTGAAATTACTACCTCCAACTTGTTTTTTAAACTTTCCAAGGACAGAGTTGCTACAAAATTGATACCATACTTGAGAGAAGTAATAGTTCTTAAAGTTAAAAAAATCACTATTGTGTAGCAATGGTCCCCTAATTATTAAAAATGTTTGCTGACTTTAGAATTGCTTCATCTTTTGTGAACATAAAATGTATCTTTCTTGTCATCAGTCTTAAATACTTTGTGTCATCACTCTGATTTCTTCTCTTCTAGAGGTTACTACTTTGTCATTTTCTACTGTGAGCTTTTTCCCTGATTTTTATATGTGCTTTGTTGTTCAGTTATATGTTCAGTCACAACTGTTTGCAACACTTTGGACTGTAGCCCACCAGGCTCCTCTGTTCATGAGATTTTTCAAGCAAGAATACTGGAGTGGCTTGCCATTTCCTCTTCCAAGGGATCTTCCTGACTTAGGGGTTAAACCCACATCTTCTGTGTTTCCTGCATTGTAGGTGGATTCTTTTCCCGCTGAGCCACCGGGGATAACTTTTAATTTTCTCTTAAAGCCAGCACTGATGTGAAGGAGTAAATACATCTGAGAGAATTATATACACTGCTTCCCCATCTCACTCTGCCCAGTAGCAAGAACTAGAATAGGTCTTGTCTTCCTCCAATTAATTTCAATGTAAACTAAGATAGTAACTCACGGTAACAACATGCTTTTCCAGAGCTGGTGCTATGATTCTTAAACTTGAAAAAATTTAAAAAAATAATAATAATAATTGTTCAGGCTAGCCTTGGGGATGAATCTGCAATAACTTCAGATTAAAGAGTAAATAAGAAATATAGCAGTGATGTTTACCAACGTCATCTTATAAATTAGCAGCATTAGACAGAAATTGCAACCTACACCCTTGAAGTCATGGAAAAACAAATGCCAGTGGGAAATAGCCTATGTAGATATTTGGCTTTTAACATGTAATACTAAAGACATCATTTTGCTATTGCATGTTTTAGGGAGAGAAAAGTCTAGAGACATTTCAGAAGGTCTTATTTCTTGAACTGCTTCTTAGACACAGCACTTGGAAACTAAAATAAATCATCACCACAATAAACTGATTTTCTTGATTGAGCATCCACCCAGACTGCTGAGGCAAAAGTCAGTCACTTGTAGTATTGCTGTTTCCATCTGTTTCACTATTTCTCAAAGCATGAATGATTGTTGATTAATGTGTTCTATGCAAATGCATCCACTGTACAAGTAGTGACCTACAATTACTCATGAAAAACTATCTGGTGAAGCAATGAAACAGTCAAGCAATGCCAATAAAGTACCATTAATGATTTTGGCCAGCCTGATTTTATAGAATAGGAAATATTTTTTCAGTTCCTGGAGCTATAT
This sequence comes from Odocoileus virginianus, assembly GCF_023699985.2. NCBI lineage: Eukaryota > Metazoa > Chordata > Mammalia > Artiodactyla > Cervidae > Odocoileus > Odocoileus virginianus. The sequence continues at coordinate 32,081,807 of NC_069675.1, read as the reverse complement.
TAGTCAAATAGAGCCACTCAATTATAAATAGCTGAATGATGCTTTTTAAAGACATTTTTTTCTGATTTTCCATACACGTTTCCTGATACAAAAAGGATGTATAGCCCCTTTAGAAATTAACTAAGTGATTTGAAGTTACCAAAGTTTTCCTGTTTTCTGCTTCCATTAATTCCTTGAATTTTCCCTTTAAAATGTATAATTCTCTGTATTATTACAATTATGCTACCCATTCTTCTGGCATTATGTTAGACATTTCAACATATATTATCTGACTACATGTCTTTGTTTATATTTCACAAATGAAGAATCTGAGACTAGAAAACATATATTCAAAAGCACATACATAATAAGTGGTGCAGTCATTATTCAGGTCTTGATTATCTGATATGAGAAAAGTTCCCTTATTCTTTTCTTAAAATTCATTTCTTAAAATTGTTGCTCATTTTTGAAATGAATTTTCTTAAAATTGTTGCTCAAAAATGAGCAACAATTTTAAGAAATGAATTTTAAGGAAAGAATAAGGGAACTTTTCTCATATCAGATAATCAAGACCCGAATCTCACAACTTAAAGTATTATTCTCTTTCCATTTAACCATCCTGTATCTGTCAAACTGGTATAATATTAAAATATTTAAAAGTAATCACACTTATTTAAATGTAATTTTATAGATATAGAAAAGAGATAAAAGAATGAACAGGAATAAATGAGAGAAGATGAACAGTGCTGTGAAGTTGTTTTTTGTGTTGTTGTTTTTTACTTACTCTTATGTCTGTTCTTCACAGGGCACATGCAGATTAATCATTTGGCCACTATGTCTTAGATTGATTTCTAAGAATTTATGTAAATATTTCATTTATCTAATTAATTGAGTCCTTGCCTATCTGCTATGGATTAATTTTGAAACGGGAAAAATATCTAGTGTGAACAATAGCTCTATTTTAATCTATTTTTTTCCTCACACTTTTTGTTTGAGTGTCATTTATTTTAAATGGTAATTATAGAATGATTAGACATGTCTTATTAACCACTCTCCCCTCCTGAATCACCCGTTTCTTGAAGCATTGTCTTGAAATGCAATATCAGGCAGAAATCTGAGATTTCCACATGAAAGCGCTGATTAGGCTGATGTTAATAGCAAACATGTGACTAATGTTTCGACAGTGAATTTTAAGTTAATTAATAATGATAGACCACTTCAGAACATTTCTTGTTAAGAGACAAGACCTTTGTCTTTTCATTTTTTACACTACCTGTAGATATTTAGGATCAGATTTTTGGAAGAGTTAATCAATTCAGATTATTTTAATTGTAGTTTTAGATCTCTAAAAATAAAACCTAAAAAATTCTTTTAAAAAATAAAAATAAAACCTTTTATCTTAAATAGAAATAAACAAAATGAAACTGTTTCTTTAGAATATATATATGCTCTAATTTGAGATTATATTGTTTCTGCACTTTTTTTTCTTTTCAGTACATATTTTTCTCATGTGTTACATGAATTTCCCCAAAGAATTGGTTGAACTGTAAAACATTTATTAGATTCCAGTAATTGCCAATAAAATGCCATAAGAAATTATAGCTCTATTAAGGACTATTTTATTAGTCAGTCCCTTGTCAAATAAGTTATATAAGGTCACATCACAATATTTTAAACTTCTTGGACATTTATTCAATAAAATGTAAACGTAAAATGAGAAAATGGAGGTAAGCAAAGCCCATTTCTGATTGTCTAAAAACCTGGGACTGTGATTTGTCATCCCTTCGAAGTAAATGACTTCCCAACATAACAAACCTGATGCTTTGATGAAAGAGCTGCAAATCCCAAATTAGATTCTCTATCTCATATGGGAATATGCTTGTGTAGAATATTTATATGCATCTTATGTGATTCAATAAAACAGTCTTCCTGTCTTTCTATTCCCTTGAGATAGTCTTCAACACGTTTCATAATGATTTCCGTGAAATCCTTTTTGTCCATGGTGACATCATTCAGAGTTTGTTTTATTGAACTGAAGATAAAGAGATGATATTTTTCTCTCTGCCCCTTGAGAAAAAGGAATAAAATCATGAGTGAGTGATGACACTTTTTTAATCTCCCATCTATCTTGCTGCGTTATCTCACTCCCTCTCTGTGCTCTTATGTATTATGACAATTGTGCATGAAATCAAGTTATAGGCTTTTGTGTGTGTGTGTTGTTCTTACCACCCATTTCACTGTATTGTTTTTCAAGGGATACATCGCTGAAGCTTATAAATCAAATTACAAAGTGTGTGGATATTATGTAGCTTTATATTCCTATGTAGAAAGGCATTTTAAAAATTTTTTCCATCCAGTTCAAAGAATTATTATATTGACAGCTAATGGCCACACTAAAAATTACTAATGTTCACAAAACATTAGAAAATTAAAAGATATGTAATATTATGAACATTAAAATTTAATTTACTAACAAAACCATATAATTTATTAATACTTAAAGTTATATGCTTACTATAGTGATATATAAACTAAAAAGCAGCCCTTAATAGTTCCTGATTCCCTCTGTTGAGATTGCTTTCACTAATTAATTTTTATGTAACCTTTCTAGAGAAAATGTATGGAGTAAAGTGAATAAATTAATTCATTTAAGGATTTGTTTTCACAAATCATTTTAATGCTTCATGGTTAGATAATTTTAAAACTACAGGAAAATAAACCCTGAATAGTGGAGATTATGAACTCTAAGTTTTCAAGGTTTTTAATATTATTATTATTATTATCATTAAACAGAATCACACCACCACTTCAGCAAACCACATTTCAATGTTGTGATGGTCATAAGAAACTCGAATTGACCAACCATTTATTCATTCATTCAGCAAATATTTGTTTTTCATCTACTGTGGGTCGGGGACTTAACTAGGCATGGAGTTATTACAGTAAATAAAACATATGTCCCTCCCCTCATACAATTTAAAATATTAAATGTCATTAATAATAAGTGTTATGAAGATAACTAAAATAAGGAGATTGAAGATGAGAAAGGTATTGTTTTGTCGTCAGGAAGAATTCTCTTTGGCATTGACATGTGAACTGAGCCTTGATGTTCATATATTAATAGTTAGGGGGAAAGTGTTTCAGACAAAAGGAAGAACAAATGCAGACAATGAGTGACCCGAGAGTGTATTGAACATGTTCCAAGAACATAACAATGTGGTTGGGACCCAGTGAATGGGAGAGAGAGATTGAAAAAGTAGGAAAGGGGCCCTAGCTCATTCTCCCGAGTCAGATTCTCTAAGACAGATTTTATTCAGAGTGAATCTGGAAACTATTAGAGAGTTTGAGCAGTGATGTCACACCCTCTGATATTTTTAAATATATTCAAACTGCTGTTGGAGAAGAGACTGAAGGAGTACATACATAGGAATAAGCAGATGCAGCGACCGTCGTCTAAAGAGACTAGCTGTGAAGTGCTGATGGCTTATACCGGAGTGGGAGCAGAGAAGGGTGAGATGCATAAATGTAGAATATAGGATATTTTGAATATGGAGCAAACAGGATATTACAGAAGTACTGACTGGATTCCAGATGTTAAAAAAAAAAGAGTCAATGATGAGATATACTGAACCTGATTGACTGGATGGGAGACTGTTCAAATTAAGGAGATAGGACTGCTGAAAGTAAAACAGGTTGTGAGGTACAGGTATAAGGAGTTATTAGACATGCTAATTTTTTTTTTCCAATGTAAGTTTTTTTGTTATTTTTTTCATTTATTTTTATTAGTTGGAGGCTAATTACTTTACAATATTGTAGTGGTTTTGTCATACATTGACATGAATCAACCACGGATTTACAAGTATTCCCCATCCCGATCCCACCTCCCACCTCCCTCTCCACCCGATCCCTCTGGGTCTTCCCAGTGCACCAGGCCCGAGCACTTGTCTCATGCATCCAACCTGGGCTGCTGATCTGTTTCACCATAGATAATATACATGTTGCGATGCTGTTCTCTCGAAACATCCCACCCTCTCCTTCTCCCGCAGAGTCCAAAAGTCTGTTCTGTACATCTGTGTCTCTTTTTCTGTTTTGCATAGAGGGTTATCATTACCATCTTTCTAAATTCCATATATATGTGTTAGTATACTGTATTAGTCTTTATCTTTCTGGCTTACTTCACTCTGTATAATGGGCTCCAGCTTCATCCATCTCATTAGAACTGATTCAAATGAATTCTTTTTAATGACTGAGTAATATTCCATGCTGTATATGTACCACAGCTTCCTTATCCATTCGTTTCCTGATGGGCATCTAGGCTGCTTCCATGTCCTGGCTATTATAAACAGTGCTGCGATGAACATTGGGGTGCACGTGTCTCTTTCAGATCTGGTTTCCTCGGTGTGTATGCCCAGAAGTGGGATTGCTGGGTCATAGGGCAGTTCTATTACCAGTTTTTTAAGAAATCTCCACACTGTTTTCGATAGTGACTGTACTAGTTTGCATTCCCACCAACAGTGTAAGAGGGTTCCCTTTTCTCCACACCCTCTCCAGCATTTATTGCTTGTAGACTTTTGGATAGCAGCCATCCTGACTGGCGTGTAATGGTACCTCATTGTGGTTTTGATTTGCATTTCTCTGATAATGAGTGATGTTGAGCATCTTTTTATTTGTTTATTAGCCATCTGTATAGACATGCTAATTTTGAGATGCTTGTTCAAGTGAACACATCAAACAGGCAGATAGTTACCTATTTTTTAACTTTCTAGAAAACTTTGGCACTAGTGACTTTTTCACTAATGTACCCTTTTATTTTTTACTTTTCTAGCTTTATTGAGTTACGTGCTCCATCACCCAGCTTAGTTCACTTCACATCAGTCGCTCTGTCATGTCCAACTGTTGCGACCCTATGGACTGCAGCACACCAGGCCTCCCTGTCAATCACAAACTCCCAGAGTTTATCCAAATTTATGTCCATCGAGTCGGTGATGCCATCCAGCCATCTCATCCTCTGTTGACCACTTCTCCTCCTGCCCCCAATCCTGCCCAGCATCAGGGTCTTTTCCAATAAGTTAACTCTTCGCATGAGGTAGCCAAAGTATTTGAGTTTCAGCTTTAGCACCAGTCCTTCCAATGAACACCCAGGACTGATCTTCTTTAGGATAGACTGGTTGGATCTCCTTGCAGTCCAAGGGACTCTCAAAAGTCTTCGCCAACACCACAGTTCAAAAGCATCAATTTTTAGGTGCTCAGCTTTTGTCACAGTCCAACTCTCATATCCATACATGACCACTGGAAAAACCGTAGCCTTGGCTAGATGGACCTTTGTTGACAAAGTAATGTCTCTGCTTTTTAATACGCTGTCTAGGTTGGTCATAACTTTCCTTCCAAGGAGTAAGCATTTTTTTAATTTCATTGCTGGAGTCACCATCTGCAGTGATTTTGGAACCCAAAAAATAAAGTCAGTGACTGTTTCCACTATTTCTCCATCTATTTGCCATGAAATGATGGGACCAGATGCCATGATCTTAGTTTTCTGTATGCTGAGCTTTAAGCCAGCTTTTTCACTCTACTCTTTCACTTTCATCAAGAGACTCTTCAGTTCTTCTTCACTTTCTGCCATAAGGGTGGTATCATCTGCATATCTGAGGTTATTGATATTTCTCCCAGCAATCTGCATTCCAGCTTGTGCTTCCTCCAGCCCAACATTTCTCATGAAGTACTCTGCGTATAAGTTAAATAGGCAGGATGAAAATATACATACTCCTTGACATACTCCTTTCCTTATTTGGAACCAGTCTGTTTTTCCATGTCCAGTTCTAACTTCCTGACCGGTATACAGATTTCTTAAGAGGCAGGTCTGATGGTCTGCTATTCCCATCTCTTGAAGAATTTTCCACAGTTTATTGTGATCCACAAAGTCAAAGGCTTTGGCACAGTCAATAAAGCAGAAATACATGGGTTTTTTTGGAACTCTCTTGCTTTTCCAATGATCCAGCAGATGTTGGCCATTTGATCTCTGGTTCCTCTGCCTTTTCTAAAACCAGCTTGAACATCTGGAAGTTAAGAGTTCATGTATTGTTGAAGTCTGCTTGGAAAATTTTGGGTATTACTTTACTAGCTTTACTAAAGTTAGTATTTTCTATTTACTAAAAAAAACCTCTTGATGAAAGTCTAAGAGGAAAGTGAAAAAGTTGACTTAAAGCTCAACATTCATAAGACTAAGATCATGGTATCTGGTCCCATCACTTCATGGGAAAACAATGGGGAAACAGTGGACACAGTGTCAGACTTTATTTTTGGTGTCTCCAAAATCACTGCAGATGGTGATTGCGGTCATGAAATTAAAAGACACTTACTCCTTGGAAGGAAAGTTATGCCCAACCTAGACTGCATATTAAAAAGCAGAGTCATTACTTTGTCAACAAAGGTCCATCTAGTAAAGGCTATGGTTTTTCCAGTGTTCATGTATGGATGTGAGAGTTGGACTGTGACGAAAGCTGAGCACCGAAAAATTGATGCTTTTGAACTGTTGTGTTTTTGGAGAAGACTCTTGAGAGTCCCCTTGGACTACAAGGAGATCCAACCAGTCTATCCTAAAGGAGATCAGTCCTGGGTGTTCATTGGAAGGACTGATGCTAAAGCTGAAACTCAAATACTTTGGCCACCTCATGCAAAGAGTTGGCTCATTGGAAAAGACCCTGATGCTGTGCAGGATTGGCGGCAGGAAAAGAAGTGGACAACAGAGGATGAGATGGCTGGATGGCATCACCGACTCAATGGACATGAGTTGGAGTAAACTCTGGGAGTTGGTGATGGACAGGGAGGCCTGCGTGCTGTGATTCATGGGGTCACAAAGAGTCAGACACGACTGAGCGAACGAACTGAACTGAACTATCACTAAAGCAAGCTTTACTTTACTACTTTACTAGCTTTACTAGTGTGAGATGAGTGCAATTGTGTGGTAGTTTGAGCATTCTTTGGCATTGCCTTTCTTTGGGATTGGAATGAAAACTGACCTTTTCCAGTCCTATGGCCACTGCTGAGTTTTCCAAATTTGCTGGCTTATTGACTGGAACACTTTCACAGCATCATCCTTTAGGATTTGAAATAGCTCAATTGGGAATTCCTTCAACCTCCACTAGCTTTGTTTGTGGTTATGCTTCCTAAGGCCCACTTGACTTCACATTCCAGGATGTCCGGCTCTAGGTGACTGATCACATCATTGTAATTATCTGGGTCATGAAGATCTTTTTTGTACAGTTCTTCTGTGTATTTTGCCACCTCGTCTTAATATCTTCTGCTTCTGTTAGGTCCATACAATTTCTGTCCTTTATTGAGCCCGTCTTTGCATGAAATGTTCGCTTTGTATGTCTAACTTTCTTGAGGAGATCGCTAGTCTTTCCCATTCTATTGTTTTCCTCTATTTCTTTGCACTGATCACTGAGGAAGGCTTTCTTATCTCTCCTTGCTATTCTTTGGAACACCTCATTCAAATGGGTTTATATTTCCTTTTCTCCTTTGCTTTTCATTTCTCTTCCTTTCTCAACTATTTGTAATGCCTCCTCAGGTAACCATTTTGCTTTTTTGCATTTCTTTTTCTTGGGGATGGTTTTGATCCCTGTCTCCTGTACAATGTCATGAACTTCTGTCCATAGTTCATCAGGCACTCTATCAGATCTAGTCACTTAAATCTATTTCTCACTTCCACTGTATAATCATAAAGGATTTGATTTAGGTCATACATGGATGGTCTAGTGGTTTTCCCTACTTACTTCAATTTAAGTCTGAATTTGCCAATGTTCATGATCTGAGCCACAATCAGCTCCCAGTCTTGTTTTTGCTGACTATATAGAGCTTCTCCATCTTTAGCTGCAAAGAATATAATCAATCTGATTTCTGTATTGACCACCTGGTGATGTCCATGTGTAGAGTCATCTTTTGTGTTGTAAGAGGGTGTTTACCACATGAAAAGATGCTCAACATCACTCATTATCAGAGAAATGCAAATCAAAACCACAATGAGGTACCATTACACGGCAGTCAGGATGGCTGCTATCCAAAAGTCTACAAGCAATAAATGCTGGAGAGGGTGTGGAAAAAAGGGAACCCTCTTACACTGTTGGTGGGAATGCAACTAGTACAGCCACTATGGAAAAGAGTGTGGAGATTTCTTAAAAAACTGGTAATAGAACTGCCATATGACCCAGCAATCCCACTTCTGGGCATACACACCAAGGAAACCAGATCTGAAAGAGACACATGCACCCCAATGTTCATCACAGCACTGTTTATAATAGCCAGGACATGGAAGCAACCTAGATGCCCATCAGCAGACGAATGGATAAGGAAGCTGTGGTACATATACACCATGGAATATTACTCAGCCATTAAAAAGAATTCATTTGAATCAGTTCTAATGAGATGGATGAAGCTGGAGCCCATTATACAGAGTGAAGTAAGCCAGAAAGATAAAGACTAATACAGTATACTAACACATATATATGGAATTTAGAAAGATGGTAATGATAACCCTCTATGCAAAACAGAAAAAGAGACACATATGTACAGAACAGACTTTTGGACTCTGCGGGAGAAGGAGAGGGTGGGATGTTTCGAGAGAACAGCATGTATATTATCTATGGTGAAACAGATCAGCAGCCCAGGTTGGATGCATGAGACAAGTGCTCGGGCCTGGTGCACTGGGAAGACCCAGAGGGATCGGGTGGAGAGGGAGATGGGAGGGGGGATCGGGATGGGGAATACTTGTAAATCCGTGGTTGATTCATGTCAATGTATGACAAAACCACTACAATATTGTAAAGTAATTAGCCTCCAACTAATAAAAATAAATGGAAAAAATAAATAAATAAAATAAAACAAACAAACAAACAAAAGAAGGTGTTTGCTCTGACCAGTGCATTCTCTTGGCAAAACTCTATTAGCCTTTGCCCTGCTTCATTCTGTACTCCAAGGCCAAATTTGCCTGTTATTTCAGATATCTCTTGACTTCCCACCTTTGCATTCCAGTCCCCTATGATGAAAAGGACAGCTTTTTTGGGTGTTAGTTCTAGAAGGTCTTGTAGGTCTTCATAGAACTGTTCAACTTCAGCTTCTTCAGTATACTGGTCAGAGCATGGACTTGGATTACTATGATATTGGGCATTACTGGTTGGCCTGGAAACGAACAGAGATCATCTGTCATTTCTTACATTTGCATACAAGTACTCTATTTTGGACTCTTTTGTTGACCATGATGGCTACTCCATTTCTTCTAAGGGATTCTTGCCCACAGTAGTAGATACCATGGTCAACTGAGTTAAATTCACCCATTCCTGTCCACTCTAGTTCGCTGATTCCTAAAATGTCGATGTTCACTCTTGCCATCTCCTGTTTGACCACTTCCAATTTGCCTTCATTCATGGGCCTAACATTCCAGGTTTCATGCAATATTTCTCTTTACAGCATCAGACTTTGCTTCTATCACCAGTTTCATCCACGAGTGGTCATTGTTTTTGCTTTGGCTCCATCTCTTCATTCTTTCTGGAGTTATTTCTCCACTGATCTCCAGTAGCATATTGGGCACCTACAGACCTGGGGAGTTCATCTTTCAGTGTCCTATCTTTCTGCCTTTTCATACTGTGCATGGGGTTCTCAAGGCGAGAATACTGAAGTGGTTTGCCATTCCCTTCTCCAGTGGCCCACAGTTTGTCAGACCTCTCCACCGTGACCCGTCCATCTTGGATGGTCCTACATGGCATGGCTCCTAGTTTCATTGAATTAGACAAGGCTGTGGTTCAGGTGATTAGATTGGTTAGTTTTCTGTGATTGTGGTTTCAGTCTGTCTGCCCTCTGATATCCTCTCTCCTCGCCTTCCATCTTACAGGGGTTTCTCTGACTTTGGACATGGGCTCTCTCCTCACGGCCTCCACCGCTGACCTTAAACATGGTCAGGAGCGGCGGACGTGGTCAGGACCTCTAGGCTGCTTGCTGCTCCAGCGCCACACAGCAGTCACTTGCCACTTCAGGTCTGCACAGACACCTATCGAGGCTCACTCACTAAGTCGTGTCAACTCTGTGACCCCGTGGACTGCAGCCTTCCAGGCTCCCCTGTCCATGGGATTTTTCAGATGAGACCATTGGAGTGTATTGCCATTTCCTTCTGCAGACGATCTTTCCGACGCAGGCAGATTCTTGACCACTGCACCAGCTGGGAAGCCTTAGTGAGATTTAATTGACATGCAATAGTATGTAAGTTTAAGGTGTACAGTGTAAGGACTTGAGACGTATGTATATTTTAAATTATTTACAACAATAAGGTTAGTTAACACAACCTTCACCTCACATAATTACCATTGTTGTTGTTTCTATAGACAGAATATTAAAACTCTACTCTCAGCAATTTTCAACTATACAATACAGTACTGATAACCACTGTCATCATGCCATAGCTTAGATCCACAGAACTGACTCATCTTATAACTGAAACTCTATATCCCCTGATCAATGTGTCCTCCATTTTCTCTAGCCCTCCTCAGCCCCTGCAACCACCATTCTCTCCTGTGTTTCTGAGTTCAGGGCTTTTGTATTCCACATATAAGTGAAATCATACAGTGTTTCTCTCTCTCTCCCTATATAGATAGATAGATAAATAGATAGGTAGATAGATATGCCGTTATCTATATCTGATGGATATTTGTTTCAAGGTCTTGGCTATTGTGAATCCTGCAGCAAACTTGAGAGTCCAGACATCTTTTTGAGATTGTGATTTCATTTCCTTTAGATGTATACCTACAAGTGAGGTTGTTGGATCATATGTTAGTTCTATTTTTAACTTTTTTGAGGAATGCTCACACTGTTTTCTACAGTGACTACACTAATTTAAATCTTCACCAACAGTGCACCAGGGTTCTCTTTTCTTGATATCCTTGCCAGCATTTATCTCTTATCTTTTTGATGACAGCTGCTCTAGCAGGTGACAGGGGATATCTCACTGGGGTTTTGATATGTATTTCTCTGATGATTAATGATAGTGACATTCTCACATACTTCCTGACCATTTGTATTTCCTTTTTAGAAAAATGTCTAAGTTCTTTGCCCATTTTTTATATCAGGTTTCTTTTTCAGTAGAACTGTATGAGTTCCTTATGTATTTTTGGATATTAACTCATCAGATTGATGGTTTGCTAACATTATTTTCCAATTCCACATCTTTTTTTAATCAATTTTCTCCTTTGCTGTGCAGAAGTTTTTTAGTTTAATGTAGTCCCACTTGATTTTTGCTTCTGTCACTTGTATTTTTGGTGTCAAATTCAAAAAATTACCAAGACCAATTTAAAGGAACTTTGTTTTATTTTTAGGGTATCATGGTAACAGATCTTACATGGAATTCTTCACAGAGTATAAGATAATATTTGTAACTGGAGTAAGTTGGGGGCCACATTCATTCTTTTGCTTGAGTATGTATGTAGTTTTCCCAGCACAATTTATTGAAGAAACTATCCATTTCCTGCTGAGTATATTGAATCCCTTGTTAATATTAGTTGCTCATATACATACGGGTTTTTATCTGGGCTCCAAATTCTATTCCATTGGTCAATGTATCTGTTTTGTGGCATGTCATTTTTAATATTAAAATTTAGCTGCCATTAGCACATAGCTGATGTTTAAAAACATTAGCCTGAAAATGGTCCATGTTGTTTTTTCATTACTGAAAACAAAGACAAGAAGGATTTGAATAACTCTGACCTATTGAACAGAATTATATCGCTTTCAAGAAATGGTGAATATATATACACCTGGATAAATATGTATCCTTCTAATCACAGTTCAGTTCAATTGCTCAGTCATGTCCAACACTTTGCAACCCCATGGACTGCAGCACGCCAGGCTTCCCTGTCCACCACCAACTCCTGGAATCTGATCAAACTCATGTCCATCGAGTCGGTGATGCCATGCAACCATCTCATACGCTGTCATCCCCTTCTCCTCCGCCTTCAATCTTTCCCAGCATCAGAGTCTCTTCTAATGAGTCAGTTCTTCACATCAGGTACCCAAAGTATTGGAATTTAAGCATCAGTCCTTACAATGAATATTCAGGACTGATTTCCTTCAGGATGGACTCATTGGATCTCCTTGCAGTTCAAGGGACTCACAAGAGTCTTCTCCAACACCACAGTTCAAAAGCATCAATTCTTCAGCACTCAGCTTTCTTTATGGTCCAACTCTCACATCTATACATGACTACTGGAAAAACCATAGCTTTGTCTAGATGGACAATTTTTGGCAAAGTAATGTCTCTGCTTTTCAATTTGCTATCTAGGTTGGTCATGGCTTTTCTTCCAAGGAGCAAGCATCCTTTAATCATGGCTTCAGTCACCATCTGCACTGATTTTGGAGCCCAAAAAATAAAGTCTATCACTGTTTCCATTGTTTCCCCATCTATTTGCCAAGAAGTAGTTGGATTGGATGCCATGATCTTAACTTTCTGAATGTTGAGTTTTAAGCCAGGTTTCTCACTCTCCTCTTTCACTTTCATCAAGAGACTCTTTAGTTCTTCTTCACTTTCTGCCATAAGGGAGGTGTCATCTGCTTATCTGAGGTTATTGATATTTCTCCCCCACAATCTTTATTCCAGCTTGTGCTTCATCCAACCAGGTTTTCTCATGATGCACTCTGAATATAAGTTAAATAAGCGGGGTGACAATATACAGCCTTGACATACTCCTTTTCCTATTTGGAACCAGTCTGTTGTTCCATGTCCAGTTCTAACTGTTGCTTCTTGACCCAAATACAGATTTCTTAGGAGCAGGTAAGGTGGTCTGGTACCCCATCTCTTGAAGAATTTTCCATGGTCTGTTGTGATCCACACGGTCAAAGTCTTTGACATAGTCAATAAAGCAGAAGTAGATCTTTTACTGGAACTTGCTTGCTTTTTCAATGATCCAAAAGATGGCAATTTGATCTCTTTTCTCTGCCTTTTCTAATTCCAGTTTGAACATCTAGAAGTGCATGGTTCATGTACTGTACAAGCCTGGCTTGGGGAATTTTGAGCATTACTTTACTAGCATGTGAAATGAGTGCAATTGTGTGGTAGTTTGAACATTCTTTGGCATTGCCTTTCTTTGGGATTGGAATGAAAATTGACCATTTCCAGTCCTGTGGCCACTGCCGAGTTTTCCAGATTTGCTGGCATACTGAGTGCAGCACTTTCAGAGTATTATCTTTTAGGATTTGAAATAGCTCAACTGGAATTCCATCACCTCTACTAGCTTTGTTCCTATTGATGCTTCCAAAGGCCCACTTGATTGCACATTCCAGGATGTCTGGCTCTAGGTGAGTGATCACATCATCGTGATTATCTGGGTCATGAAGAACTTTTTTGTTTAGTTCTTCTGTTTATGCTTGCCACCTCTTCTTAATATCTTCTGCTTCTGTTAGGTCCATACCATTTCTGTCCTTTATTGTGCCATCTTTGCATGAAAATTTCCCTTGGTATCTCTAATTTTCTTGAAGGGATTTCTAGTCTTTCCCATTCTATTGCTTTCCTCTATTTCTTTGCACCGATCACTGATGAAGGCTTTCTTATCTCGCTGAGCTATTCTTTGTAATTCTGCATTCAAATGGATATATATTTCCTTGTCTCTTATGTCTTTAGCTTCTCTTCTTTTCTTAGCTATTTGAAAGGCCTCCTCAGACAACCATTTTGCCTTTTTGCATTTCTTTTTCTTGGGAATGGTCTTGATCCCTGTCTCCTATACAATGTCACAAACCTCCATCCTTAGTTCTTCATCCTTAGTTCTTAGTTCATTCTTAGTTCTTAGGGCTTCCTGGTGGCTCAGACGGTAAAGCATCTGTCTGCAATGCTGGAGACTCGGGTTCGATCCCTGGGTCAGGAAGATCCTCTGGAGAAGGAAATGGCAACCCACTCCAGTACTCTTGCCTGGAAAGTCCCATGGACAGAGGAGAGCCTGGTAGGCTACAGTCCATGGGGTCGCAAAGAGTCGGACATGACTGAGAGACTTTACTTTACTTTAGTTCTTCAGACACTCTGTCTATTGGATCTAATCCCATGAATCTATTTCTCCCTTCCACTGTATAATCATAAGGGATCTGACTTAGGTCATAACTGAATGGTCTACTGGTTCTCCCTACATACTTGAATTTAAGTCTGAATTTGCCACTGAGGAGTTCATGATCTGAGCCACAGTCAGCTCCCAGTCTTGCTTTTGCTGACTGTATAGAGCTTCTCCACCTTTAGCTGCAAAGAATGTAATTAATCTGATTTCGGTATTGACCAGCTGGTGATGTCCATGTGTAGAGCCTTCTCTTGTGTTGTTGGGAGAGGGTGTTTCCTCTAACCAGTGTGTTCTCTTGGAAAAACTCTATTAGCCTTTGCCTTGCTTCATTTTGTACTCCAAGGCTAAATTTGCCTGTTATTTCAGATATCTCTTAACTTCCCACTTTTGCATTTCAGTCCCCTATGATGAAAAGGACATCTTTTTTGGGTGTTAGTTCTAGAAGATCTTATAGGTCTTCATAGAACTGTTCAACTTCCGCTTCTTCAGCTTTACTGGTTGGGACATAGACTTAGAGTACTGTAATATTGAATGGTTTGCCTTGGGAGCAAACAGAGATCATTTTGTCATTTTTGAAGTTGCACCCAAGTACTGCATTTTGTACTCTTTTGTTGACCATGATGGCTACTCCATTTCTTCTAAGGGATTCCTGCCCACAGTAGTAGATATAATGGTCAACTGAGTTAAATTCACCCATCCAGTCCATTTTAGTTCACTGGTTCCTAAAATATTGACGTTCACTCTTGCCATCTCCTGTTTAACCACTTCCAATTTACCTTGATTCTTGGACCTAACATTCCAGATTTCTATGCAGTATTGTTCTTTACAGCATCAAACTTTACTTCCATAACCAGTCACATCCACAAGTGTGCATTGTTTTGTTTTGGCTCCATCTCTTCATTATTTCTGGAGTTATTTCTCCACTCTTCTCCAACAGCATATTGGGTACCTACAGACCTGGGGAGTTCATCTTTCAGTGTCCTATCTTTTTGCCTTTTCATAGTGTTCATGGCGTTCTCAAGGCAAGAATACTGAAATGATTTGCCATTCTCTTCTCCTTTGAACCACATTTGTCAAAACTCTCCACCATTACCCATCCATCTTGGGTGGGCCTACACGGCATGGCTCATAGTTTCCTTGAGTTAGACAAGGCTATGGTCCACATGATAAATTTGTTTGGTTTTCTGTGATTGTGGTTTTCATTCTGTCTGTCATCTGAGGGATAAGGATAAGAGGTTTATGGAAGCTTCCTGAATGGAGAGACTGACTGTGGGGTCTGCTACAGGTTCAGGGGCACTGAATGCAGCAGTGCATATATGGGAAGATAATGCAGAAGGTCACCATTATCTTCATTACCTCCACCATATTTTGATCTCTTGTCAAACAACAGGGAGGGAACACAGCCCAACCCATCAACAGAAAATTGGATTAAAGATTTGCTGAACCTAGTCTAGCCCTTCAAACAAGACCCATTTTCTCCTTCTAATCCCAGTAGAGTATTGAATAATGATGGTAAGGATTTACTGTGTGCCAAGTAATGTTATTATATATATATGTATATATGAATATGAATATAATATTATAATATGCCACATATCATAATAGATAATATATATTATGCTGTATTATAAACATATTTTTATACACTTTTAAAATCCCCACATCAAACCTGTGAGATAACCAGTATTACTCATATTCCACTATAGGTCAGGAAAACTTAATTCAAAGATAGTAAATTAACCCACTAAAATTAATACAGATGTTGTGTCCTCAGTCAGAATTTGAAGTCAGGGTGTCCAGCGGCAGAGTTGACATTCTTATTCACTATGCGGTACTGCTCTTCTAATACTAAATAAAAAAATAAGTCAATGTATTGGAGTCTGTTTATGTATATATGTGTTAGTCACTCAGTCATGTCCGACTCTTTGCAACCCTAGCAACTGTAGCCTGCCAGGCTCCTCTGTCCATAGGATTCTTCAGACAAGAATACTGGAGTAGGTAGCCATTTCCTTCTACAGGGGATCTTCCTGAACCAGGGACTGAACCCAGGACTCCTCCATTGCAGACAAATTCTTTATGGTCTGAGCCACCAGGGAAGCCCATTTGTAATATTTAAAATTCTTGAAATAATACACAAATTAGTTTTATTCATCTAAATTTATGTTGACTTGCAAAAAATAATATTGCATTTTATGATGTTTATGAAAGTATTATAATTAACACATGGCTTCATAAAAACAACCTAGTAGATTTAGAATTTGCAAAGTTACAAAAATAATATGCTTTTAGTTTTATTAAGATCTTATGTTTATGCAATCAGCTGTCACTATTATTTCATAATGAGGAGTGACTATATGTTTAAGAAAGTAGCTTCTGAAAAGATCCTTAATCCTCTAATTTATAAAAAATTGATATTTTTGACTGAAGTTGCAGGTGAGTCAAACAGAAAGTTCCTGACTCTAGCAACAAGACTTTTTTCACTTTCCTTCCATGAGGATTCTCCTGAAGAACAGAAGTATGCCCCTTGAGGGCAGAGTCCATGTTCCATACTTTTTGTGTGTAGTCTAGACATGAAACTCGTGTGAGGAATATATGGATATTCAACATATCTTTTGACTTTAATATTATACAGAATTAAGTTCTATTCTCTCTCACCTGCATTTTCTTACTTCTACTTAGATTTGAATTCATAAACTACTAGAAGTTCCTTCCTATTGCCATTATACTTTAAGTTACCTAAATATTGAAATCATATTATTATTTCAAATATTAAAATCATAGAATTATTTCCTGAGCCTACCACTGTTGAAGTTAAAGGTCATCTCACTTTTGACTTTAAGTGTATTTATCAACAAACCAGAGGATGCTTCAGTGTTGCCTCTGCAATGAGTTCCTCAAGATCGTATGAAAAGGAGTGTTTTGAAGAGGGCCTACTCTAAATAATCTTTAAAAACAGGCAGATATTTTGTAACACAGTCAGTAAAGTTCTTCCACATTTAAATAAGAACCTATGGAAAGGTATTAACACAATAGATATGAGCATCCATTATTTCTCACATGAAACTGTAATTCATGGAAGCCAAATGATCTGGCAATAAAATCAAAATTAATATATAAAAAATCTCACCTCTTTAAATGCATGTTAAACCTATTTTCCTTACCAATACAAATCTTCCTAACTGTGCACCTTCCACATACTCCCTGTTGATGTAACTTTTTTATTGACTTAGGTTTACATCAAAGGTTCAGATTCAAGTTCATTTTACATGCAGTAAAAATTAGTTGACCAAATGTTATTTTTTCTCTTCCTTTTTGTTGTTGTTATTTAGATATAATTGACATAGAACATTATACATATTAGTTTCAAGTGTAACACACAGTGATTCAATATTTGTAGAAATTGTGAAATGATCAGAATAAGTCTAGTTAGCATCAATCTTTATACATAGTTACAAATTTTTATCCTTGTTTTGAAATCTTTTAATATTTACTCTCTCAGCAAGTTTAATATTTACTTTCCTGGAAGTTTGTGCTTTTTAATCCCCTTCACCCTTTACTAGTAATTAAAATTACTATTTTAATAAAAACCTCCTGATCCATATTCCCCCATTTTCAGAAAGGGTCATGGATGATTAGGAAGCCCAAATTGAAGAACACATATGTGAAGAAAGGAGAATGAAATATAGGGAAGTAAATATAGATGGTGATAACCAAAATTCAATTCTGTTTACCAGATAATTGTGAGTATCAGTCATATGAAGAACAGTGAAATGAATATTGGAAAGAGATATAATAATGAATGCAGATAAGTCCTGCCCTTGAAAAGCCACCTCAATGATTAACTTATAAATATTTCTAAAAAATCAATTTGTAATTTAGGCAAAATATTTAAACCATAAATATATAATGAGAGAAGGATCCAGATAATCTGTTTCTTATCCTAATCCTTTATGTCTGTTAGTTGTGCAGAAGAAGATAGGATACATTCTGCCTAGGAAATTCAGGAAGACTCTATGATATAGTTTATGTAGGAATTTTTATATTAGAAGACATAAGAAAGTCCTTATATTTTTTCTAACATTTTGTTATGAAAATATTTAAACATATAGAAACATTGAAAAAATTGAACAGTGTATACATCTATCCAACCATCTATCCCTCTATCATCCATCAATCCATTTTATAATTCTTTGATAATATTCAAAAGTAAGTTCCATGCACTTCACCACTAAGTATGCAATATATATATCAATAATGAGAATTTAACATTTGCTCACTTTTTTCATGTAAAATTGCTTATACTGAAATGTACAGATTCTAAGTATACCATCTGATGAGCTTTGACAAGTGCATCAGACTGGTATAACAAAAATGCCTCTCAAGATACAGACCATTGTCCTCAGCCTAGAAAAATCCCTGAAGTTTTTTCTCTTTTTAATTTCACCATTCTGGTCTGTGTTCAGTGGTATCTCATTGTGACTTTAATTTATATTTCCCCAATGACTAATGATGTTGAGTACATTTTCACTGCTTATTGTCCATTTGTATAAACTCCTTTGTGGAATATCTATTTATTTCATACTATATTAAAGTAATATCTGTTCAATAAAACTTAGCACCTGAAGAAATACCCAAGCCATCTGACAGCAATAATTATTTCATAGTTCTTGTCACCAATAAAGCCTTCATAAGAATTGTGGTATAAAAATGAATAGGATGTTTTTACTATTGAGATATGATTAAATGGTTACTAACATATTTATCTGAATGACTGTCTCAAAAACCGAGTTACTCAACTTATCTCTTCCTGATGGTTGAAATTCCTTCTCCAGGTTGAAGGTGGCTAGAAATTTTAATGGGTTTTAGAGTTAGAATCCTGGGTTCCAGGATACGAATGGGGATATGAATACTTTCTGACACGGAGTACATTTCAGGATTAGAATGTAATAATATGTTTTAGAAATCTTAACACAGTGACTAACACATTGCATTCATCTACTAAATGTTGATTCTTATTTGTCACATGATCAGATATGACTTAAAAGTATTGATATATTAGCCACTAAAATTTCTACTAAATTTTTAATAATCCAGTGCAAATGTGGTTTACAAAATATCCTGGTTTGTGTTCTGGTGAGTCTCTCAAGACAGTATTATGCATTTAATTTGCCACCTCAAATTTAGTACCAAGCATAGTGTATGATAGGAAGTAAGAACTTTTTAAATTTTTTCAAAGTACAAAATAAATAATAATACAGATATTTCTTCAAACTTTAACCAGATTCTCAAAATTTGTTTTATTATCCTTTCTTTCCAGATATTCATTCATTGAACCAGCATTGTTAAACACTAGCTGTCTGTCCTACATTCTTCTAGTAGCTTGAAAATGATAGAATAGTTCCTTACTCATTCATTTTATATTAAAGGAACAGGGAAAAAAATAAACACATTAGCAAGTTAATTTGAGAAAATATCAGGCGGTAACAAACGCTGTAAGGAAAATAAAGTGAGTACTTTTTAGGGAATGCTTATGTGTATTAGCTTTCCTTCTTTATGGTTTTGTGCAAAGTAAAAGTAAAATCCCAATGATTTTCCATTTAAATATTAGAAAATATGTTACTTTTAATCAAAATAAATAAAGCAGGCATTCTGCATGACGCTCCTTGAAGGCTAGCTGATGGTTTGGTAGACAATCAGGTTTTGTAACAGCACAAACTCTTTTGCTTTTCAGGGAAATAAGTATGAATCCAGCAACTGGCTATCAGAATACAGCTCACACAGAGACATCAAGGAAAGGTTCACACTCTGCTGATGAGGTGAGACATCAACATTTACTCCCTGAATCAGATTCCAATCTCTCTTTGTGGTTGTTCCAGAGATTTTGCAGGTTAGGAAGGTTGCCACTCAAAGTGACTTCTGGTCAATGACTCCAAGCATCGGTTATAATTGTCCTTCTAATCATTAGTGATTTAAGCTCCTGACTAAACATCAGGCCAAAGAGAAAATCTAGGATTGCCTGCCTCACTAAAACACTGATCGTTGTTTTGCTTGTAGTTATTGGGGATACAAGAAATTGTGTATATATAATGAGGTAGTAATTAAGTGGTTATAGGTACACTGCAGTCAAACTTGCTGGTATTTGAATTCTGGTTCTGAAATTCACTATCTATATGATGTTGGATTAGCTACTTGTCTGCATCAGATTCCCTGGGAAACAGATTCTAAGATGGTTTTGAATACACGAGATGTATTGGCTGGTACTCTCAGGAACAATTTCTGTTAGCAGTGAGAGAAGTAGAATTGAGAGGTTGAACTGGGATGTAGCTGAAACAGAGGCTCAACCAGTAGATGTCAAGGAGACTCTAGAGCTGGGAAGGGCATGAGTGCATGCTAAGTCACTTCAGTCATGTCTGAGTCTTTGGGACCCTGTGGACAGTAGCCTAGAAGGCTCTCTAGCAAAGCTAAGAGCTGCCCAGGTTTCTCTCCTGGTGGGGCAGTTGACGTCATCCACCTGGAGTGCAGGTGATTGTCTAAAACTTAATCTAACAAAAGATGTTTTGGAGAACAAGTATTTCATTACTGACATTGTTTAGAATTACAGGTGCCTGGTGATAATTAGAGCAAATTGACTTTTAGTAACTTTTTAAAAAAATTTATTTTTTCTCTGCAGACACTGCATCACTTTATTGCCTGCAGCTGGAGTGTACTATTTCTACCACCCAGCCCTTGCGATGCCATGCCATAACTCTTGAATTCTCTGGGAGTAGCTCAGCTAAATACCTTATTACCATTGTAGTATTGATAAAACTGAGGCACTGAGGAGTTAAGTAGCTTGCTTAGATTTCATAGCTAGTCAGTTATGGAGCTATTATTTGAGTGAGGGTGACAGGTGACTTCCATGTAGAGCCTGTGAGCTCAAGCTCTCAATCTTGGCAGAGGTATCATGAAGGTTTAAAGCAACAACTACATATAATTTGTCTGAAATTTTATAATAACACGTCTTATATATATTTGGTCTCAAGACACCTTTACACTCTTAAAAATTATTGAGGACTTTTTCTTTCATGGATAAATATTTATCAACATTAACTGATTGAAATTGAAACAAAAAGTACAAATATTTACTTATCAATTCATTTAAAATAACATTTATAAAGTAATTACATGTTTTTATGAAGTATTGATATATTTTCAAAGCAAAAGAAATCTTGTGGAAAGAGTAGCATTGTTTTACATTATTGAACAATATGTTAATATCCATCTTAATGGAAAAATTAATTCTCATTTATGTTTCTGCACTCAATATCTTAAAATGTATCATTTTAGTTGAAGTAAATGGAAAAAAATACATACGCTTATATGTGTGTGTATATATAGATGTACATACATATACATATGTCCTTTCCACACATGTGTATATACACACACATATATATACATACTACATATAATATTTATACATGGTTACATACACACATATAAAATAATGACTTTTCCAAAATATTAGTTTGCATAATCTTTGCTATTACTGTTACAAAAATGAGTTTGTGAATTTTCAGCTTGTATCTTTGTTCTAAGACCAATAATAAAGTGAAAAAATCCTTGGACAAGCATTCAAAAGAATTGTGTTCCAGGCACCTTCACTAGATTTTTACCTGTCTGTCCTTAGATAAGTGATTCAATTCTCTCATTTCCTTGACTCATCTAAAAACCTGGGATATCAACTCTTGCCCCAGTGACCTTACAATCATTGTAAGCATTAAGTAGAAAATGAGTATAAAATATATTTGTAAATTATTACATGAACAAAGTTATTGACTACAGCGTACTCATTATAGTTGTTGTTAGAAAATTCACCTTCTTAAAATACAGGCATCATTAATGATACCATCCTATTTACAGTTCATGAAAAGAAGCAATGAAGGGCATGCCTGAGCACTTACATAAACTTAAACTCCTGACACCTCAGACAACACATGGATAAAACTGAAGTTAGTATTTTCCCTTCCACATCTTTATCTCCTTTTTTATTCTTAGGTTAATTAAGTCTCATCTCCTCATTTTTCCATAAACTCAGACTAAGTCTTACTTCAAATTCACCCTTCTACTCTTACCGCCTATTCAATTGTTTGCCAAAGCTTAGGATCTGCAGTCTTATTCTTTAATATGTCCACCTCTTGTTCATTACTTTGGAGGTAGAATCTTCAATTAAGTCCTCAACAACTTAGATCATTTAAATTGTCTCCTAGATGATCAATCTTCCTGCATTTGTGTTTCAGTTTCTCCAACCAGTGTTCACATTGCCCAAGATTATAGTTCTAAATGAAAGCAGAATCACGTTTCTAGTTTAAAAAAAAAATTTTTTTCAACTGAGAATAATATCCAAACTAGTTGCAGAAAAGTTATAATTCTATGTAAACCTGCTTCATCCTGTCATTCCCTGGAGAAGGAAATGGCAACCCATTCCGGCATTCTTGTCTGGACAGAGGAGCCTGATGAGCTAAAGTCCATGGGGCCACCATAGGATGACTTAGCGACGGAACAGCAGCAACATGTCATCAAATGCTCATCTCCCCGTACATCTGATTCCCAGCACCGAGAGACATACTGCGTTTTTAGACTACACCAATCATTTTTTCACACCTTTATCCCTTCGCTCACAGTTAAAATGTCCTTCACCCAGTTTCCTACCACTCTCCTAAAAAGATCTGATTATCAATGTCATTCTCATCCAAACTCAGTGCAAATGTCTAAATATTCATAATCTCTGGCTCTCCCTTGGGGTGTCACTTCATAGCTCAGTTGGTAAAGAATTTGCCTGCAATGCAGGAGGCCTGGGTTGGACTCCAGGGTTGGGAGGGTCCTCTGGAGAAGGAACTGGCAACCCTCTCCAGTATTATTGCCTGGAGAATCCCATGGACAGAGGATCCTGGCAGGTCACAGTCCATGGGGTCTCAAGAGTCAGAAAAACATAGCCATTAAAGAGAGAGAGAGGCTCTCCAAGCAAAACTAATTGCTCACTATTGTACTATACCAGAGAAATTTGTTTCCCCCTGTGTTATTTAATGTACACATACTTATCAACAGTCTACTAGACATTGAATTATGTGTAGGATTTTAAATGATTTTATATGAAATTCATGCTCAACTAGCTCATCAAATGACGTCATTTTGTTTTATCTTGTGTTTTCAGGTTAGATTATAAGCAGTGTGATGGAATAGATTGAGACTCGGTTTTCTTTATTTTCTATGTAGTATCTAGCATAATACTTGCACAATGCCTTGAACAAATGTGATTCCAAATAAATGTTGATTTTGCTTAAATTTATAAAGACTCACAGAGGTTGAAGAATTGCACAAAGCTACCATGCCTTTTGGTGGTTTGTTTAGACAAGAAGAAGCTTGTCTTAAATATCTATATACTTTCTGACATATCTTCCAATATCCTATTACTTACTACTTCTGCTTTCTTGAAAGACAATCCAGTATACAACTTTCTTTTCTGTACTTTTATTCTATTTCCAAGGGAAAAAAATCTCTGAAATGTGATAATATGATTATAAAAATAGGATTTTTTGCTTGAGTTCTATTGTTCCTGGTTTAACTCCATTGACAACTAAAATTTCTAACCTAAGAAAAATGCATATAGCTATACATCAAATACCTGTAAAAGATGATGAGATTTAATATTTATATATATGAATTTTGTGAGGGCATGGTTTTCACCATTAAGTATACTGTTAAAAGAATTTTCAATGACTTTGAAAAACTGATGAGTCAGTCCGAATTATATTAAGTTGTGACTTAAATGAATAAAGTGTTTTGTTTTTCAACATAATAAAAAGTTCAAAGATAGTCAGGAACAGGCATGGTCGCTTCATAATGCCATCCATCAATCACCAGGCACTTTCTATTCCACCATTCAGGATATGTTTATCTCCCCCCACTCTTAACATGACTATTTTGCCTCCAGGTATCATGTTTGTATTCCAGTGAGGAAAGTGGGGGAGGGCATAAGTTAGCAAGCATATGCCAGCTGAATCAATTCCACTTGAAAGACACCAAACATTTAAAAAAAAAAAAAGAAAGAAAGACACCAAACAATGCCAAATTATATATCTCATTAACTAGATCTGTGTTTCTTGGCCATCTTTATCTAGAAGGGAAGCATAGAAAATAATTTTTTGTGGCAGCAATGGTGATTTTTAGCTTAAGATTTTGTGTGGTAGAGGAGGAAAGCTTGGTTTTAGTATGAGTTTTCTGAGCCAAACCAAAGTATTGCTAAGTGGTTGGAGTAATAATCTTTCAAAAACTGTGCTTGTTCTGTTTTTTTAATGAAAATGACAGTATTACCAAAAATCAGTTAATTCACAGGATTCTTTCTTTTATTAGTCTTTTATTGGGTTTCCTGAAAGAAAGATATGTATTTTAAAAATATAGGTAGCTATATATATGCACATTATATAATTAAGACAGATTGATCACACATCTCAAAATTCTTGATATCATCTCAGACACAGTAATTAAAATTTGAATTTATAGCTATATTTATTATGTTTTTCCTAAGTTTCTCTGATGTTTTTCTCAACATTTGGTTAAGAAAGTTTTATACTTGATTTGAAATATAAGCAATTGAAACCCACATGTTTTCAACATCAGTGACTATAACCAGCTGCTTTGGTTTATATCCTGATCCTAATGTCATTAGCAATCTACTAAAAGCAATTTAATATTATTAAAATCATTAATCATTCAGTATTTTATGGAAGTAATCTTAATTGCAGATTCAGTTATTATAAACCTCAGAAAAGTAGGGAAAAAATTCACTCCAAGTCTCTAAGCACGAAGACAGTCAGATACAATTTTTTTTTTCAGTAAATACTGAAATTTCAAGTGAAAATTCAAGCATATAGTGCAGTGGAGAAAGAATACTCCTCTATACCAAGGAGAGATCAATTGATTGATAAATTAGAAAACATTTATCAACTACCTGTTATTTACTGAGTTGTTTATTAGATGCAATAAATAAAGTAGATAAAGTATTAATGATTTTGTTTGAAAGGCTAGTAAAGCACACAAAGCATTAGGGAACACCATCATCTTTATATTCAAATGGTAAATTTAAATCACAGAATTTCCCAGGTGGAAAAACTTCTGAGATTAATCGATCCCCATGAATTAGGACATTTAATGCTGACTTCTGTGGAAAATAACTGCAAAACGCAGTGCCTGATAAAGCACAGATTCACACTACTCTTGTCAAGGACCAAGATTAAAGGTCAGAAGGTGGTTTTGCTCTGTGAAGTTATACAAGAATCTAGGCTCCTTTGATCTCAATGTTTATTCATCCTGTAAGGCCAAAGAGGCTTCTAGATGGTCAAATAATAAGTATAGAAGGGTTAGCCCTGAAAGGGGTTTATATTACTCTACCTTCCATGACCTCGTCAGGCCCCATCTAAGTATCTCCTTCATTCCCTCTTGGCCTGGTTAGCCGAATCTCATTTAAGATCTCCACTCAAGCCGCACTTGCTGAGGCAATCCTTCCCTGACAACTCTTAAGACAAATATCTCTGTTTTAGATATTCTTAGAAATATATCTTCTTATTAGCACTATTCCAGATATGATTTTAGATGATTTGGTTAAATAAATAGTTAAATGAAGTATTAACATTTAAGTATCACTTAACTATATTGGTTAAATATTATTTAACTGTTAATAGTTAAATAAAATAATGATTAAATAAAGTAAAATCCCTTACTGTGTTCTAATATAATGTGAATAGGAATTATATCCATTTTTTTTAACATGTTATCTCTCTGCTCTGACATCATACCTGATCTAGAGAAAGTGTTTAATAATCTGTTGAGAGGATGAATGAATAAAAGCTTGCATGAATGAATACATGAATAGATCCATGAAGTAAATGTCTTTGGGCACAGGTTTATCAAACAGTGAAACTGAAGCCCAGTAATATTGACTTTCAATGCATTAGTTGCTTATTCTTTGATTGGGTCCTATTTATAGATTAAAATTTATCTTCATGGTCTTATGAACTTTAGGTATGATGGGTCATTGAACCCATCTAGATTAGTTTATAGATTTTGAAATAAAACTGTCTGACCCCATTAGAATGGATAATTTATGTTTTAATATATACATCATATTCATATTATTATATAATTAATATATTACTAATGTTAATATGCATAATATAGTATATAAATTATATAATAATAGATATATAATCACTGGTGTGTGTGTGTGTGTGTGTGTGTGTGTGTGTGTGTGTATAACTGTCATGCAGAAAATTTTAAAAGCTATACAAATAGGTAGAAATGGTCTGGTACCTTAACAATATACTATTAAATTGGCATTGTAATTATATTTGGTCTGGGTCTTAGATGTAGGTGATATTAGGCAATAATAGCAAGTAATTGCAGATATAGATTTAAAGGGAATGAAGAACTCAGTTCCTAGGGAAGATGGGGAATCAAATGATAGCAAATGTTGAACCAGAATCATTCTTAGGATTCAGACTAAGGTGAATGTGCCGAGTTGAATGAGGATAGGGTTTTGAATCAGAGAACACAAATATCAGGAAAGGACTTTGGTATCCTAAAGTATACATTCACCACAAGAAAATATTCCATCCCAAAATTGCGTCTCAGTCAGCACAGGCACGAGATAGCAACAATGCTGTGAAAAGGTTGGTGGCTGTTATTTTTGTTTTTAGCGGTTTTATTGAGGTGTGATTGGCATACAGTAAACTCCTCATATTTAAAGTATAAGAGCTGATAAGTTTTGACCTTGTATGTATCCATGAAACCATAATCAAGCTAAAAAATAACATGAATATCAAACTCAAAAGTTTCTTTGAGCACTTTTGTTATTCCTTCGCTTCCTCTCATAACCTCATCCTACCCTGACAACAGACAACCACTCATCTTCTGTCACCACAATTAGTTTGCATTTGTTATGATTTTATAAAAATAGAATCACATAGTATATAAATTATTTTCTCTTTTTCACAGGGTGGAGGAAGGATCTGACTTGTTTGCTCACAGTAATTAATGTTGAGATTCATACATCAATCAGTATTTTTCCTCTTAACGATTGAATAGCATTTATAATACAGATATAGCAAAATACATTTGCGTATTCACTTGTTGGCATATATATACATCAATATGTCGATGTCGATTTCAATTTGGGGCTATGGACATTTCTTTATGTCTTTGTTTCTAAGAGCGAAATGGTTGGACCATATGAAGACTTTAAATCTGGTAGTGTTTGTCCTCAAAATTTGTCCTTCATTTCGAGAGTTCTTTTTGATAATTTAGATGTTTTGAATGTTCACATGAATTTCAAAATCAGCTTGACATTTTTTACAAGGATGCATATGGCAATTTTAATTGTGATTTACATTGATTTCCTACAGCTACAGTAATAATTTCCCACTAACTTGGTGCCTTTAAAAAAGATCTATTTATTCTTCCACATGTCTGGAGAATAGATGTTTGAAGTTATAGCAGGGCCATGCTTCTTCCAAAGGCTCTAGGGAAGAATCCTTCCCTTCTTCTTAGCTTCTGGAGATTGTCAGCAATTCTTGGTATTCTTTGCCTTTAAGGTACATTGCTCCAATATCTGCTTCAATCTTCACATGGTATTTTCCCTGTGTATATACCTGTGTCTGTGTCTAAATTCTGCTTTTCTTATGTAGAATTAGTTTTGTATTTTCCTTAAATGTTGATAAAATTTACCATTGAAGAAGTCTGGGTCTGGATTTTTCTCTGTGGGGAAGGTTTTTAACTACAAATTCAATATTTTAATAGAAACATGTTTGCTCAAGTTTTTAATTTCTCATGAGTGAGCTTTAGTAATTTTAATATTTCAAAGAATTGGTCTGTTTCATCTCTATCTTAAATTTATTCACTTAAAATTATCCATGATATTTACTAATTTCCTTATATATATGGACTATTTAGTGTCTTTCAATTTGGATGTTGGGGCTTCCCAGATGGCGCTAGACATGAAAGACATGGGTTTGATCCCTGAGTGGGGAAGATCCTCTGCAGGAGGAAACGACAACCAACTCCAGTATTCTTTCCTGGATAACTGCATGGAGAGAGGAGCCTGGCAGGCTACTGTCCATGGGGTTGCAGAGTCAGGACCTGATTGAGCAACTTAGCATGCAATTTGGATGTTAGTAATTTTTTTTGGCTTAATTTGACTATTAATGAATTAATTGTGTTGATTTCCTTTAAAGTAACAGCTTTGTTCCATTAATTTTACTTATTGTTTAATATTTGCTATTCTTTTATTTACCTTCTGAGTTTCATTATCCCTTTTCTTCTACTTGCTTTGGGTGTAGCTAACTCCTCTTTTCCTGGTGTTAATATGGAAGTTGAATCCATTGCTTTAAGACCTTTCTTCTACAATATAAACTTTTCCTGTAAATATTGCTTAAGTGGTAATTAACAGATTTTATATGTTCTGGTTACATTTTCATTCATTCAAAATGTATCTTAATTCCTATTTTGATTTCTTCTTTAAACCACAGTTTATCTAAAAATGTGCTGTTTAATTTGCAAATATTTGAAATTTCCAAAAAGTTTTCTTTTATTACCTTATGATATAATTGCATTGTGCTCAGGGAACATATTTTGTATGACTTGAATTCTTGCATCTTTTTAGTTTATATAACACTTCTTTTATGATTTTTTCCCATATTTTACAGAATATAACCTACCTCAGTAAATGTTTTCAGAAATGAATGTATATTTCACTACTATTCAGTGACAGAGTCTATGCATATCAATCAGGTCAAGTTGGTTGACATCTACTTTTTTCCTTGCATATTTGCTGCCTCTTTGTTTTATTATTGAGAGAGAGATGTTGAAATCTCCAACAATAAATGCGTTTTTACCTGTTTCTCCTTGCAATTATATCAATTTCACTACATGTATTAAACATCTTTTCAGTTCAGTTCAGTTGCTCAGTCGTGTCCGACTCTTTGCAACCCCATGAACCGCAGCACGCCAGGCCTCCCTGTCTATCACCAACTCCTGGAGTTTACCCAAACCCATGTCCATTGAGTCGGTGATGCCATCCTACCATTCTCATCCTCTGTCATCCCTTTCTCCTCCTGCCTTCAATCTTTCCCAGCATCAGGGACTTTTCCAATGAGTCAGCTCATCCCATCAGGTGGCCAAAGGATTGGAGTTTCAGCTTCAGCATCAGTCCTTACAATGAACACCCAGGACTGATCTCCTTTAGGATGGACTGGTTGGATCTTCTTGCAGTCCAAGGGACTCTCAAGAGTATTCTCCAACATCACAGTTCAAAAGCATCAATTCTTGGGCGCTCAGCTTTCTTTATAGTCCAACTCTCACATCCATACATGACTTCTGGAAAAACCATAGCCTAGATGGACCTTTGTTGGCAAAGTAATATCTCTGCTTTTTAATATGCTGTCTAGGTTGGTCATAAATTTCCTTCCAAGGAGTAAGCGTCTTTTAATTTCATGGTTGCAATCACCATGTGCAGTGATTTTGGAGTCCAGAAAATTAAAGTCAGCCACTGTTTCCACTGTTTCCCTATCTATTTGCCATGAAGTGACAGGACCAGATGCCATGATCTTAGTTTTCTGAATGTTGAGCTTTAAGCCAACTTTTTCACTCTCCTCTTTCACTTTCATCAAGAGGCTCTTTAGTTCATCTTCACTTTCTCCCATATGGGTGGTGACATCTGCTTATCTTAGGTTACTGATGTTTCTCCCAGCAATCTTGATTCCAGCTTGTGCTTCAATCCAGCCTAGCATTTCTCATGATGTACTCTGCATATAAGTTAAATAAGCAGGGTGACAATATACAGCCTTGACATACTCCTTTTCCTATATGGAACCAGTCTGTTGTTCCATGTCCAGTTCTAACTGTTGCTTCCTGACCTGCACATAGATTTCTCAAGAGGAAGGTCAGGTGGTCTGGTATTCCCATCTCTTTCAGAATTTTCCACAGTTTATTGTGATCCACACAGTCAAGCATAGTCAATAAAGCAGAAATAGATGTTTTTCTGGAACTCTCTTGCTTTTTTGATGATCCAGTGGATGTTGGCAATTTGATCTCTGGTTCCTCTGCTTTTTCTAAGAAAACCAGTTTGAACATCTGGAAGTTCACAGTTCACATATTGCTGAAGCCTGGCTTGGAGAATTTTGAGCATTACTTTACTAGCGTGTGAGATGAATGCAATTGTGCAGTAGTTTGAGCATTCTTTAGCATTGCCTTTCTTTGGGATTGGAATGAAAACTGACCTTTTCCAGTCCTGTGGCCACTGCTGAGTTTTCTAAATTTGCTGGCATATTGAGTGCAGCACTTTCACCGCATCATCTTTCAGGATTTGAAATAGCTCTAATATTTTTGTGCATAAACATTAGGATTGTAGGTCTTTTTGATAAATTTCCCTCTTAATCATTAAGAAGTTATCTTTTGTTTCTGATAATCATCTTTGATCTGAAATTTAACTTGTCATATTAATATAGTCACTGCAACTTTCTTTTCATTAGTGTTAGCATTGTACTTCCATTTGTTTTCTTTTAACTAATTTTGTGTTTCTATTTAAAATGTGTTCATCTTAGGTAGCATATAGTTGGATGTTGCAATTTCATCCTTCTTGATAATCTCTGACTTTTACATGGGGCGTTTAAATCATTTATGCTTAATGTGATTATTAATATGGTTAGATTTACATATACCACCTATTTTGTTTCTAATCATTCTACTTTTGTTTTCTTTTTCCTCTCTCTGCCTTATTTTCCTCAACTGAGTATTTTTTTATTTTTTATCTCAATGTTGTTTAGATATAATTGACTTATAAAATTGTAAGATATTTAAAGTATACATCATGGTGATTAGATATACATACACCTTGTAAAAGGATCCCCTCTGTTTAGTTAATTAACACATCCATCACCTCACAACATATTTAGTTTTTGGGAGCAGCAGGGTGTGAGGACATCTAGTCTACTCTCAGAATATTTCAGTTATACAGTACAGTGTTACCAACTGTAATTATCATGTTTTATTTTAGATTTTCGGGCCTTATTTATCTTGTCAATGGAAACTTGTAACCTTTTACCAACATCTCCTAATTTTTATCTCCCTTGTTTACTTATTGCTGTATATGTGTTTCATTCTGTTGTGGTTGCTTTAGGGTTTATAGTATAGATCTGTAACTTGTGATAGTCTACTTTCAAGCATTATTATATCACACATAAGACTTTGAAACACTACTTTCATTTCAACCCTTTGGGACTTTGTGCTGTTGTTATGATTCTTTTTCTACATATGTTATGAACCAAAAACAACATTGTTAATGCTTTCCTTAAACAATCATGTATCTTTGAAATATATTAAGTACTAACAAAAAGGGTATGTAATTACTAATTTTCAGCGCTCTTCATATTTTTGCATATATTCATATTTTCATCTGGTATCATGTTCCTCCTGCCTAAAGAAATTCTTTTAACATTTTGTGTACTGATGATGAACTTTTTCAGCTCTCAATCCCTGAAAATGTCTGATAATCATATATGAAAATTTTATTATATTCAATCATCTTTAAATTTGAGCTTTTAGAAAATTCAGAACATCATATGGGCTGATAGCACTTCTGCAGAGATGCTGGAGTATTTAAAAAAAAAAAAAAAAGACTTCCAATCTGAAAGCATGCCAATCTTAATGATGAAACTCTTGCTTTTTACCAAAGTGAAATTCTAATAAGACCATGACACAAGAATTTGGGATCAGAATTTCTGGGAAACAATTCTTTACAGCTTTGTTGCTTATTTTTCAGAGTTTAATTTCATCATGCTAACTCCAGGAAAGAGAATATATCCGCTAATATGCCATACAAGTTTCATAGAATTCATATTTCTTAGGACTAAACAGCTCTGTGTTTTCAGTCATGGAATACATAAAAAATAAACTAAACAATCTGACTAGCAGAAAGCACATAGAAAAAGAATAAGTAAATATTCCCCAAATCTCAAAGCAATTGTGTAACTTCTTTTAAAGAAGGAAGATCTTGAAGGAATGAAAGCATCAGTCTGTTCAATCACTCTGTCCTGTCTGACTCTTTGCGACCCCATGGAATGCAGCACGCCAGGCTTCCCTGTCCATCACCAAATCCTAGAGCATACTCAAACTCATGTCCTTTGAGTCGGTGATGCCATCCAACCGTCTCATCCCCTGTCATCACCTTCTTCTCCTGCCTTCAATCTTTCCCAGCATCAGAGTCTTTTCCAATGAGTCAGTTCTTCACAGCCAAAGGATTGGAGCTTCAGCTTCAGCTTCAGCATCAGTCTTTCCAATTCAGGACTGAACTCCTTTAGGATGGACTGGTTGGATCTCCTTGCAGTCCAAGGGACTCTCAAGAGAATTCTCCAACACCACAGTTGGAAAGCATCAATTCTTCAGCACTCAGCTTTCTTTATGGTCTAACTCTCACATCCATACATGACTACTGTAAAAACCATAGCCTTGACTATATGGACTTTGGGTGGCAAAGTAACATCTCTGTTTTTTAATATGCTGTCTAGGTTGGTCATACCTTTTCTTCCAAGGAGCAAGCATCTTTTAATTTCAAGGCTGCAGTCTTCATCTGCAGTGATTTTGGAGCCCAAGAAAATAAAGTCTCTCACTGTTTCCATTGTTTCCCCATCTATCCGCCATGAAGTGATGGGACTGGATGCCATGATCTTTGTTTTTTGAATGTTGAGTTTTAAGCCAACTTTTTCACTCTTCTCTTTCACTTTCATCAAGAGGCTCTTTAGTTCTTCTTCACTTTCTGCCATAAGGGTTGTGTCATCTGCATATCTGAGGTTATTGATATTTCTCCCCCACAATCTTGATTCCAGCTTGTGCTTCATCCAGCCCAGCGTTTCTCATGATGTACTCCGCATATAAGTTAAATAAGCAGGGTGACAATATACAGCCTTGATGTACTCCTTGTCCTATTTGGAACCAGTCTATTGTTCCATGTCCAGTTCTAACTGTTTCTTCCTGACATGCATACAGACTTCTCAAGAGGCAGGTCAGGTGATCTGGTATTCCCATCTCTTTCAGAACTTTCCACAGTTTATTGTGATCCATGCAGTCAAAGGCTTTGGTATAGTCAATAAAGCAGAAATAGATGTTTTTTTCTGGAACTCTCTTGCTTTTTTGATGATCTAGCAGATGTTGGCAACTTGATCTCTGGTTCCTGTGCCTTTTTAAAAACCAGCTTGAACACCTGGAAGTTCACATATTGCTGAAGCCTGGCTTGGAGAATTTTGAGCATTACTTTACTAGTGTGTGAGATGAGTGCAATTGTGCAGTAGTTTGATCATTCTTTGGCATTGCCTTTCTTAGGGATTGGAATGAAAACCGACCTTTTCCAGACCTGTGGCCACTGCTGAGTTTTCCAAATTTGCTGACATTGAGTGCAGCACTTTAACAACATCATCTTTAGGATTTGATATAGCTCAACTGGAATTCCATCACTTCCACTAACTTTGTTTGTAGTGATGCTTCCTAAGGCCCACTTTACTTCACATTCAAGTGAAGCCCACTTCAGGATGTCTGGGTCTAGTGTGTGATCACACCGTCATGATTATCTGGGTCATGAAGATCTTTTTTTGTACAGTTCTTCTGTGTATTCTTGCCACTGCTTCCTAATATCTTCTGTTTCTGTTAGGTCCATACCATTTCTGTCCTTTATTGAGCCCATCTTTGCATGAAATGTTCCCTTGGTATATCTAATTTTCTTGAGGAGATCTTTCCCATTCTATTGCTTCTTCTAATTTTCTTGAGGAGTCTTTCCCATTCTATTGCTTTCCTCTATTTCTTTGCATTGTTCACTGAGGAAGGATTTCTTTTCTCTCCTTGCTATTCTTTGGAACTCTGCATTCAATGCATTCAATATATCTCTCCTTTTCTCCTTTGCATTTTGCTTCTTTTCTTTTCACAGCTACTTGTAAGGCCTCCTCAGACAGTCATTTTATCTTTTTGCATTTCTTTTTCTTGGGGATAGTCTTGATCCCTGTCTTTGGTACAATGTCATGGACCTCCATCCCTAGTTCATCAGGCAGTCTGTCTATCAGATCTAGTCCCTTAAATTATTTCTCACTTCCGCTGTATAGTCATAAGGGATTTGATTTAGGTCATACCTGAATGGTCTAGTGGTTTTCCCCACTTTCTTCATTTTAAGTCTGAATTTGGCAATAAGGAGTTCATGATCTGAGCCACAGTTACCTGACAAATATTTATTGAGTGTTTAATATACCAAGTATATACTGAGCGCTAGAGAGTCAGCAGTGGAAAGACTTGACAAGTTCTTTGTTGTCACAAAGTGTTCATTGAGGTTTGGGATGACAGTATGTAAATAAATCAATAGGAAACATCAGGTAGTTTCATGACTGCTCTGAGGAAATTAAAATACCTTGATGTTGTTCTTGTTTATTTGCTAAGCCCTGTCCAACTCTACAACCCAATGGACTGCAGCAACCAGATTACTTTGTCCTCCACTATCTCCTGGAGTTTGCTCAAATTCACGTTCATTGAGTAAGTGATACTATCTAACCATCTCATCCTCTACTTCCCCTTTCCCCCTTTGCCCTCAGTCTTTCCCAGCAACGGGGTTTTTCCTAATGAGTCGGTTCTTCATATCAGGTGGCCAAAGTGTTAGAGCTTCAGCTTCAGCATCACTCCTTCCAATGAATATCCAGGGATGATTTCCTTTAGGATTGGCTGGTTTGATCTCCTTGCAGTCCATAGGACTCTCAATAGTCTTTTCCAGTGCCACAGTTTGAAAGCATGCATTTTTCATATGGTCCAACACTCACATGCATACATGACTACAGGAAAAACCATGCTTGGACTCCATGGACTTTTGTTGGCAAAGTGATGTCTCTGTTTTTCTTTATGCTCTCTTTGTTTGTCATAGCTTTCCTTCCAAGGAGCAAGCATCTTTTAATATCATGGCTACTGTCACCGTCTACATTGATTTTGGAGCCCAAGAAAATAAAATCTGTTACTGCTTCCACTTTTTCCCCTTCTATTTGCCATGAAGTGATGGTACCGAATGTCATGATTTTCCTTTTTTGAATGTTAAGTTTCAAGCCAGCCTTTTACTCTTCTCTTTCACACTCATCAAGAGGCTTTTTAGTTCCTCTTCACTTTTAGCCATTAGACTGGTATTATCTGCATATCTGAGGTTGTTGAAATTTCTCCTGGCAATCTTAATTCCAGTTTGTGATTCATCCAGCACGGCATTTCTCATGATGTACTTGTGTATAAGTTAAATAAGCATACTGACAACATACATCCTTGTTGTACTCCTTTCCCAATTTTGAACCAGTCCTCTTTTCCATGTCTGGTTCTAACTGTTGTTTCTTGACCCACATCCAGATTTCTCAAGAGACAGGTAGGGTGGTTTTGTACTTTCATCTCTTTAAGAATTTTCCACAGTTTGTTGTGATACACACAGTCAAGGACTTCAGTGTAATCAATGAAGCAGAAGTGGATGTTTTCCTGCAATTCTCTTGCTTTCTCCACAATCAAGCAAATGTTGGCAATTTGATCTCTGGTTCCTCTGCCTTTTCTAACCCTATCTTGTGCATCTGGAAGTGTTCATTTCATGTACTGCTGAAGCCTAAGTTGAAGGATTTTGAGTATAACCTTGCTAGCATGTGAAATGAGCACAAATCTACAGTAATTTGAACATTCTTTGTCATTTGCCTTCTTTGTGATTGTAAAGAAAATTGACCTTTTCCAGTATTTTGGCCACTGCTAGTTTTCCAAATTTGCTAACATACTGAGTGCACCACTTTAACAGCATCATCTTTTAGAATCTGAAATAACTCAGCTGGAATTCTATCACCTCCACTAGTTTTGTTTGTAACAATGTTTCCTAAAGCCCTCTTGACCTCACACTCTAAGATGTCTGGCTCTAGGTGAGTGATCACACCATCATGGTTATCTGGGTCATTAAGACCTTTCTTGTACAGTTCTTCTGTATATTCTTACCACTACTTTTTAATCTTTTCTACTTCTGTTAGGTACTTACTATTTCTTTTCTTTATTATGTCTGTCCTTGGATGAAATGTTCCCTTGATACACTTAATTTTCTTGAAGAGATCTCTCATCTTTCCCATTCTATTGTTTTCCTCTATCTCTTAGCATTGTTCGTTTAGGAAAGCCTTCTTACCTCTCATTGTTATTCTCTGGACCTCTGCATTCAGTTAAGTATTCCACCCACCCCCCCCCTTTTTTTTCTCCCTTGCCTTTTGCTTCTTGCTTCTCATCTTTTCTCAGCTATCTGTAAACCGTCCAGACAACCACTTTGCCTTCTTGCATTTCTTTTTCTTTGGGATGGTTTTGGTCACCAAATGCTATACAGTATTACAAGCCTCTGTCCATAGTTCTTCAGGTCTACTAGACCTAATCCCTTGAATCTATTCATTACCTCAACTGCATAATCTTAAGGAAATTTATTTAGGTTGTACCTAAACAGCCCAGTGGTTTCCCCTACTTTTTTCAATTTTAAGCCTGAATTTTGCAATAAGGAGCTAATGATCTGAGCCATTGTCAGCTCCTGGTCTTGTTTTTGCTGACCCTATAGAGCTTCTTCATCTTTGGCTGCAAAGAATATAATCAATTTGCTTTTGGTATTGACCATCTGGTAATGTCTATGTGTAGATTCATCTCTTGGATGGTTGTAAAAGGGTGTTTGATATGACCAGCATGTTCTCTTAGCAAAACTGTTAGCCTTTGTACTCCAAGGCCAAACTTGCCTGTTACTCCAGGCATCTCTTGATTTCTCACTTTGTATTCTAGTCTCCTATGATGAAAATGATGTTTGGGGTTTTGTTTTTGTTTTTTAATGTTAGTTTTAGAATATCTTGTAGGTCTTGGTAGAACAGGTCAACTTCAACTTCTTTGGCATCAGTAGTTGGGGCACAGTCTTGGATTACTGTGATGTTGCATGGTTTGCCTTGGAAACAAACCAAGATCATTTGGCTGTTTTTAAGATGCACCCAAGTACTGCATTTTGGATTTTCTTATTGACTATGAGGGCTACTCCAATTCTTCTAAGGGATTTTTCCCCACGTCAGTAGATATAATGGTCATATGCATTAAATTCTACCATTTTTATCCAATTTAGTCCACTGCTTCCAAAGATGTCAATGTTCGCTCTTGCCATCTCTTTCTTGACCACATCTAATTTACCTTGATTCATGGACCTAATATTCTGGGTTCTTATGCAATATTGTTCTTTACAACATGGAACTTTCACCACCAGACATATCCACAACTGAATATCATTTCTGCTCTGGCCCAACTGCTTCATTCTTTCTGGAGCTATTATTAATTGCCCTCTGCTCTTCCTGAGTAACATATTGGACACCTCCTGACCTGGGGGGTTTATCTTCTGGTGTTATATATTTTTATCTTATTATACTGTCCATGAGTTTCTCCAGGCAAGAGTACTGGAGTGGGTTGCCATTTCCTCCTCCAGTGGATCACATTTTGTCAGAACTCTTCACTTTGACCTGTGTGTCTTTTGTGGCCCTACAAGGCATGGCTCTTAGCTTCACTGAGTTATACAAACCCCTTCACCATATCAATGCTATGATCTATGAAGGGAAAAATACCTTGTTGTGTGAAAAGTAATAGGGGCTATGCTGATGGTAAGGTGAGGCCTGTTTTAAGAGGTGAGATGTAAGCTGAGACGTAAATGGCAAGAATTAGGCTTTATGTAAAAGTAAGTAATAATAACTACAACAATGGTGATAGCTATCATTGATCAAGCTCTTTATGTGTGTCCTTTACTGTTCCAAGTGGTATGCAGAGCAACCTATATAAAATCACCTACTAAGCTATAGCAAAAAGTGGGCAACAGAGCCAGGATACGAACCAGTACCTTCCAGTCACAGAACCCATGCCTTTATCCACTGTACTTTTTAGCCTCCTAAGGTCAGTGGGAAGAGAGTACCAGTGCAGAGGCCCCAAAGCAAGAATGTTCTTAGTGTGATTGAGAAAAACCAAGGCTAGGTTAGCCAAATTAACAAGCAAGTTGGCAGAATGGAGAGCCTTCAGAAAAGAAGGCATGGATCTGTCTATCATAAAGGGTCTTGTCAGCCAAGATAAGGCACCTGACTCTTATTGTGAGGTTAAAGACATGAGGTGAGGTGGATTGAACAGAGTAGGAAAATTGGCTGTAGAATTTATTTTTATGGATATTTTAGTGAAAAGTGAAATGTGTTGAAAACCTGTGGGATGACTTAGTGATTTTTTAATGTAATATGAAGAGATTCAGTTCGGTCAGTCAGTCGTGTCTGACTCTTTGCAACCCTGTGGACTGCAGCATGCCAGGCTTCCCTGTCCATCACCAACTCCCAGAGCTTGCTCAAACGCATGTTCATCTAGTTGGTGATGCTATCCAACCATCTCATCCTCAGTTGTCCCCTTCTCCTCCTGCCTTCAGTCTTGTCCAGAATCAGGGTCTTTTCCAATGAGTCAGTTCTTCACATCAGGTGACCAAAGGATCAGAGTTTCAGCTACAGCATCAGTCCTTCCAATGAATATTCAGGACTGATCTCCTTTAGGATGGACTGGTTTGATCTCCTTGCAATCCAAGGGACTCTCAAGAGTCTTCTCCAATACCACAGTTCAAAAGCATCAGCGCTCAGCTTTCTTTGAGGTCCAACTCTCACATCCATACATGACTACTGGGAAAATCATAGCTTTGACTAGATGGATTACCCACCTAACATTGTAAACCCTGGAGATCTAAGAGAAAAGCAGACCTTCACAGAGATATGGGATGCAGAATCTCCTCCTCTTTTTGGATAAATGAGTATAAATGCCATTAACAACGTGATTTGATTGAATATCATGACAAGACATATGCTTGCCGTTTTAGTTCCTAGAACTATTTTAGAATTCTCATCCTATTTCCATGAGTGCCATTTATGTTTGTCTCTAGAGAAAGCTGTGAAAGTAAAGAAGTACCTTCCCTTTTGCTTGACAAATCTTTTTGCCTTCTTTTTTTTTTGTCCATCTTGATCTTTGAAGTGATTAGGATCCCCTAATAAGTGGCACAGAGACTTCTTTAGTATTTACACTGTCCCAGACTTATTTCTTTTTTTCTTTTTTTACAGTCACATCTTTTCTAATCTTTAACCCATGAGGTCACTTTACCCAAGATTTTTCTCTTAGTTAATATTGTGCTAATTCATATGTGTGTGCAAATTAGTGATATCCATATGTTTTTGACTTGCATTTTATTTTTTTTTGACTTGCATTTTAAAATGCATTTTCTGATTACAATGTGTTTAAGAAGAAAATGTAATAAGATTTCTCAGGTTTCTTGTACAAAATACATTGAGGCAAACAAACAACTCTCCAACAATGTCATATATTTTTATTCTACCACAAAATTGTTTTTGAAATCTTGTTTGGAACCTACGGTATAACTGAGTTGTCTTTTGTTTTCATTCTACTAAACTTATTATTTGTAGTTAATTAATTAATGACATTTATTATGCCTTTTAAGAAGATGATAATATAAAACATACACTTATAACTCCTAGATCTCACAAGAGTGAGTGTTGGGTCCAGAATGATATCAGGAAAATTACAGGTATTTTTCAGCTGTGGGGAACTACCAGAGAATCTCAATCATATTGTTTTCTAATAGATCATTGAAATAGAATAATAAATTTCTGCAAAGCCTGGAGAGAATGGGAGAAAAATCCTGGAGGTTTTTCTCTGATATTCTGTAGTGTGGAGGCAAATTGCAAAGGTACAACTTCCATCTCTTAGAACAGTCTTACTTTAAAAATCATGATTTAGAAGGAGTACAAGATAGGAATCTGGACTGTGGGGTTCTAATTGTAAGATTTTAGGCAAATAATTTATTCTCTTCAATTTCAACTTTTACTTATCTGAAAAATGAGGAGTATTACTTATAAATGTTTACCAAAGGTCACTTTAATTGAGGTATTTGAAATAATCTCAAAGATCACTTTGAGATCAAAACATTTCTGCTCAAAAAACCAATAGGAGGATCCTGGTGTGACTAAAACCTAGAATACTTAACCTCTTGTATCATCCTGCCTGGCTGAAAATAGGTTGAAATGAATTTGATCTTTGTTTGGCCTCATAAAACCCTATTTCATTGAGAATACTTTAAAATTAATACTCTAGATCCCCTTGGATACTTCAGAGCTGAAGTTAATTTGAGAGAAAGGAATGGTGTTAGAAATTTCCTGAACTCCATGCTGACCTTTAAGGCCTGGTGGGCGTTAGGAGGGAAACATCCAGATTTCTCTGTATTAACATACGATCTGTGTACTGTGGTTTTTTGACAATAAGCTAATTGTACATTCAGCTGAACACCTTCAGAGGCAGTTGCCTCTGAGGCTTCAGTCAGTGGAAGCTGAAGGTAGCTGATGCAATCACTGATATGGAAAGGTAATAATAATAAGAGTAAAACCAACAAGAGAGGAGTCCCCTTATTAAATTGGTTGATGGCACACTTCTTCTTGGCTATTAAAACCAAAAGGAATAATTAATTGATGCTTACAATTTCATTAATGTTAACCGTTTGTTGTTTTTTTTTTTTTCCTCAGGACCAGGGCAGATATGCTAATGGATAATTGCTTTTACAGGGTCTGTAAAATGTTGGATAATTCTATGAAATTCTCACAATTGAGTTTCCCCAACCCCATGAGGTGGCAAAGACTTCTACTGCCACAAGATATATATTAGTTCTTCCAAATGACACCTCTTCTTAATTGATGCCTTCTAGGCCCTAGAAAAGAGCAGTCTAAGCATTTAGCAGACATTACACTGAGAAGTTTATACTTTAGTTATAATACCTGGGTCAGTTGTACAGAGTATGTAGGTCAAAGGTACACCTTGGAAACACTTAAATTGCAAGCTAAAGCGCTACCAAAGCTTTTTTGTTTCTTTCTTTTGAAGTTAACTCTAAAATCATATAATTTAATATATTACAAGAATCTTATAACAGTTTTTAAAAATAGTTCATTAGAATATGATTTACTCAGTGCCTGTGGTGCAATTTATAAGCAGAGAAAAGCCTAGTCTACCCTACGGATTCATGAGAATACAAATGATCATACTAACCACAACATAGTGAGGCTATATAAAATGGTTGGCATAATCTCATAAGAATAAGTAGGAAGTTGAGATGCCACAATAACTGTGATCATATACACCCTATTCACCTTATTAAAAACTGAGTTGTTTCATTCAATACAGCAGTGCTCAGTTAATATGATAAATAAAAATAATTTTTCAACGATATTTCTTAAAAACTTAAAGTCCTAGGTCTAGTTTCCTAATATTCTAAATTGGGGTCTCTGGGTTGTAACTCAGGAACATTTTTTTCTTAAGTTCACTTTGGTAATTATAATGCAGTTGGTCTAGTAATACACACTCAACAAATACTACATTAAGATGCTAGTAATAAAAATAGCCACTATGATTTGAAGCCTAATATATGCTAGTCACTGTTTAAGGGCTCCATATGTTATAATTAATACAGCCCACATGCAAGGTGTTATTCTCTCCATTTTTATAGACAAGAAAACTAATAGTTTGTGTGACTTTCCACCATCTCCATAATTTAGTAAAGAACTAGCCTTCATAATATCAGTGTCCATTTTCTATTTCCAGTTAAGTCAGTTAGGAGAAAAGTGGCTTTTATCGTATTTACTATAATATCCCAATGCATTATTAATATGCCACTTGACAGATCTTTATCAAAGTATCTTTTTGAACTACTTTTGAGTCCATGTCTCATTGCATCTCACAAGTCTTGACTCCTGAAATTACCTTAGCAAAAGCTTGCATCTTTTCTAAACAAAAGAATAACTCTTAGATTGACTCCCAACAATTTAAAGTAAAATCAGGAGGGGAGAGTAATATTTATTTACTCTTAATTACCTCTCTAATTATAATTCTTTTTGAATAGTCATTTCTCAAATATTTTACAAAAACTCAAACTGGTATTTAGTTTTGTTAAACTAAAACTGGTTTCATTTTTACTAACTTCTTCAATTCAATTAGCAAATAGGCCTCAGAGAACCGAAAAATTAAAACAAAATCATCATGGGAAAAATGGTGAAACAATGGTTGAGCAACTACTATCAAAGCCTAATTTATTAAATGTTGACCATAGCAAGAAGTAGAAATGTAACATTTTCCTATCAAATGGAGTATTTCATCTATTGAATTTTGAGCAAAACGAGGAAGTAGAGTCAGCACCTGCTTCTCTGGAGCAATTTGAATGGGTGACTCCATTTAAACTGTACCGGAGGGAGAATCACAGAGTTGTGGGTTTCTCCATGCCCGTGTGATCTTACATGGTTCATCCACCACCTTGGCACTGAGTCAAACTGTGCTGTGAAACTGGAAAGCTATAAACAGTCTTAAAAGATGAAGCAGATAAGTAGATGAACTTGAATTATAAGTTCTATGCAGACTAGCTGACTACTAAGTTCCTGCAAACCAAAATTCTATAATTACAAGTAGAATCTACTCTGAATAATATATAATCACAGATAACTAACTGAAAAGTTATGAGGTCACCTGCCATTTTTCAAAATGAATTGTTTGTTCAATTGGTCTAGATTAGAATAATCAAGACAGTTATCAGCTTTCAGCAAGGTGTCATTTTAAGACTGCATGTTTTAGAGAAAATGAATGTGTTGTTTCTTTTTTTAAATGAGTGTTAAATGAATATGATTTTTGCAGGTCAAATACACAGATGAGTTAAATACAAGTTAGTGTCAATTTAATTGTGTTTAAAAGAGTTATGAAAGGGAGGGCTTTTAAAAGGTACCAATATAATAAATAGAAGTACAAATAATTGGTTTAGAGATAACTAGACAGGATATTTTGAAAATATCAGAGTTATTTAGCATATTACACTATTTTTGCCGTTTTATTAAGGAATGAGTGACTCGATTTTCTGGTTCATAGGTTTTTCACTTGTAATTCATTTTTTGACCTATTTATTCATTAAATATTTAGTGGATGTTTATTATATGAACTGTACTAGGCATTAGAACACTTAATAAAATGTTCACTTACAGTACAAAGGGCTGACAAAGGTCTATTTTAGGGCTAAGCACACGATGCCGGGAGATTATATACAGGGGCAGCACCTAACCCAACCTCGTGATACCAATAATGGCTTCCTGAAAAAGTTGTGTTGGTTGTGAGTTTGTAAGAGGGAACAGGAGTTAAGAGAA
Source organism: Odocoileus virginianus (assembly GCF_023699985.2). Taxonomy (NCBI): domain Eukaryota; kingdom Metazoa; phylum Chordata; class Mammalia; order Artiodactyla; family Cervidae; genus Odocoileus; species Odocoileus virginianus. Next base: position 32,038,432 of record NC_069675.1, on the reverse strand, counting down.
AGGAAAGAGAGGGAAGGAGGTGTTGTAAGCCAATAACAGTGTTCAGGAAGCCCTGAGAGGAAAAGAGGCTTGTGCTGTTTGGGAATCTGAAAGTAATTAGTTACAGGGTGAGAATGTTCAGTGAAGAGGTGGGCAAGGATGAGATTGGTGAAGTAGACAGGGGCCAGAGGATTAAGGGCTTGTGGATCAAGCAGGAGACTAGGCATCTTCAACTACAAGTAACGCAGAGGGCTCGACCTACAAAATTCAGAAGTGATGTGGTACCCTGCACAAGGGAGTAAAGGTTTAATTAAAGCTTTCTAATGCTAATGAGAGTTCTCAATTAGCAATACTAAGCAAGATTCACAAGGACTTCAAAGGAAGCAAACCACCTCCGTGTAAGAGGCAGGTTTTGCTCGGTTTTTTCTGTTTCCTTTCTTTTTGCCCTAAGGAAACCTAAACTCCCTGATTCTGCCATCCCTTAAGTGATTAAAAAAAAAAAATCACTTCATAAATAATTTAGGAGAATGGACTGGAAAAATTCTAACATCTATTGTTTAGTGACATGTTCATTTACTTTATTCCCTTTACTAAAAGAAATGTTTAATAAAGAAGATTACAGTACTAAATATAGACATTGAACCTAGAAATATGCATAAACCTAGTAATAAGCTGTGTTAGGAATATGGATAACAGTAATAATGAAGGGGTTCCTTAATTTAACATGCAGCTAATCTTGAGTGTGAGCTAGTCAGTCATTTCCCACTGATGGAAACAGGCTGAGCCAGAATGAGCAAGATTTCCTGTACTTTAACATGATGCACATCACTACACCTTCTAATGAAATGGCGTTGCTGTAATTTTGTTTTAATCCTTTTTTTCGGCAAGGTACCATTAAATTATTTTTTAAATGACTGTAGCTTTATGTAAAGCCATGTTTTTATAAGCATTGATGACTTTTCCTAGGCAATAAAATATAAGTGAACTGGGGTTTATAATTTCTTCTTAAATTTTTACATAATGCTATTGGTTAATGTTTATTTTTCTTTCTGGATATATTTATTCCCACTAAATCATCACTAACATCTGTTCCCTGTAGTACGTGACTATGGCCATAGGCCTCTAGAATTTAAAGAGAAAAATATATGTGTTGAAAGATATATAAATATTTTAAACAGGGATACCCATTATTTTATTTCCCTCTTTGCGCTAACATCTTACTTCTGAAACATAAAAAAATAATAATTATACTCTCTTTTATTTTTGATCTTTGATCTATCAATTTTTGATCTATCAACCTCTCAGGAATGCCCTAGATACCAATCAAATATTTGTGTTTGCAAACTAAATTCAGGCAAAGTAATCACTCATTTTTCTAAGTGGTAGAGTCACCTATCCTAATTAAGTCTTGTGGTGCACAGTTTTTCTTTTCAGCTCTTATGGCTACGTAAACGGAGCAAAACTCCATTCTGCAGTATTTTTTTTCATTCATATTTTACTTTGCTATATTTATTTCATAGTCATAGGGTCACTTAGCTTCCCCATAAGCTATATAGGAGAGTGGCTATTACTAATGACTATGAAGATATAGTTCTGGTTATCAGTGAATTTATAATACAATGCCAGCTGATCAAAATTATCCACAAGTTAAGTTTGATATATATATATGTGAGGGACTGTTTAATGTTTATAACCCTGAGCAGGAAAAACATGTCCCCTGAGACTGTGCTTTGACCCTTGACCATTTGGGTCTGCAGATCAGCATCTCATCAGGAATTCAAACAGGGTGCCTCGCACTTGTTTTCCTTCTCCCTCCCTTACTAGTTAACACAGACTCATCCTTCAGATATTAGCTTAAATGTCCCTCCTTAGGATAGTTTTTCCTGCCCTCTTTGATGAGATGACTCCCTCTATTTTAAACTTTCCTGGGCCAAATATTTTCTTTAAAACAATTACCACCTTTAGTAAGCATGTATTTATAATTTTTCGTTGGTAAGAATGTTTTTCATTGCATGTGACAGAAATATAACTAAAATGAGATTACATGGCATGAATATTGCATAATATCTGGGCATTTTCCAGAATCTAAAGAGACCATATAGAAACCAGATGACCTCCAGGGACTTTGGGTTCAGTAAGCAAGGATAAAACTAGTAGGATTTCATTACTTTTATTTATATTCAGTTTATGTATGTTCATGCTTTACTTTATCTTTTCCTACTTCAAATGAACCTTCATCTGGTGGGTGTCATGGCAGCCAAAAGTTTCTGAGCTCTTCTTCATTGTTTATAGTTGGAAAAATCCAGAAGTAGGATACTTTTGAGCCAGTTTGAGTCACATGCCCAACTCTGTACCAGTCTCTGTGGTTAGAGAAATATGGAATAATGTGATGGGTCCAGTCAGAGAGACATGACCTCTCCTCCAAGGGATGATGCCTATTATCAGAAAGAAAGTAGGTATGTGTGACAAGGTCTCATTCTAGAAGGACACTGGACAGACAAAACAACGGTGACCTCTGTGTCACCATTTGTTTAATATCTATATTTTATGATAGGCAATGAATGTGTCTCTTTTCCTCACCACTTTTATTCTATTGCCTATCATAGCACCTGAAGCATCAAAGATACTTGCTATTTAATTCTTGGATAAGTAGATGCACACAAGAAAAATTGTTCTGCCTAGTTAAGAGAAGAGAAGTTAAATAATGAGGCAATGGATCTTGTCAGATGAGAATTTTGTAGTATAGTGAAAGGTGTAGATATAATTCTAGCATGATATTTGTGGACATGCACATTTTTGGGTTTACTTGCTTGAAAGTTTTAAGACTTACTTCAAGCAATCAGACAATGAGACTTACATGAGGAGAGAAGCATTAGGTGAACAGATGTTATATTTCCAATGAGCTTGTCCTGCTGAGATCAAATGAGTTACAAAGCTCTGCTTTAAACCCTGCAAGCGTAACTGAGGCAATATTAGATAATTCTAACACTCAAAATTCCTCATCTCAATGGGAATGGCAACTTCATATTCCCCATGTAGAGCAGCCATAGGCACTGCCCCATGCAGAAAATGACTCTCTCTTTATGTTTGCACCTGAATATGGACAACATTGACCCAGCCAGCATAAGCATGGGAAACAAGATCCTCCTGAGGATCCTTGGACTGACTGCCAGCAAGTCATTTCTCGCTGGATTGGTTTTAGTGCATTCCTGGGAGCCTAATGTTTTTGAGAGTTTTAATTCTCATATCTCCAAGTGAGGTTATTCTTGAATTTTAATCACTTTCTCAAATTCAACCCTCAGGTCATGGTTGAATTTAACAATAGTGTTCAAGGTGCAACTGGGTGAAAACAAAAACAAAAACAAAAAAAGGCGGGGGAGATGTGAGAAGAGATAGTCTACAAAATTAAGAGGAATGGCTTAACACTTTGCATGCCTAAGGAAAATAAAGAAAGAAATGGAGATGGAGGGAAAGAAGAGAGATGGGATTGAGAAACTAACTTTTACTGAGCACCTACTATGTGCCAGGATCTGCTAGATATTATACATGCATTTTACTTCTCCAGTCATTCCTTCTAAGCAGGTGAGGTACTTCCTATCTCCCAGCAGCAGATAAGAAAATGAAATCTCAGAAAGACTGAGTAATTTTCTCTAGCTTCTACTAGGTCCAAATTTCTCACTACTGCTCTTCTAAGGGAATGTGATAAAGAAAAAGTAGAAATAAAAGAGAAAGGAACCTGAAGAAAGACACTAAAGAGAGTTATGTAAATAGTTATGTTTCTAAATTAAATTCTTTTAATTTAGATTTACTAGTTGCAACATGAAGCACCCAAAAGTACATAATTATTTAGTGGGAATAATTTAATTCAAAAGAGACAATATATTAGAAAAGATCTGGTTAGTTGAAATAGTTATTACATAAAAAAGAATTTAGCTCACCATTTATCCTAGAGACATTTTTCTCCCTGGGAAAATCTGAATGATTGAGTCATTTAAATACAACAGAAAACTTTAAATTCATTCCCATTTGGTGCCTTAGCAGCTTCTATATCTCTTATGAAAAAGAATACGCATGTACCTCTTAAAGGGACTGCTAATCCCAAGTATGGCACAAAATTTCTTGCTTGAAACTAGTCCATTTTGCAAAATATAGTGATATCCCTGTTGATATAATTAGATGTTGTTATTCAGTGAGCCTAGTTTCTGCAGGTCCTGTTGAAATAAAGTAGTCTAGTATTAGGTATAATAACTATTGGACCAACATGAATGCATGCTCCTTCTTACCACCCACACCTAGATAAGTCCTTTTACTATTTTGAAAATTAATGTTATTATTCTCTTTATTCTAACTACTGATTCTCTAAGCCTTTTTATTTTATGATCTGTTTCAAGCATCTCATTCAAAACGAGATGCTTTTTGTCCTCTTTCCTTTCACCTCTGTCCATTCTTTAATACCTTAAAAATCAGTATTTTGAAGTTGCATGCTGGTTAAATGACAGACCCATACTTATGATAGACCAGTTTAGGAATTAGATCTGGAGTGTAGTTGGCCCAGACTCAGTGTTCAAACCTCATCACTTGCCAGAAAGCACCAGCTGCAGTCCTACATTTAGATGTAACCCTAAGTATGCCAAACATTATTATCTGCCTACCCAACATCTATTAATACTATCTCCATTCTTCCTTTACTAAGGTACTCCACTTTTGTTTTAAGAAGAAAATATACCTAATTCAAACCTTCCAAGTCCCAGCTTATCTTATAAATAGAGATGATAAAACAGGAACATAGTCTCAGTCCTTGATGTTTTTCTCAACAAGCTGCCCCAGTCCCAAAATGCATACATCTTGTAGGTGTAAATTAATTCTTTACTTGGTAAAGTTAGGGCTCTGTTGAATGTGACCTGATAAAATGTTAATTAATGCATCAGTTCCTCGTCTTAGGAGTCTTTTCCACTGGGACCTACATACTGTCCTCTCTGGAATAATTAAAGCAAAAGGATATCTAAAAGCCCACTTAAATAGGCGATAGCTGCAAATATATATGATTTATGTCCCCTCGTGAGTTGTGTTAAATGCACAACACACACCACTGTGCTCAGAACACCTGAGGCCAGGATTGCTCCCTGATTCTTTGAATATGAGACTTCACCTTGACCTTCTCAGGAATGTGATCTTTTGTTCTTTTCCAATACTTCCCATGGGTGGTAGCTACCATTCAGCCATCTGCATTGATATCTGACAATCATGTTTTTATTCCTAGTACATATAAGTATGCTGTGTAGAGAAAAGGAAAATTCACTGTGTTCTACTAAGGGTGGAAAGAAATGTAAATTAGTGAATGGGTTGTGTTTTTCTTTAGTTTCTGAAACAGCCCCTTTCTATGACCTTTGCTCTTACTGTTCTCTAAGCTCAATCAGGTTTATAGCACCATTGTGCCCTCTCAATGTACTCCCTTATCATGATTTTCTCAGGGAAAAGATGTGATATTGGTTACTTGCCCCTGAATAGGAACGCAACTCAATCAAATATTAATTGAGGGAAGGGTATATGATAGATACTGAGAAATGAGCAGTGAGCAAGAGAGTCATGATTCCTGCCTCAGTGGGACTTATATTGAGGAAGACAGACAAAAGGGAAATACTTTCAGGCTGACATTTAAATAATTGTAATATAAATATAATAATTTAAAAGTTAAAATACCTTAACTTTAGTCTCAGGACACATAAATTGCTTTCTTAAGGAAATGATATGTGTGCTGAAATATAAAGCATTAATGGCAATTGCAAGGGAATAATGGTTTGTTTTCAACTGGACAGAATTGCTGTTGGAAGACTTAGGAGGAGGAGAGTTTGAGGAACTGAGACCCCTCCAGCTCAGAGGCACAGGGAGCACAGAAGAAAAAAGAATCAACGTGAAGGTGAAGATATAAGTAGGAATGGAACCACACAGTGCCATCTGCCAAAAGTTATTTTAAGTCATATTTCAAATTGTTGAATAAAGGGATTTTCCTCATGTGAAGTTCTTTCAAGCATCAAAGAGTGAATAAAAGTACTATTCTTGTAAACAGAATTTCTCTGTGCCAGGCTGAACCTCTCAGGAAAAAGCCCGTTTCCCAGGATACATTAGAAACAACTGACGTTGAGTTCAAGTCTAGCATTTTGAGAGATGTACTTCCCCCACAAAGCCCCTGGATGTGATTGATGTCACTAACTGATTCTTCAAGATATTTATATCTCTTGAGAAGAACTCAATGGTCCTTCTGCTTGAGAAGAACTGAATTGTTCTACTACTAAAAAACTAAGCGAACTTGTGAAAACCATTCAGATTCATTGAAGTTCAGTTTCCTCATGTATACATCAGGGCTAATACTATCTACTCCCAGGATTGTATAGAGATTACAATTCAACCAATTTAGTAGAAAATTTTAAAGCTATAAACTACTCAGAAAATGCCAGAATTTATATGAGTGCCACATTTATCTATAACCTTTGTGTGAAAGTTACTAACAGCCCCAATTACCTAGATAATTGTAATCAGAGAAGCTTAGATTTGTTAAGACCTTACTGTGTATCCAATCCAATTTGTTACTCTATTACTATTCCATTTTAGAGATATAAAGATGAAGGCTTAGAGCATTCAATAAACTGCTCAAGATTTCATAGCTAGGGAATAATGTGACTGACTTTATATTGAAGAGTAGGTTCAAAGGTTGCAATTGACATAAACCCCTGATTAGAAATATAAAGTTTGTCCCCAAGTACTAAACCTCAAGCATTCATGTATTCTCTTCTTGTTTAACTTAAAACTTTATACAGGATGTGAAACACATTCACATTGAGAGTTACATAACTTGTGGTAAGCTAGTTGTGGTTACCTAACTTGTTTCTCTTGGAAGTCCAAAACATTCTTGCAGGAATGTAATTAACTGTGGAATTGCAAGTATTGTTTAAGAGGTGGAAAAAGGCACTGTGACACCACTGCTGCCTTTTCAGAGGCTTTACGTGACCTTGTACGTGTGGTCATCCGTTACTTACAAGTGAGCTCTCATTCACAGACTATTAGATGTTTCAGGGTTTTTCTTTTACTGAGTCTGGGAAAAAATAGTTCTTCTAACATTAAGCTGAGTTTACTTTAGGAAACAAAAGACACTAGGATAAATAATTTAATTTTACCTGAAAAATAAAAGACTCCTATTAGATAATTTTCAGTCCCCACCCATTTGCTTTTGCCTTGAACCTATATAAATTATTGATCTGCCTTCATTTTTTTTAAGCAGAATACAAGAAAGTTTTTGCTTTCTGTTAAATTGGTAAAAATGGTAATAAGAATGTACTAGGTCCCCTATCAGAGATTAAAAAATACTCTAGACCAGGGGCTGGCAAACTAAGTTCCATGGACCAAATCCTGCCCACTGCCTGATTGCATAAAAAGAGCTTATTTTGTGGGACGCAGCCACAAACATTTGTTTTCATATTGTCTTCGGCTGCTTTTGCACAATAACTCCAGAATTGAGTGCTTGCCGAAGAGAATTCATGGCCTACAATGCCTAAACTATTTGCTATCTACCCACCACTAAACTAGATAAGATCAGAATGAAACAAGGATTACACGTGTTATAGAATGACAGTTTTGAGAGTCAGGTTAGCCAAGAGCTGCCAACAACACAGGCCTAAGCGGAAAGAAAGCAGGCAGTGAGGGTGCGGTTGACACCGAGAGGGAACAGCGTGGGCAAAGGAAGCCGATGGCTGGACAGAGTGAGTAAGGGAGCAGGACGCGCTCATGGCGCAGGGGTGGTCAAGGACTGGGGTCGTGTAAGGGGGCAGAGCAAAGTCAAAGTGCGCAGTGTGGCTGGGCTGCAGGAGCTGACCATGCGAGGGGCAGGATGTGCCCGGAGAGCTGAGTGCGCTCATGAAGCCGGGTGGGAGTGCAGTCAGCGCGCATGGGTAGCCAGGGAGCCGGGTGAGGCCACGGGGCAGGGGGCAGTCAAGCAGCTGGACACAGCCGTGGAGCAGCGCGTCATCGGGAGCAGGTGGACTCCAGGAACAGGGTGTAGTCAGGCGGCGGAATGTAGTCACAGGAGTGCAGTCAGGGAGCAGAATGCAGTCCAAAAGCAAAGTGCTCTCAGGGAGTAGGGGGTGAGCAGGGAGCAGAGGGCAGTCAGAGGGCGGGACGCAGGAGGGGAGCACGGTGTAGCAGGCAGCTGAGCGCCATCAGAGGGCACAGTGCTGTCCCCAAGGTCAGTGTCGGCAGGAAGCGGGGTAGCCGAGCAGCAGAGTGTAGTTAGGACTCAGGGAGAGTGAAGGAGCGGGATGTCCTCAGGTTATAGAATGCTGGCGGGGAATGGAATGCATTTTGGTCGCAGGGTATTTAGCCAGGGAGCGGTACAGTGTCACCGAGCTGGACGTAGTCATTGGAAACTGTATGCATAAGCAGAAAGCAGAGTGTGGACGGGGAGCAAGGTATCTCACAAGTAGATCATCTCTAGGGAGCCAAGTGCAGTGAGGAGCAGAGTGTGATCGGGAAGCAGTGTGCACTCGCTGCGCGGTGCAAGCCCAGAGCAGGGTGTAGGCAGGGCGCAGCGGTGGTCAAGGAGCAGGTGGAGCCAGAGACCTGGGAACGGTCACAGTCAGGAAGCTCACTGTGGTGGCCGGAGAGTCAGCAAGCGGGCTGGTGAGACTGAGATGCTCTGAGTTTTAATTCAAGATCGGCTTCTTCTAGGCTCCCCAGCACTCTGTCGAGAGGGACCTTGAGCGCCTACTTTGAGCCAGCCATTGTGCTAACTGTCCCTCTGCCTGCTGGCTGCACAGTTGTGTGGACCAAGGACAGGTGTTCGTATAGGCCTAAAGGAAACCTGAGCTGCAAAGACGGAAACAGGTTTGTGAATGACGCCAAGGTACTGAGACCCTGGGAAAGCCTGACTCTAGGAGGCTGTGCTTATTGTTTATGGAAATAATAATGAGAATAATTATGAAACTAGATACACATGTACCTGCCAGCCTTAGTCATTGTACACAGTGTTAGCTGAAGCTTATTGTGTATCAAGAAAAGAATAGAGTTTTAGGTAATGAAATATAATGCTTTATTCAAAATGGTTTGTCAGTTTCAGAGAAGAGAATAATGTTGTACAGTCAATTGAATCTTGAGTAGTCAGAGGATTTTTCCCCCATACTGCCAGCTATTAATACAGTTTGACAATATACCTAATCAGAACCACGTAGCTTAACTACCTTTGATGTGTTTGTAATTATATTTACCAGGACTTTAATACCTAACCCACAACACACATATGAACCTTGGTACACAACACACGTAATCTTCCCACACGTGATGAACTGGAAAATAATTTAAAGAGGTGGTTATTAGAAGGTAAATGCCACAGTGAGTTTTTTTAAAACATTTTCATGTTACATCTTAGGAAAAAATGTGGATTTTTTTATTCCTACCATATATTATATGCTTAGTAATAAATAGTTCATCTAAATGTGCTGAGTAAAACCAGCTAGTAGGAAACATTTATTGCCTCATAAAATGAAAACTGAGTGAAGCTGTCAAATGGAAGAACAATTAAACCATTTGACTAAGCCGTTAGAAACAATATAATTTTCTTGGAAACCATAGAGTTGCAGAAGACTGCAATTTCTAAGTAAGCATTCATGAATGTGCAAACATCTTCCAGATTGTCAGGCAGCACAAGTGTTTTAGAAGAGACTGAGGGGAAAAAAGGAAGAGATTCAGTTTCCCTGGTGAGTCAAGGGCCTCTGACCTTGCTTTTGGAGCAGGTTTATTTTTGTTAGTGTCAACAAAAAAAAAGTATATTCTGAATCTCAAAAATGTATCTGAAGCTTTGTCAGCTAGCAAAGGATGCAATGAGTCAAAACCATAATCAAGGCAAACTTGTAAAAACTAGAGGTCAACAGTGAGGGAATCTTCCAGAAAGTACCTCCTGGACTTTGTTAGTTTGTGATTTAGTCAACAGCAGAATAAGCATGGATGTTTTCTTTGTGAGAGATCGGTTCTCTGTAGGTTTGTTTCTCAAGTAATATTTTCATCTATATGCTTTCTTCAGCTTTCAGATGATATTTTAAGTCTTTTAATGTCTTGTTCTCCTTTATTAACCTATTCTTCTTCTCAGACTAGGGTAGCCCTTGACCCACATGGACTTGCATGATCTCACCTCCATGCAGTTTCTCTTTCCTAGGGGGGAAAGAAATTCTCTTCACTCAACATCACACTCACTCTTGAGGACTCAGCTAAAAATTGACCACTTATTTAGAATAATTTCCGGAATATCTAATCCCAAAATGATCTTTCCTCTGAGTATCTGTTTTACTTCTTATGTGTGCCTTTGGTGCAGATGACACCTTCAAGCTGGTCACATTCAAATGACCTATTTCAATTCTGCATGGTTTAGGCAGGTTTATTAACCAAGTTGGTCACTCATTCTACACATTTAAAAGCTGTGATCAGAATTGCTGTGATCTTTGTGAACACAGAATGGTATTAAGCAAGCTTAATCTCCAGATATTTTCCCACTTGAGATAGAGGTGGCTCGATTCCATAACTGGGACAGAGGGGAAGAGGTTGGGCAAGCAACTAGTCCGCAAAATAGAGCTGGATTTCAGTGTTACTGCAAGTGGACGAGAATCAGGTTACTTGCAGCAGCCACAGGCTGGAACCTGATCAGCTTTCTCCATCAGTTGCCATCTAGGTGAATGGGCTTCATTCTCACCAACTCACCTCCATAAAGTTGTTACAGCAAAACTGGGGATATTTTTTCTTTCTTTGTTTCATTGTCTGCCTCCCTCATAACTCTGAGAAAGATTTGTATTTGGTTCAATTTCTTTATCTCATTCAGGAAAACAGACTCTGATAAACTTGAGAATCAAAACATTATTCTTTCCTTGTCAGATTACCCAGGACAAAGTCATCTTTGGTTTTCCTACATTTTTAACAAAAGCCCTTTATCAAACCCTCAGTCTACATGCTGTCTCTTTTTAAGGGGCTAACAGAAAAAAAAATTAGATGGGGAACACTAATACTTGCTTACCCTTTTTCTTGTTTTTCCCAGGGTTAAAGATCAAAAACAGAACTTTAAAAATGTTCTATGCAGTCATTCATTTGCCAATTAACCATTATTGACTTGTGTTGATAGTTTGCATCCTCAGAGACTCTCTTACTCATTTTGGGCTACTATAACAAAATACTATGATTTAAATAACAAACATACATTTCCTACAGTTCTAGAGGCTGGGAAGTCCAAGATCAAGGTGCTAACAGATTTGAGGTCTACAGAGGGCTCACTTCTTAGTTTACAGGTTGCTGCATTCTGGCTATATCCTCCCATGGTTGAGAGAGAGAGAGCTCGGATCTCTTGCTCTTTTTCATAAGGGCAGTGATCTAAACCTAATTAACTCCCAAAAAATTCTCATCTTCAAAGACCACCATACTGGGGATTAGAGCTTTAACATATAAATTTAGTGGAGACATAAGTCCATTGCAGGAACCTTGTTTTTTGGAGCTAGGGACCCAATAATCATTTATTCATTTGTCTCTGACTTGCCCTCACCAACCCCCAGAATCAACACACCACTTCACTCACATCCTTTTTCATCTGGCTACATCAAGGTTTTACTATATATCTGGAACTGTTCAAATTGCTTAAAACAGAGATGAATAGCATCAGGCATCAGCTAGGCGAGCTCATTTCAAGTTGAGGAGATAGAAATGTACATCACTGCTGTTGTCCTTGTTCAGTCACTCAGTCGTGTCCAACTCTTTGTGACCCCATACACTTTAGCACACCAGGCTTCCATGTCCTTCATCATCTCCTGGAAATTGCCAAACTCATGTCCATTGAGTCAATGATGCCACCCAACCACTGCATCTTCTGTCACCTCCTTCTCCTCCTGCCCTCAACCTTTCCTAGAATCAGGGTCTTTTCCAATGAGTCAGGTCTTTCATCATGTGGCCAAAGTATTGGAGCTTCAGCTTCAGCATCAGTCCTTCTAATGAATATTCAGTGTTGATTTCCTTTAGGATTGACTGGTTTGATTCCTTGCTGTCTAAGGGACTCTCAGGAGTCTTCTCCAACACCACAATTTGAAAGCACCAATTTTTGACTTGGACCAAAACACCAATTCTTGGACCATAAGCTCAGTCTTCCTTATGGTCCAACTCTCACATCCATATATGACTTCTGAAAAAACCTTTGACTATATGGACCTTTGTCAGCAAATGTACATAAATGGTTATGATTCAATACGAGGAATGCTAGAATAAAAGTTTGTTTTTGGTGCTATGTGATTACTCAGAAAAGAGTGACTAACTTCCTTATTCAAAGAAGATGAGTCACTCAGTGGGAAGAAATTAGATGAGAATAAATGAGTGAAAAACCAGATCATAAAGAATCTTACACATTGTACTAAGAACTTTTCTTTTCTTTTTGGAAAAGATGGAAAGTTTGGGGGCAAAATTTTAGATTGGCATTAGGAAACTAAAGAAGTATACCCATCTGGTCACTCAGTAGATGTTTTCTGATGATTACTTAGATGAAGTCAATAAAAAGGGAACACACAGGAGGTAACTTTTGGGATAGAGAAACTGCTCTTTATGGTATTGGAATGATAGTTACCTGGCTTTATTCATAGAAGTATAAAATAAAAGGAGCTAACTTTAATATTTGCAAAGTAAATAAGAACAAACTGAAGGAGATGATCTAAGTAACTTTAGAAAAAGATGTTTTACCTGAAGAGTATAAAATCATCAATGAAAGGAATTGCACACATGTACACTTTGTATTCTAGTTGGTAGAACTGTTTCTTACAGAAGTATAGATGAACAATTCTGAAACCACTATACGCATATAGTGAGGGAGAACAAATGAGTGAATAGAGGGCAGGAGTCAGATTTCTCACTGTTGGAGATGAAAGCTACAGATAAACAAGAAAGTAAGGCTGGAATCAACTTTGTGCTACTGAATTAGAATCAGAGACATCAGTATGGTCTTAAATTTTGCTTAATATGTATACAGAGATATAGATACAGAGACAATTATAGAAATAGGTTGATATGTGAGTTAGTATACATAAATATATCATCTATTCTGCCTGCTGAGAGTCTCTGGAAGTAATGAAACCTGAGGGGCAATGAGCTCACCCACTACCCAGATTCACTCTCCAATAAAATCCACCAAGAATTCCTGGGTCAATGGTTGATTCATGAGTCAGAGCAGGGAAAACACAAGATGATACTGGAACATCTTGTAGTATCAGAAAGTAAGGGAATATTCAAAAAACAAAAGATTGGCGTGTGTCAAAGGAATAAAGGAACCAACTTATAAAGTGTCCACTGGTCAAATCTGGAATGATTTGAGTAAAAAAATTAAAATGTAGTATAACTGGCTTAACTTCAAAGTAAAAAATGAGCATTCTGGAATCCATATTGACATAAATGTATTACTGAATCAAGTAAAAGGAAAAGCCAGCCTTTCAATGGATTATCAAACAAGGGATACTGATAATGTTTATTGCATAAATACATGTCTTGTATTTGTAATCTCTGTGTTCCAACAATATCTTTATTGAACTTTAATAAAATTAACTTTGGGAAAAGAATGAATATCTCAACACCAAATTACAAAGTTCACTTTGTCACCAAACTCAGCCATTTCTTGTTCATACCAGACCTCTTCCCTGTGATATTCTTTGCTAACCCCTTACTCTTTCATACCTGATTCACAGATCCATTATTTACAGCCTGGTTCAAATGCCATATTTTTCCTCTAAAACTTAATGTATGTCAGACCAGTGTGGTACAAAAAAAGGAGAACCCTTCATAAATTCTTGCTGATTGGAGTTCATGAAGCTCAGATGATTTTGCTTTTCTTTCTTACTCTACCTACTAAAACTGTATGATTTTATTTCTATATATACATATGTACACACATATAAACATACTTTGATTTTGATCATTTTAACTCCCTTAAGCTATGAAGTATTAAAGGGCAGAGAATTTTTGTATATTGATTTTGTATACCCTGTAATAATTAGAATAGTATATATAATAGGTACTCAAAAATATCTTTGACTACTGGATTAAGACTTGTTAACTATTTCCAGAAAATAAAATGACACCACAACAAAGCCTCCTCTAGCACCATTTTCCACCCTTTGTCGTTCAGAATCTGCTAATGTGGAAACTGCTAGATGCAGTAGGGAATCAGAGATGAATAAAACATAGGAGGATAACACTGTGCATTTTCTCTATTTAATTGGGGAAATAGAACTTTGGCATTTCAATAATCCTAAAACAGAACTTATCAGAGAAAATATTTTGTAGGTTCTGTGGTTACACACTAGGGACCAAGATTTGAATTGTAATTAAGCAATGCCAGTTGCCTGAAATGCAGGAGACCTTGGTTTGATCTCTGGCAAGGGAAGTTCCCCTGGAAAGGGAGATGGCAACCCACTCCAGTATTCTTGCCTGGAGAATCCATGGACAGAGGAGCCTGGTGGGCTACAGTCTATGGGGTCATAAAAAAGAACAATTGAGCAACTAACACTTCAATAGTATATAACCCTTAATATGGTTGTTTCTGTCCTGGCATCCTGGTAGATGACAGCACAAACTATGGTTCTTATAGTCACTGCTTTGGAAAGATATAAGAGTCACTCTTAACTGTCTTTGTTGGCAGGCACTTGAGAAGCCATCCTTTATTTTTAAATGCACCACTATCACAAAATAATGCAAGGAGATAAAGCATGTCCTCTGATCGACATTTTTTACAGAAGGAATTGCTCTTAAAACTTCTATTTTTTGTGGATATTTTTTTTTCATCTAAAATATAGTTGTGGTTTAAAAACAAAAACATCAATTGCACAACTCACATGGACTTTTTAAACATTTTTTATAGTAACTTTTTCTTTCAGAACATGAGGTTGTTGGTGAATCAGTGAATGTAGTAAGTACAGAGGAAGAAGGTCGTTTTTCCTGTAGATAGACATGACCTTTTACACAAGAATTAAAAAAAAAAACAACTTCCCAACCCAGGGATTGAACTTGGGTCTCTGCATTTCAGGCTATTGGCATTGCTTAATTACAATTCAGATCTTGCTGTCAAGTGTATAACCACAGAACTTACAAAATATTTTCTCCAATAAGTTCTGATGTAGAATTATTGAAATGCCAAAGTTCATCATTTTGTTAATGATGCTATGTAAATAAGTAAATCAAGTAGAAAATAAAGAATACCAGGGATGATAATAGAACCAAATCTGTTATGACAGAAACTTTTGATGAGTTACCAAATGCTATGAATCTACAATAGATCTTACATCAGTCTGAGTCTAATAAGGGAAATAAAATCACTACATGTATTTTAAACAAGAGGAATTTAGTGCATGAATTCATTGCACGTGTAACAGGAAAGATAGACCAAACAGCAGACAGGGTGGGTGGAGCAGGGAGCAACTAAGAGGTAAGCAAAAGAAGATGTGGCCGCTCCTAGGTCTTCTGGGACACAACGGAAGAGAGTTGCTAGCAGATCTTAGAAACCAGGGTGGTCTGGTGACAGTCATAACCTTTGAGAGGGCCACTGTCAGGTTAAGATACCAAGGCTCCCTTCTTCTCACTCTTTAGTCTCCTGTCTGCATATTTTAGGAAGCTTCACTCAGAACAAGTGGGCAAGGGGGTGCCTAGGAAGTATGGCTGCAGGATCAGCCCCTGCAGCGCAGCAGAATAGAGCAGGGAACAGTGGAGAAGGGATCTGAAAGTAAAGAAGTAACCTAAAAGAACCCTTCTTTTGAATATACTTTCTATAAGATCTGAGCAGGAATCCACATTTCCTTGTCAACATAGAAGTTCCTGCCCAGAATAGATGATCCATGTGCAGGAATATTATAGAGTTGTTTTATACTTTCAATGACAAAACTGGAATATCTAAGCATATCATATCTTCTAACACTGAAAACTATGAAATAGAATTTATGAGATAAAGTGAGAATGAGTTTCAAATATGTTATTTATTTATCAAAAACTAGATCATTTCTTGCAGATGTGCCATATATATGGCATTATATTATCTGTTCAGTGGTATTCCAAAGATGTATAACAAAGGGGCTGATATCTGCTCTCAAGGAGCTTGAGATTATTTATAGGATTAACACTGAAGCATGAAACAGTACATTAAAAACACAAAAACATAGAAAATTGCGTTAAATTTATAGGTGCAAATTTAAGGTGCAGTGTTAGTCTCTCTTTCATGTCTGACTCTGTGATCCCATGAACTCAGCCCACTAAGCTTCTCTGTTCATACAATTCTCCAGGCAAGAATGTTGGAGAGGATAGTCATTCCTTTCTCCAGGGGATCTTCCCAACCCAAGATCTCCTGCATTTCAGGTGGATTATTTACCATCTGAGCCAGAGAGAAGCCTTAAAATACAGTAGGTTTTATTAACTTAGCCCCTTGTTCCAAAATCTTTTAGCATTCAATTATGTTTCCAACCATGATGCCATGAAATAGTGATTAAGAGAAAGGAGTTGGCACAAACTACTTTTTTTTGACAAATCATTTGTCCTGTAATTTTGAAAAGTTTGTATGAACTTTCTGTGCCTTAGTTTTCCTATTCAAAAAAAAAAAAAAAAAAGAGAGAGAGAGAATAGTAATAGTACCTACCTTATAGCATGGTTATAAAGACCTAATTTGGAGAAGGCAATGGCACCCCACTCCAGTTCTTTTGCCTGGAAAATCCCATGGACGGAGGAGCCTGGCAGGCTGCAGTCCATGCGGTCGCTACGAGTCGGACACGACTGAGCGACTTCACTTTCACTTTTCACTTTCACACATTGGAGAAGGAAATGGCAACCCACTCCAGTGTTCTTGCCTGGAGAATCCCAGGGATGGGGGAGCCTGGTGGGCTGCCGTCTATGGGGTCGCACAGGGTCGGACACGACTGAAGCGACTTAGCAAAGACCTAATTAGTGATTGTATTAAAAGTACTTAGGTCAGCTTCTGCCACTTAGCAAGTGCTCAACAAATATTAGCTATTATTTCTTATAAGCTATTTATAGTATTTCAGCTCAGAAGTGATGCTATTTTGATTTTAGTAACAAGCAGTGGCAGGACAAAGCTAATCACTCTGTTCTTTGTCCATGTTATTCTGAATTTGCCTCAGTTTGCAATGGATATGGATCTAGATGAGGATATATGTATTTACATATACATATAAACATACATAAATGCCATGTACACACACAGATGCTTCTACCAACACATGCAACCTCTGAGTCTATAGTTTAAAGGTAATATGCATGACTGCTTGGAATTAATTTTGTCTAAATTCCTTACTACACTTTATACCTTTCTTCTCTTATTGAACGAGAAGGGGGAAAAGTCAATAAATTATTCATTACAGCAATCTGATGGTAGGTCAACAAATAAGAAGGGCCATGGGACACTCCAAAGAAAAATAATTAAAACAATGAAATCTGGTGCATGTGATCTACTTCCCAGGTAATTAATTTTTCACAGATGTATCTTTCTCATCCAATTTAGTATTTATGACATTAACCTACATAAAGAGTGTGTTTTGTGCAGTACTTTTGCCCAAGTATTATGTTGATTTTTTGTAGTGGAAATAAAATGTTCCTAAGTGTTAGTTGCTCTACTTGTTGACATTTCAGATATTTGAGCACTTAGATCCAAAAGTGTTTGGATATACACAAATAGAACACCAACATATTATTCCAGTTTGGGGGGGATTAGGAGTGGTCATTTATTTTTGAAAATCTATTACTGTACAAAGAGCGCTTGACAATAACTTGGTTACTGCAACTGGCTTTTATTCCAACTAATGAAAATATTGTTCATTTTTCATATGATATAGATTTCAAGGTAGGGAGACATGTAAGTAAAGAATTATTAATCCACAGGGTTATTAACATTATTTCCATGCATGAATATATAATTTAATCTTTTGTGGCCGTTATATAGAAAGGAGGCCCTAGGCCTTTGTCTCAAGCATCCTAAAGCCATGCTAAACACAGCTGTTAATAGCAGTGCATATGCCCCAGAATTACAAATTGAGTCTGCCTTCTAAAGGCACTCTATTAAAGAAAGTGTTCTGTGGTACCACAATGAGAATCACTTACTATAAGCCTTAAATGGAGTCTTTTGACTATTTGCCTTCTGAGGAATTTCGCTAATATCCTACTGTTATTCAAGCAATTAAAATGCAAATAAACATTTAAGGGTACTAGATTGGGAGCTCAGATTTGAAAAAGATATCACTCTGTACTCACTGAAGCTGCTTGTTTTTTTAATTGGATGCTTCTTTGTAGATGTGCCTTCTGATTAATACTATTCACCTCAGACAGTCTTTTTTATCGGCAGATAGAACTTTTGTTTCTGTGCTTTTCATGCTAAAATCTGATTCTTCTCACTTCCATGCCAGCAAGAAATGTTCATAAAAAAAAAAAAAAAGTGAAATTGTGCTGTGCATGAACATCTCAGAAATTTAAAATCCTACAATTAGGTTTAAAAATCTCCAGGATGTATTGAAAAAGGAGGCATTGATGTTTGCTTGAAGATAAAGGAATAGCAGCGAGTTATGGTTGCATTGTTTTCATCAGCTAACTCTTCACCCATGAATAAATGTATCATAAAGTACATTAATCTGTGAAAAATAACTCCTTAACAAAGAGATATCCAGATGGTGCTATGGTAATCTAAATGTTCCTAATGGAATTATATGATGCTTCTGCAACTTATGTCAAGATATTTCATCTCATCTTGTCTGCAAATAGGCTGGTATTATCTCACACTATAATTATAAAAGCTATCATAATTGTTCAAGGAATTGGTAAAGATAAAATTCCTTTCATAACACTTAAGATTGGTAAGAGGAATTTAGATTTCATGACATTTTCAGAAAATGATATAACAGGTTGAGTGCAATTGTCAAATATAGTTTCACTCCTTTGTTTCCCCATACAGTTGTTCCCCACAAACAACTTCTTTGTTTCCCCATACAGGGCACACAGATAGACATATTATTATATAGGATATTCAAAATTGAGATGTCCCATTTTTTTTTCCCTAGTCGCATTACATTATATACCTACTCTTGTGTGCGTGTGTGTGCTAAGTTTCTTCAGTTGTGTCTGATTCTTGTCCCATCACTGGAGTGGGTTGCCATGCCCTCCTTCAGGGGATCTTCCTGAACCAGGGTCGAGCCCATGTCTTTATGTCTCCTGCATTGGCAGTCAGATTCTTTACCACTTGTGACATCTGGGAAGCCCCATACCTACACTTACTATCTCTTTTACCATTGGCAGAAGTAGACATATGACCACAAGGTTTATCAATAGATTTGAAGGTCAGAGGTGATAAGTTGAGACTGTGTCTCTCAAGCAAATTTTCAGGAGACTGAGATGATCATGGATCAGAGATTAGCTCCTCTATATTCATATAAGCAAAGGAGAATATTTAGAAATCAGCTAGTATGATAGATAAGCTGGGAGAGGTGAAGGGGTGGCAAATAGCATATGTTCTGTTCAACTTTCTCAGTGGCTTTGTTTACACATAAGATAAAGCTGGAGAAGACTTTTGAGAGTCCCTTGGACAGCAAGGAGATCAAACCAGTCAATCCTAAAGGAAATCAGCTTTGAATATTCATTGGAAGGACTGATGCTGAAGCTGAGGCTCCAATACTTTGGCCACCTGATGCAAAGAGCCAGCTCATTGGAGAAGACCCTCATGCTGGGAAAGATTGAGGGGAGAAGGAGAAAAGGGTGACTGAGGATGAGATGGTTGGATGATGTCATCAACTAAACGGATGTGAGTCTGAGTGACCTCCAGGAGATAGTGAAGGACAAAAAGACTGCTATGCTGCAGCCTTTTGGGTTACAAAGAGTTGGACACGAACCAGTAACTGAACAGTGACAACAAAGATAAAGTTCAAGAACCATAACTAGGTGACCAAGGGCATGAAGGAGATTAGGCTACGCCCCTCCATACATGCCTCTTTGCCTGAAGTATTTAATTTGAGCTGAATGAAGTTGAGAATCAGCAGATATGGGAAGAATTTTCTGTCTTCCCCTGAATTGTCTAAATTTTTCCCTTGTGAAGGTGTCCCCATCTCTGCCCAGAAGATGAGAGTCTGACACTCATCACCAGAGAGCGGAGGCTGACACCAAGATAACTAAAATAATCCTTATTTATCTTCTATTAGTTGCTTCTTAGTCACTTCCCCAAGATTTAGCATCCCTTGATGCCCAAACTCTCTTTCCTTTATTAAAAGCATATACAAGCCCTTAAGTCTAACCACTGTTTTGAGTTTCAGTTTTCTGTGAATTCCCATGCATGCAAAACATTCATAAACATTGTATTATTTTTCCTGTATTAATCTTTTTGTTAGTTTAATTCACATGGCTCCAATAACAATCTACAAAGATAGAGGAAACGTTTCCCTCCCTGACAGTCATATACTATCTAATCATCTATAGTATCTTCAGACTCACCACAGATAGCTCACTTACTCCAATTCTCGACTCTAGCCAGCACCATCTGTTTAATCATTAGGGTTCCACCATTTTTTGCCTGTTGCTTGAATAGCATATGAATTCTAACCCCTGTAGCCTTGATCATGGTTCCTCCTTTGTCTATCATGTATTTGATTTGAATCTTTCATATTGCCATTTAAGTTCAGATTCCTCGTGAATCTTTTCCTAACTCCTCCATAAAGAGTGACTTAGTTCTCTGAATGCCAAGAGAAGTTTTAGTCACTTCCACTTGTCTGCACATGGCATGTGTTGCCTTGTAATTTTTTTCACTTATGCTTCCTCATTGCCTACCCCTGTAGATCAGCACCGTGTTTTATAGTTCTGTATGCCCAGTATTTAGCATGAAATTCAAAACTCATGTGGGATTCAGTAAGCATTCAATAAAAGTGAATACCAACTGAGTTGCCACATTAGTCACATTAGGCTAAAACTGGATGCCCTTGACTTCCAAAAACCATTCCTCAGAAACTGCTTTAAAAGGCATAGTATCATGGGAAACACAGAATATTATACTGATAGAGCAGAATGTGTCATGTTACCTAAACTGACATATTACCGAAACTGGTGGATGGTTTAGAATGGGTTTGTCAAGTAAGTGCCTGCTTCTGTTAGTCATCAGCTGATACGTTACAATATATAAGATGTTTATAACATGGGAAGCAGTAACATGAAGTGCTCTGATGTATGTTTTTCCTTCATTTGTTCATTTGTTCATCCATTTATTTCATAAGAATTCAGTTAACACTATTTGCTAGAAATGTAAGGATATAATAGATCCTCCCTTTGTGGTGCTCAGAGTCTGAGTCAGTCTGGAGTCACACTAATCTTTTCTTTTTATTTTTAGTGTATCAGTGCAAATACATTTAGAAATGATGCTGAGGTAGAGTCACAGAGAGATTTTGTCTTTAAACAGGAAGATCAAGAAAAACTGACTTGATTGTCACAAGAAGAATTACTAGGATGATACAAGCAAATCTGGAGGAGATGACTTGCCAAAATCAATTAATGTAAAAACTGCACAAACTGGTAAAAAGATGAGACATATTCATTAATTTATGCTTGCTGAGTATCTATAAAGAGTAAGGCACTATATTAGCTACTAGGTGGAAATGAAGATTTCTGTCTTGGTAATTGGCATCCTAGTGGCAAAGGCATACATTCTGTAAATAAATACACTATTATTTAAAAACAGCTATGAAAAGTACTATTAAGTAGACGAACTGGTAGTTATGAATGCATGTAAAATGGGAGTGTTGGTTGGCTAACATAGTTAAGTTGAGATCTGAAGGACTGAAGTTAGAGGCCGGATAGGTGAGGGCTGGAAGGTCCTAAAAGCATCCCAAATAATTAGGAGGTGTACACACTTAAGACAGGAAGGAAATGGGCCTATTCTATGTTAGCTGGCTTTCTGTCACTTGTGCCAATTTCGTTTTCATTCTAGAGATCACCAGATGGGTAAGAAGTTTGCTGAAGCAAATCACTATGAGGTGTCTGTCTCATGAGGCCATTCCAGGGAATAACGTTTTTGAAATGAATAAAAATAAAAGCTGAATATAGGCATTTGCTTTATTGCCTTATTTCACAACCTGGCTGAGTCACATTTGCTTTGGGAACCATAATTTTGAATTTCTGGACTTGAATGCATCTTGAAAATTCTCTTCACGAATGGAAGGTGGGAAAAAGAAAAGCATTAGATGTATAAGCCAGACACACAAATAGATGTTCAAGAGGGAGGATGACTTAGTGTCACTGAGGGAACTAAACTCAATTCTCAGAATCATGTTTAAAATATCAGCTGTGACACTATGTTAGGCTAACCCAGAAGAAAAAGTACTGGATTCTTCTGCGATCTGAGGCATATATACACCCAAAGTATCTCTTTATGCCACAATTCTTTTTTGAGATTTACTCTTAGAGGTAGGGGTAAATTACCTAGGAATAGAAAACTATTTCACAGTTTTTAAAAATTACCTAAAAAATCTATATCTATTAAAAAAAAAAAAACTGTACATTTAAACTAGCCAAAGGGAAGGAAAACTGATGGAGAGGAACCTTACAAAATCATATTTGATTCCATATGAAATTCATCCAAGTAATAAATCAACTGATAGTCACTAGAAAAAAATTTTAGCTTATAATACTAACAGCCTTTAGTAGATTGTTTAAAGCATTTTGTCTGTGCTACATCTAGGGAATATAATTAGCACTGATACTATTAAAATATGGTTTAAAGTTTTTTCATATTTCATTAAAATATTTCATAATATAATTGCAAAACATGATTGAATATAATCCCATTAAGTTGTTGGGCTTCCCAACTGGCGCTCGTGGTAAAGAATTCGCCTGCCAATGCAGGAAACACAAGAGACGTGGGTTTGATCTGTGGGTCAGAAAGATCCCCTGGAGAGGAAATGGCAATCTGCTCCAGTACTCTTGCCTGAAAAATTCCATGGACAGAGGAACCTGTGGGCTACAGCCCATGGGATTGCAAAGAGCTGGATACAACTGAACACACATTGTTAAGGCCTCCAATTTCATTGTAATGATATAAAAATTACATTTATTTAATTTTTCAAATTCTATTTAAAATAATGTCATAATCACTTGCTGCCTGCTTTGCTTATCTAGGGGAGGAGAGTTTGGCCACCCAAAAATGTATCTCTTTGCATAAGGATTATTTTAGATTGATTATTTTTAAGAAACAAAGGACTCAAGATTTTTGAGGTTTTTCTTTTTACCTTTCACTTAACTACCTAAAAGAGATTAGACAGAGGACCTATTCCAGGAATGGAACTATCAGCAGAAATAACTTCAAAGATTATGAGTGAGATATGGCAGACTACGGGCAACAGCAAGGTCTGCTTGTTCAAAGTCTCCTATGTATCTCATGACCTGCATGGCATGGCATGGTATTTCTTTACTAAGTATTTGCTTTTCTGAACTCCCTGTAAATGATCTTCCTTCCCTTTGAAGTTGCAGACCCTTACCCCCTAATCCTTAGCTCAGGATGACATATAAATTACCACTGCCTGACTGCCTGTGGGTCTCATTCTTATTGGGTGACTCTCCCCCATAATAGTTAATTCGACTTGTTTTCTCCTTTAATCTGTCTCATGTACATTTGACTACTAGACCACCAAAAATATTGACAGGTAGAAGAAGAAAATTTTCCTCCTCGATGGGTAAATCTTTTAATACAGTAAGTAGCTTTGTAACATTTGTAACATTGACACACAGCTGAGAATTTGTAGATAATGTCAAACCTTAATCATCAAATTGACCTTGTTGGACATAGAAGATCTTTTATCTATTAGTTTCATGCATGCTCAGTCGTGTCTGACTCTTTCGCAACCCATTAGACTGTAGCCTGCCAGGCTCCTCTGTCCAAGAATTCTCCAGGCAAGAATGCTGAAGTGGATGGCCATTCTCTCCTCCAGGGGATCTTCCTGACCAGGGGTCGAAATCAGGTTTCCCACATTGCAGGCAGATTCTTTACCATCTGAGTTACCATACTAAATGTCTACTCTGTGTTGGGGATATACACATGTAGTAACGTCAGGAGTACATCAAGGCTGTATATTGTCACCCTGCTTATTTAACTTATATGCAGAGTACATCATGAGAAACACTGGGCTGGAAGAAGCACAAACTGGAATCAAGATTGCTGGGAGAAATATCAATAACTTCAGATATGCAGATGACACCACCCTTAAGGCAGAAAGTGAAGAAAAACTAAAGAGCCTCTTGATGAAAGTGAAGAGGAGAGTGAAAAAGTTGGCTTAACAGTCAACATTCAGAAAACAAAGATCATGACATCTGGTTCCATCACTTCATGGCAAATAGATGAGGAAACAGTGGAAACCATGGCTGATTTTATTTTTTGTGGCTCTAAAATCACTGCAGATGGTGACTGCAGCCATGAAATTAAAAGATGCTTACTCCTTGGAAAGAAAGTTATGACCAACCTAGACAGCATATTAAAAAGCAGAGACATTACTTTGCTGACAAAGTTCCGTCTAGTCAAGGCTACGGTTTTTCCAGTAGTCATGTATGGATGTGAGAGTTGGACTATAAAGAAAACTGAGCACCGAAGAATTGATGCCTTTGAACTGTGGTGTTGGAGAAGACTCTTGAGAGTTCCTTGGGCTGCAAGGAGATCCAACCAGTCCATCCTAAGGGAAATCAGTCCTGAGTATTCATTGGAAGGACTGATGCTAAAGCTGAAACTCCAATCCTTTGGCCACCTGATGTGAAGAGCCGACTCATTTATTGGAAAAGACCCTGATGCTGGGAAAGATTAAAGGCAGGAGAAGAAGGGGACGACAGAGGATGAGATGGTTGGATGGCATCACCAACTGAATAGAGATGAGTTTGGGTAAACTCCGGGAGTTGGTGATGGACAGGGAGGACTGGCGTGCTGCAGTCTATCCGGTCGCAAAGAGTTGGACACGACTGAGTGACTGAACTGAACTGAATGTCTCTCGTATCATCAGAGTGCCTGTATCCTTGTATAGACACAGGATTGTCTATTTAAAACAACTGAAATAATTGCCATAATCATGCAACACAAAATATACCAGCAGAGGCAAATGTACTTTGATTTTCCCTAGGAGTCAAAGAAGGCTTTGTGATGTGGGAGGTTGTATTTTAGTTTTAAATTGAAGATAAAGATGAGCAGGAATTTTCAAGCAGACTAAGCAGTGAAGACTCTTCCACGTGGAAGGATTGAACGATGCAAAATTATGGAAGATTGAGAGAGTGTGGTAACCTCAGAGAATAAATATTTTGACATATGTCAGAAAGAAGGCTGAGCACCGGAGAACTGACCCTTTGAAACTGTGGTGCTTGAGAAGACTCTTGAGAATCCCTTGGACAGCAAAGAGATCAAACAAGTCAATCCTAAAGGAAATCATCCCTGAATATTCATAGGAAGGACTGATGCTGAAGCTGAAGTTCTAATATTTTTGCCACCATTTTTTGGAAGAGCTGATTCATTGGAAAAGACCCTGATGCTGGGAAAGATTGAAAGCAGGAGAAGGGGATGGCAGAGGATGAAACAGTTGGATGGCATCACCAACTCAATGGACATGAGTTTGAGTCAACTCCAGGAAATAGTGAAGGACAGGGCAGCCTGGTGTGCTGCAGTTCATGGGGTTGCAAAGAGTTAGACATGACTTAATGACTGAACAACAGCAATAACAATATGTCAGAACTATAAGAGGAAATGAATGAGTTGGTAGAGAAGAAAGGGCAAGAATCTAGATCCTAAATTTCATACCATGTGCTTTGTTTGAGTACATAAGTATTCAAGTACAAAAGATAGAAGTGCAATTATTTTATTTTGTAGATGAACCCAAGAAATACTCAGGAGAGTAAGTGAGATAGGTTGGAAGGAAGGTAAACAATTAAGGGTTTATTAAGAATCATGCTAACATTTAATCCCCATAATCCCACTGGGGACACTGGAGCCACTGTAAAACACTGAGAGTCAGTCCTGAGATTTATTCCACTTGAGCAGGCATATAAGGCTGGAGCACTTATGTAACTATGGCAGTTCAAAAAGAAAAACAAAAAGATGTTTAAGAAGTCCAAGCCTGAGAGTAAGGAAAAGCATATGTCCAAGCCCAAGCTAAAGGCCACAGTGATGCCAAGTCCTGTGAAAGGCAAGGGGAAAGTGGATCGCCCCACAGCTTCAAAGCCATCAAAGGACAAGATTCCTATTCCCAAAGATCAAAGGACAAGATTCCTACTCCCAAAGAAGAAGATGAGGAACCAGAGAGCCCTCTGGAAAAGAAAATGTCTTCAAGCCTTCCACCTGAGAAATCCAGGGATGATGGGTCTCAAGATGAAGCCCAGTTTGGGGAAGATTAAAAGTGATGATGGTTTGGGGAGAGATTTTATTTTTCAAAAGAGAAAAAAAAGGGGGGGGGACGTAAAGAAAAGCTACTTAAGACAGAATATGGTTTTGGCTATGGCTTGACTCATGGGCTTTCAATGCTTTTTTCCCATTTTGTTGAAAATAACATTTTCTTATTTTCTTTTGAAAACCATTGTATGTTTAATTTACCTTTTTTGTCTATTGGTCTCCTCTTTGTCATGACCCACCCTTCTCCCTCCCCAGTTTTCCCAATGAAAGCCATGTTAAATTAATCAATGATTGAATACTTCATATTTTTATTTTTAATGGAGGGTATGCCACAGTTGTAAAACAATAAGATTTGAGGTGAATACTATTGAAATTTTGTTTTTTGCTAAATGGTAGCAAGTTGAACAGTAATCAAAAAATGTAGAGGGTTTTAGTTAAAGTTATTGCTTCTTTCTCTACACAAATTTTTTAAAAAATCTATTGTCCTCTAACACAAGTTTTTATTCTATATACAAAAATATGACAGTCTAAAAATATCATGACTTTAAACTTCCACTGATGGAGCAGGTAGGAGATAAAGATGAATTCTGAACTGCTACTAAAAGTGTTCATTTTTTTTTTTTTTTTTTTTTTACCATGGGACAGGGCAGGGAATTGAAGTTATCTGACCTTGTTTGGGGATGAGGATTTGTTTGTTTGTTTTTTACTTTGATCACTTGTTATCTCTAGGAGACTTGGAACCAGTGATCCTTTTATTCTGCTTCACTTCACTTCAGAATTATTAAGGAACTTAAAAAAAAGTGGGGGGGGGGGCTGCCAAAACTTAAATCTTTCTTGATTTCCTATTTCATTCTCTAATGGTTCATGTTTTTAAATATATATATATATATATATATATATATATTCTGTTTCTTGGGAAATTTTTTTACCAAGGATCAAAAGAAGAAACCCTAGAAATTAAATGGGGAGATCTATATATCACAGTGGATTTCTTCTCAAACTGACAATGTTTAGATTTTAAGAAAATAAAATTCAGTTAATGTGAACTCAGTCAAAAAGGCTTGGGATTTTTACTTTATAAAAAGAGAGAATTGAAATTCTTTTATGCCATAAAAGTGCATTCAGAGTCCATGAGCCATGCTCTGTTTTTATTTAAGGATAGAATGTTTTCCTGTCAGACAACTTTCTTCCCATTTTTTGGTAGAAACATGGTGTGGAGTGCATCCATTAGCTTCCTGTAGAGAACAGGACACTCCTGCAAGCCCGCTCGCAGTGCCTACCAGCCCTGCTCTCAGTTCAGTTCAGTCACTCAGTCGTGTCCAACTCTTCTCGACCCCACGGACCACAGCATGCCAGGCCTCCCTGTCCATCACCAACTCCCTCAGTTTAGCCAAACTCATCTCTATTCAGTCGGTGATGCCATCCAACCATTTCATCTCTGTCATCACCATCTCCTCCTGCCTTCAGTCATTCCCAGCATCAGGGTCTTTTCCAATGAGTCAGCTCTTCACATCAGGTGGCCAAAGAATTGGAGTTTCAGCTTCAGCATCAGTCCTTCCAATGAGCACCCAGGACTGATCTCTTTTGGGATGGACTGGATGGATCTCCTTGCAGTCCAAGGAACTCTCAAGAGTCTTCTCCAACACCACAGGTCAAAAGCATCAATTCTTCAGTGGTCAGCTTTATTTATAGTCCAACTCTCACATCCATACATGACTACTGGAAAAACTGTAGCCTTGACTAGACGGAACTTTGTTGGCAAAGTAATGTCTCTGGCTTTTTAATATGCTGTCTAGGTTGGTCATAACTTTTCTTCCAAGGAGTAAGTGTCTTTTAATTTCAAGGCTGCAGTCACCATCTGCAGTGATTTTTGGAGCCCAGAAAGATAAAGCCAGCCACTGTTTCCACTGTTTCCCCATCTATTTGCCATGAAGTGATGGGACCAGATGCCATGATCTTTGTTTTCTGAATGTTGAGCTTTTAGCCAACTTTTTCTCTCTCCTCTTCACTTTCATCAAGAGACTCTTCAGTTCTTTTCTGCTTTCTGTTATAAGATTGGTGTCATCTGCATATCTGAAGTTATTGATATTTCTCCCAGCAATCTCGATTCTAGCTTGTGCTTCATCCAGCCTAGTGTTTCTCATGATGTACTCTGCATATAAGTTAAATGATAATATACAGCCTTGATGTACTCCTTTCCCAATTTGGAACCAGTCTGTTGTTCCATGTCCAGTTCTTTTTTTTTTTTTTTAGTTGGAGGCTAATCACTTTACAATATTGTAGTGGTTTTTGCAATACATTGACATGAATCAGCCATGAATTTACATGTGTTCCCCATCCTGATCCCCCATCCCACCTCCCTCCCCATCCCATCCCTCTGGGTCTTCCCAGTGCACCAACCCTGAGCACTTGTCTCATGCATCCAACCTGGGCTGGTGATCTGTTTCACCCTTGATAGTATACTTGTTTCAATGCTATTCTCTCAGAACATCCCACCCTTTCCGTCTCCCACAGCCATGTCCAGTTCTAGCTGTTGCTTCCTGACCTGCATACAGGTTTCACTGGAGGCAGGTCAGGTGGTCTGGTATTCCCACCTCTTTCAGAATTTTCCACAGTTTATTGTGATCCACACAGTCAAAGGCTTTGGTATAGTCAATAAAGCAGAAATTGATGTTTTTCTGGAACTCTCTTGCTTTTTCAATGTTCCAGCAGATGCTGGCAATTTGATCTCTGTTTCCTCTGCCTTTTCTAAAATCAGCTGAACATCTGGAAGTTCACGGTTCACATATTGCTGAAGCCTGGCTTGGATAATTTTGAGCATTATTTTACTAGTGTGTGAGATGAGTACAATTGTGCGGTAGTTTGAGCATTCTTTGTGATTGCCTTTCTTTGGGATTAGAATGAAAACTGACCTTTTCCAGTCCTGTGGCCACTGCTGAGTTTTCCAGATTTGCTGGCATATTGAGTGCAGCACTTTCAGAGCATCATCTTTTAGGATTTGAAATAGCTCAACTGGAATTCCATCACCTCCACTAGCTTTGTTCATAGTAATGCTTCCTAAGGCCCACTTGACTTCACATTCCAGGATGTCTGGCTGTAGGTGAGTGATCACACCATCATGATTTTCTGGGCCATGAAGATCTTTTTTGTACAGTTCTGTGTATTCTTGCCACCTCTTCTTAATATCTTCTGCTTCTGTTAGGTCCATACAATTTTTGTCCTTTATTGAGCCCGTCTTTGCATGAAATGTTCGCTTGGTATGTCTAACGTTCTTGAGGAAATCTCTAGTTTTTCCCATTCTATTGTTTTCCTCTATTTCTTTGCACTGATCACTGAGGAAGGCTTTCTTATCTCTCCTTGCTATTCTTTGGAACTCTGCATTCAGATGCTTATATCTTTCCTTATCTCCTTTGCTTTTCATTTCTCTTCTTTTCACAGATATTTGTAAGGCTTCCTCAGACAGCCATTTTGATTTTTTGTATTTCTTTTTCTTGGGGATGGTCTTGATCCCTGTCTCCTGTACAATGTCATGAACCTCCATCATAGTTCATCAGGCACTCTGTCTATCAGATCTAGTCATTTAAATCTATTTCTCACTTCCATTGTATAATCATTAGGGATTTGGTGTAGGTCATACCTAAATGATCTAGTGCTTTTCCCCACTCTCTTCAATTTAAGTCTGAATTTGGCAATATGGAGTTCATGATCTGAGCCACAGTCAGCTCCCGGTCTAGCTCTGCTCTAGGACATGATTTCTCCTGGTTCTGTTCTTCACTTACTTCATATCCTGTGCTTGATGGGATGATGTGACATGGTGCTCTGACACTATTCAATTAGCATTTGTCTTTATCCTGGTGCTCTTGCTTTTTACATATGTCACTTACAGCAGCAGTTTAAAGGGCTCTGCAGGGCTGCAGAATCCATGCATTCAGGAGGCCTGTATGCAGTTGATAAGAGGCCAGTTACATGCCTTATGAAGGCAGTCAGGAGACAGATCTGTAGGTTTGCTTCTCCACATTCTGATACTATGAGCTAATGGGAACAAGGTTTAGGGGTTCTTAATATGCTAATGGGAGAAGGAAATGGCAACCCACTCCACTACTCTTGCCTGGAAAATCCCATGGACGGAGGAACCTGGTAGGCTACAGTCCATGGGGTCGCGAAGAGCCGAATAGGACTGAGCAACTTCACTTTCACTTTTCACTTTCATGCATTGGAGAAGGAAATGGCAACCCACTCCAGTGTTCTTGCCTGGAGAATCCCAGGGACGGGGGAGCCTGGTGGGCTGCCGTCTACGGGGTCACACAGGGTCGGACACGACTGAAGCGACTTAGCAGCAGCAGCAGCAGTATGCTAATGGGCTTCCCAGGTGGCTCAGTGGGTAAGGAAACTGCCTGCAATGCAGGAGACACCGGATATATGGTTTCATTTCCTGGATTGGAAAGAGGAGGGCATGGCAACCCACTCCAGCATTCTTGCCTGGAGAATCCCATGAACAGAAGAGCTTGACAGGATACAGTCCATACATAAGCCACAAACAGTTGGACACGACTGAAGTGACTGGAGCATTTATATACCAATTCCCTTTGGTCACTGGTTGAGGGTGGGAGCTAATTCGTTACTACTTCCAACCAGGCAGTAAATCAGCCTCTCAAGGGCAAATAAGGCATTCAGGCAAATAAATGCAAGTTCTGGGAGTTGGTAGTACAGTTGTTTTCACTGAAGCAGTAAGACAAGGTCATATGTATTGGGTGCCAACAGCTTCACGCAATTAAATTTATTTTCAGTTTGTAGATCATAGAATACTTATGAAAGGCATCATGTGGAAGAGGCTTACAGCAGTGTGTGAAGGTCAAACTGCCTATGTTTGAGTGCTGCCTCTGCCATTCATTAGTTGTATAAACTTGTGAAAATTTCTTAACCTCTCTATAGCTCAAATTTCTCATGTGGAACAAGGAGATGCCCATTTCCTAGGGTTATGATGAGGAATAGTGCATTAATTTATATAAGGCAATGAGGATAGTGCAACATATAGGGGATGCCCAAGAAATTGGATTATTACTATAATGATCAATTTATTTTGAGCATGGGAAGCTATAATCAGATTTTGTAGTACAGTGTGGAGGATGGTGAAACTAGAGAGTTGAATGTAGAAAATGTCAAAGTGCTAGAGAGAGAAGAGTAAATTAATAAGGAGAAATTAAGGAAGAAATGTAGTTGCAGTGGGCATTTCTGACATGTGCAAGAGGTAGGATGGAATAGATTTGGAGGAAAGCTGGAGGGTTCAGACTTGGAAAAGTTGCTTCTGGCCACTTCCAAAAAAGTCATAAAATAGTTGTCAACATGGAAATCTAAAAGAAATTTTAATAATTTGAGGCAGGTGGATATTATTCAGAGAATTTTATAATAAATTATATTGAAAGAGGGAATAGATATATTCCATTTCCTTAATCAAGAACCAGGATGGAGATAGGTCCTTATTTCAAGTTATGGCATAAAAACAAATATTATCTAGGAAAAAGAAAGGAGTGAAAACCTATGTAAGTATAACAATATGTCATGCTAAAATAAATTGCATGGTCTATTATACATGATTTTCAAATATTTTATTCTGTGGAATTCTGAAATATCTTTTAACAGTATATAGTCAATTGTTTCAGTCTGTATTGTATACAAAAGTCCCCCAAATTTTCTATTGTGTTCTATCTTAATAATTTTGCTGCTTCACTCAATATTTCTTTATCTTGTTTATCTAAATTAGTAATTAATGATCTCAAGGTAATATTAGATACAGTAATTGCAAATTCACAATACTATACGCATTTCTGAAAATCCCGATGCAAGATAACTGGTAGCTAAACATTGAATTTGGAATAAAATAATGATGACATAGCTCTGTTTGGTGTACTTATTGCCTGTGGTGTGTTCCATGTGATATATTTGGTCAAGGAGACACTGCAATATAGAAAGAGCATGGTAGTAGGAAGTTATCCCATCATTATTTTCTTGGCAAGAATATTCTACATAAAAAAATAAAATGAGGTGATTACACCAGATGATACCATTTTAAAAATTTTTAATTATAATTGTAAGAAGACTAAAGGATCTAATGAAAAAGGTGAGACAAACTGGAATTTAAACTTTAACTTCACCACTTGGATTTATTCACCTTATTATTCTAAAGTTTTTGCCCTTGGAAGTTTAATGATGTAAACATTTAAGATTAACTAAGATGTAAAATTAAGCAACTTGATGAGATAATGAATCAAAGTATTATAAGACATAAATTTTATATCATAGTCAAGGTTATTATTAGAATAATAATAATCTAATAATAATAATAGGTTATCATAGAATGAAAAAGTCCATTGTTTCTTTGACATTAAAATCGTCAGTTGAAGACAAAAGTGGTATTACCCCCCTCAATAATATTGATACAAGGAAGATTAAATACTCAACTTAATTTTTTGTACCTTTGGTCTTCTTGAGGTCTTTGAAAGATGAATTTGAGGTTGCAAAGGTCAAAAATATGAATAAATTTAAGATTAAAAATATATACATAAGATTCAGTTTCATGAAGTTAAGTTGTTTTTAGTGAGCCCTTGATTAGAGAATATATGAAGAAGGAAGATATTGAAATAATTTTCTTCCATATTCAATGCAAATTATCTTTCCCTATTATTCAATTCACCTATTCATTCTTTCTAGTCTCTTGAAATCTACCAGGTCCACTTGAAACCTAGAGACAATGTAACACATTTATAAATAACTTATATTATGCATATAATAGTAAATATGTATGCAATTTATTTATTGTGTATATCTCCAGCTGGACATACCTTTTCCAAGAGAATAATTCTTCCCAATAGGAAACAGAGCAACGAGGTCATATCAAATAAGTATATTAAAATAAAGCAACATCATCTAGTTGTTGTTGTTGTTGAAAGAATGCAAGCCTGTTTTAATAACTTGATTTTGCTAAAGGGAATACCTAGTATGTTATTAAGAAAAAAAGTAAGCTTCCCAAGTAATAAGTAACAGGTATTCACAAACAATTGATAAGGTAAAACTAGTCAATATTTGTTTTGACTCATTTATCAAATGGCTGGCCCACCTTAGATAAGTCTCTTACCTCTCTGAACTTCAGGTTCCTGGTTCATCAAATGGGAAAAATCATATGTAAATATTTCCATACACATCTTGATCTGTTCAATAGCTCTAGCATTACAAACATAAAATATGCTTGTTTGAAAATCATTGTTCCATGAGCTAAAAAATTGTCCCTAGAAATGAAAGCCAATTGCATGCCACCAGGTTTTGTCTTATTCCCTACCAGGCATTTAATCTACCTGCTTATGTGCTGATGTGAAGTGGGATCAGATGACATAGGGTAACACCAACAGGAAGAACCCCCAAGATTCACTATGCAAATTCATTTCTTCTATTAATTAAATCTCAGGAATTGTGGGTTTTACCACCTTTGATATATTTAACTCATGAGTTTAACTGTAGGATCCATGGAATAGTTTTAATAAAATTATTGTTCTAACAACATGAGAAGTACTGATATTTTTAACCTTGATTTCTAGGCAATATGTCTTACCATCTCTGAAATCAAGATGTGAATCATAATTGAAAATATCTGAAAATTTTTACCATCCTACTTTTCTCATGTGTACATCTCTGATATTAAGGTGTATTTGATAATTGCGCATGTTCAATCACTCAGTCATTTCTGACTCTTTGTGACCCCGTTAACTGTAGGCTGCCAGGCTCCTCTGTCCATGGGATTTTCGAGGCAAGAATCCTGGAGAGGGTTGCCATTTCCTCCTCCAGAGGATCTTCCCTACCCAGGGATCAAAATTGTGTCTCTTGCATCTCTGCATTGGTGGGCAGATTCTTTACCGTTGTGCCACCTTGGAAGGCTATCTGATAATTAGTGATTGTTAAATACAGTGAGATATGAGGGAGATATGGTTTAAAATTACATTTATGACCACTTGTGTGGTCACTTGATGATTCACTTGTTATTTTTACCACCATGACACATTTTTATTTAAAAAATTCTGCCCATCTGCCATATTTTAAAAATATTTTTATCTACTGAAAAGTAAATTTATGAAGTAAAGATTAACTTATTTTACTTTTTCAGTTAACTAAAATGATGTATCAGCCAATCATATTTTTGTTTTAGAATATAATAGCCAGTGTTACTATACTAATGTACAATTTCTGCCATTTTGGCATTTTGCTTCGTTGTAGATAAATATATGATTTATATTCAGCTTTTTGAAATACTGAAAATAGCTCAAAGGCTGTTATTACTATTTCATGGAACCCTAGGAGACCAGAGATACCATGTTGGGACTCACTGTACTAGAAAAATGTACATTTCTGAATTATAATAAGTTCTCATGTGGTTTCACAGGTTAATAAATTCTGTGCAGGCCCATAACATAGGACTTCTTTATTTTTACTTAGGCTTGATTATTGTGCTAATAAGGAAATGTGAAGAGGATGCAAATTATTTGCATTTAGAAGGGAATATTTTACTGTTTGGAATGTGTAGGAGTCTAAATTCTGATAATTTATAGGACTTCGATAGAAACAGTGAAAGATTAGAAAAAGTATAAAGATTAGATTGAAGATCCATAATGCTCTATCATATGCCTATTTTAAAAGGTTATTTTTGAGATTTATAATGCTCGTGAAATAATAGTGAAAAAAGTTAAATTCCAAATATATATACAATATACACCAATTTTGTGTATAAATACATACATGTGTGTATGCATATATAAATAGAAATATAATTGTGGGAAGAAAATACAACATAATAGTAATGGTGAGTGATGAATTCATATACAAATGTTTACTATTTTCTTCTTTATGCTTATATTTACATGATTATATAAAGAAGCATATATTAATTTTATACTTGAACATAATAAACATTATTAAAAGATTGTGCATGCGTGTGTGTTCAGTGGCTTCAGTCTTGTCCAACTCTTTGCGTCCCTTGAACTGTATACCGCCAGGCTCCTTTGTCCAGGGGATTCTCCAGACAAGAATACTGAAGTGGGTTGCCATGCCCTCCTGTAGGGGATCTTCCCAGCCCAGGAGTCTAACCAGTGTCTCTTAGGTCTCCTGCATTGGCAGACAGATTCTTTACCCCTAGCACCACCTGGGAAGTCCCTATTAAAAGATTAAGTTACTGGGAGACAAAAAAAGACCTATTTCTTCGCTGTAACACCTCACCACGAACTGCTAACAATTTCTGCCTTCTCAAATTATATGATATACCCTCTTTAAGACAGAACTTACTTAACTTGCTATAGACTAGTTTCCTCCCATAGACAGAAAAATTTTTACTTTGGCTTGAAAGATTTAATTTTTAGTGCTCATTAATGTTTCCCAAATTAGGCATGCAGCATATTGATGCTGTCAAGTATGATTTCACAGATTCATAAATTCCTTGAGATAAAGAGTTATGGTTAGTCCATCTCTAGATTTCCATGTGTGTTGCAGATCTTGGGCACTCAGTACTAGTTCTTTGGAAATACTTGAAAACTTTAGGTTGTTATCATACTGCCCCCATTCTCATATAGTGCAACAGCATATACCATTTAACAATTAGGAACTTTGTTTTATGTGTTTTACTTTGTTAATTTTATAAAATACTTTATGTTTTTAATAAGAATTCATCAACACTTCCAAAATATTTTAAAATTCATATAAATTAGGCCTCCTTTGTTTACATCTGTATAATTTAATCATTAATAATTATCATAGAACATATAAATGTATTTCCTATCAATTATAAAGTAACCATAGTAATCATCTTGAGATAATTTATAATAATGTATTATATGAGTTCTCATAAGATTTAGATTCAGGTCATCTGAAAGTTGACATGAACTAATGGTTAAGCATACAGACCCTTGAGTTGAAATAGCTATGCTAGAATCCTGGTTTTGCCACTTGGTTAGTAAGTGACATATACTTACTTTTCTTTTTTGTACTTCAGCTTTTTCATTTGTAAAATGGGTGGAGTAGAATTTACTTTGTAAGTTTGTAGTACAGAGTAAATTAGTTATTTATAAAGCATCTAAAATAATGAATAGTAGTTAGTATTTACTAAATAAATGTTTACTTGATTTAACAGTAAGAGTACCAATGAAATTCAACAG
Organism: Odocoileus virginianus; assembly: GCF_023699985.2. Taxonomy (NCBI): domain Eukaryota; kingdom Metazoa; phylum Chordata; class Mammalia; order Artiodactyla; family Cervidae; genus Odocoileus; species Odocoileus virginianus. Next base: position 32,001,838 of record NC_069675.1, on the reverse strand, counting down.
GAAGAATTTTTTTTTCCCCTAAAAATGATGCTGGAGTGTCTGGATATCCATGTGGAAAAAAAAAGTAAGCATTAGTCCTTTGCTCATATGGCCACCAAAAGCTAATTTGAGATGGATTATATATCTAAGTATAAATGGCAAAATTACATAATTTCTAGAAGACACTATTAAAGAAAATCCTTGTGCCTTTAGTATAGACAAAACTTTCTTAAACAGAACCCAAATTCTGTTTAAAGAAAAACATTTAGTAGATAGGACTTAGAACCCTTGGTCATCAAAAATACACCATTAAGAGAATAAATAGGGATATGATGGGTAAGGTATTGAAAATATAGTTGGCCAATAAAGGATTTTTATTCAGAATTTATGAAGAACTTGTACAAATCAAAAGGAAAAATAAAACATACAATGTAATCCAAAAAATGGATAAAACATTTGATCAGGTTCTTCACAAAAGAGGATAGCAAAGTGGCCAATAAATATCCAAATAAAGTAATCAAGATTATTACTTATCAAGAAAACACAAGTTAAAACTACAATGAGATTCTACTATACACAGATCAGTACAACTAAAATTTTAAAAGACTGACAATACCAAATGCTGGTGAAGTTACAAAACATCTAGAACTGTCACACATGTCTGGGTGGAGTTTGTAGGAGCCATGAGAATGATAGCCTAGCCAAAATTCCCTTAGACAGTGTAGTAGTGTAAGAGTCTTCCTCCCAACTTTCCTTCTCCTTCTTCATGGGGAGGCCAGCCTTGCACTGTCACTTGATAGCTCCCTCCGACTTTCCTGATTCTCTCTCTCTGCATTGTCTCTCATAGGTGCTTTCTAATAAAATCAGTGTATGTTTAGTCCTGGACTTCCCAGATGGCACTGGTGGTAAAGAACCCACCTGCCAATCAAGGAGATATAAGAAACGTGGATTCGATCCTTGGGTCGGGCCGATCCCCTGGAGGAGGGCATGGCAATCCACTCCAGTACTCTTGCCTGGAAAATCTCACGGACATAGAGCTGGCCGGCTATAGTCCATAGGGTTGCAAAGAATCGTACACGACTGAAGTGACTTAGCACACGCACATGTGTTTAATCGCATTTTAGTATCCAACTCTTGGGGACATGGATTACTTAGGAAAAATGTTTGGAACTAAACTCAGTGGCCGAGAGCCTTCATTATTCCAAATTATAGATCCAAAAGAAACAATGTGTATTTTCACAAAATAACTATAAAAGAATAATCATATCATTTTTATTGATAATAATCCCAAAGTGGAAGCAACTCAGATGTTCAGAAGGAGACTGAACAAACTGTGATAAATTTATAAAATTAAGTACAGTGTAACAATAAAAAATTAAGTACTGGTACACTTAAACAACATAATTGAATCCTAACAATATTTTTCTGAGTGAAACAAACCAGGCACAAACAAGTGTATACTGTGTAATTCTATTTATATGAAGTTCAAGAAAATGAAAGTGAAAGTGAAGTCTCTCAGTCGTGTCTGACTCTTCGAGACCGCATGGACTGCAGCCTACTAGGCTCCTCTGTCCATAGGATTTTCCAGGCAAGAATACTGGAGTGGGTTGCCACTGCCTTCTCCGAGGGTGTTGGAGGGTGTTGATTTTTATAAATAATAATAAAAATCATAAAATGTTATTAAAATGTTTTTTTAGTTGGTAGTCATACAAGTAAAAATTATGTGTATTAAAATATGGGTAGAAACTTCCTTCACTGTCTAGTGGTTAAGATCCCACACTTACACTGCAGGGAGTACAGGTTAGATTCCTGGTCCAGGATGTAAGATCCTGCATGCTGCATGGTATGGCCAATAAATAAATAAATAATGACATTACTAAATAAATAGCTTTAAATATGAGTAAAAATTATTGAACAGAACAATTAAGATTAGATAACTTTGTGTATTTTACTATAGGTTTGTTTTGCCTTAATTAAAATAATTAAAATGGTAGTATGGTTTGTTGTTCAGTCACTAAGTTGTGTTTGACTCTTTGCAAGCCCCATGCACAACAGGCTTCCCTGTCCTTAACCATCTGAAGTTTGCTAAAATTCATGTCCATTGAGTTGGTTATGCCATCTAACTATCTCATTCTTTGTCGTCCCTTTCTCCTGCCTTCAATCTTTTCCAGCATTGGGGTCTTTTCTAATGAGTCAGCTCTTTGCATCAGGTGGCCGAGTACTGGAGCTTCAGCTTCAGTATCAGTCCTTTCCATAAATAAATATTTAGGGTTGATTTCCTTTAAGATTGACTGGTTTGATTTCTTTGCTATTCAAGGGGCTCTCAGGAGTCTTCTCCAACACCACAGTTTGAAAGCATCAGTTCTTCAGCACTCAGTCTTCTTTATGGCCCAACTGTCTAGGTTTGTCATAGCGTTTCTTCCAAAAAGCAAGCAGCTTTTAATTTGTGGCTGCAGTCACTGTCTACAATGATTTTGGAGCCCAAGAAATAGAGTCTATCATTGTTTCCATTTTTTTCCCCATATTTTTGCCATGAAGTGATGGGACTGAAGGCTATGATCTTAGTTTTTTGAATGCTGTTTTAAGCCAGTAGTATGATACTAAGAGTATTTTATGGCATATATAAAAAACTATATATGTATCTATTCAAGCATATATATAACCAAAATTTTGTTTTCTTGATGGATAACTCCCTGTTTTTATAGGTTGTTTGCCACTAAAATTATTTTATCTTCAGTACTATTATCTCTTAAAATTCTGACTTTAATGTTGCTAATTCAAATACACATGATAGAGAATGAGCATAAGTTGATGAACTACAGGTAAAGAAATTGCCCAGAGAAAAGATTATGTGCCAGAAGTTTTTCTCGAACAATTGTGCAAAGCAGGAAAGCACACAATTTGTTCTACTAGGCAGATCCAGCAGAGAGGTATTTTTGGAATACCAGTCATCTCAGACTATAGGGAATTGTACCTCATTCAAGTAAGAAGCTTCTGTATGACGTAGAATGACAGTTGTTGAAAAAAGTAGTGGAAAATGCCTCTCTGTCTTTCAGCTGCTATAATTGGGTAGCTATATTTTGAGGAAAAATATGTTTTAACTTCCTTCCTTATGGCTACTGTCAGTTTTTTTTTCTTAAGAGCTAGACATGTTTTTGAGCTTGAAATGATTCTAAGATTTTTTTTGTTTGTTTTGACTAGACATAGGGCTGACATTTTTCTTTGAGCACTGCTGCTGAAGAGAGAGGTTCTTAATTTTAAATAAGAATTTTATACAATATTTATGCGTGCCTCCTTAGTGTGAGCAATTTTTCCACTTAATGCTAGTAAAATGTGTGGAAATGTCAGTAAAATAATTTTTTTTTTTCCCTGTGGGTGCACCTTCAGAAAAAAGATCATTGTAGTTATTAAGTAAACTTGCCATAAAAAGGCTCTTTATATTTGAATGTTGAACTTAAAATCTTGTAGGGCAATGAGTTCTTATGAATTGTGTATAATTCATTAGTTTTATTTAAAAGATGTGGAACTTGGAATGACTATGCAAATCTCCTCGATTTTCATCTTCTCTCTGCCATCAAGGTACTGGATAAATCTTAACGGTTTCTATAAATGGAGCAATAACACCCAGGAGAATATGGCCTACAAATGCATTCCAAGTATGTTACAGTCCTAGCAGTCCTAGAAAAAGGAGAGCTTTCGGTTTGGAGGAAGACTTAACAGTGACTTTCAAACTGTGTTCTGGACCTTCTTGTTTATCACCTGGGTATGCTACTTTAAAATTAATGTTCATGCCAGCCTTTACATAAAATTTATGGGAATAGAACCTGGAAATGTGCCTTTTGACCTTGTTGCATAGATGATTCTTAAATAAAATTTTTCTTTTTTTTTTAAAACCAAGAATGAATGTGATAATTACGTTTATAGAACTATACTTCATTACACTGGCTAAAATTACTCATCCTATTCCCACAAATTAAACTTGCACCAAGAGGGCAAGATAAACAAATGATGGCGCTGAAGAGTCTGGTGTAATATTTGTTATTCAAAATAATTTTTAAAGAATCCTACCTGTTTGTTAGTATTATACCATTCCAGTAAGTAGCTATATTTTGTTCTCAGACAAGAATTTTGATTTACTTTTATTATTTAATGACATTTGCAAAGGAGATCTCAGAGGTATCATAAAATTAGAAGTTAATTCTGGAATAAATGATTGTTGTATTTTTTAATGAAAAACAATGATTTTTAAAGTTATGTAAAACGGATGGAAGAGCCATCATGCTATTTCTCATCCCTTTGATATTAATTTAAAATTATGTTAGTGAACTCAATGAAATCAAAGAAAGGCATCTTCCTTGATGGTTCATATTTTTTAAAAAGAACCAGGTTGGAAAGACAAGAATCTGAGACTTGGAGCTTCTTTCCTATACCCACAATTTGGTTTTGTGCCTGAAATCTTGAGATTTTTAACAAACTTAGGACACACTTTTAAATCCAAACCAAATGTGAGAAATGACGGCAAAATATTTCATTGTGAAATGATGTTTCCTTTAAAGTTCGAAGTGGATACAAGTGGAACTGTTAAATTTTACCAATTTAAAAAGTGAGAGACTTGTCTATTATAACGATACCAGCTCGCCTTTCACGGGCTATTAGGGAGACAGCTAGTTTGCTTCTGCTCACTGAATGAATAGAATCGAAGCTCAAGTAGAGAATCCTTGTCAAGAGTTCAAAATTAAGTGTCCTCATCATTTTTGGGTGCTGACTTGTATTAAATCTGGGCCATATTGGTATTTGTACTTTGAGTAACTCAGTGATGAAATGGTAACAATATAGCCAATTTACTTCTTAATATTAAAACAGTGCAGCTCTGATAAGAACAAAAATTAAAGGGGTAAAAAGCTAGATCTTTTTGTTATAATATTGCCAAAGTAATGAATTCTTAGTTACTTTATTATTAATTGTTGATCATAAAATAAAAAGACACATTGAGAAAAAGTGCTGTTGCCCCACTTTCTCTTCTTCCTACAGTTCATACAAAGATAGTAATATCCTTACTTCATTGACAGAATGAAAAAATCAATTTTCCCTGTGGATTTTTTTTTCTGAGGTTCAAGTTTCATAAGGAAAGTTAATAAAATATAAAATAACCTTGGCAATTGTTAAAAAAAAAAAGTGTGCTTTGGGATTAGGAGGTGAAGTAAAGACTGTTCTTTTTAAAGATGTCCACACTAACATGTTAAGATGAATTACAATGAGGCCCTGGGCATGAAAGCATCTGGCACTTACATCAGTACTGTCTCTAAAAAAGCTCATAAAATATTACATATTTTACGTTTATTAACTCTGACATATACATATAATATTATATTTTATTAAAATATATCCATTTATAAATATGGCTCAGATGGTAAAGAATCTGCCTGCAATATGGGAGACCTGGGTTCAGTCCTTGGATTGAGAAGCTTCCCTGGAGGAGGGCAAGGCAACCCACTCCAGTATTGTCTGGAGAATACTCATGGACAGAGGAGCCTAGTGGGCTACTGTCCCTGGGATCGCAAAGAGTCAGACACGACTGACTTAGCACAGCACAGTACACATATGTTACACACACATAAACATAAAGAGTAGGGAGCTATATCTCTAGATCTTCTGATGGATATCATAAGATAGATTTTTTTCTTCTTTAAGAATAAACCACTTTCTTTAAGAAAGTGTTTCCTTGGAGAGTCTGGCACTAGTTCTGGAACCACCCCCAGATATCTTTTACCATGTATGTCCAGACTGCTTCAAGTCTAGGGTCACTCAGTGAAATTCCCAAACAGTGCATACTCACAGTGTTACTACAATTATACTTTGAGTTTCATAACTGGAAACAGGCATCAGCCTCTCCCACACGAAACCAAACACATGAAGGGAAGCTTGAGGCAAGAAATGGTGGTACATGTTTACCCTCCTCAAACTTCACTTTTTCAGAATTATAAAAATTTGTTGAAGTCCAGGCATTTCAGGAAGATGAACTTCTTTATTTGGAAATTGAACAGGCAATTCTTAATCATTTCTCAGTTTTGGCATTCAGTTGGTAGTGCTTTTTAAATTCCCCTTCTCTTCCTACTTAAAGCTGCAGAAAGAGTAAGGGCAACTTCATATAATATGCACAGTCTGGCCCTTATAGAATGTGGCTAAATTATATTTGACACTATTTGCAAGGGTGGCAATTTTAGAGTAAATGTTGGAGATCATCAAGATCTTTTAAAAGGACAAATTGTTCACATATCATTGATTTTAGAGATCTGCTCAACAGGAGAAATAAGAATCTCTGCTTGACTTGTTAGACACTGAAAGGATCTGAGGCTTTAGAACTAAGAATGTAATTTTTGTCAACATATTGACATGAGTCTGAGACTTGGCTCTGTCATTGACAGTGAGTGGGTTCTTGGTACATGCCTTAGCCATTCTAGGTTTCAGTCTTCTCATCCATAAAGTGGGGATAATTCATACAAACTGTATTCAACCAACATTTAGTTTGCTCAAGACCTGCCAAACACAAGTACTTCATAGTACTACTGCAAGGACTAAAAGATGATGGAAGTGTTGTTTTTAAAATAGGTCTGGTACATAAAAAGATAAACAGTAAATGTTTAATAAAATATTTTGTCAATTATTTTCCCCTGTTAGGTAATTTTATTATTTTGGTTGAATTATGTTCATCAAATAAACTGTTTAGTACATCCACTTCCCTAGAAATTAAAAATAGGTGTAGTGATGGGGTGAATCCTCAAGGGAAGGGCTTAGTCTTAAGGGAGGTAATGATCTGTACTGAGTTGCTAAATTAAGGTCATGTTTTCTGTTATGTGGGATTCTTTCATTTTCACTAAAGGCAAAGCCCATACTACTTCAGAATAAACTAAAATAAACTCTTGATATTTTGCTATATTTTTCTTCCTGCTGCTTTTGTTCTCTGGTTGGTTGTGTTTTGTTTTGAGAACTATAGCTTTTCTTCTACTTCCTCCTTTGGGAATGATAAAATTGTTTTCTTGTTCACGTATTCCTAGATTTTCTTCTAAAAGACTAAGTTTGTTTTTCAATAGAATGATATGATATTTCTAAAATAATAATAGATTAATATTAACATACATGACATTATGAAAGTGTAGCATGCATTATACATTAAAACTATGCAAAAATACCTAAAAATTTAGCATCCATCCTCAAGCAGATTCACTCAGAAGCAACTGAAATATGGGAAGCAGCAATAAAATTGCCCTTCTATTTACACACTAAAAGAGAATCATTGTTAAGGAATTTGGTACAAATGAAAGTTTATTTTTGAATGTGGATTAGTAAGATTTAAGGGTTCAGCAAGGTTAATGATTCCAAGAATATTTCTGAGTATCCAAGACCCATTGTCAATTAAAAGCAATGAAAGGCAAGAAGTATCCAAATCTGCCTACATCAGATCATCAAAATCTCTAAGATCTTTTATTGTAAGTTTTCACAAGGATATGTACAATTGAAGCAGCATTGTTATGGATAAAGATTAAGAGCATATTCTGAACAGTTTATATATATATAAACTCTTTGCCACTAAATTGTAAATTCCTTTCTATGTATTCTCTTTATTATGACCTTCCATAACTTCAGGGAAATAAATAGATGCCCTACAACTAATAAGGGGCAAAAAAAGTGACCAAGATGCTGAATACTTTTTTATTTATCCACTAAGAAATTTATAAGCATCAGGAGAACAAGATGGCAGAGGAGTAGGTGGACATGGAGTACATCTCTCTCCATGGATACATCAGGAATACACCTTCAGACACAGAAGTGTATTAAGAACATCAGCTAAGAGCAGACAGGAGTACCTGACCAGTGGAAAAGAACATATAGAACCACAAAAAATTCAGTAGGATGAAGGAACTAGGGGGAAAGAGAGGAGTGTTACTAGGACTGGACCTGCTCTCGGCAGATGGGGAAACTGAGGCAGGGCACAATTGCCCACATCAGGGCAATTGTCTGAGTCAGAGGAGAAACATTTAAGGCTGAGAGTAAAACAGTTGATCTGTTGCAGCCTAAATGGAGTGAGAAGCAGACAGTCCTTGTCACAGCCATATATACCCAGGATAGGTATACAGGTCCCCTAGAAGGTTCAGAGGCTGGGAGCATCAGCAGCTGAACAGTAGAGAGCCTGGCCCATTAAATGCCTGACACTGAACTACAGAGTAGGACCCCACCCAGGGCGCCCCTGTAAGTGCCTGATGCACTGAACTACAGAGTAGGACCCCACCCAGGGCGCCCCTTTAAGTGCCTGATGCACCGAACTACAGAGTAGGACCCCACCCAGGGCGCCCCTGTAAGTGCCTGATGCACCGAACTACAGAGTAAGACCCTAGCCAGGGGGATGCCCTCTATGTACCTGATGTACCTCACAACAGAGAAGGCTCCCAGGCAAGGGACTCCTCTAAGTGCCTGGACAGGCTGAGCTATGAGGAAAGACTAGCCAAAGAGGCCTTCTGATCACCAGCTACCAGGGGCTCAAAAAAAACTCTGATAGGGCCGTAACTTCTGCAAATGAAGCAGTCCATGTCCCTGCAGACTTGGCACCACCAGAGTCCCTGAAACCCAAGCAACTGCACCCACATTCAGACTTAACCTTCACTGGGGCAGAGCTGCCTCAGCCAAAAAAAAGGAAGTCTTACGTCTATGCACACAGGGTCACTCTGGTCATGTCCAACTCTTGAAACCCTGTGGACTGTGGCCTGCCAGGCTTCTCTGTCAGAGAGGTTCTCCAAGCAAGAATACTGGAGTGTATTGACCAATACTGCTTGCCATACCCTTCTAGAGCACTATATTTCCTGCTGCCTTAGCTGCCAATTCCCCTGAGGACCTGGTGCTGCCAGAACCCCTGCGACCCAAGCAGCTGCAGCACCTCTGCTCCTGGGCCTCACTAGGGCAGATCCAGGTCCTCCACGGCAGCTTCAGGAGCAAACAGCAGTGGATGATCTGCTTGCAGATGTGGAAATAAAACCACGATTGGAACCCAGGGGCAGTGTGGCTAAGGAAGAAAACCCAAAACCCTCCCACCAGCTGTACAAGCTGCAGATTAAATCCACATGATCAACTAGGCAGACTCTGTGTCTATGAAATATTTAAAAGGACATTGAGAGCTCCCGCAAAAGAAAACACACTAGTTCTGATAGCTGTGGGCATTGGAGACAAGAACACACCCGAGTAGGACCAGATTAGAATCTGAGCTGCCTTCCCCCCACCCCACCCCGCCCCCGCCCCAGCAGGTCCAGAGACCAGCACAGTGCTGGAGGGCGTCCCAGGGAGTAAGGAGGACTGTGACTGCCAGCGAGGGAAAGGACTCTGACAGCAGTGACCCAAGGAAAACATTTATTAGACTTACGTTTGACTTGTTCTCTAGTTTCCCCCACAGCCCTGTTCTGTTGTAGTTGTCGATTTTATTGCCCCTATGAAATCTAATTAAGCTTTTGAGTCTTTTTTTTTCTTTTATCAGTCAATGTGATTGATTTTGCAGTTCTGTGGAGTTTTCCTTTCCTTTCCCCCCCCTCTTTTTTGTAATTTTTAATTTTAATTTTTTAAGCCTAATAATTTTTTTTACATTTATTCATTTGTTTGCTTTTCCTACTGTTCTTTTACCCTTGCAGTTAATCTTTAATGTATATAAATTTTCTTTATCTGCCTCTGTTTAACTTTGCATATCTGTTCTTTTTTTCTTTACTTTCTTTCCTTTCCCCTCAACATATTTGTTAGTTTTGCTTTCATTGCTTTATTCCCCACTTGGCATCTTGCTTTAGTTTTGGTTTTCAGTTTGTGCTTTAGTTAGTTTTGTTCTTAACTGGTAGATTTAATTTTTTGTTTCCTTTGTTCACCAGATCAATCTACTGTACTTTATTTTTGTTAGACTGTTTTGATTTTACTTATGGATGTATATGGATATGTGTTTATTCCATTATTTTAATTATTATTTGCCTGACTTTGTAGCTGCCATTAGTCTGGGGTTCATCTTTGGTTTCTCATTTTGGGGTATGTGTTTTAATCTAACTTAATGCCATAACAAACCACTTGTGGAATCTTTGTTCCTGACCAGAGATCAAGCCCTGAGCCTTTGGCGTGGGAGCACTGACTCCAACACCCTAGACTCCCAGAGAACTAACCCTAGGGGGTATCAAATAGTGAGAACTCACACAAGGGAAACCACTTGGATACAAGACCCAGCATCACCCAACCACCAGTAGCACCCTGTGCAGGACGCCTCATCAAAACAACAAACAAAACAAAAATACAAACCCAGTCATCAACAGACAGGATTATCATCTCACTTAGCCTTGCCAATCAGAGGAAACACAAACAAACAAAAAACTCAGCAAAAATCTCACTCTATCTGAAGCTTATACAAACCACTACATGAACCTTAGGGGGGGTAGAAACCAAAAGGAAGAAAGAATTCCATCTTGAAACCTGGGGAAAGGAAACCTCGAGCACAATAAGTTAAAAAAAAAAAAAATAACAAAAAGTCAGAGTAATACTGCAAAAATGAAGGAACAAACTAGAAACACAGAAGTCCAGACAAATGAAGAGGAAATAGCAAACTACTTGAAAAAGAATTCAGAATAATGATAGTAAAGAGGATCAAAATCCTTGAAAACAGAATGGAGAAACTGCAAGAATCAATTAGCAAAGACCTAGAAGAATTAAAGAATAAACATATAGAGATAAAAACCACAATTACAGAAATTAAAAATATTCTAGAAGGAATCAATAGCAGAATATCTGAATCAGAAGGACAAATCAGTGAGCTGGAAGATGAAATGGTGGAAATAACTTCTGAAGAGCAGAATAAAGTAAAAAGAATTAAAAGAACTGAGAATAGTCTCAGAGACCTCTGAGACAATAGCAAATGCACCAACATTCAAATTATAGGGGTCCCAGAAGAAGAGAAAAAGAAAGGATATGAGAAAATTTTTGAAGAGATTATAGTTGAAAATTTCCCCAACATGGAGAAGGAAATAGTCAATCATGTCTCATACAGGATAAACCCAAAGAGAAACACACCAAGACAAATACTAATCAGACTAACAAAGGTTAAACACAAAGAAAAATATTAAAAGCAGCAAGGGAAAAGCAACAGGTAAATTACAAGGGAAACCCCATATGTTTAACAGCTGATCTTTCAGCAGAAACTCTGCAGGCCAGAAGGGAATGGCAGGATATATTTAAAGTGCTGAAAGGGTAAAATCTACAACCAAGATTACTCTACCTGGCAAGAATCTCATTCAAAATTGATGGAGAAATCAAAAGCTTTTCAGACAAACAAAAGTTAAGAGAATTCAGCACCACCAAACCAGCTTTACAACAAGTGTTAAAGGGACTTATATAGTCAAGAAATACAAGAGAAGACAAAGATCCACAAAACCAAACACCAGTTGAGAAAATGGCAATAGGAACATATATATCAATAAATACCTAAAATGTAAATAGCTTAAATGCTCCAACCAAAAGACACAGATTGGCTGAATGCATATAAAAGCAAGAGCCATGTATATGCTGTCTACAAGAAACCCACTTCAGAACTAAAGACACATATAAACTGAAAGTGAGAGGATGGAAAAATATATTCCATGCAAATGGCAAGCAAGAGAAAGCTGGAGTAGCAATCCTCATATCAGACAAAATAGACCATAAAATGAAGAAGATTACAAGAGATAAGAAAGGAAACTACATAATGAGCAAGGGATCAATCCAAGAGGAAGACATAACAACTGTAAAAATCTATGCACCCAACATAGAAGCGACTCAATATATTAGACAAACACTAACGGACATAAAAGGAGAAATTGACAGTAACACAATAATAGTAGGAGAGTTTAACACCCCACTCACACCAATGGATAGATCATCAAAACAGAAAATTAATAAGGAAACACAAGTCTTAAATGATACATTAGATGAGATGGATCACATTGATATCTTCACAACATTCCATCCAAATACGGGAGAATACATCTTCTCCAGTGCACATGGACCATTCTCCAGGATAGACCACATCTTGGGTCACAAATCAAACCTTAGTAAGTTTAAGAAAAATGAAATTTCATCAAGCATCTTTTCTGACCACAACACTATGAGACTAGATATCAATTACAAGAAAAAAACTGTAAAAAACACAAGCACAAGGTGATTAAATAATACATTTCTAAACAACCAACAAGTTACTGAAAAAAATCAAAAGGGAAATTAAAAAATTCTAGAAACAAATGACAATGAAACCACAACAACTCAAAACCTATGGGATGCAGCTAAAGTAGTTCTAAGATGGATGTTTATAGCAATACAATCCTACCTCAGGAAACAAGAAAAATGTCGAATAGACAACCTAACTTTACACCTGAAACAAATGGAGAAAGAAGAAGAAGAACAACAACAGAACAATTAGCAAAAGAAAAGAAATCATAAGGATCAGAGCAGAAATAAGTGAAAAAGAAGTGAAAGAAATAATACTAAAAGGTAATAAAACCAGGTTCTTAGGAAAGTAAATAAAATGGACAAAACTTTAGCCAGAATCATCAAGAAAAAAAGAAGAAGAATCAAATTAACAAAATTAGAAATGAAAAAGGAGAGGTTAAAAGAGACAATGCAGAAATACAAAGGCTTATAAGAGACTATTATGAACAACTATATGGCAATAAAATGGATAACCTGGAAGAAACTGACAGATTCTAGGAAAAGTTCAATCTTCCAAGACTGAAGCTGGAAGAAATAGAAATTATGAACAACCCAATTGCAAGCACTGAAGTTGAAGCTGTAATCAAAAAATCTCCCCAAAAATCAAATGCCCAGGGCCAGATAGGTTCACAGGAGAATACTGTCAAACATTTAGAGAAGAGCTAATGCCTATCTTCATAAAACTCTTTCAAAAAATTGCAGGGGAAGGACCATTTCCTAACTCATTCTACAAGACCACCATCACCCTGATACCAAAAATCACACAGACGAAGATAACACAGAAAAGAAAACTACAGGCTAATATCGCTGATAAACAGATGCAAAAATCCTCAACAAAATTTTCACAAATACAATTCAACAACACATTAAAAAGCTCATACACCATGATCAAGTTGGGATTATGCCAGGGATGCAAAGATTCTTCAGTATATGCAAAATCAGTGTGATATGCCATATTAACAAGCTGATATATAAAAATCATGTGATAATCTAAATAGATGCAGAAAAAGACTGACAAAATTCAGCACTCATTTATGATTAAAACTCTTCAAAAATGGGCATAGAAGGACCTACCTCAACATAGTAAAGGCCATATATGATAAGTCTATAGCAAACATTATTCTCAATGGTGAAAAACTGAAAGCATTCCCCTTAAGATAAGGGATGAGACAAGGGTGTCCACTTTCACCACCATTATTCAACATAGTTTTGGAAGTCCTAGCTACATCAATCAGAGAAGAGAAAGAAATAAAAGGAATCCAGATCTAAAAAGAGGTAAACCTCTCACATGCAGATGACATGATATTGTACATAGAAAACCCTAAAAATACTATCAGAAAATTACTATAGCTACTCAGAGAACTTAACAAAGTGGAAGCATACAAAATCAATACACAGTAATCACTTGTATTTCTATATACTAACAATAAAAAATCAGAAGGAGAAATTAAAGAATCAACCCCATTCATCATTGCAAGAAAAAGAATTAAATATCTAGGAATAAACTTACCTAAGGAGACAAAATAACTGTACACAGAAAATTATAAGACTGATGAAAGAAATCAAAGATGACATTAACAGGTGGACTTATATTCCATGTACCTGTGTAGGAAGAATCAGTATTGGGAAAATGGCTATACTACCAGTTGCAATCTACAGATTCGATGTGATCCCTATCAAATTGCCAATGGCATTTTCCACAAAACTAGAACAAAAAATTTCACAGTTCACATGGAAACACAAAAGACCCCAAAGAGCCAAAGCAATCTTGAGAAAGAAGAGTGGGCCTGGAGGAATCCACCTTCCTGACTTCAGATTATCCTACAAAGGTACAGTCATCAAGATAGTATGGTACTGGCACAAAAACAGATATATAAACCAATGGAACAAATTAGAAAGAAGAGAAATAAACCCATGCACCTCTCGGCAACTTATTTTTGACAAAAAAGGCAAGAATATACAAAGGGGCAAAGAAAACCTCTTCAATAAATGATGCTGGGAAAACTGGACAGTCAGTCACTCAGTTCAGTCACTCACTTGTGACTGACTCTTTGCAACCACATGGACTGCTGTGCGCCACGCCTCCCTGTCCATCACTAATTTCCGGATTTTACCCAAACTCATGTCCATTGAGTCAGTGGTGCCATCCAAGTATCTCATCCTCTGTCGTCCTCATATCCTCCAGCCTTCAACCCTTCCCAGCATCAGGATCTTTTCCAGTGAGCCAGTTCTTTGCATCAGGTGGCCAAACAATTGGAGTTTCAGCTTCAGCATCAGTCCTTACAATGAATACCCAGGACTGATCTCCTTTAGGATGGACTGGTTGGATCTCCTTGCAGTCCAAGGGACGCTCAAGAGTCTTCTCCGACACCACAGTTCAAAAGCATTAGTTCTTCAGTACTCAGTTTTCTTTATAGTCCAACTCTCACATCCATACATGACTACTGGGAAAACCATAGCCTTAACTAGATGGACCTTTGTTGGCAAAGTAATGTCTCTGCTTTCTAATGTGCTGTCTAGGTTGGTCATAACTTTTCTTCCAAGGAGCAAGCGTCTGTCAGTTTCATGGCTGCAGTCATCATCTGCAGTGTTTTGGAGACCCAAAAAATAAAGTCACTCACTGTTTTGAATGTTTCCCCATCTATTTGCCATGAAGTGATGGGATCATGCCATGATCTTAGTTTTCTGAATGTTGAGTTTTAAGCCAGCCTTCTCTCCTCTTTCACTTTCATCAAGAGGCTCTTCAGTTCCTCTCTGCTTTCTGCTATAAGATTGGTGTCATCTGCATATCTGAGGTTATTGATATTTCTTCAAGCAATCATGATTACAGCTTGTGCTTCATCCAGCCCAGCGTTTCTCATGATGTTCTCTGCATATAAGTTAAATAAGCAGGGTAACAGTATACAGCCTTGACATACTCCTTTACCGATTTGAAACCAGTCTGTCATTCCATGTCCAGTTCTAACTGCTGCTTCTTCACCTGCATACAGATTTCTCAGGAGGCAGGTCAAGTTGTCTGGTATTCCCATCTCTCTCAGAATTTTCCACACTTTATTGTGATCCACACAGTCGAAGGCTTTGGCATAGTCAATAAAGCAGAAATAGATGTTTTTCTGGAACTCTCTTGCTTTTTCGATGATCCAAGGGATGTTGGCAATTTGATCTCTGGTTCCTCTGTCTTTTCTAAATCTGGCTTGAACATCTGGAAGTTCACGGTTCACATACTGTTGAAGCCTGGCTTGGAGAATTTTGAGCGTTAATTTGCTAGCATGTGAGATTAGTGCAATTGTGTAGTAGTTTGAGCTTTTTTGGCATTACCTTTCTTTGGAATTGGAATAAAAACTGACCTTTTTCTGTCCTGTGACTACTGCTGAGTTTTCCATATTGCTGGCATATTGAGTGCAGCACTTTCACTGCATTATCTTTTAGGATTTGAAATAGCTCAACTGGAATTCCATCACCTCTGCTAGCTTTGCTTATAGTGTTGCTTCCTAAGGCCCACTTCACTTTGCATTCCAGGATGTCTTTTTCTAGGTGAGTGATCACAGCAAAGGTTGTTGCTGAATCACAAAAGACTCCAGGCTTCTTGGCCTCTGGAGGAGAAGAATTCAATCTGGGGCCAGATATGAGGCTTGATCACTCAGAGCTTTTTTGTAGTAGAGTTTTATTAAAGTATAAAAGGGATAGAGAAAGTTTCTGACAAAGACATCAGAAGGGGGCAGAAAGAGTATCCCCTCACTAGTGTTATCAATGGAGTTATATACTTTTAATTAGTTGTCTTCCCTGGCAGCTCAGATGGTAAAACGTCTGCCTGCAATGTGAGAGACTCAGGTTCGATCCCTGTGTTGGTAAGATCCTCTGGAGAAGGAAATGGCAACCCACTCCAGTATCCTTGTCTGGAAAATCCCATGGGCAGAGGAGCCTGGTATGCTACAGTTCATGGGGTCACAAAGAGTCAGACATGACTGAGCGACTTCACTTACTTACGGTGATCAAAAGTATGCCTGGAGGTTGTAAAGACCTTACTAGACCCACTCCCATAATGTAACTAGTAATTCTAAATTGAAGCCAGTGCTCATTTACCATTCCAAAAATTCTAGGATCCTTAAGAATCCTGCTAAATCTACTCTGCCCATATTCTATCAATGGAAAATCAGCCTGGATGGCAGCACATGTGTTTACAGCATGGGTTACTAAATATTCTAAACCTGCTGTTGAGAATTACTCCTCAGGAAAAAAAGAAAATAGATTTCTTTCAAAATATTACTGTTTACTGACAATTCACCTGGTCATTCAAGAACTCTGATGGAGATGTACTAGTGTTTTCATGCCTGCTAACACGACATCTGTTCTATAACCCTTGGATCAAGGAGTAAGATTCACTTTTAAGTCTTATTATTTAAGAAATACATTTCATAAGGCTTTAGCTTTCAAAACAGTGATTTCTCTGAAGGACGTGGGCAAAGTCAACTGAAAATCTTCTCAAAGGATTCACTATCCTAGATGCCATTAAGAACATCCATGATTTAGAGGAAGATGTCAAAATAGAAACATTAACCCAAGTTGGGAAGAAGTTGATTCCAACCCTCAGATATGACTTTGAGGTATTCAGGATTCAGTGGAGGAAATAGATATATATGTGTTGGGAATAGAAGAGAACTAAATTACAAGTGAAGATTGAAGATGTGACTGAATTACTGCAATCTCATGATAAACCTTAAACAGACAAGGCATTGCTTCTTATGGATGAGCAAAGAAAGTGGTTTCTTGAAACGGAATTTATTCCCAATAAAGAGGCTTTGAAGATTGTTAAAACAACAACAAAGTGCTTAGACTATTATGTAAACTGTGTCAATAAAAAAGCAGCAGTGTTTGAGAGAACTGACTCCAATTTTGAGAGAAGTTCTCTGGGTAAAACTCTGTCAAACGTCAGTGCATGCCATAGAGAAACTGTTCATGAAAGAAAGAGTCTAATGCAGCAAACTTCATTTTTTTTTTTTAATGATTGCTAGAACCATACCAATCTTCAGCCACCACCATCCTGACTGGTCAGCAGCATCAGTATTGCATCAAGTTCCTTCACCAGGAAAAAGATTATGTCACTGATGGCTCAGATGATGGTCAGCATTTTTAGCAATAAAACATATTTTTAGTTAAGGTTTGTGCATTGTGTTTTTGGTCCTGTTATTGCAGGCTCAATAGACTTAACAATACAGTGAAAGCATAAGTTTTATGTGCAAGGGGAAACCAAAAAGTTCATATGACTTGCTTTATTGCCATATTTGCTCTATTATGGTGACCTGGAACTGAACCTACTGTAAGTTTGAGGTAGGCTATATTATATATATATATGTATATGTATGTATATATATTCACTGAGCCTTCAATAACATAATCATTCTCCTGGTGAAGGATCTTGATGCATTTGTTTATTCACTCACCACTTGATTGATATTCATACTGTTTGCACACTTTTGGTTATTACAAATACAGGCAGGTGGCTCTGTATATGAGAGTACATGTGCTTTTTATGAGTACCTGTTTTCAGTTATGTTTGGTAAATAGGTAGGAGTGGAATTGTGGGGTCATATAGTAGTCCTGTGTGTGCTGAGCTGTTCTGAGGAACTGCCAAACTATTTTCCAGTGGCTGCATCAGTTTGTGTTCTCGCTACCAGTATATGAAGATTTCAATTATCACACATCTTGAATAGCACTTTTAATTTTCTTTTGCTTTTAATTAAGTATTATTGTATCCATCCTACTGAGTATGAAGTGGTACTTCATTGTCGATTTCCTTAACAACTAACAGCATTAAGCACCTTTTCATGTGTTTGTTGGACATTTATGTATCTTCTCTAGAGAAATATCTCTTCGAGGATTTGCAAATTTTAAAACTGAGTTGTTTGTATTTTTCTTAATGATCTATAAGAGTTCTTTATATAATCTGACTTTTATTAAATATGTAATTTGACAATATTTTCTCCCAATCTCTATAGATTGTCTTCACTTTCTTGATAGTATACTTTGGTGAATAAGTTTTAAATTTTGATGACATCCAATTAAATTATTTTGTATTTTGTTGCTCATGCTTTTGTTTTCATGGCTAAGAACCTATTACAAAATCTGAGGTCATGAAGATTTATTAATATCTGTTTCCTTCTAAAAGCTTTCTGATTTTTAGCCCTTATATTTATGTGATTGACTCATTTTGAGTTAATTTTTATATGTTCTAAGATAGGAGGTCTAACTTCAGTATTTTGCATGTGAATATCCATTTGTCCCAGCACCATTTGTGAAGAGACTGTCATTTCCCCCATTGAATTGTCTTAGAACTCTTGTCAAATATCAACTGGCCACAGATATGTTTGGGTTTATTGCTGGATTCTCAATGCTATGCCTTTGTTCCATGTGTCTAACCTATGGTATTATCATGATAATTATATTACTATGGCCATGTAGTAAGTTTTGAAACTTTTAAGTTTTAACTCATTTAAACTTGTTATTTTCTCAAGACCGTTTTGACTATTTGGGGGCCCTAGGAATTCCACATGAATTTGAAGACCAGTTTTTCAATTTATGTTAAAAAGGTCTTTGGATTTTGATAGAGCTTGCACTGAATCAACAAGATCCCATTGGGGGAATCTTGACATTTTAGCAATATGGAGCTTTTTAACCCACAAACTTGGGATATCTTTCCATTTTTTAAAGTCTTCTTTAGTTTCTTTGAGCAATGTTTTTCAGTTTTTGCTGTACTAGTCTTCATCTCCTTGGTTATAGCTATTTCTATTTACTTTATTCTTTTGGACACTGTTACAAGTGGAATTATTTATTATTTTCTTTTTATTGTTTATTGATGGTATACAGAAACACAGCTAATTTTGGAGTATTGATCTTTTACTCTGAAATTTTGCTGAATTCATTTTTTACACTATTTAGACTTTTTAGATTTGGAAGGAATTTCTTCCTGTAAGATCATGTCATCTGCCAAGGGGAATAGTTTTACTTCTTCTCCAATCTGGATGCCTTTTATTCAATGGTTGATTGGTTGATATTGGTGCCTAATTGCTCTAGCTGGAACATCAAGTACAATATTTAATCACAATAGTAAAAGCTGGCGTTCTTATCTTCTTTGTAATATTAAGAGGGAAGGTTTCAGTCTTTCACTATTGAGTATGATGTTATCTATGCATATGTCATGAATGCCCTTTATCATATTAAGGAAATTTCCATATATTCTTAGTTTTTGTGAATTTTTTTTTTTTTTTTGGTCATAAAATACTGTTGATTTTGTCAAAAGTTTTTGCTGTATCATTTGAGCTCTGTGTGTGTGTGTGTGTGTGTGTGTGTGTGTGTGTGTGTGTATGTGTGTGTGACATCTTTATCTGGTTTTGGTATCAAGATAATGCTGGTCTCACTTAATGAGTTAGAAAGTGCCCTCCACTCCCCACAGCCCCCATAAGAGTTTGGAAAAGATTCGTGTTATTTCTTCTTTAAATGTTTGGTAGAATTTACCAGTGAAGATATCTGATCCTAGCATTTTCTTTTTTGGAATATTTTTTATTATTGATTCCATCTCTTCTTGCTATAGGTCTGTTCATATTTCTTCTTGAGTCAGCTTTAGTAATTTGTATGTTTCTAGAAATGTGCCCATTTCATTGTTTAATTCACTGGTGTTCATTTGTTCATAGTATTTTCTTATAATCTTTAAAACATATTTCTGTTTGGTCAGTGGTAATGTACCCACTATCACTTCTGATTTTGGTTATTTGTAAATCGTCTCTTTCATTTCTGTCAGTCGAACTAAAGCTTTGTCAGTTTTGTTTTCGGAAAACCAACGTTTGGATTTGTTGATACTATTATTTTCCATTCTGTATTTTGTTTTATCTCCATTTGAATCTTCATTATTTTTTCTCCTTCTCCTAGCTTTGGGTTTAGTTTGTTCTTTTATTTCTATGTCCTTAAGTTTAGGTTATGGATTTGGGATCTTTCTTCTTTTTAAACATAAGCTTTTACTGCTAAAAAGAACTTCATCTGACTATTGCTCTGGCTATATCCCATAAGTTTTATGTTGTGCTTATATTTCCATTCATCTCTTAGTATTTTTAATTTGCCTTGCAATTTATTTTTTGACCCATTAGTTGCTTGAATGTATTGTTTAATTTTTACATATTTGTGGTTTTTTTTAAAATTTTCCTTCTATTATTTATTTCTGAAAAAAGTGAAAGTCACTCAGTTGTGTCTGACTCTTCGTGATTCCATGGACTTTAGCCTGCCAGGCTCCTCTGTCCATGGAATTCTTTAGGCAAGAATATTGGAGTGGGTAGCCATTTCCTTCACCCGGGGATCTTCCCGACACAGTGTATTGAGATTTTTGTGACTTAACATACAGTCTACTCTAGAGAATTTTCTATATGCATTTGAGAAGAATGTGTATTCTATGCTTGTTATATAGTGTGTATATATATATATATATATATACATATATATGTGTGTATATATATGTATATATATAAAGCCCCCTATTTCCTTACTGATCTTTTATCTAAATGTTTCATGTTATTGAAAGTGAGCTATTGAAGTTACCAACTATTATTATTGAAATGTGTGCTTTTCCCCTTCAAGTCTGTCAGTGTTGGTTTCATATCTTTAGGGGCTCTGTTGTCTCATGTGTATATGCTTATAATCATTTTGCTTTCTGGACAAGTTAATTCTTTTATTAAAATATAATGCTTCCTTTGTATTTGTAATGGATTTTTTACTTAAAATTACTTAAAATCTAGTCTATGTTGTCTGATACTAGTTTAACTTTTCTCTTTTTTTTTTTTTTTTTACTATTTGCATGAAATATCTTTTTCAGCAAACATTTCTATAGCTATTGAATGCATAATGTCAGTGGTAATCAAATCAATAATTAATTCATGCATCCATTGATTTGTGTGTGTGTGCTTAGTCACTCAGACATGTCTGACTCTTTGTGACCCCACGGACTGTAGCCCGCCAGGCTCTTCTGTCCATGGGGATTCTCCAGGCAAGAATACTGGAGTGAGTTGCTTTGCCCTGCTCCAGGGGATTTTCCCAACACAGGGACTGAACCCAGGTCTCCTGCATTGCAGGTGGATTCTTTATAGTCTGAACCACCAGGGAAGCCTAAAAATCCTGGAATGCATAGCCTATCCCTTATCCAGGGGAATCTTCCCAACCCAGGAATCGAACTGGGGTCTCCCACATTGCAGACAGATTCTTTACCAGCTGAAACTGATTACCTACTATCCCTTAAATTGTAGATTTTGCCCTCAAGTGGCCTTCATTTTAAGCCAGTCTCTCAATGGCACACAAATTGTGTTTAAAGTGTAGTCCCTCAACTAAAAGAGAATATTTTTATTTAAATGTTTTTAATCATCTTTATTGGAATATAACTTATGTGTAACAAACCATGCCCATTTTATGAATATTATTTGATAAATATTGAAAATACATACATTCATGTAAATCCATCAGAATCAAAGTATAGAACTCTTCCACCTCCTTAAAATATTTACATAGTCCCTTCAATCCTAGCCCCAAGCAGCCATTTCTTCCCTTCTCCCACTAAAGTTCAGATTGTCAGATCTAAAATTTCAGAGAAATGGATGCATAATGTACTTATTCTTTTATACCTGTTACTTTTCGTTTAGTAAAATGTATATGAAACTCATATTGTGTATATCAGCAGTCCATTCACTTAAATTGCAAAATAGCTTTCCATTGTAGAGATATATAATGTATTTATCCATTTACCTGCCTATGAACACTATTTTGCAGTTTATAACTACTATAAATAAACTACTGTAAATATTTGCATATATTTTCATGGATAAATTTTTGGGTATCAAACATATGAAACATTTGCCCTCATGGTAACCTAGGCTACCATTATTTGGATTTTTGGACTGGGAAATCAAGTTTTAAGTTTTCTTAAGAAAAAAAATTGTACCTTTCTTACTTGTAATAGCCATCCCTGGACTTTTCGTATTTCAAATATCTGTGATGCTGAAAATGAGGTTCATTTTTTGTGATCTTCATGCATTGTAATCTACTTTTGGTAGATATTTAAGAATACTAAACCTTCATTTAAATACAAAAAAATAATTGAGTGACTACTTAAAAGTGCAATTCTAAATCAAATGTAAGTGTATCTTAAACCCTAAAAAGTGGCTTATTTTTCAAAGCTATTGTACCTCCTCACACTCATTCAGAAACGTATGAGATTTGATTACTCCACATCCTCTCCAACACTTAGTATTGTAGCCATTCTAATGGAGGTGTTTTGGTAACTTATTTGGTTTAATTGTAATTTCTCCAATGACTAATGATGGTAAAAATATTTCCATTTGCTTTATGGCCATTAGTATTGTCTTCTTTTGCAAAATATGTAGATGAGTATTTTGCTCATATTTTCATTGCATTGCTTGTATTCTTAACATTGAGTTGTGAAAATGGCTTATGTATTCTGAATACAAGCCTTTTGTAGACAAATGCATCATAGTTTATTATAGTTTGTGGCTTTTAACTTTATTTTCTTAATGTTCTTTTCCAAAGAACCAAAGATTTTAATTTTAATGACGTTCAACTCATCATTTTTCCTTTTATACATATTACATTTTGTTTTTTTGGGAAATCTTTGCTGAACAAAGATTGCATAGATTTTCTTTATTTTGTTCTAGAAGGTTCATTATTTAATATTTACATTTAAATATATGATCCACTTCAACTTAGATTAACTCCTTTTGAGAATTGAATCTTTTCTATGATTCAAAAGGCTTGAGAATATCATTGATTCCCTACTAGGTAAGATAGGAATAACACTGACAGCATATACATAACACATTTATTTTTTAGGCAAAGATGTTGAAAGAAATATGTCATGACTCTCTGATTAAAAGGATATTATATTTACTGTAAACTATGTAAGATGTTCATTTTTAAGGATTTAATCTTAGTAGTGTTAAATAGATGCCACCTAAGTGATACTGCATTAATTTTCATAAACTTTTCTTTTATTCAAATGTATAATTCTCAGCTGCCTACTCTACTACAATGATTTAATAATAAGTAAATCAGGTGAGAATGCGAAACCAATGTGAGCATTTGCAGACAGAATTCAGCAATATGAAGCATCATTATTTATGTGTTTACCCTTGGACCAGCAAAATGATTTCTAGAATTATGTTTCCCAAATGAAACAATATAAAAGACCATTGCACAAGACCATTTATCATAACACTATTATAATAGCAGAAGATTGGAAATGACACAATCATCATCAATTGAGGACTCCTGTCAGTACAAACTATGGTTCACTTGCATTCTGGAGTACTATACAGCTGTTAAAGAAATTGGGAATATATGTACATACTACTGTATAGAGTTCTTCAAAATGTATTATTAAGTAAACAAAAAATTATCATGGAGAAAAATGTGTACAATATATGCCCACTTATATAATGAAGGGCACGAAAACATATAATAAAATATATAATATTGATATATAGTTATATAGTTTTGAAAATGAAGGATAATCCTAAAAATAAAAAAATAAAATAATGTAAATTATCTAAGAGAGGAGAATAGATTGAAAGAATCAGGGACAGAAACCAAACTTCACAGAAAATATTTTACTTAATACTTTTGTTGAGAAACATGTAAATACTTTACCCAATTATAGGAAAAACCTAAAGCCAAACAACAGTTTGTAAGAATCAAAGATAAAATGAACCAAGCAATGCATCAAGTTGGTGCCTCAACCACACAGCGAAAAGTTATTTTAAGTGACTGTTAAATATGGTAGTTTGATGAAAAATTTGTAGGGAGGATAGAGCATAAAAACCAAAATTAAGTACAATTAAGTTATTTTCACTAATCATATTTTAGTAATAACATCAGTATTGTGCTGAAATCATGTTATGTATGTAATATAAAAAAAGATTATTTATAAACAAAGACATTAAGTAAAACCTTATAATCTTAAATCCTGACATTTTAATTGGAAATAACCATATAACTCATGGCATATTTTCCCTAGAAAAACACACACAAACACACGCACACAGAAACTTTACGTCTGTCCAATGAATCAGCTTAAGAACTGATCAACATGCCACCAGTAACATCTCTAACACCATGATTGCTTGCATTAAGCAACATTTTGTACTAAAAGGATATAGGCTTATTGGAGAAATGGCTAACTGCATGTCTGAGGAAGAAAATGTACAAATCAGCCTGAAAGATCTGATTATAACAGAAAGCAATAAAGTTATCATCAAATACTATTAAAGTTAGATCAAGCAGATTTAGGAAACAATTTAAAGAGACATCTACTGGCTGAAAGTGAGACATTGGAGAACATTTAATAAAACAAATGGACTGAAACATAGCAGACCTCTTAAAATCCATCAGTTCATAATAATATAAAATCCTCACTGGTCACTGTGTTGGTCATGTGTTACCAATAGTCCTGTGAAATAAACTTCCCCAAACTCAATGGCTTAAGTGAAAATCAAGGATTCTTGCTCATATGTATCTGTGGCTTACAGAGGTCAAGTGTTCTAGTTTGGGTTTGTCTGGGCTTGGCTCCATGCAGCAGACGGAGTCCTGATCTCCTCTGTATTTCTGTCATCCTCCTCAGGTCAGGAACAGACTGATGAGACATGTTCTTCTCATGATAATGACAGCAGACCAGAAAGAAAGCCTAACCACACAGGCACATGTCAAGCTGCTTATTGCTGTTGGGCTGCGGTTAGCCAGAGTAAGCCTCATGACTGAGTGCAAAGTCAAGAGGGGGAAGAGCCCTCAGCTTATGCTAAAATGAACTGAAAAGTAATATAGCATGAATGTGGATGGGATGAAGAATTAATATCAAAAATTGTAGTCTCCCATAGTCACCAATAGGACATTTTCTAGAGAATTAACTAATATTCTAAATATTGGTAAATAAAATGATATTTTAAAAGTATATATCCCACCTTTCCAGTATAAACTATACATGAATATATTCAAGGAGTTGATGGAGAATGTATTTTAAAACTAAAAAAATTTAAAAAAAACAATAAAATTAGACATCACCATTTTTTAATAAAATTAGGATATCACCCTTCCCTACCTGTAATGAAATACTATATTAGCATCTTGTCATCATTGCTTGATAAAAATATATGTGAAAAGCATATGGAACATTCCCAGGAATACATGTAAATCCAGGGCTAATTCATATCAATGTATAACAAAAACTACTGTAATGATGTAAAGTAATTAGCCTCCAACTAATAAAAATTAAAAAAAAAAAAATGCAAAAAAAAAAAAAGCATATGGAACAAAGAAACTAGCAGATAATACCAGAGTTGCCAAAAAGTAATTGAGAAACAATCTAAACAGATTCACATTAGCCAAAGGTGAAAAAACCAAAATCAGATTGATTATATTCTTTGCAGCCAAAGATGGAGAAGCTCTATACAGTCAGCAAAAACAAGACCAGGAGCTGACAGTGGCTCAGATCATGAACTCCTTATTGTCAAATTCAGACTTAAACTGAAGAAAGTAGGGAAAACCACTAGACCATTCAGGTATGACCTAAATCAAATCCCTTATGATTATACAGTGGAAGTGAGAAATAGATTAAGGGACTAAATCTGATAGGCAGAGTGCCTGATGAGCTATGGATGGAGGTTCATGACATTGTACAGGAGACAAGTATCAAGACCATCACCAAGAAAAAGAAATACAAAAAATCAAAATGGCTGTCTGAGGAGGCCTTACAAATAGCTGTAAACAGAAGAGAAGCAAAAAGCAAAGGAGAAAAGGATAGATATTCCCATTTGAATGCAGAGTTCCAAAGAATAGCAAGGAGAGATAAGAAAGCCTTCCTCAGCGATCAGTGCAAAAAAATAGAGGAAAACAACAGAATGGGAAAGACTAGAGATCTCTTCAAGAAAATTAGAGACACCAAGGGAATATTTCATGCAAAGATGTGCTCAATAAAAGACAGAAATGGTATGGACCTAAAAAAAGCAGAAAATGTGAGGAAAAGGTGGCAAGAATACACAGAAGAAATGTACAAAAAAGATCTTTACGACCTAGATAATCACGATGATGTGATCACTCACCTAGAGCCAGACTTCCTGGAATGGGAAGTCAAGTGGGCCTTAGGAAGCATCACTATGAACAAAGCTAGGGGAAGTGATGGAATTCCAGTTGAGCTATTTCAAATCCTAGAAGATGATGCTGTGAAAGTGCTGCACTCAATATGCCAAAAAATGTGGAAAACTCAGCAGTGGCCACAAGACTGGAAAAGGTCAGTTTTCATTCTAATCCCAAAGAAAGGCAATGCCAAAGAATGCTTGAACTACCACACAATTGCACTCATGTCACACGTTAGTAAAGAAATGCTCAAAATTCTTCAAGCCAGGCTTCAGCAATACATGAACTGTGAAGTTCCAGATGTTCAAGCTGGTTTTAGAAAAGGCAGAGGAACCAGAGATCAAATTGCCAACATCCACTGGATCATTGAAAAAGCAAGAGAGCTCCATAAAAACATCAATTTCTGCTTTATTGACTATGCCAAAGCCTTTGACTGTGTGGATCACAATAAAATGTGGAAAATTCTGAAAGAGATGGGAATACCAGACCACCTGACCTGCCTCTTGAGAAACCTGTTTGAGGTCAGGAAGCAACAGTTAGAACTGGACATTGAAACAACAGACTGGTTCCAAATAGGAAAAGGAGTACATCAAGGCTGTATATTGTCACCCTGTTTATTTAACTTACATGCAGAGTACATCATGAAAAATGCTGGGCTGGATGAAGCACAAGCTGGAATCAAGATTGCAGGGAGAAATATCAATAACCTCAGATATGCAGATGACACCACTGTTATGGCAGAAAGTGAAGAACTAAAGAGCCTCTTGATGAAAGTGAAAGAGGAAAGTGAAAAAGTTGGTTTAAGGCTCAACATTCAGAAAACTAAGATCATGGCATCCGGTCCTGTCACTTCATGGCAAATAGATGGGGAAACAGTGGAAACAGTAGCTGACTATTTTTTTGGGCTCCAAAATCACTGCAGATGGTGATTGCAACCATGAAATTAAAAGACGTTTACTCCTTGGAAGGAAAGTTATGACCAACCTAGACAGCATATTAAAAAGCAGAGACATTACTTTGCCTACAAAGGTCCGTCTAGTCAAGGCTATGGTTTTTCCAGTGGTCATGTATGGATGTGAGAGTTGGACTATAAAGAAAGCTGAATGCTGAAGAATTGATGCTTTTGAACTGTGGTGTTGGAGAAAACTCTTGAGAGTCCCTTGGACTGCAAGGAGATCCAACCAGTCCATTCTAAAGGAAATCAGTCCTGGGTGTTCATTGTAAGGACTGATGCTGAAGCTGAATCTCCAATCCTTTGGCCACCTGATGTGAAGAACTGACTCATTGGAAAAGACCCTGATGCTGGGAAAGATTGAAGGCAGGAGGAGAAGGGGGCAATAGAGGTTGAGATGGTTGGATGGCATCCCCAACTCAATGGACATGAGTTTGGGTAAACTCTGGGAGTTTGTAATGGATAGGGAGACCTGGCATGCTGTGGTTCATGGGGTTGCAAAGAATCAGACATGACTGAGTGACTGAACTGATCCTGATACTGAGCATAATAACAGCAATGAATCAGAATCCATTACAATATTTGAATGCATGAATCATAATGATATTGAACACAAAATTCAAACAAGCAAAAATAAAACATGGGTGACATTTGGGTGATAGAAAGAAATCAACTCATTATTTTAAACATAGAAAAGGAAACCATCAGGCATTAGTCCAGATTTTCCTATATAAGCTGTAACCTAGGGTAACCAAATAGCTAATAATTGAAAGTTTCCCTTTATGTAAATATTTAAGTGATTAGATTAATAAGAATTGAATAAATTAGGATATTACTATTTTAAAACTAGTAATAAATTAATAGGTTTAGGCAATGATATCAATCACTAACGTTACCCAAAGGCAGATATTATATATCTCTTTAATAAAATGCATAATGACACCCATAAAATAGTATTCTCCAAACCTTCTAACTTCAATCTAATCAAGTCTCTAGATCTCACCTCTAATTTATATGAGACACAGGGGAGACAGAAATATGTTACATTGAACCGTGCATTGAAATTTGCAAAACCTAGAGTGTAGGATAGTATAATGCAGAAACTAATCTACAAATGATTGTCCATTAGTTGATAATTGTTGGAAGTTGGGTTAAGGAACATGACAGTTTCAAATTCTATTTTGCATTTTATCTGAATTTAAATATTTTTTTCTTAAGGTAAGTCAGGCTAGGCATATTTTAAAAACTATGTGTGGTTTATAGAGGAAGGATAAGTTTCATTTTGGGATGTAGAGCCCATGTTATCCTTTAAGCTATATGACTAGAGAACCAGAATGGCAGGGGCTAGTTGACATTTTCTGTGTCCCATTGAGCTCCCCTACAAATACTATCAGCGTGTCATATAATGTCAATGACATTCAGAATTTACTTAAAAACTAATATGGATGCTTGTTTGTAAAATTCAGAAGTTAACTAGTCATCCAGAGCAGTACCTAAAATTCCTAGGAGAGCGAATTATTAAAAAAACAAAATCACCCCTATGATCACATTCATGCAGTAAATATATTTCCTGTGTGTCTGATGATCAGACATTCTGAGTATCTTTATAAATGACTTATGCTGTCATATCCTCATGAACAACTGTACATGCCATAAAAAAGAAAAATCTTGCTGATGAGAGACAGTAAATGTATTGCCACCGATACTTAAATTAAGGAAGTGAGATGGGAACATGGTGATTCTTTCCTGTTGTCATGTATATTCCTTTAGCACTCATGAAGGACTGGCATTAAATGACATCAACTTTTTTGTATGTACCACAGACTTCTGTGTTCTAGAACTATCTTACTGCCTTTATGTTGTTAAGCCTCTCTAAAAGAGTACCCTAATAAGAATTTTAATAGTGCAAAAACAATGTGGCTCCAAACGAAAATGTTCAAGGACCGCTCTTAAGAAAGCTTTAGCAGTGCTCTTGTTGCTTCAACTATGGGGATTCTGAAAATGGGCCTCTCATGTGTTGTAATATTTATCTGATTTCTCTGCACTTTGATTTCATGGGGAAAGACAGAAGTTCTTGGATATGTGGCTTCGACATAATAGTATTTATTGACTTTTATTATGCTTTTTAACTGAGGGCAATGTGATGTCTCAGCATTAGAAAATACGTTAAATATGTTGAATTGTGTATGAGGTCAACTAGTAAAACATAACTCTTCAATTTGTAACACATGGGTATTGAAGGTGTGAAGTTTAGGGAGACAGACAGGGTTGGGGGATACAGGGACCAAGAGATACTGAAGGAAGGAGGGATGATGTAGAGCATTATAAATACATGAATGGAAGCGCTGCTTTACATTGTCCATAGATGACAATATACTCACAGAACTTGTTTCGTTTTGGCTAAGTTGGCCAAAATTTAAATACCGTTAGTACTAGGGAAAAAAATCAGCAAATGATTGGTAACAGTACTACAAAATTTAAGAACATGTCCTTCTCTTACCTCCTGATAGCTCTGAGTGTTAAGTGTGAGCTGTGTGTGCGCAGTCGTATCTGACTCTTTAAGACCCTACGGACTATAGCCTGCCAGGCTGCTCTGTCCATGGGGCTCTTCAGGAACACTGGCGTGGGTTGCCATGCCCTCCTCCAGGGGATCTTCCCAACCCAGAGATCGAACCCACGTCTCCTTCATTGCAGGCGGATTCTTCACCATCTGAGCCACAGGGAAGCCCAAGAGTGTTACACAGCCAGACGCATTGTTAGTCTGCTCTGTATGGCACACACTTTGGGCCATAAAGTTATCAGCTATAAACTCCCCAGAAAAAGCATCAGAGAAAAAGCTGAATTACAGTTTGCTTTTTTTTTTTTCCAGCCTCTACTCTTATTATTAATTATGCTGTTTCATTACTTTGCTACTTATGAAGTGGGGAAGATTATTCATATATTCCTCTCCATTTGGGGGCCAGTTGTGAAGTGGGCAGAATTCATTAGAAGAGTGGATCATCCCACCACATTACTGTGCCAAAACCACATAAAATATATATACCAAGTGCTGTGGAAGGATTAAAACCCAATCAAAGTTTAAGATTCAGGAGAATTATATGGAGATGAAGATGAAAATATAGAAAATTCCAAATCACAAGATATTGGAGTACACTCAGGAATCTGTATTGTACAGAACATTCCAGGTGATTTCAATGTGTGTAGTTCCTGGAACATAACTGTCATAAACACTAATGAGCTGATAAAATATGAAGAGATGTAGAAGTTACACTTACTCTTCAAGAGATTATAAATTCTCATTGTAAGAATTTGTAGGTGTATAAAAATTTGTAGGTGTATAAAAATTTGTAGGTGTATAATACAAATACAATACAATTTGTATTGTAAGAATTTGTAAGATCTACATTATGCAATATATTCTTATAAGTATTAATTTTTTAAGTGGCAAAATAGTTGAAATGGTAAATTTCCCACATAGTAAATAAAATTAAATTCCAAATCAGCTAAGCATAGCATTCACCAATTATCATTTTCAGCATACCAAATACATCCTAATTTAAATTCCTAAATTGTACAACTTAATAAAAGTCACATAGCTGTGAAAGTCCCATGAAAACTTAAAAAGACAAAAGAATACTGTGTCTGTTAAAATTATTTTGGCATTGTTTTGAATAAACTAGGCGCAGACTCAGGTTTTTTTTTTTAATCATGTGGCTTCCCAGGTGGCTCAGTTGTAAAGAATCTGCCTGACAAAGCAGGAGATGAGGGTTTCATCCATGATCTGGGAAGATCCCCTGGAGGAGGAAGTGGCAACTCCCTCCAGTATTCTTCTTGAAAAGCCCCATGGACAGAGAATCCTGGTAGGCTATTGTCCATGGGGGTCACAAAGAGAACACTGTCAGGAAAGACACAAGTAACAGTGAACTGTTGTTGGAGTTTGACCAAATGTTTATCCAAGCAGTATCAGAAAGTCTGCAAGAGAATCACTTGGTATTTACTATAAATTATAGATTCATAGACTCCCCACCTTATACAAATTATGGATCCAGTTGCAAGGGTGTACCAAGATGATTGTGGATATCTATAAGTAAATAAATAATGTCCAGTTTTACAGGTTGAGATGCATAGCACAATGATGTTATCAAGTTCTGTCTTTATAACAAAAAGGAAAAAATATTATGTAGTTTGAATTTTCCTCTGTATTTTTGGAACTTTAACTTTCAGTAGTGACAAAGTAGAGTCTCTAGTGCAGGGCCAAGGCTAAAATAAAATGAATAAAGTGCTTGCCTGGGGTGCAAAAACTAAGGGGCAATTTAAGAAAAAGTAAAGAAAAGTAATAAAAACAAGATACAGAGGTTTGCTAAGCCATATTGAATTTTGAAATAAAATAAATAATACTTAAAAGAAATGTGATACTGATCCCTTAATTTAAAATTTTATTTTTTATTCATCATGGATAGTTTTGCTTTACTTTTATCTTTTTAAATAGTGCATTAAAATACTGTTTATTTTGATTACTGAGTTTTTCAGCACCACCTTAATTTTTGGATAAGAGGCAGATGCCTCACTGTAGTTACAGATAAGCTTCTCTGCATTGTGCAGAATGGAAATGCTCCAGTTATTTAAAAGCATGTTAACATCCAAGCACAGTGAACTGTTTCCCTCCAATTGCATCTCCTAGGTAAATATGCTTCTGCCTAGAGGTAAGATTAATCTTGCTCCCCAAATTTAGTCAGATCCATTATGTAATGAAGCCAAATGAACTTGTGTTTTCTGAGATTGAGAATGAAGTAGGCATGCCCTAAAAATATGGTTTGGTCAATTTTTTTTTAATTAACAAATATACTAAATAATGAGATAAGGTGGATAGGAGTATATATTAAGGAAAAACAAAAACAAACAGCAAACATGCTAGAATGCCTGTATCCAGCTTTGAGTATAAAGCAAATAATAATAATAATAATAATTCTGAGTTGATCAAATTATACTTCTCTCCTCAGCAACTAATGTCTTGAGGTTCGATTGGCTCTTATTATCATATTTTGGATGGATAATTTCTCTGAAGAAAATCTGTTTGAAATCCCATGACCAAGAAGAAGAAACTCAAGCCAAGTATTTGATTGTCTACTAAGTACTTGTTGTGACAATACACTCACAGAAGCAGATTTTGTCCTACTGGTTCTTTTACTATTGCAGAGTTTTCCTATTGTCTTCATTAAATTAAAACAGCTTGTTTAAAACCTACACATGGCAGGGATCTTTTGAAAACTGTTCAAACATGACATAGATGTGCAGACTAAAAAGTAACAAGAAATCTTAAACACAAACTTAAGGTTAGTCTTTTGAACACAGTTAAAGGAGCCAGGGTTTAGTTAATTGAGAAAGTAATCATTGTGATGTTACTGCAATACATTGGCAAAAATCTCTTAAAAGTCTCCAAAAGAAAAAGAGCAAGTTTGCAGCTGCATACGATTTGCAGTGGAGAGATTCACCAAGATTTTCATAGAGATTATCACTAGAAATACAATCTGGGTCCTTTTATCTTCCTATAAAAAAAGTGAACTGTTTGATTTTTCTATGATGGGACTATTTTATCTACATGCAAAGATTATAATAGTGGTCATTTAAAAAATATATGTATTCATATCTTAATGTCAGTAGGAAAGTTTTTGAGTTGGGACCTACCTAAAGGAAATTTCTGTTTTGCATTATGAGGATTATAAAGCCCTTAATCGCATCATATAATTGTATTTCATATAGTAAAATTTTCAGAGACATTAAAAATTGAAGTTGGTATTTTAAGAAAGTATTTAGAATATTGTCCTATACAGTGGTGGAGAAATGAGCAGGAAGACTACTTACATCATTTCAAGCTTCATAATACTATTGTTCAAATGCTTTTTCAAAAAATTTGAAGGGTACTACAATAAGTTCCTAAGAATTTTACCGGTTCATTAACCAGGTGGTTCAGTGGTAATGAATCTGCCTGCCAAGTAGGAGAAGCAGGTGACACAGGTTCAGTCCCTGGGTTGGGAAGATCCACTGGAGTAGGAAATGGCATCCCATTCCAATATTCTTGCCTGGAAAATTCATGGACGGAGGAGTCTGGCAGGCTATAGTCTATAGGGTTGCAAAGAGTCAGACACAGCTGAACACACAAGAATGCATAAATTACTGTAGAAAACATTTTTATCATAAATTTGTATGAAAATTTTATATATGCCATATATAATTTTTCATAATTTAAGAAAGTAAACATTTTATACCAGAAACATAGTCCACTTCAGAAAAATAATAGAAACTTTTTTAAATATTTAAGAGTATGAAATAATTTCTTTTGTCTCAAATCTTTTTGATACTTTAAGGGAAAAATGTAGACTGCTATTTATGTCATATATCCACTTAAATTTTACCCCAAACTTAACTAATATTTTATTTAAGGATTAGCTAGTCACTCTTCCTTTTATTCATTTATTTAAAAAGAAGTATTTACTGTATACTTACCATGTGGTAAACTCTCTGAGATCCCGAGGAGAGGTGAGCAAGCTAGTCTTAATTACTATCCTCAGGAAGAAAACGCTATAGGCTCACCTCAATTGTTTTGAAAAAATTATCAACAGGTTGAAAATTTCAAAATATCTTGCCTATAATTCTGGACATAGTTATTCTACAATCTATCAACCCTGGAGACAATATTTTCAAAGGACTTTAAAATTTTTTGTTAGAACTTTCTAGATTAATTTGAGGAATAATGCAAGACAAAATGGAAAAATGCATGCTCGTTCTTACTCAACTGATGATGAATGCTTTTGAATAAAGCCCAGTAATGATAGCCATGATAAGGTCATATAACAATTCTGTTTTAATGTTAAATTAAAAATGTTAATGCATTTGTGATTTATACTTTAGAGGAAACAGTACTATGCATCTAGGTGTATGTGAATAATATACACATTGGACAACTGTGCCTCATTTGCATGCATTTAAAATGTTTGAAAATTTTCAAATATATTGAAAAGCTTGTCTATTTGCATTTGGGATTAATTTGATGCTAGAAGAAGAAATTCTGCATAAAGCTAGCTATTCTGTGAGGAAAAACATTATACCCTCTATACCTATTGGATGAAGAATGAAACCTTGGTATGAATATAGACATGTCTTTATATATTTCTAAAAGTCTAGTTTACAGATACTTCTCTTGACATGCCATGATTTTTTTTTTTAATAATATAGACAAGGGACAGTCTTAGAGGTTCCACTTTCATTGAGGATGGAATGGTTTATATAGACTAACCGGCCCACCAAAAACAACTAGAAAAAGCTTAAAACATGTTTATCAGCCTCAGAGAGCAACTGAGGCAGCCAAGAGTTGATGGGTAACACTACTTAACAGAAGATAAGTGTATTTTGATTAGAAAAAACAATCTAAGTAAATTAAAAACAAAACTTAAATGAGGTTAGGTTAGAATTAGCAGAAGAAAATTTTAGTAAACTCAATATTAAGGCAACAGAAATATCAAGACTAAAGCATAGAAAGAAAAGTAGAAGAGAGAAAGAAAAATCCCTTGATACACAGAACGTGGTGAAATTATCTAACATATATGAAATTGCAGTTCAAGTGAAGAAGGTGAAAGACAATTGGAATTAAGCAATATGTGATTAGATACAAGCCAAGAATTGTCCAAAATTTATGAACAATCTCAGTTCACAGACTTATGAAGACCCTAAGCAGGAAAATGGAATGTGAAGTCAAGTGGGCCTTAGGAAGCATCACTATGAACAAAGCTAGTGGAAGTGATGGAATTCCAGTTGAGCTATTTCATATCCTAATGATGCTGTGAAAGTGCTGCACTCAATATGTCAGCAAATTTGGAAAACAACAGTGGCCACAGGACTGGAAAAGGTCAGTTTTCACTCCAATCCCAAAGAAAGGCAATGCCAAAGAATGCTCAAACTACCACACAATTGCACTCATCTCACATGCTTGTAAAGTAATGCTCAAAATTCTCCAAGCCAGGCTTCAACAGTATGTGAAATGTGAACTTCCAGATGTTCAAGTTGGATTTAGAAAAGGCAGAGGAAACAGAGATCAAATTGCCAACATCTGTTGGATCATAGAAAAAGCAAGAGAATTCCAGAAAAACATCTACTTCTTCTTTATTGACTACACCAAAACCTTTGACTGTGTGGATCACAATAAAATGTGGAAAATTCTGAAAGAGATGGGAATATCAGACCACCTGACATGACTCTTGAGAAACCTGTATGCAGGTCACAAAGCAACAGTTAGAACTGGATATGGAACAACAGACTGGTTCCAAAAAGGAAAAGGAGTATGTCAATGCTATATATTGTCACCCTGCTTATTTAACTTATATGCAGAGTACATCATGAGAAATGCTGGGCTCGAGGAAGCACAAGCTGGAATCAAGATTGCCGGGAGAAATATCAATAACCTCAGATATGCAGATGACACCACTCTTATGGCAGAAACTGAGGAAGAACTAAAGAGCCTCTTGATGAAAGTGAAAGAGGAAAGTGAAAAAGTTGTCTTAAGTCTCAACATTCAGAAAACTAAGATCATGGCATCTGGTCCCAGCACTTCATGGCAAATAGATGGGGAAACAGTGGCTGACTTTACTTTTTTGGGCTCCAAAATCACTGCAGATGGTGATTGTAGCCATGAAATTAAGAGACGTTTACTCCTTGGAAGGAAACTTATGACCAACCTAGACAGCATATTAAAAAGCAGAGTCATTACTTTGTGAACAAAGGTCTGTCTAGTCAAGACTATGGTTTTTCCAATAGTCATGTGTGGATGTGAGAGTTGGACTATAAAGAAAGCTGAGTGCTAAAGAACTGATGCTTTTGAACTATGGTGTTGGAGAAGACTCTTGAGTCTCTTGAACTGCAAGGAGATCCAATCAGTGCATTCTAAAGGAAATCAGTCCTGGGTGTTCATTGTAAGGACTGATGCTGAAGCTGAATCTCCAATACTTTGGCCCCCTGGTGGGAAGAGCTGACTCATTTATTGGAAAAGACCCTGATGCTGGGAAAGATTGAAGGCAGGAGGAGAAGGGGACAACAGAGGATGAGATGGTTAGATGGCATCCCCAACTCAATGGACATGAGTTTGGGTAAACTCTGGGAGTTGGTGATGGACAGGGAGGCCTGGCGTGCTGCATTTCATGAGGTCGCAAAGTGTCGGACACCGCTGAGCAACTGAACTGAACTGAACTGAAGTAACCAGGAAAAATCACAAACACCTCTAAAAACCACAGTTAAACTCTCCAAGACCACATTTAAAAGCCTTAAAAATCACCAGAATGGCTAAAGAGGCATATTACCTTGAAGGATCAGCAAGATGACATGACAACTGACATTTCAATATAATTTATTGAAGCCACAGTATATTTAGGATGATATTTTTTAACTGCTGAAGGAAAAGTTTCCCACAGAAAAATTTTCTCTAACCTAAAATATTATTTTAAAAATGAAAGCAAAGTAAGTATATTGTGAAGTAAAATCTGAAATTTTTGCATCAGTAAACCCACACTAAATGAAATAGCAAAGCAAATTTTTCATACAGAGAAAAAGTAAATTCAATGAAAACAATGCGAGAAGGAATGAAGAACTATGGCAGAGTTAAGTCTGTGGAGAATTATAAATATCAACCTATAAAATATAGTAGTAATGTATCATAGGGACTGAAGTTGCTTGTCATGCCCTCCTCCAGCGGATCCTCCTGACTCAGGGATGAAGCCCGCATCTCTTAAGTCTAACTTGAATTGGCAGGTGGGTTCTTAACCCCTAGTGCCACCTGGAAGCCCCCAAAATACAACAATAACAAAAAGCTAGAAAGGGGAAAAAAAGTTAAAGAGTTCAAAAATTCTTTATATTTCCCTGGACATAGAAATTTTTATTTGACTCTGCTTCAGTTAAACTTTGGAGAAGGAAATGGCAACCCACTCCAGTACTCTTGCCTAGAAAATCCCATGGACAGAGGAGCCTTGTAGGCTACAGTCCATGGGGTCGCAAAGAGTCAGACATGACTGAGCGACTTCACTTCAGTTAAGCTTGCATGTTGTAATCCACAGAAACCACTAAAAGTTGCTGGGGGAAAAATGCTAAATAATACAAAAAATTGACTAATCCAATATACTCAAAAAAGGAGGGGAAAAGTAAGCACAGACTAGGTAGGGAAATTACAAAATTATTTTAAGTAGACAACGAACTCCATGATATTATTGTCATATAGAATTTTAAAACATAAGTGAAGCATTTTAAAATAAATATATAGAAAAGTTAAACTAAAAACATTAAAAAAAATATTTTACAAAAACTAATCCAAACAAAACTGGACTAGTTACACTGATATCTGCCAAAATAAACTTTAAGACCAGCAGCAATAATAGAGCTAAAAAGAGATATAACATGTTGGTTATTAAAGCATTTATCTAACAAGAATAAATATATTTTTATTCAACAGTTATATTAATACATGTGTATATATAATGGCAACATATATCAAAATATAAAAATATATATTTGCCTATTTATAAAGAATGCATAAAGAAAATTTCACAGAACATGAAGAATATATGCTATGTGAATTACATGGTGAATAAACTTGATTTAATCAATAATCAGAATACTCATGCACAACAGTTTTGGAGCAAACATTCTTTTCAGACCTAAAAAATTTATATATACATGAATTATGAATATATAATATTATGAAAGAAATCTTCCAATGTTTGAAAGTTGCCATATGCTTCTAAGTATCTATGGGTCAAAAATGAAATCACAGAAATTAAAAAGATAATTTTACCTGAATCATAATGAAAATTCCACATATCAGAATGTGTGGCATGCAGCTAAGAAGAAAATGTATAATCTCCAAAGAAGATATTAAAAAAGAAGAAAGTGATAATTAAGGTTATAAATATCTATCTCAAGAATTTAGCCAGAGATTAGAAAATGAGTGCATTAGACACAAAGAAATTAAGTGAAAGATAAATTTTAAAATCAAATTCAATTATATGCAAAACAAATACACACAAAAAAGTAAACAAAGAAAAACACTGATTCTTAGGAAAGATGATTAGAATTGATAACTCCCTATGATGAATTATAGAGATTAAAAGAGAGGAGAACAAGATTTATAAATACCAGGAAAGAATAAAACATCTGTAAGGATCCTATATGAATGAAAAAATACAAAGACTTAGCTTAAGTGGCCTCATTAGTGTATATTCTACCAAGCATTTAATGAAAAACAATACCAGCATTATGTAAGTCCATTCACAAAATAGGGAAAAATGAAAAAATTCTCATTTTGTTTTATAAAGATAGCATTATCTACCTCCTTCCCAAATTATAGGCCATTCTCCTTATGAATTTAGTGTAAAATTTCTATATAAAGTATTACCAAGCAAAATTAATAAAAGTGTAATAAATTTGAACAAACTGGGGATATAATAGCAATTTAAGTGGTTAACACTTATAAATCAACCAATGTTGTTAATCACATTGAGAAAAATTTTATGATTGTATAAAAGGTTGTCAAAATATTAATGGCTTTTTATGGAAATCAACAATATTAGTAGACAGATTAGGAAAGAATTTACTTAATCTAATAAATAATATCTCTGCTAAAATGCAATAGGCACTATGCATAGTGCTGAGTTATTAGAAGGCACTAGATATTTCATTTCTTTATAAAGGTTCATTACTTGAGACAACAAAGAGACCATTAAAACTAAATGTGAGACATACCCTCATATGTATTAACACTTGGTTATTTTTGACAAAAACGATACTTCAGAACAATGAGAAAGTTTTGGTCTTGTCAATACATAGTTCTGAGTTAACTAGATATTATTCTCAAGAAAAAAAGTTAAACTGTGATGTAATATTGATCTAAATATGAAATATATATATTTTTTGAAATTTAAAGTACATTACTACAAGGTAAGATAATGATTTAGGATATAAAATTGTTTTCTTAAATGCTATACACAAAACAACCAAAAAGGAAAATATTTTTAAAAATTGGACAACATTAACATTTAAGTTTCCCGTTTGACAAAAGAAATCATGAAGTAGACACACAGTCATGCTTACCCCAAGAGGGTAAGATATTTTAATATGCATAAATGTAAAAGAAATCATATGCATTAAAATGTTTTATAATTAATTTTGAGGACAGGTAATCAAGTAGAAAAATGGGCACAATAATTGAATAGGCTAGCTTTCCAGATGATATTGTAATGACAAATAAATTTATGAGTAGGTGGTCAGCTTCATTAGTCACATGGAAAATAAAAAAAAATAAAACCATAATAACAATAAGATGAACTAAAATTAAAATCAACCAAAATTATCTAAAATTAAAATGATTGATAAGTATTTGTTGGCCAGAAAGTGAGAAACTCTCATATGCTGCTTTTCAGAGTACAGATTGTTACAACTTTGGAAATCTTTTCAGCAACAACTACTAAAGATAACTCATAAGCCAGCAATATAACACTTAGACATGGACTCATGGAGCTTTGTATATATTTGTAACACATAATTGTATAAAAAATTAGCAACATATTGTTTGTGTTAGATACTGAAAGTAATCCAAGTGTTTATCAACAATTGGATAGATAAATATTAATATATTTATAAAACTGAATACAGCACTGAAAAGTGGACAGATTACCACTGTGTTCATCCACGTGAATGGATCTCGCAAGCATAACATTGATGTAAAGGAGAACATACTGAATTACAGAGTTCATATACATTGGAAAATAGCCAAAATTAGTTTGCATGTATGTGCTCAGTTGTGTCTGAGTCTTTGTTGCTCCATGGACTGTAGTCTAGCAGACTCCTCTGTCCAAGGAATTTTCCAGGCAAGATACTGGAGTGGGTTGCCATTTCTTTCTCCAGGGATCTTCCCGACACGGAACTGAACCCTCGTTTCCTGCATATCCTGCATTGGCAGGCAAATTCTTTACTGCTATCACCACCTAGGAAGCCCAAAATCAGTGTGAGAGGTTGGAAAATAAAGATATTTATGGAAGAAGGGATAGGAAATGGCTGAAAGGAAAATGAGTGTCATAATTCATTGTTTATCTTGATGAAAGTCATATGGATGTGTTTACATCTTTGAAATTCATCAAGCTCTAGACTTAGGTTTTCTATATTTTATTATTCTTTACTACAATAAAAAGTTTAGTTTTAAAATACTGCTGATATTAAATCACTAAAAAACTACAATATTCCTTTTTTTATCCTATTCAAGACCTATGTATTATACATAAAATGTATTGAGATATATATATTTGAGAGAGGTATTCTTGCTTTCTCTGCTGTGACATTTTGTTTTCTACTTTCAATTTCTTTAAAATTAAATGCCTCAATAATAATTTTATAGTATGTTCTATAAATTTCTCTGAAAAATGTTATAACAGAAGGATATAGTGAGCAAGAATATGGGCCTTAGTCTTAGATCTGGGTGTCATTCATCCAGAAGCAATCTATGGATTTGGGTACAAGTTAATTTGAGTCTGTAAGCCACATCTTTTTGAAAGGCAGATGGACAGAGAAAGAGGGAGAGGAAGAAAGAGAAAAAGAGAGACGGAAAGAGTAAGAGCAAGAACAAGAATGAGAGGGAGAAAGCGAATGAGGAAAACAGTGAGAGAAGGGGAATGAATATGAATGTCTGCTGCTCAAGGTCATTATATGGATTAAAGTAACATGTACATAAAATCATCCAGCAGACTTCTTCTTATGCTAGTTTTCTCCATATGTGTGTTTTCCCAAACCTCTCTATCATGTATATACTGTATTAGTTTCCTAAGGCTATCATAACAAATTACCACAAACTAGGTGATTTAAAACAACAAAGTTATTTTCTTACAATTCAGGAGTCTAGAATTCTGAAACCAAAATATGAGCAGGGTTGGTCCTTTCTTGAAACTCTGAGAAAGAATTTGTTCCATATCTGTCTCAGAGCTTCTGGTGTTGCTGACATTTTTGGCATTCCTTGGCTTGTAGCTCTGTCACCTGATTTCTTTGTCCTTATGGATGTATTCCTTGCATTTCCTCTGTCTTCAAGTTTTTCTTTCCATACAAGAACACTTGTCTTTGGATTTGGTGGTGGTGGTTTAGTCGCTAAATTGTATGAGACTCTTTCGATCCCACGGACTATAGCCCACCAGACTCCTATGTCATGGGATTTCCCAGGCAAGGCTCATCCTAATTCAGTATGACATCATCTTAACTTTAGTACATCTACGAAGATTTGTTTTCAAGTAAGGTCACATTCACAGATACTAGAGGTGAGAACTTCAACATGTCTTTTTGGGGGACAGAATTCAACCCATAACATATCTAAGCAGCCATTAAACTAGAGAAGCTAAGGGATTTGTCTAGGGTGCTAAACAGAGTTAATAACAAAGCTAGAGCTAGGAAACATACGTTACTCAGAATGCAGTGTTTCTTCCTATATACCAAGCTACTTAAAAAATCATCTTCCTGATTCCAGTAGATAAAACTTTAATCTTTGATTTTATCTATGTATTCACTTTATATTCTTGGCTATATTTAGAACATATAAATACATCTTTTGAAATATCGAACTCAGACAAAAATAATGCACAAGTGTGGGTTTGCATGTGTATGTGTGAACATAAATGTGAAGGTGACAAATCGGCAGCCCATGTGCCATTTCCAAGCAGTGAAGAAATCTGTTTTGTCCTATGCAGTGTTGTTGTGGAGGTTATTATTATTTTTAATGATTTATGATTTTAGAGAGCAATAGATTTTATATAAAATTCCAAATTTCCAACAGCTTGTGAAAAATGATATGATCTGGAAACACTGGGCCCAACTGACCACAATCTGTTAGAGCTGGGGTGTGGATGCCCTTTTTAGAAAAGTGTGCAATCTGTAGTTGGCCACAGGGCCAACCCATCCTCATTCTTTCCCCAGTTTGGTTTACCTCACTACTGTATGTCACATGCTGGACTTGCTTACATTTCTGTCTGCTCTCCTTGATCTACAGAAAATTAAATTATCTAGTATTGTACTATAGTTTAATTCAGTGGGATGTCAAGATCAACTTGACAATATTTTAAGATTCAGTTCATTTCCATTTTATTGTTATATTTCCTTCAACAGGAGAAAAGCTCTTGTAAAAATAAAATTCTTATCAATTTGGCTTTACAAGTAACTTCAAAAGCCCAAGATTATTTTTTGTTTAAAAAGTCAGTATCTCTAATTTGTGAAATTCCAATAGTGTATACTGAATATCTACCACTGTCTTTATTTTTGTATATGCTTAGCTTTCTGTGTATGTATGATTAAGTGTACATGTGATACATGATTAAGTGTATGTGTGATATATAATTAAATGAAAAATAGTATTAAACAGATGCAGTGGAGAAAAAACTGAGTATGAAAGGTATAAGCACTGCAGGAGAAGGACAGAGCCCTGGAAGGATAATGAGGCTTAAATATATACATATAAAAACGAGGGGGATTAGTTTGTGATAAGATGGGAAACAGATAAACAATAAACAAACAATAATTCACACAAGATGTGCCTTAAAAGCTACCTACGAATTATTTCAGTATGCCCACACAGAGAATAGATTCCACAGATTTTGAGGGGGGCTGAAATTAAGCGAAGGTACAATAAGGTTTTGAGTCTCACCGGCATCTAGAACTTCAGCACAGCTCTTGATCTTCCCTCAAAAGTCACAGTAAGGGAAAATAAATTGCATTGGTTAAATTAAACACACTGGCTGCAGGGACTCCATGAAAATACGTGTAAAGCTAGATTCTGATGGATGAGAAAATTCCTTTCCTGAAGTCTAGCCATTGGAAATGGGAGGGATTGACTGTGAGTAGGGATGTGAGTGGGCTTCCCTAGAAGCTCAGTGTTATCAAATCTGCCTGCAATACAGGAGAGTTGCAGGGTCCTCCGGTTAGATCGCTGGCTCAAATATGTGACTAATCAGGGAATAAAATTACCCCCACAGGGTCTTCTCACAAATTTAGTTTAGTAGCTGCTATTCTTCTTCAGAAAGATTTTTCATCATTGTGGGGGGAAGGAGAGATGGGAGGGAGGCATGAGTGAACATACACAGGTGTTAGTGGTGCCCTAGATTTAAGAACACTACCCATCAAAAGCACTGCAGGGATCCCATATTGAAACCTCTCTAGCAGGTGCATCAGTTAGAACTTAAAGTACTATTCTCAAGTACCTATTCATGTGCTTTCTCTGCTGTGGCTTGACACATTAATAATTATCATTATTCAAGTAATTTGTAGCCATTAAAATCAGTCTATATTCTAATTACTGAAGAATTATATACTCATGTGAAAGTAGCTTAATTTTACTTTGCCAAAGATTTTTTTCTCAAGTAGTCCAAAACAATATAACATGCTGAGTTTGCTTATTTCTCTTGAAAGTAACTTAGTAAACTTCATGAGAAATTATAGGGCTTTTCTATATGAAATTTCTAGTATTTTTTTTCCCATTCTATAGCTGAGTCCAAAGATCCAGACTAATTGTATTTCCTTGCATTTAAAGACTTCTCTAAGTTGTTTTGTTGAAAATGAGGTTTGCATAGTGGCATGTTCAATAACTATTCATCAACTTTTGTTACTAGGAAACCATGTCGATTCATACAAAGGAAACCAGCTAGACATTTAGCCACAAACCAAATAACAGTGTTGTATTTACTATTAAAATAAACAAGTTGCAAACTAAACAATAGCTCTCCAATTATGCAACAGTGACACTGTCATTGAGTAGAGAAATTCACTGTTAGTCTGAAATTTAGTTGAGAATATCATTTAATCTAATCTCTCCCTAGTAATACCATTATTTCAGTAGGAAAAAAATGGCTTTCATTTTGATCACTTGTATCATAGCAAATAGAAAATCCCTCAAAATGGTAAATCTTACTGCTCTTTTAAATTATCTACCATCTTTACTGGAAAGGTATTTAATACACATCAACTCATATTTTCCCTCATTATTACACTTCTTCTCAATCACATATTTGTAAAGTTAAAACCTTCTTCCAAATTGATATCAGTCTTGGAATTCATGGGTATCTCAAAACCTCCACATTGCCTTAATGTTAATTGAGAAAGTAGGTGTTTACACTGAGCTCCTAATGTTAAAGCACAGGCTATGATTGCAGCAATAAACAGTGTCTGTGTATTCATTTCTCAGTCAAAAAAAAGAAACATCTTATCACTTATTTTCATTTATTTT
The DNA here is from genome assembly GCF_023699985.2 of Odocoileus virginianus. NCBI lineage: Eukaryota > Metazoa > Chordata > Mammalia > Artiodactyla > Cervidae > Odocoileus > Odocoileus virginianus. Next base: position 31,957,202 of record NC_069675.1, on the reverse strand, counting down.
TAGTGTAGAGCAAGCTTCCAAATTAGAACGCTCATTAATATTTAATACCTTATGGAAATATGTTTGTTTATGGTGATCATTCATTTCCATTTTCATTGTTGCAAAATGTTTACCAGTTTATGGTATGAGATATTATTTATGTTTCCATATTTGGGTTGTTAGGAATTCTCCCAATCAGACATAAGCATAAACAACCACCTTGATTTCACAATTATCTCATTTGTTCTGAGAAGTAGACAGGGGCAGAAGTTAAAATCCTTCACACAGTACTGTAGCCTAAAATTGGTAGATTCCCTTAGGTGATTGGAGAGGAATTAATCCTATTTTCCACCTTTCTAAAAAAAAAAAAAAAGTACTAGATTTTTCTGACAAATGGTGAAAGTGTTAATCACTCAGTACTGTCTGACTCTTTGTGACCCCGTGGAGTCTGCCATTCCCTTCTTCAAGGGATCTTCCGGACTCGGAGATCTAACCAGCGTTTCCTGCTTGGAAGGCGGATATTTTTACCGTCTGAACCACAGGGGAGCCCCTACAAATATTAAATTGCCTCAAATTTATTTCAATAGGGATCATTTTACATCTTATCTACAAACAAAAAAAGAAAATAATGACATTAAAAACACTTCATCTGTTTTCATTAAGATACTTTATGTAGTATCTGCCATTAAGGAAAGATATTACTAATACATTCCAAAGGTGACTGTAGTTTCCTGAATTCCTCTGGCTGAAATTGTTAAAAAAGGAATGAACACATGTAAATCCATGGCTGATTCAGGTCACTGTATGACAAAAACCACTACAATATTGTAAAGTAATTAGCCTCCAAGTAATAAAAATAAATGGAAAAAAAAAGAAAATTAAAAAAGGAATGAACATTAATTAGCACCTGTATTGTGTCAAGTAGTATGCTAGGCATATTCAATCATTTGAAGAGAGGCAGTGTGGCATGGTGTTTGAGATCACAGTCTTGAGTTTGAATTCTTCTTTGCTCTTATATTGTTAGGTGTGATCTTGACTGTCTTGGTTAACCGCTCTGTGCTTCACTTTTCTCATTGGTAATATGAGTGAAATCCTAGACTCTTTCTTACAGGGTTGCTGTGAGGGATAAACTAAGTTAAGTAAGTAAAACACTAGAGCAGTTTGGCATGAGTAGATACTCAGCATTGGAGAAGGCAATGGCACCCACTCCAGTCCTCTTGCCTGGAAAATCCCATGGACGGAGGAGCCTGGTAGGCTGCAGTCCATGGGGTTGATAAGAGTTGGACACGGCTGAGAGACTTCACTTTCACTTCTCACTTTCATGCATTGGAGAAGGCAATGGCAACCCACTCCAGTGTTCTTGCCTGGAGAATCCCAGGGACCGGGGAGCCTGGTGGGCTGCCGTCTGTGGGGTCGCACAGAGTCGGACACGACTGAAGCGATTTAGCAGCAGCAGTTAGCAGCAGACACTCAGCATTAGATATCGGCATTATCTTCACTAGATCTAATAAAGTGTCATTATCTTTATTTTACTGATGAGGAAACTAGTGCTCAGAGAGTTGAAGCAATTTACATTAAGAAACAACACAGCAAGTCATACTTGAAAGAACTTTTATCACTAAATTATGTTGTGATTTCCACCACCCCCCATTCTATACACATACTGATAGTTTTCTCTCTGCATACTTACTGAAGGAAAGAAATCTTTTGTCTGTCCATATCTCTTAGACTAGGTACAGTAGTTGCTTTAGATCTGGTAACTGCAAAGGGGATTATTGTAACACATAATTTATTGCCGCACGGTTTAGATTGTGTGTGTGTGAGGGGTAGGCACATAGGATTTACTGTTTTAAAACTTATGCATGTAGAATAAGAATTTTAATATATCTTTGAACTAGAAAATCACAGAAGACAGCCTGTGGAAAACTACAATCCAGTGGAAACACTGTGTAGACCAACTGAAGATAAGATCCAAATTCACAAAGGTAAAATGAAAGAAACTAAATAATTAATCAGGTCTTACACACTGGTGGCAATCAATGGGTTTTAAGAGTCCAGGTAAAAGACAGGACTTTGACTCTTAAGAGAGCCTCTAGAAATCTGCTAGCATCATCAGATTCACTGAGGAATGTACACAGATCTTAAGGGTATTGTGGAACCTTTTTAGATTCAATTCTTATAAATTAGCTGTCCCTTCTATTTACTTTTGTAGTAAGCTTTACTTCTATAAGAGACATATGTAGGCACACCTTATATGCTGCTTGTTCTAGAACCTATTGACAATTTTTTTTTAAATGCCCTAAATTAGGTAGAGTATATTTGTGGTCCAAATTCACTTAATGACTGATTAACCTTAGATAATGTATTTTTCTGAGACTTAACTTTACATTATTTAATAATTCACTTAAAAAAATCATGTTAGCAGTTATTAATTACATTCCCAAAGTAATCCTGTGGGATAAATTGGCACTCAGTAGTATCCATACTTTACAAATTCAAGGAATCTGGATTTCAGAGAAGTGACTTCCATTGGGTCAGAGAAAACAGAACAGGCTTAGAACTGATAGAAAAAAGCTAGCATTTATTCAACACAGTTCTAAAATATTTTATATCTATTTATTAATTTAACCTCCCCAACAGCAAATAGATAAATTGGGAGCTGTTAATATATCCATTTTACAGATGAGGTGACTGAGGCAGTGCAAGATTAAACATCTTACTTGGGGTCACAGCTGATACATGGCAGAGATGAAATTCAAGCCCAGACAACCTGATTCTAGTTCCCACACATTTAATTACTTGACCACACTGCCTTTCTGAAGCCAATAAAAATAATAAAATTTATTCCTGTCTCCAAGTTATTTAGACTCTTAGACAAGCAGTGAAAGTATAAATAGGCTTATCAAAAGGAATGAGTTCTGGTTTCTTTGGCAGGAAATGAATATCGGATTTGGAATGTATATTATTTTAGTACTCCTGAATTTGTCTACTTTTTACAGTTTTGCTATATAGGGCTGAGATACAGAAAATAGTCTTACCTTAACAATATTTAAGGCTGAAGCTATTAGGCTTGTGGTACTGAAATAAATATGTCTGCTTTTTCTGCTCTAAAACGAACCCAGACTAGGAATATAATAGGGTTAGAAATTTAAATGTCCATAGGACTCAAACTATAATTAAGCCACACACCTCAGACTTCTCTACCACCTATTTTGCAAGCTTCCTTTAGAGTTAACTCCTTTGTCACCAAACTCAGCAATGCCTACTGGGCATGCCCAGTGATATGGTGAGTGCCTTATATCAAGTTTTACTTCCTCCGGGTTTTACCAGCTGCAAAAGGAAGGAGGAGACAGAGCGAAGAGTTAAACAGGAACAGAACTTGGTTCAGCTCCGGATGTCCATGGCCAGGGCAGGGCACAGAAAGCTGGGGGAGGAGAAGGGATGAGAAGGCGCTACCACCGAAGTTCCTTGTCCAATAGATGAGTCTGGGCGCTTAAGCTGGCACGTTAATCTGGTGGGTCCCTTTTGCATCTTTTTGGCAAAACTTGGGCAGATCGTGAAGATCTGAAGTGATCACTCATCCCGGGGCCCCTGTAAGGGGTGGGGCAGGAACCGTGGATCTGGGAATGCCAGCGACTGTGTGAACCTTGCCTATCTCTGCATTCCTCGAAGAGCTGCAGCTTTTCTAGGGTTCCAAGCAAGAGATCAAAGGGCACCAGTAAAGCCAGAGCTCATCTTAATCACCGACTCCTCGGCCCCTTTCTTTTGGCCCTGGAACCAACCCTCTCAGATACCCTTGCCCAATCACGACTAAACCCCGGAGAAGTGGAATCTCCACTCAGCTTTCCATGGGTCTAGCAGGGGCCTGGGCATGCTCAGTAGGCTACGTGTTTCTCTCTTTTCTTTTCTCTCTCTCTCTCCTGCTCTCTCCTCTTCCTCTTTTTCTATATCCACCTCCCCTCTCTCTCTTGGGGGAGGGTGGGTGGTGACAAGTTAGAAGCACTTGCGTTAGGTCCCCACCCCCAGGATCGGGCTCCCCCGGCAAGAGGACGAAGCCAAGGCAGAAACACACCTCACTGCGCAGCATCCCCACCGGGCGGGGCTGCGCCCGGCGGGCTGAGCCCACCAGTATCCCGGTCTGGGGACGGCCTGCCGCTCTCCATGGTACTGCGGAGAGCGCAGCTCCGCCCTTCTCTTTCAGAAGGACAGCACCCAACGTCACGTAACCCAGCCTTCTCGGGCTCCACGACCGCCTCCTCCTCCCCAGCTCTTTCCCTCTCCTCCTCCTTCTGCTCCCCTCCTTTGCCTGTTCTCCCCTCCCGCACTCTTGGAGATAGACGCTCAAGCCTGACGCCTCTCAAAAGGCAGCAGCAGTCGCCTTATCCACAGACCTCAGGAAATTCGCTTTGACCGTTGCATGCCTCAAGCTCTGGCTCGAGCTACGGGGGAACAACCGGGCAGGTAAAGAAGCTCAATTGGTGTTGGGGGGGAGGGGATGGGGCGAGGCTAGCTGGAGAAGGATATCTTTCCCCATTGTAATTGAGCCAGGATCTGCCACAAATGCACAGGGAAGGATGGGTGGTGGGAGGGTGGAGGAGTATAGACCTTGGTTGTTTTGCATGAAGCTTTTTAAATAATGGCAAGAGGATGAGATGGTGGAGCTGGGGTAGTAACTTGAAGACTGAATGCAGTGATTTATTAGTAGAAAAAGAAAACGGGCAAGTTAGAAACCAAAGCAATAAAATACATCTAGAGCTACATCTTTCTTTCCCTTCCCCATCAGCCCCATGCTGTGCCTAGCCTTAATTTGTGCAGTCGACTCCAGGCTCCAAGAAACTGCACTGGTATTAGAGATGGGGCTTAGAGACTGGGCGGGAAAGCCAGGGAGAATTTTGGGTGTGCATTGGTATTAAGGGACTTTGAAATATCCAGGGGGAAATGATAGGCGCTTCTAAAAATCCTCTCAAAGATTTCAGGTTCTTTATTATGATATATTGAATGATGCATGGAAAGGTGTGTGCGTGTTTGTGCGTGTGTGTGTTACCATAAACATATTAAAATAAATGCAACTGCAGCCCATGAGCATACTGTATCGATCCTTCCAGTGGCTTGGGAATGAATTTGATTCTAGAAATGAAAGAAAAGATTAATGAGGCTGTTAGTCTGCTTTTGAATTAGAGCGCTTCTTCCTTTGGCTGCAGTGATGTTGTTTTTCAGATCCTTTTATTTTATCCTCTAATTTGTGAACTCGCCAGGTTTTCCCGGCACCTAGAGAGAATCCTTTTCTCCATATAAATACAGATACTCTCTCACACACAATGAGCTTCCTCTAAGAACTGGGAGAGTCAGTTGACCTCCCCTGTGGTAAGAATATATATGTTTTCCTCCTTCTCTTACATTCCTTAAAAAAAAATTGTCAAGATATGCATCGTTGGAGGAGGGCAAGAGAGCGGTGTAAAGAAGGGCTTTATGAGCTATGGAATGTCAATGAATAAAACAATTGATTCTAACTGACTAACAAAAAAAAAAATGGTTTTCTAACACAGGAGCTTGTAAATGGTTTCAAAGCACTTACTCTTGATCTTGAAATTTCAGGTTTATTTCACAATGACTAAAATTTCACAGATTTCTGAGTCCACTTAAAAAATGAAAGTCTTCTGAATAATATGTTTCTTAGAAGGATTTTTAAGAGCACTTTTCTTTGGGTTTGGAGCAGGAGTAGACAAGATATGGCTGGTGATTACTGATGGTGTGGCATGTATCAGCCGTAATAAATAAGCAACTGAGATTTTAATTTCCCTTTGCTAGTGGGCAGTGTGTAGTGTTTTGTGTGTGTGCTGAAAGAGAGGGAACCAGTCATCAATTTCATCTGGGGAGGAACTTGAAGTGGGATGCCCTAGCTTGGTGGCTCTCAGATGACACCTGTAGGGACTGCTCTGTATTGAAGAGAAATGTTCTCAGTTCCCTTCATGGAGGAGTAGCAGCACAATGCGGTGCCATAAATTACTGCTAGTTTCAGCTTGTAGGGAAAAAAGTGTTAATTGGATAGTGAGTTTCTGTGTCTAGGCAATAAACTGGTGCCTGTGCCTGTGTGTGTTGTTTGTGTATGTGTTGGGCGGGGGGAGATAGTGAGAAATGGAAATGGTGAAGGAAATACATATATTTTCTTAACCGGACCAGATGATACATTGTGATTTTCTTGGTTAAAATATGAGAGTAATTTTTGGTTAAAAAAAAAAAAAAAAGCCTGAAAAACAATTCACTATGTATGAGTTCTATACCATTATAAGAACCTGTCAGATTAGAGTTGAATAAAGTGAGATGATTTAATAGTAGAGTGAGTAATTCAAAGATATGATTTTAAATGTGAGCTTCCTTGAACCATAGCAGCTAAGCTGACACAGTAGCTATTCTAACCACACAAATTCTGAGCCGACAGCCAGAAAGGTCTTGAAGAGGAGTTAAGATCACTGCACTGTTAGGCAAAATATTAAATACTTGACTTTAGAGGAGTTAATATTATGGCAGTTAAGACACAAATGCTGCCAAAAACATCTGACTCTAGTGAGTTATTTTCTCCTATAATGAATGATTCCTTCAATAAAAAGGAAGAAAATACTTGTTTGAAATTTAAGAATACCAAGAAATCATCAGTGTTCTTCTCTCTCTGAGAAAAATAAGAGTAGGAATGCTACACAAATCCATGCTGGCAGCTTCCAGTCAATAGTTTGGTACACTTTGCCTGTTGTAAAATCAGCTATTAACTGAGATTTAAATAGGCTGTATTTTTATTGTTCATATAACCAGTGCACATATAAGGAGAAGTTTCTAATAGACTCTTTCTCCCCCTTCATATATTTTCTCCCCCTTTTCATATATTTTAAACTTTCTCATAAACATTAAAATATAACATTAACCAAATTTCTATTTAAAAGAAAAACCTTGGGAGGGTTACCTATTAATGGTTATAATAACCTACAAGGGTGTAATGGCTGAATTGTAAGAGTGTGATATTAACTATTAGGAGACATCAGTTCTTCTTACTTATAGATCAGGACAAATAAGTTCCTTCCAATAAGGTTAACTCTGACTTGCTAATAACAGCAATTATATACCTGATTTCTTAGTTGAATAACGATTATATGATACTCAGACTTTAGAACTTAATTTTTATTTTAATTCTCTGCAGATTTCTGGGTCCTTATAAAAAGACAAAATAAAACCAAAATGCATCACCAACACACGACCAATTGATATGCTGGCATGTTAGCTTGGCCTTGCAGAGGCGGAGAGGAGAGAAGAGGAGCTGCTGTGTTTTCCACCTCTAACAGCTTCTGGCTATTTCACAGCTTCTGTGTTTGAACCCTACTGTTGGGGAGGGAAAAAGAGAAGTAAAACCCAGCCCCTGAGGCCATGTGCAAGGAATTCTGCTTTGGCTATAGTGGTACTGGAAGTCTATGATAATGGCAGAAGAAGCAGGCCTTTGAAGCTACTCTGGGGTTGACAAGTGGTGCCTTACTGGTTTGGACACTGCATCTGGAGGAGAAACACCTGAGGTGTTACCAAGCATTCAAGGATCCTGGTTCATTGCCAGCATCTTACTTCCCTGGAGAGTGTTTGCTTTTTACCTGACTCACCGTTTCCCTTTTGCCTGGTAACACTGCTGATACCTGGCAGATGATGGTATTTGAAGAGTGAAGTATCTGCCGACCCCACCGATGCCCTTGGACTAGTTCATCGGACTCAAATGGATGCGTGATTTCCCTTGACTTTCTGTTGACACCTTTTTCCAGAACGTTGCTTCCAAAGTGTATCCTCCCTTTGGTCTGGAAGTTCTGTGGCTGCCCTGTGCTACTGGGGTCTACGTTTTCCAGTTGGGAGGGGACTATAGGGAGAGAGGGAGGGGTTGCTGGAAGAAGAAGAAGAAAAAAAGAGCTAGATAAAGGAGGGGACATCTCTCCCACTCCTGCCCGCCCCCTTGCCCGATTTCTTTCCGGACCCCGATTTCTGCACCACGGTGTCCAAGACCATTTTGACCCTGTCGGCCCCGGCACCCCCCCGCCGCACCCCAGCCCCGAGCATGGGGACGGCGCTTCTCCAGCGCGGGGGCTGCTTTCTCCTGTGTCTCTCGCTGCTGCTCCTGGGCTGCTGGGCGGAGCTGGGCAGCGGGCTGGAGTTCCCGGGTGCTGAGGGCCAGTGGACGCGCTTCCCCAAGTGGAACGCCTGCTGCGAGAGCGAGATGAGCTTCCAGCTGAAGACGCGCAGCGCCCGGGGCCTAGTGCTCTACTTCGACGACGAGGGCTTCTGCGACTTCCTGGAGCTCATCCTGACGCGCGGCGGCCGCCTGCAGCTCAGCTTCTCCATCTTCTGCGCCGAGCCCGCCACGCTCCTGACGGACACGCCCGTCAACGACGGCGCGTGGCACAGCGTGCGGATCCGCCGGCAGTTCCGCAACACCACGCTCTTCATCGACCAGGTGGAGGCCAAGTGGGTGGAGGTCAAATCCAAGCGCCGGGACATGACGGTGTTCAGCGGCCTCTTCGTCGGGGGGCTTCCCCCGGAACTGCGCGCGGCGGCGCTCAAGCTCACGCTGGCCTCGGTGCGGGAGCGAGAGCCCTTCAAAGGCTGGATCCGCGACGTGCGGGTCAACTCCTCGCTGGCCCTGCCCGTGGACAGCGGCGAGGTCAAGCTGGACGACGAGCCGCCCAACAGCGGCGGCGGGAGCCCGTGCGAGGGGGGCGAGGAGGGCGAGGGCGGGGTGTGCCTCAACGGGGGAGTGTGCTCCGTGGTGGACGACCAGGCGGTGTGCGACTGCTCGCGAACCGGCTTCCGCGGCAAAGACTGCAGCCAAGGTAAGGCCCGACGACGCTGGAGCCCTGGGGCCTTGGCCTGGGCAGGGCGCGGGGAGGCAGGGCGAGGCAGGCCGGGGCCGGTGCATGCGGGCTTCCTTCTCTGGAGAGCTTGTGTCGCCTAGGGTCCAGGTGAAAACCTGTTTCCGGCCTCTCCGCCTTCTCACTTCCCGCAGCCCCTCCCGTGGCCTCGGGAAAGGTTGAGCAGCCCCCATTTCCAGGTCCAGAGTCCCCCCGGGAGCCCTTTCCACCAGTCCTACCGCCTTCCAAGTGGCAAGTAAAATGACCTCGCCCCTTCACTCCTCGGGTTCTTTGCCAGGCCGCTCCCTCTCTTCACTGGACTGGGGCCCACCAGAACATACAAGGTGCTTTTTCCTCTGTCACCACTGTCTGTAATACACGGATTTCCCTCGTAAGATGCAGATTGGGCATACGTTTGGTGAAAAATGAAGTCAGGAGAAATTGACCATGGTTGAGAATCCCCACGTCGTTGGTAATGGACAAGGGAGACAGGATTCATTGACACAGCTGCGCCTTTTTCAAGTCCAGTGGCCAGCCCTGCTCGTGCTTGTGGGGAAAGGGAGGTGGGAGCAGGGCAGGACTGGTGCAGAATTTCTTGATTAGGATGAGGGTTCTTGGAGTTAATGGTAGTTTCTTTGGCTATGTCCAACATTTGTTGGTTTAATCAAATTATTTCTGTGGTTTCTTGAAATGGGAGAGAGGTCAGCTCATGTTTAGAAGTGTTAGAGATTAAATAGCGTATTTCTCAATCAGATGACTTGGGAAGGTAAATAGTTGAGAGATTTACACGTTGGACTGGAAAGCTTCTGCAGGCTATAAACAGGGGATGCATATGAAGCATTGCAAGAGATTTTCCAAGGATATTCAGCTAATGATATTTATCTGAGTAATGGAGGCCAAGCTATTGTTCTTAGGGATAGAAACTGTAGAATTAAAAAACCTCATACCTCTAAGTTTAATTTTCTCCCTTTTATACATAAAATTCAGTCATCAATGTGTTTTTCCAATATTGCTACATAACAATGACCAAAGAAAAATATTGTTGTGTAAATACAGGAAAGCCTGTGAGCAAAAAGTGAATGATATGAAAAAGAAATATGAATGTATCTGTGGCTGAGCAGGAGAGATGTCAGGGTTTAAAGTAGATAGTTTTCGGGTCAAATCAAGACAATCAACAACATATGGATAAATGGCATTTATGGCTGTTTTTTAAAGTTGAATCATTAAATCTTATTTTGAAAGCTTTAGGGACAAAAACTCTATGTATGGCTGTATTTTATTGTATAATATCTTCTGGACATTTTTTATTTTTTTATTGCTGACACTGCTAAGGGGAACTAGCCCTTGTAAATCTTACTAGACTTGGCAGTTCTCTCTTACCTGACTTTAAGAGAAATGAAGACTCGATAAAATTTGTAATTGTTTACACAGCAGAAAGGGGAAAAAAATCTAGTCATTAGGAGAGTTCTGTAGCCTTCTTGGTTTTATGAAAAAAAAAGTAAGGTGTGATTTTACTGCTTTTTGCCTCCAAGAAGGTTTTTGTTCTCATGTATTTTGGCTTAAGTAATTATAGAGGACTGTATCCCATGGCCTATACTACACTTAAGCTTGATCGGTAATTTTCCATGGATTTAGCATCAGGTTTTATAGTTATATCTTATGAAAAATGAAACAGTATATGCTTTTTTCTCTACCAAATCTAACTTGATTGTAAACCATGTATAAGTTAGCTACATTTGATGGTTTGCTGTAGTATAATTTGAAGTTGCATACCTCTGCACTGATACATAGAAATGAATAAAAGATGGACATTATTTTATGGGACACATTGCTCTAAATATCCCAATGCTGCTTTAAAATACAGAGCAGACAATTTAAGGAAGAACACATGAAATATAACTTCCTTCCTTAAATTAGGAAACAAATATGACACAATGACAGCTTGTTCTGTGTGGGAGGGTGTTTTAAATGAAAATTTTTATTTTTCTGTGCATTTTTAACATAGGAATCCAGGGATGTGCATAATCAGGAACAGTTAAGAGTGGAGAAAGCATGGCAAAAATAATATTTTGAAGAGAAGCAGAATTAGATATCTCTGAAATGCATTCTGCAAATGGATAGCTCTTTCCATGAGATGAAAAATCTGGAATTAGATATATATATAATTGGACAGTATAGTACCTGATGCATAAGGTAATACAACCCAGAAAAGGAAATCCATCAGAATGGTTCTAGAGGTTTGATTCTTTTTGAAAATTCGAGCTAAAAATGGAGTGCAGAGATCACCACTGGTCATGAAAGGAAAACGAAAGGCTGGATTCCTTTGATTATCATAGAAATGGAAAATGGAGTGATAAAGGCAGAGCCAGTCTCCCTAGAAAGATTGGCTCCATTTTGCTTATTTTCTCTGTTTCTTGTGTGTCAAGTGACTATTAAATAATTAATTGAGAATGGATGTCTCTCCCAACACCAATCATGTATTGATGGCTAGGGACAGATGATTTGTATTCAGATGAAATATAAACAAAACCCTGCCTATAGCCAGTATTTACACTGATTGCCACATTTAAAAAAAAAATGGTGATTTGAAAACAAATGCATAGTCATTTGAGAAAATTTGAAAAAAATATTAACAGCAAACATTAAATAATTTTCAAATTATATCTGGTCCCAACTACAATTTTTTTTTAACTTGATAAAAAGTCTAATATTTTAGTTGCCTTTGTATTCCAAATACAATAAGAATTATTAAAAAGAAAATTTAGGAATATTCTCTTCTTTCTAGAATGCCTTTAAACAACTTAATGCACCTATGGATTTCTAGAATATTTTCATTTAATGAGCTCACTTTTATCCTTACTCATTTGTTCAGACAGCCTGGCAAGTTTTATTTATTTATTCATGTGGTGATGGAAAGAGAAAACAGAAAGGTTATGTGTCGTGATCAGGTTAGTGGCAGAGCCTGGGTAAGAGCACCAACCCTCTTACTCTCAAGCCCTGTATTTATCATGACTGCTGAATATGCTTTCCATTTTATTAGATTTGATCATTGTTTCAGATCCAGTGATTATTCAAGAGAATACACACACACACACACACACACACACACACACACAGAACTAATGTATATGATGGATACTTATGGGATACATAGCTTTTTCAGTGAATCATACCCATGTAAGTGTCCTGGGGTCATTATTATTTAATAAGTTTCTACTTAAGATCACTAATAGTTTCCTAGCAGCTTGAAAGAATTAGTGAATTCTGTGGCCACCCAGTAAAAACTGAGAATAAAAGGCTGATCAGTGAGAACTTAATTTATCCATTTTATTATTTCCAAGTCTAGGTTTTATGCATTTTAGGGCCACTTATATGAAAGTGTCATCCTAGACTGAGTATCAGTTTTATTCACTTCCTCTATTTAAATAGCCTGAAACGCAAGTGGCTTGTGATGGCTGATTGCTTAATATTACTGAAAATGACAGTTGATAGATATTACTTATTGAAGCCTCTGCTTTCTATGACTTTATGAATGTTGCCAGATAGACAACCATATTCACTCATTCATTCATTTTTTTTTCTTTATTCAACAAGTGTTAAGTGCTTTGCATGTGCCTGATCATAGGCCTAAGCGATACAACTGTGAATAAACTTAGAAATAGTTCCTACTTTCATAGGAAAGTAAAAGCCTCACATTCCAGTGAGGAGGCTCAGTAATTAAAAAAGTAAACACATGAAAACTTTAAACAATAGTATATATTTTGAAGGACAAGTACTTTGTAGTATGAGAATTTCAAATAGTGTGAACCAAATTAATCAAAAAATGTTTTCCTGAGGGGTGATACTTAAACAAAAATCTGAGAAATAAGTAATTAGCCAGGTAAAGACACAGGAGAAATGTTAGGTCACAGCCCAGTGTAGGAGCTGACATGGCACATTCAGGAAACTAAGGGAAGGCCCTTGAATGTGGAACTCTTAGCGCAGTAGGGCCAGGTCCTGTAGAGCCTTCCAACACAGCGTTAAGAATTTTAGTCTTTACTGAAAAAATGATGGAAAAAACAATGGAAGGAGTTTAGTGTGGAAGATAAGGGGGAGGACATCATTATCAAATTTACATTTCAGAACGAGCACTCTGACTGTAGTGTAGAGACCAGATTGACAGGAGGCCAAAGAAAAGCATTCTTTTCTATTTGTCACTCAGCATCATTTGTTAAGCACACATGTAAACTGTAGACTGAACCAGGGGATATAGAGGGAACAAAATTCTTTTTCTGAGGAAGTGAGAATCTTTGTAACTTTGGTTCTGTATAGAACTCCGAGGCCACTTGTTTGGAACACTTTAGTTCTACCTGTAAAATGCATTATCTGAACCCTTTATGTAGATTATTATGTGATTTCTTTCAGATATGTCCACTGAATCTGTAGGCTTCTGGAGCCCATTGATAGTGCCCTATTTAACTATATTCCCAAGGACCTTGCTCAACATGGCTTCCTTGTGATAATAGAGATAGATAGATAGATTTTAGGCTTTCAGTATTCTAACTGCTCCAATAAAGGGAAATACTACATAGATATGATTTTCATAAGGTTAAAAAAATTAAGTAGTTACTGTATAGGTAAGTACTGGACAAATATGATTCAGAAATTTTTGCCAGAGTTTTGTTTGAAGTCTACCATCAGAGGAAAGGTGGATCATCTGTGCTGAAAAAACTTTGAGGGGAATGGAGAAATTCATAATTTTGATGTAGATAAAATGTTCTGAGAAGCTTTTGAAGCATAACAATGAAAGACATCTGTCTGATCTATCAAAAAAAGCTTACCTTGGCTGTAAAATAGTAATCAGAACTGACCATTTTAGAATGCCACAAATGAAGTGGAATGTGTTGTTTGTTTAACTGTTCTGAGATGCTTTTGTAGTATGAAGATTGAATTGCACAGACTGGGCCCACACTGCTTGGTTGCAGTGGGCTCACTCAAACTTTATTCCTCAATACTGTCATCTGTAAAAATGGTATAATAGTACCTGCTTCAAAGGGCTCTTCTCAAAAGCAAGCAGTTCACTTCATGTAAAGCTCTTAGAACAGTTTCTGGCACATAGTAAATATTCTAAACTATTATCATCACTACCACCAGCACCACTACTTCTACTGATCCCGCTTTCTTCAGGGCTACTGTCAAGTAAAGTTCGAATATATGCGTGCATGCTCAGCTGTGTCCAACTCTTTGCAACCCCATAGATTGTAGCCCACCAGGTTTCTTTGTCCAAGGGAGTTTTTCAGGCAAGAATACTGGTGTGTGTGTTAGTCACTCAGTCATGTCCAATACTTTGCGACTCCATGGTCTGTCATGGAATTCTCCAGGCGAGAATAGTGGAGTGGGTTGCCATTTCCTTCTCCAAAGAATACTGGAGTGGGGTGCTGTTTCTTCCTGCAGGCGATCTTCTCCACCCAGGGATCGAACCCCTGTCTCCTGTGTCTCCTGCATTGCAGGCAGATACTTTACCGGCTGAGCCATTGAGTAGGCACTGAAAATTCAAATATAGAGCTTTTTTTTTAAATTTAAAAGGAGCTTTAATGTAATAATGATCCTTGCTTGATTAGCCCTAAAGTTTCAACTTACAAAGAAAAACGAAAAGTAAACACAGTGAGCCTTTATTTCTGTTTTACACAGCTGTGCTCTCATGTTACCCATATCTGGCTGTAATTCAAAATATTTAAAACATATTCTACTTGAGAAATTTTATTATAATTAAGTGAATCTTTAACACAAAAGCATTTTTAAAAACTGTCATTTTCTACATAAATACTTTTATCCATCCTAATCCCATATTTAGTGATTTTTTTACAATATTTATCCTAATTTATAGGTATCTAATGAATCTATCTTATTTATAATTGGTCTTTGAGGTTCATCTGTAAGTTCAAGTTATTTGTCTGTATGTTACAGAGGAACTAGCTAACATACTTGAGCTTTTAAAAGCTCAAGAAAGATTTCTTATAGTTGCATGAACAGATTATATTTTTAGTGTAAAATCATATATACTAGTAACATCATGTTCCAGTTTTGGATAGCATTAAGTTAAATTTGATAATTAAATGATTATTTAAGAAATCTCTGATTGATTACAAAAGGACAGGTAGTATATAATATTTCTCTTATTCTTGGCTGCATTCTGGGCATTACAACTTTGAGCCACACTGGTTTCTGAAAACAGGACTCACATTCCTTATTTTTCAGTGAGCATTTGGTGACTACTCTGTAGGGCTAACTCCTATAAATATACACTGAAAATTAGGCCTTACTGTAGATATCCAGGTTTTGTTTTGTTATGGAGATGATAAACCTATTATTAGAAGTTGTTAGGCAAACTGTACTTTCAAAAATTGTGCAAGTATATGACATAACTCAGCATAAATCATTTTTGCATTCTAAAGGATCTTAGTTTGCTATGTATCACGATATTATGTAGAGCCCTTTTACTTTTTCCTTGTGTAGTTCTCTATGATTGTATGGCTCAGTTCCTTGCTGTTACTTGGAAGTATAGAAATTGGTAAGTGTGTGTGGTCCTTGCTTAGTAGTAAGTCTTAAAATGTCTGAATTAAGTTTTAGGGGGAGAAAAGTTATTTTGGTTAGTTGCTTTAGAGCTCTTCTTATATGGGCATATGTATGAGTAAAGATTCACTGAATTACACCCTTAAGATTTATGCAATTTACTGTACATAAGCTCCACCCAAAAAAAAAAATTTCCTTCAGAAGCATTGAAAGAAATGCTTCTCAATGAATACCAATGCACTGATTATATATAAAAAAAATTGCAAAGGAATCCTTAGTGGAAATACATATTTACAAATTTTAGCCCAAGAGTTAGATATTTGAAACATAAATCCAGTGACCTTTCCAGGAAGCAAGTGTTATTTATATATGAATGCATCTAAGAGAAAGGAGAGAGATACTGTTTTAAATTCCTACACAACTTTTAATCTGGTTTCCAATTTCTTGTGCCTTTATAATGGAAATTAAATATAGGCTCTTATTTTACATTTGTATCTATTTTAGTGAAAATCTTACAATACATTCAAGCAATATATGTTTTCCAATTAGAACAACTCAACTACTAGTATTTTAGGTAATTAGTGATGAATGTATTGTAAAAGCTCAATAAATACTTGAATGAGTGGATATTGGAAAAAAAATTGCTAGTCAAGCTATACTCTCTAAACTAAAAATAGCATTATTTCCCCCAAAAAAATATTAGGCAGCAGATTATTTCAAAAGGTACACTAGGTCCTCCTACTTTACTGGTGTTATAAGTACCTTTTGAATTTGAATACAATTTAAAATCATTCTGTTTAGAATCACATTTATTATACTCACTATTTAATATTTACTAAGTGAAAGACACTATACAGTGTACTTTATCTGTTTTACCTTGTTTTTTACTGCAACATCCTACTTGGTAGGTTTTGTAAAATGCCCATTGTACAGATGAGAAAACTGTATTAGAAAAACTAGCTTGCCAAAAACTCCATAGCTCAATGGCAGAGATGAAACTGGAGCCCAGGTGTATCTTTTGTCCCAGCAGGCAACTGTATCCATTATATGACAAAACCTGTGTGTCTCACTTAACAGACAGGTGGTAGCTGTTGAAAATGTGTTCCCTACCTGCCAACTTGGTGCCAGTTTGAATGGCTGATTTTTAGTAAAGCCTTCAGAATTGACGATTGTGGCAGACCCTTATATTTAGTGCCATTTCCTAATGTCATGATAATAAAGAATCGGATTAGCTTGTCAGGATTCATCACACTCTGTTTACATAATGCTTGTGTGTTTGCTTTTTTTGTTGGCCTTCTATTCATATTATGCTTAATAGGTTGATTCTACTCTAATGCAACCAGAAGTAAAGAACTAGTATCTTGGATCTAAAGAATATTACAACTAATTCTTGATCATTTGAATGAAAATATTTAGTTTCCAGAAACAAGCGACACAATTTCCATCTGTTTCAGATTCTAGGAGATATAGTTAGTTAAAAGTATCAAAGTCCATGGTGATTCAGCACAAATGTAAAGACCCAGGCTGGTCCCCTAAGTATACACTTAGTGAGAGTTGCTGAGTTAGAACATGATTCTGCTGAAGATATAGGTGATGGTACACTGGGCACTTAATTGAAATTACATAATGAGAAAGTAGTGTTTCTTTCTGGATAAGTGTATTTGGCTTCCCAACACATTGCTTAAAATTGAACTTGGGAGTAGTTCTTGGACTTAGAAAGATATATTCCCTATGCTGTTTCAGGTATATGTGAAACACTATTATTGGAAAGAAGTGGGAAGAAAACAAGACTGACCTGGCAAGACAAAGTGCTGACCTGGACTCTTGTCTAGTCACTTGTGCTCAAAACTGTCTGAACTGTATTTAGTAAGACACTGATGCCTCATTATGGGAACAAGTGCTGCTTCAAATAGCACTTTCTCAGGTTGATTCCCAGGAGGGATCTGGTGGTTCAGAAGTTAGAAGAGGCACTGCCGAGAAGAACAGTTGCCTCACTGGCATCCTAACATTAGGAGGGTCCTCCCTTTGTTTAATTATAGACATAATGAATTCTGTGTGGATGGCAATCCATAACAGAAGCAGTACTGATCAGTTACTGTTGTTTGTTACCTTACAATACCTGGTCTTGTATGTAGAACCAGCTAAACTTGGGTGTTACCCAGACATTGCTAGATTCAGCAGAAAGAACCACTCCAGTCCAGCAGAGGCAAGGAAATTAAAGACTCATGTTTTTCTTCTAAGTAATGATGCCTCTCTATAATTTAAGCGTGCCTAGACTCTCCTTAGGGAAAAAGCTGGCATGGCAGCATATAACTATAGCTGCTGTATGGAAGATACTACCTTCCAGCTTAAGCTTTTCACCTGGAGTGCAACGTTGATTTTTTTCCCCCTGCAAACAATGTAATTATTTATTTGAAATGACTGTATGTGATGCTTAATATACTAGATGTTTAATTTTTCCAGATTAAGACATTATAAAAATAGGAAGTTATATACTGTATTCCATGACCCAATTTCACAATTACATGTATCAGTTCAGTTCAGTCGCTCAGTCATGTCTGACTCTTTGCGACCCCATGAATCGCAGCACGCCAGGCCTCCCTGTCCATCACCAACTCCTGGAGTTTACTCAAACTCATGTCCATCGAGTCGGTGATGCCACCCAGCCATCTCATCCTCTGTCGTTCCCTTCTCCTCCTGCCCCCAATCCCTCCCAGCATCAGGGTCTTTTCCAATGAGTCAACTCTTCGCATGAGGTGGCCAAAGTATTGCGGTTTCAGCTTCAGCATCAGTCCTTCCAATGAACACCCAGGGCTGGTCTCCTTTAGGATAGACTGGTTGGATCTCCTTGCAGTCCAAGGGACTCTCAAGAGTCTTCTCCAACACCACAGTTCAAAAGCATCAATTTTTCGGTGCTCAGCTTTCCTCACAGTCCAACTCTCACATCCATATATGACCACTGTATAGGAGGATACATTTATGAACCCCTGTTTTAAAAATTGAATCAACTTTCTGTGAAATAAAGTATTGAGATATTTTAAAATCATGAAACATTTGTTTTTGATGCATAAATGTACATGTATATAAACAGTTATGTATACACAAAAATATGACATGTAAAAGAAAATTACATAATATAAACAGAGAAGGATTTTATTTGAAGTCTTGAAAATCATATTAAAACCCTCAAAAATATATACTGGTTAAATATATCAATAAAATATAATGTTTTTATGATTTAAAATAGTCTATATTTTCTTATATAGAAAAATACATATATATTTTTCTATAGAAGCCCTTAGAAACTTGAAAAATTTATCCTTAAATTATGACAACTGACTTTCTCTGATCAGGCATAATGTTAGTGGTTTTTGTGGTTTTTGCTAAATAGCACTTTCATATTGTTAACTAAAACCCCAACTGTTCCTGGGGGTTGTATTAAAGACAAAACATATTAAGTCTTGCTCTAAGACTTTTCTGACAGTTACCAAGAGTAACTAACTTAATGAACCTCTATTATTATAAAATAATAATAGTTATTATTTAAATATCTATCAGAATGAGCCACAGTTATATTCAAACATACAAAAAAAGTTAAACTAATATTAATAATGACTTTTTAAAACTTTCATACTTAAGAAAACCAGAGAGTTAAACTTATTTACTGAACTCCTAGTGATTTTCCTGTAAGCTAAGACCACCACAGGAATATTATTGAAACAGCCAGCCAGGTTTTAAAAAGTCAATAATAGCACCAAAACCCTTACCAGAGCAGGTATCAATCTATACAAAATTTTGCTTTTAATATTCAAATGAGTCATTTATAAGGTTCAGAACATGCCTCATTGTTTAGTTTTTGTCATTATATGGGTAATTTTTTGATATATGGATTATTAATCTCTTTTCCTTTGGCTTCTTATACTCTGTGCAACCCCATAGACTATAACTTTTCAGACTACTCTGTCCATGGAATTCTGCAAGCAAGAATACTGGAGTGGGTTGCCATTCCTTCTCCAGGGGATCTTCCTGACCCAGGAATTGAACCCGGGTCTCCTGCATTCCAGGCAGATTCTTTATCATCTGATCCACCATGGAAGCCCCTTATACTTTTATTCAGATTAGAATGGTGGGATAAAAATAATATAATAAATATAATATAATAAACTATCTTCTACCACAGTTTCTATTTTTTACTTCAAATAACATTTAAAGCTTTTTTGCCCCCACCTTGGGCTTTATACATTGTTTATCCTTCTTCAGCTCTCTATGTTGACTTCCTTCCTCAAAGTATAGGCAAAGTTAGAGTTTCATGAATTAGAATAATTCTTCATCAGAGATGGCACTTCCCCCTCTCTGATTATTAGCTGAGAGCTGTCCATTTTCCCAGAGGTCACTGAAAATAAAGAAAAATGGTGGGCACATCTTCCTCCCTTAGACTCAGGATGTTATTCATCTTGGACAAAGTCCCTGTTTGTATGACACAGAAAATGTTGTGTTTCATCCTAAAATAGAGGTAATGTTGATTTGCACTGGGGCCAGATATTAATTTTGGAGGGTCTTGCACCCTCAGGGATGGAGGATGGAAGGACAATGAGGCCTCAGGGAAGCTGTGATGCTTGGGATATGTAATATTAAAAATGAGATAGAAGGCTGAGAAAGAGGGACAGGAGATAGGGAAAGAAGATGATTGGGGAAAATGGAGTGTTGGAGAAAAGTTTGAGAGAGAGTGGAGAACTAGGAGAACTTGAAACAATCAGAACATTGTGAACTAGTGACTTAAAATATTATAAATTATTACACATCTGGTTAGTGGAAGAAGGGACTAGAATATGCATTTGACTTTTAGCCCTGGAAATGAGCTGAGGGCAAACATAAGAGGAAGAAAAATACAAATATAACCATATTCTTGCCTACAATTCAGTCACAGAAACTGTAGTCATCTTTTGTCTTTGGCAATGTGTCATTGGGCTCTTTCCTAATACAAGTAAGAACAACAAAAACTAGAGCAAAATCGCACATAATTCGTACTCTGTGTCAGGCCCTAATTCAAGTTCTTTACACACATTAATTCATTTGCTCTTCCTCACAAATCCATAAGGTAGGTACTGTTTTCTCCATTTTAAAGATGTGAAAACTGAGGCCCAGTAGAAATTTGCAAAGCTGGCATTGTAATGAAGGCTGCATGCATGATTCCTGAGGCCATGCCTTGGACTTGTAATTCCTTCTTTTCTAATATTAAAATAATAACTCTGTATGCTTTACATACTCCTTCATGTGTAAGAATCTGCCCCGAGTTTAAAAGATGCCTGAATAAACTAATGCAATTTCATGTTTATTTACTCCCCTTCTCTTAGCGTTCCATGTTAAGTATTTAATAACGTTTTCTGGGCAGAATTTCTTTTTTAAATTTAATGAAAATCCTTTCTCTGATGACATAATTTATTCTTGTTATGTCCTCAGTGGAAATAAGATTCATGTATTCAGTATTTCCTTTAGTTATCTTTTTCTACCTAAAGAGAGAGAGTACTGTCTTCACTGAGCTAAAACATTTCAGTCCCCCTTCTATGAAACTGGTCTGACATTCTGCCTCCTTCTCCAAGTAGCTGCCTGTTATGTTATGTGTGTTAGTCATTCATTCATGTCTGACTCTTTGTGACCCCACAGACTGTAGCCAGACAGGCTTCTCTGTCCATGGAATTCTCCAGGCTAGAATGCTGGAGTGGATTGCCATTCCCTACTCCAGAGGAACTTCCCAACCCAGGGATTGAACCCTGGTCTCTTGCATTGCTGGCAGATTCTTTGCCGTTTGAGCTACAGGGAAGTCTTCCTGCTATATTTATTTTACCCACTATCATTCTGATTCACTTATGCTCTCCCAAAGGTTAGTTCCCAAAATATATCACAATCCTCTTGGTCTGTTCATCATAGCATCAGCATCATTGCACTTTCATTGACTCCCTGCCCTTCCTCTCCTTTCTGTCTGACTAGCTAATTTCCTATTATACCTTGGAAATGGCATAGACAGGGGCTTCATAAAGATCCTTAGTAGGTTGTTGTTACCTGGTGGTTTTAAAAAAAGCCTCTGTCACTCTTGTCTGTAGATCAAGCAGTCTAGAATGGTGTAAAGGGAAGAGTCTTGATAGCATTGTATTTTTAGGCTGGAAAAGTAGGCCAG
Source organism: Odocoileus virginianus (assembly GCF_023699985.2). NCBI lineage: Eukaryota > Metazoa > Chordata > Mammalia > Artiodactyla > Cervidae > Odocoileus > Odocoileus virginianus. Next base: position 31,935,626 of record NC_069675.1, on the reverse strand, counting down.
AAAAATATGAGCTGAAAAACAGAAAAAATAATTTGGACTAAAAAAAATGGGCAGTGGAAGTCTGGTCCACAGAAGCTAACCAGTGGAAATGGATATGAACAAGAGTGTGTTGATTGAGACCCAAGGAAAGAGAAAACCATATTTGCTTGTAATTCTAGTGTAAATGTGAGAACAGTCCAGCAGAAGTGGTGGGCAAATCTCTATTCCTGGAGAGTCTTAACAATAGCTTAGACACCTGCCCTCTTAAACTGTTTGATTTCCCTTCTTCTGGTCAGAGGCCTGGACTAAATAACCTTCAGAATACATTTTTAGCTCATAGTTATGTAAATAATTATACTTTTGGGAAAAGTTTTAGCGTTCAAATCTTCCAAGTATGACATAGAATTAGCTCCAAACAACACCCACCCCTAAAAAAGAAAGTCCTCAAACTACCCCCTGCCAAGAAGGAAAAGAGCCAGAAAACCCATTTTAAGAGGGTCTGAAGTTATAATTCACAGATGCATTTGAGTAAAACATAGCACCGACTGCTACAGAGTGTGAATTGCTTCCCCGGTTGCCTTAACTCCCTGGAGTCCACTCTAGATTACTCTAAATCCACTCTTTGCCCCCCCTGTCTGTGTTTGCCTTGAGCCACTAGCCCTTGTTGTCTTCTTCACCCGGTGGACTGCCCCAGCTTCATGTTTCCTTCGACGTGGTTGAGTTCAGGTTACAGCTGCTGCCTGTATCTCAGCTCACCTTATCCCTCTGTTCATGCCGCCTTCTCCATCGCACTCTCCAGGCATGGGATTCACCTCCACCAGGTGTGATGTTTCTGCCTGGCTGACTCACTGCAGCACATTCAAGTGGTATCACTCACATATCAAACCTTTTATTCTGGTATTTCTCTTCCTCTGGGAAATACAGCTTTGGATAAAAGGGGTTTTAGCGCTAGTGTGAATTCTTCCTGGAGAAGGATGAGATGAGAGGGCTGAAAAAAATAGTCTTTGAGTTAAAAACAAAACCCAAACAACAGCCATTCACAACATTAAGAACATTTATTTATGGGTACTGTAATGTCCTCGGTTTCTTAGTGTAAACAGTTACACAAACCAGAAATCTAGCTTTTCTCTGACTTCTGTGTTTGTGTCCATTCATGAATTCAATCCTAATTCCTAAACCACTTACTAAGAAGCTATCCTACATATGACAGGATGTTAGCTCTTAACATCTCAGTGGTGTTCATTCACCTCTGTGTTCTCAGGACTTTTGAAGTTTGGCAGCACAATTGAAAGTGTTGAGACCTAAATAAAGTATTAAAAAAAAGGGGGGGGGGACCAAAAATGTGAATAAGTCTCACTATTAATCATAGTCTATGGAGATCTATAATAGAGTGTACATGGGTACCTTTAGTGATCTTATTAATGATATCCTCAGCTGTGGTAAAAATAAGCCTTATTGAAAAATGCAGTATGCCTATGAAGAGTGAGAAACATGGATCCTTTTTAAAATTACACTTAATGGATCGTTTCACACTCTCAGTTAAGTCACCATAATTTCAAATTATTCTAATCACTGGATCCATTCATATGAAAAGGAAATAGTTTGTAGTACGTCATTAGAAAGTTATAGAGAAGAGGTAGAAAAAACATTTGATGACAAATACAAGTTTGTTTTTTCTTTGTTTGGCAGCAAGGAAAATCAGGATACCTGACTTTTTTTTTTTTTTTTTTTTTCCTTTCTGTGAGACACTGTGTTTGGTCACCACTGGTCTAAGAATTGAAAGGGGAAGAAGTCACATTCTAGTGGAGTGAAGTGAAGTGAAGGTGCTCAGTCGTGTCCGACTCTTTGCGACTCCATAGACTGCATTCTCCCAGGCTTCTCCGTCCATGGGATTTTCCAGGCAAGAATACTGGAGTGGGTTGCCATTTCCTGGAGTAGGCTGGCATAAATGATTTTGTGTGTGTGCTAAGTCACTTCAGTCAAGTCTGACTCTCTGTGACCCTGTGGACTCTAGCCCACCAGGCTCCTCTGTCCATGGGATTCTCTAGGCAACAATACAGGACTGGGTTGCCGTGCCCTTCTCCATGGGATCTTCCCCACCCAGGGATCGAATCCACACCTCCTATATCTCCTGCATTGACAGGAAGATTCTTTATCACTAGCTCCACCTGGGAAGCCTATAAATGATTTCAGTATAATGCATTAAATACTGTCACAGAGATGAATATCTAGGGCTACTAAGTCAGGAAATAAAGGCACTAATCGTGTACCCTCAGTGATCAAGTTCAGTTGACACTATTGATATGCTATTTCAGGCTCTCGTATTCATCCAAAAGGATTGTTTTATAATCTCTTTACCCCTGTTCCACATCCCAGGCTGTTCTCCATATTCCCCCACCTGAAGCAGTTCTTTACTGCTGCAGTGGTTCTTTAAAAATAATATATCTCGTTTGGCTTAAGGATAAATCACACGTTATTAATTGTGGAAGGTGAGTACTTTCCTAAATCTGTCTCCTGATCTTCCCAGTCTCATTTCTTACCATTGTATCTTAATTGAAACCTTGTGATCTAAGCCAGTCATTATTTGTATTATGACTTAATTATTACATTTATATGTCTCAGGGCCCTTTCTACTGCTATTTTCATTGGACCAAAAACCTTCTGTCCAGTCTCTACTGAGTGAAATTTCACCCATCATTCACAAATCTCTGTGAAGTCCTCCCTGACATCCCCCTGTAGTCCTCCTGCAGAACCAATGCTGGATTTGCGTAGACTCTTGATAGTATAGTTAACATGATATTCAACACATTTTGTTACAGTTATTTAACATCCCACCTATTTCTTCATGTGATTCTAAGTCTAGGGACATTTAAACTTCTATGTGTTCTATTATCTATCTATATGCATATACATATGCATATATATGTAAGAGCTTGCTAACTGGCTCATACTAGGAGCTAAACAGTTAGTAAATTTAATTATTAATAAGTTCAAGCTATTAAGAAGGGAATAATAAGGATAACGGGTCAAAGATAACAAGTGATTATTTAAAAGAGAAATACAAATGCCCAGTAAATAGGAGAAGCTTGATCTCAGTAATAAGTAAAGCAATATAAATTAAACTGAAGCATCATTTCTTGCCTAGCTAATTGAGAAGATTAAAGGGCACAATCATACACAGTATTGGCAAAGATATGGTAGTATAGGCACTCTTATGCTCTTGAACATTGCTGGTTGGAATGTACATCACTCTGTTTGTAGAGGCAGTTTAGCAGTAGTCATGCTAAATTTGAATGGATATATATACTCTTTAACACAGCAATTCCCATTTTGGGACTTTTTTTTTAAAACAAAAATACCTGAACATATCTCACAAATATATTATCACTGATACACATTATCTGTTGTTTATAGTGCTGAAATCAAGTAAATGGAATCAACTCAAGTATTAATTAACAAGTAATTGGCTAAATAAACCATGTTAGACCCTTATATAGCACCTAACAACATAACTTGAATGAGATATATCTAAGTGGGAATGAAAATGTTAAAATATATTATTCAGCAAACATGAATTGCAAATACACATTTTAACACATGTGTATACACATATATTAAAAAATAGTATCATATGTATACTTATTTATGTAACAAAAGGTAAATAATTTGTAAAGATCAGGTATTATGCTGTTTTCATGGAGGGAATAAAGAAAAATCTGTTTAAATTATTTGCAGGCTATATTTGCAAGTATAAGACCAGATTAATAAAGGAAGTTGGTGACTCTCCATTTTATGGGATTTTCAATCTGATTTTGAGTTGTCAAACTAATAGTCTGTTTAAGAAGATTAGACTCATAAATGACTTACCAAGGATGTATATTATCATTCTAGGTTGAGCGTTCTGATATAGAAGTAAAAACAGAATATTTATATTGTCAGAAATGAATATAGCACTGATCTTATAGGATATATTCTGAAACACTATCATGAAAGAGAAAATTAGAGAATTTAACTCCTGTGTAACTCCAAGGATTCTTTTTTTTTCTTTCACTTAGACCCATTTGCCAGGTTGAATGACAGTTTTCCTGGTAATTAACAGAGGGATCTTAGTAAAGTACAGGGACTGGAAGCAGATGTAATATTTCTGTTCAGTAGAGTGATTTCTGTCAAATGTTCCATTTACAACATCTCCCGCTATTCTTATGTGTCTCCAATACCAAATTAGAGAGAAGGCTGTGTCTCAAACAGGTTTTACAGTCAGGTGTATTACCATTTTTGTAATATCTCCTTTTCCTAGTGGAAATCCTAGCAACATCTGAGAAGTTCCAAATGACTGGCAAGATTTTCCTGCTTTACTTCATACACATGTATGTTATCAATAATTACTTAGTTGACTCCTTAATTTGTCCAAATTTGTGCAGGCATAATGGAAACTGACAATGCAATTTTCCTTTTAAAATTGTCAATGGGTGACTAAGCTGAGCAATTCACCTCCTTTCCATTCCTTTTGTACAGCTATCTTATGCTACACCAGGATGGCTATACTTTGAAAATAGCTCATCTATATTCATTCACCCATGCGTATAAATTGATTTGCATGCTCATTTTGCAGTTTCCAAATATGCATTTGTTGCATAAAGTTTTTCATATCTAGCCCAAAATGGCTCTTTTAACTCTTCCTCAAAAATTTAGCTGGTATGAACCAACCACATATTAAATTCAGTTGCTTGCAGAACTGAATTTATATAGAATATGCTAAAAGCTGGAAATGGGAGGCTTAGATCTTGCCATTGGTCAAAATTTCTAACTAGGATCTTGCTTTTATGGGTCAGATCCTTGAAATTACTCAGGGCAAGTTTGGAATGAAGTGACAAGAACTTACTCAAACTATCCAGATTATTTGCCAGCTCATGATTTTTTGAGAACTAATGGTATTCAGTAAAATAATTAGTTTATGGGTTGTGTCTTTTGTGCTTCCACAAGTTAGCTATGCCTTATTACACCTTGGTTTCCTTAAATGAATATGCGTGATTTTTATTGCTTAAAAAAAAGAACAACAAAACATACCACATTGATGTAAAACCAATAATATGACTTACCCCAGCGCATAATTCTAATCTTGTCACTAAATTAAAGAAAATGTCTTGAAAGATATAAATATCTTTGCACAAGATTTTAAAAAATCTCTAATAAACATTTTGTGGCTATGACCATTTGCTAGTAGAAAATATTGTAAGTTGGGAAGTTCTCATTATGTTGATGGCTTGTAGTATTTACTGAGACTTTTATACATAATTAAAATTATATATTATGTGAAGTAAAATTGCGTGCCAAATCTCTGCAATTGTGTCCGACTCTTTACAACCCCATGGACTGTAGCCCACCAGGCTCCTCTGTGGACTTCTCCAGGAAAGAAAACTGAAGTGGGTTGCCATGTCCTCCTCCAGGAGATCTTCCCAGACCAGGGATCGAACCTGTGTCCCTTTTGGCTCTTGCATTGCAGGCAAATTCTTTACACTGAGTCACTGTGGAAGCCCAGAAGTAATTTTAATAGAATGCTTTTAAAATGCCCTGAGTAGTGATGTACAGAAGAAGAAAGAATTATTTACCAATTTCTACTATATGCCTCTCATCAATTTTATGTTATCTCATTTAATTCTTACCACCACAAACTGATCTGAACTGACCTTCCAATGAACACCCAGGACTGATCTCCTTTAGGATGGACTGATTGGATCTCCTTGCGGTCTAAAGGACTCTTGAGTCTGCTCCAACACAGTTCAAAAGCATCAATTCTTCGGCACTCAGCTTTCTTTATAGTCCAACTCTCACATCCGTACATGACCACTGGAGAAACAATAGCCTTAACTAGATGGACCTTTGTTGACAAAGTAATGACTCTGCTTTTTAATATGCTGTCTAGGTTGGTCATAACTTTCCTTCCAAGGAGTAAGCATCTTTTAATTTCATGGCTGCAATACCATCTGCAGTGATTTTGGAGCCCAAAAAAAGTAAAGTCAGCCACTGTTTCCACTGTTTCCCCATCTATTTGCCATGAAGTGATGGGACTGGATGCCATGATCTTAGTTTTCTGAATGTTGAGCTTTAAGTCAACTTTTTCACTCTCCTCTTTCACTTTCATCAAGAGGCTCTTTAGTTCTTCTTCACTTCCTGCATTAGGGGTGGTGTCATCTGTGTGTCTGAGGTTATTGATGTTTCTCCCAGCAATCTTGATTCTAGCTTGTTCTTCTTCCAGCCCAGCGTTTCTCATGATGTACTCTGCATATAAGATAAATAAGCAGGGTGATAATATACAGCCTTGACATACTTCTTTTCCTATTTGGAACCAGTCTGTTGTTCCATGTTCAGTTTTAACTGTTTCTTCCTGACCTCAAACAGGTTTCTCAAGAGGCAGGTCAGGTGGTCTGGTATTCCCATCTCTTTCAGAATTTTCCACATTTTATTGTGATCCACACAGTCAAAGGCTTTGGCATAGTCAATAAAGCAGAAATAGATGCTTTCCTGGAACTCTCTTGCTTTTTTGATGATCCAGCGGATGTTGGCCATTTGATCTCTCGTTCCTCTGCCTTTTGTAAAACCAGCTTGAACATCTGGAAGTTCACGGTTCACATATTCCTGAGGCCTGGCTTGGAGAATTTTGAGCATTATTTTCCTAGCATGTGAGATGAGTGCAATTATGCAGTAGTTTGAACATTCTTTGGCATTGCCTTTCTCTGGGATTGGAATGAAAACTGACCTTTTCCAGTCCTGTGGCCACTGCTGAGTTTTCTAAATTTACTGATAGATTGAGTGCAGTACTTTCACAGCATTATCTTTTAGGATTTGAAATAGCTCAACTGGAATTCCATTACCTCCACGAGTTTTGTTCATAGTGATGCTTCCTAAGGTCCACTTGACTTCACATTCCAGGATGTCTGGCTCTAGGTAAATAATCACACCATCGTGATTATCTGGATTTGAAGATCTTTTTTGTACAGTTCTTTTCTGTATTCTTGCCACCTCTTCTTAATAATTCTGCTTCTGTTATCTCCATACCATTTCTTTCCTTTATTGAGCCTGTCTTTGCATGACATGTTCCCTTGGTGTCTCTAATTTTCTTGAAGAGATCTCTAGTCTTTCCCATTCTGTTGTTTTCCTCTATTTCTTTGCATTGATCACTGAGGAAGGTTTTCTTATCTCTCCTGCCTATTCTTCAGAACTCTGCATTCAGATGCTTATATCTTGCCTTTTCTCCTTTGCTTTTCACGTCTCTTCTCTTCACAGCTACTTGTAAGGCCTCCTCAGACAGTCATTTTGCTTTTTTGCATTTCTTTTCCTTGGAGATGGTCTCGATCCCTGTCCCCTGTACAATGTCATGAACCTCCGTCCATAGTTCATCAGGCACTCCATCAGATCTAGTCCCTTAAATCTATTTCTCACTCCCTCTGTATAATTGTTAGGGATTTGATTTAGTTCATACTTGAATGGTCTAGTAGTTTTCCCCACTTTCTTCAGTTTAAGTTTGAATTTGGCAATGAGTTCCTGATCAGAGCCACAGCCTGCTCCTGGTTTGTTTTTGCTGACTGTGTAGAGCTTCCCCATCTTTGGTGGCAAAGAATATCACCAATCTGATTTCAGTGTTGACCATCTGGTGATGTCCATGTGTAGAGTCTCTCCTTGTCTTGTTGGAAAAAGGTGTTTGCTAAGACCAGTGCATTCTCTTGGCAAAACTCTGTTAGCCTTTGCCCTGCTTCACTTTGTACTCCAAGGCCAAATTTGCCTGTTACGCCATGTATTTCTTGACTTCCTACTTTTGCATTCCAATCCCGTATAATGAAAAGGACATCTTTTGGGGGTGTTAGTTCAAAAAGTCTTGTAGGTCTTCATAGAACCATTCAGCTTCTTCAGCTTTACTGGTTGAGGCATAGACTTGGATTACCATGATATTGAAAGGTTTGCCTTGGAAACAAACAGAGATCATTCTCTTGTTTTTGAGATTGCATCCAAGTACTGCATTTTAGACTCTTTTGTTTACTATGATGGCTGCTCCATTTCTTGTAAGGGTTTCCTGCCCACAGTAGTAGATATAATGGTCATCTGAGTCAAATTCACCCATTCCAGTGCATTTTAGTTTGCTGATTTCTAGAATGTCGACATTCACTCTTGCTATCTCCTGTTTGACCACTTTCAGTTTGCCTTGATTCATGGACCTACACTCCAGGTTCCTATGCAATATTGCTCTTTACAGCATCAGGCCTTGCTTCCATCACCAGTCACATCCGCAAGTAGGTGTTGTTTTTGCTTTGACTCCATCCCTTCCTTCTTTCTGGAGTTATTCCTCTACTGATCTCCAGTAGTATATTGGGCACCTATTGACCTGCGGGGTTTCTCTTTCAGTATCCTATCATTTTGCCTTTTCATACTGTTCAGGGGTTCTCAAGGCAAGAATACTGAAGTGGCTTGCCATTCCCTTCTCCAGTGGACCACATTCTGTCAGACCTCTCCACCCTGACCACCATAGCCAATCTGATCACATGGACCACAGACTTGTCCAACTCAGTGAAACTAAGCCATGCTGTGTGGGGCCACCCAAGATGGATGGGTCATGTCATCTTACTTACAGGAAAACTGAGGTCCAGAGATTCTCTGTAGTAAGGAGAGAATTTGAACACAGGCTTCATTTGCCTCTATAGCACAGGCTTTCCCCTGTGTTTCACTGTCACCAAGGATAGCTTTAAAAGACCTTATGTAGACTCTGGAGTCATTGATACAAACCATCAAGGGTCAGCCTCCTCTTCCAAGAGAACATACTAGCATTTGGTCTACTGTCAAACTTTGGGACTATTTCTTTGATTTGGAGTCAGGTTTGCTTATTTAATTTGACTTTTGTTCTTTTTCTTTTTACCTCATCTCATATGTGTATGTGGATGCATTTCCCAGCTGAATGATATAATACTAGCATTGACTAACAAGAAACCTCGAAATATGGTTTCCAGAGACTTGACAGGAAGACTGTAGGCAGACCTCAAAACATATAGAAGGTTCCTTGGTTTCTACTATTATAGTTGTCATCTGGTCTTTAGTGTGTTTAAGAGAGGAGTTTTTCTTTTTTACTGTTTCTTCTTTTCTTTTGCCTGTATCACTTTTAGATTTTTTATTATATTTTGGCTTATTTTTCATCATAAAATGTTCAAATTATATACCTACTGAGATGACAGTTGTTGAAAAGAAGGAAATACAGAACTCTTTACTATCCTCTCTAAACCATAATTCTATAAATTTGTCCACATTTTAGCTAAATATATATTTGAGGATATTTCACTCAAAATTTACTCATTTTAAGGAATGACTATTCATGTAAAAATGCATCCCATGAAAATGTTTATTTAACAAATATTGTTCATTTCTCCTTTTCAAAAAATGTATCAAGATGATAGTTTCATAATATTTCAAAAGGGAAATAACACATTAAAACACAAAAGAAAAGTACATTCTTAAGTGTCTAATGTTAAGTACATATATACAGACTTTGCTTAAACCCTTAAACATTTCCAAGTAACTGAATTTAACATTGGGTTTGATCTTATAAATGATTCATAAAAAAGTACATTTCTAGTTTTCTTTTATATCACCAAAACTTCTGTAAGTAATTCCAAAATTTTAGTGTAATACACACATTTTTTGACCCTTCTTAGGTTTCAGAACTCCTAAATAGTAATGCCATCAATTTTTGGTTGGGCAGTAATTTGTCTGACTAGTGTCTATACATTCCATAAACAGATCAGAAAGTTCTAATTTTTACCAACCTTTTGGAAATGATATGAAAATATATCCAATTATATAACAAAACGAAAAATTTAATCTGTTGCAAAATGAAATTCTGAAGTAAAAATGGATCAATATCTATAGCTATTTATAGTATCTAAGGTGACAATATGTCAGAGAGAAATTTTAGAACATGTATGACATTTAAAGTAATAAAGGCACTGGGCTTCAGTATGAGGAATATATTTGTGATCAGATAGGCCTGGTCACTACTCTTGTGGGGTTTATAATCTACAAGTTAATACAACGTGTAGAAGGTCAACTCTAATGCAGAGTGAACACTAGTGATAGAGTTCATGCAACTCAGATTTAGGCGGCAGAGAAAGCTTCCTAGAGAACAAGATGGCTAGTTGAGACTTGAATGTGAATAAGAGTTAACTAAGGAAACAGGAAGGAGAAGAGAATAGAGCGTGAAAAATGAGACCATGCCTCATTGAAGGTTTTAGAATTTTTGATGCTTGAAAGAAAAAATGGTTAAAGTAGCTAAATGCAAGCTGCAAACCAAGCTTTCTGTCTTTTAAGGGGCATGGACCTTATCTTCTGAGTTTGTGGTAGAGTAATAAGAACAGATAGTAATATAAGATTATAATTTTAGAGAGACCACTTTGACTACAATGATAGATCTTGGATAGAAAGCAAAATTGGAAATAAGTAACTGTAGACCCAAGTGCAACTAAGACATGTCAGGGTCTTATAAGAAAGATCCATGACTACCAATAGATTTAGACATGTTTTGAAGACTGTTAGCTTCCATAATGAGTAGAATCCCAATGAAAAGTGTAGATTTGTTCTCAGGAAATAAAGGGAGGCATAGAACTGAGTAACTAGAATAAGGGTAACCTAACTGTCAGGGCTTCCCTGGTGGCTTAGTTGGTAAAGAGACCGCCTGCAATGCAGAAGACCCAGGTTTGATCCCTGGATAGGGAAGATCCGCTGGAGAAAGACATGGCACCCCACTCCAGTATTCTTGCCAGGACAATCCCATGGACAGAGAAGCCTGGCAGGCTCCAGTCCATGGGGTCACAATGAGTCCTTAAGATGGAGAGAATGTATAATGAAAGAGAAGCACTTGTCAAGAGTGAAATTCAGAGAAAGATATAGTTTGTAGATCCAGTAAACAAAATAATCAAAAGAAACCAGGAGTGGCATAAATGCAAATATCACAATAAAATTTTGGCTAATTTTTGCACACAGCTGGATGTAGGCAAGGATGAATTTTCTAGTGACTGTTCAGTATGTACTCTCTTGTGGGACAAGATTTATTCATAAAGTTTTACCATTACCTAAAATTAATATCCCTCAGTACTCTTCCCCTTTGATTTGTTTCCATGCTTACCAAGCACACTTTTCATTTTGATACAAATTTCCAGTTATCTTGGCACAAGATAAGTGTTTCTCTAAAGGGGTAAAGAAGCAGTTCTCCCAGTTTGTAATACTTCTCTCATTTTCAAAATAATACATTTACATAAAAATTTATAAATGAAGAAAAAAAAAACTCAAAGTACTGTACTTCCAAATCTTTTTTAAATAAATGTTTGTTTATTTAATAAATGTTTATTTATCATGTACTTTAAAATTACTTTCATGAACGTTAATATTCTAAAGTTTCATAAGTTGTAAAACATGTATATTTTTCTATGTTCAGTTCAGTTCAGTCGCTCAGTCATGTCCGATTCTTTGTGACCTCATGAACTGCAGCATGCCAGGCCTCCCTGTCCATCACCAACTCCCAGACTTTACCTAAACTCATGTCCATTGAGTCGGTGATGCCATCCAACCATCTCATCCTCTGTCTTCCCCTTCTCCTCCTGCCCTCAATCTTCCCCAGCACCAGGGTCTTTTCAAATGAGTCAGCTCTTCGTATCAGGTGCCGAAAGTTTTGGAGTTTCAGCTTCAGCATCAGTTCTTCCAATGAGCACCCAGGACTGATCTCCTTTAGGATGGACTGGTTGGATCTCCTTGCAGCCCAAGGGACTCTCAAGAGCTTCTCCAACACCACAGTTCAAAAGCATCAATTCTTCAGTGCTCAGCTTTCTTTATAGACCAACTCTCACATCCATACATGACTACTGGAAAAACCATAGCCTTGACTAGACGGACCTTTTCTGTGTTATGAAATATCAACTAGGTCAATGAAATGCCCAAAGAAAATGCAAAACCTTGTCAAAGGGGAGAGAGTAGAAAATGGGGAGCAGCAAAAGTCAGAAATAATTAGCATTGAAAGCAAACATTTGTTTAGTGACTGCTCTGTCTCTTTTGGGTTTTGCATGTTTCCTTGTTTTTTTTCACCCAGAATCTGTCTACTTATGCTGTCCTTGTTAGTTTATGTAAGACTTTGTTCACGGTAGGTGTATGAGCAGCGGTTTTCCTAACATCAGTCCCCCCATCCATGGGAGTGGTAACCAGCCCCTGAGCTAGGGCTTCCCTGCTTCCACTCTAGAAACCAAGATGTATAACTGAGCTTTTTCAAGTTTTCTTTAAAAACTTGGTTACATTTAGAGAGAATTATTTTCCCTCTCTAGTCTGATTGAGTAACTTCCTTCTTAGGTACATGGAAAAGGCTTTCAGAATCGTAACAAAGCTCTTTGTATACACTAGAAAATAAGTGTATTTTGCTTATGGAAAGTCATTTTAACAAATTCTTCATTATAGAAGCCTCTTACTTTGTATTTTGGAAATCAGAAGCAATGGTGTATTACAACAAATAAATCAAAACCCTCACAATATGGAGTAAGATTCTGTTTTCTAGAAAGACATGTCAGTTGATTTAAAGAGTACTTTCCTAGAAACACTACATTTAATAATGTTGCTGTCTGTGTCATAAAAATGTTTTTTAGTGTGTTTTATATCAGAAAGCCTTAGGAAATGTCATTAGATGTAGTATTTTACTTTTTCAAATCAAGAATGAAATAAGACTGCTGCCCATATTAAACAATAGCAAGTTTGGGGGAAGAGTTCGTTTTTCAAATAGTGTTTGTCATGCCTAAGTTTTGACAAAATCAGGTTCAAATGTACAGTCTGAGAGTACTATTTGAAAAGAGAAAAAAAAAAAGGTCCTCCTAATTGATCTCCCTTTACGAGAGTGCAATAAAACTGGTGTAGGAGATCAAAGTCTAAGTGATCCATTCATTACAGTTTTAATAAATGTGCTGGTCTGTGGTGTTTGTTTTTTTTTTGAAGTACCATATAGTGCCATAATGAAGTTAAGTTTGCAGATAAAAGACTTGCAGATACTCTTTTATTGAATTGCAGTTTTGGAAGGGCACCAGCAAAATTACGTTCTAAGTTTGACTTTTTATTTGCTCTGGCTTGCATTTAAACTCTTGCTCTTTAAAGTTCTAGTAACACAATGGCCTTTTCTAGGAAAAACGACTTATCCTTTTTGTTTTCAATGAATCTACTGTTGTGCATATGTGGTTGGAAGCATATGCAGACAGTAAACTTGATTTGAGCTTTACTCTGTTTAGTATTCAAAGCATTTATTCAGCTCTGAAGACATGCTAAAAACAAAACACAAAACCTATTCATCCACCAAATCGGGAAAGGCATTATAATCCTCTTTAGCTCTCATCAAACTTTCCAATGTTCTTTGGGCTGTTAGCTCTTGCATCCTTGCAAGTTCCAATTCTATAACCTATATTCATATTATAATTTGTGCCTGGTCTAACATGTTTCAGAAGCTAGGCCTGTATCAGATATGGAAACAGAAGCATAGAGGAGTGATTAAGCAGTGGCCATTATATATTTTTGATAATTTCTCATTCTTTGTAAATAATAACCATTGCTTTTAGCCTTTATTTTTTGACTTGAAATTAGCAAAGCACATTGAGTTTGCAGAATCAAGGTACAACTTTTTTTTCAAGGTATTTATTTGTAGTATCAAAATTAAAGAAATGGGAAATTAACAAGCAAAAATAGCTAATCTCTTTTATTTTTATTTCTTTCCTCATTGTTTCAATCCTGAACTAGGCATCTAGTCCTTTACCACAGAACCCCATTTCCTGGGTCCTTTTATCTATTTCTAAAAGGGTTGCATTATCCCTTTGCACTTTACTCTTTTTGTCTTATTTGCATTATTAGTAGTAATAATATTAGTAACTTCAAAGAGTATAGTTATTGAATGACAGTTCATTCTTTCGAAAAATATTTTCTTAGCTCTCACTATATCCTGAGTACTACTGTAGGTGCTGAGCCATGTAAAGACAAAACCCTGCTGTTGTGGGTATTTTCAGGTGATAAAGCAGGTGATAAATAAATCAATAGAGTGTTATATATGTAGCATGAGGCCCCAAAATGGCAAGTGCTATGAAGAAAATTAAAGCATAATGGGGGCAGAGAATGGATAAGGGACATATATTATTAGGGTGATCACATTAGGCCTTCTGAGAAGGTGACATATGAGTGAACATAGAAACACGCCCTGGTGGCTTAGATGGTAAAGAATATGCACGCAATGCAGGAGACTCAGGTTTGAACCCTGGGTCGGGACGTTCCCTGGAGAAGGGAGTGGCTACTCACTCCAGTATTCTCTGCCTGGAGAATTCCATGACAGAGGAACCTCACAAAGAGTTGGACATGGCTGAGCAGTAACACTTTCACTTCACTTTTTTCAAGAAATAGGCAATTCTGAGGTCTAGTGCTCAGGTCTGAGGTGAGAGTATGCTTGAATGCTCAGGGAAGAGGGTGGAGGCCAGAACAACTGAGCACGATGGGCAAAGCAGAGGTGGGGAGATAGTTTGATGTGATAGCTGAAGTCCGGACTACATAGAATTTGGCAGACCACGACATTAACTTCAAATTTTATTCTAAATTCAGCAAGACACCATTGATGTATTTGAAACAGAGAACAGTATTATTTCTGTTTCACCCAAGCTAGAGAGAGCAGATTGTAGGTACAGAGGAGAGGGAGCAGTGGAACCATTCTGTTGGCAGATGTGATGTTGGACTGGAGTGGTTGTGAAGGAGGTGGGGAGAACTGATTCTTCCTAGTCAATTTTTTGAAAGGAAAGCTAACGGAATTTGCTGGTGGTTTGTATAGTAGGGTGGGAGGGAAAGAGAAGAATCAGAGTTGATTCCAAAATGATTGACCTGACTCTCACTGATGTTCACTCTGCGTTAGAGTTGACCTCCTACACATCTGTATTCACTTGTAGATTATAAACCCTGCAAGAGTAATGACCAGGTCTGTTTGATCACAAATGCATCCCTAATGCCTAAGCCCAGTGCCTTTATTACTTTAAATGTCATACATGTTCTAAAATTTCTCTCTGATGTATTGTCACCTTAGATATTATAAATAGCTATAGATATTGATCCATTTTTACTTCAGTATTTCATTTTGCAATAGATTATCTTTGTTTTGTTATATAATTAGATATATTTTCAGATCATTTCCAGAAGGGTGGTAAAAATTGAACTTTCTGATCTGTTTATAGGGATGACTAGAAGGAGGACCAGTGGGGTGGGGTAGGAGTGGGGCCCCTCTGCTGGTCTTGTAGGAGATGCTCCATATACATGGTTTCTTTCTCTGCCACTCTAGTCTACTTCAGTCCTGTATAAACATCCTACTCCCAACAACCTTTCATTGTAAACTCAGCTTAGAGAAATTGAGGGTTGTATCTGTTAAGCCTGTTGCACATAATAGGAACTCGGTAAATATTTGCTGAATAAGTAAATAATATAAATATAAATAAATATTTGCTGAATAAGTAAAATCAATAAATGAGATGATAGTGGACCCAAAAAAAATGTAAAATAACGTGGATTAATGAATTATTTAGCTAATATAGTATTTGTCTTCTTCTGTCAGCTCTTAGATACCATGCTAGCAAATTGCACAGAGGAGTAATACCAGTGATCGGAGTATGTAGGCATGTTAGAGGAATGTCTTAGTCACTCTTTAAGTTAAAACATTCAAAAGCACACTTCTCTGTGAAGTTAAGCTGTCACTGTAAGCCTCGTTTTTACAGAATATTTTCCAATAAGATACTAGGTATCTTAGTCAATTTTCGTTTTAATTTTCTGGGAAGACCTTGTTATCATTACTAGTCCAAACATATTTTTATATTCATTATTTGACTACTAAGTATGTTCCAAGAACAGTAGTTTCTAACACTTGGCTAACTGCTTTTAATTCATTCACTTCTTAATTAATTTTACATATATTTATTGAATTGATACTATATTTTTGTATAAAACAAAGTCCTTGTTTTGAAAGGATTCACATTAATCTGGGAGGTTTATGTATTGTACAGAAATTTGTAAAATACTTTGAAATGTCACTAAATTACCTGTAGAACATTTAAAAAAAAGTTTTTCTGTCATCAGTACCACTTTGCTGCATATTTGTTTTCTACTCATAACATTAATGGTTTTTTTAATGGAGCATTTAAATGTGTGCCAGGCATATTCTAAACATTCCACATACATATCTTCATGCATTCATATGCTTGATAATGTTTATCAAAATTGTGTCCACCAAAAGCTCCTTTTTGAAAATCTGGTTAGAATTCAACATGATAAGGGGTGAATTCAGTCCATTGTCTTTGAAGTATTAAACATGTGATTTGTGTGTAAACAAGTGCAAATCCTTTTATCATGGTCCTTAATGTGGAAGGTAATTTGAATGTGGAAGATTTTCCTTGGATGCTAATGAGAAATGGCTCTTCTATTTCAACATCCTGTTTGCAGTAACTCTCTAGTTGTTACAGGAGGTCTTAATTTTGGAATGAGAAAATTCATTCAAACACAGCTCAAGTATCTCTGACCTTAGTGTTTGTGTGTTGATGAGTAGCAATTTAATACATGTCAGTATTGTCTATGTCTAAGAAGCATATTGAAGTTTTGGGACTGAATACCCCCATTTAAAATGTTTATGTCAGTTAATAAATAGGATTAAATAAAGAAGGAATGAGGTAAGATGCTAACTTTCAAACTGGAAAGATCCCTTGACATAAACATGAACATCCTGTGGTCTGTTGTCTTCTGGTTTCTATGGACAGTGACCCTGCTTCTGTTTCCAGACTAGGCTTGGCTTTTCTGTAGAGTACATTTCTTCTGAGCCTGCTTTTTTATTTCGTCTCTTATAAAAATTCTGAAATCTTCTTGGTACTTCAAACTATAAATACATATAAGTATGTATGTAAGCAATCCACATTTTATTTAAGAAAGTATCTTTGTTACATTTTGACTCTCAGAAATATCGCTCAGGTTGTTCTAAATTAAAACTGTCTGAGTTAAAATGTTTGCTCTTTATATATTTAAAAGATATTTCCTTGGGGAAAACATGGTCACAAAATTGAATAAACACAATTTTTAAAACAGATGTATTGAAAGGATTTATGACATATTTCTATGCACAATATACAGACTTCATCATATATTTCAAATGTTTTATTGCAACTTTTAATCTCTATGTTTCATAAAAGAAGAAAGAGAAGAAAGTCTTCATCAACTCATTTTTCTCCTTAAATACAACCTACAGGGTGGGTAATTATAACAAAGACAGAGAAACTCTGCCTCTCCACTGGTCCACTCATGATGCTTACTTCCTCCACTTGTGAGACTGATGAAACCTTGGTCATGTGAAAAATCCTAATTTCAAGGGAAAGTTGTCCCCTCCCATCCCCCCCAGTTTGCAGAGTAGTAGAAGGTAATAAAGAGGGAGATTAAAGTACTTGCTGATTAAGCCCTTACTCAACCAGTTAGTTGGAGAAGGCAGTGGCACCCCACTCCAGTACTCTTGCCTGGAAAATCCCATGGACGGAGGAGCCTGGTAGGCTGCAGTCCTTGAGGTCGCTAAGAGTCGGACACGACTGAGTGGCTTCACTTTCACTTCTCACTTTCATGCATTGGAGAAGGAAATGGCAACCCACTCCAGTGTTCTTGCCTGGAGAATCCCAGGGACGGGGGAGCCTGGTGGGCTGTTGTCTATGGAGTTGCACAGAGTCAGACATGACTGAAGCGACTTAGCAGCAGCAACAGCAGCAGCAACCAGTTAGTTACCACAATCTCTGATTTTAAACATCTTAAGAACAGTTTCCCCATCTTTGAGATGAGGAGGTTGCCCTAGGTCATTTCTGAGATTTTGTTTTTCTAATCCTATAATCCTGAATCAATTGATGTGATGAAGGCCAGAAGACAGGTAAAATGCATAACTGGGATGTGAACTCAGGTTTTCTGTTTTTTATTGCAGGATTCCTATCCATTATCACTACTACGTTTGACACTAATCAAATATGTGAAAAATAAATATGCGTGTAAATGCAAACACAGATATATACATATACACCCAGATACACAGATTTAAGCTGGCATAAACTAGTCTTGTGCTTAATCAAAATGATCCAGCTTGTTTGGCAAGGACAGTCAACCCACCTTCTCTTACCTCATCCCAGCTCACCAATTTGTATCTACGCTTTCCATGGAAGATGGTATAAGGTGATAGTTTCCTCTAAGTCTGTATTCTTTAAGCAGGGTACACACACATTTGTAGCATTGTACCGCAAAAAATGGACTAAAAAAATTACCTCTACCTTCCTCCCACAAAATGCCCATTTATCATCTTTCCAGAAAAGTGGTTATTTTGTCTTCATTTTAGTCATGGGACCTCAGTATTTCTAATATATCTTCTTGTAGAATCTGTTCACTATTCATTATCAAAATCTTATATATTCCATATACCCAAGACTCTCCTCTATAAAAGCCTTATTCACCAACACATGGTCATTGAAGAACATAATGTGTTTAAATGCTTGTCTACTAAAATTATCTGAAATTTTTACAAAGCTAAAAGTTATTACCTCTAAGGCCTCTTCCTACTGTGAGAGTGGACGAGGATGACAGTGTCCAGATTAACGCCTGCTTTAAAGCAGTTCAGACCTTTTCTTAGTCACACAGGAGTTATTGCTATGCATCTTTGGGCTGGCCTACTCCACATAAAGCCAGGAGTGTCCGCAGTTGCATTTATCCTTGACTGAAAGATAAACTACTAGAAGGGATGCAACATTTGTTTAGAATCCAGTGATACCTTCTAAGATTCCCGCATGCTCAAATGTAGTCCCTGAGGTATAGGTCCCTCTGAGCTCTAATCTTTGCTCTTCCCCCTAATTCATGGTGTGACATTGGGATAATTATTCCTTTCTGTGTCTCAGTGTCCTTATGGAAAACTAGAATGTGGGACTCAATGACCTCTAAGATCCTTTAGAGCTTGACAGTTTATTTCCCTGTTTAGGCCCTTTTGTCAGTCCTTAAAGCAATGCAGCTGTCCCCCAAATTGATAATAAATGACATAATTGATTGATAGTGTAGGCCTCCATTGTAAATGCTCCTATCGATGTATTTCTTTTCTAAAATGATCATTTATATTCAAGATTACTACTCTGTTTCTCTTGAACTGAATGCAAACACTTTTCTTCAAGCTTGAGGGACTTTAATACTTAAAACCGAAAATCATATTGAGAATGAATTTTGAAGAAAAGAATAAAAAGCCCAATATAACCACATCAGTGTTCATATTTGATTATCAAGTAAGGTTCAGGCTATTTTGTATCCTATGCTTGGCTGTAGTTTTCACAAAGTTAATTTTGCAGTTGTTGTTCTTGTATATAATTTAAAACCCTGTTTTGAATGTATGCTCTTAAAAAGCTGAGATGTGTGTATTACATGTGTAATTTATATTAACTATAACTTTGATAATTATCTGTTAATATTTATTGAGCATTTCCTGGATGCATGGCACAGAACTAATTCATTCTCTAGTAGAGTACTGCATCTAAATTAGTAATTCTCCTTATGAAAGCCACAGTTTAAAAATCATTTCTTTTAATATGATGAGATTTGTTGTAGAGTGGATGTAAGCTTAGGGTCTTTTGCTTATGATATCCCCTCTGCCTCTCTGGCTATGGTCTTCTCCCCTGGAAAGGAGAACCTTGATAAACTGTGATAATGTAGGGATCTGTGCAAACCTGAATGCTTTTGCTAAGTGATCAAGTATAATTCAGAAACCTGAATATAGATTTTTCTCCATATTTTCTCCATTAAGATATTGCAGGTTTGATTCTAGACCACTGCAATAAAGTGAATATCACAGTAAAATAAGTCACACAGAGTTTTTGGTTTCCCAGTGTATATAAAAGATATGGTTACTACCTACTGTCATGTTTTAAGTGTGTAGCAGTATTATGTCTAAAACACAATGTACAAATCTTAAAATTTAAAAATAATTTATTGCTAAAAAGTTCTAGCCATCATCTGAGCCTTCAGCAAGTCATAATGTTTTTGCAGTTGTAACACTGATCACAGTCACTATAACAAATATAATAATAATGAAAAAGTTTGAAGTATTTGAGAATTACCAAAATATGACACAAAGACACAAAGTGAAAAATGCTGTTGGAAAAATAGCACTGATATACTTGCTTATTGTAGGATTGCACAAACCTACAGTTAAAATAATACAATATCTGGAAAGTGCTGTAAGCAAAAAGAAATAAAATGAAGTATGCCTGTATGTTTTACTTAGAGTCTATTCCTTGAAGAACAGAAGGTGAAATGGAATTGATATTTAGCCTCAATGTATTTCATTAAATGGAGTATGTGGGTGTTTATGAGTGAAACCTAGTACTTAAGCGTACAGGCTTTAAATTGCTCCTGCCTAGGTTCAGTTCTCTGACAGTGATCAGGCTGTTTAACCTCTGTGTCTTAGTCTTCTCACGTGTGCATAGAGACAGTGACAATCCCTATCTTGAAAAGAGGCAGTAAATGAGCAATAAAAAATGCTTAGAACCATGTCTGGCACAGAGAACATGGTAAACAAAAATTTAAACCTGTTTTTTAGATTTTGTTGGTATGTATTTTGGAAATTGAAATAAGTGTTCCAGAAAGATGGGTTATAACAGTGAACATAGGAAAATAGGTGTTGAAGGATAAAATATTTACCATTTAATGAGAAAAATGTGCAAAGTGCTTGGGGTTCCCTTTTTCAACATAATCCTTTTTATTACCAGTGAATGGCTTGAATAGAGACCAAAAAAGGGTATTCTATATATAATTAGTTTTGTGAAGAATCCTTTGTAAATAGTATGTTAGGAAACTTCCTTTATGTAGAATCTAAAAATGCCCTAGTATTCTACTTACATCGCATTTTATTAAGAATGAAAAAATATTCTAGCATGAACAGTGGGTGTGCTGGCATTTTTTATAGTGGGGTTGACAGTTTGGATGATAGTTTGAGAATTCAAAGTAGTCATGACAAGTTGGAGAAATAAGTCTTAATTAATAGAATAAAGTTATATTGAAACAAAAATTCAACCACTAACTAATGAAAAGAAGGTATGAAGGGCTGACTTAATGAAAAATACAAAATAACAAAAAAAGCAAATCTAAGAATCAAAGCAAAACTGAAATAGAAGATAAAGAAGCAAGTTAGTAGTATATATTTTTATTGATGAAAAATCTTGGGAACAATATATGGTGGGAGAAGCTCAAGATTAACTATATAAATATGCTTATGGCATGCATTATTTGGGTTTCCATTCTCATTTTAAACCATTAAAGGCAAATAGATGAGGAAACAATGGAGACAGTGACAGACTTTATTTTCTTGGCCTCCAAAATCACTGCAGATGGTGATCGCAGCCATGAAGTTAAGACACTTGCTCCTTGGAAGAAAAACTATGACAAACCTAGACAGCATATTAAAAAGCAGAGACATTACTTTGCCGACAAATGTCCCTCTAGTCAAAGCTATGGTTTTTCCAGTAGCCCTGTATGGATGTGAGAGTTGGACCATAAAGAAGGCTGAGCATCGAATAATTGATGCTTTTGAACTGTGGTGTTGAAGAATACTCTTGAGAGTCCGCTGGACAGCAAAAATATCCTGATCCTGTGCTTCTAAAGAAGCATGAAAAGTTCTAGGTTGTGTGACATAGAAAAGCTATAATAAAAAAGAAAAAGAAAAGAAAAACTCCTGGAGTTGTTCCTAGATGAGTACACAAAACACAGAAAAATTGAAGGAGATGCAAAGTATATTGAATTTCTTTCTTATTAAACCAGTGTCCTGACTGTCTTTATACCTTCTTTCTTAATTCTCATCTGGCACCTGGTTTCTTTTAGGTCTAGCCAACAGTTTATTTTTATAATAGCTAGTGCTCTGGCTACAGTGAACTCTGCTTTTAATAAACATTACACCTGTTTTGGGGCCTTCAGATTCACTGATGTGCCAGTTGGCATTTACTATTATATGCCTACTGTGTGCTATTTGATGAGGGAGTTAGCTTTTAAAAGTCCTGTCATGTATAGCTAAAGAAATCTTTGGGAACACAATGTTTATGTATAAATCTTCTCTATTCCTGGCTATTTGTGTGACTTTGGACAAGCTTGTTTAATTTCCTTATGCCTCAGTTGGTTTTCTATAAAGTACAGGTAGTGTTCATATCTTCTTTAGTAGTTGACTGAAGGATAAGATATCACGTGTAATTTTAGCAGTCAATAAACTTATTAACATTAGTTATATTAGCTAGAATATGGAGAATATATATGTGTCTGTGTGAAATATAAGACAAATTAAAAAAAATCATCTTGATGGGTATTTGCATCTGCCCTGGGTACCTGCTGGCATTGGGTACTCAAATGGTCCTTATTTGGTTGAAGGATCGGTTTCAGAGGTTGATCAAGTTATGATTAAAGGATATAGAACAAACGCTGACCATTTGGTTAAGGAGACTTTTGGGAATAGAGAAAGCAGCAGGTTTATTCACCACCACACTCCCCCTGCAATTGATTTAGTGGCAGAACCTTATGAATATGGAGAGAAACTGGATAGCTTTTGAAGTTTCATTTTGCTGTCATTTGGACTTAGGCTTTTAGGCTGACAGATTCACATGTGTACACTTTTGATATGATTTCTGATTTTTGGCTATTTATAGTGTAAATAGAAGTAGATAAGATGCCTGGAAAATAATAGCAGAAAGTCCAGAGCAGTCACCAGTTGGAAAAGCATTTCTAAAGGGATCGTTTATTGAAACTGATGTTCTGAGAATGGCATTAACAATTAGAAGCTTGTATTGCATTGGTGTCTTTTAATACTTTGTATTGTGAAAGCTGTTTTTATCTCAAAAGAATGTGCCTCTTGAATTACATTCCCAAGATATTAGATAATTTGTTTTCTGGAAATTTAGTGTGTAGTTAATGTCAAACTATTTTCTGGTCCTATTTTCCAGTCCTCTCTTGAATTGTGGAGATTTCATTGACATGTGCAAAGCCCACTTACAAAGGGGTTGTATAGATGAACGGAAACTATAGAAAACACATGAAACATTAGTGTAGAAGGGAAGATATGTTGAAAGGCAGCCAGCTCTGCTGAAGGTTTATTCAGAAGTTGTTGTAATAATACCATAGCTTTGAACGATCTATCAAGAAAATGCAGCAGAAAGCTGATTTGCCTACACCACCTGTTGCAGACAGCTCTCCATTCTCCTAAGCATCCTTGTCAGTGAGACTTTTCTTCTCATCATTAGGGACAAGTTATTTAGGAGATATCCTGTGTAGAAAGTGGATGAGGGAAGGTAAAAAAGAGCATCACTGTTTCAAAAGTACAGATATGTATGTATTTCTTCATATGATTCACTTAATTATCATGTTTAGGAAGTATGTGACCTAAGAATTTATTTCCCCAATTTATAGTAGAAAAAAATGAAGCAGAAAAGCTTATAGCTTACTCAGGACAACCTTGGCTCAGATGATAAAGAATCTGCTTGCAAAGCTGGAGACCCGGGTTCTATCTCTGGGTTGTGAGGATCCCCTGGAGAAGGGAATGGCAACCCACAACAGTATTCTTGCCTGGAGAATCCCGTGGACAGAGGAGCCTGGCGGGCTACAGTCCTTGGGGTTGCAAAGAGCCAGACATGACTGAGTGACTAACACACACTTCAGTACAAGAAAGAATCTGCCATTTATTTGAGGGAAAAAGCTAAATCTGTCTCATGTGTGTGTGTGTGTGTGTAAAGTTGTTTTGGTCCTGTCTGACTCTTTGCAACCCCATGAACTGTACCCCGCCGCCAGGCTCCTTTGTCCATGGCATTCTCTAGGCAAGGATATTGGAGTGGGTTGCTATTCCTCCTCCAGGGGATCTTCCCAGCACAGGGACTTAACCCACATCTCTTCTATCTACTGCATTGGCAGGCGTTTTCTTTACCACTAGCGCCACCTGGAAAGCCCAAATCTGTCTCATACACTACTTTATTTATTTCTAGTATGGTACATACAGCAGATGGTCAGAAAATAATTTGCTAAATGAATGAATGAATACTTAAGGAAAGAGTCAATAAACAAACGCATATTGGTAGATCCAGAACAAAGATCAAGTTCTCTTGGATTTCCCAACGTGCATATTTCCCCTTATATTCTCTGCTATCTCCATTTATACTTATTCCAGAGAGAAAGGCAAGGATTTGGAAATGTTGAAGTGTTAGCCTGGGAAAGCTTATTCTTTGTGATATTTTCATTACTTTGACTGGCATGTGAGCATGTGATCAGGGAAGAACTGGTGGGAGAAAAAGTAAGTTAGCAAGATGTTGGCTCATTGAATTGGGAGAATAGAAATCACACTATTTAATAGGATCCAGAGAAGAATGTGCGTTCAGATCCAAACTGGGAAAGTATTAAGAATGAACAAAAGAGATTAGAGAAGTTGAAATCTATCTCTTTTTGATTAAAAAAAAAAATCACTGAAATTCCCCTGTGTCCTCTGGAAAGCAAACAACATTTAAGGAAGTATTTTCCCTTAGAGATAAAGTAAGGGGCAAAGGATTCATCAGAGCATTTGAACTGTTTACTATGCATATGTCTTTGAAATTAGATTTTAAAAGTGATTGTAAGAAGAGCTAAATGCATAGTAAACCAGAAGACCATGAATTTTCATTGACATGAAATGAAATATGTGGGGAAAGTTATTGTGAATAATTTAAATAAAAAGATTTTACCTTCTGAATAAATTAAATTTTAGCTGTAGACATCAAAATACATAATTAAGAAATAGAAAGTAAAAAACAAAGTAGAAAAAATATTTGCAAATTTATGTCTAATAGTGATGTATATCCTGAACATGTAAAGAATTCTTGAAATTCAATAATAATAAGACAATGAACAAAATCTAAAAGTGATCAAAATATTTGAACAAAAGATTCTCTAAGGAAGATTTATGAATGCTCAATACTATCAGTAATTAATAACTATAAATTAAGGCCACAGATAGCACACCATTGTTATTAGAGTGGCTGAAATTATATTAAAAATATACCCTGCCAATATCAAGTGCTGACATGGATGTGGAACAACTGAAACTATCGTGCGTTGCTGGTAGGAGTGAGGAATGGTAAAACTGCTTTGGAGACATGCTGACAGTTTCTAATAAAGGGAAACATACCAAACATTCCAATTTCTAGATACTTAGAAACAGATGAAAACATGTCTACCTCCTATTTCTGGTACAAATATTAAAACTTGCACTGGATGTCTGTAGTAACTTTATTTACTATCACTTAAAATCTAAAAACAACCCAAATGTCCATCGACTGAAGAGTGGATAAATGAACAGGAGTACATCTATACATTTCATACATTCAGCAGCAAAAAGAACAAAATGATAACACATGTAGCAACATGGATCTAACTTACTTTATGTGAAAAAAGTCAACTCAAAAGCCTAAATACTGTATCATTCCATTTATATAATATTCTGGACAAAACTGTAGGACAGAAAATAATTGCTGGTTGCCAGGTATCTGCCTGGTGGGGCAAGAAGAGAAATTATATCTTGACTGTACTGTTAGTTAACACAGTTTTAAGTTATTTATCAAAGTTCATAGATCTGTATACCTAAAAAGGGTATTTTGCTGTATGTAAATTATACCTCAAAAATAACTTTAACAATACCGTTCAAATACTCAAATATTAAATGTACTCATGATAATGAGGTGAATGCATATATTGAATGCTTGTGTTCAGTTGCTCAGTCATGTCCGACTCTTTGTAGCCCTGTGGAGTCTAGGCACACCAGGCTCCTCCATGGAGTTTTCCGCAAGAATCCTGGAGTGGGTTGCCGTTTCCTGTCCAGGGGATCTTCTTGACTCAGGAATCAAACACACTTCTCTTGCATTGGCAGGCAGATTCTCTACCACTGCACCATCTGGGAATATCTAAGAATAAAACTTGCCTTCTTGTGTCAACAGTAACTTTCCAGGGACATTGAAATTGAAACTTCATAAATTCAGAATATTCTGTTACTGAGATGCTTCAGTTTTACTGACAATCTCTCCATTTAGGAAAATTTAGAACTAATTTTATATCTTTAAAACATTGAATTGAAAAAGAAAATCCCTCTGAGAACCTGAGTGCCTTTGTTTTGAAAATAATGGAAAATAAGGGAAAGACAAAGGGGGGAAAAAAAGATAGGAATGATTAAAAAATAGGATAAAAAATTGAAAGGTGGGAAGATATCATAAAGAAGAGCAAAAATAGGAAACTTGTACAACAGAAATATTAATGGGAATAATATGTGTGTATTCAGTCCTTACTGTCTACCTGCCATTGTGATAAGAATCTACACGGATAATCTACTTTAATTCTCCTAACAACCTAATGGCATAGATACTATTGTTATTCCCACTTGCAGAAGGGAAAACTGAGGTTTAAGCAGGATACATAACTTAGACAAACTCACACAGTCAGTAAATGACGGCAAAGGATTTGCAATCAGGTATAGTGCTGCTAAAGCTCTGATTCACTTCATGGACCTTTATGGTATAATATGCTGCTACTTAATGAATTATTCCAGTTAGCTCAGTGAATTGTATCTCAACACAAAAAGTGAAAGTCGCTCAGTCTTGTCTGACTCTTTGTGACCCCATGACTATACAATCCATGGAATGTTCCAGGCCAGAATACTGGAGTGGATAGCCTTTCCCTTCTCCAGGGGATTTTCCCAACCCATGGATTGAACCCAGATCTCCTGCATTGCGGGCAGATTCTTTACCAGCTGAGCCACAAGGGAAGCCCAAGAATGCTGGAGTGGGTAGCCTATCCCTTCCCCAGGGGATCTTCCTGACCCAGGAATCAAACTGGGGTCTCCTGCATTGCAGGCAGATTCTTTACCAGCTGAGCCATCAGGAAAGCCCCATCTCAACACAGAGTGTGATTGTATTGGTTTATATACCATAAGAATAATAAGAAACAAGGAAGGTGATATGAAGCTGTTTACCTCTTTTTAGTTTGATCTAAAGCAAGTGTACCCTGACACTCATCTTCCAAAGGTTCCATCCCTTGGTAAGAACCATTTGACTGGCATTTTTGTTTGATCACTTTGTCATAGTAACAAGAGCTGTGAAACCATATTGTTCACCTCAAGTGTCCCTTTGGGGAGGAAATTAATGCAAATAGTTTCTGTCAAAAGAAACATATTATCAATATTTCAAGCTGGTATTTTACCAGTTGAGTTATTAAATGGGGACCAACATCATAAAAGAGAATGATTAGAAATTTAAGCTGATTTCAGAAAGCTGCAGAAATATTTATTGATGTGTGCAGATTACATGTAATCTTACATGTGTGCACATATGTAAGGAATAGATGACACTCTTGTGATAAATTAGGACTGGTTTATTTTTATCATCTGAATGTTAGAAATATCACTGACCCTTATGGAAGTATCTGTATACCATAAAGCTCTGCTACATGAGAACTATCCCAGGTCCCTGTATAGATCTGAATAGTGTGTGATGATTTTGATAACAGGTACCCAGATTTAGACCTATGGGTTTTCTGAATTGTATAGATTTAGTGAGATTGGCTTTTTTTTTAAGATAGCATATTAAAAAGCAGAGATATTACTTTTCCAACAAAGTCCATCTGGTCAAGGCTGTGGTTTTTCCAGTGGTCATGTATGGATATGAGAGTTGGACTGTGAGGAAAGCTGAGCACCGAAAAATTGATGCTTTTGAACTGTGGTGTTGGAGAAGACTCTTGAGAGTCCTTTGGACTGCAAGGAGATCCAACCAGTCCATCCTAAAGGAGGTCAGTCCTGGGTGGTCATTGGAAGGACTGATGTTGAAGCTGAAACTCTAATAGTTTGGCTACCTCATGCGAAGAGTTGACTCATTGAAAAAGACCCTGATGCTCGGAGGGGTTGGGGGTAGGAGGAGAAGGGAACGACAGAGGATGAGATGGCTGGATGGCATCAATGACTTGATGGGCATGAGTTTGAGTAAACTCCAGGAGTTGGTGATGGACAGGGAGGCCTGGCGTGCTGCAATCCATGGGGTCCCAAAGAGTCGGACACGACTGAGCAGCTGAACTGACTTAGTGAGATTGGCTTTAAAAAAATCAGTCCATTTTATTGCTTGCAAAAGATACTTACTAAGAGAACATTAGCATGAAGTCCAAAAAGTCTAGTTTATCTTTTTTAGTTCTTCTTTTCCATGGCTGCCACAGAGTGGACCGGGGCCATTTTGGGTTAATGTTCTTTGTCTCATACGGCTGTATTAGCTAGCCATTAATCCTCAAAGAAATGCCCAGATCCTAACTTTTTATTGACTCATTGACAAGCTCTTCCAACCAAACAGAAAGCATATATTCCTAAATGACTCAAGGCATATGCATCCTCTCTCAGAAGCTAACTTTAGTCATAGGGATTGAATGTAGAAGAGGGAGGTACTTCAGTGGTCATGATGACTGGATTTGGAGTCTTTCCTGCAGTCAGATTCCTGTTTCCTAAAATAAGTGTAAGACATACTCAAGTGGGATGATTCATTTGTTCATTTTTCTAAGTTCATAAGAGGACCTTTTGAAAACATTGATTATTCAAAGTATGTCACCACAAAATCTGCTTCCAGGATATGGGGAAAAGAGCATACATATCACAAGAAGTTATGTACACTAACCTGAAACTATTGCAGAATAACAGGGGAGAGCATTTTTGGAAGAAGAAAATGAGAACCATGACTTAACAGATTTGTGTGGTGTAATTTTCATTTTATTTTTCATACTTTTAATTAATGCTGTGTAACTATATTTATGGTTTAAATAGAAGGCCCTTCATATTTGATAGTAAATTGTTTGTCTAACAGTAATCACCATATAAAGAATTATCAAAATATCAAATTATGGCAAAATGAAAGATAACATTGAAAATAAAAGATGGAAATTTTAATTTTTCAAATAGTTCTCTTTCTCTGTCATAATTTAGCCTGCTTAACTTTATGCTTTTTTTAATTATACAACCATATAAATACATTGCTGTTTTGAAAAATTAATAACGTAACTCCTTCCAGTATAGTGATAAGGAAACAATTTCCACCACTCCTGTCCTTTTCTCATTGCTCTCTACAAAGCTAAGTGTTAAAAATATTTTGGAGTCCAGTTTTTAAGTCTTCCTGTGTATTTACCATCATGTATATGTACATATTTTTATATGTATTATTTTTATCTTAAACAAATAGGATTACCTTAACAAGCATTTTTCTGTGGGTTGCTTTATCTCATTTCTTATGTTTTAAAAATTTGATGGCTCTACCTCAAAAAAACAAAGAACATACCTACATGCTTGTGTTGCCAAGTGTAGAACAGGATTTATTTTTACTAATTCATTATTGGTTAAGATTTAGGTCCATTTATTTTACTACTAATAATAAAAGTTGCAATGAACATCTTATATTTTTTTTTCCATATTTTGCTAATACATTGATGCATACTTATTCATATGTACATTAAAAACTGTGATAGGTTTGAAAGAATGAATTTACCAAGAGCCAGTTACCAACAAATTACTCCAGAACAGACTCTCCCAATTTTTACTTGTATTAATATATAAAGTTTTTGTTTTGAGTACTGCACCAGAACAGAATGCTTCCATATTTTACTTGTCTCAATCTGATGAAAAGTATGGTGCTGTTTTAACTTTTATTTTCCTGCTCAGTAGTGATGTAGAGTATCTTTTTATATATTTATTGACCATTTTTACTTCTTTTTTTTTTTTTCCTTTGTAATTTTCCTGTTTCTGTGTTCATTTTTCTTTTGGAGTTGTAAAATATTTTGTACACTCTGTGTATTGATATTCTTGTCAGTTATATATGGAGCAAATATTTTTATCAGACTTTACACTGCCTTTTAAAACTGTGCATGTTGTCTTTCCTCTTTTAGAAATTTTAATTTTTATTTCAACTTTTTATATAGAAAAACATGTAAATATGTTTCTTTATGGCTTTGAATTGTATTTCTTATTTGACATAACCTCCCATATCTCAGTTCTGTAATATTCTTTTGCTGACATTTTCTATTTTTAGCTTATTTTTCTTGGATTGATATCTTGCACTCCATATTTCCCTCGTGTTTGGATCCTCTTTACTTAATTACTGAAGCACGACTTTAATTAATACTTTCAGAGTGGTTTTGTTGATATCAAAATTTCTGAATGCTTACAGATTAAAAAAAAAAAAGCTGTTTTTTACATCCTGCTCAACTATTGTATTGCTTGAGTACACGATGCTAGATTTAAAATTAAATATTTGAGGCCAACTTCCCCATAGTCTTCTGTTAGGAGTGTGGAAGATAAGTCTGATACCAGTCTGTTTTTGTTTCTAATAAAGATAATTTTTACTACTGTCTCTCTAACCCTTCTTCCCTGTTTAGCTTTTCTTCATTCATACAGTTCATTTGATCTTTTGCATTGTTTTCTGGGGGTACTCCTTGGCTCAGTCTTCAGATTAATTTACTAATTTGAGCTGAAGTTGTGTCCAGAGTATTACTATTAAGATTTTTAATAGTATTTTTAATGCTACTCTTTGTGACCCCCATGGACTGAAGCATGCCAGGCATCTGAAAAGTTGGCTCATTGGAAAAGACCCTGATGCTGGGAAAGATTGAGGGCAGAAGGAGAGGGGGGCAACAGAGGATGAGATGGTTGGATGGCACCACTGACCTAATGGACATGAGTTTGAGGAAACTCTGGGAGATCGTGAAGGACAAGGAAGCCTGGCATGCTTCAGTCCATTGGGTCACAAAGAGTCACACATGACTTGGTGATTGACAACATGTTCATTATTAAAATGCTTTTGATTCCGATGATAGATGTATGTAAACACAGTCATTGTTACTGTTCACATTTAAATGAAGTTTTATGGAATCACGCTTCTGGGCTCAATCCATCCAAGGAGGCTTCTATTCAAATTGGCATATTAACATACAGGGATGGCGGATCTCTAATGCGGAAGGTTACTCACAAAGTGCAAAAAGGCCCATAGTCAAGTATCTTCTCTATTACATTGTTTTTCTAAAAGTTCAACATATAAATAAATAGTTGATGTCACCAACATACATGACAAGCATTTTCAAACACAAGGTTCAGCAGAAAACTAAACATTATGACACATCTAAATAACATTAACATTATAAAAGAGAAGTACCAATCTCAATAAGAATTGGCATTGGATAGAGTAGAATATTGGAAAGTA
Source organism: Odocoileus virginianus (assembly GCF_023699985.2). Taxonomy (NCBI): domain Eukaryota; kingdom Metazoa; phylum Chordata; class Mammalia; order Artiodactyla; family Cervidae; genus Odocoileus; species Odocoileus virginianus. Next base: position 31,904,319 of record NC_069675.1, on the reverse strand, counting down.
TTGGAAAGTATTCAGCTTCAGCATCAGTCCTTCCAATGAATATTTGGGGTTGATTTTCTTTAGGATTGGCTGGTCTGATCTCCTTGCTGTCCAAGGGACTCTCAAGAGTCTTCTCCAGCACCACAGTTTGAAAGCAGCAGTTCTTTGGTGCTGAGCGTTCTTTATGGTCCAACTCTCACATCCGTACATAGCTACTGGAGGAAAAACCAAGCTTTGACTAGATGGATATTTGTTGGAAGAGTGTTGTCTCTGCTTTTTAACAGACTGTCAAGGTTTGTTATAGCATTCCTTCCAAGGAGCAGGTGTCTTTTAATTTTGTAGCTGTAGTCACTGTCTCCTGTGATTTTGCAGCACAGGAAAATAAAATCTGTCACTCTTACACTTTTGCCCCATCTATTGAACACAGCTCACATTTTATGTTTTTTAAATGCGTTAAATGAACTGCTATAAAATTGGCTGATAGTTTCACCTATCAGCACTCTGTAAGTGCTGATTACCTTTGCCTAATTTTTAATTTCTAACTCCAGATTTTAGGTAGAACATTCAGGTTTTTGTTATAGTTTTGTATTTCTATCCTGATCTTCAGAGTTGTCATTTTGGAAGTAGTTCCTTAAACAAACAAGCAAACAAAACAGAGATTTTCAGTTTTTGCTTCAGCTTTGATCCAACAAGTATTTATTAGTAGTTATATTATGTCCATCCACTGTGCTGTGGCATTTTGTATAGAAGAAATATATTCATGGCCTTTAGAATATTTTAAATGAAGAGTAGCATGAAAAAAATCATCCAATTTGTAAAAACAAGATAATTCCAAGTAGATTTAGGGGAGAAAATGTATTTCATTAAAATGAGCAGATTCTTACTATATTTAATTTACATTTTCCATTAATCAACATTCGTTGGATCATCAAAAAAGCAAGACTGTTCCAGAAAAAAATCTACTTCTGCTTTATTGACTACACCAAAGCCTTTGACTGGGTGGATCACAACAAACTGGAAAATTCTTAAAGAGGTACCTGACCACCTGACCTGCCTCCTGAGAAATTTGTATGCGGGTCAGGAAGCAACAGTTAGAACTGGACATGGACCAATGAACCAGTTCCAAATAGGGAAAGGAGTACATCAAGTTTGCATATAGTCACCATGCTTGTTTAACTTATATGCAGAGTACATCATGCAAAATGCCAGGCTGGATGAAGCACAAGCTGGAATCAAGATTGCCAGGAGAAATATCGATAACCTCAGAAATGCATATGATACCACCCTTATGGTAGAAAGTGAAGAAGACCTAAAGAACCTCCTGATGAAAATGAAAGAGGAGAGTGAAAACGTTGGCTTAAAACTTAGCATTCAGAAAACTAAGATTGTGGCATCTGGTCTTTTCACTTCATGGCAAATAGATGGGGAAACAATGGAAACAGGGACAGACTTTATTTTGGGGGGCTGCAAAATCACTGCAGATGGGGACCACAGCCATGAAATTAAAAGATGCTTACTCCTTGGAAGAAACGTTATAAACAACCTAGACAGTATATTAAAAAGCAGAGATATTACTTTGCTAACAAAGGTCCGTCTAGTGAAAGCTATGGTTTTTCCAGTGGTCATGTATGGATGTGAGAGTTGGACTGTAAAGAAAGCTGAGCACTGAAGAATAGATTCTTTTGAACTGTGGTGTTGGAGAAGACTCTTTAAAGTTCTTTGAACTTCAAGGAGATCCAACCAGTCTATCTTAAAGGATATCAGTCCTGAATATTCATTGGAAGGACTGATGCTGAAACTGAAACTCCAATCCTTTGGTCACCTGATGTGAAGAACTGACTCACTAGAAAAGACCCTGATGGTGGGAAAGATTGCAGGCAGGAGGAGAAGGGGACGACAGAGGATGAGATGGTTGAATGGCATCACTGAGTCAATGGGCGTGAGTTTGAGTAAGTTCCAGGAATTGGTGATGGACAGGAAAGCCTGGCATGCTGCAGTCCATGGGGTCACACAGAGTCAGACATGACTGAGTGACTGAACTGAACTGAACATTTTCCTTTTTGGGGGTTTCCCACTACTCTTTTTTCCCACTACTCTAAAGTACCCTGAATTATGTGTATAGTCAAATAAATGTGGAACTTTTCCTTAGGAGTACCAGCAGTTATTAACAATTTGTTAATTGTCTTCTGAGGAGGTTCCCAGAACTCGAGGGGATAGGAATATCAGAGGGTTCTAATTGCAAGGGAAGGCTCAGACAAGTGTCATCGGTGGGAACTTTAACTGCTTTTTATGAAGCACACACACACAAATGTTGATCAAGCATCCTTGATCCTTCCCTTTAAGCAGGGAAGAAACATTCCCTGAGCTGTAGAAGCGCTGCATAGAGGCTATCCAGGAGAAGGTGACGAGGATTCCTCATGCCTCTGAATGCAAAGAGTAGCCTCTGTGCACTGTCACTGGGGAAGTAATCGTGGATTCATAAACTTCAGGACGTTTATTTGGATTTAATCAAATAGCAAAAAGCGTATGCCAAAGTGTCTGTATCTGGACAGATAATCAGTAAATGTTATCTGTGATTTGGAAATGTGAGGTTCCAATATAATCGATTTAGAGTGAATTTTGATTGTGAAACATGGCTTTAGTAATTTGGTGAATGCGAAGACTTTTGTAGAAAAACTCCCTGACCAACATATCTTGATTTTTAAGTTGAAAGAAAGACTGAATGAGTGGATAAGTAAATGAATTGGAGAAGAATACACATTATTGATGACTCTTAGAAAATTTTCAGAGAATTATAATTTTGTATCTACAAACCATAAAAGACCAAACCCATTAGGCTGAATGGAAAAATAAGAGAATTTTGAATTTGAAACATTTAATCAGTGGATGGCTTAAAATAAGATAGTACTATGCACATATTTGGAGAAGGCAAAGGCACCCCACTCCAGTACTCTCGCCTGGAAAATTCCATGGACGGAGGAGCTTGGTAGGCTGTGGTCCATGGGGACACGACTGAGCGACTTCACTTTCACTTTTCACTTTCATGCATTGGAGAAGGAAATGGCAACCCAATCCATTATTCTTGCCTGGGGAATCCCAGGGATGCGGGAGCCTGATAGGCTGCTGTCTATGGGGTCACACAGAGTTGGACACAACTGAAGTGATTTAGCAGCAGCAGCAGCATGCACATATTAAAGTGATTAAGAAGATATGAAAAATACTGACACATTTCTTATTGTTTTTATGTTTTTTTCTTGCTTAAAGCTCCCTCCAGTTCAAAAGCAAGTTTAATAAATTTGAAAGAAAAAAAAAAAAAACTAGATGAGATGCTGAATGGTCCATTGGTTTAGGAATGCTCCAAGTTGGTTCTGGAAAGGGGATTTCTGGTAAATTTTAATTATTGTTCGTTAACTGCTCTCTGTGAAGTATCTCTTGTATGTAATGTGTTGTATTAATATTAATAATATCAAATACCTCTTTTGATGAGAGTTTAGAATTATTCCTAAGACAGCCAAGGTTAAGAGCAGTTATCCAGTGAATATTCTGCTGTGAAGTCCAAATTAACTATTGATGAAATGAGAAAAAAGAATGGTTTCAGTGCATGACTTGCATCATTAAGATAGGCTTCTCATCAATAAAACTTAAAGTACCAGAGTCACCTAAAGTAATTTATTCCTGGAGCCTAATAAATAAACTTGATTTGTTTTTCAGAAATCCTTTTGCAGTTTGAATAGGAAATCACTATAAGGAAGATTTTTAGCTAATCCTTGTTAGAAAACACATTCAAACTTTCAACATGAAAGTCAGGAGGATAAATGATAAAGATAAATCTGTATTATTTTTTCCTCCATGGCTCTTTTGCCTGTTTGATAGTTGTGATTTCAAGATTTGTGTTTTAATTCTCTCCCCATTCAGGATGAAATTGGAGTTGATTCTATAAAAAACTGAGATGAATGATGGAAGCTCAAATGTTCTTTGAGATCCCAAGATTAAAATAATCTATATTAATTATTTTCAAGGTCCCTCCTGAAATAATTATTAGGCTTTGGACTTATACAAATACTTGTCACTGGGGGAAAATCCATACTCAGCTGTGGAATGAATCCCTTTGTTGGTGGTTGTCATTTCTTTTCTTAATTTCTGAGCTAAAGGTTGGCAAAGGAGTTGCAATTCAAAGGATTTATTTCCTAGACTGTTCTTCTGGCTAAGAACCTTTGAATCAGTTCATCATCAATGTACTTATGACAAAAATAGAACCCATAATTTAAAAAACCTCCATTATCAGACAATAAAAATTACTGAAAAGACTGTTTTTCAAAATAAATTGCATAGATTTCTTATAATTTGGGGAAATGTGCATGTGTGCGTGTGTGCTAAGTCACTTCGGTTTTGTTCAACTCTGCAACCCCATAAACTAGGCTGCCAGGCTCCTCTGTCCATGGGATTCTCCAAGCATGAATACTGGAGTGGGTTGCTATGCCCTCCTCCAGGGGATCATCCCCACCCAGGGATCAAACCTTTGTCTCTTAGGTCTCCTTTTGTCTGCCTTGTGTTTTTCCTGATTAACTTTCTCAGAATTCTCAATAAAGAGGCAAAAACAAAAAGATTCAAGGCACTGATCTTTTCTGCTGGGGCAGATGGGTGACTTAGTGCATCAACTCGGGTGTTCTGGACTTTCTTGATATGTTGTTATTTCATATTGACAAGAACTTTAGGTCTTGAAAAGACTTCTGTAAATCTACAATAAACCTTGGTTTAGGGATAGAGTAAATGAACAAGTGGGCTTCCCTGGTGGCCCGGTGGTAAAGAACCTGCCTGCTGATGCAAGAGTCCTGGGTGTGATCCGTGGGTCGGGAAGATCCCCTGGAGAAGGGAATGGCAAAACACTCCAGTATTCTTGACTGGGAAATCCCTTGGATAGCAGGAGCTAGGTGGACTACAGTCCTCGGGGGTCACAGAGAGCCAGACATGACTTAGTGACTAAAACAGCAAACAATACACCAGCTAGGAAGCCCTATAATTTGGGGAATAAACATTTTATTTCAGAATTTGGCTTGCCTTTATAGTGTTTTCTACCTCTTGAAAAAAGCTTAGACCTTACATTTGAAATTTACCTTGGTACTACATACATGCAGTTTGATACCATTCTGGATGTCTGTACCTTGATGGAAAAAAAAAAAAAAGCAAGTATTAGGTAATTTGTTAAACAAGACAGCAGAAACATCTACTAAAGTAATCTCTCTGGGTATAACCTAAGAACAAATGTGTAGGAAATATGGTCTCAGTTAATTAGCCTCCAATTAAATAAATTAGTTTTTAAAAAATAAAATAAGTATATTTATAGCAAAATGCTGAGAAACTCTCTAGGACAAAAGTTTAATAAATGTCACTTTCTCATGTGGCAATTTTATAAATTGCTAAATATCACCATTGTGATATTTAAAGTATAATGTTGGTATCTATGGATCATCTTGACTGAATAAAGAAAATGAATTCTTGCATGCATTTATTTATTTCTATCTTCTAAATTTGCTCTATAATGAAGTTGGCTTTATTAAATAATTAATATCTTACAATGATATTCATTACCATTTTTATTACCACCACTTTTCCTAATCAGTTAATACCTGTCCCTTATTTAAAAGATGAAAATTAAAGAACAATGCTCTTCAGCAGATTGTGGCAACATTTCAAAAATTTAACCAGATTTTTTATATCTTGAAGAACTTCAGCTCTAGTAAAATTATAACAATTTTTAAAAAAGCTAAAAGATTAATAGGCAAAATTAGCTTCAAGTGGATTATAGGCTGATTTGTGCTGTTGGGTAACACTTTTCTTATTACATTTAGCAGTTTTCCTTTTATTTTGAAAAGACAAACCAGATATTTCTCAAAATGTTTGACTCCCTATCATGGGCCAAGTTTTATTAAAATCATGACAAGCAGATGCTTGAAACTAGTATTTATTCTTCATCACCCCCCCACCTTTTTAGGAAAATGTAGTTAAGAAATAAATGATATAGGAAAATTTTACTGGGTTTATTCAAGTCTGGGGTGGTTTTGGTTGTTTATGGAGTAGCTTCTCATTAGCTCAATAAAATCCTCTCCTTGTGAGATCTTGTGCAGTGTACTGAGTGAAAATGCATGGGTTCTATGAGTTGAATAAAGTTCATTGCTAGATATAACTGAACTATGGAGTAAGCCTGTACAACTTGGTCTATAATTTTGTGCATATCATTTTAAGCTCAATTTATTTCTTTGTAAATTTTGTCAGCTATGAAATAATTTATAATATAAATTGCATCCTTTTGCTGTCATGATAAAGCAATCAAAAAAAAATAATTCTTGTATGTTGCACATCTGGCCTCTAGTTCTAGTGTCAATGTGAATAACTGGCCACCATCCCAAGATGAGAATACCTGAAAACTGGCGAGTTTCCAAGGCGTTTGTTAAACAAGGAGGAAACTGCTGAGAAAGGGATAGAACTGCTGTCACATCATCCATTGGTGAGAAGTTCTGTCTTCTTCCAGCTGGTGTAAATATAGCATCTGTTTATCTCAGCTGGAGAATGAACCACATAGTCATTTATCATAATGGAGAGGAAATTTGGTGTTATTTTTTGTTTGTTACCTCATAACGCACTGACAACTATATGAGGTTATATGTTTTTAGCTGTTTCAAACTTTTTAATATGACTACCATAATGCTATGAATAGCTGTTTATTAAATCAAACTGAGGAAAGTAGAGGAGTATGGAACCTATGAATTATGCTTTAAAAGATATGTTCCAGTTGTAACTGCAGATATTCTATGTGGAAAAAAAGGAAAATTACAGGGTGAGTTCAAAATTTACACTTTACTTTCTCTACTTTAACCAAACATAGACTGGGTGCATTATTTCACACAGAATGTTATTGATAGGATCCACCAGGCCCCACATATTAAGAAGTATCTGGTGATGCATGTTAAATGTGAAAGTCATTTAACAATTCTGCATGTTTTCTCTTTATCATAATTCTAAGGGAAAAGCACAACAATGTATGAAGTGACTTGACTCAAAATCAGAATGTCAACCAGATATGTCTCTAAAATTGATATTTTTGAAACCCACACTTCTTACTTTATTCATCCATCCAATCATTCATGCAACAAATATATATTGATAACCTGTATCAGCCAAGCATTGTACTCAAAAAAGTTAGAAGGGTATGCAAATTATAGTAATTAGATGTTCATCCCAGTTTTATTTACAGTATTAGAAATTAGAAGGAAAGAAACTAAATGTCTAGTAGAAGATTTTTTTAACTTGAACATGGTATGGTCATAAATAGCATACTATGCTGATATTAAAAACAGTGATACAGAACATGTAAATGTGTATGCTATGAAAATTTGCTATTACTAAGTAAATAGGCAGGTTATGGAGTAATATTTTAAAATGTCTGTTCATTTAAAAGTAAATCTGTGTGCAATACTCATAGGTTCTATCCATTTATATGTTGCATTCTCTAAAAGGAGATATAACAAAGTTTTAATGGTGTTTTCTTCTGAGAAATGGAGTTATAGGCAGTATCTTTTCATATCTGTGTTTTTCCTTAACCTTATAATTTCAAAGCTAATTGAACAGTTAAAAAAATCTACATGCATAGATCATTATAGTACCTGTTGAAAGATACATTGCTTTCTGATGGCCAAATTTTAGGCAAGAAAATGGCCTGTTTAGTTTAGCAAAATCATTAACATCTGCAGTGCGTATTAGAATGATTCCCAAAAGGAGGGAGCTTTGCCCCCTTCCTTTTTTTTTTAATCTACAGTTGTAAACATTTTGAAAATAAGAATAGAATAAATGCCTCATTGTTAATGATTAAACATTTTTTTAAAATTAGGCAGATATATTTATTTTATATGTTCACTTATGATATGACTATTTTTAATGGAAGCAGATTTATAAAGTGATGTGAGTTAAGTAGCGTTATAAATGGATACCAACTTTGGGTTTTGAAAGATAAGAGGGTTGAAATGACCTATATACATTTTATATCCTGACTTACATTCTGGAAGATAGATCAGAAGAGAATAAGAGTGTGTTTAATGCTGTGGACAGGCTCATGTTACTTTCAAGCTCTGTAATATTTTGTCTGGAAAGAGAAATCAGTTTGCATTAGCATTAACTATTTCTTGTATTTCATTTAAACCTGTAATATTTCCTGAATGAAAATTTAAGTAGTGAGATTAAATTCCTTTGTACTGGGTTATGTGTAGTCTTTGTATATATGAATATATTTTTAAAATACGTAAATGATTTGCAAAAAGTATAAATAATGAAAATCTTATATCTAATATGTAAAGTTGCACATATTATGTTGATATATTGAATAAAACATATTCAAATTATGACTGAATAGATGTTAAAGGCTTTTCATGTTTGTTTTTAAAAGGGATTTTTCTTTCGTCATGCAGGATCAAATGATCATCACTGACCCAAAACATGGCTATACTTACATTTGTAAACAAAGCAAGATGGTATAAGGAATATATTCTAAATATTCTCTTTTCCCCTGTTTTTTGCACTTCTTTTTGTATGTGGTATTTTTAAATGTTAGTGAAGTACCCTATTATGATCGTTGGAGCAAGAAATGCTGAGCTTCCTGAGTTCCTATTTGTGTCATTTTAAATAAGTTTCTTTTTCACCCTTATAATTCTATTACACTGCTTGCGTATTTAAAAAGTGCTAACTATAAGAATATTAAGTTATGCCTTGAAAATTTTAAATGACCTGTTGAAGTATCCCATTCAATGTCATGTTTGACCTTTGGTTAGAATACTTTTAATTTCTACAAGGAGATAATGGAATTATCGGATTCTTCTAGGCATTGCCTTAATTGGGAATCTCAGGCAAGTTTAGCAGAGCCTGCACCCTTAGAATGTTTGAAATGTGATTTAATCGATTACTTTTTGTGGCATACTCCGTCTTACTCTTACAGATTTTCACACAGGACCTCATTTCCTGATTACTGTGATCAGACTTATGGTGATAGATTCTCGTTTTTCTTTTTTCTCTTTAATATGAATATTAAGTAGTTGCTCCTTAATATTCTAATACAGAGTTTTCAGCTTTACATTTAAATAGCAGGGAACTTACCTTTGTTTATCATGTGTAACTTGCATGCCTTCTCAGATCATAAAGGGATAACATTTAGAGATGAAAATGGGTAATGTTTTTTCTCCAAAACATAAATGAAGAAAAACTGTGCATGACACAACAATCCACGAAAATGTAAAAAAACAAAAAAAGACAAAAACCTGTTGAGATAAACATGCATTCAAAATGTTAATCATCCTCAAAGAAAAAACATTTAAATGAATGAATTCCAAAATACAATACAAATTATAGAATCTTCCTAGTGTTCTAAGAAAGACCAAAACCAAAACACAACAAACCCTTAGATGCAGAGGTAGAAGAGGTAGAATCAGTTCCCCGGTACACTTACCTGTTTTTTTGAGAAAAAACATAAAATAACTAATTGCAAAGTAAAATAATATAATGGATATTAAAACAGAATGGAGAAGTATTAGAAGATGGTATATAGGTCTTCATCAGAGCATAGAAATCATACAGGCATTACTGGGAGCAGTGTCATACAAGGGATTGAGATTATACACAGATGTCTAGTCAAGGGAAAACTTGGATAAAATGTTTTAATAATGAAAATGGGGTTCTTTCCATGGTGGCTCTAAGCCATTGCCTTATTAGGCTGGTCTTCTCATTGCTGGTGTGACAGTGAGCAATCTCAAAGAAAAGAACATGATTTCTTCTTCTCCTAGCATTGATATCGCTTCCTGCATAACTCTCTGGTTGGCCCTTCCTGTGAAGTCTTCACACTGCAGTAGTTGCTATGCCAAATATGAGGTACTCTGATTACTAGTGTGGTTTCCATATCTATGAAAAGTTAAAGTCACATAATTGCATTCCCATATGAATCCCAGGATTCCTCTATGGTCGATTCTGGAAAAAAAAAAATTACATAAGGCATAGCCAATAATTACAGATGTACACATAAATAGGATTCATCTTGCCAAAAATAGGCTTAAGGATATTTCAGGAATAGTATTTGATATAAGGCTCAAAGCAGGAATGACAAGTTTTGTTTAGGGTACTTAGAGTGGTGTTAGCAGAGTTTTTTTGTTGTTGTTTAGTTGCTAAGTTGTCTCTGACTCTGCAACCCCATGGCCTATAGCCTGCCAGTCTCCTCTGTGCATTATATTTCCCAGGCAAGAATACTGGAGTGGTTGCCATTTCCTACTCCAGGAGATCTTCCCATGCCAGGGATCAAACCTGAACTCCTGCACTGGCAGGTGGATTCTTTACCACTGAGTCACAGGGAAGCCTAGAGTTGTTTTTAGGGAACAGCAGAATCATAGTGAAGTTGTTGAAACCTTTGTACCAGGTTACATTTGCTTTGCAGGCAACAGAGTGTGTTATAGAAAGAGGTTTGGTTTGTGTGTGTGTGTGTGTGTGTGTGTGTGTGTGTGTGTGCAATGATCCAATTAAAATCAGTGTTGAGTAGTTCTCAAATTTTTTGGTTTCATGATCCCTTGAAATTCTTAAATTTTATTGAGTAACCCAAAAAGCTTTTGTTTATATGGTTATATTTATTGATATTTACTGTATTACAAGTCAAAGCTGAGAAAAACATTTAAACCAAAGAATAAACAAGCAGAGCTTTCATTTTCTGTCAGGGTATGACATCATCATATCATATACCTTCTAGTAAACTCTACAGTACACTCATCAGAGAGTGAAGGTGAATAAGGCAAATGTGTTTTGGCATTATTGTGAAAGAATGTTGACCTGGTGGATCTCCTGAAATTGTCGTGAGTACACCAAGGGGTCCCTGGACTTATACTTAGGAACCATAGTTTGGAGGATCATGATATAATTCAGTGGTTCATATTTAGTATTTGTGAAGTAGAATTAATTAAAATGAAACATAGTGAAAAGCAGTGGAAATGTGACTGCATTGAAGATAGGAAGGATACAGTATTTCATGGAATTTACTTTGTGTATGAGACCAAATTTTATCATAATGCAAAATATTTTTCTTATTAGGTGTTTTAGTTTTAAAACTTTGAAAATCACCTTTTAAAGTTACATTTATGATAGATATGTTCAGTATTGGTATCAAGATTAGATTTCAGGAGGAAAAAAAAATCAGAAGCAAGGAGACCAGTTACATAGGCCTGGCATCAAGGGACTGATTAAGAAAATGGCATGAACATGAATAACAAATTTGTTCAAAAAAGGAAGAGCTCTCAGATATCTGTGATAAGAATAAAGTCTGAGTGCTTAGAGTGAAGCAAAAGCTGCATTATCAGACAATAATATGGTCAGCAATTTTAGGTCAACTTTTCCTTAAATGTAACTGTGTCTCATATTCTGACAAATACGTTATTCTTTGCAGCTCCTTTAGCACATATCCTGACCTCTTTTCTTCACATCCTGCTGAGTAAGCTTGAAAAGCACAATCCCCAGGTACTGGTCTCATTTTGCTTTTTAAGCCTAAAGATCTGTCAGGCATATGTCCTATAGATGTGAGTGAATCATAGTCAAAATGAGAATAATATGGAATGGAAGCTCATTTCCTGTTCCTTGTCTGGCATTTTGTACAAAAAAGTCCTTATTATTCACTACGTTTATTGAAATAGTCAGACTGTATTCACATCATGAGAAAAAATGGCAGTTTGAATAATTCAGTGAACGTCAGTTACAGGGTTTTGCATAACTCTTACCTCACTTTCTTCTTGGGTAACTTGAATCACTCGAAGTGGAGGGCACTTCTTAGGCTGTTGTGTGTGTGTGCTAAGTTGCTTCATGCGTGTCCTACTCTTTGCGACCCTATGGACTGTGGCTGGCCAGGCTCGTCTGTTCAAGGTATTCTCCAGGAAAGAATACTGGAGTGGGTTGTCATGCCCTCCTCCAGGGAATCTTCCCAACTCTGGGATCAAACCTGAGTATCTTACAGGCGGGCTGTTTCCCGTCATGCCACCTGGGAAGGTTGTTCTGTAATGTTCTGCAAATCATCTCAGTAGTGATAGATAGCGCCTCTCTACACCAGATGGGTCATCTCATGCACACAAGGACCTCATATTTGATTCTTTTTCTACTTTTAAAATCACATGCCATAGTTTTGAGCATACAAGTCTTAGTTAACACATGCTATTCAATTTGTTCAATAGGAGAAACCAAAGAGCCTCAATAACCATGTTTTCCCCCTTGAAATCCACTAATAATGATTGAGATAAATGGCAGAAAGTATGAAGCTAACATCATTAATACTTATGTGGTATGTAAAGATTTGGTTAAATCAAAATTTTTACCTAGTTAGATATGAAGAAAGATAATTTTTCTTATGTTGCCCCTAGGACACCTAGAAAATTTCAAAGGCCTTATAAATCACCAAAGACAGCGCAGTTGTTTATAGTTATAGCTGGAATGCAGATTCTCTTATACTTAAATTATTTTGCTACATAAGCAGACCTTAAAGAGATGAAGGAGGTGATGGTTTTGCTCTACTTCGAGTTAGTTTCACTTCAAATAGAGCATTACATGCTGTGTGTTTTTTGGTACCCTCTTTAGCAGGAGCTCTGTGAATAATTCAAACAGGTAGAATAATGAAGATGCTATAAAATCTTGATATATAGTTAGTTATTGAAGAAACAAGAAATGTTGAATGTAAAGAATGCATGACCCCTAAAGCAGGAGCTTGAAAAGGGGTGTGTGCTTAGCGGGATTTTTGGCTGAGATTAAACTCGGATATCTTTAAGACCAGTGCAGGGACTGCAATTAGAAAATTATTAGCCCTTGGAAGCCTGGCTTCCCTCTTAAAAATTGTACAGGGGTAGTTCCTGTGTTTCTCTGCACCTCTCTGGACATTTGCTCTTTGCCACTACTTTTGAGGGAGCCAGTCTGACTAGTTCAGGTAGAATTACAGCCTATTTGAGATAGCACTGCATCCCAGGCTACTGCTGGAGTTGCTAGCCAGCCTCTAAATGAGATGCAATTGGATCAGGTCCCTACTTTCTAGTTTCATCTGTAGCCAGCTCTCTGTTAGAGATCACTGGGTAGGAGGTCAATCAAAAGGGTGGACTCAGACATGAAAGGCACCAGGACTGAAATCCTCAGTGTGAACTGTCACGTAGACGAGGATGTCTATGCGAAAGGCAAGGCTACGGCGTGCACTTGCACAGATTGTGCCTGCATGGGAGCGTCTCGCTAAGAACGCGAGTGGCAGTTGGTTTCCAGCTAGTATGCAGTTTATCAAGTCTTCTGTCTCTACATGGAGGAGGCTTTTTATCAATTCCCCAAAGGTGGAATATAGATTAGTGTTAGCCTTGGCATAAAAGTAGATCACAGCCACAGTGAAGCATGTTTCAGGCCACTATAAACAATATGATTGACATATGTTTTTCTAAATTATCACTCACTTCATACTCAGCAACATAAGTCTCTTAAGACTTTTTAAGAATATGGACATTTTCAGATGAAGTGTATAATAATTTGTATGTTTTACATTCTTGTTTATAGTGTTCACATTGTTGAGAGTTCCTAATAAGAATTCTTTGTTTCAAAAAAGTTATTATGAGCAAAATAAGTTACAGAGACTTAGTTATTTATAATTAATGATATTTTGGGGATTTTCCTGATGGCTGAGGAGGTAAAGAATCTACTTGCAATGCCTCAGATTCAGGAGACTTGGACTCAGTTCCTGGGTTGGGAAGATCCCCTGGAGGAGGAAATGGCAACGCCTTCCAGTACTCTCTTCTGGAAAATTCCATGGACAGAAGAGCCTTTTGGGTTAGTCCATGGGGTTGCAAAGAGTCAAGCATGACTGAAGCAACTGAGCATAATACACACAAATGACATTTTGAGTCTTCAGCATATCTTCTCTCTGCTCTTACTGAAATTCTCATTGAAGGAAGTAAAGAATATTAACATTCTCTTTGGAAAAATAAAATGTGCATATTTTCAACCAACCGCTCCATTTTAGTAAACTAGTAGGGTGACCAGTGGACATGGACATTGCCATTAAAACGTAAATATGAGAGAAAGAATTCTCTCATAAATTAGTTAATTTGTATTTATATTATTTGGGGAAGGCATTTTAAGAAGAACAAAATGTAAATATCAGCTGTATAATGTTTGTAGAACATTATGAAGACTCCAGGCCTGATCTCCAGGGGTGTGTGGGTGTGTGTGTGTGGGTGTGTGTGTAAATGGGATGAAAAGTTGGATCTGAAAGGTGCAATTATCAGGTTAAGGTGGCATATTATAATCTGTTTTACTGGATAATTTAAGAAACTCCAAAGATCCTGATCTTCAAATAATTTAGATTGCACTAGAAGGAAACTACAATCATGATAAAAAGCAAAATCCAGCAGAAACAATGTATGGAAACAAATAATCTGATTAAAATGTCCATTTCTAGACTATGGAATGATCAAGTTTATTGAAAGAGCTCTTTTGTATCTGATAGCATAAAACACAAAGATCGACAGGTTCTTAGGGTGGCTCAGAGGTTAAAGTGTCTGCCTGCAACGCGGGAGACCTGGGTTCGAACCCTGGGTTGGGAAGATCTGCTGAAGGAAATGGCAACCCACTCCAGTATTCTTCCCTGGAGAATCCCATGGGATGGAGGAGCCTGGTGGGCTACAGTCCACGGGGTCGCAAAGAGGCGGACACGACTGAGCGACTGCAATTGCAATACAAAGAGAGCCCACAACTTGATCTAAATATGACAGCCCTGGGTTTAATTTTTTTCATCTGTGTCAAGGTAGTGATCTTACAAAATTTATTTATTTTTCTTTAATTGATCTTAATGATATTTTTGGTGGTATAAAAGATTCATTAAAAATCGAAGTTTGAATTAAGAATAGTTCTTTTTGCATGTTTGAATTATTTGAAGTCTTCTTGCTGCTTACCTTTGCATACATTAATAGTTATTATTTTAGTTAATGTGCTTTGCTATACCATAGGACCCCAACATCTGTAGAAATCTGACCAGTAATAATGTGAGGTGCCAGATGTCTTGATTTTAGTGAATAATGTCCTGATAACATTAAATATAGGGCTGTGAACCTTCAGTGCTAAGCTTTACTCTATTTATGATTATTGAATAAATCAATTATAGAATTACCTTGTAGTCCTAAGGTTAGATACATGTTCAGATTAAAAAACTCTTTTTTACCCCTGCATGTTTTTTAGTACCCATGAAACAACTTCTTTAAGTGCAAATAATGATATATGTTCTGTAGAAATTAAAACTGCTCATGACTGACTGTGTGGGTACTTGCAGTGTATGATCTGGCCAAGATTTCCACGAGGACATGATAATTGTAAGGGAGGTAGGAGTCAGCCATGTGCAGTTCCAGGGTAAGAGCATTTCATCAGAGGAAACACACAGTGCAAGGAGGCTAAGACGGGGAAGGGCTTGGAGGGTTCCTGGGACTGAACTGGAGCAGGACGTACAGGGGGAGAGTGAGGAAATAAAAGCAGAATAGAAGTAGAAATAGAGACCAGGTTGAGGTATTTAAATTAAAATGGTGACTAATGTGGTAATTAATCTGACTGATTTTCTTCCCTAATGATGTGAGACCGATAAGAGAAGTAATCTTATTCATTTTGCTTCTGTACCTTTAGCCTAGAGGAATGCCTGGAACATAGCAGATGCTCAAGAAATATCATTTAATTTATGTTCTTATCTTTGTATTATATATGTCATACATACAGTAAATGATTAATAAATTGGGCTTCTCTGGTAGCTAACTGGTGTGCCAGTTCTTTGGCAAATTCTAAGCAGAAGAGTGATGTAATTCAACATGGAACAAAGAAATGACCAGTGAAGTTAAAATAGAGGTTATTGGAAACTTAAAAGGATTAGGGGAGTAATGGAGATAAAACCCAACTGGAGCAAACTGAGAGGAGAATAAGAGGAAGTAGAAATAGTGTCTACAGAAAGTTGTCTTTGAAGAAGAGCAACAAAGTGGGCAGCACTAGGGGAATTTAAGTTCAAAGTAGTTTCTTCTTTGTAATGAAGGAAATACATTTCTGAATGTAGATCTGCATGATCTAGTAAAAAGTGAGAATTTGTGATTGAAATGAATGGTTCCATCTTCTCAGGAACGAAATCTTCTTTAAAAAATATTTGTTTATTTTTGGCTGTGTCAGGTCTTAGTTGTGGCATGCATTCCTTGCAATAGGAGGGCTCAGTTACCCCATAGCATGTGGGATCCTAGTTCCCTGATCAGGGGTCAAACCCATGCCCTCTGCACTGGAAGGCTGATTCTTGACCACTGTATCACCAAGGAAGTCCCTGGAACAAAATCTTTGAGTCAAAGAAAGGAGATGGGAAATCCAGATCACCATCAGAGGAGCTGACCTTGACGTCTGATGGGTAAATAAATAAATAAAAATTATCTACCATACCAAGAGGAATGTGTATCAGAGGGTACCCATGGGGGTAGGGTTGTAGGTTCTGGTGGTCAGAAGGTAGATAGTTCACTTCCGTTTTCTCAGTAAATAATAACTGAGAATAAGTGAGTGGACTGGGGATAGCAGATTTGAGAAGAATGGAAAAACAGGTAAAAAGGTTTCAGCATCATCACTAGGCATATCAATTAATAATGAATTGTTTCAGGCATTATGTGAAACTTTGAGTTGTGGATCACAATCTTTTGACTTGATCACATACAGAATGAAAAGCCTTTTTGCAGAGAGAGTCAAAGAGAATGTTTAAGGCCATACTTTTTGAGAAAGTTTGTCATCCTTCCTTCCAGATCTCTTTGTTCATTTATTCAGAAAGATTTATTAGTAGTATTGTGCTATTTTATTTTTATTTTGAATTCCTAAACTAATCCCTTCTTTTAGAACTACTTAGTTTCTTAGGTAGGACGTTGTCCCCCAGGGAGTTCCTTAATTATTTCATTGAGAGGTGTAATCATTACTCATGAGCTCCATGCATTGCTATTATCACCATGCTAAGTTTAGCCTTTGATATTTTCATTCTATAATTTTAGCCTACTGTGAAATAAATGAGCAGAAAAACCAACTATGGACTCATCAAATTTCTGGAGCTAGAAAAGACTTTAGAAATGATGCAAGTTACCTCCTTTTGCGAAAGAGGAAAAAACCCAGAGGGTGAAATGACTTAACATCAACCCCTTTAATTGCAATAGAAGGAGAAGAAGAAGGTATTCTATCCCAGTCCTTTAAACTCTCTATATCATTTTGCACTTAGCTAGGATAATCAATTTGTTTGAAATCATAACAGCTCTTTAAATACACATTTCCTTTTCTGCATTTTGGACTCTTTGTGATTAGTGAACCTCTTCTAGTTTTCCCAGCATCATCATCAGGCATGTTCCTTTAGAAAAACTTGGCTAGCTCTGGATTTTTAAATAAGAAATATTCTGTTGATGGTTTACCTGCACTGTGTAGGGGATGTAATTAATTTAAGTAGTTAAAAGTAACTGTAGTATTTGGATGAAATGATAGATTTAACTAGATTTTCTCCAAAACAAAATGTTGGAGGAGGCACATAAACATTTGAAAGCATTTTAAATGTGCTTTGGTTGAATAAGTATATTTGCTATATTTTAGAGTCCATGTAAACCTATATTGCCTTTTAAATTCAGGTATCTTATGTCTCCATTTGATTATCAGAAATTTAAGTGTTGCATCTCACTTAGTATTAGCAAAAGGTCAAAATTTAATATGGAATTAAAATGGAGGAGAAATTTTAAAAATAGATTTTAGAAGACTGACTTATTGAAAACAATTTTAATTGTTTAAAGCAATAACTTTGAAGATGACATTGTAATAGTTCTTTTTCTTAGTTGTTGACAGCTTAATCTGATTTAGTGCCAAGCATCATAAAAGATGATCTACCAAAGCAAAACATATGGCTTGAATATATCCAACAGAGCAGTAGCTAATACAGTTATGTGTTTAGGAGGAGGTGTTATCCTGTTAAATCAAAATATATTATTATTAACTTTTTAAACAATAGAAGGAAGTTTGATTTATTAATGCAAAACAGTTACAGTACATTTTCCAAGGAAATTGAAGTAGATTTCCGCCATCCATTAATCTCCATTACCACCCATTCATTTCTTCCCACTGGCAGCCCGTGTATTCATGCAGCATTTGTCTCACATTTTCTATTAACTGATGTTTAGCAAATCCCACTCTCAATCTTATCAAATGATGGGCACTAAAATTTTTGGCAATCACATTAAAATAGAGATTCTAATTGGGAAGAAGTAACATAATAGTAGCACTGAATGCCTTTCTAATGTAATGCCCATTAAGATGTTCATATGCAGAAGATAGTTGAAGATTGTGCTCTTTTCCAGAGAAGATGTAACCTTTTCCTCATCATGTCTAATAAATGCCCAGGGGAAGCAAAATAATAAGGCCTTCCATTACTGTCAGGAGAAAACGAAGTAGCAGGCTAGACCTACAGGCTACAGGAATGCTGTTAATTGTAGATGTTATTAGTTTTCTCTTTTTTTTAAAAAAAAAAATCTCTATTGGGATTGGGGGAAAAGCTAGGGTGGCGCCATGAAAAAGATTTAATTGGTTTATAGGCAGCTCTGTTAAGAATTTCCAGCATCTGACATTTCATAGTAGCAAAGATTTAATTGGTTTATAGGCAGCTGTGTTAAGAATTTCCAGCATCTGACATTTCACAGTAGCAAAGAATCATATGTATTCTTGTGTGTGTGTGTGTGTGTGTGTGTGTGTGTGTGTGTGTGTATACATATATATATATACACATTTATATGTAATTCTCTCACATATGAATAAAATGCATAAATGCTTTAGAGTTTCATGCATTTGAAATATAGTTTTAATTTTCAAAAAGTACTGGATAGTAAGTGTTCAGAATAACTGGGCAATTTATAGAAAATTAAAAATATTAGATAAATTTATTTGTTCATTGATATTTAAGAAAAATAATATACAAAAGCTAATGTTGTATCAATTTCTTGTATCTTAAAAGTCTACATTTTTAGTAAGTGTAACGTTAAATAATTGAAAATCAGAATTCTATGGGAGAGAAGACAACATGATACGAAAAAGTAATGTTCGATCCTTTATTGGCCTCTTATGAGAAGTTCCGTATAATGTAAAAAACTAAAGCTTTGTATGGTTGTATAAAAAGCCTAAAACTAACATAAATACTGGGTCCCATTTTAACTAGAGAATTACATTTTTGTATAAAATTTTAGTATTTTTCTTATAGTACAATCTTTATTTCCTTTGGCTGTATCATTGTGACTATTCATACATAAAATGTATTAAGCTCTGCTAATTTCTTGTCAGCCTTGAAAACCATAGCTTTTATCTAACAACAATCTGACATGACATCAAAGAAACCCACAAAAATTTTACAAGTTCATAAAATCCTAGAGAAAGCATAGCTTTTTAAACCATTCAGGCAAAAATAAATATAATCTGGGTTATTAGATAATCATTGTAAGTCACTTTTCTAATACTTAAATTTTAATAAGTCAGTTAAAAACATCAATTTGAAATTAATCATTATTTTAAAAATGTCTATTATGCAGAAAGCTGTCAAAGAATTTTATCTTAAGGTTTGAAAGCTGAGACCTGTATAAGTGATCGATAAACACGATAAACTCTTATTTTAGGACAATGCGTTATTTTTCTGTTTTTCTAAATTTTCTATATTAGCATAACTAATATTTTCCATTCATATAACCCCCAAAACTGTAGTGTCTTTCACTGAAATGAAACATATTAAACATATACATATACATCCTACACATGTACCCATACACGTTTAGAGCACATGCATTCTTATCTCCAGTGTTCGATGAAAAGTACATCTCACTATGCTCTCAGCTCTTAAAAGTAAAATTTTAAACTGAAAATTATGTTTATTATTTCTTTATTATCTTTAAATGAATAACCCAGGTTCAACAAAAGCTCCCAAATATTTTGCCTATTTTTTGTCTTTCACTTGCTCAAGAAAGAACATTTAGCTGTCATAGAAACATCAGTAGGACTATTCCCTTAAATGCCTTAATGGAAGATGGAATCTGACCAGGTTTAATACCTGATTTTGTAATAGTATTCTTATGTGAGAATGTACCTTAAGGTAAAAATCTACCTGAAATAAAGCATTTTTGAATAGCTGCCACATTATAATCTCTAAAGAAAATTGGATCTAAATGAAAAGTTGTCAATCAAATTCAGGTAAAATGAATGATACCTAACTGGGTTTAAAAAAAAATTAATGTGCCTTTTCTTACAAACTGCAAAATTCTTTTAGAGACAAAGTGATCACAATTATTTGATACATTTGGATACTTGTAAATTAGGTTTTATTTTTAAAAAGTGCACATTTGATGGAAAGGAAAAATCTGTTATCTCTTAACTGAAAGCCAGACTAATATTTCTGTTCCCCATCTTAAAGGAAATGTATGAATAGAATGCAGATTTCTGTGCTGCAGCATATTAACAGAATCACTGGGAACTATATATTCATTTAGTGGTCACCTGCCACATATGGATTCATTTTAAAGGTGCCTGCCAGTTTCTTTCTCTTTGCTTAAAATAAAATACTTCTTCCCCTTTATTTTATTTTTAGTTAGAGGATAATTGCTTTCCAAAATGTACTAGTTGCCATGTAACTATACAAATCATATATATAAATCTCTTATCCCTCTTGAACCTCCCTCCCACCCCACCCCCATCCACTCCGGATTATCACAGATCACCAGGCTGAGTCCCCTGTGTTACACAGCAGCATCCCACTAGCTGTTTTACATATAAGAGTGCATAGACGTCAATGCTACTTTCTCAATTTGTCCCATCCTCACCTTCCCCCTCTGCGTCCACAAGTCCAATCTCTATGTCTGCATCTCTATTCCTGCCCTGCAAATATGTTCATCACTACCATTTTTCTAGATTCCATATTGTATTAATATACAATGTTTTTCTCTTTCTGACTTAATTAACTTCACTCTGTATAACAGGCTCTAGTTCATCCACTTCAGTTCAACTGATTCATATTTGTTCCTTTTTATGGCTGAGTAATGTTCCATTGTATATTAGTACCACAACTTCTTTCTCGATTCATCTATTGATGGACATGTAGGTTGACTCTTTGACATTAATCACAGCAAGATTTTTTTTGACCCAATAGAGTAATGGAAATAAAAGCAAAAATAAATAGTTGGGACCTAATTAAACTTGAAAGCTTTTTTACAGCAAAGTAAACCATAAACAAGATAGCTTAACTGTAACCAAGAAAAGGCAACCTCAGAATGAGAGAAAATAATTGACCCTTATTTTAAAATGGTACTTGGAATGACAGAAAGTTTGAAGTGATTAATAAGATAAGGGTTTTTTCTTGGTGTGGTCTGAACTTTCTAACTGAATGGACAATTTCAAATTATTAAAAGTTCAGATGACAAGGATTTTGTAATGATTCCTGATGAAATACCGTAATAGGATCTTAGTATCTTCATTCCCAGTTCTTTTGCATAGTAGTCAGAAAGTGAGATTCTGATTAGTGGATTGCTCTATTTTTTATCAAGAGAACAGTAGTGGAATTTATTTGGTCTGGTGTCATTCATTTGAGCTCAGATTAAACTGGCATGATGCTGAGTGCAGGGATTGGATAATTCATTAAATAAATCTTCATTGTTGAATATTTACAAGGCATTGTGTAAGGTGAACAGAAAGAGGCTCAAAACTATTTAATAAATAGAAGAGAGCCATTGATTCAAACATAAACTTTCTTTGGGAAGACATAATTTTTCATTAACAAACTAGAGGTGCCTGTTTAACAGTAAGGCCCTATTCAGTCTCTCTGCTACTGTATATAATTGTGGGGGGAAAATCACCATATACTGCCTTTTGAGACATCCATGTGAGTGCCTGTGTGTCCCCCATTTTTGCAGACTGGTAGTATCTCCATTAATCATGATCACTGAAGGATTTCTATGTCACATGTTTGTAATCACATAGTTTAGTCCTCTATGCTTGTAAGATGAAATAATTAATTAAGAGAAGTTATAAATAAGGCTGTTGGAGAACAGATGGGGGAAGTACTGCATAATAAAGATGAATTAGAGGAATTGTAGTATATTTTCACACTGCAAGATGTCTTCAGGAGATGAAAGAAAGAAGGGGAAAGAGAAAATAAAGGAATAAAGAAGGAAAGAGAGAGAGAGAGAAGGAAGCAGGCTGTCATGAAGTCAGGCGAGAAGGAAAGTACAAAGGAAAGAATGTAGTCATTCTCCTTCAGATAGATTGGGTCTGGGCCATTACTTTCTTCAACATTGGAACAGTCTTAATGGATAAGAGCATCCAGGCAGGTGCTGCGGTGAAGTAAAGACCGACAGATTATTGTGGCAGTTCCTGGTCAGATGTGTCAGATGTAAGTACAGCAAAGGAGTTCTGCACTTGCAGCGTATGCTACAGTCAATGTAGATACAAATAGGCTAAACTCATTTACTCGTAATGTGAAGGGAATAGAATTTCTTTTCCTTGGGGAAAAAATATGTTGTGAAATGATTATTTATATAACCTATCTTAGACATTCTGTAATTTCAGATAAGAGGATTAAGCCATCTTTGTACATTTCTGATTATTTTGGCTACGTTTTGCCTCTCTCTCATGCCTTCTACAGGGCTGAGTATACAGAACTTATTCGGGTTGACTGATGATGAGCAAAATCTTAGGAAGAGTTCACCTGTGGTTTGAAAATTGCGCCATGTGGGAGCAAAAGATTAACATACTAACGTGCATACTTGATTTCTTGATGAAGCTTAAATTGTTTTTACAGTCAACACTCATGAAAATTTGAAAATACTGAAGGCAAAATCTATAGCAGAAATAGAATTTCTGAGGCAAAACTAATGGTTAAGTTACCACTGACACAAGAAAGCAAACTTAAGACTGAGATTCGATAAAGGTCGTGAAGCTTGTGGTGTGGGTCCCAGTGGCTTGAACACAGTTCCTTTGGGAAATCAAAGTAAACAAAATTGGGTTTGTGGATACAGAGAAAACTAACAAATTTAGAAGCTGTGATGTATGGAGATTTAAATTTCAATTTCCATGTTGCATGCTAAAAGATTCTCCATCACTGAATTGCTCTGGCATTTTAAAGTGCTTGCATAAAGTCTGCCTGGCAACTATGAAGAAAGAAACAGTGACCTCAGGGAGAGAGTCAGGAAGATACTCAGACTTGTAGTCGGAAGGCAGGTATGAAAAACAGTGATAGAGGTAATTATAAGCTGAAGGGAGACAGGGCTTTTGTTAATATTAACTACAGAAGCATCCTATTTGTGGAACAAAACAGAAGTATAGAATATGTTCCAATTATTATTTTATAGAAGTATGAGGAACTCTCAACATAAGTTAAGAGTATTTTGTTACCTTCGGTAATAGTCAGTAGCATTTTCAGAATCACTTCTTTATACGTTAAAGAGGTTCTTTAAGGGCAAATGCTGGCTTGTTCACCAAATGCTTTAGATTTCTTATATTGCCTTTATTTTTTAAATTTAATTTCTGTTTTTTTTTAACCATCAAGCCTACTTATAAATTGTCTTCAGATATAATTAATAACTAATAAAATTTTGTAGATTCTCAAATGTAGCAGATGATATATATAAGAATAAACACTGTTCCTCTGTAGAAACTATGTTTGTCCCTATGTAGACACAGTGAATTTTTCTTCTTCTTAGGAAAGGAATTAATAAAACCTCCCTTTACTGACTGTGATTCAGTACCACTAATGCCCAAAGTATGGATCACCATTCTATACTGTTTATTCTCAGTACTAACCAACCTCAGTACTAGAGTTATTGGGCAAAATGTGTGATCTGACTGAGTATATTATATAGCTTTTCTCCAAATGGTATAGCTGAATCCAAATTTATCATATTATGTTCTTTCTTTTTAATATATCTGTCTAGAACTTACATAGTCCTGTAGCTAAATGTATAATTTTGTTCATAACCAATAGCCATATGAATTAGATCAATAGCTGCACCCTTGAGCAATATAGATGAGTTATATAAAACAAATGATGAATCCAGCTTATATGTAACTTTTCTTGATAGTGGTTTTTAGTGTTTATTCCTTAAAGTGTTGTCCAGGAAGCAGAAACATCAACATCACTTGAGATTTTGTTAAAGATGCAGAATCTTAATGTTCAATCCATACATACTGAAAAACAATCTACATTTTATCAAGCTATCCCAGAAATTTGTACATATGTTATTTTTGGAAGATATGTACTAGATGACTAGCCAGAATCAAGGGTAAACATTTAAAAATAATATTTTAAATTAATTATCAGTGAAAGCAATTATGATAGGTGGGAAAGACATAGATAAACACACCAAGAGTACACCAGGTCTTAGGGTCAGAAAGAAAGTGAGAAAGAAAATTGGAATTTGGCACAAAACTTGAAGACAAAGGTGAATTCATAAAAGTTCTAAATATGTGAATGGGGTAGGGGAAGAGATGTGGGAAGGCTGTTTGTGGCTGGATTTTTACAGAGATAAATAACCAGAACGGATTGGAATTATGAAGACATTTGAAAGAATGAGCATATCGTACAAAGGAAATGATTTTTGTATATAAGTACAAAGTAATTATGATATGTATTCACTCATGAGTTAATATGTACAGAACATTAAAGACTGTTAGTAACTGGGGACTTACGTCTAATCACAGCGAGTCTGTTTTTATATGTGTGTTGGTTTGTCTCCAACACATCAGACAGGAAGAAAATCTCACTGTGATGTTATTGTTGTTAGTCGCTAAGTCATGTGCAACTCTTTTGCGACCCCATGGACTGCAGTTGCCAGGCTCCCATGTCCATGGGATTTCCCAGGCAAGAATATTGGAATGGGTTGCCATTTCTTTCTCCAGGGGATCTTCCCGACCCAGGGGTTGAATCAGCGTCTCCTGCTTGGCAGGTGGATTCCTTATCACTGAGCCACCTGGGAAGCCCCCTGTGATGTTATCTACAGCTAAAGAGCTGAGCCCCAGTGCTCTCTAGGAATGGAAGCTTTACACCCTATGTGCTAAAGAAATGGTGGTGGACAATCCATGGCTCAAACTCTATTTAGATACGTAACTTAAATTTTATCCTCTCAGATTCATTTGCCTATGGTTTTACAGCTGAGAATTATTGTAAGATTTAAGTAAAACGTGTGTAAATCAATTGGCATGGGTTAAACATACTGGTTATGGTAATTTTCATTATTTATTAAAAATCTTATAGCAGCACAACCACAAAATGTTTAGAATACATTTTGGCACAGTTGAAAATTTCACAGAATCAGTATTTTTAATTTGTCTAGGGTTTTTTTTTTAAATCAAAAGAAGCATTCTTTTAGGAGGAACATATAATTTCATTGCTACCAATTAAAGAGGTATTTATTCTAATCTTGGGTAATACAATGATAATAAAATCTGTTTAAGTTTTGGAAACCTATACAGGGCTTTTTATCCTAACAGGAACTAAGACTCTGGTTCCCAAAATGACACTCTGCAAGGAAGGATAGTATCCTGAAACAGTAAGGATGTAGCAGATTCCAAATATTATGCTTAACTTATTATGTTCTTATAAAAAGGAGGAGAATAAGTTAATATAGTGAAAAACAATGTCAATTTCCAAATGGAATTCTTTTTTATCAGTTAAAAAAAATTAACAACTGTATCTTTGGAAAGCAATTTGCTTTCCCCAAATCATAGTGATTTGCTCTCACCTAAAGGGCCTGGTGGGCTGCCGTCTATGGGGTCACACAGAGTCGGACACAGCTGAAGTGACTTAGCATCAGCAGCAGCAGCAACAATCACATTTCTACTCTATTTTAACCTTATGAAATGTTGAAAACGTATCTAGAGAAGCACTGTAGAGGAAGGGAGAATTTGAGTTTAAGCATTTTGAAACCACTCCATACTGATTCTATCCTAAGAATTCTTAAGTATCATACTCAATAATTCACACTTCTTTGCATGCCATTTCTGTCATCAGTGTCCCAAAGAAACTTGGAATCTAGAACTGAATTCTGATCCTTAAGGGATAACTCTTTCTAGATTCAGTTTTCTTATTTGTAAAGTGTCCATTATAACATACACTCAAACCACACTACAGGTGTACTGAGAAAAATGAATGTAATAGACATGAAACAGTACTTATAGTTCTGTCAATGGACGTATCATTTCAAAAGGTCATATATCCATATCAGCACATCTGTAAATAATGAGTAGTCAAAAGATGCATCCTCATTTGTCCCAAATATATGTTAGCTAATTTTTACAAAGAACATACTTAAGTTATGTACTACTCACCTGAAAAGCACAACAGTAGGACAGATTTCAGGATTAAAAAAGACACATTTACAGTATATTATTTTTATATCAGATTTTTACTTCTAAGCTACAAATTTAGTAAAAAAAATGGCAGTTTTCTTGGAATATACATGTGTGTTTATTTGTTTGTGTTTGCTTTTGTTGTTTATACTGTTTTGGCTAAACATCTAAATCTAGCCTGCTAGCATGCTAGAAATTACATTTACAAGAAACAGAATCTGTTTTGTGTTTTTCAAATATGTTTAACTATAAATTATTCCATTTGGGAAGTAATCTTTACAAAGTTATTTGCAAATATATACATGCGAAGAGTTGACTCTAGAAAAGACCCTAATGCTGCGAAGGATTGGGGGCAGGAGGAGAAGGAGACGACAGAGGATGAGATGGCTGGGTGGCATCACTGACTCGATGGACATGGGTTTGGGTAGATTCCGGGAGTTGGTGATGGACAGGGAGGCCTGGCGTGCTGTGATTCATGGGGTCTCAAAGAGTCGGACACTGAGCGACTGAACTGAACTGATTCTGTTAATTTCCAAATATATTTGACTGTGCAATTAAATGTATAATAGTAACAGAATATGGCAGGTGAGCATACTAAGAGCTAACTCAGTCTCAAAAAGTCTTGTGTTTACAGAACTATGTGTAGATTGCCGAGTCAACAAACATGAGAAGGAACCCTCTCTTGTGAATCAGCATGAAGTATTCTGGAAATAGTCTCTATAATTCTTCTTAATAATTATAGAGAAGATATACTGTAGTAAAAAACACCTTTTCTATTGATTTTTTTCCTGTTTATTTATAGAATTTATTCTATATATAAAAATAAACACAAAATTTATTTTCCCTATTAAATAAATTGTGGTAAATAAAATTCAGTGAGAATTCTCAAACCACAGTCTGAAACTTTCAGAACCATACATTCATTCAGTTCAGTCTATTAATTTAAGTGATTCTATGAGTTATACATATTTGTGACCAACATGCTTCTAAGGGTCCATTTGTCTTCAGAACACGCGCATGTGTAACACATTAGGGGAGGACTCCATGTCCTTGATGCAAGTGACTTCATGATGTCCAGAGTGGGGGTAAAATAATGAATTTCTCTAGATTGTAGCTGAGTTAAGAAGAGAAAAAAAGTTAACTGAATTTCCGAGACTGAGGTAGAATATTCCAAATATAATCATCAAAACAATCATCCCTCTGTCAGTTTGAGACTGAATGACTTTAGCCCATATTTTTTAAGCACCCATTGCAATTGGTGCAATTAATCTATGTAACTCTAGGAGAGTAAATACCATACTTTTTAAGAAACAGTCATGAACATACACTCCGTAGGAAATATGGGTCCAGATGCAAAGTATAATTATACCGAGGTCTCTCTCCTGGCACCAGGATTCCCCAGGTTTGGTCTCAGAAGCTGCAGGCTAATTCTGAAAGTGAGCAAAGTCTAGAAATTCAGAGATTTGCCTGATCCTTCCATGGATATCATGTATACTTCCTCCATTCCAGATTTTAATATCTGTGTCTTCATGTGCACTTGCTTCACTAGCTTAGGATTCTCCCAAGTATTTAGTTTTGGTAATTCTTCTTTTTTTAAAGGGTTGATTATTTTTTCAAAACAAGACAATCATTTTCATATTGTTTAAATGCTGAGTACATTCTCATTGTATTTATTCCAAGAATAGATGGCTATTTTATATATGGCTGATTGCTGATTAGAAAAGGAGAGGAAGAAAGGAGGGAGGCAGGGGAAAAAGGGAGAGTGTAAGGGAGAGAGCTTGGAAAAAGAATCCCTAAGGCCTTTTAAGAGCTTCTGTCTTCATCTGATATGGAAAATTAGCACCTATGGAGTCAGGTATGATGTTTTCTTTCAGGCTAATATTTTTAGAAAAACAAATGCCTGAAGCTTGTCGTTTATTTTTTCATCTATAAGTTAAGGGGGGAATCACATTGATTGGATCCAGCCTATGGAGTCCCCAAGAGTCAGACACAACTGAGTGCATGCACACATAGACACAGGAAAAAATCAAACTGACTTGAAATAACATATTTTGGAAACAAGAGCGTAGTCTAGGAAGTAGGCATTCGGAGGTTATATGTTCATTTTCATGTGTAAGAAGATGTCCCTGGAAGCAGTCCAGGGACTACATGTAATTACTTTTTATTTTCTGTGTAACTAGCCATGTGATTTTTGGCATGTCATTTAATTCCTCCAGGTTTCATGTTTCATCTGCTGAAGTAGGATGTTAGCATGAGCTGTGAGGAAGTATTACTCCCGTTTTTAAATCCCATGCTTTTTGAAAATAATTGTGATACCTGTGATAAAAATTAGTGATAGTGTACACACACTAAAACTGAGGTATAATTCATATACCATGAAATTAATTTTTCAAGCAAATAGTTCAATGAGGGTTAGCATATTCACAAGATTGTGCAACTGTCATTACTTTCTAATTCTAGAGCATTTTCATCACTCAGTAATAAACCCCATATCTACTAAGTCACCCCCATTCTTCCTCCTCCCAGCTGCTCTTCAGTTCAGTTCAGTTCAGTCGCTCAGTTGTGTCTGACTCTGCGACCCCGTGAATCGCAGCACTCCAGACCTCCCTGTCTATCACCAACTCCTGGAGTCTACTCAAACCCATGTCCATCGAGTCGGTGATGCCATCCAGCCATCTCATCCTCTGTCATCCCCTCTCCTCCTGCCCCCAATCCCTCCCAGCATCAGGGTCTTTTCCAATGAGTCAACTCTTCGCATGAGGTGGCCAAAGTACTGGAGTTTCAGCTTTTAACCATATGTAATTTACTTTCTGACTGTATGGATTTGTCTATTCAGGGCATTTAATATAATGAAAATGGACGATACATAGCCTTTGTGTCTGGCTTTGTTCACTTAACATAAGGTCTTAATGCTGTAGTGTTTATTAGTGCTTTATTCTTATGTGTAGCTGAATAATATTCAGTGTATGAACTTACCACATTTTGTTTACCCATTCATCAGTTGATGGATTTTTGGGTTGTTTCCACATTCTGCTGTTATGAATAAAGCTGCTATAAACATTCATGAACAAGTTTTTATGTAAACATATGTTTTCAATTATCTTGAGTATATACCTAAGGGTGGAATTTCTGTGTCATACGGTAACTATATTTAATGTTTTGAGAATCTGCCAGACTATTTTCTGAAGTAGCTCCACTATTTTATATTCTAATAAGCAATTTATGAGATCTCCAGTTTCTCCAAACCCTCACTAATACTTGTACTGTCTGTCTTTTTTAGTATACTGGTATCAAAGCTAGACAAAGTAATTTAAATAAGAGAAAATTATAGACCAGTATTTCTCATAAATATAGATGCAAAAATTCTAAACAGTTTGACAGATGTAGACCAACAATATATAAACATGACACTGCATCATTGCTAACTAGATTTAGAGTACAATGTTGGTTTAACATTTGGAAATGATTCACTGCAAATAATTATATTAGTAAACTGAACAAAAACGTGAAATCATATCATCACCTCAATAGATATTATAAAAGAAATAATTTGACAATATATAACATCCATTTCTGATTTAAGCAAACAAGCAACCAGACCGCCTCCCCCCCCACAAAAAAACAAAAACAAAACAAAGCAAAATGAGAAATGGAAGAAATTTCCTTCAGTCTGATAAAAAAACAGTTAAGGAAAACCCAGGGTGGAGATCATACTT
Organism: Odocoileus virginianus; assembly: GCF_023699985.2. NCBI lineage: Eukaryota > Metazoa > Chordata > Mammalia > Artiodactyla > Cervidae > Odocoileus > Odocoileus virginianus. The sequence goes on along the minus strand of NC_069675.1, from coordinate 31,874,200 downwards.
AGTTATGATATACTGACTGCTTGCTCTTCCCCTAAGATGAGGAACAAGGCAGGATGCCCACTGTCCTTCCCCACTCAGATTTATTGAAGTACCATTGACATACAAAATGTAATATATTTGAAGTGTGTGGTGTGATGATTTGATACGTATATACATTGTGAAAGGATACCCACAATTGAGTTAATGCATCTATCACCTGCCATATTTACATAACTTGTGTGTATGAGAATGCTTAAGATCTAGTCTTTTAGCAAACTTCAGTAATACAATGTGGTATTGTCATTATCAACTACAGTCACCATACTTTTCATTAGACCCTTAAACTTTATCTGTCGTATAACTGAAAGTCTGTACTTTTACCTACCTGTCCATATGTCCTCCTCCCTACTGCCCCTAGCAAGCCCTGCTCTCTGTTTTCTATGAGCTTAACTTGTTTTTGTAGATGCCCACACAGAAGTGGTACCGTGCAGTGTTTGACTTTCTCTGCCTGGCTGTTTCACTTGATATAATGGCCTCTAGGTTCAGCCATGTTGTCCGCAATGGCAGGAGTTTCTTTTAAGGTTAGATAATGTGTGATACACGTATCACATTTCTTTAAGGACTGTCCACGCACTTGGCCCTTTTATTCAACATTGCACTGAATGTTCTATCCAGGATAATTAGTTAAGAAAAGTAAGTAAATGATATCCAATGTGAATATGATGGGCTAGAGTCCATGGGGTCACAAAGAGTCAGACACAACTGAGCAACTAATACTTTTACCCAATATGAAAGGAAGAAATATAACTATCTGTACTTGCAGAATACAGAAAATCCTAAGGAAATCACAGACACATACACACAGACACTCATGTGCATGCATGATGATCAGCTGTGTCTGACTCTTTGTGACCCCATAGACTGCAGCCTGTCAGGCTCCACTCTCCATGAAGTTTTCCAGGCAAGGATACTGGCGTTGGTTGCCACTTCCTTCTCCAGAGGATCTTCCCAACCCAGGGATCGAACTTGGGTCTTCTGCACTGACAGGTGGATCCTTTGTCACTGAGCCACCTGGGAAGCACAGACACTCATACAGACACAAAAACTATTAAACTAATGAGTTCGACAAGGTTGCAAGATACAAGATCAATATATGAAGATTAGTTGTCTTTCTATAGCATAGATTATTATAGAATGGTAACAAACAGTCTGAAGTTGAATTTAAAAAGCAAGTATGCTACAGTAGCATCTGCCAGTGATAGGTTTTTTAAGGACATGTTTCTGGCAGAAAGTATAAAGAATGAATACAAGCTATCAGTTTAGAAATAGTACTTATGTTAACTTTTGAGAGCTGAAATGAAGGCCTAGAGATCCTACTTGACAAAAGCCACTATTTCAGAGTACCCTGGTGCCTACACTTATATCTAAAACAGTGCTGAGTACACAGTAAATGTGTTATTGTTGAATTGCAAAGAACAGAATGTTTCTTTGCAGCTGTCTTCCATGTTGAACATGGGAGCCTCCTGTACTCTTGACCATATTTCCTGATTGGCATATTTCCAGCTATTTCAGGAAAACAGTGCCATTTCCAGGACTGAGCTTTTAGGGGAAAAAGAGCAAAGAACCTTTGGCCTAGAAAGTCAGCTACTCAGGGCAGTTGAGCAAGACGAGTAAATAGAGGATTCTGATCTCTAGTATTTTCTTAAATAAATATTGCAAATTAGTTCTGAAGTGAGCAGGGAGGAAATGAAGGGTCCCACAATAAAAACAAAACTTTGGGCTTCTTTCTTCTTCATTTCTAAAAAGTTTTCCACTGTTCCCGGTGGATATTGGAAACAGTTATAAGCCACCAAACTTCAGGCCAGAATGATAGTTTATGTTACCAGTTGTTTTAGATGTTATTTAAAATTTATTTTTATTTAATATGGGCAAGAGTCATAAAAAATGATTCAGAGAAAGACTTGATACTTATGGGTCCTTATACTTATGAGAAAATTTAGAGACACTTTTTTGTCCTTGGTTAAACAAAGAATAAAAATCCTTTAGTTTTTAGAATTTGAAACTTTGGCCTTAATTAGTTCACATGTTTTGTGCATATGATAAGGCAACAGTAAAAGGCTATCATTCATTGACTGTTAATGTTATGCCAGGCAGATTGCAAAACTACATTAGAGCAGAGTTTCTCAGCTTATTGTTTTTACTGATATTTGGGGGCTGGGTAATTTTTGCTTATGGGGGCTATTCAGTGCATCTCAGTGTGTTTAGCAGTATCCTTGACCTTCACCCACTAGATGCCAGTCACATCCCCTCCTGGTTATGAGAATCAAAAATGCTCTATGGGAGCTAATATCCTTTGACTGAGAGCTTTATAACCTCACCACAGATTTAATAACATTTAATAGTCATAATATAATTATGATTCTCCCTTTATACTCCTCCCCCCCAAAAAGAAGTCAGGATAGATTAAATAGCTTGCTCAAGGACACTTAGCTAATAAGTACCAGAGCCAAGATTTGAAACCAGTCTTATCTTGATGCCTGAGTGCATCATCCTGACCCCTAAATTCTTCTTCTGAATTCTTATTCCTGGTCCCACAATAGGAGTTTACACAGGGGCACAGATCTTAAGAGAGAAGTATTGTCCAAAGAAGCCATGACAATAATTACTGTGATATTCCAAGTTTAAATAATGGTTTGACTAGCATTTTTGTACCCCACACACCCTCATTGCATCTTTCATGTCATTCTTCTCACTTCTTATTAAAGGATAGTAAGGTATCATGGTGAAAGTGTGGACTCTGGAGTCAGACTATTTGTGTTTGAATCCAGACTCTGTTTCTAATAGCTGAGTGATTTGGGAAAAGACACTTTTCCCAAGTGGTCTTTCTATATCAGCAAGTCCCTACATGTATGAATGGGCTAATAGTGCCTCCACATAGAGTTTGTGCTCAGATGAGATGAGGTATCATAATTAAAACATTTAGAACAGTTAATGAAACACGAGCCCTGTAATGGTTAAATCTTAGTTTTCAGATATATTCATTTTAAGCCTGTTACCTTACTAAGCAGGTTACTGGAAGTATACATGTATATATATATATATCAGTCTTGCTTTGCTATAAGAACTAACTAAACATCTCTTCTAATGCCTAAAAAGGATCTGAGTTTCTAGGGCAGAGATAGCCACTGGTTCTCCAACACTGTTTTCCCTACATGCTATTTTGGTAGCTTAGCTGTTGCCAGGCAGGTCTCTAGGGAAACGTTGATCCTGTACCTCAATCTACAGAACTGGCTGGGAAGCTACAGATTTCATTCGTTTATATATTCAGTCATTTGACCCTCAAATAATTATCACTTTCCATTCCCCAGAATCCGTGCCAAGTGCTGGATGAGAATGAAATATTGCCTTTTCTCTCAAGATGTTCTCGGGAGATAAAAGAGCCAGCTCTGTCGTATCCATCCAGTGAGATTATTTTCAAATCTCAATGCAGCCATTACCTTGCTGTTTGGCTATAAACCAGTTGCTTAACCTCTCTGTGTTATTTCCTTGTATATAAAAATGCCACAATAATGGTTGTTTCCTGGGGTGGTTGCAGTAGATGAGATAATATGTACCAACTACACAGTGTCTTTCCAACCCTTAGGGTAAGTGTGTGCTGAATGGTAAATTCTGTTCTTGGCTCCTGTGTGCCAGTCTTGAAATAAATAGTTAAAAAACAAAAACAAAGAAGCAAAAGAAACTATGTGAGAACTTCCAGTTTGACACCGAATATCAAGCCAGATTGGGGGATTGCCCCGAGTGGCCATAGAACTTACATTGAGTTTTGTCTAGTGTATCAAGACGCATTGGTGCATCCAAAGATGTACTCAGACTGAAAAGAGGGTTATACCTTTTAATTGCCATTTAATGTGGTAGAAAATAATCTGGGTTGAAGAAAGGGGTATGTTTATCCAAATACATACCCTCATTCAGTCTCTGAAACTTTTCCTGTGATGTTGAACTCATTGATATATTTCATGCTCAACACCTTTGACAATTATTCCTAGACTTTATAAAGTTGGTTTTTAAATCAACTATTCTAAGTGTATTTTGCCTCCTAATTAGATTCTAAATTTGTAGGCAGGAGACATGGTTTCTATTTTTCTAGTATCTTATAGCACCCGGCATAGCATCTTTTTATATAGCAGTGTTAGATTAATATATATTAATTTATTGGTCAAAAACTGTAATTTGAAAAATCAGTGCATTTTGCTCAGAAAGTTTAGGAGAAGCTTACTTGTCTTCCTCTAATTTCTCTTGTTATATAGCCAATAGTTATATTTATTTATGATCCTGTCATAGCTTTAGGGAACCTTTGAGAAGCCTTCATATATAGTTTACCAATAAAATTCACTTTTAAACTGGCATATTTGCAAGCTCACTTTAAAAAAAAAATACTACTTTAAAATTTTCCTCTTAAAGAAGGAACATGATGGCTAAATAGATTATCACATTAAATGTGGTGTAACCACCACTTACAGAGTTTAACTCCTCTATAATTACTCTTTGAACTCCACTGAAGAACTGTAATGCACACTGCTGGTGGCAGTGAGGCCCAAGCCTTGCCTCTCCTGTTTTTTATTTGCTAACTGTTTTGTGAACTATGATTTTCATCCTTTTCACAACACCTCTGGTATATAATTACTTACAGCCTCTACTTTATATCTCTGATTGTATGAGTAGTGGCTTAAGTCATCTATGGAATAAAATGCTACTTCCCTAGCTAGACCATTATGTGTGTGTGTGTGTGTGTGAGAGAGAGAGAGAGAGAGAGAAGGAATAAGAATGAGAATGAAAGCAGTAACACTCTTGCACCTGGCTCCTTCCCTTTATTCTCCTTCCACAGCTCTCTCCTCCCCCTCTCCACCCCACTTCACCGTACATGTGAGGACCCCTTGAATCAGTCTTCATGGCTAAGTCAGTTTACCTTCCATTTCCAAGTCCTGGGACCATCCTGATCCAGTCAGGTGCCATCAGGTCTCTCATTTTGCCCTGATGCTCTGATGGTGAATCTTGGTTTTAGATTCACAGACAATCACAAATTTTCTTTGCGATGAAGCTCCTACCAAGTACTCAATTTATAGATATACTCCGTCTTAGTCTTGGTTCCCAGTTTATGAATGCTGAAATTCAACCTTGAATCCCAAGCCTTAGGACCAAACCCCTTTTGCCACAAGTCCCTGCTACTGCTTTCTTGCCAGCGCCTCTCTTCTGAAATTCTGCCCACTTTATACTAAAACTCCTTGCAGCACCACCCACTCATCTGTGTTTCCTTTCCGGTTCTGCTGGACCTTTCTCAAGTGTTTATTCTAACCAAGGGCATCTGTGAATGCCTCCATTTCTGGATGTCCCTTATCTACTCCATACACTGCTAAATCAGTCCTGCATCATGCTCTTTGCGATAATGTTTGTATTAACTGAAGTTCTCCCTGCAAGCTCTATAGTGAAAACAAGGTGTTGACAGCAACATGTAGGCAGTCTGGGGATGGAAATCTCCATAAAATGATGGTCCATATAATCCCATTCTTTCAAAAGAATTGGCAGAGTAGCTTTTTAAGATAATTTTAAGATAATTGTATTAGATTCGAGTTCAGCAACAGTGTTATGCTGTGATTTTTTAATTTTCATTTTGAAAAATAAAACATATCACGACATAAGCATGATGTGATAGAATGAACATAATGAGAGAAATTTGATGATATATAATGTCTATAGCTTGTATGTATCATTTCTCCTCAGGTAGAGGAAGAAATGATTAACTTTATTAAAATGAATGACTACTTTAGGCCTCTGGGTACCATTTTAAAAGAAACGTTGCTTTTATGCATCGAATGAAGGGGAATGTGAGCTAAGGACTTCTTAAATATAATGCCTAGAAACTATTGATCCAGCTGTTTAAAAGTTATTTATAAACAATTAACAATGTTTTTCCTCAAGGTGGGACTTCTTACGTTTGAGAAATATATGTATATATTTTAACGTATACATTTATGTGACTCAAATTTATTGGTTGAATACAGGCATATTATGACTTGTCTTATTTTAGTAGCTTTTTTAATTATAATTTTTAGAGTCCACATGATATATGATGTGATTGGTATGGCCTAATCACATGGCCTAATCTAAAATACTCAGCTCATTTGCTTCCAACAATGTAAACACAGCTTCTAAACCTGAAAAATGGAAATGAGCTACAATTGACTACTTATTATACTCCCAACAATTTGTTAAGTGCTTCTGAAACATTATTTTGTAAGAACCTCATAAATTCTATAAGGTTAGGAAACTGAGTCTCAAAGACATGGAGCAATTTGCCTACGCTTATAGTACTAAATGGTGAATCAGTATTTGAGCTCTGCTCCGTGGATCTGCTGTCCAAAATGGCTCGCATGCTTAACCTAGTCTGCATTCCATCAGGAAGTGGAAATGATTAAAGGAAAATTAAAATCATTCTCTTAAATCTCTCATTTGTCTGCCTTCACCTTACCAGGATAACCATGTTCATCTCCATTATTATTTTCTTCTCCATGCCCATTGACCATGTATGGATCACCTCCTGTGAAAGCCATTGTTCTGGGCTCATGATGAAGCACAAAGAAGCACAAGAGATGGGTTTCTTATTCTGGCAGCTTACTTTCTAATTGACGGGTCAAAAGAACCTCACTGCAGATCACTAATAAAAATGGCAGAGTATGTCAAATGAGGGTGGAGGTGAAGCTCACTGTGCTCCGGCACCCATGAGAAAAGGTTGAAATGACTCAGAGGAGAATTAAAGGAGAATAAACTTTGAGGAAGTGATTGGGCCAAATTGGATGGCTTGAATGCTGATCTGTTATCTCACAACAGACACTTTGAAACATACTCATCAGAGGCACTTTACTTTTTTTTGGTTAATTGTTTTAACAGCTTAAATTTAAACTAAGGTTTTTTTTTTAAATTTAATTCCCATCTCTCACTTCTAAAATCTGAAGCTCATGATAGCATAGATCATGCCTGATTTATTCACCTCTGTACCTAGACAGCTACAACTGTTCCTAGCATGAAGCAGGTTCTTAAAAACTTGGTCATGAACGAGTTAGGCGTGGCTGACAAAGCATTTTGTATCCTGCTTTCTAATTACTAAAATAACTCATATTAAAGAGTTTTAAATTGTTGAACACTCTTTTTGATGAATTATCTGGTCCATTGTTACAAATAGTGGGTGTTTATTAGGTTTTTCTTTTTTGTTGTAGTATTAGTACCTGTAAGAAAAGATAAAATTTTTACCAGAGTCTTAATTTCAATAACATATTTATAGAAGCCTTGTTTTACTGTTCTAAAGTGAAATTCATAAGTAATCTAGTAAGATGAGATAGATGACACACATTATATAACAATTTAAAAATCAATATAATTCCTATTGTTACTATTACTATAAAGAAAAATATGAAATAAACTATTTTAATGTAACTCTGTGTATCTCAATATGCAAATGTTCAGACCTGTGAAGAATAGAAGCCATAAAAGATAGCTGCTTATACCTAAATGTAGATGTTCCATGAATATGAAGCTGCCTTTGCACACTACTGAAGGTGTGTTTTATCTGTGACTCATACTATGGAAGGTGTTGCAGTTTTTAACTTAGTTTTTTTTGCATTGGTGAATATCTCTTGGTAAATTTTCAAACCAAATAAGTTTTATACTTATCCAGGTTTACATAATGGTTGCATTCTAAAGTGAAAACAAAGCTTAGGGAAAAAATATGAAAGTGTTCAAAAATACTTGGGTTTATTTGCTTAAAATTAGGTTTTGGGCGCAGATAGTTATAAACAGTTTATTTATCTAGATGGGTAATTGATGGGACATTTGAAAGCTGCGTGGAACTTACTTTGCATTGCAGGATGTCTAGTGTTTCTAACCACTACTCACTAAATGCCACTAGAGCACCCCCATCTATATGGAATCACATGTGTGGATAAGATCAGAAATTTAAAAGGTTTGATTCTCTGGAGTAAGGACTACCCCTTTTGAGAACCCTTGCTATAGACAAATAAAGAGTTAGGCAAATTTATTACTCTCTCATCTTAATTTGAGGTACAAATTTCCTCCCTTAGCTAAATCTGCTACCACTGACACTGGCTGCTACCAGTCAATCTTTCGTCCCATCCCTTTTCAGCCCTCATGTTTTCTTTCAGATGTACCATCCAGAAATATCCTGGACTTTGAGCCTAGTCTTTTCTGATTCTTATCTCAGGTTTCTGGCATTGAGCAATTTTTAAAAAATCTGATAAATTAACTCCCACTATACTACAACTGATATGTAGGCACATAAAGCTTTACTTCATATTTTTAAATTACATTAGCACTAAGGCATCCTGGTAGAATTTCAGACATCTACCATGTATCTGTGAAAGGAATGTTCAGTTATGTGGGCTTTCCAAAGTCATTACATAATTTTGCTAACCACCCATTATAGACCAGGACTGTCAGGTTATTTAAATATCTTGGAGACTCACATTTTTCCTCTACAAAATAGAAATAATAGTTAGAACTGAAGTTGTAACTGTGATAAGTGATCAAGATATAAACTGTATAAAATTGTTAGCATAAACCCAAGCACACAGATAAAGCTAGTACTTATTGTTATGACTTTTTTCCCCCTTTCAGCTTACTATAGATCTGTTGTTCCCAGTTAGGGGTGATGTGATGAAGGGTAGGGAGGATGCCGCTGGCGTTTAGTGACTGGATGCCAGGGATGCTGCTTAACATCCTGAGATGCACTGATAGTCCCCTACAAGGCAGAGCCATCAGCCCAAATATCAGTAGCAACAAAGGTGAGGAAGCCCTGCTATATATAACTACATATGGTTTTCAGTTTACTGTTAGTTTTTGCTTTTCATGTGCTTTCTTTTATTCTTGAAAAGAAGAAACTCCAGTGAAAGCCAGTATGAATTGCCACATGCATATTCTGAGAAACTGGTGAGAACAAAGTATATAATTTCACAAGCTTATAAATATTTATATTTTAATTTTTGTTGCTATCCTAAGGCCCATCCATTTCCATTTTTTCCATTCTATATAGCTTTCCTATGTGAAGTATTGAGGAAGTTAATAACTTGAAACATGTTTTAGATTTATAGACTCCAGAAAAGGATGAATCCAGCCACTTTCTCCTACCATCTTGGGAAGAGAAACTATGGGTGGAAAGGTATTGAAAGCATTTATGTGTTACTCTAAACATTAGACCAGGAGATTGTTCTAATATTGTTGTTTTGCTTAACATGTAAATAACTAGCACTTGTGTGCACTTTCTAATTTTAATCAATCTGCTCTGTCCTCACACTTATATAAAGTAGCAAGATACCCAGAGGATAGTGTAAACTTCAGTCAAATTGTTGTTTTTCTCAGAATCTTCCTTGTACATATGCACTTTGAGAAGAAATAGGTGAGGCATGCATAAGTGATATCCAGAAAAACCTGACTGTGGCTCTGGAACCACGCATCTGTAGAAATATCTAACCTGTGAAATGCAAGGTTAGCAATTGTTTGTACGTGGCAAGTGCTGGTAATGCAAGTGAAAGCTCTCTAGGCAAGTTTTTGAGTTCCCAACTTTTCCAAGATGTCAGAAGATCCTTACCTTGCAGAAACATCGAGAAGCTCTTAGGAGAATGAAGGCCTGAGTAGGAATAAAACCACAGATTGAATCAGCTCAGAAACGTGTTCACATTGGAAAACATTGCAGGGTGTCTGGATCACACCAGTAAGAAGGAAAGTGAGAATGATTTTCTCGTTCTGGAGACAAAATGAGAGTATCAAATCAGTACGGTGCCTTTCCTTAACCCTTGTGTTCCCCAGTTTGATTTTTGATGTGTAACTATATTAATAATGATTTTTTAAAGGATGTGTTTCAGTATGAGTATGTTTAAACTGTACAGCCAAGTCTATTTCTTGATGTCATTTTCTGACCCTTGGAAACCTCAGAATTGAAATAAAAGGTAAGTGACTAAATTAGACATAATTTAAAACCAAACACACTTTCATCCTGTTTAGTTTAACCAAAGTCCCTATTTCAACTCAGCACTGTGTGTTTGATAAGTGAGTTTTTCTTCTGCTTTCTTTGGATTCCCATGCATTATTTTGGAAGTGAGAATGTATAGCAAAATTCACTGATATAATTGTAATACGTTCGATAGCGATACAGCCATGTGTTTTCAGGTTTCTCTTCCTCAGTCCCTTTGGGCACAGTCCTGGCGTAAATCTGCCCATTAACGAATACTGGACTGGTTAAATGTATTTGTTCCTTCAGATGTTTTGCTGCCTGGTTATCAGTTTCGGCAGCAAGTTTTCACGGTGTTCCCCAAGAACAGGCCGAAAATTGGTGAATAAGCCATTTTGAATTCGTAAAAGGACCCATCTGATAAACTCACAGTGTTCTGGAAACTGTTCAGGAGGAAGTGTGTCTTTTTTCTGTCCCTAATTGTAAATTATCTACTAGTTCTTGTAAAAATAGAGCTCTGAATTTTCTATAATTCAATTTGGTGTCTTGAATACAAAGCACAGAAAAAAAAAAGTAACGATGCTTAATTAGTAACTGCCTGAAAGAGAGAGTTGTCTATGTGTGGCTGCTCTGAGGTTCAAAAAAAGCTGTTAGTTCTTATTATACCACTAGAAGCCTGGTGGGGCCAGGTGCTCCCTCTGTCTTCAGAATCCTTAATGCAAGTGATTTCTAAACCAGTGAGACAGATTGTAATAAGTCCAGAGCAACCAGTGAACCTCAAAGGAGCAAATACAATTTGGGGAATATTAACTGCTTATCAGTATTTTGTAATTTTGATTCTCATTATTTCCTGACAACACATTTGATACAGTTGTACAGAATACTCTTATTTTTTCAGTACTTTGATTGTAATTGTGTTCCTTATGCGATCTAGTTAAGTGTGTTTTCATGGTTTCATTTGTCACCTGGCTATTTCACTTATAAAAGGTATCTGGGTATTAGCAATAATTAGTGCATATAAATATCTAAAAATAAAATCAGATCTAATTAATTATGTGAAATTTTTGATCACTTTAAATTGCCGTTGGGGATTTTATTAATTCTTCCAGAATAGATAGTAGATATATGATGCTTTATAAAATTGTCAATATTAAGGTGTTAAGAGGTACATGCATTAAAAGATTAAAGAAAACAAAAGTCACCTCAGGAATCTTTCCCAGTAAACTCAGAAACAAAGGGCCTTTCATTTTTCACTGAAGGAAAATGTGGCATCTATACACCTTATACGTTATAAGTATTTTCTGGGAGCTATCTTTTGAAGTATGTTTAATGTATTTTACAATAAAATGGATAATTACATGGATTTTAGCTTATTTTGAAGTAAGCGAATGTTTCATAAACGGCAGAGATATGGTAGAAACCGTGCTCTCTGTCTGAGTAAATAAAGCAAATACTTTGCAGTATCAAATTTGATACTCCGAGTGTGCAAAAAAAAAAAAAGATGTGAAAAAAGAATTGAGATAGTACATTGTTAAGTAGATAGTATGCATGCAGATTTCACCAGAAGTGAGAGAAACTGTCATAGCTTTTATATCAGTGGCTGCATATGAATTTGTACTTTGTCTTAAGCCCTTGATGTAGAGTTGTTCTGTTGATCTGTAAGAGAGTTTTATGGTGTTGAATTTATATTGATACTTTTTTAATCCTGCAAAGTACTAGGATACTAGTCCTAGGATAGTTTCCACAATATAATCTAACCACTGTAATGAAAAATTCATTCTGTCTAGTGTCTGTGTAGCGTGGGTGGTTTTATTATCTTGTCCAGAATAGTATTTTCATTCTCCATTACTGTACATGGGCAAATAGTGGTTATGGTGTTAAAATAACTAATAACAGATTATAACGTTGCTTGTTTTAGTTTTTTGTGAATTTTGGATATTCAGTTTAAGAAAACATTTTCTAACTCATTCAATAAAAATGCTTGATAAATAATCATTATATAATTGAGCTAAAGTAGTTGATAAGTGTCTTTGAGTCATCTCTTCACTTACTCTTTCACAAAATATGTATTGAATGTCTAGTTTATGTCAGGAACTGTACTATATGCTACAAATAAGGTATATTGTTTATTTTATCTGGATATAAGTTGCTTTTGGTTAAGTTATATGTTTAATTCCAGAAGTTAGCTCCAACATCTAGTATCCAAACTGACATTGGAGAAAAATGTCTTTGTTTGCAGAAGAAATGTTTGATTGCAAATGAAAGAGACATGAAATTAAAGACCCACCATAACTCAGATAATCACTGACCAGTAAGGCTTTACTGTAAGAATATGATTACCTCTTTTTGATTAAATATTATGTAAAAAGGCATCAGAAGAAATCTTGTAAGTAGGAAGCTAATAGAGGAAACTAATGAACCATGCAGCTGTTTTTTCAATTTTTTTTCCTGTTGAAGCAACTTTTAGTAAAAGGGGTTGTTTGGATTTTAATGGATTTTAGTACTTTAAGCACGTGATATTTTCTCCAGTGGATATGTTCCTTGTTATTTTTCAAAGTTCATGTCAGAACTATTTGACATTTGAAATGTATCTTCTATCTTTTATCTAGCTTTAAAGTACTTTGAAGTTAGTATTATTTTCATACTTCTTAAATAATCTCACAAATTTCATTAGTTTAGACATTATTGCTTGTAAGTAAAACTCAGTCTTATGATACACAATGAAATGTAAGTAAATAGCTAAATGTATACTGTTAAATGTAAGAGTTGTGGGGCAGTTTCCTTACTGAAAGGAGTATAATAGCCCAAAATAATCTATATGACAGCTTTTCCAAGATGTGTTCTGGGGAACAATGTCAATTTGGCTTTACCCCCAAAATGAAGAATTTCTACATAAATAAATTTGAGAAATACTGGGTTGGACAAAGGTATACAGTTTGTTTATTGCAGGCTGTCTTATCATCTTCAGTTTATAATTATGCACTGTGAATCTCTGAAAGAAGGATAGAAGTGTTTCAAATGTATTTGTCAAGAACTTCTTGACAGGTATCTCTTTGTACTCATCTTCACAGTGTCATAATATGCTCATGTTTATACTGTCATATGCAGTGTTTCCAAATGTATTGGTGAAGGATTTAAAAAAAAAAGGTCTCTCACGACTAATGTACCTTGGGACTGACTTTACAGATTGTTAGCCTTAGGGCAGTTCCGCAGGCCCCAAGCCTACCTGATCTTTCTCAAATTCTAGAATTGCTAGACCAGCTCTAAGTGAGTTGTATGCAGTTTGCATCCTGTGATTTATCCCAGAGTAGATGTGACTCCCAGGGGTCTTTAAACATAGAGCTTAAAGGAGCAATTAATAATAACAATGACAACGATAATAATATTTACAAGTAATTTTACAGCATTTTTTCAAAATGTTTTCAACTCCTGAGTCACTTGATTTTTGCAGCAAACTCGTGGTAAATTCTGTTTGTCCTAGCTTTTCCTAGCTTATGTTTGATAGGCAGAATAGCTGAAGGTTTGGAAACTTGTCAAGTTTTCACATCAGGCTATACTCCACTGTCCTTGTCTATTGTATAAATAATGATTTTGTAAAATAATATTTTACATTGTACTACCTGAGAATTAGGATCTAGATCAGGCATCAACAGACTGTGATTCAAATTAGGCAAACGATGACCTATAATAATATAGACCATTGGGTTAGCCTGGCTCAATGCCTGTTTTCTATTTCTTTTAGTATTTTTTTTTTTTAATACAGCCATGCACAGTTGTTTATTTCTTGTAACTGCTTTGACACTAGGAGAGAGCTGATTAAATTGCAACAAAGATCACATGGCCTGCAAATCATAAAATATTCACTATGTAACCCTTTATAGAAAAGTTTGAAAACTTACTTAGATCATGGCCTTGCTGCTGCTGTTGCTAAGTCGCTTCAGTCGTGTCCGACTCTCTGCGACCCCATAGACGGCAGCCCACCAGGCCCCTCTGTCCCTGGGATTCTCCATGCAAGAATACTGGAGTGGGTTGCCATTTCCTTCTCCAGTGCATGAAAGTGAAAAGTGAAAGTGAAGTCGCTCAGTTGTGTCCAACTCTTAGCGACCCCATGGACTGCAGCCTACCAGGCTCCTCCGTCCATGGGATTTTCCAGGCAAGAGTACTGGAGTGGGGTGCCATTGCCTTCTCCAGATCATGGCCTTAACTAGGGGCTAAATGTAGATGTTGGGCTTTCCTAATAGCTCAATCACTAAAGAATCCGCCTGCAATGCAGGAGACTTGGGTTTGATTCCTGGGTAAGGAAGATCCCCTGGAGAAGGAAATGACAACCCACTCCAGTATTCTTGCTTGTAGAGTCCCATGGACAGAGGCGCCAGGCAGTCTGTGGAGCTACAGTCTATGGGGTCATAAGAGTTGGGCACATCTTAGAGACTAAACCACCATGTGCAGATGTTAGAATGCTGCGTATATTGCACTGTGTTTATAAATGTGTAACGGTTAACAGAAAACACAGAGGTAATTCCAAAAAAAGAAACAGAGTTGTACTGTTAGTGTAAATGACACTCATTTGTTAATTTACACACATTCCTATGCATTAACTATGGGTTTTAGCATACCACAGTGCTAGCTGAGCCTGCATCCTTCAAGCACAGGGTTATTTAATTATTGCTGCAAGAGGCTTTAATCAAGTCCTTCTTATAGCAGACAAACAAATGATTAGCCTTTACATTACAGATGTAAACAGGAATTTGACTCATGAATTTACTAATTATACTGCACCATTTTGGAAATCAGTTGGCATTCAAATTCTTGCTGTAACTCTGTATACAATTTCCTCTCGCAAGATATAGAAGTATAGAATGAAAAAAATAGTTGTTGAATATGTTAAGATTAAAGTTAGGTTTCATTTAAATATGTTTTCCCTATTTTCTCATGTGGAATGATTTAATAGAAAAAAAGAAATGATAGGTTGTCTATTATATATCAACTGCATGCTTCACATTTTATATGACTCTTACTAATGTATCCAAAATAACACTATGAGGTAGGTTTCATTCTTTCTATTTCAAACCTGAGAAAATTAAGACTCAGAATGTGAAACGACCTGCCCGATGTCACATTAGAAAGTAGTTTGTGACGGAGGTGCTAATTAGGATTGGAATTCTAGTCTCTCAACTGAGATGTGGGTTTCCACAAGACCAAGCCGTTTTCCATGATCTCTATGAAAGTAAAAGTCGCTCAATCGTGTCTGACTCTTTGCAACCCCATGGACTATACAGTCCATGAAATTCTCCAGGCCAGAATACTGGAACGGGCAGCCTTTCCCAGCCCAACCAACCCAGGGATCAAACCCAGGTCTTCCACATTGCAAACAAATTTTTTAACAGCTGAACCAGCAGGGAAGCCCAGGAATACTGGAGTCGATGTCCTAGCCCTTCTCCAGGGTATCTTCCTGACCCGTGAATTGAACTGGGGTCTCCTGCATTGCAGGCAGATTCTTTACCAACTGAGCTATGAGAGAAGCCCAATCTCTCCTACAGAAGAGATCTGATCTACAGATGACTTCTGTAATCAGTGCCTAAAATGGATTAGTTCTTCCCACTTTTCCCCCTCTACTTTTAGTTGTGCATAAACAATTAACAAGTTAAATGTACATCCCCAATTTTATAGCACTGGGTTATCCTGTTTACGGTTTTACCCTTGTGAAAAATCAATTGTGAAGAAAACGTTTCATTTAATTGTATCTGAAGGAAAACAAACAAGGTCTGCATATTTTGAATGCTGAAGCCAATTTTGATTTTATTGGAGGTCGAAGGTGGTTCCTAATGTCTTCTTTCCAATATCTTCCATCATTTGTCAGAAATCAAATGCCAGAGTCTTCTGTAAATAAAACTTATTTCTTAAGTAATTGTTCAGAGATTTTCCTTGAAAGAATTAGAACACCTCCAAGAAATTAATTCCCTTTCCTTACTGTTTTCTAGCATGTTCTTAGTATGTCTGCAACACATACTATTTTTGAGGGTTCTTTCATATTGTATTTTTGTCATATATATTATATATGTGGTTTTATTACTTATTTGTCTGTACTGGGTCTTCATTATTGTAGGCTTTCTCTAGTTGTGGCCAGTGGGAACTGCTGTCTACTTGCGTTGCTCGGGCTTCTCTTTGCAGTGACTGCTCTCACTGCGGAGCACAGGCTCGAAAGCTTCCAGGCTTCAGTAACTGTGTGGCTTCCAGGCTCCAGAGCGCAGCCTCAGTAGTTGTGGTGCATGGGTTAATTGCTCTGTGGCATGTGGGATCTTCCCTGACCCGGAAGCAAACCCGTATTTCCTGCATTGGCAGGCAGTTTCTTCACCAGCAAAGTTCCCATGCTGTGTTTTTCTAAACATTCGTGTATAACATATCTGGTTGTTTATAGATTAGTACCTTATGTATTGTTAGCTTAACCCTTCTGGGCCTTATTAATTCATCCGTAAAATGAAAGTAAGATTATATGTGACCTTTATTTGATGTAGATAAATCTTGATTGTGTTACTTGCAAATTCTGATATTTGTGGTTTCAGGTGCCCTTTTTTAGGGGAGGAGATGGAATTAGTTGATTAATTATTTTTGGTCATTTTCCCCAAACCTTTCAATATAGGAATCTGTCAGCAAGAAAAATTAGAATTCCAGATTCTTATTTAAAATTCACATGAAAAGAAAACACAAATTTTAGCCAAGTTTAGGTTATTACCCTTAGTTAAGAAGTATGTAGCTTTGGTTTGCTTTGTTAGTTGAAGTCCACTTTTCAGGTAGCTTTGCTTATTATTGATACCATTCAATTTGGACTTGTTTTCATAGTTGGGACCCAGAGGTCATTTAACCAAGGTTTTATCACCTGTTATAACAATGGACTTTTGATTTTTTTAATCTGTTAACCAGGTAGTGATAATTTCAGTTTTAAAATTCTAAAACTCTAAATTTCAAATTGAAACTCTATAGCTCTAAATATAATTGCACTTTAAGTTCATTGTTTGTAGAAAGATAAATTCAGACAGAATTTCAGAAGCCATAAATGGGGTTAACTAGCAAATAGGAATTAATTATGTTTCATAGTATACTATATTTAAAGTTAGGCCTTGTATAGTAATGTCTTTATAGGAAAGTCACTTAAAAATTTTAATTGACTACTATATAATTTTATATGGGCTTCCCTCATGGCTCAGTGGTAAAGAATGTGCCTGTGATTCAGGAAACACTGGTTCAATCCCTGGGTCTGGAAGATCTGCTGGTGAAGGAAATGGCAATGCACTCTAGTATTCTTGCCTGGAAAATCCCATGGACAGAGAAGCCCGGCGGACTACAATCTCTGGTGTCACAAAAGAGTTGGACATGACTTAATGACTAAACAACAACAGAAAATATGATTCTATACACTGGATAATTCAGTTATTTGTGCTGAATGAGTTAACCACAGTATGAAAACGTATTCTAATCAGTTGTATATCCCATCGGAACCAGAAGATGTTTATCACATTCACCAGAATAGCATATCTTAATGTAGTGATTAGAAGTAACCAAGGAAAATTTTAAGTTATATATTTCTTATATCCATAATTGATGTAGTTGCTTTGAATTGTTTTAATTAGATGGAGCATTTTAGTTTACTAACTATACAACAGGTAATATAATGACCAATTTAAGTGGAATCTGAGGTTGAACCAAAATGTAGAGAATGCCACTTATATACCTTTCTGATTTTTAAAGTTTATCTGCAAAATTGTAGAAGGACAGCTTTCTTTGAAATCATATTAAAATGTAATTAATCATATTAATGATTCATATCCCACCTGATACACATATGTGAGCTTGACACATCTCATTAAATTAATAAACCAAAAATTTACTTAAATTATAAAAAACAAATTTGATCCATATAAATTTGATCATTAAAATATGTAATTTACTAAAATATTCAATTTTATTAATATCTTACTATATGTATCATGAAATATTAGATTTAGGAAATAATGCTCATTTTTTTATGGAAGGTAATTTTTTTAAAAGAAGCTTCATAATAAGCCATTTTACTGAGACTAACTGCATCCCAGTTTTTTTTTTTTAAACTTATAATAAGTAATTGTTTCTTACAGATAAGCTAATAAGCTTTTAGAGTAAATGTGATTAATTAGAATTTTTCTAAACCTCCATAGTGTAGAGGAAAGAACACAGAGTTTGGGGTTAGAAGATCTGATTTTTCCCATTTAGCCATTTTTTCTTCATTTGTGCACATGATGAATAACATTTAGTCCTTTCTATTTATTGTGGTGCTAGTGGTAAAAAAAAAACCTGCCTGCCAATGCAGAAGACGTAGGAGATGTGGGTTTGATCCCTAGGAAGATCCCTGGGATTGGGAAGATCCCCTGGAAGAGGGAATGGCAACCTTCTCCAGTATTCTTGCTTGGAAAATCCCATGGACAGGAGATCCTGACAGGCTGCTGTCCACAGGGTCACGAAGAGTCAGACACAACTGAAGTGACTTAGCACAAAGCGTATTTATTGTTTACTTTGTGCGAGGCACTGTGCTAAGAACTACGTATAGAGTGGGGAAGACAAACAGTTATTATTTGCAGGATTTTAATAGTTACTTTATTTTTCAGTCGTCTTGGCCACATCATTATAATAATAAGATTACACAAGCGGTTTAGTGAATTTAAGTGATGGTCATTGTATTCTGCTGCATCTCCATGACTTCATCATGATTATTATCATCACTGTCTACTTAAGAAAGGATAATCTATGGAGGGTTTGTTTTGAAATACCCAATTAATGAATCTCGAACTGCCTCAAAATGATATTTTAGTGGAAACTAATACTAAATGCCTGCTATTTACTTTGCACAAATAAAAATGCTTCCAGTTGTTAAAGTCCCTTAAATCTGATATGAGAATAAAGTAACTAAAGTTGGCTTTTCGTGGCAAATAAATTCTGCCTATGAAAGTAAATTTCATCACATATTGCTAGGTTCATAGAAGCCAAGCAGGAAATTAAGATAGGAAATTAATTACTCACTAAAACATTTATTAAGCAACTCCTGTGTGTACACACCATGCCAGACACTGAACAAAAAGAAGATGAATAGAAAAGGCACAGCTCTTAAGCAACCTACAATTTGTATAAGGAAGCATTAATTATAATATTACCATGGCTAACACCATTAACCAGATATTGCCTATGCATAAAATGCTTTACAGTATGTTATTATTAAATAAGCGGTTTTATATTTTTTCATTGCAATGAGCTCCAACTTCTTTATGAAACAAGTTCAACATTTAGCAAAGGAGAAAATTAAGGAAATGCTAAAAAAACAAAGTGTCTAGATTCCTAAAACTGATTTGTAGTGAGAGCATCTAGAAGGATCCTAACTCCAAGTTCATTCCCCTTTCCAGTTCCATCTTCAGGGAGAATGAGATGAAACATTAAAGTATTGCATGTTGTCAGTAAAAAACCTGTCTGCCAGTGCAGGAGATGTAAAGAGATGTGGGTTCCATCCCTGGGTTGGGAAGATCCCCTGGAGATGGAAATGGCAACCCCTCCAGTATTCTTGCCCGGAGAATCCCGTGGACAGAGGAGCCCGATGGGCCACAGTCCATGAAGTCACAGAGTTGGACACGACTGAAGTGGCTTAGCATCCAATAATGGAATAAAACATAGGCTCATTTAAGATTATGAAGTATCTTCTCTCAATATCCATCCAGAATAATTTAATTTCAACTTTAAGAGAAGCATATTAACTTAAAAAAAAAGATTCAGTTAAAAAAAGGTGACTTTTCTCTTTCCATTATGTTTGTGAGCATCACTTGCAGCATTGCACATTTTGAACATAATGTATTTCTGACAGCTATAAGGTCCACATTTCCTAAGCTACTTCCCTGAGCTACATTTGCCAGCAGGTATTAGCCATTCCAAGTATTGTACATATTGTCAACTAGTTTTTTTTTTTTTTCTTGTTTTCTTAGTTGTTGTAATAATATCAGTATTCTATTAAGTTTATGTGTTATACACACACACACACATATAGAGAGAGAGCGGGGAAAGAGAGTACAGGTGAGTTTTCCTTAGTATTACAAGATCTAAAGTAGTACTGTCTTAGTTTAGGCTGCTGTCACAAAGTTCCATAGACTGGGTGGCTTATAAAAGCCAGAAATGTGTTTCTCACTGTTCTGGAGACTGGATGTCTGATATCACGATGCCAGGTTCTGGTGAGAGTCTGCTTCCAGGTTGAAGACTGCTGACTTGTTGAATTTTCACATAGTGGGGAGCAGAGAGGTGAAAGCAGACTCTCATGACTTTTAGGGGCACTGATTCCATTCACTCCTGTGACTGTATGTAACCCTAATTCTCCCAAAGGCCCCACCTCCTAATATTATACTGAGGAGTAGGGTTTCAGTATATGAATTGTGGGGAGACACAGACATTCAGTCCATAACAAGTACTAAGTCAGGATGCTATTCTGGCTTAGCAACATATATTTTCTTCTTTGAAATAAGATCAATATCTGGTTATGTTGGATTATCTCTTTCAAGCCATTCTAATGCCAGGGGCTGGATTTAAATGTCAGATGGTCTCAGAACCCTTTGTAAATCATCTATCCTTTTCATTTCTTTTTATTATCAGACAACAGATCTAGGTTAAATGTTTTTCATTAAGGTATCGAGACTATAAATATATTTCTGTTTCCATTCTTATATTGACTCATTTTCTTTACTATGTAAAAATGGAGATTGTATATAATGAACCAATCATAAAGAGGGTTACTTTTCTATAATAAAATGAATGATTTTAATTTTACAATCAGACTTGCATTCTATAAATACTGAAAATAGAGTCAGCAGATTCATCCTAAATTTATGTGTTCATCTTTTCCCTTATATGAAACTTTTTCATCTATTGTTTCATCTCTTAGATGTTTTTGTCACTTCTTTTCCCTTCTACTATGCCACAACTAATGCTTCCATGTTCAGGGTTATTTTTCTATTCTTCCTACTCATAATTTTTATTTTGTTACTCTTTAGTGTGTTCATTTTCATGTCATATCCTCTTAACAGGATCTTGGACTTTTATAGAATTAACTAAAGGTTTGAGCTGATAGAATTAACTAAAGGTTTGAGTTGCTCCTTTTATATTCCCTGTCTCTCCTGTATTTCAGTGTTACAGACATGTTATTTACCCCATCAGTTTAGTTTCCTTACTGTAATACTCAATAGGAAACCTATTTATAGGAAGGGAAGTCTTTGACATATAATGTAGTAGAATTCATTGTAAGAGACTGTGAGATGGAGGGTACTTTTTACTAATTTGAAAACTGCTGCTGTTATTAAACTATTTGCGTAAAAAGCATTTTCATAGGGATACAGATAAAACCTGTTACAATAAAATTAAATGACCTAATGGGGAATATAGAGAAAAATATTGATGTTTAGAAAGGAACTTATGAATTGAAGTCATAATAGCATTGTATTGCTACACATTAGGAAGCAATATCTTATGAATTATAACTTGGTGAGACTGTTTTGAAAATTAAATGTTTATCTTCCAAGTGGTTTGGATTAAAAAGAAATGTTTCCATTCCAGTAATCAGAAAGCAGTTTATATAAATGTCAAGAAATAATATCATATGCATATTATTCTGTTAAAAAAATAAAATGAACTGTTTTAGAATTAATGTTTAAATAGGCTGTACAAAAGTCCAAAAAAGAAAAAAATACTGTTTATCTTTTAGCATGTTTTCTTAAGCAGTAAATATCCATTTTAGAAAAAGATAAGACAGGGATTATAAGGCTACCCTAAAAGCTTGTGTTTGTAGTGATTTGATTTTATGGATCAGTAAATCAACAGATAAAGATAGATTATTCAAGCTTATGGCTCCTTCTTCAACGTGAAATTGCATTCATATGGGTCTACTTAAGTACTAGACATTAACCCCAAACAGTTATATATATGGAATCTTCAGTCATAGAGAATTTGTTGTACCTATGAAGAAACATTTTATTGTTAGCCTATAACATAAAACTTTATTTTGTAAAGGAAGACAGGATTTTGTAGAGCATCTTTAGTTTTTCTTTCTACTTGTCTAATGTTTCAGATTTTAAAAGGTTAGAGCTTCCTGCTCAGTTCCCAGGAGATTTACTATCAGCTTGTAGGTAAAAGGAATAAAAATAGTATTTTTATCAAAGTTGCATTTTATAAATAAAATGAAAAGGCAAATACAGCATGTAGGTTAAAGGAATAAAAATAGTATTTTTATCAAATTTGCATTTTATAGCTAAAATGAAAAGACAAATGCCCTTTATGTGGCACGTTCATATTATATTGCCTAACCTTTCAAATATTTGACTTGGAATCAAGTAGTCTTTTGTTTCAGATATTTTAAAAGGGAAGAAAAATTTTATGTGCAATGAATGAAATGAATACTTTTCTTTGAATTTTAAAGGAAGCAAGAAATTATGGAATAATTCTCTCTTTTATTTCTAGTGGTTAGAATGCCCATGGGCAAACACATTTACTAACATGGGCCAGCTTTTTGCTATTATAGTAGGGCAAAGATTTTACAAAAGTATTTTTTTCCTGGAAAATAATTCATTCTAATAGCACAGGGAAGGTGGCTGTTAGGACCTTCTTTTTCTTCAATAAAGGAAATTAAACAGTATTATATTTTTGACTTTATAGAAGTAGCACATAAATGCAATGAAGAAGAAATATTTTCCCTAAAATATTTCTGCCATCTTTCAACAGGATCAAAGAAATCGTGAATGTAGTCCCCATACTTTATTGTGTTACTTTAAAAAAATTGACAAAATAGATATATTTTTAATAATTTTTCCAGGAATGTAGCGCCACCTTACTAGACACTTCAGCATGTTGTCCAAATTCTTCATGCTTATTTTCTTTTTAATACAGTTTTTGAAATTTTCAAATTTTCACAAGGAGCCTTAAAACAAACTTTCTATATACTCTTGCAATCTTTTACATTCTATTTAGGTGTATTAGGCAAGTCATCCAACACTGAGATAACATAAATATAAGATGATGTTTAAAAAAGTACGTTTAAAGAGATAAGGCCTACTCAAGGGTGGGTATATTTTTTTTTTCTTATTTCTCTTAAACATTTAGAAGAAGTTACTTGGGATCTTTCAGTTCAGTTCAGTCGCTTAGTTGTGCATGACTTTTTGCGACCCTATGGACTGCAGCGTGCCAGGCTTCCCTGTCCATCACCTACTCCTGGCTGCTGCTGCTGCTGCCAAGTAGCTTCAGTCGTGTCTGACTCTGTGTGACCCCATAGACGGCAGCCCACCAGGCTCCCCCATCTCTGGGATTCTCCAGGCAAGAACACTGGAGTGGGTTGCCACTGCCTTCTCCAACCTACTCCTGGAGCTGGCTGAAACGCATGTCCATCGAGTTAGTGATGTCATTCAACCATCTCATCCTCCGACATCCCCTTCTCTCCTGCCTTTAGTATTTCCCAGCACCAGGGTCTTTCCCAATGAGTCAGTACTTTGCATCATGTGGTCAAAGTACCAGAGCTTCATCTTCAGCATCAGTCCTTCCAATGAACACCCAGGACTGATCTCCCTTAGGATGGACTGGTTTGATCTCCTTGGAGTCCAAGGGACTCTTAAGAGTCTTCTCCACACCACAGTTCAAAAGCATCAAGTCTTTGGTTCTCAGCTTTCTTTATGGTCCAACTCGACAGCCATACTTGTCTACTGAAAAACCCATAGCCATGACTAGATGGATCTTTGTGGGCAAAGTAATGTCTCTGCTTTTTAATATGTTATCTAGGTTTGTCATAGCTTTTCTTCCAAGGAGCATGTGTCTTTTAATTTCATGGCTGCAGTCACCCTCTACAGTGATTTCAGCCCCCAAGAAAGTAAGTCCCTCATTCTTTCCATTGTTTCCCTATCTATTTGCCATGAAGTGATGGGACTGGATGGTTGTTTTTTGAATGTTTTTTGAATGTTTAAACCAACTTTTTCACTCTCCTCTTTCACTTTCATCAAAAGGCTCTTCAGTTCCTCTTTGCTTTCTGCCATAAGGATGGTGTCATCTGCTTATCTGAGGTTATTGATATTTCTTCCAGCAATCTTCACTCTTGCTTGTGATTCATCCAGCCTGGCATTTCGCATAATGTACTCTGCATATAAGTTAAATAAGCATGGTTACAATATACAGCCTTGACGTACTCCTTTCCCTATTTGGCACTAGTCCATTGTTCCACGTCTGGTTCTAACTGTTGCTTCTTGAACTGCATACAGATTTCCCAAGAGGCAGGTCAGGTGGTCTGGTATTCCCATCTCGAAGAATTTTCCAGTTTGTTGTGATCCACACAGTCAAAGGCTTTGGTGTAGTCAATAAAGCAGAAGTAGATGTTTTTCTGGAATTATCTTGCTTCTTCTTTGATCCAACGGATATTGGGAATTTGATCTCTGGTTCCTTTGCCTTTTCTAAAACCAGCTTGAACATCTTAAAGTTCTCGATTCATGTACTATTGAAGCCTAGCTTAGAGAATTTTTTTTTCATTTATTTTTATTAGTTGGAGGCTAATTACTTTACAATATTGTAGTGGTTTTTGTCATACATTGACATGAATCAGCTTAGAGAATTTTGAACATTACTTTGCTAGCATTTGAGATGAGTGCAATTGTACGGTAGTTTGAATGTTCTTTGGCATTGCCTTTTTAAAATAACATTTCATAAAACATTTTAAAAAATTGCATCTGATTGTTTTCTGTTTTCCAGTGATTGGTTCCAAAGAATGTGATATCATTTTGTCTTAATCTGATATTACTGCATTGTATTTAGTAAGCAGATAATAGAACAGCTTCTAAAGAAGCCACCAACTTAAAAATATTTTGAAATATACTAAATTATTGTTATCTGACAAATTTTAATCTGAAAATAGTAATTTTATATGTTTCAACCTTGGGTACTATTGAACTAAGTGTTTTCAGTCTTTGGAGAAGCAGAATTCTTCATAACAGCCTTCCTCTTGTTGAAATATCCTACATTTTAAAGATTACTAGATATTTACTTCATTGTAGGTAGCATTTGAGTGAAATTTGAGAGATTCTGGAAAATTTTCAATTTTTAGCATACTAAAATTTTTAACATAATCTTTTTATTTAGGAAAAAAGTTAATTTCTCTTAAAGTTACTTTCAGTGACTTTTATAAAACTTTAAAATTACATTAGCCATAAATTGTAAAATATGTAGATATGTTGCATTTTAAATATCAAAGTAATGAAAAAGTTTTAAAGAATTGGAATATCTTTTTAATATTTATTGCACTTTACCTTATGGACTATTTGATAAGTATGCAAAGGTCCTAATTAATTAGAGATAACATGAATTATTTATAATAAAATTTTATTTTTCCTTAAATAAAATATGTATAATTGATAGGTCAATTTTATATTATACAAACCATTTTCTATTCAATTTATACAAATCTAGTTTCTTAATCTCTAAATTTATGTAATTTTATATTATATGTACCATTTTCTATTTGATTTATACAGATCTAATTTATTAATCTCTAAATTCAGGACTTGTTTTTACAGTGTGGCTTACTTAGTCGTATTTTTGTGCAATATCCCCTTAATTTAATGACAGAATTTTTTTTCTTCAGGGAAATTAAATAGCTTTCTCTGAGATCCTAAGTGTAGATGAGTCAAATCAGAAGTATTTGAAAGTTTATTTTATACATCTCTGTAATAAAATGATTAAAAAAAAAAAAGAAACTATACTATAGACATCCACCATATGTTAGATAGTTCTCTCAAATGAAAGGTCATCGGTGACCTTGAGCAGAATTCACCTATTCTCTTTTTATTGTTGGAGGACACATTTGGAATATTCTTCGCTGCTACCCACACAAGCCGAGGATGTTTCCTATTCATTTGCTCATTTAAAAAGTCATCCCTGAGTACTGGCACATCCACAAACTCACTAGAAGGGGGTGATATGTTGAGTGGGTAGGTAGAAGTGTATTTAAATTTATTTTCCCAACTCCAAACCAAGAGTTTTCCACCTCTTAATTCCTAAACTTTTGTGAGTTTGAACTGTTAGTTAGGAAGCAGTACTCCTCAGAACCAGCTTTCTTTGGAGAGTTGTGTAGCAATGATTGAGCTTGGGTGGGAAAGTACACACATTGATCACTGTTATCTGTTGCTTCCATATGAAGAAATGTTCATTTCTCAGTAAGCAACCACACAGTAATGTTGAGCACACACAATGTAGATTGTGCTCTGTTCATGGTCACTGTGAAATGTCTTTCCCTAGGTCTGCTATTATTGTAAATGTAGAAATGTTGTCTTCTTAAAGTTTAGATGTAGGGAAGAACTGATTCTATAAAAGCAAGATAAATCCTTGTAATAGGCCCTCATGAAAGGGAAATGCAGTATAGTTTATGTGTGCTATTTAATATATACTTTAATATGTTCACTCAGTTCAGTTCAGTCTCTCAGTTGTGTCCGACTCTTTGTGACCCCATGAATTGCAGCATGCCAGGCCTCCCTCTCCATCACCAGCTCCCAGAGTCCACCCAAACCCATGTCCATCGAGTTGATGATGCCATCCAACCATCTCATCCTCTGTCGTCCCCTTCTCCTCCTGCCCTCAATCTTTCCCAGCATCAGGGTCTTTTCAAATGAGTCAGCTCTTCTCATCAGGTGGCCAAAGTATTGGAGTTTCAGCTTCAAC
The DNA here is from genome assembly GCF_023699985.2 of Odocoileus virginianus. Taxonomy (NCBI): domain Eukaryota; kingdom Metazoa; phylum Chordata; class Mammalia; order Artiodactyla; family Cervidae; genus Odocoileus; species Odocoileus virginianus. The sequence goes on along the minus strand of NC_069675.1, from coordinate 31,847,466 downwards.
ATCAGTCCTCAAAATGAACACCCAGGACTGATCTCCTTTAAGATGGACTGGTTGGATCTCCTTGCAGTCCAAGGGACTCTCAACAGTCTTCTCCAGCACCACAGTTCAAAAGCATCAATTTTTTGGCTCTCAGCTTTCTTCACAGTCCAACTCTCACATCCATACATGACCACTGGAAAAACCATAGCCTTGACTAGACGGACCTTTGTTGGCAAAGTAATGTCTCTGCTTTTTAATATGCTGTCTAGGTTGGTCATAATTTTCCTTCCAAGGAGTAAGTGTCTTTTAATTTCATGGCTGCAATCACCATCTGCAGTGATTTTGGAGCCTGCCAAAAAAGGCAGCCACTATTTCCACTGTTTTCCCATCTACTTGCCAGGAAGTGATGGGACCAGATACCATGATCTTAGTTTTCTGAATGTTGGGCTTTAAGCCAACTTTTTCACTCACCTCTTTCACTTTCATCAAGAGGCTCTTTAGTTCTTCAGTTTCTGCCATAAGGGTGGTGTCATCTGCATATCTGAGGTTATTGATATTTCTCCCCACAATCTTGATTCCAGCTTGTGCTTCCTTCAGCCCAGCGTTTCTCATGATGCACTCGCATATAAGTTAAATAAACAAGGTTCTAACAATTGTTAAATTCCATTAGGACCATTGAACAGCTTAAACACCAGAATAATCTGCCATATAATTAGGCTTCCTTCTTCCTTCTTTCTCTTCCTTACTTTATTCCGCTGTTAAGAAGATGGAACATTTTGAATCGAACACCACAAGATCTTTGTCACAAAATTGGTACCTGTGTGAAGTAGAAACAGGCAGTCTCCAGCTTATGAAAGTATAATCTCAATATACTTATTTTTAAATGTGTTTATTATAATAAATATGTAGAAACTCATCTCAGATTTCCCAAAGAAACAAGACTGTAAGGCAAGGTAATCTCAGACCACTTCACCAAGGACTCATTAATTCCATATCTTGAATCATTATATTGTAAAAGTACTGAAAGTACAGTCAGATGTTACCCATAACTTCTTAGGGAGAATGGTGTTATAGTCCTAAATGTGATGCCAGGATCGTCTCTGCTGCTTCAAGTTGGTTAGAGATAGCCTTCTTTTTACTCCTGAACAGTGAAAAGAGAGAGAGGGAGAGAGAGGGGAAAAAAAAAAGCTTCCCTAGGTGTCTCCTCTCATGCCCTGGGATCAAGATTCCAGGAGACTGAATGGGAGTGCCATTTAGGTGAATTTGAAACAAGTTGCTGAGCCCACCTGTTAAAAAAGCATTTTTGAAAGCCAAATTCCTGCCCAGGCTTTTCTTTCCTTAAGAATCCTTAATGGACCTTTATGCTTCCTTTTCTGTTTGCTCTTGCTCTTGGTTCTGGCTGGCTTTTCTCATCCCCTAGGTGACTGCCGCACAGAACCACAGAACCAGTGATTTCCTCCATTTCCTGTCCTTGAAGCAGTCCTGCGGTACTGAGGTTTTCTAAAGGCTTTCACTGTTAACACCAAAAGAAAAATAAAACCTAAGCTCCATCCTGTGCCACCATGGGAACCAGACTCTGCTATACAGGCATTTGGTTTCCCCAAATGAGGGATGAAATCTTGAGAAACACTGTGAGGGGCTAGAATGGTGAGGGTAGACACTAGCAAGTGCAAGGGGTGTTAGAAAGGAAATGAAATTGTATTCTGAATTCCTGCTTCTGTTGGCTAGCCTCAGCCCCAGGTTTGCCATTATGTACCCTACCATGGAGGGCATGGGTCTGAGTGAGAACCTTTCTACGGTAGTGGCAGTTTTGATGGAGGAAAGAAGGAGCTAGAAAAAATGTAGGGAGCCAGTCACAGGCAACTAGCAGAGAAGGAAGGAAGCCAAAAAGGAGGAGAGCCTAAATGGTAGCAGGAGACTGCTTTGGGTCAGTTTTTAATGTGAAATATAGCATGTTAAGTTGACTACTGCTTGTGCATTTAGATGAAGTATTTCATATTGCTAAACTTAAACACTGATTATACAAAAGGAGTTATTTGTGATATTTTATCCCATACTTTGATTCATTCAGTTGGCATGATTAAATTTCTGAGTTTCTTTACTTTCAAACAAGGACTTTTTTTAAAATTTATTCATTTCTCTTGTCCTAGTAGTATGTCATTAAGACTATGTGCAGACTAATGATAAAGTTAACCATCCTTGCCTTCTTATAAGCTGGTGCTCAGTCCCTTCAGTCGTGTCCAGCTCTTTGTGACCCCGTGGACAGTAGCCTGCCAGACTCTTCTGTCCATGGGATTCTCCAGGCAAGAATACTGGAGTGGGCTGCTTGCCCTCTTCCAGGGGATCTTTCTGACCCAGGAATCGAACCTGCATCTCCTGCATCTCCTGCATTGCAGGTGGATTCTTTACCCACTGAGTCACCTGAGAAGCCCTCCTTATAAGCTGGGGACCAGCAGTAAAGCATCTATGAAGATGCTCTTTGGAAGTAATTTTAAAGCATACAATTTTGTATACATTTTAAAAGTATGCCGTTTCCCTTATGTCAGAGTACAACCATCATTCATAATGTGGCTGAAATTCTAGTACTTGATTTCTATATCTGTGAAGGAAATATGTCTTATCTGAAAGAAAAATAAAATTTAAGTTATATTGTTCTTGATTTTATGTTTAATATTTTCACAATCAAGGTAAAAATGAAAGACTGTGATCTTTATATGTGGCATGGTAATCATAGTAAAGGTGATTACTAGAGACACAATTGGTTAGGTGAGCAGCATTGAGAAGCCAGGGTTTTCTGCAAACCCAAGAGTTTCCCTAACTTGACAGTGTCTGCAGGTAAGGCTAGATGGAGTGCTTTCTGCCTTGCCCTAAAGGAAAATATGCTGTTTTAGCTTTACATGGTGGCATGCCAGTTTTAGCACCTCTTTGTTGCTCCTCCAAACCAAAGTAGTATTTGGTTGCAAAGAGAAATCAAAAGTTGGTGTTATAAGAAAAACCTCTTTTTTTTTTTCCTCCAATTATTTTTATTAGTTGGAGGCTAATTACTTTACAATGTTATAGTGGTTTTTGCCATACATTGACATGAATCAGCCATGGATTTACATGTGTTCCCCATCCTGAACCCCCTCCCACCTCCCTCCCCATCCCATCTCATCCCTCTGGGTCTTCCCAGTGCACCAGCCCTGAGCACTTGTCTCATGCATCCAACCTGGATCGGTGATCTGTTTCACACTTGATAAAATATATGTTTTGATGCTGTTCTCTCAGATCATCCCACCCTTGCCTTCTCCCATAGAGTCCAAAAGTCTGTTCTATACATCTGTGTCTCTTTTTCTGTCTTGCATATAGGGTTATCGTTACCATCTTTCTAAATTCTATATATATGCATTAGTATACTGTATTGGTGTTTTTCTTTCTGGCTTACTCCACTCTGTATAATGGGCTCCAGTTTCATCCACCTCATTAGAACTGATTCAAATGAATTCTTTTAATGGCTGATTAATATTCCATTGTGTATATGAACCACAGCTTTCTTATCCATTCATCTGCTGATGGGCATCTAGGTTGCTTCCATGTCCTGGCTATTATAAACAGTGCTGCGATGAACATTGGGGTGCACGTGTCTCTTTCAGATCTGGTTTCCTCGGTGTGTTTGCCCAGGAGTGGGATTGCTGGGTCATATGGCAGTTCTATTTCCAGTTTTTTAAGCAATCTCCACACTGTTCTCCATAGCGGCTGCACTAGTTTGCATTCCCACCAACAGTGTAAGAGGGTTCCCTTTTCTCCACACCCTCTCCAGCATTTATTGCTTGTAGACTTTTGGATAGCAGCCATTCTGACCGGTGTGAGATGGTACCTCATTGTGGTTTTGATTTGCATTTCTCTGATAATGAGTGATGTTGAGCATCTTTTCATGTGTCTGTTAGTCATCTGTATGTCTTCTTTGGAGAAATGTCTGTTTAGATCTTTGGCCCATTTTTTGATTGGGTCATCTATTTTTCTGGAAAAAATTTCTCTTTTTAAACTTGATATTGTTTGTTTAGCCCAAAAACCAAGTAGAAAGGAAAGAGAAAAGGATAAAGAAATACATGGATAATGACTGTAAATGGTAGAGTTTTGACCATTTATGTGTAGCTACTTCCAAATTCAAAAATAACCTAGAGATCATCTCTAGATTAACAGGTTCTATATCAACTAAACCCAGCAAATGGATACCAAAGGGTAGAATAGAATGAAACAAAGAGAAGTTAATTTTTTTTTCAATCCTATAATTGAATCTGAAATTATATAGAAACTCAAGGAAAGTCTGCTCTAAGCCAGTTTGTCCCTTCTTCTTTAAATAAGAGTTAATACATTACCTTTCCTTTCACTCTAGTACTTCTGTAAAAAAAAATCTAAGTCTTATGAGAAGACTATTTTTGTGAACATGGTCAAGTCAGGATTTGATTACACTTTGGACATGACTTGGATTTGCATTACAGAAGTTTGCCTTTGGTTAAGCCTAGTTCTCTGTATGAGTAAGAACTCAGAGAAATGTTGTATGACTAGACAGGATTGATGGTATTGCCTGTGGCCCTGTGCCTTAGTTAACAGTGAAAAGAGAATGCACTTTCAGCTGACCGAATGACTGACCTTGATTTTGTCAGCACACCTTCCTTTCCTCATATCCTATGAAGCACATGTATAAAATTTTTGTCATGGCCGGTCCTGTTTCATTGGTTTGTTTTCATTTTCCTTTCTCTGTTAGACTTTCACGCAGCACTTTACCAAAACCCTTTTCTGGAACGGTCCTACTCATGAGCATATTTGCTAAGTAACTCTCCTCTAAATTCCCTGATTTTGTTGTTTTACTCCACATATTTAATAAACTTGTTGAAAACTGAGCATCTTAAGTGGAAAATAGAATTTCAAAGGATATCATTATAAAACCAAAGAGTATCCTAAACATTAAAATATCTATATATGATTCTCAATATAAAGCAATAAAACAAAAACTTAATATATGTGACTGTGTCATGTCCAAGTTGTCTTTGAAAAGTAATACATTCTGATTCCTTATTTGGTAGATAGGAAACCTAAATCAAACAGCAAATGAGTGTCACATACCAATTATTTCAGTCATTTTTTAAAAAAAAATTTCTTTTAGCATGAATTCTAGGAAACGAAGTATTTTGTATAGGTGTTATTGTCTATCTTTATCCATGTTCTATTATGCATTAAGACCACATCAATAAACATAGCTGTGTTGATATTTCAGTTTCCACTTTGACTATTAAAAAGGTATTTGTTGAAACCTATAAAATGGTGCATTTGCAGTTATTTTTTTTTCTTTCAACTTTCACTATTATTTTACTTTTTATAAATACTTTTCATCATGTACCCTCTTTTAAAAGTGCAGCCAATTAAATATAAGAATAAGACAAGAAATGTCAACATAGATATGCTTATTGTTGAAAACTTTTTCTTAAGTACCAAAATACTGCTCTCACCCTAGTCCCATAAAACAGTTTTTCCTTCCATTTCTTACCTAAATTCCAAGCCCTGTGTCTCAAATAGTACTTGAATTGCCTCATAGATATTAATAATGTTTTATATTCCTTACGCTTACATTAATTATGTGTAGTTAAGACATGTAAAATCTGATTATATATGTTTGTATATACACATATGGAAATATACTTAATATATGAAAAATTTAAATATTATGTAGATATATGGACAAACAAGGGAATTTCATCCAGTATTATTAGTATCTTAACTACATTTATATTCACACCCTAAACAGATGTACAAAGTGAATAATCATGGTAAGCTTTGTCTTAGGAACAGCTATCAAATGAATTTCTCTTGTAATGATTACTTTTTCTACTTTACATTTTTGAAAGTTAGGATTTTAATAAATTGCAATAAACTATTGTCATTTGTGAAAAAGTATGAACACACTTTAAATAAATTACCGATTTTAGGTACATACATTTATGTTATGTTTTTTAAGGAAATAAATTTAAGTATTAGAAATATTTCAAGGCCAGGATGTAAATAGATTTCATATCTGATAGAACTGGAATATCTTTAAGTGAAATTTCATGACTACTTGCCATGAACTTTCTATTGTCCAAGTAAGTCAAAATTAAAAATAGAATCTTTTAAAACTGTTATAAAAAAGCTTTAAAAATAATTGCTAGGATAACTGTGCTAGCAGCATATAAGAGTTATGTATGCTTGGCACAGGGCAGTGAAAACTCCTTGCTCAGTACCCAGCAGTATTACTGACATTTTGCCTCCTATTCCTTAAATGCTGCCAGTGGGAGGGAACCTGCTTCCTGTGATTGTTTTTTCCCCTTTGAATGGGAGCGATGGAGCACTTGCATGATGAGTTTGGTGCCTTGCATGAAAAAAACATGCAAAGGCAAGGTCTAGTCTGCATGCTGCTTAATGAATGTTTTTCCTTTTCTCTCCCTCCTTGTCATGTGCTTTCAGAAGACAACAATGTGGAAGGTGGGTGCTTTCTACTTTGTTTTCCAACTCTCATTTGCTTTTTATTTCTTAGTAATAGTAGAGTACATCTTGAATGTAGACGGTAAGTTGAACTTCTTTCTAAGTATTTGATGATTTCTGGATTGTGTATCATTTTTCATATAGAACACACACTTTCAACTCCCTTCAGCCCCAAGTGTATGAAACACCTTCAACCTTAACTCCAGCCCTTGATGGACTTGAGCATCCCATGTAAACCTTACAATACTTATTTCAGTGTTCTCCATGGAAAAATGACACAATCTTACTTCTTTTATTTTAAATGAAAAAAAATATATCTTTGTGGTTTCTGAACCCAGTGCATGATTCTCCATTTTTTTTTTCTTGATCATTTTCTTGATCAAAATAATTTCTTTTGTAAATGTTGAGCATTATTATATCATCTCTAGCCCATTGGTTTAGATTCAAATGATTTGATTTTAAAAAGAATACAAAATAAAGTATAAGAGGCATACATTTAGATTATAAGTAAGCCATTGGCTCATGGAAATGAAAGCATACAGCACTCCAGCATGATTACTGGTAAGTATATTTGTAATATTCTATGTCTGTTAAATAGAATTATGGTATTTGTTCAAGGTTTTCTAAAATTATCAAGAGATTTTGAGAAAGCTATACATTTTTCCTGTTGAATTCAACAAACTAAAACATGTTTCAACATCCTTTTTAAATTAAAAAAGTGGTAAAATATAGTTGATTTTCTATGTTGTGTCAGTTTCATATTTCAAGGTCCTTACCTTTAAGGACCTTAAATGCATTAGTTCATATGCTGTAAAATGAATATGTAAAGGATAAAAACATGAAAAGAACTAGGAAGTGCAAAGAATTGTGAAAGGGAAATTGATGTCATATCAACTTACATAATCACAGCATTAGCAGTTCAGATTCCCTAGAAAAAGAGTCCCCATCTAATGTAACAGATTAAAATTACTAAAATTTGATGTCTCAAAGAACGATTCATGCTAATACAAAATTGATCAGTAGCAGATATCAGCATATTATTTGTGATCATTTTGTGGATTCTTTCAATTGCTTAGTTGCTGAACATTTCTGTTTCATTATTTAAGTAAAACAAATTAAAAGTTTAAAAGAAATCACCAGTGAAAATTTTTTCCAGGTGTTGCTTCTGTAAATGGCATCTTTTTTTCTACAGTATAATTTAAATAGCATGTGAGTGTGCACTTGGTAAAGATATTACTCTTACAGGTCTGACTAACATTGTTCAAATTCATTCTCATTTATAATTGTGCACATTATTTGAGTTCAAAAGTTTTTTTGTTTTTTTTAAGTATCTTTTTGTCTTTTTTTGTATTTCCTTAGTCATCCTGTAAAAAGGTCCATGTTTCTGTTTTTTTCTCTTTAAATCCAATTGCATTCAAAGGGGCTTTAAAATCAGCTTAATAAGCATATATGACTTTCTCCCTACACATCTCATGAAGAAAATTGACAAGATTTTCAGAGTATAGGCTCATAAACTATTGTAATAAAGTTTATTCAATCATTGGAGAAGGAAATGGTAACCCACTCCACTACTCTTTCCTGGAAAATTCCATGGATGGAGGAGCCTGGTAGGCTGCAGTGCATGGGGTCGCAAAGAGTCGGACACGACTGAGCAACTTCATTTTATTCTATCACAATTTTTATTGTCTATGTTTATAACTCCACTTTGACCATATAGTCTACCTGCCTTGGAGATAGGGAGTATAACACAAACAATGCAAATATTATTGATATTTTAAAATTTCCATTCTTATTAAGATAGTATTAAAAACCATTAGAGGAATGTAAAAGTTACATCTTGCACAGAATTATTTCCCTGATTTATTTTACAAAAAAGTTATGAACTATTGTCAGGAAATGTATATTAATTTTTAACCAAAATTAAATGAAAAATTATATAACTTGGGCAGATAAGCCGCTGTTCTTAAGCATATGAAGTATCATGAGTCACCAATGAATCATAAACTTTTTAAACTGATTGTGATTTTTGTTTTGTTTAAAAATCACTTAGAAAATATAAAAGAAACTAGATTACAGATACATTGAACTACTGTGCTAAATAATTTTTATATCATAATTATATGATGATTTGTAATTGTGTCTGCCCCACAGGAATGTGTAAATACCCCTTAAAATTTTAAGGACATAATACAGGTTATTTCAATACTAATTCAAGTAATATGCAATGCTATTTAGCTCAAAGCCTCAAATATATTTGAACAGTGGGAAATGAAATACACATTTTATTAAATTTGTATGCATGCTTTATTTCTCTAGCAGTTTCCCATATTCTTGAAATATACAGGGATTGAAGTGTAACTTAATTTCTAAATTTAGAATAAAGAACTAGGAATTAATGCTGAAAAGTAAAACATATATTTATAGATAGTGAAATAATTTTTTAAAAGAAAATTACTAGTATTCTTTAGAAAAGGGGTAATCTTCAATCTAAAATTTTCAAGGAAAGGAAAAATTAAAAATAATTTAAATAAGCAAAAGGAATTCCGTATTCCTTTAGAAAACTACCTTGATGAAATTATGTCTTAAATATACTCATGTTAACTCATACTTTAATATTGAAGTAATGTTTAAGTAAAATGCTAAATAATTTTGTTTTCCATGGAAAATTACTTAAGCCTGTTTAAAGGTCATCCATTGTTTCTAAAAAAATCTCATTCCATAGTAAGTTCTAACTTTACAACTGCATGTCTGATGATCTCTTTTATATTTGAACAAGCTTATTCAGTTCCCAACTGTGTCAGACAAGGGGCCATTTCTGCATTATCATTTCAGTGTGACTCAGGATGTGTTTTTCTTTTTTTCATTTAATTATGAAATGTCTCATTTTTTATGAGAGGAAAAAGATCAGACCCAGCCCATGTTTCAGGTATTCCCTTGGGTTTTTTTTTTTTTTTTTTTCTTCTTCAATATAATTTCATCACCAAAGAATGCAAACCCTGTGGGGCCAGTGTTCAAAGCAGCCTCATCAGAGGGCATGCAGGGCAGATGCAATATTTAAGGGATTGGTTGGATTTTAAGTCATGCTCTTATGATTTTGAATGCTCCAACTGATGCATAGAAGAAATACACAGTGCAGCATATGCAGGTGTTTAAATTGCAGTTCTGTAAGTCTTTGCCCCAAAGCATTCCAACCCGGAGTTGAAAGAATGCCTCTGATTTGCCTCTGTGATACAGACACGTCTCATAGGAAACAAGATGTCTGTCACTGAACATTTTTGTCACTGTGACAACCCTGCCTTCCCATGCTCCCTTGTTTATTGCTGACTGTGCTCTTGTTTCCCTTCAAGGTCTGGCGCACCTGATGATGGGCGACCAAGGTATGGGCTCTGCTCCTTTTCCACTCTGCTTCCAGCGTTTTCTTGTTCTCTAGCTGCTTTCACACCATTGCTGCAAAGGATGGGCAAATGCTTGCAAGTTATCTGGCTGCAAATAAAATGCATAACTTTGTTCACATTTTTTCATATGTTTTTCTCCCCTTTTTTGTTGGTTTGGTATTGGTTTGCTCCTTTGACTTTTATTTTCCTTCATTCTTGCACTATAATATCTGCAAATAAATGAGACATAAGAACTTGTAATTGAAAGTTTCCATACGTTTATCAGCATATGAAGTTAAGGGTAGTTATAGTAAAGAATATCAGAGAACCATTGATATATGAAAGAAGATACTTGGTTTAATGTACTGCACCAAAAAGAGTCCATTTTTCACCCATGCATGGCAGTTTGGGAACATATGCAGACATCTTTGGCTTCTGGCTTCTTGAATGCTGAGTATAGTGTTTTACAAAATCAATACTTTTTCTACCTACAGGCATTGTGTATCTCCTTTTGTGCAGTCTTTTAAAGTGAGCATGGGCTTTCTAATTTCCTTGCACGTATTGCCTTTAAAAAAGGCAGATTTCTCAACATGTATTGATTATATCTCCATTTGTTTTCAAACCCTTATACCTTCTTGTATATTTAATTTTCAAAGAGTAGTACATTTACATATATTCATAATTCTTATTGTTGTTTCTCTCCTCTTTATTCTCCTTGTATGGAAACCCTTTCTTCATGGAACCATTTCATCAAATCCATAGGTAAAAGTAAAGGTATTACATTATTTTATTTCTTCTTAATATCATCTATATGAATAACAGTGTGTTATGCAAATATATTTAGACCTTTTGGCATTAGTAATGGGCACTGGGAGGTAGGTGTGAGTGGTAATGAATATTTTATGAATTTAAGGTAAAAAAAATCCATCAAAATGTTTCCCTGTGTTTTTTCTGACTCTTTAGAGTGTTTTTTTTTTTCATGTCAGCCGCTTATATAATTAGCATATTTAGAGATTAGTTACAGGTTTCAGTGTCAGTTTTTGCAGCATTATTTAATGGTAGTTAAATAATGAGCGTAGCCACTAGAAACATGTCATCCTCCAATATTCTGGAGTACACCTGCTCCAGCTCTTCTGCCTCAGAATGTAAGTGGAAGCATGTGCAGCATTGAAATGGTCCTGCTGCAGGCCCGCCAGGCTGTGGTCTGCTAGATGTTAGATGAACACACTGACTCCATGGTAACTCTAAAAGGTAGTTTCATAAGAGAGGCAAAGGCTCAAGGCAAGCCTGCTCTTTCTTTTGTGTATACTAACTTTGTTTTAAGAACATTGTCAACTAGGTGTACATTTCTGCATCCCTTGGTAAGTCAGGCATGTGTATTCTTTGACAGTATTGGTGCCAAATTTAAAAGCATGCTGAGTTTGCCATTTAGAACCATGCACATTGTGTTTAACGTTTTCATTAAAAGAAAATAGATGATATGCAACTGTGGTAAATATGTCTCAGAGCCTTTAACCATTTTTAACTGTGTATTAATGAATGTGCCCTTGGTATCTAGTTTTGTTTTATTTTGGCTATTTTAAACACAAGGGTGTGTTTCTTTTAATTCTCTGAATCTCTCTTTTTCTCTGAATCTTAATCAGGCAAATTGGTACTAAAGTTCACAGATCTCTCCCTTTACATTAGTGTCATCTAGCAGGGAAGCTTTTCCATTTAAAAAAAGCCCTGAATGTGAGTGTAGAAATAAGTAAGAGACGATATCAAAGTTTTAAATGTGTAACATAGACCTTTAGAAACAAATGTTGTTTGAGTATTTTGAGCCAATAAAAGGAGACCATATGTTATTGCAGTTGGAGCTTTGGTCATCCATTTCCAATAATATAATTTAACCTTATTTTATACTTTCAGCAACCATGAAAATGACAACATGTATCAGTTCTTTTAGAAATTGTGTGTACCATTTGGGATACTTTTAAAAACTCCTTTTTTTTTTTTTTTTTTTTTTTTTGAGGCCAAACTACTGTTACTTCCATTTCTGAAGTGGGCATTTTCCCCCGAGTTCCTTAATATAGGAATCAGGCTGACATAGAGGGAAATGTATTTATATTTTATTTTACTAGCTGAGTGAAGTAAACGTATATGTGTTTGTATATGTGCATGCATATATTCGTATGAATGCATATGTATACACAAACTTTCTAAATATACATACACATATATATCAATTATGTTGTGAAAAAGTAACTCTTAAAAATAATACTCTAATTATATAACCATTTAGCTCTACATATGAAATAATTCATGTTTATGCTTACCTGATATTCATTTTGGTGTAATTAATGTTAAGTGTCACTTAACTTTATTCAGTTTTATTATGTCAGTCTTAAAAGTTTTCTATTGCTATGTGTGTCAAAAATATTTTTGCTTTACCAGTTTTCATCAAATTTTATTTCTCAATCAGCACAAAACTATACAGGACAGGAATTTGGTATTTACTTTACATTATTTTTTTGTTACTAGGACTAGGATGCTTCTTGGTGTTAAATGGTAAAAGAAGACTTTGAGATGGACTTGAGTATTTTGTAAAACAGTGATCACCCTTACATGTTGGTTAAGCTATATATATATATGCATATGTGTATATATATATATATATATATAATAGGAAACATGATTTGTAAGTCTGCATTAGTTGCAAATTAGTTCAACAAATCTGCATTCTAGAACAAAAAATCCAGTCTTGACTGTGATGAATCATAAATGAGTGTCAATAAAATAGGGAATGAAAACATGGATAAGTTAAATGAAAGGTATGGAAGTGCAGGGAGAGTGGTAAGTAGTATGATCAGTGATGGGCATTCAGAAAAAAATAAAGATAGTATGAATCAGGGCCTCCTTTAGGAGGCTATCCTTGCTTTGTACCACCTGTTGGAGGAGTCAAAAATGTCTAGAAACTTTACAATGTAGCCTTTTGTATCAGGTTAAATCCTAGTTGTGCATAAAATGTGTTAAATCGACCTAATCAAAGCAAAAACAGATGTGCTTTGGAAATTCATGCTTCTCAAATCCTCCCATCAGATTATAATCCTGAAACATTTTTTGGACCCAACATTTCTTTTCAGTAGTGAATTCAGGTGCTCTGGAATAATCATTTGTGAATTAAAATCTTCCTTTATTGAATCCAGAAGCAAAACTAGGTTCAAGAATATTATTGTTATCATTTTTATATATTTTATATGGATTCTTAGGTATTTTCTGAACTTTTAAATGTCCAATGACAGACAAATGTATTTCACTTTGTACATTTTAAAAAGGAACATTTCTTCTGATAACCTCCTTCATCCTCCTCCTCAGGCTTCTCTCTAGAGGTAAGCACTGGTATCACTTTGTGATGTATCCTTACACAGTTGGTATGGATCCTTCCAAACTCCGTAATTATTTCTTCAGGGTTTGAAAACTGCAGAATTCCTTATCATATGGTGTGACAAAAGCAGATAAGTCAGCTGGAGATGTGTTAGGGCTCATTGCTTTGCTGGCACAATCAAAATGAATGAAATAAAAACTTTTTCACTCTTTCTGTAGACCATCTTGACTCATATTTTCACTTGGTCATTCTGTTTCACATTTTAAAGTTGATTATTTTGATTTGTTTACATGTTTTCTAAATGATTGCAGTTAGGAATAACCTTTATTTTCTTTGGGATAGCTAAGAGAGATAATATTCAAGGCCAACCAAACTCCCATTGGTTGCAGTTAGATAGATTCAAGTAGTCTTTGTGACACTGTATTTGCCTTCTTTCTAGGTTTGAAATTTGCCAGGGTATTGTTAGGACTACTGACAATATTAACTTTATTTTCCACTCCTTTCGAGAATCTAGGTTTATCTATTTGTCGGGGAATGCAGTTTTTTGCTTTTGTTTTCTTCTATGTATGTTTAAACTGGTCACTTCCTTCCAACAATTGATTATATTTTACTCTAATGTTTGAGAAAGATGAATGACCATTTAAATCAGAAAATGTCAAAGAAAGTTGTACTGCAAATCCAGCCATCATTGACTGGTTAAATAGCTGAGAAGCATAGGTTAATAATTGTCCTTTAAATGATGATCAAAAGCCTATATTTTCCATCATAACACTTATTATAACTGTATATATTTATGTGAATGAGTATATATTTAATGTCAGCTTTTCATAGTAGAATGTAAGCTCCATGAGGGCAGGAAGCTTGACTTTCTTTTTGACCATTATATTTCCAGAATGTCTTTCTTACTGTATCTTGAACTTGCCATTCTCATGATTTAAGTATGTGTGTGTTGGGGTGTATTGGAAAAGGTAGATATAGAGGAGGACATGGAGGGTTTGTGGTGGACATAGTAGAGGGTGGAAAAGTAAAAGGAAACTTGTAAAAATAACTAGAAAAAATTGTAGTAATAGATTATATTGAATGCTCTCTATCTCTATACTTGTTTCCGATCATATTCTTTTTCAAAGTTACAGTATTTCTTTCTAGTAAAATATCATTCTGGTATCACTTTAATATCTCTTAGCCTCTGAACAGCAATGGTCCTGTAAGGAAGTAAAAAGACAGTGTGTGTTTTTGTGTTTGTAGGTTTTCAAAAATTTTAATGTAATTCACTGTCACAGTGGCAAATAATAAAACTGTATTTTCTAACTTTCACTATTTGTGTGATAGCAACTACAGGACATTTCCTGAAATTCACATATCATGTTAAACTAACTAATGTGGTTTCCATGAATTTTGAGTTCTTTTTTTTTAACTTGTATCAACTGTGATGTACCATAAAACCTGTGTTTAAATTGGGTTTCAATTGAGTTAGGATTGCAAGCTTTCAAACAAGCCAGAATTTGTCTTATCTGTGATATGTCTTAATGTGATATGAGTATATTTGCTATTCCTTTCATTTGTAAATCCTGCACTGTATTTGGAAAATAAGTTTCCATTTGACCTTTTCAAGTGTTTATTGTTTGATTATCTGTGTTTCTCATGTTACTAGAAAGCAAACGCATTACAACTGTCAGGCATGTAATTACACATTTTAAAAGTTCCTAAACGTCATTGTGTTAGTGAAAATAAAGATCTTAAAATGGAATAACTGTAGAGAAAATACAGATTTTTCTCATAACCAATTGCATTAATATCTAGATATAGTTAGTTCCACTCACCTAATTGATAAGCAGTATCAAAGATTATGTATTTAAAATTTTATCTGTAATTTCAAGCCACAACTAATATTCTATCTATTCTTGAATAGATTTGATATTATTAATACTTAGAGAAAAATAGCATATTTAGTAGTAGTATACATCTTCTTCTGTTTTCATAGTTTTTGTTTCAACTGTCATCTTTGTTTGTAACCAATTTGTCTGTGAAGTGCACAGCTTCCGGTCACCAACGTCATGATGCATGTTTGTTTTATAACTCAGAAATACATTTTACTGTGATATCTGATATAGAACTAATTTAATTTTGAAAATATCATATCTCTTTTCTTTTGTATGGCTTCTAAAGTCATGTCTCCTCATTTAGCTTCAAAATATCAAATATTCTTCATGGCTCAGAAGCATTTTTGAGTGTTGACAAAATCTTAACTGTATTGAAATGCTTACATGTGATTCATTTGCAACCGAGGCATAATTTATTTCTGTTTATCTATTATGACTTCTATTGTTGCAGTGCTAGAAGCTCCTCAGCCACAGAACATGGAAAGACCAAAATTTCACTTAATGAAATAAGATATTAAATGTCGACTTCATTAATGTAATATACTTAGAAGGCTACATGACTGCTTGAAGTTTGGTATTTATTTTGCAGTCTTCCTTAGCCTACCTGCCTGTCAGTTCTGAGCACAATGAAGAAAAGCTACTTGAAGAGTAAATATTTCTATATTACCTATTGCTGCAATTTAATGGTTTTTATCATTATGTTTTTACTAAGAAAAGCCCCAGCACCGTTTTTATATCTTCACTCTTGGTTCTGTGATGAGAAGTTTCCCATTTACATTTTATACACAATTATGACATTGAATAACTGGTAAACTAAATAATATTTTGCTAAACTTGTAATGGGTTAATTAATCCTCATTGAACAGCACAGAAAGGATTCTTCACAGTATAACAGTTTAAAGAATGAGGTAGTATAAATATAACTTTAGATTCTTTACTGAAATAGATCATAAATAGCAAAAAAATATTTATATCATATTGAATATTAAAAGGATCATTTATTTTCCAAAATAATAATTTTATCTTATTTATCCATGTTGAAATGTAATTCTGTTAACATGAAGTGAAATGAAGTGAAAGTCTCTCAGTTGTGTCCGACTCTTTGTGACCCCATGGACTTTGTCCATGGAATTCTCCAAGCCAGTATACGGGAGTGGGTAGTTTTTCCCTTCTCTAGGGGATCTTTCCAACCCAGGAATTGAACCCAGGTCTCCCACTTTGTAGGTGGATTCTTTACCAGCTGAGCCACAAGGGAACCCAAGAATGCTGGAGTGGGTGGCCTGTCCATTCTCCAGCGGATCTTCCCACCCAGGAATAGAACCGGGGTCTCCTGCATTGCAGGTAGATTCTTTACCAACTGAGCTGTGAAGGAAGCCTAAATTAATCTAGGTTTAAAAACTCAGAACCTTTAGTCTGGTAAGAAGATATTTCTTGTCTTGGCCATTGGTTTTAAAGAATACTGTAATTACCCAGGATACTAACTGGCTCATATACTAAAGGGACTTGAATCTCCAAGTAGAATCAGAACTTTGTAGCAGAGAAGAACTTTTCAAATAATCTTCACAAATTGTTGACACTATTTTATTTATAACATATAATAGGAGGCTGCTTGTTATGATAGGCAAAACACTGGAAATTTTGGCTAAAATAAACCAACTCTAAGGAGACCTTAAGACTTTGCTCCACTTAAACACTAATAATCATGAAACAGGATTCTATCTTCTTATTTAAAAAATAAATTTAGAGGTAGTATGAAGGAAACTGATCACAAGGTATTATATAAGATGCTGTTGTTTCTCATGTTGAAGATTTCATATTAGGGGATGTAAAACTCTACCTTATGACAAAGGACCAGTATAGTGTGATACGTAAGTACCACAGTCACAAGACCTGTTCAAATCCTGCATTTGCTTTTTACTCACCGGGGCAAATAATTCAGCCTCACAAGTCTAAATCTTAGGATCTGTATTATTAGCTAATAAAAATACTCCATTCTCCAGTATGGTGTTACATGGCAAAATGCAAAAGTAAGTAAAAGATGGTTTCTATCAATGGTGATGATAAAACATACTGTACACCTTTAGAGTAAGTGAATCTGAAAACTAATAATCTGTAATATGCCCAGGGTTTTAAGAAGTTATTAGTCTCAAAATCTGCCTATCCTATAAATAACCTATTTTTATTGTTCTATAATTAAGTTATAAATAACTAGACATCAGTGTCTTGGTGGCCCATACTACAGAGAATAGTGGTACAGTAAAGCATGAAAGGTTAATTCTACTCAACCATATTTAGATATCCCTATATCTCTTTTATATTTTCACATTTCTTGCACATATAATGATGAAGTTGAAATAAGATTGTCTTTCCTTTGAACAAAACTAGGAAGTCTAGTTTCTTTGTATGCTGTTCTTTAGATGAGCTGAAGGAGACAGAAAGAAATATTTTCTTATGGACTGGAAGTATCTCCTAGAGAAAAATTTTTTTATGAATTAATGTTTAGCCTCATTAATGACTTAATAGAGTGATATGAGTTGAGTTTATACTTAGTCACCTGAAGACCAAATTTTCAAAGACAAGCTGATTAGGGCCTTCTCTTCTTTGATGGGTATCTTTGAGGGAAAAAATAACATAATTACCTTGAGATACTTAAATAATTGGCTATACCCTCACATCCTTCAAGATTTTGCTCATATGGCACCTGAGTCTCAAGAGGCTTGTTTTGACAATCAAATTTAATACTATGATTTGCCCCTTTCATGAACTCTGTTACTCCAGTCAGTTTATCTCCCATAACAATTATCTTTTAACACACTTTAAAATTTTAGCATTTATTTTGTTTACTGTTTATTGTGTGGTTTACTTCAGCGAGAATATAAGAGAGCAGAGATCTCTGCCCTTATATATCTCTAGAATCCCAGAACAGTGACGGGCACGAGTAGGTATTCAATAATACGTGTTTGATGGCTGGCTGACTATTATAAAGAAGTTTATGGAATTTCCTTAAGATTTTACTTTGTATGCTCTTTTTCTTTTCCATAATGCATTTACTTTTAAGCATATTTTTTCCTTTTTGCTTCAAGGTAAATGTTCTAACAAAGGCAAAAGAAGATCAGTAAAACCAGGATTTTTCTCCTTTTGAGGAGGACTCAGACTTGACCCATTGAATCGTCTTTGTTCCCTGCCCAATGTATGTAGGTGGTGTCACAGAATTTAGAAGGGATTTGAAAACCTCTCCATTAACCACTAATGGTCAAGTCTTTCCTTTAAAATTCCTCTAGTAATCAGGGATTATTAAGGGAATATTAAATGAATGTTTCAAGAAAGGGCTAAAAATTCATCTTTGTATATCTCTCTGTGTATATAGGTAAGAGGAAGAGGCTCCTAGAAGTTATAGCTTCTAACTGGCATGATTCATTGTGACTTCCAGGAATTACCTTTTGGCAGTTTGTGACAGAAGAAGTTTCAAAGAATGAAATGGGTGCCCTTGTACTTTCCATTTATGTGACTTATCTAGTGCTTCTAATATTGAAAGAAATAGATTCATTTTTTCTCATGGCCTCATATAGCTATATACACCCAAAGGGCCTTTGACTTTTTCCCAACTTAGGGGTAAATGATCAGATGTTCAGCTAGATGATTTATCAAGTGGTCTAGATCTGCAGCCACCAGTCCTAAACTGTGGAGCCTTAAATTGAAGAATTGCAGTGGTAGGAAATCTCTGAATTAAAAATCAACAACAAAACTGCAGTGCTGAAGGCCACATTTTCCTTAAAATGAGTGCCTTATTATGTGTCCTTTTGGTGAAAATAGAGTTTGGAGTGAAGTAGGGGGAGAGAAAAAGAGGGTAGGGAGAGAATTCTGTCTAGAAAGAATGAAAGTGGCTTCATTCAGTCTTAGTCATTATTGTTTAAATCACCAGAGATTTTTCTGTATGTGGGGCTGTTGCTTATGGTGTATAGCCATAGCTTTTCAGATGGATAATTTAGAGATGTTTGACATTAAGACATAAACACAAGGCTAATAATAGTTACCACTTTTCAGAACACATCTTTACACATTCAAGTTATATCCACTTATATAAAATGTGTGCTCCACTAAATGCAGTTTTCACTTTTCCTCTTGGCTTGTTTGCCTGTTCCTATGATTACATGATAGCTCATTCAGAATTGTAGCAGCTGAGATAATCTCCAATAATTCTTAGTGTAAAAGAAGTACAGGTATATTATTACCAGAGATATGAAATAAGGATAGTAATTTCTTTCACCTTACAGAATTTTATTTTATTGTATAACCCAGGTACAGACCAGAAAATTAGACTACTGAGATAATAAAATGACTCATGTTATATGAAGTTTAAGCAATATTTATTTTTTGGCCTGGATTACCTGGTCAACTGACCCAGTTTTCCATTTCATCTTCTGGACTTGGCATTATGAAGTCAGTAGACATTTGGAGAAAATTAAATTACTCCATTCAGGGAAACAATCAAATTTAGATGGGGCTAAAGTGCTGCCAGAGGGATGGAAATCCCTCAATTGGCCAATTGTGATTTAGTTCACAGGGAAATCCTCATTCACAAGCTAACCATAAGTTTTTTGCAGATGGCTGGTGGCAAAATACGCCAGAAATTCCTGCTAAGCTTAGTGAGCAGACATTTTTAATGCTATACTGACTTAAAAGAATTACATGATGCTTTGTTGTAACTGTCTTTCCAGTGATTATTTGTTTAAATAAAAGAATGCATTATCTGACCTGCAGTCACAGGGCATACAATTCAAATTCCTTCCCTGGCAGTGTGGTTGTATTTGCACTGATCCATCTGTCCTTGCTGTGTCCAGTGACATTCTTTGTGAGAGGATTGGGTAAAATGAAGTCATTCAGTGCAGTGGAAAGAGAGAAGTCAGTTGGCTCAAATGAAAGCCAAAACTTGGACTAATGAAGGTGAGCCACTCTGGGTGCTCATTTGCCCTCTTATTGTAAGGTATAATATTGTGACCTGTTAGGCCAAACCACTACACCTTTATTTTTCAACTACTTCAAATCTGTCATTCCCTAGTTAGAAGAATGCTTGAGGCTGGTCAAGTAGCCTACTTCCCTGTTAGAACATCTGAGCAGTCTTTGAAACACCTTTACAAACCTTGACCTCGTTACCATTGTTCTGACCCGGGGCTTTTCAGGTTGGCTGCCTAGCTCTCCCCCACCCCGCCAATCATCTGGAGCATATTTTTAAAATATATACATTTTCAAGGAACCTAACAGATAATTTTAATCAATAGGTCTATGGTGGATTATGATCCTGTACCTTAAAAAGCCCCTTTTCAAATTCCCAGAAAGCTTCTAAAGCAGAGCCATTATGTGCAATGTTACCAACTCAGCTAAATGGCTTTTGTCCTTTATGAGCTGATCTTGATCGTCATAGTGAGTGATGTATGAGCTGATCTTGATCCTCACAGTGAGTGATGAAGGTTGTTTTTCTTTTGTTGTTGTTTTCTTTTGTTCCCCCCACCCCCCACAGGGCCACTGTGCCATGCATCTATTCAATTCATATTATTTCTGTGTCGAAAGCTTTTCCTTACTAATAAAAATATTATCATCTTGCTCTAAGAGAAGGTAGGCCTTGGTCCATTATGGAAGCACTAGCAGAGGAGACACGGTTATTCAGTCGGGCCTACTCTTCATCCTTGAAACTAAACAATTGGTTTTCACACAAGTGAAGCTGTCACTGGGCTCTTTCCAGTGGCTTCTACCTTGTGGTACATGTCATTAAAACTTTCATTGTGTAGAGTTCAAATACCTGCTTTTAAAAAAGAGAAAAAGACACAGATTGAATACATGGGAACATTTAAGCTTTTGATATGATGCCCACCCATGGATACTTTGTAATATATTTTAGGATCATTGTCCATAATGGACCATGATAAAGTGATGCAGACAAAGGAAGAGACGAACAAGTGCTGAGTTCACATTTAAAAAAAGAAAAGGCCTCAAACGTATTTCTAGACAATGGAAAAATTGATTACAATGACTTCCTTTTCTTTTTACTGGAGATTGTGGTGAAAGAGGTGTTAAATAAAACAGGGATATATCATTTCTACAAAGGTTATACTTTAGAGGGTGGAAATTTGGTCTCCGGAGTCTATTAAAAAAGAAGAGGTAGTGTTCTGAGACATTTAAGGAATGACAGACCCAGGCATAGAAATTAAGGGAAATCAATTATTAGATTAAAAAAATCTATAAAAGAAAGTGATTAAGGCATGATATGAGCACAGACAAACTGAGAGAGGAGTGCTGAAGCTGAGAAAGCCAAGCGCCTGGGGAATGGAAGCACGGGGAGATGATCATGTGTGACAGCAAAATATTAATTTCCATAGGTAGGAAGGTGTGGAAGAATAATGACAGTAGCCTGGGAACACAGCTTCAGAAGTTAGGAAAGCTCTGTACATCCATGGTTACATAGGTCATGTGATTTGAGGGGGTGCCACAATTTTTTTCCTTACCAAACTTGGCTCTTTCAATAGGCCTGTCTTGTTTAAGAGTTTTTTTTTTTTTTTTTTTTTTTAATATAGTATTTGAAGGTACTGCATAGTTTTTTAACTAATTTATTTGTTCTTAAAAAGGGGTCTGGTGAAAAGGACCATAGACCATTAGACAAGTATTTTTTAATGTGAATGAAACATATCAGATGGGACTGTCCAGTCCTTGAGTGGACCTTAGTGTGATCTAGGCACACTGGCTTGGCAGTCGCCTGGAGTCAAGGAAGAAGTAGAATCCACTCAAGGAAAGAACCTTATTTCTTGTCCAAAGATTAGCTACACTAGCAGCATACATTCAGTTATTGTATATACTGTCCCTCCTATCCCAAACGTTGCAAAATAGATTTATTCAGGCCTAAGGATCATTGTTGCACCTAATATTTATCTCTATTATAAAATTTTCCTGCTGATTTGTATTCACTAATTTGTCAGTAATTGCAATTAGAATGTGAAATCCTTGAAGGCAGATGTTTTGTTATTTTCAGTTTTGTATTAAGGATAGAGCTTGGTGACATGGTAGATACTCAGTAAACCTTGTTGCAAAGCAGATAACCAAAAATCATAGAGAGGATTTGAGTAGACTTACATTTAGACCCTAGACTTGCTATCTCTTACTCTGTGGCTTGGGGAATTTATTTGACTTCTAACTTCATTTTCCTCATCTGTAGAATGAAAATAATAACATTCACCTCAGTTATGAGAATCGCATGTATAATTATGAATAAATGTGTATTTCTAGAGCAGGGTGAACACTCAGTCATAAACATGTAGTAGAGTATTGGATGTGTATTACAGATAGATGATTTAAATGAAGTTAATTTTCAAAGATAGCAAAAGCTAACTTTTAAAATAAAAAACTACATGAAGGAAAGATTTTTCTTAAAAAAGGTCAAACACATTTGCCCTTTTTATATGTATTTTAAAGTACAGGTTTAAATATAGTTCACAGATGTGGAGCAAAGGAAGGAAGGGAAGAGAGAAGAAATTGGAGTGAGTGTGTATGTGTGTGTGTGTGTGTGTGTGAGAGATAGAGCGTGTGTGAGTCAGTTCAGTCACTCACGTGACTGAAGTCACGTTCGACTCTTTGTGACCACATCGACTACAACATGCCAAATTCCCTGTCCATCACCAACTCCCGGAGCTTGCCCAAACGCATGTCCATCGAGTCGGTGATGCCATCCAACCATCTATTTCTCTGTCGTCCCCTCTCCTTCTGCCTTCAGTGTTTCCCAGCATTCACGTCTTTTCCAAGGAGTCAGTACTTTGCATCAGGCGGCCAAAGTATTGGAGCTTCTGCTTCAGCATCAGTCCTTCCAATGAATATTCAGGACTGATTTTCTTTAGGATGGACTGGTTGGATCTCCTTGCAGTCCAAGGGACTCTCAAGAGTCTTCTCCAACACCATAGTTCAAAAGCATCAATTCTTTGGTGCTCAGCTTTCTTTATAGTCTAACTTTCACATCCATACATGACTCCTGGAAAAACCATAGCCTTGACCAGACGGACCTTTGTCGGCAAAAGTAATGTGTGTGTGTGTGTGGTACACCTCTTACATTTTGTTTTGTAGTGATTTGTATTACTTTCATTCAAAAAAAATATCATATGTGAAGTGAGCCTAAGAATGCTAACCAGGAAATAATTGTCATCGTTTTTGCCTCTGAATAACAAAGGCAAAATGTTTTCCTTTATTTTTTTTAAACTTCTTTGATTAGGGTATTAAGATTCTGTTTAAAATGAGCTAGTTTTAGCATAAATCAGATAAGCCTTTTGTTCTAGATGGCTCAGTAAGAAAAAGCTCAGCTTGCTTTTGACTTGCTGTGCTTAATTGCTTTTCTTCATTAAAAGAGATTATACAATGAAAAAAAAAATCATAATTTCTTCCTGTCCTTGAATTCCCTTCCTGGCTGTGTTTTGGAGAGGTAGAAATTATGTGAAAGTTATGAGAGTGATAATTATTAGAGAGTAAATGAAGCTTAGTGGAGGAAGGGGGATATCATTCAGGTGACTTGGTAAGTCTCTCGACATTTTGGACCTAGAGATAACATTTAAATTAATAATAATTCACTGGGAGTCAGGAAGTATGTGGTAATCTGTCTTAAACCAAGGTAACTGTGAAATTTACAAAAATGGGAATCACAGTAATTGCTTCAAAATGGAAAATGACTTAAATAATAGAATCATAAATTTAACTAGAACTTTGGAAGTTTCCTAGTTCAAATGCCTATTCAGCAAACTCCTCTGCTATTTCGGTGATGCGTGATGATTCAAACTCTGTTTACATTTTCAAAAGGAGGATATGCTTGCTACCTCACAAAGTAACAGTCTTGTTAAGGAGAGTTTTAATGATTAGAATTTCTCCTTTTTTTGAATCAAAATCTGCCCACTGGAATCACTGCCCATTAGCCATCTGCATGTTGTCGCTGCTTCCTAAGATGCTTATTGAGTTTCGCAGTGTGCTGTGCTCTGTGCTTTCAACTGGTCTGGACAAACGCATCCTGATTCCTCATTCACGCTAAAAGAATAATTTCTATGAATATATCCCTCACCCTCACACCTAGACCCCAGTTTTTCTTTTCTAAATTCTGTATCTTCAGTTTCTAAAACTATTTTTCACAGTGTTGAAATCCTTCCCAAATCATTCCTGGCTATCTCGTCCTTCTGGTCTGGATACACTCTGGTTGTCAGTATTTCTTAAAGTCAGTTCTAAAATTAACCACAGTTCCTCAGATGGATGAGCAGGGATGGTAAAATGGAAGCATGCTTTTGTTTATGGAAATAATGACATATACAATCAGAGATGTGTATGTGTGTGTTTTTTGTTAATTTTTTTTTTTTTTTGGTCACTGTTATCATTCCGTTGCCTCATATTGAACATTCATTCAGTTGAAATGTCTGTTTTTTTAGCATACTCGTAGGTCAGGCTTCCCATTTTCTACTGAACTAGTTAATATTATGAGCCTATTTCAAAGCATGAAACATAATTGTATTCAATTCCATTTTTAATCATTAAAAATAAATGTCTACTCAGTGTTCTATGCAAGATGCTAGAAATATAAAACTAAATAAAGCATGATGTGAAGCAAGATATCTGTCCTAGAGGGGTATGTAGCTCAGTAATAAGTGAAAACATGTTTTGCACATGAGTTTCAACAGTTAAAACCTTTGAGATGGAAATTATTTACGAGGACCTATATTCCTCATTAGCTGGATTTCATAAAATGACTTGTTCACTGGATTGAATTTGGAATGAAAACTTACCTTTTCCAGTCCTGTAGCCACTGCTGAGTTTTCCAAATTTGCTAGCATATTTTATGCAGTACTTGAACAGCATCATCTTTTAGGATTTGAAATAACTCAGCTGGAATTCCATCACCTCCACTAGCTTTGTTTCTAGCCATGCTTCCTGTAAGGCCTACTTGACTTCATACTCCAGGATGTCTGACTCTAGGTGAGTGATCACACCATTGTGGTTATCTGGTTCATTTAGATCTTTTTTGTATAGTTCTTCTATGGATTCTTGCCACCTCTTCTTAATATCTTCTGATTCTGTTAGGTCCATACCTTTTCTGTCCTTTATTGTGTCCATCTTTGCATGAAATGCAACTTCTTTATGGTTAGATTAGATACATGTTACTTTGGTCAACAGTGTTAAAGTCACAGATAGTTCAAATTTAGGTTGAAATCATCTGGGTGGTGAATCCTATGAGAGCAAAGAAAGAGAAAGAAGAGTCCCCGAACTCATTACAGTATCATATTTGTTTTAGTTTATTTATTAAAAAAAAACAAACTTACAGCCCTGTCTAAATAAAAATACCTTTATTTTTCCTATTTATATTAGTCCTGTAAAATAGTATATTCACACTGGGTGGAAATATATACTTAATGTCTTAGTGTATGGAATGAAAGACACTTCTACAAGTATATACTGTCCTTCACTTCCTCATGCTCTTCAAATTATGCTGGTAGATTTGGTTGAGTTGAAGTAATAGATTAATACATTGAATCAGTACATTAATTTTCAGCTTTTAAACTACTTTCTCATATATTCAGTTCAGTTCAGTCACTCAGTTGTGTCCAACTCTTTGCAACCCTGTGGACTGCAGCACGCAAGGCTTCCCTGTCCATCACCAACTTCCGAGCTTGCTCAAACTCATGTCCAAGTCGGTGATGTCATCCAATGATCTCATCCTCTGTCGTCCCCTTCTCCTCCTTCCTTCAGTCTTTCCCAGCGTCAGGGTCTTTTCCAAGGAGTCAGTTCTTCACATCAGGTGGCTGAAGTATTGGAGCTTCAGCTTCAGCATCAGTCCTTCCAATGAATATTCAGGACTGATTTCCTTTAGGATGGACTGGTTTGATCTCCTTGCTGTCCAGGGGACTCTCAAGAGTCTTCTCCAACACCATAGTTCAAAAGCATCAATTCTTCAGTTCTCAGCCTTCTTTATGGTCCAACTAACATCTGTACATGACTGCTGGAAAACCATAGCATTAACTAGACAAACCTTTGTCAGAAAGTAATGTCTTTGCTTTTTAATGTGTTGCCTAGGTTTGTCATAGCTTTCCTTCCAAGGAGCAAATTTCTTTTAATTTCATGGCTGCAGTCACCATCTGCAGTGATTTTAGAGCCAAAAAAAGATAAAGTCTGTCAGTGTTTATTTGCCATGAAGACAAAATAGATTTGTCCTATGTATTTGCCATGAAGTGATGGGACCAGATGCCATGATCTTTGTTTTTTGAATGCTGAGTTTTAAGCCAACTTTTTCACTCTACTCTTTCACATTCATCAAAAGGCTCTTTAGTTCCTCTTCACTTTCTCCCATATGGGTGGTGTCATCTGCATATCTGAGGTTATTGATATTTCTCCCATCAGTCTTGATTCCAGCTTGTGCTTCATCCAGCCTAGCATTTCACATGATGTACTCTGCATATAAGTTAAATAAGCAAGGTGACAATGTATGGTCTTGATTTTCTCCTTTCCCAATTGGAACCAGTCCATTGTTCCATGTCTGGTTCTAACTGTTGCCTCTTGACCTGCATACAGATTTCTCAAGAGGCAGGTAAGATGGTCTGATATTTCCTGTCTCTTTAAGAATTTTCTCATATATTGTCTCATAATAACTCTCTCAGTTAAAGGGATGTTGAAATTTGATCCCCTTGGCAGATGAGAAAATGTAACTGAGTAACTTTTCCAAGTTACAGGATGATGGCAAAGTCAGAAATGGATAGTGATCCTGTTTCCAGCCTAACGCCAAGCTACACCATTGATGGATTTTTGAAGATGGAGTAATACAAGGCAGGCACTCCTGAAGGAGAGCAGAAGATGTACTGTTTCTCAGTAAATCCAGTGCTTTCTCACAAACTTACTAGAAAACAAAATTAACATATCAATTTTTTTTTACTGATACTATTTTCCAAGATGAGCTGCAATGAATTCTGCTTTAGAGTCATGAAAATTTTTCTTTTGTAATATGTGTATGGATTTAGTACTTGAACATTAATGTCCCACCCCCTTTTGTTCCTGAGAAACCTTGTTTTTATTCTTCCATTCTGAACTCAGAATATGATTCAGCATCCTTACGTGTGTCTATTTTTACTTCAGGTGTTCTTGTAAGCAAAATGGTTAAAATGTTTTTGTATAATGAATATTGCTGTGAATAAACTGCTTATCTTGCCCATCTGGTTGAAGAAAGATGAAAGAAGTCTAGAAAGATTTCTAGATACTGATGTAGGAATTAATGATGTTTAAGATTTGTCATGATCTAATATAGTCATCCATCTCAGTAGTCATTTGAGATTATGTTCTTCTCCGGTGATTGGTGGGGCGGGGGGGGGGGGGGGTGGGGGGTGGAGGTGGTATATTTGTATACTCATTTCTTGAATCTAATGGCTCTAACTTGCTTTTGGAAAACTACATCATTTTCCAACTGAATTCTGGATTAGCCCTGAAATAGGCAGTGCTCTATTCATGTTTCTGGTAGTGACAGCATATGGGGGCATTTTTAATCCCTTAGTGCCTTCTATTTGTCATGCATCTTACAGTGACAGATAAAACCTTTCTGTGAACACTTTGAAAGCCTAAAGGAAGACAGTTTGATGAATATAAATTAGCAATGGTATTATTATAATTCACATTTACTAAAGAATATGGAGACTGTTGGAAATTTCTTTTGTTGTTTAATTTTTTGGATTTCCTAGTTGTCCAAATTGCATTTTCTTTATAGTTTCCATTGAACTGTTGTTGAACTTTTTTTTTAAGAACATAACATTTATTTGAAGTTACTTAGTGAAGTAGTTTCTTGCATGTTAATTTTCTGCTAGAACCACAGGTAAGGACATAGCAAACATAATCAGCTTCTTCATCTTTGTTTTCTTTATTGGATTTTAATTCATTTAAGACACTCAACTCAAAATTTATGAAACCCCTCCTGTGGGGTCAGAAGAACTGGAAAATAAGCAGAACAAGATCAAGGTACTTATATTTTAATGGTGAGGGAAAAAAGTTAAACATGTAAATAAGAAAATATATAGTGTGTCAGATGATATCACATTTTATGGAGAAAAATAAAACATGAGTGGGACCCAAGAGTGCACAGATGCGAAACAAGTGTAATTTTTGTGTTTGTCAGAGAAGACTCTCAATTGTACGACATTTGAGAAGACACTTGAAGGAGGTGATTCAAAATGTGTTCAGTCCTTTTGTTTCATAGAAAAAACTGTTTATACCTACAGAGGTCTCTCCTAATCCCTTATCTATTTACACTATTTTATTCCTCCCCACTGCTATAGCTGGTTTCTTTTCTTATGTCCCCCCCTCTTTAGCTGATATGGTTTCATGAATGTCCTTGCTCAGAAATGTACAGCTGTTCCCTATTGCCTATTGTGTGATATCTAGACTCCCCTACATTATATATAGTAATTTGTAGTAATTATACACATTATTGTACACACTAATTTGTAAGAGCCATTTTTATCCAATAATTTCATATGTAATCCTCACTGCTAGCAAATGGGTTTCTTTACTCTGTCCTGAGTAATCTATGCACATTTCCAATTCTGTTCTCTTACTTATACCCTCGCTCCCACCTGAGATTCCACCTGTTTTCTAAATATGCATTTCCCTAAGCCTGAGGTTTGATTAATTTATACAGACAAATACGATTTATTGTAAAACTCTTTTACATCTGATATGCTCATTGGAAACTGGTTCCAAGTATGGAAGTAGACTTTTACACTACTGCCCTTAAAGGGTGAGTTCCTAGACACGCTTTCTTCGTTGGAGTTTGGGAGTGTGATGACTTGGAATGAGGTGTGGTAGGGATCTGTGATTTAGAGAGGTGGGGTCCATCATGCGTTTACAAATCCAGCTTGTTATTATTCTTGTCCAATCCCCTAGGCTGCACCCTGTCACTCAAGGGGAAACAGAAGCTCACAAAGGTTGAGTTGCTTGTCATTGACCATGGAGACATGTCATTTTCTTCATTTATGTTGCCTAGTCTTTCCTTTATAGCATGCATGTTACATTAGATTGCCTAATTCTCTGGTTAAGTTATGATTAACACTTTATTTGCACACAAAAAATTCCCTACTGGTAGCTTTCCTGTCTCATCTTTTCAGTCATTATATATTTTAAAAATAGCTTCTGTGTGCCTAATACTATAGTACGTCTTCTATATCTCCCATGACACATAATATACTGCAATAGCATGTATTTAAAAACCGTTACTGATTGCTTTGATGTGGAAGGCTTTAGAAAGCTGACATTTATGCTTCTTAAACTGCAGTTCATACATTTGACTTAATTCTGCCAGATATCAAAGCTTCTATCACATCACCTACATGGGGTCATGTCAAGCGAAGACGCTGTAAACAAGAACATAGAAGTGATTTGTTTGGTTTCCTGTCACCTTTTTTCCTCAGGCTTTCCACAGATTTTTCTTTTAAATATATCCTGCAAAACATGAAGATGAAGTTAAACAGCTCTTCAAACAGGACTTTGATATAATTTCTACCTTTTTTCTTTTTTGAAGTCTTTTTTTGTTTTTGATTTTTATTTTCTTCTCCTTCCTCTTTTTTCAAACAGGGCTCGCCTTGTGCAGGAATATAAACTCAGGGGAAGTAGGACCCACATCTCATACTGGCAGAGAAAGAAGTAAACAACAGGTCTTGAAATGAGGCAGAGGGGAGGCTTGGGATTTAAATAAACACAGTGCAGTACAAAGACACACCTTTTTAAGACCCATTCCACCTCACTTTGCTTATCAGCATTAAAGCATGAATGTTGTTGCTGCCATCAGTTTTATCTCAGAAGAATTTTCAATTTTGTGCTGCATCAGAGATTTCAGGGATGAGCATTTCTGAAATTACAATGGAATTCTACTAATTCAGATTATTGATATGGAGATTTGCTTGGATTTTATGGGCTTAGAATTTTGTGAAAAATCAGAATTAAAAGTCAACTCACTGCTTCAGAATATGGTTCATTTATTTTGGTGACTGCAGTTTAATTATTTATGTCTCTGTTGAATAGTCCTTTGGCAAATGCTCCACAGAAAATACATCATCATTTGTTTTCAGGCTATGTCTTCATTCAGATGTGTTAACTCTGTGTTTGATAGGTATTTCTTTAAGTCACCTATATTAAGAAATGATTTTCAGCCTGTCTACAAGAATCCCAAATTTGCTTTCCAAAGTAGGTACTCTATTTGAAATCCAGTATGACTCCTTAGACATTTAGTATGCTGAACAGAAAGCTTTCATAAAGATTTGTGTATTTTTTTTTTCTTAGTTTAAGAAAACTAGTTTACTCTTTAAACTATATTTTACTGTTAATATCCTATATAAATATAAAATGTATTTCATATTTGATTAAATATATTTAAATATATTTTCAAAGCATTAGTTTCTAGGGAATAACTTATAAATGTGTTCTTTGTATTAAGCAATTATCTTATATGTAAATTAAACATTTAAGTAAGTGAGAACTTCAGTTTTTAAATGATTCACTGATAATTCCATAGAACATTATACCAAAATGAATCAAAGGAAGAACACAATGTCCTTTACCATTTATTTCCTCACACTGTTGGAACAAATGCATCTGTTTTATTTGCCATTTATTTAAAATGTGTTGTAATTCTTAGAAGCCAAATATAGTATAAGATTACCTAAAGAAGCTTTTGAAAAGTTTGCCCTTTATAGAATTAGAGGTGAGATGCTCCCCTCTTCTCTCATGCATCATTTGAAAACTGTTCCAGAACGAAGCTATAATTACCTGTATTTAAAAATGAAACTGTAATAAAAATCTTTGTGAGTTACCTTGAAAGTAGTAAGAAAGGGCTCTAAGTCTCTGTAAGGGCCAGTTCCAAGAGGAAATGATTTCATACATAGCATAGGAAATGAAATGAGGTTAAGTTTAATGTGAAAGGATCTTCTAATGAGAAATGAAAAGACTGACATAATGTCACTGAAACATTTGACTGGATAAGACAAAAATGAACCAACTTAACAGGAGAACTTTTCAGGTTTAACAAGATTTCTAGACCTAAAGCAAGTCAAGTAAAATTTGGAAGTTGTATGATCTTTCAAATCTAAACTAAACATGTCCAGTGACTTTCTAGTCAAAACTGGTAAAAGGTATACTCTTGCCTGATCATCCAACCTGTTGTGATCAATTGTTATTACAGTTGTTTTTGTTTTTGCTGCCATTAATTTTATGAAGGAATGGTTTATATATTATAAATGGCACCCATTTAGAGTGTACAATTTGAATTTTTAGAGTTGTACACTTGTCAAACCAAAATATTATCAAGGCACAGAGCATTTCCATTACTTCTACAAGATTATTTATGTTCTTTTATATAGTCCCCTGTTATATATTCACCTGGACCCAGAAAACCACTTACCTAGTTTTTGTCACTATAGGTCAATATTCATTTCCAGTCAATTCAGTAACTCAGTCTGTCCAACTCTTTGAGACGCCATGGACTGCAGCAATGTCAGGCTTCCTTGTCCATCCCCAATTCCTGGGGCTTGGTCAAATTCATATCCATCAAATTGGTGATGCCATCCAACCATCTCATCCTCTGTCTTCCCCTTCTTCTCCTGCCTTCAGTCTTCCCCAACATCAGAGTCTTTTCCAGTGAGTCAGTTCTTCACATCAGGTGGCCAAAATATTGGAGCTTCAGCTTGAGCATCAGTCCTTCCAATGGATATTCAGGACTGATTTCCTTTAGGATGGACTGGTTTGATCTGAAATCACATGGTACATGCTCTTTGTGTGTGATTTATTTTACTCTGCATAATGAATTTAAGATTCATTCATGTGTTTATTATATCAATAATGTATTACTTTTTATTAGTGTTCAATCATCATGTTTTACATGTATGTTTTATTTACACACCTGAATCATAATTTTATTAGTAGCAAGCAGTGCACTTAAAATTCTGTATATTTTCTCTATGAGCTTCTCTGGTAGCTCAGCTGGTAGGAATCTGCCTTCAATGTAGGAGACACCGGTTCAATTCCTGGGTTGGGAAGATCCCCTGGAGAAGAGATAGGCCACCCACTCCAGTATTCTTGCCTGGAGAATCCCCACGGACAGAGGAGCCTGGCACAGTCTGGTCCGTGGGGTCACAAAGAGTCAGACATGGCTGAACGACTAAGCACAGCACAGCACATATTCCCTCCATACCTAGAACAGTCCTTTATAGATAGCTGAAATTCTTTGGTTGATTCATCTTTCTGAAAATAGATGTTACAACGGAGTTTTGGAATGACCCTGGTATTAATGGTACTCTTTTCTGGAGAAAATTTTTGTGTAGAAAGTAGCAAAATCATTTATTCAGCAGGTGCATTATGCCAGTTATAATGCAAAGTTTTTTGCAATGATCTCTTTTATCTTTACAACCAATCCTGTGTAGTATTCATATTCCTGTGCTCATTTGATAGATAAAACATAGGGATGAGGAACTTGACATTTTATACACAAGCTGGTAAGCAGTAGGGATACTGGAGTTCAAAGCTATTGCTCTTAATCATAATAGCCCATTTCATTAGAAAAAAAAAAAAAGAAAAGCTGTTTCATATTCCTGCTCTGCTCAAAACACCACAATTCCACCCTTTTTCTTTCAAATTTAAAATGAAAACCCATCCTGTAGCTACGAGGCGCATGGTATTAGTTTCCGAGTGAGTTCTCAGGCCTGCTGCCCCCTCTCCCCCACACAGGGGCCTCTTTGCTGTTCCTCAGGCCCATGATCAGCGCTGCCTTCTCAGCGCCATGACTGGAGCGCCCCTTTCACCAGTCCCTGCGCTTACTTGACTCACTCACACCGTTCAAGTCTTGCCTCAGATTTTGCTGCTGCACTGAGATCTACTCTGAACCTTTTTTTTTTTAAATAAAGCAGCCCTCCACCCCTAACCTTTTTCTCTCCCAGTTTCTTCTACTTTATTTTAGTTTCTTCTTTCACTTTATTTTCTCCATAGCACCTACTGTTTTCTCATACATACATGGATTACTCATTTTATTAAGTTTAATGATTGTTGCCTGTCTCTCGCTGCAGAATACAATCCCCACAAGAGCAAGTATCTCCGTCAGTGTTGTTACCTGATTTCTCCACAATAATCTGGCACAATGCTGTCTTGGTTCAGGCTGCTATAACGATTACCATAGACTGGGTGACTTAAACAACAAACATCTGTTTATCACAGTTCGGGAGTTGAGGTAGTCCAAAATCAAGGTGGTATTAATTTTGAAGTCTGATGATTATCCACCAGATCCCATCTTCTGGCTTGTAGATGATAATCTTCTCATTGTGTCCTCACTGCAGAGAGCACAGACTCTCCTGTCTCCTTTTTCAGGGCACTAATGCTATTCGTGAGGGTTCCGCTTCAAAATCTAATTACTTACTGGGAAGCCTACCTCTTAATACATTGGTGGTTAGTACTCACACACGTGAATTTTGAAAGGACCCAAACATTCAGTCCGTATTAAGCGCCTTGCACATAATAAGCCCCGGTCAATGTGTTTAGGATGTGAGCTGGAATATTTTTGGTCTTTTTTTCCTACCAACTAATTTTTCTTCTCAAAAGAAATGGCATTAAGCAGTACTGGATGACTTAAGAACAAGGTAAAAGAATATAAACATTGATATCCAGATCTATAAGAAGACTCAAAGAAGAATTAGAAAGTTTCTCACTTTAATCTCTTCTACAGTCTTTTGTCTCCCTTATATCTTATTAGCTCACAATACCAGTAATTTTCTGGATTTCTTTTTAGAGCTGTAAGTACCTGGGAGATTTTGCAATAAACACCTTGGCCCCAAAATCCTGAATTTGGGACTTCGGAGAGTTGTGGACTAAATGCATTTCCTATGGGTTTTGAAATTTAATGGCTTTATATGGAACTTGTCTTATCAAAGCAGTCTTAGTTCACTCTGACTTACTCATTTTGGTGTCCGACTCCCAAAACATTATCAAGTAGATTGCCTCTAATACAACTTCTTTATTTTAGGGAAGTGAAACTAGATAAATGAAGCAAGTTGCCTAGAATGAGGGGGCTTCCCTGGTGGTTCAGATGGTAAGGAATCTGCCTGTCAATGAGTGACAACTTTGAGCCACTTCCCATGAATGGGGAAAATAAAAATCAGTATTGTTGAAGCACTTACCAATCAATTAGAGTAAAGATTAATTAGACAATGCTATCATCTATGCCCTTTTAAATCACATTGCTGTTGAATTCCTTGCTTAACACCCATAAAGTGGCTCATTGTTTGTGGTCATTTAGGCTCAAATATGATCTGCTTTCTTTCAGCATCATAAATTTCTCTTAAATGATCTGTGATGCAGAGACACTTCCATTAAACTTGGTGAAGGGGAACGTGAATGAATCTTTTGTTATTTACTCTTGTGGTAATTCATTTGTGGTGGAAACCGTATTCAAAGTCAAAATGTTTTATTTATTTATGGGTTTTTCATGTAGACTTTTTTTTGAAAAACAGGTATGATTACATTTGATATAAGTGTGGCATAGGAGTAACACGAAAGGATAATAGCATCATTTCTTTTTTTAATGCTTTTTCTGTTTGTTTTATTTTTTGAATTAATTTGTGTATTTAATTGGAGGCTAATTACTTTACAGTATTGGAATGGTTTTTGTCAAACATCGACATGAATCAGCCATGGGTGCACATGTGTTCCCCATCCAGAATCCCCCTCCCACCTCTTCCCCATCCCATCCCCCAGGGTCATCCCAGTGCATCAGTCCAGGTTCGATGCATGAGACAGCATCATTTCTTATTTCTAGGAAGAATATAATCTTGGGAGAAGGCCAAGGAAATTTTGTTTCATAGATGAAGAAGGCATTTGGTTTTGAGCCATCTTGACTTATAATTTATCTCTGTGAACAAAACTTCCTGTGCCAAATTTGATTTCAATTAATTAAAAATATAAAATAGCTTTTCTCAAATGATATCTTTCTCTAGTTGATTGAATAGGAGAAAACATATATTTGGTAAGTTATTATTTTAGTGCAGAGTTAATTGCTATATACTATATAGGTACTGAGGAAGTCCACAACTATATTAGCAGCTATTTTTACATTACTCTTAATGGACAGTGATGGTAAATATTTTCTGTGTTTAACGAGCCTTAGACACTATAAAATAAATTTATACAAATAAAATGCTTCCCATATTATTTCAACTATTTTTCTGTTTACAGAAAATATTAACTAAATGTTTCTGCTTCTGTGAAAAATTTGTAAAATAGGAAATTCCACATGAATAATCATGGTGAAGTCTTGAACTGTTCTTCCAATTGACTTTAATTTTCTTTGCTGAAAGTAAGGAACAATTACTGACAGTCTTCCCAATTTCATTTGTCAAAACTCTGAGAATGAGTCGAGTTGGAGTCAGTGAGTCAAATGTTGGAAAATCCTGAAGGATGCATAAAGTGCTATGGAAAGCCTCATTAACAAATTAAAATATTTTTTGTCTATCAAAAATTATCCTACATTTGTGAATGTACACACTTGAGTTATGGTTTCCCTGGTGGCTCAGATGTTAAAGAATCTGCCTGTAATGTGAGAGACTGAGGTGTGATCCCTGGGTTGGGAAGATCCCAATCCAGTATACTTGCCTGAAAAATTCCATGAACACTTGAGCCTAGTGAGTTACAGTCCCTGGGTTGCAAAGTGTCAGACATGACTGAGCAACTAATCCTTTCACTTTCACTCTGAGTTATTTTACTCTGATTATGATGTTTTCCCTATGTAATCAAGGTGAATGCTACCAATGCAATAAAAGTAAAAAAACACATAATAAAGATTTATCTTACAGTAACATTTTATTTTCATGACATGAGGTCATCTCAGATGTTAAAACAGCTTCTAAGAAGTATTGTCTGGTCTTTTAATAATTCAACAATTTAGATGAGACAACTAAACCAAATCCTATATCAAACCCTATAAAAAAGTGTTCTAGTGAGCCTGTCTTCTCTACTGAGGGCCTCAAAGAATTTTTACACAAATGTCAGATGTTTTATTATGAGAACACCTCTTTTTAGTATTCAAGTAGAAAAGATTTCACCATAAAACGTTTGTTTTTTTTTTTTTTGCATTTGTCAATCTATCAGTATATGAAAAGTGTTATAATGCGTTGTGAACGTGAAAGTGTTAGTTGCTTCGTTGTGTCTGACTCTTTGTGACCTCATAGACTGTAGCCCACCAGGCTCCTCTGTCCATGGAATTTTTCAGGCAAGAATACTGTATTGGGTAGCCATTCTCTTCTCCAGAGGATCTTCCCGGCCCTGGTATTGAACCTGGGTCTCTTGCACTGCGGGCAGATTCTTTACCACCAGGGAAGCCCCAATAATGCAGTAATCTACTCTAAATTAATGGATATTTACATTTACATCTATACACATATGTGTGTCACTCGAGTCCTCCAGAGGACAGATGCTCAGATGTAGTTAGGGCTACAGAAATCTGTTTAGGAATAACAAAAATCTTTCAGTGAAGGATAACTAAAGAAAGAAGCAGGACAAAGGGTAGGGGCCTCTAGCCACAATACAGAACTGATTCTCAGCCAACTCAGTGGAGTGCTGAGAAGCAAAGATGTCTTGGTAGAGGAGTTCCTAGGTGGATAGATGGCCAGGCCCCTTCCCTGAAAATGCTTAATCATTGGCTGGGGGCTATCCAGGAGAGCATAACATCAGTAGCTCCTGAAAGTGCAAATTGTTGATGGTTATCAGCCTACTGTCATGTATGGATGTGAGAGTTGGACTATAATGAAAGCTGAGCACCCAAGAAATGATGCTTTTGAACTGTGGTGTTAGAGAAGACTCTTGAGAATCCCTTGGGCTGCAAGGAGATCCAACCAGTCCATCCTAAAGGAAATCAGTCCTGGGTGTTCATTGGAAGGACTGGTGTCGAAGCTGAAACTCCAATACTTTGGCCACCTGATGCAAAGAACTGACTCATTTGAAAAGACCCTGATGCTGGGAAAGATTTAGGACAGGAGGAGAAGGGGACAACAGAGGATGAGATGGTTGGATGGCATCACTGACTCAATGGACATGGGTTTGGGTGGACTCCTGGAGTTGGTGATGGACAGGGCGGCCTGGCGTGCTGTGGTTCATGGGGTCACAAAGAGTTGGACACGACTGAGTGACTGAACTGAACTGAACTGATCGGCCTACTGTACTTCTCACAGCTCAATAGTATGCTCTAGAAGGGGACACTAGCATATGGCAATAGGCACACCTTCATAGCTGTTCTAACTGGAGCATAGCTGTTCCAATAAGTTTGCATGCATATGTTTATGAGTAAATTTATCTAGGTATGGTGGTTCAAATGGTAAAGAATGCCTGCAATGCAGGAGACTGGGATTTTATCCCTGGGTCTCTCAGGAAGATCCCACAGAGGAGGAAATGGCAATCCTCTCCAGTATTCCTGCTTGGGAAATCCCATGGAATGAGGAACCTGGTGGGCTGCAGTCCATGAGGTTGCAAAGAATTGGATATGACTGTGTGACTAACACACACATATCTATGTATATAATGTGTTATATATGTTTAAATACAGAATGTTCATCTAATTTGCAGTGGTATCTTCCACTCCATAAATCTGTCAAATTCATAGATTTTTCTCAGTATTTTAAGAATGATATTTTAAGATAATTTTGAAATATCAAAAAATAGCCACCATCTAGTGAAGGCTGTATAATGGGAAGTTCAGGCTGATTAGGTGGATCTTTCTCTGGTTGACCATAAACATTATTGCATTTGTTAGGTCACCAAATAAATTCTACATAAACATATATTATTTCTGATAGGTGAAAAAACTCCTTAGTTTAGAGGGATTAATGAATGGGGATACTTAATGCAAAGAACTTGATATTATCCAATCTTAGGAGAAGGAAATGTCAACCCACTCCAGTATTCTTGCCTAGAGAATCCCGTGGACAGAGGAGCCTGGTGGGCTGCTGTCCATAGGGTCGCACAGAGTTGGACACGACTGAAGTGACTTAGCATGCATGCATGCATTGGAGAAGGAAATGGCAACCCACTCCAGGATTCTTGCCTGGAGAATCCCAGGGGCAGAGGAGCCTGGTGGGCTGCTGTCTGTGGGGTCGCACAGAGTTGGACACGACTGAAACGACTTAGCAGCAACAGCAGCAAGAAATAGTGATCTCCCAGTTCCCAGTATTTGAGTAAAGACAGATCGCTATAAGAAACGGTAACTTCTATCAATAGTTATTCCTGATATTGCATTTGCATTTTTAAGATTCCTTCTTCCAGTGAAGTAATCATTGCCATCTTCTATATCAGGGCCTTTTCACCTGTTGATCTTTCTGCATGTACTGCTCTCAGATATTGATGATACAAATGTCCAGGCTTCATTGTAATCTTTATTTAAATGTCATCTCTCTCCATCTAATCTAAAACAACAGTCCTTATTCCCATCTTCTTCTCTGCTTTAAAATAATATAGTTATCCCTATGTGGCATTATTTTTAAAAGTTATTTATTTGCTTATCTGTTTATTCCAATAAAATTGCATTTTCTTTAAAGGCAGAGACTTTTGTCAGTGTTGTATGCTCTTGTATCCCCAAGCTCTAAAATCTTTAGTGTAAGGTGTGTATAGTAGGCAGTTAAAATTTATCTATTGAGTGAATGAATGGAATGATGATGAATGAATGAGAAAACAAATGAATAATTTTGAGGGTACTCTCTACCCACCTTCCCCTCTCTAAATTGTGCTTGTTTAAAAGCAAGTTGTTTATATAGATCTGGGTTTATGGTATATTACAAGTTCAGGTGAAACTTTGCCATCATGTGGGAAAATGAAATTTTTTATATACTCACTTTAGCAAGATTTGTTAGAGAGAAAGGATGTTTCTCTAGCCTTGGCATGTAATTTTATGAAAGCAGCAGTCTGCTTTAACCAGCCCATCACTTCAAATAATGACTAGTTAATTTTTCTAGAATTTTTCCTTCTTGTAAGTATTTGAGAGTTTTTAAAACAGTGTAATTCTCAGCAAGATCAAGAGTCTTGCAATCTTCTGTCAACTTGCAAAGTCAGATTTTTTTGTGTGTATATTTAGAAATAAACATAGTTACATTCATATCCGCTAATAAGTGAAGAAAAGACAGACAGATGTGGCCTTTGCAACCGACCTGCTGTCCTGTGCTTTTTGGTCAGTCTGGTGATCATGATGTCTCCTATCAATAAGGCTAAAATTAGTATTGATTTCAACTTGCCACTTTTCTATTTTTTTTTCTGTCTCTGCAGCAGCAATATAGGAGATACTCTTTTTCTCCATGTCATCATTTTGGACTACTTTTTACTTTACAATTTAAAGATAAACATATAGATTTTTTTAAAAATCGCTAGTATTTTCCCTAAATAGTCAATAGTTGCTGACAAACTGTTGCCCTGGCTGAAAATTTTGACCTCAAGGAAACCATAGAATATCCTTTATCCAGAATGAGATATCTAAGCCACCAAGGAGTAAAATATTGACCATGTATAAATATGTCATGTGTGTTTTTGCTAAACTGTGAACTAGAATAGGTAAATTTTGCAGTGTTTTGTTAGAACTTTAAAGACAAACTTTCTTATTATATTCCTTATGTTGAAATAAAATTTAGGAACAATAATCACAATGAAATCTAATTATTAGCAGTTTGTGTTTTGTGCATAATGCAATTAAATATAAATCAAATACCATTCTATCTCACTAAAACCATGGTATTTAGACATTTCATTTCAGAACGGAGCCATTATGAACTCATAGTTCAGTTCAATTCAGTCGCTCAGTCATGTCCAACTCTTTGTGACCCCCTGGCAGCATGCCAGGCTTCCCTCTCCATCACCAACTCCCAGAGTTTACTCAAACTCATGTCCATCGAGTCAGTGATGCCATCCAAACATCTCATCCTCTGTCAGCCCCTTCTCCTCCTGCCTTCAATCTTTCCTAGCATCAGGGTCTTTTCTAGTGAGTCAGGTCTTCGCATCAGGTGACCTAAGTATTGGAGTTTCAGCTTCAACATCAGTCCTTCCAATGAACACCCAGGACTGATTTCCTTTAGGATGGACTGGTTGGATCTCCTTGCAGTCCAATGGACTCTCAAGAGTATTCTCCAAAACCACAGTTTAAAAGCATCAATTCTTCAGTGCTCAATTTTCTTTATAGTCCAACTCTCACATCCATACATGACTACTGGAAAAACCATAGCTTTGACTAGATGGACATTTGTTGGCAAAATAATGTCTCTGCTTTTTAATATGCTGTCTAGGTATATCATAGCTTTTCTTCCAAGGAGCAAGTGTCTTTTAATTTCATAGCTGCATTCACCATCTGCAGTGATTTTAGAGCCTCTCAAAAATAAAGTCTGTCACTGTTTCCCCCTCTGTTTGCCATGAAGTAATGGGACCAGATGCCATCATCTTAGTTTTCTGAATGTTGAGTTTTAAGCCAACTTTTTCATTCCCCCCTTTCACTTTCATCAAGAGGCTCTTTAGTTCTTCTTTGCTTTCTGCCATAAGGGTGGTGTCTGAAATTATTAATATTAATATCTGAGATTATTAATATTTTCCCTAGCAATCTTGATTCCAGCTTGTGCTTCATCCAGCCCAGCATTTCTCATGATGTACTCTGCATATAAGTTAAATAAGCAGGGTGACAGTATATAGCCTTGCATTACTCCTTTCCTGATTTGGAACCAGTCTGTTGTTCCATGTCCAGTTCTAACTGTTGCTTCTTGACCCACATAAAGGTTTCTCAGGAGGCAGGTCAGGTGGTCTGATATTCCCATCACTTAAAGAATTTTCCACAGTTTGTTGTGATCCACACAGTCAAAGGCTTTGTTGTAGTCAATAAAGCAGAATTGTCGTAGTCAATAAAAGAGATGTTTTTCTGGAACTCTCTTGCTTTTTCGATGATCCAACAGATGTTGACAATTTGATCTCTGGCTGGGATTCCCTGGTGGCCCAGCTGGTAAAGAGTCTGCCTGCAATGCGGGAGACCCTAGTTCAATCCCTGGGTCAGGAGGATCCCCTGGAGAAGAAAATGGCAATCAACTCCAGTATTCTTGCCTGGAAAACTCCACTTCATGGATGGATAAGCCTGGTGGGCTACCATCCATGGGGTCGGAAAGAGCTGGACACGACTTCACCTCCTCTGCCTTTTCTATATCCACCTTGAACATCTGAAAGTTCATGGTTCACGTACTGTTGAAGCCTGGCTTGGAGAATTTTGAGCATTTTTTGCTAGCGTGTGAGTACAATTGTGTAGTAGTTTGAACATTTTTTGGCATTACCTTTCTTTGGGATTGGAATGAAAACTGACTTTTTCCAGTCCTGTGGCCGCTGCTGAGTTTTCCAAATTTGCTGGCATGTTGAGCACTTTAGCAGCAGCATCTTTTAGGATTTG
Organism: Odocoileus virginianus; assembly: GCF_023699985.2. NCBI lineage: Eukaryota > Metazoa > Chordata > Mammalia > Artiodactyla > Cervidae > Odocoileus > Odocoileus virginianus. The sequence continues at coordinate 31,805,907 of NC_069675.1, read as the reverse complement.
AAATAGCTCAATTGGAATTCCATCACCTCCACTAGCTTTTTTGTAGCGATGTTTCCTAAGGTCCACTTGACTTCATAAGATTATAATTAACTTTTCTGGTGCAAGATTCTGTTCATATTTTTCTTTTAGTTTTTCAATATAAATGGGAAAAAAAGATTTCCCTGAAGACTCTGCTTTAGGAAGAACCAGAAGTTCTGATTATAGTAATCACAGTCATACCCATATAGACTAACCAAATATTGAATGTATTTGATCTCAACTTTGAAATATGGGTGTGTTAAATACCATTAAATCATAGCAAAAGACAAGTATGGTCTGATGAATATACTAAAAATTCACTTTTTTTCATACTTTAAGTTAAACTTTGAAATAAATAATAGTTTCCTCAGATAAACTGAATTGAAATAAATTCAGTTTCAGTTCTCTTATTTTTTCATGCTTTTTTCAATATATGGCATGAATAATAGTCTTATATTCTACATTGTATTTAATGTTTGGTTCCTAGGTCGTAAAAGTATTGTCTTTTCCAACTTCTGTTAACTACAGTAGTACAAAATTTTTCTTTCAAGTTTAGGGATTCACTCATCTCTCCACTTTTGCAGTGGATTCAGTTAGTGATATTATGATATTGCTAGCCTGTACATTTCTCTAAATAATCAAAACAGAGGGCAAAAAATCATTTTAAAATTAGATAACACATAAGTAAGCATAATACTTACAAGTTCAGCACTCTGTCCAGTGCAAACATTTGGTTTTGAATTAAAAGTAAACAATCTCTTTTTCTTGCAATAACAGCTTACTATTTAACTTTATTTTTATTTAAAAATTTTAATTGCCATTTTATGTTGGAGTACAGTAGATTAACAGTCTTAGTTTCAGGTATGCAGCAACGTGGTTCAGTTATACATGTATCTATTTTTTCAAATTATTTTCTCATTTCAGTTGTTAGATAATATTGAGAAGAGTTCCTTATATTATACAGTAGGTCCTTGTTGATTGCTCATTTTAAATATAGGAAGGTGTACATGTCAATCCCAACTTCCAGTTTATTCCTCCTTCCTACTCTTATGCCCTGGTAACAGTAAGTTCATTCTCTGTAAGTCTATTCCTATTTTGTAAATAAGTTCATTTGTATCATTCTTTTTATTTTCTGCAGATAAGTGATATCATGTGATGTCTTTCTTACTTCTGACTTACTTCACTTAGGATGATAATCTCCAAGTCTCTCCATGTTGTTGTAAATAGCATTAGTTCATTCTTTTAATGGCTGAGTAATATTCCATTGTATATGTGTACCCCTTCTTATTTATCCATTCATCTGTCAGTGGACATTTAGGTTGCTTCCATATCTTGGCTATTGTAAATAGTGTTGCAATGAACATCTGATTGCATGTATCCTTTTGAATCTTGTTTTCCTCCAGTTATATGTCCAGGAGTGGGATTGCTGGATCATATTGTAGCTCTATTTTAAGTTTTTTAAAACTAAAAATTCTACTAACAGTTGAGACATGTTCCCTTTTCTCAGTACCCTCTCCAGCATTTATTGTTTCTAGACTTGTTGATGATGGCCATTCTGACTGGTGTAGGTAATACCTCATTGCAGTTTTGATTTGCATATCTCTAATAATGAGCAATGTTGATCATCTTTTCATATATTTTTTAGACATCTGTATGTCTTCTTTGGATAAATATCTGTTTAGTTCTTCTGCCCAGTTTTTGATTGAGTTTGTTTTTTTCATACCAAGCTGCATGAGACATTTGTAAATCTTGGAGATTAATCACTTGTCAGTCTGATCGTTTGCAAATATTTTAAACAGCCTCTTATATTAATGTGAAATCTTAAGGTGATCACATAAAAACATAAATACTAAGAAGTTTTGAATATGCAATATTATAAAAATATTTTAAATAATTTTAATTGGATTTATTCAAAAAATATTATGTTTATAAGAAGTGGCTTTTTATTGGTTAACAAGCAGCTGATAGAAAAGACTTAAGAAGCACTAACTCAATATGATATATACTAAAATATATTTTATTTTATATATTATATATATTGTATATTATACAATGTATAATTATATATTATACAATGTATATTATATATTATATCCAATTATGTTAATGAACATTTTATAAAATGTATAAATACAAAGTTTTTCACAGTATATTTTATTTTATTTTATAAATCAGTAATGTAGCCAGTTTTGTTCTATATTTAAGTGAAAAGTTGTTACCTATAAGAAGGTTTTTAGCCCTATCATATAAATTATATTGTACTTAAATCAAGTACATACAGCATCTACATAGATATATTTCACTGTTATAATTGCATTTCTTCAGTTCTGAAAAGAATTCACAAGTTACATCACAGTGTTTTCTTATTTTGAATCTGAGGTTAAAAAAATAAAATTGGAAAGAAGCTACTACCAGAAATTGTTTTTAATTTGCTTTGATGAAAGGCATTTGCTTTTAATTTGCTTCAAGTTAAGAAACCTTTATTGAGCATTTGTAAGTTCAGAGAAGTCAGTGACAGGTGGAGTGGGAATTGCTGATGAAAAGAAAACATAGTTACTGTCTTTAAGTAACTGAAGATATTAATATAAAAGTGTGCATTAAAAAACACAGGAACACAGTACTTTGGATGTTCGGAAGAGCTCAGAGAACACTTCCAGTCTGAGGGGTGGTTCAAAAGACTTCTGAAAGGGCATATTGGTTTTAGCCCATTTGAAATCTTGGTGTGATTTAAAATACAGAATAGTTAAGGAGAATTTTATTTACAACGCTAAAATTCTGAATCAGCCTCCACATTTGCAGATTGATCCTTTTTACTAAAAGGGTGAAAAATGATTAAAGTGTAACTAAATGTTATGAAAATCTTAGCTGCTGTGCTGAGATAAAACTTTGGTTTTTAGGCTATAGTGCTTGCTTGTTAGTCGCTCAGCTGTGCTGGACTTTGTGACCCCATGGACTGTAGCCCACGAGGCTACTCTGTCCATGGAATTTCCCAGGCAAGAACACTGGAGTGGGTTGCCATTTCCTTCACCAAGAGATCATCCTGATCCAGGGATGGAGCCTGGCTCTCCTGCATTGGAAGCAGATTCTTTACCTTCTGAGCCATCAGGGAAGTTTTTTCTTTTTTTTTTTAAGGCTATAGTAGTCTGATTTGTCAAGTAGAATGGCAGTTTAGATATATTATAATCGGATATTTTCAAACAACAAGAATTTGTTTCAGTGTTGTGACTATCCTAAAAAGATAATGAAACAGGAACGCAAGCTCTCACAACAGGTAGTTATCAGATCCATCAGGTCAAGGAGAAGCCATTTCTTAATCAGAGATTGTCTGTAAGTAGTTATTTGTGCTAATTATCATGTGAAAATTAAGTAAGAGTTAAACCACAGAATTAAAATTGAGTGTGTCATTGTTCTAATTTTGTGTCGTTATTGAGAATGCATTGTTAGGGTAATTAGGAATTGGCTGTTATCAAAACAAAATGTGACATTAAATGCAAGAAACATTATACTTTTTTTTTTCTTCTAAAGCTGATAATAATTACCACTTCTTGTGCTTTAAGATTTCTGAAGAGAGAAAGAGGAGGAGGGGGGAGAGAGGAGAGAAAAGGAGAGAAGGAGGAACTTGTGTCCAGTGTGTTAGCCCTGCCAGTGACTTGGCTGATTCGTAGTCCTCCCTCCACTCTGCATTTCTTTCTGTTCCCGTCCCTCCCACATCCGCCACTTTCTCTACTGTTCTCAGCGCCGTCAGAGCCCTGGGCTGGGCCCTTCTTTATTCTCAGTACTGACTGACGTGAGACTCTACCAAAGGAGAATCAGAAAATGTCCTGAATTCCATCGTCCTCTAATCAAATCTCCTGGACTTCATTCTCTTCCTATCTGGATTTGTACTCTGGGTCTCAACCTTCTCCTTTCTTTCTTTTTTTTCACTTTTCAAAAGTATGTTTTATTTTTAATGCATGGGAGTAATGGTCATACCATTTTTCTGGAAGTGGTATAATTCAAGAAATGTTTAGGCAATTTTGACTTTTGTGAGGAGTAAAGTAATAGAGAAGAGTATAAGGCAGTGTTTTGAGTGCTTTTCTGAGTTCATTCTGACAGTTTATCTAAAGAGTGCTGTCTTGCTCCTTCCAGCCACCTCTGCCATTTTTCTTGTGTTGAAGGGTTGGGGAGAACGGATATTATTTCTCAGTGTAGGGATGGTTACTGATAGAAAACTTAGTGGACAAATAAAAATTTGAAATATATTGGTGTTATATATTACTGGGCCTTTTCTATTTTCCCTCCCCTTAAGAAGGATGATCTTGTTTTGTTTTCCCTATAGGAAAAATAAACAAAAATTAACTTTTTAAAAAATATGGTATGAATTTTGGCAACAACTCAACTCCAAGTAAACGTATTGAAGTTAAAGTAAAAACTGTACTTTCTGACAGAGCCCTTTGAGTCTATTCCTGAAACATGGAAACACCTTCATAGCAGTGACTAAGTCTCATCTTCCCCTCACCTACAGGCACCGTGCATGAATATGGATGAAACACAATGGCAAAATTAAATGTATGACATCTGTTGACATTTATGAAGAAATATATGTCAGATTGCAAGCTCAATATATCAAAAGTCATATGTCTATACAAAATTCTGATATTTCAACTCATAGATGTTAAAAGGCTAAATAAATTCAGGCTGTCAAAATGATTTGAGACATTTTCCCAAAACTTCTTGTGTTTAAGACACCTACCACATTCAGAGAATTGTACCAGCATTTATTCATTTTGGAGGGGGCACGAGAATGTTTCTGAAGCTTTTAACTATTCTGAGTATTTATAAATACTGTTAGCTTTCTCAATAAGATAGTATTCAGTAGCCTATTATATATCTGAAACTGACATTCCTGTAAAAAAATTTTAAGTGCATAGTGTTCATATAAAGCTTGGAAATCCAAGAAAATAAAAGTAGATCATAGTATGCCGCTGAATCAACTAGAGGGGAGATGCAAGAATTTTCTTTTCTGACTCCAGAACTCTAGTTAAATTGGAGTTGATAGAGTCTCTTATGAATTTGAAAACTTGGTGGCATTTATTTTGATATAATTTTATTAATTTTGCAAGAAAAATACATTATGACATGTATTACTGTCACTAACTCTTATAAGCACACATTAAAACATCTGTTTGCTATAGTGTATAGTCCTATACATAGTCCTCCTCCCAGTTTTAGCATATACTGAAAATTCTTTTAACTGGACTATTTTTTTTTTCTTTGAAGAAAGACACATAAAGATAAATATTGTCCATACTGGAAGAGCCACATGCTTGTGAATCGATGACTGAAATAATAATGCTAATGTAATTTTTTGGCTATTTTAGAACCTACATTCTCCAGAGGACAATGTACTTATTCATAGAGACAAAGCAAACAAACAAACAAAATCTGTGTCCTTAAAGAATGTTTAAAACTTGCCAGGTAAATATGAGCACACATCTCATGACTGTTCAGTAGGCTTACTGTTTCTTAGATGTCATATTGTCTGTTTCACACAAACACTCCCACCCAACCACCCAAGTGACTATTGATAGAACATGGACTTAATAATGTAATTTCTTCCCAACCAGAAATAACTTCCCTTGAGCCTTCGAAGTCCAATTCATAATTTTTATTTTGTTTATAACATTCTACATTTCCAGCCTTATGATATTTTTGCCTGATTTTTCCCTGTATAATAATGGTATGCAAAGTAATTTTTCTTTTCTTAAAATTAGAAACATATATTTAATTAAACACTAGGGTATTACAGACAAATAAACCACTTGGATCTCAGAATTTTCCAGAGCTTTTTTAAAACCACCATTACCTTCCAAAAGAATCCATTAGATGAAAATTTGACAATATATATTCAAGAATATTAAATAAATGTCTACCTTTATTTCCCCACTAACTCTCTCCCCTTATTCTCTCATTTATGCATGTTTTCCCCTTTATTTTGAGTATAAAATATCTAGCCATTTATAAAAGTGTTTAGGTAAACACCTGTGTATGTGATTTTATATTAATTAAGTCAGCAGTATATATTTGTTATACTCTGCAGTAGACTAGTTAAAACGAAGCACAAAAATGGTTTAGTAGTCTATAAAATGATCATATAAAAATCTCTGTATTAGTTAAAATCAAACCAGACCTTATTCCAAAAGAAATTACAGAATTCTTTATACTTAGTCTGTGGGTTGAATTTCTTTATACATTTTATTTTATATTTTATTTCCCCCCTCAAATATATATTATTCCCCCCTCAAAGAGTTATTTGAGGATAGGAAATTATCTAAAATGTGCTTATAATCCCAGTCTGTTAGTTCTAAACTAAATGATGTAGACAAAGGACACACATACACACACACACACACACACACACGATAGCTTATGGTGAACGATGTTGGATTTGTGATCTTCGAAGAAGAAGATTTAACATCAGGACCAGGGACCAGGCTTGATCACTTAGGAGATTTTATGTAGCAGAGTTTTATTAAAGTGAAAGAGGACAGAGAAAGCTTCTGACAAAGACATCAGAAAGGGGACATGAATGCCCACCTCGCTCATCTTAGCAAGGCCTTATATACTTCTTACCAGACCCACTCCCACAACACACACCCTAAATTAACAAAATTAGAACCAACAATAGAAAGGTCTTACCAGACCCACTCTCACAGCATACACTGTAAGATGACAGGATTCAGAAGGTTCCTGAAGACTCTCAAGAAATAGAAACATGTCCTCAAGCAGGATACATTGTTATATTGACTAAGACAAAGCAATATAGAAAAAAAAGGTTTGTCCTTTTCTCCTCTTTCAGAATCCCAGGCCCCTTTCTCCTCCTCAGGGACCCCAGACTTCTTATAAACCTACCAAAGAATTGACTGTCTTTCACACACACACACACACACACACACACACACACACACACACACACTCAGGCCTCTCTATGCACAAGTTCTTCACCCCCATGGATTCAATCAATTGAGGATCAAAAATATTTGAAAAAAGTAAAATTCCAGAGTCAAAAAGCAGAACTTGAATTTGTCTAACACCAGCTGTTTACATAGCATTTACATTAGTAATCAAGATAATTTAAAATATATGGGATGATGCACGTATATACTATATGCAAATACCATGCCATTTTATATAAAGAACTCAAACATTCATAGATTTTGATATCTGTGGGAGGGTTCCTGTAACCAATTCTTAGCAAATACTGAGGGACAACTGTATATGTGTGAATGTGTGTGTATGTAAACAATACAGGTTTTTTTTTTTATAATTTACAGTTTATGGGCAAAAAGATATCCATAAACTATTCCAAAAGTTCTTAATGTAGATTTTTGGTACAGTCTCATCATCAAAAATATTTAAATGGAATAAAATCTATTGCTTTCACATTGAGTCCATTGTGGGAACTTTTAATGATACTGCTGGTTTCTGCAGATATGTTCTTCAAGTCTTCTGGGACAAATTCATTTTCATATTTTCACTCAGTTATGTCAGAATTTCACTCAGCTATGTCAGTTATGCTTTAAGACCAAGGAGACATTTTTTTGGGAAGGTTTTACTATGGGTTCCTCATAACACTTTGATTAGTTTTCCTTTGTCATAAAATTAATTGTTGAAAATAAAACAAAAGAACTGTTGATATTTTTAATTATGTTTAAGAATATCAACAAGTGTTGGCATCACTTGTATTTTCATTTCGGTAATTTATGGCTAATAAGCTTAACTGCTTAAATACCTCATTTTAATTTTAAACATGTGTTTAAGAAATAACTTCCTTGACCAGTAATAAGTGAGCCATTGGTTATAGTTAATAATGTCTATGTATTAGGATGTCATAGCAAAACACAAAAGATAGTACATACCGTCACATCCAGGATGATAGATTTAATAAAACTATGTTGCATAAAGATGAGCCCTATTGTTTTACCTTACAAGGTTGTTATAGTTACAGTGTTTCTGTATGGGAATTTAACTTTTCTTAGTAATATTAGTTACTGAACTCAATCTTTTCTTAAATCTCCTCTTTGAAAGTAACCTCCATTGTAAAAGATTCTGAATTATTTTTCTCTTTCTTCTTTAAATAAATTTTTTGAATAAAGCAGAGAACAAAAACATTAGCATATGTTTTCCTTCCAGACACTGAATATTAGACAGAATTTTTGCTCCCCAAACCAATTGCTATTTTTCACTTAACAGAAAAAAATTTAGCATTATATATATTTTTAAAGCAATCTGTTCTCAGCTGGTAAACTCCGTTTAGTTGATACTATTAAAACCCATAAGTTTCTGTTATTCAATATAGTTTAAGTCAGAATATCAAGTATCTGTGAACAATGGGTTTCAGACTATCATCATGTTTCAGGTTTCCAAGAGCTATATGAACCATGTTCATTGAACAATAAGGTGACCTTGAAAAACATATTTAAGATTTACCTCCTACAAGGCTACAGCACCGACTTTTGGAACTCTGAGGAATGAATAGGTGTAAAAGGAAATAGGATAGGTACTGTCCACACTCAAGGAATTTATAGTTCTTTTGGGAGAGAAGAAGAAACGCCTGTCTTTTCTGAATAACTAACTGAACAGTGCTACTAATCATATCAGAATATTCATATATTTTACATAATATTAAAACTCCATGGTGTTATCTACAGCACAGAAAATTCCTCATTGGTAGGATTATGTTTTCCTCATATCCATATCTTTGCCTTTTGTCTGGTCAAATCTCTTATATTTGGAAATGTTCAAAAGAACTTCAACTAATAATGCAAAAACCAGTGAACCTTTTAAGAGATTAAGTGTCTGCACACAACAAAATGCTATTGTTATGATTAATAATACCTAACATATTTTGAGGGAAATACTCTCTGTATACTTTTAATAATTATGATATCAAATGTGATAAAAAAGTAAAATAGTAACATCAGCAAAAAGGAATAGGCAGATTCAAGCTTTCATCATTCCACAGTAGCATCAAAGTGAGAATAAATTGTCAGAACTAAATTTTTCAGAGCTCTGGTAAGTCAGAAGTTTACCACAAACCAAGTGAATGCTGAATTACAACATACAGGATGGGGAATACATGTATATCCATGGCTGATTCATGTCAATGTATGACAAAAACCACTACAATATTGTAAAGTAATTAGCCTCCAACTAATAAAAAATTTAAAAAAAATCAATCAGTGTAATACACCATGTTCATAGGGATAAATTTAATACAAATAACAAAACAAACCATTGTCATCTTGATGCAAAAAAAGGCTTTTGACAAAATTCAGCATCTTTTCATGCCAAAAGCATACACACACAATGAAAAGAAGGAAACTTCAACATTATAAGAGGCATTTATTCAAACAAACAAAAAAGCACCTCACGCTACATTATACTCAGTGGTAGAAACCTAAAATCTTTACACCTAATATCGGGAAAAGACAGAATCCCACTTTCACTACTGCTATTCATCACTGCACCAGACAAATCAGACAGGAAAAAGAAAAGAAATACAAATTGGAAAGAGAAAGTAAAATGATCCCTCTGTATATATGAGACGTATATGCGTATGTGTGTGTGTGTGTGTGTGTGTATAATCCTGAAGAATCCACAAGAAAGCAGCTAAAGCTAATAAATGAATTCACCAAAGTTGCAGGAGACAAGATCAATACACAAAAATCAATTTTGTTTCTATGAAGTTTCAATGAACGATCCAAAAGTGAAATTAAGAAAGCTGTTCTACTTATAATATCATCTAAAAGATTAAAATGCCTAGAAATAAATTTAATCAGGGAGGTGAAAGACTTGTACACAGAAAACAACAGAACATTGCTGAAAGAAATTAAGACCTAGATATTTGGAAGTATGGTTTGAATTCTTGGATAGAAATACTTAATCTCACAGGTTCAATGGAATCTTTATCAAAATTCCAGTAGCTTTTTTTTTTTGCAAAGATGAAAAAGCCTATCCTCCAGTTCCTGTGGAATTGCATAGGACCCTGAATGGCCAAAATAATCTTGAAAGAGGACAACAAAATCATGAAAACTCATGCTTTATTTTTTTTCCGTATCAAGGCTTATTACAAATCTACAATAAGTAAAGCAATGTGGTAATGGCATAAGTGTATACACATATGTAATACTAGCATAAGGATTGCATATAAAGTGATGAAACAGAATTGAAAATCTAGAAATAAACATATACGTTTTTGGTTAATTGATGTTTAATAAGGATGCCAAAATCATTTGATAAGGAAAGAATAATTTCCTGATGAATGATACTAAAACAATTGAATTTCCAGAATTGTAAAAGAATGAAGTTAAAACCCTTTTCTCATACTATATGCAAAAATTGATTCAAAATAAATGCATGGCCTAAATATAAGAGCTAAAACTATAAAATTTCAAAAGAAGTATACAGGGGAATTTTTATGGCCTTGACTTTGGTGATTAATTATTAGTTATGACACCAAAAGCACAAGCAACAGAAGAACAAAAATAAGTAAATTGGACTTTATCAATATTGAAACTTTTGTGCATCAAGAAATTGACAGTCATGATTGTCAGAGTCTGGAGTATGGGGATAAGTAAAATGGGTGAAGATGGTCAAAAGATACAAAACTTCCAGTTACAAAGTTTGGGGGATGTAGGTACAGCATGAGGGCTATCTGAGCTACCAGGGAAGTAAAGAAATGGAATAGATTTCCATACATTAATTTTGTATTCTGCTACCTTGCTGGATTCATTTATCACTTCTAATAGTTTTTGGGTGTAGTCTTTAGGATTTTCTATGTAGAGTATCATATAATGACAGTTTTACCTCTTAACCTCCAATTTGTATAGCTTTTATTTCTTTTTCTTGTTTTATTGATTTGGCTAAGACTTATAATACTATGTTGAATACAGGTGATGAGAGTGGGCATTCTTGTCTCAAAATTTAGAGGGAAGGCTTTCAGCTTTTAATTATTTAGTGTTATATTGACTGTGAGTTTGTCATAAATGACTTTCATTGTGTTGAGATATGTCTTCTCTACACCCACTTTGGCAAGAGTTTCCTCCCCCTGCCATGAGTGGATGTTGAATTTAATCAAACGCTTTTTCTAAATCTATTGAGAAGATCATGTTGTGTCCTCCCTCCCCGTTTTCTTTTGTTGAAGTGATGTATCACATTGATTTGTGTAGGTAGAACCTTCCTTGTGAACTTGGGATGATTTCTTTTTGGCCATTGTGCACAATTTTTTATATGTGTTGTTGGATTTGGTTTGCTAAGTATTTTGTTGAGAATTTTTGTATGTATATTCATCAAGGATATTGGCCTCTAATTTTCTTTTTGGTGGTATCTTTATCTAGTCTCAGTAGCAGGGTAATGATCAGAGTGATGGTGCTTCATAGAATGTCTTTGGGAGTGTTTTCTCATCTTCAGTCTTTTGAAAGAGTTTGAGAAGGATCAGTAAAAGTTCCTCTTGGTATGCTTGGAAGAATTTGCCTGTGAAGCCACCTGGTCCTGGACTTTTGTTTGTAGGGATTTTGTTGTTGTTGTTGTTTACAGATTCTATTTCACTTCCAGTGATTGGTCTGTTCAAATTATCTGTTTCTTCTTAATTCAGTTTTGGTGGGCTGTATGTTTCTAGGAAATTGTCCATTTCTTCTAGGTTGTGAATGTTTCACATATGTTTATCTGAGACTTCATAATCACAGTTGTAAAATGTTCAGATTTGATGTTAAAAATCTAGAATGCCTCTAGCTCTCAACTCACCCAAATGAGAACTTCTTTGTCATCACTTTCTGTGTATACCTGAAATTCAAAGTCATATGATATGCAGAGGTTCAGCTTTAATATACACTGCCCATTTTCCATGTGGTTGTACTGGTTTATACGACCATTTCTACCAACAGAGAAGCGTGAAGGTTTTGATTGTTCTACATCCTGGCCAGTGCTTCATAATTAAAAGTTCTTTTTGTTTTAGCCATTAAGGTGAATGTGTAGTCACATTAAATGTTGCTTTTACTTTGCATTTCCCTAATGGTTAATGCAGTTGAGTATTGAACACTTCTGATTTATTCATTGTCCATTTAAGTATCCACTTCAGCAAATTCACCTTTTTTCTTTATTGGCTACATTTTTAAATTGCTTTGTAGGAGTGCTTTAGATTTTTTTGGTCAGTCACAATGTTTCATAAAAGCTTTCACTCACTGTGTTTATTTTTTCCACTTTCCTAAGATTATCTTTTCATGATCATAAATTCTTACTATTTAGGAAACTTAATACATTTTTCCAAATATATTGTGTCCTGTTTATGAACTGTTTGCCTACTCTATGACCAAAAAGATGTTCTCTCCCCTATATTTCCTTTTTAAAAGATACAAATGTGTGTATCTATGTGAGTTCTTATATATTTAAGGATATATATGTATATGGAACCTTTCACATACAAATACTTCCATATGGATATTCAGCTGACCTGACACATTTGTTGACAAAACACTGAGACAGACATTCCCTTTGGTACTACTATATTTACTTTATCATTAATCAGAAAGAAAAAAAATGTGTATATGTGATTCTGCTTCTGGACTCTCTGTTGTTATTTTGGTCAGTTGACTTAACTCCGTATCAACATTACAGTTCTTATTATAGCTTTATAATAGGTATCAATATATGGTGGTGGAAGTAAATCCTCTAGCATTATTTTTCACAATTTTGTTAGCTCTTTTAGGCCCTTTGCATTTCCATTTGAGATTGAGTTTACCAATATCCACAAAATGTTTTTCTGGGATTTTGATTGGGATTACACTGAACCTGTAGATAAATCTGAGGAGAATTTACAGGTTTATACTACTGAGTTTTCCAGTACATGTATATGGTATATCATATGGAACTTTAAATTTTCTGTCAGGGATTATTTTAGATATTTGTGTAACTGTCCTGCGTATCTTTTGGAGATTTAATCATAAGTACTTGATGTTTTTGATACTGCTGTAAATGGCATTTTTAAACTCTGTTTTTTATTTCTTTCTAGTCTATAGTGTGAATTCAGACTTGCATCTGACAAAATTAAACAGGCAAGGAAGCCTATTCCAAGCTATTGCAGTAAGTGAGAGAGGCCACTACTGAATCCAGGTTCTACTCTACTGAATACTTTTATGGAAGACTTTTTAAGAGCTAGGGTGGGGGATCATAGATCACTTGTTCTGCTCATTAACCTTATCCAAAGAAAAAGTTAACTTTCTCATGTCATCTTGATGGGAGGCAGCTTTACAAATTTGGGTCAAAGTGTCCACCAAAACTAGACGGCTGCCCTCACACAGAGATTGGGAGGTCGAGGTGATGTCTTCCTCGATGCTGACACTTCAGAGTTGGCTCCCAGATCCTTGAGAGAGAGGCCCTGAATTATAAATCCGGCAAGAGTCTTTTAAGAAGATTTACATCTCAAAGGGGCAAAGAAGTGATTTATAAGTTTTCTAAAGCTAATACTCAAAGGAAAGGAAATGTAAAGACTTCAGCAGTTAGACCATCTGGATTCTGTAAGGCGAAGTTGAGAGGGACGTCAGGGGCCTTGAGGCAGGAAGAAGTCAAGCTGAGGAAAATGTTGACTGTCTTGGTCAATAAAAATACAATTGATTTTTCTATAGTGACTGTATTGTCAGCAATTTAGTGAATTTCATTATTCATTTTGATAGTTTTAAATTTTTTTCAGGTTGTTAAACACATCATATTATCATGTCTGTGAATAATTGCTGTTATATTATATCCTTTGTACTTGTTATCCCTTTTTATTTTTATTCATTACAGTAGCTGAGACCTTCAATAATATGATGAATTAAAGTAGGGATAGAAATCACCTTATTTTCAATAGTATTTCATCATAGAGTATGATTGTGTAGGTTTAAAAAAAATTGCCACTGTTTTTAATCATGTGAATAAATCTTTCCTGTAAGCAGCATATTTTTAACTTCCTTAAGTTTCTACTATCTCAGACAAAAGGAATATCATTAGATACTTCTCAACCATAAAATAAATATAGTCAAATATATCTTTAAAATTTATAGATATTAATATAAATTATCTCATAGAAAGTTTACTTATCTATCATTTAGGATATACTGGTTGCTATACACCATATACTATAACCATTTACTTAGTGGCTTAACACAAGAAATGTTAATTCTCACTTAGGGGATCATCCAGTGAAGGATGGGAAGGTATATTTATGGTGGGGATAGGCTTTGCCTTGTCCTTGACCCAAGGATGTAGATTCCTTCCACCTAATGGCCTCAGCATTTCCAGGGCTTCAGAATCTCCTGGTGGAACATATCCATCTACTTGGCAAAAAGAAGGTAGGAGGTAGGAGGTGGTGAAGGAGAGAGAGAGAGACAGTAGAGAGTTATCAGTTCAGTTCAGTTGCTCAGTCGTGTCCGACTCTTTGTGACCCCATGAACCGCAGCACGCCAGGCCTCCCTGTCCATCACCAACTCCCTGAGTTTACTCAAACTCATGTGCATTGAGTCGGTGATGCCTCCACCCATCTCATCCTCTGTCACCCCCTTCTCCTCCCATCCTCAATCTTTCCCAGCATCAGGGTCTTCTCAAATGAGTCAGCTCTTCCCATCAGGTGGCCAAAGGATTAGAGCTTCAGCTTCAACTTCAGTCCTTCCAATGAACACCCAGGACTGATCTCCTTTGGGATGGACTGGTTGGATCTCCTTGCAGTCCAAGGGACTCTCAACAGTCTTCTCCAACACCACAGTACAAAAGCATCAGTTCTTCGGTGCTCAGCTTTCTTTATAGTCCAACTCTCACATCCATACTTGACCACTGGAAAAACCATAGCCTTGACTAGACAGACCTTTGTTGACAAAGTAATGTCTTTGCTTTTTAATATGCTCTTTGGGTTGGTCATAACTTTTCTTCCAAGGAGTAAGCATCTTTTAATTTCATGACTGCAATCACTATCTACAGTGATTTTGGAGCCACAAAAAATAAAGCCAGCCACTATTTCCACTGTTTCCCCATCTATTTCCCATGAAGTGATGGGACCAGATGCCATGATATAGTTTTCTGAATGTTGAGCTTTAAGCCAACTTTTTCACTTTCCTCTTTCACTTTCATCAAGAGGCTTTTTCATCTCTCTTCACTTTCTGCCATAAAGGTGGTGTCATCTGCATATCTGAGGTTATTATTATTTCTCCCGGCAATCTTGATTCCAGCTTGTGCTTCTTCCAGCTCAGCGTTTCTCATGATGTACTCTGCATATAAGTTAAATAAACAGGGTGACAATATACAGCCTTGATGTACTTCTTTTCCTATTTGGAACCAGTCTGTTGTTCCATGTCCAGTTCTAACTGTTGCTTCCTGACCTCCATACAGGTTTCTCAAGAGGCAGGTCAGGTGGTCTGGTATTTCCATCTCTTTTAGAATTTTTCACAGTTTATTGTGATTCACACAGTCAAAGGCTTTGGCGTAGTCAATAAAGCAGAAATACATGTTTTTCTGAAACTCTCTTGCTTTTCTGATGATCCAGCACATGTTGGTGATTTGATCTCTGGTTCCTCTGCCTTTTCTAAAACCAGCTTGAACATCTGGAAGTTCACGGTTTACGTATTGCTGAAGCCTGTCTTGGAGAATTTTGAGCATTACTTTACTAACGTGTGAGATGAGTGCAATTGTGCGGTAGTTTGAGCATTCTTTGGCATTGCCTTTCTTTGAATTAGAATGAAAACTGACCTTTTCCAGTCCTGTGGCCACTGCTGAGTTTCCAAATTTGCTAACATATTGAATGCAGCACTTTGACATCATCTTTTAGGATTTGAAATAGCTCATCTGGAATGTTATCACCTCCACTAGCTTTGTTCGTAGTCATGCTTCCTAAGGCCCCATTGCCTTCACATTCCAAGCTGTCTGGCTCTGCGTGAGTGTGATTGATCACACCATTGTGATTATCTGGGTCGTGAAAATCTTTTTTGTACAGTTTTTCTGTGTATTCTTGCCACCTCTTCTTAATACCTTCTGCTTCTTTTAGGTCCATACCATTTCTGTCTTTTATTGAGCCCATCTTTGCATGAAATTTTCTCTTGTTATCTCTAATTTTCTTGAAGAGATCTCTAGTCTTTCTCATTCTATTGTTTTCCTCTATTTCTTTGCACTGATCACTGAGGAAGGCTTTCTTATCTCTCCTTGCTATTCTTTGTATAAGAGCATAATTGCTCTTGATTGTATCATCCCAGGAAAGGCATACTTTCTGACATATTCCACAGACAAGAGCTAGCTACATGGCACCCTGATTTAAGGTCAGAAAAATGTAATCCAAGTGAGTGCTAGGAAGATGAAAGGTAAATATTGAGGAGCATCAGGTTTTAAGTTCTGAATGCTTATATCTTAATCCAACCCTACAACAAACATATAGGCATCCAGAACCTAGAATAAATAACCCTTTAATCTGTTTAGTCTCAATTTCATCTCTGTGCTCTCTGTGAGTTTACATCACAACTCATTTTTATCCTAAAGAAAAACAAGCATTGAAATTATTATCTTTGTTAGAGAAGACAGTACCAACGTAAACCCATCCAGTTTTAATGTTTCAAAAAATACTTTTTTCTTTGTTATAACAAAACCTTGTTATTTTATATAATACTAATGAAAACTTTTGTAACTTTCCCTTGAATCAGTCCTCCTTTTGGTGGTGTTATGATTTGATTTTTAACTCTTGGCTTATTTTCTCTCAATAAATTAGATTAATAGATAGATATGGACTTCCTTTAAAAATTTATGTAAGGAACAGTCTTCCTATTTTCCTTAAGTCACGGAGTAGAATGTAGTATACCTAAGGTCCATATTTTCATAAGGGTATTTTTTCTGAATTTCCCAGAGATTATATAATTTCCCCCAATCCTACATTGCACACACACACAGACACACACACACACACACACACACACACCCACACACATCACTTAAGGAATTAGCACAACCAGAAGAAACAGTATCATTCTCCTTTGAGAATTAGAGATTAGCAGTCAACATATAGATGTTACTGGCATGAAGGAATTCGCTGATAACAAGTTGAGAGCAAGATCAGGGTTTGCTGGTACATGGGATAGAAGGTTAAAGTTGACTTATGGAGAACTGGACAAAAATGCATGGAGATGTGGCCAATCCATAATTAAGCCATCTTACTTATAAATATTCACGTGGTATGAATGTATATCCATGGCTGTGTCTCCTGCTGGCAGTGAGTCATGCTTACATGTAAAATAAATATTAACAAGTTTCTACACATAGCATACTCTATGCAAAACTTATGAATGATGGTTTAAGAAAGAGCAAGTTTTAGAAGTAAAGTGTGTCCTTAAATTGACAGTTTTTATACTTGAATCTCTGCAGTGTGTGTTAACATTCCTGGGAGTTAGCTAAATTTTATGTAATTTGACTACTACTCAATAATGTTCACCAGTGTTTTCCACTGTTTGAATGTTTGCTACAGTTGTTTGTAAATATTTTAACAAACAAAATGTGAAGTCGAAGACATGAATGTCATTGAGGACTACTTGAATATAAAATCTGAAAAATAATTTAAAACCTGAATTAGCAAAAGTAGTATGAATTTTAATGGCAAAACAAAACACAAGGCAAGCCTATAAAATACCGTATTCTAAGAGGAAATTAATTTATATGAAGTAGTATATAATCTCATGTCTAACTTCAAGGTTATTTTGGACTACCTCTAATAATTAGATTAACATCAGTGTAAGATGAATAAATTCTTTGTGTGATGTATTTGTCACAAAACAAAGATTGGTCCTGTAAGATAGGGCAATTAATTTGTGTCTTTAAATTTTCTTTGAAAGAATGATGACTTAAAATATTAAATAGCTGTGGTATTAAATTATAATTGAAAAACATTTACAGACATTTATTTTGTGTTTATGTCCCTTTTAAAGTTTTATGTTATCATATATCTATATCAGGTAACTATATTTTTATATTATTGAAGTATATAAACTCTTCACAGTATATGTGTTAATGATAATTAAAGAACCTGTACATTTACTTATATAGATTTTTATAGAAAATCTCTGAAAATATTATATAATCCAATCATCAGAATATGATTAACTGGTTATAATTATGGTCACATTATTATTTAAAAATAAAATGTTATGAAAATACAGAAAAACCTATGATTACAGGAATTCTCAAAAGTCCTGTGAATTCCAATCTTTTGCTCCAAAATCCTAGAGACTATTTGTTGTTGTTATTGTTGTTTTGTTTAGTCACTAAGTTGTGTCAGACTCTTTTGGAACCCCATGGACTGTGTCATGGGATTTACCAGGCAAGAATACTGGAGTTGGCCATTTCCTTCTCCAGGGGATCTATTATTCCTCAAGAATTTAGAACACAACTCAAGGTGACAGTAAAAATGCTCTGATGTATATGAGTTCTTCTTTAACTCCGTGATAAGTGACTTTGGGCTTAATATCCATGTGCAAAACCCAGTATCTGTGAAGTAGTCTTATGGTTTGCTTTTTCTCTCTGAGTACCAAAGGGAAAAAACTGCACTGGAATCTGATAAACATAATTTAAACATTAGCTTTGTCATTTACCATCTGTGTCACCTTGACTGTTACTTAAATTCCTGAAATTTATTTTCTTCTACTGAAATACTGAAAGCAGTGTTTTTAAGCAAGGAATAATACATGCAAAGTGCCTGACAAATGGTAGGAACATCATAAATGAAGTTATTGTATACTTTTTAAATTTTATCAGAGCAACAGGAGTAAAAACAAATATAATAATGATGCTTTTAAATTTGATATAACTACGTCTGATTTAGTGAGAAAATACCACCAGATGTCTTATCTAAGGAAAGGAAATGCATTGATATAAGTGAATATCTACATAAATGTTTGGAAATTGAATTTTGATATGCTAGACAGTATAACTAATTCAGAGTCTTGAAATTTATAAATTCCACTTTAAGTTTTCAAGTAATTTTTCATGGAAATAGTGTTTTGTTTTGAATGACATATGCTTTGGATGGGTTTTTTAAGGGGGTATAGTATTTAAATATTTGCTACAATGTTTGTATCATAATTTCTGTTGAAAATCATTTTATTGTTAATTTCATGTATTGTTAATTACATAAATGTTAAGAATCATTATTTGGCTTTTTAGTAGATAGAGTTAAACTATTCGTAATTCAAACCAGAGTCCAACACGCTCCCAGTCCTGTTTAATCTTCTCCATACCTCATTTTACATCATTTAGACGTCTTTTAGGTGGGAAAGACAACCCTATATATCCATTCCTATAGAATTAGTGGCATTTCACTAACTTTTTCAGTCCTGTTTTTGTCAGCTTCATGAGAACAAGGACATCTTAATGTTCAATTACTTATATTCCAAAGGAAAAGTATAAATGGCCAACCAAAATAAATAAAAATGCTGTATTTCTTAAAATTTCTAGGTGAATAGTATTTAGTTTACTAGAAACATTCAATACTCTTTTCTATTTCTTTAGGAAACCTGGGACAAGGGACAGATGTGCATATTTTGCAGTAGAATGTATTAGAGGTCACTATGTTTTGTTTTTATGGGTAAAAGGGGAAGAGATTGCTAAAGAAAAAATAAAGCTTTCAAAAATACTTAATATTAGACTATGCATTTTATCAGGAAATATTTTAATGGAATTATGCTTTTAAGCAGAGAGGACCCTCGCATTACAAATATTTAATTTAGATAATCATCTTTTGTTTTCAGAGAACTTTAGAGAACTTCATAAGAATCACATTTTGACTTGACTTAATTAATGCATTTATTCGGTTGGTAGCCGGCTATTACTTAACAATCCATAGTTAGCCCTCACATCTGGGCCACACCTCTTACTTACCTGATTCCTGGCACAATTAGGCCATGCCTCAACTTGTGTTGTCTTGTCTTCTCCAGTCATAATTGCTCCCCAAGGCTTAGTACAGGCATTGTTTAAAGCTTGTTATCTCTGGAAGTTAGCTTTTGGTTGGTTCAAGTTATTACTGTCCCATATTGATATTTCTTGTGATTTTTTTCCTCTCCCTTTAATGATCTGCAGCATTATTTTCAGTATATTTCTATATGCCTCAGTTCCATAATTGGTGCTCACTGTCAAATTCCATTTCTTTGTGTCTGAGAAGGAAAGCCTGTTATTCTGAAGACAAAAAATTTCTGATTCTGCAATCTCTGTCACCTAAAGCAAATTACTGACCATTCAGAGCCAAAGTTTCTTATTTGAAATTTGACAAGCCTGAGAAACAATAAGGGCAAGTAAATGAGAGCATGCTTTTAAAAAGCATTCACTTGTTCAAGCAACAAATATTAGTGAACACATTCCATGTCCTAGGGCTTCCCCTGTGGCTCAGCTGGTAAAGAATCTGCCTGCAGTGCAGGAGACCTGGCTTCAATCCCTGGGTTGGGAAGATCCCCTGGAGAAGGGAAATATCACCCACTCCAGTATTCTGGCCTGGAGAATTCCATGGACGGTATAGGCCATGGAATCACAGAGTCCTACGCGCCTGAGTGGCTTTCACTTCCATGTCCTATGCGCTGTTCTATCTGTGGGAGTTACAATGGTTAGTGGAGCTTATATTTTAATGCTTTTGAGTTGAGAAGGTTTACATGTAATATCATCACTACTATAGCCATTCTAAAAACAGATATCTTTATTTTTCTTGAGTAAACTCAAGAAATTTACTCAGTTAATTTCACTCAGTCAACAAAAATTGTAATGTCGTTTTGGCCTTTTAGAATACATACTCCTGATTTCAGGTTGGTCATAGGAAAAAATAAAGGGAGATAGCCTGATATTAGGTGATTGGAATTAAATCTCTCACGAACCTACAGAGAAAGTTTCAAATGCTCATAAAGCATTCTATCTCTGATCTTGTATCACTTGTTGATAACTTTTAAAAAAGGCAGCTCCTTAAAAAAAAAAAGGCAGCTCCTGTGTTTTGTGGATGTGTTGTGACTCCAGAGCAAATGTTTCCACTCTTCCCATATCTGGCACAGAACTTCAGCAGAGAGAGCCATTTGTCTGTGTCATTGTTCTCCATGTCCCTGGAATTCATCTCTGTTGCTATTACAGCATATTGGTCCAGGAGGCATCTTTAAAACAGTGTTGAAAGTGAATTCCTATTTCCCCCATAGCCCAGTTTGCATGCATTGCTGCATGGCAGAACTTCGAACAGACCAGAGATCAGTCCCAAATAAGAGAATGCCTCAGTACATCTTTGTCATGCTATTCTCTGTACCATTAGGACCATAACGATTTGACATGATTCTTTTCCTATAGCAGATACTTGGATCCACAGATGCCTATAGGCACATCCAGGAACTTTAGAATAGCATGAAAAGCAAAGGTGTTAAGAGAGAATTTTAATTATAGATCTACCCCTTCACAGGGTAGACCAGGTAGACAGGATATCCCTTCACAGAATAAACCACAGGCAAAACTAGGAAAGAGTGTCTTGGCAAATAAGTCCCACCTGCCCTCCTGGAGGGCTTCCCTGATAGGTCATTTGGTAAAGATTCTGCCTGCAATGCAGGAGACCCCGGTTCGATTCCTAGGCCAGGAAGATCCACTGGATGATGGGATAGGCTACACACTCTAACATTCTTGGAATTCCCTTTTGTGACTCAGCTGGAAAAGAATGCCTGCAGTACGGGAGGCCTGGGTTTGATTCCTGGATTGGGAAGATCCCCTGGAGAAGGGAAAGGCTACCCACTCCAGTATTCTGATCTGAAAAATTCCATGGACTATATCTTCTATCCTATCTTAGTCTGTTCATTTGTACTTAATATGCTGCATGTAACATCACAGGCTGACCTCAGGCTATTAAAAAAGACATTTGCTTTTTTCAGAAAGCACTTTCAAAATTATGGGGAGGGGGATAAAATCTTATTGTAAAGAGAGGGTTGTTGAGAACTACTGAAGTTATATTGTAGAGACTCATTCCCGCATTATGAACTGATGTAGAGAATACAATCATTAGTAATAACTACAAATGAACTAGTAAATTGCCGTAACTTGCTTATAAGCAGAATTTTCGGGGCATTGGGTTCTGTGCTTATCCAGAAAAACAGAACAAATGTGATAGACATAAGAAGAGAAAGAGAGCATTTAAGGAATTGGCTTACACACACGTGGAGGCTGTCAAGCCCAAAATCCAGCGGACTAGGAATTTATTTAAGAATTGATGTGATCTTCAGTCTGAAGGCTGGAAACTCAGACAAAATTTCTGTGTTTCAGTTAGGAGGCAGAAGTCCTTCTTTGGGAAACCTGTCTTTGCTTTTAAGGTCTTTGATTGAATGAAGTCCACTCACATTATGGAGGGTGACCCACTTAAAGTGGAGTGATTATAAATGTTAATCACATCTATAGATTCCTTAATAGTGATATTTAGACCAAATAACTGGTCACTTATAGTCTAGTCAAGTTATATATTAAAAACAGACAAGCAACACTCATCTGTTTTGTAAAAACAAATTCATATCACTTTTAAGATGTTTCTTTGCACATTAAAATTTAGAGTGAAAGTAAAAACCTACCTGGTGATTTTTCGCATTAGGCAAGGTGATAACGTCAGAGAGCTTTTCCCCCAGGTATATCGATAAAAGATTCTCAGAGACAGTCTAGCAAGCCATACTATTTATTAGATTCTATTATTGGCATAAAGGGAAGCATCTGCAAATGAATACATAATTTCTTCTTCATCTTTAATTAGATCCTTATAGCTTCATCACTTTGAAAAACTGCTAGTTTCTCTGATCCCTGCGGTATTTATAAAAAGCCAGTATATCAAGCCCATGTATATTTCTTTTAAGGAAAGACAAAGAAACAAAAATCAAAACCGGAACTAGTGGTTATTTCAGATGTCTGGAGCTATATGGCAAGGGAAGGAGGAGTAGGTCTATGTGCCTAGCTCAGCTATTGATCAAAGAAACTGCCTTACAAAAAAAAAAAAAATCAAATATACTAAGATTTCCAAAACTTCCAAAGTTCTTCACAGAATCCTCTACTTATAGGAGAAATTCAGAATGGCACTCTGCTCCTGGTGGGCCCCAGGGCAGGGCCTGGTACTAGTGGAAACTTTAATCCCACTCTGCAAGTGGGCTCTGGTGAGATAGAACTTAACAATGCCAGCGTTAGTTTTTCCCGTTTTAAATTCTTCTTTGCAGTAACTTTCTAGTTCTCCTTGCTTTCAAGCACTTTTTGAATTGCCTAACTCAGAAATATTTAAAACACAGTGGGCTTCCCTTGTGGCTCAGCTGGCAAAAAATCTGCCTGCAATGTGGGAGACCTGGGATCGATCCCTGGGAAGATCCCCTGAAGAAGGGAAATGTTATCCACTCCAGTATTCTGGCCTAGAGAATTCCATGGACAGCATAGTCCTTGAGGTCGCAAAGAGTTGGACACGACTGAGCAACTTTCACTATCACAAGCACAGTATCTCATTCTTTGAGAAACAGAATCCAGAGAAGCAGGGAAGACAAACCTTGAAAACAGATTTACAGTCCTTTCGGAGTCTTAACATTGGAGTGGCAGCTGGTTGAATGTGAATCACAATCAATTGACATTTATAGAATGCCTATATGGCTCCATCTCAGTGGGGTTGTTGCCAAGAAAGATCATTCTCCAATGTTGTTTGCATTCTTCACACAGAGCATGGCTTTGCTAAGCTCCTCTGGCTTGTCACTAACTTGGCAACAAGTTTCAATCATGGCTTTATGAGTTTGACATTATAGTGAAATAGTCATCAATGTGTATTTACTAAAACTTACATGCTTGTTTTTGCTCATATGCTGTAAATATAATCATTGCCTTGTTTTCAGAAAAGTTAAGAGACTAACCAGGAAAGCAAAATAAAATAAAAATAAAATAAAAACAATGAAAGATCAATAAATAAATAGTATTTATATAATGTGTGTATATATATATGTATATATTACATATAGTATATGTATTCCTCTGTTAAAATATCAAAGACTGAAAGCATACAGAGTTCCAACAAAGGAGGAATCATTGGAATGCAGTGGTCCAGGGAAGGTGTGTGGGAATGGCGGAACTTGATCCAAGTGTGGAAGAAGTTAAATATTTGAACAGGCAGAGGAAAAAGTTCAGCTACTGTTGTATAATTTTCTGCTCTCCCTACCACCCTTTAACTGGCCTGCTGAGCACTGAGTCGGAATGGAATAGTGTCTTGAGATAATCAAAGTCTAGCTTTGGTCTAACTTGTTTAGAGGGCTTCCTTGGTGGCTCAAATGGTAAAGAATCTGCCTACAATGTGGGAGACCCAGGTTGGGAAGATCTCTTGGAGAAGGGAATGGCAACCCGTTCCAGTATTCCTGCCTGGAGAATTCCATGGGCAGAGGAGCCTGGTGAACTGCAGTCCATGGACTCCCTAAAGGTTAGAACTACTCAGTGAATGAACACACACACAGCTTGTTTAGAAGAATCTGTAGAGAAGAATCACTGCAGCATGCTTGTGTGTGTTTGGAGGTGGGTTACACCCAGTAAGTCATCTTTCAGCAAGGACACTGTCCTGAGGATGAGTTCCTTAAGTTCTAATGGGAAAAAAGACAGAAATGAATTAAAGTGAAATCTGAATACGTCAACAAAAATGAAATATAAAAATTGCTACTGTGGATATGTGGAGGGAGAAGAGGGAAAATAACTCACTGTATTGAGAACATTTAAAAATTTTAACCAGGAACAACCACACTTTCTTTGACCAGTGAAAGAATCACAATTTTTTTAACTCACTCTCAGATATATTCCTCTGGACGCATGCACCACACTAATATCTTGGGATAACTGGGAATCAGCTTAATTCTCACCTAAGAAAATAAAAATCAGTGTCTTTCTCTTTTACCGTATTACTGCTTGAACATATGAAAGCTAAACAGTAGACAAATGTTGAGATAGTTGACAACTTTTGAATATGTATCAATTGCTGTTATAAGCTTATATTCGATATCATTATAATTGTAGATGCTTATCATAATAAGTTGAGAAGATTTTGAAAGAAACGGAGAACTCATGAGCAGTATGTATCATTTTATATATATATATAATATATGCATCGTTATATATATATATGTATGTGTGTATGTATATATATATATATATCTTCAAAGAGAATAAAAATGTGGAGCTCCCTATTTTTGCGTTAGACATTGAGATTTACCCACTTTTATTCTCCTCATACCAACCATATGTTTGGTACCATACTTGATATATAATAGATATCCAAAAAAGCATTTATTGCGTTTAGTTTCATTTTAGTTGGAAAACAGGTATAAATCGTATATTAAATATTTGATATAGTCTCTATCACTGGACCACAGTATTTTTTGTACTTCTTGAGTGGAATTTTTTTATGATGATAATTGTGTCACAGACTTTTGGAAATGCTTTAAAATGTTAAAAATGATAAAATGATAGGTAGGTTGATAGATGGATAAAAACCTTTGCCAAATTTTCATTAGGTAGACAAATTTTGTTTGCAGTTTCTGTCTTGTTCTCTGTAAGTCTAGGCAAGGTTTCACATTATCTAAGAGGAAGATGTACCATGTCCCTCTACATTTCATCAATTTTAATTCTAGCTATGGGAACTTTGTTTGGGATCGTGCCTTCCCATCACAATCCAGTAGGGGCAGGAAGAAGATAGTCTGAGGAGTTCTGTTCTGCTCCTGCAAACACACACCACAGGACAGACTAGCTCTTCGGAGTTAGGCTATATCAGACAGTCTAATAAAGGACTAAAGGTCTTCAGCTTAGAACTTGAATCCTTTGGGATACTTGGTTGGGTTGAGTCTAGTTGCATTATCTGTTGCTAGATTCTGGAAGGGAAGGGTCCATCACCTTTTAAACTTTGAACTGTTAGTGAAAACAACCAAGATGTAATAAGAATCTAAGATGAGATCAGATTTGATTGAGGCAGAAGAACTGATTGGGGTGCTATTTGCTTCTGCCACCCATTAGCTTGGTTTGACCACCTCCTAATTCAGGATCATCATTCTTGGAACTTTCTCCTAGCTCTTAAAATGTTGGTTCTATTGATTCCTTTCTTACCTCTACCAATATCACACAGAGAGAATGTTACTGGGAAAAAAATAAAATATTATCACAATTCAGCAATGTAGTGTTAAAGAGTTAACATAATTGAGTGGAATGAGGTGGAAATCTTCTTTCCCAAGAGCAAACTTGCAAGCCATAAAGAGGACAACTTTGGAAGAAAGATACACTGGGTTTTAGCAGAGGGATTTGATTATGTGGTAATTATAACAGTAAAACAACAGTACTTGCTAAAGTTTGTTAGGGATCTAACATATGTCAGTTTTTCACAGGAATTGTCTCATTATTAGAAAGATCATATTAACAAAAATCTTAGTATCTCCATATTTGGTATACTATTAAGATTTGGGGACAATTTAGTTTTATTTAATTCAAATTTGAGTATAATCATGCCAAGATAACCTACCACACTTAAGAAATTGAGTACTTAAAACAAGATAGGATATTCTGAAAGTTTGTTTCAGGGAAGAACAGATGTAATGTTACTAGAAGATTTTCTAGTGTAAACACAACTGCTATGTATAGAATGCTGTGCTATACTTAGTTGCTCAGTCATGTCTGACTCTTTGCGACCCCATGGACTGCAACCAATCAAGCTCCTCTGCCCATGGGGATTCACCAGACAAGAATACTGGAGGGCGTTGCCATACCCTCCTCCAGGGGATCTTCCCAACCCAGGGATGGAACCCAGGTTCCCCTCATTGCACACAGATTCTTTACCATCTGAGACAGCAATCAGGGAAGAACGGATGCAATGTTACTAGATTTTCTAGTTTAAACAAAACCGCTATGTGTAGAATGTTCTAGTATAAATAATTTATATTTTAACCACATTTTGGGGTTATGGACAGCTGGAATGGCTTTTTAACATAGTACTTATTTGTGCCAGTTTCAATCTCTAAATCCATCCATTTGACAATTTTCGATAGATATATATATATATATGCATTTGCATTTCTAAGATGCTTTTGACAAGAAATATTCTCTTTATTGTACATAAATTATTACTTCTCAACATAGTATTTGAAATGTAAAAGATATTAAGGTTGCTTAGTGAACTGAAGAAAATCAAATGTAGCAATGTGTTGATGGTAGGTCTGGTCATTTCGCTTGGGAAGAAAGGTCCACAGGCAACTGAGTGACATTCAGCTTCTTCCTATTTGTTGGTACTCAGGGTTTGTTTGCTTGTTTGTTTGTTTTTGGTTAAATATCATTCTGTAGAAGTAAGATAAAGACTATCTCTTGCTTTAAAAAAAAAAGGAAATAAAATTTATTGTTACTTTTATTACTACCACTTCCTTTAGAGGCAGGGGATGTAACTTTTCATTTAAAATTTGATTATACCACATTCATCAAAAGTCATTCTCAAAGCAAAATCCTAAACCAGAAGATGATTTCATTCTAATGTAGAACAGAATCCTAAAGATCCTCCATTCTATCTGTGTGACCTGTGGCCACTTGGTACCTCAGTGGAAGGTATGGAGAACACATCTATGGGAAACACTCATTTTGGAGAGTGGTTGTGAGAATTAAATCTAATGTGCTCAGTGCACCTGACACAAAATTGATATTATGATTTGCATGTCTTTTGATAGTCAATTTAAATCACCTAAGGTTCTGTCCTAGGGAAAAAAAAGATAGCTAGAATTAATTATTTCTTAGAGATTAATTAGAAATGTTGGATATATTAAAGTCAAAAATAAGGATGGCATCTGAGCTAAAAGAGGAGTATTCTTTTGCAGAACACTTGATGCCACAATAAAACAGATTTTGTTGATGCTGTTGTTTGCATTTATTTTAATTAACTTAACAAATACTTAAGTATATAATGTGTCAAAATACTATGTTAGGCTCTAGAAAATCATATAAGAGGCAGATTGTCTACCCTCAGGGAGCTGCTTCGTTATCAATTGAATTAAGGAATTTGAAAAAAAATTAGGTCACAAACCAATAGGGTGGGTTGGAGTCAAGATTGGGCGCTCCACTTGTTAAGAATTTATTTCATTTGGTGAGATCTGAAGCCACTCACTCCCTGGAGGCATGAACCAGGCCAGCATTGTTTTGCCCAGTCTTTGGATATAAATACAGAACAACACGTGGAGTTTTTCTTCCATATAAAATACAGAATTTCTGAAATGAATATAACTCAATAGCTGCAATCTTGATGTTTTGAAAACTTACTCAATCTTTTGTAGTTATTAAGCAACTTGTATGTAATGCCAAAAAATGTTCTAGAATGCAGCTGTTACTGAGCATTTCTGCAAGTTCTCTAAGGTGAGGTTTATAGCATTGGTCCCCCCATTTCAAAAATAACTCAGAGCCTATATATTCTGCTGCTCCCAAGCTGCCAGAATTATCAAACCTGAAAGGAGTTCAATTATAATCATCTTGGATGCTTTACTTTTTTTTTCCAATTATTTTTATTAGTTGGAGGCTAATTACTTTACAATATTGTAGTGGTTTTGCCATACATTGACATGAATCATCCATGGGTTTACATGTGTTCCCCATCCTGATCCCCCCTCCCACCTCCCTCTCCACCCGATCCCTCTAGGTCTTCCCAGTGCACCAGCCCCGAGCACTCGTCTCATGCATCCAACCTGGCGATCTGTTTCACACTTGATAATATACATGTTTCGATGCTGTTCTCTCAGATCATCCCACCCTCGCCTTCTCCCATAGAGATGCTTTACTTTTTATTTAAATCCATCCATAAAAATAGTATTATTAGAATGACCCAACTTATAATTATGAAGTTATTTAGAAATAACTGTGTGAACCAGCAATTACCTCAAAGCACAAGGATTCTAATTTATAGCAGGGATTTTGGATACAGGTTGTTTTTCTGTTTGTTTTGTTTTCTGATCCTAACTACATTTGATCCCTATGACAACTTTAAGCATTAGATATTATTATCTTCGTTCTACAGATAAGGAAACTGAGGCACAGATAGGACCATTTCCTCAAAGCCACATGACTGGTGGAACTAGAATTCTAAGCCAATTAATCTAGCTCCAGAGTCTTTGACTGTAACTACATTGAGCATCTCCTTAGATACTAACACTCTTAGTTATACTAGAGATAAAACATTGGTCACCTTCCAAGTCTTTAATGCTTCTAGTGGTATGTTCTCTAGCCCTACAGTGACAGGGGTTTAGGGTAGAGGTTGGCAGAGACTCATTTAAACATCAGAGTGGGAAGCATGGGAGTCTTGCAAAGGTATCAACAATGAGACTGTAGTATTTCTTTTCTTTTTTGTTCACTTTATAATTTTTTTGTCCTTGAGCACTGGCCTAGAGAAAAGATCCAGTGCTGCTTAGCATGATGTAACCCCAGCATCCTCTGCTTGGTCCCCGGTGCTCCAGTGGGCTAGTTGACAGCCCTTCAAAGGTATTGCTTAGACCCAGAATGCCCAGTCCCACTAATGCCTTTCTGACCCTACAACCCCCATCAGAAGTCTTTTAGAAACTCCTGCATAGTGTTCAACCCTCAGCTCAAGCATTTAGCTTCACGTCACCAGACCAGATGGATGAACGTTTCTGTACTTGTGCATTGTACTGTTTACAGTCTTTATTACTACCCATTACATTTTAGCAAATCTTCTGGTCTTGTGCCTGTCTCTCAATAAATAGTCCCTTGATGATATTGACTGTTCTGTGAGGAGAAGTCTCACACTGTAAAGAAAAAAATTTTAAAATGTCATGTAGAATAATAACTTATTTATGCCACACACACATGTACAGGGGAAATAAAATGTAGGGAAGTACATGAAAGAGTAAAGATTAGGTGTCTCTGAGTAGTGGTTATGAGAAATAATTTTCTTATGCTTTTTTCTAAATTTTCCAAATTCTCTACAATGAAAATGAGTTGCTATCTTAAAAAAGAAAAAAAAAAAAGCATGTCAGAAATGTATTAGAAATAACAATGGAGTTCTTTACTGAATAAGAACACTATATACAATGTCTTTTAAAAATAGTCCAATTCTTAATGTATGGAATGTGGGCTTCCTGGGTGGCTCAACCAGTAAAGTATCTACCTGCAATTCAGGAGACCTGGGTTTGATCCCTGGATCAGGAAGATCCCCTGGAGAAGGGCATGGCAACCCACCATGGAATGTAGTGAGTGTTTAATATATTTGGATCAGTAGATGAGCAAAGGAATTGAATGTGATATCTGCTTAAACTGAGGAAATCCTTCTACTTAGAAATCCTTCTATACTGTACATCTTGAGAATTTTGATGTTGCCAAATGTGTTTTAGAGACTCTGTACATATTGAGCATTTTTCTTTTCTCACAGTCCTCCACAGCAAAAATAAAAAGTCAGTTTAAAGAAATGTGACATTAGAAATAGTACTGCATCCGAGATGTCCTTAAACATATAGATCTAACAACATGACATATGCCTACATATCCCTCTTAAACTAAACTAACATTTATTTTATTTACTCAGGATTATTTATTATTTATATTGTAAAGTCTTGCTTGAAGAGTTACTACACTGTTTTAGAACTGTATATAATTCTGAGCTTGTTTCAGAACCTGCTCATCTGAATAACTGAAAAATTGTAAATCATGTATCATAAATTTTTTAGAGAATATGGGAATTTTTTGAACTTTTTTATTTATAAAATTTCAAATATATGAGATTAAAACATTTTAAATTGGAAATTTGATAAATATGTAAAAATAAAGTCAAACAAATAGGAGAGCATTCCTGTTTAGAATTGAAGTACCTGAGATAGTTTTGGTTGATTTCTATTTTGCATTGTTTGTGAATAAGAATTTAGTATATGTTAGTGAGAATAAAATTTAAATGATTATAATATTTCAATAAAATATATGATTAACATTATATTTACAATGCACATATATTCAGAGTGCCCTTTAAAAACTTAGTGTCTCAAAAGATAATCATTTGCATATCATTGAACAAAATAGATTGACTTTATTCACAGCAGTGTACTAACTTCTGGGATGATACACAGAGGTCTGAGACATAGGTCATATCCACAGATAGCTTGCAATATTAGTGAATAAACAAAGTATGCCAAATAAATTGCATATGCCCCTGTGCAAGATATGATGAGTCAAAAAATGAAGCTTCTCCTTGAAAGTGAAAGTGAAGTCGCTCAGTCGTGTCCAACTCTTTGCGACCTCATGAACTGTAGCCCACCAGGCTTCTCCGTCCATGGGATTCTCCGTCCATGGGATTCTCCAGGCAAGAATACTAGAGTGGGTTGCCAGTTCCTTCTCCAGGGGATCTTCCCGACCCAGGGATCGAACCCAGGTCTCCCGCATTGCAGGCAGATGCTTTAACCTCTGAGCCACCAGGGAAGCTCTCTCCTTGAAGGTCAGAGAAAGGAAAAATTATCTTCAAAACCCCATTAAGATTTAAATCATTGGAGGGAAGTGAGAAAGTGACAGGCCAGAAGATGGGTTACATGGCCCAAGTGTGGTGGTAGGGAATTGATTTCTGGAGACTAAGACAAGAAAAGCCTAAACTGGAAGATGTCGACCAAAGAATAGTAGATTAATGTATAGTGGTATAGAGCTGTAATTAGGACTAGGTAAAAACTCAAGGTGATTGTGTGACTACAGAACAAGACTCTGGCTGAAGGAATGCTGTTTAACGTGGAAGCACTGATAGAATGGGAAGTCAAAGCCAACTCTGCAGTTTCAAGCTTGGGTAAGTGAAGTTGAAAAAACGTGTGGTTACTTGAGTTCAGCATAAATAAAATTTTACTAGAAACTTGAGAATTTTAAGAGCAATTTCTTATTTCTATATTATTTTTCCCAAATTTCACTAAGATTTGATGTGCCATAACATATTTCCCTGAGTAGAAAATGTTATTGACTTATTAGTAAATTTTTTTAATATTCAAGATTCAATCATAATGTGATTTATGTACATAGAATTATGTAGCAGTGGCAGCTTAAAAATGGGCTTCCCAGGTGGTGCTGCTGCTGTTGCTAAGTCGCTTCAGTCGTGTCCGACTCTGTGTGACCCTATAGACGACAGCCCACCAGGCTCCCCTGTCCCCGGGAGGCAAGAACACTGGCGTGGGTTGCCATTTCCTTCTCCAATGCATGAAAGTGAAAAGTGAAAGTGAAGCTGCTCAGTCGTGTCCGACTCTTAGCGACCCCATGGACTGCAGCCTACCAGGCTCCTCTGTCCATGGGATTATCCAGGCAAGAGTACTGGAGTGGGGTGCCATTGCCTTCTCTGCAGGTGATGCTAGTGGTAAAGAATCTGCCTGCCAATGCAGGAGACGTAAGAAACGCAGATTTGATCCCTGGGTTGGGAAGATCTCCTGGAAAAGGGTGTCACAACCCACTTCACTGTTCATGCCTGGAGAATCCCATGGACAGAGGAGCCTGGCAGGCTATGGTCCAGAGTCCCAAAGAGTCAGACATGAGTGAAGTGACTTAGCACTGCAGCTTGAAATAACTTCTGCTAGATTGTTTTAAAAGTCAAAGAACTTTAAAAGTCTTATTCACTTTTTCATTTCCAAAACTTATTATGGTACCTAGTTTAGAGCAGGTGCTCACTAATTGTTTATTAAGTTAATGAATAATTATATTTATTAGAGTCCTCCATCTTTAATGCCTTGTCAATTTAATAGAACTTTCAAATCAACTCATGATGAGTTCCTAAAAGGGCTAAAGTCTTGGGTTTTGGTGGATGCAAGGAATATAGTGCATTTCTTCTGACTTTATGGAATTTGAAATCTAGTGACACAACTACCTTTTAATTAGATAAGTAATTAACTACAGTAGGTTTTCATTATGATTCATTAATATGGAACCGCAAGGCTATACGGCATCAGTACCTGGCCATGTAATGATGTCACTGATTAAACCTCTGAAACTGGTCATATCAAGTTCCACATCAGGGGCTTTTAAAATTTAATGTCACTTGTATATTTAACTTTAGAAAGAAACCTTATGTATGGTATTTCCCTTCCTGTCTTCTTAAAGTAATTAAAGCATTAATACCTATCTTATTTTCATTTTCTGGTTTGCCTTTAAATCATTTCTTCTCTGGTTTGCTTAACTAAACAGTTTAAGTATTTCTGTTCAACTGTTTTTAAGAAAGTTTTCTTTTTCTTTAATTATGAGTGGTAAAAGCAGTAGTAATATTATTAATTACAATAGGAGTGATAATAGTAGTATATTATTAATATTATTATATGATTATGAAGATATTGCCTGTTGATTCCTATCCTTTTATTATGTAAATAGTAATTTCAGCCCTTCAGTCTTAAAGAAGATAATTATAATAAGTTAATTTGTGTTTTTCTGAAAGAAAGGATCTAAATTTTGGGGCAGTATTATTAATTGTTCCCACATTGAACTTTCAGATTTTTTTACTTATTAAAAGTTTTACTTGTCAGCAAGAAAAGCTAGTGGATACAAGGAATATAATGCATTGCACCTGACTTTATGTAAATCAAAATCTAATGACACAACTACCCTTTAATTAACTTAATTAATATCAAGTCAATTTTAAAAGGAAAAGCATTATGATGAAATTGTGTTTAGGGGTCAAAAGAAGATTGGATTGTGAAAACAATACATTGTAGAATATTAACCTATTTTATATCTTTGGATTGCATCATATTAGCTTAAAAACTAGTTTAAAATCGCCAAATTAGTATTTAGAATTTTTTTTTCCCCAAGATAATAAATTTTTTGTACTTGTTAGTTAAATGGCCATACATTGAATTTTAAGGCACTCTTTAGGCAAAAGTGTATACAAAATGATGGAGAGAAGATAAACTATTGTTTCCTCAGTTGAGCATCAGGCAAAGAACTTTGTCAAAATGCAAATAAAACATTGTCAATGAGCTTCCCTAATTTTTTATGTGCGCTTTTAATATCAAGTAAGAATAAAGAGCATGGACATTATTATTGGTCTACAACAAGTATAATTCCTCAACAATAAATTCTGATAAAATTCCTATAAATAAACTTTTCAAGACTCTGTTTCTGGAATTATTGTTAAAGCTGAAGAGTAACTGCAAATTATCTTTGGTTTGGGGAAAATACAGTTAAATTACCTTGTTAAAAGAAATTATAAAGAAGCAATTTAATTATTTTCTTCGACAGTTCATATCATTATAAACTGTAGTGGAAGAATTCTTCTTTAAAAAGTGCATTCTGTTATATAGTTAATTTTTTTCTTGGGATATAGAAGTAAGTGTCCCTTGTAAAATTAATTGTTGTCAAAAATCTTTCAGAAAAGTGTTCTTTTTAACTTTATATTCTTATGAATCTTACCCAAGAGAACTAAATTTCATGTCTGTTGGAGTGTTTAGTTAGATTTAAAATCCTCTGGAGACATTTGACTTGTATAATTCACATGCTCTGCCTTACTTATATATTAGCTTTATGTTGCAATTACCAGATAGATAATTCTCATTAAAATAATCATATGAAGGCACATCTCTCCAATGGACCGGGGTGGGGGTGAGGGGGAGTCTTTCTAGTCCATTGAATTTGGGAGCTTGAGAATACTTTTAAGCAATTCTAGCTAAATAAATGTGCACCCTGGAGAGCAGAATGGCTTTTTGTTTTTAATCCATTAAACGTCCTTTAATTTCTTCACAGTTCTTCTGTCCCCTGTCAGCCATTTCCCTTTAGTGAAGGAACATTTGTACAGTGTCAGTGAGAAAGTAAAATCCTCTGTTGATTTCAGTGAGCCTTCTAAGCAGGTGTTGAGTCCCGAGAACTCCAAGTACAGGTCTTAATAAGGGCAGTGAGTATATAGGACTCAGTCCTTTTACCAGTCATTGACCTCGACCTCACCTGGGAGATGGAAAGAGGACTCTTGAACAGACATGTTTAAGTGAGAGCGTATTTTGTCTCTCTTAGGGGAGATATGCCAAGGAGATGCCAAAGTGAAGTTAAATACGCTGGTGGACTAGGCCTGTGAACTCAGTGCTCCGAGTGGCATTCCTAGGAAATTAGGCAAATTTTAGTACTGAAATGAAAAATTTTAAAGATGGTGACTTTCAGTTATCCTTAAAAGATGGAAGCAAACAAACAGCTTGAGAGGGTGTGAGGGATCAGGCCGAGCTCTGCACGACACTCTCGGTTACTGGTGATTGTGCCGAGAGTCCCTCTGTTCCTCCCTTTGGTGTTCAAGAATCTGAAGAATTACAGCCTGGTTTTTCCCTGAATTATTTGTAACTGTTTAGGATTTTCTAGACTAGTGTGAATTGATTTTATTCTCTGAATTCCATAAATTCAAATAGTGACCCAGTTTTGATTTGTTTTAATTGCAGCCATTTCATTGTTAATCAGTATCATCTCTTCCCCAGTGCTGACTAGTCCTGTTATTGAACTTGCCCTTAAGGAAATATGTGAATTGTAAATATAGTACTGCTGTTGTTTAATGAGACTGGGGAAAGTAAAGAGCTTGAAAACTTTAGCATCTGTTGCAGTGATAGCTGTGGACACTGCAAGAAAATGACCTTTAGCTAAAACAAGTCACCTTGTGTCAGAGTGGATTGCTCTTGGTTTTCTTAGGAAATTTTAACTCCATCGCTGGTCAGTTACCTCAAGAAAAGTATTTCTTTGTTGGATAATAACATTTAATTAATAAATTTAAACTACAAAAAAGCTGTCATTAGAGTACACAATTTATAATAATTTATTCGGGTTCATTTTGAGAGTAGAGAACAAAAAAGAACTAAGCATCCATTTTATTTCACATTAACTGAAATTCTAATATAGATATAAATCATACCTAATGCGTCCATTAGCCACAGCTTCCATGTGGTGGAATTCTTGCTACCTTTCTATAATAATTGATATTCTACAGCAGAAATCTTTATGTTCCTGGATATTTAATTTACATATTAAATTTGATTCTGAGGACCTAATTCTGTAAAAACATAATTAGAAATAAGGAGTGAGAGACCATATTGGAGGAATGGTGGGAGAAGACTAGTATTAGGGAAGAAAAAAAAAATCT
Organism: Odocoileus virginianus; assembly: GCF_023699985.2. NCBI lineage: Eukaryota > Metazoa > Chordata > Mammalia > Artiodactyla > Cervidae > Odocoileus > Odocoileus virginianus. The sequence goes on along the minus strand of NC_069675.1, from coordinate 31,769,777 downwards.
AAAGATGCTAGCCCTGAAGTAAAATTGATTTGAGATTAATTTTTTTTCTGTCCTTAGTTCTGCATGATCTGACAAGTTATTTAATCCTTAATTTCCTTATCCATATACTTGGGATTCTAAGACACCCCTTCTCAGGATTGTTTTTAAGATGAAATGAATTAACATAAATATGAGGACTATCTGGTACATAATAAGCACCCATTAAGCACTTCATGGTAATTTTTGAAAACACTTTGAGGCCACACAGAGTGGGCAGGGATAGGATAATATAAACAACTACATACATGGTCTTTGAAGCCAGAGAGACCTGGATCAAATTCAGCTGGGCTCTTTGCTTCCTTGCCTTGTGACCCTGGTTCTGCTGCATAGCCTCTCCAAGCCTTGATTTCCTCATTTATAAAAATGAGGTAATAAAGTAGTCCACAGATTTTAGGAAGTGCCAGAATTTCTGTTAATTTTCTCTCTCTGAATAAGACCATATTTTTATTCTTCAGTAATGAAATAGAAATTGCAGACTGCTAAGAGACTAATACTAGTCAAAGGACTTCCTTTTCCTAATAATCACTCTGACAGATAATGCCTGAATATCCCTTCCTCTGCTTCCTGCTGTCTTTTGTGGTTTCACGTGTCCCCGGACCCTACAGCTGCTGTCACTGACCCTGGAATGGAGGTGAACCACAGAGAGCTTTGCCTGTAGCTTTCCTTTTCAACCAGGCTCGGCAAGTACAAGCAAGGAACAATCATATGGAGGATGATTGTTCCCATTCCTTTATTTTTTCTTCTAGGCATGAATTTATTATCTTTAGTATTTTTTCACCATTTGCTTTTCTTTTTTTGGTCTGGGAGACTGAGGGGCCGATTTTCCCCTAATCATTCATATTTATCCTCCCTGCCCCTTCTCTCTTCTCTCTCCCCATGCCATCTCTTTTACCAAAAGAACAAGCAAGCATACATTCTTAGAGCTTTTCTGCAGTGTCAGTCACTGGACTGCGCAGTAATACCTGTAAATTTGTTAAACATGTGACATTTAATTTATCAATTTAATATCCAGCTTCACCCATGACTTCTCAGAAACTCTGGAGGCATGACCCTGGATATGAACTGTAACATTCCATGCAGGTACTTTAATACTTAAAGTTTAAAATTCACAGCTTTCACTACAGATAATTTTCAGAGGTCCTTCCAGTGAGGACCTTTGACACAGGTAGACATTTGGAAGATGAGCAAAGATCTTGGCATGCTTTCATTAAGATCAATAGCCCCCATCTATTAATCTCATAAATTTGCCATGGGATAGAATATTGTTACATGCAATTATATTGGGGATCCACAGATTCCATGTAGGAGATATTTTTTCAGTGTCTCCTATCATCTTATTTGAAAAGATTGTTTTAAGCAATCAGTATTCAGCACACAGTATAATGGTAATAGCAATTATTGTTATTTTAATCTTACTTAAAAGCTTTTTTTCCCTCTCCATATTAGGTACCTATTATTTATGTTACTCTGCTATCTTACTAGAGAATGAAAAGATAAATGAGACATTCCCCTAATTCGGGGAGCTTAAAATCAGGCTGAGTTCACACTTTTGTTTGACCCACAGGTTTTTAAAAATGTCATAATAGCCATGAATATATCTGATTTTGTTCACCACTGTGTTTTCACCTTAGTGCAGTACCTGATTTTAGCTGATGTTTGATAACTATTTCTTTAGTGAATGAATGAGTGCATAAACCAGATACCTAGTGAAAGACAAAGTACTTTGGCTGTTTCTTTTGTCTATCTCACATTTTTTTCTTAAATCCAAAATAAACCTTTTGTGTTCAAGTTGAGTAAGCCAAATGAACTTCTGTGCAACAGAGACCCAAAGACACAATCCTTGCTGTTTGCCCACTGAGACTTATTTAGATGCCCTGCTTGATCATCTGCACACAACAATCTGAGTTTTGATGTTTCGACGTGAGGTAGAGACATATTTTAAATTCCTGATGTTAATGAGACACAGATCTCAAATCTTACAGGCTCACTTTGTTCTTTTCACATAGACCTGATGCCTCAAAACGACATAATAAATCAGCAGGATTCTACCATTTTTCTAGGTCTGACTAGGCTTTCTGAATAAATTAGGTCATTATCCAGCCTGATAAGTTAATCAACCCAATGCTATTCATTTGGAAATCGCAGTAATAGGGAAGGTAGGGCTGGGGGAGGAAGGAAGCTGTCGCTCTGTGCTTCAGCTTCAGGAAAACATCAAAATTATTTTCAGATATTTTTAGGAAAAACCTTGTGTCAAAATTTTTAATTAAAGCCTCATAAAGCATGACCATTTGGAGGTTAATCTTCAGAGTGGTGTGCTGGTGTACACTGAAGCTGTGGGATGTAAAAGGGTGGTCTGGGCTTGTTCTTCAGGCTTTTAAACTCAGATCAAGCTGTGGTTTTATTCCCCCATATGACTCTGAAGTAGACTGACTCTGAAACTCAACATAGAGTAAAACACAAACAAACCCACTAATCTAATTAGCACATTTGGAAATGGTTTGAAGACCTTTATTTAGGGTTACATTCAGGAAGCAGCCCAGACCTGAAATTGCTATGGTGGGGTAATTATTTATCTTAGACATCTCAAAGACTTGAGGTCTTTTTGATAGCCATTTCCAGTCATCTGAAAAACCAGATGATTCTCCTTAAAGATAGTTCATTGCTCTTCCTTTGAATACTTTGAAAGGAAAAATATGACTGAGAGTCCTGTGTTCTTATTATAATATTATAAGCCCCTTTATAAACTATCTTCCCACATATTATATAATATTGAAGATCAGCTCTGTCACAGAGAAGGAATTCGGAAATGGTTAGTGAAAGTGGAATGAATGAGAGATGAGTCTGTACATCAAAACTAAGCTCCTCTGTCTAGCTTTCTAGGCTTTGTCAACCTGACTCTTCCTTATCTTGTGTCTATCACCTGCCTCCTTTCTACCGGGGCAGGCTAATATTCTGTCTCCCAAGTACCTAAAGTCTAGGCCTGGGCATGTGCTACGTTGCTGGTCATATGTGAGCATTTACTTATTTTTTCACTCAAAACCTCCCACCTTTTAAGGACCTTTTCAGACCCCACCTCAAGACACAAATGGTTTTGGGTGTGTGTGTGTGTGACTTTCCCTTCCCTAAAATCCTACTTAGCCTCTGATTTCCATAAATAGAATAAAAACCTTAGGCTGCAACTGTTAACATAGGTTTCAGAAAAATGAAGCAAATCATAAAAATATAAGTGACTTACTGAGGTAAGTGAGCAGTTATTTTTGTTTTTCCTGATGTTGTAGTCTTGTTTTCAGTGACAGTGGTTTTTGGTTTCTCATCACCAAAATAACTGGCATAATGTTGTTCCTGTTGTGGATGACCACTAAATAACTGTTGACTGATTGAAAATTATAATCATAATTCTTATCTTTTTCACAAAACATCAATAACAATGATACTATGATATAATACAGGAGGACTTTAGAAAGACCAAAACAGGATCATTTCTCATGCTGAACTAGATACCAAGAGGGAACAGTATTCATAGTTTATAAGTGAATATGTCTTTATCTATAAATATTTCTCTCTAAATTATTAATGGATAAGTCTATATAATCAGAAATGATTATATAGATATCAGTTTTCTAGAGAGAAATGACATCAGTTCAGTTTAGTTCAGTTGCTCAGTCTCTCCTACTCTTTGTGACCCCATGAATCACAGCACGCCAGGCTTCCCTATCACCAACTCCCAGACCTTACTCAAACTCATGTTGATTGAGTCAGTGATACCATCCAGCCATCTCACCCTCTGTCATCACCTCATCCTCCTGCCTTCAATCTTTCCCAGCATCAGGGTCTTTTCAAATGAGTCAGTTCTTCACATCAGGTGACCAAAGTATTGGAGTCTCATTTTCAGCATCAGTCCTTCCAATGAATATTCAGGACTGATTTCTTTAGGATGGACTGGTTGGATCTCCCTGCTTTCCAGGAGACTCTCAAGAGTCTTCTCCAACACCACAGTTCAAAAGCATCAATTCTTCGGCGTTCAACTTTCTTAGTAGTCCAGCTCTCACATCCATACATGACTACTGGAAAAATCATAGTTTTGACTACACAGACCTTTGTCAGCAAGGTAATGTCTCTGCTTTTTAATATGCTGTCTATGTTGGTCATATCTTTTCTTCCAAAAAAGCAAGCATCTTTTAATTTCATGGTTGCAGTCACCATCTGCAGTGATTTTGGAGCCCAAAGAAAATAAAGTCTGTCACTATTTCCATTTTTTCCCCATCGATTTGCCATGGAGTGATGGAACTGGATGCCATGATCTTAGTTTTCTGAATGTTGAGTTTTAAGCCAACTTTTTCATTCTCCTCTTTCATTTTCCTCAAGAGGCTCTTTAGTTCTTCTTTCACTTTCTGCTGTAAGGGTGGTGTCATTTGCATATCTGAGGTTACTGATATTTTTCCCGACAATCTTGATTCCAGCTTGTGCTTCATCCAGCCCAGCATTTCTCATGATGTACTCTGCATACAAGTTAAATAAGCAGAGTGACAATACACAGCCTTGATGTACTGCCTTCCCAATTTGGAACCAGTCTGTTTTTCCATGTTCAGTTCTAATTGTTGCTTCCTGTCCTGCATACAGATTTCTCAGGAGACAGGACAGGTGGTCTGATATTCCTGTCTCTTTAAGAATTTTCCACAGTTTATTGTGATCCACACAGTCAAATGCTTTGCAGTAGTCAGTTAAGTAGAAGTAGATGTTTTTCTGAAACTATCTTGCTTTTTCGATGATCCAATGGATGTTGGCAATTTGATCTTTGGTTCGTCTGCTTTTTCTAAATCCTCTGCTTGAACATCTGGAAGTTCACAGTTCATGTACTGTTGAAGCCTGCTTGGAGAATTTTACGCATTACTTTGGCAGCATGTGAGATGAGTGCAATTGTGCATTCTTTGGCATTGCCTTTCTTTGGGACTGGAATGAAAACTGACCTCTTCCAGTCCTGTGGCCACTGCTGAATTTTCCAAATTTGTTGGCATATTGAGTGCAGCACTTTCACAGCATCATCTTTTAGGATTTGAAATAGCTCAACTGGAATTCCATCACCTCCACGAGTTTTGTTTGTAGTGATGCTTCCTAAGGCCCACTTGACGTCACATTCCAGGATGTCTGGATCTAGGTGAGTGATCACACCCTCATGGTTATCTGGGCCATGACTTTCTTTTTTATATAGTTCTTGTATTCGTGCCACCTCTTCTTAATATCTTCTGCTTCTGTTAGATCCGTACCATTTCTGTCCTTTACTGAGCCCATCTTTGTATGAAATGTTCCCTCGGTATCTCTGATTTTCTTGAGGAGATCTCTAAGTCTTTTCCCATTCTGTTGTTTTCCTCTATTTCTTTGCACTGATCAGTAAGGAAGACTTTCTCTTCTCTCCTTGCTGTTCTTTGAAACTCTGCATTCAAATGGGTTTACCTTTCTTTTCTCCTTTGCCTTTGCTTCTCTTGTTTTCACAGCTATTTGTAAGGCCTGCTTAGAGAACCATTTTGCCTTTCTGTATTTCTTTTTCTTGGGGATGGTCTTGATCACTGCCTCCTGTACAATGTCATGACCTCTGCCCTTGGATCTTCAGGCGCTCTGCCTATCATATCTAATCTCTTGAATCTATTTCTCACTTCCACTGTATAATTATAAGGGATTTGATTTAGGTCATACCTGAATGGTCTAGTGGTTTTCCCTACCTTCTTCAATTTAAGTCTGAATTTGGCACTAAGGAGTTCATGATCTGACCCATAGTCAGTGCCTGGTCTTGTTTTTGCTGACTAGTTTCTCATTCTTTGGCTGCAAAGAATATAGTCAGTCTGATTTTGATATTGATTATCTGGTGATGTCCATATGTAGAGTCTTCTCTTGTGTCATTGAAAGAGGGTGTTTACTCTGACCAGTGCGTTCTCTTGGCAAAACTCTATTGTCTTTTGCCCTGCTTCATTCTGTACTCCAAGGCCAACTTTGCCTGTTACTCCAGGTGTTTCTTGACTTCCTACTTTTGCATTCCCGTCCCCTATAATGAAAAGGACATCTTTTTTGGGTGTTAGTTCTAGAAGGTCTTGTAGGTCTTCATAGAACCGTTCAGCTTCTTCAGCATTACTGGTCGGGGCAATGACTTGAATTACTGTGACATTGAATGATTTGCCTTGAAAACAAACAGAGATCATTCTGTTGTTTTTGAGATTGCATCCAAGGACTGCATTTCACACTATTTTCTTTTTACTATGATGGCTACTCCATTTCTAAGGGATTCTTGCCCACAGAAGTAGATATAATGGTCAGCTGAGTTAAATTCACCCATTCCATTCCAGTCCAGAACTAAAATGGACTGAAATGGGTGAATTTAACTCAGCTGACCATTATATCTACTACTGTGGGCAATGACTTTCTGAGTATTCAAAATGGAAATAAAATTGTTTTAACAATTACTTGAGGTGAGCTGCATTTGTTCTGCAGTATTGCTGACAAGCATTTTGTCCACAGGTTCTCCCCCATAGGATCTTTCTAATTTATTGTCTGTCACTTAAAAAGAAAAAAAAAGGTGTCTATAGCTAATCTGTATTTATTTATATTAGACGTTAACCTCCTCCTCCGCCCCCCCCCCAAAAAAAAAGACTTTCTCTTTTTTCTTGTATCCCTTCTGTTTCTCTGAATAATCATTTTGTCCTTTTTTTGTTTCATACGTTTTCGTACAAAGCAGATCCACCGCCCTTAGAAATAACCCTTACTTGAATTGAGTAATGCGATGTAGTACTGTGACATTCCCTGCCCACTTAGTAGTCTTCTTCTGTCTTTTACCAACTCTAGCTCCTCTTCATGCCCCCCACTACTGCCAAGTGTGGTGATTTGAGACACAATGGGTCTGATGGATTGTTGGAAGACACAAAATGAATGCATTCTGGAAATGGAGATTGAGGCATTCCCTGGACCCAGAACCAAATATAACTGCAAATCTGCAAATGTGAAGCAAGCCATGAGCGGGAAGGGTGGTGGTGGGGTGGGGGGAGAACCTTTCCTTCATTCACTATTTAAATTTTCTTAGGTCTTTGTGTTGAAACAGTGACTTAGAACAGGATGGTAAGGGTCTTAGCATGATGAAAGAAAGATACTATTTGCTTTAAGATCTCAGTGGAGATAAGATTTATCAGCCAGGCTGTTAATGACTCCATCAGAAGTTTATCTCTGAATTGCACTTCTTATCAAGGAGGGAGTGTACTTCACTCAATATTTTCATCTCAGAAAAATTGAATCTGTGCTGATAGCTGCTCTCTGGGCCCCCAAACAAACCATTATTGCTGTGAGACTTTGCCAGGTGGGTTTTTTTCTAGAAAAAAATGGTACAATTTTATATTGAAAGCCTGTAATGCAAATATAGCCTAATTCCATCCATCTTGATTTCTGATTTAAAAGCCTGAAGTTTTCAGATGTCAGAAGGCTCGAACTTAAGTAGTCTGCATAGTATGTCTAAAATTATAATTGAATGATTTGCAAATACATAATGTAGTTCCATTGCCTTAGCAAAGTACTACTTAAAAAAAAATAGCCTTTTAATATGTGGTATTTTTCTTTGAGACTTCTGTATCTCCAAGCCGATCATTACTATTAATCTCACACTGTAAAGTAAATTGTGTCTTATGTTTGAGTGGAGAAAGCTGTTTCTCAACTTAAATGGAAATCTCAAAGTTCAGATTTTTTTTTTCCTAACAAAAGAGTCTGGGTTTGATTCAAATAGCAGCCATCCAAGCTTGAAAAGGAGTCAGCACAGATGTCCTTGAGAATAATTGCACCCAAATACTAAGACAATAGTGCTGCTATATACATCGATATTTTGTTCATCAAAACCACATAGACATTTCTGAAGACACAGAGTTTAAATATATGTGTGTATATATATATGTGTATATATATACACACATATATATATTAGTTTGCTTTATTTGCATTTTTATTAGCATTGTCTGTTGATGAATAGATAGAGTTTAGTTTAACCATCCTGTTGAGTTCTAACTACAGTGAAACACTTGGCTCCAAAATTTGTCTTATTCCATTCTGAAAAAAATCTATGTGGATAAAACATGTTGAGCCTCATACCTGCTACTTCTAGGTGTTCAGAAAAGAAAGCATTTGCCGGTCAATAAAATGTTGATATTTACCTCTGTAACCAAAGCACCCAGAAGCACATGTAAAGGTAGAACAGAAAAAGATCCTTGCATCAGATTGCATCATATTACAACAGGTTATATAAGCCGTGATCTTCCAGTGCGAGTTGAATGAATAACCTGGTTGCTAGGCTTTGATCTTAATTCTATTTGTTGTCCATTTCCATCTATTTATGTTAAGCCTTTTATAAGACAATTAGATGTTAAATTAAAAGGCACAGAGATAACAATTGTGTGAATTCAGAATGGAGGGAGATCATTGAAGAGGGGATAATCAGACATGACTTCCTAGAGGAATTAGACCTTGACCTAGACCTTGAAGAATTGTAGAGTCGTGGGGAATGATGAACCATTCTCCAGAGAAATTGATGTCTCTATCTTTTTTCAAAGATGTTAGTCTCTGAGTATATACTTATAAAATCTGTAAGTTAACTGTCTCTTCATTTTTCTCTTTAAGCCCGCCAAACAGAATCTACAAAAACATCAGTGAGCCACATAGTGTTCACCAGCTATCATCATCCTTTAAAATGGGAAGGGAAGGCCATTTTTCACACCCCAAACCAACTCCTAAAAAATACTACTAGATGTATCTATTCACTAAAGTTCTTTCTCAGCCATGTAATTGCCAAGGGCTTTTTCACTGGCCTTTCCCCCGTCAGCCAAGTTTCTTCCTCCCTCCTGAATTTATTCTGACAATATCAAATTCCTTTTCTTCTCCTTTCTTAAAATTGACTCAGAGGGCACATAAGCTCAACTTTTACCTTGAATTGAATTTTTAAGTAATCTCTGAACAAAGCACCTAAGTAATTAAAATATTATCCATACCATTCAATACATATGTAACTGAAAAAAAGTGGTACTTGAAATGTCATTGTTCACATATAGATTGGTAGAGAATTTTGCAAGTTTGATCTAAAAGTAATTTTAGAACATTGGGTCCTTGATAGCAAAGTAAAAGGACATTGCTCCCCGTGGTGTCCAGTCCACTGAATGTAGCAACTGAATGGGTTGGGCCACAGCTGGCTCTCTAATAATTATTCATGAATCAGAGTCTCTTGAGTATCTAAACCAGTCATGCCCATAGGAATTCCTACAAGGGAATGTGATATTATAGTGGAAAATAACTTGGAAATCAAGTTGTTTTCTGAAAGACTGATACCCTCAGATAAAAATTAAATGAATTAAAACACAAAATTAATAGATTTAAATATCATTAACATTCTTCTGGTTATGGTATTTGTCTAAGATAGCATATTTCTAAACAAAGTTAAATACCTCTTTCTATATATGTTGACTTAATACAAAATTAAGGCAGTAGTGTTGGTAATATATTGACACTAGGTTTGTTCTGAATTAAAAACCTAAAATAAATTGTAGTTTGTTTTTTTTCCACTGAATATATTACTCTTTATCTCAGCTTTTCTCTTGGAAAAGTTTTCCTCTTGCAGTCACTGTGATAGAGTATTCTCAATGAGAAAAACAAGTAAGAAGCTGCAGGTTGAAAGAGAAATTTGTTTTCTGAAGTTCTTTTAAAAGTGTTACCCATAGATTTGCAGGGCTGCAAATAGCCTAAGTAGATTCCTTAGTCTTTCTCTTGCCTTCTAGCTAGGAGAGGTATGCATAAATAGTACTGGTCAGGAGAGCTGCTATCTTTTTTTAAGGTGATCATTTCCTCAAAGTCCTCTTGCATGTAGAAACTAAAAGCACTTGCTATCAGACTGTTCTTCCCAGTACTTCTACCAGTTACTTCCCATAATCTAAATGTCACCTATATAGTTGAAGCTTATTATCTCTCATTCTGTCCTTAGGGAGAAGTGTCCTCTGCATATGCTGTCCTCTGCATAATTATATGGTCCCCAAGAAAATGCATTCTTAGTGGCTTCCCACAAGGTTGAAAAATGACTACTATTACTCTGTTGCTCATTGGGTATGATGGTTTTTTTGTTTGTTTTGTTTTTCCCCATTCAGACACTGCATGAAATCATAGAGTTTATAAGCAGAGCAGGTGAGAAGGTGACTATAGGTATCATTAAAGCCATAAAAATAACAAAACATTAAATAGCAAATTCTTATGAACACTTATCTGCAGCATTTTTTATGTAGCACAAGTAAACACCTGATCTCTCTTTATTCTACTGAAATGATGTTGAAAATGGAAAATGCACATAACATGGAATAGCAGAAAGATACAAAATTTTAGAGTAAGACTAAGTAAGAATATATACATATTCTACATATATACTCTTCTTCCCAAACACGATGGGTTTTCTGGTAATCTTCTAATCCCTACTTCAGTGTGTTCAAAGAGAGTACTTGAGCTGGAACTGGGCAGCCAATATAAGAATAATTTGAGGATCTTTTTCAAAACACAGGTTTCCTGGCCCAGACCCCAGACACACTGGGTTCAGGTTTCTGGAGCAAGGCCTCTCTAATCTATCTTTTAAATAGCTTTGCGGTGCTCGCCAAATTTGAAAAAAAAAGCTGTCCCGGTCCATTGCTTTCTTCCACTCCTGTAGTTCATTCACATCACATAAAAGTTGGAAAGCCAAATAAAATACTTTTATCGTTACAAAAATATTATATTTTCAACTCCCTTGTGCCTGCATTAGCTGTAGAGCAGAATCCCAAGTGGAAGAAAACTGCAGGTATCACAGCACTTACAGAAACCGCTTAAAGTTGTCAGGAAGAGTGACTGTCAAGCTGTGTCAAGTGAGATTTGAATAGTAGTAAGAAAAGCAAAAGGCCTTTGGCTATTCTGCCAAGGCACCAAATCTCATTTTCCTCAAACTGTAATAAGTTTTCAGTGAGACATTTTGGAAGTAACCAGTCTATTTTTTTTTTCAAACCGTGGTTTGAAATGTGTAAGCATATATAGTTTAAAGTTAGGCTATTCCTATTCAGAATTTATTCTATTGTACTCCACTGTAGTGCAGACAAGATGAACACACACTTATGGTAGGTTTCCATTAGATTTTATTATTATTTTTCTTCCCTTGCGCTTTCCTGTAGATATTAGTGTCCGGATATGCTTAGATGTTAGAATAGTTCTTGTATGAATGTAGAGGAGAGGTACCATTGTATTCTTAGGCAGTTAAGTGAAATACAATTGTAACTTATGATAGGAAAAAAAGTGTGAGTGTGTGTTTTTCTTGTGTGTCCATTTTCTTTTTCCTTTTTGAATTCTAATATAATGTTTTATTAAATGACAATACGAAATGTGAGATAAAGTAACAAATTTCATAGCTCTTCAAATAATAAGCTCCTGAGTCTCTGAGTTTAAAAGAAAGGGAAGTAACTATTGCCTTATCTGCAATGCTGATCACACAATTTCCTGAGAATGGAAGAAACTTCAATCTCGTCTTTCACCAATGAGAATTTTGCAGACGTTTCATTTTCAAAATGCAGTCATCATTTAAAGTAAGAAAATTACACTCATTGGGAAAATTTCATTAAAAGCATTATTTTCGGAAAACTTAGTCTAAATAAAGCATAGAAAATTTTAAAAAGTCTGTAGAATATGTGTTACAAAATTAACAGTTTATGTTGACGGGACATTCCTGTACTCTTCAATTATGAGATTTTCTCATTATGCTGCTCTATTTAAAGCTTGCTATAATTGACTTACATATTAAAAAAAATAACAGTGACAAAAACAGATTAGGGTGCCTATGGTTATGGATAACCATTTGTATAGAGAACCTCTTGGTGCAATTTTTCCAGTAAGGGATATGCTTAGTTGCAGGGGAAATACCTGAGTTTATCGCAAATGTGAAAGAGATTTTTTAAGTTCAAAGTCCTAATCATATAGGGCTTCCCTGGTGGCTCAGATGGTGAAGAGTCCACCTGCAATGTAGGAGATCTGGGTTCAGTCCCTGGGTTGAGAAGATTCCCTGGAGAAGAGAACAGCTTACCCACTCCAGTATTCCTGCCTGTATAGTCCATGGGGTCCACAGAGTTGGACACAGCTGAGCATGAAATGCCTGATGGAGCTACCAGCTCTATATTTCTCCAGAACTCTTTCTTGAAATAAGCTAAGACATGTATAAAGGTAGATTACTACAAAAAAATCATCTCACATATAACTTTTAATACCATCTTTCCTATAAACCACATTTCACTTTGCTAGTTTGGAAGTAAAACACACAGTCTAAATGAAATCTGAGATGCTGATACAGAGAAAATTAAGTGACCAGTTCCACAGCACATAATAACAGAGTGAGCCCTTGGAGAACTTGGACGTGAAGGATTCTTCCTCTCATCATTCTTCTGAGCAATGATAGCATGTTATTACAGTGCTTTCATGCAGATTTCCACTATAAATCCTCACTGGTACCCTACTGTGAAATCGTTTTGTTCAGTAAGAGCTTGAAGAAATGTGAGCATGCAGAATGTCTAAAAGTTCCTTTCTGCAAGTAGTCAAGACATTAGAGAAAATGGTCGTTCCAAAACATTTATTCTGCAAAGAACTAAACCTCTTATGTGCCACAGCATTTTTCTGATTCTAGGCTGTTTTCAGTAGCAAATACAAATAGTGAATTGAGGGGTGAGTTTACCAGAACAAACCAAATCAGACCTATGGAATTTCCTTTCTGGGGGAAGAGTTTAACGATTAACAGACACCTACTCGTTCACACAGTGTTTCACAAAGTGTTTTATGATATTCTTATTGGATGGCAAGAAAATTGGACAATAGGTCAGCTTCAGTTCAGTTCAGTCACTCAGTCGTGTCCGACTCTTTGCGACCCCATGAATCATAGCACGCCAGGCCTCCCTGTCCATCACCAACTCCCGGAGTTACTCAAACTCATGTCCATCAAGTCAGTGATGCCATCCAACCATTTCATCCTCTGTCATCCCCTTCTCCTCCTGCTCCCAATCCCTCCCAGCATCAGGGTCTTTTCAAATGAGTCAACTCTTCGCATCAGGTGCCCAAAGTATTGGAGTTTCAGCTTCAACATCAGTCCTTCAAATGAACACCCAGGACTGATCTCCTTTAGGATGGACTGGTTGGATCTCCTTGCAGTCCAAGGGACTCTCAAGAGTCTTCTCCAACACCACAGTTCAAAAGCATCAATTTTTCAGCGCTCAGCTTTCTTCACAGTCCAACTCTCACATCCATACATGACCACTGGAAAAACCATAGCCTTAACTAGACAGACCTTTGTCGGCAAAGTAATGTCCCTGCTTTTTAATATGCTTCCTAGGTTGGTCATAACTTTCCTTCCAAGGAGTAAGCATCTTTTAATTTCGTGGCTGCAATCACCATCTGCAGTGATTTTGGAGCCCAAAAAAATAAAATCAGCATTAGTCAGAGAGTAACATGAAATGCCAGTAGATTCTGGGTCATATTACAATGAATATTTTCTCAAATGAATGCTTTGTATTTGTGATATATGCTAATGATTTTTATCAGTATTTATGCTAATAACATTAATTTTCTTTTAAAATAATATTAAAATGTAAAAAGTGAGTTTGTTTAAATCAAAATGTCAAACAAATACTGACACAGGTAGTATGCACATATGAATAAGATATTAAATTTGATAGCCTCTAAGGTTTTTTCCAACTTTGAAATTGTGTAAAAAACAAATGGAACCATCTTTCTCCTTAAACAAAAACATGATTAAATTACTAAACATATTGAACCAGAACTTAAGTCTTTTGACAATGAAAGAAATGACAGAAGTGTGACTTTCCATTGGGGTCTGAGCAAAGAGACAAACATATATTTTAATCATAAAATTATCTTTTTATTCTCTATTTTGATTTACCAACAATAGTAGATGGAATCAGAAGCTCATCAATAGCTCTTCAAAGTTCAAGTGACCGGAGAAAAGAAAGAATCACTCCTATTCTTGTTTAGAATCCTTTCCCTCTTATCTTCTTTGTCTAGAGGGGATAAAAAGGGAAAAGAGGGTGTTTCCCTTATATAGAATATTCTAGAGTCAGTTTAGGAAGGCATTTCAGATGTCATATTGTAGGGCTCCCATATGGGAGAGTAGGTCCTGTTGCCTGGTCCAATCCCATGGGGCCAGTTGTGTCTCCTGGCCAGCATTCCATTCACCTTCCATCTCTATATCCCATGGGTACCAAGAACTTGGCACATTTTCTCCCCTTCTGGCTACAACCATCTGCCCTTCCACCTGGGCTCCTTGCTGTTTAGATCATCAGTAATACAGCTTACCAATTTCTCCTTCAATTTTCTGTTACTGAAAAGACCTTTAAACTCTCTGAAATGTTTTGTTTTTACTGACGATAAAAACAAAGACCCACAGTTAGGAGTGCCTTAGTGTCTCTTTTCTTTTCAATTAAGGGAAATAATTTAAGCCACCATTAGAAAAAAAATGTGAATTATGAGGCCATAGTTGTATCTTACAGAGTTTAAGCATCCTCACAGGAGCCTGAAATAAGTTAATAAAAACAAGATGAAAACTCAGGCAGCCATATTTTTGTTCTCTCTATCTCCTTCTCACCTCTTGGTCTCTCATCTATGTTTTTATCTGTTTGTCATTTTCCTCTGAAAGATCTTCTATTGCTCAGGAATTATATCATTTTATTTAAAGCTAATAAGCCATACTTGTTGTAAAGCAGCTATATATATATTTCAATAGAAAAGAAAAGAAAGACATAAGAATTTCCAAATCCCCTGAAAATCACATGGTCATCTTGTGTCAAGTGTGTACCATGATGTGCAAGAGTGACTGGGGATGGGTTTCTGGATGCAAGCATGGAAAATGAGTGAGTCCATTATGTGGCTGAGAAGAGGGTTCCTCATGTGTTTGGGAAAAATTTTCAGGGAAAGGAGGTCATTGCTGCTTGACAGTCCCCACTGCAGGGCCTGGTTGAGTCTGTGGATGCAGAACCTGGGAACACAGCGGACTGACTATACTAGACCATTTTATATCAGGAACTTGAGCTTCCAAGGACTTTGGTACCTGCATGGTGGAAAGATCCTGGAACCAGTCCCCCACAGACACCAAGGAGTGACTGTACCATTAGAAAAGGTAACATCCTACTCCTGCTGCTTTCCCTGAAAAACCATAGTGACTATTTTTAGAAGAAAAGCAGGGGAACTTTTCCAGACAATCACAATCAGGAAGTTTATTTTCCAAGGAAGATGTAATGACTGGAAAAGTTCTCCTCTGTCAAGAAAACAAAATCTGGTGTTTTTGAGCATATTTTTGGTCTGTTTCATTTTAGTTACCATCTGACAGTGATTTTTACAATTCAGATATATGAAAAAAAATTAGTTTATTCTTTGCTATTGATTTTTTTTTAGCAATGTGAAATAGTTTGCTCACTGAAGAACAAAACAGCCCTTTTAAGCATACAGTTGATGAACCTTGACAAAAGACAGAGTTTAAAATCAAATATTCTTTAGATTCAAAGGCCTTCTTGTCGTCTAAGAAAGGGGAATAGGCAAATGGTTTGATTCCTGGATTGGGAAGATCCCTTGGAGAAGGAAATGGCAACCCATTCCAGTATTCTTGCCTGGAGAATCCCATGGACAGAGGAGCTTGGCAGGTTACAGTCCATGGGGTCACAAGAGTTAGACATGACTTAGCAACTAAATCACTACCACCTGAGAAAGGCATATTCTTATTTATGTATGAAATCAGATTAAATAGAACGAGCTGCCTGAATTGTGATATTGAGGATTCTGAACCCAGACTGACTAATGTGGGAGAATAAAATAATCATAAGGGGTAATAAACTGTATGCACATCTCTAATGCATTCTTCATCTATAATCTGTTTTCTGAGATCCAGAGAAGGGAAATCATGTGACCACCAAGGAAGCTCATATTTACTGATTGCGTACTAGTTCCTTGTTAAAAACAAGGGAGGAGGTAGTCTGAGTATGTGTTTTTTCGAAGATTGGAATTCAGACATCTGGTGTAAATGTAATGTGATGTGTGTGTGTGTGTGTGTGTGTGTGTGTGTGTGTGTGTATGTGAAGGTAGAAATTGTAAATAGAGGAGGAAATGAAATATTTTAACTAAGAACTTCCCGGAAAAGCTTGGATCATTTTATTGGAGTAATTACAGGATCTTTTATTCTCGTTCAAGAAAATTGTCACACAGGAAGCAAGTGCTTAATTTATAAGACAGTATGTCAAAGAGAAATTGTACCAAACAAGTTAAACAGATAAAGAAGACTTTATTCAAGATTACTGCAATAGGAGTCAAGGTAATTTCAATAGGAGAGATGAGTTCAACTCAACTTCACTGAAGCAAAAGGCGCACTGGACTTTGGTGGCAGAGGTTGGTCAATGTAACTAGACCCTCTTGTGTCAATGTTTGTTAAATTTAGGCTCCTCCCATCCCACAGAATGGGATTCTATCTTTTATGATGGTTACATGTTAAAGGGATGACTCCCAGGTCCTTGAGAAAAAACATTCCTATGTTGTAGAACTGGCAAGAGTTTGGAAGATTTATTTTCTCAGAGGGGCAGAGAAATAATTTATAACTGCAAGTTTCTAAAGTATATGCTCTAAGTGAAAGGACATAAGGAGCATTCTTTAGACAGTAAGAAACCTGTTAAAAGTTTACTGAAGGGAATTTCCCTAGAGGTCCAGTGGTAAAGACTTTGCTGTCTGAGGTAGGGGTGTGTGTTTATGTTCGATCCCTGGATGGAGAGGTGAGATCCCACGTGCTCACTGCCAAAAGCCCTAAACATTCAATAGAAACAGTGTTTTAACAAATTTAATAAAGACTTTAAAAATGATCCACATTAAAAAAAATCTTAAAAAATTTAGTTAAATTGAGGGGAATGTTAAAACTTTGGGGCCAAATTAAATTCTGAGCTACAAAGTTCAGCATGCACGACAGTAGCATTTCAGGGAGGCTGGAAATCAGAGGGATCAACAGAGTTTTCTGCTGGTAAAAAATTTGAGTTGTTCTTTGAAAAATCTTATGAAGTAACTGGATAGCAAGACATTTCCATCAAGAGCAGCACAGTGCATGATGAGAGGTAGGACACAGAAAGAGCTACATGTGGAGAACCACATGGGACTTAGTTTTCTTAGGACAACTGTTCCCCAGTTTTAGATCAACTTGAGCAGTCTCCTTTTCTGCCCTCCTGTAAGCCCTGGATGCCATTGTTTTATCCTCCTCAAAGCTGCCAGTTTGGGAACTAACCAGTGGGGTTCTTTCCCTCCAAGAGTGTGCAGTGGGACCCAGACTCCCTGGCACTTAGCTGCCTGCAAAGACAGGCCTTAGTAGATTTGTTCTGTTAGTTGTTTCCTCCTGATCACTTTCAGGTCTGAGACTCATACCAGATATGGGGAAATTCAGAACCAAATAAATCATATACAGCTCTCTAGTCCTTGAACTGGAATCCTTTCTGGCATGATAACTGGAAACCACACAGGATATTTCCTTCAGGTTTTTGTTCCAAGGCTCCTTAGCCCTCAGTTTTTCTTCAAACTTTCTGTCACATCTAAAATTTTGGTTTAAAATCAAGACAACCACTTGCCCACCAAGCCAAGGCAAAGTAGTAGGGGCCAGTTCTTCTCAAATATGTTATTAGCATTTTTGTCCTGAATATTCATTGGAAGGACTGATGCTGAAGCTGAAACTCCAATACTTTGGCCATCTCATGTGAGGAATTGACTCATTGGAAAAGACCCTGATACTGGGAAGGATTGAAAGTGGGAGGAGAAGGGGACGACATCAATCCTTCAATCAATGGACATGAGTTTGAGCAAGCTTCAGGAGTTGGTGATGGACAGGGAAGCCTGGCGTGCTGCAGTCAGTGGTGTTGCAAAATGTTGGACATGACTGAGCAACTGAACTGACTACTCAAGGTGACAGCCTGACCCACTGAAGGATAACTTTTGCAGTCAATGCTAGGATTGGGTGGGCAAATGGCAGAGTGCCGACAGCTTGGAGCCTTGACTCTAGAGTCAGGCTTGGCTTTCAATCTAACTTCTTTCAGCTACTTATGCTGTGACCTTGATAGATTATCGATTCTCTCAGAATGCCAATTTTCTGACTTATTAACAAAAATGAGAGAATCATAAAATTATATTTTTGTTTTAAATTGTTACTTTGCCTTAAATTGTTGCTTCCGTAGTAAAAGCCATGTGGAGAATTCAGTGGCACCACCGCTGCTGCAAAAACTTTTGTTTTTCACCTGTGATATTTTTTAGATTGTTTTTAGGGGGTAGAATCTATCCTCAGCATATTTCTGAAAATATATACAAGTCTTTTAAATGGCATGGAGATTTCTTAGAGATATTAAGACAAATACAGTAGCATGAGCTAAATCCCACACTATTCACATCTTAAAAGCAAGAAACAACAACAACAACAAAGAATTTGTTGCTTGCAGACCAGGAGTCATTAACTGGTTGGTGTAGCACAGTGATTTGAGGGAGCAAATTGATTGAGTGAGGAGCCTGCCTTCTTTTCAGGTCTCACACCTGACATTTTGAGAATTCCAATTCAGTACCCATATTTGACAGCTTATGTTGCTGAGAATTCAGTAAGAATTCAGTAAGAACATGTATGTTTTATTAATGTTTGGAAAAACAAAATGATATAAAAAAACAACCAAGTGGTTGTATGTAAAGGTCACCTGTGGTTTTCTGGGAAAAAAAAAAAAGTGTGGAATTACTAACTAAATCAATGAGAAATTTTGTCTAAGTCATCTCGACATATTTCCTTTACTCTTATCTCCCAACTGGCAAACCACATGCATTCTAGGGTTAATAAATAGCTATGCAGAGCAACTGGAGAAGGAAATGGCAACCCATTCCAGTATTCTTGCCTGAAAAATCCCATGGATGGAGAAGCCTGGCGGCCCCAATCCATGGAGTCACAAAGAGTCGGACATGACTGAATGGCTTATATACATGCAGCACAACAGAGGGAAACGGGTGCTGATATGAAGACCATGTGCAATAAAGTGTGACAGTTCCCCCCCCACAAACCCTTTGGGTTACAAGAATTGCAGAATACTTTTTTCAAACAAATAGCAAAAATATCTGATATGCTTTATATATATATATATATATATATATATATATATATGTATATATGTATGTATGTATGTATGTATGTATAACTGCCCGTTAAACAATAAACAGTGGTTAGATTTAAACAACTGTTGACATTTGTCTTGCCAGGAAAGAAGCACCCTGAATAATGGGTATTATATTGAGGTAGATATCCTGTGATTAATATAGGTCATTTATATAACAGAAATAGGATTTTAGCAGTGACAACATGTGTATATATACACACGCATATGTAGCATTGTCACTTTTAGACAGTGACCTCTTGTTTGGCTTGATTCCAATAAAGAATAGGAAGACCTTAAATAAAATTAAATGGCAGCATGCAGAGGCATAAATGTGGCAATTAATTTGATTTTAACAAGTAGCTTCTAATAAATGGAGATAGGAAAATCTAGTTATGGCTGGAAAATTTCGAATTCCTTCAACGATAAAGCTGTGTCATATTCATGACACATACTGATGTATGGAGATAAATTGCCTGTCACTTAGTGTGGAAGATACTGCTTAAATTGTACATTAGATGCATATTAAGATGTGTAGAAGCCCACATTTAGTCTGTCTGTTTCCTCTAGGTAATGTAGCTCATTCATAATGTCATCTTCTTGGATGTGCTGAAGTGGCTAAATGAGCATAGAAGTTATTTATACATTAGCCTGGTATGTAGAATATCACTATTTTCCACTTTGCAGAGGGGCATAGGCAAAGTTGACAGGGCTGAATTTATGCAGACTCTAAAAAAGCAACTCCAGTTTTAATTAGCATTTCTTCTTGAATCTGGGATGGGATGGGGGAAGTAAATTACACATCTGAGGTGAAATCTTTGTCTTCTTCTGACAGCCTATTTATACAAATTGGGTGGACCAGCCTGCAAAAGGGAATGCTTCAAAATTTCCTAAAGTCTTTTATAATATGTACTCTTAGATAATTAACATGGGATTTCTGCACAGCTATTCATTTTTGATGAGCCCCCACTTCAAAAATGAATGTGATATGGCTTACTTACAGTAGGAAGAACTTTAATTGTCCACAGCCCTCCTCTTTGGTGTACAACTACTAATGCACACACATGTTATCTAAAGTTGCATGAGGCATGGTACAGAGCGAGTGCCCCATCTGATAAGGGCACAGTAAGTATGTAATTGAATTTGGTCTTTCAGGCAAGCCGTGATTTGTCCTTCCTTTAGGCCCTCAGCGTGAGCCACCTTTCATTGTCATAATCTCTCTGCACCATCTGGACCTCTATAAAGATGTTGGTCTCAGTGGTGAAGTGAAAGACAAGGAGGGTACTAAATAAAACTTACATAGTGAGAGAAAATTGTTATTGTTGATGTTAATCACAAGTATATCTTTTGAGCTTTTCACCTAAGGATATTAAAAGATTCTCTCAGCATCAGTCTCAGTCTCAGTTTGGGGATTGATTGTAATGTTGCTGAACAAGGAGGTTAACCAGTGTGACAAATAATGAATGATGAGACATGAGATGTGTGTATATATATATTACTCATTCATTTAACAAATATTATACATACCATGTAAATATAATGATTTAAGTAGTATGACTCTATAATCTGTCTTTCAGTCTGGGACAATGGTAAAATTAATGGAGGAGCTGTTAGTCATTACATTATATTAAAAGGCATATAAACTAGGACCATCCTAGGCAAAGGAGGAAGCAGTACCACCATATGTCTAAGATGCAACTAGGCTTTAAAACTTACAGGCATGCCTCACACATGCATTCTGTAGGTCTTTGCGCTTGTGTCAAATGTCACATTAAAATATTGCCGCCTTCCTTTACCATCCTAATTAAAATGGCAACAACCCTCAGTATCCAGTCCTTGCCCCTGCCTTATTTTTCTCTTTATCACTTCCCAATATACCATTTAATTGTTTGTTTTTTCTCTGTCTCTCTTCATTAGAAGATAAGCTCAATAATGGCAGGGATTTGTGTATGTTTTCTTTATTACTTTATTCTCAGCATCTGAAGTAATGTCCAGCACATAGTGAATGCTAAATAAATACTTTCTGAATGGATGCATTCATCTATTACTGAGCATCAATTTTGTGTTGAGTGTGGTGCTCGATGTTAGAGGTACTAAAATGCACAAAAATCTTTCTCTACCTTCATGAGGTTTTCAAATTAATTGGAAGAAATAATTATTCTTACAAGTGAAATAAAAAAGGAAACAATTCATGATGTCTATAGGTATTTGTAAGATTTGTACCTTAGGGGGTTACATAATTCAAACATTACCAAGAAATGTTATATAACTAAAAACACTGATAGTCGTTCATGATACTTTCATTTTCCTCTCAATTTTATTATACAACTTTAATAATATTTTCTGTTACATCACCTTGCATATCATAGCAAATGGGTCATTTGATAAAAATCAAGTATCAAGTGGGTTAATAAGTCTCAATTTTACTTTGAAGATTGGGAAAATAGCTTTAGAAATTGGAATATGGCTGCTTAGAAAGAATGGAAAGGGAAGCAGAATACTGATATTTATTTTCAGTTTTAGCAAAAGTCTCTCAATGAAATAGGTTAAAGGACTGAACTGTTGATGTACCTACTTTGAAAAATTTCAGCCTGTCAAGGCAGGAAGAGGCAGCCCTAATCTTGTAATCAAGAATGGCATGGTCCTGCTTCTAGAGTTGTGTCAGTAGGAGCTGTGTGTTCTTGAGCAGCAAGACACCTCATCCTTTTTCTTCATCAGCTTTTTAGCTTGTTGAATCAGAAGTTCTCAGAGACTTCTGTTTCATAGTTTCCTAATGCTGCAGTATCAAAGTACCAAAAACTGAGTAGCCTGAAGCAAGAGCAGATTATTTTCTCCTGGTTCCATCGACTAGAACTCTGACTGTCAAGGTATGGGCAAGGTCATGCTCTTGCTGACAGCTCTGGGGAGAATCATTCTTTGCCTCTCCCAGTTTCTGGTGTTGATACCAACGAAGGTTCCTGGCCTTCCCCAATCAATAGAAATTGACTAGAGGCCAAACAGAAAAGACAAGCCAGGCTTTATTCTAGCCCCTGCTACAGCAGGAGGGAGAACAAACAACAGGTTCCCTCGCTCATTTGCTCACTGAGGGAAGGGCGAGCTTTTTCCTTAAATGGAATGAGAGTAGTGTGTGTCCAGGGGGATGGAAGGGTGGCTTAGCTAGTTTGCCCACCCCTTAGGTGATGTTGTGTGCAGGGGCCATGCATGATAACCTGCTTTTTGCTCCCAACACCCTGTTTTTGCTCCCAGCTCTTCAGAAGTAGTAGTTGAGATTTTTGGTCTTTTGCATTTTTTTTGCCATGATCTGCCCCAACTTTGCATGCATGCATTTTTTAAGTACCTTATAGTTTCTTGGTATTTTGTCGCTGGAGGAGAGGTTTGTCCAGGTGCAAGCCGTGCAGCACTGCAGCAAAGAGTCCCAGGTCCCAGCTTGTCTGTTTTCTGCTAGCCCTTGGCATTCTTTCTTTGACTTTTGAATACATCACACAGATCATATGCGTGTCTTTTCTTGTGTGGCATCACATCATTTCCCCCCTGTGGCTGTCTGTCCCTGTGTCCAAATTTCCTTTTTTATAAGGACAGCATGCACGCACGCTAAGTTGCTTCAGTCGTGTCCGACTCTGTGCCACCTGATGGACTGTAGCCCTCCAGGCTCCTCTGTCCATGGTGTTCGCCAGGCAAGCATACTGGGGTGGGTTGCTGTGCCCTCCCCCAGGGGATCTTCCCAACCCAGGGATTGAACCCAGGTCTCTTACGTCTCCTGTGTTGGCAGGTGGGTTCTTTACAACTAGCACCATCAGGGAATCCAGTCGCATAGGATTAGGGCTCACCCAGTAATCTCATTTTGACTTGATTACCTCTGCAAAAACCCTATTCCCAAATAAGGGTGCATCCTGAAATACTGAGGGTTAGAACTTAGCACAGAGAAGGCAATGGCACCCCACTCCAGTACTCTTGCCTGGAAAATCCCATGGATGGAGGAGCCTGGTAGGCTGCAGTCCATGGGGTCACTAAGAGTCAGACACGACTGAGCGTCTTCACTTTCACTTTTCACTTTCATGCATTGGAGAAGGAAATGGCAACCCACTCCAGTGTTCTTGCCTGGAGAATCCCAGGGATGGGGGAGCCTTGTGGGCTGCCGTCTATGGGGTCACACAGCAGCAGCAGCAGCAGAACTTAAGAGTTCAACCCCTAACAGATCCTTTAGTTTCTATGCGGCTATAATTCTAAATGCTAACAAGGAAAATTGGTGTAGAATTTTAAAAAGCATATATTGCCTTGAGATACCTCCAAACTATTATTTAAAACTATCTTTTTTCTATCTTTTCACACCCTCTAAACACAGAGATCTAATGAATCACTATGGAAAAGAATGATTTTCATGATTTATATACATAGTCTTACATTGCTTATAATGGTTTTCAGATTAATGCCTAAATTAACATCATTGAAAAGACACATGATCTGAAAGCCTATGAATGAATTTCAGTATTTATATTAAACTAGGCAGCATGTGGGCTGCCGTCTATGTGGTTGCACAGAGTCGGACACGACTGGAGCGATTCAGCAGCAGCAGCAGGCAGCTTGTAGAAGACAAGAAGATGTAAAATTTGAATAATTTTTTTCAGTCATTTGTTCTCTACTTCTCCTTAAGGTATATTAAGGTAATTTTTAGCTGTGTTTTACTCAGACAGTGGTTTCATGAGGCTAGAAATGAAGAATATTGAAGGATAGATAACATAATAGATTTCTAATTCAGTACGCAGAGTAAAGAAATCAATTTACTGTGGATTACCATGAATTCATATTGGATATTTCTAGGTATACATTTGATAAGGATTTCTATATAATTTGTTCTGTGTTTCCAAATAAAAAATAGAATTATCATTTCTTTTTTATAATAACTGCTACATTTTCATAAATGTCAAGCACATTTGAACCACTTAACTATGTTAAAACTTATTCTGTCTCTTTTCCTGATTTGTGCAAAAAATTATTGTATGCATCTCAAATATAAAGTCTTTCCTTCTCACTTAACTACAGTTATGGGAAATACTGTTCATAAATAACATTGGTTTACTTCTTCATTATTAGGGCTAAATGCTTCTCAGGTATAAAACCTATCAAATTGCCAGTCAAACCACATAGTAAGGTATTTTTTTTCAAAGTGTTAGAATAGATAATATATATCTTAATTTGTCCTTTTTTCTTATGATTTCAATACTTTTCAAATATCACTCTAATCAAATTTTATTTCATTTCATACCTCCAGAAAAATATGGTCAAAAGAGTTGTGCAAATCCATTAGCAATCACTGAGGTTTAGGAAGCTGTTGACAGAAGCTGCTGTGTTGATGCTTCCATTGGGCAGAGCTAGTATGTTTTCCTTTGAAAGACCTGTTAATGTTAATCTCTGATTTATGATGTTGCATGTTTTTAATAGAGAAATTTTTCTGGAGTCTTTTAACCAAGATTCTAACACATTCCTGGCCTAATTCACTTTTCTTTCTTTTTCTTTGGTAATAAAATTCTGGAGGAAGGCCTGTATTTTGATAGTGTGTGAGTGTCTTAATCAAAGATCATTCCTCTGGCTTTTCTTTTAAAATGTATTTTTAAAGTACATGTTTATTTTTGTTTCACCATTGTCATTGTTTTTATTTGCCACTTCAAAGAGTGGCATCCCAGAGATGCATGATTTGTCTCAGTGGGTTCAATCTGTTGTGTCCATGTTAAAAGTCTTTCTAGCTTCCTGAGGTCTTCAGGCCTTTACAGTAGGAGGGATGGCAAAGAGAAAGGAAAGGGAAAGAATGTCAAGTTGAAAATCATGTGAGCCATGACAGAAAGGTCTTTCTGACAATCTTCTATCTCACCCAGCCCATTACTGTGAATCATTTACACACTGATAGTCTACAAAATGTATAATTCAACAAACATAATTTTTAAGGCCTAAGATAGCTTCACCATCATACTGTATTCTTTCTCCATGCTGCTGAAATACACCTCTGATTGATCAGTAGATCATTCAAAACCACATTTAGAGAACACCCTGCCATATGTCTAGCATATAACCAGGTATTATGATAAACTTACATAAATATAGAAATGGTACTTAATTTGGTACTTGTTATCTAGTTGACTTCATTTTCCTTGGCATCTTGTTTATGGAAGAGGTAATACTTTACTCAGTTCTTTAGTTTCCCTCTGTTTTACTTAATGAGGTTAATATAACAGCTCAGCATTATTTTAGTTAACAAATAAAGAGAAATTCTTAGAGTGAGGCCATCATTGATGAAAAGTAAAATGTCGAAGTATTGGAGTTTCAACATTAGATCATTTATCTATGTAGTCTTGATCTGTAAAAAGATTCCTAAGAACTGATCTAACTGATAATTTGTGAAACTTGGAAGAAATGGATTTTTAATAATATATTTGTTTCGGGTATATTTGCTATTATTTCAATAGACAATCATATATAATTTTCCAAATACTGAGTCTTTAACTTTTTTCATCATACCTCAGAAATGGCAATGTAAATAAACTGAAAGATATATTTGGAAAAGTAAAAACTTGATCCAGTTTCAGCTTTGTAGAATAGTATATTTTATAAAAATCATTATCCACATACAGTAAGCAAAACCCTATTAAAAATATGAACTAGGAATATTTTTAATGAGTCTTTGAAAAGAATATGAATGCTCAATCACATGCTTTTATGAAAATTTTTTTTTTCACACAAGGAAGTACTTTTGGAGTTTTCATGAAATGCAAAAGTAGCCATAGTACTTCAATAATAGGAGGAAGGCATTTTGATGATTATATTGTCCTGTGAAAATTTTTAGAGCATCTAACTATTTGAACAAAAATAGTTATAAGTATTCAGAATGCCAAACCATTTTTTAATTTGTTGTAATATTTTGTTAAATGACTGGTGAGAAACACTTTAATACTAAAGTTGACATCAAGCTACAAACTTTTCTACACTGATTTAAAAACAATTGTCAAAAATCTGAGTTGAATGAAACAATCTAGCATCAGTTATTGCCTAATAAAAATCTTTCAAGTGCTACTTCTTATCCCTCATGATCATTTCAGTCTCTAGCAAAGTATTTTGCATATTCCACATATCTGCTGGCTTAAAAAATTTTTCCAAATTTAAATATAGTGTTTTAAATTATGAAATTTCAATTATATAAATTTTATATATGTCAAATTTTAATTTATAATACTAGTTTATTTTATAAATAGCTTTATTATATTAGTTTACTACACTGCTTTAAGTATATTAATCTATTGTATGGGAATATTGTGCGTGTCCGTGTGTGCTAATTTGCTTTAATCATGTATGTCTGACTCTCTGCAATGCTATGGGCTGTAGCTGGCCAGGTTCCTCTGTCCATGGGATTCTCAGGCAAGAATAGCTAGAGTGGGTTACCATGCCCTTCTCCAGGGGTCTTCCAGACCCAGGGTTCAAACCAGTGTCTCTTATGTCTCCTTCATTGGCAGTGGGGGGTCTTTACCACTAGCGCCACCTGGAAAACCCATGGGAATATTAATTTATAATAAATGTGTAAATTACATATATCTAGAGTCACACAAACGTGATATATATACATAAACTTTACATATGAAGACTGAAGTCACACAGATGTAATATCATGAAAATTACTGATCCTATGCTAAAAGATAAAGTATGATTTATATCATTTCAGGATTGATATCTTTAAATCCAAATTTAAGATATTATATGGCAAGTGTAAATATACTTATGAAGACACAATGACAAACTATATGAAATAAAGAGTGACCCAATAAAGTAATTTTTCAATAAAGGTTGAGACTTTTGCTCTCAAACGTCCAATGAATATGAATCTATGGACAGCCTTCAGGCTGCTTCAAGAAAGCTGTCATCCTTCAGGCAAATATGGCACAAAAGTATGTTTAGTTTGGCTGGGTGTAGTGATTTTTCCTCCTTTTCCCCTACCTTTTCTTGTTTTTATTTGAATGTCTTTAGGCAGAGCATGCACTCTCCACTTTACCATAGGCCCTACCCCTCCGAACTTGACTCTGAATTCTTAGCGTTGGGCGTGTTGGAGGGGAGAGCCCACGTGCACGTCAGAGCTACATGTTTTCCTCTAGACCCGAGGGTACTGGAGAAGGAAAAGTGTGCACATCTCTTAGTAGGGAGGGAGTTGTCACTTGAGTGGTCAGCCACAGTTAGCTCTCAAATAAATGAAGCACAGACTTATCCCAGCCTCTCTTGTTAACTCCTTTTAGTGCATGTGTGAATAATGAAAAGAACTAAGAAGGAAAAATTTCTGATATTCCTAATGCATAGTTTATTTGTCGAGAAGGGAAAAGAAACAACCCCTATAGTACTTGAAACAATATTTTAAAAGGGCAGCACTAGAAGTACAGAAAAGAAAAACAGTATAGTTGGTAAGCATGTCCTTTACCTGTACAAGGAGCAGAAATAAATAAGCACAAACACTAGCTACTAAAATATGCGGTATGATGGTAGTGGGGGGTCAAAAGAGGGTGAGATTATATGCACTGAAATTATTCAGGTGTCATAGAGTAGGAAGGGCTTGAATTTGAATTAAAGATAATTAATATTTGCAGTTTCTAAGGAAAGGAAAGTATTATTCATCTTGGTTCCAGGAATGAAAAAATAAGAAGGAATTACCAAGCAGACTGATCTCTTTATGTCTGGAAATATATTGACAAGAAAGAAAAAAAACAATTATCTTGTGTCTTACTTATCAAATTGACACTGGCCAGTTAAAGAAAGCTATAAATTATGTAAACATTGATTTTTAATATATTTAGTAACTATAGTAGCAGTTATTTATTGAACAGTTACTTTGTGCTGGCCACCATACTAAACAATTTATTAAATTTTGACATTGAAATCTTTCAGTAGCATCATAAATTAAAATTATTTTTCCAGTTTTTTAAGTAAAGAAAATGAGCCTCAACAGATGAAATGACTTGCTCAAGTTAACAGTGTTTGTGTGGAGGACGTTCTGGATTCTTACCTATTCTTGCCTGACTCAAAATTATTCCTGTCCTAAGCCAGTGTGTTACCCTGCCTCAAACGAGTACAAAGAACAGGCTCAGTCTCCAATTTAGGGAGAGGAAAAAAAAAAAAAAGATTGATCTCAGTCATATTTTAAAGGGTAATGTGATCTCTTTTATGTTGTTATCCAGAATATTTAGTTGAATTCTTACCTGGATATGAGTAGTTAACAAGAAAGTTATACAGTTCTGTTGTTTCCTAAGAACTATTATACCTTGTTCATTGGTTCATCCATAAATTACAGAAAATTACCACCTATTAAGTTGTAGGCATTATATTTTTCCCTGTGAATACAGTGATAACCAGGGCAGGTTTCTTTTCAGAAAGCCAACTCTAGGTAAGGGGATGATGTTATGGAAGATATCTTCAGGGTTTGTAATTTGTTAGTATTGAAAACCCAGACATGATTATATGCTTGGGATTTTTATTTTTTAATATAGTTCCAGGTGGTTTGTTTCAGTTATGTCTATTTTTTTAATTTACACAAAACAATTGATGTCCATAGATATTGTCAGGATCAATACCCCCTAAAATTTATTACTATTACAGTCATGATCTCTTAGTGACTTAACTGTTTCTCATACACCAAGGATATAAGAATCTAAAGGATCCTCCAATCTGTGACTTAGAGAAAGGTTACAGAAGATCACAGAAGATAAACAGCAGATATTTTAAAAGTAAAAAACAAAGCCTGCTCTATTACTGTAACTAATTAAAACCAGAAATGTGTCTCTTTTTCTTATTTGTTTCCAAATAAAACATTTTAGATTTTTAGTGACTGAGAGTATGTTTTCACATTTAGCCAAAGTGAGGAGAATATTAAAGTTTGCAAGCACCACAATTTAAACATTAGAACATTAGAATTAAAAGAGGTCTGTAGTTACCCTGTGCACGTTCCGTGGCTCAGTTATGTCTGACTGTGACTCCATGGACTGTAGCCCATTGGGTTACTCTGTCCCTGGGATTTTCCAGGCAAGAATACTGAAGTGGTGAACTTCCAACCCAGGGATCAAACCCTTGTCTCTTGCATACTCTGTATCAGCAGGTGGATTCTTAACCTGGAAAACCCCAAGCCACTGAGCCACTTCAAATTACACTACCCTCATTTAGTTTGAGGATTAGCACAGAGAGATTTGCTATATTGTCCAGAGTTGTCCCTATTTTATAGATAAAGAAAGTGGGCCTCAGTACATGGAAATTTCTGACCCCAAACAACCTATTTGGAAGGAAAAAAAACATGAATTCTAATTTATTGGCCTCATACGATTTTGTCTGGAATGTCAGATATCAGCCCTCCGCTTCAGGGTTTTTCCACACAGCGTGTATGCTTGAGCAGCATAAATGAATGTGATTATTTTGATTTTTCTAGCACTTAAAGATTATTTTTATTTCTGATGATTTATTATTCATTTAAAATTAATACAATTAATTATCTCAAAGTTTAATTTTGAATGTTTATACCCATATTTCCTCAGAGAACTTTAATATTCTCAAAGCAAATGTCATCTGCTGGCATGCCAATTATCATTATTATTGGAAACATTTGCATTTTTTAAGTCAAGGGTGGATTAATTATCTAGAATTTACTTTTCAAATAAAATTAAAGCCTTCTTTTAGAATCAATAGTTGAATTCCTTTAACTAAATATCAACATATTTTTAAATGTAATTTTTCTCTTTATTATTGAAAAAACAACAGGATGAAATTACATAAGAATTTGAAACTAAAGGTCAAACATAATTTTCTTTGGTAGACCTTTTGATTTGCCTAAATACAATTTAAGGATATCATTAGTTTTCATTTATATCATATAATTCCATCATGTACTTAAGAGTTTAAATCTTTTTGAGGAGATGATCTAAAGGTGACTCCTTAAAGATCAATTGTGGTTTAAGAGGCCTGTTTGAATTACAAAAATTATAGAGAAGGTGAGGCTACATGGTAGAAGATATCCCATGTGAAAGCAGTTTTGAAAAGTAAGCTCTTTCTGGGCTGTCTGTGGTTATCTGTGTTGTTCACGGAAAATACAGATCTAAGGGAAACCCTAGTAATTTTTCTGCCTTTCTGATATCAAAAAGGACAACTCTAATAGTCTGGTCTGCACTGCTAAAAAGCAGGGAAGAACAAAAGGGAAGATACTAACTAAATCATAGAATATTAGAGCTGCATGAGGTAGGGACCCTCTATCTAGTCCATTGTTTCTCTAAGTGTGATCCAAAGACCTTCTGCCTCAGCATCAATAGGGCTCCTTATTACAAAGATAGATTCCAGAGCTCTAACTCAGATCTAGTGTTGAGTCCTACCTAGGAATCTAAAGTACACAAACACACACACACACACCCTGCAGGGGATATTGTAAAGGTTAGAACTGCTTATCTAGTCCAAAGACTTTTTCAGATGCTTAAACTGAGGCCCAAAGAGATTTAAATTTACTTGACATTATCCAGTTTGTTATGAGCATCTTTCAAATGTAGATTTCTGTCTATCCAGATCAGTGGTTCCTATTTCAAGTCACAGGAAACTTGTCACTGGATTTTGCTGTGGTTGTCCTTTTTCTCATGAAATTCAAGCAATTGAGTTATTTTTAAACTCACACAAAGAGAAACAGAATAAGATTCTTTAAAATTGTAAAACCAATTAATTGAGAAGTCCAAGATGTACACATGGGCCCCATTTTGAACAAAATTGACAAAAGATTTTATGATTTATTATTGTCTCTTTTCATCTGAAAAACAGATCCATTCAGATAATCAACTGTTCATAAATAATCATAAAATATAGGAGCAAATCTCATCCCATGTTAAATTTATTTGGATACTTTCTGTTTACTCTCCTGGCTATTCTTACTTTTTAAACAAGCCCAGTTGGGTATTTCAGCCATTTTACTTAGTGTCCATATACATTTGCTAGTTGTTTTGATAACCCTTTTTGCATTAACTATGTTTCTTGAGATTTGAGAGTTATTTATGTAATCTTGATACAAGTGCTTTGTCAAAAATGATATTTGCATGTTCTTCCAGGATGTAACTTGTCTTGTTCTCTAAGCCATGATTTTCACAGAGGGGGGAAAAAATTGATGATATGTAGTATTCCTAAATTTCCTCATACTTTCTAACTATATCGGTCTAATCCCTTGTTATTTTTAATACATTGGAAAAAACTGACACTGAATATGTGATATTTGATCCCTGTTTTGTATGGATCTCGCATTGACCTTCAGCCTTGGCTATTCGTTCTGTCATCTTTCATTATTTTCCCAAACCAACTCATCCATAACATTCTTCTCTCTGTCAAGATATTTTGTTTTTTAAAACTGAGTCATGTTAGACCTTTCCACCTCTCTTTACTCCTATCAGTTTCCAAATTGTGTTTGGAATTAAGTTTGTCCAGCTTTTCTTCATATATATACATATATCCCAATTTTCCATTGGTGTCATAGTTCAGTACTTTATCTTCTTATACAACCCTGCTAACTGGTCTGCTAACACATATTTTCCATGTTTTAATATATTATGCATGACTGAAATAGTATTTTCATTATATTATCCCTTGTTCGAAAACTTTCTCCAGTTTACCATTGCCGAGAGAATGTCATCCAAACTTGGAGACATATTATTGAATTCTCCCTTATTGTAACCCCATTTTTCCTTACTTGCCTACCATTATTACTCAAATGTAAGCGAGTAGCTCTACTCAAAATGCCATTTCTCTTTGCATCAGTTCTGTGGATAATACATAAGAAATAGCTCCCACTTTCCTGCTCTTAGGAAATACATTTTATAGAACAAACTGGTGTCTGTGTGACACTGAAAATCAACCAATTTCCATACATATTCTGGAGAATTCTCTTGTCATATTATAAGACTGAAAACTCAACCCAACCAGGTTTTTTTTTTTTTTTAAATTCATTAAAAAAATCTGCTTAGAAGGGTTGTAGTTTAAAATTAACCTTAAAACTTTAGGCGATTCTTGGGCAAAGTCATTTTGTGCATCTGTTTCCAATAAAAATCACCTTTCTAGAAAAAAAAAAAATCCAGGAACTAAAAGCACAGAAGTAACTTTGAGAAGGCATTATTTTTATATTCAGCTCAGAAACACAGGGTCTCTGTTTAGTGTTCTATTATTTCATATATCCAGGGACACAAATATTTCTGATAGTTGTCATGGTTTTTCAGCTAGCAAACTCACTTTGGCTTCCAAGAAAAATAGATGAATTTATTAAGAGGAAACGAAGGTAGCTCATAACCAAGGCTTGAGGATATTATGCAATTTTTAGTTCACTTTTATTTTTACTTTCAAGAGGTTCCAGGTTTTTGTTTTGTTTTGTTTTTCATTCAGATTTCCAATTTTTGGAAGAGAAAATCTGACCTAGCCTGTTGCTGTTACCTCCCTTATATAAATTTGTTACGTCCAGGAATACCACTTAGTGTAGAAAAATTACTGGGGGTCAAATCTTGCTGGATCTAAAGTTATTTTCAACCAAGAAAATGTCTTTATGAGCTGATTGAGCTTTCCTTGTCCCATTGGATTTCAGTATTCATTGGAAATAATGTATTGAGCTAAATGGAACATGAGGGTTTATGGTCTCCATGTGGGTAAATAATATCTGGAGACCTACAGAGCTTTGACAATGCCTAAGAAAATCTGTGCGACAAGAGTACTAGGTCACGTCTGGAAGATTCTCTGAAACATTAAGTTAGGTAAACTCTGTAGAGTCTACAGGATGTGATAGAACTAATTTTGTTCTTTGTGTTTACAGTAGTCCAAAATACCCAACTGTTTTACTCAAACCTTGTAATTCAGGATAATGTCTCAGTGACTTTTCACAAGGATGCTTTTCTACTCCTGTTGCATATCTGACACTAGTTGCCTGTAGTTCCTGTGTTTTCTTCTTTCTGGGATGCAGTCTAGAGGCAGAGGGAAGAGCGGTGTGACTGTGAACCCCACACTAGCTCTTAATGCTTAGACTGGAAGCAGTGCTTATCTCTACTCATATTCCCTTAATGAGAGCAAGTCACATAGCCAAATTTCAGCTGGTAGTAAGAGGTAGGTAATATCTATGAACAAGAACTTGGTCTCCTACACTTGGTATTGAGCTATCTCTGTTCCACCTCAGCCAACATTCATGTAAACTTGAGTTTATTTTTTGTTTTTAATGACTTACCTATTAAATCAGTATAAAAATGTGAACATATCTTAACAATACATTGTGATGACAAACTGCACACATTTGTGTAAGCAGCACCCAGATGAACAACCCAAGAGTGATAGACTTTCGGAAGTCCCTCATGCCCCCTTCTGCTCACTAGACCCCATTAGAGGTAATTGCTCTTCTGCTTTCTAGTCAGGATAAGGTACTAACAGTTTATATGATGAAAGTATTCACTGTAATTTCTGTTATTTTACATCTTTTGCCCAACAATCTGTTCTTAAGACTTCTCCATGTTGTTGCATAAAGTTTTAACCATTCATTCTCATTGTAGTAGTTTTCATTGCATGATAATTTTATTAATTTCATTCTTGATTTGGGCACAGTTAGGTCATGTATAATTGTGTACTTTTATGAACAGTGTTGCTATTCGTAACATTTATTTTAGTGCATGTCATTTGGTGAACATGCATAGTTTTTTCTATGGGGTCTATACTTAGAAGTGAAAAGTTGAGGTCTTGGAGTATGCTTAATGTTGAGCTTTAGTGAAGAACTCCAGTTTTTCCAAGTGATATTTCCTTTAATTTTAAAAGGAACTAAATGAGACATTTGATAGGAATCATGTGTGGGAGGAGATGTATTCCAACATGAAATGGACTAGGAATTTAAAATTAGGCAAAAGAGAAAATGCATGTCCTAAAATTCTGACAGACCAAGGAACATTGTTGCCCTAGAGAATGATGCTGCTTAGTATGGGCAGCTCATATATAAATTGATACGCTTCAAGACTAAGGAAGAAGGAAAAAAAAAAAAAAGACTAAGGAAGAGCTGAGCCTTATATTATTTATAGCAGATATTATATGATGCAGAGCTTTTTGAACTTTTTTTTTCATTTAAAAACATCTGCCCAAGATTTCAAATGCTTTTAAATTAGCTTAGTCTTGAGTAGGTGCTAATAAAACCACTGTGTATGACAATTGATAATAAAATCCCTGTGTCATGTTAGTATGTGGATGATTGTTTTTATTATTCAAGGGAGAACATAGAGCTTTGTTCATTTTCACAAAATGCTCCTTCTTCCATGTAGGTTGGGCCTCCCTCCCTCTTCCTGCCAAGCTACCAAGCTGTCTCACATTTCAATTATTTTTACCTGCCTAGATAATTTTTCATAATCCAAATCTGTGGGCATTGGTAGCTGGATCTGTTGGAGAGCACAAATAAAAATGGCTGCATTTGCCAGTAAAGAAGTGCAAGCCTCGACAATGGCCTAGTGCCAATTAGGAGACTCTATAAACGGATGCTGTGTTCTCTTTGGCCACAGCCAGAGACTTTATGAAGCAATGAGCTCATTTTTTTTTTTTTTTCAGCAGGCAGTATTCTCTGGGTTCCTAGGAGGTTTCCCCTGATAGCAAGTAGAACAGAACTCACATTGTGAGTCTTGCTAAGGGCAGACTGCAAAGACACACAGAACACACTTAATTGGGTTCCTTCAAACTCTGTAAGTCTTTAAAATGATCTCTTAAAGCAGAGTTATGTATTATGTTACTCAGAGTTAAAAAATACTTTATAAATAAAAGCATTAATTTTAGATGTGAAAATCAATAATTTATTGCTATGATGACATTTGAAAACAAGTCTTTAAAATGGTTTATTTGTTCTTCCTATTTTTTTTTTAAGTTTTCAATATCATAGCCAGAAGGTCATACTTACTGCTTATAAGAGCAGTGCCATTTGGAACACTTAATAAGTCGTATTTCCCTAAAGCGTTTTGAAAACTCACAAAATATTTGCTGCTAATTCTCGTGGATTCTCACCACTTTCTTTTTAATTTAACTGCTATGAAGCAATTAATTATAAACAAATCCTATCACGTGATAGTCATGAAATCAAGCATACATTTCAGTATGAGTAAAAATGATAACATTTCTATGTTACAAATACTGTTATGTTTTAATAAGGTTTATTTAGCCCATTGGCTTCCCAGGTGGTGCAATGGTAAAGAATCTGCCTGCTAGTGCAGGAGATGCAGGAGATGTGAGTTCAAACCCTGGGTTGGGAAGATCCCAAGGAGTCAGAAAAGGCAACCTACTACAGTATTCTTACCTGGAAGATCCCATGGACAGAGGAGTCAGGCGTGCTGCAGTATATGGGGTTGCAGAGTCGGACAGGACTGAGCGTGCATGCAGGCAGCTATTCAGCCCATCAAAAGCACCTACCTCAACATCTCTTTCCAATATATTTGCCCTCCTTAACTGAATAAACTCTTACCAAGGTCACCATGTTGCCAAGCAAAATGATCACTTTTCTGTCCTCATGTTATTTGTCTAACAAGTCACATAGGTGACCATTCCCCACTTCTTCAAACACACTGTGCTTTGGCATCCATAATGCTATACTCCACTTCTGTATAACCACTCATTCTTGGCCTTTCTTGCTGACTTTTCTTGCTTTGTTGACCTCTAACTGCTAGTCTCAAAGACTATAATCTCTCCGCAGATGTTTCCATACTGTGGCTTTCAGTGACATCTGTATACTGATAAATCCCAAATCTCTAATCTCAATCTCTCCAATGAGCTCTGGGTTTATATAACTGATCGCTTACTTGACATTTTCACTGTGATGTCTAAGAAGTTTCTCAAACTTCTCAGGACTGAAACAGCTGTACATTTTCCCTTAACCCAAGCTTATGGACCCTGATGCTGGGAGTGAAGGCAAGAGGAGAAGGGGATGACAGAGGATGAGATGGTTGGATGGGATCACTGAAGCGATGGACACGAGTTTGAGTAGGCTCTGGGAGTTGGTGATGGACAGGGAAGCCTGGCATGCTGCAGTCCACGAGGTTGTAGAGTTGGACATGACTGAGCAACTGAACTGAACTGATGAATATCATTACCATATGCCTAGTTGTTCAAGCCAAATACATAGAAGTCATCCTTGATTCCTCACTGATTCCTCACCCCACTATAAAACTCACACGCACAGACACACACGTGCACATACAAACTCCAATAATTACAAGTTAGAGTCCACTTCCAATTCATATGTATCTTTCAGTTTCCATGGCTAGTACCCTAATCAAACCACCATCATCCAATAGCAAGATGACTGAAATAGCCTCTGACCTAAACTTCTGTGAAATCAAACTCCCACGCTCTCTATGTTGCTAACTGAAGGAATAAACTATGGACCCACTGGAAGCATCTGGGACAAAATGGTGGTGGTGAATTATCTACATCAGCCCTGTTGATTTATTTATTGATTTGTTTTGTCATGCTTTCCTGTAGTCTGTCACTTGCATGTGATCGGTAAAGGCACACAAGATAATTCTAACGTCCAAGTTTTAAAAAATCATAATAAATTGTGAATGCCTGCACCTAATTTTTATTTTTCAGTGAACTTGATGCAGTTTTAAAACAAATATTCCCTGTTGTTTCTCATCTCACTAATCAGAAGGTCCTTCACCAAGTGTGAGCTGACTTCTGGAGCACTGGTTCTTCCTGCTAGTCTACTTACTTTTTATCCAACTTTGAGATCTGCCAATCTTTTGAAGCTTGGCAGTCCCCTGGAGAAGTGGATGTTTAACTGTCTGGGCCCCAGGCTTACCTTTAGGCAGCAGAAGTAGATTTGTGTCTTACCTAGGAGCCTGATCCTTTGACTGTACCTATGGTCTCAACATACTTATTTGTTTAGTCCTTAGGCCAAGCCTCTGTTTCCTTTGCTGGACCCAGGCATCTTCTGTTTTCAGGAAGTCATCAGCTCAAACATATGATAGTATTTTAAAAGCAGCTATTTTTATGTTCAGAATTGTGAAATCATAGAATTTTAGGAATGGTGAGTTTTTTAGGCATAGCCTGCTCCTACATCTTTATATTTAAAATGTGGATGACAATGAGCCCGAGTGTAGTAGTCATACCCTTCAAATATTTAGTAGATTTCAAGATTATAAAATACCTCACTTGATATTTTTGTACATCCAACTGCCCCCCTCTCTGTCACACACACACACACACACACACACACACAAACACACAAAAGGCTTGAATTATAGCAGTAATATAATAATACATTGTACTCTAGCCATATTTTTCTTTTTTACTCAAATAACTTTTTCATATGTTGGATGTAAACACATGATCAATAAGTATTGTTTCTCCTCCTGATTCAGCCCCCAATTTCATAATTTTTCTCCTCACTCCTTTTTTTTTTTTTTTGCTTGAAAAGATATAGTTAGGTGATTCCATAAGAATAGCTCAGAATCTGTCTTCTCCGTTATCCCCTGCTCTATTATAAGCAGGAGCTTACTTCTGTGGCAGACAGCCTGGACGCTCTTTCTCATCCATTATTCACGGTGTGTGAGGTCGTGTGAGGGTAGGAGGGGCAGCAGCTCACCACAGGGCCTCACGGTGCTGCCATTCACAGAGAGGCGTCGGTGTTTTCATGTTGCAGAAACTGCTGTAGACACAAGGATTTCAGTTCACCTCCAGGTTGGTGGCCATCCCTCGTTGAGTTCACTCATTCAGTCCCTGTTTGTCATTGTTCAGTCACTCAGTTGTGCCTGACTCTTTGAGACCCCGTGGACTGCAGCATTGCAGGCTTCCCTGTCCTTCATCATCTTCTGGAGCTTGCTCAGACTCATATCCATTGAGCTGGTGATGCCATCCCACCATGCCCTCCTCAGTCATCTCCTGGCTTCAATCTCCCCAGCCTCGGGGTTTTTCCAATGTCTGTTCTTCACATCAGGTGGCCAGAGTATTGGCATTTCAGCTTCAGCATCAGTCTTTCCAAAGAATATTCAGGACTGATCTCCTTTACGATGGGTTAGTTGGATCTCCTTGCAGTCCAAGGGACTCTCAAGAGTCTTCTCCAACACCACAGTTCAGAAGCATCAATTCTTCGGCGCTCAGCTTTCTTTATAGTCCACCTCTCACATCCATACATGACTACTGGAAAAACCATAGCTTTGACTAGACAGACCTTTGTTGGCAAAGTAATGTCTCTGCTTTTTAATAAGCTGTCTAGGTTGATCATAGCTTTTCTTCCAAGGAGCAAGCGTCTTTTAGTTTCATGGCTGCAGTCACCATCTGCAGTGATTCCGGAGCCCAAGAAAATAAAGTCTGTCCCTGCTTGATTCCTCTTTTTTTTTTTTAAATTGAGATTAATTGCTTTATAGTGTTGTGTTTGTTTCAGGTGTAGAGTAAAATGATTCATATATGTGTGTGTATATGATTCTCTTTTTGATTCTCTTCTATTTATGTTTACTACAGGATTATAGATTGAATATAGTTTTCTGTGCTCTAGGTCCTTGTTGGTTATCTTTTCCATATATAGTAGTGTATGTATTTTAATCCAAACTTTTAATTTATCCCTCTCCCCATTTTTTCCTCTTTAGTAAGTTTTTTTTTTTTATGTCTTTGAGTCTATTTCTGTGTATCATTTAAGATTCTACATATAAGTGATATCATATCATACTTGTTTTTCTCTGTCTGATTTACTTCACTCAGTATGATGATATCTAGGTCCATCCATGTTGCTGCAAACAACATTATTTCATCCTTTCTTTTGTCTGAGTATCATTCCACTGTGTTCATATCGAACATCTTCTTTACCCATCCATCTGTCAGTGTACACTTAGATTGCTTCTGTATCTTGGCAACTGTAAATAGTGCTACTATGAATATTGAGATACATGTATCTTTTTGAATTAGAGTTTTTTTTTCAGATGTATGCCCAGGAGTGGGGTTGTTGGATCATATCATAATTTTAGTTTTTTATGGAACCTTTATACTGTTCACCATAGTGGCTGCACTCATTTATATTCCTGTTTGATTCTTTAACATTGAGTCCTTCATTCTGTGGGCTTAATAAATAACCAGTTATTGCTGTGGATCCAATACTACTCTGGGTGCTCTCTAGGACTTAACATTCATTATTTGCTTTCTAGAAGCACAGAAAATAGCTTGGCAAATTTGACTAGCATATAGACAAACTACTTTGTGTGCTTTAGTAAAACAAGACTTTTTTTTTTTTTTTTTTTTTTTGCCCTGTAGTTTAGTTTGAGAAAACAAAATTAACCCATGGAAAAGCAGTGCAATTTTAATCAGGAATGTGGCTCTTGATGTTGCCTCTGCCACTAATTATAGTAAAAAAAAGAGTTAGCTAGCATTTATTGAATATCTACTCTGTGACTTTACTTGTAAAGCCTTTTTTTCCTATAGCTATATCATGCTAGGTATTGTTACTTTCTATTGTCCTAGTCCCAGGAAAATAGTCCTAATTATCATTTCAAATCTCTAGCAACTCCAGCTTGCACTGGTATCCTAGGGCCATACTTAGATGCCTCAATCTTTCTTCTGACTCTTAACAGGTTTGGGATTGACTTTAAATCTTCTCTTTAGTTTTCAAACTTGTATGACAACTAAAATTTATTTGGCAAAACTGAACCTAATGACATCTGAAGGAGATATTTGAGCTATCATTTGAAGTATTGCCTGCCTGCAGAGATCTTAATATGCAAATAATTAAAATGACAAGCTCAAAGGAGTCTCTGGGAGCCTGTTAGGCTCAACATTGCTCATGTTCAAGTGCACACTGACTGTTGACTTGTATAGGTTTTTGGGTTTTTGGGTTTTTTTTTTGGTCTAATGACGTTGAATGATTCAGTGCTGGAAATGCAATAGTTTGCTGTTTCCGTTGTTCATAAAAATGTGCTCAATAACCCATAATAAGTCAGACATTCAATGAAAGTAATGCATTACAATGTATAACAAATAACTCTGTAAATAAAGCATTTGACTGGAATTTGATTAGAAGGCAGGTTTCTAAATTCAGGGTAGAGGCTTGAGCTGTACTGACAGACAGACCCTTAACTTCATTATTATTTTTATAACTATGCTAACTGGTTCTTGTAGTATATTATATTTGTTGGAAATAAGAGTGAAGATGAGAATTTAATATCTGAAGGACTGCATTAGAAATGTTGTTAATTATCTTAAAATGCGCAAGGTACATTTCCCCCTCTTTCTTTTTCCTCAAAATTAACCCTTGGATGCGGGGTGGTTCCTGTAAATACAATGTGATTAGACTTGGCTGCCAGGCTTTGAAGGTTCTACAGGCTGATTCCTCCATCAGAGTGGCTCATCTTATGCAAAAGGTGAGAATTCCTCAAGCCTGGGATATATCTGTGCATTTTTTGCAGGAAAGGCAATTATTTTAGGGATCTCCCTATTTTTTTTTTTAACCAATAATGTATCACGCACTAGGAAACCAGGTAACCAAGCTTGTTAGAAGTGTATATAAAATTGAATTAAGAACTTTTTGTGTGTGGATTTGGTGAAATCTGTTTTGGTGGCTTGGGGTTTATTTATTTATTTACCTTATGACCTTTTTATCCATTTCCCCTCCCCGCCCCCCGCCACACACACCTCAGGCAACTACCAGTCTGTTCTCTGTATCTGTGAGATTGATTTTAGCTAGTTTGTTTGTTTTTTATATTCCACATGTAAGAGTTCACATGGTATTTGTCTTTCCCTGTTGGACTTATTTCACTTAGCATAATACCATTTCCTGTCATTTCTGCTATCACTTATATAGAAGTAATCTGGAAATTGTAAATCAATGATGCTTGTGACATTTACTATTTGTTTTTCTCTTTAATGAATGTATAAATTATCACTTTGAAACATACCATATTTAGTAAATTTTGGATGTTAGAAAACTATTTCCTGACATAGTTTAAAGGGAAATTTAAATTTATTTTTAAGTCAGAAGCAAACTTTTACTAAAAATTTCAAGCTTTTCATATTTCTAAAATACATGTTCACACTCACATATGAACAAATGAGTAGTAGCACATTCTTTTGATTATTTTTCTAATATTTTTAAATGTACTAGACTGTCACTTAAGTTAAACAAAGACTAGAATTTAGTGAAGAACTCCAGTAAAGTAAATAAGTGTTTAAAAGTTTTCCTACCCAAATATTAATACTTAGGGTCTTACCTCTGAGTGTTCCTACATTCCATTCTATTTTTTTCTAGAAAATGTGAAAAGGGAAGCAGAAGGAGACTTGTGCAAGCAGACCTTGAGTCTGCAAGCCCTGTCTTCTGGCCCAGTGATCCTCAAAGAAGTCGCTTCTTTGTCCACCTAGATTTTCTATTTCCTTGTTTATGAGCTAACTCAACCCAATGCAAGTGTCACCTTCATCCACTCTGGTTTTGGGATTATTATTTTTCCATTTGGACACTTGCCATTACCTTATTATGAATGTTATATTAATTTTTGCTTTGTAACCTCTTTCCTTAAATGCTTTGTAATGGGTAATTCAATACCTAATTTTATCAGTTTATAACCATTTCTATGCCATCTAGCTGTTTCATCTTCCACATGTCATTTAACCTTTAATGATAATAGCTTGTACTTGTATTGCTTATTCTTTGTCAAACATCCTTCTTAGCCATTTACTTATATTAACTCATATAATAATTGCTACAATCTTATTAAAGATATACTTATTATACCCATTTTATGGGTGGGAAGTTTTAAGCACAGGGTTAAATATTACAAGTTTATCCCGTGTCACACAGCTGCTAAATTGTAGAGCTAGGATTTCAGCTGAATCAGGCTAAGTCCAGGCTTCATATTCTTAATTATAAAACTTGCTGCTTCTCTGAATTTTAGCTTTCTCACTAGTTAAATAATTAGTTTGGCTTTGATGATATTTAAAGTTCTGCCAAACCCTAAATACATTATTTTGTTGATGGAGTAAATGTATGTATGAAGAATCTCACACTTGCTTACTTAGAAGATATGGTTTTATTGACAGTGTCATGTTGGTATGATGATTTCCAACATATATGTTTTAAGATTAGTAACATCAAAAGTTATTTTATTTCTATTGCCTCCCTAACCCATAACACAATTCTAGCCCTCGTGAGTGCTCAGGAAGTATTTGTTGATTGATTCAATGGTTGATTAGTTGATTTTTGAGGAATCAGCCCTGAAGATGGCTCTAATCCTGACAGGAAGCATCTCGAAACCAGAGCCTGAAGTTGCACAAGGTGTTCTTTTCGTCTTATGACTGAAAGCAGAGCAATGTTCTATTTTAGAGGTACCTGGGAAACTTTAGATATTGTTGTCTATTTCCCAGGATCACCTAGAAGGAGGATACTGGGAGTACAATGAGCAGAAGGGAGACAGGAGTAGGAAAGAAATTTTATGCCAAATATCTTTATGTACTTAAAAAAATTATATCATCATTTTAAATTGTTTTATACTGTTATTGTCCTTTTTTCCCCTTTTCTTTAAAAATGTTTTCCTTATTTTTTTTTCCATTTATTTTTATTAGTTGGAGGCTAATTACTTTACATCATTACAGTAGTTTTTGTCATACATTGAAATGAATTAGCCATGGATTTACATGTATTCCCCATCCTGATCCCCCCCCACCTCCCTCTCCACCCCATCCCTCTGGGTCTTCCCAGTGCAGCAGGCCCGAGCACTTGTCTCATGCACCCAACCTGAGCTGGTGATCTGCTTCACCCTAGATAATATACATGTTTCAATGCTGTTCTCTTGAAACATCCCACCCTCGCCTCCTCCCAGAGTCCACAAGTCTGTTCTATACATCTGAGTCTCTTTTTTTTTAATTGTTCAATATTAGTATATAGACATGAAACTCATTTCCATATGTCGATTTTATATCGTGTCGTTTTACAGAAATTGCTTATCTGTTCTCACAGCATTTTTTGGTGAAATTATTTAGGATTTTCTGTATATAAGATTGTATCATTTGTGAACAGATAATTTTGCTTTTTCTCTTTCTATGTGGATGACTTCTGCTTCTTTTTTCTGTCTAATTACTCTGACTGAGACTCTACTACTGTGGTAAATAGAAGTGGGAAAAGTGGGCATCCTTGATTCGGTCCTGATCATAGAGGAAAGGCTTTTGATTTCTCACCCTTGATATGATATTAGATATGAGCTTTTCATATAGGGCCTTTATTACATTGAGGTAATTTCCTTTTATTCTAAGTTTGTTGAGAGTTTTTCTCATGAAAAGAGGTTAAATTTTGTCATATGCTTTTTCTGCATCTTTTGAGAAGATTATGTGATTTTTATTTTTTGTCTTCTTAAAGAGTTGTATGGCATTAATTGATTTGTGTATGTAGAACCA
This sequence comes from Odocoileus virginianus, assembly GCF_023699985.2. Lineage (NCBI taxonomy): Eukaryota > Metazoa > Chordata > Mammalia > Artiodactyla > Cervidae > Odocoileus > Odocoileus virginianus. Next base: position 31,726,140 of record NC_069675.1, on the reverse strand, counting down.
TTATTCCATTTAGACATAAATCCCACTTTTAAACGTGCTGTTGAATTTGGTTTACTAGAATTTTGCGTCTATATTCATCATGTATATTTGCCTATAGTGTGTGTGTGTGTGTCTGTGTGTGTCTGGCTTTGATATTAGTGTAACGTGAGCACTATAAAATGAATTGGACATATGTATGCATCTTTAGATTTTGGAGTTTGGGGAGGATTGGCATTGATTTTCTTTAAATGTGTGTTAGCATTTTCTAGTGAGGCCATCTGGTCTTGGATTTGTTAGATTTTTTATTACTGATCAGTTTCCTTATTCGTTATTGGTGTTTAGATTTTCTATTTCTTTATGAGTAAGTCTACACAGGTTATATGTTTCTAGGAACTGAACCTATTTCCTCTAGGTGACCCAGTTTTTTGGTGTATAATTGTTCACCGTAGTGTCCAATTATCACCTCAAAGTCAGATTCTAACTAGAAAATACTTACTATCCTATATCTCCCTTTAAGTTAGCTTTCTTGCTTTTTCTTTGTCTCCTAGTTTCATTGCCAGAAATCAAAGTTATGCAAACATGGAAATCCAGTCATGAACACGCAGAGACATGGTGGTTTCCTCATGAGCCTCTTTTTAACACAGTTTGTGGTCTCTGAGAGTCTGAATAATTCATGTGGTCTGAGAGACCTCATGATGCTTTTAAAAGTTGTTAGTCTAAACTTATCAATAATGTTAAAGCATTCTATATTGTTTTCATCTGTAATAAAGATGCCTAAGTCTCCCTAGTTCATGTTTTAATATCTTAAAGGGAAAGATTTTTGAGTCATTGAACTTTGGAATCTCTCCTTTTAATAAAGCAAAAATAGCACTTGATCAGTCCTTCTTTAGAATGTGGTAGCATGTTATGAACCAAATGATGGTTAGCATTAGGGCCAGAATCTTTTCTAGTTGGGTGATATTAACTGCATCAAGACAGGAGGCATTCTCTTCTTGAAGCTGTTGGCTTGTCTCTTTTTAAAGATAGAGACTTTGCACTTCACAAGTCAAATAAAATAACCAGTAAGCTTTGAAGGTTCTTTCATTACTATAGAAAGAAACAAGATAGATCCACATTTGCAGTATCAGCTTTCTAAACATGCCAGTGTTGTCTTCACTTCAAGATCTATTTCTGCTCCTTTTGTTTCATTTTCTAAGACACCGTAGGATATCTTCAAGATTGCTGCAAGCCATTTAATTTATGGTTGCTTTTCTCATGACAGAAGCAGTAGCCTGGGAAACATTCCTGTTCTCTCAACATAAAGCTCTTTGCTTCATTCTGTGAGGTCAGGCACACGAAGGCCACTGAAATGTGTGAAGTGCAATGTCTAGTAAGAGCCCTACATTTAACATAAGAAGATTTAACATCATTTTCCCAAAGCATTCATAATATACTGGATATGAGACACCATTTGACCAATAGCTTGCTTTCTAATGTGAATTTGACTCATCACGATAGAGTTTCTTTTAATATTAAGAGCAAACTGCAGGGTTCTGGTTCTTGGGAAACAGATGTGCTGTTTTTGAACTAATGCAATGAAAAAGGATAGTACTGATACTTAATGTGTTTTCATTGAATTACTTATATTTTAGATCTTATTGAATGTTTGTTCACAAGTTGAGGTCTATCCAGGTATTGTGAAACAAGACCAAACACAATACAGCCTTTTTTTCCAGAAATAAGAACTAGTTCAATCACATAGGCTTATGTATGACTTGATATGCAGGAAGGTGATCTCCGAGAATCCTTTCAGATACAAAAGTATGCAGTTCTGTATAGACCTATTGATTATGTGAATAAAATATTATGAAAATAGTATTTTGCTTTGAAGATTAATTAAGTCAGTTTTTAAATATATGTTTCAATGAAATCTCAATCTCTGTTAAAATCTTCCTCTCTCTGTCCTCTCCTTATACACATACACCACACTACATCACACACACACACACACACACACACACACACACTCTTCTCTCACATACTGCTTTAAAACTAGCCGTGACATTTATTTTAGTCATGTTTTTACTGTATAATTTATTAAGGGATCAAAAATTTTCAGTTATTTATAGCATTTCCTTTGAAATATCAGAAAAGTTAAGTATAAACATTTTAAATATTTAATAATATGTAAACAGAATTCAGATTAAATATCTTGAATAAAAAAGAGACAAGAAACAAAGGTGATATAGTACCTGAAATATTCTTCTCACAAAGTGTTACTCTGGTGTAGCATAGCAAGTACAAGCCCTGTAAAGATTTTGATTATTACCTTACCCCTTTCATCCTGATCAAATAACAAGTTAAAAAGTATGCATCATTCTAATGGGAATTCGAAAAGAAAAAATGTCAATAGATCTTTTATAATTACCACTGCCTTTGTTGTCACATTGTCTGACGCACCTGTTCACTGGAGACTCAGTTCTGTCCTGATCTGTGTACACAACAGACGCAATCACTCAGAGTGCACTTGCTTTAAATGATGAGGAGGTTTCAAAATGTAACTTGCTCATCATAAAAGAAGGAACAGGCTTTTCAACAAAGATGAAGTAGGACAGTTGTAAATACAATCAAAGTAAATATCTGTAACTTGATTGTACAAGAAAGAAGTAAAAAGATATCAATTCATCTTCTAATGTAACATAATTCTAAGAATTCAGCCCCATACACATTCTGATTATATGACACAGTTCTAAGAATTCTCCTCCATGAACCTACTCAATCTGTGATATAGAACCAGAGTGCACCAAGATAGTCTTTTCTGAATTTTTCTGAAACTGTCTGTCCCTTCGAGATAAATAAGTGAATCAAATAAACAATGTCCACTTTATTCCCATAGGAATGCTGCTACGTAAATAAGGGGGACACAAAACAAGATTGTAGTTTGGTATTTGACCTTAAAAAATAATAAATTTGAGAAAATAATGGTTATCTTTTTTATTTGACCTTTTGCAAATCTCCATTAGATTATTAAGAGTCACATAAATGTTTATACAAAGACATTCAATTCACTACAATTGATTTAAATTTGAGGTCAGATAATAAATCTTAGTATGGCTTTTTTCTCTCTTATTAAAGAGTATCAGTCCTCTTGACACTTGTCTATTAGAATATTCAGAAGTAACTCTAGGACACTGGTTGCAACCATATGTGTTTTGTAATACCAACTGTATTTTAGCATTATTTTCATCGTGAAAGTGAAAGTCGCTCAGTTGTGTCCAACTCTTTGCGACCACGTGGAGTATACAATCCATGGAATTTCCCAGGCCAGAATCCTGGAGTGGGTAACCTTTCCCTTCTCCAGGAGATCTTCCCAACCCAGGGGTCTTCCCAACCCAGGGATTGAACCCAGGTCTCTGCATTGCATGAGGATTCTTTACCAGCTGAGCCACAAGGGAAGCCCAAGAATGAAGCACAAGAATACTAGAGTGGGAAGCCTTTCCCTTTTCCAGCATATTTTCCCAACCCAGGAATCGAACTGGGGTCTCCTGCATTGCAGGCGGATTCTTTACCTACTGAACTATCAGGGAAGTCCTATCATTTTCATAAGTAGGCAGATATGTGATTTAATTGTGATGTGAGCATTCTCAGTGGTAAAGAGAAGTCTACATCTTAATTTTTAAAAATTTGATTTAAATTACTATGGGTTCAAATATTGCCATATGTTCTAGTGGTCTAGAAGAAATACATGCCTCTGTTGGTTGCAGGCAATAATGGTAAGATTTAGAAAGGACAAAGGAATATTTAAGTGTATGAGCAACTGAGAGATTATCAAGGCAAAAAATCCAGTCCTTAAGGGCTCTAAGAAATTGTAAATTCAAGTCAGTGATTCATCAAGGAAATCATCAGTGTTACTTTAGCAGGTCTTTGAGAGAAAAGATATATGCTGCGCTTAAAGAATAAAGGCAAAAACTCTATACTCCCATCTGTCTACAGGCTAACTATACCTTTCTTCCCCTAGTCTTATTGAAATATAATCGGCGTATCATTACTTTTTAGATTAAGTCATTATCCATGGAAAACTAGCCTCTCCCCCAAATTATTTTAGGTTATCTGACCCACTTACCAAAATATGACTTTCCTTTTGAATATTCTCAAAGTAATATGCAAACACTTTTTTTTTTTTTACTAAAGTATTAGCTTACTAACAGTAAGCTTGTGCTGTGCCTGGAGCCCAGCAGCCTCCTCTGTCCGTATTATCCCGGCAAGGATTCTGGCCTGGTTGCCATTTCCTCCTCGAAATAGTAAGCTTGCTTAAAGTATTATTAAAATACTTTAAATATTTAATTATGCTGATTAATTTCTGTGTTGTATCAAAGTACGATAAAAATTTGGATGAGATTTAGAGGAAATTGAATACATATAAAGAACTCAGAGACTTCAACTAATAATGCTATTTGCTATACTTGTTTGTTATAAGATGAATTTCTGGGTGTAAAATGTTTATTGCAAAGATTAATATTTTTGAAGTATCAGGTGTTGACTCTTCAAAAAGACACTACAGCTTGGTAATAAGCATCCTTCGGTTCACTCTGAGGTTTCAAAACACTGAAAAATAATATTACTTCATTCCAAAGCTTCTCTTTCGCTGTGTGTGTGTGTGTGTGTGTGTGTGTGTGGATTGGGGTGTTTATGAAAGAATGCTATGTTTTGGACAGTTTGAAGCCACCTTTCAAACACTTTTGAAAGAATACAATTATTCAATTCCAGGTATTATCCATTGGCCTTAAAGAAACATGTTTACCAAATAAGGAAATTCTTGAAATTAGCTGATTAGCTGGTCTTCAGATACTTTGTACTCTGTGGCTAGCAATTGATCTTAAAAGGTTGCTTTTAGAGTGTTTTGGAGCCAGATTCATCAGTAGCAGGTTGTAGGAGGAAACAATGAAATTATCTGAAGTATACTTTCCTTTCTCAATAGGTGCCTGTTATCTTCATATTTTTGAATGTGCATTCATTGAAAGGGAATATACTTGTAAGTTAAATGAAGAAATTGAATTGAAATAACTGAAAGCCCACTTAAAAGAATAAATTAAACAATGCATTTCTATATGGGAAACTGACAGCTGTGCCTCTGTTTCCACCAGTGAAAGAGCAACAGTTTAGAGGATTATTTCTCCTCTGGAGCTTCCTGGGTGGCTCAGATGGTAAAGAATTGACCTGCAATGCAGGAGATCTGTGTATGATTCCTGGGTTGGGAAGTTCCCCTGGAGAAGGGAATGGCTACCCACTCCAGTATTCTTGCCTGGAGAATTCCATGGATAGAATTCTTTCAGAGAACCATCTGGATTTAACTCATTGAGGATTCTGACCTCTAAACACTGCCATCTGACAGTTGTTTAGAAGATAATGTGAGACATGTCCATGATCTTGTTCTGGTTCTCTAGGACATATATTTTACAATAAACTATCATCCTCTCCCCTGAGCCAGGAGTGTTCAAACTGATTATCCACAGAAGTAGGTTAGTTCTTCTGGGTTAGAATGTGCATTCTTCTCATGTTTCCTGGAGCCTAAAGGTATAAAGAAAAACCAAAATTTACATCAGTAATTGTAGTAGCCTCAAAACCCTTTTCTTTATATAATTAAAAAGGAAATAGTATTTAAACTAAAGACAAAAGAGAAGTGTTGACATGTTTCTGGTTTAAACAAGGAATTAAAATATGTGTAGCCTGGTATGCTGCAATCCATGTGTTGAATTATTTTCTCTGTCTAAGAAAGCAGCTCTCCAGCTTTTCTCCTCTATTCACATGTCACAGAATTGTTAATTGATGTTATTAATTCCTAAGATTTCGGAAAATAATGATCTAAAAGTACCTGAACGTATGGCTTTGAGGGAGCTTAAGGTAGAGGTCATCAAGTATCTTAATTTGTGCTTGGGAAAAGTTGGAAAAGTTGTTTTGAGGACTCCTAATATCAGAAAGCTAGACTTACTTCAGTAACTTGGTAAAACATCTGATTTTTAATATATTTTAAATGTCTACATTCTTCGGCATAAAAGGTCCTCTTTCTTTTCAACTGCCCCTCAGTCTATAAGCTCTGTCTATACACTCATACAATGTTCTACTGAATCTATTTAAGAAATTTAAACAGGTTAAATTTGTTTTCTCAAGGCATTCTCATACAAATGGCCTTGCTCAAAAATGATCCATATATTCATAAGAACGGCGTTAAGATGATATTGTTAACCTGGAGCAGGCGACAGAATTGTGATTAGCTTCGTATCTGGGACTTCCCTGGTGGCTCAGATGGCAAAGAATCTGAGTGCAGCAGACCCAGGTTCTATCCCCACGTTGGGATTCCCCTGAAGGAGGGAAGGGCAGTTCCTCCAGTATTCTCGCCTAGAAATTCCATGGACAGAGAGAGGAGCCTGATGGAATACAGTCCATGGGGTCATAAAGAGTCTTTAAAGTCTAATATGTTTTAAGGTGCTCAGTCAGTGAGTTCAAGGTCAGGGGATTGGGTGATCCACTAAACCAATTATTTTAATGATCTAAACTATTATAGTCAGTTATTTTAATTATCTAAGTAAATATGAGTAAGTTGATCTGAGAGTGTTCATTTCAATGATCCTGAAATGTAACTTGAATACTACCTTATTTCACCGAAATGAACATTTTGGAATGTCTAGCTGACTATTTTCCCAAAGCAGTAAATGTCTTAGACCTCTTTAGAATGTAGATGGCCTCACTTTCTATAGTTTTTGGTCTGGTTGTGTTTTATTTCCTTGAACAAACATATCTCTATTTTATTTTCATTTCCTTTTTGGTCCTTTCAGACATTTGAGTTTTCTATACTTTATAATAATGCCTATTTGCAATCAGGTAGTATTTAATTTATGCTAATATGTTGATGTCAAATTAATCACACATTAATATGTTGATGTCAAATTACATTTTTAATTTCAACCGTATTTTTCACACTGGGCTAAATATCATATAAGGTGAATTAAAAGTATGCTGCAAAGCACCTGATGTCAAGGAGCTAACAACCAGGGTGATGCTTATCAACAATGAGATAAGAAGATAATCAAGTTGAAGCTCCAATACTGTGGCTACCTGATGTGAAGAACTGATTCATTGGAAAAGACCTTAATGCTGGGAAAGATAGAAGGCAGAAGGAGAAGGCAGCAGAGGAAAAATTTTATGGTTATATACCATCACCAATTCAACAGACGTGAATTTGAGCAAACTCTGGGAGATGGTGAAGGACAGGGGAGCCTGGTGTGCTGCAGTCCATGGGGTAGCAAAGAGTCAGGCTCGACTTAGCAACTGAACAATAATAAACATATTTAAGCTTCAAATCATGTATTTCTTAGTATAGGTAGAATAGATGACATATATCACTTTAGACTTAAATACTCAGAGGTAGCCTAACAAGAGAAGCAGGATGGAGGGGCAGTCATCTAACTTTTGGTTAGAGCAGAAAAAACAACTCATCATGAATAGACATATTGGTGAACTAGAACTTATTTATTTTTTATTTCCTTAGCTTGCTCATTGTTGAAATATGTGTAAGGGAAATTCTAGAGCAAGACGTTTACTGAAGTCATACATCTGTTATTTTTAGGATTTTATATGTTACTTCTAGCTATATACTCCTGAAGCAGAGATGGGAAGTTCAGCTTATATAGAAGTAAAATGTTTGAACAGACCCTTGGATAAAACAATAATAGCAAATATTATTTGCTTTTGTTATTTTACATTAAATAATAGGGTTAAATTATATGTTATAATGAGGTTTCCTACCAAAATGACTGAATGCAAGCTTACATGTCTTAAGTTGTGAAACATTGGAATAGTGAAAGCTATCGTTAGTTGACAAAATATTTTCTTAATTTTTTCAGTGCAATCTGAAACACAGTGAATGTTTTCCTCTGATGATAATAAGGTTGATCATCTTTAGGCATTATTTCAGGTCCTGCCAAATAATGTAGCAAATTGGGGGAAAAATGTATACCTGTAGTTCTATTTAAAAAGGTACACTTTTATAGTGGTTTCAGATTGTTTATAACTAACAGTGTGGATTGTAAAGTACAATGCAATGAATTGTGTCCTTCACTCAGAATTGGAATGTTGTTCATCATTTGAAATATAAAGTCAATTTTATGTACTTACATGGTGAGTATGTCTGGAAGATAATTCAGTTTGAAGGACAGAAAATATGCAAGTAACTATGGCCTCTAAATGAAAATAATGTACTTCATATGACTCTTAAAAGCCTAAGACTAAGGAAAAGAGTAGAATACCCTATAAAAATAGTCAACAATGTCAATCACTCCAGGTATCAGGAATTTACAAGGCACAGAAGCCAGACTCTTACAAACCTTGGAGAATATCGGTATTCTTTATGAAATACATTTTAAAGTTAACTTCCATTTTCCTTTATTTTCTACTTTCCCAATCAACACCATTAATTCAAAATGAAATAATGATAATTAATGGAAAATATTGTAATGTTAAGATTGAGCATCTTCATGAGTATTTTATTTCTTAATAGAAGTAGGATTTATCAATCTAAAGTCCTCATGTGATCTAATTTCAGAGACAGAATAAGATACCCCGAATAACTATTATATACCTCTACATGGTATTTTATGCAATTCCTATAGTAGAACACAGGGGCTTCTCTGGTGGTTCAGTGATAAAGAATCCGCCTGCCAATGCAGGAGACGTGGGTTTGATCTTTGTGTCAGGAGGGTCCCCTGGAGGAGGAAATGACAACTCATTCCAGTATTCTTGCCTGGGAAATCCTATGAACAGAGGAGGCTGGCAGGCTACAATCCATGGGGTCAAAAAAGAGTTGGACACTACTTAATGCCTGAATAACAACAGCAGCAGCAAATATTAGAATACATACTTTAGTTATTTTTTTAAATTATCTGGAGGGCTGCAGTCCATGGAGTCACAAATTGTACATGACCAAGTGGCTAAAACTTGGATGATAATGATAAGCTAATACGTATATTACCTACTATATGCCAGGCATTAATATAAGCATTTCATATGTATTATTTAATTCTCACAATAACCCTTTGAGATAGGTACTACTTTACAGACGAAGAAACAAGTTGCAAACTGGCTAAGCAGTTTGCCAAGTGATACATCTAAAGAGAGGCAGAGCAGAGATTCCGATACCCAGGGTCTGGCTCCAAAGCCTTCCCTTTTTTATCATATCACACTGCTTCTTCTGACATGTTCAAACTGGCCTAATAGAAACAAGGGAACTTAAGTACACAGATTGTGTCATTGGGTAACAATTGCTGATATTGAAGGTTTATTGGGGAGGAGAGTTGGTTGGAGAGAGAAAACAATAAATAAACAGGGAGAGAGTAGAGGGACTCCTCCAGATGTCTGAAGGTAAAAACAAAAGTTTTTGATTTAGTGGTGAGGGGAAAGTGGAGAGAATTAGAGGAAGAAGTAGCAGCAAAAAAGAACAAGCATAAGTATTCCTCACTTTGCCCAACAATGGTCTTATATGTTTGCTTCTTCTTCTTTTTGTCCAAAACCTGCTTCAGTTCAGTTCAGTCGCTCAGTCGTGTCCAACTCTTTGCAACCCCATGGACTGCAACACCCCAGGCCTCCTTGTCCATTACCAACTCCCGGAGTTACTCAAACTCACGTCTGTTGAGTTGGTGATGCCATTCAACCATCTCATCCTCTGTCGTCCCCTTCTCCTCCCACCTTCAACCTTTCCCAACATCAGGGTCTTTTCAAATGAGTCAACTCTTTGCATCAGGTGGCCAAAGTTTCGGAGTTTCAGCTTCAACATTAGTCCTTCCAAAGAATATTCAGGACTGATTTCCTTTAGGATGGACTGGTTGGATCTCCTTGCAGCCCAAGGGACTCTCAAGAGTCTTCTCCAACACCACAGTTCAGAAGCATCAATTTTTCGGTGCTCAGCTTTTTTTATAGTCCAACTCTGACATCCATACACAACTACTGGAAAAACCATAGCCTTGACTAGATGGACCTTTGGTTGGCAAAGTAATGTCTCCGCTTTTTAATATGCTGTCTTGGTTGGTCATAACTTTCCTTCCAAAGAATAAGTGTCTTTTAATTTCATGGCTGCAGTCACCATCTGCAGTGAGTTTGGAGCCCAAAACAATAAAGTCTGCCACTGTTTCCACTGTTTCCCCATCTATTTGCCATGAAGTGATGGGACTGGATGCCATGATTCTTAGTTTTCTGAATGTTGAGCTTTAGGTCAACTTTTTCAAACCTGCTAGTATTCACTGAATTCACAGTGTTAAAAAAAGATGTGCTGATTTTATGACAAGGGTGAAAAGTGTCAATGTAGAAATCAAAGTGACATATTTGAAATAAAATCCAGATTTTGGATTCTGAAAGTCTAAACTTCAAATTTTGCCTTTGATGTGGATTTCCTATGTGGCATTGGGAATGACATCCTCACATAGGGAATTGGAGTAATAATTTGTACTTCATAGATTTGCTACAGGGATTAACAAGGAAATGTTTGCAGATCATCAGATAGCATCTTTTTATGTGTGAAAACGTTAAATGACAGCTTTTGTTTTTGTAATCTTAGTTTTTGCTCCTTAATATCCATGGATCCCACGCATCACCTAGTGCAAGTGTGAGCAAGGTAATCTTAATGATGTTAGCAATCATTCTAGTGTTTCAAAACCAACACCTCAATTCTTTTTGTAATCATATCTAATTATAATTATAATCAGTAATTATATCTATCTATCTATAGAACCAATTTGCTCTTTGAAAGGGGACAAAAGTAGAATATATCAGTAAAAGAATTACAGTGATATTTACTTGCCTCTCTCATTTTCCTCCATGGATACGGTAAGGACTTGGGTGGTGGATTATATTCTAAATGTCAACTCCAGACAGTATTTAAAGGAAAGTGCAATAAGACCTTTGAGGTTTGTCAGAGTAGTATGGAACATGTTTGTATGTCAAAGGCCCAGTCCAAAAGCCCAAAAGGAAAACAAAAATGTCAAATCTCTGGGTTATTATCACAGAAATAAGAAATATCTTAAAAGTGCGTGTTAAAAAAAAAAAGTGCGTGTTGTTTTGAAACCAGTGTCTTAAGTGTGGAAAATAAATTGCTTAGCTGTAGCAACATTCCACTTATGATCTTCTGTGTAAGCATCCCTCGTGACTTTATATAATCTGAGGATGACACAAGGAATAGCATTCAGCAATCCTGACCTCAAACGGCATGCTTTTTTAAGCTTCTCATCCTCCTTTGCAAGGATATTATTTTGAAAGTCTTCTAAAAAATGTATTTTGGAATGCCAACGGAGAGAACTCAAGAGAATTTTCAGCTTTGAAACCATCTTAAAAAATCTTGCACAATGAGTATCTTACAAATTGTGCATTGAAATTGCAAAGGGGTGAAAGTTATTATTCTGTACTCTTTAAATAATTAATAAATGGGAGAATCTATTGAAGAGACTATGAAAGACATCTGTGGGCTCCTATCTACCATGGTGAACGCTTCATGACTCGGTTGATGTATAGGGTTTGAATGAGTATCTCCTCTAGTTTTCTCTGTGATTTGAAAACAGAGACATAAAGAAATATATCACTGAAGTTTTTCTGACATAAAGACTTGTCAAATCATCATCATTGAGAATCTCTTCGTTAAGTATATTTTTTCCGTACTTGAAACATTTATTAGTAGTTCTTTAATTAAAATTGTATGTAAATGTAATCAAATCAGAGGAAATGAGTCTCTGGAAGACTTTATAAAAAGAGTAAGCAGAAAACTAGGTTTTTAAATTCTTATTATTTTAGAATTTTACCACAGTTATATACTGTATGAGTTGTGTATTCTTTTTTTTTTTTCATAGAGCTACTGTAGCAAGGTACCAAGAACTCGGTGGAATAAACAACAGAAATTATTTATTATCTCACAGTTCTTGAGACTGGAAATTCGAAATCAGTCAAAGTAGGATCATGCTTCCTCTGAAACCTATAGGGAACCTGTAGGGAAATCCTTCCTCGCCTCTCTCTAGCATCTGGTTATTTACAGAGGATCTTTGGTGTTCCAGGGCTTGCAGATGCATCACTACAATCCTCAGGCTTCCCATGGCTTTCCTGCTGTGTGTCTTCGCATTGTCTTCCCTCTGTGTGTGTCTGTCTTTGTGTCCATATATATATATATTTTTTTAATTAAGGTAATAATCATATTAGATTACAGCCCACACTCATGACTTCATTTTAACTTAAACATGTGTGTAAAGACCCTATTTCCAAATAGGGTTATGTTATGAGGTACTCAGAGTTACTTTTTGTTGGGGGACACAGTACAATCAATAGCAATTTATGATACAGAAGATCTTATAATTCTGTATCATGCATTATTTTATTTGTTTTTTCTTTGCATGTAAATATCAGATTATCAAAATCTCAAAGATGAAAAAGCTTGTAGTATTCTTATTATAGGTTGGTGACAGTGTAATAGTGACATTTGGACTTGAAAATCTTTGGCTATCTTTGCTTTGGAAGGTCCACATGACATAGAACCTATAAAAAAAAAAAAAGATATTGTCACAGTTTGATTTCATGTTAAGGTAGCAATGCAAGAAAATTTTCATTTCTTCAAGAGTTGTGTTAAAAATAATTTCTATATTTAGAAAGATCCTTTGCTTTACCAAATCTTAGCCTTAGTTCCTGTTAAATCAAACCCAGTTGTAAAGTAATGAAATTACAAATGCAAAAATGCTACCAAAACTAGACTCATACGAAATCTTTTAGGAATAAAGCTGTTATATAAACTGAGTTTTGTTTCCCCCCCCCACCCACCCCCTGTGAATCAGAGAACTCAAGGGGTTTTTTTGTGTTTTGTTTTTGTTTTTAAAGGACAAAACAATTTGGGTCAAAGGTCTGGTGTGGTAGTATGGTTTGGCCTTAGGGTTTCGTCCTGCTATTTAAATGTTACTATACACATAGATCTTATCCCTTTGCCTAAAGATTTGTTTAAATAAGCTTTATTTTTTTATAGAAGTTTTAGGTTCACAGCAAAACTGAGAGGAATTCATCTACCATAGCATGATACAGAGTAGTTTTACAACCCTAAAGATCCTCTGTGTTCTGTCTGTTCATCTCTCCCTACCCTGTAACCCAGGGGACCACTGATCTTTTTAGGGTCTCTGTAGTTTTGCCTTTTCTAGAATGTTATAAAATATATAGTTGGCATCATACAGTAGTTAGCCTTTTGAGATTGACTTCTTTTCACTTAGTAATATGCATTTAAGATTCCTTCATGTCATTTCATGGATTGATAGGTCATTTCTTTTTACTGCTGAATGCTATTGCATTGTCTTGATGTACTAGAGCTTAATTATCTCTTCACCTATGAAGGACATCTTGGTTGCTTCCAAGTTTGGACGGTTAAGAATAAAGCTGCTGTAAACACCTGGGTGCAGGTTTTTGTATAGACATTAAGTTTTCCACTTCTATGGGTAAAAGATTTCAGGATTATGTGGTACCTGTGTGTTTAGTTTTGTAAGTAGGCACCATACTGTCTTCCAGAGTGGCTTCACCATTTTGCATTCGCATCAGCAGTGAATGACTATTTCCGTTGCTGCACATTCTTGCCAGACTTTGGTGTTAGCAATATATGTACCTGATTTTGGCCAGGTGAATAAGTGTGTAGTGATATCTCATTGTTGACTTAATTTACATTTCCCTGATGACATATGACATGAAACATCTTTTTATATGCCAATTTGCCACTTTTCCTTTTTTTTTGGTGAACTGTCTGTTAAGGTCTTTGACCTATATATCTTTTTTGGTGAAGTGTTTATTAAGATCTTTGACCTCTTTTTAAATCTTACTATGTCTTTATTGTTGACTTTTAAGAGTTGTTTATTTTTGGTAGCAGTACTTTATCTAATATGTCTTTTGCAAACATTTACTTTCAGGCTGAGACTTATCTCTATCTTCTCTTGACAGTGTCTTTTGCAGAGCAGAAATTTTTAATCTTAGATTTTTTCCCAAGAAATATGTATGGAATCTGGAATTTTACTGAACCCTTTACTCCAAGAAAAAAGAAAAAGTCACAGTATATACTGTTGTTTGATAAAGCCACATATAAATTATTAAAGTTAATAACGTTTATCATAGGTAACTTTATTTTGAACAAAACTGGTATCTGAAAAACTTAACTCAGAAAAATTGGGTTTGGTTAGATGTGTTAAGAACAGTTGACACAACAAAAAATCTCAAAATGCCAGATAAAATGAGTAAAATGCTTTGATATAGAGAAAACTAATTATTCACTTAATTTGTTATAAAATTTACATAGAAAATAATTGATCTTGATAATCTTAGTTAAGCAATAAAGGAAATTTTAAAATTGGAAGTATAACTTTGCTGTGTAGAACATTAAGTGATTTATTAATTTAATAGAAGCCACTCAATAAAATTCTTTATAAATTCTGATGGTATGCTTCCATACATTATAAAAGTCAAGATATCTTCAAGGCCATTACATGCAATGGCAGGATTCAGTTCAGTTCAGTCGCTCAGTCCTGTCTAACTCTTTGCGACCCCATGGCAAGAATAAAGGTTAAAAAATGGCAAGAATAAAGGTTAACATGGCATGACTAAAACAGTCTTTACTCCTACTCAGGAGTCAGTCATAAAACGTGATTTTTGACTTTTACTGTAGTTGCGATTATTCAACATTAACTTCTGTGGTTTATTTCCACAAATTACATAGTCAGCATTTTTAAATGTAAGCACATTTAATTAAAAATTAAATTCTCATGTTTATTACTGTGTGTGTTCATGTGTGCGTGAGCCTGTATGTGTGTGTGTGAACTTGAGGATATTTTGAAGTGTCACAAAATTAGAGTTGGTGGTTCATTCCAACATTAACTATTTTGTTAACTACTATCATTCCCTGACCACACCCTGCTAGTTCACTTCAGATTTCAGGTGGCTTTACTGGAACATTGTCCTACACCCTCTCTCCCTGGTTTCTGGCTCAGCCCCAATTTCCTCCCACAAAAAAAGGCAGGGCCTTCCTCAAGTCCATGTACCTTTCAACCTTGCCATCATTATAGGAATAAGATTGTTGTCTTTCCTTCATATGCACTCAAAAATTGTTTCTTATATAGCTTCTTATGCTATCAAAACACAGCACAAGATTTTGGTGAAACTTAGAATGCTTTTGGGGAAAAATTACAAAGATAACTCATCTATTTACCAAGTACTTATATTTAGTATTGGGCTTCCCTGGTAGCTCAGCTGGTAAAGAATCTGCTGCAATGCAGGAGACCCCGGTTCGATTCCTGGACTAGGAAATCTACTGGAGAAGGGATAGGCTACCCAACTCCATATTCTTGGGCTTCCCTTGTGACTCAACTGGCAAAGAATCCGCCTGCAATGTAGGAGAGCTGTATTCGATCCCGGGAGAAGGGAAAGGTTACCCACTCCAGTATTCTGACCTGGAGAATTATATACAGTCCGTGGGGGTCACAAAGAGTCGGACATGACTGAGCGACCTTCACTTCACTATCTTGAGTATCACCTAACTGCATATATAAATGAACAAAAGAATTCAGTGTACATTATTTTGTTTTCAAGCCTCACAAGAGAAAAAGTTACGGGGATAAATAGATAGAAGTGTACCAAGAGTTGTACCAAGGTGTTTAGATATATTATATCAATAAAGAAGTAAAAAATATAAAAATCTCAGCAGTTGCTGCCAACAACTAAAGTGCAGTTGTAGAAAATGCTTCTCAAATTATTTTGTCCATATCTGATAATCTTCTTTTATTATAGATTAAAATTTGAATTTGTTTCATACTTTAAAATTCTTGTAATGGCTTTGTAACCTATTATCTAAAAGAGAACTCATTTAGACTTGAAATTTTACAGCATTTGAGACACAGATTTAACCTTGGAGTAGTATCTGATATGGCCTAACCAATTTGTACAGAAATACCAATCAGTACATGACTCCCATAGTCTTTACTTTGTGGGAAAAAAATAATGTCCTCATTTAGCTTTCCCTTGTAGGTGTTCCAGTTTTCTTGGTGAAGATAGACAGTACAGTGTGAACTTGCTGAGTCAGAGAGTTTCAGCAGTCCATGTGAAAATGATGGGTGGTTCAGAAAATAACCCCTGCACCAGAGAAACACATATAAAGTTATCACTCCTTTTTCATGTGGTACTGAAACTCAACTGCTTGTATGGAACATTCATAAGTCCTCCAAGACTTGAAAAAAAGCAGATTTTAAGAAGCAGTCCCTGGTTAAGAAAAGAAATGTATTCCGTGTATGCAAAGTAGTTTTCAAACAACATATGCATTTTGACTTATTATTAAGAAAATATTTATTTGGAATTTTAATGATCCAAATTATACAAGTCAAAACATCAAAACTCGTAAATGTTTTTACTGCTATTGGAATCTTCTAAGAAGTTAAGTGTAGCTTATTTTTTCTCCCAAATTCTTTTTATTACTCTTTCTAATTCAACTGTTTATTAGGTACTTCCCAATCAACTTGGACTTGCTTTGTTGCCACAAGTAAATATTTCATGAGATAATAAGGTATATCTGTTTTTAACGCACAGCTTCCTCTAGCCCTCCTAAAATAAATAATAGATATCAAGGACATATTTAAATAGTTGTGTTCTCATATGGGCAAAGGAACATTATTACTTAAGTTATATATATGTTAGCTTACACTGTGAATTTCTGGACATTTTCATGGAGTGAATTTATCTTAGAGTGATCCCTTTCTCTGCCAAAAGCTTATAGCCAAGATACATTTGCGCTAATAGAAGCTAGCATACATGTAGTGCCTGTGATGCACAGTGCTCTAATGTACCCCTGGCATTATCCAATTTGGAATTGGTTAATTCTTTGCTGAGGGGACTGTTCTATGCTTTTAAAATGTTTAATAGCATTTCTGGTCTCTACTTAGTAGAAACACAGTCAGCCTGTTGTCAGACATTTTCAGATGTCTCCTGGGGGACAGAATCTTCCCTGGTTGAGAACCATTGTCTAACTGAACTCAGAATTTGTTTTAAGTTTCATTACTGCATTTCTAATATTATGTCCATGGTTTAGAAATGGTAAGAAAAGTATCTGCAGCCTAAGATTCCATATAACAATAAATCAAGTTATGAACCAAACAGGAAAAAAAACAGAAACTAAAATCCCACAAACACATGGATTTATGACATTGTTATAAATAAAGAAGGAAAATAGAAAATTGGATTATTAATGTGAAATGATTATGACATAGCCTTTAGATCTGATCAGCAACTTTTTTTTTTAGTATAGTTGATTTACAATGTTGTGTTAGCTTTTACTGTAAAGCAGTTATTCAGTCACACATATATCCACTTTTTAAGATTCTTTTCCCATATAGTCGTTACAGAGTATTGACTAGAGTCCCCTGTGCTGTACAGTAGGTCCTTGCATGCGTGCTAAGTCACTTCAGTCATGTCCAACTTTGCGGTTCTGTGGTCTGTAGCCTGCCAGACTCCTCTGTCCATGGGATTCTCTAGGCAAGAGTACTGAAGTGGGTTGTCATGCCCTCCTCCAGGGGATCTTCCTGGCCCAGGGATCAAACCCATGTTTCCTGCTTCTCCTGAACTGGCAGGAAGGTTCTTTACCACTAGTGCCACCTTGGAGGAAGCCCAGGTCCTTATAGTTATCTATTTTAAATATAAATGCTGACACCTTCACAGCAATTCCTTAACCCTCAAAGAATTCCTCTGTTTGTTCATTTATGTGGAAGCACCAGGGAAAAACCAAACTTCTTAACAGCTACTGACAGTGTGTGAAATTTTCCTATAGCCCTCAGAGAACTGATTTCCCATTAGCTATCTAGATCTCAGAGGGAGCTAGGGAGGGAGGAAGGGGTGGAGAGAGGGAAGGAGATAGATATGGGGCAGGGAAGAACACCAGGGAAACTTGGATCAGCTGCCTGGTGTCCTTCTTTTTATGACACTTACATCATCTATGTGCCCAGAAGGTCATCGCTGAGAAATTGCTTTCGTTAAGAACTGAGTGACACAGCAAACACGACAGCATAGTTTAAAATTTTCTCATTTATGAATCAGGGCCGGTCAGGCTATTCAAGAAGCATAAAATATAACGTTAGGAGGTTTTCTTTTTTCTATACAGTGGCCATTTTAGGCATGTTTAAACATGCTTAAAACAGTTTCTGAAATAGAGTTAGAGATAATCCTACAGACAGTCTCACCACAGAGTACATTCATTTAACCTTTCTCCCATATAGTTCACCCATTCATGGGGTAACATCAGCCTCCCCTGAAGAAAGTAAAACAGCATTGTACTTTGGGGCTGATATCCTCCAGACCCAGCTGGTGACTTAGCTGGTAGTGCTAATTAAATGTTTTTGAATTTTGGATCATTGACTGAGTGACCCTGACTCACTATAATGTTATGCTAACCATATTTATTATGGATGGATAGCCAGTCATTCTAGCAGACATTGTCATGACAGGGAATAATGTATATAATAAGCAATATAATAATATAATTAGGACCACGCATCATCAGTTCAGTTCAGTTCATTTCAGTCACTCAGTCGTGTCCGACTCTTTGCAACCCCAGGCCTGCCTGCCCATCACAAACTCCCGGAGTTCACTCAAACTCATGC
This sequence comes from Odocoileus virginianus, assembly GCF_023699985.2. Lineage (NCBI taxonomy): Eukaryota > Metazoa > Chordata > Mammalia > Artiodactyla > Cervidae > Odocoileus > Odocoileus virginianus. The sequence continues at coordinate 31,707,499 of NC_069675.1, read as the reverse complement.
CCATCGAGTCGGTGATGCCATCCAGCCATCTCATCCTCTGTCATCTCTTTCTCCTCCTGCCCCCAATCACTCCCAGCATCAGGGTCTTTTCCGATGAGTCAACTCTTCACATGAGGTGGCCAAAGTATTGGAGTTTCAGCTTCAGCATCAGTCCTTCCAATGAACACCCAGGACTGATCTCCTTTAGGATGGACTGGTTGGATCTCCTTGTAGTTCAAGGGACTCTCAAGAGTCTTCTCCAAACCATGCATCATAGGCATGTGCAATTGCTCTAATTTACTAAGCAAGAAGTTCAAAAGGGTGACTTAAAAGTGAGTGTGTAACTATTGAATGGTTGCATATGGGAGAGAAGTTTATATTATCAGGTGAATCAGGGGTAGTTTTATGGCAAAGGTGAGCTTTGAATGTGGAGTTGAAAAGAAGATGTAGTACATACATACAATGGAATATTGCTCAGCCATTAGAAGAATGAAGTAATACCATTTCTAGCAACACGGTTGAACCTAGAGATTGTCATACTGAATGAAGTTGAAGAAAGAGAAACAGTGTATGATATCCCTTATATGCAGGATCTAAAAAATGATACAAATGAACTTATTTACAAAACAAAAGCAGACTTACAGATTTAGAGTATGAACTTATGGTTACCAGTGGGGAACGGTAGTGGAGGAGGGATAGTTAAGTGGTTTGGGATTGATATGTGCACTGCTGTATTTGAAATGAATAACCAGTGAGGACCTACTGTATAGCACAGGGAACTCTGCTCAATAATATGCAACAACCTAATTGGGAAAAGAGCTTGAGAAAAGAATCGATACATGTATGTGTATAACTGAATTACTTTGTTGTACAACTGAAGCTAACACAGCATTGTTAATCAACTATACTCCAATATAAAATAAAAAGTTAAAAAAAGAGATCAGAGTTATAGAATGGTATAAGAAACATATAAGCAAAGGCATGAAATCAGATAGGAAAGACAGAGGAGGAAAAAGAGGAGTTGGAAGAGGAGGAAGAAGAAGAAAAAGAGGAATGAAAGAATTGGGGGAAAGGAGAAAGAAGCAAGGGAAGGAAGGAGAGAGAGAGAGGAAAGGAAGAAAGGAAAGGGAGGGAGGAAGGAAGGAAAGAGAGATGGAGAGAGGACCAATCTTAATTTCCTGGTGAAGAAAGAGGCTGATAGCATAAGAGAGGAAAATGACTAATGCCTCTGAGAGAGTTGGGTTTCCCTGATAACTCAGCTGGTAAAGAATCTGCCTGCAATGCAGGAGACCTGGGTTCAATCCCTGGATTGGGAAGATCCCCTGAGAAGCGAAAGGCTACCCACTTCAGTATTCTGGCCTAGAGAATTCCATGGACTCTATAGTCTGTGGGTTCACAAAGAGTCAGACATGACTGAATGATTTTCACTTTCACTTTTTCTGAGAGTAGGTAAGAGTGCATACAGATTACTGCATAATGATGAAAATTGGCTTTGTAAAAGTGTGGTCCCTGGACCTGTAGCATAAACATCACTGGAGACCTTGTTAGAATTGCAAGTTTGGGGATCCCCCACACCTACGTAAATAGGACATCCAAGTGATCTGATGCTGGTTCAAGTTTGGGAACCACTGATCCACAGTTCAGGATGAATCTTTGAGTGAAAAAACTAGAGTCAACTAGAAGGTCATAAATCCAAACTAAGCAAGTAGTTAAAAAAATTATTTGATGATTATAATGAGTAGAGATAGGTATGGAAATGTAAGGAAGGATGAATTTGTGAGGCTTGGAAGAAATTGCTTTCTACGGTTTACTTGACACCTAAGTGGGTCATTCATAAAACTGATTTGATGAGGTTGATGAGTAAATTGTTGCCTAATTATATTTTTACTGTAAAGGTCTAAGAAAGGTTTTTAGGGATAATATTGGATTTTTTTTTAAGTTAAAAAAAATTCTAGGCTTCTGCCACTAAACCATATTTCCACATCCATAAAGTTGAGGTAGATGGCAAATTATGTATATGTGTTATATTATACATTTGGCACAGTTTCCTTTTCATTTCTTTTAAAAATATGCATACTTTATTTAAATACACTGCCAGAGATGAGATCTTTCCTCACATTTTCATGCCGCTGTTCTGGGAAAGTAAATTATGCTGTGTGATAAAAAATAAGTAATTGCTTCTTGTGTTTAATTGATTTTTTATAGCAATTACAATGCAGATTTGATTAAAGGAAGATAGTGCATTACCTACAGTTGGTTCACAAGACACATAATGGTATGAAAGAGTGCCACCCAGCACAGAAATTATACCCTCATTTTACTTGAATGTATTGAGTGGGAGATATTTAGACTTCTTTATGACATATAAACACTACAGAATGTTTCTTTTCCCATTTAAAGCAGGATGATAGGGACATCTATTTCACAGCCATAGCATGTCCTGACTGTTAAATTGTAGAAGCCTTTTGGAGGAGAAATAACTAGAGGTAGGTTTTAAATAAGAAAAGAGATTGTGAATTTAATGCTGACAAATGATGCACCTTGTAACAAGGTCACTCCTGAAGTTTGCTAGTTAGGCTCTATTTGAGTCAGATGAATCAAAGAAACATAAAAAGGGTTTATAAAAAAGGATTCAATTCTAGTTTCTACTCTACTCCAAGGTTTCACAGCCTTGGCATTGTTTGGGGTTGGTTAATTATTTGTTGTAGGGATTGTCCTGTGCATGTAGAATAATGTAGTAACAACATCCTTAGGTCTATCTGCTAGACACTAGAAGTGCTGTCATACCTGCCCTAACTCCAAGTTGTGGCAATCAAAAATGTCTACACTAGCAAATGTCTCCAGGCTTTCAAAATGAGAACCATCACTCTGTATCATTGCAATATAAGCTGCAACATTTGATTAAAAAAAAAAAAAAAAACTATTACCTGTACATTATCTTGGATAATTCTGCTGCTCAGGCTCAGGGCCATTTAGGGTTTCTGATTATTTTATGCCATTCTTCTATTTTATCTGATCTACCTTCCCAAGTGGTGCTAGTGGTAAAGAACCCACCTGTCAATGCAGGAGACTCGAAGCTTGGGTTCGACCCCTAAGTCAGGAAGATCTCCTGAAGAAGGGCATAGCAGCCCATTCCAATATTCATGCATGGGGAATCCCATGGACAGAGAGCCTGGTGGGCTACAGTCCATGAAGTTGCAAAGAGTCAGACACAACTGAGCAACTAATGCTTTACCTTGTCTGAAAGTCCTGGGAAATTAGGGTATTTTCCTCTTACTCAATGGTTATGCTCAAACAGTATGTCCCTTTCAGGTTTTTGTTTTTGTTGTTTTTTTTTTTTAATCTCTTTTTCTCCCCAAGCCTAGTATGAAGCAGGAAAGTCTCTTCAGCTGCCTCTTCCTTTATATATTTGAAAGAACAGAATCTTTGTACTTGAAGAATTTTCTACTAATTTCCATGATAATAAAATTGGGGATTGACAAGGGGTATTATAAAGGTTTTCATAATTCTTTGGGGGTGTGAGGGTAGTGGTTCTTGATGGACGAAAGTCCTACTTACTTAGACCTCTGTTTTCATACTGAAGGGTCATCTCATAAAACTCAGCTCCCTTCCTTAGGTTTAATGAAGACTGACTAGAATCTGACATCAAAGGTGGGTATCCACTAAATGTGAAGATGCCAAATGAAAAGAATAGTGGTCTTAACTCAGGGAGCATTGATATATCATCAGTGATCACACAGCTGAGGGATTCTGTAAGCCTTCTGTCTTATCTAGGCATAATTTCTCTGAAAATTCCATGTCATTGACAACCATGCAATTTTACTCATGCCATTAACTACTATGAGCTCTCAACAAACATTAATTTTAAGGAGTTGGCTTTTGTTTTTGCATAATTCTTTTATTATAAATAGATGCTAGACCTTTGCTTTTGCTTCAGGATAAAAATTATATCAATATGTCAAAATGTGTTTTTATCTTATATTATTTACACTTGCTGGAGGAAACCATCTCTTACTAACTGATGTTAAGGTTAGTTAGTAAGTTTGCCTTCCTACCCAAGAAGTGCTCTGTTCAACATCTGGCAGTTGACAGACTTTCAATTAATGTGAGATGGGCTGACATTAAAATCATCGGTGAAGTGAAGTGAAGTGGCTCAGTCGTGTCCGACTCTTTGCGACCCCATGGATGGTAGCCTACCAGGCTCCGCGGTCCATGGGATTTTCCAGGCAAGAATACTGGAGTGGGCTGCCATTTCCTTCTCCAGGGGATCTTCCCAACCCAGGGATCGAACCCAGGTCTCCTGCATTGTAGGCAGATGCTTTACCGTCTGAGCCACTAGGGGATAGCAGGGCTCAAATCCCAATTTTCTTGCTTGCAGCTTATGTTACTTTAAATAAGTCACTTAACTTTCCTTATGTTTTCATTTCTTCTTATTTAAAATGGGTATAGTATCTATCACACAAAATCTTTTTGAAATTTAAATAAGTTAACTTTTGTAATCCGTGTTCATTAAATGGAATAGCTTACATAGCACATATATGTAAGAATATATGTGTGTATGTGTTAGTTATCATATTCTTTCCCACTACAGGTTATTACAGGATATTGGATATAGTTCCCTGTGGTACACAGTAGGACCTTGTTGTTTATCTGTTTTATATATAGTACTTTGTGTTTTCTAATCTCAAACCCTAATTTATCACTCCCCCAAATAGAATATCTTTTATATACAATATTACATTCTTTTATTTGATCTTAACTAACCATTGACCTTTTCATTGTGCTGTAAGTCTTCATTCTCAGTATAATGGAAGTTGATGTTCAGTAGCTCAGTCGACTCTTTGCAACCCCATGGACTGCAACACGCCAGGCTTTCCTGTCCTTCACTATCTCCCAGAGTTTGCTCAGACTCACGTCCATTGAGTTGATGATATCATCCAACCATCTCATCCTCTGTCACCCACTTCTCCTGCCTTCAGTCTTGCCCAGCATCAAGATCTTTTTCAATGAATTGGCTGTTTGCATCAGATGGCCAAAGTATTGGAGCTTCAGCTTCAGCATCAGTCCTTCCAATGAGTATCCAGGGTTGATTTCCTTCAGGAGTGACTGGTTTGATCTTGTTGTCCAAGGGACTTGTCAAGAGTCTTCTCCAGCACAATTTGAAAGCATCAATTCTTAGGCGTCCAGCCTTCTTTATGGTCCAAATCTCACATCCGTACATGCTATATCTATTTTCCCATTAATAATGCTTCAATAAATTTATTTATGTGAGACCTAGTCTTCTCCTTTATATAGTCAACCATTACCAGTATCCTCCCTATTCATTTTTATGGTAGGATACAAATGCATTTATTAACAAAGAACTAAAAGCCAGTGCCATTATGGTGAAATAGTACCAGGTAATACAGTTAAAGGGCTTCCATAGTGGCTCAGACGGCAAAGAATCTGCCCTCAATACAGGAGACAGGGGTGCGATCCCTGGGTTGGGAAGATTCCCTGGAGGAGGAAATGGCAACCCACTCCAATATTCTTGCCTGGAGAATCCCCATGGACAGAGAAGCCTGGTGGGCTACAGTCCATGGGTCACAAAGAGTCAGGCACGACTGAGTGACTAAGCACAATACAGTTAAAACTCATTTAGTCTTTCTTCTGATGCATAATCTACACTGGACTAGTCACAGGTGATAAAATGGTGGCCAAGACAGACATAAACCCTGACTTAGAATCTTGTGGAGAAGATAGAAAATTAAACAAAGATTAATGATATGGTACTTACTATTTTTCTTCTATCATACAATTAATGATCATGTATTCAAGATATATGTTCAACTTCTTTGCAATTATTTGTCATCCTTCTCAGCTTCAGTTTTCTCATGCATAATTCTAATTTTACATAAAGCTACAGAGAGATTATATCTCACCCAAGGGCACTCAGTTAATTAACTATAGAGACCATCACTAATGTTCTTCCAAAATTCTACTTTTCAAATGGGATGGGAATTTATATATTCTTTAAGAAATTCTTCTGTTTCTTTAATCCGTCTTGTTTTCTTTATTCACTCACTCACCATACTTTCAGTTCAGTTCAGTCACTCAGCTGTGTCCAAATCTTTGCAACCCCATGGACTGCAGCACGCCATGCTTCCCTGTCCATCACCACACTTAATTTTTTATAATACCCACCCACGTCTCAGTTGTGACAGCACTGTGCTTTCAGAGCAAGTTTAAACCTATGTGGAGCAAAAACAAAAAATTGTTTGCTTCTAGAGGTTTCTTTGTGGTTCTGAACAACAAATGAGACCCAGACCCTTCTGTTTCAATTAATACAAGCAGATAAAGACACTTGGAGATTGCAGTTTGTTTTAAAGGGTTCAGTTCAGTTCAGTTTAGTTTAGTCAGTCAGTCATGTCCGACTCTTTGGGACCCCGTGGACGGCAGCACGCCAGGGTTCCCTGTCTATTACCAACTCCCAGAGCCTACTGAAACTCATGTCCATTGAGCCAGTGATGCCATCCAACCATCTCATCCTCTGTCATCCCCTTCTCCTCCCCCCTTCAATTTTTCCCAGCATTAGGGGCTTTTCAAATGAGTCAGTTCTTCACATCAGGTGGCCAAACGATTGGAGTTTCAGCTTCAACATTAGTCCTTCCAAAGAATATTCAGGACTGATTTCCTTTCGGATGGACTGGTTGGATCTCCTTGCAGTACAGGGGACTCTCAAGAGTCTTCTCCAACACCACAGGTCAAAAGCATCAATTCTTCAGCACTCAGCTTTCTTTATAGTCCAACTCTCATATCTGTACATGACTACTGGAAAAACCATAGCTTTGACTAGATGGACCTTTGTTGGCCAAGTAATGTCTCTGCTTTTTAATATGCTGTCTAGGTTGGTCATAACTTTTTATCCAAGGAGCAAATGTCTTTTAATTTCATGGCTGCAGTCACTATCTGCAGTGATTCTGGAGCCCCCAAAAATAAAGTCAGCCACTGTTTCCACTGTTTCCCTAATCTATTTGCCTTGAAGTGATAGGACCAGATGTCATGATCTTAGTTTTCTGAATGTTGAGCTTTAAGCCAATGTTTCACTCTCCTCTTTCAATTTCATCAAGAGGCTCTTTAATTCTTCTTCACTTTCTGCCATAAGGGTGGTGTCATCTGCATATCTGAGGTTATTGCTATTTCTCCTGGCAGTCCTGATTCCAGCTTATGCTTCATCCAGCCCTGCTTTTCTCATGATGTACTCTGCATATAAGTTAAATAAGCAGGGTGACAGTATACAGCCTTGACATATTCCTTTCCTGATTTGGAACCTGTCTATTGTTCTATGTCCAGATCTAACTGTTGCTTCATAATTCTAATTTTAAGGTTTTCTCAGTTACTATAGTCTGAAGTGTATAATTGGGGCTCCGCACGTTGAATAGGTTGCAGAGACTTCTTTTTTTTAAGAAAACCTTCTTAATAGATAAGAACTCTATTCATTACTGAACTCTTCTTCAGCAAAAAGTCTTCAGTGGCCTCCAGTGTGCATTTGTCAAACTTAGCACACCAAGGACCAAATGGAAGGGAAAAGCCCCAAAGCAAGAGGGGAATCTGGGCGAGAAGATGAATCCATATGAGTCTTTTGGAAGCCAGATGAGCAGATGGTTCTGTTGACATTCTGTTATGAGAGTTGAGAAAGCTAACCACCATTCTCACTGGGTTGGAAGTCCTCATCCCCACTGCACAGGGAAGAGCCATAGATCTACTTCTAGGCAAAGCTAGGATTTTTTGAAGCAAGCAGTTTGGAAACTGCTTATAGTATTTTAACTCTTTCTGTCCCACAGAGGAGTTTCTCCAATGTCTGATTTCACTGTTAGTAAGGCATTTATACTCATATTTAGCTCTAAACTGCAGTCTAGTTCTCCAAAGCTTTGGTTCATGCTTCACTTTTCAGAGTTTTTGGTTTTGGTTCTGTTTTCACTCATTTTGTTTTCATTTACTGCCCCCACCCTCACCCTGATAGGTCAGTTGGTAAAGAATTCGCCTGCAATGCAGGAGACCCAGGTTCGATTCCTGGGTCAGCAAGATCCACTGGAGAAGGGATGGGCTACCCCCTGCAGTATTCTTGGGCTTCCCTTGTGTCTCAGCTGGTAATGAATCCGGTGCAATGCAGGAGACCTGGGTTCGATTCCTGGGTTGGGAAGATCTCCTGGAGAAGGAAAAGGCTACCCACTCCAATATTCTGGCCTGGAGAATTCCATGGACTATGTAGTCCATGGGGTCACAAAAAGTCAGACACAGGCTGAGCAACTTTAATTTCACTTCACTGCTGACAAAGAAATACCAGCATATGTTTAGACTCAGTTACTGTTTCTCTCTTTTATCTGTTGATATTTTATCTTTTTTTAAGAAAAATTACCCCCCCCCCCCAAATTAAACCTCAAAAGTCAAGTAACTATATGTTTTATACTGTGAGTTTGTTCCCAAAGGACAAGTGAGTGAGTTTTCTTAGTGGATAATATAATTGCTAGAAACAGCATTTCTCTTATGTTTTTGGCTTTATTTTTATTTATGTAAAGAATGAGTGATTGAATTGGGATGTTTGGGGGATCCAAAATCTAGATAGAGAATACCTAAGGAAAAGGAAACTGCAAGTAATGGAAGAGATGCTTATCTCTACTAAGTTATTAAAGCAGCTGCCAGTTCCAACTATGACTAGTTTTCTTTGGGTTAAGATTGGATTTCCAAGAGAGGATGAAGAGATTAGATAAAAGGAAAGACTTGCATGAACTAAATGGGGGCCTGCTTCATAATGAGAAAGACGTGGGATGAGTAGGCCTGGTTTTTTTCTGGAAATGATGAGGGATAAATAAAGGACAAATATCCAACTCTTTGGTGGAACCTTGGTGGCCAACACTGCAGGACTGGATTTACAGAAATATGAGGGGCCCTGTGTCATCATCAGTAGCATGGACAGAGATACCAATGGGCTGAGAAGGAGCTGAGTTTGCTGTGGCTTTCAAAACTATCCATTCTCTTTACGGGACACAATTTGGAAATTCTAGGACCCCAGGGATCCCTATCCATTCAAAGTAGGAGCAGAGAGAACTTAATGGTTTAAAATTATCCTTCTCCATCTCACCACATGTGGTAAGGCCCACGTTTGTTTAACTGGGTTTTTCTGTAATTGGCATCTCTGGTGAATGGCAGCTGTCTTCCATACTGTCCCACTGTACCAGTGCTTTTAGGAAATGAATTCTTTTTATCTAAATTGGTTACTTGTGGCTTCACATTCTGAACTGTCTGCTGTCCATAGTTTCATTTAAATCTTCTTGCAGTATGTATTCCTTCCAAATCAGTGTGTGTTTATTCTATTTGTATGCAAAGCTTCCATTCATTAACATTGCCGCCCACTGTCTCAGAAAGGCACTGCTGTTATTTTCAGTTTTATTTCAACTTTAGGATTATTTATTTTAGAGTGTTCTTTCCTACTGTAGCATGAAGCAATATTTTAATTTCATTGTCAAAAGATGAAAGACGTAGGAGTTAGTTACAGTTATGATTGCCCTGTAGCCGAGATTGAATGGAGCTGGAATCTATTTAAACCTGCATTGTGCTTGAAAGATGAGACTTCAATGAATCTTTGTTAAACCCTATCATTTCATGGTTGCATTTAATAGAAAGGAGCCTTTTTGGATGTCACAGCTACGTGGTATTTGCCCTTTTGCTTGTTGCCTATATGTGGAGGAGTTGGCAGCCATAAATTAGATATTGGGTCCCAGCAGTATGCATATAAAGATGTAGTGGTCTGCATTTATGTAGAAAAGTATGAAAATGTATAAAAGATATAAAATTATAATTTAAACCTTTAGCCATTCTGGAATGTATAGAATTGCTTTAAAAACATTTGTTTTTTTTAAACCTGCAGTTCTGTAACGTTCTCCATTTTTGCCCCCAATCCATTCCCGTTCTTGCATTTCTTACTTTTCTACTCCCCAAATATCTCTATCACCCACTTATCCACTAAGGAGTTATCTTATGTAGCATCTTTACTGAGAAATGTTTCAAGACCACTCAGTCCTTTACTATGGTGCTTATGTGGCATGGCTGAGTTTACTGGTCTGTTTTACATTTCGACATTGTAATCTCCTTGTGGATGGCAACCATGCTTATCATCACTGTTAGGTTTAAAGGTTTAAATGTTTCCCTTATTCTCAGAAGTAATCTTATTTCTGATTTGTAGACCCCTTCTAAAGTGTGTGTGCCTGGTTGCATATGTTCTCTGTCTCTCAAATCTCACACACACACACACACGTGCACACACACACACACACACACACACACATTTTGCCAGTATTAGATATTTTGAAAACAAGAGCCTATGATGTTATAAAAGTTACACGAACTGATGACCTTGTTGTTATCCACTAGCATCGGACTAACAAGTTTTGTATGGAATTGTTATATGACATTGATGTGCTCTAGAAAGAAAGCTGTTGGCAAATAGTGCTTAAAGAAAGTGGGGAAGGCAGTGATACAGGTAAGATAAAATGCTCAAATGAAAAAAGCAATATTTACTTCTTCATACTTTGGAGCACAAAACGTTTTAGGATCTTTATCTCTACAAAGTCACAGTAGATCAGCCTACAGAAATGTTCAAGGCACTTTCATCTTGCATTATGCTATTTAATCCTATAACATCCCCAGGAAGTGGTAGGATTTTCATTTTTTAGATGACAGAATTGAGGATCGTGGACTCAAAAAGCTTCAGGGCAGATTATTAGTGCCAGAGCAGTTTTCAACACTCTGCTTCAAATGTGCCCTTACTTAGGAAAATTGATGAATAGTTGTGTGGTCAGGGATAAAGATATTTTATTAAATTACCTGGTGAATTAGGTTAGAGGTTTTCCTGTTTTCTTATTTTGTGTTTTCCTAAAGACCTGTGCCAGAAAGCCATAGAGGAAATACTTGGATATTCTGGGAGATTTTTCAGAGTATTAATGGAATCTCTGGTCCAAACAACTGGAGTACACAGTGTCACAGCTCTCTTCACAGAGCTCTCTAAAGATGGAAATTGTCAAGAGATTTCGTTTTGACGCCTGTTTTCAGCTCTATTAAGATAAGTCCTGTCTCTTATTTTGCACAGATGTTTCCCCAACACTGAGAGTCATAATGTTACAAACAGCAATGTTACCTGCATCTGTAAATGCATTCGTCTTTGCATGTCACCGTTGCCGCACTGGTAGCTTAGGGTGGTTCTGTTACCTTTAGTTAAAAGCATACAAACAAAAACAAATGAAGACATTTTCATCTCTTAAATGATTTTAGCCTGGTGTCCTATTTCACTGTTTTGCCTTTAAGCAGATTGACTTACCTAATTTGAGGGAAGGTTGGTTTATCATTTGTAATTCTTTTGCAGACGTTAATCAGTATAATTATAATGTGGTAGCATCTGGATGTTAAAAGCACAGGTGGAAAGCATTACTGTGAAAGACGAAAGGAGAGGAACTATCACACAAACTCAGCCAACTGCCTCCCCCCCATACACACATGCCCACAGATATGCCTCAGATCAAAATTGAATCTATTTTTAGTAGGCAGAAGAATAATCTACTTGCCAGTTCTTCCTCAAGGACTATCTAAATCCTATAATCTTTCTTGTCTTTAACTTGAAGGGGCTATAATGGCATAGAGGTAACAATAAGAAAGATCATTTTTCATTTGTTCCATTTATGAAATTTTGTCCTAAAACCCAGGTGCCATGTTGGCAGGTACCGAAGAAAAGTGCACTCAGAGCTTTCCTTCGTTTCTTTTCTCACGATCAGTAGGTATTGAGAGCGTGGATGGAAGCTTTTATAGCCTGGCATTTAAACTGAGCCAACTTGTTACAGAGGTGAATAAAAGCAGATTTTGTGGTGTCTGTTTTAAAGAGCCCTTCTTCATTTAGGGACAGTATCATGCCATCCTTTCTGTGTTAAATAGATGGCTCTTATTACGTGCACAGGAGGTTTCTTGATATTATAAATTTGGTTGATAATATAAAAGGTTTATGTGTGTATATATATATATATATATATATTTTTTTTTTTTTTTTTACAATATCTTTCTGGCTTACTAGCATCACATCCCAAGACATCTAGAGTGTGTCTGTAGTCACTGTTTCCATTCTGCTCATCCCGACACCTCCACGTCCTCCCACTCTGCTTGTTTGGCAGTTTCCAAGTACAGATGCAACGGCCTGTCCCAGCTGATGCAGGAGAAGGGCAGGGCGGGGCTGTCACACAGCGCAGGGGGCACAACAGACAAGCAACAGACTTTGTTGTGACGCAGCCTCCAGGAATGAAAATAGATTTCAGGGCACAGTAGTATTTGGACAATGGTTTAGCTGATCCAGTCCCACTTCTGGAATAGTCTCCTCAGAAATAAATGTCCGTAACCCCTTACTCCAGAACTCTCTGACCCAAGGAACTCACATATCTACTGTTTCAGCCTCCAAAGTTATCAACTAAAAGCTCCCTCTCCTCTCCTCTCTACGTCACTATTTCTGCTTACTCAGAGCTTCGTTTATGAAAGTGTTTTTTCTATTTTCTCTCTGCGTGTTTTCTAGATTTCACATCTTTGGCCAAAATCCTCTGCTTGGGATGCAATCATCACAAAATACCACAGACTGGATGCTTTAAACAACAGAATTTATTTTCTCACAGTTCTGGAGGTCAGGCTTTCTGTGATCAAGGCAGCTATTAGGGTTGATTTCTATTGAGGTCTCTCTTCTTGGTGTAAAGACAGCTGCTTTCTTTCTGTGTCCTCATTCAGATTTTCCTCTCTGTGTGCTGAGGCAGAGAGCGAGAGAATGCGTGTATTCCAGGGCCCTGCTGGTGGTCCCTCCCTCTTATAAGGACACTAATACTATCTGATGAGGGCCCCATCCTCACGAACTCTTTTAACACTGATTATTTCCTTAAAATCCTGGTCTCCAAATACAGGCACTTTGAAGGTTAGGGCTTCCGCATGTGAATTTGGGGAAGGACTCAGTTCAGCCCTTGATACCCTCTAATGGGCACCCTTTTCACATGTCCCAGGAGAAAGTATCTGCATATGTATACAGTCTCCCTCAGGAATCCTCATGTACTTGCTTTTATTATCTCCTTTCCCGAGGTGACCCTCATCCTATCTTTTGGACCCGATTTAATCAGTCTCCTAATATGCTCCCTTCCTGTAATCTGAACCCCACCCCATCCTTTACAAGCTCACCTAAAATTTAAGATTTTGTGACACTCAACCCTAAAGACTTTTGATGATGTCTTATTACCTACAGGTTAAATATCAAGCCTTGTAATATGCATATGTGGTCTTCCATGATCTCTTCATCAAATCATTTCTCACTTTATCTCCTAACACTTCTTGCCCCAACCTTCCAGTCTTAATGGCTGTCAATTTTTGTGCGTTACCATACTCATTGTGCTTTTCCATGCCTCTATTTCCTCTACCTAGAACACCCCCCACATTCTTCTTTTTCCAGGATCACTCGTGCATCCATTGTTTCCAGTGCTACCTCCTTCAAGAATATTTATACCTCGAAATCAGATAACCTTCTTCTCTGTCTCAGGTGACTGTCTGCACATTTATATCCTAGGAGTTATGATGGTACAGTAAAAGCACTTATTTCTGCACCTGACTCTGACTCAAATGTAGCAAAGAGTTAATTTCTTCAAAGTCAGGGTCTAACTCAGGTTCATTTTATATCCCCAGTGCCTCGTGCAATGCCAGTAATATATTTGTTAGAGAGACCTTAAGTCAGTCGGGCTTCTCTGGGGTAAAGAATCTGCTTGCAATGCAGGAAACCTGGGTTCGATCCCTGTGTTTCCTTCTCCAGATCCCCTGAAGAAGGAAATGGCTAACTTCTTGAGTATTCTCACCTGGAGAATTCCATGGACAGAGGAGCCTGGCGGGCTACAGTCCAGACACAGTAAATCAATTGATCTCTCTTCTCCACACATATAGCTTCCCTCCCTGCCCACGCCCCCACCACACACAGACACTCATATATACACTCACAGGCTTCTAAGAAGTCTTGACTAATAAAACCTCCACTGGATCACCTGGATATGTTTCTGACCCCCCTCCCCATATCCCCCCACCCCAGAATTTTGCCAGGTTTGAGATCTCAGCAAAAGATGTGCTTGACCTGATTTCACAAAGCTTGGAATATTTGCTACTTATGTGTTTGAGAAAAGTGGGGGTATTCTTTAAATATTGAGTAGGGCAAAGGGTAAATGCAGGCTTAAGAATAAGGAACAGGCCAATAAGGAACTAGCACTCTTGCCTGCATGAGTAAGTAAAATGATAACAAATACATCAATCACAAATAAGGGCTACTTGAGTTCTATAATTTCTGTCAAAGGAAAAGCCAAGTCACAGGGTATGCTTATGTCTGTGGGGCCTAGTGGTTAGTTTTTTCTCCTCTTGGAAAAGAAGCACCATGGTTATGTGTGGAGAGCAATAAACTTTTTCTATTACTAAGTGATTTATGTTAGCTAGCATATTAGAGAGAAAAATGTTCTAAATAACAATGCACTGTGAGTAGTGGTTACAATGTGGAAAAGAAGGTAGAGAGTGCTATTCGAATGGAACCCACACCATCACTTTTCCCTAGAGGTTTGTTGCTGTACCTGTGATTTATCTGGAGGATTCAGAGAATGTCCAGGACAAAATACAAAGAACAGCCTGATCTATGATTTTGTTTTATTCTCTATGGATACCAACTTAGCTGGGAGAATAGCTGAGTAGTTTAAGGAGTCACAGACCAAGAGCCTGAGAAAACTCCAACAGGAGCCAAAATTAACAGAAGGATCCTGATGCAACACAGAGTTTCAGCTACACCCTCAATTTAACAGAAGGCTTCTGCTGGCTGATAACCAGAAGATGAGGCTAGACTTTGATGGCTGGGTTGGCTAAAAATTATTAAAGTCATTTGTGATGTAAGCTTTGGAGGAATAAACACTTGGCTGAAATTCAGGGTCAGCAGAGGCAATATAATGAAAATTGGCTTTTTAATGCCAGGATTCAAGTCCCAGGTGCATTGTTTTCTACCTGCATGATCTTGAACAAATCACATAATTTCTCTAAAATTTAATTTTCTTACCTGTATAATGGGCACAATGATAATAATAGAAAGGGGTGGTGGTGAAAGAAAACAAAGCTTTTGTTCTCCATCCCCAAAGTTCTAGTCTAATAAGCATAATAGAATTATTTTAAATATATAGGTTAATTTGTACAAAGTGCTGTCTTTCCCTCCACTTATTGTTCAGTGGCTTTGTCTTTGCAATAGCCACTGTTCATTAGTTGGCCTCCATCTTTGTTCACCACCTTTTCTTTAATTGTGACTTTTTCCTTCTTGTTTAGAATCTCTGTGAAAGGACCAGAGTTACTAGTGTCAGGTTTAAAATAGCCAACTGTAACCTGGGAGAAATAATGATTAAATGCTGGAAAAGAAGACCATGCAACCCACTGTCTCCTCTGAATATGAATATTTTAGTACTCTATCCTTGTGCTTCAAACATTGTTATGCATAAATAAATAATATGTTACAGAGCTTTTTAAACTATATGAAATTATTTTTTGTTGGCTGTCTCTTAGCAGAATATGTAAAATTGTAGAAATGAAAGAAGTTATTATAGATGATGCAGCCATGGATAATGCAACTTCAGGGATTCATCAAACACTTTCTTAATCGTTTTTCTTCTCTCAGTTTTAGAAATAACCTATAATTTGAATAAAATCATGATCCATTTCTTTTTGAAGTTAGATTTTGAAAGTCTTCCTGTTTGGCATCTATCCTCTAAGTCAAGAAAAGAAGACATTTTATGTTTAATTGTACTCAGAGAGAAAAAGAGCAAAAAGAATACGCCTCCGTAGTGACCATATTTTAGGTGGTAGTAGTCCTGGCAGGCTACTGTCCCTGGGGTCCCAAAGAGTCAAACACAGCTGAGCATAGCACCGTATCACAGATGCTCAGTCAAGGTGCTTCCCATATATGAGGCTCTGTCTAAAGCACTGTGTATCTCTTAGTTCAGTCACACCTTTCATCTCTGTGAGACTGGAGTGCATATATATCATTATTCCCATTTTACAACAGGGGGAACTTGAAATATGTTAACCCAGCATACTGAACCAGATTTTAACAGAGGCAATTTGGTCTGAGCACATCCTCTTAACTGACACGCTAAGGAAAAAAAAGAAAAAAAAAAGTATAAAAACTTCTTAGATTAATTTGTTTTCTAATCATATTAGGAGAACTTGATATTTAAAGAATTCTATAGGCAATTGTTTTTTAAATTGAAAAATCACTATCTCAGTTCAGTTCAGTCGCTCAGTCATGTCCGACTCTTAGCAACCCCATGAACTGCAGCATGCCAGGCCTTCCTGTCCATCACCAATTCCCGGAGTTCACCCAAACCCATGTCCACTGAGTTGGTGATGCCATCCAACCATCCCATCCTCTGTCATCCCCTTCTTCTCCTGCCCCCAATCTTTCCCAGCATCAGGGTCTTTTCAAATGAGTCAGCTCTTCGCATCAGGTACCTAAAGTATTGGAGTTTCAGCTTCAACATCAGTCCTTTCAATGAACACCCAGGACTGATCTCCTTCAGGATGGACTGCTTGGATCTCCTTGCAGTCCAAGGGAATCTCAAGAGTCTTCTCCAGCATCATAGTTCAAAAGCATCAATTCTTCGGGGCTCAGCTTTCTTTATAATCACTGTCTATTGAACCTTTTTTGAAAGAAAGTCTTCAGAAACCAATTTAACCAGAACCCACCTTTCATTTATTTTCTCTACACTTAATATGTTTTTATTATAAGGTTCACAGTTAGGGCCGAGTCAGAAATCAAGTTTGGATACTGAACGCCCTTAATTCACTCTCCTTCCTTCCATTGCAAAGTCTTTTATTCTCTTTCTACATGTTCAGGAATAAGTATTTGAAGACAATTTTCTGTGAGTCATTTGCACTGCTGCATTTCTTGCATGGCAAGCCACTGACTGACCTTTTTTTTTTTTTTTTTCCCCAGACTGTCATTTCAACCAAGTTTAATCATGAATGTCCTTGGAATACAGTGTACTATACCTATGGTTTTTCCTCCTTGTACGCATGTTGTCCAATTTAATAAAGAGCAAAGGGCAGGGATATTTACTACCTTTATAAAATACTAGGGTTCTCTAAGCTCAGGATTCCTCTCCTTTAACACAACCCACAGTGTGAACAGGTGCCCCCACTAGCTCTCTCCATTACCCCTTGGAAAATGGGGTTCACAGAATGGTGCAAAAAGTGCTGATACTCTGGCTACTGCCTTTTACTTTGCTCTAAGTAATGAGACATCCTTCATCTCTGACCTAGGAATCAGCATTCGTGAAACTGCAGCACGTTAACTTACTTTCAAGTAAGTAAAATCTCCTTGAGACTAATTATGTACAAAATCCTGAATTTAAAAGTGTCTCTTGGATGGTATGGACCTGATATTATAAGTAGTGAGAAGGCAGAAACCCAGAGGATGGATATAGGAAAAACAAACATGAAAAAATATGCAAAGTGGACTCATTATGTTTTAATGGATGATTAGTCATATCACATGTACAATAAGTAATAAATTTTAAAACATCCAACTTAAGTAGCTTTCAAAGAAAAACAAAATTGAAGAAAATGTAATTTTCATATAGTGAATAGGAAAAAAATGATTAAAATTTAAACACCCAACATTGAAAACAGTACATATAGAGTAAGGCTAATCTGTTGATGATGGAATGAAAATTATAATAATTATTCTGGAAGCCAGTATCAAACAGGCCCATAGTCATATTTTTAGAATTTGTTGAGTAAATAACCAAAGGTATACATAATTATCTAAAAAGATAATCATGGCTTTGTTATTTACGCAAGAAAAAAAAGTAACCTGAATGTGTAATAATATAAACAAATAAACTAATGGACAATAGACTTCATAATAGTATACCAGGAAGTCTTTAAAAAGTTATATTGTAGAGTATTTAATATTGTTTAAGGTTATTCAATTTTACTGGTAAGTGAGCAAAGCACATTACAAAGCAATGTGTATAACATGTTCATTTTTATTATAAATGTATATTTTATACTTACACAAATAGTCCTTTTCGTTTTAAAATTAATTTTATTTTTATTGAGATATAATTGACAAAGAGTATTGTACAAGTTTTAATTGTACAGTGTATTGTTTTGATACATTTGTACTTTGCAATATAATTACCACTGTGGCAGTAGCTAACACATCTATCAGCTCAGTTCAGTTGCTCCTTTGTATCTGACTCTTTGCAACCCGATGGATTGGAGCATGCCAGGCTTCTCTGTCCATCACCAACTCCCAGAGTTTACTCAAACTCATGTCCATTGAGTCGGTGATGCCATCCAACCATCTCATCCTCTGTCGTCCCCTTCTTCTCCCGCCTTCAATCTTTTCCAGCATCAGGATCTTTTCAGATGAGTCAGTTCTTCTCATCAGGTGGCCAAAGTATTGGAGTTTCAGCTTCAGCATCAGTCCTTCCAATGAATACTCAGGACTGATTTCCTTTAGGATGGACTGGTTGGATCTCCTTGCAGTTCAAGGGACTCCCAAGAGTCTTCTCCAACACCACAGTTCAAAAGCATCAATTCTTTGGCACTCAGCTTTCTTTATAGTCTAACTGTGACATCCATACATGACTACTGGAAAAAACCATAGCTTTGATTAGACAGACCTTTGTTGGAACACATCTATCACATTACATAATTATCACTTCTTTTTGTGATGAGAACAGTTATGATCTAGAACATTGGCAACTTTGAAGTTAATAATAGAGGACTGTTGACCATAATCACTATGCTGTGCATCAGATACCCAGATACAGTCTTGAAGGATATACATCAAAATGTTAACCCATCTCTGGGGTGGATGATTTATATATGAAATTCATATTGTGCATTTGCACTTTTTAAAATTTCTAAAAACACATATTACAGTGATTAAGAAACTGTTGCATTTTGAATCAATAGGGTCTCTAATGTACAATTTGCCAGTTTAAAAGAAAAAAATTTAAACATAGGTTATCCATGTCACCTGTTGTAATGAATGAATATTAGTGTTTTGCATAAATATGTGCAGGTGTAGGAGGATAGGAAAACAGTAGCAGGATACTCCTGAAACAATTTCAACCTCAAATTTCTGTCTTTGTGGATGTTTTTCCTACCAAGATCTTAAAAATCATTCAGAATTATCTCAAATATCATCACCTTTGTCACTTTCATTAAAACCTTTTATAATATTACCACCTTTTAAAAAAAATCCAGTAGCCTTTTGTGTTTACCTGTTGTCTCACAAAAGTTGTCCCTGGAAATAGAATTAGTTGTATGCTATCAATGTATTAATATTATTATTAATGTATGCTATCAATATATTAATATTATTAATATTAAACATATTTCTTAAAGTCAGGCATTTATTACTGAATATAAGTGAATTCTGCTCTTGCAAATTACTGGGAAATGTCTTTTCTGCTTGATCCTTTCTTTCTGTTTATAAATATTGGGCTGGGTGAATTTCGTCTTCTTTTCATTTCATCCTTTGAATGAAGAGTAGATGCACCTGCAATGACTCATTGTTTTAGCACCTCAGTCCCCGTGGAAGCAGACGTGATTGTCAGCGGCAGCTGCTTCTGATGCTGCTAAATGTGTCTGAGGAGTCTGGTGACTGATTGTATTTCAGAATCGCATCAAGTGTGAAAAAAGAAAAGAGGTGTCTAAAATCCTACCTTCTCCTTCCCACTTATGTTATTAAAAACAGTACATCGGTCCTACTCTGTGATCTGCTGCAGTATTTGTAGGGAAAAATGAAAATGATAGTATTATCTAATATGTGTGTAGATTGTGTACAATTTAAAGCATTTTCACAAGCAGGCCTTTGTTATAGTGAACCAAAGAGGTCAGTAGAGACAGCATTATTATCCCCTTTTACCAACTAGAGAAACCAGACTCAGAATGTATTTGACTTGCCCAAGACCCATTCCTCCAGCAGTCTTATTTCATCACCCCACTTTTCTGACTTTTGTATGTGTATATGGGTTAGAATTCAGACCTTTAAGATACTTAGATACTATAAAATATTATATTTCATATTATTCTCTAGTGGGAACTCAAATGTTTTGATATTGTCCCTTTAAAATGCTCTTCTGATGCTCCTGTAACACCAGACACAGTTGGATGCTGAATGAAAGGAAAGCTTCTGTTCTACAGTATTTGGTTTCCAAAATGGTTACAAAAACTTTGCAGAAGCTAAACAGCCAGTACTAGCAAACATGGTCTGGGCCCCCTAGGCCTGCTTGTTAAAATGTATCAGCAACTTTTTGTTGTAACCTGTAAGCCATTCTAAAAATCAACTCTCTCTTTTACAAAAGCCTCTCCTAGTCCCCTGGTACATTCTTAGTAAGCTAACTGAAATATTTGCTTTTAGGCTTTTAACCATGAAAAATTGTATTCCATAAATATATTTACTTGATTTCCTTTAACCCACTTAAACCTCTTATCCCATTCGCTAGAAGAAATTAAAAGTAATATTACATAAAGGCAATTTATTTCTTAGAGGCTTTTCTTGGCAGTTAATTTGAGCAATATGTAAAATCCAATAGTAATAACTAGATCTCTACTCTCTGGTTTTAAAAAGCAAATATTCACCATCGAAGAATATATGTCATTTGAAGTTGTTACCTTTGTCTGCAAGCATTCAAATGTTCTTACTCGAAGGGGAGAAAATAGGCTGGTAAAGGATTTTCTCAGGCGGATACAAGATGAAATAAATGGTCATTTAAACCTTTGATTATAGCAGATAGTTATGTGCTCTCAGACCTGGCGTTAGAATGTTATACAGTTTCCTTGGATGAGACTAGAATTGTTGGACACTGGCCTTTGGGGCTGCAGAATATTGAATTCTGCCTCTAATGTGGGAGGGGTACAATCTCAACAGAAAATTTCTCCCAATGCCATAACTTAAAAATGACCTGGGGACTTGTGGGTGTGGTTTCATAAAAATGAAACATGGGCTTTACTTGGATTGTCATATAACTTTAAATGAAATGCTGTCTATTTGCATGAGTACCTAAATGTGTTTCTGTGGGGTAGAGGGGATGATAAAAAGTGTTCCTGTCCATTGTTGGTATGCTAGGATGTTTAATCAAATGGAAAAGTTGCTATTGGTGGCTCAAAAGCTTGATACATCATTTAAAAAATCATGAATATTCCGAAATAATGGATCAGGGATTACCATAAAAGATTCCTGTAGTGCAAAGAAGGATCTCCCTTTGTACATTCTCAGAATTCATAGCAAATCCTGAATCTATATCAATTTTACTTATAAATGATAATATATTTAAACCCACTTTAATCTGGTAGAAAAATATATTATTTGAAATGTGCAGACCAGATAGTTTCATAAAGTAAATCATTCTCTAAAACGTGTTTGTAAGTCTTGATGTTTTACATCCAAATTTTATTTTAAAATTTTGTTTATAAGTTTTTTCTTGAAATTGTTTGAACTTGTGCCTAATGATCCAACAGAAGCCGAAATGTGAAGGGACATATGTTGTTCTCAGTACTGTCAAAATGACAGTCAGTTTGTTCCTAGTATTATTTTAAATGGCCCATTATGTTTTGAATCCACAGTAATATTTTGGAATATTTCCTTCATCTCTAGATTTTAAGCATCTACAGGTCAAAGACTGTGAAGTTTTCCTATTACAGTGCCAACACAACCATACCATACCCAATTAAGCAACACATAAATGAATGTTTAGAGATCATGGTTCCTATTTCAACAGAAAAGAAATCACCTTGAGTGAACTTGGGGCTGTTTATGTGGAAGAGTTGACTTTCAAGCAAGAGACTACAAAGACAACGAAAATGTTTGAGACAAAAGTACAAACATAAATACTGTGGCAAAGAATTTTTGCTAGATAAAAAACATTTTGCTCTTCTTTTCAATTTATCCATTAATTTTTTACTTGGAAAGACTTCTCTCTGTTAGTGGTAGTAATGGCCTGGATAGAATCCCGAGAGTCTCTGCTAATATATCAGCCCTTGCATCTTTAAAAGCAAAGCTCAACCAGTAGTTAATATTTATACTTTTGTAGTTATCCACAAGGTCCTAATATGGAAATTTAGAAATTCTCAGAGCATGTGCTAATGAAACACAAGAACTCTTAACATTTGATTATAAACAATAAAGTAGTTGTTTTTCAGGTCACAATAAAACTGAGTACAAGCAAATCTCTATAGAATCTGAATTCGTCAGGTGGTTGAGAAACACAAATCTAAAGAAAAGATGAGATTATTCCAGGGGAAGAAATTGTTAGAATGGCACAGAAGCAAAGAAAATACAGTATTGCTAAGATTTTGACGGTCCTCTGGGGCCTCACACAGTAATAGAAGAACAATTCTGTCACTGTTTAAGAATCATATTCACTTGGGAAAGCTGTATATTACCTGTTGGACTGTATTATTAGATGGCCTGGATAGATATTGAAATGTAGTAAAGGAAACATTCTTACCACACAGGAAATCAGACTATCATTGAACTATAATGAGGCAAATTATACTGTCTGTTTATGTATGTTCTATTTAATTTGTTCTTAAGGCAAGGGATAGAGTAGAGGAGAGGGGAGGTAACGATCTTGCACTTAGGAGTTTGTGTACTAATAGTGAAGATGACACAAGAGAAGAAATATGTTATTGATAGGAATAGGTACATGTATTAAGTTGTGTGTGTGTTTTTCATTTTGTCTTTGCTTTTGTTTGCTTGTTTTAATTTAGACAACTAAAAGGTAGTTTAGCTATTTCATTGGTGATTCAGAATGGGAATGAAAAATATCTGTGATATATAATAATTTTCACTACAACAAGGATTTATAAATGGTGAGAAACTATTTATAGATGAGATGAAAGTGATATATCTAAATTGTCCATAGGCTTTCATAAGGAACTAGCGCTTGAGCCTTCAGAGTGCTAATGCAGTTTAATGGTATGCTTTTCCAGTCCAGGATGCCTATAAAAGCTGGAATTCTGTTGCAAAATACATATTAAAAGCATGACTTTAATCAACTGATTATTCATATATCAGTTTGATGTAAATTACAATTCCCTTCATGACATTCAATTTTTGTATAACATATGCCATGCATTTGGTAGAAATTGCATGAACATTATTTTATTTAAAAAATACTTTCCATGGGAATTCACAATCAGCTAAGATATAGCCTCAAATATAAACATGTACATTTTTAATGTGTCATACATACACAATAGTTGTTTACTGCTACTTCAGAGAATTCCATAAGGTTAAACAACTCTAAATAAGATGACAGACATATTATTCAAATGCATTAAATGTCCTCAAATCAACCTGTCTAAAATATATTTAATTTTATGTTTCAATCTATTCACTTGAGTTGCTTCAGCACAGATTCTTGAGGGTCTTTTAGTAAATTTTATCTCAATTTTCAAAGGAGGCTTTTTTTTTTCATGATGGTGATGAAATTTTAATATACAAATGAGTATTTCTCTGTAAGGCAACAGTATCATTAAAGAGAACAAATATGACGTGATTTTTAAATCCTCTACTACAAATAAAAATATGAAGCCTCATGTCACTGACATTTATTTTAGTCTTTGTTCTATTTTAATTGCATCTTTTAATCAAGTGGTCGTAGACAAAAGGGTGCACACTGATATGGAAGTTGATTTAGCAGCCAGGTTGTGTGAGGGTTACCGTACTAGGTAGCCTAGATAATGATTTTCAGTGGCACCTGGCCTGGGCCTTGGCGGTGTTCTTTCACAGTCTTTGTGTTGCTTGTGGTGAGTGAAAGACATTTGTGTTGAGCAAAGTCTGACTCCAGCTGTGTGACCCAGCTCGGGGCCATGGAAACTCAACCTCGTCCTTCCCTCTGCCAGACTATCTCAGTTTAGAACAAATGGCCTGGAAAGCTTCCCTCTAGTTGCTTCTGCCACCCCCAACCCTGTCCTACCTGGATTTTGAGGTCAAAAAACAGGCCAGTTTATGTAGTGAGCTCATCCCCTGAAAGGTGAAGGGATTTACACGTACCGCTTCTGAGAACACAGGATTAGCTTGGGAGCTCGCTGAGCTTAGCTACTACCCTGCACCAATGTTTCAGATTCAGCTTTTATTGATTCTCTCTTACGAAACATTATGGGAAGAGGTGGAATTCAGCTATGGGTGGTGCAGGTCATTTATTTCAGGCTTTCTATCTGGTAGCTTTCTTTTTTATTTCCCCTGTTTATCTCCCTCCCCTGGAAAGGGAAAGGGACATAGGTTTGCTTGTGAAAACATTTAGCTCCTTATACACTGTTTCATTGGCAGATAATCATGACTGTCAAGAGCTATGAACAAAGAGAGGCCCTTTGGACTAAGGTTGAGGCATTTGAAGACAAGATTTTTTGAGCAAGGGGTTTTCTCAGGGGATTAGGGGACGGTGCTAACAAGAACCAAGTTGAGAAGGACTGAAATACTGTAGAGTTCAAATTTCTGTAATATTGTAGAAACAAGACATAGTCTCCTGGGTAGTGGAAGTGAGACAGGTGAAGTAGCTGTTCTCGTTTATGGCTGAGATTGAATAGTACATTTCACTAATAAACTTCCTGCAGGAATCGGGCACAGTGAGAAAGGAAAGTGCTGCCTTCATCTTATCAAGTAATTGAGCTGCTCTTTATTTGACAGTATAAGGACAGGATTCTCCTGTTGTCCCTGTTTGTAAGGCATTGAATTAACCTCTTCATGCTATGCCTAACAGAACATCCACTACCTATAGGCATTGACTTAGAGAAGTCACAGTGCAAATACAGTCACCTCAGACTGCTCTTTCCCACTTGGACCAGCTAGTTTTGTGCACAGGAAGTTTTTACTGTGTGAGCATCAGGCTATATTTGAGGGATGCTATTGGAGATAATGGAGAAGGAAATGGCAACCCACTCCAGTATTCTTGCCTGGAAAATCCCATGGATGGAGGAACCTGGTAGGCTACAGTCCATGGGGTCGCAGAGTCGGACATAACTGAGCGACTTCACTTCATTGGAGATATGGGAAATTCAACCAATGACCAAAGATGATTAGGCACTGTTATGGGAAAATCACATTCATATGTCTTTCTCTGAAAGGAGCTCAGAGCCATGACAGCCTGAACATTTGTACAAGCAGCCTTCCTTTCTTTCAAGTTTCACATGTCACAGGAGCCCTTGAACTTCTATGTAAATTTTTCATAAAGCCAAGTTCATTCTGATATCATTACCCCCCTGATCTTTTTTCTGCCTTTTGAGTTTAATTTTTTTTTAAATGGGAAAGTCAATATTGTGAGCATCATTTATTATTTTAGTCTTTATAACATATGGATAAAGACTAAAATAATAAATATTTAACAAATATTTAATGAATATTTCT
Source organism: Odocoileus virginianus (assembly GCF_023699985.2). Lineage (NCBI taxonomy): Eukaryota > Metazoa > Chordata > Mammalia > Artiodactyla > Cervidae > Odocoileus > Odocoileus virginianus. The sequence continues at coordinate 31,682,043 of NC_069675.1, read as the reverse complement.
TGTTCACTGTCACCAACTTGCTCTAAATGATGTGGAAAAAATGCTGCTGTAGTACAGCCTTTGTATACTGATGGAGCCTATTTCAGAAATTCTCATCTTTTAGGTTATGTTGGGTTGGGCCCAACCTTTTGTGTATTAGGCATGGATATCAGGGAATGCTGACTCATTTCCTATAGATCTGATTTGGAGAAAGTTTACATCTCATTGAGCCCAAGAATCTTAGTCAAACTGGCAGTACCCCAGTCAGCTGCATTTCTTTATTGTCTATTATATGCTCACATCCATGTTAGCTATTTAGGAGGATGGTAAAATTTTAATATTTGAAAAAACAGCCTCCCCCTATCCATTCTCTGAGATGCATACCCTACTTTAACAGTTATCACTAGCTGACCTTTGATTGTCTACTTACTTGTCTACTTTGTTTTCATCTGTGCCCTCCCTCCCTCCCCCATATGAGTTTTATCAGGGCAGAGATTCTTTCTGTTTTCTGGTATATTTCCAGTGAATAAGACATAATAGGTGCTCAAAAAATATTTGTGAATAAATGAATGTCCCAGGTTCATCCCAAGTACAGCCTAATCCACAAATAGCCTTTTATTATGCATTACTGGCAACTCATAACATCCTTTTTAATATTTTTTTCATGGGAAGATATACTTCATACAGTCCAAGATTCAAATCAAAACTCATATTCTTATCAGTAATCTACCTCCCAATGTATCTTCATATCTTTCCTAACGTACTATTGAAATTCTTATCCCTATGTTTTGATTATGTTTCTTGCCTAACTGGGATTAGCCTAAGTTTGAGCCTTTTATTCATTAAAATGAAGAGACCTGATTCAAATCCCTTCTTCCTTTGGCAGCTTCTATGGGCAGTTCAACTCACACTGAACTTTTCTTTCAACCCATATTTTCTTTAAAACATCATGTGTTATTTCCATCTAGGCAACCAAATTGTAAGTTGCTTGTGAACAGAAGTCATCTTATTCATTCATTTATGCATTCATTATTTTCTTTGGCACCTGAGTAGTATTGCGATTTTGTGTTTGGAGAGAATTATTCTGACAATAATATATGGTGTGGATGACATGGGGTGGTGAAAATGGAAACTGAAAATCAACAGAAAGTTTCTTGTAGTGCCTTTAACTTCGTTTTCCCATGTAATCTCCCACCATCATCCTTACATCTGTTTAGAGCAATCTATAGCCTCCTTTTCTTTTCATGTCTCTTGGTCAGCTCTATAATTGCAGCCTGTTACTTTGATGATAATGGTGCCTGATCCAGTTCAGCAGAGGTTTCATGAGTATCCGCTGAGTGCTAGGACTGAGATAAGTACCAAGGCCTCACATGAAATCAAGGCATGTTCCCTGAAGCCTGGGGTCTAGAGAGCCAGCACCTTAGCCTGGTGCCATATTCAGGAGTGCTGTGGATGTGTGAAGGATTGAGAAACAGTCCTTTCAAAGTAAAATTTGTTTCCTTTCATTGGCACCTTCAGCTAAACTTAGGAACTTAACTCTCCACAATTCTCTGTTGCTCTCAAGTACGGAACATTTACCTACAGTTAACGAATGGACCAAATTCATTTCCTACAACTGAGATAACAGAATTTAGTTCAAAACAGCAGTGGCTGAGTTTTGCTGAAACATGCGTCCTTATGTTGTCTGAACCACCAGGGAAGCATCCCTGTATTCCAGTCAGAGTGTAATAGATGTGCCTAGAAATTGATCATGGATTCAGGCCACGGCAAAGCTTGTATTAAGGTGGGTCCCAGGCCACATCTGAGCTGTCCTGTGAGATGCACCATAGTCTAATGCAACTGTGAGTAGATCAATAGCAAGATAAATCTTTTAGTGGAACCAGGATTCTCTGTTGTGTCCTTATAATCCCTCTATGTTGAATGAATAAAAATCTATTTATTTATATGTTTAGCTATCTATCTATAATTATTCACACACATATGTACATAGTCATGGAGCTGTAAAACATTATTCCACTAAAGTAAAAAAAAAAAAGTGTCTTATTTTCTGAGACTGGTCATTAATGATTTTTAAAAAATTGTATAGACATTCTTAGATTTTGCTAAACTTGTGCAATGTTTTTATAATGTGATTTCCCTGACAAATCTTGTCCAACTGTCAGGGCATGACAGAACCAACTGGTGTATGTTTCAAAGCAGCTGTTAATGGCAGCCTCTGATTGAAAGTTCTGCAGTAGATGTACGAGGAAGTACAAGTTAAGCAGCACTGCTGCAGAATACTAATGGCCTTTATTAGTGACTTTCTGACTGCCTTGGCTTCTAACCCCCATAGCAGACAGTACAATTCCCAGACATGATTTGCTCAGCGTTGGGTTTGGGTTTTTGATTTCTGAATTCTGTGCATGGTGCTGAACTAATTTTTCTTTATTTTTGTCCTGGCTGTCAAATTTTGACATTGGATGGTCATATTAACTTCCCATTTCTTCCCCAGAGCAGATGCCCAGGTTTCTCAGTTTCATGGCAATAATTTTTGAAGGCTTTACAAAAGTATAAGTTTTCTTTATCATCATAATAAGGCTTGACAAATGGTCCTAAAGGGTCAGGTAGAATTTCCTCATAGCTGAGTGAGTTGGTTGTAATCAGGCTGTTTCCAGGCAACGTGTCCCATGGTTACTGGTTTCTTAATGTCTCTAAAGCTGGAATCTCATTCTGCAAAGGGATGAGAAGCCTTGGGAAAATAAATACAGAGAAAGCAATTTCTCACTTCATCTCTTTAAACATGCCACTCTGCATTGTTGTTTGTTTTTTTACTACATTTGCATTTACAAAAATTTATAATATGTCTACAAATAAGATAAGATACCCAGAGAGACCGGACCTTGTCCCAAGAGAATGATGTTGGTGCATTAGAGAGACAGCAGGTTTCCTTGCTGGAAATTAGGGAATGTCTGTGATTGAGTTGGATAACCCATCTGTGATCCAGTAGGCTTGCTTTGGCCTGTTGTTACTTAACTGCAGATTTCAAGGGCTGGTTTGTAGAATTGGAAGAAATACCTTTGGTTCTGTCTAATGCAAGATAATTGAGTGGCATGGAAAAGGGGCATCTCTAAAGCTGAACCCAGGGTCTTCCTGGTGGTCTAATAGTTAAGACTCTGCCTTTCCAATACAAGGAATGTGGATTCAATTTCTGATGGGGGAATTAAGATCCTACATACTGTGCAGCAAAAAAAAAAAAAAAAAAAGTATGCAGAAGAGTGTCATGATCAATGTATACACCTGAATAAATCTGAAAAATGATCCATGAAATTTAAAGAAAAAGTTAATAAAGCAGAGCATAGAAGCCATAAGTATATCCCCCATCTATGCCAAAACCTGAAGAATTGATGGAAATAAAAATTTACAGTTTTCCCTCTACTTGTGTTTAGGGAAACTTAAGTTGTTAACACTTGCCACCAGCTTTATTTTCCAGGAAGCTAGATAGCTGAGACCATGTTCTAAAAATCCCAATAGAAGTTTTGGTCATCAAGTTCAGGCTGCTTGTGGACCCATGTGGTTATTGTTTGCTGTGCTTGTTGCTTTGCCAGCTGAGATTCCTGAATCCAAATGCCTTTTGGGAATTGGATGAGAGAGTGGCTGACGGGTGTAAAGCTGAGGGAGCTGTGGATTCTCAGTATGTGAGTCTCACTAGATTGTCAATGACCCAGCTGTAACCAGCTGTCTCTCTCATGTAAAATCTCTGAGGATACTGCTCATCAATGAATCCTTGAGTCTTAAAGCAAGAGGTGACATTAGAGACTTCCTAGTTAAGTGCTTTTCTGTTATAAAGGAACAGAGCGTAAATAGAATTGGCTTCTTGTCTGAAATTATCTATTAGTTATTTTTTCTATTAGTTACCATTTTCAGCTAAGATTTTTACCTCCTTATGTCTGAGCTCAATACCATTTTCATTAGAACATTTCACATACTTCTTGCACTTGGTAAGAAAAAGACTACAAAGAATCCCAAAGATTCATGAGAAAAGGAGTTGGGTGCACATTTCTGAAAATGCACAACCCCCAGGTCTGGGCAGAAATTCAGGGAAGAAATCATGTTTAGAATTAGAAGTACAGTTAGTGTTTTTTAAAATAATTTGTCTTTATATCAACAAATGAGAGTATGATATAAGCCAGAATTATACTACCTGATATAATTCAACACTCACAATTATAAATCTGAATTCTTTCAGTGTTTCTTTAGTGTGCAGCTATGTATTTGGGCATATTTATAATAAAACAAGCTTTAATTACATTCTACTATTTGTATTACATGTATGGCCCAGAGTTAGAATGCATTAATAATGTAAATTACATTGCATAGTTAAATTCAAACAAACGTGAAAATCTGAATGTGTTATTCAAGGAACTGTTCATTTTCAAGGAATATTTGTTGTTTAGCAAAGACATTTACCATAACATTGTAATACATTCAGAGATTTTCTTTTCTACTAGACTGTGACCTTCTCAAGGGCAGGAACTATTTTTTATTCATGTTTTTGTCCCCAGTGCCTTAGCCTAGTGCCAGAAAACTAGTAGTTACTACATTAGTGCTCATTGAAATGTCTGATACAAATCCTCTCCACCAAATAAACATTTAGAAGGATTTTTTGATGTGTACTATAATGTTACCCAAATACTGGACACTTTAGATTTTAAAATTTGTTCATTTGTTCTACAGTCAAGTTTACAATTTATTTGGGGGAGAAGATATAAAAATGACTACGGTACAAGATGCTGGGATAATAAAGATGTATTCTTGTGTGAAACCAACTACAGTAGTACATTTAAAAATACATGCCACTGTACAATCTAGGGCACTTTTAAATTTAAGGCAGATACTGTTAAAGTGCTCATGCGTTTTCCCCTGTGGTTGTGATGGCTGTGTTATCTCTCGACTTTGACCGGGCAGGACTTGAACAAATTCCCTGGACAGTTGCCATCAGCTTGTGGGCGCCTTGAAATTAACTGATGCAGTTGCCCAAATTCTCAGGATATTCAGAAACCGGAAGTCCTTCATCTAGTCATTGTATTCAAATTACTTAATTAGCTTTACTTTTATTCAGGTGTTTTTCAGTGGTTTTCCGATCCTTGAAATGGCTGGTTATGGGCAAAGGTATTGGTTCATTCCTTTAGATAAGTCTCCCAGTACTGTTTTATTCAGTTATGACTTTCACTAATTAGTATACTGCTGTTTAGTGATGCTGGACTTTCTACCCTGTCCAGTATGAGGGCTTTGTAATCTGCATATCTGCACTGGAAAAACAATATAGTCCCAATAATTGACCCCATTTGGTAACCATGGTGACCGGTTTTTGTGGAGTTTATCTAACCGTGGGAGTTTATCCAAAAGAAATACCCTTAAAACGTTCATAGGTGAGATTAGGCAACAACAAACCATGTTAACTGATGTCATCTCGTTTCGTGTGAGATTAAGTCCAACATATTCCGTTATTAACACTAGAAGTATTGGGTAACTTTGTTAATCCTGTAGCCTTGTTTGGTTTCTAGACACCTGTAACCCTGTTTTGCCTACCCCATCTACCCATGTGGATTTTTCTGCCCTCTATTGCTTCACTTAAGGATGCTGTCAGTCCCTGGGGAGGGAGATTAAAAAAAGAAAAAGTTGGAGGACTTTCTTCCGAGAGTCAGTATTTTAGAATTAGCCAGGATATGCATTTTCGTGGGCAGTTTTGGTGCCTCTGTTATAGGTGCTTCTCAGATCATGATTTCAGTTTCCTCACCTCAACCCCATCTCATCCATGTAAGCAATACCTCAGCACATAAATCATAGGGAAGATGCTTAGCCAAGCATGGTAAATATCATCTCTGTTCTTTCTGACGGATAGAAATCTCTCTTCCCTAGTTCTCCCTAATTTCTGTGGTTCCTGGAAGAAATGTGAAACCAATATATTCTTTAAAAAGCAGTTCATTCTTATGAAGCTTCTTTTAAACTGAGCATGACTGTGATTCATGACAGTCGAGAGCTTTGTTGTAGCTCATGATGAGCACTAATTGTCTAATTATCTGCCCGGATAAAAAAGGCCAGGTCATTCAAAATTTCCTTCCTCCCTCTGGGTAGAAAGACACATGAGACTGTTAACTTTGATTTCTCATGTGATCAATGGCAAAGAATTAAAGATATTGCTAGTACACATCTATTTTATATGTCAGTATCTTACCATTCCTGTCTCATATCTTCTGCTCTCTTGAGCTTCTGAAAGCTTAAAACATTCTGTTTTTATTATTGTTTTCACCTGCTTCCATCTCCAAAACCCTCCAGTCTGATACTCAGATTTTTATGAGATTCTTCCAAGAAGCATGACTGAAATACTGTTCAAGTTTCTTGCTATTCTGAATCCATGGGTTCCAGTTGGCTTTGTCACTACATGCAGAGACATCATCATTTGTGTCCTGTATGAATTGTCTCCTCAGCACGCCCCTCCCTTGAATCTGTATAGAGGATACAGAATGCAGTTACCATCACCAGCCTTCAGTTGGTACTAAAGCATTGATTGGCAGGAAATCTACTCCTCCCTTCCCTGGAGTGGTGATGACAAGAAAATAAGTAGAAATGAGAAAAGATGGATATGCCCCTCGGATGATACTTTCCCTTTCCAATTGACAGCTTGCATTTGTCTCCCTTCTGTCTGAGAGGATTCCCTTCCCTCCTCTCTCCCTCTAAGGCTACATTTCCCCATGGTTAACCTAGTGAAGTTACATCACATTCTAGAAAGTTTAGGTTCTCTCTCTTTTAAAGTAAACAGAGTTATGGACACAGGAAAACCTGGTAAAGTCTACTAGAATAGGAGAAGGAAAGAATGTAATTTTTCCCACCTCAAATAAATATTTTGCTTCCTGTGTCCTTCAGGATAGTTAAATTACTCTCTTGGAAAGAACTTATCTCTAGGTTTGTCAGAATAATTTTCACAGGAGCTGCTCTGATACCTGTGTTTTCCCCACAAATCTGTATTTTAAAACAAGGAGAAGCAGGAAGTTACCAGGTGTCTCATTCATTTAATCACTCAACAATAGCAACTTACAGACAGTTGACCTTTGAGAGAAGTTCTCTTCGAGTTTATAAACACAGGATTCATATCTTCAGCAGGAAGTGTTACAACTGTGCTACTCTTAGGGGATGAGGGACTTATTTCCATCATTTGCTGAAAAATTAGGAATATAACAAATCAAGCTCTTGAGCATTTTGTCAATTTATTGATCCCGAGTTGTGTTTATGTGATTTGATGTTCAGGTTCATGATGCTCATTTATTCACTTCTTCAGTGAACCACCTTTGCAGACAATGCGTCCTTGTCTATCTGTGCACACATGCTCTACTCAGGCTGGGTGCCGGAGTTCAAGGTCATCTACCAACAGCATGATTTGGGGCTTAGTGTTCAACTGCTCTGTTTTCTCATCTGTAAAACTGGTGTAATGATAAACATGCCATCATGTAGGCATTTTGGGGTGTCAGTGACTGCCACATGAAAATACTTGAAAAGGACACTGCAGAGTTTCTGCATATTGCCACAGTAGATGTTCAGTGCAGTTCTCATCTTCAACTTTTCTGTAGCCGAAGCTGAGGTGGGTGCTAAAGGATTGCCAGTCTCCAAAAAGAATATTGTTTGTAAAGCTCAGCTGTGGAGATTGTGTCTTATTGGCACATTTAAAGTGTGATTTGGTTGTCCTTTGTTCAACTTAGAATTATTTAGGAACACATCTGCTGTCTGTCATCTTCTCCCTTAATTCCATAGGGCAGGCTTTGCTTGCTCCTCAGTGGCTGGCACATAGTTGATATCATGTATATTGCATATACATATTGTATGGACAGATATGTATATACCCATTATATAATGGGTGTATATGTACATGTATATGCATTAATGGGAGGGAAGGAGAGAGATGGGAGGGAGATAGTTGGTGTGTCTGCTGCTCTGCATGGGCTTTTGCCTGTAAATCTCCCCTTAGCCAGAGGAATAAAAGAATCCTGAGAACAGAAAGAGACAGACTGAGGTGATGACGGGGAGGGTCGGTGCTTCTTAAAGCAAAAGAAGTGCTGATGGATGTGGCACAGTCTTAACCTTCTCTTTAGTTCTGATGCTTCCCTGGGATGTGTCACGTGTCATCTCAGTAGGAGAGTCATTGGAGGGGAAAGTAGGACACTCCTAAGTTCCAAGTCAGTTGAAAATTTGTCATAATTCAATAAAAGGAGATGTCCCCTTTATTTTTTATGGCAGAATTATTCTGTGGAGGAAACAGCAGGGAAGGCAGGTCACTAGCTGTTACAGGCTTTTTCATTACTCTGTATAGGAAATCTCATAGCCAACTTCATAGGATGAAATATCACCTTCAACAGCAGAGTTACAAGACAAAAATGGGGAACTCTGACATGTGCTAGAGGAAAGCTAATCTTTCTGTGTCTTGCTCCTTCCTTTCCATCCTTCATGTGTTGGCCAAGAAGCAAAATTGGAACTTTGGTTCCTAGATCTTAAAACATTTTTTAGCTAGTTAATTTTAATGCATCCAGTATTTATTAGGCACTGGCTGTAATGAGGAAGAAGAATCATTTACTTAAGCTGTTATTAGTGTTTGGCATTAATTAAGGTATGTATTGTATATGCATTACCCATCAGTTCCCATCACTTTAGTCACTTAGTTGTGAGTCATGTCTGACCCTTTTTGACCCTGTGGGCTGCAGCACGCCAGGCTTCCCTGTCCATCACCAACACCTAGAGCTTGCTCAGACTCATGTCCATCAGGCTGATGATGCCATCCAACCATCTCATCCTGCCATCCCCTTCTCCTGCCTTCAGGGTCTTTTCTAATGAGCCAGTTCTTCACATCAGGTAGCTAAAGTATTGGAGCTTCAGGTTCAGCATCAGTCCTTCCAATGAATATTCGGGACTGACTTCCTTTAGGGTTGACTGGTTTGATCTCCTTGCAGTCCAAGGGACTCAAGAGTCTTCTCCAACACAACAGTTCAAAAGCATCAGTTTTTAGGCACTTGGCTTTCTTTATGGTCCAACTCTCACATCCATACATGACTACTGGAAAAACCATAGCATTGACTATATGGACCTTTGTCGGCAAAGTAATATCTCTGCTTTTTAGTATGCTGTCTAGATTTGTCATAGCTTTTCTTCCAAGGAGCAGGTGTCTTTTAATTTCATGGCTACAGTCACCATCTGCAGTGATTTTGGAGCCCAAGAAAGTTAAATCTCTTACTGTTTCCATTGTTTCCTTATCTATTTGCCATGAAGTGGTGGGACTGGATTCCATGATCTTAGTTTTTTGAATAGTAGCGACAAAAAGCAATAGCAAAGTCATCATTATTTCACAGATGAAAAAAAATGACATCTATAAAAATTAAATAAGCGATAATTATTAATAAAATGTCAGACAGACCTGATTCCAGCTCTCTTTGACCCTGCAATTGAAAATCCATGGTCCAGGGAATGTATGGGACAGTCAGGAAATGAAGTAACCAGTTGAGATTAATTAATAGTAACATCATATAGCTTTTAATTACAGACACTAGTCTGTTCTCACAGAAACTTTGAGAAGTAGGTAAAGAGTGATATTAATAATCTTACTAAAAAACTGGATAAGCTGGCCCTAAAGTAGTTTGGTTTGTCGAGATCCACAAAACTGCTGGGTGCAGTTTCATAATCATTCCATTATAGTGTACAGACTCATTTTACTTTTTGTAAACATTTTTGAAATGTCTTCTCGTTCATCCATTCATGTTCATTCTGTCATTCCCTAGTGCTGAAGGCAGTGCCAGACACTGAGCATACCAAAGGGGAAAAAGAAAAGAAAAACAAAACACAACTAATAAAACACCTTCCTTGACTTGGAGAGCTGATAGTCCAATGAGATGTGAGATGGTGACAGAAGCTAAACAAGTAATTAGCGTGTGATAAATTGTGATAAGGATCATGGTGATTTAATGCTAAAGGAAAAGGGAAGGGGGGGCTCTGAAAAGCCCTTCTGAGGTCAGAGGAAGCCACTGGGAGGAAGTGATAAGGAAGAGAGTCTTAAAGAGCAGAAGCTAAGTGGCCTATTTAGTTAGGCAAGGTAGAACAAGGGTCAGCCAGGAAAATGGCCTGTGCACAAGCTCCAAAGAAATGACCAGTACCATTTAGAGAAGTGCACATGATTCTGCAGGACACGAGCTGGGCTAGGGAAAGAGGAGGCGATCAGAGGATGGGGAGAGTAGGGGCTAGAATGCTCTGAAAGGTCTGAACAGAAGGGGTAGCCTCAGTGTTGCTGAGAAGCTTGAACTTTAGTAAAAAGCGGATGGAGAGACACTGTAGGACAATACTGAAGGACTTAATGACAGAATTGGGCTTGCAGTTTCAGAGATCACTCAGCAAACAAGGCAGAGAGTTGGCTGGCTGGTTGAGGTCACGATTAGGACGATAGTTAGGAGAATGTTGAATGAAATATAAGAAGTTTGAGTGACTGGGACAATGTGAATAAACAGAGATAATGACTCTGAGCAGAGAAGCTCACCTCCAGGTAAGGCAGCCAGGAAAGGACATCTCATGTTACACATGCCCCACCCACCGTGTCTATTTCACCTTCCTTAGAGACTTGAGGTCCCATCAGTTGCGCCACATAGGCACACACAATCGAAAGTCACTGCCATAATGAGCTACAGGTTTTGCTTTGTTTTTAAACTGTTGGTATTTGAAATATGTATTTAGGGCCTCTCAGAAACTTTTTTTGTTTTTAAAGACAGGCTGCAGGGTGAGGGTAAGTATGGTTAGAGTACATGATAACCTAGCAAAAAAGAAGCTGCAGAAATAGAGGTGATTTGAGTGGGGAAAGCAGCCTCACAGCAGCTTTATAAAGCCCACCAGAGGAGAGACTGCCCCTCATTGTTGTTGTTCAGTTGCTCAGGCTTCTCTGACTCTTTGCAACCCCGTGGACTGCAGCACACCAGGCTTCCCTGTCCTTCACTATCTCCTGGAGTTTGCCCAAACTCATGTCCATTGAGACAGTGATGCCATCCAACCATCTCACCCTCTGTCTCCCGCTTCTCTTCTCGCCCTCAATTTTTCCCAGATCACGGTCTTTTCCAATGAGTTGGCTCTTCACCCCAGGTGGCCAAGCAAAGTATTAGAGCTTCCGGATCAGTCCTTCTGATGAATATTCAGGGTTGATTTCTTTTAGGATTGACTGATTTGATCTCCTTGCAGTCCAAGGGACTCTCAAGAGTCTCCTTCAGCTCCACAATTCAAAAGCATCGATTCTTCAGCTTTCAGCTGCCTGCCAGTGAAGAAGACATAAGAGACAAAGGTTCAGTCCCTGGGTTGGGAAGATCCCCTGGAGGAGGACATGGCAACCCACTCCAGTATTCTTACCTGGAGAGTCCCATGGATAGAGGAGCCTGGTGGCTATAGTCCAAAAGGTCACAAAGAGTTGGACACAACTGAAGTGACTCAGCATGCACACCCTTTATCCTTCGTCTAGTTTCCCAGAAGCTAACATCTTGTAGAACTATAGTTAATTATCAAAACTAAGAAATTAACATGGTACAGTACTATTAACTATAAATGCTCATTAGAGGAGTCTTCATAAAGGAGATGGGACTCCAACTAGGTGCGGGAAATAGGTAAGATTTGACTGGTAGGGAGAAGGGAAACAGAGAAGATAGGGGCTTGATCAGAGGCTATGGTTGAAGCAAATAATGGTGATTAACACCCTTTCCATGTGCTGTAAAATACCAGATTCCTTCTCTGAATTTACAGAGGCTGGGTTTTCTGGACTCTCTCATGCTGATGAAAAGATGTGTTGAAACTTGTCTAATAACTCAGTGAAGGGACAGATTCATTTTCCAAGCTCCCAGTGGAATATTGAGCTCCAACTTGAGACCTTTGAAGAGTAATGAATCATAACTATTGACGTGTTTGAGTAGTACAGGATCAGGTTGTGTGCAGGGAGATTTTTTTTTTTTAAATGACCTATATGCAGTCACCACTAAACAGAGTTTCCTGAAGCGTAATCTGAGTTTATCTGCTTGTGCCAAAGCTATAATTCTCCTAGAGGCAGCTTCCTGAGACTTGGCAAGTGGAGAACACCATTCCTCCAATTAACTGGTATTGCTAGATAGGCTCTGGGAATGATCCTCATTCTAATGACCTTTATCAAGTGTTCATTAAATAAATGAAACCCAGGTTAGTTAGTTTGATCCTAGATGGCACTAGTGGTAAAAAAAACAAAAAACAAAAAACAAAAAAACCGCCTGCTAGTGCAGGAGACATAAGAGACATGAGTTCGAGCCCTGAGAGGGAAGGATTCTTGCTACTGCAGTATTCTTGCCTGAAGAATCCCATGGATAGAGGAGCCTGGCAGGCTACAGTCCATAGGGTTGCAAAGAGCTGGATGTGACTGAAGCAACTTAGCCCACACAGAGATTGGTAGTGCTCAATACTGGTCTGAGAAAGTTTCAGATAAATTGATAAAACTCTTGGTCCTGGTGTCCTCATCTCTGCCATCCACAGGATGAAATTTCATAAACATATTTACCCACATCTCCTTACCTAAAGCAAAACTAGACCACAAGGAATTATTCTCAAATTCACCCATGTTCCTGACACATTAGTGCTTTCATAACTGTGTCTTGAACTTTCACAATACATCATTTCCAGTGAACCTTGTTGTGCAGTCTCATTGAATTCTTCCCCCCTGTTTGCTTATCTTATCTGATAGATTCAGTAGCTAAGATGCAGACTGATTGATTTTTCCTGAATTGTGCCAAAATGGTGACAAAATTGGTGACTGACTTCTCACCCAATGCCTCTTATTTTATGCCAGTGTGTAAGTTAACTAGAAACCTAGGCTGAGATGACATATTCCTTATGTAGAACACGTTCCAAAATGTGAAACCTCAGAGCTCAGGAAATCTGAGTGCCAGGCTCCCATCAGGTCCACTTCTGACTAGTCAGCAGGACACTGTGCTGAATGCACTGTGACATTGACAAACTCTGCTCTTAAACAAATAAACAAATATTTGTATAAGTGGTAATCATTCTTAACATATATAGGCAACGTGTGGTTCACCCCCAGTATTTCACTATTAAAGGTGACTTTTTTATGATGAGGTTTGTTTGTTCATTTCTTGAAGTATTGACTATAATTCCCTGTGCTCGGGCCCAGCCATGTCTGCCTCTGCACCCCTGTGGACTGCAGCCCACCACACTCCTCTGTCCATGGGATTTTCCCAGCAAGAATACTGGCCATTTCTCCTTCCAGGGGGTCTTCCCAACCCAGGAATCAAACCCGAGTCTCCGGTGTCTCTTGCATTGCCGGCGGATTCTTTACTGCTGAACCTCTATGGATGTCCTACGACTCCCCGTGCTATACAGTAAATCCTTGTTACTTATCTGTCTTATGTATAGTACTTTTATCTGTTAATTGCACATCCCAAATTTGTCCCTTTATCCCTAATGAAATTATTGAAAACGGTTTTCTGGTTTAAAAGTCACCTGTGCACACTATTGCTCCCATATTTATGCTGATTGATTTTTTTTTAATTTTTGCTTTGAAGATAATCCTCTTACTGTTTAATAACTTAAAAACCATTGTTCTTAGTTTTAGGATATGTTCCCTTGGGCCATAATCATTTTCTGGCATGAAGACCTGACTTACCAATCAACCTAGTGAATTAGCTCCAAACTGCCTTGGAAAGAATTCTCAAGCTGGAATAGACCACGCTCATATCACTTGGTGGTCTTGAAAGCATAGTTTTGTGATTAGTTTGGTGAAGATAAATGAATGAGAGCACTCAAAAGTGATTTTTTTTTTTTTTTTTAGTTTTTGTTTCCTAACGTGAAGTTGATCTGCCTAAAACCAGTGTGGACAAAAGGTGGGGGAAATGGTCATATTGTTCTGGAAAGAGAAACGGAGAAGCAGCAAAGAATGCTATCAACATAAATCATTTCTAGGGGAAGAAAAGCCAGAATAAAGGTTATTCTAAAATAACTTATAAGAAGGAAGATATAATCAACCTTTGTTTCTTGCTCTTTAATGAATAAAATTCCGAGGCATTAAATGTTAGATAAACCTTTCACTTTCATTAACATCTAGATTTGATCTTTTAGCTAATTAATCTTGTTAACTAGAAAGTAAATATCCACAGTTCTAAGCATCAGAGTTGCAGCTTTGCCATGAAATGTCATGAAGCATAAGGAAAAGAAAATCCAACATATTTGAATCTAGGAAAGGGGCATTTGCTCTGAAGTATTGGATTTGGTCCTTGTATTTGTTAAACTATTTCTGTGTCTCATTTTCATTTTAGAGAAACTTGAAATTCTCAGATGGGTAAGGACCTCACCAGTCTCCAACTGCAGACTCTAGATACTTCTGCAGTAAAGCAATACAAGAGAGCTCTCTACCCCATTCTAAAAAGTACAGGGATTCTATCAACTTACACAGCGATAATGGTGTCGTTCTCTTTGTTGTTCTCTCCCTTTTGAGCGTGTCAGGAGATCTTATGGGCTGCTATTGGAAAGAAGTTCCAGTTCTTGGGAATAGTGAGACCTCATGTTGCATCCTCTTCCAGTAGCCTTGTCTTCTTCAACTTTTTCTTGGGCATATCCTCTCAAAGGCCATCAGCATTAGGGTATTATTTTAATGATGAGATAATTGCTAGGTTTGCCTGGTATTACTATACTATATCCAGGTGTTACTTATGTTGCCAAGCAATATTTACTTAAATGCTTCATTGAGAACTTTTTATAGAGGAATATGTTGTATGTATAATGAGAAATATGAAACTTATTCTCTATGTCTTTACTGTCATTTGCACATGCCACATTCTGTCTGGTTACAATATCATCAATTTTCTCTCCTTTCCTTTCTGCACTGTTTCTTTCCCATACTTTTTTCTTTTTTTTAAATCTTCCACAGATGTCACCTTCTACGTGTTGGTCTGTGTGTCTGCCTTACCCCTTTCTTTATTATTCCGTAACTTTTCCTGCTTAACTCACATACCTGAGCTTGCATGGAGGGCTTCATAGTTTCTGTGGAATCCTGTGGCTGGTTACTGAATGTGCTTCTCTGCACATTTGAGAGGCACTATTTGTCCCCTCATACTAACACTTTAATACAGAAATCCTGTCATTCACGAGGAAAGAGACTGACTTCCGCGTGTCTCCAAGAAAACCATCCCATTTAAAACCAAAACATGCTTTCTCACCTTAGTATGCCATGTTTCTTCTCTTTAAAGCATTCTTTTGCTCCAGCAGCACAGCCATTTTTCAGACTTCCTCCTAAAGATTAGGCTTTACATTTTAACACATAAATACCCAACAGGTATGGATTATTTTTACAATGACACAATATTTATTGAGTTTATTAGGAACAAACCAAAAATGCTCAAAGGAGGAAAGTAAAATGTAACTATAATTCCAGCACTGCTAGATCCTGATTTGATGCCCCAGTCTTTCTATGTGTATAACATAAATCAAACATTTTGAGATCATGTTCATCTTAACATATCAAAATATTAATATTTTTCTATTACACAAATATTTAAAAAATTAACTGCCTATTCTTTATTACTGATTTATTATTTTACTACTGTTGGATATTTTGGTTTTTTCCAAAACTTTGCTTTTCTAAATAATTCTGCAGTAAAAACTTGTGTGCAGAAAATGCTGTTTCTCTAGGTTGATTTCCTGGTGTGAACTAATAGGACAAAGGGTATGAACATTTTCAGGCTCTTGATAAGTATCTCTTAATAGATTATTGAAAGTGATTGTACTTAGTTTTCTGGTAGAGTCTTAGTATTTTTCTTATCATTCTGTTTGAGCTCTTTCTAAATAAATGTGGTTCAGTACATTTAAATGATCATAATTTCTATACTGGCAGCCAGATTGCACCCTACTTTACTCTGAGCTTCCTTGTCACCCCTGTATTTGTGAGACATAAAGTTGTATGCTTATAATCTTATTTTAGGTAAAGCCATACCTAGAGAATAGGGGTGACAGATTCATGATGGATGATTTGGCCAGCCTCCCTTCTCTCAT
The DNA here is from genome assembly GCF_023699985.2 of Odocoileus virginianus. Taxonomy (NCBI): domain Eukaryota; kingdom Metazoa; phylum Chordata; class Mammalia; order Artiodactyla; family Cervidae; genus Odocoileus; species Odocoileus virginianus. The sequence continues at coordinate 31,665,996 of NC_069675.1, read as the reverse complement.
TGCTAAGGAGATAGACAATAACTAGAGAAAGATCCTTGGTGGGAAGGAAAGAGATTGAAGCAAAAGAAAATGTGAAGAAATGCCTTGAGGGCTTTATACAGATACCCAGCTCCCAGTTCTACTCACAGTTAAGTCTCTTCATAACATTTAGCAAGACAAATTATGTGAACCTATTCTTTATTCAGTTCAGTTCACTTCAGTAGCTCAGTCGTGTCCAACTCTTTGCGACCCGATGGACTGCAACATGCCAGGCCTCCCTGTCCATCACAAACTCCCAGAGTTTACCCAAACTCATGTCCATTGAGTCAGTGATGCCATCCAACCATCTCACCCACTGTCCGTCCCCTTCTCCTCCCGCCTTCAATCTTTCCCAGCATCAGGGTCTTTTCAAATGAGTCAGCTCTTCATATCAGGCAGCCAAAGTATTGGAGTTTCAGCTTCACCATCAGTCCTTCCAATGAACACTCAGGACTGATTTCCTTTAGGATGGACTGGTTGGGTCTCCTTGCAGTCCAAGGGACTCTCAAGAGTCTTCTCCAACACCACAGTTCAAAAGCATCAATTTTTCGGTGCTCAGTTTTCTTTATAGTCCAACTCTCACATCCATACATGACTACTGGAAAAACCATAGATGGACCTTTGTTGGCAAAGTAATGTCTCTGGCTTCTTAATATGCTGTCTAGGTTGGTCATAACTTTCCTTCCAAGGAGTAGGCATCTTTTATTTCATGGCTGCAGTCACCATCTGCAGTGATTTTGGAGCCCAAAAAAATAAAGTCTGCTACTTTTCCCACTGTTTCCCCATCTATTTGCCATGAAGTGATGGGACATGAACAGTACAAACAGTATGTGCTTTCTTATATCACCTCTATTCTGTTCCTTGCTGTTTCTCTAGATATCTCTTTTGTCACTTCTATCATGTCAAAAGTGACCTTGATTTCCATTTTATCCTGATTTTATTGCATAAAAATGTAGTATATTAGAGTAAGGCAGCCTCAATGCATGATTCTGCTCCTCTTCTAGTCTGGCCTTTTCATTTAGGAAATCTTCAAAGAATGATTTGGCCTAAGATTTAAGAACAATTGAAATATTTCTATTGTTGTTTTTGTTAGCTTAAATATATACCTTGGCCCCATTTGAGTATTTCTGATTTTCCTCAGGGGACTAAAAACATTCTTTTTTCCTCAGAGGAAGCAAGAAGATCTTGCTTTTCTCCTGGTTTAAGGCCTGACATTTTATGGCTCTTCATTGTGTCTAGAATGTTAAATCTAGTTACAATAGGTAATGAAGATTAATCCTGTCATGTTTGGCTCACAGATTATGGCCAGTGGGGTTTTAGCATCTGAAGACAAAGGGAAACATTTCCTTAGGAAGGAGTTTGGTGCTTCAAAATGAAGCTCTCTGGCTTTGTGTTTGGTTTGTGGTAAATGGGATACAGAACGTTTGAACATGCACTACAGACTTTTGTGTTCACAAACTGAATTCAAGAGAAAAGGGAGGATGTAATCACTGTTTTATGGATGAAGTTAAGTGACTTTTAAGGATCACTGCAACTAAAAGTTGTGGAGGTGAAATTTCTAGGCTAGCTTTATTTGGACTGTATCATACTATTTAAAGTAAATAGGCTATAACAAAGTTTATAGTCACCTAAAATATGACTGCAACATGACGTTATCTGGAAGATTGTGACTGGGAGATGAAAAAAAAGCAAATCGGTCAAGGAGAGGATGAATGTGAATGTTATTGTGAAGAAACAAGGAAAAGGTTTTCCACCCATTTGAGAGTAGGTCAGTTCCAGAAAGGTCATAGTTTATCTGCATCAGTGGGAGATACTAGTGAAAGTTACCTGGTGCAAGACAGGAAATGCTTTAGACAATCGTAATGTGGACTGAACCCTCACAGTCAAGATAGAGAATGATGATTTTTGAAGTGACTTGTGAAATGAGATCAGTATTTCACAAATGTCTTGTGTTCAATAAATACCTGACTTTTCAGTAGAGAATAAATTCCAGTTTCTATATAAAAACAACTTGACATTTTTCAGTAATACTTTTTAATGAGCATTGCTCTGAGCTATAATATAATGAAATTTGCTTAAAAGTAGAACAGGCTGGTAATACTTGGCAGAACAAAGAGGCATATGGTAGAACAGTTGTGATTTATTGGCAAAGGCTTTCAGTTTTTGGAAAGCTAGAGGCTTTCGGCATAGTGGACTGCATCTTGATATTCAGTCCCAGAAAGGAACCACAGCAAAACAATATGCTTAAATCACATTAGCCTGATATATATTTAAATCATTTTCCCTTTGAATTAATGGTTATAATTACAGGCTATGTTCATACTGCAAAGTGAAATAGACTATTGAGGGAATTTTCCTGGTAATTCATATTCTATACCATTTTATAAGAAATATAGAAAATTGTGGCTTTTTTGAGGGCAAGGAATTGATTATTTGGGTTAAAAAAAAAGCAACTGATTCTCCTCACTTTGTGTTAGTAAGTGTAGCATATTAAATTTAGTTTCCTACAAATTTACTTCAACATTTTTTTACTCTGATAAGAATACTTACATGAGATTTACCCTTTTAGCAGATATTTAAGTGTACAAGATAATATTGTTAGCTATAAACTTATTTTTAATAAATAATAAGAGAATATGTATATATGTAAGTTAAGCTAGGAGCATGCTATAATAGTAAAATCACTTAGAAGCAATATTAATATCTAATCAGAAGATCAATGATCTCTCAAGTAGGCCTGATTACCAAAACACCAAATGGCATTTCCTTTATCTTTTTATAGAGAGAAGGCTATTTTTGTTTTTATAATTTAAGAAATCTCAAATGAACAGTGCATGAATCACCTATCTATTTTCCTTTTATGGTATATTAATTCAGTATGTTTATTAAAGCCATTTATTCTCCTGTAGTATTATTTTATTCTTCAATTAAACCAGTACATTAATGCCTTTAGGAATTCCCCCTAACCTCAGCTTGTCATCATGAATTTATTGAAATGAAGCAAATGGTAAAATAATGAGCTGCCAAATGGTTTCCTTTTGGTTTCACTAATTTATGTTTGTGGCTTGTCAGTCACACTCTATATACAGCTAGAAATTTGCAGCTGAGAAGAAATTCTCCCACTTAGGGATTACCTTGTCAGACTGCACAGAACCTGATATAATCATTTTATTCTTTTTATTCCCCTGCTTCATCAGTCTTTACAAAGTTTTCTGAAAACATGCAGTTTTTCCTACTTTAACCTTTTTGGGTACTTATTTCCTTCCCTTTTTGAGTAATCTCTTCTTATAACAGCTTTAGGAGGGGGATAAGAAGAGTAGAGATAACTGGAAATGGTCATAATAATGCTCCTAATAATAATAGTCTATCATGTGAAACTGACTTTAAGTGGGTGACGGAGCCCCTGACGTTTCACTGCCAGGCTGAACTACAAATCAAGATGTACGTGAGAGGGGTTGGTTATTTGTCTACTGTCGTGACTCTGTCATTTTCTTTTCTCCTTTTGTGTTGGCCTTAATGGAGGGCAGCTAGCATTGCATTTGTTTTTGCTGGAGCCTTCCCTGTTCAACATGCTCAGCACGCCTACTTCCCATTGCCATTTCCTCAAAACCTGTTCCTCTCCTGTAAAGATATATAGAATCATGAGAATTATACCATCTCAGGCTTATTTTATTCCCTTTTCTTATTTTTGTTCTACAAGTTTAGCCATCTTGAAAACCCTAATGGAATCTTTTTTCCCCCCAAAATATGAAAAGCAGAAGGGAGAAACTTTACATACTTTTCACCAAGTTCAAATAATATTAAACCTCTAAACTTTTGAAGCATACAAGTAAGTTAACATCAGGATTATAGAATGATGCTTTTTCGGATATGCACTTTTTTTTTCCTCAGATAAAGTGTAATAAATAAACCATGTCAGATATAATAGGATTCAGTTGAATAGTATTTCTTCAAAGAACAAGTAAAGATGGCTTGTAAATTAGAATTAAATGCATCTAATTAGCAGCTATTATATTGCTTAATTTGGGGGCAGTTTTAAGGAACAGGGAGTCATTTATATCACATGTTTTTAAACAAATTGTAGAGGAATAGAAATCACTAAATTATTACCAATTCTTTCTAGTCTTCAAAAGATTTCTAAGTGTGGCAGCAGTCCCTAAATTTTCAATGCCTCTGGATCCTGGAATAAAATAAAATGGATGCCTTGGAAAAACCTGCTATTTGTTCACTTTTATCATGGCGTTGTATTTAATAAGCCTTTAGTTGAATACACATAATGGGGAGAAATCTGTTCTGAAATTTAAATTAATGAAAGCTTTTCACAGTGGCTTCCAAATAAAAAAATTTAGGCTTCTTTTCAGAGCATGGGTAAGGATGGGAATTCTGATTAGCCACACAATGTAGATTGCTTCGCGATTCATCTCTGCAAATCAGCAGTTTGAAATCCTATAGTTAGCATTGGGTGCTCTCCAGTAAGATTTTATGAACATCAGCTTGTTATTTGGCAAAAAAGGCAATGTCAGTTGTCCAGACATCATATTTTCTCAATGAGCACATGTTCATATGTTAAATAATCATAGTACTAAATCAATTACATTATTATTTCCATTGGCAGAGGTTAATACCTTGTGAGGTATGTTTACATCATCAGAAGGCTAAACTGTGAACTTTGGGGCAAAGGAATCATTATACAAATGGAGATGATAAATAGGCCAAAGAATTGGTGTTTCTTGAGGATTTGGGTGCCCTTTTACCTATTTTAGGAGAAGGAAATGGCAACCACTCCAGTATTTTTGCCTGGAGAATTCCATGAATGGAGAACCTGGCAGGTTCCTGTCCATGGGGTTGCAACCAGTCAGAAACAACTGAGCCACGATGGTTTGCTCACTCATTCACTTAGCTATTTTAATTTATATGAGTTTATGTTTTTGGCTTTCTTCATAAAATAATTCAATAAGACTAACAGAGCTAAACGGGACTGTTTGAATCAACACTGTAACAACCTTTGCATAAACCAGTGCTTTAACAGCTTCTTTGCTCAGAGTATCTGTTCTGAAGTGGGAAGGCTGGATTTAATTTCACTAGTAACTATTTCCTGGTTCTTCCTGTTTGCCAGGCAGCATGCTGGGTGATACAGAGTACGTGTTGCTTCACCCCTCAGAACAGGTCTGATGGGCCTTCCTGGAGAAGCAACACCTACAGAAAGTTTTCCTAAGTGATTCATATTCTAAGTTCATCTTTCATCTGGAAAATGTCTCATTGAACTCTATGATTATTTTTCCTCTGCCTTCTGGATAAGGGTAAGAAGGCTGTTAGAAAGCTTTGGAGAGATTATTCCACTCTAAAACAATACAGGAACCATCATTGAAACTGGGGAGCATGCGTGCTTTTCCATACTTTCGTACAATCAAGCAGCACTGACCAAGTGCTGTTTGAAGAGCCTGCACTTCCAAAAGGTGGTATGTGAGCTGGACCCTCTTTCTGTCCTGAGAATTGCAACCGTTGCATGTTTGCCGGCAAGATTTTGTTATTTCCCATTTGTGGCAAAGTGACTTGCACGAACAGCTGGGTTTTGCTGCTATCACTTGGAAGTTTATTTCCCCCAGTGTCTGTTCAAGCCCTGCTTTGGGAGAAGATGAAATTCTTCTTAGAAATTATTCCTAGAGAATTCTTTCTTTAAGAGGGTACACTTTGCTAACTCAGTCCCACTTTCAAGGGAAAACAGAAATTTATTCATTCACAATTGTAAATGTATATCATAGTGTTCAAGGAACTAAATATTCAAGTTTTGCTATTGTTGTTCAGTCGTCCAGCTGTGTCCAACTCTTTGTGACCCCATGGACTGCAGCATGCCCGGCCTCCCTATTCCTCAGCATCTCCCAGAGTTTGCCCAAGTTCATGTTCATTGCATCTGTGATGCCGTCCAGCCATCTCATCCTCTGATTCAAGTAAGAAGTAAATATTCAAGTAGTAAGCTATTATTTATTTAAAGCAATGCAAACAGTTCTTTAAATGTGATTAAACATGCTTGGGAAACAATAAATTCACTGAGATGGCTCGCTAGTATCCTCGATTCAATGGACATGAACCTTGGGTATACTCCAGGAGATGGTGAGTGACAGGAAGGCTTGGCGTGCTGCAGTCCCTGGGGTTGCAAAGAGTCAGACACAACTAGCAACTGAACAACATCAACAGCAAGGCTTTTCCAGGTTCAGCTTTGCACAAGAGACCCATCTCTCAGAACCTTCAGGTAGATCTCAATGCCATGGTGCCACTGTCACCTCCCACCTTTACCCTCTTCTTAAATCAGAATATTTTATTTTGTCTTATCTTTTCCTCCAAATGTGTACTTATTGTATAGCCAGGAAGAGTAAATATAACAGAGAAAGGGCCAATCTCATAACATAATTCATGAGGGAGTATCTGTCCTTGACAATGCATTTTATATATTTTGCTTTAAGAAGCATAGTTATTGAGTATGACATTCTGAAGATTTATTTCTTATTCCTTTTGAAGTTAAAACTGCTCTTTTTGGTTACACATTTATCAAAGACAATCATTTATAGTTTATAAAGAATATTGCCCTTATATACACAAAACTGTCCCGATAATGGTCATTGAAAGCAGCTACTCCCACCCGCTGGTGTCAACACCAGTATTCAATCTAGATTGACTTCATCTTGAAGTGTAATCCAATAAGACCAAAGAGCAAACACTTCAGGTCCCAGAGAAGATAATAAAATACCCATAAGCTTTCTGGATCCTTGGATTGATTGACACTAATAAGGGAACCAATTTTCAATCTTGGGAAAGAAATGTATTCATCTCCAATGACGATTTCACGCTCCTGCCGCTGTACTTGGTTGGGAGGAGGCCAAAAAGCATCATCCTCTTTGGGAATTTCAATGTCATCAGCTATTCCCTTCAGTTCCTCCATCACACTTTTTACTTAAGCCTGTTTTCTGATCATGACATCAATTTTATAATCACTGCTATTGGCATATTTTGATTTCTATCAGATCAAAACTCAGACTCTAGGAATTCAAAACTAAACTTGCTATTGTGACCCATGCAATAATACAGACATAAGTCCCTATCTATTTCTCTGAAAGTTGTTTTTAATTTAAAGGAAATCTACATTCACTTAGACTAGTTAATTAGCACTTGTATAGTTACTTTGGTGGTGGTTAGAAGAGCCACTTGTATAGGAATTTTGATAGTTTTGCTGGAATAAGGAAACATTAAAGCAGAGTTGGGAACTCCAACACTGCTCAGTCAAGCAGGAAAGGAATATTTTGGTTTGCCTTGCCTTGCCTTCTCTTTCCCTTGCTTCCTGTGTTTCAACATTTAGTGGCTGCTTATGAGAAAAGAGCACTCCAATTTAAAGTGAAATTTTAGAATTCTTAATTGATGGTAAGTAATTGAAACAAACAAAAAATATATAGTTAAAATCTAAAGTAAAATTCTAGGGAAACCACCAAAAATTAAATAAATAAAAAATGATGACTGGTCAGATAGGGGCCCTGAAGTTTATATAAGAAATTTGCCTTAAAACACTGTAGACTTCTGTCATTGTTATCTGTCATCATCATCATCATTATTATTTGAATTTGTATAAAAGTTGTTGACAGTAGAATATGAACTACAGTACCTGGTAAGGTCTCCTGTCCCAAGGTGTGGCAGTATAGGTCACACTCCCAATATCTACTCACATCTGAATTCTGCTTACTGACAAGATGGAGGAGACATGCTAGCAATGACTGTCAGTGATGTTAAGATGAAATCTTTCATCTTAAAATATAAATCTTAAGAGTGTGCCTAGTATCATTCTGGCTTTAAAACTTTTAAAATTGAATCAACCATTCAGTTTGAGAGTGGCAGCAGATGATGTGGTTAAGATGTCCCTCTTCCATGCCTACTTCAACTATTGTTTTACTGGGTAACCTTGGCCAAGTTTCTTAGTCTTTCTGACTTTCAGCTCCCTTATTTGTAAAAGGAAAGATGGCTTCAGATGATCTTTAAGGCTATTTCCAGATCTTGAATATCATAAATTTATAAACTAATTCTTGTAAATGGCCGGTTAGATTGATTTCTCCATTAACAATTATTTACTGAAGGACCCAATATATATTCAGTCTAAATTTGTCATATTATTCCCCTTTCTGAATCCTCTAAAGATGACCATGTCCTCTGTTATATCTGATGCAATGATGCTTTGATAGATATTTATTCTGAGCTTCTGTTTCCTCCTCTCAAATGGTTTCTGAGACTGGGCAGCTGCTGAGGGTTATTCACTATCTCCTGGGAAATCATCCAAAACAAGAGTGCAACCAAAGAAGGACATGAGATGCCAACAGGGATCAAGTTCTGACTCTTTCCTTTGTGGCAAAAGAACAGGAGTCTTTGACTTTTAGGCTAACATAGGTCAGGGCCTCAGAAAGCAACTAGTTCAGTTCCATCCATGATGCAGAGTGGATTGGCATGCTACATCTTTTTGAAATGGACTACTTCTGAGGCCGCTTGTAGCATCTTTGAACAACTATAGCAGTAGCTATCTCAGATAAAATATATAAATGTAGCCATTTTAGAAATCTAATGTGTATCAACGTAGGTGGTTGATAAAGTATGTGGAAGAGAATCTAAGAATGGATTGGGGGATTTTGAAAAACATTAGATTCAGAAACCTGTTTTTCATAAATCATCAATTCCTGGCATCACTGTCAGTGTGCCCGTTTATCTTGTCTATCTGTGAGATTGAGCAATCAGGAAATTTCCTTTGTTGAACTTTCATCATTTCACACACTAGCTGTGTTCAGCTTCTGCAAAACTGAAACCACACACACTCCCTGACAATAGGTGTTATCTGAAGGAATATATTGCTCAGAGAATTGAAAAGCTGTATCTCTGGTCAGGGGGTCTCTGGACTCAACCAGCTAATTATTCTTATTATGCTACAGAAATGTATTTTTGTCAGTGGCATCCGGACACCAGTTTTAAACATCTGCCTGATTAGGTGCGCTATGACACAGGTGATTCTGCCTGAGGAGCGATCAGTCACTGCAGACTCCTCAAGCTTCCAGAATAAGTCTGTCCAAACCAAGGAAACCGAAGGAGGCTTGAAAACTATTTGAGGGATTTGGGGATTATTTATAATTTACCGTGGTGCCTTTGTTGTATTGATTATAACTTTCTCGGCTTATGGGGATTAATTAATAGGACTAAATATGAAAGGCTGCACACTAATGTCATTAACAGGAGCTATAATTACAGAACATAATTGCCAATAATTCTTCAATGGTTGTTCAGTAATCAGATTCTTTTGAGGTTAAATGAAAATCAAATAGACATTTTATTCATAGAGATAGTAGCAATAAAATAATGCATAATCACACTTGTTTTTAACGTCACTGCTGCTGCCCCATGTGCCAAAGGAGGCCTATTGTATGTCCAGGAATAGTTGGGTAGGCCAGGATGGGGTGATGATTGAAATTATAGCTTTTGCAGTTAGAGAAACATGGATGCTAGTCTTGACTTGTGTAACGTACTGCTTGTGTGACCTCTGAGTACCAACCCCTGCCAAATCTCTGTTTCTCTTCTTTTAGTAAGGGCAGTGCCTCGCTGATGGTGTTGTTTTTGAAATTAAGTGGAATAATACTTGTGAAATCTTTAATATCATGAATGGTGCATAATAGGTACAGTTAAAACTAAAGGCTGTTTGTGGTCATGCAGAGGCAGTGGTGCCAGCAGCAGCCCAGACCCAGCTGATGATGTGTCGGAAGCAGACTCTGGGCCCACGCCCTTAGCTGTGAGCCTGGGTGCTTCAGTTTTCTCTTCTGTAAAACTGTAGTAATTTGTCTGCCTGATAGAGCTGTTCATAGGATTACATGAAGTAATGTGTATAAAAGAATTAGAAGGTTAGTACATAAGAGGATTGGTGTTATTGTTGTTGTCGTCTAGTCGCTGAATCATTTCTGACTTTTTGCGAACCCATGGGCTGTAGCTCACCAGGCTCCTTTGTCCATGGTGTTTCCCAGGCCAGAATACTGGAGTGGGTTGCCATTTCCTTCTCCAGGGGAACTCCCTGACACAGAGATCAAACCCTTGTCTCCTGCCTTGGCAGGCGGATTCTTTACCACCAAGCCTCCAGGGAGGCCCCATTGGTGTTATTACTGCTATTTTATTATTATTACTACCTGTGTGGAAAAGCTCATTCATGGATAATGAAGTACAGAAAATTACCAAAGAAAACTGAATCTTGACATGCCTCAAGAAGAGTTATTGAAGCCCGTTAGAAAGAAAAGACTAGATGTATTAGCTCTGGCTTCATTGGCTTTGAAATCAGAATCATACTTGGAATATCACCATCTAGACTGGCTTGGGGTGAGATGAAATGGACTTGAAAGAGGACCAGGGAAGGAGGTGGAACCTTCAAAAATCCAGCAGATATAGTTGATTATCTGTGATGTGCCCCAAAACAAGAGAAAATAAAAAGGGAGGCATCTTGTTTCCTTCGTACATTCGCAAAGAGATCTATAGGAATTGGGGGAACATCTTCCCCAAATGTGAATGTTTTTGGCTCCCTTCCTGTTCTCCCTGCCTGATCCTCCCCACTCCTGTCCCAACAATCAAAAATATACCAAGTAAACTCTAAATTCCAGGAAAGAAATTATTCAGAAGACAAAGCTAGAGACCAAGGGCCTGTATACAAAGCCACTTCTGAGCTGTGGTCATCTTTTTCTGATCCCTGCAACCTTCTTGTGCTGTCTCAATCTCCTCTGAACACAGAGCATGTGAGAGTAGTCTGTGAGTGGGATTCATTTGTATACTTTAACACACTTCCTGGAATTTACTCTCTTTGCTTTAAACAGAAGTGTGAGCAGATTCTAGCTACCCTGAATGGGTTAAGGAAGCTAACTGGAGTGTTCAGCTGTTCCCCATACCTTTATTTTTTTTGTGTGAAAAACCTGCTTTCGACCCGCTGCCTTCATCTATCTTCCCCAACAGGGTATTGATCAGCTCTTGAAATGGTCTTTCTCACTTCTAGACACTCTCCACAGATACTGTAGGAGCGAAGGAGAATATGGTCCTGCCCTTGAAACACAGTTATTTTAGAACTGAGCTTTAAGAGCCTCTGATAAGGGAGATGATGCATAGCAATTCTCTACTGGCCATGGAGGCCTCAGTCAACAACAAAAAGGAAAGCCAGCCCCCAGTCTCTGAGTGGACTGTTTAAAAAATGCCTTTGTGAACTAGTTGCTTGAAACTCAGACACCACTACTTCATTGATATAATGAGTTCTCAGACGTCTCCTTAACCCTTAACGTCCCTGAGGCAGGTAGTATTGTGCAACCACCATGGTTAAAACTTTGTCAGGCTAGCAAAGTCCAGTTATAACTTTGGATGCCAGGATAACATGATGTGGTCAGAAACTGAATGGGACTCATTTAGAGTCCAGTCGCTGTTGGCTACTCTTGTGATCTGAGCAGGAGGAAGGGGAACTAGAGGGTTCCAATGACAGTGAGAGGAAGGATCCTATAATCTTGCCCATGTGCGTCTTAGTTATCGCTGTATCTCCCACCACCATCTGTTACCCCTTGGATGAGTAAAGAATGACAGGCTATGCCAAGGCAGAAAGAGTAAGGCCTTGTTCAAGTTAGATTTGAATTCCTTAAAGGAAAGAAAAAGTGAAGAAAAAGAAATGAAAGGAATGGAAGGCATTCAATAGAAATGGCTTCTGTAGAGGGGAAAGTTGAGGCAGTTCCTTTCAGCTCCCAGAGGGGCAGCCATAAATGTAAGAATACCTGTTGTTGACTGAAGACTAACCATGGACCACGTACTGTGCTGGCCCTTCACTTGCATTATCTCACTGAATCCCACCAGTAACAATTTCATGTAGAAGCCATTATCAACGTCATTTTATGGATGAGTAACCGTGATTTAGAGGGATTAAGTATCTTGCCCAAAGTTGAAGAACTAGCAAGTGATGCAGCCAGGATGCCATCATGCTAGTTGGATTCTGAAGCCTGTCTAATTAAAAATGATGCCTTCTAGCCACATATTCAATTGAGGAATGCCTGCTCGTAGTTGCCTTTCATTGAGACGACAGAATGTGAAACACAAAGCAGTGAATAGAGAAATGCCAGATGATTCAGTCAGAAAATTATAATTTAGTTAAAACCTTTTGATTTGAGAAAAACTCCTTTGTAATGTTTTTATTGCAGTAATTTTGATAGCAAGTTAATCTTTTCCTGTACTAACTACTTCATGTTGCCTTTAACTTTCTTTTTTTTTTTTTGCCTTTGACTTTCTATGCTAAGTATGTATTTGTTTTGTAAGAAAAGAACAGCATTTTTTCAGTTTCATAACTATATCATTATGAATATGTATTCATAATCTAAAACTCCATGCAAGACAATTAAAGAAGTAAAACCTCTCTACCTAGATTTTGCTCTAGAGAAATCATTTAACTAATCTGGACCTCAATTTGTTCATCTATAAAATGGGGAAGCAAGTTTACAAAGGTCACTAGAAATGTATAGAAAGTGCTGAGCATAGTGCTTTAGCTTTAACAGATTCTCAAGAAACAAGGCCTGTGATCATTAATGATGTCTTCTAGTATTATTATGATTGTTATTATTATTATTATATAAAGCATTCCCTAATACAGCTTACCATTTTGTCCTATTTGGGGAAATGATCACCTTTGAGAAAGATCTCCAAGGCCCCCTCTACAATTACATGCTCTCTATATTGTTTTCCTTCCAGATTGGAGATTTCCTGTTTTTACAAATATTGTTCCTCTGATTCATTATTAAAATGTTATTGTGTTGTAATCAAAATGCTAGAAATTAACTTTCATAGCATTTATATTTTTCTCTTTTCATTAAAAAAGAAACGTATTGCTATTACATAGTCTTCTGACTTTAAAGACACACTTTGTAAGTACTGCTTTTTTAAACTGTGTGGCTTAGGTCTTGACTGGTACATAAGCGTTCTCAGAAGATGTGTAAACTGAAATAACATGTGGAAAAAAAGGCTCAGTGTGAGTGAGAATTCCAACCCCTCACAGCTGTGGATTTATAAAGATTCCAGTTTTGCGTTGACTCTAATTTCAGGACAATATTGAGCTAAAATTAGGTCAAAGACTAGTGAGTATATGGTGATTCTGTTAGGGAGAAAATTGTTTCCATGTATCCACATTCTCTCACGAAGGTGTAATTCTCTGAAAATTTGCTATTAAGCCATTTGTTATTGAATAACATTGTTTAAAGTAGTTATTTCTCATTCTCATCCAAGGTAGATTCTTATTTAACTCCAAAAGGAATTTTAGAGTTTTCTTAATCAATAGAGAAACAGTGCAAATAATGGGACTCTATTGAGCATTTTAAAAATCATGTGAATGTAAATCCATGGCTAATTCATTTCAATGTATGACAAAAACCACTGCAATGTTGTAAAGTAATTAGCCTCCAACTAATAAAAATAGATGGAAAAAAAAAATCATGTGACAGTTGAATCCGACAGAGTTCAATTTCTTTTTTTTTTTAATATCTTCATTACTTGTTGAATTAACTAATATGCTTTTTTCTTTCATCTGCAGTTTGCCTTTTTCATTGAGTTTCTGGAAAAAGTAATTGATATGAAAAGTGCTTAGCATTAAGTCTGCTGTGTTTTTAATGCTCATTAAATTCTAATCATTAACATGATCCCTTCTTTCTTCAAACATTCCCCCAACTTTCCTTTCCCATTACTCAGCTAACATAAACAGCTGAGCTAAGAAATTATCTCATTTGAAATATTTTTCTGACAAAAATAGGTGACCAGTTTTCTAGATTTAGTTTCCCCCCTCCATTGGCAGCTCCTTATTAATTCTGTAAGTAGAGTATGCATGTTTTTCTTTTTTGTTTTTAATTTCAGTGACCTCAAGCACAAAATTTGCTAAATTCCTGGAAGGAAACCAGGACAGTTATATTTAAACTGTGTAAAGAGCAACAAAAGCATGAGGTAGAGACTGACTTAAACTCAAGTTCAAATAGCTAATCACCTCACTAATGCAAAAATAAAAACAAGCAAAAAAAGTTCTGTCATAGAAGACAAAACACACCTTTTCCAAGGATAATTAACTGCTGATTGTCTAAACCATCTCTTTCTATAAGGGGAAAGTCAATATTACTTTGGAAATCACCTCCCTTCCTTATTTTTTTCCTCCTGCTACATTTTGAAATGTGCTACCACAAATTCTAGTGACCTTGAACAAGAAATCTCCAGTTGTCCAGTTTATGCCAGCCACTAACTGGAGAGCCCTGGGTCTGTCTGCTGATCTCAGAAACTTAAATTTCCTCACCTTGAGTAAAAAGGTGGAAATAAGTAATGTTTTGGAGAATATTTTCTGAAATTTGTTTTCTGCATGACTGTGAGTCCAAGACTCTGCCAATATCATCACTTACTAAGAGTAACAATTGCTGTTTATTAAGCACTTAATCAATCTTCTCAAGAGACCAAGTAGATAAGTACTAATATTATGCCCTTTTATAGGTTAAAACACTGAGAATGGGGATTTAATAATTTTCCAATGATTACATAGACTTAGGTTTCTAACCGAAACCATACTCAGATTGCGGAGCCCATGTACTCTATTTGTGAGTAACAACATGAAGACCAAAATATATTACAGAAGATACACACACATATTTTAAATGTCAAATATAAATTTCTTTCCGTCTGGAATATTTAGCAAAAAGAGGTCGTTAACTAGATTTCATTTTGCTGTACTTTGAGCATAAATCTTCCTAGCTAGGCTTCAGCCGTTTGTCAGCTGAGAAATTTCAGGTGTGCACGTTGGATTTAGAAAAGGCAGAGGAACCAGAGATCAAATTGCCAACATCTGTTGGGTCATATAAAAAACAAGAGGATTCCAGGGGGGCGGGGGGGAAATCTACTTCTGCTTCATTGACTACACGAAACTCTGTGTGAATCACAACAAACTGGAAAATTCTTAAAGAGATGGGAATACCAGACCACCTTACCTGCCTCTTGCAAAACCTGTATGCAGGGAAAGAAGCAACAGTTAGAAACAAACTGGAACATTTGACTCATTCAACATTGGTAAAGGAATGCATCAAGGCTATATATGGTCACCCTATTTATTTAATTTCTATGCAGAGTACATCACGTGCAATGCCAGGCTGGATGAATCACAAGCTGGAATCAAGATTGCTGAGAGAAATATCAATAACCCCAGATGCGCAGATGACACTACTCTAGTGTCAGAAAGCAAAGAGTAACTTAAGAGCCACTTGATGAAGGTGAAAAAGGAGAATGAAAAAGCTGGCTTAAAACTCAAATTTTAGAAAATGAATCATGGCATCTGGTCCCATCACTTCATGGCGTATAGATGGGGAAAAAATGACTTTATTTTCTGGGCTCCAGTATCACTGGGATGGTGACTGTAGCCATGAAATTAAAAGATGCTTGCTCCTTGGAAGAAAAGCTATGACAAACCTAGACAGCATATAAAAAAGAAGAGACATCATTTTGCCAAGAAAGGTCCATCTAATCAAAGCTGTGGTTTTTCTAGTAGTCATGAATGAATGTGAGAGTTAGCCCATAATGAAGGTTGAGTGCCAAAGAATTGATGCTTTTGAACTGTGGTGTTGGAGAAGACTCTTGAGAGTCCCTTGGATTACAAAGAGATCAAACCAATCAATCCTAAAGAAAATCAACCCCGATTATTCATTCATTGGAAAGACCGATGCTGAACCTGAAGCTCCAATACTTTGGCCTCCCGATGTGAAGGACTGACCGTGGAGAAGACCCTGAGGCTGGGAAGGATTGAATGCAGGAGGAGAAGGGAATGATAGAGGATGAGATGGTTGTATGGCATCACCGACTCAATGGACATGAGTTTGAGCAAGTTCTGGGAGATAGTGAAGGACAGGGAAGCCTGGTGTGCTGCAGTCCATGGGGTCACAAAGAGTAGGACACGACTGGGTGACTGAACAACAACAAAAAGTGATAAAATTATCTAAAAGACAATCAATCTATATTTATAGATCACTTATATTTCTTCTCTCTCTTTTTTTTTTTTTTTGACTTTTTATTTGTGGGTGGTATATAGTTGTTTATGATACTTACTTGCATGCAAACACCAGCATGGTAAAACCTGAAGTCAGTTGAATGAATTTTGATGTTGCTAAAATATCTCACATCACTTAGGGTCTCAGGTCTAAAAAATGGCTTCAAGGCATAACAGGGGCCAGAAGCAGGAAAGGACAGAGGAGACTCCAACCTTGCTTTTCCTGTTCCTGATGGTCAGTGTGTTTGACATGATTAGGTGTGGTTTCCAGAGTAAATAATCTCAGCGATGGTAACATTTGCTGGGATTGTTACCACTTTCTTCATGGAGAGTGCCCTGAGGCATGGAGAAAAGGGAGATAAAGTAGCAAGAAATAGAGGTATCCTGAGACTTCACAAATTCAGGCCCACATTTGCAAAGCCACCTGGTAAACATAGTGTGTTGTTTCTTTTACATTAAAATAAATCTAGCATAATGAAATTAAACATATATGAATGTTTAAGATAGAAGATGTAGAACACATGAAAATCCATGGCTGATTCATGTCAATGTATGGCAAAAACCACTACAATATTGTAAAGTAGCCTCCAACGAATAAAAATAAATAATAAAATAAATAATAAAATAAAATACATCCTTAGAATTTAAGGCACACATTAAGAAGACATAACCACTGAGGAATACGGTGCTGTTAGGATAAAATGTAATTAATAAAACACAAAATGTGTTTTACGAAAAAAAAAAAGAAGATATAAAATGCATTCATTATATCTCTATAGGGCACAATGATTACAGGCTTCTGAGACATTTATTTTTCTTATATTGGAAGTGTTTGGGGCGAGAAGTAGGGAGGAGAATGGAGGTGTGTTGAAGAGGAAAAAAATAAATATGGCACCGTCTTAGATAAATACGAACTTTATGGGATCCTTTTTCTAGGTGGCACTATAAGTAACAGTTCTTAGGGAAACGGGTACTTAGACACAATTAGAAAATGAACATTTATTATTTGGCAGCCAGAATCGGTTAAGTCCAAACTCTGATGTATCTCTGTCATAAATGATAACCTCATTTTGGACAGACAGCTAAATAAGATAATGAGGACAGTTTTGATCTTTTCTTAAATTAATATTGATTTTTATGTGTTAGTTTTATGTAGGCAAGGAGACATAATTATGCCCTAAGTGCAGTAAGTCATACCCTTCACAGACTGTGACCAAGAGGAGTATTTTTAGTGGTAGGAGTTAATTTGTGCTGGCATTAATGCATGAAAACGTTGGTGATGATGTCTAATTATTTCCTGTGTTACTAGTTCAACTAAAAATAAGGTTCTTGACACCGAGCTGTGGGAAGTTATCAATTATGACAGTTTCTTCAAAAGTGAATTTCTTAAAATTACTCTCCTTACTAATCAGTTTCTGATTCCAAAATGAACTTTTATTCCATCTTTCCTCCTTTTCTTTCTCCCTCACTCTTCTGAGCCTCCTACGCTAAATATTGAAGTATGCATAAAAAGTGAGGGAATTTATAACCTACTTCAGTTCTGCTGGGAAACAAATGCTGGGGAAAAACTTATTTAAAAGTTCACTATTAATGATCTTATTGGCTATCTTATATAAACATAAACAGATATAAACATTCACACAAACAAAATGAATATCAGTCATTATTATTAGTTTCATAGTCTGCATATATACTTTCTTTGGTGATGTATTAATTCAGTATTGGTTTGGCTTCATCATACTGGATGGCCTTAAAAAATGTTCAGTTTGTTCCCATTTAGGTTGTTGTTGTTTAGTCTCTCAGTTGTATCTGATTCTTTGAGACCCCTTGGACTGCAGCACACCAGGTTCCCCTGTCCTTCACTACCTCCTGGAGATTGCTCAAACTCATGTTCATTGAGTTGATGATGCCATCCAACCATCTCATCCTCTGTCATCCACTTCTCCTTCTGTCCTCAATCCTTCCCAGCATCAGGGTCTTTTCCAGTGAGTCAGTCCATCACATCAGTTGGCCAAAGTATTGGAGCTTCAGGTTCAGCATCAGTCTTTCCAATGCGTATTCAGGGTTGATTTCCTTTAGGATGGACTGATTTGATCTCATTGCAGTCCAGGGGACTCTCGAGAGTCTTCTCCAACACCAGAGTTCAAAAGCATCAGTTCTTCAGCACTCAGCCTTCTTTATGATCCAACTCTCACATTCATTCATGACTACTGGAAAAACCATAGCTTTGGCTAGATGGACCTTTCTTGGCAAAATGATGTCTCTGCTTTTTAATACACTGTCTAGGTTTGTCATAGCTTTTCTTCCAAGGAGCAAGCATCTTTTAATTTCATGGCTGCAGTCACCATCCACAGTGATTTTGGGGCCCAAGAAAATAAAATCTGTCATTGTTTCTCCATCTATTTGCCATGAAGTGGTGGGACCAGACGGCATAATCTTAGTTTTTTGACTGTTGAGTTTTAAGCCAGCTTTTTCACTCTCCTCTTTCACCTTCCATCAAGAGGCTCTTTAGTTCCTCTTTGCTTTCTGACATTAGCTTGATGTCATATGTAGATCTGAGGTTATTGATATTTTTCCCAGCAATCTTAATTCTGCATATATATTTTCTTTGGAGGTGTATTGATTTACTAATGGTTTGGCTTCACCATACTGGGTGACCTTTAAAAATATCCAGTTTTTTTTTTTCCATTTAGATACTCCAGGACAATTTCCTAAATGCTTACTGTGTACTCTGAAATATACTGCCCTTTACTGGATTCTTGAAAAATAAGATTGACAGGAAGACATTAAGACTTAGTTTCAATCTGTATCTTCAAGGAAAACAATTACAAATTTGTTATGTCACAGAATCAGAAATCCAGAAGTCAGGTAGTTGGACATCTCCAGATTTTCTTGTACCTGGCCATCATCTCTCTGCTATCTTCAGCATATTCATTGGCTTTTTCCCTTAGATTTGTCTAGTTGTGATTACAGGATAGGTGCAATAGCTTTGCATTCCTTCATATACGCTTCATATATCTTCATATAATTGCATCCTCAAATAGGCTAAGACTGTGTGTGTGGTGTGTGTGTGTGTGTGTGTGTGTGCGCGCACGTGCACGTGAATGCATCTGCATCCCTTTCCCACAAGTTCCTCAGCATGTTTCCTCCAGTCTCATTGACTCTTTCCTAAACCAATCACAGGCATTAGAAGAGAATTATCAAGAATGTCTAGGCTAATCAAAACTCCTCCCCCCAGAGCTAGGCAAAGGTCAACTTTGCCTGGAAGCACTGATCACTTAATTGCTTAAGAAAGGTAAAGCAGGAAGATAGGTGGAAAAAGAGTACAGTTTCACAAGCTACTTATAGATAAAAACACCAGTGAACCAGTGAAGTTGCTCAGTCCTGTACTACTCTTTGCGATCGCATGGACTGTATCCTACCAGGCTCCTCCATCCTTGGAATTTTCCAGGCAAGAGTACTGGAGTGGGTTGCCATTTCCTTCTCCAGGGGATCTTCCTGACCCAGGGATCGAACCCAGGTCTCCCACATTGCAGGCAGATGCTTTACCATCTGAGCCACCAGGGAAGCCCAGGTAAACACACAAATGAGCAAAATTCTAAAACCTTGACTGAGAAATACACAAAGCTTCATGAATCATATGTACAAATAAAAAGTGATATGGTAGATATTGAAGAGCTTGAAAAAATCAGTGTACACTAACAACTATGTTTCCATTGCCATTTGACTAATTTTAGAATCAAAGACAATTTTTCAGGTATTTGAGGTTGACAGTAAAACTAACCAAATTTTACTGTGTCTTAAAGACAGGAAAGACACAAGCCTGAGTCACCCACATACTTCCCTGTGAACATACTAATAACTTTTAAAGCCGAAGAAGACTTTAGCCCCTTTTCAAATCATAGCCCTTTAAACAAGAAACTTACTTAACTTTTGGTATTTCTCTGTTAAATAATGAAGTTGTTAAAATTTCCTCCTACTATATGCATTTACAAAAGTGATCATATAAATAAACAAGCATTGATTAAAACTGTTTTATTGGAATAGGAAAGATCAATTTGATAGAGTAGCCCGTAAAACTTGCTTCATTTAGTAAGATTTTTGATAAACGAGTAACCATATTTATTATTGTACTTATCTAACATTTTAATTAGTGTATGCACACATGCACACACACACACACACACACACACAATCAGATGTATATACAAGCAAATTAATACAGGTTACACCATATAGAATTATTGGTTTGTTTAGGTCCAAAAAGGGTGAATATCAGAAAGCTTATATGGTTCAACTGAAGATTTTTAAACAAGGGGGTACAGAGGAAGCATTCGGAGGCAATAAATGTTTGTTGCACTTTGTGACTAGTACATTGTGTTTTCAGCTCAGTGCATAACAAGGATATCTTGAAAACAATATTAATATGTACTTTTGAATTATATCAGAAAGTCTCATTCATAAAATATCTTCAATTAATCTAATATCCTTGGTCTATTTCTACTGTGCTGCCAGAAAATCAAAGTATAAACATTTGTAAGAATTGTTGCGATCCCGATTTGCAATCTGCAATGTTATAGGAAATACGAGTGCTTGTCATCAGTTAGAACTCAGAATTGAGTCCAAGTCTAGATTCTTTGCAGGTAGTATTCCTACAAACAATTAGGAATTTTGATCTAAAATTTGATCTTGTACTTTAAACCTAAATCAAGTCTTAGCTCTTATTCGAGCCAAGTATTCTAAAGATGATGACACCAAGGTCCAGTGACCTTGATATCTTGGTTATCTGAGACAGTTCTAACTACCCCTCTGCCCCCAACCCTTCTTTCTGTACATATAGTTCCTGATGTGCAGTCAGGATGCCACTTTTAACCTTTGGGGCCTTGTTTGTCTTCCATAATGGTTTTGAGGCTTTTGCTTCAAGTTTTAATTATATTTTGTTTTTCTTTCCAGGTATAAACATACTGCTTATTTTTTAATATATATGAGAACTTGAGGGCCTCCCTTTAGTGAGTTATGGCTAATATTTAATTATTAAGACATTTCCTCCTCCCTGCCCCAAATTTAAGTTTTTATTGGATTGCTAATAAAAATTGTGTGAGATTTCAGGAGTTGCCAATAGATGCCAGTTTCCACAAAAGAACTTCTCCCTTCTCTGTATACTCTAGTAGCTGAATGTATTGCAGTATTTTTTTTAAATTATTATTGGTTAGAAATCTAGGGTTCCTATACTTTTATTGTACATGGAAAGTAGAGTGTTTTGTGTGACATTCTTTCAACCTCAAATAAATTAGATGTTAAATGGCCATCTATTTTTTAAATGCAGACAGAGAACTGACATTTGAACCAGAAAATCGCTTTTTAAAATTTAGAACATACACAAAATTCCTATTTCCATCAACCTGTGGAGGTCAGTGGCAAATGTTTTAGAATCAGTGGGTTATTTATGCAGTGAAGAGATGTGCTACCATTAATGTGAAAATTTGCCCGATGTATAACCAATATTGATTTTTTTAAGAAATTTGACTCCAAATAGGTTATTCGTAAAGCTATCAATTTCATTGAATTAATCAAGATTTATTCATCTTTTTAAAGTGAACGTGATCTTAAAACACTATTTTTGGAGAGTCATCTTACTCTGTGGTTGATGTTCTGCAAGCCAACGGCAGCATCTCTATTTTGTAATTTTTCATCTGTGCCATTTTAAACCAGAAGTAGTCCTTAAAAATAATATTTAGTCTAAGAAGTATTTCTGTAATAAATGTTTTCCAGCACCCACGGTATCTAAGTTGTTAATGTCTGTCTTCAGGTAAGGTTCATCCATGCCCCTTCTTTTTAGAATTTGCATGATTGGAGAAATTTTACCTCCCTTGTATGTGTGTGTGCGTGTATGTGCACTCAGCTGTGTCTGACTCTTTGCAACCCCATGACTGTAGCCCACCAGGCGCCTCTGTCCATGGAATTTTCCAGGTACCACCGGAATGGGTTGCCATTTCCTCCTCTAGGGGATCTTCCTGACTTAGGGATCAAACCAACATCCCCTGTGTCTCTTGCATTGGGAGATGGATTCTTTACCACTGAGCCACCTGGGAAGCCCTTGCCTTCCATAAACTTTCCTTAAAAAACCTTTGTGACACTGATATGTTGACATTCCTTAGTGTTTTCTTAAAAAATTCTTGTACCTTGATTTTTTTAAAAGATCTTTGAGAGAAAAACTATCTTCCACATGGAATCCTTGTTATAATGTCTTCTGGCTATTGTCAACAAGCTTCTTTTTATAATGAGATCTTTTGACCATTTTAGAAGTGACTTTCATTGAGTAGTTACATCTTATGGTCAAATAATGTGACCAAAAGCAATTGGAAAGTATTACCCTTGTATATTTACATGAAAGATAAAACTAGGCTCTTCTGTAGAGCTCAGTCCTCCAAAACTATGCCAATAAAATGGTTAAGAATTATTAACATCAAAAAAAGTATATGTGATCTTCTTTCATAAATAGTAACCTGAGTTAAGTGTTACTAAGATTATATAAGAAGAGGATTTAAAGTCTTGGACTTTAGAATTAATGCAGTCTGATTTCAAATCCCAGCTCTACTATTTGCATTTTATAAAACCCTAGGCAAGTCATTTAACCTTTTAAAATTTTCTCGCTTTTAAAATGGTGACAGTATCATCTGTCTCATAGAAGAATTGAGATAAGTAAAATAATATTTCTATATAGTATGGCTAAGAGTTCCATGAAAGTGTGTTGCTGTTCTCAAGTGATTATGGTTTTCTTTTCAAGCACTGGCCTTTAATACCATTGTCAGAATAACCTGTCCTTCTCCACAATGTATCACTGCTTCAGAAATTAGGACCAACATCTCAAATAGTTAATACTTTTTATCATTCTTAATTTAAGATATCACTGCAGTGTCCATCTAGTCATTTGATAAATATTTCCTGGGCATACATTGGTGTCAAGCAACACTGTAAGACCTGGGGTCTAGTAGTGAGCAAAGCCTCTTTGATATTCCTGCCCTCTTTGGTATTCTTGTAGGGATAAGACACTCTCTAGGTAATTCCACAAACAAATCTAAAATTGCAACCACATTAGGCAGTTAGGATGGAGAGAAACAATTCTAGGAGTCTCTCCTGGTCAGATTTGGCCTAGTCAAAGGCTCTGAGAAAAATTTTCCAAAGAAATGGAATTTGTGACAGAATTAGAAAGATGAATAATGTGAGGTAGATGAGGAGAGAACAGAAGATGTTCCATGTAGAGGCAAGTTTCATGTTCAAAGGTCCTGTGGTGAACAGAGGAGAGAAAATGCAAGTGAAAGACCATCAAGCTGCAACAGTGCTGGGAGCAGGGAGAGAGGGGCTTGAAATGAGACAGAATTTCGTTTCCAGAATGAGCCAAGTCTCCTAGGTCATTTCTTTCTTTTTTTTTTTTCATTTATTTTTATTAGTTGGAGGCTAATTACTTTACAGTATTGTAGTGGGTTTTGTCATATATTGACATGAATCAGCCATGGATTTACATGTATTCCCCATCCCGATCCCCCCTCCCACCTCCCTCTCCACCCGATCCCTCTGGGTCCTCCCAGTGCACCAGGTCCTAGGTCATTTCAAGGGTTTTGTTTTTATTCTCAAATAACAAAGAGACTCTGTTAAAGAGACACTAAAGTTTTATGATCAGATTTGTTTTCACAGGTTAGAGGGGGTTGGGAATGGTTATGTGACAGCCTGTGAGATAGGTGTTGCAGTAGTTCCCATTATAATGTCTTGAACTTGCTTGGAGGTGGTGAAGATAGAAAGCCGTCAATATATTCAGATACACAGAATGAAGTAGAGAGAGATACCAAGAATAAGAGTTGAGGTACCTTGTGGTCTTATAAGTGCCCAATGGGCAGTTGAATGAATGGATCTGAACCTGAGAAAATAGATCTGTGCTGGTGTAATGTATGTGTGAGTCACTTGCGTATACACACCGAGGAGCAAGACATAGAAGAGATAAAGGGAATTATTGGGTTATTAACAGGACTGGGTTGTTTTTTTCAGTAAGACAATGTAAAGACAAAGGCTAGAGTCTTACTAAATTTAGAGACTGCGATATTTTAGCTGATTATGGGATATGCTAAGTTCATATTTTGTACTCACTTATTGAAATTTATGCAGATATTTCCCAAATTTCTAGTGGCTCATAAAAGAAGGTACATAGAATGTTAGCCTAATTGAATCTTATGCCCTTTCAGAATCCAAAAAATAGCATCTTAGTCTTTCTCTGTTCCATGTGTTAGGCAACTTTTAAAAATATTTCTAAATGAACAGAAATCAATTTTGTGGGTCATTTCTAAAGTCCCTAGGACTGTATGTTGTGTTTATTTCACTCTTGTTTCTATCTCATTATTCTTAATTTACCCTTTTCCTTATATTCTTGGTAAATTTTATAAAATTTCAAATGTATATTTTCTGTTGCTATTTTGTGTCTGTATTTGTTAACCATGAAGTGACTTGTAAAATATTTTTGAAATATAATTAAATATAAAATATAAAATCTGTAAATGCTGGTTTGGTAAAACGTTCCCTAAGTGTTTTTTTTTTTTTTTTTCAAATGTATCCAGAATGGCAAGTATGTCTTGGCATCTTTCTCCTGGTGTATTTGTATTTAAGGCTGGTGATGAAAAACAAAGACTTTAAATTCTTAAGAGTTTAAATTCTGCCTTTTCCTTTAAGCTTTTAAAAATTTAGTAACAGACTAACAGCATTTAACTCCAAAGGCCGAATGAAGATAGTTTAAAAAGTAGAATATCTTCCAACACACCCTTTGGTTTGAAGTGGTTTTTTTTTTAAAGGAAAGTATACATACTTTCCTATACATAGATAGGTTGTGGCCAAGTAACTGGTCTTGATGTATATTGAGAGGCTGGTTTTTCAACTAGTTATCATTCATTGCCATTTGGAAGTGTTGAAGTCTTGTATATTTCACTTTCTGTTTTCAGGGTTTATTTGCTTGAAATAATTTAGCAGTGAAATATATTACTTGCATACTTTGAAATGTGTCTATTTTGCCCTTTTAGCCAACAGAATAGAGTTTTGCTCTTGTGTGTGTGTGTGTGATTTATTTTTCTCCTGGTGAAAAAATATTTTACGTTATAGGTATACTGCCAGCAAAAACATTTCTCTACAGCTCATTTGTTTTATAGAGACTGCCAGAGTGAATTGGGGACCTTATATGAGCAGGCACTGGACCTTTGAGCCAGTTGCTTGTTCGCACTCCTTTTTTATGATATTTGATGGCTCATTAGAATTCTATCTTCACACCTAGCAAAACAGAAAGTAAGAGTAAATATGATGTTTATTGTCAGAGAAAGTAAAGAAAGCAATAAAACACTTAGGGCTATTGAAGTTTCATCTTAGTCATTTTATCTTAAAATGATAACTTGCCCTTGTTTTATTCTGAATTCACATTTACTAGTGTAAATGCTTTACCCATCAAGTGGCACTGAGGAAGAGAGGAAGCCAGTACCAGGATGCAGCATTCTATTTCCCACAGGAAAGTGCTTCTTTTTGAGCTGAGAATTCTTGGAAGATTAGGGTCAAGGTGAAAAGTTTAGGGGAAGGTTTTTGAAGCTTGGCATGATTGACATTTTGGGCCAGTTCACACTTTGTCCTGGGGGCCTCTGTATATTGTAGGGTGTTTACAAGTGCCCCCTATATACCAGTAGCGCCCCCTTCCTTATGACAACCAATCATGTCTCTGGGCATTGCCAAGTGTCCTCTGGCAGGGGACAAAATTGTTTTTAATGTACAACCACTGACATGAGGTAATTTAAGTATAACTTTTACTGGTTAAAACACATGAAGAGCTATGGTATGTAAACATCTCAGCACTACAAACATTAAAAAAAAAGAGTTCTTAGGTAGTTAAAGCATTTTCAAAATATGTTATACCATTAGCTTAAAAAAAGAATGAAAACAGCAGTTTTGCTAGTTCAATACAATTTCTATTCATTGACATATTTTGTAAACCATTGACTAAATCTGCTAAAATTAATTTCCTTTAACCTATTTTAAGGGTTACTATCACAACTCTATGATCAATATTAATCTTCTCTAAAACAAATTCTAAATTCACCTTGGTATCTTCATCCAACAGTTGATTCTAATAGTCTGATGAAAATTGTAAATAGTCTCATAAAAATAATAAATCATTACCATATTTACTTTTTCTCTATTAAGTGCAATTATATTGTCTCCTGAAAGAAATAAAACAAGAAACAGTATAGTCTATAGAGATAGCTAACTTATTTAATTATCACTATTGGGTTGACTGTTAATCATTTAATGTTCATTTCCCATCTCAAATGAAGCAATCATCAGGAAATTTTTTTGGGTTTTGTTTTTTTTCATTTGTTATAGTGTAGAACAAGCAAATCATTTAAGGAGAATTTTGGCTCAGTCTGTGATTTGGGCAATAAAAATAAATTATTTCTGAAATTTTACTTACTTTGTTTTGGTTTTCACCAATTAATCTGTCCAATCAAATTTGATTTTTCTATAAGTGTACTAGTTCATTGCCTGGCAACATTACAAAGTTTTGATTTAATCAACAGTAAAATCAGGTTTCATTCTATACAAATGTTCCCCCATTGTATCATTTAAAGCACTAGAATGTTAAATATTTATTTATAGCATAATTAACATAAGCTTTTCCCTCACTCAATATTTCACTCAGTGAATGACAGACCAGTTATATTAGTAATTCTATTCCTGGGGTAGCCTGCTATATTGAGTTATGAATAGAAAATTAGTGTCTGGTTTTGAGCATAGTGGCCCCACTGGAGTCTGAGGTACTTGATGTAATAGTACATAAATCTTTGATTGTGAATCAGAAAACAGGATCCTGTGTACTAGAAGAAAATCTACTGAGATCAAAGTTTCTGTTCTTATGCTCAGCTTTGTGCTTCTATTTTGTTAGTTTAATTTAGGAATATCAGGGGTCCTTAGAGAGATGTATTCTGTAGATATAAAAGGCAGGCATGAAAAAATTATAGTACATGGAAGTGGTAGACAGTAACAAGGAACAAAACTATGTATCACACCTATGCAGGTAATCCTTACTTGACTCTTTACTTTCTTGAGAGGCAGGTTTAAAAGAATATCAAAATCAAATTAGTTGAACTCTAATCTGTCTTAAATCTAAGAGGTTTGACTAAACAGCTCTTCCTCAATAAAACATACATACAGTTACTTTTACTTAATACATGTTTATCTATAATCCTAAACAGGTGTAAAACTTTAAAATGAGGACATCACATTCTAGACCTCACTCAGTGAAAGTACAGATCATGCTGCTTTGCTCCCTTATTTCTGAGATCCTGGTAATGTTCCTCACTGCTGCTCCTCTTTGTAGCTGATCACTGACTTCAGGCCTTGTCTCTATTCTAATAGTAATTATGATGCTCAATTACTGGCTGAGAACATTGAATTAGGAACAGTACATTCCCAGATATTTCTTTTCTTTCCTCTCCTGCAGTTGACTATTTTCTTTTCGCATAATTTTTTTCTTTTCATTCTAGGAAGAAAAACATTCCATTTTTTCATGTCTATTTGCATATTTATTTAGGAATACAGAAATGAATTGTACTTTCAAATATTCACATTCCTACTTCATTACAGGTGGAGAAAGTACATGTGATTGTATATCCAGCCTGAAAGGTGATATATACACCCATTGGTCACATATATATGTACATAATACTGACATGTTTTTCAGGAAATATGAAGTACTTAAAGGTCATGCTTAACTTTTATGACCCAGATAGAGGCAGACATTTCCAATAAGATTCAAATTAGCCTTTTCTTTGACAGTAACAGCATAGAGAGCAGACATAAAAATAAAGAACTTGGCCCATCAGGTCAGCAGCCAAAATAAAACAAGGTACCACAAGTCAAACAACTGGATGGAAGAATCTTAATATAAAATGGTAAAGACCTTGGTTGGCATCATTTAGTTTAGTTTTTATAATGCCATATGTTGATTTACTATACATTTGTAGCTATAGAAAGATTCTCGAATTTAGTTGTGCAGTCGCCTGGGGCGCTTCTCTGTAATGGAGAATCCTTAGGTTTCACTCACAGATTCTGATACAAGAGACCAGAGGTAGGAAATGTGCAGTTTTAACACAACTGCGTGTGTACATAATCATTCGCTTTAGTCCTGTCTGACTCTTTGCAACTCCATGGATTGTAGCCCCCCAGGTTCTCTGTCCTTGGGATTCTCCAGGCAAGCATGCTGGGCTGGATTGCTGTGCCCTTCTCCAAGGGATCTTCCCGACCCAGGATCAGACGGCATCTTCTGCGTCTTCTGCATTGCAGGTGGATTCTTTACCTATCGAGTCACCTGGGAAGCCCTTAACACACCTACAGTGATGCTAATACACATGATCACTGTTAACCCAGAGCCACATTTTGTGAACCACTGCCCACCACCCTAGGTCATCAGCACTTTTGGTTTCACCAAGGTCTCAATGAGGTAGCTCAGCCTTTCCCTTCCTCACCATTCCTTCCTCTCCTCAACTACCCTCTGCTCTAACTCTGATTTTAAAATCTGTATTTACCAAGACTATTTCCTTGAATTTAGTAGTTTATATCAGTGCTTCCAAAATTCCAAGCAATTAATCTATGAAAGAATAATCAGAATATATCTTGTTTTTAACTTGGAAATGTCCTGTTCAATTTTTGTAGCAAATTCAAGAATTCTGAGTAGTTTTTAAAAAGTTGCCCCAATTCTTTTTTTTTTTCATTTATTTTTATTAGTTGGAGGCTAATTACTTTACAACATTGCAGTGGTTTTTGTCATACATTGAAATGAATTAGCCATGGATTTACATGTATTCCCCATCCCGGTCCCCCCTCCCACTTCCCTCTTCACCCGATCCCTCTGGGTCTTCCCAGTGCACCAGGCCCGAGCACTTGTCTTATGCACCCAACCTGGGCTGGTGATCTGTTTCACCCTGGATAATATACATGTTTCGATGCTGTTCTCTTGAAACATCTCACCCTCGCCTTCTCCCACAGAGTCCACAAGTCTGTTCTATACGTCTGAGTCTCTTTTTCTGTTTTGCATATAGGGTTATCATTACCATCTTTCTAAATTCCATATATATGTGTTAGTATACTGTAATGGTCTTTATCTTTCTGGCTTACTTTGCTCTGTATAATGGGCTCCAGTTTCATCCATCTCATTAGAACTGATTCAAATGAATTCTTTTTAATGACTGAGTATTATTCCATGGTGTACATACCCTAGTGTTTCATTTTAGCTTCCTATCATTTTCATTTGAGTTGATATATATTTGTTTTTGTGTGGGAGGAAAATGTGTATAATGTGAAAGTAATTACCGAAGTTTAATTTACAGCTGTTTTTTATAAGTATAAACTAACTAATGTTAGAGCTATAGCAAAGATTGAGGAACAAGGCCAGAAATAGGAATTGGAGGACTGAAGGAGGTCATAGTGAGTAGTTTGTCTGAGTTGCAGTCAAGGAGGAAGTGGAAAATCTGAGTGAATTCAATCACACATAAATAGAAATAAGGAAAGATTTTGAAGTCAAAGTAGAGTAGAAACAAAGAAATAATCATAGGCCAACACAATACACCACAGTGAGTTACACACCATCTGAGATGCAAAGAGTCTCCTTTCATTCTGTTTTTGAAGTTTATACTGGTCAACAGGCAGGTAATGAAAGAAATGGGAAAGATATTTGGTCTTCTGATTGACTAGATATAGAAGAGGAACTTCTTTCAGACAGAGACACACACAGTGAGAAATCTTGTTGAGGTTACATTTGATTCATTTTTGGTGGTTTAGTCACTAAGTTGTGTCTGACTCTCACAACCCCATGGACTGTAGCTTGTCAGGCTCCTCTGTCGATGGGATTCTCCAGACAAGAATACTGAAATAGGTTGCTATTTCTTTCTCCAGGGCATCTTCCCAACTCAAAAATCGAACCCAGATCTCCTGCCTTTCAGGCAGATTCTTAACCCACTGAGCTACAAGATTCTTTTTTATACTATAATAAATAGTCTCTAGAGGCATGATATTTTATTGTGAAACTGACAGTATTAATGTCACATCACTATTCCAGTCAAACTGACGATAAGGAATTTAAAAAAAAAAATAGTTCATAAGGATCTCCCCAAAATAATACATAAAAACCACTTCTCTCAGTTGCGAAAAAGAAACTTGTTTCAAGAGATCACTGGCAAGATCATCTTCTTGGAGAGTTATGTTATATAACATGAACAAACTTTTCTTCAATGTCATCTTTGAATAGTGGCCTGTGTTTCTGTTAATACTATGTAAATCTATGGAAAAATAATGTGTTGGAGGCCTCATCTGTCTCAGAGAGTGGTTGCAAGATGACAAAGGGAAAGAGAAGAACTGCTTTAGTTAAGAAGGTAAAGAAAGGATGAAATCTCAGCAGCAGCCCTTGGTTAATGGACCTGGGCATCTCTGACATGCACAAGGAGGCATCATGTGAACATGAGGGTTGGATCAACAGACTCAGAAAAGAATGGAAATATTGAGCCTTGCTTTCAAAAGCAGTCTTAAGAGAGTTGTGAGTCTGAAGCAGACAGACAGGCTGATGAGTAGATTTGTCAGGGAGAATGTGAAGCAAGGAATGAATTGGGGTGATGTGAGATAGCAATTCTCCACATTCCTCTGGGGATGCCACTCTTTAGGCTGATGAAAGGGTGAGAAGTGCTGATAAATTAAAAAAAAAAAAAAAAAAAAAGAGGCCTGAAGACAAATGGAGCATATCATAGAGGACAACTGAGAAGTAATCCATTCATTATTTTCCATATCAGTTGGGACTGCCATATCACTTTGCCTCAAAAGACCAAAAGCTTCCTTACAGAAGTAGACTAACATAGTCTAGCATTGTAGTTGTGACTGTAGGTCTGAAGTTAGGGTTCCTGGGTATAAATTCTGTTCTTATAGATTGTGATACCTTCCTTATCTTTAAGAAATTGCACATCTTAGTTTCTGTATTTTATCTTCTATAAGTAATTATTTTACAATTACAGTGTTGTGTGGATCAAATGGGACAAACTTTATGAAGTGGGTAGTACAGGGAGTGTCACAATAAAAATCATAAATAAAATTATCTATCTAGCTTAGTTTCTGGACTAATATTTCAGTTATAGAGATCTTCCAGTTTTCAGATAATTTATAATTAAAGGAGAGAGATCTTGCCAATAAAGATAATTATTATCACTAGGAATGTTTTAATATTATTATAACATAAGAATGCATTTTAAAAAATTGAGGAGAAAATAAGTAAGAAATTATTGTGGATTAGAGGGAACTGCTACTCACTCCAGTATTCTTGCCTGAAGAAGCTCATGCACAGAGGATCCTGGTGGGCTACAGTCCATGGGATCACAGAGTTGGACACAACTGAGCAACTAACACTACTACTACTGGAGAGGGTGTAATGTTCTATCCCCTTGTAAAATGTGTTATAAGATTATCACTAAAAGAATGTTATTTTATAGATTTAAAAAATAATTTAAAAAGAGGTTCCACTGTACTATATTAGACTTTTCTAGAACTGATTCATAAAAATCACTTCTAGCATATGCTTTCTCCAGTGTGTTCAACAAAACCATGCATTCAAACCTCAGTAAGTCAGAACAACGCAAAATTTAGTAGAAATACTAGGTATATAGTTTTGAGGATACTTTTCTAAAACTTTCTAGCCCTCATTGTAATAAAACACCATTCCTTTAGTTGATGGGTGGAAGTTGTATTATTGAACTCGAATGCACTAGGTATTGCTCTCCACAATAGCATTGCAAGTGCCCAGCTGATGTTTTGCTTTATGGGCTTTTTATTTAGTAAGCAATCCTTATCTTAACCTTTTAGACACCAGGTGACAGTCAGTATTTTCAAGAATATATCCATCAAAGATATTCAATAACTTCAATAACAGGAACAGATTTTCAAACCAAAAAGGTAATTGATATATTAAGGTGTGTTGATGTGATGCCAAAACATTATTTCAAGAAAATATGGAAGGGAAAAAACCGTATTTTATATACATATACCCAAGTACACACTTTCCGTGTGCAGTCCAAACTCAGAAAGCTAGTTTTAAAATTTTGTGCTCTCTAGAAATGGACTACCTAAAACATAGGTAAAGCAGATCATTGTTAGAAGACTTATTAAGATAAATATAGATGCTAACAAGACTAGGACTTGGCTTTCTAAAAGTCATTTGTAGACAGAATTTTCAAGCTCTTTCTTAGTAGTGAAAAGACATTATGGGGAATCTATAGAATCTCAGTTCTGAACGTGGAAGCCAGGACTGCTTTGCGTGGTTGTCTAACACGATGCCATCTGCGTCATGGACATCATTGAGTCATATGCTTATTACAACAATTTTAAGGAATATGATGGTAAAGAATCTGGTTCCAAAACAATAAGAATAGTGTGAAACATTTCCAACAGATGAAAAGAATGTCTTGATAAAAACATACCCTATGGATATGCAATAACCTTGACAGTAACTTAGACTTTTGTCAATGGACCAGGGATTCAGCTCACATCAATATTCTTCCCCCCTCACTTCAGCCCATCTTTTTCTATTCTAAGCCCTTTCTTCTCTCTCCTAATTCATGAAATGCTAACTTTGTTAACTCTGACATTGGAACCAATGTCTTCTTTTCCTACATTGACTTGGTAGCAGATCTCATTAGGAAGCAACCTGATGCCAGATATAATTCTAGGTAGCTTACATCATTACCCAGTGAAACTGCAATTTTCTGTGTAACTTTGGGCAAATTATCTTTGCTTTCTATGACTCAGATTTCTCAAATTGTAAAATAGGGAAAGTAACAGAACCTATTTATAGGGTTACTAGGGTTTCCTTGGTGACTCAGCTGGTAAAGAATCTGCCTGCAATGCGGGAGACCTGGGTTTGATCCCTAGGCTGGGAATATCCCCTGGCGAAGGGAAAAGCTACCCACTCCAGTATTCTAGCCTAGAGAATTCCATGGGCTGCAGAGTCCATGGGGTCACAAAGAGTCGGACATGACTGAGTGACTTTCACTTTCACATAGGGTTACTCTGTGGATTGAAGAAATTAACTGATGCAGCATAATCAAAATGATATTTTGCATACAGTAAATGATCAAGAAATGTAAAATGTAATCAATACTATAATCTCACTTAATCTTTAGGAAAACTATGGTGATGTATTATTATTGTTAATTTCATGTTGCAAAGGAGGAGACCGAGCCTCAGAGAGATTCATGCTTGTCTTATCTACTTCTAACAAGTATTTGAGATTTAAACAACAAAAAGGATATCAAAGCACTTTTAAAGCGTGAATCACAGTACAAATGAAAGGAGTTAAGGTATCATTTGAGCTAAAGAAAACAAAGACTAGTAAGAATCTGTTAATGTGATTAGATATACAGGTAATGAAATGTAAAAGAAACAGCTTCTGCATCCAGGCTGTAATTTATGAGGAATATGATTCTCACCAACTCTAGAATCATAAACTGTGCCCAAGACATCCCACGGCAAAGCTTCCATGGTACTGAGAGTAGAAACTCTTTAGTCTGACATTGGTTTGTTTAAATCATAAGTAATTAGAAACAAATGCCATTTTGCACTCAACTCTATGCTCTATTGTTCTTTAATGAAAATACTGAATAATCTGAACATAATTAATTCCAAGTTTATTTTTATGGATATTATCTTTAATATTAATAAGATTTGCCCTTGTCTACATGAGGTGTGATTTCTGAGATTTCTTTCTCAGTTCTCTATTCTATTAAGAAAGCTAAGTAAATGAAGAGTAGCTAAAAGATCTAGCACTCTTTACATATAACTTGTATTCTAATATGCAGTGTGAGTTGTTTTCTCTTGTTTTTTTTGGTTATTTTTTTTCTAATAGAATAACCTCAGATTAGGCCATTGTAAGAATTGCATTGTCTATGTGTACCATCCAACTGATTATGTTTTTAAAAATGCATTTGCCCCTTGTGCTAGAAAAATTACCCAGTTAACATCATGATAATAGTAATTGATTTTCAGAAAAGGATTTTTAGGTCCTTTTCTCTGTAATTTACTTGCTGTTTCTGACAGCCCTTCACAATGACTGTAATCAGTGTGGTGATTTTTCCCATGAACTTGGCCCAGAGCTGCCCATCACTACTTTACTTACATGTATATAAGTACCGCGGTACCTTTCTCAGTTTGCTGTTGATTGTAATTAGAGTTACTTTTGGTTTTTTTTTCTTTTTAATTGTTAAGAACTTTCTACTTGTAAACACTATAAACATGTCAATATTTTTTTTTCTCTCAGCAAGAAACACTGAATTATGACATTTATAACTTGAACAGATCTTAAAGATCTTCTACTCTTACCAATCAGTGCATTAAAAGAAAGGGTTTTTCAGAGGTTAAATGTCAAGGCCAAGGTCACATGGAGATTACATAAGTGGCTAGACCTTTTAATCCTCTCTCCATTGCTCTGTAATTCATTGGTAAAGTAGGTTAGTATTAACAGTGTGTTAAATCTGTGCAGATCCAAATGTGAATAATTAATGCTTATCCCAATAATTAGGGAGAAACCTCCAAGAGGGCAGATACTTTGAAGCTTTTGTTCACTGTTTTACTCCTAGTGTCTCAGTTCAGTTCAGTTCAGTGGCTCAGTCGTGTCCGACTCTTTGCGACCCCATGAATCACAGCACATCAGGCCTCCCTGTCCATCACCAACTCCTGGAGTTTACTCAGACTCGTGTCCATCGGTGATGCCATCCAGCCATCTCATCCTCTGTCCGTCCCCTTCTCCTCCTGCCCCCAATCCCTCCCAGCATCAGGGTCTTTTCCAATGAGTCAACTCTTCGCATGAGGTAGCCAAAGTATTGGAGTTTCAGCTTCAGCATCAGTCCTTCCAATGAACACCCAGGGCTGATCTCCTTTAGGATGGACTGGTTGGATCTCCTTGCAGTCCAAGGGACTCTCAAGAGTCTTCTCCAACACCACAGTTCAAAAGCATCAATTCTTCGGTGCTCAGCTTTCTTCACAGTCCAACTCTCACATCCATACATGACCACTGGAAAAACCATAGCCTTGACTAGATGGACTTTTGTTTGCAAAGTAATGTTTCCTAGTATCTAGAATAGTGCATATCCTGTGTCAGTAATTTTTTTTTTAATAAATAAATGAATGGCTAGTTAAAAACTCATACATGCACAATTTTTGTTTTCTTCCCTTTTATTACTTAGATTTTTAAATAGTGTGTTTTTACTTATTTATCCAGATAATTTATTTTTCTTTTTGTATATTAAATATCATCTCACCTCTATATTAAACAGTCAGCCAACCAAATTTTTATTAACCACAGGAAGTCATAGAACATGTGATTAATATTTTTTCTAATTGAACTAAATGCATTCCTCCATTCATTAATACATGTCAAGCAATTAAATTTCATGATATAAAGAGCTATTACTACAATTATTATAATTATGAACCATGGGTTAAAATGCTCTGGTATTAATTTACTGGTATTAAGAATTTCAAAGAGAAAATACAGGCTTAGAAACATTTGCTCAAATGGTAAAACTGTTTTTGAAATCTCCCTGTCTCATTCACATATGTGAGACTTTCCAAGGAATATTTCATCATCTTCTTCTCCTTCTTCAAGAGGATCTATCCACCTTACATGTGCCCTGCTGCTAACATTCTTTCCCCACCCTCTCCTCAGATCAAATACTAAAACCCAGGAGATAGTTTGCTTAAAATATCAATTCTTGGTAACTTAATTTAGAGAGTGTCACCATAGAAAATCTTTTGATTAACCACAACTATAACCTTTAGTATAACAAAAGTAATGAAGATCATCAAAATGAATTTTATATTTGAGTAAGTACAGGAGAAGGCTTCCTGTTCTATTTAGACACTACAAAAAAGAAAAAGAAAGAAAAAAAAAATGGAAAAATGGTATAAGAAATTTCTGTCAGCTCTTTGTTTTGGTGTTGAATTAAAAAGCTGGTGATGTATGAATATGTATAAAATTATGCTGTTTTTCAGTGTACACAGGGGGAAATACCCCATAAAAACAAAAAACAATGGTTAGTACACAGTACTCCCAGTGCAGAGGAGTGGTCTTGTTTACCTCTGAGTCTGTTGTTGGTTTGCTGGCCTCATTGTGTCAGCAGCATAGGCTCTATCACAGGCTGTCCACAGTCCACCCAGGTTGTAAGTGATCTGAGCTGGTAATCAGGCTCAGCCACTACAGGACTCTCTCCCCTTCTCCTGACTCCTCAGGTAGCTTTGAAAGTGGAATTTTATTTTATTTTTTCAAGTTGTTAATTTTATAGGAACTGACCCAGATGTATTGAAAGGCTTCCTGAGAGATACTGGGTCTTCTCCTAGTTTAGTTGGTTGTTAATAATCCTGACTCCCTAAATAATATCAGTGATTCAAACTGTTCAGCTCAATGCTTGAGTAATGTAGCCAGGTATCAAAACACTGGACTTTAAAAGGAAACAGACCTGAGTCACTCCAGTTCAATATCTCAAATATGAGAGGTCTTTCAAGACCACGAGGGAAGAGTTGGACTAAGGCAAGATGCCACATCTGGCATGATTCCAAATACTGACTAGAAATTCAGGGCATCACAGTTAGCCAGAGTGAGGCATCTTGGAGCTCAGGAGGCCCCCTGTAAAAATAAATCCTAATTTTATTAGGAATTGAATTATTTCTCAGTTTGGAGAAATTTCAAATCATTTTTGTTTTTGTTAAGACAATTGCAAACACTATTTATTTGATTTTAAATAAAATACATTGAAAAATATTTCCAATTAAAAAAGAAAAATAGATTCATTGTAGAAAACTTAGAAAATATTAAAAACTCAAAAAGCGGAAGACAGTGATTTAACTTTTCATGACCATTATTAACATTTGCTGAAATGTTCTCTACATATATTTTTCAAATGAAACCATATCAGGTACATGTTATAACCTGCTTGTCCAGCTTAATAATAGATATAAAAAATATTCCAAAGTCATCAAGTACTGTGCTACAATGTGATTCTAATGGCTGACTAGTAGACCATAAGTTACCTGATTATTTAGGTTGTTTCCAATCAGCCTCTCTTATTATTTCTTCCCTTATGATCTCGCAATACTCTGCTTATGCTGCTAATGCAAAAATATATATATTTGTGAATGCATTTGTTACCATCTTTTGCTATGAATGCCTTTAGCTTGAGGATTTGGTCTTTTTAAATCATTGTACCACCATCAGCTAGTCCAGAATCAACACAGTAAATGATAGGTATATAATCAAATTACACACATGAACCTAATAGGTAGATATGATATGCACATAGATTTAGTAAGTTTTGACATATAGCAAAGACTGAGCTTCCCTGGTGGCTCAGATGGTAAAGAATCTGCCTGCAATGTGGGAGACCTGGGTTCAATCCCTGGATTGGGAAGATACCCCAGAGAAAGGAGTGGCAGCCTATTCCAGTATTCTTGCGTGGAGAATTCCATGGACAGAGGACCCTGGCAAGCTACAGTGCATGGGGTTGCTAAGAGCTGGACATGACTGAACGACTTTCATTCACTCAGTCTTATTATGGAATGCTAGATCCATTCTAGCCACGATAAACCAAGTGAAAGTGAAAGTTGCTCAGTCATGTCTGACTCTTTGAGACCCCATGGACTGTATAGTCCATGGATTTCTCCAGGCCAGAATACTGGAGTGAGTGGCCTTTCCCTTCTCCAGGGGATCATCCCAACCCAGGGATTGAACCCAGATCTCCCACATTGCAGGCGGATTCTTTACCAGCTGAGCCACAAGGATGATAAACCAAGGCAGCATGTTAAAAAGCAAGAAACATCGATTTACTGACAAAAGTTTGTATAGTCAAAACTATGGTTTTTCCAATAGTCATGTACAGATAAGAGAGTTGAATCATAAAGAAGGCTGAGTACCAAAAATTGATGCTTTTGGATTGTGGTGTTGGTGAAGACTCTGGAGAGTCCCTTGGACTGTACAGAGATCAAACCAGTCAATCCTAAAGGAAATCAACCCTGAATGTTCACTGGAAGGACTACTGCTGAAGCTGAAGCTCCAGTACTTTGGCCACCTGATGCTAAGAGCCAACTCATTAGAAAAGACCCTGATGCTGGAAAAGACTGAAGGCAAGAGAAGTGAAGGGCAGAGGATGAGATGATTAGACAGTTTGACTCAATGAACATATGAATTTGAGCAAACTCCAGGACATAGTGGAGGATAGAGGAGCCTGGCAGTCCATGAAGTGGCAGAATCAGACACAACTTAGTGACTGAACAACAACAGATCCATTCAGAGGTAAATCCCTTATAATATGATCACCATCCCTTCAAAGAGCAGTGGAGGGTCTAGAGACCCCTTTCAGACATATAGTTTCAGACATCTGTTTCTTTACAGAGTCGTTTTTTGCTTATTTTTTCTTTCTTTGTTTGTTTCATATCACCTGGGAATGTTTCCTGAGAGCTCTAACTATTAACAATCATAGTTTAACTCTGTTAAAGAAATTCTAGTGCATAGCATTACGTTTTTAATTCCAGCTCTGCTACTCACCAGCTCTTGAACTTTTGGTAAGTTGTTTAACCTTCTGCATCACTTTTCCCTATCTGTAAAATCTGAGTAAAAATATTTATCCCACACATTTAAGAGGAAAAATCAATTTGCTTTTTTAAAAGTAAAATAAAATAACCTATAAAAATAACCTGCCTAATAAATAGAAGATAGTATGACTCTTTAAATGCCTTTTGTTTTTCCTTTCCTTGAATCCTTTTAACATGTAGGACTA
Organism: Odocoileus virginianus; assembly: GCF_023699985.2. Taxonomy (NCBI): domain Eukaryota; kingdom Metazoa; phylum Chordata; class Mammalia; order Artiodactyla; family Cervidae; genus Odocoileus; species Odocoileus virginianus. The sequence continues at coordinate 31,627,026 of NC_069675.1, read as the reverse complement.
ATTCCACTTCAGTCAGTGACTTGGTTTCCCGAGGGTTAATGCTACATGTAGTCTTCATCCATTTGGCAGAGGCAAGTGAGAACACATTATATGTAAGAAAAATGAGATAGCCCTTGCTTCTGATTTTCCCTTCCTTTAAAAACTGTAAACACAAAAGTGGTTGCTTCATGTCAGAGCATCCTGAATGCTATGTATTTATAGTTAATGAAAGGCAAGGCAAGCAACTCTGAAATGCATGCTTCAGGATTTTCTCTTGATACTTTCTAGAGTCTATCATAAGTTAGAGCTGATTTTATAATAGGATAGACACATGAAAAAACATTGTAGATTGTCCAAACTTCTGTTCAGGTAGAAGTCGGTGGTTTGCAGCTCCAGGGAAATTAATGGTTCTTTGGGCATGCTGCTCTGTAGCTGGGGGTTTGAGGTGTTTTCTGAGACAGCAGATATGCAAACTGTCCTCAGAATGCCCTGTCCACTCCAGCTGAGTCATCTAGTCAAACTGGGATCACAGTTTGTCATGCTCACATCTATTTTTATAGAACTCAGCTTTACATATTCTTAGAGATAAATGCCTATTTGTTGAGGTCCAAAGATGGACAAGGAGAGTCTTCTGACCCCCAAGGAAGTCGATGAGAGAATCTCAGTCAATTCCAGGCTAGGAGTGAACTGTCAGTCTAACTGCTGCAGGAAGATGCAGGCTTTGTGCTGCATCTAGCAGTATCATGCCGTTCATCTAATTGGCTGGTTTAGGTTTCAGTGATGGGGTGGAGAAAGGGGATGCAAGAAGCAAGGAGAGCTAAGTGGTGCCTGGGAGCTTTCCTTGTGTTCTAGCATTCCTCTGAACAGTAATTATTGTCATCTATTCAAAGACTTGACAGCAGAAACAGATAATCTCTTTGGTGAAGTACCTAATCTATATTTGGGTCTGAGTGTTTTTGGGCCTACAGAAGATCCCAGAGAAGCTGCAATTAGTGGTTTATGAATGCAAAACAGCACATTGTAGCTAAGCATGGATCTTTTGCCTTCCCGAAAAATCTAAGTTCCATGGAAGAAAAATGTAGTCCCCTGATGTAGATGGGCATGCAGATACCTGTTTCAGCCACCACTTATGCCCCCTGCCTCCAAACCAACAATACTGCACAAAAGAAGGAACTCATGCGAGTGAGGAGCCCTGAGGTCTCAGAACCGTTTGGTTTCCTTACAGATGGATAGGATCAGGCATAGTTCAAATTAACCAAAAGATGTAGCTCATTTTTTTAATGTATCAGATGTGTAGCTCAGACTGAGGAAAGGAAGTAGGCTGAAAGAGATTATGTTGGGACTAGTTTTACATAAATTCTGCTCTATTTAATTTGTGGGAGTTTCTTGAAATCAAGTTCCCCATTGTAATTTCTTCCAGGGCTCAAGCTGTGGCCTCCCCCCACCCCCCCAAAAAAAAAGGGAAAATATATGTGTATTTGTGTACTTATATGGAACCTGTATTTTCTGATCCAAACATCAGATCACATTTTTAGCAAAAGCATGAGCCAAATATCTAGACATCCTGGGCAGGCCCCTGCAATTTGGCACCCTGAGGGGATGAATGATTAATGCTTTTATAGTTTGCTCTTTAAATATGTATCTGTATTTATTTATGTGTAAGCATGAGAGTGACTTTGGGTATGGCTAGCTGTGTGACTCAGCCGTGCCCCTTCTATTCTTCCAAGCATTTTATTTGGGATAATGGGGAGACTTCAGAAAGGCCACTAAATAGGAACAGGATCTTTGGGGAATACATGTAAATCCATGGCTAATTCATTTCAATGTATGACAAAAACCACTGCAATGATGTAAAGTAATTAGCCTCCAACTAATAAAAATAAATGGAAAAAAAAAAAAAAGAAAAGGAAAAAAAAAAAAAACCAAAAATTAAATTCTGCTATGATCCAGAATTCTTCTCTATATGTTATAAAAATAAAAGATATAAAGTTCAAGAAAAAAAAAAGAAATAATTTAAATAAACCAAATTGGCTTAGGGAAGACTTTCAAGATTAGGGATATAAAGACCTAGAGATTCCAGTTCATGCAGTCTCTATGAAACTTCCATTCTAATAGCCATAATCAAGAGGAACAGAAATGATATTTATTTTAAATAATAAATTTATTTTAAACGGGAAATAATTTCTCTATGCCCTTCTTTATCTGTATATGCTGATTACACTGACCAAGTAGTATTCTTTTCTCCCATATTTAATCCTTTATAATGGTTCATAAACTGAATGTATGCTAAGAAGTTTAAATGAACAGAACATAATCTAAACAGACACTGTTATGATAGTTGCAAGTTGAAGATAAATCTTCCAGCTTACACTGGCAAGGTCCACATCTCCAATTCTTTGACTATCCTTCAATGTATTCACAATGGCAGAAGCTGTAGGATTTTTACATCTGTAACATCTTTGCAGCACATCGAGAAGCAGACGTTAGAAATGGTCTGTTTTCTTTAAAAAAACTTAGTAATAAAGAAAAAAGAAGGAAGCATGTAAGGAGGGAGGAAAGGAAGAACACTGAATGTCCATTCTTTTGTTAGGTAATTGTGTCCTCTGTGTTTCATAGTTCCTCACCTCTGAATTGTTTATACTATGATATGTGTGCACACATCTACACATATTCATATACATACACAGCACATCACTCTTATAGGTTTGTGCTTAAAACCTCTGCTGAAGAGGCCCTTCTTTCCCTGGCATTTCAATTAATGATGGCCTTTGGCTAGTTGTCCGCTTTGAACTCACTGTCAAATCCTGAATGAAATCACTGTGTGAACTTGAGTGTATTACTTAAAGTTTTTGACCCTAGTTTCTTTTTGTGTAGCATAAATGGATTACAGATAAATAACTATATTTTGTTGGATTAAATACAAGATAAAATATATATCTGCTTGTTTTTTGGGAGTAGGATGACCACGTTTCGTTAATCTTCAAACAGGCCCTTTCTGTACCTCTTCCCATATGCCAGCCATGATATTGTGTGTGTCTATGTTAGCCCACAGCCAACTTTATTGATGGTAATGTGGCTAAATCCATTTTTGAGCCTCCAAACTCACATACATATGCAAAATATTTACATAACAACATACACTTTATCGGGTTTCAGGAAAGTTTAAAAATAATAATATTGTTTTCTTATTTAATTATTTTATTATTATTTTAATAATATTATTAATATAATAATATTATAAAGTTTATTTTTAAACTTTTCTGAATGAAAGTAAGCTTTCAACAAGGGTCTTTTCTTTTCCTTTGACTCATATACAAAGATCTGGTGCTTGATGAGCACTTGGTATATGACAGACTAGGTACCACTGTTTATATGTATTTCTATGATATAACTCCCGTAAAAGTTCTAAGAGGAACCTGTTTTATCAAAAGTCATATCTTAAAAACCCATGTATTTAACCACTATGCTATACTGCCTTTCAAAGCACAGAAAGAAGAAAAACATCAGGGAATAGCCAAAGATGTGGAGACTGGGGACCAGGAATACTAACCTATCTTTTGCCTGGCTAAGAAAAATGAAGAGGATAATGTATGTGTAGACTATAATTCTATGTGAAACTCTTCCATCTAATATATAAACCAGAGTTCTTATTTTCAAATACAAAATCTTATCAAATTAATTAAAGTGGGTCAAAGGAATAGGATCAATAGCCTTGTCTGAAGAGATATCAATTAAGAAAATATCCTGTTCTTGAGAATCATAATAAAAATTCATACTAGAAGTGAAACTGTTGCCCATATAAATGTGGATGTTGTTTCAGCCAGAAGAGAAATCTGACCTATAAGTCTGTCTAAATAACTGTTTCATTGAGGATCAGAGGGATAGAGGAGGTTATGTGGAATGCAGAGAATACTAACTTATTAGACTTAGCCTTTCCTTTGAGTCCTTAAGAATTTGATATCATATTATTCTTAGGATATTTTAAAAACTGTAAATGCTGTTTAATCCAACAATGATATTTGAAATATCTTAAAACAAAGTGACACCTGTTGTGTACCAATTATGAATTAAGTACATAGCATGCTAGACACTCTAGGAGATGAAAGGAAGTAAAATTAAGGAACTAGCTCCCAAGAAGCTAACAATTTAGTTTTGGTACACAATGCATATATGTACAAATGAGTAGTACCAACGTGAAAGCTCCATTGGGTAATGGACTTTTTTTATTCACTTATCTATGTCCAGAACTAAGAATGATACCTACCTAATACCTAATAGCTACATAATAAATATTTAACCAGAATAGATGAATGAATAAACACATAGAAGGATGGGAGATAAATACCTCTAGTAACTAATATAATGGGGGCTCTCTGGTGGCTCAGATGGTAAAGAATCTGCCTGCAATGCAGGAGACCCAGGTTTGATCCCTGGGTCAAAAAGATCCTCTGGAGAAGGGAATGGTTATCCCTCCAGTATTCTTGCCTGGAGAATTCTATGGACAGAGGAACCTGGCAGGCCACAGTCCATAGGGTCGCAAAGAGTCAGACATGACTGAACAACTAACACACAAATAATATAAGAGAAATCACAAAATAGTACAGGATTAATTGTCAAATTAAGGATAAAGGAAATAAGTAGTGAAGGGATGTAAAGGCTGACTATTAAGAGTATTGAAAAAAATGGATGTTTATAAAGGTACCCATCATGATATCTGACATTTACTGATTCCCAACAGTCGTTAGTTACTGAAATCTTGTCTAGTAATTCAGTAAACCGTGTCTCTTCTGTACCCAGAGATATATATTTGAGGATTGAGATAGATATGATCATTTAGGTCACCTGGAACACAACACAATTTTTGTTATCAAAGCTAATGAGTTGACATATAAGGGAACATTCGGTTTTATGAGTAAATTTATTTGGTTTTATTTCATGATTTCTTATTTGAAATCTAGACTGTAATTATCTTTCACCCATGCTCTGTTATTTTGTTTTTCATTATTACTTGGCCCGTTGCTTGAGTCTACTCTTTCTCTTCAGTGATTTGTGTTTTAATTTAGTCATTATTGGATGAATCCCTTCCAAATGTACTATGGATGGCAGCTTCTTAAATGCTTCTCCTTCATGAACAGAAATTGGTTTGGTTTTAATCTGTGGTAACTTTCTAAGCACTGAAATGAGTTGTTTCAGTCTTACTCTTCTGCCAATACTGTTATATATATATAAATATATATATATATATATATATATATATATATATATATATATTTATACACACACACACACATACACATATATATCCTAAAATGGCACGCTATACAAGTTGCAACTGGAAAATCATCTTAAAATATACTGTTTTTAAAAAGTAATTCCTTGTCACTTGGAATAGGTATGTAGGTTTCAATTTTTACACCATTCAGTACATTTTCATTTATTTTATTTGTATCAGTCATTACAAAATGTGAACAACTACTTATAAGACATCTCACTTCATACGCTGGGGGTGGAAAAGCATGCCATGTTCTTTAAACTCAGTGGCCTTTGTCCTAAGGGTAAAGATATGATACATACATGTTATTTGAAAAGGTAACTATGCAAGGGGATAAGGGTACAGTAAGTGGTAGATGAGTGCCATCAAAAAGAAGTGTTTTAAGAGTTTAGACAATAGAGTTAGAGAAGAGATGAATAAATATAGAATCTCATCAGGCAAGACTTCAGAGAACAAAAGGCAGTTGAGCTGTGCCTTGAAGGATGGAAGCAGGAAGGGTGTTTCATATGGATATAGGAAGAGAGAATGTGACATGAGAACTAAACATAAGGCAGGAGTGCACAAGACAGGAGACTGAGTTTCCTCTACTGTGTGGGATGGAAGTTCAATGTGGTGAGTATTAAAAAAAAATCTGGAAGATTGTGTAAGTTATTTAAATTTTCAGAAGATGATGTATTTATGAACTCTGTATATAGTAGTGATTACACTATTTCAAAGCAGTTTCCAAATCACTTTTGTATCCAGTTTCTCATTTGATCACTGAAGCAAACCTTTAAGAAAAATTATTATATATACATATAACAGATACAGGTAGTCAAATGGTAGAACTTGATCCAATGGCACACACCTGGAAAAGTGTCAGAACACATATGTGAGTCCAGATATGACCTAAATCCCATGTTCACATCCCCATTCTATTCTATCAGAATATGAATATGAATCATTATCACATGACCAAAACTGGCATATACATGAGATACCATTTCCAGCATGGTATTAAAGAATGAACTTTTTTCTCCTTAGATACAATTTGAATAGATGAAAGTGAGATCATTTTGAATAGAAGAGGTTGCTCAATAAGCATTCTCAACATTATTTTCAATAGAGTAATGACTTGTTCATGATTCCATCACCACATATGGATTTTAGCCCAAATTTCTCTGAAGATGTTACAAGCCACTCTCTGTATCATTATGGCATATAATCAAAATCACATTTTCATCTTCTTCCAACTGCTTTCACATTCCTTTCTTATATTGAATTGTTATGACATTGGTATGATGTAAACACATGAGATATTATTCTAATTTAGCATATTTATGAAGGCAAACAGAATTAGAACAATCTGCCCATCATCCTACTCATATTGGTGGTGGAGCCAGATATCTTTTTTTAAAATACTTTTTATTTTTATTTTATACTGGAGTATAGCCAATTATAGCTTCCACAGTGTGGAGCCAGATGTCTTGACTCAGCCTGACAGTCCACAGTTCCAGGCTGCTCCCAAGATACTCAAGTTTGCATTTGATAGTGCAATTTAACACATACCAGAAGACACAGAAATATCTGCTGAGAGTGTAGTGTTTTGGGATTCTTCCTGCAAACTTGCAGCTTCTAACTCTGAGCTCCAGGCTTTTTCCTCATTGTACTTAGTGCTATGAAATGAACTAGTTAACATTCATCTATTTTTACCTCATGCAACCGCATAGTCTGACACTTACCTTTGCTGATGATTGATGGAGAAAACTGTCTTTTCCAAGGTAAGCTGTGTAGCAGAGAAATGGCCATGACCCTGAGGTTGGACATGTACCAGCCTAGCTTATAAGTGCTAAAGACAAGGAAGGGTTATCTTTCTGGGTGGGCAATGACTCTAAAAAGAGATAAGTTTCCCATAATATAGTGATGTCAGAATTATGACTTTCTTCTCTTCTCCTTCTGGCTGAATGTGAAAGATTTAATTTGGTCTCTTACAATTTCCAGGAGGATTAAAGTATAGTCAAGGGACCCATCTGTGGTAATAGAATGGAGTTAGTTAACCTTGACTAAAGTTAATTTAGCTACTGGAAATGGTTAACAGGCAGGGGTGTGGAAGACAGTTGCCAGTTCATGCTTTTCTTTATCACATATCTTGCAACGTTCCCTAATGTTTCAACTAATTTTCTTCTAATTTTTAAAGTAGAAGCTGTATACTTTACTGTTAGATGTTAGTCATATTGCTTGCTCATTTTTTTGTTCTTTGGTATTTATATCACCATTGTCAGTGATGTGATGGCATAACTCAAATTTACCAACACTTTACTGTAGATTTGGGTGATAATAAAAATATCAAAAACACATCATATTGCATTTCAAATATACTTATCCAAGAGGAACAAGGACCTTACATCATTTGATTTGGACTTAGGAATAAACTCATCTAGGTCAGATTAGTCCTCAATAGACCAAACAGCTTTCTATATTTATTTGCACTGTGCTCTGCTTGGTCGCTCAGTCATGTCCAACTCTTTGCGACCCCATGGACTGCAGCCTTCCAGGCTCCTCTCTCCATGGAGATTCTCCAGGCAAGAATACTAGAGTGGGTTTCCATGCCTTCAACCAGTAGATCTTCCCAACCCAGGGGTTGAACCTAGGTCTCCCATATTGCAGGTGGATTCTTTTATCTTCTGAGTCACCTTGGAAGCCCCAAAATACTGGAGTGAGTAGCCTATCCTTTCTCCAAGGGATATTCTTGGCCCAGGAATTGAACTAGAGTCTCCTGAATTGCAGACAGATACTTTACCAGCTGAACTACCAGGGAAGCCCCTATATTTATATATGATGTCATATATGTTAGCAAACACTACTGTTAATTAGTGGTAAAATGGTTATGGTTGTGGTGGTATAAGTCATGTCTGACTCTTTGCAAATCCATGGACTGTAGCCAGTGAGGCTTCTCTGTCTATGGGATTTTCCCCCCAAGAATACTGGAGTGGGTTACCATTTCCTTCTCCATGGGATCTTTCCAACCCAGGTATCAAACCCACATCTCCTGCATTGAAGGGGATGGATTCTTTTCAGTTGGGCCACCAGGGAAGCCCACAGTGGTGGAATCATATCCCCTCTATAGTATTTTGCTAAGTGTATTTAGATTCACACACGCTATGCTTCTGACCAGTTCCTCCTTACATGTATGTAGTTGGAAGTTGAAGAGAAATTGCAATATGTATTTGAAAGGAGCAGGATGATTTGCTTTTTTTGTCTCTCAGAACTGACTTTAACTCAGGATCAAGGCAGTCACCCATGCCTGGCTGCTTCATGGTGCAGTTGGAATACCTTGTACGTGGAACCTCTGCCAGCCAAGCACTTGCCAAGTCTATGCTCTGCTGATTCCATAAAATGTTACTGTCAAAAAGCTTCTGGTAAAATTCTGTTGCCATGAGTAAAGGCACTGCATTAGAATAAGATTATTTCCAAATGGACATGGGGTTAAATTAGCCATTGTAACTGTAACACTTTAATATCACTATCAGATATATTGAAGCCACAATTTTAAACTGTGTAATAAAATGAGTAAAAGAAATCATTTCATCAAATGAAATGCTTAAATTTGAATAACTGGACAGCAGTTGTTCTGCAATTACATCTTTTCCCAGAGAAAAATAAAATCAGGGCATTTCAGCCAGACCTTCTATTAATGTCGTCTTTTGCTGGGGAGGCAGGCCCCCTTGGATGGGGCTGCAGTCATGAGGTTATCTAGGGACACAAAACCATCGAGTTCACAGGGAAGGTGAACAGCCCAAATGAATTCTGCAGATGAGAGCTACAGTGCCGAGATGACGATGCCTCTGAATTAAGGAGCAGAGTGAGAACCCTGTTGTGACTTTTGGTATTAAGAGACAAAGATGTCATCTATTCTGTGTGATCTGTTAGTACTGTTAGAGGAATCAAATGAGATAATGTATCTGAAAGTCTTTTGAAAAGCGTGAAAGGCTATGTAAGGACACAGGAAGCCTGCTTTGACCTGTATTACACCAGGATCTATGATTAGCTGACATGTTGACCATAGGGTAACTAAGGGTCTGAGCTACCATCAGACTCTGATAAAGGAGAGCTTAGTGAATGAATGGCATACTTTTGTTTATTAAATTGATAAGCCTAAAGACTTTTTTTAAAAGATTTAAATTCTTATGGTTGATAGATTTTTTTTTTAAGCAGTGATTAACTTTATTGCTTTGGCATATAGAGTAAATGTATTAGAAAGGAAAGAAAAGGCTCTGAATCTTACTTTTCTTTTTGGAATCTGATTCCCATAATTTACTGTGTGATCTCAGTTAGGTTAACTAAACTCTCTGAACCTGTAAAATAAAGTTAATAATATTCAATACCTGGCATCTTTGTGTACATCAAATTATTTAACATGTAATACTTAGTCTGTGTCTAATAGTTGGCTATTAATTATGAGCTAATTAACAAGTAATTTATAAGTAATTAATAAGTATTTTAATAAGAAATATATTTATATATAAATTTATATATAATTTTCTATATAAATATATATGTGCATTTATATTTATATAAATAAATACATAATTAGTAAGTAATTTATTAATAAGTAATTAAACAATTAATTAAAGAGTAAGCATGGAGAAAAATCTCATTCTTTTCCCGTGCTATAATAAATGAAGGTGATTCTCAAAGTGCAGGTTTTAGAATCACCTGGAGGGATAAACATGTGGATTCCTGAGGCCTCTTCCTGATCTTCTAGAGGTGGGTCCTGAGAAGATGCTTTTCAAAATACTTTTATTTCTTTATTTTCTGCTGTGCTGGGTCTGTGTTGCTGTGTGGGCTTTTCTCTAGCTGCAGTGCATGGACTTCTCGAGGCAGGGCTTCTCTTATTGCGGAGCACAGGCTCTAGGGTGTGTGGGCTTCAGAGCAGAGGCTTAATAGTACGGCATGGGCTCAGCCGCTCCACAGCCTGTGAGATCTTCCCGGACCAGGGATCAAACCCGTGTCTCCTGCACTGGCAAGTGGATTCTTTACCACTGAGTCACCAGAAGGTGCTTTTGATAAACATTCCAGCTAATTCTTAAACTCACCACAAGTGACAGGTACTGATTTAGACAGAACCTTAGAGCAGAGGCTAGTAGTAGCTATTTGAGAACATAGGAACTTAAATTTTAAGCTGAAAGTGATGCAGTAACTGCATGGACGCTTCCATTTTATGTTCATTTTGTTTGCTTTGCTGTCATTTGTTTTTACCCCAAAGTACCAAAGAGTCATTGAAAGTCTTTTCAATTAGAGGGTCTCAGTAGATAAAGGTTATCAAGGTTTCACTGTACTTGCACATTAGATTATGTAAGATACAGTTGCAAAAAGAGAGGAACTTAGTAAGGAATAAAGGCACATTAAATTTGGTATATTGAAAAAACTAGTTTAGAATTGATAACTAAACTAACCAGTCAAATAAAGACTTGCCCTTCCCCTGTCAAAAGGCAGAGAGACAAATTCAAGCTGTATACGTAGAAGCCCTGCCCTGTCTTGCTCCTCGGCAATGAATTGACCATGTTGTTTTCCATTTTTTTTAAATTAAAGTATAGTTAATTTACAATGCTGTGTTAGTTTCAAATGTACAAGAAAGTGATTCAGTTTTTATATATAGATATTCTTTTTCATATTATTTTCCATTAAAAGTTATTATAAGATACTGAATATAGTTCCTTGTGCTGTACCTTAGGTTCTCATTGTTTATTTACTTTATATATAGTAGTGATATATTTAATGCCATATTTCTGATTTATCCCCTCACTATTTCCTTTTATACTCATGCCTGTTTTCTATGTTTGTGATTTATGTATCCTTTTTTTTATGTTCCACACATTAGATCATGTGATATCTTTGAATTGCTTCACTTAATATTATAATCTCTGGGTCCATCCATGTTTCTGAAAATAGCATTATTTCATTATTTTTTATAGTTGAGTAATGGTCTGTACATACAGTATATATACCACAATACATATATACAACATCTTCTTTATCCCCCTGTCAGTGGACATTTTGATCGCTTCTGTGTTTTGGATGTTATAAATGAACATATGCTTTTAATATATGTAAGCTAAGTGCTGAGTCCATTTATTTTTGACCCTTTTCCAAAGAATAAACCATTCAAATTGAGGAGAGTATTAATGATGTCTAATAGCTTGCTGAAAAGTACGGAAGTCATATAAGATCAGACAAGAATAATGTTTCTAAGGATCTCTCTTGTGCAGAGAGGAGGTGTTACATGTTGGAGGGGTAGGGTACCTCACACATGAGGAAGAGGTGTGTACTTATGGTAGTGGGAATTGAAATGTTCTCTGGAGTAGTCTGGAGTTAATGTATTATATGAGCAAGACGTGAGTTTCTAAATTTCTTTTCCAGCTTGCTTAATTATCAATGCCATTTAACAGTTATCATAATACCTATTACCTGTTCAAGGGTTCTTTCTTGGCGTGTGGTCGAGAGTTGAATTACTTTCAGTGATAACACAAGTCTGTAGTTCCTTTGAAAGCTTTTTGTTCACCTACAATGTAAAGTTGCAAGCAGACAACTTTACTGGCCTTTCCCAGTTTTCAGTAGCCTTTCTTTGTATAGGAGAACCTTGTTTAACCATTGCCCATGTTCTGGTGGGTGCTTTGTAGCCCACATTTCTAATGTCCCTACATCTTCCTTCACCCATTGACCAGTAAGAGTCTCGTCTTAGCCATTTCATCTCAAAATGTATCCTCTGAAATAGGATCGCTGTGAAACTGGACCACCAAAGTGCCTCTATTTTAGGTGAGCTCTTGGTAGTCTTGTGATCTTAGAGGAATTTTCTTATCTGCAAAGTATGGTCACTTACTAGGAAAGTACAAATGATTTACTATAAGCCAAAAGTCTAACAGTTTTGACTGGAACCAAAGAATAGTTTATTCCTTAAGCATAAAACAACAATCCTTAGCCGGTGTGCCAAGAAGTCATCAATTGAAAACAAAGGTCCCTGAGGCTAGAAAATAAGATGTTGGGTATTTTCAGATTCCTCTTAGTTTTTCTGACTTACTCTATCATATCATGGATAACTAGGGTGACAGAATCCCTGATTGTGCCTGTTACCCTGCGTAATTTGTTAATGGTGCTTCTTCTCTAAAATGGCTTCTTCTCTAAAGTGGTCCAATTTGGATGATAAATTATATGGCCACCCTTCTGTTTTGCTCTTTTGTATTACTATATGTGTCTACTTCCTTGCACTTATCATAATGATATTTTCCCCACTAAAATGTAAACTCCATAAGGACAGAGACTTTGTGTGGTTCTGGGTGACAACTCAGTGCTTAACAAGCATATAACAGGTGTTCAATAAATATTTGTTGAGCAAATGCATGCATGTATCACATGCCGTCCACCAAGGCCAAGCTTGTTCCTCAGCAAGTGAGCCCATGTGGTTATCTGTAGAAGAAGCTAACGGCATATGGTGGTGCTCTAAGGAGCACTGCGCTGTCCTTAACCCTTCTGAGAAGCTCTATTAAAGACTGGCTCTTGGGAGGCCATGAGCAGAGGAAAATCCCCCCTTAGAAACCATCAGAGAATCCGATATCCAAATGGGACCCATGTTCCTCCTTGCAAGAGGAGAATCCTGTCGTGTGTTGTGAGGAGACTGCCAGGCTTTGAGCTATGCCTGGAGGCTTGCTTAGTGGCCTTAACTCTGGCGTTAGTCACCTTGGTCTGCCCTGGCTTTCTGCTTGTGCACGCCCATGAGAAGAAAAAGTGAGGAAAAGGCAAAGGGCCCGGAATGAAGAATGGCGAGAAGCAAAATAGATCTCACTGATACCTTACGCCATCGACTTGTTTCCTTCTCCTGTGTGACCTCATACTTCCTATTCCGCTTTATGAGTTGTTTTGGGCAAGAGTACTATGTTCTCTGGAGAAATGTGAAAGTTAAAGTCACTCGGTCATATCCAGCTCTTTGCGACCCCATGGACCATACAGTCCATGGATTTCTCTAGGCCGGAATACTGGAGTGGGTAGCCTTTCCCTTCTCCTGGGGATCTTCTCAACCCAGGGATGGAACCTAGGTCTCCTGCATTGCAGGCAGAAATGAGTTGTGTGTAATTTAGATGCCCTACTCATTATAGAGGGTCTACCTCTTAAGGTCATGAAACTCCTTTTGGAAGTTTACCTTTTCCTAGGTGCTTCACATCCTTTATCCTGGGAGTGAGGATCTAGCAGGGAAACCACAGCCCTGTTTCCAATAAGGACCAAATAATCTTATCACAAAGAAAACTAATTGGACAATAAGAGTAGATGCCAAGCTGTGTCATACTAAGCTGATATAACTCCACCAAATGATAACAAAATTCACATTTTAGTTAACATGTGAAATTCTTTCAGTTACAATTGCTCTGATTTTTTTTTGGGGGGGGCAGGTGGGAGGATGTATTTAAAATGGCTCATGAACCACCAACAACTGCTTGTCCATTTCCTAAGTGCCTAAGGAACCTAAATTAGGAATCATTACATGAAGTGATCTCTGTTTGTTTGTTTGTTTTTTCTTCCAATTCTGAAGTTCATTGACTTTCAGATTCATTTATATTAATTCTAACTTCCAGAATGTTGACCACCCTAGGGATACCTGCCCTTATGGTAATTGTCTTAGGTTAGTCCTAAAATACTAATGAATGTTCTATTTCTGTGTAAGTCAAAAATTAGTAGGCTGCTTCTTTACAGTACCTACAATCCTTATACAATACAAAATTTAAGTTAGCAATTTGCATTTTTAGGAGTAAGGTCTTTAGTAACATAGGCAACTCTATCATTGTTAAGATATAATACAAAATAACTGATAATTGAGGTATAAATGCAAGCACTATGATTCAATACAGAAAAATCTCTAAGATTTAACAGAATCTAAAATTCAAATGGTGAGAGACTTGTCTCTAGGCAGAAAATGAAGAGGGGAACATTTTTCAGCTGGCTAGGATATTCTTTTCTGTATGAGTATCCAGAGTTCATTGCCACTGGCTTCTTCTGGATCGATCACATTGTTCTAAATGAATGATGCTGTCAGTTTTAAAGAATGTCAGAGAGTTGTGCAGTCAGCTCTAGATATAATGAAAATGCTCTAGCAGCTTCCTTGACTTCATCAGGGCAGCAGGATTGAATTTGAGCTTGAATTTTGAAATGATAAAAAGCTGTTTGACTGCATTTTCAATATGTTTATCAGAAGAAAGCTGAAAGTACAAGATAACTCCTGCAAGAAATTTGAAAATGAAATGGGTATCAGAATCGGCTGAAAGGAATCTGCTCCAGCTGAACATTACTCACGTTTCTACTGCCAAGAACCCGCACTGCACTTTTCTTCCAGAATTATTTTTAACTAGCTTGGAAGGCATCCAGGTTTGAATCTCCCAGAAGCAATTTTGTAAATGTGAGAGGGGCTAACTGACTTCTGATTCCAAAGACAGGTGCACCTGGATGTCTTTTATACAGCTGTGAAAATCCACAGGATGGTCATCACTTATCATTCCACAGTGGAACAGCTTAAGTGTGAAATGCATTTTCCTCCAAAGGTGATGAAAGCCAGCAAGACAGATCAAAGTTAAGCCAAGCAAATACATACACACCCATTTTCCTTTTCTCCTTCCTCAGAAAATATCCTGACAATAAAGTGAAAGATTTATGACCAGAAACCTGAGAGTCAGCTGCGTATATCCAACTGAAATTACAGTTGCTGCTTAGCCCTGTCTAAATGAGGTACAAATTCATTTGAAATCTCTCGTGAGATAAACTGTCTACTACCCCCTGAGGGTTGTTTAAATTTTGTGAAGCAAGGTACAGTAGGAGGTTTTATGTTAAACAATGAAGCAAAAAAAAAAAAAAAAGGTAGAATCTGAAATCTGATGGTTATTGCTTCTTAGTTAAGAAAAAACAAAAATCCAGTTATGCTTTTCAGTCTTTTAACATTGGAGTTGTCTTCTGTTATCACATTGAGATTAAAAGTGCCCTAGTTATTGATAGCATTCCCATTTTACAATAACATTCTACAGATTTTGTGTAAAATTTACACATATAGTTAGATATAATCAAATATAAAAATGTCAAGGTGAATAAAATATTTAATATTGTTTTCAATTTGTCTTTAACTACAGCTCATATAAACTTATTGCCTGTGAAAATTTCTTTAAAATCAATGTTCATCTTGAACAAAGTTTTCTTTTTTTAAAATTTATTTAACAAAGTTTTCAGAGGAATCATTTACAACTGGAGAATCTCTAATTCTCTAATTTCTCTCAAGATTGTCTTAGCAGTTAGCTAAGACCATTTACTAAGGTAAAAGTCCCCCTGCTATTAACCCAAGTGTTCTGCTAACCTCTTGGGTAAAACATACCAGAATGTGTCCCATGCATCATGTAATTATTGCTTTACAGGTTTTCCCAAACCCAGAAAACTGAGTTATCAAATAGGTAACTCAGCAGGTGAAGTGAAGTTGCTCAGTCGTGTCTGACTCTTTGCAACCCCATGGACTGTAGCCTATCAGGCTCCTCTGTCCATGGAATTTTCCAGGCAAGAGTACTGGAGTGGGTTGCCATTTCCTTCGCTACATCAAAAAGTGTCCTGGTCAGAGAAATGCAAATCAAAACCACAATGAGGTACCATTACACCCCAGTCAGGATGGCTGCTATCCAAAAGTCTACAAGCAATAAATGCTGGAGAGGGTGTGGAGAAAAGGGAACGCTCTTACACTGTTGGTGGGAATGCAAACTAGTACAGCCGCTATGGAAAATAGTGTGGAGATTTCTTAAAAAACTGGAAGTAGAACTGCCATATGACCCAGCAATCCCACTTCTGGGCATACATACCAAGGAAACTAGATCTGAAAGAGACACGTGCACCCCAATGTTCATCACAGCACTGTTTATAATAGCCAGGACATGGAAGCAACCTAGATGCCCATCAGCAGACGAACGGATAAGGACGCTGTGGTACATATACACCATGGAATATTACTCAGCCATTCAAAAGAATTCATTTGAATCAGTTCTAATGAGGTGGATGAAACTGGAGCCCATTATACAGAGTGAAGTAAGCCAGAAAGATAAAGACCATTACAGTATACTAACACATATATATGGAATTTAGAAAGATGGTAATGATAACCCTATATGCAAAAGAGAAAAAGTGACACAGATGTACAGAACAGACTTTTGGACTCTGTGGGAGAAGGCGAGGGTGGGATGTTTCAGGAGAACAGCATCGAAACGTATATTATCTATGATGAAACAGATCACCAGCCCAGGTTGGATGTATGAGACAAGTGCTCGGGCCTGGTGCATGGGGAAGACCCAGAGGGATCGGGTGGAGAGGGAGGTGGGAGGGGGGATTGGGATGGGGAATACATGTAAATCCATGGCTAATTCATTTCAATGTATGACAAAAACCACTGCAATGTTGTAAAGTAATTAGCCTCCAACTAATAAAAATAAATGGAAAAAAAAAAAGTGTCCTGGGATTGGTAGACTTTAGTTAGTTAGTTAGAAAGAGAGGTCACCCATCTTACTTCAGTAGTGAAAATGCATTTTAAAGGTCGACACAGAAAGAAAGAAGATAGTAAACATAATGTTCCTGAAACAACTACATGTCCAGCCTTCAAGTAAAAAACAAGAAACACATGATAGTCAGGTCTATGAAGAACAGATAGACTTCAGCCTCTGGAAGGTGGACTAGATCCAAGGCAGGGTTTGGGGGATCATTGATCTAGTATCCACCACTAACTGACTTAAGGACTGAATTTTTCTCTCTTCTATGTTATTTTTCTGCTTTTCCTTCTCCTACTAACTGACTCCTTTATCTCTAGTTTGAATTTATATGAGAGATGCCAATGGGTTTAGTTTATTATTATTATTCCTTTATGGGCAGATTGTTTATGGGTGGGCCAGAGGTTAGCCTGTATACAAGGGCATTTTCTGGATCAAGTGATCCCTGGGCCAGTCAGCTATGGCTAAGGGGTGTCAGCCAACAGTGTCCCCATGTAGATGGAAGGACTAAGAAGGAAATATCAAAGTGAGGTTGAAAGGGTAACATATTTTGTGCCTTGGCTTATTTAATTATTTTTCCCTGAATGACTCAAGAAAAATTTGCAATATGTGGGAAGTTGAAAATAATTCATCTCTATAAGTCAAAAGATTTCATTCTGAATTTATGGAAGTCATGATATACTTTGTGGTTAAGTATAAAGGAAGCACATTACTCTCATATTTATTGCACACTTATTGTGTTACCAAGCACTTTGCTAATTGTTTTCATACATTATCACATTTAATCCTTACCATAAAGCTTTCAAATACTTTTATAGGTTTGATATTACTATTGACACTATCATTGTGCTTCAGTGTAACCTATTACAAGCAATGGGATTTATATTAACTTTTTAAAATAAAACTGACAAAGAGATCAAACTTTAGTCCATTAGAGATTTGATTCAATGCTTGATAAAACATTAATTTTTGTCCAGTTTCCTGTTACAATAAATATATTTATCAAATATCAATTTAATACCAAAGTAGATAGTTATTTTTTGTTATGAATTGCAATAGATTTATACTTGAAATTATTCATTCCTGGGAAGCTTTATGTATTATATAAATATGTATTAAAATATATATATATATAAATATATAACTTGTAAAGCTTTATCAAGCTGCATAACTTTAGGCAAGTCATTTTACCTCTTAGAAACTCAATAACTTAGGCTGTAAAAAATTTATGATTCCTGCCCTGTCACAAATTTTGTTGAGAAAAGATTTTAAAAATTGTAATTAGAAAGTGCTAGACTTCCCAGGTGTCTCAGACAGTAAAGAATCTGCCTGCAATGCAGGAGACCCCAGTACAATCCCCAGGTCAGGAAGATCCCCTAGAGAAGGTAATGGCAACCCACTCCAGTATTCTTGCCTAGAGAATTCCATGGACAGACCATAGGGTCACAAAGAGTCGGACAAACTGAGCGACTTTCACTCACTCAGTTAAGTTTTGAAAATATTATAACTGATCATGAATAATAAGGTTAAGTAAGTAAACTGTAGGAAATGAAATTAAGAGCCTTAAAATAGCAAGATAAGATAAAAACTATAATTTACACATATAAAAAATATTTTAAAAATTTAAAATGATCAAACCACCTAGGGTATATTATCTAATATGATTTTCTGGCATTGTACTTTGAGAATTTTCTCGAAATGATTATTGTTTTAATTTTTAATTATTTAGCTTGTTAATTAATGCTTTAAATTCTTTTTAAAAAATATTTTTGCAAGTGCTCTGTAGCATATTGATCTAATAATCTGATCCATGTTCATTTTTCTTCTTTTTTTGAAGGTAACACAAACTTCTACTCCCTTAGAAATAAAAATTGTAAAGGAAACTTGCCAAAAGATGAATAATATATAATTTGAGAAAAACAGACTTGACCCAATTGTGAAGCATGAAGAGAACAATTTGAAAACAGTTCAAAGGGGCTGTATTTGGAGTAGTAGAAATGTTTCATAATCTATTTTGTGTTTATATTAATACAAGAGAGCATTCTATGACATTCTTAAGGTAGACGATAATAGAGCTAATATTGGTCACTAACTCTTCCAGGACTGGATCCAGTTTGCACATTTCTATAATCAGAAAATTTCTCATTTATATATAACTGTAACATAGCCAATTTTGTGAACATTGAATTCTATTAGAACTACCAGAATTTATTTATACAAGTGCCATCCGTATATAAAACTCAAAGTTTGTTTCCATGTATACCTTTTAGCCTGTTTACAGTTTTGCAGTTTGTTTTTATCTTATTTTATTCTACAGTAAAGCTTAAAGTCCCAGGTTCTAGGTTTAAATCCTGACTTTATCACCTAGTAGGTATAGGACCTTAGGTCAAGTTTCTTATTCAATGTTTTTGCCTTCTTACCTATATACATCTATCCACAGGATAAAAGCAGGTTAATCTGTGTTAAATTCTTAGCATAAAGCTTAACACAGAGGAAGCCTCGACTATACTTAGCCCTTGTGGTTACTGTACATTTCTTAACTGAATTAAATTGGCATTTTGAGTAGCCCCATACCCTAATGACCTTCATGTCAGTCCATTAGTTTCCCTACTTAGACAAGGGGCTATTTGAACGCCCATTGATCACCAAAACAAACGTGATATGAAACATCCCCAAAGAGATTATAATATATAAAGAAGAATTGCAAAAGATGATATTAAGATATCTTTCTCTTTTTTTTCACACTTGAAATAAAACTTTGAAGGCAAGTTTGCTCCTTTCTTTCAACTGTCCTCCTCACACTTAGAACTTAGAGTGCAGAAAGCAGTTTACATTCATGCATGGTGTGCGTTTGTGCATACTCCCTCAGTCACGTCCAGCTCCTTGTGACCCTAAGGCCTGTAACCCACCAGGCTGCTCTGTCCAGGACTCTCCAGGCGAGAATACTGGAGTGGGTAGCCATTCCCTTCTCCAGGAGATCTTCCTGACCCAGAGCCTGAACCCAGGTCTCTTGGACCCAGGTCTCTTGCATGACTGCAGCCATTAAAAAACAAACACATGTAAATCCATGACTGATTCATGTCAGTGTATGGCAAAAACCACTACAATATTGTAAAGTAATTAGCTTCCAACTAATAAAAATAAATGAAAAACAAAAACAATTGCCTTGTTTTATTAAACATATTCCAATTTCTTGACAGGCAAATTTTTAGTCTTACTCCCCCATCCCTTGACACCACCCCTTACTATTTGGAATGGTATTTGTTTTTTCTCAGTTGACTGCCCTGAGGTTTAAGACCTTCTTAGAACTGTTTGACCTTGGAAAGATTTAACTTCTATTATGATTTTGCTTTGCAGTAAAATCTGCCTTATTTACAATTAAATGGAATGAGTAATCTTAACAGTAATAGAGTGCTTTACCAAAACATTTGAGACTGTCAAGAGATGTTATTTTGGGGGTAGGTTTTATTTATTTTTTCCTTCCCATTCCCACTGAAGATTTAGCTGTTATCTTGTTCATACCTCATTCTTAATGAGGGAAAAAAATAATAAAACAAATGAGACAGCTTATAGGACTTTTCAGTCGGCGTTAATAGAGAATTCTGAAAAGATATTTGTTTGGAATTGTTTTTAATGTTAGGGAAATAATTATAACACTGACAGATGCCTAAATATTATTTTTATATGTTGCCATAAAAGTCTGTTCAATTAAAAAAGCTAAATATATTGGCCATAGTTATTTATTTTAATGAATTCACCTGAAGAGATAACCACAAAGCAAATAACCATACAATGTAAATACAGTTATGTCTGATTTCTTGGCTGGCACATTAAAAAAATCGAGAATATATAATGGAATACAACTGCCTTAAATTCTTCAGCCTGAGCTATGCAGGTCAAAGTATTATAGGTTCAAGAAAAGTTATGCATATATTCACATGCATAGAGAAAAATTTCTCTATTCTTCTCTCATTTATATTAAGGAGATGAGCTGTATAGCTTTGTGAAGCTTATAAAGGCAAACTTAGCTGTTTGTCATTCTTTCAGATATACCTTGTCTTCTGTGTTTTACTCATGCCAAATACAACTACGTATTTCTTTTCTATAATATCCTTTATGACAAACATCTTTTATAGCATTTTTTCCATAGTATGGTTCATTAAAATGGTCTGTAGGAAGCTCATATAGTTATTAGGAAAGGAGTTCCATATGAAAATATGTTAGAAAATTCTGGTTTAAAAAAAGCTATACTCACTTCTTAGACTTTTGTACATGATAATAGGCATGGTGAATTTCTAAGATATGTAACATTTCCAGAACTTGCTTGACTGCATAATGTTTTTCCCTCTACATTCTCTTAAGTCTAATTTACCATGAAACAATCTTTTCAAAAATCAAGTTAAAGAAGTCTGGCATTATAGGTATCGTTTTCAGTCATTGGTGCATAGTTAAAGACATTTTTAACAAATGCTTATTTTATATTGATTATTTATCAAATGTATGAAAAAGCAACTATGATCAAACATTGGAATCCTATGAGAGACTCAATATGAATGATTCATGTTGCCACTATTATGAATTCTAATTGAAAACATATTAAGTGTATTGCCAGGTATAACTAAAAGCACGGGAGAAGAGAGAAAAGAGTAGGGAAAAATTGTTTCCTACTTTTAAGGGCTTTTCAACCTTTGAGAGGCACCTACGCATTGAACAGACATGGATGCTATAATGAGATACAACATTAAATGGATAGATGCATGAGGTGAGTCCTAAGATTCTTTCAGACTAGTGCCACTTAGTGATTTGTGTGCACGAAACTGGCATAGAATAATCCATGAGTATAGGAAATCAAATGCTAAAAGAGATAGCAAGGTATAGTAAAAATAAAATACACGTGGCAGAAATACAGACTCCACATTGTTCATATAAATTTAGGCAGATTTAGCCTTCATGTGCCTCAACATCCTAACCTGTAAAATGGTCCTGAGATTTGGTATCCTATTGTGAAATCAAATTAGGCAAATTATGTATTGAGTCACTGTAGTATGTGATATATCATAAGCATTTCATGACCCTCAGATCTTCTTGGAAAAGATCTTCAAGGACTTTAGGAATTCCATACTGAACTATTCTGAATAACTGCCGATGTTATATTCAAAAGAAAATGTAGGCTAGAATAATCTAAAATACATTCATTTTTGTTTGTATATTCCTGAAGCAGTACTGAAGAATAAAAAGAAAAAGTAGGAGGAGTAGTAATAATAATAATATACCACCAAAGTTACCTTTGAAAGAGGTGATGTTTGAGAAGGAAATGGACAAATATGAGACAGATGGGAAAGTTAATTTTCTTTGTATATTTTAATACTTTTTTGATGGAAGGAGCTGAGGAAAATATTGTTGTTCAGTTGCTAAGTTGTGTCCAATTCTTTGTGGCCCCATGAACTGCAGCATGCCAGGCTTCCCTGTCTTTCACCATCTCCCTGAGTTTGCTCAAACTCATGTCCACTGGTTGGGTATAAAATGCTTCATCTGAACTCCTCCATAGCTTATATCCTTGAAATTACTCTACAATACTGATACTGGGTAAGTTCATGTGAGTCTGGTTTAATAATCCAATCCTTCCATTTGTGTATAGGTAATACAATCATGTATTCTGAAAGAATTTCAAGTAGAAGTATCAGAGATAAGAAGCCATTTTGTTTTCTTTGCCCTTACCCAAATTGAAATGTTTACCAGTATGTTGGTAAATAGTCTCCCTATTGAATTGGTAAAATCAAAGCCACTCTTTTAAGCAGTGAAAAATGCCTGATCTAATTTCAATAGCTATAAATCAAAATTAAGCCTAGGAAACTAGACCCATAAATAGCTGTAGAGAATCCAGCTGCTGTTATTCTAAAGGCATTCTCAGATCAATCTTCATGGGATGATGTGACTGAGATAAGGGAATTGTCTTCCTGTTCAGTTAGAAGTTTCCAGAATTTAAAGTGAATTATGGGGAGAAAAAACAGCAATTATTTCTTTTAAAAGTCAAGGAAAGATTGTCTTGCTAAAATGAGAAATCAAGTCTTTACTTTTGTATTGATCATTTTTGTTGCATAGTTTTAATTTTATTTTTCAGGATTAAATATAAAAATTGGACATAATTATTCAGTGTCCTCAAAGTCAATGAGATAAAATAAAGAATGTAACCACTATCTACTTCTACTCAAATTAATTGGTTTGGTTTTAGGTAGAATTTTTTTTGCTCTACTTTGAATTTAAGCAAATGAAATGCTGTTTTTTAGATTTCAACTGTAAAGAGCAAACAAGTCAGTCATCTTGAGTGTTCATTCAGTTTTAAACAGACACTCCTCAGGCTTAGAAATAATTACTGCAATAAACAGATAAAGTTATGCAAGAGTGTGAGAATTCTTTTCTCCCCTCACATTTTTTCGTGATCTTTTCTTTCTTAGAGCAACATATTTTATTAATTTACGAAAATTTCATCATATTCAGGTTCATGTATTTGTAGTCAGTATCCAATGTTTAAAAATACATTAATCTTTACCCTTAAGTTATACATACTTCAGTCCCCAAAAACTCTGAGTAAAATGCTGTGAAATATACCTTTGGGTCACAGAAATATCTATGATTTTGTAAATAGATCAACTTTCTCAAGTTGAGTTGTGTGCTTAGTCACTCAAGATCTATTTTTCTTTCATAATTTCCCTAGACACTAGTGGTAGTAAAAATGCTGTTTTAATGTAGAAATGTCAAAACTCACGTATACAAAATATTTAGGCAGGATAGACTGTTAGGAACTTTTGCATTTGCGGTTACACTTTTTGTTCTGCACCAGTTCGTTTGGCCTTTGCATACAAGTGTAGGCAGAACAAAGTTCCTAGAAACAGGAGACCAAAGAGTATGGCTGCCTGCTGACAGACAGCTTGGAGAAGCTGCTTATGAACATGGGTCTCTCACTGCTTCTTTGTCCTGTCAGCCACCAATCCCAGACCTCAGCCTACCTACCTCCTATAGTCTTTCTGTTAGCATTTTGTATTTAGCGTTTGCCAGTTACTCAGAATCTTCTTTCCCATGTTTTCTCTATCAAAATCTGCTCTGAGGTCGGTATCTTTTCTTTATACAGTTATGTACTCTCTCTGATTTTTTTGCCTTTTAAGTCTTCACTCTATTGTGATGAAAAACTTTGTCCCATCAGAAACTATTCAAGTGTCAGAATTCAGTGGATGCAGAAGGCCCAGTTTAGGGGAGTGGAGCTGGGTAGACATTAAGTCCTAGGTTTTGCATGGAGTAGACTTTTTCTATTCCGCCCATGAGTAATTGTGGCCCTGCCACTAATAATTTAGCACTTCCTTTTTATAAGAATTCACTCATAGTTTTCTGTCCTTTTCAGACTGAACTTTTAAAATTAAACATGAAACTCATAGATTGTCAGAAATTAGGATTCAGGGCCGATATTCACAAAGTGAACATGTTGAATGGCAGCTGAAGAAACGGTGATTGATAGTGGAACTTTTTTTGTTGTGCTCATATGAAAATGCTGACAAGGACAGATTAGAAGGGGTGTGCGTGACTGTTTAAATGCAGCACTGACAGACTGACTCACACTACC
Organism: Odocoileus virginianus; assembly: GCF_023699985.2. Lineage (NCBI taxonomy): Eukaryota > Metazoa > Chordata > Mammalia > Artiodactyla > Cervidae > Odocoileus > Odocoileus virginianus. Next base: position 31,602,632 of record NC_069675.1, on the reverse strand, counting down.
TGAAAGGGGGAAGAAATGAAATTGTGGGGGTGAGGTAGAAAAGGGGAGAAAGGGAAAAGAAAAAAAAAACACCTTTCTTCAATTTTTAATCTCACGTTATCATTGCTGGAAAGTCTAACGAGATTGATTGCAAAGATAGCTGTTGTTGATGGGTCATAAAATAAGCAGGGACAAAATAGTGGTGGATGAGTGATTTTTAGATTCTCTGTGTTACATCATATTCAAGTATGGCCCTTCACACTCTGATTAGTTTTAAATATGTCTGGAAATTAAGAAAAAGAATTTATGAAAAAAAAAAGACCTCCACAGAGTAGCTTCTTAGGCATGCTGGAATGCTTTGACCTTGAAAAGATAAATCCAAAACAAGCTAAAAACAGCACATAACACTACTGCTAACATGCAATGCATAACAGGTTACTATGTATCATAAAATACAAAGAAGCAACCAGAGAATAAAAAAAGAATTATGTTTACAATGGGATGATATAATGATACAATCCTTAATACTCTTCAGAGGCATTTAAATTCTATTTATGAAATACAGCTTGCTTTTCTTATGGAGGATCAGTTAGACTATATGTCCCAAAATTATATATATATATACATATACATATACATATATATGTGTATATATGTGTGTGTGTATAATAACTCATTCAAAGAATAAACAAGTAGAGGGGGGATTAGTAAAGTTTAGCTAGAATCTTCTTTTTTATGATATAAAGTCAATCTATTTGATATTGTTTTTCTTTGTTTTCATACCCAGATATATCTCCCAAAGCCAGCCTTAATCAGTAAAGAGTACAAATTAAAGACTTTTCAGATAAGTACAGGTACCTTCCATCTAGATAGCTTCAAATTTATATAGAAACTAAGTTTATTTTGGAAGCCTTTGCAAATGAATATTCTATTTTCTTTGTAGGAAATGGGAGCTGTGGACCACTATTATAGTTCACAGGGAGAAAGGGAAGGGAAGGTTTTCTACGGGAGTAGCCCTGAGTCTGCCCCAAGGGTTTTATGGCCACCGAGACTGACCGAGAGCAAGGAAGGCTGGTGATGTGAGATGGGGACAAGAATCCTAAAGGGAACTGGGCATTTATTCAACATTCTGTTTTGTCTTCTTTTGTCCAATCTGACAATTCTATGAAGTACAGTATTCTGCAATGCAGAAACAGCAATCCTGATTATAAAATTAAGAAAGCATCACAAATCCTTACAATGGCATTTCAGAACAAAACCAGTATATATACTCTTGCCACTGAAGAAAATAAGATACTTTTCTCCCTTCTAATGAAATAAAATGAACATTTGAAAAGATTTATATTTTTTTAACTTTGAAGTTAAAAAAAACCTTCATTTATTTGAATTGTTATAAAAAAAAAATCTCATGAGATAACAAGGCTCAATTGAGCCTATTAGCTTTAGCACAAAGTTAAGCCAATAAAAACTGTTCTGAAACATGAATTTCCGTTTACATGCAATACAAGTTATTCAAGTACTTATACAATGGGTCAAGTCCAGTTCACCTTCTTGTGGTTTTCTTTATCTGTGTCAGAGCATTTATTAATTTCTTGTGTTTATTTTTAAGCTAACAAATTTCATTTCTGAAATCATTGAGTGTATGAAACCAACTCTACATGACCCTCCTCACATCTCTAAAACCTCTATGTATTTGCCCACAAAGACATTTGTGTGGTTGTTAAAATTCCTCTCAGGTCTCCATCTAAAATGTAATCATTGACTTTTGAAATATTAAAAGAAAATGCCTTTAGAAAAATGTCACCCCAGGACAGTGAGGTACCTGAAACGCATCCCGCATTTAACATCCAGTTTAATACAATGTTTAATCTGTTGGACCTGACAAGGGGCAGATATTTTCTGTGAATAATACAGGGAACAATGTAGTTAAGCAATTCTTAAAATGGTTAGAGGAAAGGAATGAGAGGAAAGTGGTTAATTTATTATTTGTGTGTATGTGGAAGAGAGAATCAGGAAAAGTACTTAACATTATTTTACCTCCTCTGGTTTGTGCCACTTAGACCAAAGAAATTAGCATTTCAAGTCCAGAACTTGATCATATCTGTGTTCTAAGATGACACTTAGGATAAGAGTGCTTCAGCACAGATGTGCAATGTATTTCTGCATAAGTGTATGTTTTCAAGGCCACTTATTAGAGGCTGTTACACTGTGGTAGAAAATATATATTTGGTCTTCTTTCCTGGTTCCTGGCCCAGAGTTCCTAAAATCCTGTGGAGATAGGGTTGAAAGATGTGTCTTCCATTATTCATAATAACCCACTTTCAATATACCTGAGTTTATTCTAATGGTGTGATTCTAGGACAGTGGGGACTGGTTACTACAACCAGTGGTTAGAGGCCTGGAACTTTTAGCATTACCTCTAGGCAGGGGAATGGGCTTTGAGGTTGAGCCAAATCACCAATGACTGATGACTTACCCTCTCATACCTACATAACAAAACCCCCATAAAACCTCTAACCGAAGGGGTTCAGAGAGCTTTTGAGGTAGTGACCATGCTGCTGCTGCTGCTTCTAAGTCACTTCAGTCGTGTCCAACTCTGTGCGACCCCATAGACGGCAGCCCACCAGGCTCCCCCATCCCTGGGATTCTCCAGGCAAGAACACTGGCGTGGGTTGCCATTTCCTTCTCCAATGCATGAAAGTGAAAAGTGAAAGTGAAGTCGCTCAGTCGTGTCCGACTCTTAGCGACCCCATGGACTGCAGCCTACCAGGCTCCTCCATCCATAGAATTTTCCAGGCAAGAGTACTGGAGTGGGTTGCCATTGCCTTTTCCGGGTAGTGACCATATCAAGGTACAAATCTGGAGAAGGTATGGATGCCCCATGCCCCCCTCACATATCTAGCCCTATATATCTCCTCCATTTGGCTGTCCTTAAATAATGTTCTTTTTTTTTTTTTCATTAAAGTATAGTCGATGTATATTATGATATAAATTATAGGTCTACAGTATAGTGATCACAATTTTTAGAGGTTGCATTCCATTTATATTTATTATAAAATATTGCCTATATTCCCTGTCCTATACAATGTATCCTTGCAGCTTGTTTTGCACAGAATAATCTGTACCTTTTAATCCCCTACCCCTGTGTTGGTCCCCTTCCCTGTACCCACAGGTAAACACTAATTTGTTGTCTCTGTTAGTCTGTTTCTTTTTCTGTTATATTCACTAGTTGTATTTTTTGATTCCACATAGAAGTGATATAGTGCAGTATTTGTCATTCTCTGACTTATTTAACTTATCATACCTTCAAGTCCATTCATATTGTTGCAAGTGGCAAAATTGTATTCTTTTTATGACTAATGTTCCATTGTATACAGATACCACATCTTCTTTATCTGTCCATCTCTTGATGGACACTTAGGTTGCTTCCGTATCTTAGAAATTGTAAATAATGCTGCTGTGGACATTGGGGTGCATGTATTTTTTCAAATTAGGACCAAGTGACCCAACAAGGCCACTCCTGGGTGTATACCCCAAAGAAACAAAAGGCTAATTCAAAAAGATACATGAATACATTCTTTGTGATAAATAGATAATAGTAAATAAAGCACTTTCCTGACTTCTGTGAGCTGTTCTTGAAAATTGTCAAACTTGAGGGAGACATGGGACAGATGACAGAAGTACAGGTGACGACTGGGACTTGAAATTGGCATTCGAAGTGGGGAACCGTCTTGTGGGACTTAACCTCTAGGGTTGGCGCCGATTCCTGGTAGCTGAATTGTAAGACACACAGTTGGTATCTGGAGAGTTGTAGAATTGGTTGGTGTGGGAAAAAGCCCCACTCATTTTGTGTTAAGAGTGTTGAGAGTAAAGGAAACAGTTTGTTTGGGGAGACTGGGTGCACATTATATTTCACTTCTGTCACACTCACTCTTATATTCATGAATTTAATTGTGAATGCCATCTCTCAGTAAAGATTCAGAGAAATCCAGAGACTTGCGAATGCATTCCTATTCCCTCCAAGTCTCACATGCAAAGCTTGATGGCTTCATGGTATGATGCGTTAGAGAATTCATCCGTTTTGCTGCCTCTGGATGATTTTTATTCTATACATAAAGAACACTATCAGAATTTCATAGGTCTGTGTGCTGAATCATTTATATAAGAAGCTGTAGAATGCATATTTATGAATGCCTGGAATATTCTGTCTTATAGCACCATGTTTTTTGTGGTATTTGCATCTCACGTTATCTACAATTATTGACTAGCCTAGCAAAGTTGGAAAGTTGAGTTTGACTTAAAATCTTATGTAGAAATGAAATGTTAGTATCACAGCATTATTTTTGCAGTTATTTAAAATATGAACCAATGAGAAAGCCCAAATGGGTTTATAAAATTATTAACCTTTGTTTCTTCATTTCAAAATGACTTTTTTTGTAGACAAAACAATGGATGGCAGTGTTGAATCTAATTCCATTCCTGTACTGGACTCTCATCTATGTACTTTGGGGTAATGTGTTGTACCACAACTGCAGGGTGAAGCCAAGCAACCATAGTAAACTTAGGGGCAAGATATGAACCAAGGACTTCTGGCTGGGAAATCAGGATGGCTTCTTAGAGTATGTTACACTTAGCTGGACTTTGCTATACAGAGAATTTTTTAAATGGAGCCCATTTTGTATTGACTGAAATCTGTGAGGCTGAGAGCACTGCAACACTGGTTTTGCTTCCAAGTCTATTATTCTTATTTTGATCAGACTTTTAACATTTCTGAAAGAAGGGCTAACATAAGGGCTTCAGAGATTTACACTCTTTATTGGTTTGTCTACAGTGATATTTTGTTTCAGTTTGCTATTTAATGTAATAAGTTTGTATATATTAAATTTAGTTGAATGGTGATATAAAAGGATTTGATGTAGATCTTAATTTCAGCATCTTAGAATAAATTGATTACCCTGAGTCATGTTCACTTAACTTAGATACAGTTGCAGAAAACCCAACTATTAATAGTCAAGGGGTATTTCTGTTTATTTTTAAGTCCCCTGATTCAAAAGTAATCGGATTTCAATGTGGAAGGGGAGCTGGCATAGCTTAATATGGTACAAAAGACCTCTGCAGATGCCTCTGCAGAGGAACACATTGTGCTTATTAGTAGCAAGTGCATGAGGTTGCCCTGTGGCCTTTGAGCTTTGGGACTAATTGTATAATCGATATTCTTCTACTGGATTTCATACTAATTTTATTCTTGAGAGTGTATGGGACTGGGAGGGGCCTTTGTATTCTGCACACAGGTTGGCATTAAACAATAAAAAAAAAAAAAAAGTCCTTTGTAATGCTGAAAACCAAAGAAGCCCCCGACAAGATCAGGGATGCTGTCTCTGCTCTCATCTTTGTCTGAACCTAAGAAATCTTCACTAATTGCAGTGAAATCCCTGCTACGTCTGGGTCCTGGGGGAGAGACAGGAAAAGGATGTTCATCTCTCCTTCCCACCCAACCCCATACCCTCTGTCTGTTTTAGAGACATGCAGTCTCTTTATTGTGGGCTTTGAAGAAAGCATTAAGCATTAAAAAAAAAATTAGATTGTGTGTACAATAAATAAATATGGAGGGATCTGCAGGGAGATTGCTGGTTGTTGCTAAGCCATCAAGATGAAGTCATTCAAATACAAATAGGCATATGGGTGAGTCTCTGTTTTAGCACCAGGCTGTGGTTGGTGTGTGGAGACAAGGAGGCTCTGGAAACCACAGGCGTTTGGGGACCCATAGGCTATCCTCAGGGACAGCATTAGACACAAGAAAAGACTTTAGGTAGGGGCCCTGATTTGGGGATTTTCTGTAAAGAGATGGAAGCAAAGTAGACAGCTTTGTGAAGCCATGTGAAAATGAAACCATGCAACTCAGATTGGCACTTGAACCGACACAGCCAAGTCAGTCTTCCAACTGAGATCAAACACCTGGTTTCAGTCTTACTGAAGATCAAGTTCTTGATGTCTCATCACAGAAAGAATTCAGTGAGAGACAAAGTGATAGGTAAAAAATGGATTTATTTAGAGAGAGATACACTCCACAGATAGAGTATGGGTATCTCAAAAGGAGAGAGTAGCCTCAAAATACGGGGTGGTTAGTTTTTGCTGCTGCTGCTGCTAAGTCTCTTCAGTTGTGTCTGACTCTTTGCGATCCTATGGACCGTAGCCCATCAGGCTCCTCTGCCCATGGGATTCTCCAGGCAAGAATACTGGAGTGGGTTGCCATGCCCTTCTCCAGGGGATCTTCCTGACCCAGTGATTGAACCTGCATCTCTTATGTCTCTTACATTGGTAGGTGGGTTCTTTATCACTAACACCACCTGGGAAGTCCCAGTTAGTTTTTATGGGCTGGGTAATTTCCTCAGCTAATAGTGGAAGAATTATTCCAACTATTTTGGGAAGGGGTGGGGATTTCCAGGAGTTGGGCCACTGCCCACTTTTTGATCTTTGATGGTTGACCTCAGACCTGTCATGGGACTGATAGATGTATCACTAAGCTTGCTGATGTGTTATGATGATCACATAGGGCTTCCCAGCTGGCTCTAGTGGTAAAGAACCTGCCCGCCGATGCAGAAGATGTAAGAGATACAAGTTCAACCCCTGGGGCAGGAAAGTCCCCTGGAAGAGGAAATGGAAACACACTCCAGTATTCATGCCTGGAGAATCCCAAGGACAGAGAAACCTGGTGGGCTACAGTCCTTAGGGTTGTAAAGAGTCAGACATGACTGAAGCAGCTTAGCACATAATGAGGCTCAATGTCTAGTAGAAGTTGACTTGTCCACCATCTTGGACTTATTTGGTTATAATCAGTTAATGTTCTGTCCTCGAGCTCTGTCATTTTTTCAAAGTTTGTGCCCTGCCCCTTTCTCACCTGTTTCAAAAACACAGCTCAGTTCAGCTCAGTTCAGTTCAGTCGCTCAGTCGTGTCCAACTCTTTGCGACCCCATGAATCGCAGCATGCCAGGCCTCCCTGTTCATCACCAACTCCCGAAGTTTACTCAAACTCATGCTCATTGAGTCGGTGATGCCATCCAGCCATGTCATCCTCTGTCGTCCCCTCTCTTCCTGCCCCCAATCCCTCCCAGCATCAGGGTCTTTTCCAATGAGTCAACTCTTTGCATGAGGTGGCCAAAGTATTGGAGTTTCAGCTTCAGCATCAGTCCTTCCAATGAACATTCAGGACTGATCTCCTTTACGATGGACTGATTGGATTTCCTTGCAGTCCAAGGGACTCTCAAGAGTCCTCTCCAACACCACAGTTCAAAAACATCAATTCTTCGGTGCTCCACTTTATGGTCCAACTCTCACATCCATACATGACCACTGGAAAAACCATAGCCTTGACTAGACAGACCTTTATTGGCAAAGTAATGTCTCTGCTTTTTAATGTGCTAGTCTTATTCTATTCTTTTCTAAGATTCTCCCATCTCACCTGACCAACATTCTAAGGGGTAAAGGTGAAATCCTGAAAGATTCTAATAGGAAACCATACTTTTTGCCTATTATCCTTCAAGTTTGTCCTTCTAGAAATTGCCCTTCATCTGTACGTGGTGGTGGGGGGGGGGGGGGACAAAAAACAAAAATAAACACTAATAATCAAGGAAAGATTTTGATCTTCATAGTTTGAGGTTTTAGGCTAGGGTTCTTGAATATTGACTCATATAATTCCTTTACTTCTGTAAGTGTCTACTCAGTTTCACTAGCTTGTATATTGTCTAAACTGTCTTGTCTCTCTATGGAGAAATATTTTAACACTGAATGCAGAAATATCCTACCAATTCAAAGAACAACCTCAACCTTTAATATAGAATTAAGTGAAAATATTTCTGCATATCCAAAATAGCTTTCATGAAAACTCCATATTAAGGACATGCATTTTCTTTCTTAGTACCTCACTCTGAGTCCCTTTGACTTGTATTCAGCAAGTCATTCTTAATCAGCCTGATTATCTGGTTTCTCAGCCCACAACAGGTTGGAAAATAGCAAAGGAGAAGCTAAGAAGAGGCACAGTGGCAGCCACAGTGACAGCTGAAAGCTTGACATTGAAGGAGGAGAGAGAAAAATGATAGAGTAGGCATAGAACTTTATAGCCATATGGTGCAGTAATGAATGTTCACCAAGATGACCCCTGAGTCATCAAGGGAAAAAAAAAGGATAATATTATGTTTAGAAATATCTATGTAAGAAGGCAGAAAGCCAGTGGGTAATTTATTTTATAAAGATTACCATCTAAAATTTAGGTGTTAAGTGGGCATAAGCTTTAAGTACATGGAAAAATCAGTTCTCCAGAACCGCTCTTTCCCAGGAAATACCCAAGTAAATGAGGTGTTACTAATCTCATCTTTAAACACCCTACTGATTTTCTCCTACAATTTGGCCATAAATAGCCTGACTATTCATTGTTTTTCAGCAGTTACCTGTTACAGGAGGAAACAAACCCAAAGAAATGCTAATGAAATATGTTTTCTGTTTTTATTCAATGCCAAACATTATGAGTTCTGAGTTAAAAGCAATGGATAATCAGATACTAACTACTTAATTATGGAAATATTAAGTCTTGCCTCCTCTTCCCAGCACAGACTTCAGAGGTTTGATCTGATGTTGAGTACAAGGTATCATTTTTACCAAACTTAACAAAATAGTTGCTGGCACTCTGTGGACATTAATTCCCATTTACATGCATAATACAAAAGATTCCCTGACCTAATCAACCGATCACTGTGCATTTTGATATATCTCTAGAGGGAGAGAGTCCTTGTCTCATTGACTTGGCAACAGTCCCTACCAGTGACCTTTAATGCTATTATCCTCTCTCTGGGGAGGGAATCAGGATGTGTTGAATGTTGCAGAATCAAGGCCTTCCTGAGAAATTGGATTTGAAAGCAAGATTTTGTCAGTTGTCAGTTTTTACTTGTAATTTCACTGTGGTTTTTATGTAGCATTTTATAGATTGTATTTTTTTTCCCTCATTGCCTTAATTTATTAAATAGACAAGCTGTAGCATTTCTGCAGATAGAGGATCAGGACCAAGTGGGCTGAATTTTTTTTTTTTTTCCTTGAGTTGGGCTGGCATGGGCTTATAATGACAAGATTCCATCTTATCTAAAAAGACCCTGATGCTGGGAAAGATTGAAGGCAGGAGGAGAGGGGGACAACAGAGGATGAGATGGTTGGGTGGCATCACCGACTCAATGAACATGAGTTTGAGCAAGCTCTGGGAGTTGGTGATGGGCAGGGAAGCCTGGCATGCTGCAGTTCATGGGATCGCAAAGAGTCAGACATGACTGAGTGACTGAACTGAACTGAATGTTATTTTCCCCTCAATGGGGACCTTTTGGAAAGGTCCAAGAAATGTATGAGGAATTTGCTGTGATTTCCAGTTGCAGCCTCAACTGGTTACATATAATAAGATGGTAACAGTGAACTGTGGCCTAAGAAACATTATAGCATCCTCAGGAAGTCTACTTGGATAAGAATGCATTTTTAAAATTCATACTGAAAACCTAAACTGATCTTACTCTGGCCAGTATAACTTAGGCTGTGGATTCTGGGGTAGCCTCTTCCTTTTTGATTGCTCTGTGTTATCACCAAACTAGTAGCTATCTAGCCCTCTCCGCATATAATTTGACTTTTTCTTGAAATGTGCTTTTGCAGACATAGTTCTTATAGTAGAGAAGCAAGTAGGGCCAAGACCTTCCAAAAGAGTGAAATGGGTCATATTTGCCTTTGCTGTCCCAAGGCAGTCAGTTCTAAGTGCTTACTCTCCCCTTTCCATAAATATCATCCCCCCTCATACTCCATTTCTATCCTATTAAATCCAGCCCTGAGGAAACTAGCTCAAATATTGTTCTTTATAAGGTGTAAATGACCAATAAAAGAAAGAAAGGGTCTCAGAATCAAATGCCTGGCAGGCGAAGTAGATGAGCAAAACTGACTCAGTGTGAGATGACAGGCAGAGGTAGTCTGTGAATCAGAGTGTCTACCTCACCATTGAAATCCCCTTCATTTCTATTACACAAGAATGAAGACTCAATAAGACTAGATGCTCTGATTTTTCAAGAAAAACTGGACATTTAAATTTTTATTTGAGACCTAATATTTGTAAATGTGGGCAGCCATTTCTTTCTTTCTTTTTTTTTTTTTTTTAATTCCATATTGGCTAAATGTAACATTCTGCAAATCAGTTTCCAAACTGCAATTTACATGCTGGATGATGTGGATGGTTATGAGGATTCAGCTTTAATCCCAGAACAGTATGTTTCTAGTTGCAGAATTGCAGACATCAGAAAGAAAGGAGGAAGGGATTTAAGAGGGAGAAGAAATGAATAGCTCCAAGCTCTTGAATTTATATTTTAGTGAAAGCCTGTCTATTTTCTGTACTTGTCTTTGGAAGCAGGATCTGTATCTTTGGCTTGGTCAAATGAATGTAGAAGAAAAGCAAAGCACAGCAGAGCATGGTACTGGGTGTGCAGTACCTGATGATGATGTTGAAAATATAAAAAATCTGTGAGTTTTCAAATGCAAAAGACATATTGGCATTTAATGTTGCAGATACCATAAATTTTGTCTTTCTGCAGCTGCTTTTAGGTAAGAGATATAAAAAGTGGAACAAATTGCTCAATTAGTATTTTAAATTAGATATTGACAATATAAAACAAAATTAAGACGATTAATTGTAAAATAAATTTGAGGCAAAAAGAGACCAGAGACTGCTATGGTAATAAAGACTTTAACTTATTGGGTACTATCCTAGTTGGAGGAGGTTTGGAATGGAGATAAAAGGAAGAAAATGAGATATATTCCAAAAGAAAAAGTGACAAGATATAGTGTCCAAATGAATATAAAGAATAAAATAATGAGATGACTCAAAGTTTTAGTATCATAGCAATGGACACAAACTGGTGTTTTTGAAACAGAAAATGATTATAGTTTGGGTCCCATCAAGTTTGAAAGGATAGACTATCCAGACTAAAATGCCAAAAGACCATGTGAGGAAGATAGTGATACACAAAGATATTAGACAGTCCTCAGTGTTTTGGTTTCAGCCCTACCTCACGCTTAGATAGAAGGGCAGAGGCTGTGGGTTATATTGAGGCGTGTAGCAGCAGTTGCAAGAAAAAAAGAGTGAAAAAGTATATCAAGAACAGCCACGCTAGCATCTTAAAAGTTAAGGTGGAAAAAAGTAAATTACATAGTGATAATAATAAATCTTGTTTAAGTGAGAAGTTAATCTCTGCTGCTGCTGCTAAGTCACTTCAGTCGTGTCCGACTCTACTTGACCCCATAGACGGCAGCCCACCAGGCTCCACCGTCCCTGGGATGCTCCAGGCAAGAACAATGGAGTGGGTTGCCATTTCCTTCTCCAATGCATGAAAGTGAAAAGTGAAAGTTAATCTCTAGAATATATTTTTTTAAAAGCTAGTTTTATTTAACTTTAAGAAGAAAACAAATTAAAATTGGACTCATTTATAAAAATGTGTAATTTATGATGGTTCTTAGAAAATTGTACTTTGAAAAACAATTGTGTTTCTCATTTTTGGCGCCTTTGTTATTTAGTGATCTAATACTCATCTGTGACTCAGAGTTCAAATCTGATTCATTGTTCTGTTTATGTTTGTCAACGAGAGGTGGAGTCCCAATATTTTCTACCAAAAATAGTATGTAAGGCAAGAATTTTCCAGTTTAATGAATGCCAACATGCCAGTTTATTCTTATCCAAAATAAGGTAGAGGAAATAAAGCAGAGAGTGAGATTTCAAATGTTTTCTTAAAAATTTAAAATGGACATAAACTGGGATGTGGCCCAAACTCCATCTCTGAGTGTGTCATAATCTGCATATTGACAAATATTAGGTGATTCACAAAGTTAGCTCATAATCTGCATATTGACAGATATTAGGTGATTCATGAAGTTGCTCAGGGCTTGTCACCATGTATCATTCCATTTCTGCCTTGCAGGCCGGAAGAGATATTTGGGAAACAACTCAACTATAGATAGCAAAATGAAAAAACACCCTATTATATGCATTTTCTTATTCAACTTTAAGCTTTCAAGAATGTATTTTAATGAAATTCTTCAGAATTATCATTTACATTTCAGAATTGATCTGAAAATACAATAATAAATAAAAATAATACAATCTAGTCATTAGTGTGAATTAAGTGTACTAATTAGTATGCTATATTATAGTTTGTTGAGATTTGCCGTGGTAGGAGTAGAGGATAACTTAGATAAACGAAAGGAATAGGAAATTGCAGGAAATGAGATACACAGGATGGATAGAATGGGTACATACAGTAACTATCTGATGCCATTCGAGAAGATTGTTCTACAGACATGAACTTTCCAGATAAGTGATGTTTTCCATTTTTTGCAACAAAACTTTTCTGTTTCATTTTATTATTTTGAAAGCAGTACACACTTCCTACCTTATTGAATAGAACCTGCTAGCATAAGTTAACCTCTTTTTGATTACACAAGGTCATCGTTATGAACATTAATCCCTGTATTAGGCAATAATGCAGTAATTCCTGCAGGGCTACTGAGGTGTGTAAAGCTGCTACCCTCATGCTAAGCTACTATGCTTTCTAAACTCCTATATCTATCTTTTATAATTCATTTCTTAATCCTCCTCCCTTATTAGGAGAGCAATTTCTTGTTGTTATCATCAATATGCCTGCTTACTGAAGCCACTTCCAGGTTAGAGCAACTGTTTGCTTCTGATTTGCTGTAGGCTAGAAAGCCAAGTAACACACCATTTAGAATCCTGTCAAAGATAAAGCTAATAGATTACAAAAGAGGTTCTACAGAGCACTTCCATATGCAAAGTGAAAAACTTCTGTCAAGGAATTATGCCATAGCTATTTCAGCTTTCAGATACTGTATTTGCTTCTTGATTATTATCTGTGTTCTGGGAAGTCAGAAACTCGGGATAAACACCTTCCAGTGTAATCAGTGTACACAGAACAACTAAAAGTTGCCTTCTCTAAATTATTAAAGCACACCACACTTAGTAGACTCTTAATGGTTGATCCATAAGTATGTATTTAGTTACATAACTGTATCTGTATATAGACATATATGCATATACATGTAAAACTTGTGTATAAATGTGTTACTATACATGGAGCTACATTATGAAGTATTGAGATCACTCTGCTCCTCTATCTTATAATTTATACAGCTATTTAGTCCAATACAAAGGTGTGTATGAGCTTTATCTTTTAAAATTACTCCTGCATTACTGAGATTCCTTTTGTTCCTTTCCTAGACCTTAGGACATGACATGTACTGTTTTGCTGATTCCTGCTGGATCCTTGGAAATACTCGCTACTGAAAATCACAATCCGTGTCAGCCTGTGGAGTGGGATGGTGTTATCTCTTAATCATGAAACAATATTGCACGTCACCATGACTTGCTTTTGTTTGACTCCTTCTGCCTTTGCCCTGACACCAAGCTGTAACATTATTAAATACTGAAAAATGCCACAAGTTTAGTGTTCTTACATGTTCCAGCCAAGGGATGAAGCTTCTAGTGGATTTTCTTCTCCCTTATTTCATCTCAATAGGCCAAGAAGTTTAACACTATTATTTTGAGACTATTATCAGCACTCTGTGTTGAAAGTCAATTCTTACCTTCTTTTAAAAAGTAGGAAGATATTGGATGATATAAGTGAATGAGAGCAATTTAAAGATGGTTTGGTTGTGCATTATAAGTAAATGGGTTAAAGGTTTAGGAGATTTTCTTGGGAAAGCTATTAAGGTTCTTTGTATCTAGAAAGATGTTAGTCACTGTCTTCTGCCTGGGTAATTTACTGAGGGCATCCTTATGGTCTCACATAGTTCATAGGTAGAGATACTATATGAGATAGGGTTGTTGGACATGGAAAAGAAAACTAGTTAATTTTAGGTAGGAATGCAAACGTGACCTTGTCACTGTGTACTGACCTACAAGTTAATAGGGCCTGTATTTATTTAATGGCTGACAGCTACCATTCATTGGTTCTGTGTCAGGAACTATGCTTTATGTTTCATATGGTATCTCATCTGATCTTCACAAAAACTCTGTAAGTTGATATTATTATCAGTCTCTAGTTTACAGATAAGGTTTCTTGAGGTTTAGAAAGATAGAGTGCCATGCCCAAGATTAAACAGTTAATAAGTGTCAGAACACAGTTTTAATTACTATGCTGGTTTGCCGTCATAATGTTAATGTGGACACATCCAATAAGTCAAATTTATATAAACAGTGTTGACTTGACATCAAACCACTTGCTTTGATTAGTTATAAAAATGGCATGGCTGCTGAGTAGTAATATTTATACCATCAAATAGTTCAACAAAGAAAAACTCCTATGTCCCTTTTTACTCCAAAGTTTTATGGCTTGGTGGAGTAGAGGGGAATGGTTGAAATTAATTAGTACTAAAAGATTGCATCTAGATTCATGTTAAGTGATTTGTATTTAATATTTTTTCTTATTACTTTCTACTAGAATACATGACTAGTAGACTACTAGTCTAGACTACTAGTAGTCTAGACTACTAGTAGACTACTAGACTAAATGTAGTCTTTACTGGAATGTTTGTAACAAAAAATCTGCTAAGTGCCTCTTAGTTCACGTCAGCTCAAGTCAAAGTCCTTGATTCCAGGATGCTTCTGTATGGCTTGGTACTCTTTTGTGTCCACATATGTTACTATATTTCAGCTCCTTTGCTCATGTCCTCCAGGGCAGGATAGCCTGTTCAGCCCCATGCCTGGCCCATCCTTCCAAATAGGAGTATAAGGCCCACGCCAGAGATGATTTTTCTCCTTGGATTTAGTTCTGATCATTTTTCTTAAAAGAGGTTAATATCTTTCCATTTCCATTTGATCCAGTCATCTATGCTTCATAGACATTGGAAAATAGAAACTGATTTTAAAAAGCAGAGAATACCACATTTTTTGCACTTTCGCTGTTGTTATAGTTTTCATGCACTTCAAGTATGGCAGATAATGTAAAGACCAGTTGTCCTGAGGCCAGCTTCTGTTTTTTAATGTCTTGGCTGTAGGCTGTTGAAATCAGTCACCTAGGTTTGCCTAGGCAGTGGTAAAGAAGCAAGATAAAGATGGACAATGGCATTGTATTTTTAAGAAATTATCTCTTGCTATTGTAATAATGGAAAATTAAGTGCTATAAGTTGCACTGGCCAGCTGCCTCCTGCAGGTCTCAGTATTCTAGTGAGATATAGCTGAGATTGCCATGTGTTAACAGTGGTTTGAGCCCAGTGATTTGAGCATTGGATGGCATAACTCTGAATTCCAGCAAATCATCCTTTTTTCCACTACATGCTTAATTATTTTGTTTTATTTTGACTTAGCTTTACCTAGTTCAGTTGAGTTCAGTTCAGTCACTCAGTCATGTCCGACTCTTTGCAACCCCATGAATCACAGCACGCCAGGCCTCCCTGTCCAACACCAACTCCTGGAGTTTACTCAAACTCATGCCCATCGAGTTGGTGATGCATCCAGCCATCTCATCCTCTGTTGTCCCCTTCTCCCCTTGCCCTCAATCCCTCCCAGCATCAGGGTCTTTTCCAATGACTCAACTCTTCGCATGAGGTGGCCAAAGTATTGGAGTTTCAGCTTCAGCATTAGTCCTTCCAATGAACACCCAGGACTGATCTCCTTTAGGATGGACTGGTTAAAGCCACTAAAAAAAAGAAATTTCTTTTCCTATAGCATACTGTTTTCACATCGGCTAATTTCTTCCCTATGATAAAATGATTTCCATCTCAGAAAGCCCAGATAATATCCTTTGTAATTTTCCATAGGCTATTACTTTATGGAAAATTTTGGTGTCTTCTAGATCTCAGAGGAAACACTTCAGAAGATCCACTGGACTGAAATTTTATTTTTTACTCATATATTTGACATTATGTCAACATTATAGCAATGTTTCTATTAAACTCCACTTTACCTATTTTTATAGTCCATTTTTCTTGACATCAGAAGGGAAAAAAATTATTTTTAAACCTTTTTTTCAAAATTTAAAGCTTATTCACAGCAAAAGTGAATCCTTCAGAGGTCTCTACAGTGTACTTAGAGTGGATTAGATAATATGTTTGATAAAAAGCAAAATCAAAGTAAATTCAAAAGGCTTTTTTTTTCCTCCCTTAGGTTAATTCATCCAGACTTCACGGACATTATATTTATATATTCATTGGACTATTTATAGATTTAAGAAAAATATTAGATGTGACATTACTATGTCCTAAATTAAAGTTTTAGCAAAATACATTGAGGGAGTTCCTGTTTAGAGACAACACAGCGTATATGACCAGATGGATGTTAAATAGGAAACAAATGTCCTGATTGTAGTCCTTAGCAATTGTATCACTCAGACAAATCAGTTAAACTTTATATGATGCATTTTCTTCATATGCATTGTTTTATCAGTAAAATAAAGATCATTTTATTTACCTTTTTTGATTTTTGTGAAGCTCATGTAAGTCTAATAAAATGATTTATTTCACAGTGTCTTACTACTATCAATTCCCAGTGGTCAATAGTGTGAAATCCCAGATCATCTCTAGTTGACTTTGATGAATGGTATGTAAGCTTTACCCTAGTGGATTTGGGGAGTTTATAATATTTCAAAGTAATGAAACTGTACTGCAATCTTGATTCTAGAAGAGCTAAAATACTTTTAGTTTTTCTTCCTTGCCTGTGTCATTCAACCTTTGTTTCTTCCTCTGTGTTAAGAACAGACAGTATCACTTCTTCGATTCTGTGTAGCTTATCTGTTTAACTGACTTGTTCATGCTCCCTGAAGTGAGGGAGTGCTTCAATCCCTGCCCCACACTCCCAGAATCCTCCCAGACATTTGCCCCTTCATGCTTAAAAACTATCCCAGTATCTTTAATCCTAAATTGGCATTCACCATTGTTTCACTCCTCCTGGGGAATCTGCTTTGCTACACCCTCTCTTGCTTGTGAGGCATAGCCAAGAGGAAAAGACCAATGTAGCCCCTGTTCGAATTCATCCCAAGCATGTGTCTGCACACTCCCTCAAAGCTGCCGACCTCTGGGCTCCAGAGTGATGCTGCATTTGTAACAAGTAGAGAATCCCTTCCTTTCCAACTCTGGGCCTCCAGTTGTCACTTGAATTTCTGATGTTTCTCTGTGTGACCCATAGTCTCCACACATCCCCTTTGAATCTCTCTAAGCGCTATCTCTTTAGGAGCTAAAGCCAGTCAAATGGACCTCATGGGTTCAAATTTACTCTTCTCAATCATCCTACTTTGTTTCTCTACCTCTGCCCATTTCCTCTCTCTCTCTTTTCCTAATTATCATCATCCTCTCGTGCATATTGTATAGTAATGAGTTTGGATAATGGAAGAAAAGAGAATATTCTTTGTACTAGCAAAAAGCAGTAGGAAAAAAAAAAATCTCAGTTCGGAAAAATTAACGTATGAGATTTAAAAGATTCTCTGGAAAAAGAGGCTCTAGTGTTAACAAATCATCAAAGGTCCAAATTAAAAATGTGCTAAGAATTTGAAAACAAGAATTGCCAGTGCTGGTCAGTGAATGGTTGAAGACAGCTTCATAACACTTGATTCTAGTTAAAATGTATAAATAAATATGTTCTCAGAAAAGAATTACCTTATATAGCATTTGTATTTTCTATGAAAGCTGCAGTGCATTTTTACAAGAATGTCATTTAGAATAGTAGAATATTTTCTGAAGATTTTTCAATAGCAAACCAGGAAATTCATCTAAGTTCTATAAATAACTTTTCTTGCATGTGAAATAAAATTTATATTGCAATGTAGGCTTGTGTATTCATGTTATATTAATCCAAACAATGCTTAATCATAATGTGTTGATGAACTTGTCTCACAAATCTCTTCCTTCTCAAACAAAACACCAGATGCAATACTTCTAATGTGACTTGACAAAATTAGATTAATTGGGCAGAAAAAAAAATGAAATGCTTTAAATAAATGTCATTAGCAGTTTGGAGGAAGGAAGCAAATTGCTCTGATATTGTGTCAGACCCTTAACCAATTGATATTTAAAAAAAAAAAATGTATTTGGAGTACTAGAGAAGATGGTAGAATTTTATTTATTTATTTATTTATTTATTTATTTATTTATTTATTTATTCAGGAATATGGCTTGTAGAATATATCATATTAGCTGTGATTCACAATGATCCCTGAGATGGCATTTCAAAGAAGCAGATGATTTGTACAAATACCAGAGGCAACATTAATAATAAACCTCTTGTGGACTATTCCCTGTACATAAAGCAAGTGTGGACTTAAGAATAAAGGTGTGAGAGAGGGAACCTGCTTTTCTAAATATTGACCTGAGAAGGGGTATATCTATTTACAGTCTTTGACTAGGTTTTTTTCCATGCAGGTTTATATAGCTTTGATATCAGGATTTAACAAAGAAGTATCATCTTTTGTATGTGCTCAGAAAATATATTTCCAGAAGTCCAGTCTAGTCACTCAGCCAGCTGAGGTAAAAAATTATTCAGGGGAAAGTCCACCAGACCGATTAAATTATCTAAATTGATTGTCTGTGTGACTGAATTAGGCCAGTAAATTTAGTCAAAACTGTAGACTTTGCAACTGAGTGCTAACACAAAAACCTTGAGTTGGCAAAAGAGATGGAAATACAGTAGTTTCTTAGAGTATTAGGACACAGTTAACACTTGTATCCTCGAGTTACAATACAACTAACTGATTCCAGAGTCTTTCAATAGCCTGTACACAGGCATTGCCAAAGTTAAATTCTGGAAGAAAGTATCAATTATACATTGGCTACTGAAAACTCTTTGAAATTCTGACCATGAGATTCTTCAGGGAGCTAGAACAAAAAGTGTTGTGGGAAAGTCCCAAGCTGACTGTTCCCTGTGTGTTTTCCTGCCTAGAGTGTGCTATTTCTAAGGCACTGGTTTTTAATGAGTGTTTCAAAAAGGAAAGACTGAAGGAGAAACATAAGCTGGCATGCTCTTCTGAGGCTTGTTATACTTATCATGCAAAGTTCTGCTGAGAGGGAAAAAACGACGGTTCTACCCTTGGCCCTGCTATTCATGAAGGGCCCCACACTTATTTCTGTCTCACTGCTCTCAAAAACATAACCATTTTAGTCACACTTGCCACGTCATGGCCTTTCATACCAAGTAGCAAATAATTGTTGAGTGCTTTTACACAGAATTTTGAAATGAATGAATGAATGAATTGAATCAGGGACTTAAAAAGGCTTCTTGTTTCCTCTTTTTACCTCATAAAACTTATTTTAAAGCAACTTATGTTGCTTTAAAGTCTCAGCACATAACCTAAATGCTCCAGGCTAAGTTGAACTTGCACTTTTTTGAAACTCCTTAGCACTTATGTGTCCTCAACAATTGGTTATCAATTGGTATAAAAATATTAATTATTATTATTATTAGAGCTAACACTAAATGATTAGCATGTGTACCACCATAAACACATTGTATGTGTTATCTCTTTTAATTCTCTTAAAAACTGGAAAAGCATCACGTTGTTCAGTTCAGTTCGGTCACTTAGTTGTGTCCGACTCTGCAACCCCATGGACTGCAGCATGCCAGGCCTCCCTGTCCATCACCAACTCCTGGAGTTGACTCAAACTCATGTCCATTGAGTTGGTGATGCCATCCAACCATCTCATCCACTGTCATCCCCTTCTCCTCCTGCTTTCAGTCTTTCCCAGCTTCAGGGTCTTTTCAAATGAGTCAGTTCTTTGCATCTGGTGGCCAAAGTATTGGAGCTTCAGCTTCAACCTCAGTCCTTCCAATGAATACTCAGGATTGGTTTCCTTTAGGATTGATTGGTTCTCGTTGCTGTTCAAGGGACTCTCAGGAGTCTTCTCCAACACCACAGTTCAAAAGCATCAGTTCTTTGGAACTCAGCTTTCTTTATAGTCCATCTATCACATCCATACATGACTACTGGAAAAACCATAGCTTTGTCTAGATGGACCTTTGTTGGCAAAATAATGTCTCTGCTTTTTAATATGCTGTCTAGGTTGGTCATAACTTTTCTTCCAAGGAGAAAGCGTCTTTTAATTTCATGGCTGCAGTCACCATCTGCAGTGATTTTGGAGACAAAAATATAGTCTGCCACTGTTTCCACTGTTTGCCCATCTATTTGCCGTGAAGTGATGGGACCAGATGCCATGATCTCAGTTTTCTGAATGTTGAGCTTTAAGCCAACTTTTTCACTCTCCTCTTTCACTTTCATCAACAGGCTCTTTAGTTCTTCTTCACTTTCTGCCATAAGGGTGGTGTCATCTGCGTATCTGAGGTTATTGATATTTCTCCCGGCAATCTTGATTCCAGCTTGTGTTTCATCCAGCCCAGCGTTTCTCATGATGTACTCTGCATATAAGTTAAATAAGCAGGGTGACAAAATACAGCCTTGATGTACTCCCTTCCCTATTTGGAACCAGTATGTACAGGTACCAAAATCGAGGCTCAGAGAAGGCAACTTGGCCAGTATCACAATGCTTGTAATTAGCAGAACTGAGAATTAAACCAGGTCTGTCCTATGACCTAACACTCTTTACTTCTAAGCTATCTCACCTTCTGTTTGGGTATTTTCCTTTTTTTCATTAATGCATATTGTCTTCTTGAATAGATTTTAAGCTTCTTGATTCATTTGTTACCCTGCACTGTGCCTTTGATAGTGTTAACCACAATACAGGTCATTGACACATACTTAATTTATTAATTATTAATATTCTTAGCTAATGCACTTCTTTTCATTTTTATTGTTCCTCTGGCAGTAGTCCCTAAAATTCAGATTTCTTAAAGAATGGTGTGTTTGAGTTCACAACTAAAGTGTATTTGTGCCATGTTAATTTTAAATTTGCATAACCTTAATGACAAAAGTGACTCATAGTTTAATTGATAAATTTTTTGAGATGATGTATAAATATTGTTTGTCTGTGTTGCCCTGGAGTAGCTTGAGTTAACATATTTCACTGTTGTCCCAAAAGCAATCTTCTAGTTTATCATCACTTCACTGGCCAAATGCAAATGCTTATTTTTTCCTAATTATGCTGCTTATACAGACAAGCCAAACCTAGTTAATTTCCTGAAACAGCATAAATTTAAATTATGCTTTTCTCAAAAGCAGCAGTAGTCTAACACAACAAATTAAGTCATTCTTGAAATCTGTCTTATGTTTCTATTATTGACTAGTAGCCCAAAATACTGAAGCAGACTGTTAGAAGCAAATAGTATTGCCAATCAATTTAAAAATCTATTGATTCCCAAAATAGCATTTGTGGTTTATAGGACTGCTGGACTATTTCATTTCTTTTTTTTCCATAGCTATCCTTTTTTACTTCAGATTCAGCACATCTAAAATTAAACTCATTATCTTTGCTCCAAAATATATCCCTCTTTCTTTATGTTCTCCTATTCATCCAAGCCAGAAACCTGCAAGTTATTCTCAGCTTTTATCCCTCTCATCTACATGTATAAGTGATCACAAAATTCTGCTGTTTCTGTTCCGAAATGCTCTCAAGTCTCTCCCCATTTCCCATGCCACTGCTATAACTAGACCTGTCATTCCTTGGCTGAATCTTTATAATATCCTCCCAAATGACGTCCCTGAGTCCTACTTTATCTCTTTCTCATTTTCCACATTTAGTAAAGCTCAGACGTGATTGTTCTTGGTCACTCAGTCATGTCCAACTCTTTACAACCCCATGGGCTGTAGCCCGTCAGGCTCCCCAGTCCGTGGGGATTCTCCAGGCAAGAACACTGGAGTGGGTTGCCATGTCCTCCTAGAGGGAATCTTCGCAACCCAGGGACTGAACCCGGATCTCCTGCATTGCAGGCAGATTTTTTACTGTCTGAGCCACAAGGAAAGCCCAAATATGATTATGTCACTCCAATTTTGAAAATCTTTCCATATATCCCTAAGGCCTAAGAATAAATGCCAAACTTCATGGCAGAGTACAGAAGGGCTCCTTGGTTTGGCCTCAGCCCACCTGTCACATTGTGTTCTCTAAAGAGAACGCCATTCCCCGCATTCTACCTTTTCCTTTTCAGACCACATTTCCACGAGTTCCTTACTCTTCTCTAAGTGCCATTGTACCTTGTATACATCTTTCTGAAGGCTTTTATTTTCCATTATTATAATTAGTTATTTACCTGTCTTTTCTATTAATTGGTAGGTGTATCTTCTTTTACATAAAATATGTGTGTGCTTATTCTCATCAGTTATGTCTGGCTCTTTGTGACCCCATGGACTGTAGTCTGCCAGGCTCCCCTTTCCATGGGATTTTCCAGGCAAGAATACTAGAGGGTTGCCATTTCCTCCTCCAGGGGATCTTCCTGACCTAGGGATTGAACCTGTGTCTCTTGTATCTTCTAAATTGGCAGATAGGTTCTTTGCTACTAATGCCACTTGAGAAACCACTAATAAACAGATGTTTAGTCAGTGTTGAATGGATGAGACCACTTTTTTATATGCTAGCATTTTCCAACAAGTCACTTTTTCTAGAAAACAATTTTTTAGTTATGAATTTCCATGCCAAATAAAATTTCTTTTCTATAATAGAAATGTATTTTAAAGCATCTAACCTCAGAAATAAATAGGC
This sequence comes from Odocoileus virginianus, assembly GCF_023699985.2. NCBI lineage: Eukaryota > Metazoa > Chordata > Mammalia > Artiodactyla > Cervidae > Odocoileus > Odocoileus virginianus. The sequence goes on along the minus strand of NC_069675.1, from coordinate 31,580,003 downwards.
AGATCTGAGAGCTAAGAGCTAGCATAGTTTCTAAACTACTCTTAATTTTAATTATTGTCATTCTCTTCATTTTATCAAGTTTTTTCAGAAGTCACATTGCCTCACCTTACTGCCTACTTTGTAGCATATGCAGATATGTATAAGTTCAAGAAATATCAAGTAATAAGCAGTTCATTTTCCAGTTTAATAAACCAGAACCAAACGATGGTCGCGTTATATTAGATGTGATCTAAATGTGTTGCTTTGCAAATATAACGATATGTTTGAATTATAAATACATAGCGATGCTTACAAAAGCATGTTTGGTTTAATATGAAGTTTTTCACAAGTGTTCTTCTATTTCAGGAGACCTCATGAAAAAGTGTAATTGAATATGGCCATCTAAAAATAAACTTAAATGATAATAAGCCAAACACTTTTTAAATAAGTACCATGTAGACAGTATAGGATTTTATCCATAACAACTGAGAAATTCAACTGAATACCATTTTAGTTTCACTTAATGATTTTTTTTTTAATCTCTATTAGTCAAACTATTGATAGTCACATTTTACTCAAAAGAAACTGAAATGAGGAGGAAAGCAAAACTTCAGAGTAGATGTCTGAAACACTGAATTTCTACATTTGTTGTTTTAAGGCCTCTGTAACAAATTCTTTGCTCTTCCTCAAGGGATTCAAGTTCAGTTTAAAATTACTTATCAAGTTAAACAAGCATATGACTCCTCTTGAACATAGCAGTTAAAGAGCAAGGTAGAAGTATAAAAGTATGGTTACATTTTAATGAAGCCATTGTTAATAGATTAACTTGAGTAATTACATTGCAATTTAAAAAACAAGCAAAAAGAATCACAAAAAATTTCCAATGAATTAAGTATGAGTTGTATTTCTTTAACATTAATGGTTGAACATATAGCTTATAATTGGTGGTAGAAAGGACAGAGGACAGACAGGAGCCTGGCATGCTATAGTCCCTGGGACATGACTTAATGAATAAACAACATGTTCAACAAGACAGAAGGAGCCAATAAGAAAACTTTACATTGCTGTTAGTAAATCAAATTATTTACATTCCAAAGATATACTATGAAGAGTCAGTGGACATTAATGGCTGTTATAGCAAATTATGGTTAAAACATTTTCAAAATTAATGTATACATCAATGAGTAATATGAATCATCATAAAGAGATGTTATTCTCATTGATATCTACATGTATTTTATATTTTAGGTTAGGCACTAACCTGAATATTTATAATTCAGGTAGAAAGCTGAACACTACAAAGAATCAGATAAAATCTAAGAAAAACACAAGACACACGAGAACTTTAAATCCTAATGAGCACATTCTGTCATTATTTTTTTTTTTTTTTTTTTAGTTTGCATCTTCCTGTCAAGAAAACAGATGAAAAATTGTCATTCTTCTTCAAAGTTTTATTGTGCTAGAGTTACCACGTGTTTACTGGCAGCTAAAATTCTGGAAGTTTAACAAAATAGCAAAAAGTATAGATGGTTAAAATATACTGCTGAATTAGCAAAACTCCATTTAATCATTCATTCTTTGTTTTTGTAATCCAATTGTAACATCATATTGTAATACAAAAGCTTTTCCCCAAGGCCAGCATGCTTTCTTCTATAACAAATTACACTCCAGGTTCTTACTATTGATAACTTATATTTAGTTACAAATGTTCATGCAATAAACAAATTATGGTTTATGTGACTTAAGGCATTGTGAATACTTAATAAATTTGGTGTAATGAATATTATCAGGAGAAAGAAATGATTTGAAGATAATAAGATTGATTATATAACATAAATCAAGAAGAATATAAGGTGATTATATCACAACAAACAGTAGAACATTCATAAGAGATGGGAATTCCAAACCACCTTTCCTGCCTGCTAAGAAATCTATATGCAGGTCAAGAAGCCACAGTTAGAACTGGACATGGAACAGCAGACTGATTCCAAATCTGGAAATGAGTACACCAAGGCTGTATATTGTCACCCTGCTTATTTAACTTATATGCAGAGTACATCATGAGAAACACTGGGCTGGATGAAGCTGGAATCAAGAGTGCTGGGAGAAATATCAATAACCTCAGATATGCAGATGACACCACCCTTATGGCAGAAAGTGAAGAGGAACTAAAGAACCTGTTGATGAAAGTGAAAGAGGAGAGTGAAAAAGTTGGCTTAAAGCTCAACTTTCAGAAAACTAAGATCATGGCATCCAGTCCCATCACTTCATGGCAAATGGATGGGCAAACAGTGGAAACAGTGGCAGACTTTATTTTTTTGTCTCCAAAATCACTGCAGATGGTGACTGCAGCCATGAAATTAAAAGACACTTTCTCCTTGGAAGAAAAGTTATGACCAACCTAGACAGCATATTAAAAAGCAGAGACATTACTTTGCCAACAAAGGTCCATCTAGTCAAGGCTATGGTCTTTGCAGTAGTCATATATGGATGTGATAGTTGTACTATAAAGAAAGCTGAGCACTGAAGAATTGATGCTTTTGAACTGTGGTGTTGGAGAAGACTCCTGAGAGTCCCTTGGACAGCAAGGAGATCCAACAAGTCCATCCTAAAGGAAACCAGTCCTGAATATTTATTGGAAAGACTGAAGTTGAAACTGAAACACCACCTGATGGGAAGAACTGACTCATTTGAAAAGACCCTGATGCTGGGAAAGATTGAAGGCGGGAGGAGAAGGGGATGACAGAGGATGAGATGGTTGGATGGCATCACCAACTCAATGGACATGAGTTTGAGTAAGCTCCGGGAGTTGGTGATCGACAGGGAAGCCTGGAATGCTGCAGTCCATGGGGTCACAAAGAATCGGACACAACTGAGCTACTGAACTGAACGGAACTGATATTATTTTACTGTTTTCAGCAGCCAGAAAATCGAAATTTTAATTATAAAATTGGAAAAAAAAAAAATATTGTTTTCTGTGCAAGTAGTCAAATAGATTAAAAACTGAATCTATTTTTTTAATACAATATGCAGAATATAAAGTATTTTTTTCTATCATTACTTGGTTTCTATAGCAACTTAGAAAATTTTATGCTTACAAGAAATTCTTCAAGATTTGTTTTCATTGTCAGGAAACATTTTTAAAAAGAAAGAAAATAAATCTAAGATTTTTAGCAATCAGGTCTTTTTAGATATGTTTCAGTTATACATTTTGAATTATGAAAAAATATACTGTTAAAGCAGATGAGATACAATCACTGAGAAGGGCATATCACTTCTGAAATATCATTGATAAAATTCATAACTTCAGTCTAATCCTGAGAAGACATCAGGCAAATCCAACTTGAAGAATGATCTACAAATTAAGTGATCAGTACTCTTCACAAATCAGCGTCCTTGGTCCACCTAAGGGGACTAGGAAACATATCAAGGTGGGAGACTGGATTGGGTTCTGGGACAAAATAAAGATATTAAACTGGTAGAATCCTATAAAGTGTGTAATTTGGTTAAACATACTGAGCAAATGTTATTTTCTTTTGCTAACAGTCCTGTGATAGTATAAGATATTAATGTTAAGTAAAGTTGAGTGAAGAGTATATGATCCTTCTCTGTGTTATCTTTGCAGTTTTTCTGTAAGTCTAAAATTATTTCCAAATTAAAAAAACAATCATTATTTTTATATTGTGTCCTACCTTATAGGAAAAACAAAAGTCCATACCCATATCCTTAAAATGTATTATTAATAAAATGGAAATATATACATATACATATATAGCATTAAAAATTTGGAAAAGCCCTTGTAAAAATTTTAATTGCTTTTTTTAATGATAAAGGAGTAATTAGTTAATATTCAAATATGAACATCTTCCTACATGATTTTATAGAAAATTTATAGAACACGCCTGATGTTTTCTCATCTTGAACCAACATTTAAGAGTTGAATAGTCACAGAACACCTGTATTTATTCTTTGATTTATGTTACAGTGCTCTTGTTAAATACACTAAGGATAAATTTTTTTTCAATGCAAGTTACATTTTTGTTTTCATTTATTTTTATTAGTTGGAGGCTAATTAGTTTACAATATTGTAGTGGTTTTTGCCATACATCGACATGAACCAACCATGGATTTACATGTGTTCCCCATCCTGAACCCTCCTCCCACCTCCCTCCCCATCCCATCCCTCTGGGTCTTCCCAGTGCACCAGCCCTGAGCACTTATCTCATGCATCCAACCTGGGCTGGTGATCTGTTTCACCCTTGATAGTATACTTGTTTCAATACTATTCTCTCAGAACATCCCAGCCTCACCTTCTCCCACAGAGTCCAAAAGTCTGTTCTCTACATCTGTGTCTCTTTTTCTGTTTTTCATATTGGGTTATTGTTACCATCTTTTAAAATTCCATATATATGTGTTAGTATACTGTATTGGTCTTTATCTTTCTGGCTTACTTCACTCTGTATAATGGGCTCCAGTTTCATCCACCTCATTAGAACTGATTCAAATGAATTCTTTTTAATGGCTGAGTAATATTCCATGGTGTATATATACCATACCTTCCTTATCCATTCGTCTGCTGATGGACATCTAGGTTGCTTCCATGCCCTGGCTATTATAAACAGTGCTGTGATGAACATTGGGGTGTACGTGTCTCTTTCAGATCTAGTTTTCTCAGTGTGTATGCCCAGAAGTGGGATTACTGGGTCATATGGCAGTAAATATACAAGCAGCTCCTGCAGCTCAATTCCAGAAAAATAAATGACCCAATCAAAAAATGGGCCAAAGAACTAAACAGACATTTCTCCAAAGAAGACATACAGATGGCCTACAAACACATAAAAAGATGCTCAACATCACTCATTATCAGAGAAATGCAAATCAAAACCACAATGAGGTACCATTACATGCCAGTCAGGATGGCTGCTATCCAAAGATCTACAAGCAATAAATGCTGGAGAGGGTGTGGAGAAAAGGGAACCCTCTTACACTGTTGATGGGTATGCAAACTAGTACAGCCATTATGGAGAACAGTGTGGAGATTCCTTAAAAAACTGGAGATAAGATAAATTTAGAAAAAATAGTAGTTGAATGCAGTAAGGCAATGCTGACTATATATGTATAAAGTTATTCTTAAAATTTTAATTTGAGTAGAACAAGATTATGTGTTGAATATTTGATTTTCACATTATTTTTCCCTTTTGAAACAACCTTGAAGATTATGGTAGCAGTAGCCCTTTTGTAAAAAGTTCTAAACTGAGGTCTGGTTCATTTATTGTATTTGAGTAACTACCAGCAGCCAGAAATCACTATTTGTGTTTGTTTCTCTGTTTATAAACCGAGGTTCCTCTATTAATTTACATTGAGTATACACTGGAAAACCATGCTGATAAATTTGATGATGGATAGGGGATGGAAATTTTAAAAACATATCAGAAGAAATGTATTGTTATATAGTAGTTAAATCAAGTGGCATTATTATCCAAAAAACTATCATGAAACTTGTTATAGATTTATTGTCAAATATCCTCACCCTAATTAAGTGATTATTTAACAGTTACATTATATCTTCAAATGAGGGCAGTAAATGATGATGGTGGGCAAATCCTGTCAAGTTTAAAATATCCTGTGAAAAGATTATTTAGTTTTTTTTTTTTTATGTCACTCTTTATTTCTATTATGATGAGGATTTCAGAAAAGAAATTTTATCTGAAATCTTTCAGGGATTTTTCACAGCCTTAAACAAGATAAAGCTTAATCTCCCTAATCTTGCAAAAAATTAAAATATCTTGTCACTACTTCATTTAATAAACATCTACACTCTGCTGTGTTCCAAATCCCGTGGCTGTCACTGGAGTACAGAGGGAGTAAGACTAGACCTGTCTTTTAGGAGCTCACAGCTCACCAACACCTATTTCTCACTATTTCTCTGGGCGAGCCCTTTTCCAGATTAGCTGGACCCCACTTGAGAGTCTGCAAGGAGATCAAACCATTCAATCCTAAAGGAAATCAGTATTCATTGGAAGGACTGATGCTGAAGCTGAAACTCCAATACTTTGGCCACCTGATGCAGGGAACTGATTCATTGGAAAAGACCCTAATGCTGGGAAAGATTGAAGGCAGGAGGAGAGGGGGTGACAGAGGATGAGATGGTTGGATGGCATCACCGATCAATGGACATGTGTTTGAGCGAGCTCTGGGAGTTGCTGATGGACAGGGAGGCCTGGCATGCTGCAGTCCATGGGGTTGCAGAGTCGGACAGGACTGCGCATCTGAACTGAACTGAACTGAACAGAACTGAACTCTCTTTCCTGATGGCCACCACTCCCTCCTTCCCACTTTCCTGCTTAATTTCCCTTCTCCTCTGTTCCCACACACCCCATTACCTCCGTCACCTGTACATCTTGCATCCCCAAATCATCACAGTCCACAGCAATCTCTATTTCTACACTAAAAAACTCCACTTGCACTTCCTGCATGCAGTGGTACCCTTATGTTTGAATCTATCATAGCCTCTCAACAGGAGTCAGCACTCCCAGCATAGCTGTCCCTTCTTTTTCTGTCTTTGCCTTTTCAGCAATAGCTGCTGGGATCCACATGAAACCAATTTTATTTTAATGTGTGGATAAGAGCATCAGCATATGAGTCATTCCACAAGACCCAAATATTTTTTTATTTGATCTTTCTCCTGTTTACCTCCTCCTTCCTTTCTCTCACCCCAAAGAAAACTCTTCATTATGAAACTCCCTCCAGAAATTTCTATTTCATGCTGATAGAATTCTAAAGCATGAAACCAATGATAAGCATGTCCTGTGGCCAGGATGATGATAAATCCCTGCACTATCAATGCTCTCTATGCTTTCCAACCTTTTTCACATCAGGATGCCCAAGAAAATGATGATGTTTGAATGGCACATTGAAATAAATAGGAAGTTGTTTGCCCCTCGTTTACCCAGCTGCTCCAGGACAGAGGTATTGATATCACAGCACCACTGTCCAGTTTTCAGTACAGCCCAGCTCACGGCACCAATTAACTGCATAGGGTGATTGCAAGGCAATATATCTTCTCAAATCCTGTAGGCAGTATTTCCTCCTCCCTGATGCATGCTATGGAATTACTTCTTTTGTATTAATTTTGAGAGACACCAATATTTGAATTGAGGATATCCTACAGTAGTGCTTTAATAAGTTGGTAGATTGTAAGTGGAAGTGTTAATTGCTCAGTCATTTCCAGCTCTTTGCAACCCCATTGACTATAACCCGCCTGGCTCCTCTGTCCATGGAGTTTTCCAGGCAAGAATACTGGAGTGGGTAGCTATTCCCTTCTCCGTGGATCTTCCCAACTCAGGGATCAAACCCAGGTCTCCTGTATTGCAGGCAAATTCTTAACCATCTGAGCCACCAGGGAAGCCCTAAAGATTGTTAAGAAAAACTGTCCACACATTGATTCTGTTTTTCAGCTTGTGAGTCATCCACTTAAGCTCAAAACAAAAGAGCGCTATTTAAGCAAGGGAGCACTTGAGACAAATACTTTATTTCTACATTTTATTGCCCTACGTAGCTTATGGGATTCCCTGCTGGCTCCCGTCTGCCTACAATGCGGGAAACCTAGGTTCGATCCCTGGGTCGGGAAGATCCCCAGGAGAAGGAAATGGCAACCCACTCCAGTACTCTTGCCAGGAAAATTCCATGGATGGAGGAGCCTGGTGGGCTACAGTCCATGGGATCGCAAAGAGCCAGACACAACTGAACAACTTCACTTCACGTAGCTTATAGAGGGTCCTCCATGAAAACGCAAACAAGACATTGAATTGACAAATCAAACATGACCCCAGATAACAGTAAAGAGATCTCTCAGTTGAAAAAGAAGGAAATTGAAGTGTTAGATATTATGTTAACTAACAGGACTAAAATTCCATCCAGAATTCTTTGCAGTTCCCTTTTTTTCCTAAAAGATATCTTACTACTCAAGGATAAACTGCCATTAGATTCTTGCATTCTTGCATTCTTACTTGGTTCAAGGCATTTTGTAATACCAGAGACTATATAAAATATAAAATGTAAAAATATTCTGAAAACTATGTTTTTTCTGAAAAATTGTGTATAAATAATGACAAAGATAATAGTAAGCATTGTGAATGGGATGTAACTAATTTTGGAATATGATTTCAAAACTCTGGGAATTTTTAATGGCATTGTACAGGTAAGATATGCAGAGATGCAGTAATAGCTAGGAATATGAGGATGGTTAGTGATGACACCGGGGCATCACTGGTGACTCAGTGGTAATGGATACAGCTGCCAGTGCAGGGGATGCAGGTTTGATCCTGTGTCAGGAGCATCTCCTGGAGAAGGACATGGCAACCCACTCCAGTATTCATGCCTGGGAAATCTCATGGACAGAGGAGCCTGGTGGTCTACAATCTATGGAGTTGCAAAAGAGTCAGACACAATTTAGCAGCTGGACAACATCCAGGGATGACACCGAGACATATTCATGAATAAGATTAGAAAGAATACAATGTTTTAAGAAAGGAAAATAACATTTATAGCCAGAAGTAACAAGGAAAGATTCTCAGAGATATTAAAATGTGAGCTGAGTAATGCAAAATGAATATGAGGGGGAAATTCAGAGCTTAGATGTATCTCAGTGTACTTCTCTTGATTATCCTGTTTATATGACACTCTATCCTCATTCTTACAAATTAGCAAAATAGCTATGAATATAGCTATGAATATATCACTGCTTATAAAATGTAGTTTATTTTGTGGCAGTTGAAACATTGTAAAAAACTAAAAATATCTTTCTTCTTCTGTGAACATGTATAGCCAATATTATGTCCATCTAAAAATTTGAAGCCCTTCATTCACCCAGTGCTATTTGTAACATTCTAGTAGATGTTAATAGAAGAGAATGCTGTTATTTTACTTCTCTGAAGATGGAAATTATGAAATTGTCCCTGGTGAATAGGAAACTTTGTTGATAGCATGCAATTAAGATGGATCATCAGATAAAGAAAAGTGCTGTTTACCTGACAGAATTAAATATCCAAAAAAGAGATAACTTGTCTTAATTCTTTCTGGATTTCTCTGTATTTCACACATATATATGTGTCTGTGTATGTATGTTATGTATGTATGTGTATATATGTGTGTGTGTGTATAAAATATATACACATATATATTCTTAGTCTTTAGAATAAAGGCACAAATTTATAATTGGTTAAACTATCCCAATTGCTGAAACATATGCATTGCCACAAGTAAAATTAGATAGCCGATGGAAATTTGCTATATGACGCAGGAAGCTCAGACTGGTGCTCTGTGACAGCCTAGAGGGGTGGGATGGGGTGGGGCGTGGGACAGAGGTTCAAGTGGGAGCGGATACATACACCTCGGGCTGACTCATGTTGATATATGGCAGAAACCTACACAATATTGTAAAGCAGTTATCCTCCAATTAAAAATAAATCAATAATTTTTAAAAAGCCCATTTGCTTTTGGAGAATGAAAGAATGTTAAACAAGCAAAATCACATGAAAGTAAAACAAAATTTTTTTTTAGCTATTTAAAGAGAAAATGCCGTCATTTACACTAGCGACACAGCCTACTTTTTCATATACCCTCACCACGCCACTCACATACTTTCTAAACCTGGAATCTGTAAGTCTATTAAATGCTCTTCACACACACAGAAGATAAATACAGAAATAAATCAAACCATTGTCCTGTGCTCTGAAACTTGGATACTGTTTGCATTTTTGGCCTAGGGTGCTGCTGCTGCTGCTAAGTCGCTTTAGTCGTGTCCGACTCTGTGCGACCCCAGAGACGGCAGCCCACCAGGCTCCCCCATCCCTGGGATTCTCCAGGCAAGAACACTGGAGTGGGTTGCCATTGCCTTCTCCAAGGTGCTGGTGCAGTAGGTCTAATATCACAGCAACCACTACCATTGATACTTGAAGCAGTTCTGATTATTCTTTAGGCTGACAAATCTATTCTCAATGATCTAGCCTTTTATTTCTTTATCTATGAATCTCCATCACTTATAGCCTTTTATTTTTAGCTTAATGTTTGGGAGATTAATGATGTGCTTTACCTTTTTGTCTTTCCAAATGAATGATTTTAGCCCTAATCAGCTCAAGGTTCTCTATGGCACCTATTTTTCTGATTGGAAAATAAGATTTATCAAGAGTAATGCAAAGAGGAGAAAAAAAAAATGCAGGAATCCCCTAGCTTTTGAAGGTTTGCTTTATACTATCTTATTTATAGGAAAGACCTACAATAGTACATTTTTTTACTACCTGAAAAAAAAAATCTGAAAAGGATTTTCACTTTTAGAAGAAAAGGCAAGGGGTAAAAATAGCGTTCAGCATTTGTTTTGCAGTGAGCTGATATAGAGGCAAGGATATCTGGGTGGGGAGAATGGCACCGGGCAAGCTCCTTCCTAGGAACTACACTCAGCATCTCAGCATCTAGATGCTATAGCTTTGTACTGTGTCTGTGAGGATCTGTGTGATATATATCTTTTTATTCCGTGTATCCATGAGCCAGCTGTGTTGTAAGGTGATAGCTTCTTCAACTGACACCATTTCTACCTTGTTGAGGTTTCATAGGAATGATCTACTTTCAGATAACAGAGGAAACCTAAGTTTCTAACATGCAAACATAATTTCAAAATAAAGTATCCATCTTGTAAATAACCCCAACACAATCATTTATTCCAATGAAGCAGATAAGGCATATATTATCATGCCACTGCCAAGTGCTGGCAAGCTCATAGAAGAACTGGAACTCTCACAACACTGATGATGAGAATGCAAAATAGTGCAACCATTTTGGAAAATACTTTGGCAGATTTTTAAGAAGTTGAACATATACATACTATATAATCCAGCCACTCCACTCCCCCGTATTTTTTCGAGAGAAATGAAAACTTACTTTAGTGTGATGGCTTGTGACTGAATGTTCATAACCACTTTAATTGTAAGAGACAAAAACTACAAACAGACAAAATATCTACAGTGGATGGATAAACAAATTGGGATATAGCCATATAATGAAACAGTATTAAGCAATGAAAAGGAATTGATTTTTTAAAATTGAAGTATAGTTGATTTATAATGTTAATTTTTGCTGTACAGTAAAGTGATTCAGTTATACATATACATACTTTTTAAATATTATTTTCCATTATGGTTTATCATCTGTGTGTGTAGTTTCTAAGTTGTGTCTGACTCTTTGCAATCCTGTGGACTGTAGCCTACAAGGCTCTCCTGTCCATGGGATCCTTCAGGCAAGCATACTGGAGTGGGCTGCCATTTCCTGCTCCAGATGGTTTATCATAGGAGATATATATATATATGTAGATTTATATATATATGTTCTTTTTTTGGCTGTGCTGGGTCTTTGTTGCTTTGTGCAGGCTCTCTCTAATTGCAAATAGCAGAGGCTGCCCTTTCTTATGGTGAATGGGCTTCTTGTAATGCCTTCTCTTGTTTTGGAGCACAAGCTATAGGCATGCAGGCTTCAGTAGTTGAAACATGTGGACTCAATAGTTGTGGTTTGTGGACCCTAGAGCACTGCAGGCTCAGGACTGAGTTGCTACAGGGCTCGTGAAATCTTCCTGGACCAGGGATTGAACCTATTTTCCCTGCATCGATAGGCAACTCTTATTGATTGTGCCACCAGGAAATTCCCTATTGTAAGATATTGAATATAGTTATCTGTGCTTTACAGTAGGGCCTTGTTGTTTATCCATTCTATGTATAAAAGCTTACATCTACCAACCCCAACCTCCCATTCCATCCACCCAGCAACACCCTTCCCCTTGGCAGCTACCAGTCTCTTCTCTATGTCTGTGATTCTGTACCTGTTCCGTACATAGGTTCATCTGTGCCATATTTTAGATTCCACATAAAAGTGATATCTTTTGGTACTTGTCTTTCTCTTTCAGACTTGACTTTACTAGGTATGATAACCTCTAGTTTTGTTTATGTTGCTGCAAATGGTATTATTTCATTCTTTTATATGGCTGAGTAGTATTAAAAATAAGTTGACTTTTGATGCACATAAAAGCTAGGATGAATTTCAAAATAATTATTCCAAGTGACTGTATTAGTTAGTAGTTGCCAGAGAAAAAGAACCAATAGGCTATAGTTATAAATACAGATTGGAGTAGGGCATGGCAATCTACTCCAGTATTCTTGTCTGGAGAATCCCATGGACAGAGAAAACCAGGTGGACTACAGCCCTGTGGGTCGCATAGAGTCGGACACGACTGAGCGACTCAGAGACACACATAGATACAGATATGTGAGATTTAGTATGGGAATGGCTGACACAATTATAGAGGCTAAGATATGTCACTCTCTGCCATCTGTAAGTTAGAGAACCAGGAAAGCTTGTGGTATAATTCAGTCTGAGCCTGAGAACCAGAAGCTCCAGTGTCTGAGGGCAGAGAATGATGAAATATACTAGTTCAAGAAGAGAAAAAAACAAAAACAAAAACAAAAACTCACCCTTCCTCTGCCTTTTTGTTCTATTTGAAGTCCTCAATGGTTCATGCTCACTTGCATGCCCTGATGAGGGCAGGTCTTCTTTACTCAGTCTTTAGATTCAAATACTATTCTCTCTGGAAACACCCTCACAGACACTCCCAGAAGTAACATTTTACCAGCTATCTAGGCATCAAATCTTAGGCCAGTCAAGCTGGCACATAAAGTTAATCATCACAGTGACAGAGGCTAGATTTGAAACAAACAAGCTATATACAGTATTACCCCATTTGCACTAAATTCTAGAAAATGGAAGTAATATATAGTGACAGAAAGCCTGTTGTCTGGAGCATGAGTAAAGGGGTTATACCTTTGTAACAAGAAAACTTACAGGGTTATGAGTACACTCACTACCTTAACTCCAATGATAGTTTCATAGGCATATTGCATATATCAAAATTTGTGAAATTATACATTTTAACTGTAGAATTTGCTGAACATCAACTGCATCTCAGAGAGCTGTTATTATTTTTTATTTTTTTTTAATTTTTTCCCATTTATTTTTGTTAGTTGGAGGCTAATTACTTTACAACATTGCAGTGGTTTTTGTCATACATTGAAATGAATTAGCCATGGATTTACATGTATTCCCCATCCCGGTCCCCCCTCCAACCTCCCTCTCCACCCCATCCCTCTGGGTCTTCCCAGTGCACCAGGCCCGAGCACTTGTCTCACGCACCCAACCTGGGCTGGTGATCTGTTTCACCCTAGATATACATGTTTCGATGCTGTTCTCTTGAAACATCCCACCCTCGCCTTCTCCCACAGAGTCCACAAGTCTGTTCTATACATCTGAGTCTCTTTTTCTGTTTTGCATATAGGGTTATCGTTACCATCTTTCTAAATTCCATATATATGTGTTAGTATACTGTAATGGTCTTTATCTTTCTGGCTTACTTCACTCTGTATAATGGGCTCCAGTTTCACCCATCTCATTAGAACTGATTCAAATGAATTCTTTTTAATGGCTGAGTAATATTCCATGGTGTATATGTACCACAGCTTCCTCATCCATTCGTCTGCTGATGGGCATCTAGGTTGCTTCCATGTCCTGGCTATTATAAACAGTGCTGCGATGAACATTGGGGTGCACGTGTCTCTTTCAGATCTGGTTTCCTCAGTGTGTATGCCTAGAAGTGGTATTGCTGGGTCATATGGCAGTTCTATTTCCAGCTTTTTAAGGAATCTCCACACTTTTCCATAGTGGCTGTACTAATTTGCATTCCTACCAACAGTGTAAGAGGGTTCCCTTTTCTCCACACCCTCTCCGGCATTTATTGCTTGTAGACTTTTGGATAGCAGCTATCCTGGCTGGGGTGTAATGGTACCTCATTGTGGATTTGATTTGCATTTCTCTGATAATGAGTGATGTTGAGCATCTTTTCATGTGTTTTTTTTGCCATTCGTTTGTCTTCCTTGGAGAAATGTCTGTTTAGTTCTTTGGCCCATTTTTTGATTGGGTCATTTATTTTTCTGGAATTGAGCTTCAGGAGTTGCTTGTATATTTTTGAGATTAATCCTTTGTCTGTTGCTTCATTTGCTATTATTTTCTCCCAATCTGAGGGCTGTCTTTTCACCTTGCTTATAGTTTCCTTTGTTGTGCAAAAGCTTTTAAGTTTCATTAGGTCCCATTTGTTTATTTTTGCTTTTGTTTCTAAAATTCTGGGATGTGGGTCCTAGAGGATCCTGCTGTGATTTATGTCGGAGAGTGTTTTGCCTATGTTCTCCTCTAGGAGTTTTATAATTTCTGGTCTTACATTTAGATCTTTAATCCATTTTGAGTTTATTTTTGTGTATGGTATTAGAAAGTGTTCTAGTTTCATTCTTTTACAGGTGGTTGACCAGTTTTCCCAGCACCACTTGTTAAAGAGGTTGTCTTTTTTCCATTGTATATCCTTGCCTCCTTTGTCGAAGATAAGGTGACCATAGGTTCGTGAACTTATCTCTGGGCTTTCTATTCTGTTCCATTGATCTATATTTCTGTCTTTGTGCCAGTACCATACTGTCTTGATGACTGTGGCTTTGTAGTATAGTCTGAAGTCAGGCAGGTTGATTCCTCCAGTTCCATTCTTCTTTCTCAAGGTTACTTTGGCTATTTGAGGTTTTTTGTATTTCCATACAAATTGTGAAATTATTTATTCTAGTTCTGTGAAAAATACCATTGGTAGTTTGATAGGGATTGCATTGAATCTATAGATTGCTTTGGGTAGTATAGCCATTTTGACAATATTGATTCTTCCAATCCATGAACACGGTATATTTCTCCATCTGTTTGTGTCCTCTTTGATTTCTTTCATCAGTGTTTTATAGTTTTCTATGTATAGGTCTTTTGTTTCTTTAGGTAGATATACTCCTAAGTATTTTATTCTTTTTGTTGCAATGGTGAATGGTATCATTTCCTTAATTTCTCTTTCTGTTTTCTCATTGTTAGTGTATAGGAATGCAAGAGATTTCTGTGTGTTAATTTTATATCCTGCAACTTTACTGTATTCGTTGATTAGCTCTAGTAATTTTCTGGTAGAGTCTTTAGGGTTTTCTATGTAGAGGATCATGTCATCTGCAAACAGAGAGAGTTTCACTTCTTCTTTTCCTATCTGGATTCCTTTTACTTCTTTTTCTGCCCTGATTGCTGTGGCCAACACTTCCAAAACTCCATTTATGATTAAAACTCTCCAGAAAGCAGGAATAGAAGGAACATACCTCAACATAATAAAAGCTATGTATGACAAACCCACAGCAAGCATCACCCTCAATGGTGAAAAATTGAAAGCATTTCCCCTGAAATCAGGAACAAGACAAGGGTGCCCAGTCTCACCACTACTATTCAACAGAGAGCTGCTTTTAAAAAAAGAGAGAGGACATTCAGTTAATTACTGGAAGAACAACAAATAGAATCCAGGTCTTTATCCTTTTGCAGTGGGTATACTACTAGTATCCTGATTTTAAATTATGTGATTCATCCAAAAAGATTTTGAGTTTATACTGTCCTTAACTATTATTAGAAAGGAGTTTGATTATACGGGAGGGCTTCCATGATGGCTCAGATGGTAAAGAATCTAGCTGCAATTCAGGAGAGCTGGATTCAATCTCAGGGTTGGGAAGATTCCCTGGAGAAGGGAATGATAACCTAGGCATTCTTCACAATCATACTTGGTAACCAAGTATTCTTGCCTGGAGAATTTCATGGACAGAGAAGCCTGGCAGGCTATATATAGTCAGTCCATGGGGTCGCAAAGAGTCAGACACGACTGAGTCAATAACACTTTCACTTTGATTATATAGACTTCTAAAAATATAGTAAAATCAACTCCCTTTCCTATATACTGGGTTTTTATAGATTGTGACTTTACCAATATGGAATGCAAAATCTTTTGCAGAATTAGTTGAAGAGAGCAAAGCAGCTGTATTTCTGACCTTTAAGTGGTGAGCATTTTGCTTCTTTAATTCACTCTAGTCTAATTGATCAGTTGAAGAGATTGACAATAGATCAATTATTTGATCTGACAGAGTATTTAACTAGTACAAAAGTTCCATAAAAAATGGTTCCTTGGAATAATGTAGACAATTGAGATGTAACTGCACTAAATAAATTGATTCTAATTGGGATTTATCAGTTAGAGGACTGGAAATCAATAATAAGAGAAAAAATCCTTTCTACTGACCTTCACATCTTTTTAAACAGAGTATTTAAAGGTATGGGAGGGTCCCCCTCCTTGTATCCCAGATAATGTTTCCAAGTCTGTTTTATTAACTAGCAGGGAAGTAGTAAACCTATTGAATCCAGTGCATGAAATTAGCATAATAATTAAAGTTTGACCTTATTGTAGGTCACAAAAATTGTTTAATCTCTTTATTCATCTGTGCATACTGAGAAAGAAAGTAGCCTGTGGAGATGCTAGTAAGCTAGGATCTATCAAAGCAACCATATTATGTTAAAAGAACAAAGTTAATTATGCTTTCAGTTTATCACTTTTGATGCCATCAAGGTTAACATGATTTTTTTTTTTCTTTTCAAAAAGCTTATATGTGAAAGAATCAAAAATTACATGAGCTTCTATTTAAAAGATAAACATCTCTTTGTCTTTCATTAAGAATTATTGTTCTGCACAAATAGTGATAGAATAGGGCTATTTTTATTGCAAAACAAGACTGAAATATATCTTACATTTTCAGTCTTTTCTTTTTTTTAGAGAATATCAACTCATTTCCTATTACTTGAACTTAAAGCTTTATCTCAGCTTCAAGGGACTGTCAAAGTATGTGATTTGGTTTCTAAACTCGAGACAGGTTCTGGTTGAGATGCAAGTGGCTAGCTTCTCCATGCCAAGACAGTGAAGGACATTGTGCAAGCAGCAAATAAGCTTTCTTGTACAATCTTCCAAAAGCATCACATACTGTGCCTCTGGTTCCAAAAGGTAATTCTGGAGCCAAAATTAATGATTTTTGTTTGTTTGCTTGTTTTTGTTTTGTTTTTAACCACCAATGAAGAGAATTAAACCCAGTGGCTATCCACCTAGCCTCTTCACACACACTTTATTATAGAATCTCTTAAGCTTTGAATTGTCAAGAGTTTATCTCTAAGTTAAAGACTTGAGATACATATTTTTAACTCAGTGGCTTATGCATGTTTCTCTGAAGAAGAAAGCATGCCATTCTTTAGTTTCTATTAAAATTATTTTTATTTTTCAGAGAGAGAAGACGTGTATTCTGATTGGAAAATATAAAATGGAAATGATATTTTTATTGAATTTCAAGATTACTTTAGCATTGGGCACTTATCTAAATAATTGCTTTGTGTAACTGTGTATCTGTCATCTTTCTGCCATAATAGTGTATAAGTTCCAAATGAATCTGTTTGTTCATTCTCCATTGTATCCCTACCCTCTAAACACAGTGCCTGGACCCATAAGAGGAGATCCTTAAATACTTTTTATTAAAGGGTGAATTAATAAAATAAATGAACAAGATATATTTTTAGTTTTTAAGTGGTGGTTTCTCCCAGAAATCAATGCCATGGAGACATTTAAATGTATAGATTCAGCAAGCAGGATCTCAGCTATTGGGAGAGACACCCTAGATATTTGCAGCCAATCAAAATAACAGAAGTAATAGCAATATTCTTAAATGTTAAAACACAGAGTTGTATTTTTGTATACAGAAAAAACCAGTATGAGATTGAAATAGTCAGTAGAATGAATATTGTGATATATATGGATTGTGATTGTGGGCTTTACATATGTGAATTGTGCATATACATTTGAAAATTTCAGACTAACATTTTTTGGAACTCAGGATGGGGCGAGACCATTTTTTTGCTGCACCAGTTTTCATATGCTCTAAAGAAATGCAACTTATTGTCAAAAGTTAGCCCAAGCAAGAGAAAATTAGGAAGGCAGTTCTAAGATAAGATATTGTTAAAAATATGTGTTTCTTAGTTTCCTTTCCATTTTTATTTATCTGAACTTGACTGTTTACGTTAAACTCTCACCCTTCGCTGTAAAGTTCCCAATAGGCTCAGAGTTGGAATAGGTAGTTTCTTACCAGAGATCATGGATAGGAGATGGGTACCTCTAAAAACACTAGAGAGAACTGAGCTAAAAATTAAACAAAAAGTCAATTTCTCAGAAGGTGAAAAGAGAACCCAAGATTTATTTACTTGAAAGAACCAGAAATCCTCTCAAGATACAGAAATCTAAAAGACAGATAAGAGAACAAACAGAAAAGTCATAAAGAAGCAGGTGATTATCTCGGAAAGATATTTTAGAGATATGAAAAATTATGGTGTGTGCACGGTGTTTCAGTGAGCAAGAATAGAGGGTGACCAGTTAAAATCAAAGATCATGTTAGCAAGACTAGCCCTGGAAAACACTGCAGAGAGGACTTGTCTTTTCCTTCAGGCCTCTGTCACCGGTATCTTGGTTTATTATCCCTTAGCATCATTTATCAAGGAGTGATTCTGGACCAGAATGATCTGTCACAATCACCTGGGTGTTTGTTAAAAAATGAGGTTTTTCACAAGTCACCCCTCATCTACTTGAGTGAAAACAACAGGGGGTGAGGACCAAGTAATTTTTCAGTCTCTGCAGGAGTTGGATCCTCTCTGAAGTTGGAAACTTCTACATCTAAACCTTCCATGGTGGGTGTCATCATATTAGCACACCCACATAGAAATTTCCTTGATCAAAATTTTTACTGCTTCAAAACTGAAAAAGATCTATTTTTTTAATCCACTACCCCCAAACCTTCTACTATATTAATTGGAGAAGTAAGAGACTCATTGTGTAGGAATTCCCTATGGACAGCTCCCCCATGTTCTTGATATTTTAACCATTCATACTTCTCCTGGCTAGAATGCAGAAACAGGAAAGTGGAACATCAGGTACCTAATGGGGATATGTTTGCAACAAGATGATCATTTCTGTGTGTCTCAGAACACTCTGTGTAGGTGGTCACTAACTCTGCTTATGCAAAGATCTAACCCTGAATATAGCAGGGCAGGTGTAGTGTTCAAAATAATGAAGGCAAAATAGAACCAGCAGCTTTTCCTTGCAGATGATATCCTTTCCTATCTTATGCAAGCTGTGGTAAGGACATTCTGTTTAGTTTGTAGTGTTTCAGCACCTGTTGGGAGGAATTGTAATAGACCTTATACATGGCACCCTCAGACTCTTAGAAAATAGTTGCTACGTACATTATAGTATCAGTACTGTCACAAAAACTATAGGGAGTGAAAGCCTTGAGGAATAATACAAATAACAATTAAGGGGAATTGCAGTGATGGACAGACCAAACAATTCCTTTCCTAGTCTCTGCAAGTCTAAGAAGCCTTCAGGAAGCGCTTCGTGAATATAATAACAGGCCTGCCTGGGGAGAGGCAACTTCTAGTGTTTGCATGTCAAGCAGTTCTCTTCTTCATTAATAGAAAAAGTATCTGAGATGGTCTTTAGATGGTGCATTTGGAAAAGGAATGATTCCGTTTGGGTTCTAAATGCCATGAAAAACCAGAATAATTTCAGAAGGAAGGGGAAACTCCTGCTCTGCATAACCTAATCATCCTATGAATGCATATTGGTCCTGTCATTCATGTTACTGTACCATAGAATTTTCCTAATGTAACAAATAGAACTCTAAATCAACCTCTAGGGCTATGTGTCTAAACAGCTGATGGGTAATTACTGGCAACCTTTAAGGCACTAGCAAGGAAAAGTGAAGGGTATTAAGAATAAGCTATAGTTGAGCAACATGATAGAGGAAAGCCTTATTTATAGAACTAGTTTCTGAAAAGGGAGAAAGAAAGCCATGTACCTAATCTGTTTTAGACTCAAGCAGTACACGTTAAACTGAGGCTAGGATGAGAAGGCAATCTGGGCAACAGTACAAATCAGAAATAGTATCAAAGATATAGTTCATAGTCAGTTCTTCTGTGAACCATCTAATGAAAGAACCTCCTCCTCCCTGATGGGCTAGAACAAAATTATTAAAGAAGCCTGAAATGCATGGGTTTCCCACTATTTACTGAAGGGATGTAAGCCATCAGTTCAGTTCAGTCACTCAGTCGTGTCCGACTCTTTGCGTCCCCATGAACCACAGCACACCAGGCCTCCCTGCCCATCACCAACTCCCGGAGTCCATCCAAACCCATGTCCATCAAGTTGGTAATGCCATCCAACCATCTCATCCTCTGTTGTCCTCTTCTCCTCCTGCCCTCAATCTTTCCCAGCATTAGGGTCTTTTCAAATGAGTCAGCTCTTCGCATCAGGTGGCTAAAGTATTAGAGTTTCAGTTTCAACATCAGTCCTTCCAATGAACACCCACGACCAATCCCCTTTAGGATGGACTGGTTGGATCTCTTTGCAGTCCAAGGGATTCTCAAGAGTATTCCAAACACGACAGTTCAAAAGCATTCTTCGATGCTCAGCTTTCTTTATAGTCCAACTCTTACATCCATACATGACCACTTGAAAAACCATAGCCTTGACTAGACAGACCTTTGTTAGCAAAGTAGTCTCTACTTCTTGATACGCCATCTAGGTTAGTCATAACTTTCCTTCCAAGGAGTAACCGTCTTTTAATTTCATGGTTGCAGTCACCATCTGCAGTGATTTTTGGAGCCCAGAAAAATAGTCAGCCCCTGTTTCCACTGTTTCCCCATCTATTTGCCATGAAGTGATGGGACCGGATACCATGACCTTAATTTTCTGAATTTGAGCTTTAAGCCAACTTTTCACTCTCTTCTTTGACTTTCATCGAGGCCCTTTAGTTCTTCTTCACTTTCTGCCATAAGGGTGGTGTCATCTGCATATCTGAGGTTATTGATATTTCTCCCGGCAATCTTGATTCCAGCTTGTGCTTTCTCCAGCCCAGTGTTTCTCATGATGTACTCTGCATATAAGTTAAGTAAGCATCTTGACAATATACAGCCTTGGCGTACTCCTTTTCCTATTTGGAACCAGTCTGTTGTTCCACGTCCAGTTCTAACTATTGCTTCTGACAGCATACACCTGGTGTCTTTAAGACTCAATTTACCTATTGTTGTTGAGTCGCTAAGTTTTGTCTGACTCTTTGCAACCCATGAACTGCAGCACGCCAGGCTTTCCTATCCTGCACTATCTCCCTGAGCTTGCTCAAACTCATGTCTATTGAGTCAGTGATGCCATCTCATCCTCTGTCACCTCCTTCTTCTCTTGCCCTCAGTCTTTCCCAGCATCAGGGTCTTTTCCAATGAGTCAGTTCTTCAAATCAGGTGACCAAAGTATCAGAGCTTCAGTTTCAGCACTAGTTAATCCTTCCAATGAACATTCAGGGTTGATGTCCTTTAGGATTGACTGGTTTGATTTCCTTGCTGTCCAGGGGACTCTCAAGAGTCTTCTTCAGCACCACAGTTCAAAAGCATCATTTCTTTGCACTCAGCCTTCTTTATGGTCCAATTCTCACATCCATACATGACTCCTGGAAAAATCATAGCTTTGACTATACGGACCTTTGTCAGCCTATAAATTGTGGAAAATGTGGATAGTAAAAGTATTAGCATCTGTTCAGTTCAGTTCAGTTGCTCATTTGTGACCGACTCTTTGTGACTCCATGAACCACAGCACGTCAGGCCTCCCTGCCCATCACCAACTCCCGGAGTCCACCCAAACTCATGTCCATTGAGTCAGTAATGCCATCCAACCATCTCATCCTCTATCGTCCCCTTCTCTTCCCGCCCTCAATCTTTCCCAGCATCAGGGTCTTGTCAAGTGAGTCAGCTCTTTACATCAGGTGGCCAAAATATTGGAGCTTCAGCTTCAACATCAGTCCTTCCAATGATATTCATGACTGATCTCCTTTAGGATGGACTGGTTGGATCTCTTTGCAGTCCAAGGAACTCTCAAGAGTCTTCTCCAACACCACAGTTCAAAAGCATCAATTCTTTGGCACTCAGCTTTCTTTATAGTCCATCTATCACATCCATACGTGACTACTGGAAAAACCATAGACTTGACTAGACAGACCTTTGTTAACAAAGTAATGTCTCTGCTTTTTAATATGCTGTCTAGGTTGGTCATAACTTTCCTTCCAAGGAGTAACCGTCTTTTAATTTCATGGCTGCAGTCACCATCTGCAGTGATTTTGGAGCCCAGAAAAATAAAGTTTCCACTCTTTCCCCATCTATTTGCCATGAAGTAATGGGACCGGATGCCATGATCTTAGTTTTCTGAATGTTGAGCTTTAAGCCAACTTTTTCACTCTCCTCTTTCACTTTCATCAAGAAGCTCTTTAGTTCTTCACTTTCTGCCATAAGGGTGGTGTCATCTGCATATCTGAGGTTATTGACATTTCTCCTGGCAATCTTGATTCCAGCTTGTGCTTCCTCCAGCCCAGCGTTTCTCATGATGTATTCAGCATATAAGTTAAATAAGCAGGGTGACAATATACTGCCTTGACATACTCGTTTTCTTATTTGGAATCAGTCTGTCATTCCATGTCCAGTTCTAGCTGTTGCTTCCTGACCATCGATGTTGGCAAAAGTGAGCACTAGCATGTATATGGAATCTAGAATGATGGTACAACTATTTCCAGGGCAGCGATGGAGACACAAAGAGAACAGACTTGTGGACACAGTGCACGAAAGAGGGTGGGACCAATTGAGAGAGTAGATTGGAAACATACTTTACCACATGTAAAATGGATAGTCGGTGGGAATTTGCTATATGATGCAATTTTTTTTTTAAATTTCTCAGCTTTATTGAGGTATACCTGACAAATAAAATTATATATGCTTAAGGTGTACCGTGTGATTGGATTTAATATATACATGCATTGTGAAATGATTATCATGATCAAGTTATTCAACATATCCATTACCTCACATAGTTATCTTTTGTGTGTGATACCATCTCTGTGTTATCAAATTTCACATATATAAGGTTGTATTATTATCTGTAGTCATCATGGTATATGTTGGATTCCTACAACTTTATTCATTTTGTGTCTTTATCTTTATATATCCAACCCTCAGACCAGTGCATAGAACCTAGTTGAAACAACATACATTTTTTTAGATATCATCTGTTGATGAATGGGTTTACTGAGATTCTGGGATGTCTTGCTCTAGTATCTAGTACCTTCAATGCAAGTCAGAAACAGCCATAATACATGTTCACACTGACATAAACTGGTGGCCAAGGGTCCTGCTCACATTTCCAAGCCTCTCACCTGTTCTAACTGCAGGTTGCATGTTACTCTTGCCTGAAGTCTCTTCTTCTCAGATGGATTTAAATGCAAACAGGTTAGTGATGCTAGGATATGACCCAGTAACAGGTCAGTCTCAATATTGTTACATGATGTGGGTAGGGATGGAGAAGCATTTGAAGTACTTTCTAGTTGTAAAGCTTTTGGGTGAAGAAAGACAATGTGGCAACTTTAAGAGGCCAGAATTTGCAGTCAGATAAACTTTAAGGCTTTAATCTTGACTTTCAGTTTATTAGCTCTGTTACTTTGAATGACCACCTTAGCTTCTAAATGCTTGACTCTTCATCTGTAAAACAAGGATGATAGTACCTACAACAAAAGCATTTGTGATAGTTAAAAAAGATGGTATATGTGAATTGCTTAGCATAGTGCCTGATTCTTCTAGGATCTCCTGACCATCCACCTCCCCATGGGGGTAAAGCCCAGGGATTAGGAGGCACTCATTCAGCTGATATATTTGTTGAGCACCCCCTGTATACCAGGCTGCATTCTAGGTGCTGGGATAAATCATTGAACAAAACAGACAGAAACTCCAGTCCTAATGGAACAATTCTTTTCTTTAATATAAAGTAAATTTTATAAGCACATTGTATCCTTAAAACCTCCAATCTTATTGAAATGGAAACTTAATTTAGGATGAAATCAAAGCAAAACCAAATATAAATGATGGTTATAATTGATTGTAAGATGTTAGTCAAGGTGCAGACTAGCTTTCAGAGAGTGAAATCTGTTGTAGATTTTTTAAAGTTTTAGATTCAGAAAAAAAGAAAAAGAATGAAAGCCATAATTCATTTTATTTAAAGAATAAACCACTAATATTTCTTAAGAAAAAATATATATGAATATATAATTTTTAATATTCAAAAATATATCCCCAAATGTTTCATATTTACAGAGGTATGTTTACTTCTTAAATTTTAAGACTTCTAAGTCCTTTTAAAATTACAAAATCTTCAACAATTTGTCACAAAATGATTTTTAAATAGTTCATTTTATCAAACTCATCCCCAAACTGTATGTCAATATGCTGTATACTCCCTCCTCAAAACAGATTTTTAAGCTTCTTGAATGAAAAATAACTTAACTTTCTTTTTAAAGGACATATAATTATCCTATACATTCAAATAAATGGATCAGGTATAGGCCTATCAAATAATCAAGCAAGAGAAACTATGCATATTAAACATAAGGAAGCCCTTTGTAATGGGTAAATGTAAGAGTGTCCAGCAAAATGGAAAAAATAGTTTACTACATCAAAAAATGTCCTCTGCAAAAGAACAATTGTTTATATAGCTGTTTACAGTGCAATGGAATCTTGAAGCAATGTGTTGTTGATGCATTTAGCATTTGTCCTTCTTGATGGAAGCACAGAGCCATATCTCATGCCATCCTGTATGTGCATGATGTATAGGCGGTAAGGGAGATGGAGGTCTGGGGAAAGGTCAAGAGTGCTGAAACTGAGTGGTAAAGAGAGGCAAGCAGATGCTTCCTGCCACTGCCTTCCCTGATTAATCCACCTGAAGCTATCTTTTGAGCTTCTGGCTCATTCTTCAATTATCTGTTGCTTGCCCAGTGTAAAAGGCACTGTAAGAAGCTATGCCGTGACTTGAATCGTGTGAAATGACACGTCCTGCTCTCAAGAAGCCTGTGCTGTGCCGTGCTCAGTCGCTCAGTCGTGTCCCACTCTCTGTGACCCCGTGGACTGCAGCCCGCCGGGCTCCTCTGTCCATGGCGACTCTCCAGGCAATTCTACTGGAGCAGGTTGCCATGCCCTCCTCCAGAACATCTCCCCAAACCAGGGATCAAACCCAGGTCTCCCGCATTGCAGGCAGATTCTTTACTGACTGAGCCACAGTTCTCAAAGAAGGAAGGAAGCTTTTCACAATTGGGCAGTGCATGGATATTGAGGGCACATATTGAAGAAAGCACGTTTACTAGTGTGATTAGAGAAGAGGTGATGTTAACTCTGGAATTGGGCAAAATGCCATGGAGCATGGCAGAAAGGGAGAAGCAGCAAAGGCTCAGAAACAGGAGGGTGATGAGGCTACAGAGACAATAGTGAGATGAGTAGGGAGGAACTTCCAAAGAGTCAATGTGAAGGATGCTGCCGAGAGAATTACCAGAAAATGCAAGTGGAATGCAAAAGTGGCATTTATATTTCTAGAGGACATTTTCTTTTTAAAATTAAATTAAATTTTTGAAAATAAAATTTGGCTGTGCTCGGTCCTCATTGCTGCGTGTGGCCTTTTTCTAGTTGCAGTGAGTGGGGTGGGGGGCTATTCTCTAGCTGTGGTGTGCAGGCTTCTCATTGTGGTTGCTTCTTTTGTTGCAGAGTTCAGTACTTGTGGGGCACAGGCTTAGTTGCCCCATGGCATGTGGGGTTTTCCCAGACCAGGGAGCAAACCCCAGCCACCTACGTTGGCAGGCAGATTCTTAACCGCTGGACCACCAAGGAAGTCCTAGAAGACATTTTCAACAAGAATAATTTAGATAGTTTTTCTTCCCATTACATACTTGTGCTCTTAAAAAATAAATACAGTGAATGTATTTCTAGCAAGTTAAGACTTTTGCATTTATACTTAAAAGATCTGTGTTTGTGTCCTGGTTTGAGTATTAACCACGAAGTTAGGTCATTCTTCCTTCTAAAGTGGATACACCCACCTGCTCTTTCCTCAACTAAGGCTGTTTTGAGGTTGAATCAAAGGTGTGAATGATTTCTGGGCCCTGGGATGCTAATGTAGGTTTTATATTATAGGGTAAAATTAAGTAAAATGAAGATCCGGACTAAGCAACTGCACATTGAATCAATACAAAGGCAACAAACAACAGAAATGAAAGACTAAGACTTGCTGAGTACATTATGATGGAAAATGTAGTTATGTTTGTATCTTTATTCACAAACTAATTACACAATCTAACAGCCTCTCTTGAGGGTGGAGAAGGAGACTCCTGTCTACTTGCCAACTTACTGTCATCTGAGATGTGGCTGCAGTTCATTGTGACTGTATAGAAGAGGAAATCCAATAACATGTTTTACTACTCCTGGTTCTGTCACTAAGGGCTTCAATAAACTCTACAGCCTCTTTCTCTCTCAACTGGGGATAATAATAGCCCGGAGCTGTTGTAAGGGTCAACAGATTATCCTTGTGATTAAAGGAAGATGAGAATTTCAAGTGTAAAACTGTTGAAAAAAAAAAGCGCCATTCTTTTGTTTTCCTCTTTTTGAGGGCAGAACATAGAACTCTTACGTTATGTCTATCCTCCAGTTCAGATGAGCCCCAGCAGTAGGAAGCAGAGACGCCCACCATTTCTCCAGAAGAAAAGGGCTTTACAGTTCCACATTTGCCTTCTAGCACCAGTAGCAACACCAATCATTTAAGAACTGTGTATCATAAGTGTGGTATCTCTCTGGGCCCTGGGGAAGCTATTGAATAAACAAAATAATAACTATCCCTGCCCCAAATCACATTCCACTGTGGGAGACAAGGCAGCAAGTATTTAAGCTTAAGTGATTATATATTATATTAGGAATTGTGTAAGTTTGAAGGAGGAAAAAAAGGCAAGGGTAGACCAAGTGTGGGTGATACTGGAACAAAGATTAGGAGGTTAGGAGGAAGCAGTATGAATGTCTGGAAGAATAATCCAGACATAGGAAAGCACCAGTGAAAGGTGGCAATCTTGGGAATTGCCTGGCTTGTTAAAGAATCAGCGGGTTGGTGGTTATGGCTGGAGCCACTGAAGATGAGCTCACAGATGTAAGAGTGGGGTCAGGTTATATAGTTACGGCATTCTGAGGACTTTGGCTTTCGTTCAGAAAGCCAGGAAGTTTGTGAGAGGGTTGTTGTTTTTGTTTCTGAAATTTTTAATGGATTAGGGAAATGCCCATATCGTGTTCAGTGGGGAAAGCAAGATACGAAACTAATGTACAGTATTAATATTGTTTGTTTCTTCTTCTTCTTGTTTTTTTTTTTGGTTGTGATGCAGAGCATGCAGGCTCTTTTTAAAAAAATATTTATTTATTTATTTGGCTGCTCTGGGTCCTAGTTGCAGCACCTGGGATCTTTGATCTTCGTAGTGGCATGTGTGAATCTGTAGTTGTGGCATGTGGGATCTAGTTCCCTAACCAGGGTTCAAACCCGATCACCCCTGCTTAGGAAGTTCGGAGTCTTAGCCATTGAACCACTCAGGGAAGTCCCCATGTGAACTCTTAGTTCCCCACCAGAACTGAATCCACGTCCCTTGCAGTGGAAGCTCAATGTCTTAACATCGGGACTGCCAGGGAAGTGCCTAATAGTGTTCATTTCTTGATGGGTATGGATAATTTCTCTTATATGATTATTTAAAAAAAAAAGAACAAAATGCTCTAGGATAGCCTTATTTTTTAAACTAATGAATTAATTTTAAATGAATATATTTTGTCTCAAGTGTGAGAGATAAAATCTTGCTGAGATTTTTGTTTCTCTTTGCAGATTATTACTTTTCACAAGTAGCCCTTGAGCTTGGATGAAATGATGGGGACCTGGGGACTGTGGAAATGGCAACCCACTCCAGTACTCTTGCCTGGAGACCCCCATGGACAGAGGAGCCTGGCGGGCTATAGTCAGTGGGGTTGCAAGAGTCAAACATGACTGAGTGACTAACAGTTTGGGGGCTATGGGATAGATTGCCCATCAATTAGTTAATAATGATTAGTGTATAAGTACAGAGAAGTCCTGTCATGTCAGTTATGAGCAGCCAAGAGAGGCAGGGTAGGCTACTCAGTGTATTTTATCATGCATTTATAAATAAAATAAATATTTACTTAGATGATAAATTAATTTCGCTTCTCACTTACAAACCTCAGTACCTCAAATGGATCAAAAAAAAAATAGTGGAGAAAACTGATACCTCTAGAATTTTACAAACTCCTATTTCTCTTTTAATATTTACTTAATTTTTTCCTTCGCTTGTGACTTTGTCAGATCATTTTCATGACTTCTGGCTGCACCTGTTCTAGTACAGATTGAGCTCTTTAGAATATATGTGCTACTTATCCTTTTACTTAACACCTCTTTTGCTTCTAATTCAAAAAGTCTACTTAGTTTCTCAGAGATGGAATTTCAGCCAAAGAGAGAGGTGATTCAACCTTAAGTTTTCCAAGGATCATTTTGATTTCTTGTGGGGAAGGGGAGGAGGGAAGAATAATCTCAGGGATACCAGTTTGAGAGTTATTTCAGAAGTCCAAGAGAGACACGCGTGACTCAAACAAGGGTGCAGCAGTGAATATGATATGTGTTTAGATTCTGGAATTATTCTGATGGTAGAACTGATAGATTTGTAATCATTTTACCCAAGCTTTCTGAAGCCTAGAAGTCAGAGTGTGTGTGTGTGTGTGTGTGTGTGTGTGTGTGTGCGCGCGCGCACATGCGCACACGCTCAGTCATGTCCAGCTCTTTGCAACCCTCTGGACTGTAGCCTTTCAGGCTCCTGTGTCCATGGGATTTTCCAGGCAAGAATCCTGGAGGAGGTTGCCGTTTCCTCCTCCAGGGGATCTTCATGACCCAGGGACCAAACCCATGTCTCTTGCATCTCCTGCGTTTGGCAGGCAGGTTCTTTACCACTGCACCACCAGGGAAGAGGGCAATACCTTCCCATTTCCTTATATCAGTAATTAGATTGAAAAATTGTTCAAATTTAATTTCACGGTTATATGTCAGTTTATCCTTAAATAATAGCTGGTTTAAGATTTATGTTTTCCTCTTTCTCCTCTCTCCTGCTCTTGAGTATTTTTCCTTGTATAAGACACATAATATAAAAAAGAAATGTCAAAATATACTACTACAAAGTAAAATGATATATACCAGCTGTATTTAGGTACTGGGTAGGTGAATCATGATGTCCTCGCTTTCAAAGTTCGAAAGTCCTAGTTCTCTTATGTTCTCTTTCTTTCTCCTGCTCTCTTAAAACAAAAATGAAAGTGAAAGCCAAAACAACTGTTCTTCATTCATAGGTATTTTGTTCCCAACAAGATGCCAAGATGTAACTCTTAAACTAAGTCATACTAGCCCCAGCAAAGCTTTTAGCAAATACTTCTCAATTCAGTTTAAATGTCATTTTCCATCCAAACGAGAACTGAATCCTTATCAGACTGCACTGGTTCAGATTTATATATCAGAATGTCTCTAAACACATCCTGATAGACAAGCATATATTCATCCCTCTAAGTTGCAGTCTAGAACAAATCTGGGTTCCAGAAACAATTGTTTTGGTATATGGATAGAGTGATTTGAAAGGCAAATAAAAATGCATCAGATGAAGTTCTTGATTCTTTACCAATGCCTGAAAAAAGGTTATCATTTTCTTCTGAAAGAGAAGGAAGTGCAAGGAAGATAAAGAGAACTGTATCTCTTCCCAATGTTTGCTACTCTCTAAAAGTAAAATACAAATAAAACTAATCCAATTTAACAATTTAGTCGTAATCAATTAAGTATTTTTCTTGAGCTGGCGAAGCCATCACACATCAGACAATCCCAGTTTTCCAGACCTTCTATTTTACATCAAGGTCTGATGTGTTTTTCCCAGGTTGCAAAGGATTTGAATTAATTTGACCTTTCTCGCTCTTTTGTTCCTTGCTTTTGTTCTCCTGTTTCCCCGGGTTCACTTGGTTGTACAGTGTGAAATGAATGATAATTTTTGTTTAAGCATCATTTGAACCTTTGTGTGTAGTCACCCTATTGGCTACTGCTTAGATAGGAAGGTGAAAAAGCCAGAAGGAAAGAAAGGGAGGAGGCGATTGTGTGGAGCTACTTGTCTGCTTTGACAGCAGTCATTATGTCACAAAGAAATCTGAAGGAAACAGAAGAGGCGGGGGGAAGGTAGTGATGACACTGGGTTCTAAACTGAGTGTTTCCAATCAAACGACTTTACACTATCCCTGAGGCAGCAGTAGAGCAGGACAGTCTGATCATATGATCAACATATTTACTTAAAATTCAAATTTTGGTGTAATAATACTTTAAGTATTTATACATAAATCAAGGTAAACTTGAACTTCTCTATACTATTTATGTGGAAATTTTTAAAACTGGCTTCTCTGACTCTTTCAAGTAGAAATGTGACCTCAACAAGTTCATGGAGATAAATAAATGGAGAATGAACTATAAGCTACAGGCATTTAGATATAGGACTTAATTAAATATGAGTGGGAATCAACACGAGGAAATGTGTATAAAGGAAAAATGGGTCATAAAAACTTCAAATAATAATAAAAGTAGAGGAATTTAAAAATAGAAAAGAAAAAGAGCAGTCAGACAGAAATGAGAGATGGTCATAATCATAAACCATCAGGAAAATGCAAATTAAAGCCACAATGAGATACAGCCAATGATATGGCTATAATCAAATAGACAGATAATAATGATTAGTGGTAAAGATAAGGAGAAATTGGTATCCTCACACATTGCTGATGGTAATGTGAAACTTTGGAAAACTGACAGTTTCTTAAAATGTTAAACATAAATTTAACATGACTCAACAACTCCACTCCAGGTACCTATCCACGAGAAATAAAAACATGGCCACACAAAAAACCTCAAATGTCTGTTGACTGGTAAATGGATAACAAAAATGTAATATATCCATTCAGAGGAATACTGTTGTCTTCAGTATTGCTGATGCTACAACATGGATGGATCTCAAAAACAGTATGCTAAGTGAAAGCAGTTAGACATAAAGGCCACATTGTATGATTCCTTATTAACTGTCCAGAAAAGGCAAATCCATGGCAACAGAAAGATTAATGGTTGCCTGGGTTGACCTGGGGCAGGGACTGAGAATGACTGCAAATGAGCATAAGGTTTCTTTTGGTGCAATGGAAATGTAAAATCAGACTGTGGTGATGGAGGCACAACATTAAGATTTTACAAAAGCTCATCAAATGGTGCATTTAAAATGAGTATATTTATGATGTATAAACTAAACCTCAAAAAATCCATTAAACATTTTTTAAAGATAATGAGACAAGACCGTGAACCCAAAAATATGGACGACAAAGATAGCTACATATTAAGGTAGAGGGAGATGATGAATTGTAGGCGAGATGCGTGAAAAATTAAAATGGAAAATTCATGGTGGCCTCTCTGCTTTTATCAGGGAAGCCATTCAGTTGATGCCACCAGGGAAGCCCCATTCAGCTCATAGCCTAGTCTGCAGGTGTCTGCAGGAAAACCTGCCATCACTCCAGACTGCAATACCTGTCCTGTGGCCACAGAGCAGCTCATAATTATCCTACAATAATCTGCTCATTTAAATGGGGTTTGTCAGGCACAGACCATTAGGGTTTGTTGTTGCTGTTTCAGTGAAGCTTTGGGTTGACTGTTATGCAGGGTTTATATTTTAATAGGAGTTAATTAGAATCAGAAAAGTGCCCTTATTTGTTAAGTTCCAGAGCCCCAGTACAAACTGTACTAATCCTATCATTGTTGGCAATGGAAAAACTGAAGGGGTGAGATTAGGGAAGGAGGGAGAATGGAAGAGAATATGTTTTGCCAGCAGGTTCACACTCTTTACTTTCATAGAGATAATTTTACTTTAGAAAAGCTCCCAAGGATGAAGAATCAACTTTAATTTTTCAATGTGGTCAAAAGGAATTCTCTACAGGAAAAAATTACTATGCACATGCACAACGTATAGATCACTCATTTCAAATGAATTTAAAATGACATACAATTACTTATTTTATTTTAAATAGAATTACTTTTTTTTGTACAATGATTTAATCCCCAGGAATGACAGTATTAGGGGTCATTATTATGGATATTGCTTTATTATCAGTTATTGAAAGAAGCTGTGCTTAAAAGGTATATTTTGAGTGCCAGGTAATAAAGTTTACTAAAATATAATTCACTAACAATCAGAAACCATAGAAAAATGTGTTTCTGTTTCATAGTTTTTCTACCACTTAAGATTAATTCCAAAGTGTTGGCTAAAATGAGTTGTCAGTTACTTATTTTTATGCTTTTTTTCATCTTCAGATATTTAGGATCTTAAAATTTTACAGTGGAGCCAAAGATAACTTTGTACTTCTTGACTGACATTTTTGTTTCAAAAGTCAGCAGTTAGTTAAGAACACAGTGAGGGATTTTTAAAATAGACTATGAGAGACTGGTTTCCATTTGTTGTTCTGTTTTAATAACTTGTATTAGCAAGTGTTTTATCACCCAAATTACAGTGAGGTGCAAAGAAAAATCCTAGGTTTCATTGTCTGGCATTTGTAAAGGCGCCTGTTTTTCAGCTGGTTTGGGCATGCACATAATGAGCTCAGAGTGTTTGTTTTTCTGACCTCTGGAATAAAAAAGCAACCTGACATTAAAGACAGGGTAAAATACTGGGCTGCCACTTATAGGTTTGTCAGTGTGTTTGCTGTCACCTTAATTGTTTGGAAGCATTTTTATCTGATGTTTAAATTTCAGAGCAGATTCTTACGAGGATCCAGGGAAGGAGAGCACAGAACCGGAAAATGAATCATCCTTTGAGAACTGTGTTGACATCTGCACAAAAACGGTGTGCTGTGTTATCACACAATGTCAGGGGCCGTACACTGCTTGCTCTTAGTGAAATCATATTTTATCATTATATATATGCTTTATATGCATATAAAGCAATGGCAAGACAGAGGCTTCACATTTGGGATCTTTTCTTATATCAGAACCACTTTCCTAACTACCATGTTGTTTAGTGTCTAAATTGTGTCTGACCCTTTGCAACCCTATGGACTGTACCCCACCAGGCTCCTCTGTTCATGAGATTTCCCAGGCAAGTACACTGGAGTGGGTTGCCATGTCCTTCTCCAGGGGATCTTCTCGACCCAGGGATCGAAGCCAAGTCTCCTGCATTAGCAGGTAGATTCTTTACCATCTGAGTTACCAGAGAAGTCCTCTAACTACCTTACAAAATAGCTTAAATAAAAACAGCAATCTTGTTCGTTATCACAGTAGATATTTACAGCTGTCCTTTGGTACCCATGCAGAATTGAGTCCAGGACCCCCTGTGGATACCAAAGTCTGCAGGTGCTCAAGTCCCTTAGAGACAATGGTGTATTCTGTATTTCACATCCACACACCTGGGGTACAGTGCACAGCTGAGGCCGTTCTTCAAATTCCTCAGGAACAAGGGCATTTCTGACTGTAATGGGAAAAATGGGAGAAAGAAACAGCTGCAGAATTAAAATAAATGCTACCAGTGTCTGCCTTGTTTTACTGGTTTTAGACCATATGTGGCTATTAGACAATGAGAAGGTAGATGACCACAGCTAATTCATTTGTATACATTTTAAGGGCAGAACAAGGGCAGTGATGACCTCTACAATTCATTCCCATTCATTAAATCAGTCCCTAATCAGAGAAAAATGTATTGTGTGCCAGGAAGAGTGCTACGGTGTCAACAAAAACTCCTTGCCCTAAAAAAGTTATCTTCTGGTAACTGTCATCTTTCTGGTATTTCTGGTGAGTTTTAGAAGTAGCTGCTCAGGTGCGATCCTTTAAGGCCCTGAGCATTTGCCATCTTGCCGTCTCTCTTACCCTCCAAATCAGGGTCACGCAGAGGACAAGTCCAGGACAAATGATCTTGATCAGTGTGATAGGCAAAGTGAATTCCATTTGATAGAGGAGGATGCTCACAAACACATGTTTAATCTGCGCAAATTTTGTCAGCCTAAGTAAAAACTTGATTCCAAAATAGGTACCTACTAAGGGATTTTCCCTGACAAAAGCTCATCGGAAGATACCTTCCAGTAATGATTTAATTTGTAGCTTCTCAGCATTTTTTCAACTGTTAAACATTGTTAAAAAAAAAAAAAAAAAAGCAGTGTTGTGTGAAAAAGAAAAGGGTCCCTGTAGGAGGTTTTGTATTATGTCATTGTTGGCTATTGAGTCTCTGCAGAACCCAATATGGTTTGTCATCTCTTTGGCTTGTCTTGTAAAAGGGAGCTATTTATGTAAAATAATTCATGCACATGGCAAAATGAGTCTAAATGAATCATTTAATATTATTAACTTTTCCCTGATTATAAAAATAATGCTCATTACAGAAAATTTGGAAGACAAAATATACTTAAAGGAAAAAACCCACATTTTTATACAACACAGAAATGATAACATTCTAGTATATTTTCTTTCAAAAATTCATTTATATGTATATGTACATTATATACATACTCCTATACATTATAATTATAATCATGCAATTTATAATGCAATTTGTGTGTCTTAGCTTTATTTTATTTAGTTTTATGTGGAGTATCTTCCTCCATCATTAGAATGTGAAACCATGATTTTTAATGTTGCAAAATATCCCATCCTAATGTTTTTCTATTATTTAAGAGTTTCCAATAATTGAATAATTTTCTTGATTTTCAGGTCTGTAATGGATATCTAGTATACAAACTTTTTTTTCCATAGATGTGTTATCTGTGAGCACAATTATTAGGATATGGGCAGAACTTTTCTTCGAGTCTTCAAATAAATTGTCGATCTATAATCCCTGCAGTTATACCACTTTGCATTTCAACGGTTAGGATTTTATTGTTTTTGTTGTTCAGTTGCGTCCAACTCTTGGCGACCCCATGGACTGTAGCCTGCTGGGCTCATCTGTCCACAGGATTCGCCAGGCAAGAATACTGGATTGGGTTGTCATTTCCTACTCCCAAGGATCTTCCCAAACCAGGGATTGAACCTGTGTTTCCTGCACTGGCAGGTGGAATCTTTACCACTGAGCCACCAGCGAAAGCCCTGACGAGTATTACATATCATAAGCTAAACACAAAGCCATTTCTATTTTGTCTTTCCATGTATTTCACTGAATGTTTATAAAGTTGTATAATTTTTCATAGATTTATTAATCATTAATTTTCAATGTCATGGATTGTTTGTTCATGTTTTTTTACCTGTTTTCCTGTTGGAGGGCTAGGGATTTTTTCTGAACTGGTTTTACCAATGTTGAAAATATCATACCTTACACGTGTATTCCGAATACCCAGAACAAGACATATGAGTCTCTTAAAACTGGCTAATAAATGAAATAATTTGTATTTTTGGAAAATTAGGTTACTATCTACAAGTTTTAACTCTTTTTCGAGTCAATCTCCAGACAATGGCCTAGCAAACATGTCTAAAATTGATATGTGCTTGGTACATATGACTTGTTTATTAGCAAGTAATTGTTGCTAAAGAGACTTCCTATTGCATAGATATTCTATGTAATATTAAAACAGGAATCCCAGATTGAATAATATTCTCTCAAGGAATGTGATGCTTGACCTTGAATTGGCCTTTCACATGCTCATTAGAAATTTTCTTTTGATAAAAATATTGTATATTCATGTCTATAGTCTTTCTACCTTCCTACCTCTTTCCTTCTGTCTTCCTCCTCTTCTCCTCAGGAGTCATATGCAACTAAAAGAAAAATTGTTTAACAAAGGGTATAAAATATGAAAGATGTTAAAGGAGAGATGGCTCAAATGAGGCATTCTTGTGATTCTTGGTGATTCTGGAAATATGTGGCTAGTGGAACTGTTGCAGGAAGGGGGACCCCTACCAGGGCCTGAAACTGGGCTCTTGTCTAACTCTCAGAAATGAATTGTCCGAGGAGACACGTGTGCTGACAAAGCAAGAGATTTTATTGGGAAAGGGCACCCGGGTGGAGAGCAGGAGGGTAAGGGAAATCCAGGAGAACAGCTTTGCCATGAGGTTTTATGGTGATGGGATTAATTTCTGGGTTACCTTTAGCCAATCATTCTGACTCAGAGTCTTTCCTGGTGGTGCCTTGTTCAGCCAAGATGGATGCCAGAGAGAAGGATTCTGGGAGGTGGTCGGACATGGGGTGTCTCCTTTTGACCTGTCCTGAGCTCTTCCGGTTTGTGGTGGCTTATTAGTTCCATGTTCCTTACCAGGACCTGTTGTAAAACAGCTCATGCAAATGGTTACTATGATGCTTGGCCAGGGTGGGTGGTTTCAGTCAGTGTACTTCCCCTAACAGAACAGGTCACAGAAAAAAAGAAAATAGAAGTATAGAGTCAGAAAAAAATGCAACATTTGAGGAATCATAAGAAAACTGAATTTTTCATAGCTGAATAATTGAACCTAGTCTCTGTCACTAGTATGAAAATAGATGGATGAGGTTTGACTCCCTTTTGTCGTCCCCTAGAAAGATCTCAGATCTGCAGCCAAAGAGCTGATTCTCCTCGGTTTGATCTCTCATATCACAGTGCG
Organism: Odocoileus virginianus; assembly: GCF_023699985.2. Taxonomy (NCBI): domain Eukaryota; kingdom Metazoa; phylum Chordata; class Mammalia; order Artiodactyla; family Cervidae; genus Odocoileus; species Odocoileus virginianus. The sequence continues at coordinate 31,543,495 of NC_069675.1, read as the reverse complement.
CTTATTGGAAAGCCATCTAAGGAATTTCAAACTCTCTAAATACAAAGCACCTCTTCTGACCAGCCAGGAGTCACCCTCATGACTAAACAAGTCCGCCAAGTTTAGAGTATCCCCTCTTTGACTTGTCACTGATGCAGCATCTGGCGGAGACATAGCGCTGCTGTCTGCAGGAAAGTTCAAGAATGTTCCAAAGACTCCAGGCGGCTGATTTCAGTGTGAGAAGAAAGTCAGTCATCAGAATAGCTGCCTCCCACCTGTTTTGTCTTGATTCTTCTCTGAGACATCTTCACTCTCAACAGTTTCTAGAATTTGACAAGCAATATCTTCTTTTTCAGAAATTTCTAGACATTTCTGTAGACAACTAGAATGTTCCTTGCCATTTCTACCCGCCTTAATTCTTACTTGTCATTGGTGACTGGAGTGTTCCTTTTCAGGGAATCTCTTTGTAGGTGCCTGTCGAGTATCTGCCTTCAAGGCACATTTCAGTTTTCCTTCCTTGGTGGCGCTTTGAACAAATATAATTGAATGATTTGTTTAATGTGTGATTAGCACCTGCTTTTCCCCCTTAGATAGACATGTAAATAAAAATCATTCCTGATCTCATATTCAACAAGTAGCTTTCCTTTAGCTCTGTAATCAAATTTGATTTTTAATTTTAAGCACAGTAGAGCTTCAAAGGGTCATAGATGATAATGACAAAAAGTGCCATTTACATTTTAAAATAGCTTATTTGGTTAGTGTTTCATTCTTGTGCTCATGTGCAAATGGCAAATTAAGTAATTATAAATAATTCAGTCAACACATGGTTATCAAGTGCCTCTGAGGTTCTGGGCATTGTGCAAGACCCTGAGATCCAGTGGTACACAACCATCAAGATGACAACCACCAAAGTCTCCTGCTGTCACTAGGCTCCCACTTTAGTGGGGCATGCGGATGTTAATATATAAATAGATTCATAACTTAAGTAGTGATAAATGCTCTATAGAAGAAAAATAAAGCCCAGTGAAAGAAAAAGATGCAAGTGGTATTAATTATGAAGGAAGTGCCTTGTTATTTTTGAAATAATTCTTGTGTTATTTATTTTTTCTTAGAAATGAAAATTAGAGACACTTTTCTATACAGCTTATAGAAAAACACTGCTTTCTGGGATGTGGTTTTGAGTGTTTATTTGGGATCATATTTGAAATATACCTGCATTTGACATGATTTTTCAACATCAAAATCAAGAAATGTATGTGATTATCATTTTATAAAGAAAAGTGTATATTTAACAAACCTGTAGATGCTCTTTAGTATCCTAAATTGGCTTAAATTGCAGCATTTTCGTTCTCATACCTTGGTAGAGAAATTGCAAGAGGAAGGTGATCATCTGCACTTTCAATGTAATTTTATGTCCCTCAGGGTTATTATTGGCAGGTAAATATCAAAGAATTATTTTCCTTCAACCTGGAGGATGGACTAATGAAGAGATTGAACTTAGAGGAAGGAATGTCCTCCAGTGAGTTAGTATAAGAGAATGTTATTCCATCTCATAAGTTTATGAGACTAAAATTGATGTCCATCCATCAAGATGGTTTAGGCCTTAATTTCTGACTGCAGGGTCATGAGGATTAGCCATCTGGGGGCTGGTTTTCTGTTTCCAGTTAAATTGTTATTTGTTGCCCTTGTTATTTTTTTTTAAAAGTCTCCTCTGGAATTTGTAGGAGTTACTCCTTTATATTTATAGAATTTTAAAATGTTATGGCTTGCTAATTATAAACATATGTGTATAAATCTAGTGAAATAAATGCCATTTTTATATTTGAAAGAGTAATAAAAAGAATAAATGTTTTTCTTAACAATTCAGTTACTTAACAAAATTAGAAGACTAAAAAAGTCAACGCAAAAATGTTAATTGTATTTTCTCTCAAATCATTATGTATATTAAATTAATATAGATATTTAAATCATTAGGGTTTTTTCCTGCATTAAGATTTTAGGAATATGAAAAGCTTATCCAAACACTACAAAATACTAGCTTTGTGTAAAATCTACATAAAAGATAATAAATCTTTCGAGAACAACACAAAATAGGGCTCAAATAGGTGGAAAAACAAGCCATGTGTCCCTAGATTGGATGATTCAAGGTATAAATTAAATGACAGATTTAGGGCATTTTAACTCATAATCTCAATTTTGGGAGAGGAATTGGGGACTTGACAGATTGATTCTAAAGTTAATATGCAAGCATAGACATCTAATTTTTTTAAAGACAATTTGGGTAGTTTACCAACATGATCTTAAAAGATACTATATAATGACTATAAGTAAAGAAACCTTGTTCTGTTACAGAAACAGATAAACATGTATATGGAGAAAAATGGGGTCTAGAAATGGATTAAGTATGTATGGAGTTTAGTATATGATAATGTTGTATTTAAAAACTGAGGAAGAATGTTTTATTTAATAGATAGTATTGAAAGAACTGATTATACACTTGGAAAATAAAGTAAAATTATGTTTCACTTATGTATCATTCATATAAATAAACACTAAAGGCGTTGCATATTATAGAAATGCTAGAGGAAAATATCTTTTTGATTTCAGAAGTAGGGCATGTTTTCTTAATCAAGAAATGAAAGCAGCTTACCATGAAGTAAAACTCTGATGGAACTGATTTTATAAGATTAAGGAACAAACAAGTGAAACTTGTATACAAGGAAAAGTGGATGACATATGTTGCCAGACACTGTGCTAATAATTTTACAAGCATCAACTCATTAACCACTGGATGAATATTACTTTTACCCACATTTTGAATAGTAATTGGAGAATTATAATGTTTAAACAACTTGTCCCCATTCACAAAGCTAATAAGTGATGGAATGGTGATTTGTCTACTGTGATTCTGAAGTTTGGGCTCTTAACCACATCACTGGGAACAGAATCAAAAGAAGATGTATTTAGGCACTGTTCATCTGCATTTAAATTTATTCTATCAGAAAAGTTGGCATCCACGTGGGATATTTAAAGAGGGTGTGTGTGCACGCTCAGTCTCTTCAGTCGTGTCCGACTCTTTGCGACTCTATGGCCTATAGCCCTCCGGGCTCCTCTGTCTATGGGATTCTCCAGGTAAGAGTGCTGGAGTGGATTGCCATTTCCTTCTCCAAGAGATCTTCTCCACCCAGAAACCAAACCCACACCTCTTGCATCTCCTGCCTTACAGGTGTGTTCTTTACCACTAGTGCCACCTGGGAAACCCTATATAAAGAGTATCTTGGACTATTATTTCTTATATGTTCAATATAATAGTTTGAAACAATATAAAGTCTCTTCATAATATGATTTAATGATGTTTAATGCAACTTACTAGATTATATCTCACAGTTCAATAGAATATATCATTGCTTTACTTCTTTGAATTGTTAGACTAACATCCTCTTTGGGAGATAGTGCAAAGTAAACCCTTTTTACATGAAGTATCTTTCCTCACAAATGCTTATCTATTTGATAGAAAATAAGAATAAAAATATCTAGTGCCGGACCATCCATCTCCCCCTTCTCTCAAACTAAACATGAGTAACTTTCCAAATGCTTAACTCTCCTTATTTTTAACATTGAAATTATCATCTTCACTTTAGATAGAGTGCATTGTTCAAAACTATAATATTAATTCTTATAACAAAACTTATAGCAAAAGTATGAGGTGCAACTCTTGTCCCTAAGTCTATGCCAATCAATAGTTCACAATTTAGTCTCAGCTGGATATTCCTGATAAAAATTTCAGGAATATCTCTTTCCGTTAGCAAAGCCTTTTGCAATTCACACATAACCAAATTTTCTCACTTCATTTGCCATTCTTCTTCATGTCATCTTAGTTCTAATCAAATTTCATTAATTGTTTGACTTCTCACCTCAAAATATTAACTCATTTTCATTCCCTCACCAGAAGTGCTGCTCCCCAAAGTTCCTAAATTTCAAATGTGTCATCCTTCAAGAAGTCATTCATGTTTTGCCTTCTCTATGAAATGTATCTCAACACTGGAAATAACTTTTGCATGCTTTTGGCTTCTGATATGCTTTGTATCCTCTTTGCATTTTAAACATCTTGTAAGATAAATACCTAATTCAACATTGTTTCCTTCAAAGCAGTTAATACAGTGCCTTACACATAGTAGGCCTTTAATATGTTTCCATAAGTGATGATTTAATTAATTCCTTGAGACTTCCATGATTTTATTTTGCAAACACATTCTAAAATGTGGCTTAAGTTTTCAGGCTTTGAAATGCAGCAATTAAGAAAAAAAAATCTATTTCACCCTAAATATTTTATTTAGTCCTTTATATACGTACATACAGATCTTGAGTCATGGAAACATTTCTTTGAAAATCTTTACAATTGCAAACATATACAGGTATATTATGTATAAAGAGGAAGTGCGGTTTTTAGAGAGCAGAACAGACAGCATCACACAGGGGACAGACAGATGCAGGAGCTCATCGGCTGTCAGGAAGGTCTCTGCAGGCAATACCTGCAGTAGCATCCTAAGTGCTTTGAAGCCGTGGAGTGGTTATTCTGCTGAATAACTGAATATCGACAGAGCCAAGGTCCGTGACCTTGAGCATAGCAGATCTTTTCTGCTGAATATGATCTTATTCCAAGTGAAGTCAAATTATTCTTCCCAGTCGCCAAGAAAACCTCAAAGCTTTCAAACCACTTTGCCCTGAGAGGTGCCTCAAACCTTCTAGGGCAGCCCACAGGACGCAGGGACCAGTGAGTGCACTTGAACTGCTTGGAAGCATAAAACTTTCCATTTTGAACAGAATTCAGATGTGTCTAGGTTGTATGCCAAGTATAAAAAGGACCCTGACCTGAAGTAGGAAAGGCTGAAGGGCTGCTTCTGTTTCTTCCTCAAATCAGAGCTAGAAGAATAAAGCGTTTGTGTCAGTGGAGAGACTCACAGGCCTGACAGAGCCACGGACATTCCATCTTGACCCATCGGCCCACTGTTTCATTTTATCCCCTTTCTGCATTCAAAGAGTGTGCTTTTTAATTAGACCAGCAAGAAGCAGCAAATGAGGGAAATGTGGAAAAAGCTCTTTGTCTTCAAGTTGAAATACATGTAAAGAAAACACAAGCAGGGATTTATTAAAAGGCTTTTGTGCGGAGGCTTTTAGTCAGCATTTGACTTGGTTAAAATCCCGAGCGATTGTTTATTACGGCACAGCAGCAAGGGAAGAAAAATCAGTGCTTTGTGCATTTGTCTATTAGGAGAAGGAAGAGCAGCCTTAGATGCTTCAAATTTCAGCCTGTGGTGTACCGAGGTGTCACCTGTTAAAGAAGGACAGGCCGGCCAAGGAGAGTTGCTGGTGGATGGGTGTGGGCTCCTCTTGTTAACTGTTTCAGAACCAGCTTGTGCGCTGCAGCTTGCTTTCTTTATCCACTTTAATCCCAGCACTTCTTCCCATGGCTTTCTCCTCAGAGTAGAACATCCTTGTTTTTAGCATCCACCATGAGATATTTAGCTTCCATAGACATTTCATCAGCTTTGGGTGTTATTCTGACCGGCAAATAGAGCACCGTTCAAGACAGAATGTTTGCCTTCTTTGAAATTTGGCATTAAATGTTACCAGAAATACATGAACATTATATATTTGTATAATGAGGGTTTTGGAGATTGGCTAAAATTTTTTATTAAAAGAAAACTGAAAACAGTTGAATTCAGCTCCTTGGGAGTTTCTATGTGTTTGGGCAAATGTGATTGCCTGAATTGGTAGTACAACTCTTCATTGCTTCTTAGATATTTTCCTTCAGGAAGGAATGTATAACATCAGCATCTGAATGGGTTGACGGTCCATGCTGGTGCTTTTACAGAAAGACTGGCCCTTTTAAAGAAAACCGTGGTTTAAAATCAGATGCTTGCAAAGGTCAGTCTGATAATGTACATCGAAGGGAAGAGAGGACATGCACTTGTGTTGCCATTTTGTGAAATAAAGTATGCCAGCTACTTATGAATTACTCAAGCAAAATGCAGATGTAAAGCAATACTATACACAGCAGCTCATATCCAAAGAGTAAATTATAACTTAAAGAGCTGCAACGTTTTGTCACATTATTATAACTAAATTAGTACATTTATAAAGGAACTGCTTATTACACGTTAAATGTGTGGATCATATCTTTCTAAACCCATGATTCCCTTCCATGTTGATACAGTTGAATCATCTGGGAAGCTTCTAAAAGTGCCCATGCCCAGGACACTCACTGGACCAGTTAAATGAGGGTACAGAGGTGGGGGTCTGGAACTGAGGCAATAATATTTTCTAAGTCTCTTTAGATGATTTTGTTGTGATGCCAAGTTGAAAACCACTGTGAACATTAAACATTTCATCAAATAACCTCAGTCTGATATACCTAATTAGTCACTGATTTAATTCTTGTCAATATAGTTACATATATCCAATTTATGTTTATTTTTTATTGAAAAAAGATACAGATTTTCCCCCCACATTAGTGGCAATATTATCAATTTAAAATAAAAGGCACTGTCTGTTTTTAAGTGGCAATATTTGAATGTTTAAGTCAATGACTTTCATTATAATACTATAAATCAAAATAACCTGCAGAATTAAAATTTTGATGTTGAGAAGCTTAACATAATTAGTGCAAACACGGTAAGATAGTCAAGATGATTACTTCACTTTGAGATTATAGCTGAGAAAAAATATTGGTACTCTTAACTGGCAACTTGAAAGCTATAAAGCTAAAATTTTACATATGTTGTCTTGGAGTTATGAAAACTAGTTATCTGAGAAAGAGATTAAGTCAGGATTAAATGTCATGTTGAAAGAGCCAGACTGCCCTATATTCTTCAAAATGAGTATTTTCTCCCCTCTGATACTGTGAAGATGTTCCTTTCAAACGTATTTAAAACAGCATTAGAAATGCAGCAGAATGTGGTATAAAGACCACAGGACTCAGTCAGAGATCCATATTCCGGTCTGAGATATTCACAAGCTACATACTTCATGCCAAGTCTTTTAAATTCTCTGGGCCTTGATTTTCTTAGCTGTAGAGTGAAAAGGCTGAATTAAATCGGTGTTTTTCATTTTGATCAATTTAATGTGGTTTTTAATTGGAGGATACTTACTTTACGATATTGTGATGGTTTCTGTCGCCCATCAACATGAGTCAGCCATAGGTACACACACGTCCCCTCCCTCTTGAACCTCCCTGCCAGCCCCCTCCCCACCCTGCCCTCTAGGCTGTCACAGAGCCTGGCTTCGGGTCATCTGCATCATACAGAGAATTCCTACTCGCTATCTATTTTACATATAGTCAATGCTACTCTGTCAAATCTCCCACTCTCTCCTTCCCCCACTGTGTTCCGAAGTCCGTCCTTTATGTCCGCGTCTCCTTTGCTGACCTGAAAATAGGATTATCAGTACCATATTTTGAGATTCCACATATAGTCCATCCTAAAGGAGATCAGTCCTGGGTGTTCATTGGAAGGACTGATGCTGAAGCTGAAACTCCAATACTTTGGCCACTTCATGCGAAGAGTTGACTCATTGGAAAAGACCCTGATGCTGGGAGGGATTGGGGGCAGGAGGAGAGGGGACGACAGAGGATGAGATGGCTGGATGGCATCACCGACTCGATGGACCTGAGTTCGAGTAAGCTTCGGGAGTTGGTGATGGACAGGGAGGCCTGGTGTGCTGCAATTCATGGGGTCACAAAGAGTCGGACACGACTGAGCGACTGAACTGAACTGAACTGATGTATGAATTAATATACAGTATTTGTCTTTCTCTTCCTGACTTATCCTCTGTATAATAGGCTGTAGGTTCATCTACCTCATTAGAACTGACTCAAATGTGTTCCTTTTTATAGCTAAGTAATATTCCATTGTGTGTATGTATCACAACTTCTTTACCAATTCATCTATCAATGGACATCTAGGTAGTTTTCATATCCTAGCTATTGTGAATAGTGCTGCAATAAACCTCGGGGTACATGTGTCTTTTTCAGTTATGGTTTCCTCAGAATATATGGTCAATAGTGGGATTGCTGGGTCATTTGGTAGTTTAATTCCTAGTTTTTAAAGGAATCTCCATGCTGTTCTCCATAGTGTTGTATCAATTCGCATTCCTACTAACAGTGCAGTAACGTTCCCTTTTCTCAACACCCTCTCCAACATTTACTGTCTATAGACTTTTTGTTAATGGCCATTCTGACAGGTGTGAGATACCTCACTGTAGTTTTGTAAATCAGTGTTTTTCAAATTTGAGTGGTGAACCTTTTTGAAATCAATTTAGATCAATTACCATTTCTAGGTAAAAACAATACAAGAGTGCATTGCAAGTACAAAGTCTATATAGAGGATGTGAATCCTGAGTACCTAGGAAGAAATTTTCGAGACTTTGAATTACACGATCTCTTTAACTTTTATGGTTTTACTAATTGTTCATGAGAAGGGCATGTAATGCAGGGAAATGAGGCATAGGCAACTTATTTCAAGCATATTATCTAAAATATATCCACATATTATTGCCTTACAATGTCACGGTCAGTGATCTTTAGAAAGAAAAGACTTGTTTCAATAGTGTATTTGGTTTACTCACAACAGGTAGAAAAGGTGAAAAAAAGTATGTAAAATTACAGCTTGTGAATGTGGAAATATGTCTTATCCTTGAGACCGGAGAATGCTCACTGCGAGAAGTGAACAGATGCATTGTGAATTACAGCTACCGATTTAAGAGGTGGTATTATTCAGTCTGGCCAGAATGTTCTCTCATCAGTCAAATGACTTCCAAGCTAAAAAGTGAGAATGTGCTCTGCTTTTTGATTGCTTCATTTATATTTCATCTATGTTATTCTCCATTTTGTGCTTACTGTTGGGAAATGAGTTCTTTCGATGGAGAGTAAGGGAAGGGACGGCCCAGTAATTTACAAAAAAACATTGAGTTTCAAGCTTAATTTGTTACTGGAAATAAGTGGAAAGTAAGAAATAATAATAATAAAGTATCAGGAGTACTACTCCAAATCTTATTAAAATATGACTTAAGGGAGTAGGTGCTAGAAATACACTTCTTTTTCTTATTTTTTTTTTAGTGAGGTGTAGTTGTACAGTATTATGTGTTTCAATGTTTAAAGATCATACTCCATTTATTGTTATAAAATACTGGCTATATTACCTGTACTGTGTAAAATTTTATAAAATGTTTCCCAGGTGATTCTGATGACCAGCCCTGTTTGGGATCAACTGGTCTAGAGACTCAGATTCTCATCCCTGCTTCATCTGTGCCTAGCAATAGATGCCAGAGAAAAATTTCATAACCTGTATAGGTCTCCTTTTTCCTGTTCTAAAATTTACATTTATGTGACTCACTGAGATTTCTGATAAAGTTTCACTGTTAATCACAAAGCAGCCAGTGTCCATATTTTAAAAATTGGAGCCTAAGACATATTTTATATGGTAGGTGGCACTAAAAAGGTAATTATAATAATTTCTACATTCTAGGAAGTTTGCTTTTTTAATATTAGATCCCAGTACCAACTTGTTGACAATGTCAGGTATTAACCAAGGAGACTGTTCTCTTATAATAATTCCCACACATGCCCCTGTTTTGTAATCCTGCCTGTTTTCCTACTCCAATCATAAAAATCTGAACTGGGAATAAATATTTCTGACCAATGCAAGCTGGGCCAATCAAATTTCATCCCCTTTGGGGAATTCAGAGCTCAAGTGAAATTACTTGGAGACTGGGGTTCACTGTTGTTGAGTTATATGAGTGATACCACCTCATAGGAGACCAGAACCTGTGAGGAGCTTAGGTCTTCCCCATGTTTCTTCCCTACCAAAACTTCACAGTTCAGCAATCCCTTCTATTCTGTAAACCACTTCCAAATTCTTTCCAATAAATTCAGTATATTTGCATTAGGCTAGAGCTCTGCTGGTGTTGGGAAAGAAATAAAGACCTAAGAAATCTATTGAGCAGAATAACTTCTCTCCTGTGTATCTAGAAAGGTACTAGTTTTGTACCATTCTTGGGAGACTTGAGAAAATAGTATTCAAAGCAGACGAGAAACCTAGTTTGAGAAATGCTGAGCTTGACAGTGTTGATTTATGATGCTTTCAATACAGCTATGATAGATGGGTGTGGGGAGGTTATGGAAGAATCAGTATATAATTAATAATCATAATTCCAAAATCATCACCAATCCTTATTTTTTAAAAATCTGAAGGTGTGGCATGGCAACATCATGATAGTCATCGCACTGTTGTCAACTTAAGAGTCGATTACATATGTGACCGTGGTCATGTAGCACAAACCATTAAGTGGGGGAACTGAACCCAGGGTTCCTAATTCCAAACTAATCCACTGGAAAGCATTAGTCGTTGTTGACTGGAAAACACTATTCTTTGTTGATATATCCTTTCATACATTCATTAGAGAAATATATATGGTCCTGAATTGATTCATATAAACTTATGGTAAAATATTATCCTCTTCTTAAAATGTTTTATTATTCTAGGCATTTCATTTATATGGAAAAGTGCCTTAAATTTGGGAGAAAAAAAGTTTCATCAAATACATTCTTTTAACACCCCAGCATATATTGAACCAGAAAGTCTGTTGAAGGTATTTGTTTCTGGACAAGGAAGAAAAGTGAGCAGAATAGAAAGTTTGCTTCTGATAGAGTGTGAACAGAACACTTTCATTGTTGCTTTATTTTTCTTAAATTTTAAGTCCTTACAGTCTAAGAGGAAAAGTATCTCTAGAAGCTGAGATAGACAGGGGGGTTGCTTTGGAAAGTTATTTATAAAAGTAGCATCATCAGAAAACTTTAAAGACATTTTAACTCTAGCTTGTTATGTGATTTTGACAGCAGGAAAGCAGTAGTAGAATTTGGCGCAAAGTTGAGCCTCAGTAAATGTTTATTGAATGAATCAGTGAAACAGTGGCTCAATAGATCAAGAATGTTCTAGGGCCATAAAATTTTAAAATTGAAAGATTCACTGGAGATCACTTAGTCCAGTTATGTCACTTTGCCAGGGAGGAAAATGAGCCCCAGTGAGGCTAAATGGGGTGACCAAAGGGACAGAGAGCTGAAGGTAGCTGAGTCGAAACCAGTGCTGAACTCTCCTGATCTTTAGTATGATGTTTTGTTTTGTTTTTTTCTTAGAGAAAGAAAAATGAAAGTTAAAAAAAAGCACAAAAACCTCATGAAATCATTTGAAAGTCATCCAGGTTTAAACTCCTTTAAAAGAATAAGTCATCAATAGAAAAACATATTTTTTCTTCCTTTATGCTATTCCTTCCATCTCTCTTTTACAGCATGAACCTGAATTAACCAACAATTTCCTAGAATTAGGGTATTGGCCAAAATGATATGCTAGTTATTAAATTATTAGGTAAAAAGCCAATAAAAAAAAACTACTGGACAGTCTTTTAAAATATATTTATTTTTGTAATGGGATTCCCTGGTGGCTCAGACGGAGACAGTAGAGAATCTGCCTGTAAGGGAGGATATCTGGGTTCAATCCCTGGGTTGGGAAGATCACCTGGAGAAGGGAATGGCTACCCACTCCAGTATCCTTGCCTGGAGAATTCCATGGACAGAGGAGCCTGGCAGGCTATAGTTCATGGGCTCACAGAGTCAGTAATAATAGCGATAACCAGTAATGATAACGATAACCAACAGCTGATTGCTCACTATATGCCAGGCAATATAAAGCATACTTCTTTATATTCACAACAGAATGTTGAGGATAAATTTTTTGCTTAGAATTGCTGATTAAAGCCCCTTGAAACAGAATTTAAGTAACCTCTAAAGAAAATCTCTAAACACTGGCCACTTATCTCCCTCAGCACTTAGTAGAAGACAGCAAAAATGATCTTTTGACAACCTCTAACACAATTCCTGCCTCCCTACCTCCCACCTTACTTATCTACCCAAGCATTAGAAATGAGTGAGTGGACAGAAGAGTCAGTAGATAATAAGCCTCATGAAAATATACTATCCAAGAGGGCTTCCTTTGCCCGAGGTGATAGAGACAAGAGACTGCTATAGAAGCTTGTCTGCATTCTATGCATAGGTTCCTGATGCATAATAGTGTCTGCATCAAACTTGCTGACCTGCCTTTGCCTTACTGAGGAAAAAGGGAACTGGCAGGATGGAAAGAGACAAAGGAGGATATCTTACACTCTCAACATCTGGTGTAGCCAGGATGCCTAAGATTCTGTGGGTCATGCAGACACTCTACTTTAGTCTGGAGCTTGAACCATCTGGCCAGTATTACTCACAGGAAGGCCACTTGCTGGGCTGTGGGGCCAGGGGATCACAGGAGCCAGATGCAATGTGTTGGAACCAGAGGATGATGCAAGTTGGGCCAGATAAATCAATCCCATCCCCACCTCTCTGTCTGTCTCATTATGTTTGGAAAATGCAGTGATGAGGTCCTAAAGTGGACTTGAGTCTACCATTTCAAGGGCATTAGAGGTCAGGGAGGGTGAACCAAAGAAGCAGGTACAAGCAATAGAAGGAGACTGCAACAGTGGCCTCCGTCTTGTTCTCTTCCTCTCGTCAACTCCATCCCAATATACTGAAAGGGCCAGGCTTTAAGGCAGGTGGTAAAAAGATGTTTGTGGTTACACCACATCCTCCCTTTGTTCCTCAGCTCAGACTGTGAATTGAGGGATGAAATTTATATCATATCTGAGGTGAAAGTTACCAAGTAGCCTGAGTCTTTAATAACGAAAAGACCAGAGATTTAGTAAGTCTGTCCAGGATGTTATTAAGAGATGGGGAAACGAAGTGACAGTGCATGCATGTTTAAAATCAATGACGGAGAAAATATAATGAATCCATAAATAAATATCCTTTCATGTTTATATACCATGAGTATATCGCTTGGATTTTGATTCTAATAAATATATTACACATGTGTTATATTACTGAAGTCTCACAACTAACCATCATGTATATAGCTCCTATGCTTCCACTCACTGATCAGAAAACAGATTTTTAAAATGAGTGATTATTATTGAAGTACTCACAATGTGAGAGTGGGATTCAAACCCAGTTGTATATGACTCTATAGCCGCCATTCCTATGATCTATAACTTTATAACTATCAGTCTCATTGCTGTCACGTTCATACATATCCAGAATCCAATCTCTCCATAGAAGTCAGACTTAACTTTTTTAAATGCAGATCAAATCTTATCACTTTTCAACCTGCAATACTCCGATGACTGCCCGTTGTAAAAAAAAAAAAAAATTTGACCGGAATGATGCCTGAATGGATTATTAATCTCCCTTTCAATTTGAACTTCATTACTAGGCTTTACATTTGTGACTTTTTGGGTTCAATATTCTTTGCCTTAAGATCAAAGACACACCATGGGTTTCCAGTATCCCTTCTCCTGGTGCAAAGTGTGGTACTCTAAAATTCAAGTGTTCTTGGACTTCCCTGGTGGCACAGTGGATAAGAATCTGCCTGCCAATGCAGGGAACATGGGTTCAATCCCTGCTCCAGGAGGATTTCACAAGCCATGGAGCAACTTAGCCCATGTGCCACAACTGTTGAGCCTGCGCTCTTGAGCCTCCAAGCCACACCTGCTGAGAATGTGTACCGCAATTGCTGAAGCCCACACACCTAGAAGCTGTGCCCCCCAGTAAGAGAAGCTACCACAGTGAGTCGCCCTTGCACTGCAACAAAGAGCCCCCTCTCACCACAACTAGAGAGAGTCCTCTCAAAGCAACAAAGGCCCAGCACAGTCAAAAATAAGTAAATAAAATAAAACCCAATGTTTTTAGTTTATACTGATCAGTATAAATGTGTGAGTGTGTGCCAAGTTGCTTCACTCATGTCTGACTTTGCGATTCTATGGACTGTAGCCTGCCAGGCTTCTCTTTCCATGGGATCCTCCAGGCAATAATACTAGAATGGGTTGCCTCCATAGTATAATGAGGAATAGTATAAATGAGGGATGTTTATATATATATATATGTTTAAATACAAGATATCTATAAATCTGCTATAAACATCATTGTAATCCTCTATATATGTAATAGTATATATGCTATATATACATATATTTTATTTATTTATTTATTAGGCATTCATTCAGTGACACCCAAAGGAATCATAAGTTTATATACAGTTGCTTTGGAAAGCCTATATTCACCACGCTATGGGTCTCCCTGGTGGCTCAGATGGTAAAGAATCTGCCTTCCCTGGGTTGGGAAGATCCTCTGGAGGAGGGCATGGCAACCCACTCCAGTATTCTTGCCTGGAGGATCCCCGTGGACAGAGGAGCCTGGTGGGCTGCAGTCCACGGGGTCACAAAGAGTAGGACACGACTGAGTGACTAGGCACAGCACATGCAATGCTCTGTTTTTGCTTTGATTATGTGACTGATATCCACCAGATTAAAAGATGATGAAGTCTAGTCATAGATTCAACTGTGGGAGCTGAGCCCGAGGCAGGCCCAGAAATGACGATATCGCACACCTGGTGAATGTTTGCTTATGACTTTTCCTGCTTGTCGTCTGATCTGTGCAGAAGTGAACGGGTCATCAGGCCAGGTAGGATGGAGTGGCCTGTTCCGTTCCCAGCACCTGCAGTTATACAAGTAAATGCAAATCGGTTGCACAATAGAATTGGAAAATTGTCCTGGAGTATTGAGCTGTGTCCTATTATTTTTTATTTTTTAGAGTATGTTCAAGTGTAAATGGTATTTAGTTTTTGGTCATTAGTTCGAGGCTCATTTCATGGCATTATCTAGGGAGTAAGGGAGAGAGTAAGACTGGAGTAAAGAAAACAAGAGGGGTTTACATATTATGATTCTACTCTAATTAATTAATGTGATCATGGTTTCATCTGTTCAGCCCTCTCTCTCTTCATCTAATAAGTGAAAGCATTTGTCAAATAATATCTAAGTCTTTCACTTTCATATTTAATGACTTCACATATATCATCATTAAAAGTGTGCCTGTTTTTCTAGGGTTATCTGATGGATACTTGGCAACTTATTTCCGGATTGGTTGCCTTGAGGTGTATCTGAAGTGAAATAAAACCTTGAATAATGAATATTTTATGAAGCTTTATTTCTTGCTGCAAACAATAGAAGCTAACCACAGAATTTCTGTAGGTTGAATCATATCGGGGAATTTTGGAATGCTTTATGACATTTCATCATATAGAAAATCCAGATAAAGAACTATTCTCCATTTAAAATAATGCTATTTTTAAATGTTTGTTTTAATATATAAATTACAAAGGATTTTGGCAAATAAAACTATTCTGTTTTCTGTTACATTTCTTAGGAACTGAGAATTTAACCTGATGTGATTCAATAGGCAGACCTTCTTTTTCTATTTTTCTGAGCTTGCTTTATCTTCATAGTCAGAGACAGACAGCCAGGGTTGTTATTTAATTTAATAATGTAAACTTCTAGCATGTACGTTTGTTTACTCAAGGATATTTTTGGCATGATATTCTTGTGTATTTGACTTCTAGAGCAGTAAAACAAATGAAACAAGTGTCTTACTCAAATGTCAGTTTTTGTTCACTTTTTTTTTTTTTTTAGTGTGTTGATTTTAGTTCCTGGTCTGTGTTGAACACAACCTTAGAATATATTTTAAGGTATAGTGAAACCTTATAAACCTGTGTGATTTGGAACTGTGTATATGAAAAGCAAGATAATCGAGAACAATAATGTAGGTCAGATTCTGGCCTTCAGAAAATAGCCTGACATTCTCCATGTAAGTGGGAATAGTGAGACTTCTCTCTGACCGTAGATATCTTTGCCTTAGGAACTAAGGTCCTTCACTTAGTAAAGAAGTTCAGTGAGCTTGAAAGTTGTGGCAACAGAGGGTACAATTAGTGCGACTTTACCCAAAGCATAAGCAATGGGAAGGGGCACTGCTCTGAGAATCAATTTGTGCGTGAACTCGGGAAGTCATATAACCTTTTTTCTTTTTTTTTTGTCGAATATTCTACTCTCTAAAGTAGAAATCAGTAATTCTTGCGGTTGAAAAGGATACCTTTGTTCAATTGACCATCCAAAGATTGAACACCATCTGCCATATCCAGTTAAGCTTCGGTTATGTTTAAGTCCTTTCTGTGATGAGAAATTTGTTTTCTAGCAAATGAAATGTTCCACCTATGGATAGCGCTCTTATAAAGTCTATTATTTTGATATATATTTTCTCATAGCTTTTATGCTTTGATTCTATTCACACCCCTGATTCGCTGCAAAATGGAATTGCTCCTCTAGGGAACAGCCTTCCTGATGTTTGAAGGTTCTGTCACGTATCTTCTAAATTTTTCTTTAGAGGGTTTTTGACACTACCTTATATAATGTAGAAGCCTTTTATCATCTCAACATATATCCAATAAATTCTAGCTTGTCTAAATAGGAGTGTGATAGCAGGCATGAGCCGCCCGAAGACCATCCCATCCCTCTTCTAAGAACTTCTATGAATGTAACCCATGCTTACCTGAGCTTTTGTGAGTGTCTCCTTCACACTTTGGGGTTTCCCGATAGCTCAGATGGTAAAGAATCTGCCTGCAGTGCGGGAGACCCAGGTTCAATCCTTGTATCAGGAAGATCCCCCGGAGAAGGAAATGGCAGTTCACTCTAGTATTCTTGTCTGGAGAATCCCATGGACGGAGGAACCTGGCAGCTACAGTCCATAGGGTCGCAAAGAGTTGGATATGACTGAGCGACTTCTCTCTCTCACACTTTGATTCATGTTCTAAATCCTCTAGATTTAGCTTTCTTTGTTTTATCTGGCATGTCTGGGAAGTCATGTTTTCTACATATTCTTCCTTGTTCAGTTGAATGATTTTAGACCTCAGAATAGAACTCAGATTTTATACAATTTAGATTTTTTTCATTGAACTTTCCTCCAGAAAACTAGATGAGCAAGAACTGTGTATTTTTGTCTAAGTCATAAGAGATTTGAAAATTGGTGAGGACTAAAATCCAGTGGCACCCATTAGATATCTCTTTCTCTAATTGTTTTATAACAGAAAGCAAATTAATATAGAATATTAGAAAAATAAATCAAGTTTTTGAGCAGTTTATTTTTTAAATGTTTCTCTAATTCTGTCATAGCATTTCTATGATGAGTAGTAGACACACCCTTCATCTCAACAGTGATCCATTAATCAGCATATTTGGAGTATGGTCCCTCAAACAATTGTAATTATATCCATGCAGCTTATATATATTTTCTAAATCTTGTGAGGTTGCTCTGGAGAGCAAATGGTATTAAGGGATACTGATAAACATAGAAAAGTTTTAAAGTGATGTATAGTTGGTATTATTACTATTGTTATTATTTTCATTTTTACTAATAAAAGTACTATTAATAATGTCTTGCTCATATCACCCTATTAATCAGGAAGAAAAAACTTTATCAGATGAATTTATTTTGTTCTCAATCATCTAGATTATGAATTTAAATTATTTTTTGAAATATAAATACTAGGAAGTGCACGTATCATTAGTGTATAGCTATATGAATGTTTGCACTCTGATCACACCTATAAGAAAACCCAAATCAAGAACAGAATGTTGCTAGTATCCCCAGCATCCTCCTAACTAGTTTGACCAAAGGCAGTCAGTACTTGGACTTACAACAGTAGAGATTTAGTTCTGTTTATTTTTTTAATAGAAATAAAATCATAAGTATCTTCTCTTTTGTCTGGCTTTTTTTTTTTTTACTCAATGTTATCATTATGAAATTTATACATATTTTTGCATGTGGTTATAGACAATATAGTCTCTTTGCTGTTTAATAGAATATTCTATAATTATGCCCCAATTTATTTATCCATTCTACTATTGATCGGCATTTAAGTACCGTTAGTTTGAGGTTATTATGCAAAGTGTTGCTGTAAACGTTCTGGTGTGTCATTCTGATGATCTTGTGTTCATTTGTTGGATGTATACTCATAAGGGGAGATTCGTGGGTCGTAAGATAGGCAAATTTAGCTTTTAAAGATACTGCTAATTTCAAAAAGCAGTTCTTGTAGACTTTTGGATAGCAGCCATCCTGACTGGCGTATAATGGTACCTCATTGTGGTTTTGATTTGCATTTCTCTGATAATGAGTGATGTTGAGCATCTTTTCATGTGTTTGTTAGCCATCTGTATGTCTTCCTTGGAGAAATGTCTGTTGAGTTCTTTGGCCCATTTTTTGATTGGGTCATTTATTTTTCTGGAGTTGAGCTGGAGGAGTTGCTTGTATATTTTTGAGATTAATCCTTTGTCTGTTGCTTCGTTTGCTATTATTTTCTCCCAATCTGAGGGCTGTCTTTTCACCTTGCTTCTAGTTTCCTTTGTTGTGCAAAAGCTTTTAAGTTTCATTAGGTCCCATTTGTTTATTTTTGCTTTTATTTCTAAAATTCTGGGATGTGGGTCCTAGAGGATCCTGCTGTGATTTATGTCGGAGAGTGTTTTGCCTATGTTCTCCTCTAGGAGTTTTATAGTTTCTGGTCTTACATTTAGATCTTTAATCCATTTTGAGTTTATTTTTGTGTATGGTGTTAGAAAGTGTTCTAGTTTCATTCTTTTACAGGTGGTTGACCAGTTTTCCCAGCACCACTTGTTAAAGAGGTTGTCTTTTTTCCATTGTATATCCTTGCCTCCTTTGTCGAAGATAAGGTGACCATAGGTTCGTGGATTTATCTCTGGGCTTTCTATTCTGTTCCATTGATCTATATTTCTGTCTTTGTGCCAGTACCATACTGTCTTGATGACTGTGGCTTTGTAGTAGAGTGTGAAGTCAGGCAGATTGATCTGGAGAGGGTGTGGAGAAAAGGGAACCCTCTTACACTGTTGGTGGGAATGCAAATTAGTACAGCCACTATGGAAAACAGTGTGGAGATTTCTTAAAAAGCTGGAAATAGAACTGCCATATGACCCAGCAATCCCACTTCTGGGCATACACACCGAGGAAACCAGATCTGAAAGACACACATGCACCCCAATGTTCATCGCAGCACTGTTTATAATAGCCAGGACATGGAAGCAACCCAGATGCCCATCAGCCGATGAATGGATGAGGAAGCTGTGGTACATATTCACCATGGAATATTACTCAGCCATTAAAAAGAATTCATTTGAATCAGTTCTAATGAGATGGATGAAACTGGAGCCCATTATACAGAGTGAAGTAAGCCAGAAAGATAAAGACCATTACAGTATACTAACACATATATATGGAATTTAGAAAGATGGTAATGATAATCCTATATGCAAAACAGAAAAAGAGACTCAGATGTATAGAACAGACTTGTGGACTCTGGGAGAAGGCGAGGGTGGGATGTTTCAAGAGAACAGCATTGAAACATGTATATTATCTAGGGTGAAACAGATCACCAGCCCAGGTTGGGTGCATGAGACAAGTGCTCGGGCCTGGTGCACTGGGAAGACCCAGAGGGATCGGGTGGAGAGGGAGGTGGGAGGGGGGACCGGGATGGGGAATACATGTAAATCCATGGCTAATTCATTTCAATGTATGACAAAAACTACTGTAATGATGTAAAGTAATTAGCCTCCAACTAATAAAAAGAAATGGAAAAAAAAATAAAGTAAAAAAATAAATAAATAAAAAAAATAAAAACATAAAAAAAAAAAAAAAAAAAGCAGTTCTCACCAGAAATACATAAGAGTTCTAGTTGCTCCACATCCTAACACTTGGTACATTTTGTCTTTTTCACTTTTTTTTTTTATTCATTGTAGTGTGATGTATTGGTATTTTATTATGGTTTAGTTTGCATTTCTCTGAATTCTAATAAAGTTGAACATCTTGTCCTGTAGTTGTGAATCTAATTTCTTTTTGATGTTTATTATTTTAAAACATATTAGAAATGCATAAGATATTTGGATCTTATCTTTTAAAATGGATGTAAACCCTATCTTTAATTGTTCAACAGGAAAGCATGAATGACTCTTCACTCTGCTACTTGGTATTTGCATTTGACATAGCACAGAACTTAATGGTAAAGACAGTATGGTAACAAGGACGAATTATAGTCCTCTTAAGGAAAATTGAATGACTTACATATTCTCATATGGTAAACAAATTCTTTCTTGAAAAAGAACATAACAAAAATATTTCCCTGCTTAGATTCATGTCTCATTTATGACTTTTTGACATAAAGATATATTCTACAGGGTGAAATCTTCCAAAACTACATGGTTACATTTAATGAAAATTTAAATTATCTTAATTTGGTATTAAACAACATAAATGGAGTGATATATTTTCATTTTTGAGTAATAGGAATATGACTGTGTGAAATGTCATTGACATTCATATAACTTCACAGATTTCCATCTAGTGAACTACGAACTCTACTATTTAGAACTTTTCCTTTGGCTGTGTCAAATTATCTGGGTTTATTTTGCATAAATCATATTTGGAATGATGTGAAGTCTGTTGGATAAAATGCTTCAGCCTCTTAACTAGCAACAAGCCTCTTCAAGGACCCAGTCTCTGTTATTTAGTATTTAAGGGTAGTAGGCTGAATTCAAGTCCTCTTCTGTGACTGGCATTTTCTGAATTTGACAGTCATTTAAACTCCATGTTTAAATGGAGTACTTTCCTAATGATATAAACTAAAAACTCAGGCTAGAAGATCTCTAAAACTTCCTTTGGTTCAGAGACCTCTTCTGAGTATTCAGTGGGGATGAAAAGTTTGCAAATATCCCTTTCAGATAAGTGAATCTCACCATATCTGATGTATGTATATGCATATGAGCCAGAATTCTCTTGGCTCCCTATTCCTTGAATTCTCTTGGCTCCATATTCCTATTACTCATCAAATGATCAGAGCAGTGAAGAGAGAGTAATGGATTGAAAGAAATTGGGAATGTTATTTTATTGATTATGGTAACCATTTTCTAAAGACAAATACCTTTATAATATGTGATGTTCCCATGGGGTAGCATAAGGCCAAACAGTGTTTATTGCAGTTGGTCGATTTTAAACTCATCAGCACTCTCACTATTAGCATTGGATAACAATGACTATTTTTCCATAGCTTTTATAAAACCTGGAGTTTTTCTGTCTAGTCAATTTTTGTCGATTTCATGGCTGCAAAATGAACTGTGAATTTGAGTTTTGCCTTTCCCTGAAGACTCAAAGAATCGAACATCTTTTTACTTATTCTTATAGTATTACCAGTTTTTCTATGAAATTGTTGTTGTTGTTCAGTTGTATGCAAACATATTTTGCCAATTTTCCCATTTTTCATCTTTTTTTTCCAAACTGATTTATCAGAATGCTTTGCAAATCCTGTATTGTATCTCTTTGCAGATTAATATGGTATGAAAGTATTTTCTGCCAACTTAATTTAGATTCTTACTCTCTTTATGGTATTATTGATAAACAGGTGTTCTTAATTTTAATGCAGTTGAATATATCAATATTTTATTAGTTTTTTATGCCTGTTTAATAAATCCTTCCATATCTCCATATCATAATTTCTTGTCTTAACAAAAAGTCTACAGATTTACCTCACTAATTTATGTTCTTAGTCCATGGAGAATTGATTTTTGTAAATAAAATAATGTAAATATTCAATTTCACTTTATTCATGTAGTTAACCTGTTGTCCCAACACCACTTATTGACTAATCTGTACTTTTCTCACTGTTTTGCAATGCCTGATGACATAAATCATTTTCATATATGCATAAGATTATTTTTAGCTTGATTATCATCTTTATTCTCTCCTTTTGTCTATCCTAATGAATTATCTTTGTTATCACAATTTTCTAATAGTGGTTCATCTTTATACAGGAAACTTCCTTAATCTTTCTCTGATCTATCTTGGCTATTTTGGGCTCTTTGTTTTCCCATAGAACTTAGAGAAGCAGCTTTTCATATTCGCTGAAAAAAAAAATCATTGATATTTTTGTTGGAATTTCACCTAATCTATCGATCTGTTTATATGTTTAAAAAATCAGTTTTCCTCAGTTCATAGAACCCTGCAATCTTTTTGAAGTATCTTAAACTTAATAGAGTTTGAAGATACTTTTGATCTTTCAATTGTACAATTATATTTCCTAATGTGATTTTTTTTTCCCACTTGTACTCTTAATAATGCTCTTAAGTTTCTCTTTTCTTCCTACATTAGCTAGGACTTGAAGCACAGTATGTTGATAGCGGGCATCTTGTTCTATAACTGATCTTAAAGAGAGTTTTCTAGATTTCATAATGAAGTATGGCATATGCTATTTGTTTTAGATCATTTATCATATTTATTACATTAGTTAGGTTAGGAGGAAGACATCTACCATTTCTAGTGCCCACCAACTTTCCCAGATGTCTGTACAGTGTAATCTCATTATATCCTGAGAGACTGGTATCACTATCCATGTTTAGAAATTGAAATTTTCAAAGATACATAATTGCCCCCCAATACAGCTAGCATGTGGCCCTCTAGGATCTAAATTCATACTTTAGCCTATGTTTTTTTCTCCATTATATCATAAATATGTAGTTGTGCTGGCTCCCAATATCAAGCCATTTGCATATTGAACTGACCTGAGAAGCAAACACCTAACCTGTAGACTTTCAAAGAAAGGGATTAGGTCAGTGTTGGTCCCTCCACTATTGCTGAAGTCTAGCACCAGGCTTACACGTGTGGATTTCAGCTAATAATTTGAGTATATGAAGGGAAGGGACCCTTTAGTATGGATCGAGCTGTCATTGCTCTGACTCTGACTAGATTGTAGTGGATTTGGCCTGACCACTAGTCTTCACTAATGGTTCACTAGTAGGTAATAACTCTTCCTCAAAGGTTCACTCTCTTGTGAAAGTTCTTAGGTGCTCACTATCTTACTCAGTGCCTTGACTGCCTGTATTGGTTACGATGCTTTCTGTATCCAGAGAGTCAGGTCATTGGACTTTGATGAGCTGAGACCTTGATTTGAGCTCCAGTGCAAAGACATGACTTATATGTCTACTGAATGCAAGTAGTGCTGAGTTAAAATCCTATTGCCAGGATAAAGATAAAAGCGAGACCCCTGTTGGTATATGAGCCCTCCAGTGGGCACAGTAGAGATGCTGTATTACCAGTGAAACAGATTCTCTAGTACCACTTGTAACTCTATGTTTATAGTTTATTAGAAGCTGAGTCCAGACCATACGGTCTCATTTTTCTTGGTACAATGCCATCACTGCCTAGAGAGTTGAGGGAGATTTTGGCTTCTACTTTTCCTTTGACTAAACTCACTTAATTAGTGGGAAAAGACTGCTCTTTCCAAATAGCCACCATTTCTGTTTGATTTAACATTTTGTGGGATCCACGTTGTTACCCCTAAATAAATGTGGAGAAGACTGAGAAATATAGAAAATGTTGAGACCTCATTTACATGCTATTCCCCTGAGAATGTGCTGGAATTCTTACCAGTCTCATAAAAGCCAGTCTTGCCATCTGCTTGGTGAGATCAGAGAATGAACAAATAATCCAGCTTCTGCCATTAGACCTTCTATCACTATCCCCTCCACCCAGGGAGCAAAAAAATGCATTTGCTCTATAAGAAATCTATTCACTCCCAGACCAAATTCTGTTATTTTGCTTCTTTACTTTCCCCTCACCTGATAATTTGTTATGGTTTCTCAATGGTGGAAATATTTAGCTCTTCACTGAGAAGATCTTTGAATATAAATACCTCACTGAAAATTAAAATAACCTCAGTTGGGTGGAGAGAATGTTGCAAACACTTTGGAATCCATTGTTGCCAGCGGAGTAGAACCATCCAATATGTATTTATGGTACCTGACTCATGCCCTGGAGATATCACAGAGCTACTTGCTCTGATCAGAGCTCTTGTAGTGATACTTAAAAATTAATTGAATTTTCAAGAATGTCAGATTTAGCTAGTGCAGTTGATGGCCCAGTAGCTGACGTTTCTTAAAAATATGCTGCCACCTACAGTATTGTTGGGGAATGGCAACCCACTCCAGTATTCTTGCCTGAATGCCTTGGACAGAAGAGCCTCTGTCCACAGGTTCACAAAGAGTTGAACACGACTGATCAACCAACCCTTTCACTTTTTCACAGTGCTGTTTAACTCTGACAAGGCTCTTGTCATGAATGTTAACTAGACAAAGAGTTAATCTGGGGGCTGATTAGTGATTGTTTCTGTTAAGATTTGGTAATTTGCATAGTATATTTTCTTTACTTATGCATGTGTGTATCTGTTTTCCTCCAG